>NC_134644.1:83602430-86525764 GCF_030463565.1 Pelecanus crispus | reverse complement strand
AGAAAAAATGAAATTTGAACCTCAAGGCTAGCAGGAAATATTTGCAAATGCACGATCCCATGGAGCAGCTCAAAAAAAAAAAAAAAAAAAAGTAGTATCGTGCTGAGTTGTCCTGTTTACCTAGTTTTATTTGAAATGTATTTATTTTAAAGGCAGAGAGACAAATATTATCTAGATTAAGAAAAAGAAGTTGGAGATTTTGTTTCCATTGACAGCAAAAGTCAACTGTCATACAATCTGATCTTCTGTAACTGAGCCAGGATACTGTATACTTTGCAGTATCACCTGTGGAGATTAAGCATTTTCTTAGCTCTGGTTTTCATTCAAAGCAACAGGAGTTGGATTCTGACTCTTGCTGATTACCCACAAAATACAGCCAGTCTTTCCAATGCAACCTTTTCATAAGCAATTAAGAAAGATTTCAACAAATTCCAGAAATAAAACAGACTTTGAAAAATTTCTTTTCTGTTGAAAATCAGAAGTTGATGCTACACTATTCACAGCATACTATCTGCTGTAACCTTTTTTCATGACTTTTAGCGGACAATCAAGTAGTACTAACATGTGGCAATGACATAGAATTTCTTCAGTATCTATCTGTTATCTTTTCAGATAGAAACTGGATTATATGTAAAGGTATGCAGTAAATGAATGATGTCCCATTCAGTCTCTTTCTGAGGCCTGTTGCCTCTGCAGAAATGCTGCACTAATACAGATGCTCAACAGTTCAGTGCTTTCCAATGTGTGACAAAACAATATTGGTATTGGCGATAGACATTTATTATATGACACTCTATACTAAATATATATTTTTGTTGGGGGAACCTACTGAAAGAAAGAGGGTTGTATGTTCACATAGCACACAACATTTCTAAATTCATTTTAATTGTCTTCTGCGTACAATGAATTGCAGGTGATCTGATCACATTATGTGATTAGATGATTTAAGAGAAAGCACAATATTTCCAGATAGACTTTTGGGTTTTTTTACCTTAATGAAGCTGTATTGAAGATACAAATGCATTTCAGCATTCTTTTAAAGTGTTTTCACAGAATGACCTCTAAGGAGTCCTGTGTTCCAAGACAGATTCATTCTTGCATAACTGCTGTGAGCCAGGTCAGAATGTAGGACTTCTGGGAGATGGCTAACCTCCTTCTGTGTTAGGTAGCACAAAATCCTTTCCTTAATCTAAGGTATCATACCATTACTTTAGAATGTTCTCTTCTGTAGAAAACATGGAGTAATATTTGCCTAACAGAAAAGAATGATTTTTGCAACTTTTTTTTTAAACAGAAATTTATCTGTTTGAATCATTCATTGAAGATTTACAATATGAATTGTGGTTTTTATTTACATTCCATTTTTATCTTTAAAGGGTTGGCTGAAATGAAATGTATGACATGATTCTTTTCTTTTTGCTTAAATGTTTAAATTGTGCATGTATATGTATATTGATATTTGTCCATAATTGTCCTTTTCATGAAATCACTTTGAGAACTTAGACGTAAGGGGCCCTCTCCAAAGTCCATTGAGGTTTATGGTAGCTCTAATGCTGATTTATTTGAAATCTGGTTTAGAAGCAAATACACACATGATTAAGAAAAGTTTGGAAAATCAGTTATGAATAACAGTATTACAGTAATCATCAGAACGAAAAACAGTTAGAAAAACACAAAAGCTAAACCGCAAACATAACTGTTGTTAGTTTCCTTCTGTTGAATCAGGTTTAGGTTGGAAAGCAAATGGCATCCAGAACAATACTGGCCATTGCGTTATGTTTTTCACTGCAGATCTCTTTGAACTAAACTAAAAATTTTTTTTTTTTTTATTCCACGTCTCATTTATGGCAAACAGAGGCATGGCAATTTGGTGGGACAGTGAGGACTAGAACTTGAGTCTCTTTCAATTCAGTGGGGGAAAAAAGGTACTGAAAGTGAAAGCATTTTATTTTCATATTCTGCTCAACATATTATTTCATCCATGAGTTTATTATTTTATAAAAAACTTCTCTTTGTCCTTCCTCTCTGCAAATCTTTAAAATAGATGTTGTCATCTGAAAATTTGCACCTCAGTGCATTCTCAGTGTAATTCAATATTTACCATAATATGCCAGTCGTCTTCTACGTATCTATGGAAACCATCTACAATTATAATATCAGAATCCTTTAGCATAACGTGTTGATATAAAGTCTAAGTCTTATATATAAAATGAACCTGTAGTGCTCTTGACATCAGCATGGAAGTGATTTTAGTTTTGGATAAAATTATTTGGCATTTGCTTGTTAATGGACAATTTCCATCTCTAAACTTTTGGGGAAAGAATTGCATCCTGCTTCTGGTTTTGATCAAGTAATAAGGTCCTTTCGTAACTTGTAGTACACCTCCTGAGCTGCACTTGTGTCATATTCTGCATGCTGCTTTGTGTCATTCCTAGCTAAATTTGCAAAACACTTAAAATAATGAAAATGTATTTGCAAGCCCTTTTTCTCACCTTTTATAAAGATAAACTATCCAGAATCTTCATCATTTTATAATACACACATGGTATGGTTTAGCCCCAGCCAGCAACTAAGCACCATGCAGCCGCTCGCTCACTCCCCCTACCCCGATGGGATGGGGGAGAGAATCGGAGGAGTAAGAGTGAGAAACACTCCTGGGTTGAGATAAGAACAGATTAATAATTGAAATAAAGTAAAATAGTAATGATAATAATAACAATATAATAATAATAGTAATAATAATATACAAAGCAAGTGATGCACAATGCAATTACTCACCACCTGCCGACCGATACCCAGACAGTTCCCGAGCAGCGATTGCTGCTCCCCGGCCAACTCCCCCCAGTTTATATACTGAGCATGACATCATATGGTATGGAATAGCCCTTTGGGCAGTTTGGATCAACTCTTCTGGCTGTGCCCCCTCCCAGTTTCTTGTGTACCTGGCAGAGCATGGGAAGCTGAAAAGTCCTTGATTAGCATAAGCAGTACTCAGCAACAACTAAAAACATCAGTGTGTTATCAACATTCTTCTCATCCTAAATCCAAAACACAGCACTGTGCCTGCTATTAGGAAGAAAATTAACTCTATCCCAGCCGAAACCAGGACAACACAGTATCAACTTGTTTGCTTGCTCTAAGTCTGTGTTATGTACCCTTCAGAAGTCACACCGATGGCATGGAAATTGGGGAAAAAAATAGATTGTTCCTTGTTTGGAACTGATCATGGACAAAATATTCCAGAGAAGCTGGAGGTGGGAGAATCTGAAGATTAGATTTATTTCAAGATTAAAACATCTAAATTTTTGGTGTCTACATCTAGGTGTCCACATATTAACATGTATCTTAGCTCCCTTTGTAGTCAATGGAGAGGTAATCAATAAAATCAGTGGAACTTGGTTATCTATAAAGTTGACCTATTGGTCAGCTGGTCAGACCTATTGATCAGACCTGAAGTCTATTTCAGTGTGAGTTATCACTCTTTAAGCTCCCTAAGCTTTAATAGTACTGTTCTCCAAAATGATCCAACAGTTCCAAACAGGACTGAGAAGAAAAGCACAAGTAAGGTTCTAAGACTTGGCAGAAAGCAAGTATACTTGCTTTATACTTGAGGAAGGTGTCAGCTTCATCAGAAGCTGGGGAATTCCCAGCAAAGAAGAAGACTATTTAACCAATTGTTAGTACAGTTCTACACAGAGGATTGCACAGTTAGACAACACACAGCTGAGGAGGATGTCCCAAAGGGGAATTCATGATAATTCTGTATCTTCAGGTGAAGGGTAGTCAAAGGATAGAAATAACAAATAGACAAGTGGAAAATAAGTGCCATTTAAAAAGATTTTTGTGACAGGAAGTGTGGTACACCCACTTTTATACAAACGTTAGAAGCTTAAGAACTAAGATGAGAAAACTGGTATGTTATGCCTTAAATGAAGGCAATGCTGACATCAGAAACTTGGTGGAAGGAAAATGATAATAACAGAAAAGTATAAAATCAGGCTACAAAATATATAGGAATTATAGCATAAAACATAACTGGTGGTGAAGTAGAAGTATACATTTAAGAGTTCTTAGAATAAAGCCAAATTAATAAAGTTACCACAAGTACCAGAATCTTCACAAATTGAAATCCCAGGCCTAAACAAAGAGAGTATGGTAGTCTGTCTATATTGCCACCCAAACAATCAGAAAGGAGAGACTGACTGCTATATCCTGAGAGCAGTCAGAGAGAGTAAGAAACATATAGGTGACCTCAATTACTCTATGGACAAGGGCCCACAGGAAGAAAAGCAACCCTTTATTTGGCTCAGTAAAGCGCAGGATTCAGTTCAAAATCTCGCTGTGGAAGCACCATCTGTAAGAGCAACCATAGAGTAGTTACATTCAGCATTCCTACAGGAGTACCAATGGCCAAAGAATTCACTGCTAAATTTTAATAATGAGAACTAGGTGAAAATAAGAACTCCTGTTAAAAGGAAGCTAAAGGAGACAGGTCCTTCAGAGAATTACATGCTTGCAGGTAGTGCAGAAACTGTTGAAGATGTCCATACTGGTAACACAGTGCCAGTTCACACGACTTATTATGAAATGCTTGAGGAATTGTAAAAGGTCAGCATGGCTAAACACCAAAGGGAAAGGTTAGTAGTAATAAGAAGCATCTGAGCAAAGAAAAGGATTGTGAAATCTGATAGATAAAAATGTAAACATAGTTAGGCCAAAAAAGAGTTTGATGAAAAGCTAAGTTAGGGAATCAAAACTAGCACTAAATTCCTGAGACATAACGAAAAAGCAGCCCCCCAGAATCTGTAAGGTCTATGGACAGAACACATAAAAGGAATTCCTGGAAAGGATAATGACACTGCAGAAAAGGTAAATTAATTCTTCACAAGAGTATTCACCATGAAAAAGATGGGGAGATTGCCATACCTTTTCATGAAGGGGACTCACCAGAGACTCTGAAATTGAAGTAACAGAAGAGTTACAAATAATTATCACTACCCAGCCACTAAGACTGGGTGACATTCATCTGGACAACACAACAGGCTTTCCAGGAATTCTAGGACAAAACAGGTGAATTGCTAGCAGTAATATACAATCTTGGACTATAATGTTGGTGACTGTCCCTGTATTCTTCATATTTGGGGGGGGGGGTGTACATGACACCAAACTTTATAAAAAGGTTCCAGGGACTCTGTATGCCTCATATCTTCTGTGTATTTGTGCAATCCCCTCCAGAACCAGTCTAAATTTCTTCCATCCACTACTTTTTCTTAGAAATGGGTTCTACAGATTTTCTGCCTGTTTTATGGGAAAAAACCAAAAACCCAAACCAAACAAAATCCCACTTATTCTGCTTGTTTTAAACCTTAGTGGAATTAAGTGTCTGTCCCACCACGATAAAATATTTCCAGATATACATATAAACTCTGTCCTTTTGAAATTCCAATGAAGCCATCTCCCTATCATACATTATTTATGTTTTTTTAGCATTTATTTGTTTTGATTATTAATTTGAGAAAAACACTGAGTAATGTACTGGTTGCAAAGCACACTTTTATTAAAATGGATTCCAATTCAGATGTATATATCAAACAAAAATAGGAAAGATAGACTTTCAGGAAAAACATTTATGAGAAGTATGGTCTCTTTTCAAAAGACTTCAATGTAAAAATAATGTAGCACTGTCGTATTTTCCTTTTTATTTTTTTTAATTAGACATTCACTTTTTTGAGGGTTATATATTGCTGCATGCCAATATTTTAAAGAATCTAGCCTGATTAAGGGCAACATGCTAAGTCCCACTTGTAAGTGGCATTAATGAGATTGCCTTCCTTTAAGTGTAGTCTTTGTGTTCAGTGAGATGTACAAAACAAGAAAAAATTTCACAGAACTAGAATTTATTCATTGTTTGCTTTGACATTCACTTTCATGCATGTTACAGAACTAGAGTAATAATCTGATTCTAATGTAAATTTTGGAAACAGTAGCTGGGCACATGAATAGTCTGTATGTGTTTACATACCAAAGAAAGTTTGCAGCAGGTATACCGGCACACAGAGCACATCATTGGTTGCAAAAGGTTGGTATGCAGAGCTGTGCTACACCAACACTTCTTGGAATACCAGACTAACACTAGTTCTTAGGATACACCTGCAGAACAAATGTGTTTGATATTGTACTTCCATTTCAAATGATGTTATGTATGTGTATAAATCTATATAAACATAAATGTTTTGCAGAAGTTCTTTGTTTACTTATAGCTAAAGGCTGCAGCAGTTCTGTGTTCATACTATATAATAAAAAGTTTAGTTGCTCAAAGGCTTGCAGTGCTGTGGTAAATGGCAAATAATAGCACCATCTGAAGGTGCTTTTGAAATATGTATAGATATTGACACTATATGATCTACAGACTCACCCTTCATGTATGAATCCCTCCACTAAAAAACCCCAAACTGTTCTAGAAATACTTTTTAACTTCCCCTCATTCCAATATCATCTTTGTGTAATTTATTTCGACGGTATCTAAGCTTCCTCCACATCCGAAATCTTTATTTCCCATTAACAAAATCACCCATTTACAAAATGGTGCTGACTCATGCTTAGGTGCCTTTGACCTGTTGCATTGAGACCTCAGCTAAACTGAGTTTTTGAATCTGATATTGTGTCTCACCTGGATTTACTGTATTTTTGGCCTTAACATTCACTAAATATGATGGCATCAAGTTTTTGTCTTATTTTATTTTCTACTGAGTGAGACGGATATGGTTCATAAGGTGTCTTCTGCAGAGCTATAGGGAATATCCAGTCAAGGTATGTGGTAAAAAAGAAGTATGATGGTAAATGCTTTGTTAATCTGCATCCAAAAATTATATCTTCTGAAAATGTACTTATAGGACAATATTTTTGTTTCAGTTTCCTCAGAAATATTAGCTTAAATAACTACCCCTATCATATTTGCTGACACTGAAATGCTACATATTTCTGAAGTTTGATCTTGTTCCAACTCGATCAAATCCTTTTTTACTTTAGAGGCTGGATTTCAGCTACCCTCAACATTTGAGGGCATGGTTAGGAAAGTAATTTTCAGAGCAGTTTATCTATTTGTAATATAGTATTTGCTCACTCTTCATAGTTCTCTGTGTGCACAATGATTAATAAAAAATGATAAAACTTCAGCAGTGCTTGAAACAGTAAGTGGTTTGCACAATTTCTGAGCTGTAGAGGTTTTGTTCAGCAATAATTTTTAGGGCAACTTTTTTTTACTTGCGCTTTTTGAAGAAAGAAAATACAGAAGTTGTGATGTTCTTTATCACTCTTGAAAATCATCAAAGAAATCTTAAATATGCATCTTTTAAGTTATCTTATTTTCTAATATTGGTAAATACTGAATTTTTCATATTTTCATTCAATTTATTTCTGAGACAACATTCATCATTGATCCTAGTCTTTTATGTTAACTTGCCCCTGTGCAAGAGGATGTTTTTTTCACCACAGATTAAATTGGCACCTTCATATTTGCAATCAGTTTAGATCATATAATCTTTTATATCATTGATTCATTTTTAAAATAATGACCATCTATTTGATGATCACACCTCATCAGCTCTGAAATATAGGAAAGAGAATTATTTTGTTTTGCAGTAAAAGTAAAAAGTCTATATGCTTATTGAAAGTACAGTATTTGTTCTCTGTGTCAGGTGGATTTTTTAAGATGTAAAAACTTTATTATCTGAAAAATATTTGGCTATGATTTTCCCTCAAAATAAACTCAAGAGGATCTGAATCTCTGCTGAAGGAGTAACTAAACTTCAGATTACTTTCTTGATGTACTGTATTCACTGCTGTACATATTGGACAAGCTAAGATACTGCAAATTGTAGTATGTATTTCACTGTCATTTTTCCCCAGAACTTTGTGGCATATGACACATTTTGAAGCTTTCTGTTATTCTCTGAAATAGTATTCAGCAAGAGCATTCTTATCGTGTCCATTGGTTTTAGCACTTCAGTTCATCTATTTACTTTCTATCTCCAGATCAGCCCTTTGACAGATGCCAGAATCTATATATGTCAGTTCAGGAACAAGAAAGGGGATCACTTAAGGGGGTTATTTCCAAGATGAATCTGTTGAGGTTGAGAACCAGACTCTGATTGGTTAAGTTAGAGTAGTCCAAGCAGTCACAATATTGGTTTTTAATTTTTTTTTAATGAATTTTCCTTAAAAAACAAGTACTGATGGATGCTAAGTGAAATGCAAAGGTTGCTATAGATAACTGTAACCCTTACAGTAGAGCAAAATGAACCAGACGGTATCCTGTCATGCTTTATTTTGCTCTCACCTACGTTTGAAGACCAGAAAGAGACGAAAAAATGAACAAAGGATCTTTTATAGAACTTTAAAATTAATTCAGGGTGGATTCTTGGTTTTTCATGCATAATGTCTCCTGCTAAACAAACTTCCATCCACGTTTTTATTTTACAGTGAATCTGCACTTTCAGAGAGGAAAAGAGAGTTTTCCAGTCAGAATGTCCGCTGAGGTGTCAACGAGGCTTACGTGAAGCAAATATGTACTATGGGATTTCTTTTTGCGAATCTGTCTCTGTTCACATAAGACTTTAGTATCCTGCAAAGACTTTTCTTGTAATTAAGGTTCATATACCTAATCCAACAAGATTTGGCATACAGGGAGTTGTTGCTAAACTAAATGATACCTTTGGAAATGTCATAGCTAGATTACTAGAATCGATGGGGGAAGAGGATACCAACCAGATTGCAGTAGGTAAGCCAAGGGTTGGCACGGCATCACCTGAGGGTTGCAATTCTAGTGGGATTTACACTGCTCCTGGGAGCACAGAGGACTCAGGAGCTATGTGAAATGCTTGTACACCAATGCACACAGTATGAAAAACAAACAGGATGAACTGGAAGCACTGGTCAGCTCCCAGAGCTATGATATCATTGGTATCAGTAAGACTTGGTGGAATGAGTCCCACGATTGGGGTGCTGGGATGGAGGGCTACAGGCTGTTCAGGAGGGATAGGCAGGGCAGGCCAGGTGGAGGTGTCGCACATAAGGGAGAGGTTTGATTGCATAGCCCTTACAGTTAGTGATGATGAGTTGAGAGCCTCTGGGTGAGGATTAGGGGGATGGAAAACAAAGGAGATGTTGTAGTGGGTGTCTACTACTGATCACCCAGACAGGATGTAAGCACTGATGAGTTATTCTACAGGCAATTAGGAGAAATTTCTGGATTGGTAGCCCTTGTCCTTAGGGGAGATTTCAACTTCCCAGATATCAACTTGGAATATCACACTACTGTGATGAGCAGGTCTTGGAAATTCTTGAAGTTTGTAGGAGATAACTTCTTTTCACAGGTACTCAGTGAGCCAACTAGCAAAGATGCCCTCCTAGACTTGCTATTTGTGAATAAGGAAGGACTCGTGGGGGATGTGATGGTAGGTGGCCGTCTTGGCCACAGTGATCATGAAATGGTTGAGTTTAAAATTTGTCAGTGTAATGAGAACAAAGGACAGACGTGTTGCTACCCTGGACTTCAGGAGAGGAAACTTTAAGCTACTGAGGGAGCTATTTAGTAGAGTAGCCTGGGAATCTGCTTTTGAGGGCTTTGGAGTCCACGAGTGCTGGTCAGTCTTTAAGAACCACCTTTTAGAAGCACAGGAGCAGGCAATTCCACTGTCTCATACATCAAGTAAGTGGGACAGAAGACCACCTTGGCTGAACAGGGAACTCCTCGTGGAGCTCAAGAGGAAGAAGAAATTGTATGATCTCTGGAAGTGAGGTCAGGCTTTGCAGGAAGAATACAGAGCTGTGGTTCATATCTGCAGGGAGAAGACACAGAAGGCCAAAGCTCAATTAGAGGTGAAACTGGCCAGTGTTGTGTCAGATAACAAGGACTTTTTAAAGTATGTTAATAGCAAGAGGGGGTCTAAAGAAAACATTGGACTGATACTTGTTGAAGATGGTCATCTGACTAATAGCGATGAAGAAAAAGCAGAGGCATTCAATGCTTTTTTTGCCTCAGTCTTTAATAAAACTGATAGACCTTGGGCTGCCCAGTCCCCTGAGTCAGAGTACCACAAGTGTGGGAACAGTGACTTTCCGTTTGTGGACACTGAAATTGTAACGGACCAGATGTATCAGCTGAATGTTGACAAGTCCATGGGGCCTGATGGGAATCATCCCAGAGTTCGGAAGGAGCTGGAGGATGTTATGGCAGGACCCCTCTCGATCATCTACCAAAGGTCTTGGGAGTCTGGGGAGGTCCCCGCTGACTGGAAGCTAGCCAAAGTTATTCCAATCTACAAAAAGGGCATGAGGGAAGATGCAGGGAACTACAGACTCGTTAGTCTAACCTCAGTTCCTGGAAAAATTACAGAGAAGAATATATTGGGTACTATTGAAAGGCTTTTAAAGAATAATGCAATCATCAGGCACAATCAACATGGCTTCACAAAGGGAAATTGTTGTTTCACCAATCTGATATCATTGTATGACAGTCACCTACCTAGCGGATGAAAGGAAGGTGGAGGATGTAGTTTTTCTGAATTTTAGCAAGGCTTTCGATACTGCCCCTCACAACATCTTTCTGGACAAGTTGTCCAACTGTGGGATGAGCATGTTCATGGTGTGCTGGCTGAAGAACTGACTGAAGGGCAGAGCTCAAAGGGTTGTAGTGAATGGGGCTACATCTGGCTGGCAAGGGGTCACCAATGGTGTTCCTCAGCATTCAGTTCTAGGGACAGTTCTGTTCAATATATTTATCAAGGATCCGGATGCAGGCATTGAATGCACCATTAGCGAGTTTGCTGATGGCACCAAACTGGGAGGTGCTGTTGACTCTCTTGAGGGACAGGAGGCCTTGCATAGGGATCTAGACAGATTGGAGCATTTGGCTGTGATTAATGCAATGAAATTTAATGAGTCGAAATGCCAGACTCTGCACCTAGGACAGAGAAATGCTGGGCATGAGCATAAATTGGGAGAGGAGGGGCTGGAGAGCAGCCCTGCAGAAAGGGATCTGGGGGTGCTGGTCAACAGCAGGCTCAATATGAGTCAGCAGTGTGCCCTGGCAGCCAAGAGAGAAAACTGCACCCTGGGGTGTATTAAACACAGTATAACCAGGTGGTCAATAGAGGTGATCATCCCGCTGTACTCAGCAATGGTGCGGCCTCACCTTGAATATTGTGTGCAGTTTTGGACCCCACTTTTTAAGAAGGACATGAAGGTCCTTGAATGCGTCCAGAGGAGGGCAACAAAGCTGGTGAAAGGGCTGGAAGCATAGAATCATAGAATCATAGAATCGTTTAGGTTGGAAAAGACCTTTAAGATCATCCAGTCCAACCATTAACCTACACTACCAAGTCTACTCTAAACCAATCAAGGGTAGACTAGTCTAAACCATGTCCCAAAGTGCCACATCTACCCGTTTTTTGAACACTTCCAGGGATGGGGACTCCACCACCTCTCTGGGCAGCCTGTTCCAATGCTTGACTACCCTTTCTGTGAAGAAATTTTTCCTAATTTCTAGCCTAAACCTCCCCTGGCACAGCTTAAGCCCATTTCCTCTCATCCTATCGCTAACTACTTGGGAGAAGAGACCAACACCCACCTCACTACAAACTCCTTTCAGGGAGTTGTAGAGAGCGATAAGGTCTCCCCTCAGCCTCCTCTTCTCCAGGCTAAACAACCCCCGTTCCCTCAGCCGCTCCTCATAAGGCCTGTGCTCCAGACCCTTCACCAGCTTCGTTGCCCTTCTCTGAACACGCTCCAGCACCTCAATGTCTTTCTTGTATTGAGGGGCCCAAAACTGGACACAGTATTCCAGGTGTGGCCTCACCAGCGCCGAGTACGGGGGGACAATCACCTCCCTGCTCCTGCTGGCCACACTATTGCTGATACAAACCAGGATGCTGTTGGCCTTCTTGGCCACCTGGGCACACTGCTGGCTAATATTCAGCCGGCTGTCGACCAACACCCCCAGGTCCTTTTCATCCAGGCAGCTTTCCAGTCACTCTTCCCCAAGCCCATAGCATTGCATGGGGTTATTGTGACCCAAGTGCAGGACCCGGCACTTGGCCTTGTTAAACCTCATACAGTTGGCCTTGGCCCATCGGTCCAGCCTGTCCAGGTCCCTCTGCAGGGCCATCCTACCCTCCAGCAGATCGACACTCCCACCCAACTTGGTGTCGTCTGCAAACTTACTGAGGGCACATTCAATCCCCTCATCCAGATCATCGATAAAGATATTAAACAAGGCTGGCCCCAAAACTGAGCCCTGGGGAACACCGCTCGTGACCGGCCGCCAACTGGACTTAACTCTACTTACAACTACTCTCTGGGCACGGCCACCCAACCAGTTTTTTACCCAGCAAAGACTACGCCTGTCCAAGCCGTGAGCTGCCAGCTTCCCAAGGAGAATATTATGGGAGACCGTGTCAAAGACTTTGTTAAAGTCCAGGTAAATGACGTCCACAGCCTTTCCTTAAGCCACCAAGAAGGTCACCAGGTCATAAAAGGAGATCAGGTTGGTCAAGCAGGACCTGCCTTTTGTGAACCCATGCTGGCTGGGCCTGATCCCCTGGTTGACCTGCACTTGCCTGTTGAGTTCACTCAATATGAACCTCTCCATAATCTTTCCCGGCACTGAGGTCAGGCTGACAGGCCTGTAGTTCCCTGGATCCTCCTTCTGGTCCTTCTTGTAGATGGGCGTCACATTGGCAAGCCTCTAGTCATCAGGGACATCCCCTGTTAACCAGGACTGCTGATAGATGATGGAAAGTGGCTTGGCAAGCTCCTCTGCCAGCTCCCTCAGTACTCTCGGGTAGATCCCATCTGTTCCCATAGACTTGTGAGCATCCAGGTGGCATAGCAGGTCGTTAACTGCTTCCTCCTGGACTATTTGGGTTCCATTCTGCTCCTCATCCCTATCTTCTAGCTGAGGGGCCTGAGTACCCTGGGGATGACTGGTCTGGCTATTAAACACAGAGGCAAAGAAGGCATTAAGTACCTCAGCCTTTCCCTTGTCCTCGGTGACAATGTTCCCCCCCACATCCAGCAAAGGGTGGAGATCCTCCTTGGCTCTCCTTTTATTGCTGATGTACTTCTAAAAGCATTTTTTATTGTCTTTTACAGCATTGGCCAGACTGAGTTCTAGCTGGGCTTTTGCTTTTCTGATTTCCTCCCTCCATGACCTAACAAGATCCCTGTACTCTTCCTGAGTTGCCTGCCCCTTCTTCCAAAGGCAGTAGACTCTCCTTTTTTCCCTGAGTCCCAGCAAAAGCTCCCTGTTCAGCCAGGCCAGTCGTTTTCCCCACTGGCTGGTCTTACAGCACACGGGAACAGCCTGCTCCTGCACCCTTAAGACTTCCTTCTTGAAGAAGGCCCAGCCTTCCTGGACCGCTTTGCCCTTCAGGACTGCCTCCCAAGGGACTTTCCCAACCAGCGCCCTGAACAGGCCAAAGTCTGCCCTCCGGAAGACCATGGTAACAGTTTTGCTGCCCTTCCTCTTTACACCGCCCAGAATCGAGAATTGTATCATATCGTGGTCGCTAAGCCCAAGACGGCCTCCAACCACGACATCTCCCACAAGCCCTTCTCTGTCTGTAAACAGCAGGTCAAGCGAGGCACCTCCCCTGGTAGGCTTGCTTACCAGCTGCGTCAGAAAGTTATCCTCCACACACTCTAGGAACTTCCTAGACTGTTGCCTCTCTGCTGTGTTGTATTTCCAGCAGATGTCCAGCAAGTTGAAGTCCCCCACGAGAACAAGGGCTAGCGATTGTGAGACTTCTGCCAGCCACTTGTAGAACGCTTCATCTATCTCTACATCCTGGTTGGGTGGTCTATAGCAGACTCCCAACAGGACATCTGCCTTGCTGGCCTTCCCCCTCATCCTTACCCATAAGCACTCCACCTTGTCATCACCACTCTCAAGCTCTATACAGTCAAAACACTCCCTAACATACAGAGCCACCCCACCGCCTCTCCTTCCATGCCTATCCCTTCTGAAGAGCTTATAGCCATCCAGTGCAGCACTCCAGTCATGAGAGTGGTCCCACCACGTTTCTGTGATGGCGACTATGTCATAGCTATCCTGCTGCACAAGGGCTTCCAGCTCCTCCTGTTTGTTGCCCATACTATGTGCATTGGTGCAGATGCACTTGAGATGGGCTATCAATTTCACCCCCAATGTTGCCATGCCGCCCCTGGGCTCCTCACTAGCAGGCCCGTTTATATTCCCTTCCCCCTTCAAACCTAGCTTAAAACCCTCTCAATGAGTCCTGCCAGCTCATGAGCGAGGATCCTAGTCCCATGAGGAGTGGCTAAGGACTCTGGGTTTCTCTGGTTTGGAGGGAAGGAGGCTGAGGGGTGACCTCATTGCTCTCTCCAGCTTCCTGAGGAGGGGAAGCGGAGAGGGAGGTGCTGATCTCTTCTCCCAACCATCCAGTGATAGGACACATGGGAATGGTTCAAAGCTGTGTCAGGGGAGGTTTAGACTGGACATTAGGAAGCATTTCTTTACTGAGAGGGTGGTCAAACACTGCAACAGGCTTCCTAGAGAGCTGGTAGGTGCCCCAAGCCTGTCAGTGTTTGAGAGGCATCTGGATAATGCTCTGAACAATGTGCTTTAACTTTTGGTCAGCCCTGAAGTGGTCAGGCAGTTGGACTAGATGATCGTTGCAGGTCCCTTCCAGCTGAAAGAGTCTATTCTATTCTATTCTAGTCTAGTCTAGTCTAGTCTAGTCTAGTCTAAAGAACATTATTTTTCCCAGCATTGATTTAATTTTTAATAGAAGTTATGTGTAAACTCAAAATGGTATTGGCCCACATTTGCCACCTTCCAATACTTTACAAATGGTCCTTGTTATTTTACAAATTCTTTCTTTTGAGTTGCTATACCATAAATTATGTTCTTTAAATTTTCCTTTTATCTCAGAGGATGTAAAGGGTCTTGTATACGTAAATCAACATAGAATCTATACTGACAATGAGAACTGCAAAAAGAAATAATGAGTCGCCATTAAGGTGTATTGAGAATGAATTCTAAGCAGTATAAATTCAGATACCAGATTGGTTTATACTTAGTAAATTGCTTTCCCAGCATAATCTAAAGCATTCCTTTAAGTGATAATGACCTGAGGAAGAAGGGTTGAACAGATGGCAGTGAGAGGTCATAGCTTGAGGTAGCACCATCAAATATTTTCACTCTTTCAGTACATCTTTGAGAAACACCTGTTGATACAATTGTTTTTGTTGTCATTAAACAAGTGCATTAATAAGAATGTGTGTTTTGGGGGAGTGTTGCAAGGAGTGATAGCATTCTTTTATTTAAGAGGGTGACCTTGCCGAATTAGGAATTTCCTGTGAAGGAAAATGACATAATTTCCAATGACCTGTTGGAATTTGTTTTGCTTTGTCATCTCTAATGCAAAAAAAACCCAACCCTAAAAATTTTTTTCATTTTTTCTATTTTGCAGATCATGCATTATCAGACATTTATGACAATCAAGTATTTTTTATTACTCAGTTTACACTGATAAAATAGGTATGGACAACCTCAAGAAGAATATACAAAGTGATAAAAATTTAGATTTGAATGAAACCTTTTCTTAGGCTCCAGTACCTTAATATACAGAGAGTTCACCTTTGCCTCTGAATACGTTAAGGGCTGAGTTCTGAATCAATGTCAACAACATGAGTTAAACAAAACTTTGTCTACCTCCTTTTTACCTGATATTTAGATATCTCTTTCTTCACTGTACTGTGTAGCAGCTTCTGCCTAGCATTTAAACGATGTGGCAGGCAGGTGCAGGTACACTCAGGCATTCATTTTATCATGGGTTCTGTGCTCTCCAAACTTAAACATGCATCAGAATCCCTCACCTTTCAGTTTCCGATGTGTTTTGCACATTCCATCTGTGTGCCATATTAGTATTATTAAAATTTACTTCCTTCAAAAATAATGCCTTCTCAATTTGACAGTAATTTCTTTCAGACTGCTTAACACTCTGAGTATCTTTTCTCCTTTCTCTTGTCCTGTGTGAAACTGCAGCTGCAAACTGTACGGAGGAAGGCTGATTTGTTCATAATAAGGAAGATTTTGGTTTAGAAGGTACCAGTGGTTAGAAATACCACACTTTTCCCTTCTTTACAAGCCTTTTCAATCCAAAGTTACGTTGCGTTGGGTGCAGGTGCAGCAGGGTGCTGCCGGGCAGCCCCTGCGGGGAGCGGCCGGGGCTGCCCCGCGCCGGCCCCAGCCGGTTCCAGGCGGTTCCAGGCGGTTCCAGGCGGTTGCAGGCGGCTGCCAGGGCCCCAGCGCAGGGCAGGGCCGAGCCCCTCAGCCCCGGGCGGGCGCCTCGGGGAAAGCCTGGGGGAGGAAGGGCAAAAGTGCAGCTGCCCGGCAGCCGGGGCTGAGGGAAACCCTGGGAGAAACAGCCCTGCGAGCCCCGAGGGGAGAGCGGGAGGAGGGCAGGGGGGGCCCGGGCGCCCCGGCAGAGGTGCCCCTGCGGCCCCGGGAGGGACCCCGCTGGGGCAGGGGTTTCCCTGCAGCCCGGGGGAAGGCCCCAGGCTGGAGCGGGGAAGAGCCCGAGCAGGGAGGAGCGGCAGAGGGGGCTGCTGGGGGCTGGCCGCAGCACCCCATGCCCTTATACCCCTGTGCCCCTCGGGGTGTGAGGAAGTAGAGTCGTCCGCAATGGAGCAGTGAAGTTGAGCCTGGGAAGAAGGGGAGATGTATTGAGGGCAGGTGTTTTACGGATTTTTGTCTTTGTTTCTCACCAGCCAAATATTTATTTGTTCTATTTAAAAATATTTAATAACTTAAATTAATTTTCCCAAGTGAAGTCTGTTTTGCCCATCACAGTAACTGGTCAGTGATCTCCCTGTCTTTATGTCAACCCATGAGCTTTTTCATCTTACTTTCTCCTCTCGTCCTGTTAACTAGGGGGAGTGAGAGTGTGACTGCATGGGGGTCTGGCAGCTGGCCAGAGTCATCCCACCATGTATGTTACTTTTCTCTGGAACACTGAAACAACAAGGCTTCTTTCTGTAGATGTATTTGGATATTCTTTGTCTCTTCAATGTAGCAGGGGATAGTAATTTTCACACCAGTACTAGTTTGCTTGGAGAAGGACACTTCAGCATTTAGTTCCTCAGCAAGACAGTTGCAAGGATGCCATCCTTGATTCTCCAGCAAGGCTACTGTGCTAAGTAGGTTAATTTCTCTGCTGCTCTAGCTTGAGAGAGATTGAAACTAGTTTATCTATTAGTTGCACTGCAAGCTTTCCACCTTTTTCCCAGCCATTATCTTTCTCTGCATTGAGAGTGTTCCTGTTTCTGAGCCCCTGGAGAGAGAGGAAGAAACGATCTCTTTTGACTCAGTGTGTGGCTGGGATTCCTCCATGCCGCACAGAGGATATCCCCATCAGGAAACTGCTGGCAGGATGGGCTGCCTTCATACCAACTCAAATTCGAATTAATTGTATAGCTCAGAAGCAGCTATAAAAGTTACCAGGAAGAACAACTTCATGTTATAATAAAAAGTGTCAGATGGAAAATTCAGCCCTTTTGAAAACAAAAGCTGACTAATTATGACAATGCTTGGTGATATGAATGGTTTCTGTAGTACAGAGTACTTGGCTACTGGTTTAGTATAAATATTGCAACTACTCTCTTAAAATGAACACACACGGTTTTAAAAACACTTCAGATTAATTTTTGCTGTCAGCTAATTCCCTGAACACGCTATTTTGGTACAGAGATTATTAGTTGTAAAAGGGAAAAAATAAGATTGATGGGCTTAAATGAGGCAGTTAGTATGCTTCTATCTAAACATTTGTATAAAATGACCAAATCATTGGTACTGCCATTAGGCAAAGTATTAAAGCTCTTACCTTACTATTTAATCTAGGGAAATGTTGAATAATTCTACAGTATATGAATGGAAAAGATAAAAGTGTTTCCTAGTTTATTGATGTTGCTTTCAAAAATTACTTAGAGCACTGAGTGCTCATCTGTAGTGTTTTCCCTCCCCCCCTAAATTTAATTGAAGAAACTGTACATATTTTAATGTATATGAGAGATTTAGGGAGGAGACTATAGATTTTTTAAAATGACAGATCTTTACTGTGACGCAGATCTGCTAATGGATACTATATCCTTTATGAAAATCTAAATTCTAGGTTTCCATTTGACAAAAGCTTATTGGACAATAGCAACCACAGTTAATGTCAGCTGTGTTTATTTGTAAATAAATGATGCTTTGGTTTGTTTCAATGTAAAATATCTGCTGCATTTATTTCCATCATAGGTAAAATATTCAGAGACAAAATCTGTCCACATTTGCATCCAGATAATTTCTAACAGAAGTTTTTCAGTTTATTTTATCTAACTGGAAAAGAAAGAAAGGTTTTGAGTTTTATGGTGGATTCAATACTGTTGGTGGATCTAAAGGAGAATAGTCTAATCATGGAAAGCAGTCAGAATCAAGGCCTATTATAACTCAACAGTTTAAGGTATTATGTTTATAGCTTTTGCTATTGGACTTAAAGGAGTATTATTGATGCATGAGGTTTAAACAGTTAGAGGCTGTCAAGAGTGTAACTCAGGCTACATAACAGCATTACAAGGAGAGGATCTTGATATCTTGAAGGATATCGATGAAGATGACAGAGTCCTGGAACAGAATGATGAAAAAAGAAACTGTCATACTGGCAATACCCCCCACGCCATCCCCACCATGTTCCCTTGTAGTGTTGTAAATGAAATATTATTATTCTTCATATACTAAGAAATACCCTTCTGAAGTGGGCGATAAAGATAAATAAAGCAGCAGTCTAGAAGGAAAAGAGAACTCCACCTGTAGAGCACAAAGCTGCTATGGTCAGAGTCATCTTGAATCTTTCTGTGCAAGTTTGCCTGGGCAATGCTGAGAGGCTCAGCTCCTGCCTTCCTGCATAGAAACGCGATACTGTCCTGCTGATTAGCTGGGGGATCTACTTGTTGCAAGTAGTGACAGACACTTTTAAAAGAAATATAAAGCAACATAGTCTTCCAGAAGAACTTGCTGAAATAGTATTTCTTAGGATATAATAGAGGAATGTGTGTGCATTTGTGAAGAAACAATTAAATACAATTAAATGTAATGACTACAAGCTCAGTCTTCAAAACCTTAGCTGACGTTTCTTGAGGAAGAGTTAAAAGTGTGCCTTTTAGTGTCGAAAATGGACCTGCTGAGGCCCTGATTTGGGAAAACGTTTCAACATAAGCTGAAGTCCTGTTGACTGTAATGTGAAGTGTACATGTTGATTATCTAACAGAACCAAATATAGATTCTGATGAGACTTAGCATGCTCTTGAGTGCTTTTCTAAACAGAAGTAAAATTTTCAATAAGCAAAATACTGCTTGCTAAGCTACTTTAAAGACCTGCTGCAGTCTTGCTGCTATTTTAAAAGATGAAAATGTTTCTTTTAGTGTGCCCTAGAATAGAATAAATCAGTATATCAAAGAGAAGGAAGCATATGAATATCAGTAATGAAAATTAAATGGCTGTGTATTTTGCACTACTTATCAAACTATAAATATATTCAGTTAGTTTATGGATTTCTCTGTTCATGTCCGTTGTCATCTATTCTATGTATGGAAAATTCATGCCAAAGAAACATTTTTCTTTTGTTATCATATAAAACAAAATGAGGAAATGACATGAAGATTACTAAACAAAAGGTCTAGGAAATAAAAGACATAAATTTGGGGATTCAGTGTTCCACTCTGGAACACTATGACATCAAAGCACCTCTTGCTGCCTCCCTGCACCAAGCTTTAAAGATTTTTGGACTCAAAAAAACAAGAGAGCACAGGGGTCTATGACAGATCATCTATCAGCAGTGACTGACTGAACCCTAAGGTGAAAGGAGATTGTGATACCTTACAGTAGCACTAACAAATGGTAAAAGTGAAAGGACACACTCCTTGTCTACTCATGGTATACACTGATGTAATTATGTGTTCTGAAAGTTGCAAATGAAGTTGGATCAAACCTTTAAAGACTGCTAGCTAAGCCATAAACCATGATTGCAATTCAGTGGTTAGGAACCAATTAAGTGTATTGCACTTGAGGCAAAGAATGAAAGAATAAGTTACTATCAAATTTCAATGCATAGAACAACCTCACAGTTCGGTCCATTTGCTTTCCAATCTTAAAGTAAAACATACCAAAGACAATTAAAAACATTCTGAATGCAACCAGGTGTAAATACACTTGAATGCAATTACCAAAGGAAATTATTGTATATCAGCAAAAGTATGAACAGTCGCTTAATCTGAGCCATGCAATCAACCTTTAGGGCTGCTTAATGCTAATAGAGTTTGTAGTCAAATGCTTTTCTCAAAGTAAAAACTTCAGTGCTCAAGGTCTGATCCTGATATACTCCAAGCATATGAACATTTGGGCACTAACTTCAATTATAAACAAACTTGCCTCTTTGATCTTTGTAAGTCACTTTAGAAATACCTAGTAAAGTACAGGATGTACAGACCCTGGCTGGTAGACCTGATACTGCCCTGATACTCCTGGCCCCAGGGAGCAGCTGGTCCCCACAGCATCCTCATAATTAGGATGTTTGTGGCTGCATGGACAGGCAGATAATCTTCAGATCTCTTGGGGACTCATGCTCTGAGTTAACAGTTCATAGCATTAAAGTTCTGCTAAGATGATCTCTTGTTTCTTGTAGTTTGACTTTTGTCCTTTCTTTAGTCAATGTTCACTAATTAAAAATATACATTCATTTTATAGCGTTATAGTTTTGATTCTGTTTTTGTCTTGCTTGTCTTCCTTTCTGATAAATAAATCCAGTTTAAATAAGAACCATAGCTAACAATTTAGTTAATTTGGATTATTACTCCTCAGTCTTCCCTTTTCCCTCTTTATTTCCCTCACTGTCCACTTTAAACTCTGCAATCCCACTTTTTACTACTGTCTACAATCTGAGAATCAATTGTACTACTTAGAGTCTTCTAGTTGAAAGAAATTAAATTAGAATCAAACTCAGGGATATCAGTTGTTGTAATATGATAACTTCTGTTTAAAAGCCACGTAAGCCATCATTGACGTAAAATATTTCTATTCAGAGATGAACATTTCCAATTAGAGAACTGGGTTTCTGTTTGAAGACTTTCCAAGACACTTCTGTAATGAAGTACAATTTGGTTGTTTTTTTGGGTTTGTTTTTTTTTTTGGGGGGGGGGGGGGCAGGGGGCAACTAAGACTTTTTGGAAATGCAGAATTTAAGAAAAATGCAGTCTTATTTCTCATTTTCTACTTTAGCAGTGGGCTTGCATGGCAAAATTCTGATCTTGAATATCAGTTGCAGATAAATTGTTCTAATGCTTTTTTGGGCTTCAGGTTCCAGGTCATAGTTTTGCACATTATAAAATTAACTTTATTGGCAAAATCCAGAAGTAAACCTAGATTGAATCTTGCTGTTCCAAAAGACAAGGATGTGTGGTTTATGCTTATCATTAAAACAATTTTTTTTTTAGTCTAATATTGCACTAATAGCATGTCTTCAAAAACTGTAGCCTTAAAAATCATCTCTACAATGTCTTTTGAGAGCATGTGCAGTTATATCTCTGCATGAGCTTTCCCTAGTGTGCACTCACTAGGCTGTGCTATTGGTTCAAACCCTTATCTAAACTTTTGCTTGATATACTGGAGTTTGTCTAATACACACTCACTGTACTATACAACTATCTTAAATCCCGAGATAAGTCAGTAAGCTTCTCTCTTTCCCTTCATTAGTGCTACTTCAGGATGATTTCCTCTTACTAACAGCATAAGAATGAAAGTTCTAGTGGAGAGACAGGTCTGAAATGCAATACGTCTGGGATTATTCTGTTTTGTTTTTCCCTTTCCCTGACCTACATTGAACAAAATACCTATTTAGCACTTCTTAAACAGCTACCAATTACTTATAAACTGGCCAATTTAATCTTGTCTTTTGAATTTTTGAGGTGTGACACTTTGCAGATAGAAGCTAAAATCATAACTTAAAGCTTGAAAACTAGGTCTTCACTATTAATCCCAAGCATTCAAATATATTGATTTTTGAGTATTTACTTCTCAAATTTCAAATTTCCCTTCATATCAATAAGAAGTGAAAATACATTTTTCTACTCTATTGCTAATAAAAAAATCAAGATTTTTATGTAAGAACACGACTCCAGGGGTTATGCCTCTCCTAAAGCAGGAAAAAGAAAAAGCATTAGCTGTTGTAAGGATAAAATCAAGGGAGCAGGAAATAGTGAATCTTTCTAACATCATAGGAGATATTTTGTGAACAAGTAATTTAGACCTAAATAGGTACTAAGCATCTGCTAATGACTTTTCAGATTTGAGGCATGCTGGAGGTATTTCAAAGAATATTCAAGCACAGCTTGAGAGGACAGTACAAAGGGAAGGCTGCACATAGATCTGGTTCTCTGTTTTTTGTATAAAGCAGCAACAAAAGCTTTAACATTCCTCTGCAGAAAATTTCTGATGTATAAGAGAGAATGAGTGAGTGTAGGAGGTTGGTTGTTGTGTAAACTATCACTAAGTAATTGTGGAAATTTAGCATTTAAAGCAGCTCATTTCTTCAAACAGGAATATAGGATTATCTTCTAGGAGAGGAACTGTGGATTGTGTTTATTGTGCCTATGTAATTATATATGTGTGTGCGTGCATGTGTCTATATGTGTGTGTGTATATCTATATAATGTAATGAGCAGAAATAATGGAATTTGTCTTCTACTGAAAGACGAAAAGTAAGTCAAAATTAATTTGCTCAACTACAGTATTTTTCAGAGACTTAGAATTAGCTATTCTAATGAAACATTTCATCATTTCAATAATTTAGGCATTGTCAACTGTGAAGCGTTTGGTAAAGGCTAATTCTGTACTGGACACACTTGTTTTTTCTAAATACACTGTTGATTAATAAATTTCTTAAAACATAATGGTGATGGATATTTATGCTCTTTACCCTGTCAGAATCACTGTTTAGTCCCTCATTCAGTAAAAAACTGTCAAATGAAATCTAATCCCAAGAAAAACACACTTAAAGATCACCTAAGTAGATAAACAGAAACAAAGTGAGATGTGTAAGACTTTGTCCATTCTCTTCCCACATGCAGGAATGCTTCTACTCTATACTCCCCACTGTTTTATTGACTTCTGTTTAGATAGCGTGTCTTGTGGTTTGATCCAATTTCTTTTTTCTCCTAAATGTCAAAGTTTTTTTCATACTTTCAAGTATCTACATTTTTCAGCTGTCATAGCAAATCAAGTAATAAATAGTCATTCTTGTGTATTAAGAATTGACAGACAACTTGAAACATTTGAAACATTTTATAATTATATAATCTAGATTTGAGACTATATCATTGTTTCACTTTACTATGTTATGATTGTACTTGGGAGGTAAGTAGAAGTTCTGTGCGCTGCCTTTTGATGACTGAAAATGGAAGGTGTGGAACTGAAATGCAATCAGGCAGGAAAGATTAATTACAAAAACTTGCTCACTCAAATAGTTCTCAAAAATTGTGAGACTTTTATTGCTTCCGTGGTATGAATACTAAGTAAAGTGTCTGCAGCACTGCAATTTTATATCATTACATTTTGTGAAAGAAACTCCAAATAAGAGACCTCTGTTCAGCAACTTGTTTTCTGTGAACTTGAGCTGAATACTTTTGCATTCTTTTTTCTATTTTCTTTTTTGATATGGTGAGAAAAATTAACACCAATTAATGGAAAGTATATAGCATCTCTACAGAGAGTTGGCATGTGGAAGACTGACTCAGGATGTATACCCTATATATACATATATTACACGCACATGCTTACACACAAATTTTATATATATGCTTATTATTGTAATATATATATTTATCAAAATAGTATAATACCTTATACTTCAGCACTCTTTTCTAAAGGAATTATTATGTGTTATCTGCCAAGCAACCTATATGATTCCTAAACAAAGACATGGCTTTAAAATTCATTACAGAAGCATCAGTATTCGTGTTTACCAGGACATATAACAGGATGGATGTTGGCTGGCTTTGAGAAGCCATAGGAAGATTGTGAGGTCTCTGGAAAGCTGGATGCTCTACATAAACACCTTATAAACCTCTTAAAAGGGCTTGCCACAACTGCACAGGGATGAAGTCTACATATTGGATACCAGCAACATCTATAGAGCAGTCCAGATTCCCCGTAGAGAGGGAGCAGGTTGTACTTCACCCCAATGTATGTTTGCTAAATGAATCCCAGGTATACAAGGATTTTTTGAGAATATTGTGCCCTACTGAGACAAGACCTTTCACCTTCAAGTTTACGTCTTTCTGTAAGACTTAATCATGCTTCTATTTTATTGTGATCTACCCCAGCCTTTTCACAGTTCCATAAACTTTGTACTAGACAGCAGTGGTTACTCTGTGTTCCTACTGTGTCCATCACAAAATGTGAGCAAGGCTGGCAAGCTGAACGGGGAAGTAGGAAAACCCTGTCTCCTGTGGTATGGAGTATTGCCTGACTAGCAGTAACACATTTTGTCAACATCAGTAACTTTTTTCACCCTTTTCATATACAGATTGAGACACACATTAATCATGATCAGCAAAATCATTCAACTGTGTCAATTTTTATACAGAAAGTAACTTCAATCTTATGTTTCTTCTATTCTTACTGCATATATTCTGTTGATTGTATAAAACTGAACATCATGCTAGGTCAGTTTTGACCCTTGGAGTTGAAATACAGAAACTATTTCAGTCAATATGCCATTGAGTCATTCGAAAAAGTGAAGCAAGGATCTATTTGTTTAATATTAAAAAATGTCAACGACTTGATTAGATATATGACAGAAACCACTCATAGATTTCTCCATTTTATCTGTATATGTGACGGAGATTCATGCAGCTCTTTATCACTCCTTGTCTCCCTAAAATATGTTTATACTTGTGAATGTATTTAAGTGTGTGTGTGTGTGTGTATTTGTATGTTATCCAGCTTTACCCGCTGCTTTATGTTTCTAGGGTGGGTGAAAGAAGTATGTTTTCTTAGCTTCTATGTATCATGGAAACTAACACCAAGTATCATTTTCCGTTGTGAGAAAAGTCATGTAGAATTAATTGAATCATGGATGCATATTGCACATCAGCTGCAGAAAAGTTTATTGCTAGCCCTTCAATGCAATGATCCCTTTGTGTTTTGATTGTTTGCTGCTTTCCGCTAGAGAAAATTATGATAGACATCCAAACTCATATTCAGCCAAGAATCTTTTCAAGTTTATAATGATACAGACATGCTCAATGACATAAACAAAGTTTGAGTATAAATCGAGTGATGGCAAGTCTAAGGATAAAGTAATATAGATTATTGTTGTAACTGAGCACTATGTGCTCTAGTGGAGCATACACAGATTAATTCACTGGCAGCAGTGGATGTCAGCTTTATGAACCCCCTCCCCCCCACCCCCAACCTCATCTACCATACTGACACAGGAGGTAAGTTCAGGAGGCAATGGTAAAGGTGTTGTTTTGTAAGTAAAAAACAAACACAATGGAGAAGACATTAAGAAATCTTCCCTGAACTGTAAAAAGTGGAAGTACATTGGGAATATCTGAAGATTTTTGCCATCATGCAAAGCAATGCAAAATAAAAGTGTGAGGTAATAATAAATTCCTTGAATTTGGATTTTAACAGAAAAATGCTACAAAAGATATGCAGCTGCAATAGCTGAAATACATTTACAATTCACAGCTTTTGTATTCTATATGTATGTGCAGGGAAAAAAATAAATGGGTAATACCAATAAAAACAGAGTAAAATGCTAAAAAGCAAAAGTAGATGCTTATGCAACCACAGTGTTATAGGAAGGACTCAGATAGAAAATAGTAAATATAGACAGAGAGAGAAAGAGGGTGGAATCTTCTTCCTGTTTGTCTCTCTAGGCTTTAAGAATTTTTTTTTTTTTTGAGTTCTCAAATAGGACTTTGATAAGCTTTCCCTACTATAGATACTTTGCAATAATACAGACATTTACAGACATTTGGGTTGAGCAAATGTATAAGGGTGCAAATATCTTAAGCTAAAAGGGCTGATAAATTAGACAGCTTAAATTGATTTCAGAATGCATGGAAAGGTTAATAAGGAAGAAATAAAGAAACTATTAACGTCAACTAAGATAGTTGCCTAGAAGTAAATCAATCCAATGTATTATATGCTTCAAGAGTACAAAAAACTTTGTAGGTGAATTTTGACTTCACTGGTCAAAAGATAATTTCTTTTTGATTTCCGTGTTTCTGGAAGTATCTGATGTTATATCCTACAACATTTTCATTACTCCTTCTCTCTCTCTACTTTCATCTATCTCAAATATTATGCAAAATCTACATAGTACATATAGAAATATTTAAATCCATTCTAATTCTTAGTTATCAAAAGACAAGTTACATGGGGAATTGTCAGCCAGAGGAGATTTTTTCTTAGCCCAGTATGGTTTTTTTTATCAGTAGCCGGGGGGGGGAGATGGAAAATCATTGCTAATAAAGTTTTCATACGACTTACAATTGTTCCAATGGCATAAAGCAACAGAAATTCAGCAAAAATCAAAGGCTTGCTATAGGAAAAAGTGTTTGTAATAATTACATTGTGAGAAGCTGTATAATTGAAAGTAGTGATGCTGAAATTAATAATGATGAATAACCACTTGAACTTAATCTTCCAATCATGCATTGTTTCTGAGAGAAGTCTGTCTCAGCTATCTAAACAGGGGAACAACAGTAAGTTGTTGGTAAGAGAGGTTGGTTTCTCACACAAACACTGTATTAAGTTTTGAAAGCTGTATTTTAAATTCAGTAAGATGAAAATAGCAAAGAAGCTGTAAAACTGATGAAATTAAATTAAAATCTCAATAAAAGAATGGATCCCAATCAAGTTTATTAAAGAGAAAGTTTAGTAGATTTTATCATGTTTTACAAGGATATAAACATGAAGTAATTTTTGATGATAGGGACCTGTTTAATCTGGCAGACAAGTGCAATTACGGGATGAAGCTGTTTAGGCATTGGAAGAAAATATATGTCGAATTGCAAGGGCAATTAAGCCTTGAAATGGCTTATCAGAAGAAAAGACTGTCAATTATCTGGAAATATTTTGACCAGCAGTAGGTCTTTTTTTGAAGGGGAAATTCCATCACAACAAAAGTGTATGGGATCTTCATGGAGAAATTCTATGTCCTATGTAAGGACAGAGTTAGTCTTTGCAAACCTAACTCAGCCTCATGGGTCTATCATCTAAATAAATAGCTTTAATCTGGCTACTACATCTATCTTTAAATAGCTAGGTTTTCAAGTCCAATGTGTTTATTTTATAGACCTAACATTCCCACTGTTTTCTCTGGGAAGTTTCTGTGATTGTGCTACTTTATTTCCCTTAAGTAGAGCTCTGCAAAACCAGCTGTAAATTCAGTTAGGCTGATTCTGTAGCAGGACCACAAGTGCACAAACAGGGATGTATGGGAGTTCAACTAAAAGGTCTAAATGGCCACTCCTCCCAGTGCCCTCGCTGTGTGTAGCAGACTGTGTCTATTTTACTTGCTTCAGTATATTGTGTTCTGTTAAAAGATTGTGACTTGACAGCAGGGAGGAATTTGCTCTTTGCCCTTTACGGTCTCTTGAAATGTGATTTGAGTGGAAGCCTTTGTGGGGAGAAGAGATGGTTTCCTCTCTGATGGCAACTGAGCATGCCATTTGGACAGGCAGAGAAGGACTGATGTGGCAAACACGGGAGCCAGCTGTTCAGAAAGCCTGAAAATCCTTGAAGAGGAGTGGGAAGACAGGATTCCCAGCTAACAAAATGCCATTTCTTAGAAGGGGCTGTGAAGGGTTTCTTGCTGCTGAAGAGGCTGAATGTTGCTATACTAAGACCGAGACTAAAGGAAAAGGCCCACGTTACAGTGATAAAGTGATAGCAAGTATGAAAGATGACTTGTGTTACTCTGTACAGGTGAGTGAGTTTTTCCCTTTTTAAAAACGTCCTAATTTTTTTGTTCATGTTTTGCACCTTTTTTTGTTATCCTTGGTTAAGAAAAAGGTTGCAGATATACCTCAAAGATCAGGTTGATGTGTGATACTGGGGTTGCTGGGTGTTATTGTAACAAGTACGACGGCAGCTGTCTGTTCTATCAACTTTGTTATTCAGGAAATAGCACATCTTTTCTGAGGTGCAAAGCCAATCAATCAGTATTTAGAGGACCAAAAGTAGCATGTTTGATGGCTACAATTGGGGAAGTAATTTCTTGAGATTTAGCTGCTGCAGGCAAGGTTTGAACTGAAAATATGAATGTGCCTTCCAGTTCATGACAATATGGAGGAGAAGCCATCACCATCTCCGTAAGTCTTAAAAAGCAGTGGCACTCAGTTCTGTTTTCATCTCTCTGATGCAGGAATAGTGAGAAAGAAAAGGAGTTGCTGTATTGTCAGTCAATATCTTTTTTCCAGTTATACATTCAGAGTAACATTTAATTCAGGGATAACACTAATTAAATGATTTTTAATGGCTGCATATAGCAAAGGCCTTGACAGAATCACAGACGTAACTGAGAAGATTATGTTCTGCTCAGGATAAGAGATGGATCTTCTTTTACAATGAGAAATGGAAAAATCAACATGGAGATGAAGGACAGGCAAGCAGCTGTATGGACAGTCATGTTAGTCCCCCTTCCTGGGGTATACGTAACACTCACTTTTCCCATCTGGGATACTGATATGTACAGTCTGAAAATGTGTCATTTACTCAACTATTCAGTTAAAAACTAAACAGCTTGGCAATGTTTGAGGTGGATACTATACAATAAAGTGCATAGCTGTAAGCACAAGGCCCCATAGCAGCTTATTAGCAGAGCTGCATCCTCAGTAGGCTTGCAAGGATTTGGAGAGAATGACTACTGGCAAGTGAAGCCTTATTGTTGAATGAGCAGCCATTCTAATGAATCCAGAAAGGCTATGCTTAGCACAGCCTCTAGTGTGGCTCATGTTGATTAAATTGTAAATTAAGCTGGCGTAAAACTGCAATGCATACATGCAATGGTGTATTATATAGGGGTTTTTTAATGTGACCTGAAAATAACAACAGAAAAAAATACCCAAAACATTTTTATTGTTAACCACAGTGAATTAATTTATTAACACAAAAGAGAAGAGCTTCCTGGAGTCTTAAATTTTTATACTTTCTTTTTAAATATCTTCTAAAAATTTTAAAAAATCAATATTGGATTGATATGTATTGAGACAGTTTCTAGATATTTGAACTACAGCAGTTTTGAAAATCACAAGGTGATTTATAAAAGGTCTCAAATGAGTCACTTGAATGAGTAAATTCTGGATTTGATCCCAGATACGCAAATGTGTGTAGGCTTCTAACTCTCACCAATGTGTGCTTGCAGCCCAGAAAGCCAACCGTATCCTGGGCTGCATCAAAAGAAGCATGGCCAGCAGGTCGAGGGAGGTGATTCTGCCCCTCTGCTCTGCTCTGCTCTGTTAAGACCTCATCTGGAGTACTGCGTCCAGCTCTGGAGCCCTCAGCACAAGAAGGACATGGACCTGCTGGAGCGGGTCCAGAGGAGGGCCACAAAAATGATCCAAGGGCTGGAGCACCTCTCCTACAAGGCCAGGCTGAGAGAGTTGGGGTTGTTCAGCCTGGAGAAGAGAAGGCTGCGAGGAGACCTTATTGTGACCTTCCAGTACTTAAAGGGGGCCTATAGGAAGGATGGGTGCAATCTTTTTAGCAAGGCCTGTTGTAACAGGACAAGGAATAATGGATTTAAACTAAAGAAGAATAGATTTAGACTAGACATAAGAAATTTTTTACAATGAGGGTGGTGAAGCACTGGAACAGGTTGCCCAGAGAGGTAGTGGAGGCCCCATCCCTAGAAACATTCCAGGTCAGGTTGGATGGGGCTCTGAGCAACCTGATGTAGTTAAAGCTGTCCCTGCTCACTGCAGGGGGGTTGGGCTAGATGATTTCTAAAGGTCCCTTCCAACCCAAAGCATTCTATGATTCTATGAGTCTATGATTCTATGAATTTTAGAATAGGGATCTAAAATTGGAAGAAGGTGGGTCTGTTCCTTATTTTTCTCAGGTGAATTTGGCTGATTAATTCTTCATGTAGTATAGAAGTGAAGGATTCTTTCCTTTAGGCTGCAGAATAATAGCAGAACAAGGTCTGATCTTATAGTAGTCACTGTAGTAACTGTAAGTCCTCTTCCTCTCTCCTTCCAGTTGCAGACAGTGACATTGGAAGAAACAGATGGACTCAGTCTAGTAATACATGGCTCCATGGCTGGTGTCATCTCCACAACTTGGGGTTTTTTGATAATGGCGTGGTCTACATGGCACCAGGCCTGCTGGCATCAGGTGGGTTTCACCTGTCTCAAAGGGGGAAGAGGGTATTTGCTCACCAGCTAGCGGGGCTCGTTGACAGAGCTTTAAACTAGTCTTGAAGGGGGAAGGGGATAATATCAGGCTTGCCCATGACAAGCTGTGGAATGACATGCCAAGGTTAGAAGGACAGGGTGCTAGTGAGGGCCTTCAGCCTGTTGCTCTGAAATGTGCTGGGTATACTGCAGCACACTTGAAGTCTCACGGAGATGAGCCAGGGGCTCCTGAAGTAATAGGAGCCAACAGGAAAACACCAGTGAAATACCTCAAAGGAAGTAAGATATGCTCTTCTAAGAAGGCGGCTCGGACGACAGCCCAGCTGAAGTGCCTCTACACCAGAGCACGCAGCATGGGCAACAAACAGGAGGAGCTGGAAGCCACTGTGCTGCTAGAAAGCTATGACCTAGTTGCCATTACTGAAACTTGGTGGAATGAATCCCATGACTGGAGTGCAGCTATTGATGGCTACAGGCTGTTCAGAAGGGACAGGCGAGGAAGGAGGGGTGGAGGGGTTGCCCTCTGTATCAAGAAATGGATAGATTGTGAAGAGGTGTCTCTGAAGAATAGCCATGAGCACGTTGAAAGCTTATGGGTAAGAATTAGAGACTGGGACAACAAAGGGAACCTCATGGTTGGTGTCTACTACAGGTCGCTTGATCAAGGGAAGTCTGTTGACAAAGCCTTCTTAACTCCAGGTACAAGAGGCATCACGCTCACAGGCTCTCGTCCTGCTGATCCTGTTGAAGTCCTGGGGGACTTCAACCACCCTGACATCTGCTGGAGAAGTAGCACGGCGAGTTGTAGTCAGTCCAGGAGACTCCTGGAATGCATTGAGGATAGCTTCCTAAGCCAGGTAATAGACAGCCCTACCTGAGGGGATGCAATACAGGACCTGATGGTCACCAACACAAGTGAGCTCATCGGTGACATCAAGATTGGAGGCAGCCTGGGCTGCAGTGATGATGCATTGGTGGAGTTCACAGTCCTGAGGGATATGGGTCAGGCAAAGAGTAAAGTCAGGACCTTGAATTTTAGGAAAGCAACCTTCCAGCTTTTCAAGGAGTTAGTCAATGGGATCCCCTGGGAAACTGTCCTCAGGGACAAGGGAGCAGAACAGAGCTGGCAGATCTTTAAGGACGCTTTCCACAGAGTACAAGAGGTCTCGATCTCCAGCTGTAAGAAGTTGTGAAAGGAAGGCAAGAGACTGGCATGGATGAGTTGAGACCTGCTGGTCAAACCAAAGGACAGGAAGGAAATGCACAGGCAGTGGAAGCAGGGACAGGTATCCTGGGAAGAGTATAGGGACGCTGCCTGGTTCTGTAGGGATGGGGTCAGGAAGGCCAAGGCGCAGCTGGAGCTGAACTTGGCAAGGGATGCAAAGAATAACAAGAAGGGCTTCTACAGGTATTTCAGCCAGAAAAGGAAGGACAAAGAAAACGTACGCCCCCTGGATGAACACAACTGGCAAACTGGTAACAACGGACAAGGAGAAGGCTGAGGTACTCAACAACTTCTTTGCCTCAGTTGACTGGCAACCTCTCTTCGCACACCTCTTGCATGGATGGACCACAAGACAGGCCTCCCACTGTAAGAGAAGATCAGGTTCTTGTACCACCTGAGGAACCTTAATGTACACAAGTCTATGGGACCAGATGAGATGCACCCCAGAGTCCTGAGAGAATTGGCTGATGTAGTTGCCAAGCAACTCCCCATGATATTTGAAAAGTCATGGCAGTCAGGTGAAGTCCCTGGGGACTGGAAAAAGGGAAACATTGCACCCATTTTTAAAAAGGGAACAAAGGAGGACCCTGGGAACTACCGACCTGTCAGCCTCACCTCTGTGCCTGGGAAGATCATGGAACAGATCCTCCTAGAAGTTATGCTCAAGCACATGGAAGACAGGGAAGTGATTCAAGACAGCCAGCATGGATTCAACAAAGGCAAGTCTTGCCTGAACAAGCTAGTGGCCTTCTATGATGGAGTGACTCCATCAGTGGACAAGGGAAGAGCCATGGATGTCATATATCTGGACATCTGTAAGGCCTTTACTTAAACTAAAGTAAAACATACTTTTAAAAAAAAGTCAAATCAAGACTAGCATTCACTAACTGATATCCTGAGTTAACACACAACCATATAGTTTGCCTGATATACGAATACGTCAAATTGAATCCAGACTGAGATATGCCCAGTTCCTTCGGTGTTTGTATTCAAAGCCATCTGTCAGCTAACTATTACTGCTACTGGTAAAATGGAAGGACCACTCTAGTAAGCATACAACAGGTAACAGTGGGTTTTATATGGTCAGTCTACATTGCAATGTTACTATCTTTTGGTCTGAAGTCTCAACTCTGACACAGTGTTCAAATTTCAACAGAAGTTACATGAATCATATTCCATACCTGCAGTGTGCTACTGCATAGGACATAGTACAAATCAACATTAGCAGTCTTAATGCCTGTCCTGTCTATTCTGATTTTGTCTGATTGCAAAGTGAAGCCCTAACATCAGTTAGAAATGGATCTTTGAAAGAAAGCTTGCAACTGTATTCTGATAGATCAGTGTAGATGACTAAATGAACTACTCCAGTTTCACCTCTATGACCTCCCCCCTTCCCTCCCCCAATTCCTATACTGGAACCCATTCTTCTGCGCTCTCATCACTCTCCTATCTGTCTTTCCAACCTCCATGAACCCCTTCCATCCCTTTGCAGTGTCTTGTAAGTTGGGAGTCTAGGAGACAACCACCCAACCCTTGTATCTTTTAACCAGACAAAAAGGGTCCCAGTGCTTTCTCTGGAACTGAAGATCATGCAGGAGAACAAGTGCAGGAACTGCAAGTCCCATCCCCATCCGTCTGAGATAATAGGTCAGCATATATCAACTGATATGCAGTACCCACAGTGTGTGGACCCACCACCATTACTTTGGATTATCTGATATTGTGAGCTACTGAGGAGGGAGAGCCCACAGGAGCCTCAAAGAGTATGTGGACCCAAACGATCATCTGGAATTCATTCTTGGTAGTATCTGCTGAGATTTTATAGTATAGTTTTCAGCCCCTGAGTGATACAAAGCAAATTTGTAAATTCTGTAGCCAAGTAATGAAAAATGTTCAGCTTTAGTGGCCCTGAGGTAGCAATATTACAATGAAAATGGGAACATGTAAATGTTATACCATCTCATACCTTAAATGCAACATGGACACCATTGTTGTACAAATGTAAAGAGAAATTAATCGTTTTCAGAGATGTTTGGATCTTAACACAATATCTAATGAGTTCAATTCTTAGGGTAATTCTTACAATTACTTAGCTTTTTGAAATATATACAGCAGAAGACAACGCGCAGAAGTCTAAAATTGAAAGTTAGAGGCAGCTACTTTCTTCAACTATTCAGTGATTAAAAAAAGTTACAATCATGACATATAGATATATGTACCTAAGTCATAACAAGGAAATTAAGGCTATTGTATTAAAAAATGAAGTAAGGGACTAATCTTTGGATTCTTGCAGAGAAGGGTCTTTCATGAAAGACCTGGACTACCGATAGCAACCATTGGTATCAGTTGCACCCATGTTCTTTTAGCACAGAATGTGATAGGGCTAGTGAAACCATGGAAACTTCAAATGATGTATTTTAGAAGCTGTGGAGTTAGAAGGGACTAGTAACTAGCTAAAGATCAATGGGCAACATTTTAAATTGAAAGGTCTGTATTAAGGTTCTGAGGCTTTAAGATCAGATGAGACTCTAACAGTCATTTAGTCTGGACCTACACATTTAATAACTTCTGTCATTATCTCTTGCTGAAAGCTTTGGGTTTTTTAATCAGAGGAGGGCAAAAAAAGAGAGATTCTCAGCTTTATACTATCCAATTGGCTTCTTATGCATAGTGTGTGTTCAGGGCAAGAGAAGGAGTGCATATGAGGAACTATGAGATTCTAGTTTGGCTCCCATTGCCATTATTTCTGCCATATGCAGAAAGCTGGGAAGACTCTCCCCTTCTCTCACTCATTTAATCATTCCTGGTGAAATGCTGTTACTTATGAGAAACTTCCCTTCAAAATCCCAAATAGAGATATGATGCTATTCTATTTATGCTATTAACTTTAAAGAAACTTTTTTTTTCCTGGGAAAATCAATTCAAAGCAAGACCTGAGCTATGCAAGTGAGTTGAAGGGCATCCATGTGAGAACATGCCCTAAAATCGGATGTTTGGAGTTGACAGTCCTGGTGTAGCAAAAGAAAACCCCTGGAAACTGCTGAGAGCAAACACAAAACCAGTATGTTCTGTTTTTCTTGTTCCTCCTAAGTTGCTGCTGTTATCCAATTTCATACGCATAGCTGTCAGATTATCTATCAGATGTCAGTTCAAAACTTCACACAGACGTCTCTGAGCTTGCAATGATTTTTGACAAGTATGTAAGCCCCATGAGTTGCTGTAAGAAGAATTGTACTAAGCAACCTCTTTTCCAAGGAGTTATTTTTCAAAACACTTCCCTGAGGAAATACTTTATGCATGGTCTGGGTGTCCTGGAATAGCTTGTCTAAAGCAGTTGATTTGATGTGGATGGCACTTTTATGGTGATGGTCAGCAATATGTAACATGAAGCTATAGAACTATAGCATTTATACCACTGTAGACTAAGAAAAACAATTGTTGCATTTGAACCAAAAAAGCACAGCAGTGTCTTTTAATTAACTAACCTTATAAGAATTGTCATAGCTGAAGGATGACACCTTTTCTAACACTTTTGACTTAACATTTTAAAAGAAAATGTTGATTTGTGAATGGTGGCAGATGGACTTTGATGATATTTATCACATACATACTAAATTTCATTTTTTCTCAAATGTCTAAATTGAAATTGCTTTTCTTTGAAAAGAGTTACACCTTTCATTTAATTACAAAAGTATATACCTTGTAATCTGTTTTATAACTACAATTGCTCCCTAGCAACTAATGCTCCATAAATAGCAGTTTTGTTAGACATAAGTGGAGGGATCTCTTGTACTAGAACGCAAGCAGTAGTTGGAGAAAGAGGCAAACTCCAATGTGGAAAGAAAGAACCACCACATTAAGGATGCAGAGCTATTTCAAATTGTCAATTTGGCAATAATTTGTACTGACTGGGTTATCTCAAATGACTCACTGTCTAAATTAGAACAGCAATCCTCAGAATCATACTCCCTTTAATTGTTTTAATACAATATAATTTGCAGAGCTTTTGCTCGGGTCTTTTGTGTCTGAGGTGCTATTTGGCCATTGGCTTATGCCTATCAGAAGTTGTGCTGCCTTTGAGACCAGTGGTCCCACTCCACCCTCGGCCACTTTCCTAGTAATTCACTTGAGTCAGTTCTAGCAATCATGGTGCCACTGGCTGAAGAACATTGTGGCATTGATCTGACTGAGAATTATGCAGAATAATCTATTAGTCCACAGTCTAATCAGGTGTTGTGGTTTAGCCCCAGCTGGCAACCAAGCACCACACAGCTGCTTACCCACCCTCCCCAGTGGGATGGGAGGGAGAATCAGAAGGGCACAAGTAAGGAAAGTCATGGGTTGAAATAAGAACGGTTTAATAATTGAAATAAAATATAACAATAATTACTACAACTAATAATAATAATGATGATGATGATGATGTAATGAAAAGGAGAACAACGAGAGAGAGAGAAACAAAACCCAGGAAAATACAAGTGATGCAACCTCTCACCACCCACCGACCAACGCCCAGCCAGTCCCTGAGCAGCGATCGCTGCCCCCCGGCCAACTCCCCCCCGTTTATATACTGAGCATGACATTGTATGGTATGGAATAGCCCTTTGGCCAGTTTGGATCAACTGTCTTGGCCATGACCCTTCCCAGCTTCTTGTGCACCTGGCAGAGCATGGGAAGCTGAAGAAGTCCTTGACTAATGTAAGCACTACCTAACAACAACTGAAACATCAGTGTGTAATCAGCATTATTCTCCTGCTAAATTAAAAACACGGCACTATGCCTGCTACTAGGAAGAAAATTAGCTCTATCCCAGGTGAAATCAGGACATCAGGAAACTGATCTGACTGCCATGTGGCCACATACTTCCTAGACCTGACACAGGGGAGAGAAAGGGAGACAGAGAGAAGCAAAGTGGAGGAAAACCATCCTTTTTTGGTACAGGTACAATTTCAAATCAGCCTCTGCTGACTCTTAACTCTACCTGCAGTCCCTTCATTCTATTAGCTGTAGCCTTTTAATATATTTATCTGCATATATATGGCTAATGTATATATCTGTGTATATATATGTGTGTGTATGTATATGTATAATACTGTAGTCTTTTGATACAATATTTTTTGATTCTAAACAAAAGTTTCAAAAAATTTGTAATGATCTCTAGTAGGTGGATTCAGTGGCTTTTTTCTTTGGAAAGCCAAAATGAGTTCTTATGCCTGTCATTAGATTATTCTGCATCTAAATTATTCTGAATTTTTATCGAAAACAAAATATTTCAGAACTCCTGAATCAAAGTATTCTCCTGAAAGATGAGCTCTCTGTTGGGCTTCATAGAAGCTAAATAACTAGGGAATTGTAGTCCAAACCCCTCAGGATTCCTTTCTGAAGGAACACCTCTACTGGAGTTGTTCCAAGGCTGAAATAAACCTCTTAAGGCACTGAATGGTTTTTCACTGGCAGGTAAAGATTATTGTGCATCATAGAACACACATTTTTGGGTCAGCAAATTGAAATAATGAATTTAAGTTCAAGAATAAAAAAAAAAAATACTGTTTGTAAAAAAAAGCTGATACAAAAATCTCTTGCATTTATCTGTAACAATCAAATTTATCTAGAGCTTTTAATCTCATAAATGTTGATTTTTTTCTCCAGATTTATGATAAAAACAAGTACAAAATATTGTACTAGATTGTGGGATGGAAGATTTAAATTTGTCTTTCAGCTAGCACTGCCCTTAATATTCTGAATTGCTTTGCTACATCTTTTAATCTCAGTTGAAAGCTTTGTCAACACCACTTTATCTTTCTTGCAGTTTCATCATTTTGAAACTATTCTTTTTTATTTAGTCTTTTTATTTTTATTTCTGCAACTGAGTACTGCCAAATTTTTTCCCTTCAGTGAAGGTCACTTCTTCAACTACTGTAAATTGGCTTTTTTCCACTGGTAGAATGGACCTGGGCTAATTTACATGACCTTAGGAACTGCCCCAAATAGCTAGAAAATAAATACTGTGTATGTACAGAACTACAGGCACAACTGAATAGATGCATGCAATTTTCCCCACAAAATTACAGCAATGTTTAAACTGTGGTCTTTCAATATTGTTTAATTCTGTAAAAGATCCTGAATATACAATTCTCAGAAATAGGCTGTCCTAGCTAAAATACAAATTGCAGTATCTTCACTGGAAATACTACGAATCAAACAGAAATAGAATTGAAAAATAGCTCTTCTTCTTATCACCTTATGTCCAATGGGACATTTCCAAATAGAATACTAACAGTGACAAGTGAAGGGTTGACTTTGACTTTTAAGCTATGTACTGCTGTGTAAGATTCTACTTCTTTGGCTGTTAAAAAGCTGTCAGTATTATTTCTATTACTTTCCTCAACAAATGAAAGATGCTTAGTTTATCTCATGTAGAAACTACACTGTGTTAGCTATTATAAAAGTGAGGTAGGCAAATCAAGAATAGCCACTAATAATAGCCACAGCTTTGTAATAAAGCAAAATGCAACAATGTATCTTATTTCATTTTCTTCTTTCTCTTTTTTTCTTCCTTGTCTTTTACCCTCCTCTCTTTTTACCTTGAAGGTGGTATTACTCATACAATTTCTGTCTACAGGATAGTTTACTTTACCTGAATTTGACCCATAAAGGAAAAGATGACAGATATTTTCTTTGCTGGAAAAAGCAGCTCTACAAATTCTAGTAAAGCAGCATTTTATTCTGGTAATCTAGTACATATAGAAATAGATTTTTTAGACCAAGTAACTTTTCTGACACTGCTGTGTGAGGAAAATTATAGAGTGACTTTGTATTGAGCTAGGTAATGCACTTCTAGATATTCAGTTTATAAGAAGCTCAGGATTGGCCGGCTGGTTAAAAACATAACACTTCATGTTTTTCAAGTGCTTCAGTACAAATACAGCTTCATGTTGTGTAATATAACAGGTAAGGAAAAAGACTTTTTAGTTGTTGTTTGTACATTCCTTGTAAGCAAAAATGACTGTCTGCGTGTACTAACAGGGGAAAGATATCACGTTGCCCCTCTGGTTGTTCTACTCTTTCCTGTAGCAAGAGTTTCCATTTTCTCTTTTGTAAAAAACAACTTCTGCGGCTGTGTTTTGTTTGTTGGGTGTTTTTGTCTTCATAGAGGAAAACAGTGCTACCACTTTGACTGACAAAGAATGGCACTGTAGCAATTGTCTGCTATCCTGGACGCACTTTTTGGGGAACTTACTCCAGTGACATCATAACCATCCTTTGATATGGCATATAGACCATGATGGATTTCTTTCTCAGCCTTACAAAAATCACCCTTTTATCAATATAAATACATCTTAATGCTTTTGTGTTCCCCTCAGGCTGTGCAACACACTTGAAATTTATTGCAAAATACACTGCTCAACCTCTACTTCTAGTTTTATTCTACATTTACAAAACTAAAAGAAAACAGCAGAAAAATCTGGCATTTCATTTTGGTTTATTTTTCTTATTTAGTTTCAGCAACATTTTGTAGAATGTAAGATGTAGATTACCCAGCAAAAATAAATACAGGAAAACAAATTCAATATCATCCCTTATTAACTTTTCCACTTTCCTGGCATAAATTGTTTCTGTCAATACTTTAATTTCAACTGGGCTGAATAGAAAAAAAATTATGGGTTTTGGCAACATGGTAACTGCATCTGGGATTTGGTCTATAAATGTTATGCTCTATAGTTTCTTTCACATAAAGTTCTTGGGTCATGATAAAAATTCTAATTCTTTTCAGGTTTTATGTTTCTAAGCCAATAATGTTGAGCTATACTGGTAGTCATGAACTTTAAGCCAAAAATGTGAAGAGAATAAACACGCTGCCATCTAACTCCTTCAGGCATTGCTTTTGAGACTAACACAGCAGGACAGATTTGTTCCTAGTTATGTGCAGCAAAAAGAAAGGCGAGGCACATGTTGATTTTTTTTTTTATTATTTTATATGAAATGTATCTCAATACTGAAAACAATATTCTGATCTTTTAAAACATTAACACTCATGCACATCAGAGTTGCCTTTTAACCACAGTGAGATTGTTTGGATACAGAGAAGAGAGGCAGGGAACACAAGACTAGCATAAACCATGAAACTGGGTTTTTTTCATGAAACCTAGCTGACACACCTGCAAGCAAGGAGGGTTGCAACCCTCCCTTAACCAAAGAACCAGAGAGTGCAGGGATTCAGCTTTTAGCAGACCAGCCAGGACAGAAGCAGTGTGTGGATGCCTGACAGGCACTGACACTTGCAGTCACTGGGTTAGTGCTTGCAGTGAAGGTGGGAGGCAGTGCTTCTGTTTCCCTGTGTTTACATGGCAAATGGGCTGTGTAAAATAGGCTACAGGAAAAACACTTGGTGTTGGAGAAATATTAAAACACAGTCTCTTCCTTATAGGTCCCCGTGAGGGTGTTCCCAAATGGAAGTAAGTGCAATAAAGTTGTGGGATACTTTGCTTTGACTTCTTAAATTCATTTATTCCTCAGAAGGTGGGAACTTCAGTTAGACTGGAGATTCTTGGTCTGCAGAAAGCAAGGTGTCTGCTGGATATTGGCACCAGATTAGTGAACATTAATCAGGTAGTCTGCCTAACATTTACACTCAGCACTGCAGTGAGTGTTTTTTGTGGTGGCCTTTGCTTTATCTGCTCTAAACCAACTTTTTCAGTCTATCTGTAGTTTTACAAAGAAACTAAGGCTTAAAGAGCTAATTTACTTGTTTTGTGTTATACGGGTATTTTGAGATGGTCTGGAAATAGAATCCATATACAAGGGCATTGTCACCTTTGTTTTTCAACTAAGATGATGGCTGGATATCATGTTGCAGACCTTTACTGAGATAGCGGATTAGTCCTAAGAAGCTGGCCTATGTCATACTTGAAAGACCATGCTGTCCTTTTATTCAGAGATAGTTCAGGTATCTAAGCACTGAAAAATGCCCTGACTTCCTCTCTGATACGGGCCATTCCCAGCAAATCCTTCCCTCCCCTCATCAAATTTTGACACCCGAAGTCACTCGCATTTTTGCACAGCAAGTTCTGTCAAGGGTACACATCTGTGAGGAGTATTTGGAAGCTTTTTTTTTTTTTTTTTTTTCTTAAGTGTGGTAAGCTGGTTTTGTTCCCTTCCTGCCCTCAAGAGTTCAAAACAACTTTGATTTCTAATTGACATTCTATTACTATTCTTGAGATATGATCTTTGTTGTACATCATCTATAATTAAATCAGCTAATACAGTAGGTGCAGGTATCTATCTCTCATTAAAGAGAGTTATCTTTCAAGTATTCCTTTATCAGTTGTACATTTGTTCTGAAATAAGTCACAGATATTTAAGCACTGAGTTACATGACCAAAGAGGTTGGAAATCTTCAGAGACCCTTAATAGAGAAATTATTTTCTTTTTTTTTTTTAAACTCAGAGAGAGGCTTGACTTGATTAAAGTTTCTCAGTATCCTCCTGAGAATATAATCAAAGGATAACTATCCCTATCCAAGTAGATGACTTCAGTGATCTGTCTTACTATTAATTTTCTCACTGTTTGGTGGCACTGCTAAAGGTGACAAGAACAGTCCTCATCATGGAAATAACCTGTTTGCTGTTCTTTAGTAACTTATGTTTCCCATACAGCTTTGATAAGAACAATGTAAGATCACAAAATTAGAGAAAATTCATAGTATTTAACTTTTGATCATGTGACATAGAAGAATTAATCTACAATAGATTCACTGCCTGGAAGAAACATGGACTAAAATTAAAATTCTGCATCTCTACTGTGTGTGCAGTTAGATAAATTGATAAAATGTACATGAAGTGCTACTAAACCAAAATGACAGTGTGTTGAAGTCACTGTAGTGTAATTGTTTACCTGAAGCAGAATATCATGGTGGCAAAAGATTCAGGTTCTTTTGATTTTATTTTAGTATATATGATTTAGATGCAATTACACAGAAAAATTCACTCTTTTGGTGGAAAAAAGCCTTCATATTATGTTTGAGGGGAGATGTAGATACATGCTTAGTACCAGTAACTCAAATAAAAATGATTCTAGATGTGCACGCACATATCACTTAATTTATGCTTTGCCGTGATGAAGCATGTTTGCTCTATACTTAGAACTTGAACTTGACTGGTACTGAGCAACACGGTTTCTCACTCAGGATGGTAGGATCAGAATCTGAACAGCATGTTCCTGGAGCTCTGTTGAGTATTTTCCAGAATTAAGTTGTTAATGAGTTATAAACTGTGTCCAGCACCCGATGTCTAATATTAAGAGCAAACTTAAAATGTAAAATTTGAAATAGGTTATTGTGGATTTTTTTCATGTGCATCTGAGTAAGTTCCAGAATCTCCTTCAATGCTCTGAGGTGAAGTTCCTCTACTTTCACTTCTGGCAATAAAGTATACCTATATCCTACCTTCAACCCAAACTGGGTGTTTGTGTTCTGGACTACAGCAATACTGTACTCGTCCTGTTCCTTATTATTGCTGTGTTCTTACAGCATGCATTTCTGAACCTCGATAACTTTACAAATGAGATCTTTCTTTATCTCATCCACAATGAACCCAGAACAATGCTTTTAAAATAAATAAATAAAGAAGGTCCTTTCATTTATTCATCAAGTCAGGGATTAAGTAAAAGCTACTACTTTTACATTTAGGAGGTCAAGAAAAACATATTTTCTGTTTTCCCCCTCCTCCACTGCAGTATGTTGCAGACATAGTAGAAATAGGATAAACAAGCAAATAATTCCAAAAACCCCACCAAAAAAAAAAAAAAAAACCAAAACAAACCACAGAGCAGGCTATTGCAGCATTGCCAATGAAAAATCAAGTTATAATTCACATGACATTATTTTCAAAAGAATGTAATCCCTTACAACAGGTAGTCATGAAACAGAACTTGCCAGATACAACAGTGAAACAGAAATTGCCCCCATCAAAGAGGTCATCACAAGTCCTGAAAATGTGCATCCTTCTTTTTTATGGGATTACTAAAATGCTATATAAACTTAATTCATTATCTGACTGTTATATTTGAATTATTGACATGATATTCCAGGCCAAGGAAAACTCTGAGTTTGGACAGATAAGAGCAACAGAGCTTTTTGAACAGATGAAGCCTGTTACTATGGATGTATTAACACAATTTGATTCTGATTTGCCAATACAATTAGTGTGTGATGCGTTCTTCCTATGGTGTGAGAACAATCATATCCCACATTATGCTCACAGGAGAGTAAAAAAACAATTACCTTTGCTTCAAGGACACTAAGCAAAGCAGAAAGCCGCTATGCACAATTGAATGAGAGCATAACCATTATCTTCAGAGTATGCATGTTTCATCACTACTTGTACAAATAAAATTTCACATTTCTAACAGATCTTCTTCCTCTCACATCATATCTTTGCACCACACTTGTTTTTCCATTTCTAGCTGTCAAGAAAATGCAGAAGTGGGCTCTTCTGTTATCTGACCACACTTGTTCTCAGCACAGAAATTCTTCATTAGTTGATTATTAGATGGCTTATCAAGATTAGCTTTGTCATTCAAACACCAAAAACCTTCCCATTTTGGAGAATTAGAACACATGCAACAAGTTTACCAGGAAAGAAAATGCATAGGTGGGCCAAATAACATCCTAAATTCTGGTCAAAGTGTTGGCAGAGAAAAGCCTGAAGAGAGAGTTTGTATCACTGATATTTCCAGATTAAGTGGATAATCACTGACAAATATTTTTCATCCATATTCAGGCTAATAGTTATTGAATCAAGTTGGCCGTAAAGGCACTGTTGTGTTCTTGGTAATACTGTCTCTACAGCTGCATGATTAACCTTTGCCCAGATTTGAGGCAGTGCTCAGGTATTTCTGCTAATTTTAATCAATTGAGGCACACAGTAAGTCAATGGGAGAGTTAGCATTTTGCAGCCTCTGGGACAAGAACATGCAAAAGTAATGCTGCAAGCTGCCAGCATCAGACATTTCTTATCAAGAAAATTTTATTCCAGTAATTAAATAATGTAAAAGATCATTTTTTCATTCTAATAACTGATTTCTTATATAGATCTGTTGTTTCAAAGATTTCTGTGAGAGCTGAACAACAGCTGTGTAACTGCATGTTTTGCATGTATGTCAATGAGAGTTACAGTTGAAAGCAATTTTAAAATATCCTCCAATCCCCAAAAGCAGTTTTTCAACTTGTATATGCTAGGAAAGAAAAGGCAGGGTAAATGTTTTCATGCTGTAAATATCTCCAAGACAGAAACAGCATATTATGTACTAGGCAAATAATGCAGTCTCAGGTGGAAGAGGTATCTTGACCCATCATACCGTGAAGCCTACAGAATAAAACAGTAGGATACAGGACCGCTGTATTTTATTCCAGAGCAATCTCGTCTACTGTTGACTTACAGGCCTCTACACACTTTCCTGATTCTATATAATTAGAAATAGAATAGTTTATAGAAACGTCTGATTCACCCAGCTAGTAGTTTAATGCACAATATTCTGAAACCTCACGTTATTAATAAGTTGGAATGTGTCTCTTTTTTTTTTAAATGTTGTGTCCTCTAGGATTTCTTTGTTACATATATACTAGTTGTGTGGGGGAGGTGGTGATCCTGGAGACAAGGTTGTAGTGTAGACATCTCAAGTAAGAATTTCAAGCTTGTTACTATTCTATAGCCCTTTTCTCATTACTAGCTACTACCAATATTGCACCTTGCTTCCTTTAGGTGATTTGCAGAAAAGTGATAGTGGTATTTCTTCTGGAGTATCAAGTTACCTCCTTTTGTCTGTTAATAACAACTGTCATCTGACTTCACCTTCTTGAAGATAGATGTAGTGATTCCTTCTACACATTGGAGAGAGAGAAACTACTCAGAGGACTGGCTAGGTATTCTATCTGAAATTTCCATACTTGAAAGAAATGCTTTTTCATCTTCAGCCTTGTAACTGCATTTTAAATGTCTTTCATACTTTTGTTATGATGACTTGCTATAGAATATAGTTGGCAGTATGCAATATAGCATGTATTTTGGTTACTACTAATACTTTTATGGAAATTTGACTTGAAAATATACTTGCAATGCCTGTTTATGCACTTCTGTAGCATGACAGTGTGAATCTAACATAAAATATCCATATTGCATTTTATATATAGTAATATTGCTTGTATGAATATAATAAAAAAGTGCTTTAATGATAAACACAGTGAGAAACTTAAATATCTTTTGAAATTAGCTTTTTCCATAAACTCTTTTCTCTTGAAATTTCTGGAAGTAAGAAATATTCTTAATGGTATTTTATAACACAGTCTATGAACAAAATATATTTTTAGCTGGTTTTGTGCAGAGTAAAAACAGTTCCAGAATGCTGAAAATCAGGATATCAATTACATTGACTCTCTACAGTCATGCCAGTTTCAGTCAGGTTAACATTGGCTTAGAGGGGGTTTTCCTTTAAGTTTGTAAAATTTCAAGTTCTAAACAGTTTTAACATGAACTTAAACACTCCAAAGAGTACACAGAGAAATTCATAATCATTGTCAGTATGTAGTTTAAAATTAAATTGCCCAAACCATGGAAAGTTTTATGTTGTTTCTGCAAGTATTAATTTTAAATATAGATTTCCAATAGCTTGTGGTTATCAGAACATATGCCGCTACTTAAAGCAAGCACAGTTTATAGATAGTGCAAAACACTGACAGCTTGCTAAAGCAAATTTTTCAGTCAGACTTGCTCTTTGTTAGTTCCTGAGGACAGTGTTGAAGTGTGAAAACTAATACTTTTGCAATGCTGAAGAAATTGTGCTTTCACATTCTTACTAATTGCAACAACCTGGAGAAGGAAAAGGTATTTCCTACTTTGGAGATATTTTCATTTTATCCTGCATTGACAAACAGTATTATTTTTTTATTGTTTTACCTGGTGCTCTCTGGTTTTATTGTGTACATTTTAAGTCTGAACTTTATTTCCTAGGGTCTTGATATGTATGTGATGTCAGAGTAGTTATAGCATATCAGTATGTTTCCAGAAGAATATGTTAAATTTCTTCCCTGGGGATCTTAGAACAGACTGCTGCAAGTTAACCCTAATGTAAACAAGTATGTGGTTGTTGGAGTTAGGGAGCCAAAGACATATCATGGTAGCTGGAAAATCTTTTTCTGTGTTCAGTCAGTTGAAGAAATTGCACTGTTGCAGTGGTTGCAGGCGGTTCCTGAACAGTTTTCATTTTGTTTTGATTATCTTTGTTAATGGAGCTATTACAGATTTTTCCATGGTTATGAAAGACTAAAACTTCTCTTATTTTAGACAAGCTGTTTTACAGTCATGTTAAATTCCATACCCAGTGTAATGCATCTTATAACATGACCAACTTCGTTGTGACATTTTCACTTTAATGGAGGGGCTTTCACCTGCTCTTTAGTATGTCTGATCAAATGTTGAAAATAAGCATAAGCATAGCGATTAAAAAAATACAAATAGAATATTTTATTAAGGGTAACTCCCTAGAGTATAGAAGTATTGTAAGCTTTTCTGAGCCTGTAAACATGGACAAAGGATATGAAGGGAGGGAGAAAAATTCTGGCTTCTGTTGCTTAAGCTGCTAATTAACTGATTCATTATTTTAGCAACATCTAGAGACCTTCTATGTAAGTTGAGGCCACTGTTGGGTTCAATTTGCTATATTGCAATATATACATTACTTACAGTACATACATTAAGATTCCCAAGGATTTCCAATCTGTTAAATGCTGGTTGTAAATCTGATCTTCAAAGGGTTGCCTGCTTCCATTATACCAAAAATTTTGTATCAGGCTTCTGTTTAGAGAGTCCACTTACAGTAAATGTAGAGATGTTATGGGCAGTCTGGGGGTAAGTGTCATCTACCATTTCACAGGATAAACAGGATACAGAGGACAAGCAAGTGCCATTGCATTTCACACATTTTCCCACTCATCACTTATTAAATAATTTGAACATTTTTCCATATATGTCTGTTTTATAACATCAGATTCAGATATAGGGATATGACCATTAGGTTATTCAGAATAGATTTCATTGGATGCCTTTAGGTAAATAAAGTCTAAGTATTTATTCTGTGGTTTTTAATTGCAGCTGTTGTTATTGAAATCACCACCACCACCAAAAAACCCACTCATAATACTTAAGTGTGGTAAGAGCATTTTGTACTTCACTGATCACAGCCAATATGGCTGACCACTACTGCTAGTGATATGCCTGAGACTCTTTCAACTAGGACAAATAACTCAATGCAAACTTGTAACTGAGTCTGAGGATCTCTAGACCAAACTAAAGTTTATATTTACATTGTACTGTAGGATTGATCTGGCATTCAGGAGCCTTACGTGCTTTTGGTGTATATAGGGCAATACTTCAACCATACTTGAAGATATTTCACGTTAGGCTTTTAGTTCCTGTCTGTCCATTCTGAATGGAGCTGGAGATCTTGGTCCAAGGGAGACTGAGGTTCTGCAGCTGGAAGAGATAATTTTTTCATCTCTAACATGAAACAATGGGGGAAAAATCCCAAGGACTTCCCAGGCATTTCAGGCTGCAGCCATAATGAAAAGTTTTGTGATAAGCAAGTTAGCAAGCTTTTATGGTAGATCTGGAGCCAAGGGTCACACTGGTCCAGAGATAAGTGTCTCTGTGAAGAATCTGTGGAATTCACTGCCAGCAGCTGAAGGGCCACTGCTAGTCTACCTTATCAACACAGATTATTGAAATATTGACATTTCCAAATGTGAGAGAACCTGCAGTGACGAGGAGGAGAAAGAAGTCATTCTTCTGACTCTGAGAAGAGGTGACACTGGCTCTCAGACAACAACAGGCACCCTATCAGATGCTATTTGCTTCAACTCTCTGAGGTTATCCATGTCAGACAGCTGCAGATCAGTCAGGAAGCCTACATCTGAAATGTCTTCCTTTGGTATTTACACATTCTCAAAGTCAAACTGTGCAGAGAGAAAAATCTTCTTATCAAGACAGCTCGTACAACAGATTCTGTAACACTGCTGGCCTTTTTCTCTTTCTGCTCTCTGGTGCTCTAGGAATGACACATCCTGGCACATTTGGATCAACTGTGTGACCCCGTGGGTTTATTGGTGTCTGACTTCTGGTAAGCACTTAATCCCTTTGGTCAGAAAGAACCTAACAGGGAACTGGCTGAAACAGAGATTCAGTAGACCTGTGTTTGTGGTGCCTTCCTGCCACCACAGGGGTTTAATCTTGCAGCTGAGAGATGATAATCTAGTTATAGAGTGACGGGAGCACCTGCCATCCAAGACATACCTGCAGAAGAGATGTATCAGCTATAAGCAGGCTAAGCTGTTACGTTTCCTTTCAAGGCTGTCCACGCTTTTCTATGAGCACATGTACTGTACAAGCCTACGGGTTGTGGTGTTTTGTCTGTGCTTGTTATATTGCTCAGCAAACATTCCCTGCTGAAATCCTGCTGGACCTCAGACTTTTAAAACTGTGAAGACAGTCCTCCTGAGTGGAATAGAGTAAAAGCAGTCTTTCTGTTAAGTGATCTTTTTATCCTCAAAAGTTTTCGAACAAGACCAGACCTGGGGGAAGGCTGATCTATGGACAAACATAGAATTTTCCAGCTGTAAAAAAGTCTGTATAAAGAAACTGCTTTTTAACTCCTTCCCAGGCTTGACAACCTGCTCAAACACAGTGACTGTTTGAAATGTCCCACTGAAAACACAGTTCAATATTAGAGGTGAGTGGAAGGTCTACACTGGCTCATGAACTAACTTAGGACAAATACTGTGAATACTGATTTCACTATCTGAGAGCACTGCTTGTTTGATGAACACTTTTTGGATGTTCTGTAGATTGCCAAAAGGCTTAACATCTCCAGCTCCCATGCAGCAGCAGTCCACTAGACTGGGTTGTTCTCAAGCATAATTACTCAAAGCAAACCTAGCAGTACTCTGAACATGCCTCCAGTACTAAACATAGGCACGGAAGGCAGTGAGCACACTGACTGTAAACACAGAGTTGCAGCCAGTGCTGGTCAGCAGTGGGCAGCAGGTCCCTGTCTTGTATTTATATTTACTTCATGCTGTCACATGAAGGAGCACGAAGTGTATGAATTGATTGATTATTGCATAGGCAGCAACCTCCATCTACTCACTATAGGTCCCAGAGGGGAAGGGTGGGAGAGATGGTGTTTAGTTTTCTGCACAGGGAAGAGTATATAGATAAATTAACCTGTTTTGCTAGGCATGCTGAATAGTGTTTCCTGCCTGTGTTATTAAAACTGATCACTAGCAGTTCAACAGATGATGGTAACTGTTGTGGGAAAGAGGGGCCAGAAACTGGCCAGGCAGAATAGGCACTGGAATAACTATTCCTCCTACTGCTGGCAGTGACTGACAAAGGTGCTTGGACATGTGTCAGGTAGAATGAGAGAGGGAGGAAACAGGACCTGAGTGTCAAAACAGCCCCCCATGCAGATGGCAGTAATACAGAATTTCCTAGTGAAATGGATTATTTTCCAGGTGCTACATATGCTGGGCACACCTACCTGAGATGAATCCTGCTTTTTTTCCTTGGGAGAGTTACAAGAAGACTGCACATAATACAATGGGCCACTCTACCTGTCTGCATTTATTCAAGCAAAAAATCCAGACCAAAACAAACAAAAAAGTTACTTCCTGTTCAGCTACCACATCCCATGCAGAATAGGAAATAACACTCCTTTACACACTGGGGTTTGTCCTCCACCTCCTTTGGCTAGAAGTCTTTCTCTAGGACATGCTCTGAACAATGCCTTGGGAACCACCTCACTTTCATCAGCTGCATCTGAGTAAATGGGTGGTCTGGACTTATTCCTCTTTCTCCAAGGAGACACTGTATCATGAATTTCCTCATCTCTAATGAAACTTGACAAGTTGTGAGATAAGGTGGTGGTGTAACCAAACACCTCCTCAAACTGCCATTAGCGAGGTGTATTACAAGTATTCCCCTTCAACAAGGAATGCTAAACCAAGGCTAGTGATGGATACTGCAACTGCAAGTGATGGATGCTGCAGGTTTCCAGCTTGTATAAATACTGTGTGTTGCACACTCTAATTAAAAATGCTATGGTGGATTAAAAAGAAGGGATGTTGTCTGCCATGTTGCTGTCCTACATTTGGTACTTTGGGTTGGGCAGCATCTTCTGGTGGGGTGGGGAGATTGGGTGTTCCCAGAGAGTAGTTGGCTACATTCAGGCTGCAGACCTTCAGAGAGTAGTTTCTGAAATAAAGTCTCAAAGGTGCTGGAAAGCAGGAGTCTTTTCATCAGTATCCAGGGGAAATTGCAGAGTCTCATTTAAGAGACTGCTGCAAAAGTTGCCACGCTATGAAGGAGTACTAGTGGATAGGACCTATTCTGCCAGAATACAATAAGCAAGTAGAATATTGTTTTTTACTTTTTTTTTTTTGACTCCTCAGAAAGAAAATCTGAATTTCTGTAAATAGAGAATTATCATTTTCTAGCTATTTAATTTTATGTTTTCATAAAACCTAATTTTAAGGACTGGAAGCATTTTGTATCTGTGGTGTGCTCGTGCGGAAAAAGTAGGGAAATGCTACCTCCACACTCAGGCTTCAACTAAAACTCATGCTTCATGTGATCTCTATACTTCCGAGTAAGACACTTGTCAATTTAGTCAGCTTCCCCTTCTGGAGACCAGTGGACTCCATGCATGAACATGACTTTACATTCAGTCTTGCCAAATGACCAGCCTTCCTGAGTATGCTTTGGAGCAAATGTTGGTCAGTCACAATCAGTTTTGAAGCCTACTATAGGGACCTGCAAGAAGGTGAAGACCAGTGCAGGCTATATCATATGGCTAAATATAATTATTTTTCTTCATCTTGAAATTAGCATATAACCATCCCAACAGCCTCCCAAAGCATTCAGACACTTACAGACCTCAAAAATATTGATTCTTTATATGCAGTCCTAAAGGTCATAGTTTTCTTCTATGCTGTTCTCTTTAGAAGTCAACCCTCAATATAGGAAAGAGTGAGTGAATCAAACCCTTTCCGAAGCTTATCTTAATAAATTGAGGTTTACCTGAATTTACCTGAATTTTTCTGCACTGTAAATTCTGGGAGCTCTTCAAGGTAAAACGGGGAAAATGACATTTACTTTCATGCTTTTCTTTTCTGGTTTTTTTTTGATTGTGGGGTTTTTTTTGTTTGGTAGGGCTTTTATTTTTCTTTATTTCTTTGCTTTTCTTATTCTTTTAAGTGCTAGCTTGGATCATTATTTCCTGTACTGTTTATAATCCCTTTTTATGGGATATCTGACCTTTACAGAATTTAGATGTGGACAGAATACCAATGTATAATTAGGTTTTTTTTTGTTTTCCCTACTGATTTGAGGCAATGGGGAGAAAGATAAACAGATTTAAAAAGAAGCCTCAGGAAAAGAACACAAGTTGTACAGTTAATATACAGCATGCTGAACAGTAGTATTTATGGAAATAGACTATTATATTACTGGGGTTTTTTTAATTTTTATTATGAAGGAGGAGAGAGGAAAAATGTTACCCCAAAGGCAGGAATAGCCTTTGAAATGACAATTTTTTGTGCAGAAGACTTGTGTAAAAGACTAGTAGAAGACTAATGTCCTCTTTCACAAACTAAATATGAAAAACTTTCAAGCTTACACATGTAAATTTATAATGTCATAAAGTCTCATGTCCTCCAATTGGCCATCACGTATTTATCATCATACTTACCTTTCCTTACCTGAAAAGACATTCGGTATACAGTTTTACAAAACACACATTGGTATGCTGAAAAGAATCAGGTCTCACACTGCAATGATCTGCCTTGTGAAAGCCTTTCCAAGGACTGAAATTTTCTTTCAGTTCTTAGGACAGTGAAATTTGAAAGTTAAAATGTCTCATAAAATCATGAGTTTGTTTTCTTGCTTGTTTTCTTGGGTAATGACAAATTTTTTGTGAGTGGTAAAAGAGAAAATATTAATTACCTTGAAAAGGAAATGCCTCATAGTTTGGGGTTTTATTTTAAGAAGTATTATTTTTATTCTGCTTGACACTTCAAAGGATATGGGGGTTTTAGGACAGAAAAATCTAAATAACAGGCAGAATGTGTTGCTGTCTTTATGTATATATGTATCTATCTCATTAGGCATACATTTATTTTGTCAACCATGTGCCTGTTGTACAGCAGACACAGACAGATTCCCTCATAATTTGTTCACAGTCACAAACCTATTTCTTGAAACCCTTGTGTAAATACTTAATACCATGTATAGGAATAATTTATATTGATAATATTACATATCAACAATTACATACTTTGTAATATATTTGTTGCATATTTTGCAAGTGGAACACAAGTAAGAAACGGTAAAGAAGAAATTCATTCTAGATATACATACCTTTCCTACAACTACCAAAATGGTCAGGATGGTGGCATTACTGACACTAACAGACAGGGGAAGAAGATAGAGGAAGGATTTCAAAGGCAGATAAGGATTTTTTTTTTTTTAAATTTTGGCATAGTTGATGAAGAAGGTGAATTTATTGCCAGAATTGTTAGCAAATCACCTGCAAATACATTAATTTCCCTTTGGTTCATAAGCACAACTGTTAATCGAGAGGAGTTAAACTTACACTGGAAGACAAGTGAATACAATTCCACTTAACTAAGATTTCTTTTGAGCTTTGCTTTCCACTTGGATTTTTGTTGCCAGACAACACTGACTTCTAAATAATAGAATAAGGAAATCCATCCAGTGATGACTCAACCCTTTCTTACTGCAGGGTAGTTTTAATTGATATTTGTGAAGTTTCTTGTGTTGGAACTCAGAAGTTATTTCTTTGGTAAATGCTTTAAAATTCCTTTTTTCCTCCTGTAAGACAATTCACATGCTTGTGCTTATCTGCTCCAATTTTCTTTTCCAAAATAATTGTGCTGCACACCAGCTCTTTGCAGAGTACTCTTGTACTTTGCCTGTAGCTCTAGTTTAGTGCTGATATTTTAGAATTTATTCAATAGGTGTCTTCTTTTCCCTTCTCTCTTCTTCCTCCCTGTGATGAAAAGTTTGATAATGAATGAGAAAGTATGGTATTAATTGTCTATGAAAATGAAGCCTGTTTATATTACTCATCTTTTCCTGTCCTCTAGAGAAGGTCACACAATAAACAGAAATATGATCTGCAAGTACGTCCTCCTTTTTTTAAACATGGCAGAAGGCATGGTTATGGTTTTTAAATGTGCTGTATACCTTACTACCTATAAGTCTTTTTATATCACAAACAGTTTTGTTGGTTTAATGAATGTAAGTTACAGTAGTCCCACTATACTGATGAGGGAAAAAAATAATACCATCAAGTAATGAAATGAGGATTCCCTAATAGGCCCATAGAAAATCTAAGGATAAAGTCTAGTTTTCTTCTATCCTAATCTAAGTGCTTTATTTACTTGCCTGCTGCATTCAGTTTGGTTGAACCAAATGATAATACTTCATTGTCAAATACAATATTTAATAATCAGGTAGGTTTGATTTGAGTCTAATAACCAGCTTGTTGTCTTTAACATAAATCACTGTCTCTTTGAGACAAATGCTAATGTCCTAGAAGGGCTTAGTTTTCCTATTTGTATTAAAATATATGCAAAACTGATTCAAATACAATTTAATAAGCATTTCCCTTTCCAGAATTTTTTTTTTTTTTTTTTGCCAGCGGTGTGCCTAGTAAAATGCTGTATGAACATCATGTCTTCATAAGAAGTCAGTGTTTAAAACAATGGCTTTCAAATCTGAAGGAGTTCAGTTACACTTTGGCCCTTTCCCCATCTAAGTCAGTAGAGAAATTCCCAGCCATTTACTTTGAGTATTGTAGGATCCTTAATAGTTTCCTTCATTTCCTAAATCTACAGTGGTGCAGTATCATAAGTGACAAGTTCAGCTGATGATCCCATCACTAGGAAGCTCTTTTAATTCTGTTATGTTCAAAATGTTCTAACTACAGAAGCTCTTTGAAACTCTAAAAATATACATCATTTACATAGCATACTGCATATCCAAAGCACAGTGTAGGCATCACGACATAAGCGTTCTCTGTCCCAGAAACAGCAATGGGGAAATGTTATGCATATTTTACAGCAGCAAAAACTTGAGGCAGAAGGACGAAAAAAGCTCAGCCAAGACCATGAGATGAGTAACTGGTAGATGTAATTGGGAACTAGGCACAGCTAATTTTGACTTAATTCACTTCTCCAAATTACGCTGCTTCTCAAGGATGCAGCTCCTTGACTAGGACCCTAGATAACTTTGTGACTGTTCTTTTCACCATGTTGAAAGAAAAATAAAACAGAAGGGGGGAAAACACAGCTGCAATTAGCTGTAAAAAAAAGCCAATAGGGCTTTGTAAATCCCTTGAAGGCTGTGATAATTAAGGGATTTTCAACACTGATTCTTTATTGAGGCATCTATTATTCAGAAAAAAGAAAAAAAATTAACTCTCTGCATTGTCCTTATATGTAGCTAGTTTTAAAGAAAGCCTAAGAAAGTATTAATCTGGTAAAGCTTTGAAGAACTTGGTCTAATTACAATTCATTAGTTTGTTGTTGAGAGAGGGATGATTTTAAATTGCATTTCTACCTCCATTATTTCTTACAAAATACGGAAAAGCACTAGTTCTTTTTCCCTGTTAGTCTGCATAGTATCAGAGGAAAACAGTTCTGTCAAATGTTCTATAAAACTGGGTATTTTCTGAATACTGGTACCTTAGCAGTTTGATTGGAGAGTGAAGGGAACAAGTTTCTTAGCATGAAAGTATTTGATAATAGTTGCAGAAGAGGCTTTGCATAAACTATTGTAGAGGAATATATTTTTATCTGTTTTATTCTTTAAATAAGGCAAATTAATGGAAGTTTCTAAATATTTTTCATTTAAGTCCATTCTGTAATTTTGATTAAAAAAGAAGTAAAGCCCTAATTATAATTTATTACTGGTTTTATTTCATTTTGTCCCAAATGGCAATTAAACATATCTACAGTCACAGGGGCAGCTTAAAACTGTGTTCCATAGCATTGGTCCATGAACAATCCTTTCCAAATAAATGGATAAAAAGTATTATTATTTTCATTTCAAGAAGATACTCACCAGTGTGGTTCTCTCTGTGCTGCCAGACCTGGATGAAATAGTTGGGACTCTTAATACTGCTGTTCTAGTAGGTTGTGTTTTCCCACTTTATATGGTCCTGCACAACCTGCTCTAGATGACCCTGCCTGAGCAGGGGGGTGGACAGGATTTCCTCCGGAGGTCCCTTCCAAACTCAACCATTCTCTGATTATTTTCCTAATGTCTGGAAAGACACCATCTGGAACTACCAAGAGCCATACTAATGGTTTTAGGAGGTTAAGTGAGCTGAAACAATCCCTTTCTTACTCATGACCTAATTGCTATCAACAATAAGTAGTTCTTCCCTTACAATGTTAAATTTTCCCCATGTATTTTTATAACCAGAACTCTGGGAAGTGCCGATCTAGTAGTTTCCTTTTAATGATCTTTAACATACTGTTAAATTTAAATTCACTTAAGTTATTATGACTTATAATAATACAATCAATGTAGTTTCTGTAAGAAACACAGAGAGGCCCTGCTAATGACACACTGACCTGGAGTCACAAAGACCTTTAAGAGCATTATCTTGATTTGAGTAAGAGTGGAACCTTAAAGATCTTTGTGACTCCAGGTCAGATTTGGGGGAAGAAGGTAGAGTACATTCTCCACTAGTGCACACTTCTCAGCTAAATAAACAAAATAAATATTTTTATTGTATTTTGTGTTATTTATAGATGAAACAGGGAACCAGGAATAGACTTTGAAGCTGGAGATGGTAACTGTGAGCCAAATACTGCTTCAGTTATCCTAGGTTTTCCCTGAAGTGATTCAGCTGAATTAAGTGAATTAAGTTAGAACTGATTTACCATTTTTTTGCCAAAGGAAGAATCTATTTCATTATTTTCTAAAAGGTCCATTCAATGTACAGTACTTGACAAACCTAGTTGTGCATAATAAAATTTCCACCTTCTTGCTTTGTTTGTTATGAAATGCATCAACATCCTTCTTAGACTTGAAGAATTTTTTTGTGGAGTGTTACAAAAGTTACAGTGAAGCAAAATTCAGTAGTGTTTTCTTTCTGGTTGCTAGAAAATGGACTTTCATTACTCTGTTATATGGTGAAGAGCCTCCAGTTCATGAAACAATCAGGTAGGGGAAACAGAATTAACAGTGTCCAAAGACATTTTTCAGTGTATGTCATTTTCATAGAATCATAGGATCATTTAGGTTAGAAAAGACCGTTAAGATCATCCAGTCCAACCATTAACCTAACACTACCAAGTCCACTACTAAACAAATTAAGGTAGAGTAATGATTCATTTCATGTTTCCTGGCTTGGTGGCTGGATTATTTTTTAATGAAAGTAAAACTAGGAATCATTAAGGTTGGAAAGGACCTCTGAGATCATCAGACCAACTGTCAACCCAACACCACCATGTCCACTAAACCATGTCACAAAGTGCCACGTCTACCCATTTTTTGAACAATTCCAGGGAGGATGACTCCACCACCTCTCTGGGCAGCCTGTTCCAATGCTTGACTACTCTTTCCATGAAGACATTTTTCCTAATATCCAATCTAAACCTCCCCTGATGCAGCTTGAGCCCATTTCCTCTTGTCCTATCGCTAACTACTTGGGAGAAGAGACCAACACCCACCTCACTACAACCTCCTTTCAGGTAGTTGTGGAGAGCAATCAATCCCATTATCCAGATCATTGATAAAGATATTAAACAAGACTGGCCCCAAAACTGAGCCCTGGGGAACACCGCTTGTGACCGGTCGCCAACTGGACTTAACTCCATTCACCAAAAGTCTCTGGACTCGGCCACCCAGTCAGTTTTTTATCCAGTGAAGAGTACACCTGCCTAGGCCATGAGCTGCCAGCTTTCCTAGGAGAATACTATGGGAGAGTGTGTCAAAGGCTTTACTGAAGACCAGGTAGACGACATCCACAGCCTTTCCCTCATCTACCAGGTGGGTCACCAGGTCATAGAAGGAGATCAGGTTGGTCAAGCAGGACCTGCCTTTCATGAACCCATGCTGGCTGGTCCTGATCCCCTGGTTGACCTGCATATGCCTGTTGAGCGTACTCAAGATGAACCTCTCCATAATGTTCCCTGGTGCTGAGGTCAGGCTGACAGGCCTGTAGTTCCCTGGATCCTCCTTCTGGCCCTTTGGGTGTCTTTCCAAGTTTTTAACACTTACATTTTAGAATTTTTCCTAACACAAAAGAAAAAGGAATTTGCCTAAAGATTTTTTTCAGAAAATAAAGTGATATTATATATTTATACTTTATAAGTTTTGACAACAGGATATATAATGACTAATGGCTATTTAGTTGTTACCCCATCTGTTTCCACTGGCAACTTTTAGGAAAAATGTATACATTATTTTACTGTATATTGTCAGTTTGAGGCTTTGCAGCCATTTTTGTACAGTTGAAGGAAAATTTCATAGGTGTGTTTATTTTTTTGAGTTACAACAAAAAGCAGTTCATCACTATGTATATTTTCCCTAAAGATTTAAAATTTTGAGTCTAATTTCTATAACTTGTTTATTTCAAACAAGTGGATTTTGAGTGAAAGAGCTGGGGCCAACTAATGCAAAAAAACTTGAGGTTGGTGGCCTTTGTTAAGTACTAATTGTTACGGAGGTACATTAAAACTAACCCAAATGAAGGACAAGCTCAAACAACTTTATTTCACAAAACAGCCAAAACCACATGACAGAAAACAATGAGAAACAGGGGTAAACTGAAATCAGTCAACACTCCAGTAACATTTAACACATAACAGGTTCCCGGTGTCAGTCGGGGTATTGTTACTATACATCAACACACACAAGAATGATAATCCAAAGTGCGCACACACACTCACAAGGGGGGGATGACGACTCTCTCTCTCTCTCTCTTTCTCATGGGTACCCAGAAGATGTAATCCCTCACTGTTGTGGTTTAGCCCCAGCCAGCAACTAAGCACCACACAGCCACTCACTCACTCCCCCTGCCCCGATGGGATGGGGGAGAGAATCGGAGGAGTAAGAGTGAGAAACACTCCTGGGTTGAGATAAGAACAGGTTAATAATTGAAATAAAGTAAAATAGTAATGATAATAATAACAATATAATAATGATAATAACAATAATAATATACAAAGCAAGTGATGCACAATGCAATTTCTCACCACCCACTGACCGATACCCAGACAGTTCCTGAGCAGCGATCGCTGCTCCCTGGCCAACTCCCCCCAGTTTATATACTGAGCATGACATCATATGGTATGGAATAGCCCTTTGGTCAGTTTGGATCAACTCTTCTGGCTGTGCCCCCTCCCAGTTTCTTGTGCACCTGGCAGAGCATGGGAAGCTGAAAAGTCCTTGACTAGCATAAGCAGTACTCAGCAACAACTAAAAACATCAGTGTGTTATCAACATTCTTCTCCTACTAAATCCAAAACACAGCACTTTGCCTGCTACTAGGAAGAAAATTAACTCTATCCCAGCTGAAACCAGGACACTCACCCAGGGGTGGGGGGGTGAGGGCTCACTCAAGGATATATCCAGAAGAAATCACTCACCAAAAGGAGGTGAGGGCACTCAATCCCAGGAAGTTTCCTCAGGCAGTGTCCCAACCCAGGGGGAGCGGTTTCAAACACAGACCAGCTACTCTGAGAAGACCACTCAAAGGGGGTCACTGGCATTACCCCATTTGTACCCTGGATCTGAGCTGTGGTCATAATTGGTCATGATCCAGAAGCTTCTCTGAACCAAGGTGCCTCACTGGCTGTGGGCCCTGTCTGTTGACCAAGGGGCCCCGCTTCTCCTGCTCCCCCTGCTGAGGGGTGTGCATGCCTGTGGGCACGGTAGAGCACAAAAGGTGCAAAAATGAGGTGCGAAAAGCCAGTGGTCACCATGTTCAAAGCCCCATATTCATGGGGTGTTGGGGCAGAGTGTACCTGTCACAGTAATAAATCAGAAATTGCTAAGTCCCAACTTTGTATTTTACACATCCCCCTGTGCAGGTAAATTGGAGAAGAGATTTGAAACTGCATTGTAGTGTGTCATGAGAAAGTGAAAGCTCAGGCATGCAGTTTTGAAATGAGTGGAAGCCATGAATTAAATATTTCTGCAGGAAATTATTAAGTAATTACATGGAATGAGGAAGGAGAAGAATGATAAGAAATGTAATGAATGTGAAAGGAAAAAAAAACCATAAAAAGTTAGAAAACCAAATTGTATTTCCCAAATGTTTGTACTTTAAAATTTTACTAGATTGCGCAAGAAGCAGAGGGCTCAAAAAAGACACAGAAATAACCATCTGTGATGTAAAATCCACTATTGTCTTTCTGTAGGAATACATTTTTTTTTTGTATCAGGACACGTACAATCTCCTTTTAATTAAGAAAGCACCAAAATGCTCAAGAAACTTAATACTACAGAAAGATGGATAACAGTGTTGGAATTTTTATGCATCTCTGTATTGTTCAGTTATGTGATGGATAACTTCAAAAAGATGTAATTGGCAATGATTACATAATTATTTAGAGACACATACTGAAAAATCTGGTAGGATATTGAGAATAAAAGGATCAAAAGGTACAGCTGTGAAAACTTGTACAGCCTGCTGAACTCAGTGGGATTTGGTGTTTGTGATAAAGTTTGGGGTATATTCATGTAGCTTATTCCCACAGCTGTCGGGTTCCTTTTCCAGCCTGCATCCCGTTGTTTGCCATCAGCATCTTTCTAAGGATCATAGAATCATAGAATCACAGAATGCTTTGGGTTGGAAGGGACCTTTAGAGGTCATCTAGCCCAACCCCCCTGCAGGGAGCAGGGACAGCTTTAACTACATCAGGTTGCTCAGAGCCCCATCCAACCTGACCTTGAATGTTGCCAGGGATGGGGCCTCCACCACCTCTCTGGGCAACCTGTGCCAGTGCCTCACTACCCTCGCTGTAAAAAATTGCATCCTTATATCGAGTCTAAATCTGTCGTCCTTTAGTTTAAAACCATCAGTCCTTGTCCTGTCACAACAGGCCTTGCTAAAAAGATTGTCCTCATCTTTCCTGTAGGCCCCCTTTAAGTACTGGAAGGCCACAATAAGGTCTCCTCACAGCCTTCTCTTCTCCAGGCTGAACAACCCCAACTCTCTCAGCCTGGCCTCGTAGGAGAGGTGCTCCAGCCCTCAGATCATTTTGGTGGCCCTCCTCTGGACCCGCTCCAGCAGGTCCATGTCCTTCTTGTGCTGAGGGCTCCAGAGCTGGGCGCAGTACTCCAGGTGAGGTCTCACCAGAGCAGAGTAGAGCAGCAGAATCCCCTCCCTCGACCTGCTGGCCACGCTGCTTTGGATGCAGCCCAGGATACGGTTGGCTTTCTGGGCTGTGAGTGCATATTGCCAGCTCATGTCCAGCTTTTCATCCACCAGTACCCCCAAGTCCTTCTCCGCAGGGCTGCTCTCAATCCCTTCATCCCCCAGCCTGTATTGATATCAGGGGTTGCCCCGTCCCATGTGCAGGACCTTGCACTTGGCCTTGTTGCACCTCATGAATATAATTTGCGCAGTTAGTGTGACATCATTTTATAGGGTCACATAAGAAACTTACAAGGAAAAGATAAAATATGGAGATCTCTGGAAGGATACAAATTGCAAATAACTTGCATAAAAATACTCTGAAATAATTGAAACAGAAACAAAAAAATATTCTCTACTTGCTAATTCTTTGGGCCCTGATCTTCAACTGTTGCTCAGCATAGTACAGCTGAAGAGTACAGCTCTCCAGATCAATAAAGCTTGTGTAACTTTTATACATAGAGAATCATAGAATCATAGAATTGTGAGGATTTGAGGGACATTTTCCTTAAGTGCAGATAAAATAGTTGGGGATTAATTATTTAATTCTTCTTAGGCAGAGCTGGCTGGTTTCTTACATTTGTATCTTTTCATATCAGAACATAATTGCATGCAGTATTTGGGGCAGGGAGTTGGGGGGGAGGGGAAATTGATCTGAAAGGGACTAGTTTCTGGATTGCTATATATGATAAGACCAGTTGAGACATCTGTAGTAAAATTTGAAAGCCAGTATCTCAGGTGTATCAGTTTTCAAAAAATAGTACAAGTTACATAATCTACAAATGTATTTGCTTTTAAGCAATATGTTTATTGAATACAATGTAAAATTAGAGATGCCGAGTATGTCACCATTATGATTTACTCATTATACACAGTTACACAGATAGTTATGGTAGGCAAGTACACACTTATGAAATCTTCAGAAAAAGCTCAAGACCCAAAAGAGTCACAGAAGTATTGACAAGCTTCAGTAAAATGTGTACAAGGACATTCAATTCCCAAGTCACTCGCTGACATGATATTATCTGAATATTCTCAAGTAGCATTTAGGTTTACATATACTTTATATATATATATATTACTCTGCTGGATAGAAAATGGAGATATCTCCTTTAAAATATCATGCATCATGGTAAAAATAAGGTTTAGAAAAGCTACCAGGTTTCAGAATAAAAAAGTAAAGCAAGCCTCAAAACCTGTTGACATTGCCCATCACTTTTCTGCATAACAAGAAAATCTAAAATTCTGATTTGCTTTTAGGTCTCCTAGAATTAACACATTTTTTAAGATTTTCTTTCTTAAAGTAAAACAAGGACTTGTAAATTGATTACTAATACCAATAAAACAAGCTGCTTTAAAAAAAAAAAAAAAGAAATAAAAAGCCCAGCATAAAAACTATTGGGTGAAAAAAAAAGGCAAAACAACAACAACAACAAAATCTATGTGCTTGAATTTGCAGTCTTTATTTTCATTATAAATGTATAAACTCAAATTTACCTAGGTACATCTTAGCTCACTTTCATTGTGTCATAAGGCTTACGAATAGCCCTTAATTGTATCTTCACATCCAATTTCCTTCACATGTGGAACTTTCCACCAGTCTCCTTATGGACAGAGCTCTCAGAGCAGCCTGTCCCCACCCTGTCAATTAAGCAGATTAAGCAGGTACCTGGAGTTCTGTGAAAATCATCTGTGCCCTGGGAGTCCTCTAAGGAATCATGTTCTCTCCTGTGTATTTTTTCCCTGAATACAGAAAGCTTTACTTCTCTGTAGGCTTTTTAATAGAATGTCTGAATAGAAAGTTTGCAGTACTCTATATTACAAGAGGGAGTCAAGGTAGAAGGGTTTAAATTCCTAACCATCCAGGTATTTTGGGAGATACTTGAATTCCTTAGGCATTCTTGACATATCTGTAACATTTTCCGTGTTACAAATGTGGATCCCATTTTGGCCACACTTTCAAATTCTATGTGCATAGACTGAATGCCTTCAGCTACTCCTTCAGCTGCAGATTGTAACTGCTTCCCAACTCCTTTAAAGAGCTCCAGCTAGAGCTGTGATAGTTACTTTATTTTTCCCTTTCCCCTTCCAGCTACCACTTCTCCCTCACAAAATGATCCTGCTTTGCAGCCATGTTTTCCCTTGCTCATTTTCATCAAACCTTCACATTTCTTTCCAAAATCTGAATTTAATAAAACCTCCCTCATTTTGCGTTATGTCTTTTCTCTACAGTATTTCTCACTACTTCATTTTCCCTCCTTTGTAAATCTCTTTTGAGCATAAAAATTACAACATAACACCTATCTGTGATAAAACACTTAAATCACACTGTAGCACAGTTAGTTTTGTTTGTTTTTTTCCTTAAAAAAACCAAGGTTTAGAGCAGTAACTTGGGGATGCAAAATCTTGGTTTTTTGGTTCTATCATCACATTATATGATACTGTGCAATGTAGCTGTTCCAGTAAAGAATCATTCCTCAATATCCAGCTACTTAAATGATTAAATCAATTCTTAATTTCCCTATCTTGCCTCTGTGATGACTTAATTATTATGAAGCTTAGTATTGGAAACATTTTCATTCCTGAAAATAAAGCATTCTGAAAGTGGAATTAGTGATATCTTCTTGTCCATTATAAAGGGATTACTCACATGAGAGATGCCTCTCTTTTGAGGATGGCAATGCTAAACTTAGCCTTTGACCCTAGCTACTGAACTGTACTCTCTGAAGTTATGTTGCTATTGAAGACAGCTATACAGGTATACTTTTTATCCCTCTCATTCCATAGTCCACTGTGATATGATTTAAGACTGATTTTCTGGTTTTCTTTCTCCTCCTAAATGACTTGCATAATAGGTGCTGGAGCATTTCACATAGCAGTAAACATTACCTTGTGCAGCTTCTGCGATTATGAGCCCAGGTGACATTATTGCCTCTCACATGTTCCACGAATGGAGAGGTTATCATTTAATTAACCCTGATAATGTCAGAAGGAAATGCATAAATGTCAAGCTATTTCCAAGGATTTTTTTATGGGTGAACCTAGAAGAACTAGTAATAGCTCATATTAAGGTGATACATGCTGAGAAAAAAATAAAAGTAAAAAAATAGAAACAACCACCAAAACCATTTTTAGTGTAGGGTTTTACTGTTATCTTTTTTTAGCATAACCAATCATAAAAAGATACATTTTATTCAGCAATGCAATGTCTGAGACTTGAAAAATGTGATCACTGAAAAAGAAAAGAAGCCATAAAAATGTATGCTTAGAATTTGGTCTTGTAGGTATAAATTAAATTTTGATTTACCTATTTCAATTTACTGAGTCAGTCCGGCAATTATTTTTGGTGTTGAACAGCTCCAACAGGTCATTTGCAGAATATGTTATAATGCAGTATTTGAATGTAGATGGTGTAATCTAAATCCATGGTGGGTGTTAGAGAAAATCATTTGTATTAAAAATGTTTGAAAACAGGACATTCCTAACATATGTGTACATATATACAACTCTCTTCATATAGGCATAACATCTTGGTTTTTGAACAAGGTCATTATACCTGTATATTAAATTCCACAGCACTCACCACAGAAGCTATTCAGCGTAAAGAAGTGTTTTACCATCTAGTCATTAACGAGGGTGAGCTAGCATTAACACCTAAAAAGAAATTAACACCCACCACCTCTTCAATGTTTCTCGAAAGTCCCTACTTTTTGTTTGATGGGCTGACAACTCATGCAGTGACAGGTTATAAACATGACAATTTATTACGTCCATTCTTACCAAGAATGACACATGCTGTGACATAAGAAACTATTTTAGCTCCAGAGACTTGCCATATTAATAGCTTACTTTTTGTGGATTTCATTTTATAATAAATGTATTAAAATATTACCTTAAATAGTCTAAATTATCTTTTTAAGCAATAAAATAATACTGCCTTATTCTCTGCAGGAATGTATTTTTCTAAATATTCTTATTAAGAGGACTTAGGTGCATGGTAGGTTTTTTAATATCCTCACAGACTTTGTTAGAACCGTTATCAAAATTAAATAGTCACCTCTGCACTAGGGAGAGTAAATATAAGGGCAGTGGAAAGCTACTTTTTCTCCTCTAAGACAGACTTTAAAAAAAAATATGTTATAGAATGGCTTTTCCCTGCCTGAGGCAAGCTGAAAAACCTTGATGCCCTACAAAATTAACATTGAGCATTTTTTATTCCCTTAGTAGTCAGGAGCTCTAAGTGATACTATGTCTGTTGTGGGATAGAGAAGCTAGCCCTTGTTTTCCTACAGACATTGGTTTATTCTGAACTGATTTTGATAAAAGATGTTTTTATTCCTTGTGTAAGGATAAACAATACAAGTAGCTTCAACATAAGGATTCTTAGTAGCCAAGAGCTCTCTCTGATTTCATCCAGTTTTGATTTCAAAAAGACTTTTGAAAAGAGGCCAATGTGAACCCAAGTGAACACAATCTTTGTTATTATTTTGGTAAGTGGTCTCTGTGTGATGGTAGCTCTTTTGAAATATTCGTTTGGCATAAAAAGTCATGTTAAAATGTCTATAAATCATTACCAGTTAATTAGGAAAGCTAAAAATAACCAGCAGAATATTTGAACATTCCACGTTTCATTTTCTATGTGAGCATGTTAGCAAATCTGATTAAAAGTTTCCACTGATGGATTTCTGCATAGCATTTTCCACATATATTCTTGTGAAGATTAATTTCATGAATGCTCTAAGCAAAACTCCCAGTATATTGAATAAAATTAATACTGCACTCATAACTGTAAACATCATGATCCTGAAATTGCATGATGAGTATGATTCTAATCTACCTGGGGGACAGACACATATCACATGTAATAAATGTCTGATCAAACCAGATTATCATCAACATATTCTGTAAGAGGTACCAGTCAAACAAATTACAAACAAATTAAAAAAATAATTGAAGACGAAAAGATTCAGACAGATGATGTAATCTAGTCTTTGAGTAAGAAAAGGTGGAAAACAGGAAAATAAAAACTAAAGTTATCATCATCTCAATTATTTTCAACACATTTATGTACAAGTGTAATATTGTGTTAGTGAGAAGTGATTTTTGAGTGGTATCCTGAGAAATCTTTTGCAGTACCCTGTGCTAAATTAAGTATCTTTTCTTTAAATTGCAGAAGTTAAACCTTGTGTTCCTTATGAGTTTTAAACCCTTCATTTAGAGAAAAATATCCCCTCCTCACCTCAAAATATTATGGGGAAGTTCTTAACCTGCACACTTTCTTTTCTTCACAGCAATAGTAATTCTTTACTGCAGTATGATTCCTACAAAGCATTGCTTTTCTGAACGTATCAATTTTTATCTTACTGCCTAAAAATATCCCAAATAAATCTAAAGAAGTGGGAAATGTTACTATTCTTGTCTGCTTTCACAGTCCTTCTTTTGAAAAACACACACTGTATTCCTGAATATACTTCAGGCCTTTGTCCTGCTTTTACAACATTGTTCTGAACTAAAAGAGGAATAAATATAATCTTTAAACATGAGTGCTAGACCAACACATAATTCTATTTTGACACTTTGTCTTGGATCCTAACTCTAAGAAGTAAACCCAGTGTTCACAGATGATGCCTATATCTGTGCTCAGGTATTACAGTGTCATTTGTATGCTCATTGCAGCTGCCAGAGTGAAAACGGAGGTTAGAAGTTCAGCCTGCATTCTGTTACTTGAAAAATATGAAAGCAAATGTTCTCACATATGTGCCTAAAATTAGGCACCAACCAGTATGACTTCTGTAAATGTTGGCACTGGCTCATTTCAGAGGAAGAAGCAAATGCTCAGGACCTGTAAAAATGAGGCCACTGTGTTTACATCTGGCCTACATGGTGGGGCTTTGTTTGTTTGCTTTTATAAAGCCCTGCCTTTGTACAGCAAATGATCCTGCATATGTGGACCTGTTGATACTTCCATTATGTGATTAAAGAAAAATATTAATCCATGGTGAAGCAATTCTCAAGAGATTGTATCTGTGCTTGTAAGGTTGTCAGTCTTCCTTTCTGCATTTACTGTCATGAGATCAGAATATATCAGACACCATGTATGTCTCTCAAATATCTATTTGAAAAAAAGTCTTTATTTTATTTCCAAATGATTGACTGAGTAAAATTTTTTAAAAGATAGCAAAATATTTATTGGTTTATATGAAATTATTTTATACTTTAGGGTTTTTTGTGTGAAAATACAGCACATCCTATACTTACTGTAGTTTTCCATAACAAATCAGAGAACAGAAATCTAAGATTTTGAACTGGAGGCCTAGAAGTTGCAGTAACCTTTTATAATTCCTCATAAGTGCCATAAGACAAATGTCCTTTCACACTATATTGTAAACTTAGCTGTCTTACTCTGCATAGGACCCACTGATTTTGATATACTATGGCCATTTTATTTTGGTCTTTATTTGCACTGGGGGAAATATTGCCCTTCTTTTGTAAGACTGATATATATATATATAAATGAAGAGCTGTTTTCCAGTTCAAGAGACTTAAGAATAGAATCAATTTACACACATAAAATTTTCTACATCTTTAAAGTACTTCTTCATATTCATGAATGTAATCTCACTATGAAGTAAAGAGTAAAAAGCATATGTTAAGAAATGTGATTAAAATTTTCATTTGCAAGATGTATAGGACATTTTGAAAGAAGTTACCACACCTATTTTAGTATGAGTAGTGTAACTAATGGTTCTGAAGTGGTATATAAAAATTAGATGTTAAAGACAGAAAAAAATTGGATCATTAAATCTAAAATAGTTGTACTATTAGTTTACAAGGAAAATCTGGCTCTGTGGTTTCATTGCTGACAGTTATAATCAGCTGGATAAGGAAGAGAGTCCAAATAGGACCGAGTCCAGGTAGCAATTAAGATAGTATGAAGTGAGCAGTAAACTTGCATATATTTTTCCTGGCTACCTATACATATATAATTTATTATTATCTATTGCTCTGTTACAGTACTATCTGAGTAAACAATTCCTCCTTACTTTAAGGTACTGTAGAACTCAAGTAAATTTTGAAATATATCAACTCACACTATTTCAGTGCTTGATTTTACAGTATGAAAAAATAGTCACCAGTGGCTCTTGGGTGTGCTGGGGTGAATGTCTCAGGAGTTGTCCTGCTGCAATCAGAACTACAAATTGCAGCTGGCCTAAAGGGCCAGGAGGTAGGAGATGAAGGGTTGTTAAGAGAACCATTCTTTCACCTTCTTGTTTTGCCCTTACCACTGCAAGACTGGATGAAGAAGAACTGTAAGGGAGTTACATAAAGTCCAACAGTTTTTTCCAGCCTATATGAAAATTATAATTCTTTTCCTCTGTTTTTAACTTTTGCAGAGGAGGTTTCTGCTATCGAATCTAGCCTGTCGTACTTTTCAAGACATTATTTTCTTCCCTGTATGTCATAGCACCATGCAGCACAGGCCAGCCTTAAGTTATTCAGTTATTTCATGTTTAAGTTAAAAGCAGAGTCAGACCTCAGGACTGTTCATCTAAAACTGCAGCAACTTAGCTGCTCTTATTGGCAAAATCACCAAAGATTTGCAAATAAGCAAATATAATGGCAAAGGGCCTAAACTTTAACAAGTGCCCGACAGTTTTACTAATGCCTGATTGCTTGGATGTTAGAAACCACTATTGTGCCAGAAAAGCCTAGAGAAGAAACAGAAGCCAACATTATGGCTTGTTTGCTCTTGCCAGGAAGAATTGCTGTTATTATTAACTGATATAGCAAGGACAAGACACTGAGAGTTTAGATTTTAAAGATATGAGGCAATTCTTTCAAAATCACCTACCTAGGAATCTAGTTCCTATTAATTCTTCTTGCAAAATAACCTGTAAACAATAGTTAACTGACAGTTGGTGAGAGAAAGAATAGCAAACTAAACAAAAAGCAGCATGAAGCAGGTGTGGGAACAAATATGGGAGTAAATTTCACACAATACTACACAGAATTGTTGAGGTTGGAGGGTGCCTATGGAAATCAACTAGAGCAGACTGCACAGGGCCATGCCCAATTGGATCCTAAATATCTCCAAGGATGGAGACTTCACAAGCTCTCTGGGCAACCTGCTCCAGTGTTTGATCACCCCCACAGTATTTTTTTTTTTCTTATGCTTAAATAGAATGCCTTGTCTTTCAGTTTGTGCCCATTGCCTCTTTTCCTGTCACAGGACACCTCTGAGAAGAGTCTGGTTCCACCTTCTTTACTCTTTTACATCAGGTATTCAAACACATTGATAAGATTCCCCCTGAGCCTTCTCTTTTGCAGGCTGAATAGTCTCAGCTCTCTCAGTCTTTCCTCCTATGATTCTCCAGTCACTTCATCACCTTTGTGGCCCTTCACTGGACTCACTCTGATAAATCCATGTCCCTTGTATTGGGGAGCCCAGACCTGAACTCCAGATATGTCTCGCCAGGGCATGGCAGAGAAGAACAATCACCTCCCTTGACCTGCTGTCAGTGCTCTGCTGTATTGGGTTTGCATGGCAAGGTGTTTTGGGGAGGGGGGCTGCAGGGGTGGCTTCTGTGAGAAGGCACCAGAAGCTGCCCGCATGTCAGGCACAGGCAGTTTCAGCTGGCTCCAAAACAGACTCACTGCTGACCAAAGGTGAGCCAGCTGGCGATGTTGGTAGTGCCACTGTGATAACATATTTAAGAAAGGGTAAAAAATGCTGCGGAGGAGCTGTGAGAGAGGAGTGAGAAAATGTGAGAGAAATAACCCTGAAGACACCAAGAACAGTGAAGAAGGAGGGAGAGGAGGTGCACAAGGCACCAGAGCAGATTCCCCTGCAGCCCATGGTGAAGACCATGGTGACACAGGTTGTCCCCTTACAGCCCATGGAGGACCATAGTGGAGCAGCTATCCACACTACAGACCATGGAGGACCCCATGCTGGAGGAGGTATATATGCCCTGAAGGAAGCTGCAGCCCATGGAGAGGAGCCCACACAGGAGCAGGTTTGCTGGCAGGACTTGTGACTCTGTGGGGGACCCATGCTGGAGTAATCTATTCCTGAAGGACTGCACCCCATGGAAAGCACCCGAGCTGGACCAGTTCTTGAAGAACTGCGGCCTGTGGGAAGGACCCACATTGGAGAAGTTTCCCAAGGACTGTATCCTGTAGGAGGGACCCATGCTGGAACAGAAGAAAAGTGTGAGGAGGAAGGAGCAGCAGAGGCAAAGCTTTATGAACTGACCACAACCCCTGTTCCCCATGCCCCTGTGCCGCTTGGGGACAGGAGATAGAAGACTTAGGAGTGAGGTTGAGCCTGGGAAGAAGGGAGGAGTAGGGGGATGGTGTTTTAGTTTTGTTTTATTTCATACTATCCTACTTTGTTGCACTTCATTGATAATAAATTAAATTATTTTCCCCAACTCGAGTCTATTTTGCCTGTGATGGAAACTGGTGAGTGATCTCCCTGTCCTTATCTTGAGCCATGACCTTTTTCATTTCCCTCTGTATTTCCTCCCCCTGTCCTGTTGAGACAGGGGTGTGATAAAGCAGCTTAGTGGGCACCTGGCAGCCAGCCAAGGTCAACCCACCACATCTGCCTAATGCAGACATTGGCTTTCTTTGCAACAAGGGCACATGATCAGCTCGGTGTCCATCAGGACCCCCAGATACCTCTCTGCCTAGGTGATTTCCAGCTGGTCATCCCCCAGTGTTTACCAGTGCCTGGGATATTCCTCCCCAGGTGCAGGACTTGGCATTCCCCTTTGCTGAATGGGATGAGGTTTTCAGCCCATTTCTCCAGCTTGTCAAGATCCCTCTGAATAACACAAAAACCATCTTGGTCTATCACCCACTCCTCCCACTTTTGTATCATCTGCACTCTTGCTGATGTTGTGCTCTGTCCCATCGTCCATGTCATTAATAAAGGTGTTAAACAGTATGGGCCTCAGTATTGGCCTCTGGGGTACTCCACTAGAGACTAGCCTCCATTGGGACTTTTTGCCACTGATCACAGCCCTCTGAGCCAAGCAGTTTAGCCAGTTTTCAGTCCACCTCCCTTTCCATTTATCTAGATCTTATTTCAGTACTTTGTCTATCAGGAAGTTATGGGAGACAGTGTCAAAAGCCTTACTAAAGTCAAGATAAACAACATCCACTGCTCTCCCTTCATCCACTAGTCACCTCGTTGTAGGCAGCTGTCAGGTTGGTCATCCTTTGTTATATTTAATTAGTAGTAATGACCAGCATTTCCATGAAAGAAGATTTTACATTTGTACATTGTATTTGAAAGAGCAATTCCCTTTAAAAGAAAAAGATGAAATCATAGAATCATAGAATCATAGAATTGTTTAGGTTGGAAAGGACCCTTAAGATCATCCAGTCCAACCATTAACCTACACTACCAAGTCCACTCTAAGCCAATCAAGGGTAGACTAGACTAAACCATGTCCCAAAGTGCCACGTCTACCCGTTTTTTGAACACTTCCAGGGATGGGGACTCCACCACCTCTCTGGGCAGCCTGTTCCAATGCTTGACTACCCTTTCTGTAAAGAAATTTTTCCTAATTTCCAACCTAAACCTCCCCTGGCGCAGCTTAAGCCCATTTCCTCTCATCCTATCGCTAACTACATGGGAGAAGAGACCAACGCCCACCTCACTACAACCTCCTTTCAGGGAGTTGTAGAGAGCGATAAGGTCTCCCCTCGGCCTCCTCTTCTCCAGGCTAAACAACCCCAGTTCCCTCAGCCGCTCCTCATAAGGCCTGTGCTCCAGACCCTTCACCAGCTTTGTTGCCCTTCTCTGGACACGCTCCAGCACCTCAATGTCTTTCTTGTATTGAGGGGCCCAAAACTGGACACAGTATTCCAGGTGCGGCCTCACCAGCGCCGAGTACAGGGGAACAATCACCTCCCTGCTCCTGCTGGCCACACTATTCCTGATACAAGCCAGGATGCTGTTGGCCTTCTTGGCCACCTGGGCACACTGCTGGCTCATGTTCAGCCGGCTGTCTACCAACACCCCCAGGTCCTTTTTGGCCAGGCAGCTTTCCAGCCACTCCTCCCCAAGCCTGTAGCGTTGCATGGGGTTGTTGTGACCCAAGTGCAGGACCCGGCACTTGGCCTTGTTGAACCTCATACAGTTGGCCTCGGCCCATCGGTCCAGCCTGTCCAGGTCCCTCTGCACGGCCATCCTACCCTTGAGCAGATCGACACTCCCGCCCAGTTTGGTGTCATCTGCAAACTTACTGAGGGTGCACTCAATCCCCTCATCCAGATCATTGATAAAGATATTAAACAAGGCTGGCCCCAAAACAGAGCCCTGGGGAACACCACTCGTGTTAGTCTTAGCAGACCAGCTCAAGGCAGAGTGGGCAGCTAAGAAGGCGGCAAAGACCTAGAATCAACAGATAAAGGGATAAAAGCATTGCACATAGTTACAGAATAAGCAAAATGAGACAATGCTGAAGAATTACTCCAAAGCTATAAATTACTGCAAGCTTGAAAAACACAAAATGAAGAGCCTGAACATGACATAGTCTGTGCGGAAGTGCTAGTGAAAGTATGAGAAAAAGCCAAGCCTGATCAAAACAGCAGTCAGAGAGTGACTTTGCCAGTGGCATTTTTAATGGACTGAAAGAAAGGAAGGTGTATCAGGGAGTTCAGCTAAGAAGAGACTATTACAACCAGGACCAAAAAGATAAAAAGTGCTTGGACAGAATTTTGGGTTTGGAGTGGACAAACAAGTAGCTTATGGGGTTGTGGAAGGAAAAAAGACATGATCTAACAAATGGTGGTAAACTGGGAGATAGAAAAGAAGATGAAAGTAATACAAAGGATTGGATGGCTGGAAAGCTTTGTTAAGCTGGGGGTATATGACAGATGAGAAAGCAGAGGAATGCATTAGGACAATTTTAGTTGCAAAAAGACTGATCACATACATTGTCTTCCAGGACACTGGAAATACATTGTCTTTCAGGAATAATCTACAGAAATATCGAAGATATTTGCTTGAACACTATCTTTCAGTTTACTGGCATTCTCATTCTCTAACTCCTGATCATTTTTTCTTCACAATATACACATCATTACCCACTTCTTATTTTTATACTATATAGCATTTCCGTCCAACACTGTAAAATATAGTATTTTACTAAGAACATATTAGAGATTATTTCATTTTATCATATATGACTTGGCAAACAGGTCACATTATCTCAACATAATATTCAAATAAACCTCATAACAGGTATTATATATAATGTCAATCTGTTTTCTAAATTCAACATATTGGTTGTTAAACATCCTTTGATGCATCAAGGATTTTTATCCTTGGCAATTTTAGAAGAGTATCATTTTCTGAATTGAATAAATAATTACAGGTTTGATAGAGAATGAAGGTTTTATAAACTATAATGCAATTCACAAAATCTGCTGTTATTTCAGATTCCATTTATCTGCAAAACTGGGAAAAACAACAGCAAAGAAAAAACTAATACAGACTCACCGGAGCTAAACTTTACAGGTGTTCTAGTGAACATGCTTTTTGATGAGTAGTGTTAACACTTGCATCTTGAACTGTTGATTACATTTGGGGATTTATCTACTGTACTTGTTTAAGCTCATATTCACATATTATTGGATGTATGAACTATTCATTTCATATATGTTTGGTGACACAGGACTTAGTTTTCTCCTTTGATACTAACCCAAAATATGGCCTTCTTACTACTGACTTCTTACACCTTTCTTGGAATACAATTTATTCTTTTCCCTAATGTGTTACTTCCTGAGGCCTAATGAAAAAGAAGCTGGATGTTGTTCTACAGTAGGAAAGGTAATATCAATTTCTTTACTAACCACTCCTTCATAAGCAGGTAGACAGGATGAATTCTCAAAGCTTGTCTATTCTCAGCACCTCTTAATTTTTATGGCAAAGAATGGCCAGTTAAGCCATGTTGTTCATTCACCAGCTATAAAAACAGGGTCTGTTATAAAATTTTATGGTGTGTGTGAAGTTGGCTTTACTAACTATTCTCTAACTATTCCTTTGAAACATATACTCTAACCTAAGAAATTTTTTAAAATACCAAGGAGTTTATTATATAAACATAGAATCATAGAACAGTTCAAGTTGGAAGGAACCTCAAAAGATCGTCTGGTCCAACCTTGTATGGGAAATGTGGCCTAGATGAGATTATCTAGCAACCTGTCCAACTGCATCTTGAAAACCTACTGTTTTGGTAGTGGCATGGGGCATAGTGGCATGGGGATAGTGTTCTGGGTCATGGCATGGGGCACGGGATATGTTTCCAGCCATCCGGTGGTTGCTTCCACCATGGTGAGCACATGGTGCTTCCCTTGGTGGGTTTGTGGGAGTGTGATATAATCAATCTGCCAGGCCTCCCCGTATGTATACTTCAGCTATCATCATGGCTTGTTTGATTGCAGCGCATGTTTCACATTCATGGATAACCTGTGCAATAGTGTCCATGGTCAAGTCCATCCCTTGATCACGAGCCCATCTATATGTTGCATCTCTTCCTTGATGGCCTAAGGTATAAATAATTCACCCTTATATTGCTAGTCCAGCTCCACCTGAGCCACTTCAATCTTAGCAGCCTGATCCACCTGCTGCTTGTTTTGATGTTCTTCAGTGGCCTGACTCTTGAGTACATGAGCATCTATGTGATGTACTTTTACAACCAGGTTCTTTACTGGAGCAGCAATACCTTGCCACAATGCAGCAACCCAGATGGGTTTGCCTCTGCGCTGCCAGTTGCTCTGCTTCCATTGCTGTAATCACCCCCACAAGGCATTTGCCACCATCCATGAGTCAGTACAGAGATGAAGTACTGGCCACTTTTCATGGTCAGCAATATCTAAAGCCAGCTAGATGGCCTTCACTTCTGCAAACTGGCTTGATTCCCCTTCTCCTTCAGCAGTTTCTACAACTTGGCGTGTAGGGCTCCATACAGAAGGTTTCCATCTCTGGTGCTTTCCTACAATATGACAGGATCCATCAGCGAACAGGGGATATTGCTTCTGATTTTCTGGTAACTACCAGAATTATTATATTTCTACCAGTTTTCTACCATTTCTACCATATAACTACCAGAATTATTATACAGTGGGTCGTCTTCAACGTGCGTCACCTCCTCCTCTGGCCATATTCCAAAAACTTTGCCTTCTGGCCAGTCCATGATCACTTCCAAGATTCCTAGGCGACTGGGGTTTCCTATTTGAGCCCATTGTGTGATCATTGTGTCCCACCTACTCCACATAGCATCAGTTGCATGATATGTAGAGGGGACCCTTCCTTTGAACATCCAGCCCAGCACTGGCAGTCAGGGTGCCAGCAGGAGCTGTGCTTCAGTACCATCCACTTCTGAAGCAGCTCGAACCCCTTCATGTGCTGCCAATATCTCCTTCTGAGTTGGAGTATAGAGGGCCTCGGATTCTCTATATCTCCGACTCCAAAACCCTAGGGGTCGACCTCGAGTCTCCCCTGCTGCTTTCTGCCAGAGGCTCCAGGTAGGGCCATTCTCCCTGGCTGCGGTGTAGAGCTCATTTTTAATATCCTGCCCTGCCCGGACTGACCCAAAGGCTACTGCATGAACTACCTCCTGTTTAATTTGTTCAAAGGCTTGTTGTTGCTCAGGGCCCCATTCAAAATAATTCTTTCAGGTCACTTGATACAGAGAGCTTATGATCAGACTGTAATTTGGAATGTGTATTCTCCAAAACCTGCAACACCTAAGAAAGCTTGTGTTTCCTTTTTGCTAGTTGGTGGAGACATGGCTGTTATTTTGTTGATGACATCCATTGGGATCTGATGACGTCCATCTTGCCATTTTATTCCTAAATGCTGTACAGGTCCCTTGACCTTACTCTGTTTTATGGCAAAACTTGCCTTCAGGAGGATTTGGACTATTTTCTTCCCTTTCTCAAAAAATTCCTCTACTGCGTTGCCCCACACAATGATGTCATCAATGTATTGCAGGTGTTCTGGAGCTTCACCCTGTTCCAGTGCAGTCTGGATCAGTCCATGGCAAATGGTGGGGCTGTGTTTCACCCCTGGGGCAGTCAGTCCCAGGTCTACTGGACACCCCTCCAAGTGAAAGCAAACTGTGGCCTGCACTCTGCTGCCAAAGATATTGAGAAAAATGCACTAGCGATATCAGTTGTGGTATACCACTTGGCTGCCTTTGACTCCAGTTCATATTGAAGTTACAGCATGTCCGGCACGGCAGCATGTAGTGATGGCATGACTTCATTCAGGCCCCAATAGTCTACTGTTAGTTTCCACTCTCCATTTGACTTTCACACTGGCCATATGGGACTGTTAAAGGATAAGCGAGTCTTGCTGATCATTCCTTGGCTATCCAGTCAATGAATCAGCTTACAGATGGGAATCAGGGAGTCTAGGTTGGTGCAATATTGCCACTGGTGCGCCACTGTGGTAGCGATCGGCACCCTCAGCAACCCCAGAATAGAAAGGTCCTTCGAGAAACTGGGAAGTGTAGGCAGATGTTTAATTTCCGCTGTCTCCAAGGCAGCTATACCAAAAGTCCACTGATACCCTTTTGGGTCCTTGAAATACCCTCTCCTGAGGTAGTCTGTGCCAAGGTTGCACAGAGCGTCTGGGCCAGTCACAATGGGGTGCTTCTGCCACTCATTCCCAATTAGGCTCACTTCAGCCTCCAATACAGTTAGCTGTTGGGATACCCCTGTCAATCCAGAAATACAGATGAGTTCTGCCACTGTATAGCTTGATGGCACTAGGGTACGCTGTGCACCGGTGTCCACTAGAGCCTTATACTCCTGTGGGTCTGATGTGCCAGGCCATCGAATCCACACAGCCCAGTAAACCCAGTTGTCCCTTTCCTCCACCTGCCTGGAGGCAGGGCCCCTCTAATATTGGTCATAGTATTCATTACTTGCTTCTTGTAAATGTGGATCAAAAGTCCTTTGATTAAGATCGGAAGTAAAATCAACCCTTCTACCCTGTCTGGAGAACTGCTCACTGGAAACTGGAGCAGCAATTTTCCTGGAAGAACCCCCTTTTGTGACGGCCTTTCCTTGCAACTCGCGTACCTGTGCCTGTAGGGTCGAGGTAGATTTTCCATCCCACTTCCTCATGTCCCCTCCATGGTAACGCAGGTAAAAACCACAGGGTGGCCTGTGGTGTGTACTCCCTATATCCTCTCTCTTGAGTGGAGGGATGCCGACTCCTAATGGCTGAGATACTGGTTCGTACAGCTGTGGAGTAGGACATATCCTCTTTGAGTTGCTGGAACTCTCAGGAAAGTTTCTCCACAGCTAAGATGAGGGAGGAAGAGATACTTTCTTTGTATCCCCGGAGTCAGCTAGCCACTTCATCCACCGTTGGTGCCTCTTTATTTTTCCAGGTCAGTATTGCCAATGTTCTGTACTAACTCCTGCCACATGGGTCATGTCCACCGGACTTCATCTGGATCTTTGGATAACTGCTCATTGTTCAGGTCACTATACATCACCTCCAGCATAGCTAATTCCCTCAGACACTGGATACCTCTATCCATGGTGGTCCATTTGCCTGGGCAGTATAGAACATCTTCTTTGAAGGGATATCTTTCCTTCATACCTGACTAGTTGCCTCCAGAGGCTAAGGGCTTGTGCCCCTTTTCCAATCACTCTGTCAATGCCACCTCCCCTAGAAAGGGATCCCAGCTGCTTGGCTTCCTTACCCTCTAATTCCAGGCTCCTGGCCCTGTTATCCCAGCATCAGAGCAGCCACGTGACAATGTGCTTGTCTGGATGATGGCTGAAATCTTTTTGCGTATCTCGCAGCTCACTCAGGGGTAGGGATTGGGTGGTTTCCTTCTTGTTTATGAGTTCTTCCTCTTCCTTCTCCTCTCCTTGTGATGGCCCTGCTTTTCATCATGTCTTTCTAAACAAGCTGACTTTCCCTTCCAGGAGTTCTTCTTGTGTATAGGGGCACTTGATACCAGTATGGGTTGGTTCCCTGGAGTAGCCACAGAGCCTGTCGTGGGGGTTGGAGTAGCTGCAGTGCCTGTCACTTTGTCGTCAGATGCAGAGAGCTTCTCTTCCCCTTGAGGCTACCGAATGGTGTTGAACAGGACCCAGTAGGCATGGGCCAGGCCCCAGCACATTGCAGTGGTTTGTGTGTCTCTGGAGTTGCCAGGGTGGCAACATACTTTTTCCAAATATTCTACTAATTTTTCAGGATTCTGCACTTGTTTGGGGGTGAAGTTCCAAAACACTGGAGGTGCCCACCATCCTAGGCATTTGCCCATGCTATCCCACACACCCTGCCACTCATAACTATCCAACCTTGGGGCAGATCTCTGGATGATATTCTTAAATTGCTTATTAACCTTAGACAAAAATGAAACAATATTCCCAAGAAATATCAACAGAAGTATCTTAACTGTTGACGGATATTCAAGATACTGAAAAAGTATTGTAGTGAAGGAGGAAACATCATAGAAGAAGGTAGCAAAGGTGCTAGTCTGTATTTCCTCCATAAAAAACCTCTCAGAAGGAGAAGTATAATTGCTAATTGTCTCCATGAGGTGGTACCTGAAGTACATTAATGGCTTCACTACAAAGCTTAAATACCAGATAAAGCTCAAGGTCAGTGTTTTAATAACAAATCTCCCAGGCAAAACATCACTAATCACTGCAGAGCACAGGAAACTGCAAAAAAACCCACTAATCTTTAACATGTACAGGAAAAAAAGGAGCATGGTGCAGATTAGATAAACTAAGATAGAGAACAGATGAATCAATATCGTGGTCTGCAACTATTAAAAGATATAAATTCCTTAATAAGCTCTGGTTAATCTGTTACTATCTCAAACCCTTTGAGCCCCACGCTGGGCACCAAAAAGGACTGTTGTGTTTTAGCCCCAGTTGGCAACCAAGCACCATGCAGCCGCTCACCAACACTCCCCCCCCAGTGGGATGGGGGAATTAGAAGGGCAAGAGTAAGTAAACATGTGGGTTGAGATAAGAACAGTTTAATAATTAAAATAAAATAATAATAATAATAATAGTAGTAGTAGTAGTAGTAATAAAAATTGTAATGAAAAAGAGAACAACGAGAGAGAGAGAAACAAAACACAGGAGAAAACAAATTATGCAACCTCTCACCACCCACTGACCGATGCCCAGCCAGTCCCAGAGCAGCGATCACTGCCCCCTGGCCAACTCCCCTCAGTTTATATACTGAGCATGATGTCATATGGTATGGAATACCCTTTTGGTCAGTTTGGATCAAATGTCGTGGCCATGCCACTTCCTAGTTTCTTGTGTACCTGGCAGAGCATGGGAAGGTAAGTCCTTGAGTTAATGTAAGCACTACCTAGCAACAACTAAAACATCAGTGTGTTATCAATATTATTCTCATGCTAAATCCAAAACACTGCACTATGCCAGCTACTAGGAAGAAAATTAACTATCCCAGCCAAAATCAGAACAACATCTCATTTCTCATGGTTTCCCAGAAAGTTTATAATTTCTTAAATTTTAACAGTCAAGTAGAGAAAACCATTTGGAAAGCTACATATAGGTCTATACATTTTATTTAAAAGTCAAGGAAAATTGAGAAAATATTTTTATAGCAAAAAGATGCTTTTCTTATAAAGTTGCTAGCAAAAGTTGGTGAAAATAAATTAATCATTACTTCTCAACATTATTTCAATTTCAAAAAATTTATATCAAATTCTGTTTTCACATAAAAGGGACAAACAACGGTTTTGCAAATTTTAATAGGAATATTTATCAAAACATTTTTACTGAAAAAGTAATGGAAGTTTAGCAAAATGCCTGTGACAAAATTCAGTTCACCAAAAGGATGATACAGGATTTGAAATAGTTATTAATAGGCATATCAGAATCATGTCTTTAACATACAATAATCATAAAGAGCCTATATAAATCATACTGTGCAGTTACAGACCAGACAGTTGCCCTTCTTAATAATTTAAAAGATAAGGAATTGGTTTCTAAAATAGAATAAACCCATTATAGAGGATAAGTTTTTGCATCAACTGTGGTAGAACTGTATACAGGTCCAAAATATAGAGTGCATCTTGTTACGTTTTTCTAGGCAAAGAAGAGAAATGTGAAGATTGATTCAAGTTTGATTCTTAAAAGATGTCAGGATTGCCCAGACTGTATCTGAGATGAGGTTATGTCTACGTAGACTTTAAAAACAACACCATTTTTTGTTAGCTGAGATAAACACTGATGCTATCATTTTTCTTCTTACACAGGAGGAAGGAAGAAAGAAGCAACACTTGTTTCTGCTGCAGCATGAGGAGACACAATATGGGATTGTTTATTGAAGAAGCACAGTAAGGCAGAAAGTAGATGACACAGAAAAATTATTTTTTAAGAACCGGTAAAAACAGTGCAATGGAGGATATGAGCAGTGTTGTCATGAGAATGATACGAATGTTGAAGGTGCCTAGGTGACATAAAAGGGCAGGGGGTTTGGGGTCTTGGGAGCAAGGGCAGCAATGGGACTTCTTTAAAGGTGTTCCTTTTGCTAAGAATTTCTGTGAACATGCAAGACAATGAAGGACACTGAGATGAAATCACAAAAGATTTTTTTTTTCCCCTGGGGATGCAATGTAAATGATTTCTCACAGCATAGAATAGCCATATGGGCTAAACAGTGATGCAATCAGATCACATATGAGGGCATTACATAGCAACCTCTGCAGGCATTCAGTCCTCCCAGAAAAGCAGTCAGTTTATTTTCTTATACAGTATTCACACATGTCTGTGTTCACATTACTACAGAAATCTAGATTCCCTTAGAGCAACACTTTTTCAGACACTTAATAGTGGTCTTCGGTGGGTTCTGATAAAAATGTATTCTTATAACTAACTGTCATCAATCTGTAATCACTTTCTTTCTGAAAGTATTTTCAGAAAACATGCTTGTCCTTTCCTTTACTCAGTCTGATGTTAAGATAATACACCCTTTTTTAGTGTGAGAAATGCTGGTGGGGAAAAAGTTTGGGACAGCTGGAGATGGATACCTTGAGTTTTGAAAGGTCTCTGAATTCTACTGCTGTCCCCTAGACTATAAAAGAAAATACTCTTGTTAAAATTTCCTATACTGACATACCAAATATATTTGACAAGGAGTTTTTTTAGTATATTTCAGATTTTGTGCATAATTCTGACACAAAATTAACCCTACTTTATTTCATTTGAATTAAAATTCTGCTCTCAAGAAATGTCTTGCCAAACCAATGAAACACATATATAATCCTATTAGCAAAGCACTTCACATATGCTTAAATTTAGGCAGCAAAGCCTTTATATGGAAAATTTTAGCTACATTTTTTTGAGTGTTATTGTTCAGCAGGTGAAAAATGGTCAACTAAAAAAAATTAAAACATAATGAGAAAGAATAATACTTTCTATTGTTATTAATGTACTCAGTTTTATTTCCACTAATTCAAATTATGTATTTTCTTTATTAATAATGGAGAGTTTACAGTAACCTATGTTTCCAGATCTTTCAAAGTTCTGCATTCTTATGGAATCCCCATGCTTGAGGGACAAGTAGAAGTAAAAACAACAGGTCATCATCAACTCTTTCCAAGTAATTTACTGATAGGAAATATTTAAAAGGTGAACAGACTCAACTAGTGAGTAGTCTGTGACTGTCTGAAAAGTGTATAGGTTGATCAGTATTCATTACAAATTATAAGAATGAAAACTATCTACGAGGTTTCTAAAGAAGGGGCAACAGACAGGGCAGAAAGTATGTTCTTGAAGTAAAAAATCCTATGTGTGAATGCAGTGAGAGGGTAGGGCAGGGCAGGTCAGGGCAGGGCAAGGAAGGGAAGAACTATGAATATGGGGTTTTTTTGTTCATTCTTTTCTTCTATTCAAAACAAGCTATCAGTGTCCAATAAATAAAATATGTAAGACTGGAATTGTTTTGCTTTTTAATACACCTGTATAGAATTTTGTTTGATAGACACACTGAATTCTTCTGGGGTGTTGATATTTCTAAGATTGATAGGCTGACTAATTTCGAGCAATAGTTCCTCTCCCCTAGGGCTATTTAACTTCTGTTGAGGGCTTTCTATTCTCACTTTAAATATTTTATGTGCAGACTCTTTAATGAATACAATTTCAGTGATGTGTTGTGTTCCATGCTGAACCAATGAATACCGTAAGTAAAACCACTCAGTCATGCTGATCTATTACACTGTTGGTTTAAAAAAATAGCTGTCTCTCTCAGTGCATCCTAACAATTTTTCCGTGAAAGCAAGCAAACCATTAGATAACTTAAGACCTATGAAATGAGAGAGAGAGAAAAAAAAGATCTGCAAAACTGTATTGATTGGTAGTGACAATGAAAATTTGTACAGAATCATCTTCTCACTTAACAAAAGAAAAAGAAAAGCAAAAACCTATCCTTGCTTTAAAAACAACTGACCCTTTCCATCAAATGATCAGATATGATATGTTGAATTATAAACTATGATACTAGAATGGTAAGATTTCAGCAGTTTCTCGTATGGGATTATTGTGCCATAGACCTTGGAAATTCTTGGGTAACCAGTTTTACTTTGGAGCCCAGTGCATTATCTTATTTATATGTAAAAAAAACAGAGGTAAAACACACACAAATGCAAAGGCTCTGAAAAGGCTTTCCATGCAACTTAAGCCTGCTAATAATGATTCATAGATAGAGTGAGTAGTGGAACAAGAGTGTGAGAGGATGGAAAGCTATTCAGGAACACCAGAGGCAGATTCACTAATAACCCCTTAATGAACTAAATATCATGTAGACTTGCCTGAGCTGGGCAAATAAAAACTGCAGTAACAACCCTTCTTCTGATTAGCCTATGCAAATGAAAAGGTGAAGTTACATTAATATTCTAACAGAGTCACAGTAAGAACAGACTGAAGTTTTTCATCCGAGCATTTGGCTGGGCAGCACCTGTGTGCTCTGATTGGGCAAATTTTTATAATCCTCTAAAGAATATTATAGAAGGTCTTGGACAAACTGCCTGCCAGGAGGAGAATTTAAATCCCTAGGTAATGTTTGCTTCATTCAAGGATTCTGGGGAAATCTTTTTATTTTTAAGTCCATAACAAGATTTCACGTTACATGAGGCTGTAATGGATGGAAAAATTCTTTACTTGTAGAATAGTTTCAATAAATATTAGTTATGTTCTATCTTTTTTAGAGTAAATCAAGTTTAGCACTTCTATACAATACCCTAATAACATTTTTTTTTTGACCCAACATTTTCTAAGGCAGGCTTACCCATGGACTTGCTTCTTGGAGTCCCTTGATTTATGAAAGGAACAGGCAAAATCTGCAGAGTTGGGGAAATGGAACTAATCATGTGGGTATATCTAACCATATCACCATGTGTTTACAGAGTTTAATCCTATGCCAGCAATGGCAATAAAATTAATTTCACATATTATAATTAATCATATGCCCATTAATATAATATTTCATAAACAGATGCTTAATATTCTCACTTCAGAATGTTATCCACTTACAAAGAAAGTGCACTTAGTAATGTACTTAAAAATAAGTAGTGTACTTATCTATTTCTTAAATGTGTAATGTCTCAGATATGCTATACAGCAGTGTAAAACAGAGAAGCAAATTAATCTCTTATATTGATCTTCTCAGTTACAGGCAGCTCAGAAGCTGAAATCTGGAAATCTATCTTTCTTTACAAGCAAATACAAAATGTTTAGTGAGCATTTCAAATGCAGATTGAACAAGACTGCTAAAACATTATATTAATGATGCAATACTGTCTGTGCTCAGTAATTTGAAACCATTTATTGCATGATACATGTGTTCCATATGTAAAGGCTCAAAGTCAATATTAGAATATTAGCAAACTCATTCTTATGCAATTACTTTGCATTAGCTCTCTTGCTTGGTATATCCCAAATCAGCGATGTAGTTAGCAACCCAAAAGAAGGAGAATCTACAATTGTACTATTGTACAACATGTTCCAAAAGCCAAGGCAATTCTAGAATATGATTAAAATGTGGGCTAATTCTTCACTTCATAATTTTATATCTTAATTTTCATACTAATGTTTTAACTTATTAGCATACTAGAAACACCCTCACTGCACAGGTAAAATAATCATGACTATCTGGACATAATTAGAGGCATAGTACTGACAGTAGTACCATTTACAACTACTGTAATAATATTTTACAAGTTCATTTTGCTCCATTATGCAGTAGAATAATTGCCTTTACAGATGTAGTAAGTTCATTTTAAAAATCACGTTATAGCAAGTTATTTAACAGTGAGACAGCATCACTTAACATACACTAACATGGTTTTGTACACTTCTTATGGATATTAAACAATATGAACTGATATGGACTGCTACTGTTTCTTTCAGGATGTGTAGTTGTTTTCTAAATGCATTTTAGTATGTATTTAAATCTGTTATGATATGTGTAAGCCATACCATACTGAGTTGCTGATACTTTTTTTTAGAGCCTTGTCAGGCACACTTAGTTCAGCCTAATTGCTCAGTGAACATCATCTTTTACCCTCATTCATTTTAACAAACTTTTAATAAAGACAGACATTTTATTAAAAGCAACCTCATGGAATATATAATTTGTCAGCCTGTATGAAATTTCCACTATAAATGCATGAACATTTGTTAGCAGCTGTGGGTTCTCACATATTAGTTTTATTATAAGAGTGAATTAGAAAATAAGAGACAGATGATTGGCAGCATTCCAGTGTGACCTATACTGGTATAATATTATAAATTATAACAATGGTTCAAGGTCGTTAGTCAGGTCACTTGCTTGCCATTTAAGACCAAGCAACAAATATGGTTTTGAAAAAGGTTTCATAACTTTTCCCTTTATTGTTTTTATTTAATTAGGGCAAGTCAGTCATGTTACTCACAGATTTCAGGAAAGTAAAGTAGGCCTCTTTCCATTAAAAATATTTCCAACACCATTAATTCTTTTCTTGGAAAAGAGCTAGAGAAGTGAATTCCTCTTAAATTTTCTGTAGAATTGGCTTGAGTACTCGTAAGTAGAACAGAGGAAAGCAGAAATATTAGTTTTGCAGGACTTACCTTTAAGGTCTTAATTTCTCTTGATAGAGTTAGACAGACATACTGGAAAATAAATTTTCTTATTTTGGTCTAGTGCTACCAAATAACTTGTGTGTGATGCTTTACAAAAAGAGTAATGAGTGTAAAGCTACCAAAATACTGATACACACACACACACACAAACACAGATATTTCTAGTAGTTTTGGAAATACTTTAAAATTAAAATAGAGTCTTCAGAGATGTTTCTGATTTTCCTGATTTCCTTAAACACTGAAAACATTCTGTACTCTTTTCCATTTTGGCTCATTTAGATACATGTGAAGAGAAGATTTTACAAAGACTTTTACAAAGACTTTGTTCCCATCTACCATATATACGTTACATGAAGCTTGGGGAACAGCAAGCAGATACAGAAGACTACATGCCTTGGGATGGTGCTTTTCTTATTGATGAAGACATGGAAATTTGGTATGTTTAAATGACATATGTGTCAGAGAATAGACATAATGAAATGGGTAAAAAGACAGTCCTGTTTATATAGTTTGCAAAAAGGAGAACCAACGCAGTTCTATGCATTCTTTTTTATGAATGCTAGATTTTTAAATAATTAGGTGAGGAAGCTTGGATGTTTACTCCCAAATGAAGACATTAACATAGTAGGCATATTGGAAACTTGGTGGAATACTGTCAGCCAGAGTGACACTGAAACATCAGGATGACAATGTCGTCCATAGTGGTGATGGAAGAGTATTTATTAGGTGTCAAGAGATCTTAAAATCAAACCATAATAATGAACTACTTATCTAAATGAGTATCTGTCCTGGTTTTGGCTGGGATAGAGTTAATTTTCTTCCTAGTAGCAGGCACAGTGCTGTGTTTTGGATTTAGGATGACAATAATGTTGATAACACACTGATGTTTTTAGTTGTTGCTAAGTACTGCTTACGCTAGTCAAGGACTTTTTCAGCTTCCCATGCTCTGCCAGGTACACAAGAAGCTGGGAGGGGACACAGCCAGAAGAGTTGATCCAAAATGACCAAAGGGCTATTCCATACCATATGACGTCATGCTCAGTATATAAACTGGGGGGGGTTGGCCGGGGAGCAGCGATCGCTGCTCAGGAACTGTCTGGGTATTGGTCGGCAGGTGGTGAGCAATTGCATTGTGCATCACTTGCTTTGTATATTATTATTGCTATTATCATTATTATATTGTTATTATTACTAGAACTATTTTACTTTATTTCAATTATTAAACTGTTCTTATCTCAACCCAGGAGTGTTTCTCACTCCTACTGCTCTGATTCTGTCCCCCATCCCATCGGGGCAGGGGGAGTGAGCGAGCGGCTGCGTGGTGCTTAGTTGCTGGCTGGGGCTAAACCACGACAGTATCATACCCTGTATGAAATGAAATTACAGACCTAAATAGAAAAAATGTAAAATTTGATCTGTATTACTGATTATACACCTATGATGCTGATACTGCCTGGGTATTTACTAGGCTACAAGGGACACTACATAAGAATGAGAGAGCTTGTTAAGAAGCAGGTGAGACCCTTACTGGCATCATGGAGACTATTGTAGAATGCCATATTGGAAACACAGGGCAAACAACACTGCCTATACTGAAAGTTTTCAGAGAGGAGGGAAGGAAATGGAAGGAAAAGAGATACCGTTACATACAAGAAGTGTTCCTTCAGAAAACTGAGCTCAAGTCCAAATAAAAAAATGAAAAATTAAACAAAAGGACAAGAAACACTGCCAGATTAAGTGTAAAAACAATCTATTAAAGGAGGTCAGAAAGAGTTTGAGGACAGCTAACTAAAGGAAGAAAACTGTTAATAAATCTTTGTTAAGCAAGTCAGTAGCAGGAAGCCTTCCAGCAGTCTGTAGGACTTATTGACAATTAAGGTATTAAAAAAAAAAACACTCAGAGGAGATGAAAGTTCTACACAGAAGCAAAATGAACCCTTCCATTAACATTGACAAAGAAACAGAAGGTTCCCATACTTGAATTTTTCTTGGTGGGCAACTTGTCAGTGGATCTGTCTGAAACAGAAGTCATGGAAGAGATTGTGGTTCAAAAAGAACAAATGCTAGAACACATCAGGACTGAATGGTATTTATTCAAGGCTTCCAAGCTGAGTCACAGCAGTTGTATGTCACCTCCTCCTTAAAAATTCCTTAACACAAGTGGAGAGTGACAAATGCGATGTCACTTTTTTAGAAAAGTTTCAGGGAAGACATAGGGAACACTGTACATTTGTACTGGACAAATTAGTAAAACTATAGTAAATGACAGAATTAATGGCACTCAGGTAAATGTGATCTACTTATGAAGAACTGACCACTCGCTCACCATCCCCTGCAACCCCAGTGAAATGGGGGAGAGAACCAGAAAAAAAATGTAAAACCCATGGGTTGAGATAAAGGCAGTTTAATAGGACAGCAGAGGAAGAGAAAGTAATAACAATAATAATAACAATAAAAGAATATACAAAACAAGTGATGCAAAATGCAATTGCTCACGACCCACCAACCGACACCATGTGTCATGGTTTAACCCCAGCTGGCAACTAAGCACCACGCAGCTGCTTGCTCACTCCCCCTGCCCTGATGGGATGGGAGAGAGAATCGGAGGAGTAAGAGTGAGAAAACTCCTGGGTTGAGATAAGAACAGTTTAATAACTGAAATAAAGTAAAATAGTGCTAGTAATAATAATAATAAAAAAATAATAATGATAATAATAATAATAACAATATACAAAGCAAGTGATGCACAATGCAATTGCTCACCACCCGCCGACCGATACCCAGACAGTTCCCGAGCAGCGATCACTGCCCCCTGGCCAGCTCCCCCCTGTTTATATACTGAGCATGACGTCATATGGTATGGAATAGCCCTTTGGTCAGTTTGCGTCAGCTGTCCTGGCTGTGCCCCCCCCCAGTTTCTTGTGCACCTGGCAGAGCATGGGAAGCTGAAAAAGTACTTGACTAGTATAAACACTGACTAGCAACAACTAAAACATCAGTGTGTTATCAGCATTCTTCTCATACTAAATCCAAAACACAGCACTATGCCTGCTACTAGGAAAAAAAACTAACTCTATTCCAGCTGAAACCAGGACACACAAATAAGTAGTCATTTTGTATTCTAATGCATGAATTTGTTGTCTACATTTTAACTAGTAGAATTACAATTAAAGGGGAAAAATTTGTCAAACCCTTGTACAAATTCAACCATAGCACTAGACTTCTGGGTTCTAAATTATCTGAAATGTTCAGGGGTTCATTGAAAACACAGGAAAAAACTCAGTTACTGTAGTTCAGTTTGTGCTGCCTAAGATAATAGAAGGAACTTCAGAGATTTATAATGATGCCAGAGATCATAGAATCATAGAAACATGGAAGAGTTTGGGTTTGGAAGGGACCTTTAGAGGTCATCTAGCCCAATCCCCCTGCAGTGAGCAGGGACATCTTCAACTAGATCATATAGATCAAATAGATCAGGTTCTTCAAATAGATCAGGTTGCTCAGAGCCCCATCCAACCTGACCTTGAATGTTTCCAGGGATGGGGCATCTACCACCTCTCTGAGCAATCTGTTCCAGTGTTTCACCACCCTCACCATAAAAAATTTCTGCCTTATATCTAGTCTAAATCTACCCTCTTCTAGTTTAAAACCATTACCCCTTGTCCTGTCACAACAGGCCCTGCTAAAAAGTTTGTCCACATCTTTCATATAAGCCCTCTTTAAGTACAGAAAGTACATCTCCAGCCTCTTCCTCTCTGCCCATGCTAGGCAGACAGCCTGTGCATGTACTTTGCTGCACTCTCCTCTGTCTCTAAGCATAAGGCAAAGTAGGCAGCAGGAACCTGGCTGTCTGGTACTTCTCCCTGTGTCATCCACCAGGGACATTCTACTCATGCCTGGACCTGGAATTGACCTCAACTGAAACCTCTCACCTGAAAAAGACCTGTGAATGTCAAAGCAATGGGACATCCAAGGTCCTTCTCCTGGCAGTGATGTGAAAGCTCAGTAGATACATTTATTCTTAGGAGAGGGTCCCCCCTCCAGCCTCTGGCTCATAGTCCTGAACTTCCCTAGGATGACTCTGAGTGCACCAGAAAACTGTAACCCTAGGCACTGAAGATGAAAAAAATTTCAATCAAGGCCATATTTCAGTGTCAGCACAATTAAGAACCCATAGTTGGAAAAATCTTTGCAGCTTAATCCATGTTTTGGTTTGTTGCTGTCCGGAGAACAAAACCAGTCACTAACTGATACTCTCTCTCTTGGAGTGGCCCAAACCCTAGGGGTTCAGTAAAATGCTCCAATAGCCAAGCTACCTTGTTTTTTGATTCCTAAAGATGGCAGTTCTTTAGAGGCTATTGACTATTCCTACCAGGCTCATGGAAAGAATTCTAATAGTCTCATCCAGACACAGACAACTGTTAAGGTGATGGAAGTAGAAGTAGGAATGGAAGAAAATGTCTGAAAGAGGGGAAAAAAAAAAAAAAAAAGATTTCCAGGTTTTAGAGAACAGTAAAGTAATTGAATGAATTGCCCACATGTGGAAAGGATGAAACTCATTTTATCCACGTAAAGCTGGAGTGATCTATAGAAGGAGTATAGGAACTAATTTCTTGCTTATGTATTGTACAGTGAGTATGAGGAAGACCCTTAATTCAGTGCCAGAAGAAAAAAACCTAGCACACTTGCTGTTGTTTCTGCATCAGGCTGCAGACAGGCTAAATACACACTCATTTTTCCCATTCTATTTTTTTAGAATTGTTCATGCTTCATACTCATTAGTGAAACAGTATGGTGGTTCCCTTACCTCCTTCCTTGCAAGCTAATATTGAATATTTTATTATGTTGGATACTGTTTCAGAACATAAATGTGCTTTAAAAGCATAAATGATGTGGGAGGGCTTTCATGTGTTACAGTGAATTTCAAGCCTTCATGCAGACAAATCACATCATCTTGTAAATCTCATCATTGCCACAGGGAGGATTGCTGTTTGCTGTGAAAGGCACTCAGAGTTTGCTGCTGATAGATCTAGAGCTGTATTTGCTGACTGTGGTGACCAGTGTAAATTAAAAACTTCTTTCCTATTCTCCTCTTCACCAACATTGTTTTAAATCACCGGGTTAAGAGACTTAGCTAGATTTCAGAATCTCTTTCTCAAATTCACAGTTTTATGTCTCTACATGTCTATAACCTGGTCAGAAACAGTTGATCCAGCAAAAGTCTTTTGAGAAGTAACAAGGTAGTACTTCAGATTTTTGTCTGCAAAACCTCAGAGGAGAATTAAGAAAGAAAAAGTCTTTAGAGTGCAGTGATACTTCTGTAACCTTCACCACTATGAACAGGACAGGCAGAGGGAGATCTTCGTTCTCTTTCAGAAGGGTGGAAGTCTTACCCTGCCAAATTTTCTAATAATAAAAAAGAAGTCTGTACAACTGCTAAAGATAGGTATTTAATTTCTTTTTGAGAAATCACCTATATCCAGAGTAGCCTGCTGGACTACTAACAGTGTCACTTCAAGGGTAAGCTGAAAATCTGAGGCTCAATGTTTTTCCAAGAAAGAGTCAGATGCAATGGAAGCCTGGCCCTTGCTTGTAATAAATGAGAAGAGAGAGCCTGAGGAGAGAATACTGGGGAGAGTGACTAAGGGTGATGCATGGCCCCTGGATTGAAGGTACTCTGACATCTGCTCTGACCTCATAATTGCTTGGCTGGATCTTAGAGAAGCATTCACTTCTGAAACTAGATGCCAGTGTTTACCCTCACTATAGTAGCAACCCACCTGAGAAATCTAGAAGCTGAGACTAGTCACTACCAGCATTTGGTAGTCTTCTCAAGGCTTGGGCCAGACCATGGCACATCAGATTTCTTATTTGATATAACACTGCTTATCTGTAGGCCAGGAAAGAGTAACCACTGTCTCTCTGAAAACATTAATCTCACAGTGTGCCTATCTTCACGTGGCTGTAGGAGTAAATAAAAATGCTCAGAAAAAGTTCAGCCTTTTTCTTTCAAACAGAACTCATGGTATTGCTACTGTCAGATTCACCTAAATCTCTGGAGCCCAGATCTGCATAATACTGGCTTGTATCAGAAATAATGTGGCCAGCAGGAGCAGGGAGGTGATTGTCCCCCTGTACTCGGCGCTGGTGAGGCCGCACCTGGAATACTGTGTCCAGTTTTGGGCCCCTCACTACAAGAAAGACATTGAGGTGCTGGAGCGTGTTCAGAGAAGGGCAGCGAAGCTGGTGAAGGGTCTTGAGCACAGGCCTTATGAGGAGCGGCTGAGGCAACTGGGGTTGTTTAGCCTGGAGAAGAGGAGGCTGAGGGGTGACCTTATCGCTCTCTACAACTACAATCCTTCAGCAGATTTCCCCAAGTTATCAGTGCACCCAAGTGCATGTAGAAAACTTGTTTCTTTCTCATAAACACAGCAGCAGTTTTTCAGGAGGATGTGTGGATGCACTCATGATACTAAATCCACAAATATGGTTTTGATTTTTTTTTTCATAACAACTACTATGCATTTAGGAAACTACAAATTACTTCTTTATACTTTTTCTGGGCTGTCCACCAGATTGTTTTCTGGCATTTTTGCAGTAATTTTCATTTGCTCTTATTTAAACTATTGGATTTTAAGGACCTATTCAGGAAATTGTTTTGAAGGAGTATACCTTTAAGATTGAGATTATACAGATTTTAACAGACAGATTTTGTGTTACTACTGAACTTGTAAAATTAATTGAAACTATAACACCTAGTTATGTTCTTATGTGAGAGAATTGTTGTTGGCCTTTAACACTAATTTCATGATGTAATGAGACCTGTAGCAATTACATGAGTTTTGAGCCTCTCATAATCTAATTCCTTTTTTTTAAGTACTTATTTATGTATCATATTTTCTATATAAATGGCTTTATTGACCCATAGAAACTGGTTCCAAATTAAAATGTTAAGAAAATGTTCAACTATTGATGTGTAACTCTAAAGTGTGTATATATTTGTTATGATTCTTTTAATGAAAATAAAACATGATAAGATAGTGGGTAAGGAAAAACTGAAATGAGAATATTTAACACATATGTATTACATCTTTAATAGTTCTCTACTGTTCTCCATTACAGAATTTATCATAAATAACCTGATTAAAAGGTTTTGGCAATGTAACAGATCATCTTCATCCCTGAACAGAGAAATTTAAAGACATAAGTCATGAGGTCCATTGGTTTAACTGAGTTATGAATTACCCTTCTTATGAACATTCTGAGCATACCTCACTCTTCTCTCTGATAATCTTGACAGAGACAGTTAATTCACAAAGCAACAAGAAGAAACAAAACAAACTAAAGAGTGCTTACACATAAGATAATTAAGATAAAGTCATAGCAAATTTCTGGTGCTTTATTTAAAAGATGCAAAAATATGTATGAAAAATCCTATGTTTTATCTATCTTCCAGATAACATACAAGTATGAAAATAAAGGTCTTGTACTAAACATTAAATAATTTCTTTTTTTCATGTATATTTGTTTTCCTTTTTCCTGTAAGACTATAATGAACATACTTTTTTTCCCCTGGACTAATTAATATCTTCTTAAAGTATTGTCTTTTCATATTTGATAGACCATTCCTGATTACCATTTTGAAGTTACATATTTTTAGTTCAACTGTTTTGAAGAACTGTAATACTGGAGGTGGCATGTTTTTCAACACAGCAAAACCAAGGAGAAATGAGGTTAGTGATACCACTGCTGAGATGGAGAGGTGACTGCCTCTTCAGTGTTTCTTCCAGAGACAGTTTTGAATACTTGGGGGGCACAATATGTTGAAGAAAGTCAGAGTGGAGCTATGTAGTGCAAGACCTGGTAAGGAGAATAGAAAAAAACAGGTAGCTTGGGCATTTGCTATTCAGTTCTTAAAATTTCTCTCTTCATAATTTCTTTCTTCTTAATTTCTATATAATCACATTTTAAATTGTTACAGATTTCCTTCTCAGTTTGTATTTTTTTCATTTAATCCTTAAAGGACATACATATAAAGTCATCATAATGCCTTATCACAAATAAATACACACTATATTTGCGTATGCACCGAGATTTCATCAGAGAGCTAAGCATGTGTTTCAGATTTGTTCTGAATGAAGATTTTTTTTACCTTGTAGCTTTATCCTAGTACTTGCAATTTCATCCAGACTCCTTTAAGCTTCCCATAAGAGATTAAGCTGCCTTTAATGGAAATGAGATAAGGTGCTAACTAAACTGGAATTACTATAAAGCTGTATACCATGTAAATCAGGTTGTCACATAGATTAAAAAGTCATAGATAATATTAAAATGCTCTGTCCTAAGACAATAGTATCTGATTTAATATGGTAATACTCTTGCTTCCACTACAGAAGCAGACCTTCATGCATGTATTTCTTACTTATAAAAAGATTGTTTTAAGGTTATCTAGAATTGCCATTACATTTTAAAACAGAAATGTCAATATTGTTCTTAGGCAGAATTTCACTACTGCTCTTAATATTCATTATAAATTTACTTCCAGTAGACAGTGAGGAGCTTTCAGTACATATAGGGGCTTTTTTGTTAAAAGATTTTCATCATCAATTTACAATAAAGTGTTAAAATTGCCATTTTCACCCTGACTAACCCATGAAATCAGTTGTCTGTCTGATTTATTGGGAGCTTAGCATATTTTTACGAATGAGATAGAGGAATAGATGGCTTCTGAGAAACAAGTTTCCTCTTTACAGATATAAAAAGTCTCATAACAAATCAATTCTGTCATGAAAATTACAAGCACAAGGCATACTGTGGATTGTAGGATTTTTTTCTAAGTGTTTGTAGACTGAATATTCTGCTTTCATTACATCTTAGCTGAGCAGAAAAGGTCATTTTTATTTATTGATGGTTTTAGTCACATGGGAGCAAAATGGTTACTGTCAAAATTCCAAGTAAGTATGGGATGAACTTTCCGCATCTCAAAAAGAATATTAAATTATTATGCCAAGTGTATCACAGATGTGGAATGCCTCCTATGTTAGCAACTGAAGAGAAAATAATAGAGAATAAAAGACCTACATTTAAAAAGAATAAAGGACAGAATATAAGACTAATCATGTATGATCTTTGAGACATAAAATAACATCAGAAAAAACGTACAAAACTGTTGGCAATATGTCAGAATAAAGACTCTTCAGGTTCACTCCAACTTTAATATTGTTTGATAATATGAAAAAGACTGTAATTTTGGTATTTTTTAAAATATAAATTTTTGATGGATTAAAGTAATATTAAGATTAAAACAATCTAGTTCAAATTTCTATTAGGAAAAAGAAACTCATTAAAATACCATGTGAAGAGTACTTGAAGCAGCTCTGCGTAAACCATACAGACTTCCAGGTTATTTTCTATAATAAAGATCATTTAAGAGATACAAAATATTTATCACAACTTCATAGAATGTATTCTAATAATTAAGAGGCTAATTGAACATTTGGTATGAATTCTGTCAGATTTAAATTTTGAACAATTTTGTATAAGAGAAATATATTTCTCTAATGATACAGTTCCTTTCTGATTAACTTCTTTAAAAACATCTTTGAGTCCCATTGAGCCTGTTGGATTTCAGAACAGAAGTTACTAGCTCTTAGGGTACAGTACAGTTCATTTTAAAACTGTGAATAGATTGTCATTCCCTGCCCCTCAAATAAGATATGAGGGACTGCCACCTTCCCACTTTCTCAGTTTTCAAAATGGAAATGTACTTTTTCGGTCATTCCTGTGACCTCGCTATAAGGCATATGTATCAGCTTCCCAAGGCATGGAGGGCAGTCTCCAACCTGATGAGTCTGGCCCCTCACCTCCCTATCCTTTTTGAAGGGCAAACATGGTTCTGAAAATGTAGGAAGGTTTTCCCTTTTCCAGATCTAAGATACTCTTCTTGTTCTTCAAGGGCTAGCAAATGCAGTATGCACTTTACAAGTGAGTCAATGTCTAATCCCATATTTTGTGATATTTCCTAAACAGATAGAATGACACAATTCTTCTTAATCTATCAGCCTAATGAATCTATAGCATTTGGTTGAGAGTCATAGATGTAGGAATAAAAAGCTCCCATATCACCAATTGAATTCTGAGACCATCAGGGCCAAAGCACATAATCATCAGCAAGGGAGCTATATATTGTAAGTATGCTCCAGCCAACCAAATTACATTGCTTTATGGGATCATACAGTATTTAAAGTGCAAATGATTTCTAAGTGTTGGAGCATTTATTAGAGAACATTCCAGGTGTAAAAGCTTTAAACACCATTATTCTGTGTCCCAGTGCTAGGAGATAAGTGTGCACTAGCAAACAGTCAAACAGTGGAAGTTACTCCTCATTATTTCAGTAAGAACTAAAAATATAAACACCCAAATAAGTCAGTGTTTGCACAGCCCTAGAAGTGAATAGCTAATAAAACCAAGTTTGCTTTACTTAGTGTAACTATACAATAAACTAATATAAAGAAATGAAAAAAAAAATTAATAAGTTTCTAGCTTTTTCCTATTCCACAAATTGGAAATAGTTTTTACTTCCATTTCTCTGAAAAATCATGTCTTTTTATCTGGTAGAACATAAAATCTTGCTACATTCTGAAGGCCTCACACTGTATGTTATTCAGATGAATAACACCACTGAAATTCATCCAAATCTGAGGATAAAATTACTTACACATATTTCTTCTTAACTAATGTATTTAATAAGAAAATCATTGATCCCTGAATTTCTGATCATGATTCATTGCATAACTAGGAAAAGAGGAAAGAATGAAATGAAATGAAATGAAATGAAATGAAATGAAATGAAATGAAATGAAATGAAATGAAATGGAATGGAATGAAAACCAGGGAAGATACCTGCTTTGTTCTTTGGCTTCATGACCATTTCTATATTGTGTTTTCAGGGTGTTTCAAATGAGATTGGGAGATTAAAATAGCTCTGGCCCCTATCTGATCTGGATTATAAAGCTCAGAACATTTCTTGCTCTTCCTCCCTCTTTCCCTTTATTAGATGTGGCACAAGAAACTCCACGCATTAGATCTGACAACAACCAGGGTTTGGCACTGAGGAGCCTGTAGGGACGCCTGTGAGTTGCCAGTGCCAAAGCAAGGGAGTGCAAGATAAGAGCTAAAACCATCTTACCGCCCTCATGACCAAGTTTCCAATAAATCAGTACTTGTACTGGACTGACAAAAGGCCAGGTTTGTGGTCTGTTGGGTTTTTTTCAGTGCTTACGGGTATTGCCAAGGCTGATAGCTTAATGGAGAATAAACTGTGTTGGCATAAAAGATTCTGTCAGCACATTTCTCTCAGACTTCTAGTTTATGTAAAGCATTCTTTGAAGAAATAATCAAAATCAATCTTGAGGAAAAAAAAAGAAACATAAATGTGGTAAAAGCCAAAAGTGCTCAAAAATGGAAAAAGGTACTTCGTTTTAATGTTTTATTGCATGGAGCTTCATGGACATAAAATTGTGGTTGACTGGGACTCAAACACATTGCTTTAAAAAACCATAACATTCCTTCAGTGCAAAACCAAGACTTCCAGTATCCTAGTAATACACAGTACTTAATTTTTCTTCTCAGTTAATTTCTTAACGAGATGGGTATGATGATAGATACTGTTATTATTCACCATTCTATTTCTGTACTGAAGTGTAATGCATTTTGCTTTTCATTTGGGAAATATAACATCTTTCTTTTGTGCTAAGGTCAAATGTCACACTACTATTTGTACCATATCATTTTGTTGCTCTCATGTTCTGTTAAAATTCATCTCTCTAGTAATCAATAAGATGGGTTCTACTATGATAAAAGAATCTACCATTTAAATCTTTACAGTATTAAACTTACAGGAAAGTTGTGTTTAGCTACTATTAGAGCATTTTAAAAGCTTACTTGTTTATCAGTAGAACCATGCCTTACTTTTTGTGGGTCAAGAGATTTTCAACAAAAATGGTAAAGCTATCCTGGTACATACAAATGGAGTAAATAGTTAGAGAAAATCTAATTTTAACAAGAGTTTCATTGACCTACATATGGTAAAAAGAACATTCCCTGGTCAGACGCAACACACTGTTTCTTGCCTATCTCAGCAGTTATTGATACCTTGCTAAGGGTGTCTATTGAGATATCTGTTACTATAACCAAAGAAAGAAGATTTGGAAGGGAAATAGTTTGCAAATTACACTGTAACAAAAAATTTTTTTACTAGCTATTAGAGTATACATTTGTGAGGGCTTTCTGAAAACTGTTTCTTAAAGATTATCAATATAATTCTAAATTGCGGTAATAGCTCAGTAATTTCCCTATAATCAGGACTGGAACCTGTAATCACAGCCTCCCTTTTAATACTTTTGAGATTTGGCTAAATTTGACCCAGATCAGTATAAGCACTTTCTTGACTTTGAAATCAGTTTAAGATTCCACAGCTGCATAAACATATACAGTTTATTCTAAGGAAACCTGTCTCTGAATATAAGCAAGGAATATATCTGCTAGATCAGGAATAAAGCACTCAAACTATCCATGCCTTACAGTTTTGTCCAAAGTGTGCCTTGAAGTCTGTGTATGTAAAGTTATTATCTGGATTGTCTGGAACTTTCAAATAAAGGTTTCTATAAATACTCTAAAATCCTGCTGAGATTTCTGGGTGCACAGCCCCTCAAAGCTTAATGAGCACTGTCAATGTCAATTGAAAATATGGTACCTGACCAACCAAATCATCCCTTACTGTCTGTAGAGCTATATCTTCTAAGGTCCTATTGTGTTTTTACTCCTGCCAAACAGTAGAAACCTTTAATGCATCTTTTCAGTTTATGCGAGATGATAATGACTTTTTATATTGATGTTAATTGTGGTCCTACAACAGCTACCGTTGTCCTAGCATGATTAAAGACAGAGTGAAATAAAACATTGCCATTGTTGAAATACAGCAAGCCCTTTTTGAGGGGCCATCATGTTAACTAGTGATGAAAATTGTGTTGAAACATTAGACACAAAAAAGATCAATGTTTGAGAAGATACCAACACATATGTTTTTTGTGTCTCCTCTTCAAAATTTCCTCTTTTATATTATATAGTGCATACTGATAAGTGGAACCTGTTTAATAACCAAGTCATTTGTGCATGGCTGCAAATCAGATAGTTGAAAAAATACTTTGAGGATGAGTGGAAAACTCCATTTTTATTGTTGCAAATCAAATGCATCAAATGCATTTTCACAAAATCAATATACTTATATTTATTTTTTGGTGTTACATGTCAGGTTTAGTTTAGAACACAGCCCAGAATTCACTAAAAGTTCACTGCATATGGGATCTGATAAGTCAGGACTGTTTAGAAGTGCACACAGTAAACAGTTTAATCAGTTCAGCAATTTGATAGAAGCTGAAATTCCTAAAAGTTAAATTTATTTATGGGAAATAGTATTAACTACCCATCAGTTATACTATGTGTATCAAAGAGTGGAATTTTCCAGGCTGGGCTTGGCAAGCTGTTGTCCCTTGTTGTTGTCCCCCCAAGTGCAGTTTATGTTCTGTAAGTGTAAATCTAGAGTAGATTCATGCAGTTTGACAAAATTACTACACATTTACATGGAGGTAACTAAAGGTAGGATTTGGCAAAACTTCTCACATTGTCATAAACGTGTCCATTTAATACTAATAACAGAGTATTTGTCTCAAGGGATCTAAAGTAGTTTCAGATCTCGTACAAGATCATAATACCCGTAAGGTGATATATCCATTATTAAATGGGCACATTTTCTTGATAGTTTACCAGGAAACAGCTGAAGATGCAGTTAGTCTAATAGCTGTGAAATCCATGTTACACTCATCAGAGATGATCTGCAAGCTGTAGCACAGCCAAGACTTTAAGGATTTGTGGAGCAAAAGCCTTGCACTGCATAGATTACAGTCCTAATTTGTGTAGGATTAGCTACAAGGGATTCAGCATTTTTTGGAATTCTACTGGTGTACTGGCTAGCAATTTCTATTTTACAAATCTGAAATTAAAGATTGCAGTGGTCATTCTGTAATCTGATAATTATTAATGTCACATGTGTTCAAGGAGGTAAATATTTCCCTTCCACGAAGCTCAAATAAAAAACAAACAGATTCATTGCAGACAAGGGCAGTATAAGGGGTATCCCTTTAGCTTTGTGTAACATTGAGAAATCCTTAAGAAACTCATATGGTTCTTGAAGCTTTTGCCAGTACTTTATATGGTTCAACACTTTCACTTAACACTGAATCTAAATCTAGCTTCTTCCAACCAAGGCACTGACATCTTTGTTTATCTGCTTATCACCCTTTCAGATTGTAAAATCCCATACCTTTTCTTGACCTGAATAAATTAGACAACTCTTTCAGTCATCCAATTCAGAAATTCTTCATTTGCTGGATAATATATCTGCTCTACCAAATGTGTTTGCTTCATTCCCCAGATATCTAAAATATTTCCAGTAACTTTTCTCAGTAATTTGAAGGGTAGAAGGTTGTTCAGCATTCAAACAAAAATCACGATTTCTAAAACATTACCTTGGTATTATTGTTGGGAAATAACACGTAGTATTTAGGCATCTACTTTTTACATTTTTTAGATGTCTCTGTGGAGTTCTAGTAGTATATCTACCTTTTGTGTGCTCATGGTTAGAAGGCAACAGGACCATTTTTTTTAAGTTCAGTTCTTGGTCTTTAAGCTATGTTTTTTTGATTATTACAGTCTTTCTAAGAAACAAATGCAATAGCCTTTTGACATCTCCATTGGCTTGCAGATTACTGCCAAGATATACAGTCCTGGTTTAGCCCCAGCCAGCAACTAAGCACCATGCAGCCGCTCGCTCACTCCCCCTGCCCCGATGGGATGGGGGAGAGAATCAGAGGAGTAAGAGTGAGAAACACTCCTGGGTTGAGATAAGAACAGTTTAATAATTGAAATAAAGTAAAATGGTAATGATAATTACTATTTGTGGGAGATGTCGTGCTCGGAGGCTGTCTTGGGCTTAGTGACCATGATATGATAGAGTTCTCAATTCTTGGTGACGTAAAGAGGAGGGGCAGCAAAACTGTTACCATGGACTTCCGGAGGGCAGACTTTGGCCTGTTCAGGACCCTGGTTGGGAAAGTCCCTTAAGAGGCAGTTCTGATGGGCAAAGGGGTCCAGGAAGGCTGGGCCTTCTTCAAGAAGGAAGTCTTAAGGGTGCAGGAGCAGGCTGTCCCCATGTGCTGTAAAACGAACCAGCGGGGAAGACAACCGGCCTGGCTGAACAGGGAGCTTTTGCTGGGACTCAGGGAAAAAAAAGGAGAGTCTACCACCTTTGGAAGAAGGGGCAGGCAACTCAGGAAGAGCACAGGGATCTTGTTAGGTCATGCAGGGAGGAAATTAGAAAAGCAAAAGCCCAGAAAGAACTCAATCTGGACACTCTTGTAAAAGATAATAAAAAATGTTTTTATAAGTACATCAAAAATAAAGAGAGCCAAGGAGGATCTCCATCCTTTGCTGGATGTGGGCAGGAACATTGCCACCAAGGATGAGGAAAAGGCTGAGGTACTTAATGCCTTCTTTGCTTCTGTCTTTAATAGCCGGACCAGTTGTCCCCAGGGTACTCAGGCCCCTGAGCTAGAAGACAGGGACGGGGAGCAGAATGGAGTTCTTATAGTCCAGGAGGAAGCAGTTAAGACCTGCTATGCCACCTGGACACTCACAAGTCTATGGGGCCGGATGGGATCCACCAGAGAGTATTGAGCGAGCTGGCAGAGGAGCTTGCCAAGCCACTCTCCATCATCTATCAGCAGTCCTGGTTAACAGGGGAGGTCCCTGATGACTGGAGGCTTGCCAATGTGACGCCCATCTACAAGAAGGGCCATAAGGAGGATCCAGGGAACTACAGGACTGTCAGCCTGACCTCAGTGCCGGGAAACATTATGGAGTGGTTCACATTGAGTGAACTCAACAGGCATGTGCAGATCAACCAGGGGATCAGGCCCAGCCAGCATGGGTTCATGAAAGGCAGGTCCTGCTTGACCAACCTGATCTCCTTCTATGACCTGGTGACCCACCTGGTAGATGATGGAAAGGCTGTGGACGTCATGTACTTGGACTTTAGCAAAGCCTTTGACACTGTCTCCCACAGCATTCTCCTAAAGAAGCTGGTGGCTCATGGCTTGGGTGGGTTTACTCTTCGCTGGGTAAAAAACTGGTTGGATGGCCAAGCCCAGAGACTTGTGGTGAATGGAGTTAAGTCCAGATGGTGGCCAGTCACAAGTGGTGTTCCCCAGGGCTCCATTTTGGGGTCAGCCTTGTTTAATATCTTTATCAATGATCTAGATGAGGGGATTGAGTGCACCCTCAGTAAGTTTGCAGATGACACCAAACTGGGTGGGAGTGTCAATCTGCTCGAGGGTAGGATGGCCGTGCAGAGGGACCTGGACAGGCTGGACCGATGGGCCGAGGCCAACTGTATGAGGTTTAACAAGGCCAAGTGCCGGGTCCTGCACTTGGGTCACAATAACCCCATGCAATGCCACAGGCTTGGGGAAGAGTGGCTGGAAAGCTGCCTGGCCGAAAAGGACCTGGGGGTACCAGCTGACAGCCGGCTGAACATGAGCCAGCAGTGTGCCCAGGTGGCCAAGAAGGCCAACAGCATCCTGGCTTGTATCAGGAATAGTGTGGCCAGCAGGAGCAGGGAGGTGATTGTTCCCCTGTACTCGGCGCTGGTGAGGCCGCACCTGGAATACTGTGTCCAGTTTTGGGCCCCTCAATACCAGAAAGACATTGAGGTGCTGGAGCGTGTTCAGAGACAAGCAACAAAGCTGGTGAAGGGTCTGGAGCACAGGCCTTATGAGGAGCGGCTGAGGGAACTGGGGTTGTTTAGCCTGGAGAAGAGGAGGCCGAGGGGAGACCTTATCGCTCTCTACAACTACCTGAAAGGAGGTTGTAGTGAGGTGGGTATTGGTCTCTTCTCCCAAGTAGTTAGCGATAGGACAAGAGGAAATGGGCTCAAGCTGCACCAGGGGAGGTTTAGATTGGATATTAGGAAAAATGTCTTCATGGAAAGGGTAGTCAAGCATTGGAACAGGCTGCCCAGAGAGGTGGTGGAGTCACCATTCCTGGAAGTGTTCAAAAAACGGGTAGACATGGCACTTTGTGACATGGTATAGTGGGCATGGTGGTGTTTGGTTGATGGTTGGACTGATGATCTTAGAGGTCCTTTCACGATCTTAATGATTCCTAGTTTTTAATTTCATTATAATTAATCCAGCTACCAAGCCAGGAAACATGAAATTGCTAGTCTGCCCTTAATTGGCTTAGTGATGTACTTGGTAATGTTAGGTTAATGGTTGGACTGTATGATCTTAAAGGTCTTTGCCAACCTAAACGATTCTATGATTCTATAATAATAACAATACTATAATAATAATAATAATATACAAAGCAAGTGATGCACAATGCAATTGCTTACCACCCGCCGACCGATACCCAGACAGTTCCTGAGCAGCGATCGCTGCTCCCTGGCCAACTCCCCCCAGTTTATATACTGAGCATGACGTCATATGGTATGGAATAGCCCTTTGGTCAGTTTGGATCAACTCTTCTGGCTGTGCCCCCTCCCAGTTTCTTGTGCACCTGGCAGAGCATGGGAAGCTGAAAAGTCCTTGACTAGCATAAGCAGTACTTAGAAACAACTAAACCAGCAGTTTGTTATCAACATTATTGTCATCCTAAATCCAAAACACATCACTATGCCAGCTACTAGGAAGAAAATTAACTCTATTCCAGCTGAAACCAGGACATATACAAATCAAGTCAAGGTTTTTTGTTGGCTTTTTGGCTTAGTTTTTGAAAGAAATTCTTCAATTAGGTATGCAGGGTTTTTTTTTGTTGTTGTTATTATTAACTCTATATTTCTTGCCTCATTGAGAATAACTTTAATTCTCACCATATTTCAGCACAGCAATTGCTTTGATATGCTATGGCATCACTAGGATTTAAATTGTTTAATATTCCCGTCCTGAGTCTTGACTTGCCTAAATTGTACCACTTTATCTTTCTTCTCAACAAATGTACTTTCAATGCTAAACAGTAGACATGTGAGAATGAGTCCTATGACATCTTTGTTCATACAGTCACTAAGCCTGAACTTTTTTAATTGTGCATGCTGCATTTTGGTATAAAGCTATGATCTTAATTATGCTTTTCAGCATATGATATTGTTTCAGAATATTCTGGAATGTATTGTGATGGAAGCAATAAAATATTTCTAATTCAAGCAGATTTTCACATAGAAAACTCCACAGCTGTAAACAAGCATTACATTGCAAGAAAAACTTTGCTATATAAAAATGCCTACCAGGGTCTTACAAAGTTCCCTACCAGTGTGCTTTTGACTTGATCCTACCTCTAAATTAGGTTCCTGGCAGTTACTTTTTTTGCTTCTGAGTAATGTCACAGGGCAGTTTAATCATTGCCACCTAGTTGCATATGAGACTTGGCTGGAATAACTTATTTAGATGAGTTGTACATAGATACCTTAGACAACAGAAAACATATACTGCACTTTAACATCAGCTTCTCCTTTTCATGTTTATCTGGTGGACAGTATTCTTTTCACTGAACTAATAAAAGGGATTGTATTCACCTGCTAGTGTTGCAGATGATTTGTCTAACAAGTTATTCTTATATACACATATATATGCACATCTCATGTTAATAGTAGTATCTGCTAAAACTCAATGACTCCTTAGATTTCAAATTCTAGCAGAGAGGACATGAGCCATACAATTGGAAAATACATCAAGCCTAGACTGTAATCTTTTTGCTGTTCACTTGCACAGAGTCCCAGACCTCTGAACAGCACCCCACAGCTCAGCTTAACTTCCCCTTCATGATTGTTGTCAGGATTTTGTGAGAGCAAGAACATGCAATTTTAAGGAAGAAAATGTTATTACCTGCATTTCTGCATTATGATGCTGATTTATTTGGCATGATACACTAAGCCAAATGCTGTGATCTGTTTTTTGCGTTTGGCTTGTAGCCATTAGCACTACAGATGTTCAGGTGTAAAACGAGATCAAATGTTTTAGACTTTCTCAGAATCTGAAGATTTTCTGATTCTATGAAAGCAGGAAACAGATATGAAAATGTATCAGTCTGAGTGATTTTACTGTGGTAAACAAACACATCATGGGAATAACAGCACTTTGATGTGAAACACAGTCCCACAGCAATAATATTCTGATGACATACTAATGACTTATTTAGCGATCACACAAATTTCCTAAATCTTTCAAAGCATTTTGGTTAATAAGTGCCCTCCTTCAGGAGGAAAAAAAAAACACCAAAACCAACAAACAAACACTTTTTAAAGCATGAACAAAGAAGGGCAAGATGATAAGAGGGAAAATAAATTGTTATGTCCTCATAAAGCTTTCCCTTTAACTCCCTTGTAAATACAAATATAAAACCCTAGCTTGTACTGCATGTACTAAACACTACACTGCCTGATGTTAAATGAAGGAGTGAAGGTCAGGAAACTGATGAACATATGAGGAATAAGATTAGGGACAGCATAGTAAAGAGGAAATCAAAAAAAGCTCTGATATGATGTGGAATGTTTTGGAAAGCCAAACGCTTATCAGAGTACAAATTGGAGCAATAAATTTTAAACAAGAAGCTTTAGTAGCTTTGATCCAGCAAAACACGATAGCTTTCAGTGAATATGGTTCCACAGAAAAAATGTTTTGCTGAGTTGGGATGCCAGTAGGGAACAAATGAAGCAGGACAGAATATGTCTTGTCCAGAAACTCAGAGACTTAATTAGAATGGGACAACTGGTTCAACCACTGAAGAAAATACAGCAACAAATACTCTTTTCAACCTCCTTTCATCTGGCCATTTAAAGAAGGAACAATGGTGAAACATTGCCCTAGTTGCTTCCTGTACTTTCAGGCCTTTTATGAGGGCAATTAAACAACTGTCATTCTCGTGTTTGTGGGGAAGGCTCAGAAATTGCTATGATTTGAAGAAAAAAATTCTTCTGCTTCTTTCAGCATTCAGGGAAGCACCACTCTGAATGGAGATCGGTGGTTTCTGCTCCTAGTTCATCATGTCTTTACATAGCTGCTGAACAATACTTCAGTGCTTTAAAGGTAGCCAAGCTCCAGATATCCTTAAGCACACAAAGCTTCTGCATTATCATCTGTTATTTCATAAATGGTTTTTGAGTTTCTTGTATAGTACTTCTGGAAATGAAATTTGTAATGAGGGTGTGTGTGTATATATACAAGAGCACAGATGTTTTATATATACATATAAACATATCTATGTGTAGCATACATAATAAATTGTATAAAACCTTCTACATCATGCATTTCTTTCCTTTCAAAAACTATGTAGGGCTTCCCAATAGTATGAAAATAACATTCTAGAAAAATATTAACAGTTGATAAATTAACTGAACTCCATCAGGGCATCATGTACTAGTGAAAGCTGCCCTAGGAGAGAAGTCAAGTTGTTCTCCCAGGTAAAAGCTGAGTCACAATGAACTATCTTTTTTCCTATTAATATTCCCATCATTTCCCATTTTGTCTCCTGGGTTGCTCATCCATACAACCGACAGGCCATTAAAAATGAAAAAATGTGTACTAATTTTTTTAATAGCAATAACGATTTGCAGATTCATAAGAAATCTTCCATAATGCTCTTGGCTTCAAAAGCAGCTAAAGTACTAACTGAAGACTGACACTTTCTACTAAGAGTGTTGACAGGTTATCTTTGATGGAGAAAAAATAACTTAGAAATAGTGACATGTATTACAGTATAACTAAATGAAGAGATGCAATAACAATACGCCAACTACAGATACTGCAAGTGTTTATGTTTATGGCTATTTTTATTAATAAAGTTGTCTCAAGCATGAACAAATCATGCTCATCTATTCTTCTACAATTAACAAGTATTTTAAAAGATAGATTCTCTCTGTTATTAAGTTTAAAAGAAAAAAATAGACTGAATACAGATTACATGTTAATGTAATTATGCATTATAGAGAAGCACTGAGATATCCTGAATCTTACATGAAGATGAGTAAAGTAAAATGCTGTGAAGTTAGGATAACTAAACACATTCAAGTTCTTGATTCATACTCTAGGAGGGAAAATCCTGAACTGCAACAGAAAGAAAATGTTAATTAACATCAAAAGATAATCAACCAAGTTGTAGGCTGAAAGACATATCTGAATAAGTTTTCACAAAAATAAGAATAAAAAATGAGACTTTTGTCTCTGTGTTCCAACTAGCTATATTAAACACTACTAACTAGCAATGAATGAGTGCAAATTCCAGATCTTTTTGTAATGCTCTATGCCCAGATGTGGCAAAATCATTTGTTGGTGCTGGAATGGATTTCTTCAGGAGATGTGTAAGTATCTTCCTTATATATGGAGGAGGGTTTATACAGCTTTTCTATAAAGTCTTAGCTGAAAAAAAGTTATGGGCATGCACTGGACCTGAAATCAGTGAGCACAAAAAATGTAATCTGTATTCTCCCTGGGGTTGCCATGCTAACTTTCCTGATCCTTGTTACTAGTGGTCTCACTCACAATATGAACTACTTACTTGTTGCTTTCTTAACTGCTCTTATTTTCCATTTCCTGTTCTACCAATGCCATCACAGGAACCATTTTCTCTCAGTTCTCTTTCATTCTTTCTTTCTTATTCTTTCTTTTTTCACTATTCTGCCCCTTTTCTTTCCAACTACAAAAACACAGAGAGATACATGCAACTATCCCCCTTGTTTATCTTTTTGTTCTCTTTTGCTTTATCATCTGAGTCTTGCAGACAGATTAGACATGTGGTCACTAGCTATATTTGGAATCAGTTTAACAGAGAGTAGACACTCATATGTTCATGCTTTATTTAAATCAATGTGTCCCAGATTCATAGAAATTATGCTGGCCTGAGCCAGGTTAAAATTAAATTAAGGACAATGTTGTGTTCTGAACCTGTTGAATTCAGCTGGTGTGAAGCCACATCTTGTGTTTTGCATGCAGAGAAGTTAAATGAAGACAAGACTTTAGACTTGTGCCTCAGGCATGGGCCAGGCACATAACTTGAGCTTTCTTCCATCATAAATCTGAGAAGTGGGAAAAACAGTAGTGACAGAGAAGAGGGACTAGGAATAAAATTCTGAAATTGCATTATTAGAACACAGAGTTTACCATGTCAGTACGGCACCTATGTTAAAATTTATTAATGAGAAGAAACATTGGGGAAGAGAAGTCACAACGGACAGCTAGATTTGGAAGTCATCTGTAAAGATTTTTCTTTAAGGAAGTAGATGGTCACAACTATCTTTGAGCAATTGGCATGAAAAGCAGCTTGCCTTTTGAGAAGCAGAATTGGTGAGGAATTGTGTGTTTGTTTTGTTTTATGTTTTAATGAGAAGAGCTACTTTTGACTGTGTAGCTCAGTTACCAAAAAAAAAAAAAAATTGAAACTGTCAGGCTTGCCAGCATTATAAGTACCAGTGCAATAATTGCTCCATTTCCAGTAGACAGTTCACATTATAATTAACCAGTAGTGATTTGTATTAAAAATGAATCATATTATGGCTACTGTAATCTGGTCTCCTACAGTTAGTGAGACAGATGGTACATTTTTTAAAGTTATAAATATAAATGAGAATATTAATACCATTAGGAATTAACATTAGTAATATCAAGTATATTTATGATACATTCTTATGGAATGGGTTTTTTTAAGTCTATATTTTGGATACAGGAAATTATGTATTTTGATGGTTACCTTCTAGTTTAAAAGATGTTCTTTATAGAACAAAACCAGGTTCCTGAGATGCATTCTAAATCAAACTACTATCTTGCAAAATATTACTTTACAGAATTTTTTGTACTTCTCATGGAGGTTTAAAAGGAAGAAAGGAGTGTGAGGGGAAAAAAAAGATATCCATACAGTGGATTATGACATTTAAAAAAAAAAAAGCAACTTTTGTGTGCTCAGTCAATCTATTGATTTTCCAAAGAATATATAGGTATCAAACTGGATCATTATATACTTGAAACTAAAGGTAATTTTCAACTTTGGATAAAAATGGTTACTGTTTTTTTTTTCCCATATGAAGGATTCAAAAGCCCAGATTCCCAATAGCTTATCTCATATATATTTAGTATACGTAAAGCAGTGAAATGGTCTTTAGGGAAAAAAAAAAAAGTGACACTCAGCAAAGATGTGTCTTCATAGAATTTAATTCTGGTAGCAGACCCAAAAGTTTAGCTGCCTTCTGTCCCATGTTAAACTTAGCTATTGTACCTTGCTAGTGCAATGTACATTGGTGTTTATTGCTGAGAGTTTTGAGGACTCAGAGTATAGCCTATGTACTTTTCTCTAAACTGACGAGAACTGTTTTCTGCATATTTATGGACTCCAATGCTATGCCAGACATAGGTGTTTGAAGCAGATCTGAGACTGTGTACTGGGTTTGGTGGGATGGAATTAATTTTCTTCATAGCAGCCAGTATTGTGCTGTGGTTTAGATTGGTGACCAAAAGAGTGTTGATGACACACCAATGTTTTGGCTATTGCTGAACAGGGCTTGCACAGCATGAAGACATTCTCTGTTTCTCCCTTTGTCTCCCCAGCAAGTAGGCTGGGGGTAGGCAAGAGGCTCGGAGGGACACAGCTGGGACAGCTGACCTTAAATGACTAAAGGGATATTCCATACTATACAACATCATGCACAACAAAAATAGGGAGAGGAGTTTTTCCAAAGTAGCCATTGCTTGGAGACTCGCTGGGCATCTGTCTGCTTGTAGTAGTTTTTGCATCACTTGTGTTTTTCTTTTTTTTTCCCTCTACCTATTAAGCTGTCTTTATTTTGACTGACAAGTTTTTGCCCTTCTGACTCTCTCCCCCATCTGATTGTGGGGGGAATGAGTGAGTGGCTGTGTGGTGCTTAGCTGCCTACCAGGGCTAACGTACTATGGACTGGAAGTCATGTTATTATAGTCCTAACATCCGAGGCAGTAGTAAACTATGTTGTGAGCCTTTCAAACCTGAGCTAGTGTTGCTGCACAGTACTGTGCAGATACATCAGTTCCAAGTGAAATGGATTGGCAGCTATTCCATCACCTCCATCACAGTCCATTGCATATGGTAGATTTACGGTTTGATTCTTCTGTGCATGTTAAATTAATTTTGTTCTTAAGGCACGACTGAAAATAATGCAAAGATGTTAAAGAACTTGACAGCTCAAGTAGTTTATTGTTCATCTTTTTGGAAAGTGGGCGGATGAGCAGTGCAACAGAAGCCTCGCTTGCACTTCATCTTGTATTCAGGGTGATTTAATTAACCTCCTTAAAAAGGATCACCGCAGCTAAGCCAAAGGTTTTTGCATGTCAGTTGGAACTGGAGTAGAAGCAACTCTCAAGAACAAGTCCAAGTTAACTCTACAGAGATCACATACCCTATATGCTAAACCTTTTCTTCCTTCATTCAGTAAACACTAGCTGATACAAGAATTTAAGCCATTAATGAAGGTCAAATTCAGCCCATGTTGACTAATTAGCAAGAAAAAATAATTAGTTTAGGACCTTCAACCTGGGGTCAAAGGTGTAAAACCAACTTCATGTCCTAAAAAAATAATTATACACTTAGAATGAAGGTAGGATTTATAATTGGATTCTCTGTCCTGGTTAATTAGATAATTAGTGTGTACCAGCATCATCGCATACTATGGAAATGTATGCATAAAATAATGCAGAAGAACATTTTGAAATTTAACAACATTAGTTCATATGCATATGTTGTTCAAATAATATATGCAATACTGTGTTTGTGGTGAAGATGAAGGTTTGTGACTTTGGATGCTGGATAATGAGGTAGCCTTCATAAGGTTGTATTTCTGGCTTATCACATTCTCAGTGGCATTGAAATTCATTAAAACAGCTTTCAGAATATGTCTACCAAGGACAGTGTTTAGATGTGCAAGAGAAAATTCTGGTCATCTGCTCTAATATGCTGAAATCTACAGATTTCTTGGGAACAGTAACATACTTTTAGAAAACAGTAAACAGGTAGCAAACTTTGTCATAATGTGACTTGAATGAAAATGGCAAGACATTTAAAAACCAAAAACAGAGTTTGATTTTATAATTAGTGGTATCAATATCCTAAACTGAAACCACATCTATATTTAAAATCCTAATCTATAATTTAATTTTATACTATTTATTTTATCTTGATGAACTGTACATCATACTGCACTGCAAAGGGTTCACAGTTTAAAATAAAATTGCCATTATGAATGAATGGATACAGATGTATTTGGAACTTGGTAGAAAGACCAAGCTTAACATCAGTTAACTATTAAAGAAGTATCCAGGAAAAAAAGAGTAGGTTATGCCAGTGATGGAGCTGTGCTGTATGTTAAGGAAAGCTTAGAAATCAATCAGTTTAGTGAAATAATGCTATCCATTAATAACATGAAATCCACATATAATAAAAGGCATATAAAGGAAAAAAGCTACTGTCTTGGTTTTATATCAACAGCTTTCTGGCCAAGAAGGGGACACTGACTATAACACAACAAAGGAGATCAAAAACATCATAAAAGAGGAAATATGACAGTAATAGGAAACTTTAACTACTGTTCTAAAGGGCTGGCAAACAGCACACCCGAATGTGGTGCCAGTCTACGACAGCACCATGTAGCAGTTGGTTAGGGAGTTCATGACAGGAGAAGATACCCTTACCTTGGTTATGTATAGTATCCAGGAGGCAATTCTCAATGTTACAAAGAGCAACTTCCTTACTTTGAGTAAATCTTCCTGGAGCAATAATGCCCCCCCCCAATCCATTGCATTTGTGCCTATCTTTGAAAGGACAAACTACATAAAACATGAAGATGTTTGTTAAGAAGCAGCTAGGAGAATTAAATGTTTCAGTTGGTGTAGAAATTATTTAAAAACTCCATACTAGAAACCCAGAGAAAATGACTGCTACCTCTCAAAAATAATTAACAAAGGTCAAAAGAAACCATCATTTTGAAAGAATAAGGTAAGGTAATTGATTAAAAGAAAGAAGCCACTCTTCAAAAAGGCAAAGGCATTTCCTAGTGAAGAAAATAGGATCATGAACTCTGTGATGTTAAATGATAAATACAAGATGAAATATCCAAGAGAAGCTTGACACACATTTTCACAAAATGCATAAAAAATACTATTAAAATTTCAGGACCAAGAAATTAGCCAGAGAGGTTCTAGTCTCAGTAGATGCTTAAGGTAGCAAATGATAAAATAAGTCCTTAGAGGAATTAAGGAAACAGAAGCCAAATTATTTTTCTTTTATTTTATTTTTTCTTTGATGGATGGTGAAATTCTTCATTATGGGAGTCTTCAAAGGTTGTACAAAACTGAAGTGTTTATAAAAGATTATGAAACAAATTTACCAAACTGAACAGTAACAAATTGCTACTATATGTTATATTTACCCAAGAACTCTAAAGGAAATCTAGATTAAATACTAATTGTGCTATGAAATTTCATATTTAAAACAGCATTGGTTCTAAGGACTGAAATATGACAAATATCATACTTGCTCTAAAGAAAGGAGAATTGCAGAACACTACTACTCAGTAAGCCTCACAAATATATATGGCAAATTAACCAAACACTACAATATTGAATGTCATTCATGGACACACATTAGCAGGATAGATCGCAAAAGGCTTAAGAGAATGTTTGTAAAAAAAAGTCATGTCTTAGATATTTTTGGGGTTCGACATCAGTAAGTATGCGGATAAATGTGATCTTGCTGGCAGAGTATCTGCAAGGTCTGTCTACCAAAATTTCTTAAGGAAGTTATGCAGGAATATGTTATGTTATGTTATGTTATGTTATGTTATGTTATGTTATGTTATGTTATGTTATGTTATGTTGACACAAAAAATAATCACTTGAGTGGATCAATAATTGGTGAAAAGCTCAAAATCAGAGGTGGGGAATGAAAAAAACATTTTTCAAAATGGAAGAAGGTAATGGGATCTTTGACACATGATGTTCAACAGATTTGTAAGTAATCTGAAAATTGGTCTGAATAATGAGGTGATAAGGTTTGTTGGTAATTCAATACAGTAAGAAGGAAATCCCACTGTGAAAGATTACTAAAGTAACTGCATAATTGTGTGGCATATAAAACCCTGAGTAGATTAAATGCAAAATTATACACTTGGGAAAACTTCATATAAAGCTGATGGGCTCTGAACTGACCCTTGTCCTCAGGAGTGAAATCTTGGTGTTATGACAGATTGTTCCACAAAAATGCCAGCTCCACGCTCAGTAATGGGCAAAGCACAAATTAGATGTTAAGCACTAATGACAAAAGAAGTAGAAAACAAAACAGCACATTGTTATGCCACTGTAAAAAAACACAGTCCAGCCCTGTCTTGAATATTGTGTGCAGTTCAGGTGTCTCTGCCTGCAAAGGAGAAAAAATCAGAATGTGAAAAGCCTCCAAGTAAGGAAAGAAAGGACACCAAAAAAGTGGGGTATGGAACAGCTCCTGTACCAGCAGTGATTCCTTAGCTAGGGACTTTCATTTTGTGAATAACATCATTTGGGGTGGGGAGGGGAGGGCGGGGGAAGGGTGCGGATTTCATAAAGATGTAAAGAATCATGAGTTTCACAAGTATCAGGAGAGGGTGAATAGGGGTTAATTTACTGTCTCTTCCACATGACAATATGGAAAATCCTAATGAAACTAGCAGGAGGCAGGCTAGAAACTAAAAGAATTAGACTAGTTTGTGAAAAGGAGATTGCCTCCTCACAATATTACTCACAATACTTATGTCTTTTTCCACTTTACACTGATAAGTAAAAATCTTAGGCAGAAATTAAGGTAGAAATAGGTGTCATTGAAATTAGTGCAAAATTATTTCTGAAACAGTACTGCCAAAATAAACAGTCAGTGAAAGTCTGGGATGTTATTTTTTTATATATCATATAACTAAAAGCCAATAAATTCAAAGTCAGTTAAAAAAATGGTTAACACATCTGTTGCTACCATCTTGTGGAGAGATATTGGGTTAATAGAAGGTCACAAAAGATACCGACAAAAACTAGATGAGGACAGATTTTACAAAAAGCTAAGCAACTTCCGACAAAAGAATTAATTCCATTTCGTACTGTAAAAGCTGAAGCAGTGGAGTTCATATCAGTAAAGCTATATTCTATATGCTACGAAGTGAATTGAAGTATATTTTTCAGAGAGAGCCTGTGTGGGCAGAGGACAGGCTGACTGATCTAAGAGGACTATGCCACCTTTAAATTCTTCCATTCTATGACTAATGGTCATTGATCTGGCTGCATACACACTGTTCTTTTCATATCAGCATTATAAAATACAACAATTGGATTGCTGTCAACTCCTGAAATTCTGCTCAGTGGATCATCTCTCCTTGCATTTTTCTTACTTGAATATTGCACTTCTTTGGCCTTTTGGGGATGTTTTCCTGTCTTTCTGATGACACTTTATTTCAGAGGTGTTTTCATGACGTACTATGTGACGAGGATGGCTGGGAGGCTTGGAATAACAAAATTCTGTCGAAACCCTAGCAGCATAGGTTAAGATTCTTCACTCAAAGGACACATGCATAAAACACAAGATATGTGACAATGATGAGGGAACAACGTAAGAAGCAGCCAACTTTGCTCTTTGGAATTAGCATAAGAGGATTTGCAATGACATTTCATGATCCTCAGCTGATATAAAATATCAGGTGATTTGTATCAATTGACAATTAACCTGTAGAGTGTTTGAAAGTGGTCACTCTCAAAACACTAATACAGAAAAAATGAACATATGTTTTTATCCTTAATGATAGTCTTCCTATGCAGTGTTTTGTGACTGAGAAATGGAGATATCTGACATTAATGTTTTTCTTTTCCTATTTTAGGCAATAGATTGTAGGTGCATTCTCCTATTTAGCAGAAGTCCCTTTCTGTATATCACTTTTCCCATTATGTTAATATCTGCAAATATCATACTAGTCTTACAGAAGTGACAGTCTTGAGTTTGATCTGAGAATGATGTATGCCAAGGCCTAGTCATAATCACAGCAATCATAGTGGGTGAGCTTAAAATAAGCACCTCTTGAGAACCTGTGAGCATTGCCTGAAGACCTGGAGAAACACAACAAACATGGAACAGAATTGAGAACAACAGCTCCTAATAATAGTGACTGTTAAGAGGAACATTTTTTTTCATTGCAGCCATTTTATGAATCATTTTCTAGGGAAGCCAGGGCTTGCAGATGTCAACAGGACTCCACACTATGTTGTAAATTCTGATTTTGAACTGCCAGGATGCAATACCATTCATGACCATTATTATTGGCAGACTTATCACTGTACATTTCCTTTCTAACATCTGAAAAAAACTGTGTGCATACGTTTTAGAAAGTTAAATGTTTCCTTTTGGTGTGCAAAGGCACCTGTTGTTTTGTAAACACATTTCCAAATGACCTGAAAATACATTCCAAACAAATCTTATGACAATTCAAGCATCTGACAGCAATTATAGCCAAGATCAGCCATAAATATCTATACATAGATTTATATATTCATGTAAGTATGTATGCGTACACTAAGATACATATGTATATACTTTTTTTTTTTTTTAAGTAGTTAACAAGGGAATCCTCCCAAACTTTTATCACTGGAAATTTATGTCCAGTAGATTAACTGAGGCTGCCTGCTAGTCTTTCTAAATGCAGCCATGTACTTATTACAGCAATTTTCAGTTTCCTGGCCTGCATGCTTTTGGTACACTCTTTCTGTCACAAGAAATTGTTTATGTCTTCCAGTGGACAAGATAGGTCCACTCCCCTCCAAAAAGCAAAGTTCCTCTTCTAATACGAGAGGAAACTTTGCCAGTTATTCCTTTAATCCCCATGACTAATTTGCAAAAGTAGCATCAAATTCATCCAGTTGTACCCTAGCTTACATGACTATTTCCACTTCTGTGCCTGTGTACAAATGGTCTTATTCCTTTTACTCAACAGCTTGCTTTATTGTTTCACTTTTCTATTTGCCAAAAGAGGCTTTTACAAAAATTGAATGCTAACACAAATTTTATTTGTTTCTAGTTTGATTAAAAGTTTCCTGAGGTGAGTAGAGCTTTCTTGCTATACCTGAACAAGTTCACTCATTTCTGCTTTTAAGTACTTGGTGAATTGTTTCCATGAAGTGTTCAAAACACTATCAAAACAGGCTTTCAGTAGTGTTTTAATGCCATATTGTATTGAAGCTATAATGTGTCAAAGTGCCTATAGCTTTAATTAAGTAATGCTGTTTTTTCACCTTTTAAGGGTCAGCAAATTACATGGAAAGTTATCCCTTTCTTAGTGTCTGAAGTAAGTGTGCATGAGGATTAGATAGCAGTTAGAGACAAGAAATGACTGAGAGGAGGTGAAGAGAAACTTTTAAACAGATTAGGTGGAGGTAAGGATGCTATTATAACTGAGAAGTGATAAAGAAGAAAAAAGGTCCGGAACATTATCAAAATTTAGAAACGAAATCTTAAAAACTCTAATCCTGTTCTAGAAAATGTCACACACTGGTGCAAATCAGAGCTAACTTGTGAAATTAACATCTTAGCCAGCAATAAGAATTCAGCAAGATGTAACATCTCAGTCACTAGAAGCAGAACTCTCCAAGTACTCCTTTCCCACCCAGCTGGCTCAAAGTGGCAGAGGGAGAAGGATAAGGTTGTGTTAGTGATGGGAAAAGGAGGATTTTATGTCAGGTACTTACAGCTAAATCCTATTGGCCTGTCTGTCCTTTGTGCTACTGGGTAAGACAGCCATACATTCTCTGAGGATTCCCTTATGACAGCTATTGCCTTAAGGCAAGATAAAGTCTTTTCTTCCACTGCAGTAGCACAAAAGGGAATTACAAGAACTCAAGGATAAGGCCTTTTGGTTTCAGTAATAACAGACAATTTTGGCATGTTCTCAGCTCAGCATTTCAAATACACTGAAATTCAGTCCTCATGAGAGGTAGAAATAATAATTTTTACGGGTTGTATAGGACCCTTCTACTTCTTAGTGCAGGTCTTCTTTCTTTTTTAATGCTCAGCTTTGTTCTACAGTAGCTTCATAAGAAGAAATATAACTGTTGCAGTGTGTCAGATTCCATACAACTTCATATTGCCAAGGGTGGTGGGGGAGTGTTTTAATACATCTTTCTCTTTTTGTCTTTTTTTTTTTTTTTTTATATATATATATATATGTATCCTTACTGACTACAGACATGGCAAGGCAACAGGGGAGGATTTTATTGAAAGCTATTGCTTTAAAAGAATAAACAGAGTTTGAGAATGGAAAGGAAAAGAAGCAAATCAACATTAAGTAGCATTATGCCTACTTATAACATCTGGACATCTCAGCTGTCTGAGTGACACATTTGTCTCCTCTCTTCTCTGAAACAGAGCACAACCATACAGCAAAGTGGGTTTCACTGTGGAAAGAGAATGAGATAAATAAAAAGATAAAATTTGGTTTTAAGACGATACTTAGCCCTCTATCTCTCATCCAAAAGTTGCAGAACCTTTGCGGAAGGGAAGGATCTCTCAACCCAGAATAATGCAACAGTAATAATTACTTGTCTTCATTTAAAGTCTTTCAATGTATTCTATCTATTACAAAAACTAATCAGGATTTCTTGCTATTTTTTGTTTAAAGTGTAAATGATGAGAATTGAAGGGCTGGTTTTCATAAATTTGTCTACTAGATTTATTTAGAGGCAATAGTTATATAAGAGCATAGAAATCAGTGGTTTTTATTTTTATTCTTAGATGTATCACATTGAGCAATGTGTTATAATGGGACAGTAACTGTGTCTCACCTTTGGTTGGTGTCTGATAATACTAAATACACACAGTCTGAATTAAAGGAATACACACAGAAAACGGACATCAAAGTTGCAAAAGCTCGTCTGTCTCAGTGATGGTCAATGAAACATATGCTTTTTAACTTCATGAGAAAAAGAGTAGTTCTCAAGTCAAGCCTACCATGTGCCTCAAGAACTCAACAGTAACTGACAGTTTGTAAATTGTGCCCTTACATTTTTGTGTTTTGAAGTGTCTTGAATAAAACTAGAATGATGTATCTCTACAGCAAAGACAGAATGGCTTTTTTTTTGTACTGTGTAAAAACAGTTTATGCTTTCATATAAAATGAAACTATGCCATAAAAGTCTAATATAGATTTGAGAGACACTGAGTGACAAAACTGAAACCTCAAGTGAAAAAGGGAAGGAAGATTATATGGTGGATGGTGTTTAAAAAAGAAATGTTAAAGATTTTGCATAAGACAGAAAAATGTGTTAAAAAACCAGAACTGGTGCGTATGAAAGAGTTGCAATGCACTGTTCTAATGAGACAAGCCCAGGAGTTTAGTGCTACAATCAAGTCTGACTTTAACTTAAATACTACAGCTGATCATCATTTTACCTTTCTGTATAAATGATTCTGCTAATGTTATAGCTTCAGCTTTTCAAAACATTTTCTGACAAAATCAGTTGGTACAATCATCATAACTGGCTTTACCAAATCAGTAGTAGTATCATGGTGATATGTAATCATTTGAATAAAAGCTAGTGAATCATTTTCATTAGTCTGCTATTACCAAGATGGAAAAAGGAAATGTTTGCTTATTAATCCAAATCTGATCAATTCTTCAGATGTTTTGCCCTACCCGTCATTTCTTTTCATGTAGGCCAAGCAACTTTGGTTTTCATTGTTTAATGGCATAGGAATTTCACTAAGTCAAGACAGGTTGGGGAATTATCTTTCTAAGAAATGTATAAGGCCAAATGTATAATAAAAATTTCCAGCTCATAACTAGCTTGCTCGCCTAGAGAAAAAGGTGCATAATTATTAAAAAAGTTAGATGGGCACAGAGATTATAACTCTAACTAGGTTAGTTAAACCGTTTCTAAGTGAAGATTTAATGTATGTTTTATTGAAAAAACAGAACCAATTATTCCATTTTAAGCATCCCTATTAGTTAATAAATGCAAATACTGTGTTGCAGGAGGAGCACTTTTTTGTAGTTATTGCACCTGAACAAAAAAATAAATTAACTGTGCCCATGGTACCTGAAGATATACACACATTTTCCAAAGTAAGAAGCATTTCACAACCCCTTTCTGATGCTCTGCCTCATGCAGGTATGAGCTCTTTGAATCCACAGGTGGAAGCAACTAATTCTGAGTTTAAAAATAATCTGCTGCATAAAGAATTTTGCAATTTCAGTTCCAAAACTTTTCTTGCACATATTGCCTATTACTCTTCTCCCTGACTTTTTCTTTTAACACCATGATACTACATGCATGTAAATAGGAACTTTGTAGGAGGGGGTCCTCACAGTTTATGACTCATTGGACTTCTATAAACTGATGCGCGAGAAGATAACTTTATTCATAGGAAATAAATAGTTTTGACTTGTTCAGTCACTTGTAGTTATAGCCTATTCTGAAGGAAAATAGAAAATTATTGGTCCCTATATTATTTTCCCTGAATCATTCTACTTTTTGGTACAAAACGTCTTAAGAAACGAGTGGAAGTATTTCCATTTATCTGAATGGCAGAAAGGCAGAGTGAGATATACTTATAGCTCAACTATATTTAAATCAATGGAGCTACAGAGTGAAAATGTGGGAACAAGAAGAGTCATCTTTTTTTGTGACTGTGCTGAAGGAACTGGTGATACTTTTAAATCTTTCTGAACTTGCTTAGCAACATGGAAACAGCTCTAGCCTCAAAAAACTAAACCACAGAGGCTACTTGTGCAGATCAGTAACACTGAAAATCAAGGGGAAAGAGAAAGAAATATGGGAGTTGGGGAAAAACAACACTGTTGGAATCCCTCCCCGCATGCCAAAGAGATGAAACTGAAAATCTTTGGGGTATTTTACCTGGTGGGGTGGGCAGTGACACAACTATTCTGATGTAAATAATAATAATAAAAAAAAAACCCAAAAACCACAGCTCTCCTTAATCTCAGGAAAGAGACCAAAAAATGCTATTCCTTTTCACACAGAAAGCAAACATAGATCTGGCAAATAAAAAAACCCAACAACAAATCCCACAAAACAAACCCACTTTTTATTAATCACTGTGGTTGTTAAATTGTTCTGTAAATAAAATTAAACTTTTTAGATTTCTTACTAAACCTGATGGTTTTAAAGATTTTAAACTCAAATCTTTCCAGGCTTAAAGGAAATTAAAGGATGTTACCTTTTTTTCTGAAATGGGCTTAAATATGCAAACCACCCAGATATATACGAATGTTTTTATAGAATTTATTTTGATGCTATTTTTATTTTTTTTCCCAAAGAAAAGACATTTTGAAAAACTGACTGCATTGACTTTGTCAGAAATTTCTCATAAAACATTTCTTTGAAGTTTCACTGAAGCATAAATGGAATCCTCACAATCATCTGTGACAAGATGACTGACCTTTTTTTTTTTTAAGGAAAAGTATCATAAAAGTGATTTCTATCAGGGTTACCATATTCCTCATGATCAAAAAGAAAGAGGATGCCACAGCATATGGAGGGGGTGAGTGGAGGAGGAAAGGGAGATGCAGAGCAGCACAGTTACTTGTGAGTGATGGAGAGCCCAAGACATCTGGGGCTGGGGACCATGCCTGAGCCATGCACAAGCAGACACAGGTATTCGTGTGAGTGAGAGGGGAGAATGAGCTGCTTAAGCTGTGGCATCCAGGCTCAGCTCTGCATCTGCTGACAGCAAACTCTGATATTTCTGTATTAATATGCTTTCCAGTTCTCTCCAAGTATGGCTGGAGGAGATGTAATGCTCAGAGCGTGTGGGCTGAACAGCCTTGCCTCTGTTCTGCCTAGTAAACCCCAAAATCTTGGGCAAGGGTTCAAGCAGAAGAAAGCTTTCCCTAAGCAAATGTCAGCATACAAAGCTTCAGGATACAGTAGCCTAAATTACAAATTAGCTATAATCCAGCTTTTGACCCTTTGAGAAGAAAAAGAATTGGATATTTCAAGGTATTTTGCAAAATCCCTTGTGAAGTCTTCAATTACTTTCAAAAAGTAGCTGTCCGTTCTTGCCTGCTCGTTTGTAGAGGAGAGCTTCATTTGGTGGTATAGGTGACAACATAGGACACTGCCTCTGCTCCAAGGCATAGCTGCACACAGCTCAGCAACACTCTGTCCCATAAAAGGAGATTAATGTTCTGATGTGTTTAGAAACTGAGAGCTGTTTACAGATTGAGTAGGGGAAAAACATTGATTTTTCTTTCTAAATTATGAAACAGTTGATGTTTATCTTAAAGCTATAGCATTTCTATCTTTAGCAAATTCCAGGGATCTTGGGTTTTGCTATGGAAGAATGCTTCCAACTTTCAAATTTGTTGATAAAAGTTTAGAGTTGTGATCAATGGGGAACTTTAAAAAAAAAACCCACAATTCTTACAAAAACGTTTAAAAGCAGAGGAGCTCTTTACTTTGGTCTTTGTAGTGAAACAGTTCAGCTCTCTAAGTAAAAATTAATTTGTACTTATTAGCACTCAGATATTATGGCAAGATGTTTATTAGAGCTACTTAAAGCAGATGGAGGTAAAATGAAATGAACAGCTTGCCTTTCAAAAAGTAGTATCATTTTTCCTATGATAGTTCTGGATTTCTATTACCCTATAAGTAAGTACAGGAGCAAAGGCTTACAAAGCTGTGTTCCTCAGCCTGTTTGAACCAAATATGCATAATGGCTGTCTGATACACCTGCAACGAAAACACCTTAGATGAAGTAGGCACAAAGACCAGAAGTGAGGAATATCAGAAAGCCAGCTGGAAAATGATCAGACAGAGAAAATAATCTGCCCCACGCTGTTAAACTTTAAGTGCTGAAGCCTGCTTTAACTTATCCTCTCTACACAGCTGCTGAAGAAGCATAACGCTTAGGAAGCGCATGGAGGAGAGCTGTTTCGGCAGCCTGTCTTCTAAAGGTCACAGCCCTTGATGTCACATCGCATGTGTGCTGAGCACTGCTGGCAAGGACACTTGTCCTGTTAGCTGAAATTCAGGCCGGAGCGAATGACCTGTGGAAGGTCCATGAGCATCTTAAGCTTCTTTCAAAGTCTTCAGTGTAACTTAATGATGCACAGGGCTGCTTCTCCTCCTGTGCCTCCAGCCAGGAGATGGCAATGCAGAGGTGGAGAGGAAGGTGTACATCTGGACCAAAGCCACTGGGACTGATGAGATTCCTGCTGTTGACTTCCATGTATTTGAGATCAGGACTTTTATGCCTCTCCAGCTAACCATTTCCACAGCTTGTCCTGTATGTAAACCCCATCATACTAGGCCAGGGTAAAGGTCTGCTATCTTTCTCTGTGGCTTGTGACAGATGATTAGAAAAAGAGCACGGGAAGCAGTGAACACATCCCCTCTGGCTCCAGTGTCTGGTTGATGGTGGCTCTGAGACCTTCCACTACTGAGGCTGCAGCCACAGCAACATGTTTAATACATGGGCATTTCTTCAATTAATATGTTTAATAATTTTTTAACTCTTCATATTCACTTCCTGTAACAATGAATTCCATAGTTCTATTATACATATGTGAAAAAGCGTCCACATGAGCGCTTTTGCCAATTTTACATCAGCCGTACAATAAACTCTGAGGAAAAACAGAGAATAAATGTTGCCTATTCATTTTCTGCAAGACATGTCTAACTTCCTATATGCTTTGTATATCATCCATTGCTTGTAGTTTATCTAAACTAAAGACCAGGGAGTATTTAATTTTTGCTAAGTAGAAACTCTCCATATGTCTGGTCTGTTTTGTCACTCTGCACCATTTCTAGATCTTCTACATAATTTTGAGAGGGAGCTGGCTAAAGCTGTAGCCAATATCCAAGATGTAGACCCAACAGAGATTGAAATGATGACATAACAAAATACTTCGTTTTCTTTTTTGTAAATAATCCACAACATTTTATTTGACTTTTTGACTACTTCTGAACAGTGAGCTGATATTTTCATAGAACCATCCATAATGACACTAAGCCCTCTTTCCTGAACGTTATTAATAGTTATTCAGAACTTATTGCTGTATATGTGTAATTGTGATTGTCTTTCCCTTTGTGTGCCTTACTTCACATTTATCAATGCTAGGTCTCATCTGCCATTTTTATTACCCAATCGTTCATGACTGTATGATGCCTCTGAGGCTCTTTGTAGTCAGTTCTAATTTTGTACTGTCAGCAGGCTATTGTTACCTCCCTATTTCCCCTTTTCCACACCATTTATGAGTAGTTTGAATAGTATTGTGCACAGCACAGATGTCTGAAAAGCTCTGTGGGAAATCTCCATTGTAAAAAACTTACTTCTTTGCAACCTTGATTTCCTATTTTTTCCTATTTCTTCCTGAAAACCTTGTGTTACGAATCTATAAGACAGCTACCGCACTCTTGCAATGATGGTCTAGTCTCTTTAGGAACCTTTGTTAAGGTAACTTATAAAAGTTTATTGGAAATCCAAGCAGTCTATATCATCCCAATCAATCTTATCCAAAAGATGTGTCATAGAACTTGAACATATTTTCATTCATGACTTCCTTCAGTGAAAGTTGTGTTGAATCTTTCCCAGGGTGTCACTTATCAATGTACATAGGTCTATTCTTAGCTGCTTTCTACCAACTTGCCCAGTACAGAAATCAATGCTGCTGGTCTGTAGTCCTTTCTATTATCTTACGCAATCTAGTCCCCTTTGAATAATGGGTTATGCGTGACAAGCAGTAATCTGATTGTTCTATATTTGAGCTCTTTTAGAGTTTTGGGATTAATAGTATTTTGTTTCTATATATTTTTTCTGTTATATTTCTGTTCATTTCAATACTTTGTTCTGAAATCTATTCTAATAACACTTCAATGTAAGACATTTTATCAAAGTTCTGCCTTGTAAAGAAGGGTAAGAAATTAAGATCTCCTTAAGCTCTTCTGCAGTGAACCCTGGTGTGAAAAAATCATGTAGCTTTTCTGACCTAAACCTCCATGAATTGATATGAATCTTCCTTACAGCCTCAAAGTACCACACTGCAAACATAATTATAGAACATTTGGCTTAAAAATGAAACTTTTGAAATACAGATGCTTTGAGAATGCATTGAGAATCAACATAAATGGTTGAATCAAATTCTTTTACACCTTTTGTTTGCTCTCTATTTGCTTGTGAGGTGTAACTTCAGGTTAGAAAATTTGCAGGATTCCTGTGGTATCCTGGAATTATAATTAAGGCATGAGATCTCTTTTGCATTCTTACCACAGTTTCAAAGGCATCCAGGCAATGCTGTTCAGAAATACAGGGCAGCTTTAGAGTATGACTTGCAGAAGACTCCACTCTATCTTTTGCATAATAAATACTTGTGACACTATATTCCTTCTGCCTCTCTTTGTTTCCTTCTGTCGACACATCTGTTGATGCTCTTTTTCTTAGAAGTTAGCTGATCAAAAATATTATATCATATTCAAATGACCTGCATGCTAGCATCCTGGAAGAAAGGTATATAATCAACTCCTAATGATATCACAAATATTTGATCATTATAACTGCCTTGACAAGACCAAGTATCACCACTTCTTTTGAAAGAGAAATTACAAATCCCATCAATGTATTATTACTAATGTTATCCTTGACCCACATAACAACCCTTCAACCTTTGTATAAGAAGAAAATCACAGAAATTCTCTATTCACAGAGGGGGCATCAAAGACAAGCCAGATCCACTATATACTGCCTTCCCCATTACACTGTTCTTTGGACATCAGCTTTGCTTTTTACTCAATTACAACATTACTATCTGTTCCTAATGGCTCTGACCTATCTGTGACTTTCACCTAACAGCAACAACAGTAGTCCATTGGGACTCATTCTGTTATATTCACTTGTGTCCCTAGCAGATGCTTAAATAAAACTGCAGAATTTAATGTCTCCTATATCCACCTGATTAACTTTACATAAAAATAAAAAAACAAAAATACAAGGTAGCAAAGAGCATGATACACAACAGATGTCTGTCATGACCCATCGACCTGTGTTTTCTAATCCTGCTTGTTATTACTGCACAGCTTTTCTCTGGGGTGTGGATGGTGGGTTTTTTTGCTTGTTTGTTTCATTGAATTTTAGGTCAGAGTGGGTCAGTGCAGGTGTTATTGCTATAACCTGCAAAAAATACATCCAGCTTTCATAGCAGTAGCAATTTTTCCTCCAAATAATTCAAATAGTAGCTCACTCTTGTGAAATTGCTGGGTTTTGGGAATAAAATTATGACATAATTTAGGTTATTGGCTTTCAGTTCTGGGGATTTTAAATCAAGTTCCTGTTCTGACACACATTTTTTTTTTATAATTTTGAAATAATAATATGTTATTTACTGATGTGACTCAGCTTTACTTTTATACATTTTCGTATGTAGTGATCTTGCTGCTACTCAAAGCATTATGAGAAGATACTTTTAATTCTCAGCATTTTGCCAGCATCACAGCCAGGTGATCTCTTTTTTTCCCCTAAATATTTACCAATAATATGTTTTTGACAGTTGTTGCAACATCATTATTCATAGCCAAGAAATATTAAAAAAATCACCACCAAAGAAGACTATATGATGTGATTTATAAAAAACAGTCAAATGATTCTGAAGACAAAATGATCAAAAAAGTCAAATGTAGTACTGCTTAATAGGAAAAAAATTCTTTGCTGTATTTTTCCTTCTGTTTTCTCAGAAAGAAAAAGGTTTTCTTTATTGAATGAAAATCAACAATCACTTGTCAGTCTTAACCAAGATTTCCATATCACAGTGGTCCTTTTCTCCTTTAAAAGTCCAACACACTGTATTTCTCATTCTACTTCCCTGATCCATTTCCCTGTTGGCACATGTATCCCAGAGGAGTTTCTAACCCACACTCCTACTTTGGACTTATGAGCAAATTCCACTTGCTATATGCTGCATTCTCCAAAAGCCTGATTTATACTGCCATGAGCAAAAAGCCCTAATATTATTGTTTAAATTTAAGAGAAAGAATAAACCTCAACAATTAAAGACTGAAAATATGCAAAGTATCTCTTTGTGTGATGGCAAAGTAATACACATTTCCCTTGGGTTTTTTCTGTTTTTTAATCTGAAGTGTATCAGCAAATGATAGCTACTTCATTGTGGCTGCCTCGTCCTGGAAATCACTTCTGTCTTTAATGACATCATTCACACAGAGCGGGGGATGAGGGGAAGCTATTATTAAGCTGCACACACAATGCTGTTGAACTCCTGCTACCTCATGATGGTTCCTGACCTACAACAGGTTGTCTGGAACATGTAGAGAGAAAAGCAATGTGGGCCACAAGTGGAAATGAAGCAAAGAGAATTTAACTCCTTCCAAGCAAAATACTTAACATATCCTCTGTCCTCTGCAGTTCTGGTTACTCTTATGGTTTCATGAAAGTCTTTGAAATTAGCTACTCTCTAAGTGACGTCTGTTTAGGGATTAGTCATGTAAGGATCAGTGTTTAAGTATGGGTTTGTTCCCTCTTCAACCCATCTGTCATTTTTCTGAGATAATACATTAATTTCCATAGCAACAGCCTGTAATGTTACCAATAGGATTATTATGACTTTGCTGCAGGATCAAGCAAAGGAAGCCGGACTGGTCTGGAATAAACTGTTATCCAAGCACAGGAAGTCTGAAATAATAGGAAAGCTGTTATAAAAGTCATAGCTGAGTCTCCTTTGCTATCTGTCACATTAAAATAAGTAGGAAAAATAACTTAAATGTAGTGTGAACTGTCACCATTTATAAATGTTAGTTATGTCCACTTGATTGGGCTTATTCCAGGTTTTGCTAGAGTCCAAGAGATGGACAGCCCTGGCCTAAGTCCATTGTAGCTTTTTAAATAATTAAAAAATACAATCTGGATTCCCAACATTAGCACATTGTGAAACATCCTAAATATAATTACTTTTGATAGTATAACAGAAAAATAAAAGCAAATGCATTCCAACACTATACGAGGTGAAACACATACATTAACAGTACTTTTTAACTTGCTGATATTTTAACAGAAATAGAATTTCATATTAACTGAGTATGTGACAGATCTGATGCAGGAACTTGAATCTCAACCTGATACACTTGGGAGAAGCTTTGTTCTTACTGTGCTCTACACCTCGTGACCATTTCTGGATCATATATTTGATGGTTTTGACTAGCCTGACAAAAATTCATGTGGGTGGCTGAGCTTCTTCACCCTGTCTCCTGGCAATGTTCATTGGTTTGGGAGTCTTCCTGTTCATCCCCCAGCCAAAGACACATCCAGCTGTAACCAAGTAATTTCATTGCTGAGAAATATTTGTCCAGTCTATTTTTAAGGACCACTAATAATGGAGATATCTTTGCCTTTCTGGGTAATGCTTTCTCATCCTTATCATAGAATCATAGAATGGTTTGGGTTGGAAGGGACCTTTAGAGGTCATCCAGCCCAACCCCCCTGCAGGGAGCAGGGACAGCTTTAACTACATCAGGGTGCTCAGAGCCCCATCCAACCTGACCTTGAATGTTGCCAGGGATGGGGCCTCTACCACCTCTCTGGGCAACCTGTTCCAGTGCTTGACCATCCGCATTGTAAAAAATTTCTTGATTAAGAAGTCTTTTTTTTTGTCTTTTTTTGGTCGTCTTTTTTTTTCTTTTTGATCTGTAACCTGATTCTCCCTTGCTGTATACTAATCTCATATGCATGGAAGGTAGATTTCTCTCTGCTTTCAGTATCTAAGCTGAATCACTCATAAGTAGGCTAGTGGTCTCCGGAAAGTGCTGTATCTATCTGTTATGTTTGTATACATGCCATAATTATGAGTTAGGCCAATTCCTGATATAAACTATCTTGGTATCGTATGACTTTCTCGATTCAGAATATGGGCCAAAACCATTAATGGGGATATAAGAAACCAAAATCTAAAATTAATTAGCACATTGCCAGTTATCACATAATTTAATTACTAACAGTTATATATTATTCAAATAATTCTATGCCCCTCCAGTTCAACAGTGCTGTATGTCAGTATGCAATTTAGAGGGTAAAACAATCATCCTATTAGACTGATAAAGGTAAATTTAACAACTGTGGGAGTATGTAGTTATATGAGTTACAGTATAAAAACTATACCTGGAGAAAAAAGATTATTATGAAGCTAAACTGTTGTCATATTTTGTTAAGCTAATACTCTAAGGCATATAAAAGGTTACTGCTGGAAAAGTTACTTAATGAAGTCTAAAAAACAGTCTACATCCTGCAGTTCAACAAAGTGCTGTGGGTTAGGTGACCCTGATTTGCAGGGAGAAATGAGCTCTTTGGACCCTCTTAGAATTCAAGAAGATCTTCTGGAAGTCTTAAGTGAAGAACTGGGAAAATGCTTTTTGTGGATAGGATTTGGATGAAGTACTTTGGTCTGGTAAACTGCGTATACTGGCATAATTGTTGAGTTCCCAAGAGATTTAATACTGCCATCCTAACATTTACTGAAGTCAACCCATTAGTGGCAGGGTATTTAGTGAGCTTATAATAATTCTGGGAATTACTGGTTTTGGCTCAAAAATAAGTAAGTTTCACAAATAAACTTCAGATTGAATGAATAACAGGCGGTGGGCAGGGGGGGGTGTGTGTTTTGGTTTGGGTTTTTGGTTTTGTGTTTTGTTTTTTTTTTTTTTTCCTTTTCTTTTTTTGTATCACAACTGTGGAAGGATTCTTTATATAGGATAAAATCTATTTTTTATTGTATAACTAATCACATTTGACCCTACATGGGATTTTTGTGAGGTAGTGTTTGTGGTTGATGCAGTTAGCCTTTCCATGAGCATATCTAAATACTATATATACTGGTTTATTAACACTCTCAAGAGCTGACCAACCTGGCAGATGTCTACAATGAGATGACTGATGTGGTGGATGAGGCGAGAGCAATGGGTGTTGTTTATCTTGACTTTAGTGAGGCTTTTGACATTGTCTCCCATAACATCCTGATAGACAAAAAAATGAAATAAGGTCTAGATCAATGGAAAGGGAGGTAGACTGAAAACAGGTTGAACTGCTGGACTCAGAGGACTGTGATCAGTGGCAAAAAGTCCCAATGGAGGCTAGTCTCTAGTGGAGTACCCCAGAGGGCAACACTGAGGCCCATACTGTTTAACATCTTCATTAACAACCTGGACGATGGGACAGAGCATACCCATAGCAGGAGTGCAAATGATGCAAAACTGGGAGAAGTTGATGATAGACCAGATTGCTTTGATGCTGTCCAGAGGGATCTTGACAAGCTGGAGAAATGGGCTGAAAAGAACCTCATCCCGTTCAGCGAAGGCGAATGCCAAGTCCTGCACCTGGGGAGGAATAACCCAGGCACCTGTAAGCACTGGGGGATGACTAGCTGGAAATCGCCTAGGCAGAGGGAGACCTGGGGGTCCTAGTAGACAACAAACTGACCATGAGCCAGCAGTGCACCCTTGTGGCAAAGAAAGCCAACAGCATCCTGGGCTGCATTAGGAAGAGCGTTGTCAGCAGGTCAAGGGAGGTGATCCTTTCCCTCTGCTCAGCCCTGGTAAGACACATCTGGAGTACTGGTTCTGGGCTCCCCAGTGCAAGAGAGACATGGACTTACTGGAGCAAGTCCAGCAAAGGGCCACAAAGATGATTAAGGGAATGGACCATCTGTCATATTAGGAGAGACTGAGAGAGCTGGGACTGTTCAGCCTGCAGGGGAGAGGACTCAGGAGCATATTGTCAATGTGTATAAACATCTGATGAAAGGAGCAAAGAACATGGAGACAGACTGTTCTCAGTGGTGCCCAGTGACAGGAGAAGAGACAATGTGCACAAACTGAAAGATGCGAAATTACATTCACACATAAGAAAAATCTTTTTTTACTGTGAGGGTGATCAAACACTAGAACAGGTGGCCCAGAGAGTCTGTGGTATCTCCATCCCTGGAGATACCCAAAACTGGACTGGAGACAGTTCTTAGTAACTTGCTTTAGATGGCCCTGCTTCAAGCAGGGGGCAGTTGGACTTGATGACCGCCAGAGGTTCTTTCCAGTCTCAGCAATTCTGGGATTCTGTGATAGGTAAAACAGATGTTTATTTAGAAAAGCACATAATTGTTATTGAACAGCAAGTATTTAAATTGATAAACATCAAAGAATCCTCCAAGTATATTCCTGATAATGAGAAAGCTGAAGGAGAGGAAGATATTACATTCTTTATGATTCAGATGAGCAGTTGATGGACATGTAGAATGTATCGGACACATTTTTTTGCTTGCTTTTCCAAATAGGGTCCGTATTTCTGCATTGGAGATTGATGCTGGTTTTCTATTCAACTGTTCAGATAATAACAGAATTGCTAAAATTGTTGTATCTAAAAAAAGGTTTTTTAATTCCACCATATTTAGAAGTTTTCTGTATACCATTGACCTGAATAGTTTATTCCTACCGTACTTGTCTTTTTCTGTCTGAAGCTCTCACCTCTCAATTATGCGAAATGTCAGCTGAAATCTTTGTGTGGCCAGGCTCTAACTGAGGAGGCATAAAAGTCTACCAAGAAATAAAAGAAGTGGTTGGAGGCACTGAGTTGTAGGATCTTATTAAATAATAATAAAAGGAAACTAATTTTCATTTATCTAAGCGACAGTTGATAAACTGGTTGCAGTTTATCAGTCCTCTGAAGTACTTCTCTTGATTATTTTTTTTATCATGTTTTGATTTTCACCTGTAGTAAAAGAGATGCCTGAATTCCTGTTTCTGGTAGAAACAACAATCTTCCAAAACTTCTCTTTAAAAACAAATGCAATATTATTGCTTCTAGAAAATAATTTTCCACTTAGTTTTACACCTAACATTAGTATAAGTAAAAGTTCTGGTCTCCTATACAGAATTCAAATGCCAGTAGTGTCAAGACAGGGACTGGCATTACGTAACCTTCTCTCTCACACATGAGTACTCTCTGTGTTGACTACTATACACATTCATGAATGAGGAAGAGCATGAAATACCTTTGCAGTCTGAGTAAAGCTACTACTATTGTCTTTGATTTTCAGGAGTAGCTGCAGCTTCCTGAGTTGCAGAGACAAAAATTGTATGCAGAACTCAAGACAGGAGCACGCTAAGTTTTTATATAATTGCAAAGCAACGCCTTCTGACCTGTCCTCAATGCCTGCTATGGTGAAGACCAATATTCTGTTGGCAAAACTGTTAGAAACACTGAGTGAAAGACTGTGTCTCTTCTAAAGCTGTAAATATCAACAATAACCCTAACACCTGCATCAGGGGATTTCATGAGATTGGGCACCTGCATCAACTTTGTTATGCTCTCCCTAACAGTACTACCCAGTGGAGATGTGGAAATTGAAAGAAACATCCAAAACTTGAAGGCCATCAGCTTACTTGTACTGACTACTGCCCCTTTTGCCACACTCTTACATCACCTGCAGTTAGAATAGGGTTTCACCTGGATCACAGCCCTTCCTGTTCTCAAGGTTTCAGGAACTTTTTTAAGTGAAATGATCTTCAGTGGAAACAATACCTGCATCCTTATTAACATTAATGTAATCTTAAGTTCCTTAGCCATATGGGCATTGCCTTGAAATTGTTCGTGATGGGATGTGTAGTCTGGGGGGGGAAAAAAAAAAAAAAATCAAACAAAAAAAAACGAAAACCAAAACCAAAACAAACCAAAACAAAACCAAACCAAAACTATATTGTTAATGAAGCTTTTCTGTAGTAATGTTAGATAGCTTAAGCTCTTAGACTGATAGAATCCAAACTGGAATAACAGCAAGTTCTTGGTTCTGCATATAAGATGTGTTCCATTTTTGCCCTTAAAAAAATTTGAGTTCAACAGGGAACCAAGTTTCTTGAATCACTCTTCCTGAAAACCCGATTCAGTATCTGCTCTGCCAGTCTAGTCCTCTACATACACAACACTGCAGCACAAACACTGAGACTTCAAAATCTTTACTAACTTACAGTCTGGTGAGGCTTTCTTTGTTAATTTCCTGCCTGTTGCCCATATATTATATACGATACAATTGCAGTAGTTAATGGACTCATCCCAACACCTATTTTTTCCAAGAAATTTGCATCCTTTATAAAGTCCAGGTTCATAACTATTTATGGATAGTTCCTGTAACTTGTAACACCTTCTTCTTTTCAAGAACTCTGAACATTTCTTTAGAAATTTATTCCACGCCTCCAGATCTTCTTGCAGATGTGTCTGATTGCTCCTGGTGTCCTGGTCCCTGCTGAGATCTGTTATCTCGCCACTTCATTTTCTAAGATCAAAGTCCCAAACGTCTATAGCTTATTGGGAAGCTTGACTTCTATATAAATAAGTTTCTCTGTGAAACCTCGAATTCTTCCTCTCCTAAAAGGATTTCCAGTGTCACTTCCCCACCTATTGCTTCTATTCAGGAGCTAAGAGATTATTTCACTTTGTCAATCCTCTATTCTGCAGCAAACAAGGATTCAATGAAATAGTAAGTCCATCGGGACAACTTTGCTATCTATGTCATGGCCTATTCTGGCATAGTCCATTGCCCAATTCTTGTTTAAAGAATTACTGTCTGTGGGAATTAAGGTCTTCTATATTAAAATAAAAACAGTTCTCTAGTAACATATGAATGTAGATTTAATGCTGTAGTTTGCAAGCCAAAACACAGAGATGCTTAGTGGAAGGATGGTGAGCGGGAAGAAGGTAAGACAAAAAGGTTTCAAGTCAGAATCACCTGATTCACTCTTTAGGTATCAGCTTCAGAGGGAAGATTTTCAGCTCCCTATTTGTTAATTGCTGTAATCACTTTGTCTTTGCAGTCTCATGCACTTCTGTTGAATTCAGGTTTCTTATGTAAGTATACTATATGTACTCTTCTATACAAAATTTGAAATATCTGTAAGTACTTAATAAGGTACAATTTTCTCAGTGGGGTAATGTTTGGTAGTGGCCACAGCTTATTCACATTGGATCTGCTATGTACTAATCCACACACGCAAACACCCCTAATCATTAGTAAGAGGACAGTACTTTTCTAATAACCATTCAACAGTGAGCAAGCTTTTTAATTGCATCAGATTCACACAGTGAAGCTGTTGCTGCTGCCACTGAAGTGGCTGCTAAACTGAAGAGCATCACTCATCTTTTCCTCTTACTCAGTACACCATAGCCTGAACATGTTATATGTCAAAACCTTCGTCCCTGTCAGATCTTTACTTTGGATCCTGCTGTCCATGTTGGTGCAGCTGCTACCTTGGCTCATGTGTATCTTTCTATGGCGCTCGCAGCAGATGACCCCATGGCTGCAAGCCACAGCTACTCCAAGAAGGGTATTGTGAGCACCACTCAAAATACCACTGCCAGGATGCATCATGATTTCCCTGGTCTTCACACGGCCATCTGGGAGTTTTTTGGCTTTCATAGCTGTTGCAGCCATTCCCAGCAGAGACAGCTGCTCCTGGGATCCCTGATGTGCTGCCATCTGATGATGGGGATGCTAGGATGCTCTGCCTCACTGGCCCTGCCAGAAAATCAGCTCCAGGTTCCATGCAGTACTTCGGCAGAAGTTGCAGCCCACTTCTGCTGGTATAGCAACTGGGGAAACCTTGAAAATTACTATTGATAGTCATTCTTCATAAGACTTCCTCTTTTCTTAATCCATTCTCACTTTGGCCCTCATTTAATAAATTAATAGATTTGAGAGCAGCCCTGTCCATGTCTTGCGCATAGGCCAGACAAATACTCTTCCTAGAGCACCAGATGATTAGCTCATCATACAATCATAGAATCATTTGGGTTGGAAGGGACCTCTAGAGATTGTCTAGCCCAACCTCCCTGCAGTGAGCAGGGACAGCTTTAACTACATCAGGTTGCTCAGAGCCCCATCCAACCTGACCTTGAAGGTTTCTAGGGATGGGGCCTCCACTACCTCTCTGGGCAACCTGTGCCAGTGCTTCACCACCCTCACTGTAAAAAATTGCTTCCTTACATAGAGTCTAAATCTGTCCTCCTTTAGTTTAAAACTGTTACTCCTTGTCCTGTCACAACAGGCCTTGCTAAAAAGATTGTCCCCATCTTTCCTATAGGCCCCGTTTAAGTACTGAAAGGCTGCAATAAGGTCTCCCCACAGTCTGCTCTTCTCCAGGCTGAACAACCCCAACTCTCTCAGCCTGGCCTCATAGGAGAGGGGTTCCAGCCCTCGGATCATTTTTGTGGCCCTCCTCTGGACCCGCTCCAGCAGGTCCATGTCCTTCTTGTGCTGAGGGCCCCAGAGCTGGACGCAGCACTCCAGGTGAGGTCTCACCAGAGCAGAGCAGAGGGGCAGAATCACCTCCCTCGACCTGCTGGCCACGCTTCTTTGGATGCAGCCCAGGATACGGTTGGCTTTCTGGGCTGCAAGTGCACATTGCCGGCTCATGTCCAGCTTTTCATCCACCAGTACCCCCAAGTCCTTCTCCGCAGGGCTGCTCTCAATCCCTTCATCCCCCAGCCTGTACTGATACCGGGGGTTGCCCCATCCCAGGTGCAGGACCTTGCACTTGGCCTTGTTGAACCTCATGAGGTTCACACAGGCCCACCTCTCCAGCTTGTCCAGGTCCCTCTGGATGACATCTCGTCCTCCTGGTGTGTCAACTGCACCACTCAGCTTGGTGTCATCTGCAAACTTGCTGAGGGTGCACTCAATCCCACTGTCTATGTCATTGATGAAGATATTAAACAGCACTGCTCCCAGTACGGACCCCTGAGGGACTCCACTTGTTACTGGTCTCCATGTGGACATCAAGCCATTGACCACTACCCTCTGGATACGACCATCCAACCAATTCCTTATTCACTGCAGGAAACATTTTGCTGAGGTTTATGTAATCCTCAAAAGATTGGCTCGAGATACTTTGAAATTGCAATAGCTGAAATAAACACAAAATAAGACTGATACCAGCAAATGAAAAATTGACTAATAAGAAAACTCTATCAAAATACTGGCAATTAACACTGCACATCTCTGCTTTCATTTAAGCTATATTTTCAAGGATTCATACCTCTAACACTGTCACTCTTTTCTGCTAAATGCTCTGGAAACAATCTGAAGGAGGTTTGTGACTAGTGGATTTACTGACATTTATCTAACACAGTAACTACTTGCCCATTTCAAATTATATTCTGCAAGAAAGAGCTTGAGTTTATTGCTGGAATAATAATTTTTTTCTATTATTTTGAATATAAAAAAAAGATAGAAGATGGGATTATTGATGTGTCAGTGTCTGTGAGCTGAACAAGATAAAAGATGAGTAATATCAGCATACTGTAGATCTTTTCCACATAAGAAATTTTGAGTAATGTTGCACACTTCACTTTCAGAAATGGACTTAACATACTGCATACCAAACATCAGCTAACCCTTTCTGTCCTTCTGTAAGAGAATAATGTTGTGCTTCAGCATGTGGATAATTTCCCTTTGTGCTAATCACTGAATTAATGAGATTTACAGACCAATTTCTTCCTCTGCTTCTCCTTCATTGTATTCATACATGCACACATAGATATTTTGTCACTAGACAAGAACAGGTGAGAAGGTGACTTGTTTATGAAAGACTGGAAAAATATTGTGGATTATTGTCAATGTCTTTATTTGATATTTAAACATTTGAATACGTAATGCTGGTGGCCTAAGAAAAGAAAAATAAAGAGGCTAGATTTTCAGAAGTCCTTGGCACAGCTGATTTCTATGGAAATTAATTGGATTGTAATCACTAAGTACTTTGGAAGTGAGTTCATTTTTATTTAGAAGCTTCCCTGTGTAATTAAATCTTACATTCCACATCAAAGTTTTGAATCATCTTATATATTTAGTTAGGTAATGGTACAGCAGACGACCTAAGCACCACTAATCACAAACATTATTAGCATCTACAACATATATGTTATTTTTGTCACTGTAGATGAATATTTTTGTACAAGGAAAACTAGGAGGTGTGTTGACTCACATCTGTAAAATTGTCAAGGCTGAGGTGAATAGTGCTTCCTAAAACAGAAGATGTTCTCTCAGAAATCTGGGTATAGTCAATCCATGTAAAATGATTTTATTAAACTAAAAATATTTAGATATTCCAACAATAAACACTTATTCATTTTTTTAAATATAAAACAGACACCAAAGAAAACATGTTCCAGTAAAGTATTAACTCTATTGTTTGCAGGGGGTGGGGGTGGTGTTTTTGTTTCTTTTATTCTGTTGGGAAACTTTGCACGAACTGGAACATTTATTTAAAATCCAGATGAGATTTTGGTATTTTGGGTAAATCTGGTGCATACCATGTTGACAGTGGTAAATACTGGTGGTGATATTAAGTATATTAGTTTAACTTACTAAAGGCATAGGAAAAAGAATGGCAGCCCCTGTGTGGAAGATCTATTTCCAGCTTGTAGACTACTCAAGCAGTACTGTCAGCTCAGTCAATGTGCAAAAGAAATTGAGGAGGCAGCTAGTGTTTCTCTCAGAAACATCAGCTCCCATGTTTTTTTTCCTTCAGTGGAAAATACTCAAGTACATAATGAGCCTGCCATATAAATAGCAACTTCTCTCCTCCTTCTGCAGATTCTTTTTTTCTATGATTAGTTTTGATACTGGATAACATAAGGGAACTGAGAGTCCTATATGGTAGAATAAGTACTAAGCTAAAAACCATCTTAAGAAGCTCAAATTCAGGGCTTAAGACTGTAGCAGAAAAAAGCACAAATGGATTCAGGAAAATGAATTTGTATTTCTTAGGAAAAGCACTGCTAATCCTTCATCTATTCTTTAAATCCATGCCTTAAGAATTGACCTAGTACCTTAACAAATATCCCAAAGAGTACTTTACTTCTGTATGCAGAGAAATCCTACATTGAAGCAACATCCATTATAGCTGCTTAAAAATATTCTTCCTTCTCCTGTGAGTTTATAATTATATGACAAGATATATTGAGCTATGAGAAGAGTTTCCGTATTTGCCATCCACCTGTTTCTCTGCTACTTTATAAATGTGATGTTCAAACATTTGATTTTTAATGATATTTTAAAAACGATAATCAAATTTTGTGTTGGCATTTGGTATATTATTTTGCTAAGACTACATAAACTGTCTTCTAGATGGCTGTATAAAACTGGAGAAATACATACTGAAATGCTGATTTGAAATAAGTGGTTTTGTTTCTTGTTTTTAATTTGTGCATGACGTACTTTCACTTTGGTAACCTTCTCAGTGCTTTTATGTCAGCTAATACTAAGTGCATTTATAGGATAAGATCAGTCATATGCCCTTACAAGAAATGCAAATGTTTTTATTAGGAACTGATAACTCCTAAGTGCTGTACAAATGTACACACAGATACAGCTACATCTCAAGCACTGAGAGCTGCTAATAGCTTAATCTAGTAGTAAGCTGAAAATCAAGTACAAGATGACTACAGTAAGTAGCGTGCAGAGGGTTGCCTGCCATATATTGCCAGGCAAGAGGATCACAAAAGGATGTTTTTATTTGCAGCTCCTTCTGTATTTATTATACTCAGTGGAAATCATTAACACATTAACACATTTGTTGTACTTGGAGAATACTCTGAGTACAGGCTGCTGACATCTTCTGCAAGTAAATGCATCTCTATACTATTACATTCTGTATACAGATTTTTACCTTTCCACTGAGAAGACCAATATTCACTGAAATGAATGGAAGGATATTTTGTGACTTCACTTGGAATTAGATCAGACTCTAAAAGAGGCAGACAAATATCCCATAATATTGTGTTTATTCTTCTTTGTGCCTCTTCCTGTGCTAGCAAGACTATGGGAAGCCTATAAGATCTTTGTCACAAAGAAGAGACCTGATATATTTGTGAACCTAGAAACCCTGTAGGGGCAGTTTTTCAGTTCATTTGTGATTTTTTGACAGCATGTAAGATCATCTAGTTGGGGTTACACTAAAGGTCTGTCTAGTCCAGCCATCTGTCTCCAACAGTGGCCAAAGGCAGATGCCTGAAGAGTATAAGACAGGATAAGCATATATGATACTTTAATATTCTTTCAACATTCACCTTCTCTCAGTTCAGGAACCTCCTGTGTCAGGTATGCTTTCTGTAATAATCCTTGATGAACTTTCTTTCAGGCAACTGCCATATTTGGGCCCATATAAAATCTTAGCATCCATGATACCCTTTGCTAAGGAGTTCCACAGAATATTTACCCCATCAATGAAGTACCATTCACTTTTGTTTTGAACCAAATTTCTAACAGGTTTGTTTCAGGCCTCCTAATTATTGTACAGAAAAGAGATGGTGAAGGGGATGTTTATATACCCTACCCATGCCTCTCATAAAATTATACACCTCTGTTATGTCTTCTTCAGTCTTTCCAGGCTGAAGAGAGCTGGGTTACTGAACCATTTTTCATATAGAAGCAATTTCAAACTTCTCATTATTCTTATCTCCCTTCTCAGAATGTTTCATTTTGTCTATCTCTGTTTTGAGGGCACAAGAACAGCACACATTAGCCAACATATGAGTGACATATGAATTTATACACAAGCATAACTTTATTCTCTGCTCCTTTTATACTAATTCCTAATGTTTAGTCTGGTTTTCTGTTACTGAACACTGAGATAGCAGTGTTATTGAAGCATTTATCAAAGATCCAACATTCTGCTCAGAAATGTCAGGTGAGAACCAATCATTTTATATAGGAAGTTTCCTATGTTTTCTCCCCCATTTCCTTCATTTTATATTAATCTACACAGGATTTCACCTGCTGTTCTATTACCCTGTCAATAATTTCAAAAAGGCTTTCAATGATTCTTCAAAATTCTCCCTGAATACCTCAATATAATCGGAAAATGTGTCATCTCATTATTCACACCCGTTTCCAGATAACTTATGGGGTCGTTCTGTCATTGACAGTACAAATTCCAACACAAGTCACTGAAGAGTTTCACTGGTAAATTTTCTTCTTCATGATAAAATAATCATTTCCTCTACCCTTGTGCTTCCATTATTTTAAACCATTACTCATTCACAAGGACCTCCCCTCTTATGCTACTGTCACTTTTATTTTTCTTTTTAAACCTTTGTTAGCAGAATTTTAAAAACCTTTTTGAAATAGAAATAAAGTTTATTCACATTTTGGATAGACCAAATCTTTCTAAGGCAAGATTTTCTCTTTATAAGAACAGTAACACTTCCCTAATACATCACATGGATTCAGGTGGCCATCAATTCTACTTTTTGTTATAGTTCTTATTACATTTCTGACTATGGATATCAGGCTTACAGACCTGTAATTTCCCATATCTCTTTTGGAACCCTTTCAAAAAATCAACATCACATTTCTTGACACGCTGTCCTCAGGTACCAAGGCAATTTTAAGGTAATCAGTGCTACTAATTCACTTTCACTTCTGAGTTCTGGGATTCCTGGGAGAATACTGTTTGGCTCTAGCAACCCATTACAGTTCATCTTGCATAGCTCCAGAACATTTTCAAACACAAACTTAAGGTAGCTCCTCTAATGAACCTCATACAAAGAAAAATGCAAGGTTGAAATCTCCTTACTTTCTTCTGCAATGTACGAAATCTGTTCAGAAAGAACTGGTACCATTCCTTTGTTGTGGTCTCTTTTGCTGTGAGTGGTGGGGTTTCTTTGTTTGTTTGTTTTGCTGTTAAGCCTTGATCACCTGGGGACTCTAGAAGACTTCTTGCTCCTACTGTGTTGACCTTGGCCATCTGCAAGACCCCACCCAGCCACTCTCTCACTCTTCCTTCTCAACAAGACAGGGGACAAAATAAGATAAAAATGCTTGTGGCTTGAGACATAGCAGGGAGATCACTTACCAATTACCATAATGGGCAAAAGAGACTCGATTTGACTTGGGGAAAATTAGTTTAATTTATTGCCAGTTAAAATAGAGTTGTGTAGTGAGAAACAAGACAAAATTAAAATAGTACCATCCCCTCCTGCCTCCTTCTTCTTTAAACCAGGCTCAACTTCACTCCTTCATTCCCAGCTCCTCTACCTCCTCCCCGCCAAGAGGCGCAGGGGGATGGGGAATGGGGGGCTGTGGTTAGTCCATGTCCATAACAGCTCCTCTCTGTCACTTCTTTCTCCTCACACTTGTCCCCTGCTCCAGTATGGGGCCTTCCCATGGTCTGCATGGAAATACGTGCTTCACCACGGTCCCTCCAGGGGTTGCAGGGAAAGACTTGCTCCACTGTGGAGCTCAGAGAAGAAGTCTTGGAGAAATTTTGCTTCAAATAAATTAAAACTAAAATGTTCCTCTTAATATGGAAAGGATTTCATAACTCAGGTATATTTTTCAAATTTCCTTAGATAATGCATTCTTCATTCCACCTATGAATATAATATAATGAACATGAAGATTATAGGGCAGATTTTTCCTGTGTTAGCAGTGGATTCATTTTAATAGCTTCAGTGAAATGACCATAGAGCTACATATTTTATATATACAATACATACAGTAGGATTCACAAAAGGGAGAAAAAAAGAGTGAAGGGAAAGGGGAAGGGGAAGAAAAGAAAAAAGGACAAGGGAAGCTGGTCAATAGCTCATCAGCTATTGTGAAAAGCTGATATTTCCTTCAAGACTTGCCAATTACACCCATTGCAATTTTTGTGAACAAAGTACCAGACGCTTTCCATTTTTTCAGCATCTCTATATCTACATGTTGAAGCCAAAAAGTTCTCTTGTAAACAGATTCTAGTAAGGAAGAAAGGCATATAAAAGTATTTTATTCACTTTAAATTACCTAATGGTTTTCAATTACTGCAGCAAGATCTTAAACCTTCTCATATATTTCCCAGCAGGCAGGTACGGAGCAGTGGACAGGCACGCAGCAGCATGGTGACCACCTGGCAAAAGGCACTGTCTCAGTCTCTCATCCAACCTGGTGATAATGATTTGATTCAACCTTCAAGAAAGTCTGTTAGCTGATGCTCAGACTAAGTAGTTAGACCATGCCTCACTAACCGCTTTGCTAAATGCCTTCAGTACAGCATCCATATCAAGCATCTGTTGAGATGGGATTTGGACTACATGGATCTCCCTGATTTAATTTACTGACTCCTTGTTTGAAATATTAATAGAATTGCCACTGGTTTCAGTTTGTCCCACTTAAGCCACTTTTTGCTTTTCTCAAGTGAATAGAATAAGCTCTATGTTAGATAAGTAAGGCTGAGATGTAATCTTGACCCATGGCTGTTGGATACCTAGCGTTTGGCTTTTCATATTATATCACACTCTTGACTTACTTAACCACAACTAGTGTCTATTGTATAGTTCCCTTTGAACTTCAGTTATCACTGGGCCCAGGTGTTTACCATGGCTAGGGCAGAACTGTATTCCAAAACCGGTTTTAGTTTTAATGGTGAGACCATACAAATTTTTATTTTGTTTTCCCTCTGGTTTTCTTTCTTCTACAGTTTGCTGAGGAGTTTAATAGGAAGCTTTCTGTGCTATAGTTGTAAACGGAGTAACCCTCTCCCTTCATCTGTACCTTTTGGGTAGGGCCATATCTTCATATATGATTGCTCTAGTAAAATGGACTTAAAGCTGGTGATTCTGTAGATTGGGCCCTACTGCTATAGAACAATGTTTCACCCATTGTACCAGTCTGCAGATCTAGGTCATTCTCTCATCTTAACTCCTTAGGGTAAAACAGTGAGTGTAACTAACAAGTGTAATGTCTTGTTACCAACATAATACCATTGTTGAACAAAGACAAATCACAACTGGATTTGGTGATATATTTCAGTTGTGGCCCATTTTCTGTGACTACAAAGTGGCAAATTTACACCTTCTACTCAAGAGTTCAAGTGTTTCAAAGAGCTGTGTTAAGTTCACACAACATCAAGTGCAGGGGAAAAAAGAAAGACCTTGTGTTTCTGAAAAAGTCCTAGACTTTAACTCTACGATTCCATTTTCTCAGATGTAACAATCTCCTATTTCCAAATACAAGGGTTCTTCTGAACAAAAGAGATTAATCTTTAAATTGTAATTATTATGAGGATTTTTATTCCTCTTTCAAAACTGGATCATTTCTGCTTTCACATTTCTTATCAGCAACTATTAGTTACTTTTTTTTTTTTCAGAAACAGATGAAACCTAAATTCATCTCAACTTCTGAGATAGTAATCTCAGCAACAAATATTACACAACGAATAGTAAAATAATTAGAAGATGGTGACTGAAAATCTCAAGGGTATCTCCAAGTTTCATATCCCCTTAAAAGCAACACATTCCTCCAGCTACAGAGTAGAAAAAGAACCTGTGGCTTGTGATCATTTACAGAGGTACTAGCAAAATTTTCATTTAGCACAGTGTGCACTGAACACTTGCAGAATAGTGTGACTTATGTGCAAGACAGACTTGAACAAATATTTGTCCAAGATATTAATATACACATTCAAAGAATTTATAGTCTTTTCATGCACATATCACAAGGAGGAAAAAAAACATTAAATTTTTTTTACTAGTTGATTGAACATGAGTTATTTGCTCAATCCCAGTGTTTTCCCACTCTATAAGTATTTTAAAATGCAAGGCAATTTTAATGATTTATAATGCTTCTCTTCACTTCAGTGTAGCACTTTAAGAGTGTAAAACTCTGAAGAGTCAGCCACTGCAAGGGAAAATAATTCAATGCACCATAATGCCAGCTACCACATATCATCAGCTGTTCCAGTGGTAGCAAACCCCTAGACATGAACATCAAGGACAGTCCGTATTTCAAAAGAGTCAGCTGGAGGCAACTTAACTGTTTTACCATTGTTAACTGTCATCAGAATTGTGACATGCTGCTCTCACTTTTTCTAACTGATGTCAAAATGAAAAGCATAAAAGTAACTGAATAAACCACAAGAACTGAAGTGGTTCCTCCATCTAATAGCTTTACACGTACAAATAACTTGATAAGAAAAACACTGGTCAGAGGTTCTATTTTTATAAAAAATGTAGACTATTTTTTCTGAACAGAGTTTAAAGTTATTAAAATCAGTTCATAAATTAAATCCTGAACACTATGTCCTGCAGCTTCTGCTCCCCAGCAAATGGTCCCCTGAAAAAGGCACTTGTGCCACTGATGATGTACAATTCATTCTCTTTGGTGAGTCACACTTGTTTCTATCTTCAGGTTTTTGTGTGTTTACTATTTTGGGGTATTATATGGGAAAGGATTTGCAAAAAGCATTCTTACCACTGATGTTGATGTTTTTTTGGTTACAGTGTGTTCTACATTTCTGCAATTTGTCAGCGTAGACATCACCCTGTCACAACTGCGCTGGGACTCTTTTGGTTTTGGTTTTTTTTTAAAGGAAAGCAAGCTTTCATCTGCTTGATTTCCAGTACTGCTATTAAATAGATCTTATGAATTATGTACTTCATCATTAGCATGGCGCAGGAGTTGCCATCTTTCATTGGCCAAGATAGTCTATATCAGTGTTCATGCCGTAATCTGGCAGAACTTGTATGTTTATTCATACAGTTAGGTGGTGAACAGGCCCAGCTGAGCCTACAGCACTGCAATAGTTACAAAGTGTTTTCCTTGGCTGCACACAATTTTTATCATTTTATGTATTAATGATAAAGAGCCCTACAGCAATGGGAAGGTAGTGGGACACTGCGTGGTAGTACACTTCACCTTTGGCAAATGCTGGACTTACACAATCAGAGAGCTACTGGGGCATAAGGTTGAAGTGTAAGGCCTGCTGACCACTCAGAACTGTGGACCTTGGGAAACTTGGAAAGCTGCAGAGGGTGATTGTCTCTATTTTTTTCTCAGAAGAAGGAAACCATTGGCTTCATAACAGTGAAGGATTCATCTGAAGAAAATCTTCCAGGTTTGGCTCTCTTATGTAAATAAATAGTCTGAGTATTAAAATTACCTTCTTGTGTGTGAATATTTAATCTTCAGACAAGTGAAGTAGGAAATACAACGAAATTCTTGGCCACTATTTTGAAAATGTTGTTGATAATTTTACTGTTGTTTGCAGTAAAATTATCAGCGTGACCTTAGGTTTTGTGTTAGGTTAGTAGTGGTTTACTTCTACTGTAACAGCCTGCCATAAAAGAAACCTTTTACTAAGCTTACAGAGAAAGGTAAGAAACCTGTTATATCACTTGAAACTTGATTAATTAAGACTTTCAATGCATGTTTTCTTGTATCTCCTTTCCTTTTAGTCTCATAGACACTTTTAAAGGAAGAAACATATTTCTAATCTTGGACAGTAAAAAGAAAATTTGAACTGTCTTTTTTTGAGAAAGTCAAATAGATATCTTCTGTTCTTGTTGATGATGGAGTTTAATCTTGTTCCCTTTCAGAAAAATAAAACAATTTTGCACAAAGGAGAATAAAAAAGAAGAATGAAATTAAAGAAATTACAGCTTCTGTTTCTGATGTTTTCTTACTTGCAGCTAGCTTCTGGCAAACTACAGGCATGCCAATTGCTCACTAATTTTTATAAAGCTCCATCTGTTTAAAGCTCTTGCTTTTAGCTTGTCTTTCTGTTCACAGACTCACGACTGTATTGCATAAGTGGAATTGTCCTGGCTAGTTAATTTTATACTTATGTTTCACAGGACACAAATTTATAATTGCATTTTTTTTTTAAAGTAGAAAGCAAGGAAGTAAGATGGAGAAAGAAAAACAGCAATATACTTCAAGAGCTACCAGTTTAGTCATAAACACTGTAAATGTTGTGACCTGATCTTGATAAAGGAGTTGATGTTATGATAAAGGAGTTATCTTATCTGATTTCCATATGCAATTTGCCTAGTTTCAGAATCAGGAAGACAAAGGGCATGTGTTACAATCTGATTTGGATGAGGGGAGGGTCCCCTTGCGTTCTAATCGACCTCAGACAAGTCTGGGAGGCTAGGGGTGGCTAGACCAACCTCTCATTTCAGGTTCAATCCCTTCGAGTGAGATTAAGACACAAACGAGGTCAGATGTTGTAAGTCCACCCATTTATTAATCGCTCGGAGAAGACAGAAAAATAGCAATAGAGAAGGAAGGAAAACAAGAGAGGAAAATTAAGCAAGAATTCAGGATAGGAAAGCGCAAATAGTCACCACCATGGATCCGCGGTGTCCCGAGGGTCCGTGTTTCTGGGGTCTTCGGTGGCGGGTGAATCACACCAGGATCTTCAGTCACGAGTGATCACAGGGGGGTCTGGGGTGGGGGTCTTCTATAGGCTGCGTGCCTGAGGCAACAACTTCACGCTTGTGCAGAGCTCCCTCGTGTCCTGCTTGCCCAGGGTGATGGCATGTATCCCACGTCTCCGAGCCCCCCTGTGCCTGGGGTCTCACGCGCCGACCGCGTGCACACACCCACAGCCAGTCACCTGCTCCGAGCAGGCTGTTACCACGGCCTCGACGCCATCCTTGTTGCCATGCGAGTGGGCAACACCCCGCACACTTTCCTGCAAGTCCTGCCAGGTTCATGTGGGCAAGCTTTGAGACAAATGTCCAGCCATTTCATCCCTCAGAGCATGAAACAGCACTGGCAAGCTTCAGATCCCAGGGGGCTGCAAGGAACAGGGAGACCGACATGCTGGAAGCTTGGTCCACCTGCCTGATCTGCTTAGCTCCCTGTCACCACGATAAGAAGAAACATAGCAATCATCCCTTTAAAATCAATCAAAACTTACTCTCCATAAGTCTCAGGAGACACATTTTCTCATGGCTCTGGGGTTCTCTGGTTTTTGCAATTGCTTTGTTAAAATCATCAATCTGTAACAACTTTTCTACCTTTAATTTTCCCTTATACCACATCATAGGCAAAACTACACTTGAAAAAATGAGAATATAAGCTTTTGCCTGACAACTAGCCTGTAAGTATATGTTTATCACCTATGGTAATAATGAAGTCAGATATCAAAATCTGAGAGTTATTTGGAAGGTAAAGTTCCATTAATATGTTGATTTACATATGTGTACATAAATACATTGATTTACTCTTCAGCACTATAATGGAGTTCCTATACTGAACATTAGATCAGCTTCAGACATATTAATTTTTTGCTAGTTACACAAGAAAACAGAGGTCCATTCTCTTCATTGAGTTATATAATCTTTTTCAAAACTGAAACAGAAAGGACACATATGGTCAAGATCCTCTAACCTGTAAGAATAAGTCAATCCCTTACATTAATTTCTTACGTAACTTAGATAAGTAGTAGTAGAACATATGTATTAGCTACCGTTAAAGGTCTTGTCAACCAAAACCTAAAGTATGTATGTCAAAGTGAGATCTTCAAAGCCGAAATTTCTCTGCTGAAAAGTTCTTTGCTGAAAGTAATGTATTATAAACCATTATTTATACTATGAGAGAGAGAATAAATTACCTATGTATTAGAAGACCACTAAGAAAAAAAATTGCTTATTCCAGCTAGTAATATTCAGCTTTGAGGTTTTTTTTTTTTTTATTCATTTGATCTTTTCTTAGTTGTTTTGAGATTTCTTATGTATGACTATTTAGAAGTTAATTCCTCCTCTTTGGTCTTACAAAATCACTCAAATTTATTTTCAGTTTAACAGTAGTCATTTAGATTGCAAGACGTTTGTTCAGCTCGCTTTAAGGTTCCTGGATTTCCAGTGATTCATCCTCTTCTTTTTCTGACTTTTGTTATCTACAAAATATTATATGTATTTAACGATACATTAATATTCTTTTCAGCAACAAATTTTAAATCATGCTGCTCATAGTTCAGGCTTTCAGAACTTTAATGTGGGAGTTCTGCATCTGAATCCATCAGTATGCCCTAAAAGCTAGTCTGCATATGACAAGGATGACAAACTTAAAAAAGCCAAAAAGATTGCAGATTTTTCCTCCTGGGAAATTATCGGCAAAGTTTTATTAGCTAGAATTTAACCATATGTCTCCAAATAATGATTACCGCATTGATACTTTGTCTGTGCTTAATAGAGGAAATAAAGAACAAAATCCAAATTAGTTTCAAAGGGACCTGTTCCACTCTTCTAGCCACAGCATAAAGATGTCATGGTTAGTTATGGCTTATAATGAGGTCATGGAAAACAGAAGAAATGATGGACTAAAGTGAATGACAGTAAATGAAGACCTCTCCCAACTGGAGAATACTAATACCATTAATCTCTAGGGTAGCAAATATATACGCAGGATGCAGCTGCTTGGGGGGTGTGGGGGTGGTAGTGGGGAAGCTATTGGAAAACAAAAAGAGCAAAAGAAACACTGAATTTAGACACATGTAAACTTCCAATAACGATTTTGTATTCTCCCATAGGTTTCTGTGATATATGTAAAACATACATTTTGAACTATTCTTTTCCTGACTCTGTGTTGCCTAACTCTTAATCTCTTTCACTTTCCTGTTTCCAGTACACTGATATGTGCACTTATTCATTGCCCAGCTTTCTTAAATATATTGTCTCCAGTGAAGGTAAACATTCAGAAGTGAACTGGAAATAGCCCAGTACTGCTGGATGAGACTGGGTCATTTCAAAACACTAACACTATTGTGACTGCCCATGTGATTTTCACTGGGTACTACTTTGAAAACCAATAACAATTTTAAATTATGCTATCAGTAGCTTTTTATAGCTGACCAAATCATGGGAGAAACATGTGCTTGTTTGAATAACTCCATAATCCTTTGAATATAGTGTCTGGCTTTAAAGATTTGAATAAGGGAATCGGTCTTGAATGGGCATGAGAGGGGGCAATTTTTTTTCTCTTCTCCATTCCAAGTCTAAATTCTAGGAAAAATAAATGAGTCCAAAAGGTACATCATATATATATATATAAAAAAATATAAATACATTTACTTAAAAATGGAAGTGGCTGTATGATAAAAAAAAATCAGTATTAAACTGTCAGTGATGGATTAAGGAATAGTTCATCAGAATTTTTAAAAGATCTTTGAAAACAACAGGTGTTCCTCTTTCCTGTAACTAGCAAAAGCAATCTATTCATATGAAAGTTTTCTAACAATACATGCAATCAAGAGCCAGAATGCAGAAACTGTTGGGTTTCTGATCAAGGAAAGCTCCTGGTGACAGTTTTGAAACCTTATTAATGAAAACCGGATTCAAGGAAGAAGAGATTTTTTCCTACACAAAAGCCATATTCAAAATACTTTGGCCCTAAGCTCAGTTAAACATGATCAGGGAAGAAGATGGTAAAGCAAACAGCAATAGATCAGACTCTGTGAAAGATGTATTCAGTGCTAAGGAATACTAAAAGAGGTAGCAGATCTGAGTTTCATGGAAATGTACATACTTATTTGAAAAGTCTTTGGGAATGTTTAATATCAGCATACCATATGGACTGAAAATAGTGTTCTAGAATGCAATGGACATCTCAGCTGCTGCAAAGGATTCAAGTAAATGGTAAATTTAAAACATGACTAAGAAGCATCTAAACTACAAATACAAGAAATTCTTCATCTTGTGGAAGTGAACTCAATTTCTAACCGGAACTTCCTCAAGAACATACCCTCAGGGCACAAAAAAGTCCAGTGCTTGTGAGCTTGCATAGGTTTTGGTAGGGGAGCATTGTATTTAAATTTAGCAGCTTGCTGAAACAAAAGACAAAGCGTGCATTCATTCTAGATTTTTTTTCAGGGAACATATGGAACTAAATACTTTTGTTCATTTCTTCTTCATACAGCTTCAAAGACAGATTCATTCAGCTGATAAAAACTGAAAGGACTAACAGAAAGCTATTAGTGTTAGCAGCAATTTGCATTAAATATATGAAAGACCACAAGTGTTATTGTACTTCATGATAGTATGTTCCATAAATGGTTCTTTTTAAGAGTATTCACATGTTGGAGTTACAATTCTGTGCAGAAAATAAATGTGTAACAAAAAAACACAGAAAAAAGTGGCTGTTGGCGTAGGCAAAGTGGATATATGAACGATGTCCATGACCCCAATACATGATTTATCTATGCCAGAGTTCTGGAAGGCAGGCAGGCGGCGGTGGCGGCTGCTGGTGTGGGAGCAGTTGTTGCTCACAACCTCCCATCTGCCAGGCAGCAGGAGCAAAAGCAAGCAGCTGAGCTCACCGCAACTCCCCTGTGGCTCTGTGTTCCTGCTCCAGCCCTTCTCAGCTTCTCACCCATGGAGCTGCAAAATTTAATTTTGTCTGTGTTGCCGAGAGGTCTTGAGCCAGCTCTGGGAATCTTGCTGAGCAACGTGAAAGAAAAAAATATCAAGGCAGCAAAGCTGCTGGTCATTGTAAATGCTCCTGCTCTCTTTTCCTCTTGGAGAACTTAAACTGTAAGGTTTCTGTATAAGGTTTGTACGTCTATATTTTCTGCACATATGCACACAAGCACATCCCTTCCTAACTTCTATCAGAGAAGTTGTATGAAAGGTAGCCACAAGAATTTTCGAGTGTTTCTGGGATTCTCCAGACCCAAAGAAGTGTTACTATTTCATGTTGTTGCAATCTTTTTGCTATCAAATATGGGGTGCTTACAGATTTAGTTTTGCAGACCTTGGAATGATCGCTCAGGCCTCCAGCTGATGTTGGAAAACAACAGATGATCTAAATCACATCAGATCTATCTCTTGACCCCCTGTCAATCACTCTTTAAATAAATAAATGTTTCTTATTTTTCATATTTTTAATGAATAAGCTTCTTACCCTCATTTAGAAGTCAGATTATCCCAGCTACCAGAAGGGTAATATGTGAGTCCTGTTAGGTGGCTTGCTTTAAATTTAAATAAGTCACCCAATACAGCTTTATCAGCAGCTATTCAGTTTGTCTAGATAGCAAATGAAACCGTTTGGGATATTTCTAAGCTTTCCTAGCTAAGTTACCCAAACTGGCACGCAGATTATAGTTACTACAGCAAAAACATGATTACACTCTAGAGCCCTCTCCTCTTTCTTCCTCTATGCTGACGTCTCCAGAAGAAAAACCAACAAATAAATGAATACTACAAAATTAAATGGGGATTTACTTGATGCAGGAGTAGAGATGAGGGAATGAACAAGTATTTTCAGATGTTTTCACTCATGAAAGAGTTGAATATGCTGATGTCCACTATAGATTTCCCTGCCAAAGTAGGCTAGGCAGAGGACCAGCTCCCTTGAGGGAGTTAACAGTGGTATCTCCTGGGAGAACCCAGGAGATAGGTGAAGAGCTGAGCTGAGAACAGAGGACTTCATCAAAATCATATAGGCGGGAACCTGATGGACGGTAAGTTAGACAGCAGTAAGGTTTACAACCGTAACAATAATAAAGGATGAATATGGAACTAGTGCTCCACAGGGAGGGAGCCAGCTTGGGCTTCATAATGGTCCTGGCAGCAAGGGAGAAACAATTCAGAGCCCTGAAATTCTTTCTTCCCATCCTTGCTTCTGCCACTTAATGCTGTACTTTTACTTCCTTATGCTGTGAACTATTACAAGAAGCCACCTCCCATCCAGCAGCTTCAACTCACCTTCTGTTATCTTTTACTAAGGAGGAAAAGAAGAAATCATTGTGAATGTGGAAAAATCCAGAACTGGAAAATGAGAAAAAAAAAAAAGGGAAATGAGAGCTAAGGAGGTATAAACTAATCTGCTGAATTTATACTACTGGAAAATTTACAGTTATCTTTTTTCTTGCAATAAAAGCACATTTCCACAGTAAAAATCATATGTGTGTGCATTTCCTCTGCTCATGCTGCTGTGGTAAGAGGTCACCAGTAAATATTTGAAATATGTAGATGAATTGTGAAGAGTCTGGAGGAAAACAATGGGATAGGTCAGACATTTAGAAAACATAGGGAATATGAGAACTAATGTAGACTATTTAGTGGAGAAGATGGAACGGAAACAAATCTTCAAGTACATAAAAGATAGCTCTAAAGCAAAAGGTTATCATCTGTTGTCCATGCTCACTGTGAATAGGATGTGAATAATGGATTTGAAATGGAACAATGCAGAGTTAGTCTAAGCAGTAGGAAAAAATATCTAATGGTAAAAGTAATTATGCACTTTGAGGGAATGCCTAGAAAGCCTATAATATCTCCATCACCTGAAATTTTAAAACAAGTGAGAAAAACATGTTATGAAGGTTGATAGTATAATTGGACCTGCACCAGAACAGACTATGTAGACCACAGCTTCTCATGATCACTTTCTGTTCTGTATTTCTATGACTCCCAAGTGAATTAAAGATAAGATTAATTTTCTCTGTGTACATACCAAGGTTTGGATATACAACTACCACAGAAAGTGTGCTAGTAAGGAAGGTAGGAAAGCCAGATTTTTCAGAGGATTAGCCAACTAAAGGAGGTTACCTAACAGGCCTTATGAAAGTGTGTAACAACTGAAGACCCTACCTCTTATTAAAGTACTTGAGACATATACCTACAACTTCAAATATTTTTAAAATGCTGACCCATAATGTCCATGTTTAACATACATATAGTGACTGGGTTTTTTTTCCCCACCAAGTATTTTGTTTGCTTGTTTTTGTTTGGTGGGTTCATTCCTGGTTTTGTTTTTCTCTGACAGATTTTGTAACAATTGGGTGAAAACTTCTCCAACTTTGGAAAAGATGCAGAATGAGGAGAGTAAAAAATTTACACCTTGTAACTTTCCTTCCCTAATTTCTAAAATTCATAAACTATAGAAAAATTACACAATAGCAGATTTACTGGGTTTTAAAATAGAAATGTTAATAAAAATCATAGAAAGTCTATCTAAAATGAACCACTCAGTTTTATCTTATTTAAAAGTCACAACGAAAAAAATACGGGGTTTGAGTAGGGAAGAAATGTGTATTTCTACAAAGTCAATTTTTTTCAACAATTTCTTCTTTAGCTCACTTTTTTTTTCCTAGACTGAAGTGAAAATGATTATGAAATATCTCTGCTAATGGGGTACTAAGTTGACAAATGTTGGTCTACAACTTATGCAATTCATTAACACATACGTCATCCTCAGTTGGAGTCCTATTGTTTTGAGTAAAACTATGTAACATTCAGAAATATCAATCCCATTTCAAAACTATTTATCAGATATGTGGAACAATCACAGAAGGTTTCCAGTAGGTCTGTTTACCTTTAAGAACATATTTCCTTCCTCATGCCATTTGGTTAAGCATAATTTTTTTCTATGTTCATGTAAAACATATAAGAATAGACATTATTGATTGTAGGCTAGTGCTGTAGTGGATGATTGACTCTTCCTAGTATGATAATTCTTATCTTCTCTCATATGTTATTTCCTGGAACAAAACATTAACATTGTTAGAGTCCTGCTATGTTTTTAAAGAGTCCGCAACTCAGTTTTGTCAACAAAGGAAATTAGCTGCAGACTCTATACCATTTTCTAAAATCTGACAACCTGAACCTTGACCACGGCAGAACTGTGGATAAAATACAGCTTGTTGATATCAATATTTCAAATCATCATGAATAGAAAAAAAGTGATTGTTGTAATTTCATATCTGCATAAAGAAATACTTTTTCAGTGACAGATCATTTTCAAAAAATAGCTCAATTGGATATGCTTTTTGTAAGACAGGAAAGATAAAGGATATTTTAGAAGCAAAACTCAGTTGCTCTGTGACATTTCTCAGTGGGAGAATCCATTAGTAGCTGTTCAACTCTGTTTGTAAGGTAACTTTATATTAAGTCTAAGTGTAGACAGGCCTTAACCATACTCCTCAACCTAAATATTCCTGAGCTTTGGGTGATCTAAAACCACCAAATTGTATGTTACAGCTCAAGTCCTTGTCTCATCAACTTTGAATTACTCAGATAATTTTTCAGCCTTCTTTACTGTCATGCAGCTACAGCCCAGAATTATATTTAAATCATCTTGGAATTTAATTTGAGATTTTGGGGTTTTTTGAGACAGGTTCTTACTCTTGAAGCAGCTTTAAAACGTGCATATAACAAAGCTATTAGACTTGTCCCATTAATTGAACTGAAGATGAGAACTGATACAGAAAAATAAATATATATCATAAAGTACTACAGCACATACATATCACAGGACTGCCATGGGAGGGTTTCTTCTGTTCCAGCCTGCAGATTGGTTATCATCATGAAGAACAGACAGACAAATAGCAAGATGCTGGTTATCATGTGTTCACTTTTCAAGTGGCTGAATAAGACTGGTGTCCTGGTTTCAGCTGGGATAGAGTTAATTTTCTTCCTAGTAGCAGGCATAGTGCTGTGTTTTGGATTTAGGATGAGAAGAATGTTGATAACACAATGGTGTTTTTAGTTGTTGCTAAGTACTGCTCATGCTAGTCAAGGACTTCTCAGCTTCCCATGCTCTGCCAGGTGCACAAGAAGCTGGGAGGGGGCACAGCCAGAAGAGTTGATCCAAACTGACCAAAGGGCTATTCCATACCATATGGCGTCATGCTCAGTATATAAACTGGGGGGGGGTTGGCCGGGGAGCAGCGATCGCTGCTCGGGAACTGTCTGGGTATCGGTTGTGGGGTGGTGAGCAATTGCATTGTGCATCACTTACTTTGTATATTATTATTACTATTATTATTATATTGTTATTATTAATATTTTACTTTATTTCAATTATTAATCTGTTCTTATCTCAACCCAGGAGTGTTTCTCACTCCTACTGCTCTGATTCTGTCCCCCATCCCATCGGGGTAGGGGGAGTGAGCGAGAGGCTGCGTGGTGCTTAGGTTCTGGCTGGGGCTAAACCACGACAACTGGATTGGTGAAAAATGAAATGTTGTTGAATTTTAGCCATGTAGATGAATATACCTGGGAGTTTCTCTCTGAAATGTCCGCTCACCAAAGTTGCCAGACTCTAGGCAACCAACAGTGATAAACACTAAGAACTGGTTTTTAACAACTTTGACTTCAATAACTAATAATTTTTGATTTAACTAGAAATCAAGTGTTTTCAGGGCAATTCCTGCTTTGTCACTTTCAGAGAATGATTTAAAATAGGCATCTTAACAGTAATTGCAATTTCATTAATGCTTAAACTAGAATATTGTTCTTGCATGAAAGTTTACAGGTGAAGAGTTTGTAGGTATGTCTGAACTCGATCAATTTAATACTCAGAAGAAATACTTTTTGGACAATGTGCTTTGTCTTTTTCACCCAGTTCTAGTGTTCCTTCACCAATAAGAATGCACAAATTAGAGCAAGAACATTGCTTGGCTGCGAGCCTCATTATTTGCTCTTCACCTCCAGAAAAATCTGAACATACTGATAAGATCCGGGATTTCTAGATCAGAAATCTCAGTCTCTTTAAATCTCCTCTCTCATGCCTTTGTAAATAACTGGACACAACAAGAAGAATTTGCTTTACTTTAGTCCAAGAAGTAGGCATGTGTCAATTTATTTCTTGTAGAATATCCTTTCCTCAATATGTTACTCCTTCTGGAAATCCATCAAACAGTCTTGAAGTGCTAAAAATGTCTTTTTGAATGAATGAATAAATGGGACATTGCAAATTGCCTTAGAATAAGGAAAAGTTTTTATATTTACCTCAATATTTTTTTATTTAATAAATAGGAGAAAAAAATAATCTTAACTCTTCCTTTCATGATTGTCTTATAAGATACTGGCATTGCTCAATATGCAATACAATAATGAGGTACACATGGTACTTAAAAAGATATTTATCTCCTTAGATTAGTGCTAATTCCACTGAAATTTACATGTTTTTAATTTCTGTATTGGATCCAGCCAAATATCACAGAATTATTTGCTCTACCAAGAGAAATAGAGTTCATTTGTATCTGAAGCAGATTTAGTAAATACCCTGATTTGTAAATAATAAAAGCACTAAACCATGTCAGGAACAAAATAAAACAAAAAATAGCTTATGATAAACTGTGTATCACATAAGAAAGGATTTAAGGAAAGATAAGCTGTCAAAAAGAACACTGGGGTCTTTTGGGGGGGTTGTGTTGTTTTTTTTTTTAAATAAAGCTGTCTAAAGGTCACCTATTCTGAGCATACAGGAAGAAGTGTTTGAAAGGAAAAAGGAATGCTCTGCATTACAAAGCAGACAGCTTATTTAATTAGGTTCTCAGAGCAGTAAAAGGTATAGGTATTCCTTAAAGCCACTTTATGAAATGCTCGAGCCAGTTTATTGATTTGATAAGTTAGGAGGTAAGGGAACTAACACTACGAAAAAATAATTTAAGGGGGTCTGGAACTAAGATTATAGGAGAAAGGCCTACAGCCACTTGCAGCCTGGGTTTTATTTTTCTTAGGACTTTACATCCTACGAGTGGTACACTCTTGCTGGATAGCTGATTCCTTTGGTAACCCAGCTGTGTTAGGAACTGATAGATAACCATTTGAGAACAAAAGAAAATGAATCAGTGGCAGACCTGAAACTAGTGGGAATTTTTCAAAAGTTTTCAGACACCCGCATCAGTTCCTTGTCGAGCACATTTTGTCATGCTGATATTCTTATCTTCGGTTCATAGCAGGAGGAGTCAGCTTTGTAACTTGTTGAGGTTTCTACTGCTTCTATTGCTGTTGGCTACTACATTCTGTACATAGGACTTTTAAATTGTCAAGGGCTAAGCTGGTTCATACAGCAGTCTTTTGTTACAAAATAGCTTATTTGTTCATAGCGATAGTCTTTGAATTAAACTTAAAAATACTGCCTTCTTACGGTTTATATCCAATGATAAAAGGAAATTTTTTCATGTGCCATGCTAGTATACTGTCCTTGACCCTAAGTATACTGGAACCATGCTATGCCATGACCTACAAGATCAATGAAAAACAAAGGTTTTTAGAGTTTGCTCTGAGGAATACAGCACCATAATTTAAAACAAAGTGAAATATGATTTGAGCACAAGCTGTTCTTCACTGGTTACAGGAGTTCACCTACAGAAAGTTTTCAAAGTAGGAAAGTCAAATGTGACCAGGTGTTTGGGACAGTGGAACTAATGAAGTTTTTTTCCAGATGCTTCCTTTTCCCTGAAGCCTTACCTACTGTATTCCAGTAGAAAGTGTATATAACCTAGTTCTCCTTCTGAAACACTGCAGGCAAGAAAGAAACTGTGGCTAGCTGGTTCCTAGCAAAGTATTGAATGTCTGAGTTTCTCCTGTCTTTTCCTTACTGGCAGCAGTAATTAGCATCTTCATCTTCCATCTAGTGGCTCATTTTCAAGAAATATGAGACTTCTTTCCAATTCCTGTGAAACTGGCCAATATGCTTAACAGTTTAGAGAGTTGTGAGGAACAGACTGTTGGCAAGAAGACAAATGGACAGCACAGTCACCCCGATAATCAAGTATTTAAAACATGTGTAGTAGTAGAACAAGATACTTTCCTCTTCTCAGCCCCTATAATACCAACATCACCTCCAAAGGAACTGACTGGATCCCTCAGATTTGTACATATGTGCATGAGTGTGTGTATGTATAAATACATATACACATAACTATACACACACTGGAGGGACAACATGCAAATATTTTTTGGAGAATTTTTTCTTTAAGTCCCTGTGTTCAAGCATAAAGAAGAGAAAAGCCACAATTTTTAGAACAGCACTTTATCATCCTTTCCACCCCTCATGAAGAAAGATTACTTTTAAAAGACAGAGACAATGATAAGATGTGTCAAGTGGATGGCTCATTGCTATCATTACAGATTTGTACATTTTCTATTGCTTTGTGTCACCTAATAGATGCTTTTTACCTCAGCTATAAGTTAATTAATCTTTGATGGTACAAAATCAAACACAAGGCAATGGTACACTGAAATTTACTTACTGTGTGTGTTTGCCTGCCATACTAATTAAGAGAATAATTTTCAGTCTTTTCTTTTTCTCCTGTTGGTGAAAAATAAGTTCAGACATCTTGGCACAGAATAAGCGTATGATGTATGTAACTTAAAGAGGGATGAATGCTCTGGATTACAGTAGTAGAATGAATAATTCTTGCATAGGATCCAATGCCAAAGAAATTTGCCAGTTGGCAGGATCTGACGGTCTGACGTATCTGCTATTAAATTTAGCACACAGGAGTCTTTCGTTTTACTTCTTTGAAAGCTAGAGCTAAACAGCAGCTAGTTACACGGAAACATTAAAAAAACCCAACTAGTTACATAAAAATAGTAACTATAATAATGAAGAATAACTTAGAAGACTGAAGAATTTAAAAATCCCTGACAAATTATTCTAATGTCACCATTGTTAGTGATGGTGGTGCACATCACAAGAATTTCTTCCCTTTGTTTTCATATTTTCATAGAATCATGGAATCATAAAATCATTTAGATTGGAAAAGGCCTTTAAGATCATACAGTCCAACCATTAACCTAACAATACCAAGTCCACCACTAAAACAATTAAGGGTAGAGCAATAATTTCATGTTTCCTGGCTTGGTGGCTGGATTATTTTTTAATGCAAGTAAAAACTAGGAATCATTAAGGTTGGAAAGGTTCTCTAAGATCATCAGTCCTATCATCAACCCAACACCACCATGCCCACTATACCATGTCCCAGAGTGCCACGTCTACCCATTTTTTGAACACTTCCAGGGATGGGGACTCCACCACCTCTCTGGGCAGCCTGTTCCAATGCTTGACTACCCTTGCCGTGAAGAAGTTTTTCCTAATATCCAGTCTAAACCTCCCCTGGCACAGCTTGAGCCCATTTCCTCTTGTCCTATCGCTAACTACTTGGGAGAAGAGACCAACACCCACCTCACTACAACCTCCTTTCTGGTAGCTGTAGAGAGCGATAAGGTCTCCCCTCAGCCTCCTCGTCTTCAGGCCAAACAACCCCAGCTTCCTCAGCTGCTCCTCATAAGGCCTGTGCTCCAGACCCTTCACCAGCTTCGTTGCCCTTCCCTGGACATGCTCCAGACATATTTAAGACATAGAACCCATTACTTTTTTTATTCATCAACTATTATTTTTGCTAAGAAGCCTGCAGCAGACAAGGAAACAGGCTAAAAGCTTTAAACACAAAAAGATTCATTGATAATAAAAGTAAAATAATTGTATTTATACTTCCTGTTATTTTGTAATGTAATTGATCCCATGGTTTCTTCTAAGCCATGGTAAAAATATCTCACTATGTTTTTTTCATCCCCAGTTTCATGAAATAGCAGCTCAGTTTACCTTTAAGTGGCTTGATGGAGCTAGATTCATTTTGTCACCTAACTAAAGGAGCAGAAGCTGGCTTGGATTGCTGCCTGGTGTGTAGAGTCTCTCCCACCAAATATGAGAATCAGATTGAGGGAGGTAGCTTGTTTTACTGAGTGAAAACTCTGGAGTACAGAACTTCTAATTTGTCATCTTCTGAATTCAGATGAAAATCCCTAATTAGCTGAAATCACAATTAACCCAATCTAAGTAAGTTAATAAACTATTACCTGTCGTATGTTGGTGGCTCTGTATAGAGGAATGGTAGTATAGATTTCAATATGGAGAGTTTAAGTCAGCATTTCTCTGATCATCATAATGTTATCCAAGCTATTAAAGTCATTTCCTCATGCTGGACAAGAAAGTACTGTAGGACTTAAGATCATGACAGGCTACAGTGTGTGCCATTTGACTTTCTGATGCTTACTGTTACAGCTACAGCAAAAAATACTCCTCAGTAAGGTTGAGCATAATGAGCAAACAAAAGGTCTTGCAGGAGCATATACTAAATATAGGGGAATACAGTTTGATTCTGCAAAAAAATATGATGCGCTTATCTCAAAACACTGTATTTGATAGAAAAATAATCTATTTTATAAGGTTAGAGGGAAGTATGAAATGAAAATGTCATTTTTTAAACCAAACATTTTATAGTTTTATTTTTACATTGGGCAATAGGCACAAAATGATTCATCTCATTATCACATTCTGACTGAGGCTGGTCAAAATATAAAGGTTCCTGAGAAGAAGGCACAAAAATGTAGCCTATAATCTCGTTTCCTCTCATACTACCATCTGAAGTTGGGAGCTAAGCCAACATTCTCAAAAATACCAAAAATATGTAAGAAACCTAGCCCAGCTGACTTTCATGAAAAATTCAATGGACTCAGATCCTTAAATACTTCACTCTAGAATCTTTTGATTTAAAGAATTACACTTTAGTAAGAGAAAATAAAAGTAATGAACAGGAAATAGGACCAATGTCTTTGACCAGTATGGAGTAGGCTTTAAAGCTCAGTTGAAATATGTGTTTTTTTCTAATTTTGTTGTTAGTCTAGTTTGCCAAGAAATGCCAGAGAACATTTTGCTCTTAGGGTATTCCAACTCTATTACCACTTATAACAAAGCTATAATGATTAATAAGTATATCTGAATTCACTGTTTGCATATTTCAAATGGTATTTTAATAGCCTATTTTTCACTGGTCTTAATAGAAAGCAAGTTTTTAAAGTGTTTGGATTGTATGCAAGGCTTTCACTTAAAGAAGTGTTCACTGGAGTTACATCTCTTACACTGAATTTTTCATACTGACAGCATTTTCCTTCATTTGTAAATGAATCCAATGAAGCAAAGCTAGCTGCAAAAGCATCATCTTAATTTGTAATAATGGAAAACAAAACCGTCACTTTATGTCTACGCTATCCTTCTTCTGTTCCCCAAATTGCAAAAGTTACATTAATATGGCCAATTTATTACATCTGAAAGCATCATTATGTAAATATGCTGGATATCTATTATAAAAGCGTTTACTATACCATATTATGGAGACAGGAATGGTTTTTGTAATGCTGTTAACTCTGTATACAGAAAACCAGTAAGAGTTCAGCTGATTAGACATTATTCTGACTACAAAAATTTTGTGATATTAAGAAATTGACAGTACAAATACAGCTGTTGCAGTGTTTAGGCTTTTAACAATACTACTGCTCTAGGAGAAAAGTTCAGATTGCAGCTTTCAGAAGTTCCTTTCTAATTCAAGGGTCTGGGCAGATAAGAGGAATAAAGGGAAATGTGCAGACAGTGGATCAGTTGTTCAAACACTGAAGAAGTAACGATTTTACTAGAAAATATTATATTTACAGACTATTGTAAATGTTTATATTGTCAAGGTAGAAAGCCAGAAGAATGAGGAGATGGCTTGCATAAACGAGGTACAGATGAGAGGTACAGCTCTGTTATGTGAAAAAACTGAGGATCATCTGAAAGGACAAAATTACACAGCTACTTCATAACTGCCTGCCTTTTATCTGTAGACAAAAACCCCAAGTTGATGGGAAACTAAATTAACTGGACAAATAGTCTGCTACTGCAGGTCAGCAGTCTGTATTGTCTTACCTCAATAAAACAGGACATTTGCAGATTATGCTCTATTTTGTGTCTGAAACTGTGCAAATTGAAAGTCAAACTCCAAAAATATTGGAATATTACCTGTCAGAACTGATTTTAAAGGATGCAGCTAATTATGTTGCCTTAGTCTAAGCAGCCGTCAAGAAACAGTGAACAAACTTAAATGAAATGGGCATTGTGTTTGTGTGTATGAAGGTAGATGTATACAGACAAGCACACAAGTATTGGTCCAGAAAACAGCAAACTGAGATGTGGCCAAGCAAATAAGAGCACTTCTGGATTGCCTTTAGCTATATTTCTAACACACATATACTTCTGAACACCCAATGAGAGGAATGCAAGCTGTTTTGCCACACTATAATTTTAGGATACCTACTTAAAAGTCAATTGTAAAGCAAGAACTCTTTGCATAAGCATAATTTTCTTCATATTAATCTGGTTTTATTTCAATTAGTGCTATTTGGTTTGTGCATTGTTAGAAAACCTGCATCTTTGACAAGTTAAATCTCAGGATAATGTCAAGGATACCTCAGTCTGAAGTCCTGGTGTTTTTCACTAAGATTTTACATTTCTCCAGACTTTCTCATTGCAGGCTTAAGGGCCTGTTCATTACTTGAACTAGGTGATGGCTTCCATTAAAATACTGCCAATATTCACTGGGATGCTCCAGCTATGCAATTAATATTTTAGTGAATAGTCCCCCAGTACAGAATCCCATTCTGTGATATTCAGTAAACATTAAACTCCACCAGAAACATTGCACATTTGAGACATACTATGCAATAAATGATCAGTTAACTTGAGCACCTAAGTTCAGACACTCTTGAAGCTCAAGAGTATTTCTGTATTTAATTGACATAATCTCTGCAGGGAGGGTATTTTTGAAAAGCAGGACTAGATTACACAGAGTTACTCCTGAAACTGAGGAAAAAATATTGTTATATACTGAAAGAAAATCTTATCAGGCAGTCATTTATTTTTTGGAGTTTATTAGAAGGTACAGTTCAGACATTCTAATAAATAGCCATTCTATTCAGAAAATTAGTCTGCTTTTTGTAAAAGGAAGGATTTGAGTGCATGAAACAGTATTCACAGAGGATGAACATGGAGATAATACTGTTCTGATTTTTTTGACCTTTAAAAGCAAGAGACATGTTCATTTTTATAGAGTGTAATAACTCTAAGCCATATTCTGCTTAGCCATAGAATCTCTCCAGTGTCACCAGCTCCCCTACAAACATCTATGCTAGGGCCAATGTAAGTTTCCAAGTAAGTTTCCGAATTTTTGTGACCTTAACAGTTTAAATGACAGAGTGTCAGACACCCCAGCTGGTCCCTGTAGAGAGGGACTCAGGGCTTTGTGGATTCGAGCTCTCCCAGCTGGCAAGGACAACCCCTTTATTCAAAAGAAATCACGCTTTTACCTATTCCCTATAGATATGTGGATCTCTGCAAGCTCCCAGTAAGTGTTCTGCACTGCTTCTCTCTGAACACATTTTTTTTTCTTGTGGCTGAGTATAATTTATAAAATATGATTCACTGTGTTTATATGTGTGTTTATATATACGTGCACATGCATGTTGCCCATTTTCTAGTTTTTAGTCTTGTTTGACTGCAAGTGAAGCATAAATTTTGTGTCAAGATTTCTTTGGTTGAAAGTGTGTCTTTTTTTAAGATGAAGTGACTCAGAAAGATGTTTGATGTTGTACATAAAATAAGAGAAAAGGGTTATTTTAAAATATGTATAACTTAATAGCCTCATCATTGGCCTTCAAAGCATGTACAAATTTTTCATTGTTGCTTGGTGACAATTTAAAAATATTTTTGCTATGCAGAATAAAGAAAGAACAAATATTTTAGCACATAACAGGAGTCTGCTTGTAACCTTCACTATGCAGCTGCTTTTTATCAAAGCATTTTTTGATGACCTGTAACTCAAAAAACAGCTTGACAGATTTAAATTCCTAATTTTCAGGAAATAGACACATTTGGGTGCCACTCTGCAACAAATCCATTACCACTGCACAGACTATAATCTACGTAAATCATACAAACCTTCATAGCCAGGATTAGCTCTTGCTAATCGCCTCTTTACTTCTCTCTGCCGTCTTTCCCTTCCCTACTGCACCAAGCATAAATTACTTGCTTTCATATTTTAAGTCCTTATGACCTATCTCTGCCCAGCCTTTCACCTCTTATGTGATATCAAGACATTGACTCCCACCTACAGTTTTGCTAGCAGTGCCTGTACATGTATCTGGTGATATATAGCTGGTTTTCAGCAAACATCTTTCTTCTTTTTCCCAAACCACTTTGTGGGAATGGGCAACATACTCTTTCCATTCTGACCTTCCATATCTGCAAAAATACTATAACCTACCTTTCTTAAAATCCCTTAAATCTGTTCTATGCTTTACAGCCCATAATGGGTAGGTGAATCAGGTGTTGTGACTCAGGTGTACCCCTCAAGTCATTTCACCCATCCTGGATACCTCTAATTCTACCTCATCTACTACTGTATTACGTTGCTATGTTGTTTTTCCCGACACATCTCATTCTCCACACTTGACTGCTGAAGGGCTAGTTCTCATTAGAACCGGCCAAGGATAATTTTTCCCTTTTCTTTTTTTAGAATGTTAATATTCTAATATGGCAGGTTTTGGAAAACTTCAAATATGCTGAATTTCATCGTAGTGTCTAATACCAGAACGAGTCTGGTGCTGGATTCATAAATAATGACATGTCATTCTAGAGGCTCTGACAGAGTTTTCTGAGAAAAATATGTTACTGAAATGGAGAAATGCCATCTTTGAGTATGAGTTACATATTAAAGACATTTATCTTCCTAAAAGTCTAAAAATACACTCTCAGTTGGCAGCTGGCAGCCTAAAGAAATTAGGGACATTGGTTTATTTTGACCGCAGACTCTGAAGTGTGATAACTACCCACACCTGTCTTCCTACTTATCAACAAGCCTTTTCATTTACAACTCCTTACCTCGTATCCCATCTTTATTGAAATCCTAATGTTATGCCTCTAAATGTAAATAAAAAGATAGTTTAACCCATTTTCCTGAAATTAAGTAAAAAAACTGTATGTAACAGAAAATCAATTAATCTAAGTGGAACAGGTGCTGTCTTCCGTTTTGACTTATATGAGCATTTTGGAAATCAAATGTAAACATTACATTATTCATCTTCCCCTTCTTTCTACATAGAAAACTATTTCCTGAATCCTAAACAATTACTGTGGTTGGTGTTTGCCTGTTTTCACTAGGTAAAAGACATGCAGACATACATCATTCAGACATGATACAGACTTTACATCAAGCTGGTGTGTCATGCCAGTTTAGGCCTTTATAGCATTAAAAAAAGTGACAACTTATGTCTCTCCAGTAGAATGCAATCATGTAATTTCTCAGTAACACATGTCATTGAAGTATAAATTAGCTATGCTTTTCCTAGCTGAAAATAAAAGAAAATCTTTTTCAGTCTTCCTGTGATACAGGTGCTGTCTATTGTGGGTCTAGCAGAAAAGGTTAGAAAAACAGTCTTCCATTTTTTGAGACTCATGCCATTTGTCAACCTCAATTTCCATGTAACAAGCAATAAGATGAAATGATAAAATGATGCTTCACAGCAAAAGTTTGAAGCAATAAAAGGTTATGTTCATTTGGGAATGTTGCCATCAATCCATGCTTTTTTAGTGTGGAGAAAAATAATTATGCTGAGCTGGCTTTTATCTGAGGTTTAGAATTTGAATTGTAAGCATGTTTTATATTTATAATTGTTATCATTTAGCTGGATTTTAAAAGTGGAATGATAATGCTGAATAAAAAGTGTAATTAGCCTTTCCCTGGTAGTTGCACACAAGTAACACATATAAATGCTTTGTGATTTTGTTTGTGCAATCTGATAACGTATCTGATGGACAGCAATAAATAGCTGAGAACAGGTAGAGTGTTAATTTCTTAAATTGCTCTATCTGTTTCCAGGTTCTGACTGTTGGTCTACACACTTAGACTAGTATGGATAGTTATACATATATTTGAATGGAGGAGGTATTTTACAATCATGTAAGACAGGAGGATGAATAAATGTACCAGTATCTGCATGTATATAAACAAAGTGGATTTTCTTTTGCATGTTGTGGTGTTTCTTAAGAAATTGTTCTCCTGTAAAAACTGGACCAGTTTTGGGAGCAGCCATGAAGAGATGGCTGGACACAAATTAATATGGTGAGGCAGCCCAGTATCATTCTGGAAACAAATAATATTTTGCTTCATCTTTCTGAAGTGCTGCCAGAAAGATTATTAAATTCTTAGGCTTTTCCTCACTGGGACACCAGTAATCTTGAAATGCTTAATCCTGGATTAATTCTCAAGCTTGTCAACTTTACTGGAGAGTCTCGCATTGTCCTTGATTAGCATTGTAATTATGTTGCCATGTCCCAAAGCCATATTTTCCACCTCATTGACATTTCACTGCCAAGTGTTCATCTACCCTGCAAATCCAATGCATATTTCCTTAAATACCTACACTGACTCCCATAGACCATCTAGTTTTTTTATACATGCATGCTACATGTACAGAACTGGAACTTAAGCAAATTAAGTTTCAGTGAGCCAAGTTTCACACTCAGTAACATGCATAAATCTGGAATATCATGTTGTTTCTCCCACAGCCTCTAATCTGCGTTTGTACTATGGGTCTAGTGTTTTCAATCTTTAGATCAGTTCAGAAAGCAAACATGATTGAATTCATACTAGGTGTTACAAAAGAAGTAAGGATCTTCAGAGTCTTCAGAAGCAAAAAATAGTATCAACACCTGAGTGCTGAACTTAAAGGATGTGTGGGAATTCCAGCTTTTCTGTATCATAAGCTAGGAGTCCCTACAGTTCACACACTTGTGCAAAAAGACGTATATGCTTTCTAAGACAAAGGGGGGTTTTGGTTTTGTTTTTGGCTTAGCGCTAAACAGCCTAAGCAACTTTTAACTGTTTTTTGTTTATTTTGCTTTTGGTGGGAACTTTGCTCTTGATGATTTCTCATGTCAATTAAATTAATTGCTATGGAGCAACTGTCCAGCTGTTCTACCAAATGACCTCTGGGCTTTATTTTTTAGAATGCTGAACAAGCAAACCTACAAGACAAAATCAGTGGGAGATGAGGATGTTCAGCACTTTGGGAAAAACAGGAGAGAAGTCATCACCAGGCTGACTACTCATAAAAGATGAATCATACAAAATTCACAACAAGTTATAAACTGATTTGTAATTATTTCCATATATATTGGTTTTGTTTTTAAAAAACCCCTCCAATACTTGAATTGCTCACCAACTGTGTTAATTCTGTATACTTGCTCTTTTTATTGCAGCAAGAGCAATCCCTCCACACCTTGGGTGCGAAAGAGTAAGAGGGATAGGAACTGGAAGATGTAATTAGTAATAATGTAATTTATTTATTACTGTAATTAGCCTGGTAAGTGGATGTTAACAGATTCAGCTGATGGAAGTAGTAAATTTTCATGGTTAGGAATTTATTTTTAATATTTAATACCTTTTTTCTTGCACACTTTTTGAGTCTCTTCTGGTATGAAATCTTGCTTTGAAATTTCTCCCCATAAAAAACACACACTGTGGTTATTTTAATTGTGTAAACTTGTACCAGATGTAAGATTGATTTCTGACTGTAAAACACTAATTGTATGTTGTTCATGGTAGTTCTAAACTACATGTTTTTCTTGCCAATTTAATTTTCTTGGTTAAAAGACTTCGGTTGCCAATCTGTAATGCCTGTATACAGAAAGCACAAATATGTGTTGGTGTCTTGTTATTTAATCATGTGAGTATAAAGGTTATGGCCAGGCATTTTTTTAATTGTAGGCTCTCTTTTAATGCGTTGTCTTCACATGCTTGCTCCATGCAATATATGCAATATACAGTGTGACTGAACTAACTTTAAAAATTCTATGCCACACCATTTGAGAGATATAGATCCTCATTTGTCAAGACTGAATTCACCAAATGTGATTCACAGCTTTGTTGTCTAGTTTCAGTACTTCAGAAATAGTTCCTTCTATTTAACTGAAAATTATCTCAAAGTTTTCTAAAAGTGTTTTCATGAATATTCATTAATTAGCATGAAAATTTGAAGTTATAGCAGTGCATAGGCAATGCTGTTAAAATATTCAGGGGCAGAATTATCCATATTGCACTTGAGTGGGCAATTGCCTATTGATGAAAATTAATCTGAAAAATTAATTTGGCAAGGTTCAGATCTGGAAATTCCCATACTTAGTGAATCAAAAGCTGGATCTAAAATGCACATTAAAAAGGCTTATCACCAATCATGAAAACACATAAGAAGACTTGTAAACAGCACAGTGAGGAAAACTGACTTAGAAGGCCTCTGAAGGGTAACTTGAATGTCAGCTTTGATCAATGTTGACAAATTTGTTCATTCAGCCCTTTTCTGCTATGACTCAAAAGTATTGAAAGGGCCTTGGGGGGGAAATATTTTGTGAAAGCAGGAGTAAAATGGGTATTACCAAGTGTGAACATTTATCGCCTAATGTTGCTTGAAAATTAGCTATCTTATAGATACATTAGGAGCAGAAAATGTCAGCTTGCACTGTTACCCATTTTTTCTAGACTTTTGAGATTTTACCTAAATCTGAGCTGTGAAGTGTTCAGGTAAAAAAATGAAGTGGGAAGCTCACATGACCTTAGGCCATCAAACACAGAGCATGCCTGTGCTGCTCACTTTAGATGACTTTTCTATGAGAAATAAAGAAATGAAACCTTGAAGTGCTGACCTGTAAAATGAGAATCCACAAAGAGAGTTAGGAGGTTTTTGTTTGTTTGTTTGTTTGCTTGTTTGTTTGTTTTGAAAGCTGGAAATAATAGCTTTGCTCTCAGAAGGAGAAGAAAACAATCTAGTTTCCTAAAGAAGACAATAGTTCTATCAGTAAAGTCAGGCACTTTTATTTGCATTGATACAAACTGATGCAATGAAATCTGTTTTCCACTGGGTGATTGTTCACACAAGCTTGTAATGAGATATAGGCGTTGTCCTCCCAAAAAACCCTAAATAATTTTAAAAAGGAACTTAATACATTTAAAAATTGCCTTATGTTTGTGGCAATCTATTGATAGAATGGGAGAAGACTCAGTGATCCTGTAAGTTTCTTTCTGTCGCATGTCTTGACAAAATATATGATGCAGATTGGGTCAGATCTAGAAACTGAATCCATATCTCCTGAGACTTACCCCAGGACTTTTCTGCTTGAGCACTTGTAGTATCTGGCAACTAAATTCTAAATTCTTCTTTGAGTTCCTACATGACTGGATTTTGAGGGATGCTGAAATATACTAATTTTTCTGGCAATAGCTCCATGTTTTCATTTCGATTATTGACCACACTGTTGCAAAAAGTGATTGAAAGTATCGTTTCCAGCTTACTGGCAAAACATTATCAGACTTGTCAAGAAAAAAAAGGAAAAAGTAATGAACACCAGTCCCTTCTGTGTTAAAAATAATGGAATATGTTAGCATCCCATAAGCAATATGTTGGTGTCAAAGACCAATTGTGCACTTCAGCAGCTCTTCATGCAATTATTACAAAGAGTTGATATATTCTGCATGACTCATATCCCAATATGAATTTCAAGGCAAGGTAGATGCCCTTGCTGGCTGTGTTGTAGGCCAGTATGAAAGCAGGTTGTCTTAACACTCTTTGCATTGTTCTTGGTTTCTGAGAGAAAAAAAGATGCAGTGTGTAGAGCTGCAGGCTCACAGTCTTCTTTATCACTAAATTAAAAGGCAATGCTTGGATTAAATTTGATCTGAGGTTTCCACCCTTGGTACCTGCCTAAATTGAGTTGCAGCCATGCCCATGCCTGGCCATGGGCCTTGTCGCCCCCAGTCCACCTCCTCAACCACCCAGTCACCACAACCTCACCTGGTCATTGACCACCCATGAACCAGCTAGGACCAGTTCTGACCCTGACCCTGTTTGGCTCACTGGGACACAGGGGGACTGCACCCCTCTGGGGAGGGGATTATGGTACTCAGAATGCTAGAACTGCCAATACTTATATGTATTTGTGTACTATTTGTTTTGAAAAATCATTATTACATCTGTACTATGGCCAGCCAGCAGTACTACAACCAATGTCCTATCACGTAGGTCTGGTGCAGCAGCTACACTGCATAAATTCTTTTAAAACAAAGTTATTTTAAGTAGTTGTCTAACTCATATGCTGCCCTGATAAATGGGAAAGAAGAAGAAAGAAATTATTCTGTGGTGGTTTATATAAATTGATAGCTTTTCCTGACTTTTGCATCCTGTCTTCCTTGCACTGCACTTCGGTTCAAGGGCCTGCATCTGTCCTGGTGTTATACATAAAATCAATTATCAGAGAAAGTAGTAAAAACGAATGGGTGAAAATAAGTTCAAGCACTGTAGAAAGCCATGACTCTGGGGATGGCAACATGCAATTTCAATGTATTTGATAAGAAATTAGCATGTTCTTTCGTGGTAGTAACTTAGATGATTAAACAAAATGAGCATTTTTCTTATTGCACACAGTGCAGTTGCATTAAGCCAAGTAATCAATTGCTATTTAAATGGACTGATGTACTAAATCACTTCTGCAGGGGTATTCAGAATGAACAGATTTTTAAAGGTATGAAATACTTGCTGCTGCTCAAGTTTTTTTCCTAGTCCATTTTCCCTGCAATCTTCCAGCCTTAATCTTCTTTTCAGCCTCAAAAATAGCCAGGGACAGACATGCTTCCCCAGCTCCTCCGGAGAGCCCAGAAGGAGGGAGTTTCATCATTTGTGTACATATGGTGCGCGCACAAACACACACACACTGGGTCCATGAATTCTCATCTGACAGCCTGATTTTCACAAACTGCCACTTACCCAGTTGCTCCCATTAACTGTAGGAGAGTTGGCCCACCATTCAGGCCAACTGAACAAAATTCACACCTGTGTGGCTTTTTGTGGAAAAAGAGCTCATTTTGAGAGTCTCCAGCTAAGCAGCAGATTCTGGGATGTTTTCCTCTGAACTTCCAAACCTGTCTGAAATTTCCATGTCAGCCATTACAGCCCAAAAGCCCCTGTACATCAGCACAAAGACATGAACTTGGAGAGCTGGTTAAAATTGTCCTTCAGTTCCTACGACCTGCACAGCCCCTGTCCAACTCACTTTTTTGAACAGTGCATTAGTATCTGTTATATTGATATCTTCTCCCACCGTCAGGTCGAAGAGGCTGAGAAAGCCTTTTTATTTTAAACCCAGAAAACCTATTAAAACAACCCAGGACCTTGCAACACAATAAACTGGATATTGTATTGTCCAGGAGAAGAGTCTGTGTACAGGCAGAGGTGAGATTTCCTTGCCCATGGTCTAAGGTGGCAGGCAGTGAGTCTGCCTGTGTGGGGTAACAGATGGCTGCTGTGCTCTGCCAAAGTAGTACACACCCTCTCCTAGATCCACACCAAAAATAAAATAGCTCCCCCATGCAATGGGGACCAATACAAACAAATACAGTTTGTATTTAGTTATGACACTTTAGTCCCATTTTATGTCCTCAATTTATTATGCGATGCCCAAAACAGTGCATTTGTACTATTTATCAGTTTAAATAATTAATTCTTCTATAAATATATAATATATATATAGAAAATTTAACCCTTATGGCAAGAAAGTTGAAAACCTGCTTTATCTGCAGCAGCCTTCCTAGGAGCCAGGAATGAGATGTATAGGAATGAAATATTAAAATAAGATTGACTTAAAAGGAAAAATTGGTTCATGACCAGTAGAGTAAATAAATTCTATAATATAGTGGGATGGCAAGTGTGTACTAAAAGTAAGGGGGAACTTGATTACAAAAAAACAAAAAAAAACCCCAAATCTAATGAAACCAATCACTTTGGTCACCAAAGCAAAGGCATAACATAACATGCCCTTGAAGCCCAGAAAGCCAACCGTATCCTGGGCTGCATCCAAAGAAGCATGGCCAGCAGGTCGAGGGAGGTGATTCTGCCCCTCTACTCTGCTCTGGTGAGACCCCACCTGGAGTACTGCGTCCAGCTCTGGGGCCCTCAGCACAAGAAGGACATGGACCTGCTGGAGCGGGTCCAGAGGAGGGCCACAAAAATGATGCGAGGGCTGGAGCACCTCTCCTATGAGGCCAGGCTGAGAGAGTTGGGGTTGTTCAGCCTGGAGAAGAGCAGGCTGCGAGGAGACCTTATTGTGACCTTCCAGTACTTAAAGGGGGCCTACAGGAAGGATATGGGGACAATCTTTTTTAGCAAGGCCTGTTGTGACAGGACAAAGAGTAATGGATTTAAACTAAAGGAGGACAGATTTAGACAGGATACAAGGAAGAAATTTTTTACAGTGAGGGTGGTGAAGCACTGGAACAGGTTTCCCAGAGAGGTAGTGGAGGCCCCATCCCTAGAAACATTCAAGGTCAGGTTGGATGGGGCTCTGAGCAACCTGATGTAGTTAAAGCTGTCCCTGCTCACTGCAGGGGGGTTGGGCTAGATGACCTCTAAAGGTCCCTTCCAACCCAAAGCATTCTATGATTCTATGATTCTATGAAGAAAAACTAGTTTATCACAGGCCTGATCCCTGTTCTCATTAAAAGCAAAGGGGATTTTGTCACTACCTTGGATCACAGCTACAGTTTATGTTACTGCAATCTCAGCCTTCTTTTTGCCAGACTCTCAGCTAAAGGCACGTTCTTACGTTGCTGTCCAAGACATTGATGATTCTCTAGGGTTTTCTTATGACCCTTTTTGGTCACCTCACAACCTTACATTGTAGCTTTGAAATCTTGCATCAAAGGATACAAAATTTCATACAAAGCCTCAATTAAAAGCAGACTGCATATGGCCAGAATTACTGTATCTACAATAAGAGATAAAAGAGAAAGAAATCAAACACCAGTTCTCCCACAGTCTTGTACTCCAGAGGGATTTTATATGTGGAATCCAGAGCTTTATTTTCAGAGCTTTATTTTTACATACTATGAGCTTGCATTTGATTGCAATAGTTTGAATGTCAAAGATATTCACAAAAGAGGGAATACGGCCTTTGGTTTAATTTGTTTCAATTTCATGCTGAACACTGAAGGGATGAGGTCTGTGCATGTGTAAAATAATGTAGGCTTCCCCATCCTCCAGTCCAAAGCAAAAAGGGAAGATAAAACAAAACAAAACAAAAAAAAAGCAAAACAAAACCAACATGGAATGTCAGTATCAATTCCACATGAATAATGAACTATGAGAAAGTTACTTAGGATATAAAAAACTTCCTGAGTCTAGTAGTTTTGGACATGATAGCTTTCCTCATGTGTTCTGTTTATGTTGTAAAATGCAGTTTTTACATACTCATGTATTATTTCTCATGGCCAAGAAACTGAAGGAAAGTAATAATTTTCAAAGAGGTAATATAAAGCAAATTTCCATCCTTGGTTTTAAGATTTAATACCCTTGAAATTTTTCTGCTCTTGGTAAATTTCTACATAGAATAAGGTATCAAAAGAAATACTTTTACTTTCTTTTTTTTTGTTAAACTTTTTTTCTTACTTTTTTACAACATTTTTATATAAATAAGGAGGAATTGTAATACTTTACTTTTTATAAATTGGCATCATCAATCTAACAATTGCATCCTTTAACAATTTTAACAAAGACAGACATTTGCTATACATTATGTGGTGTAATGCCAAAGAGATGTTTCTATTCAGTATCTTCTTTTCATGTGAATATTTTCAATTCATGATACTTGGTGTGTTGAAGTGTTACAATTACACTTTGGTTTGCAGAAAAGACCATGCAATAGCATGCTACATGAAACTAAACTGGATTTTTCAGGGATATATCACCCATATTTAGTTGGCAATCTTTTTTTTTTTTTTTTTTGACTGAGACTAGATTTTGATGATCACAGCCCATAATCTATCAGGATTTTCTGGCATAAAAAGCCATAGAGTGAGGTAAAGAAGGAAAGGAGCAAGGGCTATGCTTCTATCCCAGTGCTGAGGCAGTCAATTTATAGAGCATCCTTTAGGTTTAACAGTGTGGATGAGGACCATAAATTACACTTATGCTTGTCGTAAAATGCTCACTTTCTGATCTGTTCCCTGTTCAGATAAGCCTGGTATTCTAGCTTATAAGCATTGTTTGTCTGCGTCTTTTTTTTCTGTAATTGTGTTAAGGTCTTTATTTTGTGATTTGGCAAGCAAGAACTAAATGGCTGGTATGCTGTATAAAGAATGAAAACTGGAGGAGAGGCTGAATCCAAAAGAACTCAAGATCAATGAGAAGATGAGTAAAAAAGATAACATCAATGGCTGAGGGAAAGAAAGTGTGAGAGGAGCATGGAGAGAGCATGAAGCATGGGAGAATGGGCCAGAATAGGCAATCAATATCAGTGTATTCTTGGGATGGTCTCAGGTGTTCACATGCAGCCTGGCTACATTTGGCTTATTCCTGTAACTGGGCATGTCAGAAAATAGAGAGAAGTTCAGAAGATGTAATGCTATGTATGTGACTTTTTAGTGGAAATGGATTTTTAATGTTCTGCTCCAGAAGCCCAGTAATAGCAGCTACTGAAATACAACCACTTTTCAGAAGACCTAAGGTTTTGACCTTTAGACACCAAGTTAGCCCAGCCAGCATTAACATTGTATCTCTTCATCTTTGTTTAACTCTACTGTGCCCAGATACTGCAGAAGCTCTGAACAGTAGCTGGCAATAGTATGTGTCTCCCATTCTGCAACATTTGGAAGAATACTTTGTGTGTGATTTAAGGATGGAATCAAAGGTTTAAGCAAGTTTCTTTGCCACCTGCTGATTTAACACAGATGGAGCTTTAACAAAAACTTTGGGCTGGAAATTAAAAATACAAGTAATATTTTAAAGGGGAAAGAAAAAGCAAACTCAAGATGTTAAAACTTCCTATGGATGTTCAGGAATAACTCTCACTGTTTTAGGAGTCAGTCTCAACATGTTAAGTAAACGAAGAACTTATTTCTACTTGCTGCCTTGCCTACTTCTTTATTAGGACTTTAACGAGCAAAAACTTTCGTGGATGTCTTTCTTTTACTCTTACCAGTTCCAAGTCAGGCAATTCTTAAAAGTTATTTCTTTCTAAATGAGATGTCTAAGATGTTAACTACACGAAACAATAAGATTTTTTTAAAAAATGGTTCTATACCTAAGTAGTTATTAGAGGATAAGTGTTTGTACTTATCTACAAGAAAATGTCAGCTTGTCATTTACTAGGTGGAAGATGTTATAATAGTTCATTCATCTGTAGAAGAACATAATATAGGCAAATGTCAAGATAATCTATATTCCTCCCTAAGAAAAACATTTAGTACTTCAACCAGAGACTTAGACTTCTTACAGACTATAAGCAATGTACTTCAGCAACCTATTCCAAAGAGAATGTGCTCCAAAGGAAACCTTGAAGAGGATCTTCACTAATCTTAATAAAGGAGAAAAAGAGAAATTATATTTTATTCTTCCCACTGTTAAATGCACACAGAGACAACATGAATTTTACCACAATGAAGAAACAGATTCAAACCCAAATCTCTTCTACAAACAATCCGTCAATTAAAAACACATGAGACACTGTATCTCCTCATTAGCCAGATACTCAATCATGTCTGGGGGAAAAAAAAAGAACAATATCTTTGTATTTCTCGACAGTTTTATTTTGCTCATTCTGTCATTATGTTTGTTAATTAATGACTTTTCTGCTGGAATAAAGCATTCCATTCCTTTTCAGCATTCCACACATCATTTCCTGCTTTTTTCAGTTTTGCTTCCTAATGGCCATGGCAACTACTCTATTGAATTAATTAAAGAAGGCATTACAGAACAATATGAATAGTTCTCATTTCAAAAGACATATAAAACAAAGTTTAAATGAATAGACGAGGAGCTGGCCACATGGGATAATTTCTCACTGTGCAAAGTTTGCTTCCTTTTACTTTTTGCCTGTTCCTCCTGCTACACCCACTTGTTATAATCCCACATTAGGACTATGAAATTTTAGTAATAACTGCATTAGAGCAGTAGAGTCAGAAATCATAGAAATCATAAGAACATTATGCCAAACTATTGTTCTAATGTGTTCATACCCTCTAATATTTCTAGACTGATAAAAATTTAATATGCCTGAAAATAATATTTGCTTGTCCTCACTTTCAAACAATCAAGAAGAGTTCAGCCCAATCTGTTAAAAAATTCCCCCCTCCCCAATTTTATCTTTTCAACTACTGAAAACATAATTTGTTTAGAAGAGTAAGGATGGCAAGATAATCTGAATTTAAATGAAATTAAATTTCTATAACTTCTTATTTAAACTAAAGAAAGAGTGAAATTATTAGCAAGACCATCATTTCATTATATACTGACCTGAGTTATATAGTTTATTTGACATGGCATGCTAAAAGAGAAGTTGAATGTGTGTTACATGGTGTTCTTTGCTCACAGAACAAAGGGTGGGGAAAGACAACAATAGTTTCTCCCCATTGAAGAAGCTGTGGATAAGCCCCCTGCTGATGTTAGAGAACCCAGCCCTCCAGATTCAAACCCAGGAAGAAGTTTTGCTGTTGGCATCAGTGAAAACTGTATTGACCTCACATGAAGAAATAATGTAACAGGCCAGAAAAGGATACACAAATATACTGTGAGATTATAGTGGAGTAAAGACTCTGTTCATACTTAAAATTTTTTAAGCTTTGAATTTATACATTTTTATAACTGACAAAGAAATAATCTCTTATCTTAAAAACTCACCAAATCATTTTCTAATACAGGTCTTCTTTCTATTACTTTCCATCCCACAAAATAATTAAGTTTACAATCTAATGCAATGGCGTTTTACTTAGGTTGCCTACTTAAAGGACTACAAAGCTCTGCATAAATACTTACAGAATCCAGTTCCTGTCTATACTAAATGTAAGAATTTGCATAAAGTCTTCAGAGACCTGAACTTTACGAGATTGAAAACTGTGATAAAAACTTTAAAGCTTAAGCCCATATTTGGTGAGAACAATTTCAAATAGACTTCCCCAGGAGCATTTTCTTAATAAAAAACACAATTGCCTTAAAGCTCACTCTGGAATACAAGATATAATAAAAACAAGCAAACACAAAATAATGAATAACATGCCATTGCTATGTTAACTCAGTATTTCACTTTTATAAAACTTTTTCCTCCAGTCTTTCTCTCCGCTGATCAGCAACTCTCTTATATAAAGATTAAAAATTAGTCGAAGTTCTCCAGGTCAAGAACCTTGACTTTTTTCTGTCTGTGAAGCACCTTGAAAAGTTATGGTTTCTGGAAAATAAAAAGAGCCTAACTGTGACTCTTGCATTCTTGTTTATTGAGTTATATTTTCCTCAGTATAATATTGCTTCACGTGAGCATAACAAAAACAATAAAAAGCCAATATTCTGAGAATAAACAACTTAACAGTCTAATTTTTTTTTTTTTTTAATACTCCAAATATGTTCCTGTTTGAGTTTAACCATTTTCTTAAAAAGAATAATATTGAGTTTTACTGTTGGACAGGAAAAAATGTTTCTTTGTATAACTTTATTTTGATGAATGAAAACTTTTTGCAGGTCAATATTTTTAATTGCCAGAAAAGCAAAATCCAGATGTTCCTAATCTAGGTGGTTTGAAGCTGTCTGCAGCATTTTACTACAATGTTATAAGCCCCTGAAAATGGACATGCTGACAAAACATAAACTGGAGCAGTTTAACTGACATTTCTCTTTAATATATTCATCCATTTATTTATTTGTGCCATGTCTATATTTTTCTATTTAATTTTCTGTATTTTTTGTTTACTTGGAGATATGAATTGCTAATTTTGGTGGATAAAAAACTAGTGGAACTTAAAAGGTGATTAAATAATGTAAAAGAGTCAGAATTTTTATTAGGATGCTAAATACAATAAATAGCAGTCCAGCTTTCTTTGATCTGTGTCTGCAGAGGAGACAGTAAAAAAAATATTCTGTCACTAAATTTTCCTATAAGGATCTCTAAGAAATTAAATCATACAATAAAAGTCTGAAACTTCACCTAGTAGCATAATATGCCCCTGTCACCTCTTATTAATAAGACAAAATTTAAACTATAATTTGGGTATATTCTTGTACCTCTTTATTCATAGTCATCCTGTTGTCCTTAAGATTTCCTGCTGAGAAACTTGTGCAATATTTCTTGCTTTCCATGTGTTTATCAGTATATTTCCTTTCCTAAATAAAAAAAAATCTCCTACTTAATGTCCTGGTTTTGGCTGGGATAGAGTTAATTTTCTTCCTAGTAGCAGGCATAGTGGTGTATTTTGGATTTAGTAGGAGAAGAATGTTGATAACATGCTGATATTTTTAGTTGTTGCTAAGTACTGCTTATGCTAGTCAAGGACTTTTCAGCTTCCCATGCTCTGCCAGGTGCACAAGAAACTGGGAGGGGGCACAGCCAGAAGAGTTGATGCAAACTGACCAAAGGGCTATTCCATACCATATGACGTTATGCTCAGTATATAAACTGGGGGTGGGGGGGTGGGGAGCAGCGATCGCTGCTCAGGAACTGTCTGGGTATTTGTTGGTGGGTGGTGAGCAATTGCATTGTGCATCACTTGCTTTGTATATTATTATTATTATTATTATTATTATTATTATTATTATTATTATTATTATTATTATGTTATTATTATCATTACTATTTTACTTTATTTCAATTATTAAACTGTTCTTATCTCAACCCAGGAGTGTTTCTCACTCCTACTGCTCTGATTCTGTCCCCCATCCCATCGGGGCAGGGGGAGTGAGCGAGCGGCTGCGTGGTGCTTAGTTGCTGGCTGGGGCTAAACCATGACATTTAATAAACAAAGAATATTGGAGAGGACTGTAACATGCTACCAAGGAGTAGACATTCCTTTCTATTAGTGTATTATCTGTAGCATTCTTTCATGAGTAAATATTGTATTATATATATACAGTATGCAAGGTTTGTTTCATTGTAAACTCTTAAATGCCTAAGTAAGGGCTTCAGATAGCAAAGGGATTAGATACTGTTATCATTATACAGCAAATATTGTATAAGAATTAATATTGAGTTAATATAAACTTTATATTTTCTATAAAATAGTAAATTATTAATATTAGAAATATATAAAGTTATGAAAGTTTTTAAAAAAAGTATGAAAGTATATAAAGAAGTTAGTCTTAAGAGCTTTTTTTTTCCTTAGAATGAAGCATGGATGTATGGAGTAGGATTGCAGTCATAAATTACTTAGTACAATGCAATCCTAGTCCCTGACTGGGATTCCCAGGATTTGATAATAGAGGTGGCTGGTAGAAGTTGTTATGAAAAATCTTAAGCATCAACATCGCTATTATTCTTTCTGATATATACATGCCTTTTTTAATCCTCAGCACACTATTATAAACAGCGTTAACACTTTTTTCTTAATTTCAGTATAACACAAGAGTTTTTATCTGTGAATTTTAATGAATATTACATTGGTGACAGGAAAGAAACCTGTGAAGCACATCACAAATATTATATTGGGAGTCATATCCTGTACTGTAGGTAATTTACTTTCCAATAAGATCACTCACAACCCCAGGATGTAGTATCATGCTTTTAATATATAGCATCTTGTTGCAGTAGGAGGATAGAAGACAAGGGAATTTTGCTGACCTTAAAAGATGTTTCTGTATTGTGAAAATTTATCTGCACTGTGGGAGATTTTTTGCCTTGAGTGACAAGGTCAAGTGACTGACATCAGTAAAAGTGAAATAGAAGATATATTTTGGACTAAAGAATCGTATGTCATTTCACTGGTCTATGTCAATGTCCCTAACCTGTCTTATCTCTGCATGAAAACTCCAGCCTGTTCTGACATCTCCAGAATATCTACCTGACAGAGTGCTCCATATTTAGTTTAGTGGTGGACTTGGTAATGTTAGGTTAATGGTTGGACTGGATGATCTTAAAGGTCTTTTCCAACCTAAACGATTCTATGATTCTATGATTCTATATGAACAAAGGAAAACCCTTATTGCTTCTTCACGCCCCACATACTACCTACTTTTTTGCAACCACTTTTTCAAACTCAATACACTCTATCAAGAAAGGCCATAAAACAAGCATGCTCTTCACCTGAGACATCTATTTCAACCAACAATGTCTAAGGCTTAGAGTTTTTTCTTCATAAGATCACAAAGGTATGGCCCGCCCTAACCATCCACATAATGGCTTCAAAATATTCTCTCGCATTCTAAGACCTTTTTCTTTGACTATGCCAAGTGCAGTCTTTCCTATTTGTATCCTGCTGCCAATAGTATTTGCCAATCTTATCTCTTCGATCAAGTGACTCCTGTTCACTTATTGCAATTGGATTTGCAATTGGATCTGCATTCCTTTTACCTCATACTTAAACTCTGTCTTTACTTCTAAACTCCATCAGTGAAAAAACAGTCATTCTAATTAGTATCAGCCTTTTCTTGCATGTTATGTCTTTTCTGTCCATTTTCACCCTTTATCTGCATTTAAGTTGTAAGGCCTTGAATGTAATCATAAACCTAAATTTTGTTGCATCTTACTAAGCTTTTAGCAATGCATGGCTTAATATCTGGGCTGGGACTGATGATGCTTTCAAAATCCCATAAAGACTTTAGACCTTGGCTTAGGACAAAACAAATAAGATAAAAGAAAAAAACATACCACACAGACCTAGGACTACAGGAAGATGTTCCCATTTACTTCTTTCAGTGGGAAGCCTATGACACAGTGATAAGCAGTTTTCTTTTAAGTTAGTAGAAAGGACACATAGCCAAACCACTCTGGAAAGATACAGATGATCCAAACATTTGGAAATGAAACAGTTTTGTTCTCTTTAGTTTTCTTTTCCATTATTTTCAATCAACAAACATTTCCCCAAGAGAGCGTACAAACCAACTATTTATTCAACAAGCTAACTGCATATGGATACTCCCTAGAAATACACAGAGCAGCAGGTTTTTTTTAGAAATGCCATTCATCTTTGTTTAGATGTTGAAGGCTGCATCAAAACACTCACGTGATGCAGCCCAGCTACATTTGCAAGAAATAATTTTTACTATATTAAGACTAGTCTCTGTGGATCAGTTTAGTTTTAGAGAAAAATGTTAAATCTTTATTCAATAGTCTTCATTTAACACAAAATTGCTTCTAATAGTACTGACTGTGTATCAGTTTAAGTTTAGAAAAGTCTTTGCTTGTTTTCAAAACAGCATGACTGTAGTTGGAAAAAGAACTCATATGAAATACTGATGACTTTTGTGCTAAAGTAAAGCTGACAGTGCATAAAGTGATAAAAAAGATGAACATTTTGACATTTTTGGACATCATTATCTGTTAGTTTTGAAGCTATCCAATGAAGTGTTGGAAATAGCATGATCTGTGTCTGTGGAATTAATCTTCAGTGGGGATCTGAGCTCCCATTGTGTGGACAGAACTCTTCCCACTGAAATATCCAGGAAGATTCCCATCTGTAAAGAAGCTTAGAGCACTCTTCCTCTCTTGGGTACAAAAATATTATTTTGTTATTGTTACATTTTTTGTTCTTGACTTAATGTGACTGTATTCTGCAACTGTAGGCAAGCTTTAAAAATAATTCCTTTGGGGCCAACTGTACTTTTCGCATCATTCAGTAGTGATTTTACTGAACTCATGTGTGGAAAAAAAGTTTCACTGCTTGTTCTTGGAGAACTGATGTTAAAATCTCAGTAAAACTTCTAAGTATTTTTGTTGCCTGAAGCAAAAAATTAGATCACAGTGTAAGTTCAATGGCATTCAAAACCATAACCATTGTAAATGATCTAATCTTCAAATCCACTTGTGGATTCTGGTCATCTGCACTCCTTTTATATTATTGTTTGGAATTTGTTGCTTATGTTCCCCTTCCTTTTTAAAGTTTTAAGGCTTATTAAATAAAACACAATATATATGTGGTACATATTTGTAGTTAGGGATCAGAAACCTCACTGCAAAGACTTCTTTCCTATGCACAGGGTGTGATATGCTTCTGCTTCTAGCGCTGAAAACTAGAGCTGAAAAAGCAGATAAAGCTTTACTAATTTCCAGTCTGCAAAGCTTCAGCAAGTGCACAAAAATAGTATTGACTCTGTCACCCTCAACACTATATGGTCTTGTGATCCCTATTAAATCCTTAGACTTCATTTATGTAACTGTTCTGAGGGTTAGCTTGACATCAGTAGGAGGAAGAATGACCATCATACATTCTTAGTAATTTGATACTGTTCAATTAATGTTGTTTAACTGTTACTTGTTCAAGGTTCTATTACACAGGCTTTTGTGAGGAGGAATACTAACTTACAAGTGAGCTTTTTGTACAGAAGATATAAAAAATTGGCCCCTAAATTTTCCATTGTGTGAGTAGATTGTCTCATCTTCTAACACCTGCCAACAGCAGTGTGCCCTTGCAACAAAGGTGGCCAGTCACATCCTGGGCTGTTTTAACAATCTTTGTGGGCAGCGAGACCAGAGAAATGATCCTTCTTCTCTATTTGGCACTTGTGAGACCAAATCTGGAGTGTTGTATCCAGTTTAGGGTTCCCCAGTACAAGAACGATATTGACATATTGGAGTGAGTCCACCACGATGTCTAGGGGCTGGAGCACAGGACGTATGCAGGGTGGCTGAGAGAACTTCTGTGTTCAACAAGGGAAGGGAAGGTGAAGAGGGAATCTTACTGCTGTCTGTAACTACCTGCTCAGAGGATACAGAGAGGATGGAGTCAGACTTTTTTTGAAAGTGCACAGCAAATGGACATGAGACAACAGCCACAAGTTTGAACAGGGGAAATCCACATTAGATACAAAGATTTTTCTATTGTACCATGATGGGGGACAAACACTGGAAGAGGTGCTTAGAGAAGTGGCGGGATTTCTATCTTGGAGGTGTTCAAGACATAACTGGACACGCTTCTGAGCCTTCTGATCAGATTATCCCTCCTTTGAATTTGCAGGAGGGGGTTGGACTGGATGACCTCTGGAGGTCCTTTCCAACAGTAGTTATTCTGTGATTCTGTCATACTATGAACTACATACGCGGCAGTTCATTTTTGCTGTGAAACAGCAGCACTGTGTCTACATCTCTATAGGAACTAAAAGTTTACATCTTCCACCATTTGCTGTCACAGTGCTGTTAGCATATCTAGATTTTTTTTTTAATGTTTTGTAGTGGGTGGGATTCTGAGTTAAATGAATTAAGAGATTACAGGCACAGTTCTACACCACTGTCTTGATGAATTTATAATTAAACAAGATTATAAAGCTTCTGTCTTCTTCCTTAGACTTTTCAAGACAATAATATTCTTCTTCAAAGACTTTCAAAGGCAATTTCCAACTCTTTCTTCATATTTTGTTTACTTCTCTTTGAAAGCGCTGCAACTGCATTATTTTCTATTCAAATTTCACTTTGTAGGATTTCATCAAAAAACCAGAGAGCTCTTCCCCGTTGTTCATCATCAAGCAAGATAAATGACAAACATGCTGCCTCAATACTAATGTGTTCAGCAAGACTTGGAGAGTTCTTTCACAAAGCAGGCAAAAAGGCATTAAATTAGAAATGCCATTATCCCATATGTCTGTATGTCAAACAATTAAAGCACTGGCAACTGTTCATAACTAGCAACTGAAATGAACTCTTGCTAACAGTTTTTGCTGTAAGCAAATAAAGACCAAGAAGAAATACATCACAGGTGTGCAAGATGTCAGTGTGGGCTGAAAAGTGTACCCAGATTTTGTTTGACTGTGGAAGTCAGGAACCTGGACAGGCATCTAAGCACTATGGTTAATTTTCAGATTTTGGTGGTGTTTGAAAATACCCCTTTGTTTTAAGCTGTGCTCATATATGCTATATATTCTAAACTACAGTCTGTGTCAGTAAGTTGCTTTCAAACAAGGTATCACATGCGAGACTACTGTCTGCCACAAGCCAAAACTTCTCATTCATATTAGAGAACTCCAACAGACATGGAACTGCACAGTATTTAGATTTCCTTGTGTTAACCACTATGGTTTTTACGACATCTAACATGGCTGTTGTTTTTTCCCATCAGTACAGATATTGATTAAAACTTTCCAGAACTTTTGACAGTGTTTGAAATTGTCTTCACTCATCCTTTTATACAAACAACTTACTCTTTTTTTTTTTTTTTTTTTTTTTAACCCAGTTAGTACAGTTAGTTCATTTGGTTATAGTTTAGTTTAGGTTGGGTTTTTTTAATTTATTTCCTTTTTTTAAATTTTTTTTTTAATCATAGTGTTGTCTATGAAACCATTTTATGCTTATACCAAAAAGGAAAAATAATATTTCTTACTTTGAAACTCCTTGACTTGATTTAGTTTAATTTTGGGGCAAAAGCTTAAACAGTTTTGCAACTTAAAAAGATGATGCTAAATTACCAGGTAACTTTTTTTAAAATTTTTAAAATCCTAGTAAGTACTCTTCTTCTGAGCACTTCATCTAGTTAAATTGTAAATCACAAACTGTGAATATCTCCCATTAGGTTCTCAGTTGCTCAAAGGCTACCCATTAGCAGCAGAGCCAGCATAAAAGGTTATATTTCTTGCTACATAAAAGAAATAAACTATCAAGTTATTTTTTAACTAGCAGTGGTATTCAGAGAGGCGATCCTGTAAGGCATGTGCTTAGAGAATGTGAAATTCAGGACTCTAGGACTGTTTCTTTCACTGTTACATTAATTTTGCTTGCCTTTGATACTGTGGAATCACTGAAGCTGACATCAAAGCCATCTTTCTTGTCCCCTCAGGAGACTATACCAAAACCAGGGTATCATACTAGAAGGCAATAAGCATAGGATCAGTGATATATTCTCTGAGACAGTGGAAATATTCTAAATAAATATATGTCTAAAGGGAAATAGAGGCAATTAAATGAGTGAATTATGCATTTGAACATACACTTTTCCTCACTAAAATAAATATGCTGTTGATAACTTTGAGGTGTAATTAAAATTTTATATCTATGGTATTTTAGACCACCTATTCACAGACATTCCTGCTGAAAGTATTCTCCCTTTGTACTGATCACTGCAGCTCTATAAGTACTTCTTCAGTCTTTGCTTTTATTTTTCCTTTTAACTTATCATAGAAAGTTAGAGTGGAAGCTCCATCTAACAGGAGGTTTGAAATTTGACATTTCCTTTTAATTTGTTGTGGAATGAACCTCAAAAATTTCAGAATTTTCCAGAAAATGAAAATGAAGTGAAAAATATCTCGAACAACTGATGTTTAATTTTAATTTGACATTTATCATATAATATATACCAAATAAAAGTCAAAATGCAGGGTCATTCTAAGACTTAATATCAACTCATTTCATTCCAAAAGTCAGAAAAATTCTCTTTTTCTGTGAAACATCTGAGTACAATCAGCACTGTTTTCAATAAGACTGAATTAAAACCATTTTTCTCCCCAGTAAGTGCACAGAAGTAAGTATACTGGGGCTTAGACCTGATACATACCATGCATGTATTGATCATATTTCTTAGGTATAAAATATTTCAGTCACAAAAGTAAATATTATGTAGTAGCATTTAATAGTATTTCTGGGTCATGAAATACCAGTTGAGTGATATCAAAAATTACATGCTTAGGACTATTTTCCTATAAAGAACTAACCTCAAAGTAAATCAAACTGCATTTGCAGGAGCTATGTATTATGTTGTATCTTTATTGGTCAGGTAGTTGGACTAGATGATCATTGTATGTCCCTTCTAACTGAAATAGTCTAGTTCTTTTCCTTTGTCTTTCTTTTCTTTTCTTTTCTTTTCTTTTCTTTTCTTTTCTTTTCTTTTCTTTTCTTTTCTTTTCTTTTCTTTTCTTTTCTTTTCTTTTCTTTTCTTTTCTTTTCTTTTCTTTTCTTTTCTTTTCTTTTCTTTTCTTTTCTTCTCTTCTCTTCTCTTCTCTTCTCTTCTCTTTTCTCATGACAGTTAAACTGGTTTTTTTTTACTGCATCTTACTCCAGAATAAAGGTTAGTTTTATGAGGACACACTTAGATGTAAAGCCAAGTTTACTCATCATTTTTGTTCATTATTGACGTGTATGCATGATGTGTGTATGCAAAGTTTTAGGTTGGCTGAATGTTGAAATATGCACTCATCCTATTGGTTTGCATATACAAGAGGAAAAGGGCTGCTCTGTTCTTATGCTCCTATACATATACTACAAACCACAGTCAAAGATGGGACATTGAGGTAGTTTAATTCAGCATTTCTACTTTTTAGCTTTGTTCCTGTTCCGTTAAGCTTGCAAAAGCTATTCAAATGGCACTGCAGGGTTATTTAATTATAGGCTGTGAAAATTTATTTGGCAGTCAATAATGTAATGGCAGAATGATATTAAGGTATTATAAGGTATAGTTTTCCTTCTGTGAGACTGCAGAGCAGCACTGCAAACATGGAAAAAAACAGCAGAAAGATAATAAATGAAGGCATTTGTGCATATTACAGCTGCTAAAGCAGGGTCAGGTATAGAATTAAACAATAAGAAAAATATTTGTGTTCACAGATCATTATTTTTAAGACATGTAGAAAAGGGCCATTGTCATTTGTGTTCTATTTTATCAGTGATTTCTGTGGTTAAAAAAAAAAAAGAGAGAGTTATATAATACAATAGTAACTTTTTCTTGGATAATACAATAGGAACATTTTCTTTTTTTAAATGAAGGCTAATTTCTGCCAGTGATTATAACTAGCAACACTAGTAGAAGTTGCTTCTCTCTCCTCCTTCAGCAGAATTCTTGGAGTTCATATAACTAGTTGTGTCCTAAGGGAATGATTTGAAAAACCTCTATGAATGACATGAAAATAAACATATCTAACATTTGATTACTCTTCCTGCTATGTATTTAGTATTTATTTAATTTATTCCTGGGTATCTTTTTAAAATTATTTTGTATATATTGGAGAAAAAAAAAAAAAAGCTTTCAACATTTTTCCTGTGTTGATGGATTTTGGAACACACTTGTGAATAGCAAAATTTTTGTTTATGGTAGTTGATGATTCTTCAATGTCCTTGACATGCCTATGTAGTGTCAGAATAGCAGAAATGCGTTTCTTCAGTTCAAAGAAACTAACATATTCCTGTAAGAGCTCTCTAAATCACATGGAAGCTTTTACTGCTTGCTAGCATGTTTAAGGTTCATCAGTGCCATATTATGCCTTTAGGAATGCAATAATATTGCCCTTAGCTTGTTTTTGAACCAGCCTAAGTTTTCTCTTTCTCATATAATTTTATAGTTTCAAGGATTGGGGCTATGTTAAATTATTTAAATGCAGTACTCATCAAAGAGGTAGCGGAGATTTTTACATAGTTATTCAGACAACTACCTGACAAAGACAATTTGTTGACAGCATTCAGTTTTAATTGTGTCAGCTGAGTGTCACCTTTTAAAGTCAAATGTTAGGATAATAAGTCAGGAAAAAAGAAAAAAGTCTTGTACTAAAAGAATGAAATATTGAAAAAATGGAAGAGAAAAACTAGACATATATTGGCATTAATTTCAGTTCTTCATTGATGTTTAACTTGATTATCCAATTAATTCATTATTGGGAATCACAAACTGTATTAAAATAACCACCTCCATAACCTCTTCTCTTATTTGTTACCAACAATTCTGACTCACTGAGTATGGAAACACATATGTTAATAAAATTTGTTGCAACTATTAATTATAATATTGCAAAGGTTTGAAAAAAATATTGAGATCTATATGCCTTCATTTATGTGCACAACTCTTCTTGTTTACAGAACACACTTGTTTCTTTGAAAACTTGGCTATATTTGCAGTACAAATAAAGGTACGTACCTTCATGTGCTTTTAAATTCTGCATGTGAAAGTATTTCAAGTGTTGCAACTGTATTGTACTCACTTGAAAGTCACTTTCCCCTCCAGAAAATGTGTCTAGAGTTACTATAACATATTATGTCAACAAAGTTAATCACCATATTGTAATTAAATGGATAGGGAGATGCTTAGATCAATTAAATACAGTGCATTATAAATAGATACTAAGCTTATAGGAGTAGCTTATTTTTCACAGCAGCTTTGTTACAGGTTCACAAATGTCTGGTTTCTTTTTTCTTGACACCCTAGTTATGAACAGATCTCCTAGGTAGCTTAAGCTTTAGAATCTCCAAAATTCTGTCCCCACTTTTCAGACATCGAAGTTGTAGACGAAAGAAAAACGATTCCTTCAGAAAGACTTTCACTGGAGAATACAGTATTACCATCTGGGGACGCCTGGAGGCAGAGTGGGAAAGAACTTTATTTCCAGTAGGAAACTTGATGAAACAGACTGCTCTTTTCTGCCTCTCAGCAAAGTTGAATGTAAAGAGCAAGTTTTCTAGCCCTTCCTTCTATTTGCGGTCCATTACTCTCTCATGGAAAATCTGAAATAATGCCAAGGGAATAGAAATTCCTGCCTGCACACTGGCCCACTCCAGCCAAGGATACCTAATGCAGTCTCACTCCCCTAGCTAGTGTGTTCTTGGGCTTCCTTCCATCACATTTTGAATGGAAGCTAAACTCCCCTGTCCTTGATAAACACTCCACTTGCTAGATCCTTCTGAAAAAAGGTGGAGCCGTGGATCCCCAAAGCTGTTTTCAGATAAAATCATGATCGGATATTATCCCTTCTCCTCAGTGAAATATTATAAAAGAGTTAGTGTGGGTGGAGAAGGCAAATTCTCAGTCTTAGGCCATCTGAGGAAGTAAAGGCAGAGTTGGTACACGGAAAAAGCAGACAGCCACAGAGACAAGGTGGGCATTATCCCAGTGGGCTCTTCAGGGATCTTATGCACAATGAAATCCTACTTGTGAGTACCAAATGGTCTCACACAGGACCAATGCTCAGCTAACTAGATAGATATTTTGAGGATGAGCAAAATTTCAGGCAACTAAGGAAATTTTGGGGCAAAAAAAGTACATGACATATGAAATTAAAAAACTTGTATGACTCATTTGAGTTTCTTTTTCAGGATCTTTTGCATACCACTCTTAATGCCCTGCAGTTGTATAACACTAATCTGCTATGGCAAGAGAAGAGGGAGAAGAAAATACAAACATGGACATGAGGGGGGCACTGGTAAAAGTGAAGCAAAATTCTCTTTAGGGTTCATCAAGCAGAATGAAGCTGAAGCTTTTTTTTGGTAGACTCTTCCCTATTTTCCTTTTTTTGTCTTTCTTCAAGGAAGCTATTAGTTTCTCTAATACAACTGAGCAAATGTAAAAAATGCTGTAGGTCCTTTTAAAGTGGAAGAAAAAATAAAATTAATTCTAGAGGAGGAAGAAATAAAAACATTATAATGGACTGTATTCAATGCATTCCACAGGTAAATATAATGACAAATATGTACATTCTATTCCTTTTCATTTACATTATCATGAAGAAATTTTGCTTTAATCTTGTTGCAGTAGCAAGAAAGAACTATACTTTATTTAAAAAAAAACCTGCCACCTGGACCAAATATAGGCCTATAATTATAATTGTCAAGAAACATCAGTTTAAAAATGCAAGAGAAAAAGTCAGATCTTGAAGAATGCTCTAGATTCTACAAAAAGTGGATAGACATATAAAATAACTTAATACTAGAACAGTTTTTAGTTCATCTTGCTTCTGGACTGTCACTGAAGTGGGTTAAAAATCAACTGAGAATATAAGCTCTTGCAATGCACTTCTTTATCTACCTTGATGTTAAGGGTTTTTCTACAAGGCCTTTAAAACCTTTAGTGTTTTGTTCTGGGAGAACAAACAGCTGTTAACTGTAAGAAAGATAAGTTCTAGCAGTTATTTTGTCTCTCCCTAGTGGTCTACTGGCTGGAGGTCTTAGGGTTTGCTGTCCTCTAGAGACTTAGATTTGAAATGAAAAAAGATGGCATTTAACTGAAATAAAAACTGATATCAACTTTTAGATGAATAAGTAATGACAGAATTGTAATACTAACAGTGTTTATCCATGTTTCTGATTTTGTCTTCCTGATACATTGTTAAGTAAAAAAAGGAGGGGAAAAAAGGAAAAAAACCTAGACATGGAACTGATATATGTGAGGTTTGCTGTTGCAATAGTTTACAAGCAGGCTGGTTTATTCCAGAAACTCGTATTAAATTACTGTCTCAGAACAGCTTATTACTTTTGGTTGTTCTTTCGTGTGCGAAGTGGGCCTGACAAAACCCTTTTACCTGGATTTAATCTGAAAGCAGAAAGACTTTGCAGGATCTGTGAACACTCACCTAAAAGAAACAGATTACAGACAGCACAGGAAATAATGTTTGGCCTTGACCTTTATTCTGCAGGAAGGAGATTGTGCTTTTGTACAGATTTAGACCAACAGTCCTTTATATTGCATCACTGTGCCCCAACCCACATTTTATTTAAAGTAAGATAATGTAATTAGTCTAAATCTATTAATCATTGGAAAACAACAATTTAATTCTTCATAATCACTTGCTTCCGTGATGCGGGAATCCAACTAATTTTGATTGTATGATGAGATGTTTTGACCTTTCCAAATCTGAGCATACTTGTCATAGGCTAGGTTCTGATCTTGATTATGCTTCTGCAAGCACAGAAGTAGCTTCATAGGGGCTTGTAATTTATAATGCCATACCTGAGACGCAGTCTCCTCCAATGTCCTTTGTCGTGTGTGTTTATCAACATCCTTGTTAGTGTCAATTGCGTTTTCACTGTTCCCTGTCTCATTCTCTTTTTTCTGATAGTCTAGTATTGACTTCTGATCCCTTGGCTCAGATCCCATCTCTATTAAGCCTTGTCCAGTTGAGTGCGACATACTTGTACCTCTTTCTGCCAGACATTCAAATGCCTCATTAGTTTTCTGAAGATGTATTCTGCTCCTACTAAAAGACTTTTATACCTTATAGTCATGGTATTTTGTGATCTGGGTATGCCTTCCTTCTCACCTGTACATTATATTTTAGTTCCTAGATGAATGTTTACTTCCCAAAATGGTATTTTATCCCATTATTAAATTAATCTATGATCTTTTCTTTTTATAATGTGAGGCTCCTTTGTCAGTCTGCTCTTTACTGGGGTAATGATTTTGCATTTGGTCAATAGCTTGGCAGGGGAAAATAGACATTTTAGCTCCTGTTTATAGAAAACTATTAAAAACAAATATGGTGGGAAGCAGTGATACTGCTGATTTATGGAAGACATGTATTTTGCTTCTGCTTTTAAAGATTAACAAATTTTTAAATATTTTTACTACACTTGCCACTTTGCAGTGTCCTATTTCTCACCTATATGACAGTGTAAAGCAGTTTTGATTTCTCTTGATTTCTTTTCATTGTCATTGCTTCTAGAAGTGCTTGTTGTATCTTCAGCTTTCTTCTCTGCTTTCCTGCTGGCATCTTGACAGGAAATTGGATAAGAAGCTGTTGCATTTTTACCAAAAAATTAATTTACCATGGCCACATGTAATATCAGTGATAGAAAGAAGAAAGAAGATAGGTCTTGCTTTCCTAATGTTAGCAAGGGTCAAAACTACAAATACACTTATACCTCTGGCACATGCCAGGAAACTTCATCATTGAGCCCAACAAGCTTACATCCAGGAAAGTGTGAAAGAAGCACCGTCTCCTCCATTCCACCCTGTAGTTCTGTTCATGGCACAATTATTTTATATAATGTTATAGTTCCACTCTCTGATACTGCTTTTGGTTGGATGGTAAGCAGTTTGGAGGTCTTTCTGCCTTCTAAGCATCCCTGAAGTCCACTAGTTTTCATTTCACTTTACATAGACATTTTCATAGGCTTTGTCTGCTTTTAATAAAACTCCTGTCAGGCCTGGCTTGCCCCCACATGAGCAATATTGGTTTTATGCAGTGTTATTATACCATGGATCCAAAGCTGAATCTATTGTTTTGTTTTGTTTTGTTTTTTTCTGCAACAGGTTTCTTTTAATTTTTGTACGTATAATCTAATTTCCACCAAATTCATTAAAGAAAATAATCTTTCAGTAGGGTATAATTGGCTGTGATTCTTTTCCAAATTCAGCATTAAAAATACTTGCAATTTGTTGTGATCATGATATTCAGCAATAAATGAGTGTATCAGGAAAGTTTCTGTGCTCAGTTGTTGTACTGGATCTGGCTGGGATGGCGTTAACTTTCTTCACAGCAGCCCATATAGTGTTGTGCTTTGCATTTGTGACTAGACCAGTGTTCATAGCACAGCAGTGTTTTGGCTGTTGCTGAACAGTGCTTGCATAGCATCAGAGCCTTCTCTCTTCCTCCCCTGCCATACAAGAGTAGGCTGGGGGTGGGCAAATGGTTGGGAGGTGACACAGCCAGGACATCTGACCCAAACTGACCAAAGGGATATTCCATACCACATGACATTGTGCTCAGCCACAAAAGCTTAAGGAAAGGAGGAGAAACAGGGGACATTCATGGTTATGGCATTTGTCTTCCCAAGCAATGATTGGTTACACATGCTGAGGCCCTGTTTCCCAGGAAGTGGCTGGACATCTGTAGCAAATGCTCTGTTTGCTTTGCTTGTGTGCACAGCTTTTGCTTTCCTTATTAAACTGTCTTTATCTCAATTCACAAGTCATCTTTTCTTCATTCTGTTTTCTCCCCATTCCATGCAAGAGGGGAGTGAACAAGACTCAGGCTGGGTTTTGGCTGCTGGCCAAGGTTAACCTACCACAACTATTTATCCTAACCTACTTGCTCTTGAAATCAGTGTAGAAATATGAACAGAAATATGTAGAAATATGTAGAATATTTCGAAGGCTTTTTCTAGAAGAGTTACAAATATTTTGTTGTCCTTATTTTTTCTCTCTGATGCTAGAAACAAACTATTCCTAAGGAAGATGCTATTCAGCTTTCATGTTCCCTGGCTAAATTGTTGTTTTGCACTGGGTTGGGATGGGGGGGGTGAGGTGAGAGAGAGATGGTGCAGGGTTCTTTCTGGATCTCAGTAACAAAGGCCTGATGACAAATGGCTTAGTGGTGGTGGTGGCTGAAAACACCTGGGAGGTATTTTCTCACCAATATGTGGATTAGTGTGTTGTAGGAAGTGGCAGGGGTACACATGAAGCCAAAGCACCTACATCTCCCTCAGGAGTATGCAGTCAGGGAACCTGCACTCACAGGTGAGGGGATGAACTGGTAACTCACCTGGCCATTTGGGGAGCTGTGCCCATAACCCTGTGTGTGAGTGGGGAAAGGGATTAGAACTTTTGGCTGTTTATTAAACTTTGTAAGTAGCTAGTATCATGGTTTACCTGTTGCATTACTGATACTGATCCTGATGTATAATTCACTCATTGGTGGTTAATAACACCATCAATGAATAAATGATCAATGAATCAATGAACCACTTGTCTGTGATTTCATTTAAACTACATGAACTGGGTAGTTTTTCACTATGGCTGTTCACTACAGAAAGCTCTCAGATTTGGGTACAAAGTCTTCATGAGTACCATTTCTTTGTTTTGTTCTACTTTTTACATATTGGATTTTGGTTAGTTCTTCTCTTTAACATTTCACCCAGTTCTGTGTAACATGCTCCAATATCTTGAAGTAAAGAATATAATTAAACATTATTCAAATATAAAATTTATACACTGTGTGAGTAAATACACAATGAAAAAACACTCATGTATTTGTCATCCTTTTCAAAGAAGACAAGGGTATGAGATTTCCTGTTAGATACCTTCTACCAACCCTGTAGGGTTTGTTTTACTGATGCTGGTGCTCAGGAACAATCATAGAATCATAGAATCATAGAATACTTTGGGTTGGAAGGGACCTTTAGAGGTCATCTAGCCCAACCACCCTGCAGGGAGCAGGCACAGCTTTAACTACATCAGGTTGCTCAGAGCCCCATCCAACCTGACCTTGAATGTTGCCAGGGATGGGGCCTCCACTACCTCTCTGGGCAACCTGTGCCAGTGCTTCACCACCCTCATTGTAAACAATTTCTTCCTTATATCCAGTCTAAATCTACCCTCCTTTAGTTTAAATCCATTACTCCTTGTCCTGTCACAACAGGCCTTGCTAAAAAGATTGTCCCCATCCTTCCTGTAGGCCCCCTTTAAGTACTGAAAGGCCACAATAAGGTCTCCTCACAGCCTGCTCTTCTTCAGGCTGAACAACCCCAACTCTCTCAGCCTGGCCTCATAGGAGAGGGGTTCCAGCCCTCGGATCATTTTTGTGGCCCTCCTCTGGACCCGCTCCAGCAGGTCCATGCCCTTCTTGTGCTGAGGGCTCCAGAGCTGGATGCAGTACTCCAGGTGGGGTCTCACCAGAGCAGAGCAGAGGGGCAGAATCACCTCCCTCGACCTGCTGGCCATGCTTCTTTTGATGCAGCCCAGGATACGGTTGGCTTTCTGGGCTGCAAGCGCACATTGTTGGCTTATGTCCAGCTTTTCATCCACCAGTACCCTCAAGTCCTTCTCCGCAGGGCTGCTCTCAATCCCTTCATCCCCCACGCTGTGTTGATATCGGGGGTTGTCCTGTCCCAGGTGCAGGACCTTGCACTTGGCCTTGTTGAACCTCATGAGGTTCACACAGGCCCACCTCTCCAGCTTGTCCAGGTCCCTTTGGATGACATCTCGTCCTCCTGGCATGTCAACTGCACCACTCAGCTTGGTGTCATCTGCAAACTTGCTGAGGGTGCACTCAATCCCACTGTCTATGTCATTGGTGAAGATATTAAACAGCACTTGTCCCAGTACGGATCCCTGAGGGACTCCACTTGTCACCGGTCTCCATGTAGACATCAAGCTATTGACCACAACCCTCTGGATGCGACCATCCAGCCAATTCTTTATCCACCAAACAGTCCACCCATCAAATCCATATGTCCTCAATTTAGGGAGAAGAATGTTGTGGGGGACCATGTCAAAGGCTTTACAGAAGTCCAAGTAGATGACATCCATTGCTTTTCCCTTGGCCACTGATGCCGTCACTCCTTCATAGAAAGCCACTAGGTTGGTCAGGCAGGACTTGCCCTTGGTGAAGCCATGCTGGCTGTCTCGAATCACCTCTCTGTCCCCCATGTGCCTTAGCATAGCTTCTAGGAGGATCTGCTCCATGATCTTCCCAGGCACAGAGGTAAGGCTGACAGGTCAGTAGTTCCCAGGGTCCTTCTTCCCTTTTTAAAAATAGGCACAATGTTTCCTTTCTTGCACTTCACCTGACTGTCATGTCTTTTCAAATATTATGGAGAGTGGCTTGGCAACTACATCAGCCAACTCGCTCAGGACTCTGGGATGCATCTGATCAGGTCCCAACAATGGCAAGTACTTCTCTTTCTTCCACTGTGCACAAGGCGCTAGCTTAATCATGACTAATGCCTCCAATGCCCCAGATGAGACAGAGTTTTCCTATTTAGCAGTCTGTTTAATTCTTTCGTAATCAAGATGTTAAAATTATTATCTATGCTATACAAAATAATGCAGCACTTGTGGTCAGTTGACTAAGTATAAGGAGAAGAGGAGGTTCGCACTTAGCTAACAGTTACTGAGAAAATCTCAATTTAGTGGTATGCACATGGTAGAATTTTGTGCACACTTTGAGAACTACTCATTAAAATAAAAGAAAAAAAAAAGAAAGAAAAAAGGGGATGTAATAAGGAGACAATTAAAAAGAAACTTGAGGAAAAGGCAGCAAAGCAGAAGTATTACATCCAGGCAGAATCCACTACTGGAAGTGGTGATACCAGCTGTGTTCCCACCCATGGCTGGGTCTGCTCAGTGCAGCTGTGACCCAGATCTGTGCTGCCAGATGAGATCCTGATGTTGCAGGAGATGGTGATAGTAGTAGCCACAGTCGTACAGTTTTCCTTTCCACTTTGGTTATCTCCAATATTTTACTTTTCCTTTGCTTCCCTCTTTGAAGGAACTGAAAGAGATTAAGGATTTGAATCTTCTCATTATTTTACCCCTCATTTAGGCCTCCTTCTCTATAGATTTGTTTTGGTTTTGGTTGATTGATTTCCAATTCTATTCACCTTTGCTAGTAACAGATGATCATAATGCAGTCCTTTGTGATGCCAGTGCATTTTTTTGTATGAAAGAATCCAGACTTTTGATTCTTCTTTTCAGAAATTAGTTTATACAAAAGGATGAAATTTGCCAAAGTCTTAAAAGTACAGGCCATGATTCAAATGGTTCCTAAGCAACTTAGACATATTTCAAAATGTTACCCACAGTAATTAAGTTAGAAGGGATCTTGCATATACTGAGCATATTTGTCTGACACTATTTTAATTGGTTAAGATTAATGGATACAATCCTGTATTAAAAAAGGGAAATTTGAGTAATGGAATAAAGAGCAATATATAAAGAGTATTGCTACTGGGTGATAAATGGCCTAATGACATTTTTTTTCGTATTTATAAAGAAAGATTTTGTTTATGTGGTTTTCTTTTCCTCTCTTGTGATTGAATCATACTCAAAAAAGATCCAGCCGTTAATATTTTTCATGACCTAGCTCCTCTGTCTGACTGCTAGGTGATGTATGAGTACATTTACCAAAGCAAAGAAAATAATTGTAGTGCAGTTGTTCTTTAATGTTCCAAATATCTTGTGAACTGGGTAATGCCAGTTGACAACAAGGCCCAGATCTGTAAAGTTAGATCCTCTGTCTGCTAACTTGGTATTTGGTAAAATTGGATGTAATTTCTCCTACTTTTCTCTCTTAGTCATCTAATATGATATTTGCAAATGGCTAAATGACTTTGAAGTAATTAAAATGTAAATTAAGACAAGTACTATCTCTGATGGAGAGAACCAGAGGGCTACTGGGTAAGTGGTTTTTTTTGTCTTTAGAGGTGTAATTTTTAAGACCTTGTGTCAGTCAGCTTTTCTGGACAGAATAAGTTTTGCAATTAGCATGGATGGCACTAAACACATCAAGGTGATAGAAGCCAGTTAGGGAAATAAGTTCATTCATTTATAATCCAGATGTATCAACTTCTGCATTAAAATTATAATTTACATAATTTTCTGTTTGGTAATTTCATGTTGTAAGTGAGTCACATTTCAATTAGTCTGAAGTCAGTCTACCAAACTCTAACAAAATTTGTGCCATGTTGAAAAGTGATTACAGAATAGCTATAGTGCATTGCTTATCTCTTTAAAAATGATTACTTATAAAGACACATACAAATTAATATTAAAATAACTATCAAGATGCCTGCCTGCAACTCTAAATGCCTTAAAATGCCCTATAGTGGCACAAAAGGAGTGGATCTGTAGGACACAATGGTTGGCATTAAGGAGCTGATGCTTGCAATTTATCTGTCTTGGGAGGGTTTACTATGGACCAGACATAGTCTGGTTCAGTGGGACTCCTCCCATTAGCAAGCTGAGTGCAGGATCTGTAATCTTACATTGCATCTTCTGGCAAAGCGGAGACAATCAGGAGATTCACTACAAAACCACACAGAGATCTGAGCTAGAGCCCTCCTGCAGCAACACCCTTGAGGTCTCAATAACCCCATGAGTACATGAGCACTTTACTAGCCAGTTAACCAGGTTTCTAGGGCCTAGAGACCCTCTGTTCATGCTTCCCTCACATATTTCTCAAGCTATATTGGGAAAGCCACAAGTACTGCTGGGGAACAGAGAAAGATGCTAGAGATCCCTGAAGACCTCAGAGGCCTTGTCAGATACCACTCAAAAATATAGAAGATCTTATCCAGCATACAAGACTCTGCTGTCCTCATATGCTTGTGCAAAATTTTCTTGATTTTAAAGCTACCATTGGGAGTTTGGGGAGTGATGGCATTGAAAATACTGCCAAGTTTTTAATTGTGTTCATTCTAATGTTCTGTCTTTGGCTATGCAAATCTCCCAGGAGTCAGCCATACTTTAGAAAAGGTTGGCTGGCATACGCTTGCTATTAAGTACAAGTGGATGCTAACAGAATTACCTATATATCTGTTAGACATGTGTTTAAGGACCTTTCTAATTTGGAAATTCAGGGGTTTTAGAATAATTTTTATGGAAATAAAATATAGTGACACTTACCTGGTTTTATCTGTATTTACAAGCATTTTTCAAAATTAATACTTTTAAATATGCCTTAAGGGTGCTAATATGAAAGTTAAACTTTCCATATGATTAATATGACATTTTTAGCAATCAAATAACTGCTCTGTTTGTGATTAGACTATAATTTAGATATTTACATGTGTCCTTTCTTGTCTGAGAATTACAGACTTTATGTTTGGATAGCTAATCTACACAGTTCAAATTAATGAGTACTATTAAAAAAAGAGAATGACTGCAGCATTGCCTAAGTTGTCTTTTTTCTCATCAAAGCAATACATGAATGAATTATTTTTCTGTGACTTGAGACCTGAAAGTCACTTTGCATCTGATTGTTCTTAGTATAGTTTAAGACAAATCAATGGACTGTAGCAATGAATATCAGTGTAATAAAATATGTATGTGCATATGTGTGTGTGTAAGTAAACTTTTCCACCGTGGAAATAACAATAAATGTTCAAAATACAGCTATTGCCAGCAGTTATTATTCAGTAGCCTAAAGTACGAAGTTCTCAAAAAAATTATGCATGTACTCTGCTCTTCATTGTTTTTCTTAAACCAGCTCATGACAGAATTTTAAATAACTAAAGGCAATTTTCTGAAATCACTGTCTGGGAGGTGAGGTGAGAGTAAGGGCAGTGCACATATAACAAGTTAGCAGATATTTCCAGGTTTCCTTTCACAACATAATAATAGTAATTTATACCAGGCAGAATGAGTTTTAATTGAACATCTTTCAAGCTGCAGTACATGGAGTAGTTTGGATTAATGTTAGCAAATGTGGAGAGCTTAATGCTCAGTTTCAGAGCGTGCAATAACTTTCTGTTTTATCAACATGCCAGACTGGAGCTTAAAGCATATTTGGCATATTTACATATTCATACTACACTGTTACTGTGCAGATTCTGCAATGTCACATTGGCACTACATGGTGAGGAAACGCAAAAGCAAGTATAGCATTATGGCTGTTCAGAATCTCCAATATTTTTCCAATTGTCTTTATTTACAGATGGCTTCTTAGGCCAACAGTTTGCACAATATCTAATCAAACTAATTTGTTGCCTGCTCAGAATATAATGTTTTGATTAGAACGCTTTAGTTTCAGGTCTATATTTCCCATATATAAACTAAATTGTAGCACAATTTGTAATTACTTGTTTTTGCATGCAGTTCAAGTTGGCAGAATTATGGATGAATACTCTAGAGAGAAAAGAAAAAAGACTTCAGTTCAATGCTTGGAGTTTTTGAGATATTCTCTCCAGTAGAGGTACTGAAACCACAGATATCTGAATGGCAAGATGCTTATTGCACAGATGCAGCCTATATCTAAACCAGCCACATCCATTCTAGTTCATTTATAAAAGTGGCAGCCTCTCTGTACTGCCACTGAGTCCCCATTTTTTTTCCAAGGAAATTGGCTGTTTCAAGATCCATCTTGTACTTAGACTTTTTGCTCACTGACTAGGGTATGTTGTGATTTATTTAAGTAGTGTGTAAATGCCATCCTTTGATTTGTTTTCAGTGAGTGCATAGTGAAATGTATTTAAATATATTAAAATGTATTTAAAAGCACAGAGAAAAAGCACACACATACATATGTGTGTGTTTGTTTATAGTTGGAGAGATGTATATATAGTTCATGAAGTGTTTCAAGAAAAAAAATTGAAAAGCCACAAGATTGGTATAGTATCTTACCTTCAATCAAAGAAATATGTTAATCTGAACTGCAATAGGCAAGAGTCCTTGATCCTGAGAAGTGCAGTGCCTGGGAAAGCAATATGCTCTCTTGCCCTGTTAGTTAAAGCCAAACATATTCTGTTCAGAGGAAGAAATGGCCCTAGATGGTGGTTTGTCTCCCTTTCACTCTGTCAGATAGCTTCCTGCTTCCTTCTTAGTGTAAAGCATGCAAGAGTATGTCCCATGGATACCTTCTTACTGCTGAATGAAACATAATGGTAGGCACAAATGTGATTAGTATTGATTAATCTGCATTTGAGTGGACAAACATAATTCTCTATCTCTCTCAGTAACTGCATCATTTTTACAGTATTAAACCTGCTATTATATATCCTTGGTTTATTATGTGATTTAATGTGAACACTTCTTGGAAGAATGAATATGTGGTTATCATTTTAAAATACTAATTGCAGAGGAACCAAATGCCTTTATTTCAGTCTACAACCCCTGCTTTTATTTCTTTCAACTATAAAATGTTAAGAGCAGAAAATGTTACTGTTAATCCTCTTCTGATTTCAAAATTTATGTGACAGTGAATGCAATTAATCCATTTTTTCATTACTTCTCCTGAGAAAATATGCACAGGCATGAGCAAGTAACAGCTTTGACCTGACAAAATAATATTTTAAACCTAGTTTATAAAACTTTAAAATAATGATACAGAATTTTTTAAAAATCTATCAAGTGGCTTCAGTTTTCGTGCTTCTGTAGCTTTGGTTTTAATATAGCATTAGAGTAGCTCTGTCAGATTAAGAAAGGTAAATGCAGAAATGCAGATGTCTGATTAATTCATGTTTATTTTGATCACATCATGTTACATCAGACTAGCATAACACAAAGTGACAAAAATGCAACTTATTCTGAAACTACGCAATTCACTCACAGCCAGAAGTATGAACTTCTGGAATGAAAATCAAATCACTTGAAAGTTCGTAATTCCCTTCCTCTTCCTTCTCTTTTTTTCAAAGGTAAATACAAGTGTGGTGGTGCTATTTGGAAAAACTTTCATGGGAGAACCAAGACACCTTGGATCAAAGAAGTTGGACAGAAGAGGAACAACGAGGGAAAATACAGGACACTACATTGTCATTTGTCAAAAACACCTTGCTCTGTATACTGCAGATGGCTTCCTAAGGATGATTATATTAAGAGTAGCTAAGCTTATAATTTGTTTTTATACTTCTGGTGATTTTTAAACTGTAGAGTTTGATAGCAATGACCATCTGTGGCATTCAAAGCCCATTAATTTTATTGTGGATATAAGTATGTACCAATGACTTACAGAAAGTGACTGTAGCCCAAGTTAGGAAGATTGGGTTTTCAATTGTATTTAGATGTCTAAAGATGTGCCCTGATTAATTCCACCTACCGAGGCAAGTAAGCTGGTAGTCAGGTTATTGAATCATCAATGGAAATAAATAGCAGCTCCTAGGTGCCGATCTGTCCCAAATCACGACCTTGTGTGTGTTGCTCTTTTCCTAACAAGAAGTGATGGAGTCCAGAGTGGTGAGACTCATCAACTGGAGACCTCAGGTAAGTGCCTGGATTTAAGCAAATGGATCCAGATCTGTCTGCATCCTTTGGCACTTAAACAGTACTGAACCCATCTCAGAACTAGTTTCAGCTGTCCAGCCAGGAAAAGGCTGATGTGTACATGCTAACACCAGGATTCTCCCATTTTTGCAGAATGGTTTGTAGCCTCTTGCAGCTCTTTCCTTCTTGTCGTCTGTTCCTATCTTCATGTATCATTAAGTTTGCAGTGTAAGGAGAAATGTATGTTTGTATGTGTATTCTTTCCTATCCTCAATTTGCTGCAGTCAATAATGTTGACACTAAATTAGACTACACAGAATTGTTTTGTTTGGTGCTGAGAAAGAGCAGAAACCTGAAAGTAATGGAAAACTTTTACCAGCACACAGAGTAAAGCTATATTAGGTAACTGTTCTGTGGTATATGAAATAATGTATACACCATACTGCTATTCTGGACGTCATTTCTCAATGGCAACAATTATGGTTGTCCAAGGTAAACATTTTATCCCATGATGTCCACAGCCTGGACCCGTAACTGAAACAGGCATAACATTTGCTCTCTCAATTGTACTTTATAACAGATCATAATACACAATATATGTTTCACAGATAAAGTTGTTGATTTAGTAGCGATCTGTTCTTAATTCCAATGTGTAGTGCTTGCAAAAGACACCCAATAGTTTCTAGATCAGTTTTTTAAAAACAGATTTCAGATCTGCAGCAGTTTCCTTTGACTACGATGGGAGTTACAAAGCTAAATTTTTGTGCATTGCTTTGAAAATTTAGCAGCAGATGTCATGCAGCAGGGAGCAAACAAAGCTGTCACTGGCCTAAGGAGGTTTCATCAATGCTGGGTTGTTGGTGACAAATTTAAATATCTGAAGAAACTGGCACAGTCCTTTATTTCTGACACCAATATGACAAATTTGACTGTTTCACCTTTGTTCATCTGTACCCTTCCCTAATAAGTTTTTAATACACAGATATCACTCAAAACTGTTCTTTTCCCTCTCTCATAATATTTACATCAGCAAGTATCACAGAAATAAATATTTTCTCACAGGCTTTTTATGATATTACCTGTTAGGAGTCATGCATGCAGGCTCCTTAACTCTTTTTTATTCATAAATACGAATTGCTGTAGACTGTCAAGCATTATTCTCCATCTATTCCAGGAGCCATGATCTCTGGGGATAACCTAGGTATTTCTTAGATTTCATTAACATCCTTTGTGACTTTTTAAGCAATAATGATCAAGGTTCAGGTCACTGCTTAAAGATTAATGATTAACTGGAAGGTACTGAAGCAGAAGGCATAGCTGAAAACCATTAGCTCCAGGTATTCACTGGTTCTTTTGCTAAACAAGGCAATCCCCTTCCCCCCTCAAATACTTCAAAACCAAAAAACACAGCAGAAGCATGGAGACAAAGCTAGTAAGTTTAAAATATTGTTTGAAATAAAGCTACTAAGTTTGAAAAATTATAAAGAACTAATGCACTGCGTATAAGTTTGATTCACATTCTGTCCATCTTAACATGTCTCACTATTATTAGTTATTAATTCCTTTGCAACAGGTGTGCATTAAATACACACTTCATGCATAAACACCATCTGGAAAAGTGTGGGTAGAAATAAAGTAAAAAGCAGCTCCTGTAGAAGAAACATAGCAGAAGAAGCATGAACTTTTTCTCTATAATTTGACACTGTTTTCCTGTTTTTTTCTTTACAGCATATACTGGGGCATATCAGAACATTGAAAAGCTACTGTGATAACATTTTAATGGAAAAAATCCAAGACAGTTGAAAGGTAAGTTTTTGCCTACGTTTACATGCAAAAGTCAAGTCAATTTATTTCCATAAAGCATCTTTCATGTAAAGTACCTCAAAATTGTCTATAGTGAAACCTAAAATAATGAGATGGTATTCACAGAAACAACTTCAGTGAGTTTTATAAAGACAACAAACCAAAATAAATTAAATTGGACCCACCTGTTCACAGCATGAACATGAATTTTCCAATAACACTGAAGGTAAGCTCAGATTTACTCTGTGAATCCTGTTCTTTTAGCCCTGACTGGATAAAGGTAAGAGTTCCAGTCCTATTTAAGATTAGCTGATGTTGTTTTTTCTTGTTTTGCTTCATTTTGTTTTGTTTATATGTATACTCTGCTATTACCATTTTTTTCAGTTGTTTTAGTTCCAATAACACTACCAACTAATCAAGGTGTAGCAAAAGACACTATATAAAGAAAAAAGGCTAACTACAATACTGATTAAAATAGTTCTGAGTTGAGTATTTATAGCAGGCAATTCTACTATTCTACTTCACCATATCATGAAATAAGTCATTTGACTACACCTAAGTGATCAAAAGGGAAAAAACCAGTCATACAGTGCAACTGTTAATTATGTTCTACCATATCTAATAAACAATATGAATTTTTAGTAACAGAATATTTCTCAACTTCTTATATTGTTTCTGTAAACAGTTTTGAAAAAGAATCCTTTTTTCTTCAGCCTTTTATTTTATGAAAAGAAGGGGATTGATTACAATGTGTGAGCAGAAAAATATCTATTGTCATCTGTAAATCTGATCCCAGCAGAGCACAGAAAGAATTTGTGTGACTCAGTGGCCAGATGCACTTTGACTGACCTTCTCTGTGCAAACGTCGCATATGATATTTCTTTACCATGTTTCTCTTTAATAGTTAAACAAGATAGATAGGCAATACTGACATCCCATATATTTAGGAGGCATGACTGAGAGTCAAAAAGTTATGGGTATCTTCATTACATATCTCTATCTTAAACTTAAGTTCTTCTTTTTTTATGGCTTTTGAGTTTTATAGTCAAAATTTTAAATTGTGAAATATTTAAGAATTTTTCCTGCAGTTCTGAGAAATAAATATTTCTTCTGTGAAAACATGTGGTCATGAGAGGAACATCCTCCAAAATATCCTTCAGATGAATTAGATGCATTTCCCAGGCTTCACTGAAATGCTCTATTTAGACATGACTTTCAATCCCAAATGATTACATATTTGTATAATTAGCAAGTTTGCAAATAATCTATAGCATGGAATGCAATCATCCAGGTCAATTGGTCATGTATTTTGTATCAGAAAAAGCTATAATTTTTTGCCAAACAACACAAACAAATAAGCAACCACTATTACAGCTATTTTAATGGCAATACTTGTACCTGTCTTACATGTTATGTTATTTATTACTGATTACTTATAAAAAGCTCTTAACTTTTACAACAAACCTGACTTTACTGCTGAGATTTGTTTTGTGTTTCAGTTTTTTTAAATTAAAAAAGTCAACAGAAATGTAGAGGTGATATTTGCAGATGACTAGAGGATATGTTATATGTTTATAATGGTTTTCATGACTGCTGAAATTAGATGTTGATATTTACCATATTACTATCTAGTAACTGAGCAGAAGACTTGGTAATGTATCTATTTGCCAATACAATGAACTGGGTCATTTCAGCAGGTAAACCCAATGGTCTGACAGAGTACTGAGTAAAGAGCAAAAGTGTAAATAGGGAGTTAACAAATCAAGCTTAACTACATACTCATAGAATAATAGAATCATAGAATCATCCAGGTTGGAAAAGACCTTTAAGATCATCCAGTCCAACCATTAACCTACACTACCAAGTCCACACAAAACCAATCAAGGGTAGACTAGACTAAACCATGTCCCAAAGTGCCACATCTACCCATTTTTTGAACACCTCCAGGGATGGTGACTCCACCACCTCTCTGGGCAGCCTGTTCCAATGCTTGACCACCCTTTCTGTGAAGAAATCTTTCCTAATATCCAACCTAAACCTCCCCTGGCACAGCTTGAGCCCATTTCCTCTCATCCTACCGCTAACTACATGGGAGAAGAGACCAATACCCACCTCACTACCACCTCCTTTCAGGGAGTTGTAGAGAGCGATAAGGTCTCCCCTCAGCCTCCTCTTCTCCAGGCTAAACAACCCCCGTTCCCTCAGCCGCTCCTCATAAGGCCTGTGCTCCAGACCCTTCACCAGCTTTGTTGCCCTTCTCTGGACACGCTCCAGCACCTCAATGTCTTTCTTGTATTGAGGGGCCCAAAACTGGACACAGTATTCCAGGTGTGGCCTCACCAGCGCCGAGTACAGGGGGACAATCACCTCCCTGCTCCTGCTGGCCACTACTTCTGACACAAGCCAGGATGCTATTTGCTTTCTTGGCCACCTGGACACACTGTCAATTCATATTCAGCCAGCTGTTGACCAACACCCCCAGGTCTTTTTCGGCCAGGCCGCTTTCCAGCCACTCCTCCCCAAGCCTGTAGCGTTGCATAGGGTTGTTGTGACCCAAGTGCAGGACCCGGCACTTGGCCTTGTTGAACCTCATACAGTTGGCCTCGGCCCATCGGTCCAGCCTGTCCAGGTCCCTCTGCAGGGCCATCCTATCCTCCAGCAGATCGACACTCCCACCCAGTTTGGTGTCATCTGCAAACTTACTGAGGGTGCACTCAATCCCCTCATCCAGATGATCGATAAAGATATTAAACAAGGTTGGCCCCAAAACGGAGCCCTGGGGAACACCACTCGTGACCGGCTGCCAACTGGACTTAACTCCATTCACCACTACTCTCTGGGCTCGGCCACCGAACCAGTTTTTAACCCAGCGAAGACTAAGCCCATCCAAGCCATGAGCTGCCAGCTTCCCAAGGAGAATATTGTGGGAGACGGTGTCAAAAGCTTTGCTAAAGTCCAGGTAAATGACATCCACAGCCTTTCCCTCATCTACCAGGCGGGTCACCAGGTCATAGAAGGAGATCAGGTTGGTCAAGCAGGGCCTGCCTTTCATGAACCTATGCTGGCTGGGCCCAATGCCCTGGTTGACCTGCACATGCCTGCTGAGTTCACTCAATATGAACATCTCCATAATCTTTGCCGGCACTGAGGTCAGGCTAACAGGCCTGTAGTTTCCCAGGTTCTCCTTCCGGCTCTTCTTGTAGATGGGCGTCACATTGGCAAGACTCCAGTCATCAGGGACCATAGATGATGGAAAGTGGCTTGGCAAGGTCCTCTGCCAGCTCCCTCAGTACTCTCGGGTGGATCCCGATTATTCTGTCAATATACTCAGATTATTCTGTCATGGAATTTCTGTGAGGCTGATGAAGTTGAACATCTAGGAGTATTTTAACCATCACTTATTCTTGTCCTTTTGCAGTATAGACAACATTAGGTATAATTTTGAAAACAATCAATTCTAAAAAAAAAAAAAAAATCTGTTGCAATATATATTTGTATATATAGTGATGAAATATGATTAATAGTGTCCATTGTTGAGCAGCCTGTGCTATTTTCTGCCAATAGTCTGGGGCTGTGTGAGATGACTGCCTTGATACTATGCCTTGGTTATTGTCAGGAACATGTTATTCCTTCCCAGAGAGCAAGTGAGCATAGTCAGCTAAACAAGGCTGCTGCTGGATAAGCAGCATGGGAGAGACTAAGAAAGTAACAAACACAAACAAGCAGCAAAAATTCCTATGATCCCTCTGATAACAAGCAAGAAGCAGACGTGTAGGCAGGACTCAGGTGATAGCATGAAAGATACTTGTCATAGGCACCAAGTTCTAAGTTCTAAACCAAGAGCCAGGCTGGAGGAGAGAGCCAGTCCTGTGAAGACAGGAAGGACAAAGGAGGTTTCTTTAATAAAGTTTTTTACTTACATTTTTATCACCCACCTTAGCAGGGCTGCTCCGCTTAAAAAAACCTCGTTTTGATTCTGTCTTTTGTGAAAGTGTATCTTTAGAGTTTGTGAGCTTTTCATGTGGCTGATGTTATTATATTCACTTTAAGCAAACCAGCAATGTTAGACCTACCTAGAAGCTCTGGCTGACTCAAGGTCTCATCACTCATCAGGTGCATTTAGGACATGCTTTCCTGACATAAATATGATATGGTTTTATAAACATAGACTTGCCTCACCAAGTTATGATGAGCTGCCTTATTTGAAATAAAAACTAAAGTGCATTTGGAAGTGTTTTGAATAGTTATTTATGAAAAAATACAACTGATACTCTGATTTTGTGTCAAACTGTCCCAAAAAGAAGAAAATTTGAAAATCAAAATATTTAGCTCCAAATAAAATACTTTCATTTTCATTTCAAAGAAAGATTTCAAGACTATATTTACACACATTAAAAAATAAAGCAAAACTGGTATTTTGTTTCAGATTGATCGGCTATTTGATCCCAAATGCTGTGCATTTTTGGGCTTGGATTACTGAACTTGAAAGTCAGTTTCTCATCCGTAAGGAGTAGGTATCCATATTTTTATATGAGGATACAGATACTTGGAAGTAGATTTTATTTAATTTTGCTTGAAGTTAGGTGTCTCTTGAAAAACCATATATCAGAAGCAACAGCCTCTGGAGTACCTGGTTAAACATCAGATTTTCATAATTTTCCAGTTTGCCAGAATCAGAAGTATTTCTGGAATGAACATTTTCGCTCTTGCTTTTTGTGACATAGTGAAAGATATACAAGGAAAGAAGTAAAGAAAATTGTGCTGGAATCCTGACTCCGGGCACATTAGTCACATCATTTTGCTTCTTACTGATTTCAGAAGCAGTCTATTTACTGTATTTCAGACAGCTTTTGCCATTTGTCAAATAGTTCAACAAATTTAACATGGAAATATTTTTTTGAATACATGTAAATCCAATTTTTGAAAGCAGTTCACTCACTCCAAAGTTTGCTTCAATGGCAATCATTAGTTTAATTTTCTACTTCAATTAAGTCCTTTAGAAAATTTACCCTTAGGAGTATAGCTTCCATTGTCTTCCATTAAAAAGCAAGTTTTAAAAATTTTTCTCTGTTCCCATCCTGTAATGTGTCCCTCATGTTTCCTTCTCCTTCAGTAATGTCAATGTCCTCTCTACCACTATTATGAAAGACTCAAAATTACACAGTATAATTCAGTAAGGCTTATGCTATGTATTGGTAGCTATTTTGCTCTCAATATGGTTGCAAGGATTTGACCAGCAGGTTACCATCCACCTGCCTGTAAAACACAGAACTGACTGTACTTCTGCGAACAAATATATACCAGCTCACCAAGATTCTTGCTCACAAAAGATCTTAATGACTTCAAAGTTTCATACAAGTAAGATATCATTTGACAATCTTAATGATAGTGCACAGCCTTGCAACAATTTAGAAAACGGATGTGCTCTATCAAGGAAACATAAATGTGTTAATGGTGGGTTCTGGTTTCCTACAGAAGGTGTGAATAACTGTATTGATGGCAAACCCATTGCTCTGTATTTACACAGTATACCTGAGGACTGCTGCCCACAGCAGAAACATGCAAAATTAAAGGGGGTGGGGATGGCTTCAATCACAGTAGAATAGTTCTAGCTACCAGATAATATTTTTAGTGTGTGACTTGATATGAAAAGCAACACTCAAAGTTTCAACTCACTGCAAATCAAGTGACATACTGCATAAAATAAATATGCAACTGAGATAAAAAGTATATTTAACTTTATGTAGGCATGTATGGCTCATTGAATGCTTTCACACTTTTCATGTGATTTCTTTGAAAAAGCTATGAAATAGAGTGTACCAGGGAAAACCTTTTCAGAATAAAGTAGAAAAGCATAACTGATGGATAGAAACTGACAACCAGATACTAAAATGAAAATTTAAAATTGATTTCATCATAAAAATAAAAAAAGAGATCTATGTCTTTACTTAAGCAAGCAAGTTAGATTCCCTAGTGCTACTATAAATCATAAATAAAATAAGTTTATTAATCTTACATAGCAAAGATATGATTGAACAAAGCTATTATTGTACCAAGCATTTTCTCCCTAATGTTTCAGCAACATCAAGGTGACTTTATCCAGGAAACTCCGGTAGTATAATTTACCTACAACTAACAAATGGACACAGCATCTTGAACACTTTATATACCAAAAACAAGTCTGCATATTATTTTTCTTACTTAAATGGACATAAGTTTTACACTTATATCACTTTTTAGGTAATACACTTTAACACTTCCCTTGAAAATTGCTTTCAGGTTACAGTCAAAGCACTGCTGCACTTGCAGTTTGTTTTGACCATGACATTTTCCCTTGCTAGGATGATAGTACACCCTTTCAGTCTAATAAACACTAGGCGTAAAGACAATTTATGTTGTGGGAAATTTGGAAAATATTGACATCAAACGTTTTCAGTTTGTTTACTCCTAACACCAAACCAATACATTCTAAAATCTGAATCTGATTTATTACAACATAACCAATGCTTCCTATATTAAGGGCTATTCCCACCATTCTAGTACCGACTCATTTTTTTTACTTCTCAGTATAACTCAAACTGTTTATCCTTCCCTCAGCAGTGATTCCACTGCTTGTTTTATCTTGAAAATTCTCATATTTTTTTTTGCACAGGCCAAAGGGGAAGACTTTTTGGTGTGTCTGAAGCAATTTTGTCATGCTGCTCATGAAAAAGTAGCATATCATTTTCAGAAAGCATTCAGTGTGTGGTGCATGCAACTGAACAAACTTTGGCTTCCTGATTTCAAATGTTTTACCACATGTTTTTGCTGGTTTTGACTGTTTTGACTGTTTTTATTTATGATAAGATTTAGTAAGAAATTAGGATTTTAACTATACCAATTCCCCTGTTCTCTTTGCTCCCACACACTGTCTGGAGATTAATTAAAATTCATTATTGAAGAGAGAAACCCTTTTACTTTTATTAAGTCCTCACATTTATAGAGAGGTCTTTTATTTAAGGTGAAATTTTCTTGGGTGCAAAATACTTTCTGAACAGCTTAAGCATTCTTCTCAGAAAATCCTCAAATCTTGGGAATGCATCATCTTCTCATGAAATATATTTGGATTCCCATTTTCTTTTATAACAAATGCCTCAGTCCTTGGTATTTCAAAGAAAACTTTGCACCAGTACCAGTGCAGCAGTGACATATATGAGGAAATGGCATTCTAACCGAATTGGGTGTTTCTCTTGAATCAGAACTTGTTTAGTCTTTGACTGATCTATTGTATAAACTGGAGTCATTTGTCAGTTGTCTCTGTAATTTGGATTTGATTTCTAACTTGAAAAAAGCATGTAAGAAAGAAGGCATGAAGCATATGTTGCTGACGTTTCTTAGAAAAGATTTGGTGACTGAGTATCCTGGAGCAAAGTGTCTATTCTTAAGTCTGGAGAAATAAAGCCCTTAGTCCAGCAGTATGTTATTTTGAACTGTGCTATTGTTTTTTAAGACTTTTTCTGTGAATAAATAAATGAATATGTTATATTATATAAATAATGTGTATAATATATGATGTATAATGTATGAATAAATACATAAATGAATACATAGATATTAATTTTTATTTAATTTTTCATTTTGTAATACTAAGTTCTAAACTTATAATAAGTCTTCAATTAGACTGCTAAGATTTCAGTTACACTAATAAATTACTGGCTTTACACATCAGGTATTTCCTTTTGACCTATACAGAGGTTTCGGGTGTAACAGAAACTACTCAAATATCTTGACACCAGGTGTCTAGATGCCTTTTAATTCACTTTACTGGTTTGTTAATGGTATCTAAGTCATCCAGTACTTTGAGGTAGAAGTACCAATTTGTTTTAGCTCAGTTAAGGAGAAAATGCAAAAGGGAAATATGCAAAAGTAAGAGTGTATTTGTCAACCTAACTGCCAAAATGTGTCACAGAAAGGCAGAATCTTTGAAAAGAACATAGAAAACCAGCAACAGAAATGCTTTTTTGCCTAACAGACACCAGGCTGAACACAGAGATGAGCTAAAACTGTAGTTAACATACACAGACTTAGATGACTTTGGTTTAGGCTTCAGGTCAGTCTTTGTGATTTGTCTTTATAATATCTGTAAGCAGGCCTATCTTAAAACAACATAGTTTTAAGAAGATTGAATTTCAGGTGAAATGAAAGCATGAAAGAATACATAGAGGGAAACAATATATTTCTAATTCTTTTCTATGCTTACCTTTGAAAGTTCCTCTGAATCAGGAAAAGAAGTATAACAAAAATTTATTCTGGAAATGGTCTGAAAAACTCTCATGGCAACTAGTTAAGTTTGGCAACATTCATTATCTGAAATTCAGATGTTGATTCTTTCAAGTCCAGTATAACACTGAAACATACACATTAATTAGCTGCATAGATACATGCAGTTCTGTGTTTAGATCAGATTACAGAGAGTGCTGTTTGTTACATAAGAATTTACATTTAGATTTGTTCACCTGTGTACTTATACAAATTTACAGTGAAGTTTAATGATTTTCTTGTGTTGCTGTATTGTGTTACAGCATCAGAGTGGAACCTGTTTTTTCTTCTAGAAACAAAATTTTAATATATATTGCTCTCATAATATCTAAGGAAAAAGGAGAAATCCATTAAAAATACCTATAATAAAGATTCCCACCCCAAAATTATTCTTCTTAAGCCATTGTCCCCATGTTCATTTCCTGTGCTCAGTGGAGAAGTCTGAAAATAAACATGCCTAGAACTGTGTCCTGGAGGTTATGAAATCCAGGCAAAATTTTATGCAAATTTTGTGGCATCAGATGGTGAAATCAAAACTTGCTTAGTCTTCTACTAACATGTAAATAATAGCTGAGAACTTGCCTGAAGTTAAGAAGAATTACATGAAAATCCACAATGAATTCTTTATCCAGAATTCATTAGTCCATGTAGATTAACCGTCATCTCATCTACTCGCTGCTAGGAATACTTGAACTACAAGCCAAATTTCTGCAATAGTTGCAATTTCATGGTTTGAATGTGGTATCACTGAGATCAAGAGCTTAGAAATATTCAGAAATGAATTTGACATTCATGTGGCAATGAGATCTTTCCATTGTACTAGGAAATATTTTTAAAAAAAAAGAAAGTAAAAGGCATAAACCTTTATGCTTCAGGGCAGAGGCTCACCCTCAGCAGATGATTAGGAAGTCAGTCAGTTAATGCACAATCAGCTATAGACACAATTTGCTGCTTCCACCAAAGTGAGTAGGCCTGATTTCTGGTGGGAATAAAATGTTGAACTAGAGAGATCCATGGTCTGATCTTCCATGGCAGCCTTTATATTTCATAAAAGCCCTTTTCCGTTCAGTTCTGAGATACAATTTTAAAGGGTCATTTGTTAACTCTGTCTGCAAACATATAAGGGCACTTGAACCAGCTGAGCTCCAGTTCCATCCAGAAGCAGTAAACCTTACTAGAGGCTTTTAAAATAATTAATAGTCTGAGTAAGTTCATTATCATTTAAGATCTATTTTAGCTACACATATTAATATTCTGTTTTTGTTGCAGAGCTATTTAGATACTGCCATTCATTGATAATAAGTCATTTATTCCTCATTAACTGTTAGGATGGATGTAGATATTCATTATAGCAAGACAACAGACTCATTTAACTGCACACAGTACTTGATTATACACACGAACATTGACTGGAATGTAAATTTCATTCTACATAAGTCTCATCTTGGTTGTTATTCCCACCATGGGATAAAGTATCTTAACATAATCTGCTGTAATTTTTTTTTTCTTTTTTAGTATCTGTCTTAAACCGTAAGAAAGAACATAATAAAGACTGGTGATAATCTCAAATTGGGTAAATAGTGACACAAGAAATAAAGGTTTCCTCATGTAAACTGCTGTTGAGTTTTAAAAATGTTCTTTGAAGTGATGTGTCCTTTCTTGATAGTTGTGCCAAAATTAGTACAATCTTAAAATAGATGAGATGCAGATTTAAAGAATGTAAAACCTTAACACATACTCATTACACTGGTCATGGACACAAGCTTTTACTTTCTTATGAAATACAGATATTCTGTGTCCGAACTACAGAAATCAAAGGCCAATTTGTCTCTGTCAAATGGAAATAAAAGTATATCTCTGTCATCTTTTGCTGTATACTAAGCCTGATTTCTTTTTTCTGTGTATATTTGTGATTTTTTTTCCTTTTTCTTTTCAGTTTTACCTGTGTAAATTGATAGAAAGCCTTTATGTATATATGCAGAAGTATTGTAAGCATCCTTCAGTTATTAAATACTACACCACTGCAATGCTCAGAGCATTGTACAAGTCTTCTAGTAATGCAAGAAAATTACAGCTTTGAGATAAAATGAGGCTTTGCATGGTAGGTGGGTCAGGTCTACTGCACTATCGTATGAAAGGAACTATGACTCAGTGACACAACTGCATTTGTCGTCTCAAACAATGTAAGATAACTTTGTGTTGTTTTTCCACGGCCCTACTCAAGGCTTCCCCACTGCAAATGTATATGCAAATATTTTGCAAGATATAGGTTCTTCCCCAGGGGGTGTACATGGGATCTTTGCTGCACATTCAATTATGTTTACCTTTTCTGAAGGCAAATAGGTCTCTTTTTACAAGCTAAACCAGAGGTTCCACATATTTCTTATGGAAGTATAGAGAATAAGTAATGCAGCAGTCCAAAACAGCTTAAAAACTGGGAGGAAAACAGAGTTAAGTTTTAAAGAAGAAAAATAGCTTCATCAAGTCAGTTATCCCAGTTCTGCTGTTCAGCTTGTTCAGTTTGCAGAGAAATTATCAGTTGCCTAGAGCAATAGTTCTTCCTTCCCACTCTGGGTGGAGAAGACTGCATTCGTCTTTGTCAGCAATTAACACTTCACGCACAGAAATTCAGGCTTTTAGAGTGGGTAAGGTCCTTTTATACTTCTTTCTGCATATTGAAGTGCATACATTGAATGTGGCATCCTGTTGCATATCCAGCTGATGTGATGTCTATATGTGATGTAACTATACATCAAAACTGCAAAAAAACAGAGTTGTTAGGCAATCATAATTTATCTTTTCTTTGATATTTGGGATTTATGAAGGTGGATCATCTAGCTTTTAAGGACAAAAAACCCCAAAGAAACATTCTGAAAAACAGACTTTTTCTTAGGAAGAAATCTGCATGGTCAAAACATAATTTTGCACTGCAGAATAACTGACTGAGAACTTTCAATTAGCTTTGCTGAAAACCTTTGAATATGGAGGAGACAAGACATACAGTACCTTGCAGGACTAAACTGTTCAAAGTTCTATGAAAAAAAGCCAGTGCAGAATATGCTGTGTATAGGCAGTAATACTGAAGAGTCCAAAGGCTCCTCATATTTTCCAACTGAAACCAGTTTTCCTTTGAACATACTCTCAAAAGTAAATCGCATTAAAGACTCTTTCCATCCACATTTGAACTTTCTATTCTCTTCCACTTCCTTTCAAGTCCTTAAAAGTTCTTGGTTTTTAATGGCAAAATATATTTTAGAAATTCTGTTAGTGCTGAAAAAATGTCAAATTAATGCATCTGTGAAGGTAATAAAAGATTGTGAATACTTTAGAATCAGCAATTAGAGTATAAGAAGTAGGCAACAATATAATTTGATGCAGATTCCATGGTCTGAACATTTTTTATACTATGACATGCTTCCAGAGTTATGCAAATATATGTTTTATTGGTTTAATTCACTTGATCATTTAGATGTAAAAAAAAACCCTCTACAGATATATCTAATTTTTAAAAAAGCTGGTACTACAAAAGTAATTTAATAAGTGTACCACAAAATTGAATTTCCTGTTATTCCATGAATCTCCTGAAAAAATGCAGGAAATTCTATGTTTCATTATCCTAGCGAGTCTTACCGAATTTTGCAACAAAGCAAGTGCTATTTATATTTTTCTTTAAAGTTGGCAAAATATCAAGGCTGATTCAATCAGATTGGTGGCATGATCGTTGACAACATTCTTGAAGTATTCTGATTCACATTAGAAATTGAAGACATATGTTGTGGGAGAAGATGCCTTAAGAATTAAAATATTGTTGATTCAGACAGATGGTAATTTTTTTAGCAAGGAAAATGAGAGTCAAGAATATGACAGCTGAATAAAAGTTAAAAACTATTAAACCTGATAAGGTCAAAGATTGGATGGGGCAAGAAGGGGGTGGATTTCAAAATAACTCTTAAAAATAATACTTTATGGAAGAAAGGGTTTCTTTCCCTGATGATCTTCATCACCAGAAACATTTACTTTTTCTTTTTAAATGCACAACTAGTATGAAACAGACACTGTTTGGAAAAAAGAATCCCTGAAATTCATTCAAGGTTTAGCTCTTTTTAGCTTGCACATCAATACTGCTTTATGTTATTGGATTCTTTATTCAGAAGTATTCACTCAGGGCCAAACTGTGTAGCCTGTATACACACGAGTGAACATGTAAACATGAAAGTTCTTCTGCTATAGCCAATAAATTTAATTGCTTATTTATAGATTGGCAACACCGTGTGGGATTCTCTGTTCCTTTCCAGTTCCAGAGAGTGACTTTAAATCTTTGACCACCATTTCATTTCACCCACATTTTTTTTTTCTCAGCTGGTAAGTGTTCTTATTTTATTTCCTTGCTAAGTTTGTATGTTTCTACTTGATTAGGTAGAGTTAAATTTGATGCTATGCATCAACAGCTCTTTTCAAAGAATTCAACTTTGAAAGCTTAAAAGAAAAATAAAAGCTTGAAATGTGAAACATTAAAATTACAACCATTTAAGGAAGCCTACCTCTAAATACCAGATTCCAAGTAGAATTTATAAATGAAACTGCTTAATCAGTGTTAGATCATCTCATATAAAAGCAATAAAGAGGTACAGCAATACAGTAAATACTCTGACTTGGGGTGATAAAACAGTATGATTTGAATGAAGACTAGTTTGAATACATCGGTCATTTTATTTTCTTTGAATCATGATAAATTTGTTTTCTGCTGACATAAAAAAATATTCTTGGATCAAACATTAAAGAACATACTTTATTTATGTCCATGCAGGCTTGAAATTCTTAATCTTAAAACCACATTGAACCTTCAGATAACCTTTAACACTTAAATTACATTTAGGAGAGGCTGTTTCCCCAAACTTCAGGATCCAAAATTCTACTATTCCAGAATAAGGCAATGTTTTCTTAGAACTGTAACGCCAATCCAGCCTTCTAAACAGGTTCTTCCCATTAATTCATTGAAGTTTATGTCAGGCTTTTACTTTCTACAGTGAACACTTTCTGGCATATTCACTCTACTAAATAGCTATCAATACTTGGTGTTATCTTTATTAGGTGAGTGTCATTAAAAGGACACAGAAAGAGAAAGTTGTAAGATATTTATTGTAAGTAATTCTACCTGCTGCCTAGCACCAAGCAAAATTTCATTAAAGGTGTCTGCTGGGTGACACTGCTACTTTACTCTTTATTGACCAAAAGCATCTTTTAATAATTCTTATAACAGAAATAAAACACATGTACCCAGTTGTACCATACTTATGGGAATTTAGGATAAATCCATACAACAGTGCTGGCTGCCAGCTCAACTCTTATTTAATGTTTTGCATATGCAATACTTTGGAGTGCTTAAATTTAAAACAGACAGTTCTCCTCATGTAGTATTTTGTAAAACAATGTTGTAAACCAACACTTGTGGATAAATAATGCCTTTTACTTTTTACAGTATGGGCTGAATATGCAGACAGATTACCCAGGCTTACAAGGATACCAGTCTCAGAGCAGAGTAGAACTGAGAAAGTCTTGAAGCCTGCTTTGCTATTCAGCACCCTTTTTCATGACAGAGTCTCATTTCAGATGGTGTGCTAGGGACAGCTGATCTAGCATGTAGGGGTAACCTAAATCCTAGGTCATCTAAAAAATATTATTTCCACTTTTATTGGTGATTATAAAAGTTCAGAATATGCATTATCTCTTAGCCAACCACAAATTAATCAGAATTCAATGTGGAAAATAACATCTGTATTCCCTGAAAGAAAAATGAAAACTATGCAAGGAAATCACTAAGAAACAAAGAGACTTCTGAGGAAGTTCTCTGTGGTCTTTGGAAGTATTTATGTGATAGAGAATGATAGGCACCTATTTGTACTATCTGAGTGAAACTTTGGATTTTATTTATTCTGTAGTATGTAACAGCCCTATATCAGAATCATTCTGTAACAGATTCTTATTCCAAAAAGAATGATGTTCTTCTTTCACTGAAGTTGTCAAAGGATCGCCGAGTGCAATATAGACAAGATTTCAGAATACATGATTGGACTTTCTCATATTACAGAAAAGTTTATTTGTAGGAGTAAAACATATTTTTATGGTGTGGTCAAAGCTTTTCTTTTCTTTGTTACTATGATCACATCAAACCTCCATCCCTCAGGACTGGTATTTTTGTTATTGAAAGCATAATTCCTTCTGATCCAATTGTGAGTTCCAACTGTATTAAGACTGAAGGCTGGAAGTCTGCCACATCCATCCAGAATTTTAATTAGATAAAACTATGTGCTTAGACTTAAGCACAGGCTTAAACTCTTTGTTTGACTGGCATCTATGTCAGTATCTTGGCAGGAGCTCAACAAATACAGCCAAAAGCAATTAACAAAATAAGGGCTTTTTTAAGGTAATGACTTTACCTATGACTTCACTGGATGTATAGACAAGCCCAATAACTGATGGATAAGTTTAATTTTGGAAAAACTGAAAACATAGAATCAAATTTATATGGTCTCTTAGACAGCAATGGTACATGAAGCCTTGTCCTACCTGCATTTAAAAGAGTCCTAGATACTTCATGCTATTAGAGCAGCTTTAGGTGGAAAATACTCTTTAAAATTTTAAAAATAACTGGGGTTTATATTACTGTAAATAGATCAAAGGAAAAAATCTATGACATTCAAACGGTAATTTTTTAAATTATTTGCTATCTAGAAACACGTAAAAAAAAAAATCTGTAAAAAATTTAATTTCCACCCTCCAAAGACACTCAACAAAATACTTTCCTAATTTCCAAATTAGTTCAGTTGATTTGTCACTGTTTTAAAATTGCTACAGAATTGCTATTCTTTTATCAGAGATAAAATTGAAGATGACTTATATGCTGGAGTAATCAAATAGATTACTCAATCTTCCTGAAACCTGGCATCTCATTTCAGGTAGTTTGGTTTCATGGACTTGTTCAATCTGCCTAATTTGCTTACTAGTTGATTGTTATTTTCCTTACTCATTAGCACTGTATATGGCTATCTTCAAAAATGCTGTTTTAAAATCTGGAGTTCTTGTACTATAAAGGCTAATTAAAAAGAAAGAAAAGCAAACATATGATTGATACTTTCACCCCCTGTGTAAAAAAGATCCGTTTAGGAAAGCTCTTTGCTTCTTTAGAAAAACAAAGTAAAGTTCAGGTAGAAAGCAGCCACTGGAATGAAACATGACGGAGAGTATTTAAACTGCAAGGAAAAAAAAAATCAAGCCTATCATCAGGTAGCTAACCAGATGAGTAAGTATATCATCTACTTTTGGCTGAATGATGCTAGCTGACTACTATGTAGCATGATTACATATATGATGGGTATGATCTTAATGTAAAAAAAAAAAAAATTAGAAGCAGCAGGCAATCTTAAATATTAATGAAATGTAATAATCTTTCCTCTTTTTCTAAAGCTAAAAAGTACATGAACATGTCAAATGGATAAACAAAAATACTCCAATTAAAGTCTAATAACTAAATAATATATGGAAAATAGAAAAGGAGCCTTTTCTTCTGGTTTTTTTTTTTTTTTTGTGAGTCTTTCATTACCATTATGGTTTAACTTTCATGAAAGCTTCCAGTAAAAGCAATGAACATGAAAGTCTGCCCCGACTAGAGCCAATGACAAAAGTCCAGCTCATAGGAAAAAAAAAGGTCAGTTACAGTGAAATCCTTCATTGTAAGCATTCATGTCATCTCTTCTTACCTGAGGTCTGAACTATGAAAATACATTGTAACAATCCCTTTCTTTTCACTACTGTGCCTTAATTTTTCCCTGTAAACACTGTGGAAATTTGTTATGATATGGTATTTTGCTTGGGTTGCTATCACCTAGGATGTTACAGAACTGTACAGTATAAAAGTCTTGTTTTATGAGCCTTGTAAGAAATTGGACTCTAATGTCCTGTAACAGTGAATTCCAAAGGTTGAGTCTTTTGATACAGAAAAAAAACCAATCTCTTCATCTGTTCTACATTTTGCTATCTCCATTTTTAATAATAATTGTTTTTTTTTATTTCTATGATATTCAATTAAGGCCCAATCTTTTATCTACCTCTCTTTGTTGCCTGTCCAGAAGTTTCCAGTGTCTCCCCCAGTGTATCTTTATCTCGTCTAAAACTTGTATTTACTAACTCAAAGACATTCAATTTTTGCAATAGTCTTCTTTATGTTAGGGTAACCACAGCATATCACAACAAGTTTTCATATTTTAGTATGAATGTCCATTTCAATTCTTTGCACAATCTAATATTTTATTTGTTAAATTCAGGATTTACATTTATGCAAAGATTGAGAATTCTTTTTCAAATGAAGCTTAGCTCACCCTGCATTCTAAATAGACAGAGAATTTTCCAGATTAATGAGAAGAACTATAACTAGCAGAATAAATTAACAGTTGACCCAAACAAAAAAATCTAAGAGATTAGAACATAAATTATTTTATGATGTCCAAACTGGTGGAGAAGAGTTTGATGCAAAGAGATTCTCACCATATGATAGTTGCTTAAAGAAAAATCAAATGGTCTGGGAAAACTAAGATCTACCAATTAAAACATTTAGTTCTGAAACTGTGTTGTTAGCTGGAGAACCTGGGAGACTTGGAAATAAAGTTATCATTTTAACGGTTAATTATAAATGACTGGAAAAAGAGAAGAGGCTGAAGATCTCTGATTAAGTTCAATTCCCAAAAATGTCCTTTGATGTACATTTTGGACTCTTAACAGCCGAGGAAGTGATGAAAAATTGTGAAGAAACTATGCCCAGCAGAAATAATCAATTCCTTCTCCTTTAAAAGTCCTGTCATACCTACATAAGTAGAATTGAAGTAATTTCACAATTTCATGTAAAACCTGGAATACAAATATGTCATAAACACAGTGATGTGCTTCTGATCATAATCCTACCCATTACATTTTTCAGTCTCCTGAATGCACGGAGCCCTGATATCGTATCAAGATAAAGAGCCAGATTCATGGTGGATGAGGCATCAGGAATGACTCTGAGAAGCATGGTGCATCTATTAACCTTCAGGGTTCTGCACTTGCACACTGTTATCAAACAGGTACACTATCCTCATAAAATCTCTTTGGTGACATTTCTTCTTTACCATGATTTGTAAGAACAAGGTGCCACCTCATGGGATCTGTGTAGGAATGAACACCCAACTGAAACTAAACTAAGATCTCTTTTTTTTGAGGGAAAAAAAGCCCAGCAAAATACGACCCACAAGTTTACAGCCTCTGCCTTCTAAAAATATCTTCTATCATAAAATAAACATGAATTAGATAAAGTAACAGAGAAAATATTTGCCTATAATGTGAAAATTAATTGTTGGGTGTTTTCCAGTCTTAAAAAAGTGGAAAGTTCAAAATGAGTAAACTCTCATGCCTCTATGTCTCCTGGTTCTTCTGAAATGCAGAAGAACAGAGCAGTCAAGCCTCTCAGAAGCTTTTGTTTTAAGCATTCCCCAATTCTATTTCTGGGTCAAAGGAGAGCTCTGCATCTAAGACCATGGGGTCTGCAGATCGACATTATCAGCTACCAGATCTGCAACTCCTCATTTCACCAGTCCTCCTGTATGTTCTAGTGCAAAGGTCTTCTGTGCTTTATGTATCACTCAGTAACATGGTTTGGTAACCAATTAACTCTACTAAGAAATTTTGTTTACAATGAAAGACTATTTTTTTTACATTTTGCGGTGGTTTGATTGGTTAATCTCTTACTTTCCCAAACATAGGGGCAGCGAACATCTAACAGAAGAGTATTTAGAAGACAGGTTGAAGACTGACATATATATCAATGAAAACTGACAGCATTTTATTATCTAAAGGAAAAAATGTCAAAAGCCTGTATACATAGTTGTCTATACCTCTAAAAGTTTTGGGAATTTGTAATTAGAAAAATAAATATGAGACTTGATTTAATCTTGCCTCAAAAGCTGAAGATCATTGGCGCTGAAGATTTATATTCTATAATGTATATTAATATGACAAGGGAGTTTACCTTATACAAATATTGAGTTACAAAGAAACAGGGGGCTTTTTTGCATTGCTTAGCTTACCCTCAGTTGGACTTCTGAGGATTAGAGGTGCAGGAAGGTAGGCTGAAAAAGTCATTACCCCTTTAATAACCTGCAAAAAATTTTTAAAAGTTCAAGTAAACCTTTTGACTAGATTGCAAGTTCCTTTTAATAGAACAATGCAATTAATCATAAAGTACTGCAGATGATAATTTGAATTACAGCTTAAAGATAAATGATCTTATTACAAGGGTTTTCAGGAATATTTGCTCATCTTTTATGAATTATTTTGAGGTGTCATAATTTGAAATATTGTAAGTGAGATTACTTTAGAGGTCACATCAGAGTAGTCAATTAGACTGCCTTTCCACTTAGTGCAGAGAAATATCATGATCTATCCCATGTCTTTTAGGTTGAGGAGACTGACACTAAAGATACTTGTTTTTCTCCACTGCCTGTAAAGGAAGTCACAATGACTGACTTGTATATACATTATAGATACCTGAAGATAGAACACCTGATCCAGTACCTTGTGCCTGAGCTTTTAAGATACTGGGGCAGGGTGGGGGGTGCTAAAAAATCTACCCTTTGGGTTCAAACTCTTCATTTTGTTCCGTGTCCTGTGACTGAACTCATGTGCTGTTTGTACACAAATAATAACTGTAAACTGTATGTTTACTTCAAGCTGGGTACCTAAAACTCAGTCCACATAAAATTATTGAGTGCTTCCAAAACATAAGCTGCATAATTCATTTGGCAGCATCCTAATTAATTTGTATTTTATCACTTTAAAAGTGAGGTTGAAATGTATTATATTTTTTAATAAGCCTTATGTTACTGAGCTTCAGCTCTGCCCTCACAGTTTTATGTGACAAGCAAGATTCCAGAGTAAAGAAGATAAATTAACTGTCCTACACAATGAAGTGGATTCTCTGCTTCCCTTGACTGTGTTATGCAGTTACTTGATCATGCCTTTCAACTGCACTATTTAAATAATAAATTCTTAAATAAGAACATTTTTTTAATGCTGTACATCACTTCTATGATAATTACAGTAATATTGTTGGCACTCAGAAGTCTGTAAATATTTTTTACAATCTACTAAAGTGTTTTGACATGGCATTTATTAAACCAAGGAAAACAGAAAGAAAAAATCAGATGCACTACTGTGAATTGAAAGATAACAAAGCCAGTACAGTGGCACTCATTCATAATGTTTATATACTTGTTCTACACTCAACTGTGGCTAGCATTTCATTATTTTACCAAAAATTCTTAATCCTTTGATCTTTGGCCTTCCCTCCTTTACCACAGAGAATTAGAGGTGAAGTAGCCACAAGCTCACTGGTTTATTGGAAATCAGGACTAAGTAAATTCTATTTGCTGCTATTCACTGCCGCCATCATCATTGCACCAGGTTTCTGAAAGAGCAGAAGGCAATCGCATGAGTCAAATGTTCAGCCCGTGACATGGAAAGCATTTCACTAACAGCATATTATTGCAGGTCGCAGGTTTACACAGTTTTTGTGGGGGCTGGAAATTTTTCAGAAAGATAATGGCCTGGTCTACTTTGGTTACTTAACCGGTGTAACTGCTGGCTTGGGATGTATTATTTCAACACATTATCTATTGAGAATATATTTTATATTAATATAAATATATATTAGCTCAGTAGTTTTCCTTTCTTTTTTATTTCTTTCCAACAGTAATAGTCTAAAGGATTTTTTTACCTTGTTTTATACATGAATATTCCTGGCAGGAGAGAAAACTAAAATGTACATAAGCATTTTTGGAGTTGCATGGTAACAGCAAAGATCATCATAATATCATCTGAATCCATCACCAGAATGCTGACACAGGTATGTATTTTTTTCAAAAAAAAAAAATTATTTGTTTGCATTTTCTCATTATTTACTTTCTTTTCATCAATTATTATAGACATTGAATGCTGTTACTTTCATAAGCAGATCTGTGTAAAACTCTTCTAAAATAGTAGTGTCATATGGTCAAGGGAAACTTCTTACCCTAGACCAAAGTTTTATATTTTCTAATAAGCTAGAACAGAAGAATATACTTCAGAAGATAATATACTCTATTTATTTTCTTACAGTTTTCACGTAGCCTGTGGTTCCTGCTTTTGAAGGCTGAGCTGGGAATATACGCACTGATTGTAAGACTAAACCTAAGAATAAATCTGCAGCAATTTCCTTAGGTTCATATTTTGACATGGACAGGTTCTCAGTGAGACCCAAGCTCAAAATCTGTAATGAAAAATGTATAGTTATTTTTAAGAAAGTTTTTTAAAATGCATATCTTCTATTCCAGTTGCATAACAAGTAAATAGTTAATGAAAATACATTTTGAAAATAAATTTAATACATTTTTAGACTGACAACTCAGCAATATGCATCAATCAAGCTGAATAACAATATAAATGCCATGCCAAGAATCCTATAATTAAGGTGATCTTTCATAGAAGTCTTGGAATTAAAGTGAAATTTGACAGCCTCTCTCTGAAGGAAATGGTAATGCAGATACATCTGACCAGGCTTTAATTGTGGAGGGATGCTGTACTCTATTTTCTTAATGATTAATAGTTTTTTTGACCAAAATAAAAGAAACTGTATAAACAACCAGTATAAGTAGGTAAAGTAAGGTAAATACAAAGCAAAATTCAGTCCAAATTTTTTTCCAGTGATAGCTCAGGCTAATAGTATAGTGTATTCCAACAAACTACATTATCAATACTCATACAAATAGAATTTTCAGAAGAATCAACAGCTCTGAATTTAAAGCAAATAAACCTTTAAAATCTCAGAAAACTGGTAGAGATTTAACTTGCATTGCCCCACTAACTAAATTATAGTTTCAGCACAGTCAGTTGTAATAATGCTTACTGCTTATATACAGACATTTGAAAATTGCTGTTACAGAAATATGTTGAATGTAAGGCATTGAAAATTGACCCATGAATAAAGTCTTTCAGGTACTGTAAATGTTCTGTTGCCTTCTGTTTGGTCAAACTATATTGCAATATACTTCCTTGACTGACAACTGAAGTTGTTGCTTACTATTATTTACATTACCATGATACTTAGAAGTCTATTAGAGGCCAGGATCCCTATGCACAAATGTGAGCCAAGAACACAATCCCCATCCAAAGAATTTTCAAACTAAGTAGAAGATGAGACAACAGATGGACTGAGACAGATGGCTGGAGGCTGGGGGTGGTAAAATAAAGCCCAGAGACGATATTAGGCAGCGGTTTTAAAACTCTATGAGTTCAACAATTGTCAGATGCTTTGAAGACAGCTTGAAAAAACAGAATTTTAATTGGGGTTCTGAGGAATTATAATGAAGATCTGAAGGTGTCTATATGGGTTTCTTGACTGGGTGGGAAATTTACTCTTTTTATATATATATATATATATATATATATATATATTTTCATGCATGCATAGATACCTGTCTGAAAATCTGGTTAGCAATGATAATTTAACTTGTATTTGTGCATAAGATTCCTCCCACTAAGGTGAAATGAGAGAAAAGGATAGATGAAAAGTAATTTAGATGAGAACCTGAAAAATGTGAATCAGGAAACAGCTAATTTACCAGTACTTAGATATCTTTGTGATATCTAATCTAAGTCTACCTTTTCATTCTGAAGATGTGCTCCCTCAAGTCAGCTGGCGTCTTTAGCCTCAATAATATTTGTGTGAATAGCTTTATAATGTGGGTGCTTTTGAACAGTATCCCACATGAATCAGCTCTGTGGTGATGGATCTTATACTTTTCTGAATGAACACAGATTATCAAAAAAAATTAAGCTCCACATACCTCTCAGTGAAGGTTGAGAGCTTTGCAGCTAAGAGGAACAAAACAAAAAAAAAAAAAAAAAAAATTGCAGCCAGTGATACACTTTGAGCTCTGGTGGAATATTCTTGCTCACAGACGGAAATTCTGAGTTGCTTGTCTTGTAGTGTGTCTTGACATGACCTACTATCCACAGTGACAAGCATTCATGGAGATAATGTTTCCCTGATTCCCACACCTATGGAGAAGTATAATTAATAATCTTCTGGTGCTGAAGAGGAAACAAGTATTGATTCAGATACTGACACAAGGAGTTCACATAATGTCAAAAAGCTTAATTTTACTGTGCTGTTATTGAAAAGGAGGAAATGGATCTCTTCTCATTTTCTCTTCCAGACTGCTACCATAGGCTTTAGTTACTTCATTGGAATCAGTTTCTAGAACCGAAGCCCAACAAACTTCAAAAATTCTGTGGCAATTCTAGTGGCAAGTGGTTCTGGGAATGGTCAGTCAATAGCAGGGAAAACCAAGTGGGATAGTGTGGTGGGTTGACCCTGGCTGGATGCCAGGTACCCACAAGCCGCTCTATCACTCCCATCCTCAGCAGGATGGCAAAGGGGAGAAGATAAGATGGAAAAAACTCGTGGGTCAAGATAAAGGCAGTTTAATAAAAAAAAAGTAAAGGCCACACGTAGAAGCAAAGGAAAACAACAGATTTATTCTCTACTTCCTATCAGCAGGTGATGTCCAGCCCCTTCCCAGGAAGTAGAGCTTCAGTACGTGTAGCAGTTGCTCCAGAAGACAAATGCCCTAATAACGAATGCCCCCCCAACTCCTCCTCCTTTCTCTTAGCTTGTATTGCTGAGCAGATGTCATATGGTATGGTATTCCATTCCCTTTGGTCAGTTTGGGTCAGGTGTCCTGGCTATGTCCCCTCTCAAGATCTTGCCCACCCCCAGCCTACTGCTGAGGGGGAAATGTTGGAGAGACAGCCTTGATGCTGTGCGAGCACTGCTCAGCAGTAGCCAAAACGCTGGTGTGTTAGCAACGTCTTTCTAGCTACCAATACAAAGCACAGCACTAGGAGGGCTGCTGTGGGGAAAATTAACTCCATCTCAGCCAGACCCAATACAGATAGAAATAATTGTATTTAATAAGCAGTTCAGAAGAAAATTTTTCACCATCAGGACAGTCAAGCAAGCTATGCAACTTGACCCTGTTTTGAGCAGAAGGCTAGACTAGAGATCTTGAGGTCCCTTCCAACCTGAATTATCCTATGAACCAAAGGCATCCTAATTCAGAACTGAGCACCCATTATTGGAGGAAGGAGCAATAAACCATGAACTGTACAAAATAGTAGGTGTGCCCGGATGCTTTAGTGCCTCATGATTTCAAGCCCATAATTCAACAGAAATTTTTCTGGAAAGTTTCTCTAATATGGACCTTCGCTAAGACAATGGAAGTATCTAACATGGGAGTACTATGGCTGCAATATTGCCATTGCAAACAGAACAAGAACAGATACTAACTTTGAGAGAGACCAGCAATGGGAGACAGTAAACTAAGTAAACCTCAAAATGCAAATTGCAGTTTTCACATGTAATATTATTACCCCCAAAAAATCCAAAGCAAAATTAACATTACAAATGTAAATTTTCAGTTTGTCTTTTTTTATTGTATTCTAAATTTGTTTCTTGTGTCTACATTTTTCTTTTTTTCTTTTGGCAATGCAGAGAATTGGCTTAATTAGACTGCATTAGATTTTAGGTTTTTTCCTTCTCTTTTATCCAGTTTCATAACTTCATGAGAAAAAGGGCGAAAGAAAAGATGATAAAGAAATCCATGTAAAAAATTATAACTCAGGACCTCACCTTGTTCATTCTATAGTTGTGAGTATCAAAGTATGAGCACAAAATAATACAGGTTTTTGAAGTTAAGAAAAAGTTTCTTATGTCAAATTTAAATACTTTTAAAAATATCAGTATTTTAATTTGATTTTTTATTTTTTTATTTATATATACATATAATTATATACTTAAATGTATCACTTTCCCATCCAGATGAAAAAAAAAAGTCTTCAGTGATATTCTTAAATTCCAAACATTTCAATCGGTTAGACAAAAGTAATTGTAATTTTGTAATAATTGTAATAATGTAATCCTTCCTATATGACATAATCTTCCTGTATGAATACCCTTTATTTCTGCCTAAATTAGACTATGTGTTTGAGGAACCTAAAGATATCTAAACTTGATACAAAGACTTAAAGTATTGTAAAAGGGTATAGATTCCCTTTCTTGTTACATAATTAGTTATGTTCTTTGTTAAAAAAAAAAAAGTTATTTTGTGTACATTCAGGGTTTAGTGATTGAATGTTGCATTCTGGATCAAGTGAATAACATTTGTGTAGTATTTTACTAAAAGAAAGAAATGGACAATGCTTCATTTTTCCTTAGGCATTAATTGTAGTGTATGAATAACTTAGGGTCTTCTTAGGGGATGATAGGTTTATTCTTTTCTCAGTGTTTATATATAGATCTGGAATTATTAGTATGTTTCATTACAGCTTTTTGAAGAAGTATTTTTGCAATGTCAAAGACACTTCATAGGAAGCAGACCACATATGAAGACCACTGTTTCCTTGATTGGGAGGAACATGTGAATGTGTGTAGGTATTTTATGATTTTTTCCCCCTTCTTATTTCACTAGCTAGTACTTGAAAGGCTTCAGATTAATTGATTTTTTTAATAGCCTGACCAACTCTTAAAATAAGGATACTAAGCCAAATGTTTCATTTTTCAACAACTGGATTTAGGCCTTTGGAATCAGAAAAATGTATTTATGTTTCTATTTGGTCTGTTGAACTATATTCTCAGTGACAATGATATAGCAAAGTTAATATTTTCCTGTGATGTATAAGAACAGTATCTGTATATGTTTTAATATGTTTTGAGACAAACTACAGGAGAACAAATTGATTTTCAGGTGTGTTTGTTATTCTCAAGGCTCCTGAAATGGCATAAAGTGAGGAAAGCTAATAGCCCTGATTATTAAGTCAGGCTTTGTTACATTAAATTTTCTCAGGTAATTAGCAGCAGTTTTACAAATAACATGAGGGAAATAGTTTCCACAAAGAATCCAAAGGGTATACTCCCTGCTGTCTTAAAATTAGTCTGGAGAACTTACTACTAGGTGGACTCATTTGGTTTTTTAAAATCTCATTTGATTTCTGATTGTTGTGCTCAGTTCTCTCATGCTGATTTAGCTTATTCTCCCCAGACAATATTCTTCGATCAATTTAATTATGAATTGATTTGTAAATATGTGGCAAAAATAATTTATGGTTAGATTTTTCAGTTATGCTTTTTGAAAAAGTACCATTACTGGCCACTTTTTTCCTTCTTGTTAGGAAGTATGGTATCTTTAAAATGTATTTATTACAGTCCAATTGTGCTAGGCTTTCGAACAATGATACTCCCTCTTCATCATAAAATACCCTCTTTAGTTTATTTTTTCCCACATGAGCACTCTGCTGAACCTGCATTCTCTCTTTACACACTACACTCTCATCATCTTAGCAACCAATGTGTAAATTTGCAATATAAATAAGAAATTAATAGAAGCAGGAAAGGAAAACAAATTACAATGTTCTCAACAATTTTAGATTATCATATCCCAATGAAGATTAGATGAACCCACTCTCTTCCCACTTACAAAGAAAAACCCCATTATTTTTAATAAAGCTGGGAATAACTGCTGTTATCTTTCATTATTCCTGTCCTGTAAACAGAACAAACATAGCACAATGTCATATAATCAGCAAAGAGAAAGTGTCTGAAGATTATGCTGTTCGTCATAAAGATTATACAGCCCACTGCAAATGTTTCATTACTTTTTTTTTTTTTCTATCAAGCAAAAAAACTGGCTAGAAAGGTCATGGACTATACTGAAAATACTAGGTTAGGTGAAACAGTAGTAATAAGAAATACAATAGACCAGTCAGAAAAATATTTCAATCAATTCACTCAAGGTCTGTATGAAGTTTGAACCTCCTATAAATGCAGGGAACAATCCTTTTCTGAATTTGTAAGGAACAGAAGCAAAGACTTTTTTTGTTTCTTTAATCAGAATGCAGTTTTTTTATTTTTAATGAAGATTTGCTTGATCTACATTATTCTGAGGAAGTAGGAGAAATTTTATTCTAATAACTTTTGAAGATGTGGGCAAAGAAATGCCAAAAGAAGATCAGGTATTCATTGAGCAGTAACTTGGGAAGAAATAAAAAGAAAGGGGTGAGAATAACGAATCCAGCTGATGACTGTTAGTTCTTCCTATGGGGTTAACCAGTCTTATCTCTCAGTGTCTTCAGTGGGTGTTAAGAATATTCTGCATTTTTTAATGCTCAGTTCATCGACTAGAAAGCATGAAAATATTCTTCATTTGTCTTTTGCTCTACCCAAATATTAAAAATCAAACTCAATCAGCTCTGTATTGTCATTAAAATACATTTTCACCAGTACATGAGCTTTTGGCAGATAAGAAAGTATGTAAGACCAAATCCATTTCAAATCTTTGAGCATTTTTTAAGGATGTATTAAAGGAAGATGGAGCACAGCTTTTTGAACCACAATGATATTGTGTCAGCCATGGAAACAAGTAGAAAAGATTAATACTGGTATACTCTTAAGCTTCACAGAACAAACTCTCCAAATAACACATTATAATCAATAACGAAGAAGTCTAAATTGTAATTCAGTCTTCTTGTATAAAAATTGAACTTTTCCTAGTTACAGTATTCAACTTAATTGAAGTATCATTGAAGAATTCTTTTCAGAAGGGAACTGTTACCCCTATGAAATGAAAACTTTTATGAGGAACAGCTTGATGACTGAATAGTTCCTTCCTTTGCAATGCTAATTATTCTTGTAAAGAAGCCACAAATAGTAAAAGGGCTGTATCCAGTTTCAGGCACAAAACATGTATAATATGACTTTCAGATGAGCAAACATTTTTCATCAAATATGTTAAGACTGCATATTTTCATTGTAAAGATCATTACCTCTCTGAGACCAGACTCACAAAGGTGCTAAAAGATGTTAAAAAGTAGCCTCAGCAGTTTTGGAACGTAACTTTGCCTATACAGATTTCTAAATTTCACCCACACAGCTATGCAAGTCCACATGTAGTTTTGATATTTTTTAATTAAACATATCAATGTTAATAAATATCTTGAAACACAGGACTTTCGGACATTAGTTTTAACAAAAAAAACCCCAAACAAACCTACTGTGCTTGTGTGTACTTCTGTGTACTTTTGCGTGCTTGAATAGTTCTCACTGTCGTTACATCTCATTATTGCACAGGGAACTTGCTTAAGTGCATGCTTCGTTATACAATGATTTCAGCATGATTTTAGCCAGGAGTCTGAAGTTTAGCACGTGCTTAAGTGCTTTAATTTCAAGATTATTTTTTATTTACAACACTACTGCTGACATAAGTTCAGAAAAAGGGAAAGAAGACTGGAATTAATTTTATTTTTATGTACATTTCTATAAAATCTGTACAGTCTTCACAGCTTTTGTACAATCAATATTGCTTTATCAGTATTAGAAGTGTTGTAATTCCATCTAGATCTAATAGCTTCTCTCATAGTCTCATGCTATCTATCTGATTCTATAGATTAATATTAATAGTTATTAATTTCATTGCTGTAATGCCCATGGCTGAACTTTACTGATCTTCAAATGTCTCCAAAGGGCTTTCAAATTAAGTACAGGGCAAAAGACAACTAGCTGGATATAAACAGACAGAGTTAAAGGAAATGATGAGCAAAACTTGTCAATGTGCTAAGCAGTAGACTTAGCACAACAGCATAATGACTGTCAAGTGCTTTTTTGTTGTTGTTGGGGTTTTTTTTGGCTGACATCATGCTCAGAGACAGTAAAGACTACCAGCTTATATTTGATATGACAGAAGAAAAGGAATCAGAAAAGAGAGAGAAAATAAAGGCTGATGTCAAAATGGGAACAAGCTACAGGGATAAACTGTGCAGCAGCATTCTGGATATTCTTGAGCACTATTAGGGACATCAAGTCAAAATTTGTGACTAATCCATGTCTTTAATGAAACAGTTTGTCATCAGTGACAAAGGGAATGAGAAAAGTAAGAGAGCAATTTCTCTATCCTATCTTTATCAAAATGTGAGCTAAAGAAAAACAAACAAAAAAACCCAACAAAAACCAAACCCACTCAAAAAATAATGCAATTCATGAGATGATGGCCACATGATCTTGTACAGGTGTTAAAAAGAGAGTGTCTTGCTCTTCCACTGTAGTGCTTTTGGTCAACTGCCATCACTCAAAGGAGTCAGGGAAACTTCCATGTCCTAGTTGAAAAGAATATTTAATAATTTTTCTTTATTCTGTTTCTAATTTTTGGGGCAAAGAAAAATTTCATAGATCTTTTGGGAATACCTGCAATAGATCTAAATTCCACAGCACTCTTGGCCCATCAGGGACCACTATGACACCCTCCTCACAAATAACTGCATCATACCTGACACTTGCAGTCTTCCAAAGGATAGTTGCTCCTACAGGAATAAATGAGTTAATATTGCATTTTTCAAAGCCAAAATTAAGTATGATAAAATAAGGACTGTTGTAATGGGACAGCTGGATTAGTTTGCATGCTTAAACTATTAGAGAAACTGCTATAGAAAAGATCAAAAGTAATAGTGAATGAAGAAAAGCCCTACTCCCTTTTAGTTTTGATTAAAAATGTTATTTTTACTTTATAATATGCGTTTCAGACTTCTTGAGGTCAAATATCTCTTTACTGGCAAGACAGGATATCTACAGTGCCTTGTTTACACTAGTGTGTCTTGACCTGTGAAGACCTTCTGTGGGTTGTGAAGGATCTAATCACCCTGAATAACCAAAAAAAAGCTTTTGTCATGTTAAGCTTGTTAAGCAAGTTTCCTTTTTGCTGATGCTTTCAGTGACAAGTGAGGATGCACACTCATTCACTCTGAACTAGCTGTGGTCATCAACATCTTCAACATAGGTTACTGAGCACAGATTTGTGATGAGTACTGACCAGTTCTAAATAAATTACTGAAATTAGAAAAATCTTCAATTTCTCAGCACAGGACATTGTTACAGAAAAAGGAAAGGAAAGGAAAGGAAAGGAAAGGAAAGGAAAGGAAAGGAAAGGAAAGGAAAGGAAAGGAAAGGAAAGGAAAGGAAAGGAAAGGAAAGGAAAGGAAAGGAAAGGAAAGGAAAGGAAAGGAAAGGAAAGGAAAGGAAAGGAAAGGAAAGGAAAGGAAAGGAAAGGAAAGGAAAGGAAAGGAAAGGAAAGGAAAGGAAAGGAAAGGAAAGGAAAGGAAAGGAAAGGAAAGGAAAGGAAAGGAAAGGAAAGGAAAGGAAAGGAAAGGAAAGGAAAGGAAAGGAAAGGAAAGGAAAGGAAAGGAAAGGAAAGGAAAAAGGAACTAGAATAAAACATATAAAGCAAATTTGGTAATTTTTCAAAATATTTAATTTTTTTTCAATAATAATAATGAAAAACATTCCAGGCAACTTAAGAAGTTTCCCATTGTAGTATGTAGTATAGAAAATGACACAACATAGATATCTTTTTTTATGTCTAAAGGAAATTGTTGACTGACGAACAGTTTCTGTAGCTGTAGCTACTTTTAAGCACAGTTAAAGCAAAAAAACACAACCTAAATCTTAAGTGCTTAATACTATTTTTCAAAAAACCTAAAAAAAATATTTCCACATTAAGTTTTTTCCCGTGGCTTTGATAAAGTACATATGAGAAAATAGATTTGATTAGTAAAAAAATCCTTTATATTATATTTCATTAGTATAGCCATTATCGAAGCTCTCAACTTGAGAGGATTTTGATTTTTTTTCCTATACCCGAAAGGAATTCATAAATCATTAATTTTATGTAAAATAAAGGGGATTAATAAATTAGAGTGAATTCCTGCCCAGCTATTTAATACATTTTTTTTGTATTTAGAATTTAAATTCAAGAGCCTGCATTTTTTGTCAGCTGGGTTATACTCTGAGGACTGTACAGCTCACAAGGTAACAGACATCATGACACTAGAAAATAATCCCACTTAAACTTTTCTTAAAAACACATACCTGAGTTCCCATTTTGATCTCTTTCACCTCTGGGATCTTCAGCACATCACTACTGAGTACATGTGACCTACTGAATCTCATCTTTTCATGATCCTTAGATTATAAAGCCTCTAAAGTATAATGTATAAAAGTATTCCTTAATTTACCAAATGAAAGACTCTAGTTGAAAAATTCAGTGAATTTGTTTATAATAGACAATATGTTAAAAGTACACAGTAGTTGATCTCCATCCCGTGAAGTGTTCAATTTTAATAGCCATGTATTCTATATTATTTCCCATTGAATAATCAGGAGGCCCTGACTTCTCCACTGAACTGTAAAAGGACACATTTCAGATTGTTCAATTTCTAATCATTCCCCCTTCCTCTTCTGAGGAGAATTTCCAAAGAGCAGACAAGATCAATTTGTTATTAATCCATTCAGCCCTTTTGAGTTATTTGTCTATAGTTGTATTTTTGTTCAATATTAAGACCGAATCATTCTTTGTCTTGTCTTCATAGGTATGTATTCAACATAACTCGGTCAATTTGCATTCCATTAGCTCATGTGTCTTCTGTTTTCTAATTCTGATGCAGTCACCAAACAGTAACTAAAATAATCAGAAAGGTGAAAGAGGGAATTCTCTGAGTTACTGAAACCATATTCCTCTTAGTAATTATTTCTTTCTAAGGTAGTGGAAGTGAGATACCACCCTTCCACTTCCCCAGTGGATGTTTCTTTCTCCTCTATCATAGGCCTTTGTGTAGTCTTTGGATGCGTTGAATGATTCACATCTGAAAAGAAGTTGTTGCTGTTTTCCAGGAGAAAATTTGGTAAAACTAATCTGATATTTGTATATTCATCCAGTTGTTTTCAGCAAGTGCATTTTTTTCTCCGTTCCATGGTTAGATTAGCACTTTGCAGTCCTTTACATTTCTTTGATTAGGTTTGGAAAGGAAGTATAGTAACTATAACTGGGTTATTTTTTTTCTTTACTTCCAAATTCTTTCAGCTTACTCATACTGTTGGAAAATATTACAAAACTGTCTTTACTTATCACTATCTCTGCTCTACCACTTTCTCCTATGCTATTGTAGATTATTTTAGAAGGTCTGCAGAACCTTTCCCTTTTGGCCAATGGTAAATGAAACAGTATCTACAATGCAATACAACTGTATCTGCAAATATGCAGACAAAAATAATGAGAAGCAATTCCTTTGACAGCACTTCATTATCTTTATTAACTTCAATTAATTTTTGCTTGAGTATACTAGATAGCAAACAAACAAATAAACAAAATCTCAGACCTGTCAAATAATCTTGAAAAACCATCTAGCCCAAGCTACAGATAAAATTGAATACACTTCAATCATTCCTGAGAGAAAACTGCCTAACCTGCCTTTCAAAAACTCCAAGAAAGGGTGTTCCATAAATTCCTGAGCAAAATATTCCAAAGTTTCATTGCATATACCATGAGAAAGATCTTCCTAATTTCTAACCAGAATTTATCCAATTTGTCAAGATTTTCTGAATTACAGTTCAGTGTGAAGACCAGTTCCTATAACTTCTACAAAACTGTCTTTCCTAAATTTGAAAAGTCTGAAGGATATTTTCATATTATGGAAGGAAAGAAGGGAAGGAGAGAGGTAAGGCAGAAATTGAGATAATCTCACAGAAATAATCAAGATGCTTGCTACTTGATACTTCCTGAAAAGGAACCTTTGCCTCATCACCGTTTAAAAAAATCCTTCACTTTTATTTCATAAATATAAAACCGATGTCTTCATACTCTTACAGGATTGAATACACTGCATAGAAGTCTCATAAACATCATTGCATCTATCATTATAATAACCTGGAGCTATATACTCATTCTTACCTTCATATTCCAGAGGCAAAGAACACTGGCAGACCCAGAGGGAGTATGTGGCCCTTAGAAATTGACCACAGATCTTCTATGTCTCAGCTGAAAGCCTTGCCCACAAGCATATCCTCACTCCCCCTCAGCTTCTTTCATCTTGAGAACCCTCATTAGTAGTAATAAAATGTGTGCAATTAAAGCCTAATGAAGTATCAACTACATCCTTAAGCTATTCTTCATGCTCAGAACGACTTGAGAGCTTCTTCCTAGTAGGCATTGCACTTGGAAGTGGTGTTCTTCAAGCATGACAATGTTGTCAATAGAAAGATAGTACAGTATGCTGGTTTTGTTTCATCTAATAGCTAATAGGTCACAGACCAGCCTTCTGCTTTCATAATATCATTTTCAAAAATGTTATTTCAGTTGTTTCTTTAAAAACACTTTAGTTCTTATTCTTCTTTGGTCATGCTTCCTTCACCCTAGCTTTTGTGTGTGTGTGTGTGTGTGTGGTTTTTTTTCTCTCTTTCATTCTCTTTTTTTATTTAATTTTTTAGTTTTACCTCTGCTCTACTCAATCAAATATGTTCAACATTTCTAAACAGTGTAAGCCATGCCTCACCTTATTCACTGAATGACTGAAATCGTTGGTGCGTATTTGTCTTCTGTCTCTCGCACTCTGTGTTTTACATTGTAAAGTTATTTGCTTGAGGATGACTGTATGTTCCTTTGATGACAAACTCCCATCTGCTTTGTCTGGTAGCTCTTAGCTTGAAGAATGTATTTGAAAAGAAAGGATATGCTGTATTGACAAATGCAAAGAGATTTGTGTCTGTGGGCCACAGGTTTTCCACTGCAAACAAAGGGATTTTCTTCTTTCCTCTGCATCCCATCCGGAGACCAAACTAAAACAGGTATCAAGGCACTAAGTTTGCTACATGCTCCATTCAAAACAGGTCTCATCCTCTCTCTTATTCATTCCCCTTTCCAAGAGTTTATTAGTTAAATTGCAATAAATTTTATGGAAGGTTTTGACAGACTTCTATAACACAGTTCACTTGTTATACATCTTGTTATCTGTCAATACAGGGGTCGGAGAGACAGTCTTTTAGAATCATATGTGTTCCTTTTCTCTTAAGATTTTTCCCAAGCACAGCAGAAGTAGATTTTACTGGAAAAGGTTTCAGAAATAAAGTAGAAAAGTTGCTATCTTCTCCAGTTCAGCAGTTTTGGGGTTTTTTTCTTCTTAGTGTATTGTTTGCTCTTGTCTTCTGTTGTCTAAAAAACTGATAAATAGCAAGCATCTTGAAACGCTTCTGGTCTATATACAAAGAGATTAAGGAAGTATGTGAAGAGGATGGGGAATTTCTTTGGCTATAAAGAATGGGGTAAATGATGCATATTGCTGTATCATCAACCCCAATTATAATAATTAATAGTTATAACAACTATAAATATATTAATTAAATATAATTAAATAATTAAAATTTCATTTACTATAACAAGCATAATTAATTAAAATATAATTAAAATATTATAATAACATATTGCTTGCAAAAAAGTTGATGCGTTTACATCAACCTTTAAACAACAATCCACAGTGAAACATGCCATGAAATTTCAGATTGTTGGTTCAAGACTAATCAGGATAATTTTCATTGAATACAATCTTCAGAATTTTTGAGAACATCCCATTTCTTTTATGAATTTTCCTTAGAGTTGATTCTACACAGTGATAACAGTTATTTTTTGTAGACATATGGTAGTATCAGGATGAAGATGATGGAGGAAGAAAATTATTTCCTTATCAAAATTTATTGTAAAGCTAAAAATTGCTAATAATACCAATACATTAACTATGGACAAATATTGGCCTCTTTGGAATCTGCTTTGGTCTGAGAGGGCTATATAATGTTCTCACAATGTAAAATTTATTTATCATTTTAAGAACGTGAAAAGAAGCTCTTGTTAAATATCTTATTTCACTAATTTTTACTTTAGAGGTCATTTCTTACATGAAAAAAAGACATGAATAAACACAACTGCTAAAGTAGTTATTAAAATGTTAAGATTTTGTTATTGCTCTTTCATTATTTTAAATGACCTTTTATGTGAAGAATAAAATCAAAATGATTTTATAATATCCAAAATGTCTTCAATTTTCAAAATAAATTTCTCGATGACTACTGAATTTTATACAGTTCTGTAAAACAGAAATAAAGTAATATTTCTAATCTTCCAAGTTGTACTCAAGATTTTGTTAAACCCTTTAAGTCCTTTGACATTTTATTTCACAACGGCAATTCATCCTAAATCAGGTGCACTTATGACTAAAAATGGTCACCTACTGCTTAACACACCATAATCCAGAATCCAACTTTAAAACCTTAGTCCTTTTAGCCTACAAATTCAGTAAGTTATTAAAATGCTTTCCTAACTTAAAACAAATAAGCTGATTATGGACTCATTCTTATAAGACTCTTCCTTATGAGAAAGTGCTATTGCATGTAAACAATTTTTTTTTTTTGAAACTTAGTGCTAATTAATATAAGAAGATTGAGAGTAATACAGGTTTCCAGACTTTCTAACTCTTGAGAAGCATTCCTATTGATATCTAAGATTTGGCAACTCCAGGCTTCCAGGCTCTTTGCAAAAATTGGAAAAATTGTAAGCATTCTATACTAAGAAAGGTCTCTCAGGACACCAAGACTCCCTCGTTCTACAGGAGGAGATATTCTTGCCTAAATAAGAACATAAGCACCTGCCTTTAAGTGCTGATGGGCTTCTGAAGAATGCAACAATCAGTTTTTACATTTCATTTACCAAAATTAAAAAAAAAAAAAGCCAATAAAGCCCACCAGCAAAAAATGCACAGACATGTTCTCATTGTTCTGTAATATGCTTTAAAAGTAACTTACTTTCCATTTTTCTAGCTTTTGTTATGAATCAAAGTAAAAACTTTCTTGAAATCTCACACAAAGGAAACATCAGGCTGCTCAGAGTAATTCTGCCCAAGTTCACCATTACCAATTTGCATGCTTAAAATATGTTTGGCTGATAGAAAGTCCTATTTGCAGTATTTATAAGAATCATACATGCATCTTTCAAAACAATGAGACAGAAATACACTTTTTTGCTGTATCAGTAAACTGATTAACTGAACATTAGCTATTTTATTGCTTGGTCGTTACGCTGCAGGAACTATTTCATCAGTAACTTATTCATCAATTACTTTAAAAGTTAAATGTTATTAGAATATGCCTCTGAGATACATAGCAGAAGGTTTATTTCAATATTTGTTAAACAACTGACTATAATGACATCTTTGCAAAGTTTTGGTGATTCAAATTCATTTTTCTAAGCGAGATGAGATGTATGGCATTGATCCAAATTGTTTTGAAGCAAATGGAAAAATTCCTTTTAACTCCAGTAGGCTGGATCAGGCCCTTGTAGAAAAAGGACAAAAAGAAAGGAAACAGGATAACGTATTTGAGAGGATTAGTTGAGTACCAGTACAAAATGTACAGCATAAAATACATTTTCAGATATGTATGAATGCAATGGAAGTATAATAGCCAAAACCATGCACAGACCAGCAACACCATTGTGCAAGGTTTGCTGTAAGATATGTAGTTACACATTTCTGAGACACTCGGTTTGAATATTCACTTCAAAAAATCATGTTAAAAATAATTGTAATATTTTTTAAAATTACATCAGGCTGTGTTTTTCTTTTTCTTTACTTTTTCTTCCATTATTTATTCTGTAGATTGGGGTATCACCTAATTTCTGGTCTTTGTTTTCTTCCTTTTCCTTTTTAAGGCCTCTTCTCATTTCATGTGCTTTTTATTTGAGTAGGTCACGCTCAACTTAACTTGAGCCACTTGGCAGAGCCGTTAGTTCCCTCTGTGGTCAATAAAGAGACGGGTTGCCACAGGAGAATATAAACCTATGATAGAATGTAATGAGTCATTATCCTTTCTCCACTGATGTTAGAGATAACCTGAAAAACTAGATTAGACTACACTATTAGTTTTTAGATGCTTAAAGTCAGACAACACGAGCCCACTGTAGATACCTTGCTCAATAGGTATTGTCTTATGTAGCTTAATAATATAAGCACCCCTGTTAATTACTGACACAACTCCATTGCACATGCATGTAGCTTGTCTGCAGCACAGAAAGTTGTCACATATTCCTTCTGTGTCTGATCTTTCTTTATAGATATGTATCAAACACCTGCTGCCTAGTAACATCTTTAAGACTTCATGTCATTTTGCATGCCATCATTCCTCCACACCTACTATTCTTATGTCACCTATACACAAAAGCCTATCTGGTTTTGAAAACAACTTTCTGATTTATCATTTTTCTTTACTGCTAAGCACAGGAAAATGTATTAAGTCTGTGTAATATTCTGACAATTTCATGCATTTTAAACTACATGTAAGACGACATATTCTTGAAGGATATTGTATCAGTTAAATTTCATTGTGTATGATTCTTGAATTAACAGAGTGCATAACCTTAAAGATATTCTCAATGCATTAAGCTCTTTTAGTATTTATTGTTTAGCAATGATCAGTTTTCATCTGTAAGGTTTTGAGATTCAGTAAATACAGAACCCACAATTCCACTTTGAAAAATCTTTTAAAGCATCAGAACTGGAAAGATTTTGTGATGAATTTCAGAACTGAATTGTTACGACTGTTATAATGAGACATTGGCTGACATTATGAGAGCAGAGTAACAAAAAAACCTGAGTGCTGTCTATATTGCATTCTAGAATATAATTTCTTACAACAGTGGATTTATTTTATTGTACAATACTATGATAACAAGGTTGTTTAAATGGAATCTAACAGCAAACTTGCATGACAGGCAAACTACTACCCACTTGTAAAAAGAAACAAATTAAAGTTATGATTCCAGACAGATTATGGTTTCACGACAGAGTAAGATAGCTGAGAACCATACTGCCTCCAGAGGCACAATCTCCATGTGTGCTAAGAGGCTAGGGCAAAAGGAAAATCCAGTTACTCCATTATACCTCCTGAATCACAATGAAGCACAGTCAATGCTGGCATTCAGACAGATATTCATGAGCCAGGCAGTGTTCTTCTGGTCCCAGTAGCAAACCACCAGTATGTTGGAGGTGGGTGGGGGTGGGTAGACCATGACACTACTTGACACTTTGCAAATATTTCAGAAGGTTTTGTTTACTTCAGCATGATTCATTTTGAATTTGGTTCTGGTGATTCGTATGAGCTTAAGTGCCTTTTTCCTCTCCATTCCATGACAGATTCTCCCATGCTTTAGTTTGATATCTCTGCGTGAATCAGGCAAGGCAGAGAAGTTGTCTCAAAATAACTTTGTTGATATGACTGAAAAGCACAATGTAGTCAATCATGACAAAGAAATATGTACGCACTATGTAACAAAGCACTGAGCCTTAATGAACAGTAGTCTTGCTTCGCTGTGTTTTGCTGAAGAGAACCGTCTGATGAATTCTATTTCATTAGCTAGCACTTTTTTAATTGTAAGTAGCTCAGCTCAGTACAGTACAATTACCAGTTTTCTTTTTGATGTACCCATGAATTCTCAATCCTTGTATGTTAGTTAGCTGTTCACAGCCAAGGGAACACCTTTTCTCTTGATTAAACTGGTTTAAAAAGAATTTTGACTTGCTTAATTAGCTTCTCTAGAACTGCTAATAACCACACATCCTCCACTGTGAACCATGTAATTATTGTGACATTAATTTTCTCCCCGGGATACTTTATTCTTGATGTGATCGTTTCTCTTTTTCGACTGCTGGTTGGTGATTTTACTACTGCAGAGTAATGAGCACCATAAGACATGTTTGACTATTACTCAGGATCTTCAGTGTCCTTCCATACGATGCAAAGATTATATCCATAAGTAGTAACAGCATGCTGGTTACTAGTGATTGAAGCATTAAAATAAAATAGAAAAAAAAAATCAGCAATGCTTTTGAAATTGTAACACTGTGCAACTGTTTTCATGCATCCCTGTATCAGCTCGTCACTCCATCATACCCATACGTCAGTAAGTTTGCAAAGTGATGACAGAATGATGAAAGAAAATATTATTTCCTTTACTTTAACAGCCAGAAATACTATAGATTTCTTAAAGAACACACAGCCCTTATAATTCCCTCTACTTTAAGCCATGTTGTGCCTCCCAGTCTAAGATGACCAGTGTAGTTTACTTTTTCTGGGGCAAGTCAGAGTGGCTACAAGCCTCCATAAGCTCTTTCTTCATAGCTGGGGACTAGATAGACCATTCTTCTTTCTCTTTGTCAGACACAGTACTGTTACACTGGGAGCAGGGTTGAAAGGAACCCTACAGTGCTTCTACATTGCTAACTAGCTTATCAATACATTTACACTGATGAGAGAGACCTGATTTTTAGACCTACATTATTAAAAAATAGACCTTAATGGGTTGAAAAGTCCGAATCAGTTTGTATATACAGAAGGGGTCTGGAGAACATCAGTTTGAAAATTCCCTAAATGTAACAGTAAAAGGTAGTAAACACAAAAATCAGCAGGGACATGGGCATTTCTGCCCTTGGCAACTTTGTGCTATCTAGGTTTGAGGAACAGCTTCTTTCTGGTTGGTGGAAAGAAAGCCTGTTACCCAATTCTCTTACATTTTCTAAACATTCAAGCTATGTATGTGCCGTACATATCTGCATGACATCTGTGAAGCTACTTCTTGGTACTTCCTGATCATGGCCATGAGTTTTTTGTTTTCTTCTAAGTTGTTGTGAGTATTGTTGCTTGCTTGATTTATTTCTTAGTCCCTTTTATATTTGAGCAGACAGCTTTAAAAATAGAAACAAGTTGCAAAACCAACCTAGAATGAGTAAGATAGTTCTGAGGAGTTTAACCACCACCAGTCATCTCCCTTGATTAATTAATTAATTTACCGATTAATTTAGGTGACAAGTAATGATTCTTAAAAGGTTATTGTCATTAACTGTTTCACATAAGAAAACAGAGTTACATATTGTCAGGGCTCTGAGGGCACTACCAGCCCTTGCTGGCCCTGCCCAGCCTCCTCTGGGAACTCGCCCCACCCCTGCACATGGACCCAGGAGCCCCATTTCAGCTCCGACTGGGGCCCTCAGTCCCCTGCCCAACAGGAGTGCCAGCCTCCAGCCCTGTCCCCCGAACGGACCTCAGGCTCACGCTTGTGGCCATGTCTCCAGCCCCATTCCTGTCCCCTTCTGCTGCTGGATGAATTCTGACATCAGCTTGTCACTTGCCTGCCCGGGACTGTCCCTAGACCCCGTTAGAGCACCCCAGCACCCGTCCCTTCCCACCCTGGTCAGACCCTTTGGGATGGTGCACACTGGTGAGAGCTCTGCCGCGCCTGGGGCACCCTTGGCTCACAGCTCCCAGTCCCGTCGGGAGCAGCTGGCCCCTGCTGCACCCTGACACATATGTGAAGAAATGTACTCCGAGTGACATCCCGTGACAGTCGCTCCAGGGTGTAAATTTTATTTGTAAATGGTTTTTGAAAGTGCACCATACCCTTCTCAGTGTGACAGACAGCTTTTTCCTTTGTTGAAGACTTCATGTTAGACTTCGGGATTCTTAATCTCCAGAGAGCATTCTTTCAATAATTATTATTATTTATTATTTAATAATCTCAAATTTGTACATACAGTACGTCATCCAATAGTGTTTTTCCATAAATGACCACAACAAATACGAATTTACTTCAGTATTAACTACCACTATTTCCACATGACCAGATTTTTTTTTTTTTTTTTTATTGCTAAGGCTTGTTATACAAATTTATATTGCCTGTATCTGGCTTGTTAAAATCTAATTTACAGTTTCTGCCTCAAAAGGATAAGAAGTGGTGTCTGTCTGCTCCATTGTATATCCCTGAGAAACAATTCACTTTTGAACTCTGAATTTTTTCATGGTAAATTGGTTCTGTGATAGAAAAATAAACACATTTGTTTTCATGAAATGCTGTAGGGGAAAAAAAAAATCATCATTTCTTTCTAGACAAATAAGCTATAATGGAACCAGTATCTGTATTAGAAGTTGCCATTTTGTATTTTACATAGCAATACACAGATTTTTTTTACCTTTAACCACTCATTTGTTATCAAATCCATGACATGAACATCCATTTCTGTTAAATAACATCTGATAATTGGAATCCTACAAAATAATAATTTTGATATAGCAACGCAATGGGGTGGGGGGAGGGAGGAAAACCAGCAACATATAAGCAAAATTCCTGCTCCAAATGAAAGTTCTAGGTACTTTCCTTTAATCTTTCCATCCTCTATTCTAAGTACATTTTCATTACCCAAATTACTGTAAAAGCATTTTTTTTCTGTTTTCTTTCATTTGCAATGACTTACTTCTCCATCTAAAGTCACTACTCTTGAATACCCTTCTGTGAAGATTCAGTTTACAAAAACACAAAACATTGCATCAACTTCCCACTTGCCTTCTGCCATTCAGGAAAAGTTGTCTTGACCCTTCACTGCCACTAGTTTATCACTAGCTTTTTTAATTTAAAGAAGGGGGCACATTCATATTTATATTTACATAGATGTAATTTCTTCACATCCTTGCCCATTTATAAGACTGCCAGTCAAAAGTATCCAAATGGATTAAAACCCAGGTAGCACAGTGCTACCTATCACGACAGGATGGATTGCCTAGGGCTCTAAGGAAGAAATACAAAAGTTGGGCTTTTTGAGACCTTTGGAATAGTAAACTTGAAAGATGAGTTAATTATTTTGTTGCTTGCATTATTATTTTTTTAAGACTGTCTTCTTAAATTAAAAAGTAAATAATTTTCTAAAGCAGCAGCACCTTCCTTGGAGAAGGTTTGGTGGCTGACTATGACTGCCTTTTCTTTAGATGGCTACAGTTCAGAATCTAAGCCAAAGCCAAAAGAATCACATAATTCCAGAGCAAAAGACAGGTCAAAGGTAGAGACCTGAGGCCCAGAGCCAACACTGTGTGAAAGCCATGAGAGTTCAGAGATGTAGGCTGTCTGTAAGTACAGGATAGAGTTACAATCAGCTTGGGTCTGGCATTACCCCATTAAGCCAATTACTTGTTACTGACATGCGTCATTGCTAGTACATTGTACCACATAAAGGTGGTATATATGCTTTTTGTAATTACTGGACTGGTTTTGGTTTGTTACTTTATATTGTTCTTAAATGTAAACCCAATTTTATTCCTTCAGAAGAAGCCAATAAATCCATAAGACTCTCCAAGGGGCCAAAGAAAGGGTCTTCCTAGCAAAAAAGAGCAGTAAAAAAGAAAAGTCTAGTTGGAGACCAGTGACTAGTGGTGTACCAGGGATCAATACTGGGTCCAGCCCTGTTTAACGATTCATTAATGATCCGGATGACCAGGTAGAGTGTACCCTCAGCAAGTCTGCAGACCACACCAAACTGGGAGGAGTGGCTGATGCACCGGGGGAGGGCTGGGCTGCCATCCAGAGGGACCTTGAGAGCCTGAAGAAATAGGCACAGGACAGGAACCTCAAAAGGAGAGGTTCCTCTTCAGGTGAAACAATACCATGCACCAATACATGCTGGGTGCTACCCAGTTTGGCACAAAGGGACCTGGGGGTCCTGGTGGACACCAGGTTGAACACGAGCCAGCAACGTGCCCTTGCTGCAAAGAAGGTGACTGGTATCCCAGGCTATGTTAGGCAAAGTATTGCCCACACGTTGAGGGAGGTGACCCTTTGCCTTTATTCAGCACTGGTGAGGCCACAACTGCAATACTGAGTCCAGTTTTGGGCTCCTCAGTACAAGAAAGACATGGGCATACCTGAGAGAGTTCAACAAAGTGCCACAAGGATGATGAAGGGACTGGAGCGCCTCTCAGATGAGGAAAGGCTGAGAGAGCTGGAACTGTTTAGCCTCGAGAAGGCTCAGGAAGGAATCTTATCAATGTATATAAATACCTGAAGGGAAGGTGCAATGAGGACAGAGCCAGGCTCTTTTCAGTGTTGCCCAGTGGCAGGACAAGAGGCAATTCTGTGGAAACACCTTTCTCTTTTTTTTCTTCTTTTTTTTTCAATGTAACTTGTTCTATTAAGTCTTGGGAAGATAAAAATCTCACAATCTGTACAACTGTAGCTAGGGCACCACTGATTGGCTGCAGCAAGAGTGCTGCTTTTTTCATGCTGAGTTTTATATAGGTTTGGAGTCAGGAAGTGAGGTCCACCTCACTATCTCTACAAACACATTTATAGATCTGGAGTGGGATGCATTAGTCAAATCAAATTAAATGGCCACATAGAAACCTTTGGCAACCCTTGGAGAAAGTGATTTATACTACAGGTTTGCTAAGGTGTGCCATCTCTACAGAACACAAGGAAGGCTGGTAAAACAGTTGAAGAGTTAAACAGTTTTCTTACTATTAAGTATATATGTTAGCAATCTGGTAAGTTGATATTCTCATATACTGGTTAATATTCAGTATCAGTTGATACTCAGTTTATCAGCTGATAATATAGAACACTGAGTTTAACCTACTTTCTGATGGGCATAAAATCAAGAGAAAAAAATTGCCTTTCTTGAAACACACAAAGACATTTAATTAAATTAATTTAAATACAGTTTCCTTAGCTGAAAGCTATTGATAAATCTTGAACTAGTGTCGAACCAACTACAGTCGGTGGCAATTCTAAGGCTTTTTGTTTGTGGTTTATTATCATCATTATTATTATTATCATCATTATTATTATTTCCTAGCCTTTTGGCCAAAATGCTATACACACACAAAAAAACTAATTGTTGGCAACTGATTGTTCCCACAGTACTCACCAATTCCATCTCTTAAATAAATGTACTAACTGCACTTGCATAATTTAAATTGCAATAATTTAACCAGAAGAAAACCCACACAAATTATCATCAGAAACTACCACAAAACTCATGCAAACAAAATTAAAGTCATACAGCATTTTAGTTTAAGACAATACTATAAAGAAGATTTCCTTAAGAAGATTGGATCAGATAAATCTGTTTAACTCTTCAGTGTGTTATAGCAAGAGGCGTTTTAACTGAAAATTCTGCAGGTATAGCAAATATATAGCAATTTATAGCAATGTTGCATCTGTACCTCTTTCTTGAGGCTTTTAAATGGATGTTTCATCTGTACCTGTTTTTTGAGGCTTTTAAATGGAAGATCTTAATTTAGTCACAGAATTTTTCAGGCTAAACATATGACCTTCCAAACTAAATTAGAAACAGAGCAGAGCCTTTGTAATAAATAAAAGCATATGCATCAGAGAAGGAATTGTTCTTCCTGTTTCTTAATAATGAAGAAAATGCATGGAAGCTAAATAAAATGTGCTTTTGGACAGCTTTGGTACAGGGTAGGATTATGGGGTTTTATTTAGTCAGTCCTCCTACTAGCCCATATTTATGTTATGCTTCCATACTCTCCATGATACTATCCTCTAAAAATGCTATTCATTTATGCATTTTCTTCTGGCCTCTTTTCATCAAGCAACAAGACAGCAATGGAGATGTATCATTATGCTGCAACTATGGTTAAAGAAATGTGAATAATGCCTAAGCATTAAATTAGCAATCAGTCTGCCAGCTCTTGTCAAGAACAGTCCACCAGTTTTATTACCTAGACACTACTTCAACGGCTTGCAGCAGATGAGGGGGTGAAAAGCATTTCTTTGCTCATGCGTGAATAAAAAAACCTCAGTACCCCAGCAGGTGGATGGGGAGCAGGTGGTGGGGATGGTCCCCCACCAAATTAGCCACTCGTTCTTAGCTGGTTTCTTAAATATGTGTAAAGGAATCGTGGAACGGCGGCACCTCCCTGGGAGGGGACGGGCAGGTTTCCTAACGGCGCCTGGCAACTCCCCACAGGCCCGTCCCGGGCACCCCGCCGTCACCCCCAGCAGTGCTCAAGCCCGCCGCCCCTCCTGCCCGCCGGCACCGCGCTGCCGCTCCGCCGCAGGCCCCCGCCCTGCTCCCGGCCCGGCCACCCAGGGCCGCGGCCTCCCGGGGGCCGCCCCCGGCGCCCAAGGGCCGCGACGCGCCTGTTGCCAGGCAACGCGCCGCCAAGCCGGCCTGGGGCTGGGCCGACGCGGCGGGGCGGTGAGGGCCGAGAGCACCGGCCGAGCCCCGAGCCCCGCGGTGGGCCCCGCCGTAGGCCCCGCGGTGGGCCCCGCGGTAGGCCCCGCCGTAGGCCCCGCGGTAGGCCCCGCCGCAGGCCCCGCCGTAGGCCCCGTAGGACTACGGGGTACCTCCGTTAAAGTTGTACTTCCCGACCCCCCCGCGTCATCTGTATAATTTCTGAGTTACAGAGCTATTATTATCTAAAATCAGAATCATAAATAGCTGGTATATAGTTATTATCACAGTAGTGTGTGAATAGTAGTAGGGTTTTTCTAAGTATGGCATGGTTTTCTTAGTTATATTAAAAAAATGTTTTCGCTATATTGCTTTCTTGCATTTTTAGACTTTTTTTTTCATTGATTGTTTTCATTTATGTATTGGGGTAATTTAAGAGTAAAAGCAGTGCTTAAAGTGAAAAGTCAGTGTTTTGGCTTTGACAATAACAACAGGAAATAACCTCCTCCTTTACATCCTTTCTTTTTCCAGATGAATTTGTTACATTTAACCCAAGTTAAAATTTTTTTCCGATGCCAGAAACTAATGTTTTGTCAAATACGCTTTCATTAGGGAGAAAAAACCCCTCAGGTTAGCATATGTAGACGTTTGTCACCACGCCAGGTTAAGCTGAAAGACTATCGAAGACATCAGTTTAAGTACACGGAGCAAGCGCTTTGATCACTGGAAAACCATAACCCAAACCAATTTGATCCCACAACACACTGCTCCCAAGAATGGATCCAAAAAACATTATCACTCCCCCCAGCACAGTGGAAGAAGCATAAAAAGTCTGAGGGCAGGCATATATTGTTGTGTATTATAACCATGAAAATATGGTTTTACTGAACTATATAGAAATACACTCCTTATCTATACTCAGTTTATAAGCAAGGACCTAGTTGCTTATAATCAGGCAACAGGCTAGTAAACCAGACATCTAAGGCTCTATTTGCCAGGTGGTTTGGGGTGACCCTTTCTTTTTCTTACAGATATTACTGGGCAGAGGAGGGGGAAAGAACCAACTAGTTAAGTTTTTATCTTTAAGAGTTTGAAAATTAAACAGAGAACCACAGGAGCTTAATAGCAGTGTATTATCTACACACAGATGTATTATTAATTTTTTTTTTCTTAAAGCTCCTTCAGGATAGCAGAAAAAGAAAAAAGCTAATAAAAATAATGACATTTATTTTGCATCTGGTTTTATTTGAAGTTCCTACTCATGGCAAGGAATAGTTGAAATGGCAGCAAAATATCCACACTGAATAGTAGTTAAAGTTTGAGGCTGGTATTGAATCAGAATTCATAATCACATTTTATAATGTCAGAATCTTATCAGCAGTTCTCATAGTGGTTACTGATGACAAAGTAGCACCCAGAAACTCAGAGTGATATTGGGAACCCATTTTATTAGGATCTGTACAAACACATAATAAAAGACAGTCCCTGCCCCAAGCTATTGTAGAATAAATAGGCAAGATGGAAAATGTGGAAAATGAAGCAAGATAAAATAAAAGAAATTAAATAATTCCCAAAGGCTACACAACACAACTATTATGAAGCAGAAAACAGTCCCTGAATTCTGATCCCCTGTACACCTAGACAACTTTTAGCACAGACTTCATTAGATTATTATTCTATATAAAGTTCTCTTTCATAGCCTGGCTGCATTTGACTGAGAACTGAAACACAGGAGCTATAGATTTACCTGTTTTCTGCCTTCAGAGTGTATGAAGCCTCACGCAGGGCAAAAGCCATTTATCGCAGCCCAGGGAAGAGAAGGGCTGGTGGCAGGCATCAAAATTTGTATCATAGATAATAAGGAGCAAAGATTACTTAGAGTTATTCTACATCTGAATGAAATGATGACATGCATTACCTCCCCTGACAAAGGAGGTGTTTTCCTGTGTTTTTACCACTCATACTGGTACATCATGTGCAAAAGACTAACATTTCAGAGATAAAGGACTGATATCAAACATGGGCACCCATATTTTTTAGGTGACCCAACCAAATATATCATTATGAAATGGATTTTAACCTCATTTATACTTAAGACCATACTTAAAACTAAGTATACCTCACCCTGGTATGCCAACTTTCTTACCAGTTTGTTTTCTTTTCCTTTCCCATAACTGACTCCGTGATTTTCTTGTTCTCTTTTAAATGTCATGTGTTTTTTTAATCTTGAAAACCTTTTGGTTTTCTCTTTCTATTTTTCCCCCCCCTTGTTCTCCTTCAATGTTTTTTAAGCATCAGAGCTGACTTTTACCCAGCTTTTCCTCTTGCATAGTACTGCAACTCATTGTATTTTGCTTTGGGAAGGTGGGTCAAGTCTACCTCGCTCTATTCACGTGGTTTATTCCAATTACCTTTGCTTTTCATTTCCACACTGTTGCCTGCTGTTACAAGGACCTCTTCATACTCTGTTGTTAAAATGCCCTGGGGAGGTCTATCAACAATATCCCCATTGTGGCTGCAAGACTTTTTTAGAGGAAAACCTACTGATAAGTGAGATTTCTATTTTTTTCTATGTACTCAAGTGAACCCTTCTACAGGCATTAAAGTCAGATGAGTCGCAACTTCTCATCCTGAAATGACCACCTGCTCTATTGTTTTTTTCATCAGCCTAGTCAGTAAATGTTTCAGCTGCATATATTCTTTCTTACAGGGCGTGTTATATTTTGGAGATGTCTTTTTTCACTGTCTTTGATTTTCTGTACTACCCACTCCAGCCTGAAACAGATTCATCAATGACATTGGCCCTACAAGGGTTGCTAATCACCTCTTTGTTTTAAACTCCAAGAGTCTGTTCTCCACAGACACACACTCTTGATCTCTCTTTATCTTTTCCAAGCTACTTCATCTGGAAAGCTTATCTCCTTTGAATTCTACTGTGTCATTTATGTCCTGTTTTGATGATTATCCCTTTGTTTACATCTTTTGAGGATCCTCTTCCTATTCACTTTCTCTCAGGGTGTTGACTGACGGGTTTTATCCCTGTTAGAATTTTCTGCGCCAACAAGTCTCTCTCATACATCCTTAGCCATCACCACCTAGTCTGCCCAGTATCCTGTTTCTCTCTGCCTATGATATATCCTCAGGGAAATCCTGCTGCTAGTCTGTTCTTTTATCTTGAATCTTCAAAAATCATCTTCTTTGACACTTTTCTATCATCTCACAAAACTAACCAGTTACCCTGTCACTCAACCTACAATCTTGTGGTCATTTTTTGCTTTCTTCTTTTCTTTCCCTAAGCCTTCTTGGATCTCATTATTTCATTCTCAGTAATGTTTTGAAATTCCATTTCTTACATCAGTTTCACACTGTAAAAATCCCGTAACATGCATTGGTCTTTCTCACATGCTCTGACCATTTTCGGTTCTGACTCTGTACCACTCCTTCAGGCCATCCAATGCGCAACAGAGATGAAACTATTTCTAACCTGTTGCTCAGCCATGTAAGCCTCTAATCTGGTTCTGCAGTCTTTTCACTCACTCTTACTCTTTAGCATAAAATTCATACTTATTGAGCTCAAGATACTCTATTTTTCTAATTTACATAATTAAGCATGTGTAACAGGTATGACAGAAATCTGTACATTCCAGTAGAATTAATGTTCTGCTGGGAAGTCCTTAGCAGGGAGTACAGGAGATACACACCAGAGCATTCCTTTGGATTTTGTTACCCATGTCAGGATGGGCCTGAGCCTATGGTCATGTTTGTAGACACAACATCTGAGCATTGTCACAACTCTGCACAGATTTCAAGTCTGATTTTAACAGAGTACTTGTTCTTGCTGGTTTTTAAGACATATATTTATCTGATATTGCATTTAATACCTGCTCCATATTATCAGAACAGAGGCCTCAATTAGGTGTAACTATTCTGTGTTGAAGATTATAGCCCTGAGATCCTTTTAGCTAATTTTAATGTTCTGTAGAATATTATTCTGGAGTATGAGACTGTCTATCTGAAATGTTGCCATCATCCTACAGGAGTTTACAGCCTTCTTAATTTCCTATAGATTTGAGGGACACAGACAGATCTGTAGGTAGATGCATATAGATATTTTAAATCACTGTTTGTGGGTAACTTTATTACAATGGATATGGAGCAGGAAAAAAAAGAGACACTTGTCAGTTGAAAGAATACATATGATGGATTCAGTAGCTAATACTGAAGACAAAGTATATACACACAAAAAAATAAGTCAGAGAACAGACAGATCTAAAAGAAACACCCTCTTGTCTATCAAAGAGGGAAATAAAATCCTAGAACAATAAACCCCACATATTCTACTGGGGTGTGGGAAATGTTCTTTTTCAATAATAGATTTGGGATTCTATCAGTAGCAGAATCTATGATAACTTACAGTGAGAGAGACAGGTTTAGAACAGTCTTTATATATGCATATGATGAGGTGCTGAGTTTTCTGAGAGTGGGTTTTTTTTGTTTGGTGGGTTTTATTTGTGGGGTTTTTTAAACCCTATATAGTAGCTACTGGTGCTGATCAGAATACATTCAGGTTCAAAACAAAGCATATGGAACACACAAATCTTGGAAAAGACCAAACTGCAGAGGAAGTTTATTAAAAAAAAAAAAATAAAAATTAATTACTAGTAACTAGATTATTATCAGTGAAAATCATAAAAGGGGATTATACAAAAAATAAATACAGTATAGTTAAGAAACAGCTGCTCGATCTTTTTTTTTTTAAATGTTACACTCCTTATTCCAATAAAACACCCAGATTATGGTTTGGGTTTGTTTTTTTTTTAATAATAGTACAGCCATTAAGACTGGGATAAACAATAGCTATCCTGTAACATTTCTCATTTTGAAGGATTCTGAAATATATTACAAACATAATCCAATATAATATAAAGTGAAGACCTCAATCATCATGAAGACAGACACAGTTTAAAACAGGTAAAAGATACAGCATCCAAATGAAATTTCAGAGGCAGTTATTAAGGAGAAAGAAAATAACAAAACTGGTTAGAATTTGTCCAAAACACTTAAGTTAACAGTGCTACTCTTTTCAAGATGGTCAGTGTGTTCTAGTCATGAACAATGATTGGCCCAAAGGGACTAAAAAGATGCTTTGTTTCTGGTTGTCAGCATATTTTTACTTTGACAACATTTTTCTTACCAGCTGTAATCAACTCATGCAGCAACAGTGTCTCTGCTTCACAGCTCCAATAGCATGGTGCTTCTGTCTCCTTTCCCATCATGTTGCCATGGCTGTCAATGATTCAGTAGAACTCCAGAATCAGAACTGTCACAGAAACACAAATATAAAATCATATTGTCAAACTGCCAAAGATTTCACTGCGATGATATTTTCTTGTTAAAGCCAGTCTGGTTTTAAATGTCCTAATCAATGGAACATTTTCTAATTCCCATAGGGAAGCTACAGAAAAAATGTTAGAAACATTCCCCATATGCAGATTTTTTTTCTTTAGTACAGTCCTCCTGTACTGCCTCAGAGGGAGCTATACTGATTGTTGAATCTCCAACTGGTCTTTTATAACTAGCTAATTTTGTAGAGGCACTGTGGGTTAGCCTGCAGCTAAGCACCACACAGTTGCTCGCTCACTCTCCTCCACATCCCAGTGAGCTGGAGGAGAGAATAGGAAGAGCAAAAGCAAGAAAATTCATAGGTTGAGATAAAGATAGTTTAATAAGCAAAGAAAAGAGGAAAAAAACAGGAAAAAAAACCCCAAACCAAAGCAAGTTATGCGAAGGCAATCACCACCTCCCGCCAGTATCTGAGCAATGGCTACCTTACCCTGCCCCTCTCCCCTCCCCTCCCCGTCTCTTTTATTGCTGAGCATGACGTTATATAGCATGGGATATCCCTCTGGTGAGCTCGGGTCAGCTGTCCTGGTTGTGTCCCCTCCCAACTTCTTGCGTACCCTCAATGTACTCACCGGGGAGGCAGAGTTGGAAAAAGCGAAAGGCCTCCATGCTATGCAAACATTCTTCAGCAATAGCTAAAACGTTGTGTTATCCACACTGTTTTAGTCACAAATGCAAAATACAGCACCATACTGGCTGCTGCGAAGAAAATTAACTCCATCCCAGACAGACCCAGTACAAGAGGTCACCCAAACAAGTAGCCCCTCATCCTACCTTAAGCTAAAGTTAGAAATTTTGTAGCATGGGGATGCAGAGATAATCAGTAAGTGCAGTCTTATTTAGTAAGATTTCAGGTGCACTGGTCAGAACTCCAGCAAATGTTGGAAAAACATGGAACTTGCTGTATACATGTTTATTCTAGGTGTTTATCTCCCTGAGGGACTCCCAGGACAAGCTGGGACCATCAGAGTGAAGGGGAGAGTGTAATCTCTATACAAAAGGGTGACAAAAAATTATTCAGCCCTAACTCACTGGAGCATTCTCTAGCAGCTTTAGGGCTGCTTTAAACCTCAAGAATAAATGCAGCTGCTAATAATGACCGAAATCTCCAAAGAATTTCAACTTTTCTGCATTTTGGAAAAGGAAAAGCTTTAGGCTCCAAGAAGATATTTTAGCAGTACTCATAAATGACTGTAGTCATTCTAGGAGGACATTCAGAAGCTTTAGCCATGACACCACAGGTAAATGTAACTGGTATTACAATCAATAGTTCAATGTGTAGGGCACAACCATTCCAATTTTATAAGCCTGTACACTACAAGTATCTTTAAATCAGTTCAGCATTTGACAGGAAGCAGTGTTCCAGTTTTAGCACCAATTCAGTGTTTATATAGGTTGCATTTACAGGGTACCATAGCTGTTGAATTCTGTACAAACTGAAGTTTATGTACTGAAGCAAACATCTGGGAGAACTCCAGGGTATAAGTCTTAAGAATGTATAGCTAAGTTCTACAAATAGATAAAGAAAGATCCGTGTGTGTGGCTGAGGTTAGGATATCTTGGGAAGAATACTGTGGCTTAATTTGCTTATTGTTAAAAAATCAGGAGTCAAAAGTAATATCAAGATGTGACTCAATGTTTGGCATCAAACAATCGATCCATCCAGAGTTATGCTGGTTGTGATATTCATCATTGCGGTGCCTAACTTTCACACTCCTGAAACAAAACACAGAATCTCAACTGAACACATATTTTTCCTGTATTGAATGTAAAATGCTAAGGCAGTAATCACATAATTAAGTCTCTAAGTTAGGCTGCTTATAGATCGTCAACTGCAAGAGACAGGCTTCTCTGAAACACAGTAAAGAAAACGACAAGAGAACGTTGGAGCTCCTAATCATTCTGTGAAGGAGTTAGCTCTCTGCATTGAGTGTGTCTGATTTACACTGACTAAGTTAAATCCCACAATTAGGTGATGTAAACTCTCTCACTTGATCAGTCCAGACCACGATTCACAACAGGACTAGACTAAATCAGCTAATGGGATGTCTATAAAAGGTAGTAGCTTAAATACTGCTGCTCTTGAGATATGATCCCAGAACTTTGAGTGTGTGTCCGTTAGAGACGGATTCTGTCTTGACAGCCTTGGCTGAAGTTAAGTGCCTAAATGTTTCTTCTTGAAAACTGGGCAACGGTTATTTGACGCAACAGCCTAGCTATTAGAGCACTCGCTCGCAACACGGGAGAGTTCAGTTTAGAGCAATTGTCAACATGAGACAAAATTACATGTCTCATCTGTCAGTGAAGTGCCCTAATCAACTGGCTGTTGGCTGTACTAGGGTACTTTTCTTGGTGAAGCTATACCACTTTGCAAAAAGAATTAAAAGGATCCATGGGTGCATGTTTCTCCTACTTAAAAATAATTAGTAAGGAAGAAATAGTATCTATGCACGTCACTTAGTTCTCCCCATAACATCAGGATCATACTGGATCTGGCTTCATATAAATACTATGAATAGTGTCTTAAAGGCTGTGTGGATTCTCTTTCTGCATGTCTTTCACTGTGGACAGCCTTTCACATGAGTGTTTTAGAAATTATTCCACATGCATGCTTTGGCTTTCCTTTGCCTGTGGTTGTATCAGCAGAACCAAATCCAACTCCCAGGCTTTGTGATATGTGGATTAACTCATTTCACCGTTGCCCTTTTCTGGGGTGCAAAATGAATAGTTTTGCCTACTCATGCCAGTCAAAGCTGAGACACAGTCCATTCAGCTGGTAGTGACAACCCTCAGACAACAGGCCTGCACCTGCTCTGATTCTTAACTTAAAGGATGGCTCTGTCTCAGTGCATTTTTTTTCATAGCATTGCCTTAGAGAGCTGTAGCTTCAATGAAGTCATTGTTTCCATGATTAACTGCTTGAATAATTCATTACTTAGCAGAAAACATCCCTTTTTGCTTTCCGTTTATTCCATTGTTTGTACATTTCAAAATAAATAAGTCAATGAGTAATACAGTGACTGTTTTGAAAAAGACTTTGCTTACCCAAGAAAAAAAATGTTTGGCACAACAAGTAGGGAACTAAGAGAAAAGAATTTTTGTCTTTTTGGTATTGTTCACACAACCTGAAGTATGTGTTTCAAAGTAACTGCTTTGACTACAAATAAATGTAGAGACCAATAACAGTGAGCTGATTTTTTAATGCATAATTATAATCATAATTAGTATGTAATTAATTAGTGAATAATAATGTCATAATTTCCTTATAAAAATAGATACAGAAATCTTCTAAGCTGGGGAAGCTGAAGATACAGATTAGTATCGGGACTAGAACTGTCACAAAGATAAACTGTGTTCCTAACTTGCACTAGTAAACACTAGGGAGGAAGTAGAGGACATAATTCAGTTCAGCATCTGCTTCATCTGCTTCCTGTGAGTTATGAATCATACACTATGGGAATCGTTCCGTATCTAACCACATACATGTGGGTTGTTTCCTAAATCCGTCCTTAAATTATTCTAAGGGTTTCATATACTAGTCTGAAGTGACCTTTACTACTTCATGTACTTTGATTCCTTTTTTTTTAAGCATTTTTGGTAATAGATTTAAATGATAGGAACTCAAATAGCTCAGTAATGCATCTGAAATTATGGATGATAGCATAATTGGCAAGATCAAGCTGCTGTTAAGGCATAAGATACAATAAGATACAATAAGATATGAAGATAAGGTGAGATATGAAGGTAAGAAAAGATAAGAAAAAAGGAAAAGAAAAAAGAAAAGAAAAGAAAAGAAAAGAAAAGAAAAGAAAAGAAAAGAAAAGAAAAGAAAAGAAAAGAAAAGAAAAGAAAAGAAAAGAAAAGAAAAGAAAAAAGAAAAGAAAAGAAAAGAAAAGAAAAGAAAAGAAAAGAAAAGAAAAGAAAAGAAAAGAAAAGAAAAGAAAAGAAAAGAAGAAAAGAAAAGAAAAGAAAAGAAAAGAAAAGAAAAGAAAAGAAAAGAAAGAAAAGAAAAGAAAAGAAAAGAAAAGAAAAGAAAAGAAAAGAAAAGAAAAGAAAAGAAAAGGAAAAGAAAAGAAAAGAAAAGAAAAGAAAAGAAAAGAAAAGAAAAGAAAAGAAAAGAAAAAAGAAAAAAAAGAAATCTTACTTTATACGGTAGTAAAATACACTGGCAGGCTTTAATTACTTTCAATATGGAACAGCTCTGGAATGTAATCAGTTAGTGTAGCTTCCTAAATCATTCTAGAAGCTTGTTAGCAATAGTTTCTGTAGGTTAACCAGATACAAAAGCTTCCTTTACATGCCTCTCCAGAACAGAAAAAATGTGAAGAACTGATAAAAATTAAGGTATGATTTCTGTGAATAAAGTCAATGAAGAATACATAACATAGTAGTATAATATATGCAACATAGTGGTAAATAAATGGACATGCAGAGTGAATAATGATGAGTGAATAAAAATAAGTTGAACCAATATGGCCAAATTCTAGTTAGCATGGTTGTATGCAAGAAGACGACCCAAAGTGCATAAAGGCTAAACCTGTAAGAGGTTAATCTGCTGTTCGGAGGCTAAAAGTACTGAGGCTAAAATACAGGCATCATAGAATAAGATTCTGATTCTTGCTGAAGTCAGTAGGATTTTTACAATTGATTTCAGAGGGCCCAGGGTTTCATCCAATGCATTTGCAAGTACATATGTGTATAAATAAATGTAAATATATTCACACAAAAGAACATGTAAGAAGCTCTATGTAAGGTAATAAAGAGGATATTGTTAATACTAATATATTAGCAGTCCTTGGGCAATGAAAACTAAGATTAACTATGGGAATGAGTTGAGAGAACTGGGGTCCAACACATTTTTGGAAAATTCATTTTAATGGAGTTCTCATATTACTAATGCAAGTAAAAGTGCCAAACAGAGTTTTTAATAGAGTTTCTGCATAAATTATGCTTGTTTGATATTCATAAAAATCTCTTTCTCTCCATACATAAGTAGGAATCTCTCCTTTATAGATCCCTGGAGCATAAAACTACTGAAAGTGAGGGCAAAGTGAGCCAAAAATTGGTGAATAATACTTTCAAGAAGAGGTTTGGTTTTAAGGTACTGGAAACTTCCATATCATTAATTGCACATAATGTGGAATTTTTCATTTTACAGTTTACAAATGTTTTTGGAAAGGACATCAAACTGTACAGCCTTTCCTGTGTTTTCAAGTCACATTTTCAAAGTGACCGAAGTAATTCAGACTTAAGGGGATGGATTATCTAATTTGCTATACCCGCTTGGCACTATCCAACACATTAGACTATAATTTTATTTGGAGTTTGGAAAAACTGCATTATTCATGCGTGACAGAGGAAATAACAGGTGTATTAAGATAATTTTGAAAAAACTCCTATAGTACTATTGACAAGAAAAAAATCAAGAAGGGGAAAAAGGACTTCAATAAATATTTGTAGAAGGGCAGGTAAGTATGTATGTATTTTAATAGACATATATATGTAGACGTATGCAATCATTTAAAAAACATTCTTCTTAGCCTAGAATGTTATGAATTCGAATGATTTGAAAAAATACTGTCTTTTTCTATAACTTGTTAACAATTTTTTGCCTGTTTGCAATCTACTGCAGAACACATATAATTGTTTCCTAAAAAGGAACGTTTACTGCCATGTCTCAAGTTTTAAATACCTCAGGACACAGGCTATTTCATTTTGCAAGGCTGTCCATGCTTTGTATAATGGACTCTCATAGCTGAGCTCCTGAGATCTATTGCAATTGAAATTAAAGATTAGTCAGAATAACAACAAACATGCTAACACAGTGATGCTAGCAATGCTATAAGATCTGTGGTTAAAGTTGTAATTATGGTGACCATTATTCAGATGAACTACAAAGGTTGGAAAAGACCTTAAGAAAAGACCTTTCTACTAGTGCTCTTACAAAGCTACTGTAGTGAGACACGCTATCACTGCTGCTGTATGATTCTGCTCTGGCACAATGTAATTTCATTTTTAACATGCTACTCCTACTTTTCTCAGAGCACTTGCCAAACCGTGGAAGTACTGCATTAAAAATAAAATACTGTGTATGGAAGAGGAGAGACATGAGGTACTAGAAAGGGAAAAGAAAGAATTAGTAGAGTTTTGGCTTTCTACTACGCGTTAAGAGACTCAGCCCCTTTCTTCTTTTATTGTGACTTGCTTGGTAAAGCTGGGGAGAGTTTCCTATGCCTTTCATGAGCATCCATCTCCGTCCCTGGTTTCCTTTGGCGCATCTACTCAAATATGAATTTCTTTCATGCCGGGACTGTCTGATACAGTCTTTGGACCATGCCTGGGCACTTCGATGCCACTGCTTAAACAGACTCCCAGGCTCTGACACAAAACAAAAGCAGACGGGTAGGAGTGCCGCTGTCAGGACATGTCAACAGTGCACTTTTAAGGCCTCATACAAGGAATAGGTTTTGAAAGGTATTTGGTCAAGGAAACACAGCCCAGTATCATTTTTCCATTGCCAGCAACTTGTCACGGGTGCAAGGCCTTGGGACAGGCCCAGGCTTGGCTCAACCCGGGCTGTTTTTAGCTGCGGTAAAAGTTGATTTCTAGGGACCAGGCAAGTATCAGGTATCCTGTTTGTCCCTGAGCTCGGACAAAACCAACCTTGGCCATCACTGCGTAACAAACACCATTCCTTTCTGTTCTCAGTATTGGGGCCAGGGGAAAGTGTAGCGTTAGGTAACAGCACAGACAAACTTCAGCTGGGAACTAATGGCGGGGGCGGGGGGTGGAGCGGGGAAACACGCAAAAGAAACCAGGAAGACTAGATGATCTCTCAAGGTCCAGATTTCCAGATTTCATAGAATCATAGAATCGTAGAATGCTTTGGGTTGGAAGGGACCTTGAGAGATCATCGAGCCCAACCCCCCCTGCAGTAAGCAGGGATTGGACCTGTGAACTTGGCGTTATTAGCACCATGTTCTAACCAACAGAGCTAACCCCCCAAAGCATTCTATGATTGATTCTAAGACGACCGTTCAGATAAAGCATAAAGGGAGGCCAGTGTGGCCCCAAGGCTGAGGAGGAAGGTGTCGGCCGCCTCCGAGCCCCACTCGCACCCCGCAACGCTGGCCTGGCCCCCGCCTGGCAGCTGGTTGCTTCTCCTGAACAGGTGACTGCTGCTAGGCAGCATTAATAATGCATTTGCTTCGTAAGTGGTACTGATGTCCTGAAGAGCCACGGGCGTAACAAAAAGGTGGCTGGAAGCAGCACGGAGGGGCCGCCATGAGGCCGGCGGGAGGGGCCGGGGCGCGGCCCTGCTCTGTCCCCAGCGCTGGACCCCAGCCGGGCACCCGCTGCCACCTGAGGGGCCCTGGGCCGAGTACGCTTCCTCCGCTGGCGCTAACAGGGAGGTTTTGTGACGCAGGAGGAGAGGAGACCCCAGTGTAAATGGCAGAACAATCCCAGCCGCGGCTGTTTCCTACGTGATGATGTGCTTGGGGCCAGAGTGTTGCGCAGGAGGAAAAAGTGTCAACATTGCAAACAAAAGCTGCTTTCCTGCTGGCTCTCTTTCTGCACAAATTATTATGCTAAAGTTCTTGCTGCTTATTTTCTACTTAATTGCTGCATGAATAAAGGATACTCTGTACACATTCTCAGGAGTATTTTAGAGAAAGTCAGCTTGATAATATTTAATGCAGTGGATTTCTAGGAGTGCCTCATTAGGAAAAGCAATACTAATTTTATATTAAAAATTAATTTACTTCTGTTTGACTTAAAACTCAGGGTAAATACAGTCTCAGATTTTTCTCTTGAGGCACGACAGAAGTTAAATCGTTACTGAACAAATTTGGTGTGATCCAACTTACTGCCATCCCCTTAACAGTAGCCCGCAGTTTGAGTTGTTATGAAATGATCATGTGGTTTTTGATGATCAGCACCATCTCCTTTTTTCTTTCTTTACAAGTGAAGGCTCATTTTCAGCCTTGTTTTAGGAGGCCCAAGATGAAAACAGAACATAAAACTGAGAGGACTATTATAATTGCAGAAAACAGTAGGCGTTCTTTTTTTTGCTTTTTTTGTTTATTAGTTAGATAGTGACAAAAGACAAGAGTAACAGGGAGGGGAAGCATTTTTAGTTAGGATGTAATGATCTTCAGTTTGATAGACATGGAAATCTGATGCCGTTTCAGCCAAGCTAGCTTATCCCTTCTGCACTTGCAGCGGCCAGCTCGTGAAAGCCACTGGTCTGCTATAGGTCCAGTGCAGACAGATGTGTCAGCTGCCCCCACATCTTCGAAAAATCACGAGACATGCGTCGCAAGTCAGGAAAATTAACTCCATCTTTGGTTTTCATTCAGTGAAGGAGAAACAGTGAATTGGCATTATTGAATTCCTCTTGAAGTGTGTGGTGAAGCATGTGAGATCCTTAAGGAAAGTGATTATAACTAAAATAGGAGCAAAAATTAATTACAACTGTGTAAAAAGGTTATGTCATGTAGTTTACATGGGCACCTACATCTCTTACCTTAGTCAGTCAGTAATGTTTGCCAGTATCAGTTATGCAAGCTTTTAAAAGCCAAGCATTCATTTACATCTCCCTCTTTCACAAATTGAAAACTACGCAACAGCTTACAGAGTGAAATCACATTCACCTTCATAAACTGTTTTAACCATTCTGTATAGACCTAGGTGTGATACAGATTTTATATTCATAGAATCATAGAATCATAGAATCATTTAGGTTGGAAAAGACCTTTAAGATCATCCAGTGCAACCATTAACCTACACTACCAAGTCTACTCTAAACCAATCAAGGCTAGACTAGACTAAACCATGTCCCGAAGTGCCACATACTGACTTCTGAAGAGGTACTCCATTCTCTGCCACAGTTGCTATCTCATCATTGTAAATGTGTAAAGTCCTGTATTGCCAAAGTACACCAAGTCATTACCTTTGCAAGTTGCATTTCCAGTTCCCTTCTGAGGTAATAAGCTGCAACTGCCTTCTGTCACAGGTTGCACATGATACATAATAGCAACAACTAATCACACAAGTACAGCAGTCTGAGCTCACAGGCCTTCATTCATGTAAACTTCTGTCTTCAGGTTTTGTTAACCTACTCTTCCTTTTGTTTCAGTTCTCAGGAGTTTTTATAGGCATTCAGATCACTTCTCTTTTCCCTGCTGAAGTTCTGACTAAATTCAGAAACTGAAATTTATAGTTACATTCAGGTGGCGTTGGTTAATGTTTAGTAGATGCTGATCTCAAATTAAGAGGTAAAAGTGGAATTATTCTAGATTCTATATTCTTGTCAATCTGCTTTTAAATATCCTGGCTCTATTCCCAAGAATGCATTCTATATTTGCTTGAAAACACCTGCAACAGCATCTTGCGTAAGGAAATCCCTAACTTTTCATCCTGGTCCCCTGACATGGGACCCAGCCTAAACCCCCCATGGGTCTCTTCCCACCCTGTCCACAGCCCAGACCCCCATGGGGCTGTGAGCCCCTGCCCAGCTCCCAATATACCTGCCTTCAGCCCCACCGAGCTGAACCCACCTGCAGACCCACATCCTGGCTTTTCTTTTTTAAAGTCATGCCTAGCAGAGTGCAATGCCACCAAACTTGGACTGGGAAACCTCCCTCCCTCTCTCCCTCCCTCCACAGGGACACCATAATACCACCAGAATTTTACCTGTTACAAGACCTCCTCTGCAGTACTCCAATGTCACCAAACCCCTATCCGGACTGCACACAGAGGTTTGGGGCCAACAAACCCATGAACCTTGAGCTTCCATGTGGTAGCCCTTAGGTCAAACACACAACTGCCTCACCGCTGTAAGAACTGCAATGGTTGTTGCAAGGGTAAAATAACATGTGCAGTGCAGTTTGATAGGCAGCCAAGTGGGGTAGGAAAATTGCTACATACGGAACACAGTCTGAAAATGCATTTTATTGAGTACCTGTCAGTAACTCTTCTGGCTCTTGCCTCGCAGTTCCACATGATGCCTCTTCTTTATTCTCCACTGGCTGCTGCCATGGAAGGAGGACACAGGACAGGCAAGTGCCAGCTCTGCCACCTGAAGGACAGAGGCACACTGACCACCCCCAGAAGGGAGCTCCCCACACCACTGCTGACTGCTGGCCTAACCCCTACCCAGCACCCCCCCGCTCCCAACAAAAACCTCCAAGCTCAGCTTTCCTCACCCATCACTTGACACAGCAGAGCTCCAGCTGGTCCTGGAGATGGGCTCAGAGGCGGGCACCCTGGGCAAATGGAGCTGGGCATGGAAAGCAGCGGCCACAGAGGCTGCACCCCTGCTGACAGGGGGCTCGAGCTGCTGCCTGGACTGCAAAGTGCCCAGGACTCCAGAGCACTGGTCAGGCCCTGAGTTACAGGGCAGCCTTGGTCCCAAAGGCCAAGGGAGGCTCCTTCTTTCTCTCCCATGTGGGGGCACCCTAACCTGCACCCTGCTAATGGGGCGGTCACCCCACACAAGCTGCCAGCTGAGCACAAAGGCTCCCAGAGCTGCAGCCTGATTACAGCCAGGTCAACACCCAGGGAGCCAAAGAGCTCAGCCTTCCCCCACAGCAGCCGGAATGACTCTCAGCAGCCAGGCAGTGGGAGCAGTAGGACCAAAGGCTGGATGGCGGGGACCCCAGCCCAGATGATAGGGAGGGCATGCCCAGCCTGGCCCTACACACATACCTCAGCCCCACGCCCCTGAAAAGCCAGGGCCAGAGACACCCGCCTGATTACAAGGGGTCCCTCTAAGCACCTCCTGCTGAGGGAGGCAGCCCAGGGCAGGGACACCTTGACCCCAGCTGTGGGGTGGTCAACCCAGCCAAAACCAGCGTCAAAGCTGGGGCTACACCCTCCCTCCGGCACAGCACTCCCTCAGCCTGCACCTTCTAAAGGGCCAGGGAGGGCTCATTCTTGCTACCTAGCTAAAGCAGCTAGCTGCAGCCCTGGGTAGGCTTGGGGTCCAGACCGCTCCATTTCCCCCTCAGGTGCAGAAACAGTGACTCGCAGTTTCCCTTGTTACAGGACTGTCGCTCTCCCCAGGGCAGCCAGAGGAGCAACACGGAAAAAGGCCAACAAGCAAAGACCCAAACCCTGGTTACAGGGAGGTCACCCACCACAAACTGAGCCAGGGAACAAAGGTGCTGGTAGCGCTCTTTGGTAACCGCAGCCCTCCCAACCCAGAGAGGGCCCTTTGCCCAGGGAGACTTTCTCTTGCCCCCTCCTCAGGCCTCCACTCCTGTCCTGGTTTCAGCTGGGATAGAGTTCATTTTCTTCCTAGTAGCAGGCATAGTGCTGTGTTTTGGATTTAGGATGAGAAGAATGTTGATAACACACTGATGTTTTTAGTTGTTGCTAAGTACTGCTTATGCTAGTCAAGGACTTTTCAGCTTCCCATGTTCTGCCAGGTACACAAGAAACTGGGAGGGGGCACAGCCAGAATAGTTGATGCAAACTGACCAAAGGGCTATTCCATACCATATGACGTCATGCTCAGTATAGAAACTGGGGGGAGTTGGCCAGGGTCAGCGATCGCTGCTCGGGAACTGTCTGGGTATCGGTCGGCGGGTGGTGAGCAATTGCATTGCGCATCGCTTGCTTTGTATATTATTATTACTATTATTATTATATTGTAATTATTACTACTACTACTATTTTACTTTATTTTAATTATGAAAACATTCTTATCTCAACCGAAGAGTTTTTCTCACTCTTACTTTTCCAATTGTTTCTTTTCCAGTGTTTTGACTGTATAGAGCTCAACAGTGGTGATGACAAGGTGGAGTGCTTATGGGTAAGGATGAGGGGAAAGACCAGCAAGGCGGATGTCCTGTTGGGAGTCTGCTATAGACCACCCAACCAGGATATAGAGATAGATGAAGCGTTCTACAAGCGCCTGGCAGAAGTCTTGCAATCGCTAGCCCTTGTTCTCGTGGGGGACTTCTTCAACTTGCTGGACATCTGCTGGAAATACAACACAGCAGGGAGGCAACAGTCTAGGAAGTTCCTAGAGTGTGTGGACGATAACTTTCTGACACAACTGGTAAGCAAGCCTACCAGGGGAGGTGCCTCGCTTGACCTGCTGTTTACAAACAGAGAAGGGCTCACGAGAGATGTCATGGTCAGAGACCGTCTTGGGCTTAGTGACCACGATATGATAGAATTCTTGACTCTTGGTGACGTAAAGAGGAGGGGCAGCAAAACTGTTACCATGGACTTCCGGAGGGCAGACTTTGGCCTGTTCAGGATGCTGGTTGGGAAAGTCCCTTGGGAGGCAGTCCTGAAGGGCAAAGCGGTCCAGGAAGGCTGGGCCTTCTTCAAGAAGGAAGTCTTAAGGGCACAGGAGCGGGCTGTCCCCATATGTTGTAAGACCAATGGGTGGGGAAGACGACCAGACTGGCTGAACAGAGAGCTTTTGCTGGGACTCAGGGAAAAAAGGAGAGTCTACCACCTTTGGAAGAAGGGGTAGGTAACTCAGGAAGAGTACAGGGATCTTTTTAGGCCATGCAGGGAGGAAATTAGAAAAGCAAAAGCCCAGCTAGAACTCAATCTGGCCACTGTTGTAAAAGATAATAAAAAATGTTTTTATAACTACATCAGCAATAAAAAGAGAGCCAAGGAGAATCTCCATCCTTTGCTGGATGTGGGGGGGAACATTGCCACTGAGGATGAGGAAAAGGCTGAGGTGCTTAGTGCTTTCTTTGCCTCTGTCTTTAATAGCCAAATGAGTCATCCCCAGGGTACTCAGCCCCCTGAGCTTGAAAACAGGGACGGGGAGCAGAATGGAGCTCACCTGGACACTCACAAGTCTATGGGACCAGATGAAATCCACCAGAGAGTATTGAGGGAGCTGGCAGAGGAGCTTGCCAAGCCACTTTCCATCATCTATCAGCAGTCCTGGTTAATAGGGAAGGTCCCTGATGACTGGAGGCTTGCCAGTGTGACGCCCATCTACAAGAAGGGCTGGAAGGAGGATCTGGGGAACTACAGGCCTGTCAGCCTGACCTCGGTGCCGGGAAAGATTATGGAGTTGTTCATATTAAGTGCACTCAACAGGCATGTGCAGATCAACCAGGGGATCGGGCCCAGCCAGTATGGATTCATGAAAGGCAGGTCCTGTTTGCCCAACCTGATCTCCTTCTATGACCTGGTGACCCACCTGGTGGATGAAGGAAAGGCTGTGGACGTCATCTACCTGGACTTCAGTAAAGCCTTTGACACACTCTCCCACAGCATTCTCCTAAGGAAGCTCATGGCTCATGGTTTGGACAGGTGTACTCTTCTCTGGGTAAAAAACTGGTTGAGTGGCTGAGCCCAGAGAGTAGTGGTAAATGGAGTTAAGTCCAGTTGGCAGCCAGTCATGAGTGGTGCTCCCCAGGGCTCCATTTTGGGGCCAGCCTTGTTTAATATCTTTATCAGTGATCTGGATGAGGGGATTGAGTGTGCCCTCAGTAAGTTTGCAGATGACACCAAACTGGGTGGGAGTGTCAATCTGCTGGAGGGTAGGATGGCTCTGCAGAAGACCTGGACAGGCTGGACCGATGGGCCGAGGCCAACTGTATGAGGTTTAACAAGGCCAAGTGCCGGGTCCTGCACTTGGGTCACAACAACCCCATGCAACGCTACAGGCTTGGGGAAGAGTGGCTGGAAAGCTGCCTGGCAGAAAAGGACCTGCGGGTGTTGGCTGACAGCCAGCTGAACATGAGCCAGCAGTATGCCCAGGTGGCCAAGAAGGCCAACAGCATCCTGGCTTGTATCAGGAATAGTGTGGCCAGCAGGAGCAGGGAGGTGATTGTCCCCCTGTACTCAGCGCTGGTGAGGCTGCACCTGGAATACTGTGTCGTTTTGGGCCCGCCAGTACAAAAAAGACATTGAGGTGCTGGAGTGTGTCCGAAGAAGGGCAACGAAGGTGGTGAAGGGTCTGGAGCACAGGCCTTATAAGGAGCGGCTGAGGGAACTGGGATTGTTCATTCTGGAGAAGAGGAGGCTGAGGGGAGACCTTATTGCTCTCTACAACTACCTGAAAGGAGGTTGTAGTGAGGTGGGTGTTGGTCTCTTCTCCCAAGTAGTTAGTGATAGGATGAGAGGAAATGGGCTTAAGCTGCGTCAGGGGAGATTTAGATTGGATATTAGGAAAAATGTCTTCACGGAAAGAGTAGTCAATCATTGGAACAGGCTGCCCAGAGAGGTGGTGGAGTCACCATCCCTGGAAGTGTTCAAAAAACAGGTAGACGTGGCACTTTGGGACATGGCTTAGTGGGCATGGTAGTGTTGGGTTGATGATCAGACTGATGATCTTAGAGATCCTTTCCAATCTTAATGATTCCTAGTTTTTACTTTCATTATAAATAATCCAGCCACCAAGCCAGGAAACATGAAATTGCTACTCTACCCTTAATTGTTTTAGTGGTGAACTTGGTAGTGTTAGGTTAATGGTTGGACTGTATGATCTTAAAGGTCTTTTCCAACCTAAACGATTCTATGATTCTAATTCTCTCCCTCATCCCACCGGGGCAGGGGGAGTTAGTGAGCAGCTGCATGGTGCTTAGCTGCTGGCTGGAGTTAAACCACGACAACTCCTCTTCTGGCTGACTCTTGCCGTGCAGTTCCACACAATGACTCTTCTTCTCCGCTGACTGCTGCCGGAGAAGGAGGACACAGTTAGAACTGACAAGTGCCAACTCCTTACCACTACACCCAGGTAGGACTGACTTTTGGAGCATCACTGCATCAGTCAGGCCTGTGTCTTCCCTGCAGCACGTTTCAAGCGTAATTTTCCATCCTGGCATCCTCCTCATCTTTTTCCCCAGTGTCAGTCTCACTCCCTACCCCTTAGCCCCTTCACTGCATGAGAACCAGGAAGTTCTGGTGATTCTTTTCTGTCTTCCTCTGTAGAAAATGTGTTCATGACTTTCTCTTGAACCTGGGCTTTAGAACTGTAAATCAAGTAAAATGCCATAGCTTTGTTAAATTCAGTCAGTCTCTGAAGGGATTATTTTTTTTTCCCCCCATTAAAATCCCACTCCATGACCCTCTGTTCATCCCTCCTGCACCTTAATGCCTAGAGCCAGAGCAACCTCACAAAGACAGCTTGTTCAGCATGGTGTCCTTAAAACTTCATCCTTTCTGCCTCTTGCAACATCACTGCTAATGTATTCCCTAATGTACCTCAGATGTCACCCTCAAAAATGCTCACTTGATCCTAAGTAACCTCAACACTACTCTCATCAGTGACAGCGCTCTCCCCTGGGGCTTGCTCAGTCTCCTCAGTTATTTCAAACTTTCTCCTCCAAAATGCTGATTCCCCCCTTAAGAAACATAAGCCTTTCTCTCAAAAATGCTTACCTTGTACCTTCTGAGGTACCACATATGTTCTTTAAAAACTGTGACCTCTAAGTTACTTCAGCTTTTCCTCCAAAACATATCCTCTGTCACTATACAATACCGCAGACTCTTCCCAAAATCTGCTCACTCTCTCTGATTACCTCAGATTTCCTCCCCCCCAAAAAGCTCATTTTGTCACCTGAAGTACCTCAGATTTACCCTCCCAAAAGTGTCACCTCTGTCCCCTCTAAATTTCCTCAGCTTTCTTCTCAAAAAGTTTATTTTGTTCCCTCTGAGTTAGCTCAGCTTCTCCCCCAAGAAATGTTTTGTAATCTCCGAGTTATCCCAGCTTTCCCCAAAAAGCATCACCTGTGCCCTCTAACTTACCTCAGCTTTTTGCTCAGAAAAGCCTATTTTGTCCCCTCTAATTTACCTCAGCTTTCACCTCCAAATGTGGCCTCTGTCACCTCTAAGTTACCTCAGGTTTTCCCCCCCAAAACATCACCTCTCTCCCCCCTAAATTACGTCAGCTTTTTCCTCAGGAAATGTTTAATTTTGTCATCTGAGTTACCCCAGACTTCCCCCCCACCAAATGTCACCTCTGTCCCCTAAGTTATCTCAGCTTTTCCCTCAAAACCAGCTCATTTTCCCCTCTAAGATATTTCAGCTTTCCCCAAAATTGTCCCCTCCAATTTACCAATTTCCCCTCAAAAAGTCACCTATGCCACCTCTAAGTTACCTCAGCTTTTCCCTCAAAAACGCTCATCTTTTGGACACCCAAATACCCCACCTCCCCCCAAGTGACAGACGGGGCACCCAAACCCCTTCTTTCCCAAACAACGCACCAACACCCCCCTCAGTGACAAATGGCCCCCCCCCACCCCCTTAAGTGATGTTAAGGGCCACCCCTCAGTTCCCTTAAGAGATACACAGGGCACCCTCAGGAACCCTGCAAGTGACACTTGGGGCACCCTCAGGCACCCTTTGGTAAAACACAGAGCTCCCCGAGGACCCCCTCAGTGACAGGTGGGGCACCCTCCCCCCCCAGTGATGCTCAGGACACCCACAGACACTCCCTCCCCCCACCTATGTATGAAGGACCCACAGACCCCTTCAGAGACAAAGGGGGCACCCAAAAATCCTCTAGATGACATTCAGGACACCCACCCCCCCACTTGGCAGAACACAAAGCACCCTCAGACCCCCTCTGGGCAGTCTGTGGGCTCCTCTGAGCTCATTTTAAGACAACAGGCCCTCTCATTTCCTTTCTTTTTTTTACTCAAAACAAGCATTTGGTGCTCTGATGTGATTTACCCAAGTTTTCACATGCTTAAGAGGGACCTGGACAGGCTGGACCGATGGGCCGAGGCCAACTGTATGAGGTTTAACAAGGCCAAGTGCCGGGTCCTGCACTTGGGTCACAACAACCCCATGCAACGCTACAGGCTTGGGGAAGAGTGGCTGGAAAGCTGCCTGGCCGAAAAGGACCTGGGGGTGTTGGTCGACAGCCGGCTGAACATGAGCCAGCAGTGTGCCCAGGTGGCCAAGAAGGCTTAAGGTGAATTTTATATAAACACACCCATTTTAAGCTTTTCCACATTTATGCTGCTGCTTCCCAGACCAAGCACTCTGGCAGTATTGCTCCTCTGCCAGCACCAGCTCTGAAGGCTGTTTTACACAGGAATGAGTGGCTGGGCAAAAGCTATAAAGGTGAAGGACACAAGGCTGTTCCCTGCACGTTTTTAAGCATTTATTTTATAGATTTTGCTGACCTTTCCAGCTATACAGAAGCTGCCATTGTTAGTAGGAAAATGTACATTTTTCCTTAATCTGGGTCAGATTACACCCCTATGGGTCATCCCCTGGGGTTCTGCCTGCTCCCAGCACCTCTCAGCTCCTCCACATCACACTGCAGCATAAGCAAAAAAACCCTCCCTGTCTCCTGGGAAGCTACTTATAGGCATCCCAGCTGCCTTCCTGGGGTATCCGGGTGCGAGCCCTCATTGCAAGCACCTGAGGGGCAATTTGCACAGGTGCAGCCCAGCCTGATTTCTTGAGGAAATCCACTGACCCTTGCTTGTATATCATCCTGGACCTGAACTCTAAGCAAAATATTTTAGACCCTTGGCATGCAAAAGTATTGTCCCTGTAGTGTATATAATGAGGAAGTTACTGCTGTTTTGCAATGGTCTCCTTGGTGTTTTTAGAAACCCAACTTATGAAGAAGCCCCTCTTCTGTGCCCTTCCTGTGCAATGTTAGGAAAAAAAGGTGGAAAAAAAGATTCATGCTCTCTTTTTCCTGCTCTGCTTCTCATGTCTGCATCCTTCCTCTCCCTGAAGTCAGATTTGTACCTTTCATTTCTTTGAAATTCCTGGGTCGAAAGACCTGCCCAGTCTGATTACCAAAATATTCCCCCAGAGTGAGGAAGCTGAGCCCTCTGAAATATCTGAAGTCCTAAAATAAGTTTATAAATCATGAAGTAATTGCTGTTTAAGTTCACCTGCTGGCTTGGAAACCTTTTTAACAAGCATGCTTTTCAGCTTTTTGTTGCAAGGGCCACGTCAGTCAAGACAGGTTCTCTGCTATGCGAGCAGCTGAGCATGTGTGATGAGCCAGTTGTAACACGACACGTGTCATTTTACTCTTTCCACAGGACAGATTTTATTCATGTTGTGAATCTCTGTCTTGAAGAGACTCAGATTTCAGCCAAAATGAGCATTGGGCAAGATACTCTGACAGCGATGTTTACTAGCGGGACCACCAGCGAGGCTAAGGGAAATAGCAGAGAAAGCATAATCCTCAAAATACATGTCACTGGAGTGACATGTGCCACTGTTACCCAGGGGAAACACATCTAATTTTGTGCAAGAGGGCATTTGCTTTCTTGCTTAATATCAGTATTTGCTTCCCTTCAGAAATGCCTGTTTAATGGTAAGTCTGGAGCTGACTGGAGAGGTGAGGCCTCCAAGACCAGCTCTGTGAGCTCAGGCTGGGGAGGCTGGTCCTGGCACTAGCTGGTTTCTCTGCTTTCTCTGGGAAGACTCTCTCTAGGGGCTGGAGCAGTGAAGGGAAAGTGCCTGGACTCTGGGATCCCTGCACATACTTGCAGACAGACGCTTGACTTTGGCGGGATGCCAATGCACCCAGTTCCTACTCCTGTATGTTTTCCCTCGCTCTCACTCCCTCTGCGATAAATCACTGTCTGTGGGACAGGTAGCTGCAGAGAGAGATGCAGTTTTTCATAGCTTGCTAGCCATCGGTCTCCTGAGCATTACCCATTTGCTGGCCACTGTCTCCCACTCTGGGAATACCAAGTTCCTGTCATACTGGAGAGGACAGAAATGTCCATACACCAATAGTATCAGCACAGTTCTTCCCTTTGTCTAAATCTGATGTTTTTCAAGTTTCTTTTTTTTTTTTTTTTTTCATTTTTTTTCTATCTTTATATTCATTTGTGGCCACAGGCTCTCCTTTTCTGTTTTCTACTCCCCTGTGAAACAGGAGTCCTCTGAAGTAAATATAAGGCTTAGCTTGTTTTAAAATTCAGTGTTGTCTCTTTCCAATCAGCTATAACAAACCTAACTAATTCCATTTTGTTCTTAACTTTCAAAATCATACTTTTTAAAATAGAAACTAGTTCCATTTGTATATTCACAATTTAAATCAGCTTTCCCCTGTGTATTGTGATTTCTTTCTCACATTTTTGCAGAATCTTCAGAGGCAATATTTGCCTGGGCACCAGTGTCCAAACATTTGTGTATGACTTCTGCTGGTCTCCAAAGAAAGGTCCATTCCTTTGTTTTTGCTTTTGCTGACAATCTACAGAGCATTTCTCTTGATAATTTCCCCGCCTCTTTTCTCTTGTAACACATCAGTATGAGTCACTTTTCCTTCTACTGCTCCTGATTACCAGGTCTTTCAAAGTAGGTGTATATTTTGCAGTTGTTACAGTGCTTTCCAGGTGTGTGTCCTGCTTGCATTTGTGCAAAGTTTCAATATATCATGATCTTTTTCTTTGATGTTTTTTTGCACTTTGCTTTGCAGAGTATTTTGACTTACTTATTTGTGCCTTTTTTTTCTGTTGTGGATCAATATAAGCTCAGTAACGCAGCATCCAAGCATTTACTTTCTGACCTGGGTGACTTCAGCAGCCTTGTGTAGTCTGGTAGCTTTTCCCAAGTCTGTACCTTGCAGGATTCTTTGTGGATTTGGATCTTTGAGTCAATAGCAGCATGATCTGTGATCATACTTTATTGTTCTATATTGCATATCTGACTCATTAATTTAAGATCAGTCACAGGTTTTTTCTGAGGTCTTTTCCCAATATGTGTAGCTCTGTATGAAACCCTCCATCCTTCAGGAGTTTTACCTCTCATAGGTATTCCATACTCTTCCAACTTCCTAATGATGGTTTTGCAGCTTGCGCTTTTATCCAGGTGTAGTTACAAACCATTTAAGACATCTCTAGCTTCAAGTCTCACAATACTCAAGAAAATAGTTACTTTTTATCAGTCTCCTTCCGACTCAGTTGAGTTCCTTCCACATAGGTGTCAAGGTTTTGCTCAGATCTTTTCCATGAACTGTAATGAATCACAGCTTTTTAGGGGCTTTCAGCTGGGTCTGTCTTCCTTCTTACTCCTTTATTTTCTTGCTATGGTCTTCCTCTTGGTCTTCATTTCTTTGAACCCTTATTTTTGTAAGAACAACTCCCAGTACTCTGTAGTTAACAGTTCTTTAAAGAATGTGAACTTCAGCTGGGCCAATGGGAGAAACTTTTGCCCCTTTGCATGACATTCACTGTTGCTCAGTCCAGTCTGACATCCCTGCTTCTAGGGGAGCAACTTTTATAGAATCATCCAATAGACAGTCCACTATAAACAAAACTATAAATTAACAAAACGATAAAGTACTTCTCTGTTTATAGCAACTTGTATTTCAAAATGAAAGTTCATAGTCAGAAAGTATGGTCTAATTCAATGTAATCATCAAAGTCTTGGAATTCCATGCTTTCTACCTATATGTTACAACAAACAATACATACACACATGTAAGTGTACCACTTACATTTAAAGATCCAATATTTTAAAGTAAATCCAGCTTCTCACAATCAAACTTCAACATCATTCAGGCTATTTCTGACATTAAGAAAATAAAATTGCTAGTAGACATGCATGGATTGAGAAGATCTACACTATGCTATATAAAAGAAGAGGTCAGATCTACTTTTTTTAATGACAGGATTTCAAAGTTTTCTGGGGCATTGAAGCAGTTACTATCTATACCATTGAGAAGCCAAGTTCTTTCTTGTTTCAGAGGTGTTAGATTCCCTTTTGTAATCTAGCAAAGCCATAAGATAAGAAAACCTTTAACATTTGAATTTCCATTAACCATAAAACTAAGACATATAGAAACAAATCAGATTCCTCTTGAACATGGGACAGATTTGACTTTTGGAGGGAGTGAAATTCTAAATTCACAGAAGAAAAGAAGGGTGTATTTGGCCTGGCTATGATGGATTTAATCTTCTCCATAGCAGCCCTCATAGTGCTGTACTTTGTATTGGTAGCTAGAAAAGGTGTTGATAACACACAGTGTTTTGGCTACTGCTGAGCAGTGCTCACACAGCACCAAGGCTGTCTCTCCAACATTCCAGCCGCCCCTCGCAGCAGACTGGAGGTGGGCAGATCTTGGGAGGGGACATAGCCTGGACAGCTGACCCAAACTGACCAAAGGGAATGGAATACCATACCATATGACATCTGCTCAGCAATACAAGCTAAGAGAAAGGCGGCGGAGGGGGGTCATTCATTATTATGACATTTGTCTTCTGGAGTAACTGCTATGCATATTGAAGCCCTACTTCCCAGGAAGTGTCTGGATATCACCTGCTGATAGGAAGTAGAGAATAAATCTGTTGTTTTCCTTTGCTTCTGCATGAAGCCTTTGCTTTTTCTTTATTAAATTGCATTTATCTTGACCCATGAGTTTTTTCCATCTTATTTTCTCCCCTTTGCCATCCTGCTGAGGATGGGAGTGATAGAGCGGCTTGGTGGGCAGTTGGTGTCCAGCCAAGGTCAACCCACTACAAAGGGATTTTTAAAAATTCATTTCTAGATGATTTTGAAAGATTCTAGTAGCTTTAGATTAGAGTGTTCAGGTAAGTTGCAGGCAAAGTGGACAAGTGAGGGCAAAACTAAAATACATATTCACTTTGATGTAGTGCTGAATGTCCACTGTACACAGAGTTAAGTAAGCTAGAACTGAGACATGTGGCCAAAGGAGGTTGTGAGAAGGACTGAAGCTGTTCTGAGGACAAGGGAGCAGATAGGAGTGAGATGGTTGCTCTGAGGAATTTTATGATGCTGTCCTTGCAGCACAGTTTCAGTAAGCTGGAGTAATAAGACCTGCAGATATACCTGCAGCAGTGAGGGGGAAAAAAACAAACCAGAAAGTATCATCAATGATACAATCTAAATAGCGCAAAGGTACTGTGGAAGGTAGTATGGGATCATACATGCAGTTAAATATCTGTGTTGTGATAGTATTGTTAAAGGGTATCTTCACTTTGAATTTACTCAATTTATTCTGATTACTTCACTTTGAAACTTTAAATTTCTATCAAAGGATGATATATAAAGATGTGAGTATCTGTAATTAATACTTTATATATATCTGACATCAGCTGCCCATGTCTGTTTTTCCAATTGTGTATTCAGGATAGCAAATTTGTTTGGAACCTGTGTTACATGCTCTTTTTGATGTTCTTGTTTGCTTTGAAATCTGGTTTATTTGAAGAATTTATATTTAAAAAAATCATAAAGAAAATTAGCACACTAATATATGTGGCCACCTAATGTTTGGACATCACAGTCCCATTAACTGCAAGTGCTCAGTTATGCATAATAATATAAATTTTTAAGCATTTTCAGGTTTGGGGTTTCTGCATAAAGTAAAGTTGCAATTAATATATAAAATAAGCAGATCAGGCTAAGCTGAAAAAATTAACTTTTCTGACTATCTTAAAGCAATTTTGACATTTCTTCGCTCTAAATTTTTGAGAAGCTCTAGTGAAATGTTCAAAACCCTGCTTGGGAGGTACTTTAGTTTTCAAGGGTAAATGACACTTTGAAACAGAGTGAACTAAACATGTGCGCCTTTGTAACAACTATGTTATGGACAGTCTCATTTTCCTTTAAAATAACTTTTTTGGCTGTATCTAGTGCAAGAATTTTATAAAGGGAATGGAAGGGAAGGGAAGGGAAGGGAAGGGAAGGGAAGGGAAGGGAAGGGAAGGGAAGGGAAGGGAAGGGAAGGGAAGGGAAGGGAAGGGAAGGGAAGGGAAGGGAAGGGAAGGGAAGGGAAGGGAAGGGAAGGGAAGGGAAGGGAAGGGAAGGGAAGGGAAGGGAAGGGAAGGGAAGGGAAGGGAAGGGAAGGGAAGGGAAGGGAAGGGAAGGTGAGTTGGCCAAATGAATAATTAAGTATCAAGAGACAAAAACAGTTTTACAGCATTTTATTATTTACAAGGGGCTGAAACACAAAGACTTGCAGGACTGACAGATCTTTATAATGAGTAGCAGGGCTGGGAAAGTTTGGGAAGAGCTGCCTGTAAAGCAAGTTCTCTGCATTTTTTCTCCAAGCTAATGGGCTCTTTTAGTGTAAACATAAATTTTCATAATAGTTATGAAACATAACTAATTATGAAATTCATCAAAGTTATGAATTCATATGAATTCATATGCAGTTCATTAAAAATGTGAAAATGCAAACTGGAATTTTTATTCTTTCCGTATTGGTACTGTTACAAAATAGTGATTTTCTTACTTGCAGTATCAGTCATAAAAACAAAATCTGATTAGAAGCCTTATACAGGAGTTCGGGATTTAGGTGCTCTTTTACACCTAGAAGGTTGTTTCATTACATAGCCCTGCCATGTACTGATTGATTTCATTGGGAGCAATGCCATTGATTTTAATGGATTTGAAATCAGACGCTTATTGTTTTCTGTGAGTTCTAACTTTCATCACACCGCAATGTAATTGCTTTCTCAGTTGATCAAAATTTTCTAACATGTATTTCCTTTTGCAGTTCCTAGTCTTGTTCCATGGTTTAGGGCTCCTTTTGATGTATTTTTGTTTTCTAAAATCTGAGAATTTAGTTACTTGGTTTTGGGATACAAAGCTGACACAATTTTATGTCTTGCTGCATTTTCATATCATGCATAAAACAAAGCAGCTAGTGCTGTAAATTCCAAATGAAATTTTTGATATATTCACATAGACAAAGAAAAAAAAAATCAGAAGAAGATAGGATCAATATCTTTGAAGTTGTGGAAATTTTCAATTCACGCCATATGCATTAGCTCTTGCATATATTTTTGCTGCAACCTGAAGATAAACAGTTTCAGTTACCATGTATAAGTCCTTTACCTTTTTAATGCCTTTAATGGCTTAGAGTTATGAAGCTAAATCTGTTCATTTAAGGCTCTTTGTTGAGATAATTTTAATTAAGTGTATTTTAACTGTTGATTATTTATGGTTTTAAAGATACATCATGATAAGAAAAGCTGAATGCCCAACCTAAGATAGAACTCAAAACATTACTGATTTTTCAGATGGATTCCTTAGCTTCGATATGCACTTTTGGTATGCCAAGATGAAAAACTGCTTATGACAGTGCAGATTCCTCAATACAGAAAATTTAAAGAATCAAGTTAGAATATTCAGCTGTGAATTTTCTTTATCAGTTGCCTCTTCTACTAAAGAGAAGTAGAAACTCCTAGCTAGTCCTAGTGTCTGAGGTAAGGAATATAAATGCATTTTGTAGGTATGTAGTGTTGTGGTTTATCTGCTGTATTGCTGTGATTGATCTTAACTGTATAGTCAATGATTGCTGTTTAATTACATATCATTAGTAAATCAATAAATGACATTGATTCTTATTTGGTTTAAACCACATGAACAGAGCAGTGTTTGCCCTGTGGCACCCCAGGATCCACAATTGTTGAATTAGGGTAGCTGCCTATTCTGTTTTGTAGTTTTTAATGGACCTGTTGTGCATGAATGTGTGTCATATTTTTTAAACCTAATAGTATTATCTTCTCCTACTATTTCCTGTGGCAACCAGTTGCTAATCCAAATCTACTCACTGCTTTAAGAAAAACTTGCTCTTAACTGTTTTAAACAAATTGCTTAGTAGTTTTATTGAGATTTGGTAATAGTTCTGCACTCTTTTTCCATTGCACTCATGATTTTGTCAGCCTCAGTCTTCCCTCAGCCTTCTCATTCACATATTGAAAAGTCTGAACCTTTTCAATGTCTCCCTGTAAGGCAACTGCTCTGTGCCTGTCATTGTTTTAGTTGCCCTTCTGTAGTTTCTCCAGCCCCCCTCACTGTGTTTCATTAAACACACAACCGTGGAAAGTATCTTTCACTTGTCTATGAGAAAAACACTCGTTCTCCTCTTGTTTGAGTTAATAAACACTAAGTGAAAACAGAGGAGAGAATAAGAGGATTCAAGGGGGAAAAAAGGCTGTAACAGCTAGCTATGAATGGAAACTGAGAGGCATGAAGGTTGATAAAATCCCTAATCACAGTTTTTGAGTTAGCCTCCATAGCTGATTGGATAACTACAGAGGGAGGAAGAAAGAGGTATACATTTTATATGTAGTCATTGTATAAATAAATGTTCTCACCTTAATCTCTTACAACTTTCTTAACTGTGTTGTTTATTTTAGAAGTTGTAAATAAATAAGTTTATTTGTATTACAATAACCTAATTTGAATTACATATAATTTCAAGAAGACTAGCTAACAACAGGTATCTTTGGGGATCTTGATCCTTAAAAATCAGGACTGTAGCATGTGCCCTGTGCTCCAACCTATTTTTCCAGCATCTCGAAGGTGCAAGTCTGTGTATTGGTGAGCAGGCTTATTTAAAAACTTCAAGCAAAGAACATGTGTGGAATGATGAGTAGCAACGGGGAAAGTTCTCTGGTATGAGACAAAGTAGTAAGGAAAATATTTCAGCTTCAAGAATCATGACAGAAAGTGTAGAAAAGATCTTTTAAATAAGAGCCCTTAAATAAGAGCTTCTGGATTGAGAGGAGCATTTTTGCTTAATGCAAAATTTATCCAATCTGAGAAGTATAACCCAAATCACTGGAAGGTGTTTCTTCTTCTCATCATTGTAGTTTCCTGTAGGTGGGTTAGTACTGGATGAGCAACAGTATCAAAATCAAGGATGAAAATGGATGCGTTTCTGTTAGCAGTGAATAACAAACAGAACAAACATGTTTTGGACTGGAGCCTGACTGAGAGAATTTTGAGATGCTTCCTGCTAAGGATTGCTTCTGGAGATTGCCTCTGTAGTAGGCACTGCAATTACTTGGTTACTGGATAGTAATTCCAAACACAGTTCTCCAGCCACAACTTCTTTTATTTGGGTAGCCTATGGCATGTTGTAACATGAATAACAGTCTTCTGTTGTAATGTGACTAACAGGATTCATAGGTGTTTTGTGCTCTCTTGATACACAAAGACAATATTGAGGGTCATAGGCAGTGGCTTGCCTGTAGCTTTCAATTCCATACCTATTCATGGTTTGAAAAAGCTGTGGTTTTTTTCTTGACTTTTCCTTGGCTTGTTTACTTCTTTATTTATTTGTGGAAACAATCAAGGTTATCTCAGCTGTTTAGGAAAACTTAAAAATGAGGAGGTTATATTTCAGCATACTGAAAGTTGCTGCGGCACTGAGCTGAGTAGATGAAGGATGATTTCTGTAGCAATTTATTATAAGACTTTGCCATCCCCATTTTGGCGGGTTGTCAGAAGTGGTTAGACAACGTTACAAGCCCAAACTCAATTACAGAAGGAAAGATGTGAAAAAGCAATTCTCTTCCCTTGGCCAATGCTGTTGACTTTCAGCCAAACATTCTTCCTTTCACCTTTACCACAGAAGTATCACAGCCCCTCTCCTGATCATCATCTTAACATTGTTCTTCTCTGGCAGAAGTCACTTCCCTTTTTTATTTGGCTGAGGATGTGTCACTAACTCCTCTGCAACAATTTTGTAATTTGGAAAATCTTGGAATATATAATTCTGCTGTATCTGAGACAGCAGGCACAGACTCTTTTGGGTTTCTGAATGAAAGATAAAGAGCCTGAAATATTATTTAGGCTTGAGTTAAATAATTGTAATGAATCAAATACTTTTGAGGCCACAGTGGTCAAATTATTGATTTTTTTTTTTTCTTTTTCATATGTAGTGGATTTGCCTAATTAAATCCAGGCTTAATTAAATACTGGGACATATTTGACTGTTTGGGACACATTGCTGGTCTAAGTTTTATAAAGGATTTGAGCTCAATTAAGTATAGAATGCCTGACATCTGATAATGCCCTTAAAATTCCTGAGCTTATTTAGATTTTACTGCTGGCAGGATGACTTATAATGATTGCCAAAAGAAAATCTTAGGATCTTCTGAAATTGAGTAGCTGGCTTCAGAAAGTTCAGTGTATTTTATCCTTAGAAAAGCTAACAAGGTTAAAAAATAATAAAAATAATAATATTGAATTATCTGGCCTCCTTTCATTAAACTGACTGATTTTATGCTAATGACTTAAAAGTAGTCTGTCATGGTGTAGCCCCAGCCAGCAACTAAGCACCATGCAGCCGCTCGCTTACTCCCCCTGCCCTGGTGGGATGTGGGACACAATTAGAAAAGTAAGAGTGAGAAAACTCCTGGGTTGAGATAAGAACAGTTTAATAATTGAAATAAAGTAAAATAGTAATGATAATAGTAACAATATAATAATAATAATAACATACAAAGCAAGTGATGCACAATGCAATTGCTCACCACCCGACGACCGATACCCAGACAGCTCCCGAGCAGCGATCGCTGCTCCCCGGCCAACCCACCCCCCAGTTTCTATACTGAGCATGACGTCATATGGTATGGAATAGCCCTTTGGTCAGTTTGCATCAACTATTCTGGCTGTGCCCCCTCCCAGTTTCTTGTGCACCTGGCAGAGCATGGGAAGCTGAAGAAGTCCTTGACTAGCGTAAGCAGTACTTAGCAACAACTAAAACATCAGTGTGTTATCAACATTCTTCTCATCCTAAATCCAAAACACAGCACTATGCCTGCTACTAGGAAGAAAATGAACTCTATCCCAGCTGAAACCAGGACATCATCTTTCTTTACAGAATATGCTCCAATGCAGATATACTTTTAAGTTCAGCTTTAATTAATATGGTTGCAAAGTATGTGGGTATATTAAAATTGATGTACTGAAAAATACTTAATTCTATTTCTTTTCTTCCCCCAAAAGAGAATTGTCATTTTACTAAGGTATATATTCTATCATGTTGATTATTTGTTGATTTTGAACTTGGCTGGATATTCTCTGCATAGTGATAAATCGACAGCTTCAAAGATTTCTCTTTGCTAGTACATTTTTGTCACTAAATATTCATATACACTTCCTGATTTATTGAATGTCAATGGTTAGTATTCATTTCATCAAGCTCACTTTTTATGAAGGTATGTCCTGTGAAAATGTGTGTACTTTAGCTAAAAATGCTTTGCACTTTTACGGTGATTACAGTGATTTCTCTTGCAATGACATCAAACTGCTTTACAAACATGAACTAAAGTTTACAAAACCTTTGTAGAGCAGCTATGAATTGCTATACATATCTTCAAAGTGAATACTCTGAAGGACAAAGATTGTAAGTGATTTGTCTAAGTTCAAACAGGGCATCAGTACAAGCGGTAGGCAAATCCTCACCCTAGCTTAATTAGTAGATCACAGTCCCTGAGTTCTCTTTAAAAGTATGAAATACAATTCTGTTTTGAAAAGTGACTCCATAAAAACAAGTGCCATATTTATGAATCATTGCTTCTATGAATATTCCTGCAAAAATTTTGCTGTACTAAGAATTCATTTGCTGGTATTTCAGATAACTTGTACAAAGCTGCCTCTAAAAAGGAGGAAGCAAAATTACCCTTCTTCACAATTAATACCATGGTTAGCAATGGTTTTTGTAAAGAGGACCATCTAAATAGAATGCCTTGTAATTCAGGTCCAGGCACTTACTACTGGGCAGAGCTTTCAAGCTATTTTGCTAGGTCAACTGAAACATACTATATCAAATTCAAGAGACAATAAAATATAATAACCAAAATCTGTAAAAAAAATGCATCTCCTCTTAAAGCCTAAGATTAACTGCACCTGTTATTAAAGCAAATAGCCAATGTGCCCTTCACAGGAGCTCATCTGTCAAACTCCTTAAAATCTAATCGTTCCTCTAGTCCTTATAAATTCAATCCATTAGCCAGAGGAAATGTATCTGTGCTCACTGCTGGATCTTTCTGAAGAGATGGGCTAGTTTGATCCCTGTGAGACTTTCAAGGAGGAGAGTTCAGAAAGGAGGAAGTTTATCAGCTGCTGAGTTTTTATTGCTTCAGGAGAGGAAAGATGGATATTTTAGTGTTAGACCACCTATTTATTCATGCTGTGTTATATAGGTATGTTACAAATAGGTCTTGGTTTATGCTGTCAGCCTGTCTTCCTTTGCAGCAATACACCATGCAAGGCCTAAAGCTGTGTCCTCTTGGGGTAGAGGAATTTGCCAGCAGAACATTCTTCCATGAACCTGGAGTATGTCTAAGTTGTAGGGGAGTCTTTGAAATCTTATTTTTTGAAAAATCCTTTTCATTATGAAAAATACATGCACAAAATTACATCTCTTTGAACCATTGGCACTTAACAAATCTCTTTTTTAAAAAACAAAATCTTTATTCCAGACAGAATTTTTACCACAAAAGATAATAATGCTAGAGACCCCATGAAATGGAGTACAGTTCCTCTGAATTGTTATCAATATTATGTCAGTATGTGAAGCTGTAAGCTCAAACTTGGAAAGGGATAATTAGTTCCTTGTTATATAATTTCTTATCAGTGATTATCCATGCTTCCCTTTAACATTTTTTCTTGTTTTGATTGGCAATGTAAATATGATAGCAGATGAATATTACTTTATTTACATAAATACACTGAATGAATATGGTGCTTGAGTTTATTTAGTCATGCTAGGAAACCTCTCCATTTTTCTTATAAAGAATAATGGCTTTTGCTTGTTATCCACATTTTGCATTATTTCCTGGCTCACATCTGCCTATGATTAAGCATTGCAAATACAGCAGCATCTCCTGTACTCAGTAAAAGATCAAGTAAATCTTTTTTTAACATATTTGTAAACAGTTTAAAATCTGTGTAGACATTACTCTGCATATATGTAAAAAAAGCTCCAAAGTAGTGTGGATCAACCCTCACGGAATTAGAAGAAAAACAAAAGTGCAATGCCCTTTCCTTAAAAAAACATCACCACCACCACCAAACCAAAAAAAGCTATCCATCCAACCATGAAATAGGATGCATACCTCTGCACTCAGTAATTTGCCACCATTGCCCTATGTATGGACACTTCATAAATAAGCATTTAATAGACCTGGCTAAACAACAGGGCTGAAAGAAAAACATGCGTTGCAACATGGGATATTCCAATTAGATATAAGGAAAATGGATGTCATCTACCTGGACTTCAGTAAAGCCTTTGACACTGTCTCCCACAGCATTCTCCTAAGGAAGCTGGCGGCTCATGGCTTGGCTGGGCGTACTCTTCACTGGATAAAAACTGGCTGGGTGGCCAAGCCCAGAGACTTGTGGTGAATGGAGCTAAATCCAGTTTGCAACCAGTCACAAGCGGTGTTCCCCAGGGCTCAGTTTTGGGGCCAGTCTTGTTTAACATCTTTATCAATGACCTGGATGAAGGGATTGAGTGCACCCTCAGTAAGCTTGCAGATGACACCAAATTGGGCGGGAGTGTTGATCTGCTGGAGGGTAGGATGGCCCTGCAGAGGACCTGGACAGGCTGGACTGATGGGCCGAGGCCAACTGTATGAGATTCAACAAGGCCAAGTGCCGGGTCCTGCACTTGGGTCACAACAACCCCATGCAACGCTACAGGCTTGGGGAAGAGTGGCTGGAAAGCTGCCTGGTCGAAAAGGATCTGGGGGTGCTGGTTGACAGCCGGCTGAACATGAGCCAGCAGTGTGCCCAGGTGGCCAAGAAGGCCAACAGCATCCTGGCTTGTATCAGGAATAGTGTGGCCAGCAGGAGCAGGGAGGTGATTGTCCCCCTGTACTCAGCGCTGGTGAGGCCACACCTGGAATACTGTGTCCAGTTTTGGGCCCCTCAATACAATAAAGACATTGAGGTGCTGGAGCGTGTCCAGAGAAGGGCAACGAAGCTGGTGAAGGGTCTGGAGCACAGGCCTTATGAGGAGCGGCTGAGGGAACTGGGGTTGTTTAGCCTGGAGAAGAGGAGGCTGAGGGGAGACCTTATTGCTCTCTACAACTACCTGAAAGGAGGTTGTAGTGAGGTGGGTGTTGGTCTCTTCTCCCAAGTAGTTAGCGATAGGACGAGAGGAAATGGGCTTAAGCTGTGCCAGGGGAGATTTAGATTGGATATTAGGAAAAATGTCTTCACGGAAAGAGTAGTCAATCATTGGAACAGGCTGCCCAGAGAGGTGGTGGAGTCACCATCCCTGGAGGTGTTCAAAAAATGGGTAGACATGGCACTCTGGGACATGGTTTAGTGGGCATGGTAGTGTTGGGTTGATGATAGGACTGATGATCTTAGAGAACCTTTCCAACCTTAATGATTCCTAGTTTTTACTTTCATTAAAAAATAATCCAGCCACCAAGCCAGGAAACATGAAATTATTGCTCTACCCTTAATTGTTTTAGTGGTGAGCTTGGTAGTGTTAGGTTAATGGTTGGACTGGATGATCTTAAAGGTCTTTTCCAACCTAAATGATTCTATGATTCTATGAAAAACTTTTCCACTCTGAAGGTGGTCAAACACTGGAGCAGGGTCCCAGAGACTTTGTGGAGTCTCCATGCTTGATGTTGTTGAGATCTGATTGGACACAGCCCTGAGGAACCTGCTGTAGTTGGCCCAGCTTTGAGCAAAGGCTTGGGCTAAAAGATCTCCAGAGGTCCCTTCCAACCTCACAGTTCTGAGATTGTGTGATTCTATTTACATATATGGGCATACTTACTGTTCTGTGTTTAGGGCATCTGTGTCCTTGGGTCACTTTTTCTTCTCTGAAAAAAAAAGGAATCAGCCACCTAGGCTGGACAATGTTTCTTATGTTTAATTCTGTGGGCCTCTGATCTGAACATGAAGAAAGCTAAATGTTACTGAAAATGTCCATGTGCTTTTCCTGAAAGCCAAAGAAACTTACCCATGACTACTGTCTTGAAAGACACATTGTAATAAAGATGTAAAGCCTTCCATATGCCTTGAATTGTATGTGTTTTAATAATATAAAAGGAACAGGGAGGGAATTAGAGTAAAACATGATAATGAAGTTTTCCTTTTGTTAGTAATAATGAGTGTATTTGTTCTCGTTATCAGTATGTACTTGGAACAAGATGAGTCTATCTGATAGATAAACCACTGTGGTATGTTTTCAAGAGCTAACTGTGCCTACTAATGAAAATGTAATGTCATCACTAATGGAGGTGTTTACAAAATCCAGATTTTGATATTTAAACTGAAAGTATGGGCCCTATATACTGTGCTTTACTTGGCTACCTAGTATCTTACAAAATGGGCAAATACAAAATTAAAATAGGGGGAGAGGGAAGGGCTGCTTTAGAGCTTACTGAGGAGAAGAATTTGGAAGAGGGGTAGGTTGGTACTGATCACACCTGAAACATGATTTTCTGAAGTTTAGTAGACCTCTGAGTAATTATATAAAACTTTGGCTCTGATTTCAGTTTGGCCTTTTGATATGTTATTTGAGCAGACTCAAGAGCTAGAATTCTCTCTGAGAAACATTGTCCTGATCATCTGTCTGCCGGTCACTGGAATGTGCGGTTGAATTCAATAAGGAAAAGTAACTGGAGTAAATTCTTACTATCTTGAGAGGTCAGGAAAGTGGTATTACAATTGTCTTCCTTTTGCCTCAGGATAAGAAAATGACCAAGCAACAGTTTATTCTTCTGGGTTTGCAGAGGAGAAACATGAAATGTTGATACCAGGATGTACCAACTATCAACAACATCCTCTGCTGTGTTTTTGTTTGTTTGTTTGTTTGTTTGTTTTTTGCAAGGAGTCAGTCCCATGCTGATGATACCTCAACAGTACTTCAACAGTTCTGTGCTCTCAAAAAAGTAATTGGGGCATCTCTGTATGTATTTGTGTCTTCCTTCCATACCAAGGGTCTTAATTACCTTTTTTGGTCCTAATGTGAAGTTTCTCAGTGACTAAGTTTTAAACGTGTATGAAATAGATACGAACAATGAAAAAACAACAGCACGCACAACGACACCAGAGAGAACTGCGGCATTAGTTATATGCAAATACTGTGAGCTTTAAATTCTTCTGAGCTTCATTCCCAATACACCTAAATTTTTGAAATGTCATCTTTTTTTTAGGTTATAAATCATATTTCTTATTAGTTTATAGGCAACTCTGCATAATGTCTAATTAACTCCTTTCTCTTACATTTGCCTACTATCCTTGTGTGGAAAACAAGTCACAAGATGACTAAGCCATGTTCCAGAATGCCAATTCCATTTAAGTGCACACTTAAAAAAAAGGAAAAAGCAGACTAAATTCAGCCTTTCACCGGGGCATAATTCTTTTGTGAACAGAGCACTTTGCTTTACAGAAATAGCAGTAAAAAATAATTGGATGTTGGACATACAAATATATTAAAAGAAATATTTGTCACTTGTGAACTTTTACATCTTCTAAGGCAGAAGCATGATATAAGTCATGTTCAATGCATTCAGAATTATGTCTTTATTCTTTGTCAGACTGCCATCTCTTGCATTCAGCTCATTCTTTCTCAAAGTCCCAGTACAAAACAGCATGTATCAGATGGCCCTCAGATAAAGATAAGAAACCATCTCACACCGCAGGATACAGAAGGGAAGTTTAACTGTTTAATGTATTATTTTTTTTATTCTTGACCAGAACAAGTCTTTCCATTTTTTACACATTGATTTTATAGCCTGTGTATGAATAGCTTCTTTTAATGGCATTTCCCATGAGTTGCAGCCTACATTTTCAAAAATGAGAAGTTGTTTGGGGTTCTTTTGTTTCTGGAAGCCTAATTTTGAAGTATCTCTGAAAGAGCTTCCAAAAAAGGATTTAGCATTTGCCTACTAAAAATCAGAATGCTTTAAAGTATCTCCAGAAGGACAGGATAGTTCCAGGTCAATTTTTAAAATTTTAAAAGTGAGGTGGTTAGGAACAATCAGCCCTCACTCATGCTGTCAAAAACAAGATAGTTGTCTGGCACTATAAACATACAAATGGAAAATCCTTGCTACACTAGAAATAATGGAAAGCCCATTAGGATAACTGACTTCAGGACAAGAGGGAAAATATATCTGTTAAAAATATTAATTATTAATAATTTATTAATTATTATATGTTCTCTTGTTTTCAAGAAGCAAGAAGCATATAAAATAATTCTACAATGACTTATTTTAGTTCATCTCATCAATGGAAAATATTATATGTTCATCAAAAAATGTAAAATTTGCATCCCACCCATCTTGCTTTTTCATATTGCTGTCCACCAGCATGATATTTGGATACCTTCTCTAAAATAAACTGTAAAGTAAATTTTAAGATTCTTCTTCTCTGGAAACACACTGGTGGGAATCATGCTTACTGTCATTTTCTGCCAGCTGTTTTAAGCATAAGGAAGGGTCACCATGTGGAGCATCATTCTGGTAATGAAAAGTGCAAAGGCAAAGGTCTTGCACCACTCAACTTAGGTTTTTACTTTGTGTAAATGCACAAATAAATATATGTAAGGATTTTAATGCAATGCAGTTTTTAAAAGCATAAGCAACACAAGAAAAATCCCAAAGAATTACTTAGCTACATTGTGGCACCCTATATACAAAGTGCTTCCACAAAAATGTGGAAATTTTTTTCTGAAAATCATAGAATCGCAGAATCATAGAATGGGTTGGAAAGGACATTTAAAGGTCATCTAGTCCAAACCCCTGCAATAAGCAGGGACAGCTTTAACTAGATCAGGTTGCTCAGAGCCCCATCCAACCTGACCTGGAATGTTTCCAGGGATGGGGCATTTTCCACCTCTCTGGGCAACCTGTTCCAGTGCCTCACCACCCTCATCATAAAAGATTTCTTCCTTATATCCAGTCTAAATCTACCCTCCTTTAGTTTAAATCCATTACTCCTTGTCCTGTCACAATGGGCCTTGCTAAAAAAGATTGTCCCCATGCTTCCTATAGGCCCCCTTTAAGTACTGAAAGGCCACAATAAGGTCTCCCCGCAGCCTTCTCTTCTCCAGGCTGAACAACCCCAACTCTCTCAGCCTGGCCTCGTAGGAGAGGTGCTCCAGCCCTCAGATCATTTTCGTGGCCCTCCTCTGGACTCGCTCCAGCAGGTCCATGTCCTTCTTGTGCTGAGGGCCCCAGAGCTGGACGCAGCACTCCAGGTGAGGTCTCACCAGAGCAGAGTAGAGGGGCAGAATCACCTCCCTCGACCTGCTGGCCACGCTGCTTTTGATACAGTCCAGGATATGGTTGGCTTTCTGGGCTGTGAGTGCATATTTCCAGCTCACATCCAGTTTTTCATCTACCAGTATCCCCAAATGCTTCTCCACAGGAAAATCTTGGAAGCGGAGGTTAAAGCAATATTATTTGTCTGGAACACTCACATTATTAGTGAGAACAGAATCTGGCCCAAGAAAGGAAATAAGGATGATATAATTTTAGCTTCTCAGTACTATCTGAATAAGCCTGTCAGAATATGACAGTGTCTGCTAGGGATTAATAGGTATAAATTGCTTATCCAAACAGAGGAAATTATAAGAAAGCTTTTAAAGATTACTGTAAAGATTTTTACATTTCAGAGGAAATCAGCTGATGCTATGACAGTAAAGTACATTAGGGGACTTGAGACGTAAAATGACAGAACAACCAAGTAATTCTGAACAGGGCTAGGGTATTTGGTTGTTCTAATAGTGTTTAATTTCACATTAAATCACCATTAATGTTTGATGAATGCTATATGTCAAACTGATATGAAATTCAGGAGAGGTGGTGGGGTGGGAAAAATTCAGATGAACTGAGAAATGAGAGTATGTCCTTCTCTGGAACTACATATTTTTAGAGTCAGTCATGCTACCAAGATTTACGTCACCTGAACATCTGGCCCATCAAGTAAGGTTATTCATTTTCCTCCCTAAAAAGAGAGAAAATATCTACAATGATTCTTCAGGAAAATTCTTAATTTAATTATAAATGAGCATGCTAAAAGAAAAAAATGTTTCCTTTACACCTGACACAGGGGCATCATGACCTTGCTTTGATCAAGAGTTGAGTAAATGAATAAAATGATATGTGAATGACAGGGTAATGAAAACAAAAACTGAGTGTGATGAGCCTTGGTACAGATCAAGAGGTGACAAAACAATACCTAAAACTGCTGGAAAGGTACACTGTGATAATAATTTGATTGTATGTGATCTGGCTGTTTAACCCCACCAGTAACAAAGATTGGGGAAAATGTTGTTATATGGATATCCAATGCCTTCAAAAAGCAGAGTACCCAAGATGAAAAAGTTACATGTTGGTGCTGAGCTGCTGCCCTGAACCAGACATTGAGACCACCCTGAGTGAATGTCGTGTTGCGGTGGCTGAACTATGCTGGTCACTGCAATGATAACTGGGACAGGTCTCAGTTAATTGTGTGTGTGCGCATGAAGGTAAGATTTTCCTGACACTGCCTCTCTCTTATGTGGTCTGCTCAGTAAGTTGAACTTAGTAGTATCATGCTTTTGGTGTTCCTTTTTCCCCCAACTTCTTATAATAATGGGCACTTAGTGGGTGTCGAATAACAGCAGAGAAGAGCTCAGGCTGTGGGGATGGATGCTTCCAAAATACTTTTTTTCTCTTCCTTAATTTCACACTCCTTGCTGCTGGTCTGCTAGACTATTTGACCCTGATGTGTTTTTTGACTCTATATAGTCAAGCCTTGAAAGTACTATTGTTAGAGTATGGACAACACTATATAATCAGTCAGAAAACTGTCATGTTTCCAGTCCTGCTGAGTGCTAAGAACATCATACAAAGTAATAAGCATCCTCAACTTCCAATGAATTTAGCAAAATCAAAAGCACTCAATACCTCTGAGGAGGAGCTCAGAGTCTTTAAATAATAGAGTTCTCAATGAAAAGTTTTACTGCTAGAAGTATTATTTGCTACTTACTGTTCTCATGATGCATCTTCGGCATAACCATATGCTAAACAAATGGTTGGTTTAATGAAATATATATTAAAAGACAAATACAGAATATGGTGTTATGGTACCAGATATAATAGGTGTAATGAGTAGTGTAGTAAGAGTAGTTTGCAGAAATGTAGATCTTGTGCTTGGGAAATAGTGATATTTAGTTTTATTATTGACTTTGTAAAAGGTGGAGCGTAATAAAGGCACATATGGCACACATCAGTAGTTATTTTTGGTGCAGTAAAGATCGGTTGTCCTTTGGGAGCTGCATATTCCCCAAAAGATTCTGGGTTGTCCCATGAATATGTCACATGTGGAAGAAGCATATCTACCATGTTGCTTCTATCCTGACTGTTTTTTCCTCTTTTTTAGGACTTTTTTCAGTACCTGAAAACCAAAAACATCTCAAGATTTTATAATCATTAAACATTGCACTACTTAAAAAGAAAAAAAAAAAAAAAAGAAGGAATTTGGGGGTTTGCATTTGTATTTCCCTTAGCTTTCTTGTCCTTTAGGGTACATTTTCAGAGACATTTCAAAGCTTTTTTCTATGACTTGAAGAATTACAAACATTTTTTTTTTTTTTAATATACAAGCTGAGATTTTTATGTGGGCTTTGAATTCTTGCCTCAGGATCTTCCAGAAAAACAGCAGCTATCATGATACTTATGCTTAACATCTTACCAACTGACATACCTAGGTTTCTAAGGACATGTCCATAGCATACAATAGAGTAGATGGGATAACTCTGAAGCTGGCAGGAGCCATGCTAGTTCTGGAACCACAGATAATGTAACTGATGACATTTTTGTACTTTTCTGACTTCCTGTCAGCACACCTACTGATTCTGAGGCTAGAAATGGTACTGCACCAAACTGCACCTGCTCAAGTCTCTCTCTGCACAGTGACATATAGGTAAACTTAGCCATGAATAAATTATGTACTAAACTATAATCTATTACCATAGAATAGATATCTGAGAAAAAACATCACTTTCCTCCTAGCTTGGTGGGAGCTATTATTTAAGCTTCCATTTCATAGAATCACAGAATCATAGAAAGCTTTGGATTGGAAGGAACCTTTAGAGGTCATCTAGCCCAACCCCCCTGCAGTGAGCAGGGACAGCTTTAACTACATTAGGTTGCCCAGAGCCCCATCCCACCTGATCTTGAATGTTTCCAGGCTATTTCCTATCTCTGAAAGTCTTTTCATCTTGAAGACCTGGAAGCGTATCTTCAAAATAGTTTTTTGCCTCTTTTTTAAGAAGCCAGATAACTGGCTTTGGTGGAATGCTTTCAGTTGCCTGGTGAACTGCCTCTTGGGTATTGAAGTATGAAAAAAATGAGCAATTCACAATATTTTTAAGAATTTTAAAAATACAACACCTTAACGAGAGGATACTCAGTTTTCTGCTACTGGGCTTCCTATTATTTCAGACTTTCACTGGTAGAGTAAAACCTTGCAAAGCGTTTGGGTTTTTGTTTTTTTTTTTTAATGGGATGATTCTGTTACTGTTTAACAACCTCAACTAAATCTGGTATTATAATCTTATAGTGCTCCTGCTCAAATAAGCTCTTTATCTCATTAATGTTTTGTATGCAAAACATAAAACTTAGAAATAACCGTGCCCTGGATGATCAGCCTTGGACTTAGAAGAAAAGCTTCAGATAATCAAGAATTGGTTTAAAATAATGAGATACTGAAAATAAGGAAATAGGATTTCTGCTTATTTCCTCTTTAGTTTTGGAACCTCCAGATCACCAGGAGTTATGGGGTTTGGTAGTTTTAGCTTGTTGCCCCTAACATGTGGCTCAGAATACTTTCTATGCAGTGTTTAAAAAAAAAAATCCATAGGCTTGCTCTGACTGTAGTCTAGGTTGACAGATACCTTCATGAAAAGTAGTTAGCACAGCAGCAAGCAGGAACTAACAAATGTAAATGAGAGGCAGGCTTAACACTGCTGCCTTGGGTTCAGTACGTCATGAACTATACTGTAGAGCTTCCAACTAATTGTGTATACAGCGATCAAGCTCAAATCTGCTTGCCAAATAGAATGCAGGCAATACTGAAATGGTCTTTTGTAAGTAAATGATGCAGTTCACATTGTATTTGTGTAATGTTGGTGCTTAGAGGGAGGGAGAAAATGTTAATGAAAATTTTAAATGTTGTGTTTGATTTGTAGGGGATAGTAGTGTTAACACTAGTAACACTATATGTAATACTGTGTTTCCGTAATGGAAGAAGAAATATGAATGTGTCGTGGTTTAACCCAAGCCAGCAACTAAGCACCACGCAGCCGCTCGCTCACTCCCCCTGCCCCGATGGGATGGGGGAGAGAATCGGAAAAGTAAGAGTGCGAAACACTCCTGGGTTGAGATAAGAACAGTTTACTAATCAAAATAAAGCAAAATAGTAATGATAATAATAACAATATAATAATAATAGTAATAATAATATACAAAGCAAGTGATGCACAATGCAATTGCTCACCACCCACCGACCAATACCCAGCCATTCCCCGAGCAGCAATCACTGCCCCCCGGCCAACTCCCCACAGCTTATATACTGAACATGATGTCATATGGTATGGAATAGCCCTTTGGTCAGTTTGGATCAACTTTTCTGGCTGTGCCCCCTCCCAGTTTCTTGTGCACCTGGCAGAGCCTGGGAAGCTGAAAAGTCCTTGACTAGAATAAGCAGTACTTAGCAACAACTAAAAACATCAGTGTGTTATCAACATTATTGTCATCCTAAATCCAAAACACATCACTATGCCAGCTATTGGAAGAAAATTCACTGTATCCCAGCTGAAACCAGGACAGAATGTTGCATCGTAATAGAATATTGCCAACAAGGCGGATGTCCTGTTGGGAGTCTGCTATAGGCCACCCAACCAGGATGTAGAGATAGATGAAGCGTTCTACAAGCAGCTGGCAGAAGTCTTGCAATCACTAGCCCTTGTTCTCATGGGGGACTTCAACTTGCCAGATATCTGCTGGAAATACAACACAGCAGAGAGGAAACAGTCGAGGAGGTTCCTAGAGTGTGTGGAAGACAACTTCCTGATGCAGCTGGTAAGTGAGCCTACCAGGGGAGGTGCCTTGCTTGACCTGCTGTTTACAAACAGAGAAGGGCTCACGAGAGATGCCATGGTTGGAGACCATCTTGGGCTTAGTGACCACGATATGATAGAGTTCTCGATTCTTGGTGACATAAAGAGGAGGGGCAGCAAAACTGTTACTGTGGACTTCCGGAGGGCAGACTTTGGCCTGTTCAGGATGCTGGTTGGGAAAGTCCCATGGGAGGCAGTCCTGAAGGGCAAAGCGGTCCAGGAAGGCTGGGTGTTCTTCAAGAAGGAAGTCTTAAGGGCACAGGATCGGGCTGTCCCCATGTGCTGTAAGACCAATGGGTGGGGAAGACGACCAACCTTGTTGAATAGGGAGCTTTTGTGGGGACTCAGGGAAAAAAGGTGAGTCTACCACCTTTGGAAGAAGGGGCAGGTGACTCAGGAATAGTACAGGGATCTTTTTAGGCCATGCAGGGAGGAAATTAGAAAAGCAAAAGCCCAGCTAGAACTCAATCTGGTCACTGTTGTAAAAGATAATAAAAAATGTTTTTACAAGTACATCAACAATAAAAAGGGACCCAAGGAGAATCTCCATCCTTTGCTGGATGCAGGGGGAACTTTGTCACCAACGTTGAGGAAAAGGCTGAGGTTCTTATTGCTTTCCTTGATGTTCCATCATCTATCAGCAGTCCTGGTTAATAGGGAAGGTCCCTGATGACTGGAGGCTTGCCAAAGTGACGCCCATCTACAAGACGGGCCGGAAGAAGGATCCGGGGAACTACAGGCCTGTCAGCCTGACCTCGGTGCCGGGAAAGATTATGGAGTTGTTCATATTAAGTGCACTCAACAGGCATGTGCAGGTCAACCAGGGGATCGGGCCCAGCCAGTATGGATTCATGAAAGGCAGGTCCTGTTTGCCCAACCTGATCTCCTTTTATGACCTGGTGACCTGCCTGGTGGATGAAGGAAAGGCTGTGGACGTCATCTACCTGGACTTCAGTAAAGCCTTTGACACACTCTCCCACAGCATTCTCCTAAGGAAGCTCATGGCTCATGGTTTGGACAGGTGTACTCTTCTCTGGGTAAAAAACTGACTGGGTGGCCGAGCCGAGAGAGTAGTGGTGAATGGAGTTAAGTCCAGTTGGTGACCGGTCACGAGGGGTGCTCCCCAGGGCTCTGTTTTGGGGCCAGTCTTGTTTAATATCTTTATCAATGATCTGGATGTGGGGATTGAGCGTGCCCTCAGTAAGTTTGCAGATGACACCAAACTGGGTGGGAGTGTCAATCTGCTCGAGGCTAACAGAGGCCTGCAGAGGGACCTGGACAGGCTGGACCAATGGGCCGAGGCCAACTGTATGAGGTTCAACAAGGCCAAGTGCCGGGTCCTGCACTAGAGAAGAGGAGGCTGAGGGGAGACCTTATCACTGTCTACAACTACCTGAAAGGAGGTTGTAGTGAGGTGGGTGTTGGTCTCTTCTCCCAAGTAGCTAGCAATAAGACGAGAGGAAATGGGCTCAAGCTGTGCCAGGGGAGGTTTAGATTGGATATTAGGAAAAATTTCTTCATGGAAAGAGTAGTCAATCATTGGAACAGGCTGCCCAGAGAGGTGGTGGCATCACCATCCCTGGAGGTATTCAAAAAACAGGTAGACATGGCACTCTGGGACATGCTTTAGTGGGCATGGTGGTGTTGGGTTGATGATTGGACTGATGATCTTAGAGGTCCTTTCCAATCTTAATGATTCCTAGTTTTTACTTTCATTAAAAAATAATCCAGCCACCAAGCCAGGAAACATGAAATTATTGCTCTACTCTTAATTGTTTTAGGGGTGGACTTGGTAGTGTTAGGTTAATGGTTGGACTGGATGATCTTAAAGGTCCTTTCCAACCTAAATGATTCTGATTCTAATATTATGTTATTTGGGCAGTTGAATTGTCTTTTGTTCATAGCATTTTTAATACATCTGGATCTTGTGCGGTTAAAATATGCATTAAATGAATAAGCTGAAATTGCCATAATATTTCAGTTTTAAATGGTTCCAATTTGCATACATTTTCTATGTATTTCCCACCAAAGTTACAATTACTAAGTCAAAAAACCAACCATAATTAATTGGTACTCTCAAAGATGTAGCACGTGACTGTCTCTTCTGATGCACTTTCTCCAAATTGCAGCTTTCTGATGATGAGACACGTTAATGCAGCTTTCCACAGACATGAAGATAAAGGTAATAAATTATTAAGGTCAAAGGCCCAAGAGTACTGAAAATGGCTATTTCTTAATGAAAAGGTGTCATGCTGCTTAGACACCCTGACACGGAAAAGTGAGTGGCCATCTTCTGGAAGTATCTTAGCATTGTGTAGGACTTTTTGTTTGGTTTGTTTTTTCCCAAGAATGGGAAAAACACAGAGTCTTCTGACTTTAGATAGAGATCTTGAGTTTCCCAATGGATTGATAGTGATCTGTCATAGTTTAAGGAGGGAAGTCAATTTCAATGAATTTGAAATTCAGTTCAAAATGATTCCTTTCAAGAGTCAATTAGAAATGATAAAACAGAGAAGAAAAAGTAAATATAGGTATATAGATATGATATATAATATGTAAATGATCATTATGCTTATGGGGAACCTTATATTGAATTTCCTTAATGTATTTTAAAACATTAACACCCCTTCTACTATAACTAGTGCTACTTACCTATTATGTAAATAAAGTGAAGCAGATAGAATGTTTTTATCATCGCCATCAGCAAAATTAGGGCAAAACACATCCCAGTTACAATATTATAATATGTTTGTTCCACCAACTTAATATAATTGATCACAAATTATAAAAGGAATGAAAGTCATAGAAATGCCTGAGAGGAACAGACTAAAAGGGAAAGGCTCATGGGAGATAAAGCCTGAGGAGGTTTGTATCTCCTTCTGATAGCAGCAATATTATAGAATAATTTCAGGACCTTACCTAGTGCAAATTTGCATGGGTTCTTTCCCTTTTGGTCATGAATATTAAATTATTTTCTTCCTGAAGAGTTTAGGTACAGGGGTCCATTCATGTTTGAAAAATTCTTCATGACAGAGAATTTAGCAAAAATAAGAACAACTTCTATAGTGTTTTCAAGTTCCTCTTAAAGGTTTTGTTGTTGTTGTTGTTGTTTTATTATGTGGTAAACAACAACAATAAAAAGGCTGTTTAATTTAGATCTAGCTTTGAAATTATGAATATTTTATTTTATCCTCGAGTTAACTGTTCTGTACTTTAAGGTGCTTCTTACACAAATGACCCAGACAGTGATCCGCTTGCCTGCGCTTCTTAGGCATCTGATAAAAACATGCATTAAATTGAATTACCTCATGAATATAAAGTGACAAGAAATGATTCTTCATAAAGACAGCCAAAGGGAACATAGTCATTTTGCCTCATCCTGATCTGATATGGAACACAAGAAAACAAAGCTGTCTTGTTTCTGCATAGCCTTTAAAATGCTGAAACACAGAGAAAATGTATTCTCTACTTCTTGGTTTCACTGTCCTAGTTCTCACAGTGGAGAGACGGAACACAGTCTTTTCACATTTCCGATTGAAACAAACACCAAAGTTGTAGGTTTAGAATGTCCATTACGGATTTAGCTAACACACAGCAAAAAAAGTGTTGGACTTTCCCTGTACCTGAGAAAAATTTAGTTCAAAGCTGAAAATCTAGAAGATTTAAGTGACTAAAGAGGACTTGCTTCCACTGAATTTGTTTGGATTTTCTTATATGCAAGAATGATATCCTTCCAGAATATTAAAATAGGTTTTTTACTTTAGTTTACAGTTATGTTAATTTGATACCAACACTAATTTCATTGATTTGATTCTATATTTGTATTTGTAATATTCACTTTTCTCATTTACTTATTTTCTTGCAAGATGGAAATACAGATTCCTGGCCTATAAGAAAAGTTGCATAGCTGTCTTCAGTGGCTTCTAGTAAACATGCACATCTTCTTCTAAGATTTCCCTAGAAGTAAAAATACAATTTGTTTTTTCACCTTTAGCTACATCTTTCCTTTTTATAATCCTTAATTTAGGAAACACACAGGCACATGGTATATTGATACTGACCTGAATTTAGCTTCATTAACAACATTTTTCAACCTGCTGATAAGTTGTAAGAGGAAGAAACACATGCATATGTGTTAAACCTCCTAAATTTCACAACCTAGTTGTAGTATTTCTGATCCTAGTGTTCACAGGCCAGTAGTATTTCAAATATCTGTGTTCCTTAACATGTAGTATTCAAGCTGATTTGGACTTATATCTAGCTTATTGTATTCATTTACCCTATTTTATATAATACATTATTTTCTCTGGCATCATGTAGGCTCTACAGGGAGACTCTTTGAACTTGATAAATTAATAATGGGACAAGGCTTTTTTTTTTTTTTTCCCCTCCTCTTTGACCTACATTTAAACAGTTCTGTGAGCAGTGTTGTAGTTAAAATCCTCTCACTGAAGCTCTTTGAATAGCCTATGTATTTACCCATTCTTTGGAGGAGGCAAGAGAAACAGTGAGTCATAATAATGCACGGTGCTTGCCTCAGCCAGAGCATACTTTTCATTTGTGTGCTACTGAAAAATGTGTTCCATCCAAGTTTACTTTGATATTTATTAGACAGTGTGAAAGAACACCTCCTTCTGATCCACGTTAAATGATCAGAGAAGTACATCTTTGCTGTATTTTTATGTCCCTGATTCCAGGCCTTGCTTTTCTCCCAAGGCGGGTAAGACCAGCGTAGACCATGAAGAGATAAGTTCTTACCAATAAATCTGAGGATTAACGAAAAAGGGATAGAGATTCCTCTTGCACTGATTCTTGGGAGGCATAATTCTGGATCTGGACAAAATGTATGACAGAATGTGTCACAAAGACTGAGAATGAGAGACATGGCAGAAATAGTAGGGAAGTCTAAGGGCTTTGAGGTGACTGTTGCTTCTAGTGTAGTAGATTCAAAGTTAGTATAAAAGGTGCAGCTAAGCTACCTTCAATAAAACTGCCATGTGTTGATTTTCACCTTCTTTAAAAATTATCTTTCAGTAATACGATGCATTTTAAATGTTTTGACTATGAATATGATTTTCTATCTTTTCAAACTTACAGAAGGATTAACTTATTCTTATGGGACTTTTTCAACAGCTATAACCCACTTTTTCATTATAAATTTTCTCCTGATCTTTGATTTTTACAAATGTGTTCATTATTCAGTGTCATTTGACAAATAGTTTATGTACACTTTCCAGCCATTTTTTTTTTTTTTCTTGTTGAGTTAGGTAGCATTTTACTTTGATTTAATACATGCTTTTCTATTCTTGCTTACTTATTTTTCCACACCTTTAACCAAAGCCACGAAAAGAACTTTCCATAGAGATGTTACCTGTGCAAAATTTTCTTTGCTATAAAAATTCCTGTGAAGTAAGATCAGCTATCTGCTGCTTTCTGCTGCATCTTTTGCCTCCTGCTCATTACATTTTCCAGTCATGCATTATTTCTCAAGCAGTTGGATTTCAGCAGACCCAGTGATGGACTATGTTAACCTGACATTTGAGTATATGAGTCACTGATTTTGAGTCCTCATCTCATACTGAAATTATTTGCATTTTGACGTATCTTTCCATGCACTTGTTTATGTTTAGGCTCATTTTTCTCCTGCAGTTGTTCTTTTGATAGCTAGGTAACCAGTTTCCAGAAGATTGTTCAGCCTCAGTAACAAAGACAACTAAAATAAAGCCTGTTATCGTCCAAGATTTGACTTGTGTCTCAGACTGAAAGTTGGTGCTCATGTCCTTCTTTTGACTCAAAACTGTTGTGACCTTGATCCTTAATTTGCTGACCTGCTGTCATCTGACTGAGGTCACTTCAGAAATATTTCTTAGGATTTCTTTTAGAAACAAGGCAATCATATGGTCTGTCTTTCTCCAAGAAGTTTTCAATGTACTTATCAATTTGAGCCAAATTTACAGAGGATTAAAGGTCACAAAGATAATTAAAATCCAGCAAGTTTCCTGAGATCAGCAATTATCAGTTTTGTGTGGCCAGCTGTTAAGTCTATCATCATGTGCACTCTTGCTGGCTAGCAGGAGTACACACAGCCTGCACACAGCCACAGCATATGCTGTCACTTGTCCATCTGGGGCAACTGTGGAGTAAGCTACTGGAGAGGAACTGAAAGATTTACAAGGATGTGAGAGAAGATACAGAAAAGACATAGAAAGATGACATAAAGACATAGAAACGTGATTGCAAGGCAACTAAAAACATGAAGGACCCACAATATTACAGAACTATTACACTGCAATGCATTGTGCTATGAAGTCATTCTATATGAGCATCCTTTATTTAGCAAATGTAGATTCTGCTTATGTAAAATTAATATCCTGAGACAGAAAAGTAACTGATTTATTAGGGTAATTAGGGCTGGGGTTTTTTATTATTTTATTTTATTTTTATTATTACTTTCTAAAAGCAGTAGTAGTCTTAAAGGAAATAGCTGCAGTAGTTTTATCTTACCAGACCCCCAAAAAAACTCTCTGAACTATTCCCTGTCAGTGGAATCTTTACTATAAAAGGACTAGCTTTTTGTCCATGAGATCTTTCTTCATAGCTGAAGTTGGCAAACTATTTAGCCCTTTTATTCTTGCAAATTATATGTAAACAGCTTCAGATTGTTATTATTTTGCAATAGTTAACTGAAGACTAGATGCAAACATATGGTAGGCTAGAAGTTGTTTGATGTGTTCACTTTGAAGATGTCTTCAACTATCTGAAGTTCATTATTCACAGTTTGTGACAGACCCCCACCATTTCACATGGTCTCAACTGCTCTCTTATTGAATGACTGTAGCTTTACTAGCAAAGAACATTTGAAGCTCAGATATCATATCAGTTTTCATATGCAAACCCAGGTATTTCCCTAAGGAGTTGATACATCACAACTTTTGGTTTGAACAAAAATCTATTGCACTAATGTTCATGGACAAAAACACATAAGAATTCTGCACACCACTCATACTATTATAGCTGTAATAGGTCTAAAGATGTAATAGGAAAAAAAAACAGGGAAATACAATATCTTTTATTGTTACTAAATTACATAGTTAATAAAATTAAGGGGAAAAAGCCTAAAGGCCTTGGCATGATATAATTTTCTGTGTTTTCTCCAATTATATGGGCTGATCTAAAACCAGATTATTACCACTCACATCCATCCTATCTTTCAAAAATCTTTTTTTTTTCCTTACTCCTTGTTCTTGCTCTTGCTCTGTTTGCTTTGATGAAGTTCAATCTGTCAAACAGCAACTGCAAAATTAGACATATAATTGCTTACAATTTAGTTCTAATTTAATCTCTCTTATTTCATCCATGTTATCAGGTTTAATCCCTGTTAAAATTTGTATTATGGATCTCAGTTACATACATCAGCCTGAAATTTGCATCCCTCATCCTAAGTGTCATCAAACTTAATTTTTAAACTTCCAAATAAATTTGCTTTCTATGCCTTTATCCTCAAGGATTCTCCCTCGGTCTTGGGATTTTTTTACTGAAGTTCATAATACCTTCCCAGCTTTACCTTCCCAGAGCATGCCAAACTGTTTTAAACTCAGAGGTCCTGGATTCAGTGCATGAATCTATGTTCACAACTAACCAAGCAGGCCTCAGCCTGGCTCAGGATCATCCCAAACAATATGAAGTCAAAAGAGAGACTGTTTCTCAGACTTGTTCAAATTACAATTATTTAAACTTTTTGAAAAATTTCATTGACCATTTAATGTTCTAGAAAAAAATACTGTCAGTTTTGATCAAGGTGGTTCTCATTTATAACCAGAGAAATATGAAGCTAACCTTTGAAAATTCATTTCCTGTTGCTAGTGGATATATGGGGATCTGATTTTGACTTTTCAGCCAACGTCAACCATATTCTGTTATTTTTTCTACCATCTAGGCCACCACAGAGCACAGTCTGAGAACTCCTGGTTTGCCATATCCAGAGCACCATTTTCTGTGGTGTGACTCTGCTATGAAGACTCTATGTATCCATCACATTTGTCGTTCAAGGGCCATCAGACAACTTATTGTACCAGAGAAGACAGCTTACTGTACCAGAGAAGACAGCTTAAGAAACTTCCTAAAGGAGCCATGATATCACCTGTGTAAAAGGGTAGTTTATATTGGTAGCCTTGTTGAATGCGAGCCAAAATGATGCCGTCCACCACAGGAATGTCTGAGATGAGGTCTTTATGGAGGGCTGTGTTTGAGGTCACACCTTGGACTTGGCCAGCTTAGTTAAGTGCAGATGCAGATCTTAAGCATTACTTGGCTTTATCCTGACTTTGCAAATGAACTTGTTTCCCCTTTAATCCCATGCATTATTTCAAGCAACACAGTTGAGACTATGTCACTCACAACTGAAAATAAGATTGTTTAGAGAAGACAGGCAGCTAAACTGTAATCAGTCTGAAAAGATCTGGGGACAGCTGCTGTGGTCTTATGAGGAAGATGTTAGGTGGCACGGAGTTTATGATTTGCAACAAGTTGAAATGATTGATTTTCATTCCGTAAGTTTCTTTATTTTACAAATTGCTGCTAGGTTGGCCAGGAAGCTGTTTTGGCAGCTGAAAGATAGGAAAAAACCACACATTTAAAACTTCTGGAAGCTTCTTAAATTATTTATCCAGACCAAACATTTTGGTAGCTGACCATTTCTGAAGAAATAGACACGGCATAAACAGTGCTCAGAATGCTTGTTTGCAATGTATGCAAAGTACACCATTGTAAATGGATTGAGAATTTGTATGCCTAAACTAAGAAGAAGAATGATGACTTCTGTTTGCTGTAGTAAATATGTTCTATTGGTCTCACACCTAGGGCTGATGACTTCTAATTTAGAGAGATGGCGGAAATCTTTGCTTTACGTTACATCGATTTTTGGATTAAGCCCATTCTCAGTATGCTGTGAGATGCCTGTCCTGCTAGTAAATAAAGTTTATACAGAATGACTTCAGATATGAATACGTAGATACTAATGTATTATGTGAAGAACATACGGTAGAGTCTGCATACAAAGGTGAACATTCAATTTGGTTGAAAAATTGAAGAGGGAGAAGTGGGTCTTTTATATAAGACAATCTTTTCAAGAAACACCCAAAACAAAGACCTGAGTGCAGTTCGTAACAGCCAGAATCTTACTGATGTACAATTCTGATAACAGTAACCATTTTTGTCAATGCTAATGATTCTTAACTTTGCTTTGGGATATCCAACTCACGTTTTGGTCTTTAATTTCAAGCAAAAATATCAGTGTCTTTGTGAGGTGTTGCTTTGGCATTAAAGAAAATATTGGTTTGGTCATAGAGGTTTTTTTTTTATAGATTTGTGAAGTGTATGGCAAAGATGTGTTGTTTATCAATGGTCACAGGAAAATATGTGAAGAAGTCAAGGTCAGAGGGTAAAAGGCTTTGTGAGTCTTACTTAACTATTTCTTACAAAAGTTCTCTCTTCAGTGTTTGAGAAGGTTAACACCCTCAATGTTCACACCTTTTGGTCGTGGAAACAGGAATTTATTATTAACATGTAACGTTCCCTTCTGAAAATTTTTGGTTTACAAAAAAATGCAAATAGATAAAAAAATAGTTGATTGAAATGCATTCAATAAACATACTATGAGTCAATATTTAGACTGCTTTTTTTTGCTTTAGTTTTGGACTTGACTTTTCAAAGTTTAGCTAAATCTAGCAGAATCAACTGAAAAAAATAAATAAGGATGGCTAGAGACTGCCAGTTTGCACAGGTGCAAATGGGTTTGATCGTATGTTAATTTATTGAGAGCCAAGGGCACAACTCCAAATTGCAAAACCAGATGCTCAGCTCTTTTCTCTATGTGAGAGAGAAGGAAAAGAGAAAGATAGAAAAGCCATGAACCGTGGAAGGATTCTGTGTTTTTATGATGTGGAGTTAAAAGCAAACATAAAATATAAGAAACTGGAGATGGTTGCAAATTTATGGAGGCCAGTGTTCCTTTTTTAAAAAAAAAAAAAAATCCTTAGTTTATCTCTACAATTTACCTACAACAGAGGCTCCTGAACCTTTTCTTCTTATTATTTTTGGTTTCTCCCTATGCACTACAATTCCAGCAAGAGAGATCCCCTCCAGCAAAATTCCTTTCTGTTCTCATCCCTCCCCTTTTCTTGATCTCTGGTGGCTCTTGAATCTATTATGGCACTCTGTATGAAACAAGCTCATGTCAATTCACACTCTTTCATCTTCTTTTTTAATTAAATTCACTTGTTTTGTTAGTGGCAGCATAAAAATTTCTGTCACAGTTTATTAAAATCTTGCATTATGAATATTTATTTTAGATATACACTTTCAATATATTTCAACAGATAAACTGCCTCCCAGTAAAGTGTGGAAGTGGGAGGGAGAAGGAAAAAATAAAATAAAAAGGAGAAAGACTTATTTTACAGAAGAGATGCAGACCTTTTAGACCTGTAATCTTGTACAAATTTAAAGTGTAATGTTAAATGTATTGCAGGCTATATTTGGACATTCTGGGGGAGAAAAAAAAGTTAATTATTGAACCTCTTAAATATAATTCAACCTGGCTATAAATAAACGTTCCAGAAGTGACATATTTACCTTTACTGATAGCATTGACTCCCTTATTTTAACAATACCTTGAAATTAATTTTTCTTTTTTTTTATGGTGTTCATGGTCTATTATCTGTTATGTTGGCCTCCAGGCTATAGCAAAAGTGCAGTAAACCAGTTTCCTAATATGACTTTCAAACAGTATAGGAAAGATATTTAAATTACTTGAAAATCTGTATTTCTGTTGAAGATCTATCTCCTTTCATCCAGTCAAGGATCTTGGCCTGCTTTTCACAAATAGCTGTGTCCAGTTGTTATTTAAAATTCATTATGGCCAAAATTAATGTCTTGATCTTATCTTTCAAAACGTTTCACTAATTCATTTTTCATCTTGGGCAGCAACATCACTGTTCTCCAAATTACTTCACTGATGTCAAAGCTTAAACTCATGCTGTCTCTAGGGGAATTCTTTCACTGGGTTTCTCTCAAACCTTGTCAGTCCAACTGTGCACACAGCCAAAACATTTGTGCAAGCTTTTATTATTGCCTACATTAACTATGACAACATCTGTTCTCTAGCCTTGCTTACAGCAGCCTTGCTCACAGCAGCCTTGCTCCTCTGAAGTCATTGCAGGATATTGGTGGTAGAGTCATCCTGAACTCGTTCACTGGGCATTACATTCATATACTTACGCTCCTTCAGAATTTTTAATTCTTACTTCTTTCCTGTCTTCCCCTTATGTCTTTCCAATAATTCAGTCCAACAACCATTCTAAAATCTAATCAGACATAAAGGTGACTTTATTCATTTCTCCCTTCAAGTCACTTTTGCTAAGGTTATGATCAAATCAAGAAACCATTCAAGTGCCCTTTCCACTGTAGTGAATAGGTATTAACTTAGATATAAGTCTTTTTCCCAACTTTCTTTTTCCTGTTCCCAAATGACAGTGAAAAAAAAAAAAGTCAATAGAATACTTCCCCTGGACTACATTGCAGGTGATTTTTTTTGTTCTTGTTTATGAAAACATTAGGACTTCTATTAGAGGATCATCAGTGTAGACAGAGCTTTAGTTCTTGAAGGAAACGTGATGAAATTCTTGTGTGGAGGTATATTGTTATGGGATCCCAAGTCAGTCAAAACTTTGAGTTTGCCCAAACCTTTTCTGTGTAGACAGTTCTCCAAAAGCTTAAAGTTTAAAAAAAAGTAAATGAAAAGCTTTTTCAGAACTTTTAAACAAAGAAAGTTGCAAGTGATTGGTCAGATAGAACAGAAATTATAACAATTCATTACATATTCTCTCACTGCGGCCTTGCAGGCAGATCCTACTTCCAAGTTTGGTTTTTTATCAGGTCAATGGCTTTGAGTTGGAGCAAACTCTTCCAGGTCCTTTTGGCCTCTGCAGAATTTCTCCTGTCATCTCTGTGGCCTGCCTCACAGATGGGAGTCAGTAGTACCACTGATACACAAGATATGAAGTGACAGGTGCCCAGAGACTGTTCCCTGATGCCTTTCGCAGAGCTACTGGTGTGGATGCCTTTGCTGTGACTCATGCTTGGCTGCTCCCAGAGAAGGGGCAATCACTACCTTCTGCAGGAGTGCTCCATCCAGCACAGACATCTTTTCAAAGGAATATGGAGATAATGAACACAAACATCATAACATACCAGCTGAGAATGAGATACCATCCATTGCCCATTCAAATGCCTTGAACAGTCCGGAGAAATAAAATTAATTTGGGAACATATAATCAAATCAGTTTACTGATAACTAGAGTGAGGTTGTATCAAACCCATATTTGGCAGAAAAAGGCAGGTTTGAGACCTTCATTTTTAATTGTCTACAAGTTCAGCAACTATCCGGCAAGTATCATGGCTCTGTCAATAATCAATGAAAACTGATTCAACCCATCCTGAGGTAATTTATCACTCCTATTTCAGACAACATGTCTGGAGGTGCCTCTCTCTTTTCCCTGATTACAGAAAAAAGATGGTTTATGCACCCAACTTCTAGAATTCCACCCTTGTGGCTTAGGGTTGGTTGTATTGTTCAGTTAAAATGTCTTCAGAAGACTCAAGTGTTTTGACCTGAAACTTTAAAAATGAGGAATTTCAAGACTTCATTTCAATATCATAGAATCATAGAATCATAGAATGCTTTGGGTTGGAAGGGACCTTGAGAGATCATCAAGCCCAACCCCCCTGCAGTGAGCAGGGATTAATATCAGTTTGGTTTTATTTTTAAATGATCCAATATGAGAAAATAAGGAAAGAAACCAGCACAACCTACCACATTTTAAGATGAAAAAAATATTTCTGCTAAGAGAAATGTCTGGTTAAGCATGGAAATGTTTTCCATCATTAGAATTTCCTAGAACACAGAAATCATTTACTTGCCAAGCTTCAATGGCAAAAAATAAATGTTGAGAATTCCCACAAACACAGCATCTTCCACCAACTACCCATGTTCAGCAACAATAGGAAATGGCGTGGTAGAAGAATCAGAAGTATGACTGGGAGAATATCTAGAGTGTTGAAGGGCAACATGTCTAGATCTGTATTTGGAATATTTGGATAGTTATATAGTATGGGAGTGTCTTTTGTATAACATATACAGTACAATGGGAATTGCTTCTATATTTTATGTATTTATTAATAAACGGTGTATATATTTTATTTATTTTATCTGGTCATCATCAGAAAAAGGATGTTTTGATACAGTTGGAGATGAAAAAGGGAAGCTGAACAAAATTGAAATATTTTCTTACAAATCAGTAAAGGTATCCACATGAAACACAACAGTGATGATGTGGTCTGGATGTGCTTGGAGATAACAAATTCCTAGATGGAAGATCCTTAGTAAGGTGATTCGTAACACCTTTGGCGAACTAGAAAAACTATTCCGATTGGCAGATTTGCCATATAATTGCATTATTACTAAACCAAGTCTTTTTCTTAGTTTTTAACCTTCTACTAAAGTTTGAATTTCAAGAAAAAGCTGATCTTTTGTTTAGTTCTGGTTAATTAATATGGTTGTGCATTATCTAAGACCACTGCTATTTTGTTTTTCTTAAGAATACTCTTTTGTTCTCCATTTTTCTCACCTCCTAATGATGCATTTTCAAGACACCTTGCCCATTTTAGAGCCCATTCATCAAGAACTTGCCTAATTTAAGCTTTCTCAACTATGCAATCCTTTTTTTAAACCTTGCTTTGATATTTACTTTAAAATATTAAAATATAAACTGTAAAAAATTTCCAAGGAAGGATCTTTGCCAAAATTTTACCCATTTTCCAAAAGCTTAGCTGTTTTTTTAGTAGTTTGCAGAAATAAGAGGGAAAAAAGCAAGACATATAATATTATAAAATTAAATAAAATTATAAAGAATTAATTAGCTTCACTGACCACTAAAAAGCTGGTCTAGATGGACGTCATCTGTGAGGAACTTAATAAGAAGAAGTAGGCATCAAATGACTTCAGTGGTCTTCACCTTGGGAGGTTCAGATTATACTTGCATTCTAGATTTTCTGGACTGATACTTAATTTCTTTTGTATTCTGCTGTATGTTTATATTCTAGGTCTCCTCCTTTCTGTTGGCATATCTTTTGTTGCAGCTAATAGCACATACTCATATGTCTTTTATGGGGTGTCTGCCCTTCCAAATATAGGCAACTTTTGCTACACTGTATGTCTAACAAACAGCCATGCTTAAAGAAGGCAAAAATGTACATAATGGAGTGCTGTGAACCAAATCTTGAAATCCTTTTCCCATTACATTTAGTTAAAATTGTAATAAAAAAATGGGATGGCTTTGGGAATCAGTAGAGGAATATGAGTGTTTCCTTTCTAGGTCAGTAATTCAAATCTGTCAAACTTGATGGAGATCTATAATTCCATCAAGCTCTTTGCTGTAAGCAAAAAGTTGCTTTGTTGACAGTCTGATTCGAGTTAATAGTAGGCAAGAGTCTACATGGCAAACCTGTTACAGAGAATTTGAACTACTCAGCACTCATATTGGCAAAGCCTTTATCAGAGTAGGCCTAAAGAATGGGTGCAGGTGTAAGCGTACCACATTTCCTTCTTTTGGCTAGCCGTCTAGCCTAATACCCAATTAAGTTTAGTGCCCTTTTAATAGCATTTTGTATCTTAGTGGGAGACTTCAGTCTCCAGTCCTGTCAAGGCACATAATGCAAACAGTAAATTAACAGATATACTCAGCAAAATTAAGACTGGCTTTATCCCTCCAGTCAATTAGTAATTGTGCACTCCTAGGTAGTCCAATGTCCAATGGATTTTGAAGTTACAGTAAAGTGGTGTTGCTTCAGCCAACCCAGTGAACTGTCTTTGCTTACAATTTCCAGTCGGGCCTGAATTTTTTGTCAATGGTAACAACTGTGTAGACAGTACTACAGGGAGGATCTGTGGAGCTGGTCAGACAGAATATTCTGGCAATTTTTTTTTTTCTCTCAGATAGTGTTAATTCACTATAATAAAAACTATTTGCAGGCATGTCACTGTCATTGACCTCATATTTGGGAATTTCTGGTCAAAAAAGGCTGCTCCATCAGTTCGATGAGCAGGATACTCAACTGTATTTATTGTCAGGTTAGGCAGAGTCAGAAACTGGCAGGTCTTACCTCCCAAGTAAGTCTCCTAAGACTGAGATGGAAAGGCAGTCTCTTTTGAGCATATTCTTCCCCACAACCAATATGATGGCTAAAACCTTAGTATTTTTCACTAAGAAACTAATGGTATTCCCCAGGTATGAGGAAATTTACGTTCATTTTTCTACTTTAGTATAATTCAGAAGTCTGGAAAATACCTTCTCTGCCCATGCTTTTATTGTTTTGAGGTAAGACATTACATACCTATATGTCTTACACCTCTTTGGTATGATTGACTTTGTTGAGAAACAAAGCTACATGTCAAAACTTTGCAATGCTTTTCAAACTGCATTCTTGGTTCTGGCAAACCTAAATTATTTCTATATTAAATATAAGTAACAGTCTTCTTGCCAAAAAGCTAAACTTATCCAAATCTTATTTGCTCCTGCATGTGCAGATGATTGAGTAGAAGTGTTTGGAGGGATAATACAAGACAGGCTTGTTCTAATTTCCATATCAGAGGAAGAGCAAGGATATACTTCTATGCTCTTTTAATTAGTAGGAAAAGGCCTTTCCTCACCTCACTGAAATAATGTAGCACAATATGCTAGCTGAGGAATGTAGAAAGGACTCGGCTTCCCACAGGTGTGCTGCAGTTAATAGTATGTACTGAAATATCACTTTAACTTTATCATGGGGCAGTGGTGTGATACACTACTGATTATTTCCACCTCCAGCCTTATTTTTGTCACTAATTCAAGGATCTTCTATTACAAGTCATATCTGTGACAAAGGAGAGAAAATACCTCCTTTTAGTAGAAGCTGAGCCAAAGAAACAATGCGTTGAGGTACACAGTCTAAGACATACTGAAGCCTTTACCATAACTGAACCCCAAGCGACCTCTGTAGAATAAGGAAGGGAAAAAAAAAGTCTATCATCCAGTATGTAGGAAAAGGAGAAAAAGGGGCATCAGAGAAGCCTTTAACATATTTGTTTTATTCAGGTAGCCATGGCCACAGCTTTTAGTCATGATTAACGCATGCCACTGGTGCATCACTTTTAACATTTGTTTTTATTTAAAGAAACTAAGTAGGAAGTATTAAAAGCCTCTTAATTCAGGTTTTCAGTTAAAAAAAAGAAAAGAAAGTGGAAGTTAAAAGCAAAACGGTCACTGATGGCATAAAAATGGGCCCAATATTCTGATGCATTGCAGAAGGGAGATTATAAGCAAGAACTCCAGAGCACTAGGAAAAAACACTGCTAAGGGACCTGCATTGTGGGTTTTTTGTAAATACTGTTGATTAGGTAGAGAGAATGTTTGTGTTAGTGTTTTCTTCCAGTTTAAAGGAAATTGAAGAAAGCCATCTTGAATTATCTCAGAGATGTGTTGTATGAAGGAGAGTGTTGGGGTTTTTTTTTCAGGGAGGGAAGAATGGAAAGAATCAAAATACCATCCACTGAAAAAAGTGACATAGTGATATTCTCTCCTCAAAGGGCTGAAGGGCTAAAATCAAAACCATAACACTATAGAAAGAAAATATAATAAAATTTTGAAACTCTGGTGAAAGCAGTCAACTGAAAGTGTATGAAAGATATCGTTAGATGAATTTCCTTGCCCCTACCTGTTCCCCCCTGCCAAGTAATGCTGTGTGATATTTCAAAAGTGTTAAATAACCAAACTTTTGAATAAGGCAATGAGATTTTTTTTCTTATAAGTAGATGAAGTGCAGAGTTAGGTGAAAATATACTGATACTTGGGGTATTTAAAGTATGCTTGCAGAGGCAAAGCAGCATGAAGGCAAACTTGCAGATCTTTGTTTATCTGTTGCCTCATGTGTGTGGCAGCTGAGTGCAAAATCTTGATTTAGTTGTATTTCACATCCTCTTTGGTATGATATGATACTAAAAAATGTTGACTGAGGAGAGAGGAGTTGGGACTTTTAACTATTTTTTGACATTATTGTAACAAAAATGCTAAAGTAAAGATTTTATGAGATAAGGTAGAAAAGTATTTCTGCCTCTCTCTCAGGGTCCTGTTGGCAGTCAGGACTGAATGTTACTGGGAATTTTGTATCTTCATGTGAGCCTTTTGAAGGAGTGGAGGGGAAGGGTACTCTTAAAAAGAATAGATGAGGGAACAAAATTGGCTGAAGTAAAGAATTTGCCCCATCATTGGTAGTTTAATTTCTAAAGAGGTATATTCAGTAATGCTAGTTTAATTCATGCACTGTGAGTCACTTTACAGAGGCAATGATTCCTTAAACAGGGGTAAATGTATACCAGTTAAAGAGAGGATAAATTGATAAGGGCTTCTAGATAGATCATTGTTAAAAGCTAAAATTACTAGCCTATGAGAATTTTAAACCAGAGAATTCCTGTTCTTTCTTGCAAAATTAATGTCAAAAAATATTAAATATTTTCCAGATGTTGCACATAATCTTAAACATTTTGAGATGCTGACATGCAAATTTTAAATGCTGTGATTCAACAACTTTTTAGGAAGTCATACAATACATTGGTTAATATCTAGGCTATTGATAGACTCCTCCATGATTAGTAAACTTATTCTGAGATTAGAATAAACACATTTGTGTCCTTTGGACATACAAATCCACACTAAAAGTACTGTACCATATGGGGCCTCTGGATGTAAGCTGCATTTCATGCTGTTGCTCTTATTGAAAAGACTGTCACTTTAAAGGCATTGCAAGGAACATGACCAGAAGGGGTTAATAATAGTGATGAAATATTTTGAAGTTCAGTTGATTATAGTAAAAGCTGCTAAGCATATTTCTGTGAGATCTTCAAGGAATATTTGCGGTGAAAAGTAATGTCTTATGCTTGTGTAAAGACACATAGAAAATGATTTGATGGTATGACAAAGAACTAAAAAAAATCAAAGCTTCAGGGAAAAAAAACTCCTTTGACATAAAAAAACCCCAAAGACAAAAAGCAAAAAAAAAAAAAAAAAGTGGCGAAAAAGTATAGAGAAAACTGGAAAAGTAGGAGAATTAAATTTCTGGAGCACCTAAGAGACTAGTTAGAATACCAAGCAAATTAGCACAAGTGGGGTTCAAGTCAGAGAAGCAAATTAACAAGAATGGGGTTCAAAAACTGAAGATGATACCTGTCAGGTAAGTTCAACATGAAGACAACAGCTTCATGCTTAAAATTAGGGGTACCCAACAGTGCTTAAAATAACAACAACAAAAAGGATTAAAAGGAAAATCTTTGGCCTTATGAAAAATGTATATTCTACAGAGCTATGTGTAAACTAAGCTCAGGGCACAGCTATGGGAAAAAAATATTTTGCACAGCTCTTTTTTCTGCAGATCTGATGTTGTATGAAGATACTGTTTGACTGGGACATCACAAAGAAAGGAGATCACCAGAGTAATTTCCAATTTTAAAAGTTGCAAGCCCCTGGATGAAATGAGAGATGATTCAGTTGACTTCTTTAAAATACAAATAACTCCTAGTGATGGAGACTTGGTGGGAGGGGGAAGAGACTTCTCCACTTTTGCCTAGGGAAGGAATTCTTTCATCAACTAAAAAGAAAGGGGATTGCATGTGGGCTAACACCATAGGCAAATATTGATGTCTAAGTCATCTTAACTCCAAATCTGATTCTCAAGCAGGTGTTCTATTGTGATATGACTAAATATGGCCGTTTTCTCCTGGTGTTCTTTTCTTTTTAATAAATAAAGAACCCAACAAGTTGGAAAACTAGCAAGTTGGAAAACTGGATGCTCTATTAAGACAGATGAAGTGAGGATTTCTCTTAAGAGATCAAACATAATGGTGTATCTGAAAGAGGGGTAGTAAAGCATTCAGTAATTGCTTCTGTATTACTTTATCCTACACGGTTTGCCTTTTTATTCCCTAAGTGGTCAAGTTATTTGCTCTGCTCTTCCTCTTACTAGTTGTTCCCCTTATCCTGGTTTCCCTTTTGCTTTATTTTTCTCCCGTGTTGGTTTTTGGGTTTTTTTTTTTCTGTTTTCCTCTACATTTCTTACAGAAGATTCCATCTCCCTGCGTGTTCTGCTCCTTTATGCAATCTCTTCAGTTGTTTCCTCCCTCATCTTCTCTTTCCATGACCTCTCTAGCTGCAGGCAACTTGACCTCACAGGATGTAGCACTTTTTCATTTATTTATTTATTTATTACTAAGCTCACAAGTGAAAGACTGATGTATTAATATAGTCCACTGTGCAGAGAGAAAGTGTTAACCCTTGTTATACCTCAAGTGAAAAGTCTGCACTAAAGCCAAACCATTTCCCTTCAAAGCAGTTATAGAGTGGGATAGCACTGGCTATTCCTAACTCAGTACTGGCACTGAGCTTTTCTTGAGAACAAATACTTTGAATTAGATTCTGGCTAGCAGGTTTTAAGCTTGAAACCAATGCAAACTTTCTCTGATAGCAAGAAATAAGGCTGCTTCTACTTTGGTCGATGCTATCTTGTGCTGTGAAACCTTCTGGCTTTTCTGAAGCTGAATGTGAGATAGCCCCTTCTGTAAGTTACTCTTTCTTCACAAAGAAGGCGAAACAGAAAATATCATATTCTCTGTGTTAAGAGGTAGAGCTGCTTTTGCTTCTGATGCTCTGTGATTGAAATAACATTCGAAGTATCTGCAGGGGGGACAAGGATTTGAGGATTCATGCAGCACCTTCCTTGGCTTTGCCTTAGCCACTGCCATGAATTTCTTGCTCTTTGCAAGCAGACAGCCCTTAAAGAGTGAATCTCAAGCCCACACGAGGCAGTTCATGTCCTCACTATGTACCTGATAGCTTATCTGCATGCTGACTCTGCTGCCAATGAACTTTATCCTATCACAGAAGTGAGGTTTGCCCCTGGCTGTTTCTTACTCCTTTGAGGACAGGAAATGCATGAGCTTGTGTCCTGAGTGGTAATGATTTTCAAATACCTCTCTTCAGCCCACATACATGAAGTTAAAAATCCTGTATAACTATTTGTAGGTACCTGGAGACTTATGGGTCTATACCAGTTACTAAAATCAAATGCATAATTGCTATTCTTGTGGGAGAAGAGTCACAGAGTAGGAGTAATTTAAAGTGGGCACAGAAACCAATTACATACATTGAGGGGATAAGATCCAGATCAAATTTAACACATTACAGGCACTCAGTGGTGTCCTTTTGATACGTACAATAACTGAGGATTAACATAAAAGTTATAGTCTCCCATTACCTATAATGGGTCATTTAGTTTTTAAAAAAATTAAGGCACATCTTCAACTGCCACAATGGTGATAAGCATAAAATAATGTCAATGTCACTGCAAATATCCCTGAAATTGACCCTTCCTTTCACTCTGAATTCCTGCTTTTCTGAGTGGTACATAAACAGCTCCCTCCATCATTCCAGTAAATTGCTCTAACAACCTTTCGCAGTCTCCACCTGTGGGTTGAAAGAACATTAAAAATTCACAGTCACGTTGCTAACTTTAAAAAAAAGAAAGATTGGCTACCTTGTACTTTAACTACAACTGTTTGCCCTGGTTCCTGGCTTTGAAAAACCTTGAATTTAAGGTTTGGGTAAAGAACAGAAGATGCAGGTCAGAAACATCTTCAACCTGAACTCCCCCCATTTTGGCTGTTGGAAGTGGGATTTCCCAAGTGAAATTTCAAGGGAAGGTGTTCAGAAAAGGCTTCTCACAGATGTATTAGAGTCAAAGTCTACTGGACCCTTCCTTCCATCTTTCCTACTCCACTACCTCCTTTCCTTAGTTTCTTCCTTCCTTTCTTTAATAATCTGAAAAAAATAAAATACACTACTGAGTAAAAGTAGACCTTGGATGGATCTAAGTGCATTTGAAGTCTCATTTTACTTAACTTTATTTGTTTGCACATAGGTGTCCTCACCTGCTTATGGGAGGGACATGACTTTTAATCTCATTCCCTCAACTAACTTGTCAGGTGCTTTATTTTCCACTCCAGGTGTGACTGGGGTTTTGGGGGGTTTTTTTTGGTTTGTTTTTTGTTTTTGTTTTTGTTTTTTTACCACTGCCTTTAGATTGTTTAAAATGGTAGGCTGGAACCAAGATGGAGAAACATGTTTGTCACATCTTCCAAAGAATGGGAAATTAGAAAGCTGCTGTTCATGTGTGACTTAGATAATACCAGAAGATTGTCAGTAAGGTACGTGTTCATGCAGTTAATAGATAGTTCCTTCTCTCTTGGAGCATTTATTAACTATTACAAGTGACTTTAACATTAAGTATCATATAAGAGATTATGGCTGTGCAATACTGTAGGACACATATTTTTATTGAGTCTCCTCAGCTTGTATTATGAAAAGTAAATATGAGAATCAAGGATAGATCTGTCAGCTACTGTGGGAAAAAAGAGAGAGGAAAAAAAAGCGCTATACAGAGTTCAGGGGAAGGAATGTTAATGAGGTGTTTTGATGTTTTGGAGCTACAGACTTTCAACTATAGTCATTCAATCTCTCTTTTTTCCTTTCCCTGGTGGCTTCTGGCATTGCTCAACACAGGGATACCCATCTGGCTCTGCACTCTTCTCTGTGGTAAAATTAATGTTGTTTTTGCATGCACACCTTCTTTGTCTCAAAATCACTAGGGAGAAAGAATGCTAAAGCTATTCTTTCTATGTCATTTAATACAATAGTCTTCTTCACAAAATTTATTTTGCAAGCAATTATTTTCACTATACATCATTAGGTTCTAATTAGCTCCAATGCCTACTTTGCAAAACGTTGTGTTGCCTTTCATTGCGGCAAACCTAGATCAATCCCAAGAAGTATGCTGTTGGAATAGGCTCTGATGCAGGGTGAAATACTTCAACAGTAAGATTCACGGATCTCATTTCATATTCTACACCTTCTTCTCTGTGTGTTTGTGTAAGTGATGTAACAGTTCATGAGACAGTTGTAGATTTGAGCATAGGAGCAGCAAAACAGGCCTCTGAGAACCATGAAAAGAAGCAGTACTGCAATATAATATTGGGCAGTGGGATATTTATTTTTGTTCAACCTGCTGCTGGAACACATGGATTAAAATTCTGGCTCTACATGAAATCATAACTGTGATACAAGGTCTTTGCACAGCAGGAGAAATTGTAAACCTCTCTCCTCTCCCTTTTTGCTTTCCTTGTTCTGTCCCAGTCATGATAAGACCAAGGCTGAGAATCTGGGGTAGAGGAGAGGAGACAAATTGCATGTTTTCTTCCTCAGATGTGTTCTCAGAGGACCTTTCTCCTTTACAATTCTGAGCAGGAAATGGCACTGGCACAGCAGGGCATCATCTGCTAATCCGGTGTGCTAGATGATGCAGATTACTGGCTCCTCCAACATAAACTGAAACTCCTGCAGTTCCCTTCTAGTGCTTCTTGTGACATTTTTTCTTGTGCTTCCAAAATCCAGACTCTGCCTCCTATTACTTTGCTGTTTATCAATTAGCAATTCTGTTTCTTTTATCGTGGGAATATTGAATCATTATTTTTTCCTCTGCTTGTTTGCACATCTGGGTAATCACCATAGCAACTGATGTATGCCAGGTGTCTGCTCAGAAAGAACTCTACCCTCCCAGTCTCTCTCACTAAATTCACTACATTAATTGCCAAGCAGATACTAAATCAAATGTGGGACTGAATAAAAGATGAAAAAGATATATTCCTTATTACAAACATTGTAAGCAATTTCTATATAATATAAAATAGATATAAAATATATAAATCACTTACATGCTCAAGTTGTAAATTAATATGCAAAATAATAGAAGTGCAAAATTGTAACTGAGAACAGGACAAACTTGCACTTTGGAAAAAATCCTACTAGTCTTACTTGCCTAAGATCTCTTTCTCACTGCAGAGAAACAACTCTTAACATTTTTATTTTCTTTTTAATTCTTCTAAAGCAACATTAAAGTTGCACAGTTAAGAATTCAAATATCAGGCAAATAAGGTAACAAGGTTTGAAAGCCTAATTAAGCCTGTCTTTTTGCATGTAAATTATGTACTTGTATACACACTGAACTTTAACCATATAATTATACATTTTTATGATTTTTAGTCCAAATTTGGGATATGCACAGCATTAAGTTTTGCTTTATACTTCTATATGTACAAATTAATTCTATATATGGTATATATGCTAGATTTTAGCCATCACTTTTCATACTTGTATTAGAATTTTTTTCTCATATTCTTTATCTGCGCTCTCTTTATTAGTATACTAATTATTTTCTTTTCAGCTAACATCAGTTTCCCATAAATGTAATTCAAACAGTTCATCAAGAGCTCATGATATTCTTTTTTTCACTTTTTCATTGGCCAATATTAAACCCTTGAGAAAGTTCCTCATACTAGCATGCCTTTTTTCCCCCCTCAAACATGGTATTTTGGTTTTTTGAGACACTAATCATAGTAATTTTATGAAAAGACAAGATTGTATGGTGCAGGTAATATTCCACATACCAATTTAACATCAAGTGTTTCTGCACTTCAGAGTATTGCTTTGAATCTTTAGCATTCTCTTTTTGTAGCTGTTATTCTTAATAATAATTTCCTACCATAAATTACAGAAATATTAATTTATAACAAGCTTATGCATTCTCATACTTTAAGATTGCATCTAAATCATGGAACAGGTACATGCCACAGTCCACCCTGGTCACTGTGGACATCCAGTCATTCATATCAGGTAGCTGACTGGAACAGGCTGTATGCTCACTGGCACACATGCCTGGGTATAATTTCCCCTGGGTTAGGGGAGGATGGTGTAAAGATGGATGTTGTCTCTGTAGAAACAGGACACAATTTGAGAGTCTCCTGGATTTGGGAACTAGGATGCTTTGAAATGACTAAGATAATTTGATAAAAAATATTGGCATTGTTAAATAATGAGTAATTAATGAGATTAACAAAAAAATTACTCTTCTGCAGGCCCCTTACCTCAATGAATCTATTTTTTCAGCAAAAGGGGTTGATACATATAGTGGGTATTGTAGTACCTTTAAAACTTCCGAGTTCAGAACATTTAATGTCATGGTTACAAATGTTAAAAGTGTTCCACTGTGGACCTGAATTTCCTGAAGATATACTCTTGATACCTAAAGAAAAGATATTTATTGCATAAAATGATTTTTCATCAAAAATTTCAACAATGAGAATGCTAGGCTCAATGTTAAATTTACACTTGTAGGTCCATATTAAACAGCTCTGAAGAATGATTTTATAAAGGATATTTGGTGTGTTTTCTGAAAGCCTTCATCATCAACTAATTGTCAAGTCATAGATATTTCAATTCAGGCAAACATTGTGGAAGAGCTTAAATGTTATAAATTCAGGCTAATATTGAAAAGCATCATGGTGCCTTAACTATAGCAGATCTCATACAAGCTCCTACACATAAACAAAATGTACTTCTACTTTGAGTTGAAGATACAGGAAAATAGAAAGACAACAGCAGTGATTACATTGGAAAATGAGGCTGATAGTGATTCAGCATTTTCAGATTAACATAAAAATAACATCTTTGTCCTTTTATGATAGATTTTTTTTCTTACAATCTAGTATTCAAGAATGTCTCACCTACCACTGATAAAATCTTAACATTTGAAATTACTCCTATGAGCATATACTATGCAAATGTCAAGCCTTTTTAGCTGTTTTTGTCATGCTATTTTTAAGTCTGGAGTATAATGCACTCCCTTAAATATATATGAAGATAATAATAAATGTGTAATTATTAAGCTGTAGTCTTCTTTTTAAGTAGATGTGGGGTCATCAACAAGAGTTTACTGTATACTGATAAAGAAATTCTAGTAATATCTCCTGTGCAATTTGACATGAGATTTTGTAGGAATAAATAATCACATTTTGGGTCTGAAACTATTAATTGCATTTATTTCTATTAATTTGTTTGAGTACTTTTTAAATCTGCTCAGTGAATGAGATTAATTCTCTATTTCTCTCTCTTCCCCCTTTATGATTCTATATCTCGTCTTCCCTCTCTCGCTCCCACTCTGTTTTTCTTTCCCCCTCATATCCTGCCAGTGAACTAACTTGCACAATTACACTTTGAGTTCACATATACAAAGGTGACTTTGCAAAAGAGTAATGCAATTTGATGGAGGATCATAAATGAAATTGAAATGCTTTTTCTGATGATCTCCTGCTCCTTAAATAAAAATTAATGTAACATGTTACTGTAGATTTATAAAACTGCAAAGAGCAGCAGCAGCAAACTGCTGCTATTACCCTTAGTACATATTCTAGAAAATTAAAATTTTATTTTGAGAGTTATGTAATATGCTCCTGATTAGTTTAAGTTTATTTAAATGATGCTTACATTTTTCTTTGCTTTGTAGAAAAAGTATGTTCTTTTCCAAGTGGTCATTTAATTCTATCAACTGCATCCCACAATTTATCCTTCTTTCCTAGCTTCAGAATACTTAGTAGGGAGTGAATATTCTCTCTGATCATTTCAACATTTTCATTCAAGGTAGTCACAATTTTCTCCCAAATACAGCTTTTACAATCTATGCAACTCTCTCTTGTATATCTTGTCTTTTTATAACTCTTAAGAGATTTGTATGACACCATGAGCATGGAGAATATTTCTCCTACTAAAGAAATCACAGACCAGATTTTTTTCAAGACATGGTCAGCAAACTACCTATCATGACATAGATAAACAAAGCTATTTCACAGTAAAATAACTGATCTTAAATTCCTATTTTCTGACATAGTAATTTACTCATATTTATTGAGGAAAAAGGCTAGTCCGCATTTACTGCAACATAAAAGTGTCCATATGGGTAGATATCACACAGTAGCTGTATTATTCCATCCTAAATGCCATCCTCATTTCCATTTCCATACAGACATATCTTTAGCAACTTCAATAGTATATCCATTATAGTAGAATTACTAATGTGTTTTCCCATAATACTTCTATCAGTTAAGGATACTCTTACAAGAGAAAACCTAAAGCACACAGGACTGTGATCTAAGATGGACCACATAATTTTTGGTGTTGCAAAGTGAACCCAAGCATATTTTTCATGCTAACAGTTATTTTTCTTTCACTTGATTTCTGAGAGTACTTCAGGATGTTTGAAGTCACCAAAGCATCTGTCTTTGAAAACTGGAACCGTGTACCTGCCTAATTTTTTAACCTTTTTAAATTAGTGTATCAAAGTAAAATTAGCTTTCATTTAGTTTAATGATACAAAGGTAAAGTTTGGAAAATTATTTTTAGTACTCAAAAAGTTTAAGATTTGCTTCCTTCCACTGCCCCCTACCAACATCAGAGTGTGTTTTATCTCACTTCAGTGCAATGAGGACTTGGTCCCAGCATAAGTTAGTTTAGATTAAGGGGCATGACTGATCATAGACCTTGGTTTGGGCAGCATTTCTTGGGACAGGGAAGTAAACTGCCTGACTTTGAAGATCCATTGTCCATGGCCACTGAGTAGCCATGAGTTCCATTTTTAAATAGAATTTGTAATTGATTTAATTGTCTGAAAGAGAGCAGTGGGAGGAAGATAGGTAGGGAATGGGTACAGAAAATACCACCCACAAGTTCACTGACAGACTGCTAAGGGTGAAAATATGCTGTATTTAGCACAACCCATTGTGTGGGATATGGTTCCAAAAACCAGCAATTTCATGAATTTGTGGGTTTGGTCCAGAAACTCAAGAACTCCCATAATAAGCAAAGCCCTAAATCCATGTCACCACTACACAGTGGCAGCTAGAAAGCAAATAATGACACAGAGGCGTCCTTATTTGTATGTACATTGCTGTTCAGTTAGCTGTCTGCCTAGGGAGGAAAGGGAGATGGTGAAAAGAGATGAATTAATCATGATACTGTGATTTTCAATTCCTTGCAGAGAGACAATCCACGGATCTAAAGCATTCTCTATAATTCATCTTCGGCAAGTCCCATTTGTTCTTTCTCTGCTGCTCTTACTGGTGTCCACCATACAGCTTCAAAATTGTTGACGGAAAACAGAGTGAAAGAATGAAGATTTTAATAATAGAACTTTCCCAGAATGCAGATTTTCAAGTGTAGAGGTAGCTCAGATTGGCAACGCTACAAATGTGTGCACCTCTCAATTGCAATGTCAACGCAGCTTTTACTTGGCCTTTGCCCAGGATGAAAGAAGACTGCGTTTTCCTTCTGTATTAACACTAAAACTGGACAGTATTGCCCCTTATGCACAACATAGACCATGCATAAAATAACCTAATGCACTGTAAGTTTCCTAGATGTAATTTAAAGCATAAGAAAGTGTTCAATAAAATTTTAATGAAATTCTAAACATTAAGCCAACTCCGAATAGACCTCAACATTCAACCGACCTGTTTTCTTCAAGTGCAACAGTGGGAAGAAGAAATTCTTTACTTTTTAGCCTTCATTCTTTATCTCCTTGAGTAAATGAAGGACTCCTGTACAGGATATGTTATGAGACTATGCAAAACTAATTATTACCTTTCTAAAGCAAAATATGAATATTCTGAAAAGCTGCTATTGTGTAAAATGTATCATGTAGCATCTAACAGATAGCCTTGAGGGCCTTCATAATTACTGAGAGGGATATTAGAACTGACAGATTTCAGGTGTATGCTACAGAATAAAAAGGAAATATTGTAGGCTTGGTTAACAATTTCTCATTTATATTTACATGTTTGACAAATCCGACAAGGATTGTGTTACAAGAAAGATCTGTTTTTGTTACCTTTCAAATGAAGATGGATGGTTCAAACTAGTCTGTTTTCTTTACTAACAGGAGGGTACCTGACATCCTGTGGAGAAAGACTTGTAAGTCTTTAAGCAACATAGAGCTATTCCTTAAGAGGCTTCCAATGCATTTATTGAGATACATTTCTAGCTAATATTTGCAATAATGTTAAGGTGAAACAACCTAGCATTTTAAGAATTATTTTTATGGCAGTGAGCATAAAACAGTTACTCTATCCTACATAATTTTCTGGAATTTTCATTGGAAGAAAATCATTATACTTATAAATACAAAACATACTAGGCTGAGTTATTTAATATCTTATGCAACTATTACAGCACTACTCCTACCTACTGCTTATTAAAAAAATATTTACCATATTTTATCTCCAATATTTCTTTTTGCATTGCTGCCAGATTAGCTTGCTAGATGAACTTTAGCTTCTCTGCACTGAATACTACAGTGAGCACTGGACTAGTGCTTATTTCAGCCAGTTTTCAAAACATTTTATTTTATGATTTTGGCTTTCAGCAACAATCAGATTTTCTCCCTCTCTCCTGTTTAGAGAGGTGTCCCAGGGACTGACAGCCTATTATTCTAAACCAGTTATTTTCTTAATATTTCTTACACTCCTAAAATCAGATCAAATCAGTTTCTTAAATTTAGCAGAAGTCAAAACATGTAAAGGCAAAATCAGAGCTTAACGTCAGTTGAGCTATGACCATTTACAACCACTGAGGATGTAACCTGTGTAGTGCACTTTCCCCTGGTCCAGGTAGCCTGCATTCAGCTTGCTCTGGAAGATTGCAGGTGTGACCTTAGGGAGCCACTCAGCTCCTGAGGTTCACATCTGTGAAGTGGAGACTACGGGGGCATGAAGATACAGAGACGGCAAAAGTAATGACCATAGGAATTTACAATATATTCCCTATTCCACAGGTGCATTCTGTGACAAACATACATTCTGTGAATCATTTATGTCTGGTTTCTTTGTCCTTTATCAACATTTGACATCTCAGTCAAAAATAACAAAATTTACCTGGTGATAATAGCTGTATGACTAATCGGCTATGTTTCTGTAGTGTGTTTCTGTGAGGCACTTACATGTTTTTCTTCAGTTTTCAATTGTTTCTTCTCTGACTCACTACACTCCACTTTCTTCTTTTCTACACCTTTGTCTTTTTTTTTTTCCTTTCTTTTACATACTTTGATCTTTCTCATTATTTGTGCAAAAGTACCAATCTGTCACATGCATGCATAATAAAATTTGTCAGGGTAAAGCCAATTTTGAAGGTAGTTAATTGATGTCTTAGCTTCATGGTCATCAGGTGAATAGAAAAAAACATCAGATCAAAGACACTGATGAATCAAAGTTTCCCATGGATCAGAAATCCCAGCTCCTGATCACTTGAAATCAGTATTCCTTGAATTGTTTGTACAGGCTATGTTAATCAGTGCTTCCACCATGAAGAAATCTGAATATGAGACTCAAGAGTATGAACTGGATATAAGCAAGCAGAGAACTGACATTTTTCCATGACTAGCTCCTGGAATTTGCATGTACTTTTACAGGATGCTGTGACCAGTTAAATATAATATGAACGATTGTTTCCTTCAGTACATTAACATTAACTGAGTGCCCTAAAAATTATTTTCATTTCATTGCAGAAAAAAATTTTGTGGTACAAGTGGTCTTGCCTATAATTATAAATGCACCTACACTGTATGGAAAGAGCTCTTATTAATTATGTTTATGTTAACAGAAGAACAGACCAATGAAATAAAAATGTCACAAAACTCTGAAGCAATTTGAGACATTACTTGGTCTTTTCTTATTATATTATTTACATTACTGTATATTGGAAGCATATTTCAGATGCTAAAATGAGGGCATTTAAACTATAACAGTGAATTACAGAAATGAAAAAAAAAAAAAGTAAAGCATGAATAATTGCTAATTCAGCTATATGCAGACCTGGGATAGCCTCATCTAGATAGCTTTTAGGACCTGGATAATCAGGGAAATCAAACCACACAGAAATATTTCTGCTACACTACTGCTAAACGTATACAGAAACATTGGCAGTAGATGTCAGTCATGGAAACTGTTGCAAAGGCAATTTTGAAATGAAAGCATAATTTTCCTTTTCAAAATGTGAAGAAATGAGCTAAACAAGTCCTGTCAAAATGTTGAGAATTATGCTATTTTCCACCTTCTCCTAAACTGCTGTGAGCTCAGATGGTACATTAATAAAACACAGAATCACATTCTCCAGGCATTTCCCTGGTTTTTGAGCAAAACAGAAATTTTACAGCATGTCAGAGGAGCAAGCAGAGCTCCTTAATATTGTGCTATCTCATTCTTCTCTCATAACGTTAGGCCCAAGTCCTGCAGGGACATGCACAGGTTTAGCTTTATGCACTGTGAGTTATTTCTCTGACTTGACAGGAAACTGAAATACCATTACATTAAAAAAAACCTCTTTTTTTGAGATTTGGCTTGCTAATCTGTCAGCTACCCATATTAAGTTTTCTGATCAAGAATTCATGAGTGAAAATAAGTTTTCTTCACAGTGGCCAGGAATGCTTCAGGGCAGGACTTCAAACTTCTGAATACCCAAACCAGTCTTATTCAGTCATTTTTACCATTGATGACCTTGCATGTTTTCCAAACATCTTCTCTTAAAAAACTGAAAAATAATCAGACTCATTATTTCCTCAAAGCAGGACAATGACACTTACTTGTATGTCCAATGGAGCAAAGGTTTTGACTATCAGCTTCAGGTAAACCAACATTCCTGAGGCTCAGAAGTAGTATTACCCTATTGCCAAACTCATTCTAAAACTGAGATGAATCCTAATCAACTTTAAGTACAGATCTGTGATAAAGTTGGTGACTCATAGCAACCCCACACAGACCCTCTGAATAAAAATTAGGGACAAATATATCTGTCACATCAGGTAGAAGCCTGATATGAAGTGTGAGGACCAGTGGACTTTACAACACAGTAGTTCTTAGCTTAAACTCATCATGATATTTGTCCAAGGTAAAAGCACTGGCATTTTTTTTTTTTTTTTTAGAAGTACATGCTGTAGCTGAAACCAGCTTAAAATTCTGTAATCACTTTCCCTGCCTTCCTTTCTTCATTTTGCATTACAGAGTAAACAGATGCTCCCTGTTAACTTCTCAGCAGTCCAAGGAAACAAATCATACTCCAAAAATATTTTGATCGGTAATGATGTGGTAGTGACACAGAAGCTTTTCTCAAACCTTTTACAAACCTGAGCTACACACACTCCCTTACCTTTTACTTTTAATATGCAAAAGGCTGGTTTTCTATGTCTTAGGCCACCATATCTTGGTATTGAATGATGACTCCCAAACCGGAAAAGTAACACTGGTACGAAACAATAACTTGAAAAGGTCAATATTATGTTACTTTGGAGAATCAGAAGGGGTATCTGCAAAAACTGTACATAGATGGAGCAGGAATCTATACTTCTCATAATACTGCAAAGAAGACTGGGGAAATGTCCAAATGGAAACCAGTAACAAGTAGTGTCCCTCAAGGGTCTATACTGGGACCAATGCTATTTAATATCTTCATTAATCACATAGATAGTGGGATTGACTACACCCTCAGCAAGTTTGTGGATGACACCAAGCTGAGTGGTGCAGTTGATACACTAGTGATAAAGGATGCCATCCAGAGGGACTTTGACAGGCTTGAGGAGTGGGCCCATGTGAACCTCATGAAGTTCAACAAGGCCAAGTACAAGGTCCTGCACCTGAGTCAGTTCAGTCCTCAGTATCAGTACTGACTGGGGGGATGAATGGATTGAGAGCAGCTCTGTGGAGAAGGACTTGGGGATATTGCTGGACAAAAAATTGGATATGAGCTGGCAATGTGCACTTGCAACCCGGAACGCATAAAAAGAAGCATGGCCAGCAGGTCAAGGAAGGCGATTCTCTGCCTCTACTCTGCTCTGGTGGTGCATCCAGCTCTAAGGTCCCCAGCAGAAGACAGACATGGACCTGTTAGATGGGTCCAGAAGAGGGGCTTGAAAATGATCAGAGGGCTGGAACACCTCTCTTTTGAAGAAAGGTTTAGAGTGTTGGAGTTGTTCAGCCTAGAGAAGAGAAGGCTTCAGGACACAATATTGTGGCCTTTCAATATGCAAAGGGGGCTTATCAGAAAGATGGAGAAAGACATTTTACCAAGGCCTGTAACGACAGCACAAAGGACAACAGTTTGGAACTAAAAAAGGATAGATTTAGGTTGGACATAAGGAAGACATTTTTTACTACAAAAGTGGTGAAACACTGGAACAGGTTGCTCAGAGAAGTTGTGGATCATGGGAAGTGCTCAAGGCCAGGTTGGACGGCACTTTGAGCAACCTAATCTAGTGAAAGATGTTGCTTCCAGTGGCAGGGGGTTTGGACTACATGATCTTCAGGTCCCTTCCAGTGCAAACCATTCCATGATTCTGTGATACTATGATTCTATGATTCTATTAAATAAAATAAAATGAATGAGAAGCTTTTTTTTACATTTATTACAAGAAATTCATTTAAGAAATAAAATAATAATGAAAGTACTCCCAAAACTAAACCCCATGTATGCCTGTTGTGAAACTAACCTATTTATACCTGATAGACAAAAAAAATTGAATGCAGTTCTATCTTTGAAAAATGTCCTTGTAATGTCAAGGTTAGTGCTTTGCCCAGTATGCGCACACGAATGAGCTGTTTTCTTTGCAGTCACCCTTATTGTAAAACAAAGTACACAGAAAAAACACTAAGAGTTCTTTGAGGCTCTTCTGAAAACTTTCACGCACACTGAGGGGGGCCTCAGAAAGTAACACAGGTGAGCAGCTCTGTGGGTCAGGACAGCATGGAGGGTGTTAGAATGAGTGAAGAGTCAAGGAGAGCTCTGACTTCAGATACAGCATTTGGAAGAAAACTCTATCAAAAAACTCACACCAAATCTCAAGAAAACCACACACAGCCTTGATGGCAGTTAGGGGTTGTTTTTACTTGTTTTTCTGTTTACATTCACTTTTTTTTTTTCACTACGAAGTGCCATTCTCAGTTCCAGAGCTGCACAAAATGTGACCAGTAATGTGTTCTGCAATGATTAGTTTCACCTTGTAATTTAAAGAGTTGATCAGCACAGTTTATTGTTGCTGATAACTCAAGCAACAATCTATTCCCATTCCTGTTACTGAGCTAGCTACATATGTTCTGTCATTGTTCTCCTCTCACTTAAAAAGAAAATACCCAGATATTAAGCACCTGCATCCTTCAGAGGACAGAATTTTCACAACCTGTTATATTGCCTTTTTACTTGGTGACTCAGCCTCTTTTTATTATTCTTTCCAGTTTTCTTTTTTTTTCCTTCCCAAGAAAACTGTTGGTTTTCAGTCTTATACATACACATGGGGCTAAGTGGAATGTGCTTTACTTCTTGCATAGGCTTTTGCTGTCACAGTTCATGGGCAAGGAAAGAGCTGCACCTCCCAGACCACTTCTTCCTCACCCACTCAAGTTGCAGAACAAATCAGCAAGAAAAAGAGAAGCTACACAGTCATGGTTCCTCTCTCTCCTACCACATGCTAGCTGTTGCTAGCTGAACAGGAAGTGGAGGGGGACTTGTCTGTATGGCTGACTCAAGTCACTTGGGTTTGTTCATATGACCAAAACAGGAGGACAAAAATGTTCTGGGTCAGAACAGAACCTCAGTGAAGGTTTGATGCAGTGCCACCATGTGGGCCTGTACCTGGTTTATTTCTTGGGTCTCTCAGTATCTCATTCTTTTGACTAATGGGTGCACAGCACTCCACACATCACTGCAGGTTTCCATCACGTGGCAGCTGCCCCATCCTTCTCCCTAGCCCTGATGGACTCTTGTGCCCAATACAAGAAGACACAGCAGAGCCCCAGTCCCATGGGGGAGCTGTGAAGATCTGCACCTCTTGGGCCTGTAAGTAGACATCACTGCTTGATGGTGTGTGGCAGCACCAGCTTTCTCCTAATTTGAGAACCCCTTTTTATTTTTTGTAAAGCTACGTGTTTTCTCTGTCCAGCTCGAGTACTTATTTATTTATATTTTTAAATCAATTTTATTTTCTTGTTTGTTTTTCTCTTGATAGGGGAGAACTGTTTTAAACTCAAAGTTTCACAGTTTGCATCTCTAGTAGAAAATTTCTTTTCACTTTTGACTGTCCCTCAGAATGAATTTGCCATATTGTCTCATGTTTACATGCATTTTTTTCAAAGCTCTTTCATTATTATGTTAAATATTTCTCCTTGGTTCTCTTCTTATTCTTATTTTCCTCTTTATTCTTATTATTATTCTCCTCATTTTATGTTTGAGACACTTTTCACATACTTATGATAAAGCCAGATTTGTATTACTTTTTCAATCTTTTTTTTTTTATTCTTAAAGAACTACCTGGCTAAATAATTCTTTTGAAGGCCAGTCCTGTCTTGGTTAAGACCTCTGGAATAACACAGAGTGCTGGGAGCACACTGCTAGCACAGTCTGGCTACCACTTTGATTTAATTGCCTCAGGAAACAATGTCATGAAGAAAAGGTGCTTTGCTTAAAGTAAGACTGATGGCAAGACTTTAACCCCTCTAAATGTCCTGAGTTCAGCAGAGGTAGAGAGAGTTGACTAAAGGAAAATATATAGTCACAATCTTTGCTTTGTAGGCTGAGCCACAGCTACATTTCATTGTAGGTGGTCACTGATGCCAGTGTAAATTGGAATAATCCTTAAACTATTGCATGAGATATAATGAATGGCCGCGTACAGAGTATTACTGGGATTAAGACCATGCTATGGTGAAATTTTAACAACAGCTGCGGAACAAACTTGACTTGTGCGCTGAAGAGTTCAGTTATAGTTAAGTAGGGGTGGGGAAGAATTTTCAAATTTTAATACAATGATGTGATGAACTGATGAACTGTATGGTTGATTTGTTTGGTCACAATTTCTTTACATTTCTCTAAAAAGAAGGAGTAGTTTGAGTGTAACTAATTCTGTGGCACATTGATGTCTTCCTTTGCATCCACCTTATCATGCTGGGGAAGAATAGCATGGAGGATGTGAAACAAGGAGTGGAAGGGTAGAGTTGACAGTTGTTTGAAATGAGGCTGAGATCATCAAGTTACAGAGATGGTAGAAAGTAAAACATCATAAGTAAGAATAAGAGTTTGCAAGGGATTTTCTGCAATTTAGGGAGACACAGAGTTAACTGAGACTAAGCCTAAGAGCAGGAACCTGCTTTGCATGGTTGCAATAGAAGAAATATGTACAAAGTCTTTTTATTTCTGTTCTGACATAGCTATTTTGAAGTTTCTTAAAGAGCTAATTGGTCTTTAATGTAAGCAAAAGCTTTTCCTTTTTTTTTTCTTTTTTTTCTTTTTCTTTGGGGTATGTGTGGTGTGAAAGCTTTCTGGGTTTGGGAACTTACGATAAGGTAAAGGCTGAGTCAGCTCTAGCTCAATGATCTGGCGAGTAAGAGCCTGTTACAAATTACAAAATTGTAATTAAAAATACTCAAAAGTAGCAAATACTCTCTAGAAAGAAAACAAGCCTTTTAAATATTTTGCAATTTTCTTTCTCCTAGCTATTCCATGCCCAGTTTGTTCATGTGAGGCTCTGTTTCCCTAGATAATTCCTCAAGGCATTGAGGAATCTATAGGAAATGGATTCATTTGAACAGACTTCACAGTTGTTAAGTAATCACACTGCCTTGGTGTTGTAATCCAGGAGCAATAAAAGCAGAACAGTAAAACTCACTAAGTTCAAGTTATATGATCAAATGGGCTTATACAGAGTCACTTATTTGCTTGCTGAAATTTTTGCCTTCTGCAGTTTTACTTCCCTGTCATATCTTCAACATCAGATCTAGAAGACAATCAAATCTGACAGTGTATGTGTACATAGTGTTTTTGTTGCTAAACATGCTAAAAGTGACCAAGCATATGCTTTTCTTTTTTGTTTCTTGCCCTCAAATAACTTTCTCCAAGTGGTAATGGCAAACAGTCAAATGTAAAAAGTATTCTGGCTGTGCCCCCTCCCAGTTTCTTGTGCACCTGGAAGAGCATGGGAAGCTGAAAAGTCCTTGACTTAGTACAAACACTGCTTAGCAACAACTAAAACATCAGTGCGTTATCAACATTATTGTCATACTAAATCCAAAACACAGCACTATGCCAGCTACAAGGAAGAAAATTAACTCTATCCCAGCTGAAGCCAGGACACTGTGTCTAGCCATCAGGTTGCTCATGATTTTAGCAGATGTTTCTGCTTTTGGTTCCAAGACAACTTAATGAACCAGGTTTTTCTCTCCTTCCTTTTCATTCTCTGAGGAGCAAATGCATTCATGAGCAAAATCTTTGCTATATTTTGGAAATCAATTTTGCATGTTTCACCCAATGTTTCCAGCACAGTTATACAGCAGAATTTGTAGTCTCACTACATGATTTATGAAAATACTTAAATAATTTAAAAAAGTAAGGTTTGGAATGGTATGACCAATAAGAGGACCCACTTTCTGAGATGCTAATTGCAAGATTAGTCTTTGTCAAAGCTGTTACACGTTGTATCCTGTTCTCTGTTATCCAGAGCAGAATAAAGCTGGGTCCTGGAACTATAGCAGTAATTTTTAAGCAGTGTTGGAAGTGGCTCACCTCAGTAAGACAAAGACTGGAATGAAGAATAAAGAATCTATCATTTGTGACCTGAACCTCATCAGATGATATAAAAATATCTGTAGCTGTTACTTACATAAGTTAAGGAACAAACCTTCATTGTGACTGGAGGCAACAGAAATGCCATCAGTACCAAATATTGAGGTAACAACTGAAAATGATCCTCTCAGTTTTCATTGTTCATTTAAAAAGGTGATGGGGAAAAAAGTCCTTTATATCTTTTGGACACCATGTATAGACATTCAGGTAAAATATTTCAAAAAAAAATTTGTAGGAAAATTTCTAGATGATAATGGCCACAATATTTTCATTAAAAGATAGTTATTTGCTCAATAGGATTTCCAGAAGATTTCAAAACTCAATTCCCAATTAAATTAATAAGAGTTAAATATGTAATTTTTTTCCCCTACTTTCTGATGAACACCATACTCACCTTTCTCATCTGTTACATACTTAAATCCATTTAACATCTGGTTCAAGATGTTATCCAGCAAAGCACTGTTCTTTCATGGATATTGAAATGTAAAACATATGAATTTGGACACAGTTCTGTTTGAGGTAAACAAGTCTGTTTACATAAAATGGCCAGCATAGGTACTAAAAATTTTAAGCAAACATCTTCCTTCTTGTCTGCCATAAGTACCACCAGTGCTGATATCTCAAGATCATAACTACTTGACTGAAGGAGAAGGAAGGGTTTGTAACACTTTAAAAACTAGATAAATGAAGTAAATCCAATGCAGAATTGAATTTAACTCTTGGCAGACTAAAATAATTCTGAATCTTACATAATTCACAGAGTACACAAGCTAGATGCAGTTGCGAGGAGACTGCGTGATTGCTGCAGAATCCTATGTGAACACACAGCATCCTTACTGTGTCCTGCTGGGGAAGAAAGGATTTAATGAAAGTCTGTGAGAAGTCTAAGGTACCGTTTCTATTGCTACCAGTAGCAACACCATTAGAAGAATTCACTACAATTATTAGAGTAGCCACATGTGCAGCCATTATAAGTACTGTATTTTTTCATCAATAGCAATATCCACAGTGTAATTCAAAAACACTGCAGATTATGATAATTTGATATTCAAATTGAGGGATTATTCTCATAGTATATTAATAATATAGGCTTTGTACCTAAAATTTAATACCTGTTCCAGGGGAAAATAGCTAATCTGCAAAACACTTTGAATCTCTGCCAGTTCAAAATAGGCCCAGCATGTACTCTTATTAGTATTCATTGTTTAGTTTCCAAATTTTAAATTAGTCAGAATTCCTGCTCTGCTTTTTTGGCCAAATCCTTTTTGCTTTCCTGATGTCTTTCTGTGGGTTTTGTAAAATATTTCATTTTCCCCTTTATAATCTCAATGGTATTGTTGAAAATTCATAATATTAATCATTAGATATGGCTAATGTCCTATTTTTCATCCAGAAATTACTTCTAACCTATATCACTTTTCAGAGTGCATGGCAGAGGATTAAAGGTGTAGATAAAGAGAATTATCTAGTGTCTATCTGCTTAATAACAGATTGATCAACACAATGGAAAAGTAACATTTGAAATTTTGCTGTTGACGAGGGGTTTTTTTATATACTCAAATTGCCATCAGTCATGTTGAGTACAGCAGGACCTTTGGATTGGCAGGAGCAAAGTTATACTATGCCAGACACTGCACACACTCAGATTAAGAGATGGTCCTTGCTCCAAAAGCTTCCATTCCAAATCTGTTTTTGTTGGAAGTTTTTCATGATCAACTGTAAGTACACTCTGAGGACATAAACACATTGTTGCATGCTACCATGAACGATTTTATGACACTCACAAGTGTACCAGACATTGCTTCACTCCACAGAAAGCACACAGAATACTACCCAGAAGCTGTGTAGTCTTAGTGAGTGATTAGGCGAGTAATGTTGCAGCAGTGGTGGTGACAATAAAGAAGAAAGATGTTTGATGCATGCAAGCACTTACATGAAAGGAAAATGAAAAACTTAAGATATGTCTATGGACAGCAATGTAGGTGCTTTTTTAAAAAGGATATTCTAGGATTATTATTCTACAATACAGCAGAGAGTTGATGCTTAGACTCTGAAACTTGTAAGCAAATGAAGCAATAAGTAGAAAAAATATGAGACTTCTAATAGAAAGGTGTGAAAAGCAGAGTTTTAAAGGAACATCTAAGCATTATTGGCAGTGATCCAAAGGCATGTGTTTGTTGATGAATACATATAAATCTGGCGTGGCTGCCGTATTAAATATACTCACCTGTTATGTTTGGTTCTCAAAGCAAGAGAAGGAACAAGGCCTGAAGAAAAGAACAAGATTTTGGTAAAGATTTGCAGACAACTGGTAGAAACCGAGATCAGTATAAAACAGACCCAGGAGGCAGATGTAGTTTATGGAGTAAGAAGAATAATGATTCAGATAATTAGGAGAATTATATTTGTTCCTCTTTCTCTAAAGCAGCAGATGCCAGCTGTTCGAAGTTGAATATTAAACCTGGTGTCCCTGTGGTATGATCCAGTACAAAGGAACCTCAGTTGTAATTCATGAAACAATGTTCTTAAGAATATAAACATTCTTATGTTTCTTCTTCAATACTTTGCTAGGCTTTTACCACAGCTAGAGGCAGACTACTGGGTCCCAGCTGGGTCAGGCTTTGTTTAATTTTCAGAAAAGATAAACCAGAATGCATATGGCTTTTTTCCCCTGAAAGAAGTTTTCCTTCCACAAGGAATTCTGTCACTTACAGTTTTTCTTGCAAACTTAAATGTTTTCAAAATTCTAGAATTTTTTCCAGGATGGAAATTCAGCATTTTAATTACTCTTCGTTCACTTCATAGTATACACAGCTTAACTAGCTGATGAAGACATTTTTAAAATCCAGTCAGTAATAAATGCCTGCTATTTTCACTTTTTCTTTGAGAAGACCAGTTGCCTTAGAGATAGAATACCTCTTCCCTTCTAGTAGAAAGATCACCACACAGAGCAAAAAGGAAATATTAACTTCATTAGGTGTTCAGGGATATCTGAAGCACAAGCAAATATGTTCTGAAAACAGAATTTGAAGTATTGTCATGGGTCTTTCATAAGTAACTGTCTTTTTGAATTAATATTTTTGAATATTATTTTCAAGCTGAGAACTTAATCCAACAGAAACCATTTGTTTTATATATATATTTATATATATGTATATAGACAGAATGTGTGTGTAATGTATTTTTCTTCCTAAGAGTAGTTATCTGTCCTGTATTAGATATATATGTGCACATATGCAGATGTTATTCATGTATATGCATAGTCCATTTACCATGCTCTGATTAGCAACGGGAGCCAGTTTCAATTTCAAAGTGCCATAATTAAACACTGGCCTGAGTTCTATCCCAAAATCTGGGAAAACTAGACCAAATTGATTGCTCAGTGACCTTTGCTGCCTCCTCACAAGCAGTGAATCAAGAAACAAAGACCCTGTTGTTGAGGGAGAAATTAAGAGAGGGAAGGAGAAATGTAGGATATAATAGTATCTGTTTTCCCCAATGACAAGAATTTAACGTCTTCTTTCTTCTTTTAATGTGAGGAAATGTTGAGTAGCTGGAATGCGTCTTCCTCATGCGGCAGTGCTCAACTCCCTGCCTGCCAGTGCTGTTCCTGGGCACCTCCTGTCTCTCCTGTCCTCTGTGCAATAGTCAGGCTTCAGCCAGTCCCCCCCTGACCTCCCCATTCCTTCCTGCTGGTTAGAAACAGGGCATTTTTCAGTGACTTTTTTGCTTCTTAAATAATATCACAGAATACTGGACCCCACACAGTCTGCTATCTACAGATTTCACATGTGGCATTTTCTTTACCTAGGACTTCAGTGCCCTAAATCTACAGGCTGACCCATTTGATTAGGGTGAAAGCTTGCCCCAATGTCTCTTTCACTCAAATCCCTTTCCTTGCACCAAATGTCAACAGAGTTTTGGGTTTCCTTCTACAGTTTTCCCAGGATAACCTACTGTTCTCTCTTAGTTCTTAGGCCACTTAGCTTACATATACTCATCTTTGAATTGTTGGTATGGGGAAATTAAACATTTGGAAGAGTAAGACCTAAAAGTCTGGCACGCTATGATAGAAAGGAATTGGGTATTCCATTTTAGAAATGTTTTTCTTCTCAGCTTGTCTCTGTGGCCATCTATCTGAATTCATATGTGCACCTCTCCTAATGATTTTAGTGTGCTTTTCATATCCGCTAGCATATACTATGATCCCCAATGTTAGGGAGTTACTGAATCTCATAGCCTGATAGAGGTCAGGCTGCTGCAACTCCCTGCCCTGGGTCCAAGCAGTAGCAAAGCCAAGCAAGTATTCACAATAGGCACACATTCAAACACAAGCATATACCACATATACACGTATATACACGTCTGGACACACAGGTCAGACATATGTGTCACAGATACACTCAGCACTCACACTAGCTCAGATGGCATCAATGACCTCAACCCTATTCCCCTCAATGGCTGATTATGAGGAAGGTCCAGTAGTGGGAAAGACACACGCACCTGCATGCACGCGTCTACATGCACATGCATGATGCGGATCCCTCCTGCAGCTGGGCTCAGACAGCCTGCCCATTGGCTGCCCCTGAATCCAAATCTTCCTAGTTGCTGGCACCTGAGCAAATGAGCCCCTGGGGCCACAGCCCCCCTTCAGCTGCTGCTACAGACCCCTCGCACTCACTTGCACACCCGCACTCACTCCAGTTGCTGGCACTCAGACCCGCGTAATCATATATGAGTTAGAAATGGCAGTTAATAAGAGGACAGGGAAGACTGCATTGACTGCATGGCATGGCCAGATGTCTACCGACCAGCCACCTGTTTACATGTGACCATCTCCTTTTATCCTCTTATTCGTCTATTTTTCCATGCTTGTTCCTCCCTGAACCACCTTGATCCCTCCCTTTTTCCACCTTTGGTTCATCCCATAAACATCCTATAATGTCCTGTGCAATCCTAAAAAGCTCTTCCCCTGCATCCCATAATGTGTCCCATGCTCCCGGGCAGTGATCTCCCTCAGATGAAAAGGCGATCTTCAGCGCCGCTGCATTGGCCTATGGTGGTGGGTGTCCCACATGGACACGGGGGCTGAGACTCTCCTGGGACAGTTGTGCGAAAACCCAGAGTTCGTTTCTCAGAGGGGTTATTGGGGTTCCCCTGCCTGGCACTGTGCCTCTCTGCTCCTTCGTGTGTGTGTGTGTGTGAGCCTAATCACATAACCTAACACCCACATCTCCTTTTCTGCTGCTATATTAAATCTTTTATTTGGAAACTATTCAGGGAGCCAAAATAGAGCGAGACATTCGAAGTGGTCTTACTTCTGGCCTTAGACGAGCAAGGAAGATGAAGGGGTCTGAGAACGAGGCTAGAAACAAATGTCAAAAGAAAAGTATAGTATGTCAAAAGAAAAATGAAAAGTGAATTATTATGTTTGGATAAATAAGCACTATTTTTTATGGCAAATTTTGGCAGTGTTCATTATAAAGCAAAAAGTTTCAGGAGCAACATTTGAAGGCACACTAAAACCAAGGCTGAGTTTGATGTACTTAGAGAGTGTTAGTGGTTTAGTGGAATTCACCCGATGATGAAATATTCACCACTGGGCTTAGGAATGTTAGTCTGGTGGTTAAAAGTGAGTTCTGAATAAGTAGCTACGGAAGGCTAATTTGCAATGATATGATTAAGTCTCCAAGACAATTATGACAATCCACTGCTGTCATCCTATTAGTTATCTGTTAGAAAACAATTTAGCAAATCTCTGATGAAAATGTTACACAAAATTTATGATAGGCTTTCAAACTTTGAAAAGACTTCAAAGACTGCTTTGGAGAAATTCTGTGGCAACTTGATCTGCTTTTTTGTTGCTTGCTTTATTGTTCTCTTGGTACTGCTACTGTGGCATTTATTCTTTCATAATGTTAACTACTATAATGAGGCTTCAGGGTCCACTCATGGCAGGGCTTCTTGATTCAGCCTTGTATTGTTACCCTACAACATGCTAGTGAGCTAGCTCCTCTTAGCTAACCCTAAAAGGTGTTCAGCTGAGGATTCAGCTATTCTGCTTAAAAACAAGACCTTTTTTTTTAACTTGCTGTCTTTCTGTATCCCCTCAAATATCATTTGAATGAAACACTTATGTGATCTCCATGCAGTTTGCAATCCACTGGTATCTGGAAGTATAGCATGGATCCAGAGGTTAGAATAAAAGTGTACAGCCAGACTGTTTTGTGGCCAAAGGTAGCAAAAAATGTGTTGTAGCTACAGTGAACTGACTACATTCAGATGCACAAATACTTCAGAAGTGGCCTTTACTTTTCAATAATGAAACAGAAGGCAGCTAGGGCATTTGCCCATGACTCCAACATTCCAAGTAATGGCGTTGTCTTTAAGCATTGCTAACTATGCCAGCTGCCTTCAAGCCCCTGTCCTTTGGGGACAATGACAATCCCATTTTGTCTTTTCCTTGCTGCAGTGTTCTAGAAGAAGTCAGCCCTTGCAATTCTTTCATCTGCTGTGAGGCAAAGTGTGTCAAGAGCTTGAAAGAGCATGGGAGACCACTTCTCTTAGAACTATCTTATCTTCAATGGCAATCTGAATTTCTGCTTCCCATTTGTTTTTTAATCTGCTGTGACTTCTCCATTTCACACTACTTAGAATTTCAGAGAGAATGGCTATTTGTCATTTAAATACATCTGTTTTTTTCTCTTGCATTTTGGTAATTTATTTTCACTGTCAGAGTAAGGCATGGACTGGTGCATATGAGTGTAGGTTTTTTTCAGAAGTAAAAGTCATGAAATAGTTGTACTGTGTGTATAAGGCATTCTGGGCATCTGCTTTTGCTGCTGAATTGTTTAGATGGGTTCTGACCTTATTCAGACATGGTATGTAAACTTTTATTTCATCTAAAGAAATACATACATGCATGAAATTATATATATGTATGCATATCTATTCAACTCAGAAGATATTAAAATCCTTTCAGAATGATAACTGAAAAATTTTCAAAGTAAATTTGGTTATTCATTTCACATCCATATCTGATAGAAGCAAATACCAAGTTTGGTTCTGTTGGAATCACCCAGGAATGATAGTTTTAATATCAGTCTTTTTTTTTTTTTTAATTTAGTAAATATTTTCATTTATCAGAGACTTATTAACTGAGAAAAGTATAAAGTCAAAGATTGTTTTGGAGTATGATCTGAACGACTGATTTTGATTTTTCACTGAAAATCATTGCTTTTTGCTTGAAGCTATGTGATCAAGTTGTGAATATGTAAAACCAGAGACAAAATTCAAGAATAATATTGTTAATATTCTTGTCCATGTGAGTGAAAAGGGAAAAACCCTTTCTTTTTAATCCAAACTTCTATTCCCACTTGATTTAATATCATGATGTGATAAACCTGCTATGGTACTTGGTATCATCACTACCGTGAAAAATATCCTTTTGTTTCTTTCATATCACAGGAGTAATACATAAGGGACATTTTTACAGGTCAGAATAGACATTTTCTTCTAGAATAAAAACTGAGATGTCATCTGGATAGGACATTCATTCTGTGTTTTATGTTCTATCAACACATGGAATCTTCAAAATGCTCTATGAAACAGAACTTGGAAGGACAGTAGATATCCGACTGAGTAAAAGCTACTGGCCTATTATATTGCTATTAGTACTGAATACTAACATGTTTGAAATTAAACACAACTCCACAGATTCTTGACATCAACATAAAATTGCCTTTGAGAAATGATATCAAAGAAGGTTTCTGATGTAATTGGTGTAGTGCTTATATCACCTCTACTAATGACTATGCAAATGTGTTCCACAACAACAGGAACAGCTCTAGCTTTAACAAGAACAAATATTCTTTCTGGATTTACTTTCTATATGCCTATATGTCCACATATACCAACATACAAAAAGTCTGGACATCATATTTTTTGCTAGTACAAATACAGGTGGGCAACAATCCTTTGATTTTACTGGAGTTGCATCACTTTAGAGAGAGATTTTTCACTCTCAGAATTTTGTAAAAAAAGAACATCAGCTTCAATGTTGTAGTAAGCCCTCCAGCAACAAATCATATAGAACCTATCTGTGTTTCCATAGTGCAGAGAAAAGTACACTTGCTTTCTATAATATTTGATAACATCTAACTTGAAACCAGCTAACAATGTCCATTCTCTGGGAAATTCTAACAGTTGAATTTGTTTAATCTTAAATAGAAATAAATACTTTTATTATTTAAATAATTTTGGTGAAGAACAAGGAAATATATTACCTTGTATTCAGATATTTTGTATAATGTACAGTTATTTGGTTACATAAAGTTAAACACCATTTTGGTTTGTATCATTCTGATCTAATGTTACTGTTGGTTTTTTTCTCCCATTATATGGGTAAACTATATTAAATAGGGCCTGTTGGTGTGTTAGTATGTTAAAATCAGTAAACCTCCCTAATATGTAAGTTTAAAATAAGAGGCTTTTCTTTCTTCCTCTTTACTCTGTCTTGATGAATTGAAATGTTCTCTCATAATTTTATGACAATTTTGTCAAAATTGATGAAAAGCTTTTAAACTAATACAAAATTGTATTTTTAAAACTGTCATGCTGACAATTTTTCACACAGTATTATTTTTTTCTACCAAGAGCTGTTGCCTTTTCAGCAATCCAGAAGTCCCAGGCTGTTTTGCCAGAGATGTAATTACAGATATTTTTTCTCTGTATACAAAATGTTCTTTAGGTCTTTCCAACCCTGTTTAACTTTTTAAAAATCTGTTTACTCTACTTACCTAGATCAAAGTTATTGATTCTAAAAAAAAAGTATCAAAACTGCAGTTTTGAGGAAAACTAGTAAGGCTCTAATTTAGACCTCTCTTCTTATGTCTTTGCAAAATCAATGTATTTTAATGAAGTCTATCCAAACATGTTATGTTTATATCATTATTTCCAACTTGACAAAAAAAAAAAACAAGCTAAGCTATTTCTGATATACTCCTGTAGTCAGAGGTGCTTATAGCAACAGTGTGTATAAGAACAACAATATTTTGAAAGATGGTGCACATGTTTTGGACCAGGAATTGCTGTCTCTCAAACAGTATCTATATGACTGCTTTGAACACAGAGACCAATATTGAAGGATTCTAAAAAACTCATACATTACTCTCTGGCATGAATTTACTTTCAAAGAGGTAGGGTAGGAATAGCTGGGAACAGAGAGATCTATCCTCTTCAACTCTGGGGACTAAACATCCTCATGTATTGTGGAGCACTTATGACCCTGCTTGGTGTAGTGTGGTCAGGTTAGGGTAGCCCAGCTCCACAGCTATGTAGCTTCCCTTTTTTCTCATTCTTTTTTCCAGCCCTGAATCTTTTAAACGTTACAAGTGCTGCTTTGGGACACTGAATAGAAAGCTTGCACTACTGCTGCCTGTATCAGTCCTAGGCTGGTCATTTGGCAACTTTTTGCCAGGGGCAGATGTAATCAGAAATCAGTAGAACAGAAAAAAGGAAAATTTATGTTATGAACTTGACATTCATACCAGGCAGTAATGCAAAACAGGAGTTCTGTTCCTAGCGTTGTTATTTTTTGTAGGGGTTTGGTTTGTTTGGTTTTTTCTGTGAAAGTGGTATTACAAAACCATCAGCAGTGTCACCCTCCCCCTCACTCGTACACTAAGATATGACTTACTGGTTGTGTTAACTAAAGAATAAAGGGAAAGACAGGGAAAAAAAAGAGTGGTGAAGTTGGAGGTCATGTTGCCACGTACCCAGAGAGGGTTAGCTTTCTGCAGTGAGAGACCAGAGTACTCAAGCTAACATCTGCTCTGAACCAGCCCCTGAAAGAGTTTCTGTCCCTGTGGATTATGTAGGGGTTCTTGGTAACTAGTCACCTGACCTAAGCAGCAACATTAACTGAATGGTATTTGTGATGGAGGAAGGGGAGCTATTGTTCACTCATAGGAAAGGTGTTGAGGGCAAGGAGGGAAGATGGGAGAGGCATGTTACTTCACTGGCATGCCTCTTTAGCATCTATGTGTGGACCTTCACCTCCTTAGCAAGGACAGGAAGTCATACCAAGAACTTTAAAGGATAGGAAGGACTCATGATAACTTACATGATGCAGTTTCAACTTCCCTTAGCTTGTTCTTTCATGCTATGTATACATCTTAGACATGAGAAGGTCAGAGAAGGAAGGATGGGCTCTGTGGATAGCTAAAAGTTGCAGATCTTTAACAGAGACATGGTAAGCTGATGTTGCTTAGCCAAGGAAAGAGACATGGGAGGCCCAGAAGTAATAGAGGTCAATTAGTGTCAGATATGTACCTGCCAATATTAGTACCATTAGTTCATTCAACTTTTGGCTGTTGAATTCTTGCCCCTCCCTAGAAGGGAGGTGAGGCCAACTTTGTGCTCTGACTGACAAAAGTCCAGCATACATGACTGGTGAGATTGTTGCTGCTGTCACCAAAAAATTTCACCTTTTGGGAAGGGTGGCTCCTAGTGTAAGGCTTCTGAGATGTAGTTCAATATTAATGTCCAGATTAATCATTGAAATAGCTTGCTGGCTGGACTCCATGTGCTAAGAATGAATTAGAGTCCCTTCCACAGGAGCTGACTGAGCACCCTCATCTGATCCATGAGTGGTCCCATGCAGAAGACTATCTGTGACCATGTTATATGATGCAGGAACATGTGTGACATCCTTCACAGTGCTAAGAAGAAGGTAGTTGCTCCCTCATCAGTGAATACAGGCCTGTAAGTGCAATACTCTTGCAATTCTGGTGTCCCAGAATGGTTTATTTGTAGCAGCTGAGTGTCTTGAGATTTTTGTATGTGACTTCTAGGATCATGAAGATTTGCTGCTTCTACCCTTCTCTTGATCTGATTTGAGCCTTGACTGGCTGAGTAAGAGGGATATAAAGAATCTTTTAGATACTCTCCAAAATACAAGGATTTATCATTTTGCGTAGCATATCAAGCTGGATAGATCAATAGCTGGGTCTGGTGATGTATGTTTCATACTATTGCTGAAGTGGAAATCAAGACAATTTTAGACTAGAGCAGGGTTTAGAAAACCAGTAACTTTCAAGGTATTTAGAGGAGTCATTGAAGATATGAGCACATTCTTTTGGGCTTTGTGTTATGAACAGTTAAATTGACTTCTGTGAACAAGGCAGTAAAGTAAGATGTCACCAATTTAAAAATGAAGATGTAAAAAGTAATGACTTGGGATTATTTTTTTTTAAACTGTAGTTGATATAATATGCTAACTTCTTTGACAAAATAATTTATCTGTCACAATGACTTTATTTTTTTAATCTATTAAATTTTACTTAATCTATTAAATTTTAAATCTACCATCTCCTCTACTGTTTCTCCTCTATAAACTAGTTCTATGTCAGAAGCAGCAGCCTATGTGCTCTTTACAATAAGCATGTAGTTTGGCAATGCAGTAGGTGCGCTAATTAATATAATCAAAACCGTAAGCCATTACTACAAGCTTGGAACGGACAATTTAATGGACTGAGTTTTATGCAGTTTCTAATGAAAGTTGACCCCTTTGGTTAATCAGAATTCATAGTAACGCAGCACTGTCTAAGTGTTGCTTGAAATTCTTTACCTGAAGCTGGCAAATAGACTGGTTAAAAGAGGAGGGGGGAAGAAAGCAATAAAAGAGACCTCATAATAATAAAAAAGCCCTCATAAATGTCCATCATATGCATTTATTCAGGTTAGTTATGTGATACTATTCAATATGCTCTAGAGAAGAAACCACTTCTAAAAGAATAAGGAAACCCACAATTGCAAAGACATGTGTGGTATTTTAATGTAAGTGCTGCAAGTCATTAGTTCCTGGCTTATTAGGTCCAATATAATTCTTCCACTTAGACTTCAACTAAACAGTTATTCAGTTAGTGGTTCATATGTGATCTGCACTTCACAATCTTTACTTACTACGACTTTCATTAACAGAAGAGGTACTTTTTTTTTTTTTTAATCACAATTATACCTCATTTCAGGATTAAATGATCCATATTTCTAATGAACTTGATAAATGAAGACTATCACTGTGCCTATACATAATAAGACATAATAAGAGTATGTATACAAAGACATAGACACTGACAGCCTGTGTGTGCCCTGTAGCCATTTTTTAAGCATAACTAATTATTTTGAAATATCTAATTATTTGTATTTTAAGAATATAAAACATTGTTAGAAGAAGAAAAAATCTCAGTGCAGTTTATTGCTACTACTTCTGAAATAATGCACAGAATTTACCCATGTAATTGCAATACTGAAAGAGTCCTGATTCCTCTTTAGTATTCTTTCTCTCGGATTTTGAGGTTCAACTTATATTTCATTCTTAATTTTGGGGGGGAGGAGGAAGGATACAAATAAAGTACTGGCTCCTCAGCTTCAGGTATTTCCAATTTTGCCTGCAAGTAGCATTTACATTTCTGTGTTATTTTCATAATGAATAAAAATGTTTCAAAATTATTTGCCTTTACTGGAAATAAATTTAAATTCTGAAAACTGCTGATTTAAGGCTGTGCCATGAGCAGTCAATATCCAGTGTAAATAGAACTTACAAATATTCTAGTCTCCTAATGCACTGCTATTGGAGGCAGGGGTCTAATATGCTTAATCCCTTTCACAACAATTGGATTTGCAAAGGCTGTTAAGACCATGAGATCAACAAAATTAAATTATTAAACATTACTGTTTAGAAGTGTCACAGTTAAATGCTTCCTCATATATTTCAAATACTACTCATCACATCTGTGCCAAAGAAATCTCCACAAATCATGCTTTCTGGTTAATATAATCTTTCAAATGATTTCTACAGGGGAAAACAAAATGCAAGAGGACAAATTCTCTCATTTACCCCACTGGAAATGAAACATCTCTGTTCATTTAATGGAGTTCACTGGAATTAACTTTGTGTAAGCAAAGACAGATTTTGACCTCTTTGCCTTTCTGTAATTCAGAAACCACGACTAGTCAGATAAGAAAGCCTTTGGGTAGGAAAATAGTCTGATAGTTCGTGTAGAAACTGCAGAGAGCTTCAATAGCATCATATAGTTCCTGGAGGCTTATAATTGGCAAGTTACTTACAGTAATTGCCAGTTCCTTCCTCCTGTCTTCTGTTTCATAAAGCTACTCATAATAAGTGTCTGTATAGACAAAAGACAAATATGCGAGCGTAGCAGGGATTATACTTTAGCATTACTATTTTATGTTAGCTTGCTTCAACTTTCATGAAGGAAAGACTGCATTTTAATTTTTAATGGTTTTAATATATTTTTTATTGCTATAAATAGCATGTTTAGCACGTGAATGCTGTATAACCTCTTTAAAATGCTTTTGGAATACACCCCTAGAATACAAGACCTGGCAAATGGCACTTCTCTAGGTAAAGGACTCTCCAACAAACTGGGCTCCAGCCTCCCTATTTCCCAGCGATATCAATACAGTATTTGTTAGCCCTTCCACTTAGAGGACCTGATTAAGATGTCTCTAGAACAGTCTTTAATACAAAATTGAATTTAATTACTGGGGGAAAAAAACCAATACAGCCCACAACACATTATCAAGGAAAATAAGTTAGCACAGCCAGATATCTTGCTACATATTTCCTTACCTGAGCATAATTTCACTCTCTCTGGCTGTACCAATCTCTACCCACAACTAGAGAAAAACAGGCTATTTGTTCTTATCTGAGTCTTTTTGTAGCTTCAGTATCCGCAGGTATTTAAAAGACCTGTAGATGTGGTGCTTAGGGACATGGTTTAATGGTGGACTTGGCAGTGCTAGGTTAATGGTTGGACTTGATGATCTTAAAGGTCTTTTCCAACCTAAACAATTCTATGATTCTATGATTCTATGATTCTTTAATTTGCCGACCAGCACTCCAGGCACCCTTCCACTAACTAGTTGGAGGCAGCTAGAGATATCCCAAACCAGAAACACTACCATTGTTTCCTAAGGAACCTAGTCAGTGTTTATGTAATTTAACATTGTATTACTCCTTAGCAGTTTCCTTTCACTTAACTCCTAGCGGTAAAGCACGATAAAATACTATGGAATGCAGGGGCAGATGACTAAAATACACACGTGTACATGTTTGAGACACACATTCAAACATATTTTTTCCATTCTTCACAGCAAACAATGAAAGTACTTTTTTTCCCCCAAATAGGTATTTATGGTGCCTTTTTATCAACACTTGGTGAGATAAAGCAATCAGTGCATGAACCAGAAATGAGAGCAATAGTACAGTGGCAGAAATTGCATTTTAAGGAAATTGATGTTTTCTCAAATCTGCAAGGCAAAATAGACCCTCATGCTCTCACTTAAGCAATGCAAAGTGAAGGGGAACAAAGCCACATTCTTACAAGAAAATAGCTCAATACTAACCTAGTTTGCTGCTTTGTTAATTTAAGTATGTCACTTCTCTCCCTGCCTCACTTTTCTTATATGTATATAGGGATGATGAACTACTGAATCTATTCAGACTAGTATGAAATAAAAATGTAAATTATTTTTTCAGAAAAGCCTTTTCCTTCCTGAACTTTCTTTATATAAGAAAGAACTGTTAGTCCAGTGAATTAAAAAAAGGATTAAATTCTGCCACTGTATGAATGCAGTAAGAATTCTATAATTAAGACCAGTTGGTCCAAACATCGAAGCACTGTGGACAAATTCTCAGGTGGAAAATGCACTCTGGAATACAGATTTTTTTTAAAAAGATGAATCAATATTATTAGTCAGTACAACAGTAAAACGCGCTTAGAGAATTATGTAGAAGCTGTGAATCCAAAATGCATGAACTTATGGTGCAAAGTGAAGGAAGTCAGTATACAGACAGAATTGCTGTGTTAGTTCTAGAGAAGTTACAACTGTTTCCTTGCACCTTGTTCATGGGCTCAGGAACAAGTCGATCCTATTCCTCTGCCACATAAAACAGGAATTTCTCTAAAAAGTTTGAGTTTTTCCAGAATGTGAAGTTTACTGTGGGCTAAGTTTTGGTCTCTGATACAAGTTTAAATCCTGACTAGCAGCACTAAAACCAAGACAGGTATTGCTAGGACTGGAAATTGTGAGATCTGGTCACCAGGCAAGTTTTCCACTCAGATCCTTCATTATTGTTACACCATGCTTTCTTCTAGTTTTGTTGACATAAATTCTTACATAGATACATCTTTTCCTGGCTCAATTTATTATGTTCTGCCTTTGTAAGACGTTTTTTTGTTTGTTTGTTTATTTGCTTGTCTGTTTTTGCTTTGGATTGCCAGAGACACTTATAGAAAAAGACTGTAGGGACCTTTATAAAGCATCCCTTTTCTAACACATTCATCTTGAAAATGATTGAACCATCATCTAGCAGAATACTCACCAGTATAAAATAAATGGATATACTATGAGAGAAAGAGCTATTGTACGTTCTCTGTCGGCTCATCACATCAAGCTGTTCTGTGTATCTAAAATGATGAGTGCCTGATGTTTTTTAAGTATACATCTATCAGTATCAATTTATTTTACAAAAATATATCATGAGAACATAATTGGATCTAAATTTATTATGCAACTGGCATTTTTTTCCTTCATGAGGTGGGGGCAGGGGAAATTCTCATAGAAATGTGCTGTGTAATATCTCAATTGCAACTGAAATTCTTATGAAGACACATAAATAAAGCATACTGGTTCTGCTATGCTATTATTTAAAGGGAAAAAAAATACTGGTGATCTCCAAGGACTAGATTATGTTTCATGTGTTATGCCTGTTGTCTAACTATTGTATTTAATTGGGGGGGTGGGGTGGGTGGGTGTTCTTATTCTGTAGTCCCAAATATCTTCTGCTTAAAATAGATTTAAAGTATTTTTGTTACATTAAAATAAGGTTCTGAGCCAATCTCAAAGGAATGAGATTGTCAAATATCACACCTAGTGTTCAAGAGGTGAGATTAGCATTTTTTTAAGAAAATGTCAGCTAAAAACTACCCGTAGTTTTGTATTCATCTGATGTACAGAAATTGCTTAACTTCCATATTTCTTCCAAAAAACTTTGAACCTCTCAGTGTTGCACAAAAATGCTGAAAACTGATCTCTCGAAATACTGAAAATTTTGAACAAAAAAGAATTTATAACAGACCTTTTATAAATTTCAAGGGTTTTTTTCTTTTCTCTTTGATTTTATGAGTTGAAGTCATGACTTCTTCATGGTGAGTGTATACTGCTGTCATCATATTTAATGACCAGCACACAGGGAAAACATGATATTGAATTACGATCTGATGTGTCACAGGGGCCTTTTTGCATGTCCTGTTCTGCATTTTGTGTGAATTTAATTAAATGAGGGGTTTGTTTTGGTGGTGATGCTTTTTTAAACCATTGTATTTCAACTAACTAACGTTGAGGCATTCTTTTAAATTTCTCTTCAGAATAGTGAAGGAGCATGCCACTAATTCTTTGTGAGTTGCATCGAAATTATGCATTGATAGAGCATACATCTCCCATTAATAGAATCCATACTTATATTACTTTTAAAATAAGCTGCCTTTAACCCCATCAAGCTGTCTTTCAATGTGCTTTCTGAAAGCAGAGAAAGGTTCCTTGATTTGATAGTCTGAGAAAGGTGCAAAAAGACAAAAAAAAAGAAAAGAAATAAAGATACTAAAATTAATGGCAAAGTCCTCATGCTTTAGAAATATATTGTTCTCAGATTATCAATATGTAAACTTTATTAAATGAGGATTTTTAAGTACTTAATGGTATTTTACATCAAACTGAAAAATTGCTTGAGTTCAGATTAAAAGCATTATAAGCTTAAACATGGAGCTAATAGATGATTTTGCACAACATTAAACTTCTTAAAACTTGCAAGAATATTTGATGCTATGGCTCTTTTAAACAACTTCAGCCTAAACAATTTATGAATCTGTATATGTCACTAGCTAATCACTATAAATGTATTTTTGAGATATTTATTTAGATTAAAAAAAAAAAAAATTCTACAGAGTATCCCAAACCCTGAGGGTATTGATATGGAGGAAATTACTTCAAATTTATGGTAAACATTTTCTTTTAAAAACCTGCAACTTACATATAAAAGTATTCCTTATGAAGGCAAATAAATCCTACCTGTGTGCATTGCTATTTCTAGTGCTGGTGATTTATTGTCTTGTATTATCCTTAAATCATAGATATTAGGGTTAGGAATGACCTGTTGGGTCTTCTGACCCATCTTCATAAAGCAGTAAGATTGCACTTAACAATTTTTTTATAGGTTCCCCCACTATTTTTCTCTGTGGCATGCCTTGAATGTTTTCACTGATAATAGCTGTTTTAGCAGGTTATTCCAACACCTAATTTACCTCACTGTTATACAGTGCTTTTTTATTTTTTGGCATCCATTTTCTTAATTTCAGGCCATTATTTCTTCTTTTACCTACAATGACAAATTAAACTAAAATTGCTCTTTTTTTCTTTTTGGTAACTCCTGGAAGGTACTTACAGATATTTATTTGATCTCCTCATGCCGGTCTTCTCTGTAGGCTGTACAAGTTCAGTGCTCTTAACTTCTCTTCATAGGTCATTTTTCTAAACCTTTCAGCACTTTCATTGTTTTTGTCTCTACCATAATGATGTCATTTTTTTACAGCACAGAGACCAGAATTACACAGTGCTCCATAAGTGCCCTCAACAATTTTGTGTTATATTTATATAAAGAAAAAATAGATTTGAATTTATTGACATGCATTAAGGCAAGATTTTAATCCATTTAAAAAGTATTAGAGAGTGACCAATTCAAGATTTGCTGAAGGCCTATGTATGTTGTCACCTTATTTTTAATAGGATAAAAATTAAACCAATGAAAAATAGAAGTCTGGGTTTCAACAGTATTTCACTATCTAACTCTTGTTAAAGCTACAGCTCTATAAACTGAGTGGTTTGGTTGTAGGTTCTTAAAAAACCCCAACAAACAAACAGTAAGAAAAAGCTTTTTGTCATAATACAGTTCCTTTGATACAGCTTATCTTTTCTCATTCATAACTAACACATAAACTTCCTTATTCATTATGTCATGCAAGGCCTTTGTATAAAAAGAGACTACCCATGTTCACCGTAACAAATCTGGGTTATCATAACCTTCTATTTACAACATTCAGTCAGTTTTCAAACAACATCACCATAATATAGGACTACTGCAAACAGAGATCTGAAATACAGGCTTGGATCTCTGTCTAGAACTTCTTGCTGAGAAACATAAATTTGTTGACATCTTAATAGCAGGTGAGCATTTTTACCATCTGAAAGCATTACGTTATTCAGTTGAAAATTTTCCTTTTTTGTTAAGGCCGTTTAGTTTGGTAATGAATAATTTTGGATTTGAAGTTAATTGCATGAAATCACAGCTTCTTTCTAAGATGACTGACTTCAGGGAAAGATTTGTCATGAAATAAGACTCAAAACTTTGACAGTATTTCTCCATGGTTATTTTTATACTTTAGGCCTCTTTCAGTCTTTCCCTCTCAGTCTAATGGCTCACTGTTTGTCTGATACTTTCTACTTGTGACCACAGAGAGATGCTGGCTCTTTGTCATATTTTTCCCCATATTCACCCTATTTTCATCTTCTTTGCCAGTCTCTGCTGCTACCACTAGTCCTTTCCATTTCCTTCCACACTCAATGAGTCTTTCTGTCTTTACTGTCACTGTTTGCATCTTAATCCTCCTGCATATGCTTAACCATTCTCTTTCTATTATTAGTGCTTAGTGCTCTCTAAGGTGCTTAGTCCTCTCTAAGACCACTATCACAGACTGTTTTGATGGGATTTTTCATGGTAATTGACCTGTCCAGACAAGGATTTAAATTCTCTCTTGCCCTGCTTTTTTGTGTAGTCATTCATACTAATGCAAGGAGGACATCCACTGTTACAAGGCCAACATGGAAAACTTTTGTAGTACTTTGGGTTTTCCATTCTATCTTCATAAGATGTCAGCAAAAGTCAGTTGTGAAAAAAAAAAAAACAAACCAGAAAATCTGTTGCTTCCCCTGTCTCCAGTAATTTCAATTTGCTGAATAAAATCCCAAATTTATAATTAATATAACCTTAACCCTCATTTGTAAGAGGAAAATAATCTGCATTGAGCCTTAGTTACTTACCTCTTTAAAGCAAAAAATACTAAGTGTATAAGTTTGTGATGTCATTTATAAAGTGTTACGCACTCACTTTCGGCAGAAAAAAAGTTTCAAATAATCAACTGAAGCTGGTTACAGACTCAATGTAATAAAATATTAGTGCAAACACAAGTTATAAAAACAATAGAAATATAAATTATTTCTAAACTGAAAACCTTAGATCATCTGCTTAAACAGAATATATTACCTCTAAATTTGCCTATCTAAAAAAAAATCTTTTTCATGAAAATACTTTTCTGTAACATTTCATATGTTGAAATTCCAAGTTTCTGTTAAAAAAAGATTAAAAAAAACCCTGAAAGCAAATTGCAGTAAGCACCACACATGCAGAAATGAATAATTTCAGTACCATTTCTACTGAATTGATTCAGTATTGTAAGAAACTCTGAGAAATAAAATGCAGTCCCTAACTCTGATCTGTACTTCACAAAATTTTCTACATGTGAGAATAAGCCTTGAAATATCTACTTCCAATGTTCTTCTGATAGCTCCTGTTGACTGCAGTCTGGATAGTGTTTTTAAACATTCTCTGCATTTCTATATGAATATAAAAATATCATATAGCCTTAAACAGCATGAAAAATCAGCTGTTCGTACCTATTCAATTCTTTAGCATACAATTTCACAAGCAAATATAAGTCTTGGTGATAGCAATGATTGTTTCCCTTAACAGTAACCCCTTCTGCTCTCTAGGAAAAATTGAATGACTTTTAGGCCTTTGCAAAGTTCACCAGAACAAAACATCCATGTAGTACAGGCTAAAAGCTTATATGGCCTATATGTAATGAAAGACAGTTCTGAGCTACCTTGAAAAGTCCTACACTGAAGGCTGTTTTGACATAGCGGAAGAAGAGAGTGAAGCTGTGGCTGAAGAGACACATAGTAGTGCATGTACATGCCTATGTCAGGAAGATCTATTTATAACATTTAATAAAGACAGTACTTCTAACGCTATCTGACAGTAGTTTTATGTGTCCAGTTCCCCTTAACTACATCTTTCTGAAGTTAGCAGCACAGAATTTATGTTTCTAGATATTGTGCGCTGAAAGTGAGGGAAAAAGATAAACAAAAAATCTCTGCTTTAATTGGTAACTTCTGCTAAGCTTTCTGGAAGCCTGAGATGATAAACTCAGGATGTATATATGCTATGTTCCCCTTGCAATTGCAGATTCAATAACTGAACATGAAAATGATTGATTATCCAAGTGCAGATTTGCTTCCTCTGTAAGTCAACTTGCCCAATTCCAATAATTAATTGCATGGGCCACTGAGTATGGACTTGCTGCAAAATGCTATATTTTTATTTGGTCACAGTTTGCATGAATGCATAAATGCCCGAGACAAAGGCCTGAGGGTGAGTACCTAAGATATCAATAAGTTAAGAAGTTTTGAAACATTTGGAATAAGTCCTGTATGGTCATGTAGCCAAGCTAAATGCAATAAATAACCCCTGCATGAGTGTTATTCTCATTTGTTAGTTTTTTAGCTAGTTGGCAATGTGTAGATTAACCAAAAGAGGTGCAAGACAATACAGCATCAAGCCTATATATACCTGTAAAAGATTTGATGACGTGATCATTTTGGAGCTGTGTAACTGATAAGTCCATCGTGTGAATCTGAGAAGGGTAAAATTTCAGCTATGTCTCCAAGGGGAATATTATTTTACTTTAAAGTAAAGATTTTTTCTTCCAGCTGAACAAGGACTCTGTCCATGGAACTCAGATTTATGTATTTCTCTTCTATTTTTCTCTGCAGTGCAGACATAGTTAAAAAATAATCAAAAAGATTTTTTTAAAAAGTCATTGAACTTGTGCAATCAAAGGGCTTCATTTTGGAAATTCTTTTTTATTTGCTTTCTTTTTTTCTCTCACCACTCCCACTTCTCTTTCTCTCTTTTTTCTCTGAATTTCGAGCCTGAAAAAACAATAAAACTTATATAAACAAATCTCCCTTTCTCTCTTCTGGCATTTATGGAAAATCCCAAAGAGGATTTTCAGTCATTTCCATTAAGTATATACTATAATTCTTTGTCTGAAAACCATATAACATTTAGAAGCCAGATCTCCCTGATGTATACATTTTTGATTCCTTATCAGTTCTTTTCATTCTATCAGATCATAGGACTGCAAGAGACCTCCAGGGTCATCAAATTCAGTATAGTGCTATCACAGGCAACAACATTATACTAACCCTTTTATGAGTCATTGAGCTGGATCTTAAAATTAACTAGGTGGGATGTGGGGAGCTTTTTTTTTTTTCCTTCTTTTTTTTTTCCAGTTAAGATACAGCAGTAGGAACTGTTTCAGCTTAACAATGATCTGCTAAATGTTACAGAATTGTCATTTTGATCTAAAATTCTAGCCTAGCCAACAAAAAGGATGCCAGAATGTCTCTGTGTAACTACATTGCAGTTTTGTATGGTTAAAGAAGGTACAAAATAAAACCTCTGTGTGAATAATATAGCAGCAGCAGGTAGCTCAGGACTGATGATACTGTAACTGTGGCAACACAAAGCTTAAATTTCCTAGTAAAAAAAATCAATGTTACTGTTTTCCCCCCTTTTTTTAAATGAGTTGATTGATTGCATATGCCAGGTGCTGCAGGTTTCAGTGGATTTCACATAGGTATAGTAAGAGTGGAAGGATTTTTGCCCATCTGAATAACAACCAGACAGGATCTGGCACCCATTTTATTAAATATTAACGGTATCCTGGAACTTGGGCATTCTTTTTACAGGCTCGTGTTGAGTAACATTTAATGCACAAAATGCCCCCAAAGCCAACAGGAATTATTGTAGTATCAGAAGCTACATAATAGGAAAAAAAAGTGGCAAATCATGTCCATTAACCAAAGCACTCGGGGGAACGTCAGTATCTGCTCCATTTGTGGCATCTTTTCCTACCCTTCTACCATAAAATATGGCTTCCTTGCCAATGCCTGCTCTCTGTCTGAGTTAAGCCTCATTTAAGTCAAACCACAGTACTTGTAAGATGATTCTCCTGTGTACTGGCAGTGTATTTATCCCCTATTTTCTCTTTCTTGCCTAAAGAAATCCACAACCTCAAATGAGGTGTCAAGACCTTCTAAAAAATACATGAAGATAAGAACAGAAATGAAAATCACAGTATTCTAGGTGAGGAGCTATCACAGATATGTTTGATAGGAGCCTGTGTCAGCCAGAGCATGGAGTTGGATTTGTCTAGGTTTGTGTATTCCCCAAAGTAGATGTAAAAAAAAGAGTTTTAGACAAAAGCCAGTTTTTAGCAGAATGTAAACAAGTCAACTCAACTTTTTAAGGCTAGAAAATTTACGCACTAGGTCAGAGAGAACAGAAATATAAACAGCTTGTGCGAGAAAATCTATCCTTTCTCCTGAAACCCTTGCAGAAAGGTTTCAGTATGCTCAGTAGCTTTCAGGGTTACAATAAGCCTTACCCTGCTCCTTTTAGTTCCTACATAGCTTCAGTCTCCTTTGACAACTAGCTGCCTATTCCCTGCTCCTCAGTGTCTCGCTATGACAATCTCTTCTGTGTCTGCCTCATCCAGTCCTATCTTTCAATCTGTGCCTCAAGGGAAGGACCACTTCAACTCATCGAGGGTTTTATCTGACCAATTCCTTGTAGAAAGTTGTCTTTATAAAAAGAAATATATACAAACTGCTTCTAAGAAAATATGGATCCTGTCCATATCTGTAGCCAATAAGAAATGATGAGAAGGGGAGTAAGCTTAGACAACCTCCTCTTCTCATGACATAGCATTTAGCCTTTTGGCCTGCAACTCTGAAGGGTTATCTGCTCTGGCAGTTAGACAAGTAAGTAAGCATTAGAATTTCTATTAGAATCACATAGAAATGACAGGCAATGCTCCTGTCTCCTTTGATGCAGTAATACAGCTTTAAGAGTAGTCACCCAAGTGGGCAGACCTGGGTTAAATTTTCTTTCTGATAGAATTTTAGACTTCTTTTTCTTCCAAGGTGAATGCTCTGTCAGAGTGCAAAGTTTTTGGTGGATCAGTGCTGTAACTTAAAATAATTCTGTTTTCTAGGACATGAATAAATATTCATTAGGTCAAAGAATACTTGGGAAGGATCACACTTCATGGTTTAATTCTCACCAGATGCACAAGTTGGATTTGAATCCATGGTAATGCAATTATAAAGCACTGCAATTGTCACTGCCACCTCCCACTCCATGAGAAAATCTACATGTGTGATTATTAGTCTTTCTCTGAAAAATCCTCTGGCTGTTTAGTATAAGAGGAATGCCCAGTTTGTGTGCAGCAATCAACCTAAGCAGTTCTGATCATGCCTTGAAACACAGATTCCTGGGAACTTTTTGAAAGGTAGTGTTATTTCCTATTGGTAGTAGGTGACTGAAAATTTCTGTTTCTTTAACAGAAGAATCTACAAAGACAGTTTGGTGATATTGTAGGTTTCTCTGTTCTTTTATGGATCTTGCCCAGATATGGTTACCTGAATTATCACAACTTTTCATATCAACCAGGGCCGTGCTTGTGCTGTTTGTTTTGGGTGGCTTTTGGTTTTTTTTCAGTTTTGTCTCCCTCATGCAACAAGTCTATAACAACAAACTTAATAACTCCAAAACCAGTGCACGAATGTTATGATTCTGGCTCCAGATACGGATATGGAAAGAAAAGTAACTTTGCCTTATCAAAAAATGTCTGTTGTGATACAAAAATACCCCCAAATGCTATAGTAGTTACAAAGGGTTAGACAGAGATACATGTGCAGGGACTTTCAGATCAGAGTTCTTCTGTAATCAAAGAAAACTGGCTACTGTTAATTCTGCAAGAGAAAATGTTGTAGCATAAATCTTTGATAAAATAGTGTACAAGGGTGCTGCTGGTATTAATGCTGCTTCTGATTGGCATTGTTAGCTCTCCTTTTGTCTGAATCTGCGTATTATTGCCACTCTAAGAAAAGGTCAAACGGGAAAAATTGTACTTCTTGTGAGTCTTATCTCATGAACTAACCGGCTGTATGCAATGTAAGTGCATATATATATTTCATGAAATTCAGATGAAATTATGGAACCAGCTATACTTCTGCAAAAGATAAAGCTGGAAGCACTATGAACAACTCCTACACAATACAGCTCTCCTTCTATTAAAGTCCATGCCACTTATAGAATTTCACCTCAAGATCAGCATCTACCATGAATAACCTCCTATTCCTCTGTGAGATTTAGATTAAGATGTAAGAAGTGAATGCTTTCTTGACAAAGACACTTTTCTTTGTTATGTCATTTGCAATATGCTAACAAAGTATGTGCAAAGGAAAAAGCTCTTCATTATCTTAGACCAACCCTCATAAAAGCCAATGAAAGTAGTCCTTAGAAGCAGGCATGTCTTCTAAAAAAGAACCCTAACCAATAAGAATGAAGTAATTTCTGAAACTGGCAGCATTCTGATCACTAGCCTCTTGCTAGTATTATCTTCACTGTTCCTTTTCCTTCATCACCTCCTGCTGCCAATAATCTCTGATAAAAATATTTCATCTTTTCTGGAGATCAATGTTGTAGTTGACCATTATATTTAAGTTGCTATATTGTTTTTTCACTGTGCTATTAAAAAAAAAGAAAGAAAGAAAGAAAGAAAAAAAAAGATGTAACTCCTGGCGGTGAATAAACATAACCTAGTTCGGAAGATAATTACAAACAGAAAGGAGAATTCTAGTTCCATACAGTACTGTGTCCATACACTCTGGGATTTGTGAGCTACAGATGTGTAATCTGTCCAAGATCCACACCTTCTATGTGCTTCAAAAGAGGGCAAGCTTAGTAAAAGGGGGTGCCTTTCATCCAAGAAGATAAAAAAGGGAAAATATAAGGTTCTAAAAGGTTTGTATGTTTTTAAACATACAAAGCATGCTATTAATAACAGCTGCTGCGTTTTCCTATTTCCTGTTTCTGATTCTTGTTTCAATCAGTGATTCCAAGAGTCAGTAACAAGAGTTCTCTGCTCAAGTTTTTCGTAGATACACATACATTTTAGGATAGAAAATTACTGTGCTTTACTTTGTTTGCATTGAAAGGAAAAGAACAGGAGAATATGCGTCTGGCATGCTATAGTCTTGAGGAACTATTATCTAGTGTTGTTCAAGCCTAGATTCTAGTTTAAAGCTTCTCAAAAGATTAGGGAGGGTAAAGAAGGCGTGTGTGTTCTCAATTCAGTGGCAAGACCAGGAAGTTGAACAATAGATAAATTACTAGGTTTCCATCAACTCAAAATTAAACTTTTTCCATAGTTTTCAGTTAAGTAAAGTACTTGGTTTGAATCAAGACATACTTAATTTTCTTTAAAATTCAATCAGCTCCACTTTTGGGTGATTTTTAAGTCATAGAAAATGTAGAAACAAAACCTGTGTTTTAAAGGAAGACTTACTTGTCAATCAAAAGCTAAAAGAAGGTAGCTTTCCTTCCCCCCAATCCAATGGTTAGGGCAATTGTTTAGATCACAGGAGACAGTTAAAAATCTAACCTTCTTGTAAGAGGAGGGATTTGAACCAAAGCTTCCCTGCCACTGAAAAGAGAGTGCCTTAATCAGAGAGTCCATTATCCAACAAGTGTTGTTTTGTCCACCCACCACTATGTTTTCTTTCACAAATAAGCTGTCCATCTGTGGCCAGCATTGTCTGTGCTTTGCCAAGTAGAAACCAAATGTTACAGCCATTATGGCCAATTATCTTTACTTCCTCTATGAATATATCAGTCTTATCAATCCTTTCTAAGTTACACCTCTAGATAAATGAGCCAAGGAGATCTAGTACAAATTATCCATGTCACTATTGGTTAGAAAAAAAAATTTCTAAGTTGGTCCTGTGCCCAGGGAGCCCAGCACCCCGGAGTGGGAGAGATGTGCCCAGGACCCGACAGCCTCAATACATCTGTGGATCCTGCGTGCTCAGCACACAGCCCTCCCTTATCTGGGGACAGAGTGGACTTGTGCTCCATGAGGCCTCTGAAGGTACAACACCCTGCTTCTCCATGCACACAGGTGCAAATTAATTGCTCTACTGGAACATCCCAACTGTAGTTCTACTGGAAATGAGGTAGCTAATTGTTTCTGACTGTGTAGTACCTTACAAATTTTACATTGGTTTCTCACAAACAAGGAATGTCTCTGTCAGAAGCTGCAGGTCTGCACTTACTTCTTCATGTAAAACCCCATTCACTCTTTCCTTCTGCACTGACATCCACGGTGGAGACTTTTAGGATGCAGCTGCTTTTGAGAGTATTTTTCAGGGTATTTTCTGCTATTTTTCATTCTTAGGGTTCCAACTTCAGTATTACATCTTCTCTTTTTTTTCTTGATCCCTGTACTTTTCCAAATAAAGATCACATATATAGTAAGGGACAGTCCAGACAGGTCTGGGGTGTTTTTTGTGTTGATTTACATTTCATTCCGCAAAAACTTGATAGTGAGGAATGAAGGCTACGCTGGGATATTTCTCAAACTCTGTGCCAGCCCCTCAAGGAGCAGACTTTGCCAATCTTTAGAAAGAGTGTTCAGAAGTTTCTATTTTAATGGTTTAGAAAATTTACAAGCATTTATTGAAAAGCTTAAGGTTCATTTATACATGTCTACTGGTTATTGAAATGTGAGTTTTGAAGAAATTTGGGGTTTTATCTGCTCCTTTGGCTCCAAATCCTTAGAATTATCAAAATTAATGGAAATGATAAACAAAACAATTGCTTAGAGTATCTCAAGGAAAGAAGAAAATGTTCAGGTTTTTTTTTTTTAAAAAGCATGAGAGTAATCTAAAATGTATCAAACAATTCATCACAGCAGCTTGTGTCTATCCTGTTTAACACTGCACAGACAATGGTGTTTGACTTAACTAGTATTGTCAATATTTTAGTGAATTTTGTATTCTTAAATGGACTTTAGGGCAATTTTGAAATGTTTTAATAAACCCCACAAAAGGAAAAATAGATATATTTATGTATAATGATCAAACTCCTCCAAACTAGTTCCCTTCCATGTGGTAAGTAGTAACCTGTTAGCTTACCTAGTTATGGTCATGTAGCAAGCTGCAGGGGTAGCATTTTATCTAGCTAAAATAATTAAGTGCAATGGTTAAAAAGAAAACAAACCCAACAAAACTATTGTTATGACATATGCAAAATTGTAAAACAAATGTGGTGCCACTGATCATTTGCAATTTGATTTAACTGAGATCTGTTGATTCATAGCTTATTAGTATGCTATGTATGAAAAGAACTAGCAGGGTACATTTGTTTATTTGTCAGAGAAGCTTACACATGCACAGAGTAAAATGGATAGGCTGCAAGAGCACCTGGTTGTTTGCTAAACAGAATAATTAACCCATAGGCTCCCAAATGAATGCAAGGATTATCTTTAGGACTATCTTTCTTAAGAAACAAAATGTGGGTGGGTTTTTATTTTTTTGCATTTTGATGATATGGATGTATATACATTAAAAGCTGATGTTTTAGAAAGAAATATTATTAGGTTTTGTGAAGTAAAACATGTCACTAATAGGATAGAACAGAATTAATTTAATAAGTGTAACTATTTCTCATATTAGTGATTTTGTATTTTTGTAATCTTGATTGCATATTTTTAACAGCTGGGTTTTCACATGCACTGTCTCAGATTTAAATACATACCTCCTGTTTTTTTGTGGAAGTACATTTATGCCTCTCCTCAGTCATCACTGTCTGCATCTGAACAGTGGACTTTCAGCTTTATAGCATAAATCTCTTCCACTAGAGCTATACTGTTATAATTATCACAGATGGCAACAGAAGTAAAGTGGTTATCTCGGTGGACCAGGTGCTTGAGAAAGATACATAGCACAATACACCAGTGGATTACATATTTATGAGTAAACACATTTCACAGAGAACATAGATGACTACTTAAACGAAGGAGTCCCTTTCTTGAAGGCACTGTGTCTAACTGATTGAGAGGTGAATTATGGATCCACCATGTTACTGATTTCAGCAGCCTCTATTTTAAGGGGAAGAAGTTCTAGATTACAAAGGCAGTGAAATGTACAATGAACAAAAATTACCTGGGAAACGTGGTCGTTAATTTTGGTCCTTTAATGCTGCAAGCTTTTAAATTCATTGTTGACTTTCATTGATTGATAGATTTGTCCTCTTCCTCCTACGTCCACCCCGCCTACCTACAACAAAACACATGTATAAAGGATTCAGATGTTTGTAGTAACACAGCTATTTCAGCAGGAGTTCTGTCTCTTTCTCTTGAAAAGAGGTTCAGTCAGAAAAACAGACTAGATATGTTCTTACGTGCATGCGAAATACTCTTAATATTTCCCTTCTATCATTCCTCAACTCTTGCCAGACAGAAAGTGATAAATATGGTTTCATAGAACAAATTTCACAAAAGGTATTTCCCAAGCAACATGACTACATTAACAAAACTCAGATGCCTGGTCCTTATTATTTCTGTGCTAGACAGTGATAAGCATGCTACGTAATCAATTTTTTAATCTAAAAATTAATTTCATAAGAGATGAAATGCCAAATGGAAATGTGCATGCAAAAGAGGTTTTGTTTGCTCATTAATACCCAAATTACAGCTGATAATATCTCCCACAAGTAGCTCAATATGGAAGTGTAGTATCATCTGGTAAGTTACCATGCCTATCTTACCTAATATGTTTCCCCTGGAAGAAAATAACAACTCTTTTTTCTCGAAGTATGGGAAATTGCAAGAACAATTTGGTAAAGAAACAACATGTAAAATGTTGTTGTTTTGGTCCTGGTATCCCTAAAATCATGAGTTGGAGAAGATAAATATTTTATATAGCTAGAACCTAAAAAATGATCACCCACTATTGCTTGCTGAGATCTTAAAGTAGTTTATGTTACTGTGTAACAGTTACCTTTAAATAATGTGGAACATTATGCTGGTGTTTTTCCTCATTATGGTTCAAGTCTTAATAACTGAACTGGAGTTCATTGTCACATATTGGAAAGACAGGTATAATAATTGCATCACCTTTTCATAATTTCCTGTTCCTGCATGTTGCCTGATGTCTAGCAACACTTGGGGTGCTTTATAGTATCTGCTTCTTAGCAAAATCCTCCTTGTTTCTGTGCTAAGACTGTGTCTGAATTTACTTTTGTCAATTTTCCATGGTGACTACTGCTATATTTTTCTTGGTTAATTATTTTCTTTCTCTCAGCACAAGACTTCCAGATATTCTGCTTTCATTCAGTTTTTCTTAACTTTGCCACAGATTAGAGGATTAACACTTTACTTTATTGCAGAAACTTCAAACTAGTTAAATATTCCTGACAGGTGTACATTTGAGAAGAACCAGTTCTGACAATCCAAAACTTAAAATACCTCAAGCCAGGACACAAACCAGCATAAGTGATCATAGATTTAATGAAGACGATGGAGATATACTGTTTTATAACACCGCAGAATCTTGTTTTAGACAGTAAAGTTCAAATGCTTATTGTTCATCTAGGAAGAAAGTAGAACTAGTTAAATTTAAAAATAAAAAGGGAAAAATGATTGCAATGACAATGCTAGACTAACTAGGCTGCCATTAAAAGCAGTGTTTAGTAGTCAGGGAAAAAAACCCAAACAAACAACAAAAAAACAAATCCCCAAGAAAATTTGTAAGGGCAACAAAAGACTCTTCAGTCCAATTAAGTTGATATATTTCAAGACGTTGACTGACATCCAGGAGTCAATCACTGACAGATTTGCTTATATACTGCAAGGAAACTATTTAATTTAGGGGCAGGAAAATGAGTCTTTTGTCATCTGTACTTCAAGGATAGCTGCTCTCATGGTACTGATGAATATTTGTGTGCCAATGAATAAATACAAAAGAACAGTTAACAAAAACAAAACCAAAAAATAAGTCAAGGGAAATAAAATAATAAGGGGCAAAAAATATAAAAATAAAAAAATAAGGGGCTAAAACTTGTAAAACATGATACCATGTGCTTAGGTAGTATGTGATGCTTCACCTTCGGCATAATCAATGCAACCATGAAATATATAGAAAATGAAAAGCACAAAGACTATCCAGTAGGACTTAAAAATGCATAGTATTGTTCTATTTGTTATTGGTATTTTTACCATTATAGTTATAAAATCATGTATGTAAACTATCTCTATCTGGAGACTCCTTTAATCATGTCTTCCAATAGATCATTGCTAACATGATGCTTACATTCATTTACCTTGCGGTCCTCCACTCCATTGCCAGTAAAATCAATTTTGGAATTTACTTTTATTCTAATTTCCCATTAAAATGCATTTTTTTTTTCCTCTTCACAAGAATCCTTAGCCACATTGCTGCTATTAAACCTTCTTTTGCTTCAAAGAAACAAATAAAATGACCATTACTTAAGTTAAAATGATGGAATACCATCTCAACAATCTGAAACAAAACCTTGATGAATGCCAACTGAGCAAGAAAGATGCATTTGTGGCTGTGTTTAAAAGAATTAGAATCCAAAGGCATAGGGCCAAATATGTCTCTGAGGGCTTCTTTATAATGAGATAAAGAATCAGAACAATGATTACAGTAATTCAGAGCAAAATACTTTCCAGGATTCCAGGAAGTTTACATAAACTACATTAGCAGTAGTAATTAAAATTCAAAATGCTACCATCCACTATTCAGTCCCATCATAACTAGCCTCACTCAAAACTTTTACAGAAATCAAATAGATACTCCGTAAGCACTTAGTGGCTATCCTGTTCTCATTCAGGTTTAACAGGCACTGAAACAACAGCATTCTGTCTTCTTGTCTTTGCAGCATAAATAAATACAATATTTTGGAGTCTGAAAGTCCCAAAATGTCCCACAGCAAGAGTCTATCAATATCCATTACTTTATCAGTATGTGTGCCTGATATGGATGGCATGCCATCGTTCACTTTCATTTTCTTTCTCTCCATACCTCTATACCTCAAGTTGGCCAGTTCCGCTTCAGTACAGCAAGACAATATAGCTTAAATTGTCAGGTTTTGGTGTGACTTGAACCACTGGTATTGGTTTGCAGATGACTTATTTTTTGAGTTGGATATGCCTGAAGGTAGCCAGTTATAATTTCAGGTAGCAGTCTGCTACTGAAAGAGGATAATAAGCAACATCTTTATGTTATCACACTTTGGAATTCTTACTGCAAGGGAAAACAATCATGAAGCTAAATTACAGGTAAGTCTCAGCAAATTTATATTTTTTTAGAGGGTGTATTTCCTGCTTCTTCCAAGTAACTTCTGGATGCTGCAGGGGGGAAAAAAAAAAAAATGTTCTTGAATAAGAAAATTGCTGAGATTTATAGAAATACACCAAATTGACTGTGTGCAAAAGATCAGTGTTACTTGCAAGTTACTTTTTTCAAGAGTGATATAGCCATTCAGTGATAAAAACCTATTCCTATAATACAAGACATGACATTATATCATCAACCCTTAGTCAAAACCTTAGGTTTTCTTTCTGTTTTCTTTTTAAAAAGTAACTCTATTTTCAAACTATTCCAAATGGCAACTGGCCTTGGATATACCTAATGGTTCCCATTTTTCAAGATACTTTCTTCCAAGAGACAAATCTCATTAATACTGAAAAAAAAAAAAAAAGAAGGAAATCTCTTTCAGAGAAATAAAGCTCTCTCACAATCTTTATTCTTTCTATTTTAAACTCTTTCTACATATATGTTAAAAAAACCCAACCGCAAACACTGCAACCTATTACTGTTGTGCATTAAGTCTTACTATAGGTCTTTTTCTCCAAACCAGATGAAACTACTGAAACCAAGTGAGGCCTCACCCATACTTAAATTCTGTAATGCAAAAAGGAAAAAAACCCACCGAACAAAAATAACCAGAAGAATCCACAGATAGTACAGGCTTGCTTAATCCATTACTCTCAGTGCTGTTATGACAAAACTTTTCTGACAAATTTTTTTCCATTAAACCAATGGCTTGACTTTAGGTTGCTGAAAGTGAATTTTAAGTAACAGCCTCTGGGAGCATAGAAGAAAGAGTGGAAGAAATAAAGAAAACAACTAACAATGGACTTCCATGGATTTAAAAAGCCTTTATCTTTGCTATTATGCATGTGGGGGTTAACCACTCCTTACCTGGTCACCTAGAAGCTGTACATTGGCAGCACGAATAGCATATGACACTCTCTTATCAGTGGACAGATAAAGAATCCACCTCCTATATTTGTTCATCTTTTGTCATTACAAATCTCACTGTACTGGCTTTGTTCAAGGACCAAGACTCAAATATATTTCTTCATACCTGTGATCTTCTCCAGTACGTTTTATTCAGGTTACAAGTTAGTCTTATCAGACTTCACTGGCTAGGAATTGTGGGCAAAATATTTTGTTATCCCGTCTTTCATTTCTTATTGAATAAACAAGGATATGTCAGAAGAGAGACATATTCTGTATGTCTGTGTATTGTTCAGCTTTAGGTATTCCAAATAAAACCCAAAGGCCAGCTGCAAAGTAAGCCCTATTTTTTATTGGTCATTGGTCATTATTCTAGGTATAAAATTACTACAGAACAAAAAGAATAATGCTTACTACAAAAAAAACCCTAACTAATATAGTGCTTATCTCACTATAAGAACTACTGAATATAAATATAGATATAAATATAAATGCAAATATAAATATAAATGCATGTTTTTGTTTCTCAGTATGTTTTCTGTATCTTGCCTTCTTTTTCTTTCTACTAGATTTTCTTTCTTTCAAGATGCTGTCCTTCTCTCACCCCCTCACTGACTGAGGTAGAACACTTTTTTCTATGTAGGCTTTCTTGGTTTGATTGCTCTGATCTTTACACCTGTCTGGGATTGTTGCCTTTCCTCCCAGAGCCATTGCAGAGCGTGCTTAGACAGCAGTTTCTGTCTATGAGCCTTTTCCCATAATCTCCAGTCTCTAATGGCAACTAGTACCTTCTCAAGCATCAGATGAAGAAATGATTGTAAGTGGGGGAACAGTATTTTACTCCTCCCTGGGGCATGATTGCTATGATTACCTAGGTCTGCTCGAATGTTCAAGTGCATGATTCATCTGTTGCCTGAAGAAAAGAAAAAAAAAAAAAGAAAATCACAGAAAGCTGTTCAACCCTGGCTGCCCCTTGGCAAAGCAGCAAAAATTGTGAACAACTTTGTAAATGTCAACCTGAGGTGTGGAGGTGTCTCATTCTCTGTTCACATACCTCTACGTGAGGCTTGAAATCAGGTGTAGAAGAGAATTTTTATATGAAGTGCATGTATGGGGGGAATGTGTGTGTGTGTGGTGTGTGTGCACCTCTATCTCTGTCTGAGATGATTTGTAAAGTGGTACTTTGTAAAGCAGACTTGCTAGATGTTCTGTAGGCATTGGCCAACAAGATATAGCTACAGCCAACATTATGTTTGAAAGTCTGGACAATCCATATAACAACTCAGTTATCTGTTAATAATTATTATATAGGTTTTCTTTAGTATTGGAAGCAGAAAGATAATATCGCTAAGCACAGACTTCTACTAATACATATTTTGGTCTAAGTACATAAATTATATTACTCTATACAATATAGAAAGGAGCAGTAGGCTCAACATGAGTCAGCAGTGTGCCCTGGCAGCCCAGATGGCAAACCCCATCCTGGGGTGCATCAAATGCAGTATAACCAGCCGGTCAAAAAAAGTGATTATCCCACTGTATTTATCATTGGTGTGGCCTCAACTTGAGTACTGTTTACAGTTCTGGGCCCCAAAATTTAAGAAATATGATAAGGTACTTGAATGCAACCAAAAGGCCAAATCATAAATGCCCTTATCTTGTTGTCCCAATGCACTTAATTAGGCACAGAAAAAAGTGCAACTGAAAATTTTATTGTTGGCAAAAAAGCTGACACAAGTCCATTATGTTGTGATTATCTATGTTCCAAAATATATACAACATTTTTCAAAGAGTTTTAAGTATGCTGTTAATTTCAAGCAGCACGGAATTGCTTTTCTTTTTATCACATTAAATTCTGACAGCATCTTAATATCAACCTTTTACCCCTGAGATTAAACTTTTTCTTCTGTATGGTTCTCTGTTACTAATTTGGTCAAGGTTTGAATCCAGCTTGGCTCCTTTGGCACAAATGAAGAATAAATTAAGGCAGAAAGCTGAAAAGTGCTGCTCTTTCTAAAAGAACCTTTGATGAGGAAAAAAATAATAATTTTATTTTAAGTGAGTTTAATTGTGGTTAAATAATGCTGGACCACCAGAATATTTGTTTAATTGAATAGAGACATAGAATGTAGCAGAGGTAATTTGTCAGGCTAGGGAAATTTAGGTGTGATTCAATTTTCTTCACACACACAAAAATCTCCGCTCCATCCTCTGCAGAGAATGTTAAGCACATTATTTATCCTCTTGGCATTAGTGTTACCTGTATTATCAGGTGAACTAAGTCAATAAAGTGTGCTGTTTAGATGATTTCACAGGAAGAAGCTGGTCTCTGCAAGAAGAATGATGATTCTTATTTTTATTTTCCTTTGTCTTTCATGGTTACCACACCACTTGAAGGTAGAATTTATTTTCATGTGTTAGATTACCGTTGAACTTATTTAAAAAAAGTCTAACCTTTGCAAAGTATGAAAGTCCCAGTGATGGAATCTAAAGCTAAAACCATTGAAAGAAGTTTAGAAATAAATCTGAAACTCCAGATTTTTAACAGAATAAAACTCGATTATCTTTCTAACCTGTTCTGAAAAGGTGATAAAAGTAGGTTTGAATTCTAAAGGAGTTCTCACTCTCTAAAATTTCTCCAAAAAGATCATAGGTAATGCTCAAAGCTATCAGTGACAGAAAGATCATTTTTGCATACCCTGTCAAGAGATTAAAATCTGAATGCCACTGAACCTAAATTCTTCAGATCTAGAAGTAGTCCTTGCTGGTGGTTAAGGCTGAAACATTTGCCTGAAACAGGGTGAAGAAGCTTGTACTATGAGGATAACAACTTCAGATTATGGTGCTATCGATCTGATACCTCACGAGAGTGACGCAACCACCAAAACCAAACTCAGTGTGGTTTTTGTTCTCTAACAGAGTTCAATGGTAACTGTATTCCTTTTTCATGGTTCCTTTGCCTTGTGGAAATATAGCATGAGGGCCTGAGCAATGCAGAAGCAGTTCTTTAAGTACTCTTGTCTTACCAATGTATGCCCAGTAGTGTATAAGGGAAGAAAGAGAAGCAAACTGTAGTCATATTTTCATGCTTCTAAATGTATAACAGGAGTTATCTTCTTCTCTGCCCTTTTTTGGGAAGACTCCAATCTAAGATTTTCCTTAGTTAGCTCTATCCCAGCTTCATCAGTTTGTCACAGCCAATACTGCACCAAAAGGTAACTAAATTACTTTTTGAGAATTAAAAAAGGAGCAGCAATATAAAAAATTTTTTTCAACCAAAAAATGCATGATTATGTAACTTCTCATTTATAAGGTTTATCATAGATTCCAAGCACAAAAAGTTTTCATGAATCTTCTTATTTCTTTATCCTCTTTAATCCGGTTCAGCTTAAGAGTAGGGATACTGATCCAGCAGCAGGATGTCACCTGTACCTTTGCTGTTTTTACAGTCCCCTCAGCAGTTCTGCAAAATATATGATACAGAATGATTTTAATTCCAGAGGCATTCATACAAAAGTTTTCCTCTTTTGATCAATGCAAAGTTTTTAAGTCAGTACAGCTACCCTAAATCTATGTTAACATAGTAAAGAATATAATTTGGCCTATTGTCTGGACACATTTTGGTTTTTATAATGCTTAGTAAAAGGATCTTAGTACCCCAAGGACATCCTAAATAGACTGACAAAACAGGGATTCCACTAAATACATTAGATGAGATAGATGATTAGAAGTGGAAACTGTTGAATATGTAATAAATGTTAGACCTATCTATTGTATACTTTTACTCCTAATTTTAGTGTTAAAATAGCCAATTTTTCTAGTGACCAATAAACAGCAGGAACAAAAAAAAATCTGAAAAATACACAGATAAAAGATGAGAAAAAAAGAATGCCATGCATGCTTTTAAAATTGTACTTTGTTTTCATTGTTTAAAGGACTGTGAAGATAAGGACTTTTGGCTGAAAGAGCAGGACTTCTGTCTGTTACGTAAAGGATTGGGAGTGAAGTCTTGGGTTTAGGGAGAAGCTAGAACACGACACCAAACTGCTTTTAAAAGGATTTGAATATTTAAGTAATAACTGACTTACATTGGACACAGAAGGAGAAAGCTTCAGAGCAGGGGGGTAAGGCATTACAAATGGGGAAAGAAGGTGAACTAGACCCAAAGGAGGGAGTAGCTGAAGAATTAAGAGGAAAGAAGTACATGACAGACATGTCAGTGCCCTTGTTATGCCTCAGTTATTTCCTGAATGACTACTCCTTCTTGAAAACACAAATTAAATGGAAAGACTAGATTTTGGAGATGCTCTAAAAGGAAACTGGCAGGACTTAGTAACAGCCTGAATGTGAGAGATAAAGGACAGAAAGGGTCTAGTATAATAATAAGTTACCTGTATAGGGGATGAGAGGGATTACAGGCTTATGTGCAATGATGGGAAAGGATGCCAAGGTGAGGACACATGTGAAATGGTTATTATTTGCTTCCATCCCTCTAAAAGGTCTACATTTCTGCTACAGAGACATGAAAAATCCACAGTGGTTTTCAGAACTGAAATTCAAGATGTGTCAAGCATTGAACAAATATGAAATTTAAAGTGAGATAAGATGTCCAAAATTTACATTTAGACACTGTATTTTGGCTATGTGTAAACTGTTGTCCATGAGAATAGGAGGGTTTAAAATACCTGATCATAGATATTAATAGGCGGCAGACAACTTTCCTTTACATTACAGGCTCAGTTACAGGGTGTTGAGTAAAGCAACTTGTGTGTTTAAAACAATCAGTGGTGAAACAGTGGAAGAAGAGTGCAGCTATTTTGAAAACCATGCATGTAGAATCATTTTTCTTCTCTGATTTCAGGTTCATAATTTTCTACCTTTCTGTGTAACAAATATGGCCAAACTGTATGGGTGATCACAGGAGCAGCCTCTGGATCTTAGAAGGGGAAGAAAGTACTTACAGCAGTGTGTACCATCATCTTCATTCCATGATAGGTCTAAATCTTAATTGCAGTGTATCAGGTCAGTTATCCTAGATAATGGAAAAACTCCACAGTTCTTCTGAATGGCTTTTCTTTTTCTTTTTCTTTTTCTTTTTCTTTTTCTTTTTCTTTTTCTTTTTCTTTTTCTTTTTCTTTTTCTTTTTCTTTTTCTTTATTTTTTTTTTAAATTAGCTTTTATGGTTCCTATTCTGTGTTGTTAATTGGATCAAGTCAGATTTAATTCCACTGAGACTGCAGCACTGGTGTCATCACCCTATAAGCTGTTAAATCCCTCTGAAACCTTCAATTCCCTTTGTAAGTGGCAGAGCCTCTTTCCAGAGGCCCTCACTCTGTAAAATGTGTGCTGGGTTTTGATCAAAGTTGTCTTCTTGCCTACTGTAAATTATTACGCATGTATGGTAGGTGGATGTATGTGCAAAACCCGTCTTGCACGGAGAGGGAGATTCCACTAATGACTATATGGAAGACGATCATCAATCCCATGTTTTTCAGCCTCCTAACAAACAAGAACTGTTGAAACAGTATATCTAGGGGGATATTAATTCATTTCGACACTTCATTAAAGACAATGATCATCTTTCAAGTTAGTTTTTGTTTTTAAAGGCAGTTCAGAATTTAAAATAAATAAAATTTTAATCAAGTACCCAATTGACCTTGAAGTAGACAAAGATGCATTTCTGGCCCATTCTCACATGAGAATAAGTTTATCATAGCACTAGGAAAACACTTGTGCCAAAATTAGCATTTTTGTTTAGGTAAAAAGGGTTTGTACTTCACTGCAATTCATTCATACTGCATTTTATTGCTGTCCTCAGTTTGAGAATATTGACTCATAAGACACAACTAGTTAGAAAAAGCTTTATTTCTATAGTATTTGTAGTTTCTACTGCAGTACACTGTGTGCTTTATATGCTAAGCCAGTTTGAGCTTGGTTTTTCAATTTGCTGCTGTAAATGTACTCATGCAAAAATGAGCTAAAAGAGTCACTAAAGACAAAATGTGGGTTTGAAAAAGAAGGCCAAAGTAGTCCTGTGCCTTATTTTATGTCTGCAGCTCTTCAAAATGCTACCTCAAGTATTGGAAGTAGTTCATCTTGCACTGAAAACACTACAGTGGTTTACACAAACAGTAAATTAGTCCATGCATTATTTTTGATTGCTGTGTTTAGACTGTTTCGGATATCCAAGGTACAGCAAAGATAAATTCATTGGTAGAGAGACTTCTCTTTTCTTTTGACTGTAGAACATCTACTTTGTTTCCTGGTGACTATAAATCTATATAGCTTTCTACAAATCTATATAGGTTTCTATAAATCTGTACAGAAGCCACTAAACTTCATGTGTTTGTGTATGCATACGCATGTATTTCTTTACATAAATATATTTGTACAGAGGTTGGGTGCTTGCATATCTATGTACATATATATATAAAGAAAACTAACTTGTATTCCAAAATGCGTCTGGAAATACCTACATGTTTAGGTTATTGTTCATAAGTTTTATTTTTAATTATCGGGATTACCCATTCTAAAAAGAAAAAAAGTATATTGTGCCTGTTTTTCCATTTTGAACTAGAGTAGAGGGGCAAGGTTACCATCAAAGAACAATAAGAACTTCTCACATTGACGACAACCAGAAGAGGGTTTTTTTTTGTCTTGTTTATGTATTTGGTTTTTTTAATCATTTGGCATTTATGCACTACTATGCATATGACCTGAATAATTATTTTATATTTGAGGTAATACTAAGGGAAATGGAACACTACTAGATAAGAAATTTCTGACTTCAAAACCTTCAAAACAAATTTGACTTTACTGTCAAATTAATTTAAAAATTGAGATATCGCCAAGAAATGTTTCAAAATTTCAAAACATTCTGTTTAATATTTCTGTGAGGTTCTGTTATCTGTCAAGAAATGGACAATCTGATTAGGTAATATCTTATTAAAATAAAATGGACTTAAGCAAAATCATTTTTACTTAATACTATGAAGATTCTCAGCTGAAGGTACACTAGTTTTAGATAAAACATGTAAGGATGTTTTTTCTGTTTTTTCTTTAACACGTATGCTTTTGGCTTAATTGTTTTTTATAAAGATGGTTATAATTATTAATTATCATTCTATTTGTAAAGTTTTTTCCCCAACTTTGATTACTAACTTCTGATTTCTGTCTTGATATCCCTACATCATTGGAAGTCATGCCTACATCTAATTTTTTGTCTGTAAGTTCAAATGTGATTAAATGAGCTGTTGTTTGTTATGTTAATTTCCTGTAGTAAAGACTGGCCTGAAGAATCTCATAAAATTAAACAGAAAATTTTAAATGGAAGGAAGAAAGGGAGAAACTGTGAGAGGAATTTATGCCTTTTGGCAAGAATTTTTGCTGCTCATTTTCAGGGCACAGCATGGGCCAGACATCAGGCATGAGGATGGGTCTGGGCCAAAGCTGGGCTGGGATGTGATCCTGCTGTTAGGGGTTAGGATCAGGCTTGGTGAGGGGAAACAGGGTCAGACACAGCCCCGGGATGGCTGTGCAGAGCCATGGGGATGGATAGGGGGAGGCTGGGCAGAACCAGTAAGGCCTGTCAGCTCCCTCAGAGCCATTAAGTCTGTTCTATGATAATAATTTGAGCTGAAAAAAAAATTATAATAATATTGCAAATTTCATTAGATTTTGGAAAGTTTCCTCCCACTGTATCTAATTTTATTCTCCTTGTAAGCCTGAATGTTGCTGATTACATGGGCATACTATAATTTAGCCTGTAAAACTGTCATAGCAGATAAAATCTGCTGTAGTTTTAACCTCTAAAGCATCAGAAGCAAACTATACATTATTCACTTTGGTAAAACTTTCTAGAACATAGACCTTTTCTACAGCATATAAGAAATTTTTTTTCTCTAGAGACTACTCAAGTCTCCTGTGTCTGCTTAAGCATCATACAATATCTGAACAGCTTCCCTTTTGGGTGTTTCATCATATCTTGTTTTAGTTTAGTTGTAAACAGGAAGCTCAGGGTTGTGGGGAAGTAACTATGACAGAATTTTAAAATACGTAGATAAATCTTACTCCTTCTTAAATTTAAGATTTATTTCTCTTCCACCACCACCACAAATCATCTTTCTCCAGTGTTTCTTCTCACATTCATCTTGAGTAGGTCTTCTGCTCGATCTTACTTTTTGTTAGGTCCAGAAGAATGGGCTAAGATAGTAAACCCTACATTCACCTCAGGTGTTACAACCATGTCACAGACCTCAGTGAAAGAATAAATCAACAATTTTTTTCCAAAAATTTTGACAACTTGGTTTTACCTGTTTCAGAAACATATCATTTTTGCCACCGAGTTTTAAATGAGATTTTTTAAAAAAGGAGGTTCAGCTTTTTTTTATTCATAAATGACAAGTGATTAGCTTTTTTTTTTTTTTTTTTTGAGTTAAACAAAATAAACAATGTTTGATATTGGGTTGACCAAATAATTTTTTTCTAGATTTGGTTTTGACTTCTTGGTTTGGCAAGGTATTTCATATCAGTTTAAAGGGAAATTGATTCTTCCTTGATTTCTGTTAGAAACAAACTTCAAAAGTAGTGACTTGGAAAGATTATTTTTTGAGATATATGCTGAATGCAGCATTACAGCTAGAGGAAATAATTTTCCCGAAATCATATTTGTAGTTTTCTCTGTGGTCTACTTTACAGTACATTTCTATTTTTTTTTCCCTGCCCCTTTTCAGTAATTTCTTTGGAGGAGGTGGAAATATCTCTCAAATATTCATAAATAAAAATTATTATTCAACAGTCTTCTTATAGAAAAGTTTTGTCTATTAAGCACCCGACAGAACTGATCCAGTTAAAATTTGGAAGACTATGTTTTTAATGGCTGTTATATTTACTGCATAATTCTGTTGTTTCTCTCTATACATTCTTTTTGAAAGTGAATAGAAAAATGAATGCATGGAAAACTGATAAGAAGTCAAGTAAAACCCATTACTGTATGACTGTGTGAGTTATCAGAGCAGAAGCAGATGTGAGTTTTGGATGAGGAAAGTGAGCAGTGAGTGCTTAACTGTTGGGTATCTACTCAGATATGAGTGCCTCTTTGAAGACAAGCATAATATTTGAACATACAGTATTTTTAAAATCACAGTTCATACTCACTCTGAATTTGTTCAGGTTTTCTGCTGGTAAGGGAAGGGTGTTTGCCAAATTTATGTCTTTCAATCAAAGAAAGAATATAGTAAAATAAAAACAAATTGGATCCCTGTCCCTCAACAGCTCTTAAAAACTTTTAGTAAATTTCTTGAAAGAACAGACTTCTGTTTCTTTAAGCACAGGTTGAAAGGATTTTTCTGGGTAATAACTTGTTAGCAGACAATTAAAGAGATAACTTTTACTGTCTGTTACTACTGTAACCTTCCCGCAAATTCCCTTTGTCAGACCTTCTATGGTACGCAGTTAAATCTGGCAACTATTGGGATGGAGGAGTTAAATGCTGTCAAAATTAATGTTGATATTAAGATTATAAAGCTTATTATAATTTCTTAGGTTTAAGGTTCTACAATGCATGTATGATTGTCACCATCTTTACAACTCCTGAACAGAGAAAGACCAATAGGATAAATGTTATTCAGATCCAAGAAAGATTTGACCATGGGCACATCTAAAAGTGAATAAAAGCTTGTCTCCTACTCTCTTTCTTTTTTCATGCGTGAGTTATCTTGCTAATCCAACGTTAACTAGATAAATGTGGTAGAAAAAAGGCATTTCTTCCTGCACTATACAAAGGCTGTAGCTGAGTGCACTGTATATCTTGCTTAGTACTGCATGAGTGTTGAGAACCTAATGAGCTCATATCTCCTTTCTGAAAGAGGAAGAAAAAAAAGTCTGGCCTAATAATTGCTGTTACAGCCAGCAATAGCAGTGCAGTTAATATATTGCTATGTGGGAATTGCTTCTAGCAGCTGTCACAGTATACTTCCACTGTTAAGTACTGGGGTGTAGACACTACTCGTGCTCTTGATTAACTAGGGGGCAATCAGGGAGAGAAAGGTGCAAGCAATGCAAAGGGTGATTTGAAAGAAAGGCCTGTCTCCCAGCATAGTGACTACACTTCCTCCTAGGATTTTTCTTCCAGGCAAAAGGGATTTGCTAGAGCTAGGCTAGTTAATGGACATTTAATTGGTATTGTAGTTCAGATCCTTTGCTTTAACACAGTCTTTTCTCTTTTCATAAAATTCTCACTTCTTTTCTCTTTTCATAAACTTCTCAGAATTGAGTTATATTTTCAATTTGAATGATGTTTTTTCCTATAAGAAAAGAATGCTTCTGCACTAATTAGATTATCTTTGAATACTAATAGCTTTGTTTTGGGAAGGTGAAAACCAGCATGGAAGAGATATACGCCTAGGGTATAAAAGTAGAGCACTAGACCTCCTGAAGCTCTTTTTTCTACTCTGTAGAAGATGAAAGCATTTGTGATGCATGTCATAGACCTACTTTGATATAAACAGAAAATGGTTTACAGAGAGCACTGATAAAAGTGTTTAATACTTTAAACTAATCTAACCCCATGACCTAGGAAGACCTGGTTTTACTGACTTTCAGGACTCAATACATAGCTTGCTTTTTTGTTCTGCAAGCATTTTTAAAAGGCATGACTTTTGGTAGAAGGATGAGTGCTTATAGATTACTCTAATAATATTATTCTATAAATTTCAGGAACATAACAGTAATTGGGTTTGGTTTTGGATTTTGCCTCTGCTGCCAGTAATAATTTGCCATGGTAAGTTCTGTGCATTGACTTAGAATTTTTAAGTGTATCTAGAAGTGAGATGGGCTGTTTAAGAAACTAAAATTATTTTTCCTGTTAAAAAAGAACATGTATTTATGTTGTGTGTGTCTTTTTCAAAGTAATATAAAGATGTTCCTCAGCCTCACTGAACATATTAGGGTAACTCACTAGGATTCATAGCTGCATTCACCTGCACTTCTGCAAGTATGTACATATAGATACAGCCTTATATATTTTCAAAACTGCTATCTGTAAGATTCATTATGATTCACAGGGATGCCTGTGTTATCAAATTATTATCAAATTAAAAAAACCCCACTTTATAATAATAATTGGTCTACAAACTGTCCAACTGTTGCGGTGGCTGTAATAGCAGCATGGCTTCAGTGAATGGACATATGGTTATATTCAATTAATTACCTGACCATTGGACTGTGCTATATACATGTAGAGAGTTTAGTACATGTTGTCACTACAGATGCTGTGATAGAGGCAAAAGTAGTGAGTTTACTTTAGGGAAGCATATTGCTGATTTAGGAGTGTAATGGCCCCTGACAAACTCGTTCATAAGTGTTATATACTGTTGACATAATGGCACAAGTTCAGGAACATTTTCCTTAATTGCCTTTTCTGATTGTTGACAGGTTTTGTTTTCTCAAACAAAATCAAGAAGAAAGTCTATTATCCCAAAATAAGGAAGATAGAAAGCTTTTGCTAATTTTATAAAACACACTGCTTTTATTCAGATATGCTTGTACTGGTAGGTAAGACATTTTATTTCAGAATTGCTATCAAGGGAGTTAGTGGGCTGTCAAGCTCTAGGAGGTTGATGATATAGTCTCTAGAACTGGTTGAATTGTTTTCCTGTGAAAATAAATTATCTAAGCAATTACGCCTTCTTTATTCTGTTAGACAATCGTTTATCAAATGAGCTTTATTCCTTAAATGTGATTTTTATGCATAAATGTAATCTGAATAGCTTAGATAGCAGTTTGCAGTCTGGGGGGTATATGTGAATTGTCCACTTTGGTTATTTTTTATCCATTATTTGTGGTGTGTAATTGGTTTCATCTGATGTTTGTTATTGAGTATTTGACTGTTTGGGAGAACTATGTAACTGTCAGTTTTTAAACAGAGGAATAACAAATTCGAAGTGAAAATAATTATAGCACTTTTAGAAATAGTATCCAGTTGTCAGGATTTCCAGAACCAGTGCAACTTTCAGAAACAAATGAAGTGTAATTCTTCTTGTCAGAAACTTCTGATGTATGTGATGGTCTATGAAATGTTATTATTTAATCTGGTTTCCTTCTAATCATCTTCTTCCTGAAAAAGTAGAAAGCATCAGTTTAAGAGACTCTGTCTTTGCCTGCCTAGTTTCTTCCTGAAATTCTTTAAAGTGAAGCTGCAGAAACAGTTGATGGGAAGAGGCACGTTGTCTCCCCCAAGTCTCATTGTGCCTTCTTTGGGGATAATATTTCCTCAGAATTTCCTTGTCTGTTGATAACTCAGGAATGAACACAGGCTAGTGCTTTCCGATATGGCAGTTTTATGTTACTATTACAGGACACATTTGTGAAAAGTGGATTCCACTATAAGGACATGTAAATTTTGCAATTTTATAAAGTCCATTTAAATACTGCAAGGGTTGTTCAACCAAGCAACTGATGGGACTAATGGGCCTTTGTTCCCAGCTCTGGATTTACTTAAAGTATTTGTAGCTGCATGACATAGTATTAAATTTGAAACATTTTAGTCATGAAACAGTTAACAAGGATGAGAAAGTAGTAGTTTGGGACATATTAAAGCTTTTATTTACATGACACCAGATAGAACTATCCTTCAGAAATTCAATGTATTAAAAATGCCAGTGACAGTTTCAAATAGAAAACAGACTGTGAGTGAGAATAAAGGATAAATTATTGTCCACTAGGAGATCACAATGTCTTTTTTTTGTTTGCTTGACAAATTTTTGTTCAGCAACAAACGAGTTACACTCATCAAGTAAAAGTTTTTTCATTGAATTATTTTTCTCTTAGGCAGCTGTAATATGACACAGAGAGAAACAAACAGCCTTTTTCACCAAAAGACAAATAATTCAAACACATTAGCACTGCATTGAGTAGCCTGCACTTATTCATGACTATTTGATATTGTGTCAGAAGGAGACGGCTCCCCATACTGCTTGTTGCAAATTTCTTTTAATGGGTTTCTTTACTCCATCAGTCACTTGACGATTTCACCTCTTGAGAAACTCTTCCCAGTGAAAATGCCATAGTCTTCTAAAGAGGAAAACTAGTGTCATGGCCGAAGAGCTAAACTGGGACTTGAGTAACTAGGTTAACTTGCTAGCTCCATCCATTTTAACAGTGAGCATACAGCTGAAGGGTGCTTTGGTGTTGGTTTTGGTTTTTCCCCCTACTATTTCTAAAGGAAACATAGTAATATTTCAACCCCCCTCAAAAGTTTTCTTGTTTGTTTACTTTGTAAGTACATTGGAGAAAGGATCATACCCTATATGCTGCATTCTCTAAACACTGAAGTAACATGATTTATATTCATATTGTTGTATATAGATATTCTGATATGTAGATACACAGCAGATTATTATTAGATGTATAATAGGAGTGAATAGCTGCATATGTACTGTGGAGGTTTGGTTTGTTTTAAGGAAGCAAGCCAGTTATTTCTAAAATTAACAACATTATTAAATATTTGGTCATGTTTGTAAGTTAATTTTTAAAAGGACATCCAATCATCCCAAAAACCCTTCAGTTCTATTCTTTTTTTAAAGCAGTAGTGTTTAACATTTGAAGGGGATGTGTAAGAGAGAGAATAATTACTTTGTATATTTTGATTCTCTGATATTCTTGCATCCACTAAATGCAAGGATAAGATCCTAGATAGGAATTTTACTTTTTTTAAAGCAATCATTTTCTCCAAGCTACCTTTTCATTATAAATTATAAATCTGCAAGAAAGCACAGTTTATAGCCATTTCATTCTTTGACATTGTGAAACATTCCTTGCAACTTAAAAAAAAAAAAAAAAGAAAATAAAAAAAAACTCAGAAAGGGATCCAGAGACAAAATTTACTCTTGTAGGTTGTGAAGAAGTCTTGGACAGTGTATTTTTTTCTGAATACATTTATGGGCATTATGCAAAGCAGCCAGAGAAAATGAAGAGAAGGTAACAGCATTCAGATAGATGAAATAATATTGCTCCCATATGAGTTTATTACTAAGTGTAATCTGTGAGGCAAGCGTGAACAATCTATTTAACTAAACATTTATATCTCTGAAGGAAGAGTCTCCATTTAGTACTCTGTGTTCACATGAGAATTTTTTTGGAATATACATCAGACTTCTTAATGCCAAATCAAATAACCTCATGTGTATGTGAATACTATATCATAGTATCATATAAATTTTAATAATTTATATTGCAGCATATTTATCTTTTAATCTTTATCATTATATCATTATGATAAATTAATTCTTCCTCTTGCAAATTCTTTGCCAAATTTCTATGTCACTTTTACCTCACTACTCTTCATGGAAGGGAAGGGAAAAAGGAGCACTGCAATGCAATATTAAGCTTAGCCAATTTTGGACAATGCAGTTTAAGACTGGAATTCATGTTCTAAAAGTCTAACTAGAGAAATGCAATATTAAATGGCCATAATAGAATGTGTCAAATAAACTTTTATATTCTTTAGGTCATTAAGCACTCTAGGAAGTCCCTTCTACTTAGGCATCAGCTGATGTAATGGACATTACTTTTTGTGGTTTGTATAGCCTCACCACTCCTGAATTTCATTTTTGATCCATAAAGGGAAGCAAAATTAGGCTCTGAAACCCTAAGAAATAAGTAATAAATCATCCAGCTCCTCCTCTAGGCTGAAATAAGAGAAATATGCAGGCAAAAAGGTAAACTGGTAGTGTGCTTAGACCTTCAGTACAGAAGAACAATTCAGCAATATATTTTTTTAGGGCTGTCTTGTTAGTTTTCAAAACTGTAGCATGGAGTTGTAAGTGCAAGTCAGGCAGACTGACTAGTCAGGCAGATAAGGTGTAGGCCTTGAACAGTAATATGAGTCTTGATCTTGCTCATGTTTGAAACCACCAGAAAACATTAAGTGACTAGTAAACTTCTACCCACAACACTGAAGATGTTATGATCTTAAAAAAAAAAAAAAAAAAAAAAATCTAAATCTAAAAGGTCTAAAAATCATACAATCTTCAGTGTTACAAAGAGAAGACTGAATGAAGTTTCTCTCCTTCATGTGTAGAGCAATGAGTGCTCTAGGGAAAAGTGAGGAGTATTTTCCCATTGAAAGTGGGGGAAAAAAGAAGCATTGAATAGAAAGGACTTGAAAGTTATAGATCACATGCAGTTAAACATTTTTACTCCATAGCTAACCACAATAAGAAAAGAAAATGTAATACGCTGCAGGGTCACAAGCAAATTAAAACCTATTATTTTCCACATGACTTGTATAACTGGGCTTTTTGTTTCTTTATCGGGTCTCATGCTTAATAAATTGTCAATATATTTTACCTAAATTAAACTAGTGGGAAACAGAAAACTAAACTGTTTCACTTGATTTAATAGACATGTATTGCACTCGAATATCGTTGGATTTGATTTAAAAATGCATCCAGGAAATTTTTTCAATGTGTCTGTTTCTAAGGCTGCATATATTTGTATACAATTTATACAAATCACTATCAGTCAAGTTTTCTTCATGAAAAATATGAAGTGATAATAGGGAGGATTTATGTAACCAATATTCTGTGTGAGGGTAGTTGATTTGACTAGATCAATGATTACTAAACATTCATAGCTCCCTTTCCTTCTTTTTTTTTTTTTTTAGTGCAGATTTAATATTATTTTTTATAATTTTTAAGAAGTGGAAGTTTTTTTATTTCTGTTTTTTTATGGGAAGTGAGAAATATGAATTTTGGGAACAAGGCTTTGATATCGTCTTCATTATCTTCCTTTTTAGCTACTCAATGTGATCCTGGTAATTTTATGAAAATTGTGTTATCAAAGAGATTCAGTGCTTGGAGTATATTTACATACAATTATATTGGCATTCTCAGAATCACTCTCTACTTATAGTTCTGCATCTAAATGGTCTTTGCCTTGCTTTGGAAGAAGCAGGATTTATTCGAATAAGATGAGTGTATTAGAATCTATTTGTGTTGGGATTTAATTGGTTCCAGTAGGGAGCCACTCAGTAGGACCGTACCTACTGCTTGCAGTTTCTTTCCACCTTATCTTTTCCACTACAGCGGTTAGAGTTGATCAGCTTATCATTGACCAAGAAATAAAATTAGCAAGCACCTTATTCCAAGGACAATGTGATTAGTATATATCTTTGGAGCAGCTTTTTTGGTAAATCATGTAACAATCAGAAGAAAGGGATTGCTTTAAATTTACTGCCTCTCTGTTGCCTTTGTTTGCTAAACCTAACAGAGAGTGAAGTTTATTTCTTTAGGTAATTTTCACCAATCTGATGGCTACCCTCAGCTCTGTCTATATGATCTTGAGACCAAAAAAACCCTTCAAAACCATGTAAAATCAAAATGTAGATAGGGTACAATGTCTGAAAGAGTTCTGACATGATAATAAGGAGTGTTATTCCACTTATTTCTGACCAAGAGGAAAATGGAAATATTTTGATAAATTCAGACGTAATTGGGAAGGTTTGCAATGTTCTGAAACAAAAGCCAAAAAGGCCAAGGTCAACATTTAAATAATTGGACGAAGCTGCTAATAATTATAAACCAAGTTAAAGTATTAAAAACTAGTACTTTTTGCTCACTAATGACTAAGAAATGATTGATTTTAGTAGAGGAATTTGACAGGAATTCTTTAAGAGCTGAACACCAGCGAACATTCAGATCTATTTCTACTACTGATTGAATCTTACAATTTCTACATACAGGTATCTTTTTCTTTCTGTTAACTGGGGGGAAAAAGAAGATATAATGGAGCTATGATTCATTAAATACTTCAAAAATCTGCACTATTTCCTGTGGTTTTGTGATACATATAATAAAATATTGACGTAGCTTGATGCTTTAGCACAACTGGAAGAAAAATATTGTGGTGAAACATTGGATAGTTTAACGCTTAACAATAAATCTTGTTTAAAAAAAATGTATTTTCCTTCATGAAAAATGAATTGTTTTTTCTTTTTTGTATCTTCTTTCTGGCAGGGTGTGTGTGAAAGATTATAAAATAAATGATTCTGAAGCACAACTTATCATCTTAAAGAGAAAGGGCATTCAGGACCAATTTCAGTTTCTAATAGTGAATATTTGGAGTACAATAATGTTTTATCTTTTTTATATTTATTGAAGACTTTTGGAAAAGCTTTTAACCTTGTACCCAAACCACCAAGTGAATAATCTCAAGAAAATGGAATTGAAAGAAATGCTGTGGGGGTAGTGGTGGGGGAGAGAGATGTTCTCTCAAACAAACATTTGAATATTTGTCCAGGGTCACCATGGGTGCCCACAGGCTGGCAGGACCCTTCCCATTCCTCCCTGGCAGGATGCAGTCCCACTGCACCCCAACAAGCTGAGCCCAGGCACGCTGGCCAGGACCCTGGGGCAGTCACATGCTGGCAATTGGCAGGAGAAGCTGTGGTGATAAGACAAGTGCCAGGGCATGATCAGAGAGTTACATCACCAGAAACAGGCATAGTCCCAAGGTTGCTCCAGAGAGGACCAAGGGTGCTTGTCATAGCTTGCATGTGGCCATGTGCCCACTTTTCACAAGTCTTTCTCAAGTATCTCTTCTTTCTGACTTAAAGCCACACAGCTGCACCAAATGCTGGCCCTAAGCTCAGGCAGCAAAACCCCTAGAGTTGGGACTGGGCGGGGGTGGCTTGCACTCAGGGCCCTGACAATAAGTACAGGAAATGTGAAACTCCTTCAACTAAACGTGTCCTTCGTTCAGCTTCTGCTTTCTTTTTGGAGCACAGAAAGAAGTGCGCAGCAGTTGTAGCCTTTATGAGGACAATGACACGCAGCTGGGAACAAAAGGCGTGCAAGCAATTGCCTGCCAAGCAAGAAAATCTCAGTGGTTAGCAAAGACTGAAATCTGGCTTCCTATTTAACTGGTACCTGTAGAGGTAAATAACCAGAAGCACTGTGTTCACAGTGTGTGCAAAGATTTCATGTGGCAACTGGTGTGAAGAGGGTGCTCAGGGTGCCTTGAGTTGCTGTTTAAGACTGTACAGGACTGCTAGAATCAGCAGAATGTTGTTTGTGAAACACCACAGGACAGGTTCCCTTTCAATGGCTGGTGTGACCATCTCTTGCATTATCAAATACCTCAACAAAGAATGAAACCAGGTAGTGTCCCAGTGAGCTGGCTCTAGAAAGACCACATCTGAGTATAGAGTCAGTTTTGGTTTCCCCGTGCAAGGCAAGTGTTGACTACCAGCAGACTGGAGCACTGGACATATGATGAGAGCCTGAAGGAACTGGGCTTGTGTAGCCTGGAGAAGAGATTGTAAGGCTAACAGGAGATCTAATTGCAGTCTTCCACTACAAGGGGTTTGTAAAGACGATGGAGTCAGGCTATTTTTAAAGTTCAATGAAAAGACAGGAAGCAACAGATGCAAATGAAATTCTGATTAAGTGTATGTGTGGCAAGTGCTACGGGACATAAACTATGGGTGAATTATAAATATGAAAATCAAGTTTATTATAATTGTGGACTAGCTAGATATCACGGCCTCTGTGAACACCCAGTGCACTTCAATCAATAATTTCATGGATGGTCTCACTATTCATCTATGTAGATGAGATAAGGAACTGATTTGAGAGAACAGGCTGACTTGAAACTAGATGGTTGACTGAACTCCAAGTCACCTTCACAGTTATGTATTTGACTGACATACAGGAGCTCTAGAAATTACCCCAGTCAGCTCCCACTGTGCTTAGTCCAGTTGGTATGTTTCAGTATGTTGGTTAACATCCTGAGTGAAGAATCTGGCCCTTCCCTCCACAGATTCCCCTAGGTGGATGCTGTTTCAAAAATGATCCAGTTTAGACTGTGGTAGATACTCAGTAGAAACTTCTCCTTCACAGTTGGTCAGGTAGGAGAGTCCTTTATAGGCAGCTACCATATTTAAGAGATGTTTTGTATGTCATTAAGATAACAAATAGTGACTAATTATGCATGGGCCAGACTGGCCAGCAGGACCATGGGACACCTGGATTATTAGAATTGAGAACAGTGATTCAGGGAGTCTCGTCTGATCCAGGTGAAGATGTAGATGCAAGGACCTTTTTAACAGGGACTCCCATTGCCATCTGGACAGTAACTGACCATCCTGTTCAAGAAATCTGATTTCATACACAAGTGTTCCCTTATGACAATATCCAACCTCCTTTTTTTTTACCCCTGTTAACAAGCAATCTGTCCTGAGTGCCTAAGCAACATAAAACCCCACGTTTTTCACCATGAAGGTGGTCAAACACTGGCACAGGTCCCCAGAGAGGCTATGGGATCTTCATCCTTGGAGATATTGAAAACCCAACTGGACATGGCACTAAGCAACATTCTTTGACTTTGGAGGTCATTCTGTTTTGAATGGGGCATTGCTGATATCCAAAAATCCTTTCCAACCCACAATTTTCTCTGTTTTCTATTTTAAAATAATCTCAGCTGTCTGGGGAAAGCAATATTTTTCATCCATATATGTTCTTTTCCTAATGTAAGAAAAAACCACAACCCCTAACAGGTACCTCAAGGAACTCTATGAAGCAACTATCATCATGACAGTAGCAGAAGTTACTGGTCAAGTTTCTCACTTTAGCTTTTCTTGAATATTTAATAACTGTTTTTCAGAAGGACAACACTTGATGTTTGGATTTTAATGGTTTTGTGAACAAAAATACATTCTGATCTTTGGCCAGAATACTTATGGCTCATTTCACTAGAGAAAAAGTTGTTGCTTATTGTTTCCTAAACTTTTCTCTCTCATTTTCAGCTATAATTAATACATGCTGGTACTCACATTCTGTCAATTTTCATAATCTGTGCTATATATAATTTGTAAAACTTGGGACTGGTCTGTGATTCTATTTGCTTTTGTGGTCAAGAAAATAAAGAAGGAATTGGAGAAGACAAAAATAAGAAAGATACTTCCTTCCAATATGAAAGTCTGAGGATGTTTGAACCTTTTTTTTTTCATGTTTGCACAGAAGGTGTCTGAATGTTGAATGTATAGAGTCAAGTCTGAGCTTTATAAACCATGCTGAGATTCACAATTTGTTAATAGATACTCAACACCACTGGATTGAATTTGGCACTATGATAAGCACAGCTCAAAGCTCAGGTTGGGCAAACCTGAGTGTATAGATTATCCCTTGAAATCTGAGAAATTATTTTTGTCTATTAAAAGAACTTTTTGAATGACAGGGGCAGCATTATAGTGAAGCATACTGAGAAGATGTGAAAAATCTTAGTAGGATATGTTAACAGCAGATTATAGTGTGTGTTCTAATAGTCTCCATTCTAAAGTTTCGGACTGGCTATTGGATTGTCATTTGCAAGTGATGCAGATGTAGTTGTTGGGCTTCCTTGATGTGGTAGGTTATCAGGGTAAAAGCAAACACCACAGTAATGTTAAAATATTCAAATTGGTTCCTAGGATTTTTTTGCTTATTCTTTCTTGCCTCAGAAAGATGGTATCACTTTGGAACTGCTAAAGGCAAAGACCTGTTCATTTTAATTTGACAAACATCTACAAAATAGTATCTCACAGGGTAAGAAGTTCATGCCACCAAATCTGCATGTCAAAGTGGGTAGGAAACGTGAGTAGTACTCTTATGTGATATATATAAAAATACGATGAAAAAAACAAAAGCTGACATTTATAATTTGTGCAATGCTTGACAATTTTATATTGAAGACACTGGGATTTCTGAGAAAGGAATACACACCCAGGATTCCACTATGAATTTGTATACAATTTTGCTGTCTTAATATTTTAAGAACTCAAAAAACGATATTTCTGAAACTGTCCTAAGCATTGTATAAGCACATTTTAGCAAAATTGGACACTTTACTATTGTTAAAAGCTTAGCTATAAGCTTAGCTTCTGAAATGGAAGCAGCTTTTAACATTGATAAAATCAATTTTGTACTTTCATATTTCTAAACACCAACTACTGATTCTTAGCTCTTAATTTAAGAAATAAACATGGAGGGAGTGTTAAAATTTTGTCATTAAATGGAGAACTTTTCATTCAAAGGTAGAAAGGGGTTTTTTTAGTCACACAAATTACCTTTTGTACTTTAAACTAGCATTTTTTTTTTAAAATTCAGGATGGTTATTGAAGAAATAGAGAACAAATTAAACATATTACTTACATACTAAATTAAACTCTAGAAACAGTTACAAGAATCTCAAAAACTTTTACATTAAATACATGAAATAAAGCACTTGTTCCCTACTCACATTTTAACCCCTCATTTTAAAAGGATAATTTTTCTCTAGATAGGCTAATTTTTTGTACTGCTCATAATTCTTTCAAAAATTAATAGAAATATTTTTAAAACTACCTAAATACACATTTTAGTGAAGATGAAATTCATGTCAGTTTGGAGAACTAGAGGAGATTTTAACATGTTGTGAGTCTGTGTTTATATAAAACAAGTGTTTGTAACAAGTATTTGTGATACATGGAGATTATCAACTAAGTTAATAGACTTCTTTTCCTTTTTAATAGTTGTGAACATAGGTGCAGTCCAGCAGCGATACTGGTGTATTGGAAACATCTACATTCAGCCTCAAGGTAAACATTTCCTATACTTCTGACATGTATGAATGCACATGTAGCATGGAATGGGTAAGAGAAATTCCACATGAAACCAGGTGATGGACTTCCCGAAATAAATTTTCAGTTAACTGAAAGTGGTCCTAGGTAGGATTAACTGGGCATCATTCCTAAAGGAAGAAAGAGTTCAAGAGAGAGAGAAAGGTGATTTTAAATCTAAATGAAGGGAAGGTCAGTTTAAAGATATATCAACTTCACCAATCTATATGATTTTCAAGGAATAGAAATTGTATAAAGAATGTCACTAGAAGTGACTAAGTCAAATTACTGAGGTTGAGAGCTAAAGAATAGTGCAACTGTGAAAAGAGAATCAGAAAGTTGAAGCATAAAATTAATTGCAAAAAATAAGACATAGAAAGTATAGCAAGAGAAGAATTTTGTATGCAGGCTTTGAGTGAAAGATTGAGGAAATAGTTGGTCCCCCCATTATGTGTAGGAAATGGTACAACAATAGGCAAGAATGCTTTTTATTATTATTAAGCTTTATTTTAAATGCTCACTTATGAGCAGATGGCTAATGCAAATGCAATCAACTTCGAAAGGTACACAGAAAGAATAAGTTAGACGTTACTTATATGGTAGGCTTGACCATTGAGACCTACTACATAATACTTACAGGGTCATTTAAGTATCATTCATAATTTTGTGTTAGGGAAATTGTGGGAGATAGAACAATCATAGAATCATAGAATAATTTATGTTGGAAGGGACCTTTAGAGATCATGCTGTCCAGCTGAGTCTTAAACACCTCCAAGGATGGAGATCCTACACCCTCTCCAGTACTTGATCACCTCACAGAGAAAAAGCTTTTCCTTATATCTAATTGAAATTTCCCATGTTGCAGCTTGGGCCTGTTTCCTTTTCTGCTTTTACTGTGCACTTCCAAGAAGAGTGTGATTCCATCTTGTCCATGTCACCCCACTTCGAAGTTGTAAAACAGTAAAATTCTCCATTAGCCTTCTCTTATTATGGATGAACAAACCCAGCTCTCAGCCTCTCCTCCTATACTGTGCTTTCCAGTCCCCTGACCATCTCGGTGACCCTCCACTGGATCCGGTACATCAGTGTCTTTCTTGTACAGGGGAGCCCAAAACTGGGCACGATACTCCAGATTTGGTCTCACAGGAGCCAAACAAAGTCATAGAATCCCTTACAGTAGAATCACTTGCCTTGATTTGGCAAGGCTTTCAACACCATCTCCCATAATATTCTTCTATCCAAATTGCAACATAAGAGTCTGGATGGGTGGACAACTAAATGGATAAGAAATGGGTTGTATGGTTGGGCTCAGAGAGTGCTGGTTAATGGTTTGTACTCTAAGTGGAGGCTGGTAACAAGTGCAGTACTGCAGAGGGCTGTTCTGGAACCTGTTCTGTTCAACATCAGTTACCCTGCAGACGTAGAGGAGACTCTGTACAAGTTTGGACATGACACCAAACTTGGGAACTAGTTAATACATTGAAGACCAGGACTGCAATCCAGTGAGATCTACAGAAGCTGGAAGAATGGGCCAACAGGAACCTCATGAAATGCAACAAGGGCAAAGGTGCTGCCCCTTCTCAAGGGCACAGGCTGGGGCCTGCCTGACTGGGAGCAGCCCTGTGGGAATTGACCTGGGGGTCTTAGCAGACACAAGCTGTGTCTTGGCAGACACAAGCCAGGGGAGGTTTAGGTTGGAAATTAGGAAAAATTTCTTTACGGAAAGGGTGGTCAAGAATTAGAACAGGCTGCCCAGAGAGGTGGTGGAGTCACCATCCCTGGAAGCGTTCAAAAAACGGGTAGATGTGGCACTTCGGGACACGGTTTAGTCTAGTCTACCCTTGATTGGCTTAGAGTAGACTTGGTAGTGTAGGTTAATGGTTGGACTGGATGATCTTAAAGGTCTTCTCCAACCTAAACGATTCTATGATTCTATGATTCTATAAGCTGAGCATGAGCCAGCAGCGTGCCCTGGCTGCAGAGATGGCCAACGGTGCCCTAGGAGGTATTTACGGGGTACAGCCAGAACATTGAGGGGAGGGATTACCCCCTGCTACTTGGCATTCATGAGATTCCATCTGAAATACTGCATCCAGTTTTGAGTTCCTCAATATAAGAAAGAAACTAATGAATGAGTGAGTTCAGCAGACGGAACTGGCTGAGGGCTGTAGCATTTGCCCTGCGAGGAGAGGCTGAGGAACTGGGGCTTGTTCAGCCTGGAGGAGAGATCGTCTCAGGGGTGCTTAACAACAATGCCCCGGTACCAATGAGGGAGTTATCAAGAAGCGGGAAGGGGACTCTTCCCAATGGAGCAAGGTGGGAAGATGAGAGACAGCGAGCATAAGGTGAATTCAGAGTGGCTATAAAGAAGCAATTTTTCAGTCTAAAAACAGGCAGGCAGTGGAGTAAGCTGCCCAGAAAGGCTGTGCAGTCTCTGTCTCAGGATGTTTTCAAGACCCAACTGGATAAAGCCCTCAGTAACCTGGTCTTACCACACAGCTGACCCTGTTTTGAGCAGGGGGATGGACTAGACAATTCCTGAGGTCCCTTGCAGTTTGCATTTATGACCCCATCTCTGTATATGTGGTTGAACTTCTTAGTGCAAGGGCACACTGCTGAATCATGTTCAACTCATCCACCAGGACTTCCAGGTCCTTTTCACAAAGCAAGAATACAGCTTCTCTTTAAAAAAGGGAAAACAGGAAGAAGTAGAGACAAAGAACCCAAAGCTTTATAAAAAATGCAGCTTATGTTTCTGGAAAGATAATCATAAAATCTATGTGTTAATATTTAAAAAACATAAGTAAGGGTCAGCACAGAATTCTTAGGAATTTATAAAAGTATGGAATAAATTGTACTAATTGTTCTGTATTTGGACAGAAATAATTTTAGTGTTGAATACTTTCCATCTCATTAATTTTAGAACTAAAAAAACTCTGTTCTCAAACATTTGAAAATTCCATCAAGAAACTGAAATGATAGATTTTTGACCGCTTTTCTTGAAAAGTTATGTCAGTTTTGCTTCCTACAGGAGAAAGTGACATTGAGAAGATCCTTTCTATCAAATAAATGACAGGCAAACAGAAACCCAAAGATTAGTCTTCTGGATTTTTTTTTACTTTTTAGATAAGTGTTGGACATATATTTTTCAAAAATATTTTGTTTTGTTGTTGTTTTGTTTCATGAGAATATATTTCTTTTTCCAGCCATTTTTTGTGTCATATGAGCTTAAGAGCTGTCACTGCTTTATTGAGCTGGACAGTAAAAAAGCTTTCAGTTCTGTCCTAACCCTGAGAAACTTTTTGAATGCATTTGCACTCTAACATATATCTCTTAAATGCTCAGTCTTCTGTGATATCAACAGTGAATCTGTCCTTCAGAGTGCAACTAAGGTTTTAATGGCAGCACTCAAAAGTGCTTCAAGCTTGTTCTTCCTACTTTCCATTTCTAGGACTACATCATGCAGGACTGATTCCTAAACAGTTAAAACAAAGGTATGTCTAGTGCTCAGAAACTCTTAGTAAGTCAATGAAAGTGCAGTGTGAAAGACATAAAGCATCAGCAAAATTGTTAAAAACTGAAGCTCTTATTGCCATTTTTTATTATTATTATGCTCTTTCCTGTAATAAATTAGAGGTCAAAGTTTCAGAAATGTACTGTAATATAAAATAAATATCAGTCAAACAACCCATGTAAAGCAAGGCCCAAGTATGAGCCTCTAGAGCTGTAATAAAAGTGCTTTCATGGAGTTTCTGTAAAGGATTTCAGTGAAGGTTGAGGGAAAAGGGACTGCTGAATGGTTTTATAGATAGCAATACTTTCTTTTTTAATGCAACATAAATTTTATCTTACATGACACTCTTCTCCAACTTTTATTGTTTTAATAACATAAACGGTGAGACTACCAATGGGATTTGTGTGCTCAATCCTCATTAATTTTAATAGGAACTGGTCATCAAAACCCCTTAGGCAACCCTGAAAACATCAGCCAAAATTTCCTGCTGTATTTGAGAGCAAACCACAAAATCAACAAAGCCCAGGAAAGTTCTCCCAGCTGAAAATCTGTGCGCATGTTAACTGGATTCCCACAGCACTGAGTAGAGCATACAGAGAAGGCTGAATCCCTTTTCAGGGCCCTGACTCATGAAGAATGCAAACAGAAGTGCTCTGTAACAAACACAGGTAACACAAAATATGATCAAAGCTAGACTGTCTTACCCACTGCTGTTGAAGCATCTTGCTGTATTTGACAAATGCAGAATGCTTGTGAGTAAATGATGAATGTGTTTGAGGTATAAAATAAAGAATCATCAGACAACTTTAGTAAATCAGCTTAAGTTTTAATTTACCACAGTGAAATCACAGCTTTAGTGGTCAAGATTTTAATGGGTACTCAACAGCCTGAGACTACAATGAAGCCTCACTGAAGTCTGTGATCATTTGGTAACCATTAAAATCAATAGGCAGCCTTCCATAATTCCAGGATATGCTGCATCAGGTCACTGGGTTAAGATCTGCTTTTACTAGATACACCAGCTGCATTAATAAAGTATTTCCTCTCCATGTCTATAACAATTCTATGTATGTAACATTATGATGTCATACTTTTCATTAACGTATTATATCCCCTAATCTGTAGCTGCCAGAGTTCAAATTAAGGTTCCTGTAACAAAATAAATGAGAATGAAATACCTTTTTTTTTTTCAGTAAATAAAAATTATGAATCATTTGTCTAGAGCTGAGATGAACTTGTTTTTTTTAACATCAGTCATCCTCTCAAAATGTCCACACATACTTTCACGTTATTGGATTAGTATTCCATTACAGTTCTTTTTCAAGTAAGAAAATGTTTTCCCAGGATATGAGCAAGTGTTTTGAGAGTCAAAGATATCATAGACTTTAGTTACAATAGTAGTGTTCATTGTTCATCTCCTTCAATAATTCTGTGGGAATATATGACAAAAATAATACCTCTCTGTTTTCTTACTTAGTGGAATTAGAAATCTCAAACAGTATGTTTTTGCTAGTTTTAGGCGGCCAAGTTTTAGTCAAGGGATTAAACAGGAGTTCTGGTAATATTGTGTTCACATATTTTTGTCCGAAGAGCTCCTAAATCTTTTTAATGATGCTACATATCAAAGTGAATTTTAGAAAAATCCAGTCCTAAAGAGATTAACATTTTCAGAATGGTCCCATTATAGAAATTGTGCATCCTGTTCTATTAGTTTTATATTGTTGTTAATTAATAAATTTCAATCAATGTGTTTAAGTAAGCAAGAGTCTAAAATGTGTTGTGCTGGAGAAGTTACATTTTTCCATTAGTAAAAACCAAAAAGTAAAGTATCTCTATACTTTACCATGGAATACAAACTAGTGGGATTGTCAAGGACATTAATCTTTAATAGAAAGATCACGCAGTTGTCTTTCTGGAAAATTTTAATTTAGAATGTACTCTTCGATAGCTTGATGCCAGTCTTCATCTTCCTAACGTTACATTTATTTTCTTTTACTTTGAGAAGGGGGTGGAGGGAGGAAAAGGGGAAGTGTAGCCTTGCTGTGAAAGTGAAATGCAAAGGAAGTGCCACTTCTGTAAAGAAGAAAAATGTTTTCAAACAACTGTTTTCAATTTGTGAAGTAATATCATATGATAATATATTCCATATTCCACTTTTAGTCAAGCAGCTTCATTCTTCAATTGACTGCAAAAGTGCTTGGAATAATTTTTGCTGGCTGTATCCAAAGTCCTCTTTTCTTGAACAAACTTTCGAGGGCCTGAATGAATATTGTGCTGTAAACAATTCTTGCCTACAGACTGGCATAAAACCAGTAAACCCATTAAATCTTTTTTTGATATTTTCAACTGTCTCCATCACTACTGAAAGTTCTTAGTTGTGCTGTAATCTGCTATTTTTTGTCAGATAAACTAAAAGCATGTAATTGTGTCATAAAGATCTTAAATGCAACATTTTAAGGACTAAAATGTGACTTTGAGGCTAAACACACAAGTCGAGGAACAAACCCCCACAAAGAGAGGAGAAGGGATCTCTCCAAATGCTGGATTTCAATGTGTAGTCTGAGAAAGTTTTTGCCTCTGCATTATTCCTTACTAAAGTCTTGCCACTAAAGGCAAAAACTGACATGGACTTTTGCAGTCATAATTACACCCCTGCTTGCTAATCAAAAAGCTAAACTGATATTCAGACATGTAACTCTTGGAGTAAGGACAGCTGTAAATTATTATTTCCTTGGAGTGGAGACTATGGGAAAGGACTGGTTCAAAGCCTTGCTAGCATGAATTAGAGCAAATCCAGGCTTTCCATCAGGTGTTCCAGGGCTCAATGAGAAATAAGCAAAACCTTGCTGAAGATTTTCCTCGGTGTATCTGCGTTTACCCGATGTTGGAATACTCCAGATCTCTTCTCATGAAGTCTGTTCACTTTCTAAGGGATAAAATCTACTTTTATAGAACATCTTAACCGACAGGATCCTCGGTGTCTTCAGATGTGTCCTCTTTCCCTTCACTTAACTGATTTAAGGCTCTCCTCGGTACTGAAGCCCCATTGTTGAGGTTGAATAATTTAATCCTATTTAGGAAAGTCTTAGGTTTTGGTATTAGATTCCTTCTCAACTGTGATGTGTTTTTATCATTGTCTTGACACAGCACTGACTACAGTGTTTATGACAGAGAAGAATGTGGGATGCTCCAGACTGCCAGTTTTGTGCATTTCCAGATCTTTGTGCCTCACCAGCAGATCTGTGTGCAGTTTGTAGTCCCCCAAATTGTCCAGCCCATTTGAGATTGTCATGCAGTTGAGAAGCATTATGCTTTGATTTATAAACACAGTGATAGTCTGTTTTGAGATAGCAGAAACAAATTAAGCAAAGTAGAGGGAGATTGGGGGTTATTTACTTGTCTTTTCTGTCAAAAAAGCATAGCTGTGGAAATGCAGTGCATCTGGCAATGTGTAATATTATTTTTGTTGACAAAATGTAGAATGTCTTCGGTCTGATAATGAATAGATTTAAAATCTCTTGGAGACAGAGGAGTTACAGATGGGCATTGCTCATCTCCCCTTCCTATGAGGAAGATTTGAACAATTCCTGTCTTTTTCTGAACTCAAGCAGATTTTGTGCTTGAGTTCTGCTGTCTTTACCAAAATGCAACAACAGAGAATAGTACAGCTAGAACAGCTATCTACCTGCTATCTGTGCATTTTACAGCTATTAAAAGAAAAAAACTTTCTCTTGCCTATTGCCCCAACCTATCCAAATCACATGTACAAGACAATAAAATATGGAACTTACTGAAGTCATTTGGACTAAATCCTGAGCTTCTGACCCAGAATGTAGTAGAACAAATTTTCAAGACTTGTTTGTAACCATATGAAAATTTTGAACTCCAGAACAGAGTGGAACCTTACCGATTTAAATGTTTCTGAAGACTATTTATCATTCTCCAGGTTAGCGAAAGTCCCTATTGGTGTGATGCAACAGTTGCTAATGTTAAGAAGATATTTCTCATATGGATTATTGAGTTGTTCCTTTTACTGAATGTTGGTAGGAGACAAAAAAAAAGGAAATAGTAACTTTTTAGCCTGTGTAGAATAGAAATTCTTGCAGAAGATTTGGGAGACGGATAACACCACAATAGCCAAGGGCTATTGTGCATTATGCCCACCTAACCACAGTGAAGAAACTAAAATATGTGTTCAGTATGCAAATATGACTAGGAGTCAGTGGTCTTACCTCCATAAATAGTGAGCAGTCCAAGAGCCCTTTGAGCTCTCCTGCACAGCAGCGGGCTGCACACCAGGATCTCCCCTTGAGTAAGGACAGCTCTCAAGATCACTCCTCGAGGCTGAGAGATTCCTTGCTGAAACTGATCCTTGGTAAGTGATTAACAGCATGCTAAACTTAGAAATCTTAGCTAAGTGATACAAAGGATTGATTGTGCATGTGTAACCCTTTAGACATAAACCATTGATCAAGCCTGGGACTACGACTGGATCCAGCCACACCTAGACTCCTCTCTGAGAAGTTTAGAAAGCAAGGGGGTCCTTTCTGAACCTCATGACTCAACGGGAGGGTCTCCCTGGCAGTTTTGTTTGACCCTGTCCTCTATGCAGTAAATAATCAAGTGTACCTGGCCATCGAAACTTGTTAAACCACTGTCATATTTACCATTGAACCTTGTTAACTCACTGTTTCATATAAATACAGTATATTTTTTGCTTCTCTCTTATGAGTGAAGTGCATCACTCCATCTGCTACATGTCCCTTGTGGGAAAAGCTTCCAGTATACACACACATTTTGCCAGCATTTCAGACTTTATTAAAGAATAACCACAAAACTAATCACTGAAAAATCTAAGCAGGATCCAGTTGTTAATTGTTTTTTCATACCATAAACTAAACCTCCTCATTAGGAATGTCACTGTATTGCACTACCAACTATTTTTAAAAAGGGACCAGTTCTAGCAATACTTTGAACATATATCATTGTAGATTTCAGAATGTCCACATAATTCCATATAAAAAGAAAAACAAATGACAAGCTGAACAAAAGTGTGCATAAAAGAAAAACGTGGTTTAAAATTAGTGGCATAAGTTATCTGATTTTCCTGAAAAACAGAGCAGTTGAAATTCCTAGGAAATTCAAAAGTCACAATGAAATACATTCTATAGCTGAAAAGCATGAAAAAAGAACTGTAAGGTCCCACATTTTAACAGCACATTTTTAAGGGCTCTCACAGCCCTCCTGGAGCCCTACATTAAACAGCTATACAATTCCTCATCGCTGGCTTGAGACTTCTCTTTCAAATTAACTCTCCAGAATGATTTAGTGGCTAAAAGCATTGTTCAATTTGGAAAGCTTCATTTGCAGGTTTTTCCGATCAAACAACTTCACAACATACCTTTGGTCCACTTTTGCTTTTAATTTAAGACTTTCCAAAATTCATGTGACAGAGGTGACAGCAGGTGCCCAGGTGCCAGCAGCGGCAGCAGCGGGGGGCAGGGGGGTGGGCGCTGCCGGGCGGCCCCTGCGAGGAGCGGCCGGGGCTGCCCCGCGCCGGCCCCAGCCAGTTCCAGCCGGTTCCACGCAGTTCCAGGCGGCCCCAGCCGGTTCCAGGCGGTTCCAGGCGGTTCCGGGCGGCTCCCAGGGCCCCAGCGCAGGGCAGGGCCGAGCCCCTCAGCCCCGGGCGGGCGCCTCGGGGAAAGCCTGGGGGAGGAAGGGCAAAAGTGCAGCTGCCCGGCAGCCGGGGCTGAGGGAAACCCTGGGAGAAACAGCCCTGCGAGCCCCGAGGGGAGAGCGGGAGGAGGGCAGGGGGGCCCCGGGCGCCCCGGCAGAGGTGCCCCTGCGGCCCCGGGAGGGACCCCGCTGGGGCAGGGGTTTCCCTGCAGCCCGGGGGAAGGCCCCAGGCTGGAGCGGGGAAGAGCCCGAGCAGGGAGGAGCGGCAGAGGGGGCTGCTGGGGGCTGGCCGCAGCCCCCCATGACCCATCCCCCTGCACTGCTCCGGAGATAGAGGAATCATAGGATTACGGAATCACAAAATGCTTTGGGTTGGAAGGGACCTTTAGAGGTCATCTAGCCCAACCCCCCTGCAGGGAGCAGGCACAGCTTTAACTACATCAGGTTGCTCAGAGCCCCATCCAACCTGACCTTGAATGTTGCCAGGGATGGGGCTTCCACTACCTCTCTGGGCAACCCCTTCCAATGCTTCATCACCCTCATTGTAAAAACTTTCTTTCTTATATCCCGTCTAAATCTATCCTCCTTTAGTTTAAAACCATTACTCCTTGTCCTGTCACAACAGGCCTTGCTAAAAAGATTGTCCCCATCCTTCCTATAGGCCCCCTTTAAGTACTGAAAGGCCACAATTAGGTCTCCTCTCAGCCTTCTCCAGGCTGAACAACCCCAACTCTCTCAGCCTGGCCTCATAGGAGAGGTGCTCCAGCCCTCGGATCATTTTTGTGGCCCTCTTCTGGACCCGCTCCAGCAGGTCCATGTCCTTCTTGTGCTGAGGGCCCCAGAGCTGGACGCAGCACTCCAGATGAGGTCTCACCAGAGCAGAGCAGAGGGGCAGAATCACCTCCCTTGACCTGCTGGCCACGCTTCTTTTGATGCAGCCCAGGATTCGGTTGGCTTTCTGGGCTGCAAGTGCACACTGTTGGCTCATGTCCAGCTTTTCATCCACCCTTATCCCGAAGTCCTTCTCCGCAGGGCTGCTCTCAATCCCTTCATCCCCCAACCTGTACTGATATCGGGGGTTGCCCCGTCCCAGGTTCAGGACCTTGCACTTGGCCTTGTTGAACCTCATGAGGTTCACACAGGCCCACCTCTCCAGCTTGTCCAGGTCCTTTTGGATGACGTCTTGTCCTTCTGGCGTGTCAACCACACCACTCAGCTTGGTGCCATCTGCAAACTTGCTGAGGGTGCACTCAATCCCACTGTCTATGTTATTGATGAAGATTTTAAACAGCACTTGTCCCAATACAGACCCCTGAGGGACCCCACTTGTCACTGGTCTCCATTTGGACATCGAGCCGTTGACCACGACCCTCTGGACGCGACCATCCAACCTTATTCCTTATCCACCGAACAGTCCACCCATCAAATCCATACCTCCCCAATTTAGGCAGAAGGATGTTGTGGGGGACTGTGTTGAAGGCTTTACAGAAGTCCAAGTAGATGACATCTGTTGCTTTTCCCTTTTCCACTGATGCAGTCACTCCTTCATAGAAAGCCACTAGGTTGGTCAGGCAGGACTTGCCCTTGGTGAAGCCATGCTGGCTGTCTCGAATCACCTCTCTGTCCCCCATGTGCCTTAGCATAGCTTCTAGGGGGCTCTGCTCCATGATCTTCCCAGGCACAGAGGTGAGGCTGACAGGTCAGTAGTTCCTAGGGTCCTCCCTTCTTCCCTTTTTAAAAATGGGCACAACGTTTCCCTTCTTGCAGTCAGCAGGGACTTCACCTGACTGCCATGACTTTTCAAATATTATGGAGAGTGGCTTGGCAACTACATCAGCCAATTCCCTCAGGACTCTAGGATGCATCTCATCAGGTCCCATAGACTTATGTACATTGAGGTTCCTCAGGTGGTCTCAAACCTGATCTTCCCTTACAGTGGGAGGGTCTTTACCCCCCTGCTCCCCAACTTGCGGTCCATCGTCTCAGGAGGGGTAAGGAGAGAGGTTGCTGGTGAAGACTGAGGAAAAAAAGTTGTTGAGTACCTCAGCCTTCTCCTCATCTGTTGATACTAGGTCACCATTCTTGTTCATCAGGGGGGTATGCTTTCTTTAACCGTCCTTTCCTGGTTGACATACCTGTAGAAGCCCTTCTTGTTATTCTTTGCATCCCTTGCCAAGTTCAGCTCCATCCTCGCCTTGGCCTTCCTGACCCCATCCCTACACAACTGGGCAGCATCCCTATACTCCTCCCAGGATACTTGTCCCTGCTTCCACTGCCTATGCAGTTCCCTCTTGCTCTTTAGTTTGACCAGCATGTCTCGACTCTGCCGTGCTGGTCTCTTCTATTCCTTGCCTGATTTCTTACACCTGGGGACTAAGGGCTCTTGTGCTCTATGGAAGGTGTCCTTAAAGATCTGCCAGCTCTGTTCTGTTCCCCTGTCCCTGAGGACCGTTTCCCAGGGGGTCTTTCTGACTAACTCCTTGAAGAGCTGGAAGTTTGCTTTTCTAAAATTTAGGGTCCTGACTATACTCCTTGCTTTTCCCATGTCCCTCAGGAGCAAGAACTCCACCAATGCGTGATCACTGCAGCCCAGGCAGCCTCCAATCTTGACGTCACTGATGAGCTCACTTGCACTGGTGACCATCAGGTCCAGTATTGCATCCCCTTGGGTAGGGCTGCCTATTGCCTGGCTTAGGAAGTTATCCTCAATGCATTCTAGGAATCTCCTGGATTGCCTACAGCTCACCGTGTTGCTTTTCCATCAGATGTCGGGGTGGTTGAAGTCCCCCAGCAGGATGACAGTCTGCAAGCATGAGGTCTCCTGAAGTGGGAAGAAGAAAGCTTTGTCAGCAGGCTCCCCTTGATCATGCAGCCTGTAGTAGACACCAACCACAATGCTCCTTTTGTTGCCTCTGTCTGATTCTTACCCATAAGCTTTCGACCTGCTCATGGCTATTCTTCAGGGACAGCTCTTCACACTCTTATCGATTTATTTATGTAGAGGGCAACAACTCCACCCCTCCTTCCTTCCCTGTCCCTTGCCCATGATTTGGCAGGACTCATTGAGAGGGCTTTAAACTAGGTTCAAAGGGGGAAGGGGATATAAACGGGCCTGCTAGTGAGGAGCCCAGGGGCTGCATGGCAATGTTGGGGGTGAAATCGATAGCACATCTCAAGTGCATGTACACCAATGCACACAGCATGGGCAACAAACAGGAGGAGCTGGAAGCCCTTGTGCAGCAGGATAGCCATGACATAGTCACCATCACAGAAACGTGGTGGGATGACTCTCATTGACTGGAGTGCTGCACTGGATGGCAGAAGCTCTTCAGAAGGGATAGGCATGGAAGCAGAGGTGGTAGGGTGGCTCTGTATGTTAGGGAGTGTTTTGACTGTATAGAGCTCAACAGTGGTGATGATAAGGTCGAGTGCTTATGGGTAAGCAGGAGGAGGAAGGACAACAAGGCAGATGTCCTGTTGGGAGTCTGCTATAGACCACCCAACCAGGATGTAGAGATAGATGAAGCGTTCTACAAGCGGCTGGCAGAAGCCTTGCAATCGCCAGCCCTTGTTCTTGTGGGGGACTTCTTCAACTTGCTGGACATCTGCTGGAAATACAACACAGCAGAGAGGCAACAGTCTAGGAAGTTCCTAAAGAGTGTGGAGGATAACTTTCTGACGCAGCTGGTAAGCGAGCCTACCAGGGGAGGTGCCTCGCTTGACCTGCTGTTTACAGACAGAGAAGGACTCGCAAGAGATGTCGTGGTCGGAGGCCATCTTGGGCTTTGTGACCACGATATGATAGAGTTCTCGATTCTTGGTGACGTAAAGAGGAGGGGCAGCAAAATTGTTACCATGGACTTCCGGAGGGCAGACTTTGGCCTGTTCAGGACCCTGGCTGGGAAAGTCCCTTGGGAGGCAGTCCTGAAGGGCAAAGCGGTCCAGGAAGGCTGGGCCTTCTTCAAGAAGGAAGTCTTAAGGGCGCAGGAGCGAGCTGTCCCCATGTGCCATAAGACCGACCGGCAGGGAAGACGACTGGCCTGCTGAACAGGGAGCTTTTGCTGGGACTCAGGGAAAAAAGGAGAGTCTACCGCCTTTGGAAGAAGGGGCAGGCAACTCAGGAGGAGCACAGGGATCTTGTTAGGTCATGCAGGGAGGAAATTAGAAAAGCAAAAGCCCAGCAAGAACTCAATCTGGCCACTGTTGAAAAAGATAATAAAAAATGTTTTTATAAGTACATCAACAATAAAAAGAGAGCCAAGGAGAATCTCCATCCTTTGCTGGATGTGGGGGGAACATTGTCACTGAGGATGAGGAAAAGGCTGAGGTACTTAATGCCTTCTTTGCCTCTGTGTTTAATAGCCAGACCAGTTATCCCCAGGGTACTCAGGCCCCTGAGCTAGAAGACAGGGACAGGGAGCAGAACGGAGCCCTCATAGTCCAGGAGGAAGCAGTTAACGACCTGCTATGCCACCTGGACATTCACAAGTCTATGGGGCCAGATGAGATCCACCAGAGAGTATTGAGGGAGCTGGCAGAGGAGCTTGCCAAGCCACTCTTCATCATCTATCAGCAGTCCTGGTTAACAGGGGAGGTCCCTGATGACTGGAGGCTCGCCAATGTGACGCCCATCTACAAGAAGGACCAGAAGGAGGACCTGGGGAACTACAGGCCTATCAGCCTGACCTCAGTGCCAGGAAAGATTATGGAGTGGTTCATATTAAGTGCACTCAACAGGCAAGTGCAGATCAACCAGGGGATCAGGCCTAGCCAGCATGGGTTCATGAAAGGCAGGTCCTGCTTGACCAACCTGATCTCCTTCGATGAGCTGGTGACCTGCCTGGTGTATGAAGGAAAGGCTGTGGACGTCATCTGCCTGGATTTCAGCAAAGCCTTTGACACTGTCTCCCATAGCATTCTCCTAAGGGAGCTGGCAGCTCATGGCTTGGATGGGCGTATTCGTCGCTGGGTAAGAAACTGGCTGGATAGCCAAGCCCAGGGAGTAGTGGTGAATGGAGTTAAGTCCAGTTGGCAGCTGGTTATGAGCGGTGTTCCCCAGGGCTCTGTTTTGGGGCCAGTCTTGTTTAATATCTTTATCAACGATCTGGATGAGGGGTTGAGTGCGCCCTCAGTAAGTTTGCAGATGACACCAAACTGGGTGGGAGTGTCAATCTGCTGGAGGGTAGGATGGCCCTGCAGAGGGACCTGGACAGGCTGGATCGATGGGCCGAGGCCAATTCTATAAGGTTCAACAAGGCCAAGTGCCGGGTCCTGCACTTGGGTCACAACAACCCCATGCAACACTACAGGCTTGGGGAAGAGTGGCTGGAAAGCTGCCTGGCAGAGAAGGACCGGGGGGTGTTGGTCGACAGCCGGCTAAACATGAGCCAGCAGTGTGCCCAGGTGGCCAAGAAGGCCAACAGCATCCTGGCTTGTATCAGGAATAGTGTGGCCAGCAGGAGCAGGGAGGTGATTGTCCCCCTGTACTCAGCGCTGGTGAGGCCACACCTGGAATACTGTGTCCAGTTTTGGGCCCCTCAATACAAGAACAATATTGAGGTGCTGGAGCGTGTCCAGAGAAGGGCAACGAAGCTGGTGAAGGGTCTGGAGCACAGGCCTTATGAGGAGCGGCTGAGGGAACTGGGGTTGTTTAGCCTAGAGAAGAGGAGGCTGAGGGGAGACCTTATTGCTCTCTACAACTACCTGAAAGGAGGTTGTAGTGAGGTGGGTGTTGGTCTCTTCTCCCAAGTAGTTAGCGATAGGACGAGAGGAAATGGCCTCAAGCTGCACCAAGGGAGGTTTAGATTGGATATTAGGAAAAATTCTTCATGGCAAGGGTAGGCAAGAATTGGAACAGGCTGCCCAGAGAGGTGATGGAGTCACCATCCCTGGAAGTGTTCAAAAAACGGGTAGACGTGGCACTTTGGGACATGGTTTAGTGGGCATGGTGGTGTTGGGTTGATGATTGGGATGATGATCTTAGGGTCCTTTCCAATCTTAATGAGGTCAGGCTGACAGGCCTGTAGTTCCCTGGATCCTCCTTCCGGCCCTTCTTGTAGATGGGCGTCACATTGGCAAGCCTCCAGTCATCAGGGACCTCCCTGTTAACCAGGACTGCTGATAGATGATGGAGAGTGACTTGGTAAAGCCACAAGATAGTGCTTTAGCACTTCCCACAGGTCTTAGTGCAGCTCATTACACTTATTTGTCCCTCACAGTACTCCTACAATGAAATTTCTTCTGTGTTTTTTCTATTGCAAGGAAAAGTTTTTTTTTCTTGAATGTGTCTCATGGGAAAAAGGTTCACGTTAGCGTGAATTTCCTTTGCCCATTGAAAGGAGTGTCAAAATTGTGTTGAATATGGTAAAATCAGGAAACATAAAAGACCAATTAACCAAGTTCTTTCACATTTTTCAGATCACAGATCAGATCCAAATAATCTTAAAGTTTTGGGAAGATTCACTGGACTTTGGATGAGGTCCTGAGTCTTTAGGTAAGTGACAGCCTGAAATGCAGCTGTAGAACAGAATGAGTGTGTGAATTTCACCAGTGGTAGGAAAGCAAAAGCTAATGAGCAGGAAGCTGTCATGAAAAGAGAGCTACCATGGGTGACAGCAGCAGCAGCAGAGTTGACACAAGGCCATAACACAGTCAGGGGTTCCTGATTTCCATCATGCTGAAGCTAAGCAGAGAAAGAAAGCAGCTGGACTTTTATGTGTTGCCTTTCTTTCTGAGATTTTACAGGTCATTAGGGGATAATAGTACCTTTAAAAGACATGACCAGTAGGAGATAGGAGAGGCTTGCTTGTTGAAATTTCTGTAATTGCTCACTCATGTTGGGTTCCTTGAAGAAATAAGTGGAAGGAGTTTTGAGGTAGTTGACCTCTCCTTGGAGAATGGTTTGTGTTCCACAGGGGAGTGCACAAAGAATTATCTCAGGAGTAGTGAAAGTGAATACATAAGGATTAAAATTAATCTCTGCAGTATATGGAAAACTAAATACTTCATGCACTTCTTACTTTTCACAGACCACTACCATCCTTAAACCTTATTGCATATTTTGCTATATTTTACTAAGATTTGCAGTAAGTTAGAGAAAGAACATTAGAAATTATTTCTTTGAAATCACCTGCCTACAGTTTTCTGGCAGGTTAAAAGGATATTTCAGTTCAAGCAGTGAAGACTGGTCTGATTATTGCACTCAGGAGCTCTTTCAAATTAGTATTAGTTATAACTACTGAGAAAGATCAGCTCCTCGGCTTTCTGCTCTACAACCATGGAGGAATTAATGTTGTCCCACTAACTTTCCTATTCATACCATTTTATGCAGATATAATTTTACATTGTTCTGGGATTTAATTCTCTCTGTCTTACAGCTTGATGAAGAGTTTTGCTTTAAAAAGGGGTTCAGCACATCCTTCTCTTCCTTTAGATTGCAATCACCAGGTCATGCATTTTTCAGTTGTTGTCTTCTGTGCATCACCTACTTTTTTCCATGCAAATCATTAGTCTTAAGTATAGATTCCACAGCTATATGGCAATCGGTGGGACTGATCATATGTGTGACATGCCTTTATTTTCCCTGAGTTAGCTCTAATGTTAGCATTTTTAGCTCACTTGGGTGCTCTATCAGGAGGGTGCAGTTTAACAGCTCTTCAGCTGTTAACGTAATTATTTTATGCAGTAATTCAATAACTGTGCAGCTTGGTTTCTCCTTAAAACCTAGGCTAAATCTTCAGGGCTTCACCTGAGACTAGGTAACTGGAATTGATGCTGCAGTGTGGATTCTCTGAAGTCTCAGGTTTTTAGACATTAAGGTGCATGTTTGTGGATGATAAAGATCTAGAAAAAAATGTGACTAGAGGAGTATGAGAAGGTTCAAGACCATGATGATCAGTGAGATGAACAAGAGATAGGATGTTGAAATCTGTGAGAGAGCTGTTAACAAAATAAGATGATCTCATTCAGGATAGCTCCAGGGGAGTCAGCTTATGGACCTAGTGTGCTACGTAAGTTAAGTATGAAGATGAAAAGCAATAAGACTATGATGACAAAAGCAATAAAAATGACTAACACCTCATCTTTGCCTCCCTGGTATGAGATTTTGATATGGAGAAAGATCATGACATTTGAAGGTCTGGGATTAAATGAACTGGTGTGTTACAGACCACACTTTCAAAAAAATTGTCACATTAAATTATGTTTTCATTAAGCTCCCTGTACAACGAAGTGTAATGCGAGAGAAGCACTCACTGGTCCTAATTTTGCTTTGGGTGGTTAGAAATGAAGAAGATTATGAAAAAATGATTTTTTTTTCCTCAGAATAAAAATTATCAAACTTCAGATAAATTAATATGTTCATACCACTTTTTTTTAATTCTAACTGCTTGGATTCTCATTTTTAACATAATATTTCATTTTTTAATAAATAGAATCAGAATATTTTCTGGAACTTGTTCTGGAATTTTGTTTTTTCTCCTTTATATCCTCCCTCTTCTCTTCCCATCTTTCCTTCTCCCCAGATAAAAGAACAATTTTAAAACTTTGGAATATACAAGGTAAGAGTGGCAGGCTGACTGTGACAAGAAAACAAAAAAAAAAATCTACAGATCTTTCTCAGAAATATATTGAGCAAGTAACAGATCTGCATATTTAAGTCTGTCCTTGAAGAAGGCTGGACTTTGGCTTTACAGAATTTTCAGTACACAGGTTAGGCATTCAAGCATTCTAGACAATGTTAATGCCTTCATTTACAAGCAAGCTGTAGAGAAATTAATTGTTTTTATTTCACATCTAAAATGTCACTGCTAGTTGTGTGGCTCATGGATGACTGTCACAAAATGAACTCGAGGCCTTTCTGATGTTTGTGGGAGTTTTGCCACTGACTGCAATACAACCAGAAGGTTACTCACAGCTGTTACTATAGTGATTGGAACTTATTTTTGTCTGACATTGTCAGAGAGTCCTTAGAAGTCTTGTTCCAGTTGATTTCCTGTACACAATTTGTGATGTTGTTGTTGTAATTAATAATGACAAAATTGATGATCAGCATTGCACCTATAGTGGGAATTCTCTTGGCTCTTTTGTGTGTTGTATGACTTAAATCCAGTATAAACATAGTGAATAACCTTGAAAGTGATAATCAGCACTAAGACAACAGCCTTTGTCTTTTCAGAATATCAGATCTACAAAGCACTCTCTACCAGAATATTTGTAAGGTTAGATCTGAATAAAAACTTATTTTGAAATCTTATTGGAAGGTTTTTCTCTGCTTTTGTCAAGGAGAATCTTTACATTGAAACAAAATATTTCTTTAAGGATTGGTTCACTGAAGAAATTTTGTTGATGCTGTTGATCTTATTAAGAAAACAATAATGAGGGAATTAAGGTTGGATGTACTACCATATTCTACCCAAACATCTCACATTCCCTAATCACTAACCTACCTAGTTTATTCTTTCTGAATGAGGCAGAGCTCCTACAGATAAAACGAATAGGAAATCAATGAGTTAAAAGAGAGTATCAGAATATTGTAGGAGATGAAGTTTCAATGACAGTGGCATTTGCAGACTATTCTCTGGTTTACGTCTCTGATTTATTTTTTTCCTGTGCAATATAGGCAGACTCTTGTACAGATCTGGTGAAAGTTGTATGGGTTTCCAAAGAGCAGGCACATCCTTTAAGAATGTAGTGAAAATTGTATGACACATTTACAAGTTATTTGAAAATACCATGTTAGACTGTGACCAGATTGTATTATGGAACCTTTATAGAGGGACAGAGTTAAGGTTAACTTTTGTAATTTGAATCTGATATTTACTCTGTTAGAAACACTGATCAATAAACAACTCATATATCCTATTGTTGTATTTCTTACATACTACTAATTTCCATTGGGTGAAATGGCAAAACTGCTCCATATGTATGTAACTATGTTGCCCTCTTGTGACCAGCTCTCTAAAATAAGAAGCCATAGACCACTAAAAGAACAGAACTTGATTTAAAATAATAATAAAATGAAATACGGATGGACTTAACATCACTTGCACATTTGTTTTATACTAAACAGAGCAAAATTTTTATACTTTCTAAACGTGATGTTAAATATTTGTCATATGTATGTTGTTTCTATTCCTTTGTGATCCTAGTGTCAATTTTTTTGTGGTTTTCTCTTAACATTTCACTGTCCCTAGGTGCCCTACTAATATAAAAACAACATTCATAACCATGTAGGAGCATTTTATGCGTTGACTATGATGCAATGAGATTAATGTACTTTTATTAAATATGTATTATATAAGCCATCAAGCATCAAGTCATTCTGGTTTTGGTTCTTTAACTCCTGTCTATGGTTCAGATACTGGTTGTTTCAAGTAGGCAAAACTGTAGTGAAATCAATGTGTCACTTATTTCAGATGTAAATCTGATTAGGTTTTCTTTTGGGCATTGACGTTTGGTTTTGGCTTTGGTTTTGTTTTGGTTTTTTTTTTCTTCTTATATGCCAGCCATTTTCAAACTGGTTCCATTCCTTCTGATGCATATGTTGCTCACTTGGGTTAGTCAGTAACTCTTACAAATTTCACTTAAGAAGGAATTTTAAAATGGTAACTTTGACTAGTGCAAAGTGTGGTTGACTAGTTAAAGGATGGAATAGTTATGACAGATGGACCAGACTCTGAAAACTGAGAAACAGAACAATTAATCATAAATGAGGAATAATGCACACTGGATTATAAACATCCCCTGAAATTAGTTACATCTTCCGAGACCTCAGATGTTTTTGCATGTTAAGCAGAAGTCAGAACCAATGTCAAGTAATTTTCTGACTTTCTGCAGTGTTTTCCAATGCTTCAAACACAGCTAGGTCTGTTTTAATTTTCTTGCTGTGATTCAGAGTTTCCATGAGATCATAGGCTCTTGTCTTACTGTGTGTTATGATATGAAGTGTTCCTAACTCTTATTTACTTTAAAATATTTCATTGATGTCTAACGTGACCAGTCAGAAAATATTGAGTCTAAGACAAGAGAATTGGGGCACAAGGGGGGAACGCGCATGTGCATACACACATACATAATGCTTTGGATGGTATTCACCTGTCAAAAGAACACCTTGTTGTTTGATACAGAAGATATTGGAAATAGAATGTATCTTTCTCTTTTAGGCAAATGTTTAAGGAATGAAGCTACTGGCCTAGAAGGCTGAAACATTCTAGCAAACTACTCTTTCCTTAAATAAGGAAGACTCTAAGGGAAATCTGAGCAAATTAAGACCTGAGAGTTAATTCACCTAAACCAGTGATTAGTTCCCATTAGACTAGAATTGGTGAAGCCACCCCAGGTTACATTTTAATTAGAATTTTTGTTGCAGCTTTTACACAGAGAATGTTTGATTAAACAATCTACTTTAGAAAAGCATAAAATTCTTCTTCACTGTACTTTGGATCCACTCCTTAAGTCACAAAGATGTACACAGACTACGGAGCTTGTATGCCGCCTTCTTAATATTTGAGGGAAAGACAGTAAGTAAGTATATTTTTTTATTGTCAATAAATCTAGATACAGTAATTTCTAAAGAAAAATAAATCCATGATTTAGAAGGCCAAAACTCAAGTGCCAGGTAGCTGCTTAATGCTGCTTTTCCAATCCAGGATAAAGGTATTATTCAGTTGGAGTAAGAGGTTCTGGTGAAATATGGGTATGTTATCATTTTATCTGCAGTTGCGCCCAGCAGCATCACTGCTCGGATGGACAGAGTGTCTCTGTGCCAGCAGCTGAACTGCCCTCTGTGTGCGAGGATCTCTGAGCCAGCACAGAGGAGGGCACTCCTTGAGTTAAGGAGGCCTTCAGGAGCACGCTGAGCACAGTAAAAGCATACATCCATCGCTGTCAGCTCCTCCCTTGCTCCTTAACAAATAGTGTAGTGTCTTCAAGGCTTTTGTTTATTCTGTGAGTTTGGTGCATATGCAGTGAGTTGAAAGGAACTGTTTTGCAAAGGCAAAGCCCTTGGCCTGCCTTTACTTCATGAATTACCATTATACCTATGGAAGTGGTGCCTTTTGAAAGCATGAATATTTTGATTTAAATATCTTATTACAGCATTCCAAATGACCAGAGTATCTGGAGCTAGGAGTTGAGACAGATAATCCCAGCTCAGTTCCCTGCTGTCCTGACTACTGTAGAGTTTTGCACAGGCAGGTTGAGAGGAAATCTGGAAATCCAGTAATGCTAAAAGATGGTCATCTTTGAGACGGAGGGCAGAAATTAAATGGCAGAAAGTGTTCTCTGCAACAGTGTACCTATATGGATTTAGTTACAGGACAAAATTGTCTGAACTTACAGAGTAATAGGCAGGAATACTATTTTAAATCTTTCCACAGGAACTGTTGGATAAGAAACGTATATCAGCACGTTACTACATTATGCTAACATGTAGAAAGAAGTATTTTTCCTTGGAATTTCTCAAACTGGTAGGAACATTGAAACAATTTTTTGGTTAATTTCAATAATTGTCCTTTTGAATTTTTTTTGGTACATTGTTGGGTCTTTTTTGCAGTAAAGCATCTTCATCTCATGAGGTGGTTAATGAATGAATATTTTATTCATGTGTTTCAGATTCACTCAGAGTTTGACAGAGGTCTTTAACTGTTCATGTGTAAAGTGTGATACCTGTGGCTTAGAATAATACAGTCTAGATATAAATGTAAATTTTTATAGCTTGAAGAAGTCTTCCTATAAGCAACTTTATTTTACCTCAGGAGTCTTACAAAAATTTTCTATAGTTATTCATAGTTTAAGTGTTTAAACTGAATCATGCTGAGAGAATATGAGCCATTGATATTATTTATATTAAATATAGCTACTCATGCTGCCTCTTAATTGGCTTTTATGTGGGTTAGAGATAGTTTACAATAATTAAGCTGTAAGTAGGAGTTCACATAGGACTTCATGATCTCTAAAGAGCTTTTTCAGGGCTCAGATATGGATAGTGATGTTAAGACTGGAATCTTAAATAAATCATTATTAAAGATATATAAGTAGTGATCAGATTGGAAAATTGTATCCATTAGAAAATTAGAGAGGTTTCTTTATATTCATTAGCATCCCCTAATGCTTGACTAGAAGGTTTTTTTTAATGAAACAGCCACTTTAGTAGATATAATACATAAATCTCACACATGGATAGTCCAGCCTGATTTTAAAATCTTTGATTCTTACAAGAAGAATGAAACATAAGAAATGTCAATTTTCACTTCAAAAATTAAATTGTTGTGTTTGAATTCTTACCACTATAATGCAGGCAGTGTTAAGTTCCACAATTTAATTAAGATTTTCAGGGGTGTTAACCCATTATGGAAATCACAGATTGAAAAGAATGTACTAATCCTCATATAATTAAATCCATTTGGATCAAATTTTCTGTTCTTGATCAAAGCTTTTTGTTCTCTTTTAAATCATTTTTTTGTTTAGGTTTAGGTAAACAAAATAATTTTAGAAACATAGAATCATAGAATCGTAGAATGCTTTGGGTTGGAAGGGACCTTTAGAGGTCATCTAGCCCAGCCCCCCTGCAGTGAGCAGGGACAGATTTAACTACATCAGGTTGCTCAGAGCCCCATCCAACCTGACCTTGAATGTTGCCAAGGATGGGGCCTCTACCACCTCTCTGGGCAACCCCTTCCAATGCTTCATCACCCTCACTGTAAAAAAATTTCTTCCTTACATCTAGTCTAAATCTGTCCTCCTTTAGTTTAAATCCATTATTCCTTGACCTGTCACAACAGGCCTTATTAAAAAGATTGTCCTCATCTTTCCTATAGGCCCCCTTTAAGTACTGGAAGGTCACAATAAGGTCTCCCCGCAGCCTTCTCTCCTCCAGGCTGAACAACCCCAACTCCCTCAGCCTGGCCTCATAGGAGAGGTGCTCCAGCCCTCGGATCATTTTGGTGGCCCTCCTCTGGACCCGCTCCAGCAGGTCCATGTCCTTCTTGTGCTGAGGGCCCCAGAGCTGGACGCAGCACTCCAGATGAGGTCTCACCAGAGCAGAGTAGAGGGGCAGAATCACCTCCCTCGACCTCCTGACCACATCATAATAGCGTTCTTAAAAAAACAGGTAAGCCAGGACACAGCTATTTTTTATGACGTGCCTACACATTACAGTAGCTACTTTTTAACGGTTTTACACAGTTGTAACTTGTGAGCTTAACTTCACAGAAGTGAAGGAATTCAAGTAGGGAAACAAGATACAATAATGAGAAAGATTGTGTAACAGAGAAATGAAAGCAAATTGAACATTTTGGAGGATGGCAGAATGGCGGTGTTAAAAACTGGGATGCGTGTGAAGGAAAATATTTAGGAAAAGCAGGTTAGCAAAATAGAATATATGACATAAATATGTGAGAATGTTTCTTTTTTAATTGTTCTGAGTCATAGAGGAAATAGTATACAACTGTATAAAAAGAGATGTAGGGGGAAAAGGGATTCTGACAATGGCTTTTAAAGTCATTGGTGACCCAGATTTCAGATTATGGTATATATGATCTAAAGCTCAGGCCTGACTTCACCGTGTTCCTCTCAACAAATGTACATTAGATTCATGTACAACGAACATTTTGGGAATATGCTACTGTTATCTAAAGATGGGTGTTATGGACCTGCAGGACACTGTAACATGGGATGAGATCATATTTTTCAGAATGTGCAGTAAATCTTCAGAAAATCTTTTATCCTCTTTCAATGAATCTGTGTTTGTGCTGTGTAGCAGTCTAAAATTTGTATTTGAGCTCTGTTATATAAAATTGCTGGCATTGTGTGTGATAATCTAAATTATTTTCTGCTTTAGTCCTTCAAATATTATTTAGAAGTTTATATTACCAAAAGACAGTTAATTCAGAGGGCATTTTCTATGAGAGTTCAAAGTACATGGCACAATTCTGTTGGGAGAGGATAATTGCATATATTCTTACAGATGGTTAATTTGTTCCCCAGTTAAATATTTGGAACTGAACAATGTGAGTTGTGCTATATCCTATTTGGCTTGGAGTAGTTGAGATATGACATTTTTTCTGATAGGCAGGGTAGATGTTTAACTTGTATTAAACATGCCAGGCAATGGAGTTTGAAATATGTGCAAGACCTTGGAAAAATAAACTAATAATATTTCTTCACACACGAAGTGTAATTCTTGCCTGTGTACAGCTGGAGAGTGAGAAGCAAAGGTAGTTGTATGCCCCTTTTCCACACTGTCAATGTCATGGGTTCCTGGGGACTAACTTGTACTTCAGCTAGAACATAACACGAGTTCTTTTAAACATTTTGTGACTGACTCCAAATTACCGAAGCAGATTTTGCTCTGGAATCCCTTCCTAGTCACATAAAAAGGAAAATGTTAAGTGGGTGATCTGAGCTTTATACTGTATGAGAGATTTCTCTCTTAGCTTCTGACCTACTATAGGTACGCAGGGCCTTTCATCAAATTATCTGTCAGAGGAACTTAATGCTCATTATTATACCTATCTTAGTGGTGGCGATGTTAATGGAAAAAGGCAGCTAAGGAAACTTATCGTACAAAATTCAGAACCAGAAAGTGGAGTAGAATTTAAGACTCTTCTGTTCCATGTTAAATTCTAGATTCTGCTAAAATAAAATGCATTTAGGCTTTGAGAATACAGATATAACTACACACTAGAGACTAAATTCTTTTGTCCTTGTTCAAGCAAATCCTGCCCCCAGACTGAACTGGGAATTTAGATTGAGTGAAGACCACAGAATTGAGCCCTAAAGGAATATGGCTTACTGCAGTAAAAGACACAAGAGAGTTGGAATAAAAATACTGCTAGTAACATGTAACAAAGGAACAACATTACTTAGGGAAACATTCAAATGGGATGAATTAATTAGAAACAAGACTTTGATCTAATGCTTATGACAGTATTTATGTTCAATGTAACCTATAATTTGTATTACCTCAACTCTGTCATATACTTTTTCTATTTCCTAAACAGTGTTTGCCTATCTTTTACTGCTCATGAAAGAAAATGTTTTGCACTGTCAACATATTTGTTTGTTGTTAATAAAAGATTATAACTAAAAATATAATGATGTGTCAAACAGAACTAACCCTCCAGAGAAGCTAAGCAGATGGAAATAGTGCTGTGAAAATGAATGCATTGTAATTCAAATCATTTGTTTTTCCGCAACAAATTATCTTTAAGTCCCACCCACAACATACTAATGATGAAGCAGAACTAGAGCAAGCTTATGGATTGATTCTGCTATCCTTTACATTGGTATGAAACCTATATAACACCATTTGACATCAACAGAGTTATTTCAGATTTACAATAACATAAATTAGGGCTCAATAAGCAGAAAATTAGTAAAGCTAAGTGCTTTAAAGACATTTTAAGCTCAATGAAAGGTCTATTATCTCACTGATGAGCTCTATCCAGTTCCAGTTTAAAATCTGCTAGCTCTCAGAGAAAGATATGGATTAAGACTGCTTTGAAAACAGATCCATATTCATTGAAGTGACATTTTTAATTTCCTTTTTTAATGCATATTTCCATATTCGCGTTATCTGAATCTCTTTTTCATAGTTTATTCTCAAGCAAATATTTGTTAAAATACAGGAAATATTTGCACTCTGTGACAATTTTTTTTTTTTAAAGTATTATTAAGTGTTTAGGTTGATTTTACAACAAGCAAGACTGCACAACTTTTCGTATCTAAAATGTATTCTTCCATGTGAAAACCAACTAAGTATATTCCCATTACAGTCTTTATTCACAGAATTAAGAAACCAGTCATGCTAAGTATGAAGTCTGCATTAATATAGAGACGCTAACTGCAACTTCATTTATAGGTTTCCTAACTTAAGAAACCTGCATAAAGGAAGGCTACATTTTTTTCCTGGAAACATAATTTCATCTTTCTTTCCAAGGTCATTTAAAATCCATTCCTGTGTAAGGATTTATAAACATGGGCTTTGGTGTTCATGAAGAATTCTAGTGAATAAGGCTCAGGGAATTATACTAAGCACAGTTTCCTTCAAGAGATCATGGATTTCAGTTTTATTGCTTGATATGTCCATTTGTTCTGACATTTTGCTGAGTGTTGCAAAGCCAAACACAAATTATTTTCAAAACTGCCTTTGTTTCTTTTTCTTCTGGAAACTTTTAGCTTGCTCTCCACATTTCCCACTCCTCTCCTCTTTCTTTCATTGACTTTTAATGAAATTCCTAATTGGATTCTGATACTTTCCTCATTGATTCCAGGCAGATGTAACTACAAGACTTCTTATGGGAAACTTCAATGCTTATGACATGCCATGGGGTGAAGCCTACCTAAAAGCACTGCTCGTGTAAGTGAGACCTGGGCTACATCTGCCCACTATAAAGGTTACTCCAGTATGCAGAGGAAAGAAACAGAAGGAAAGAAGCAGGAATGAACTGTGTTAAATAACCCTTAGCATCATTACCTTCCTGTAACATCATTGGGGTGGGAGGCCAAAGAGCAATAGTAACCCAAGTAAGAACTGCTGGTTGGCCTCTAAGGCCATCTCTAAGATGGGAAAAATCACAGAAATAGTGCTGGGGCTACATGGATAGCGGGGTCATTCATGGTTTATGCTGACAATCTATTTGAAAAAAAAAAAAAAAAAGCAGTAAGTAGCTGAAATAGCAGCCCCTTCAGGGAGGTGGAAGGCATTGCCTGGTGTTGAACTGCCCTGGGCTGCCAGCCAGGACTTGGAAACATTGAAGTTGTCTAAACTGGGCTGAAGTTCTGGGTTTGGTTTGGTTTTGTTTATATTTTGTTTTTAGGAATGTGTGAATGCTGCAGGATGAAGATCTTAAAATAAAAATTGTTATCCACCTTTTAAATCTATTCTGCTTAATAAATGACATTTAGATTAAATGCTGTGGAGTGGTGTGGTTCTGTTCTTGTGCCTGCTCCGTCCAAATTTCCCTGTGTGAGACATTCTGGAGAATTTTTAATATGGTTTTCCTAATTGGGAATGGATCCAACTGTTGGTAAGAGAATCAGACTCATAGTTGAGGCAGGGTCTCTTCCTACTGCCAGTCTACAGAAAAAGACTTTTAAAAAATTTAGGTTCCCCAGAGACCTACTAAGACAAAAAGCAGGGTCTACAAATAAGGACTGAAACATTAAACGGCCCCAATCTCACTCCAGTATGCAGTCACTATGGAATCAAAATAAGAATAAATCTTTGTTTACTGCTGAGTAAAATTAGAGCTGGGTAAGAGCTTTTCTGATAAACTAGATATATTTTTTCTTTCTCTGTGAAGGTGATAAAGAGAACTTAGTTTTTTTAATTAAAGATCCTAAGTATAGAGGCATAGCTGGTAATTTATTGGTTTGGGCTAATTAGTTGATAGACTGCAAGAGCTTTATTTATTTTAATATTTTATAATAAATCTTACTACAAAATTCAAAGTACATGTTTTATTAGAAAAAACAAGTAACTTCAAATATTTTATCTGCCTTGCAACTATTGACATGGAAAAAATAAATATCCTTATTCAGTTGTTCAGTCAAAAAAAGTAACGAAAAATCCATACCATTTATTCAAGGCTTTGAATCACCTTCACTGAGCAAGCAACTGCTGCTCTTTGAGGCAGCTCCCAGGCATTTGTTATTGCCCCTCTTTCAGATGTTACTGCTATAGTAGTAGAGTCAGCAGAATGGAGTATGTGGAGGTGCTTCAGCAGTTCAAGTTTAGTTCAGCAAATTAGCTTTAATCTTTGATTAGGGGACTTGGGCCAGGAGTCTGGGCTGAGAATGGGAGTTGCTTCAGGGTTAGCATATGTTGAGTTCTTCCATAAGATGATGGTTTGTTCAATAGATTCAGCAATGTCTTAAACTACTGAAAAAAAATCACCAGATCTCATCTGTCAAAGATCTTACACTTTAGTGACCACTGTTACTGTCAAAATTAGCTTTATCAGTTTGGGGTTATTTACTTTTTTTTTGGCAAAATGATCTTGACTTTCAGTAGAGCTGAAATAATGTGATTCAAGGATGTTCTTCCTCTCTTCTCAAGTTAACAGAGCTCTTTTTGTCCTTCAGGTGTGGCCTGCTGCAAAGAAATATGTAAAATAACTAAGAGAGTTGTCATCTTTTGTGTGCCTGCCTTCTCTGTTGGTGCTGCTGCCCACTGAGTTTCCTTTACTCATCTGTTCTACCTCCTGGAAATGTGGTTATCTTACCATGTTTCAGAAGACAAATTGACAGAAAGAGTGTAAAAAATCATTTTATGGAGCGCTAGAAAATTTTTTAAACATTGTTATCAATTCTTCATCACTACTTTGCATTTCATTAACATAAGAAAGTAATTTACAGTTGCTGTAAGAAGTATGCAAACTATATTTTACAAATATTTATGTGTAGAATAGGAGTATTGGCTTTTTTGAAAACATGGGTACATGTTAATGCATAGAATCATAGAATCATAGAATGCTTTGGGTTGGAAGGGACCTTTAGAGGTCATCTAGCCCGACCCCCCTGCAGTGAGCAGGGACAGCTTTAACTACATCAGGTTGCTCAGAGCCCCATCCAGCCTGACCTGGAATGTTTCTAGGCATTGATGAGGCCTCCACTACCTCTCTGGGCAACCTGTGCCAGTGCCTCACCACCCTCATTGTAAAAAATTTCTTTCTTACGTCTAGTCTAAATCTATTCTTCTTTAGCTTAAATCTGTTATTCCTTGTCCTGTTACAACAGGCCTTGTTAAAAAGATTGTCCCCATCTTTACTGTAGGCCCCCTTTAAGTACTGAAAGGTCGCAATAAGGTCTCCTCGCAGCCTTCTCTTCTCCAGGCTGAATACCCCAACTCTTTCAGCCTGTCCTCGTAGGAGAGGTGTTCCAGCCCTCAGATCATTTTGGTGGCCCTCTTCTGGACCCACTCCAACAGGTCCATGTCCTTGTGCTGAGGGCCCCAGAGCCATGCAGTGGCCATTTAACTCAAACAGCTACAGTTGTTTACCATAACAATGAAATGGAGGAAATCAGAGCAGCCCCAACATGATCTATTCAGGACTTAATAGGGTATGGCAGTTCTTATAGCCCAGTATAGCAGAGAGTGTAAACCAGCAATAAATGCACAGTGTGAAAAGCTCATAGGTGTTTCCAGATGGTGTGATTATGGTGGGTCTGGAATTTCTGCTTAATTGCCTGTGTAGGCAGTCAGAGCAGGCCGTTAGAGCAAAGAGGAAGGCTTGCTGTTAGTAGTAGTACAGGTCACTACTGGAAATTTACCAGATTTTTCCTACCTTTTGTTCAGGTTTAACTGTGACTTGAACACAGCTGCTGGTTATAGAGTAATCTGCAATGAAGTGTATTTTTATACTAAAGTAAGTTCACTAACATATCCTTTTCTAATTAATATAAATAGTAATATATTATTTTAAAATCAATACTTTTTAAATACTAAATGATTGAATAATAAATTTGTAAATCTATACTTGAAGTTTTGCAGGAGGTGTATTTTCAAGAACACTAGAAGTCAAGGGGAAAAAGGTATTCCAAAAATTCTTCTGCCTGTACTGACCTAAACGACTTCATAAAGCATTTCTGGGCATTTTTATTACAATAGATTCCCATCTCATAAGTGGTTAATGAAGGTATTTTTCTGTAAGAGAATAATTCTACAAAGTAATTTTATATATGCTGAAAATATTTTTGATGTGTTTATTTTGTTGAAAATTTTAACATTTCACAATTTTCCTTGTATGTGTACCTACCTCAGGCTACCAAATGCAACTCTTAGAAATAAGCTCATTTTTTACAACTGTCAAAGAATATTTAGTAATCATTGGGCTCTCAGTTGATTTCTGTTGGAAAAAAAAGGATCGGGTGATACTCAGTAAATTTTCTTTATGTATAACTGTGTATGATCCTTAAAGAAAACTGAAAATGTTAATCCATTCATTCATTCTAGAAACATAAACTACAGGCAGCTGTGGATCACTGTTAGCTTTCCATTTGATCATAGCTTTTGTTGCTAAGATTCAAATATGTAATATAAATCCTACTCCAGTTGGTGTTACCTTATAACTACCCATCCCCAAGACATGATTCTTACAGTTCGTGGGAATTGGGAGGCTGAACTGATAACCTCCACTTTCTCCTGACTTACACTTAAGCCAAGAGTTTAGCAATAATTTGCCATTAAGTCTGTGAAGCATTAAAACTCTTCCTTCCTTCTTTCCTTGTTTGTTTGTTTGTTCTAAGACAATGTTCAGTTAGTATTGCAAGCACAGGGTACTTGTATTAGATCTATTAGCTTGCTGTTCATGTAGCAACAAGTATTGGGAATGCTCTGTAATATCTTGGTTTATAACTTGCAGCCAAATAGCAGGTGCAACTGTCATCTCAGGCTCTTCCCTGTTTACACTGAAATAAGCTCTCAGCTCGATCTTTTGGTCTCTATTTGCAGAGTGCCAGTCCTGTAAGGGTTGAAGTTCTTCCTGTCCCTTTGGCTGTGTTGCAAGTTACTAAACACGTTTTGCCAAACTAAGAAATTTGTCCTACTCTACTCTGAACACATTTTTTTCCTCCTGCATATTTTAAGGTTTGGTACAAATCCAAAGGGCAAAATCTCTTTTGTCTGAAGGTAAGCTGATTTTTGCATGATGTTGAAGCTTGATGATACTTTCTGGTTTATAATGCCACTGATCTTTGACTAAATTCTCCAACATACTGTTTCACAACAACACATTTTCTTTGTCCTATTTTTCAAATCCTTTCTTAAAGAAAATCCTGGTCTGTGAATTCTCTACTGCTCTGCACTTGGTGTTTCAAGTGAGAGAGATGGTACAGGGTTCTTTCTGGAACTCAGTAAGAAAGGCCGGACCACAAATGGTTTAATAAAGTGGCTGTTTAAATAAGATAGAATAAAAAGAGGAATATACATAGCAAGTAAATCTTACGTCCCTTCAAATACTGGGCACTCTGCATGCCTGCAGCATTGGACAGACCACAGATGGATTTCCTTACAGTGCACTGCACAGGTCCCGTCCATGGAGGATTGTCCTCCATTTTGGTCATTCGAGCTGTTATATATGTATGTGTGTATATATATATATATATATATATATAATTTTCTTAAAGAAAACAGCTTTGTTCATCATTGGTACTGTCAAACAGAATGGATGTTTGCATAGGAACTTCTTGCTGCGCAGTTAGATAAAGGTGAGGCCATGCAGGTGACATAATCACTGGTATTGAGTGGGTGTGAGCTGCCTGCAGGCTCCTCAGTTACAACCAGCTGTCTGCATTTGTCCTGCAGCCAAGAACTTGCGTAGCACAGCCCAGCCTGAAGGCCACGCTGGACATGCAGCCCCGCCCAGCCCAGCACAGGCTTGCACCTGCTCAGGTTAACTGCGATGTGCATCACCAACTCCTCCATGTACAGCAGTCTCCAGATCAGGTTGACTATGTTGCACCCCTTGATCCACATAGACTTTACTTTTCCTGAAGACAGTACGAATTAAAGATTATATTCGTAAGCTGTTCAGCTAACAGAAAGTTTCCTGACAGGCTGAGATGTTGTCTTTATCATAACACCCACCAGTGCAGTACAGGCTAGCATGGCACATGCCAGCAGGTTCCCCTACAGCAGCTGCTCCTGCTAACATATGGGCTGCTCAAGCCATAAGTACGAGGAACAATAGAGAAAACATGGTCTGTTCAAGGTCACTTACTCCTCAAGATGATGTCTTCCACAAGGCTCCCAATACAGCTACTGAGGAGGAATGTCTTATGTAGCATTTCCTCCCACACCATACTCTCTGGTAACTTAAGGTTTGTACTTACAGTATGAGGAGTGAAGGCATCCAGTAAGGAAAACATAACTTTAATAAGGGAACAATTATTGTAATGTTCCCAGCCATATAAGGGAAGGAACAGCAGGGTTATCTGAGAAATAAAGAATTAAGTAGAGCCAGTAAAATATTTCTGTGCAATGTTTTTCTGTTGGAAAATTGTACTTCAGTGAAACAAAGTGTGGGAACATCGGCAGGGATGTTCTTGCGGGAACGTGTCAATTGCAATAACATTATTTCTGTGCCAGGGATGCCTAAGCCAAGGGATGCCTAAGCCAAGACTTGCCATGCTTCCTCTTAGACCTGTGAAATAGGCCAAAAATCTTACATGAATGAGCAGGCTCACAAGAGCCATTCAAAATATTATATTAAAAACCAAATTTGACTTATGGAGATATAAACTTATAAAAAGTGAAGACACCACCTAGCAGAAAGTAAAAGGGGAAGAAAACATGTAAGCCCAAAACTTCCATGTGTCAACTGAAAACCAGTGCAGAACTGACATATCCCAAAATAAGTAAGAATCTCAAGAAGCTGGAGAATTATTAGCCTTAACATGGAGCACTAATGTTAGCAGATTGCTTGCTTCATAGTAAGAGAACTATTGATCATAGGATAAATGCATGGATGTTTTAGAGGCACATGATTTACATACAGAGATCTTGTAAAATGCAAACTACACTGTCAAGAAAATTCCATAAAAGCCTTCCTACATTTAAAGAGAAAAGGAAAGGAAATATCTGTAAAAGATATGTCTCTTTTATACTCTAAAAGAAAGACTTCCCTAAATTAGGCAAAAGACTGTCTGAGAGGAAAGAAAGTTTCTTTGAAGGAATGTGACAAAGCCGTCAAGATGTATCAACTCTCGCAGATGTGGTATACTGACAGAAACATCAACCTATACTTCAGCTTTCTGTATGCCAAGGCACTCAGCAGTTGTCCCAGAAACAGGCAAGAGTGCAGATATTTTCAGCAGGATGATAGAGGTGACATACTAGCACAATGCTAAAAAGATGGCTGTTCCTAGCCACAATCTGTAGAGATTATTAACACCAAAACTGTCTTAGTGCTGTTGGAAGAGTTTTCTAAATGCCTTAAAAAATTGAAGCACAGATTTGAAGCTTTCTGCAAAAGAAGGCTATTATTTTTTTTTATTAGCCAACAAGAAAACTGGAATGGATTATTAAAATATGAAGATGACTTTTTGAAGGGAGTTCAGAGAAAAGTGTCAATGAGCAGGAGGCCAGAGAAACTGGAAGAAAAGATTGAAAGAGGAATTTGTAAACGCGGTCAGGTATCACCAAGAGATTCTTTACACTTGCATCCTTATAAAACTATATTCTCTCAAAGCTGTCATTACAATCGCGTGTAAAGGAAAGGCTTAGTGTACACCTGATCCATGACCCTTTCAAGGACTTATTTTAGTAGCCTGATTTTCTTTTAACCACTCTGATTTGTCTATAGATTTGTGAAACTGAAAAGGAGCCTTTCGTACACCTTGTCTTTTCTTGATATGTCCCTATAGGGCCTTACTTAGAAATTATACTGTGGACAGCTCCATGAGAGGTATGTCCAGCAAGTAATGCCAATATGGCAAACCTGCTTGAAGAAGAGCTGTCCTTCCCCTCTTCACTCCATCAGCTACAATCTTTGCACTAACATTCAACATTAGTTCAAAGACTGGAGTTATACATATGTGCAGAAATCTTCTAATAAGTATTTCTTGATCAAATATTAACGCTGCATATGTTAGTACAAAAACCAGAGAGGCAAAATGAAGCTTTAAAACTGTCTGCACTTCTTCAGTACAAGCAGCATGGGAAAAAAAATTACTTATCTGCTTTCTAACATCCCACTGAGTAGCCCCAACATGTGGTATCAGGGGTTTTGGAAGGAATGTACAGGCATAAAGGATTCTCAACGGAGAGTCCAAGTAATGTTTCACACCACTTAGAGCCCTGAAAAACCCTGCATAGTAAGGATGAGCTTTCCGGATTCCTGAAGTTATATTGTCAAGTGGGAAGCAGACTAGACTGCTTAAAAGGTATAAATGTGACTTCAGATTCTGCTGGTTTCTATTTCCTTATGCATGTTCAGTTCCAATTAGGCTAGTACAGAACCTTCCTCACATGTATTTGGAATTTAACATGCATCCAGTTTTACATTTGAGGTAACTCTTTACCGAATATCTCTTTGGCCTTGCTTTGCAAGGCCCAATGTTAGACATGGCATTTCCTATAAACAGCATTTTTAGAAAGTTCAGTTTAAATGTTCAGTTACAGATTCTCTTGATAATGTTATAATATATAATTGCAGATGAAGTTGCATTTGTAGTTTTATGGGGTTTTTTTTGGCACAAATGAAAAATATTAAGCTCTTTATTATTTATTCCATATTCACTTTCCCTTTTTCACTCCAGACTCAGGGCATTGACTTCTTTACCAAAGTGAAGGCAAAATATCTAGAAAACTGAAGGACATTCAGCCTTTTTTTTTTTTTAATTTTTAATTAAACATCAAAATTCATAAGCTAGCTAGAAGTGTAAGGACTTTCTAAGCAGATAAAGCTTTCAGAATCCCACTTTTCTGTAACTTTTTAGCTCTAATTGTTTGTAATAAAGTGATTTTTACTGAAATAGACCACAATTTTATTTTAAGCCTACTCAGTCCATAAGGTATATATGTTTCCTACCTCTGAAAAATCGATGTAAACACTTCAGCTCTGGCAGGTTGTTATCAATGTTTCACAGAACCTAAAATCAACCTAAAAGATAACCTCCAAAACTCAGAGGAAAAGACACACTTTCAAATTTGCCTGTCAGTCTATCTCAAAGGAGACAAAGATGGGAAATATGTCTTTAAATCTGATGGTCTCCTGTGATCCGTTTCTAAAATTGTGTTTCCCATTGGATAGATCTTTTATCAGAACAAGACAAAGCTTTATGCTGTCTTGTCTGACAGTGAAGCACATACTTTATACAACTTGCTGCAAGGGTTATCTCATTTAAGCTACTCTGTGATCAGTAACCTGTTTCTCCCATGGGGCTCTTCAAAGGTGGCTAGTACCCAAAACATAAGAGGGGAAAATAAAGCATTTGAAACTACTTTTTTGACATTTTTCTGCATTGCTTCCATCTCTCTTATCTGTCTTGTATGTGGGGATCATAATTTCAAACAACCCAGAATCTACAAGAGGCCAGTCTGTGGTTCAGCACATTCATAATTTGTAGTACATTTTGTACATACAGCTCTTCACTGTGCATCCAAGGTGAAGCCAGGAAAAGACACTTTGGGATTACATTCTTCAGAATGTTGGATACCAAAGGAAGTCAGACTGTAAAGAATCTTTCAAAATGTGTATGAAGTAGGATTCGAGATATGTCCCTGTTCTGCCTCCTAGGAAACTTCCTTAATATAATATTGAATAATAAGAAGGCTGCTTCTAATCTTAACCCATCAAAGGATAGTTGGACCTTAATTAAAAAAATTGAGTAAGATCTTCCTTTGTTCCTGGGCCACTCTCAGTGAAATAGATTTGGCTTATTTACTTGGGAGGCGGAGGTTCAAAAAATGGGACAGAAGGATTTGTTGCACTGCTACATTGGTGGGGATAAGGGAAACTGGGTTATGCCACATGTCTCTTTGTAATACTAGTGATACAGAAAGCAGAGCCCTCTGATCCTTCTGAACCCTCTGATGCAGAGGTGTTACATGGTAACTTCAAAAAACTATCGGCATTTGTATTGGCAATTGCAAGTTTTCTTGGCTGCACTGAAATCAAAATTACATTCATCAGCAATGTGCAACAGAATTCAGAGAATTTCTTTTGAAAGGGATGATATTTTATTGATGTCATCCTTCTTTTAGTAACAGTGTCAGTTATGGATTTTTTCCCTTCTGTATATCACTGACTTCATGGCACCTATTCAGCTGTGCATAGCATCAGGAAAATTTAGAGTACCTGCAAGACAGTACTCCATACACTCACAGAGAGTCTCTTGCAGGACTTCGGAGTGGGAGCTGATGGAAAGACTATTCTGGGGAGGAATATAGAGAGGAATGATGGTGGGAAATCAATGCTTGAGAGCTGACTGAGTTGAATGCATTCAGGTAATGTGCCCTCATGGAACTGATCTGACACTATTGTTGCCAGAAATAACACACTTCAACAAATGATGATCGACCCTGAATAATGGCTGTATAATGGTGTCATAGTTTAACCTGTCGGCAACTAAGCGCCACACAGCCACTTGCTCACCCTCCCCCCAGCAGTGGGATGGGGGAGACAATCAGAAAAAAAAAGAAAAACCCATGGGTTGAGATAAAGGCAGTTTAATAGGAGAGCAGAGGAAGAGAAAGTAATAGTAATAGTAGCAGTAATAATGAAAAAAGAATATACAAAACAAGTGATGCACAATGCAATTGCTCACCACCTGCTGACCAATGCTCAGCCAGTCCCTGAGCAATGACCCCTGCCCCCCGGCCCACTCCCCCCAGTTTATATACCAAGCATGATGTCATATGGTATGGAATAGCCCTTTGGTCAGTTTGGATCAGCTGTCCTGGCTGTGCCCCCTCCCAGCTTCTTGTGCACCTGGCAGAGCATGGGAAGCTGAAAAGTCCTTGACTTAGTGTAAACAACTGCTTAGCAACAACTAAAACATCAGTGTGTTATCAGCATTCTTCTCATACTAAATGCAAAGCACAGCACTATGCCTGCTACTAGGAAGAATATGAACTCTATCCCAGCCAAAACCAGGACAAATGGGAAGAAGTCTGTGGAGTCACAAATAATATGAGATAATTTACAGTGCTCTGGAAGCATGAAACAGTCTGAAATGAATGAGAAATACCCATGTGTTAACGACGTCAGCTTGAGGCTTTCATTCCAACTGAACCGAACTGCCTTTAGGACTTTAAAGCCACCTGTGCTATAGGGTACAGGTCTGCATTACAGGATCCTTCGGACATGTTTGACATTCACTGTGCTTTCCAGAGTCTAGATGGAGGGTATGGGAAGCTTTGCAGTGTACCAGATGGCGCACTGGACAAATATCTCCACAGCCTCTCCTTTACTGTGAGTATGGAATTTGCTTCTTTTACCACTAGAAAAAGGCCAAAGTAACAGAAAATGAGGCTAGCTCAAGGTAATTCAAGACTTCTGCCAAAACAAAGCATTCTGATTTACATCATTTTTTGTAGTACACAATTCTGCGTATCTCCTCTCCTCTCCTCTCCTCTCCTCTCCTCTCCTCTCCTCTCCTCTCCTCTCCTCTCCTCTCCTCTCCTCTCCTCTCCTCTCCCCTCTCCTCTCCTCTCCTCTCCTCTCCTCTCCTCTCCTCTCTCCTCTCCTCTCCTCTCCTCTCTCCTCTCCTCTCCTCTCCTCTCCTCTCCTCTCCTCTCCTCTCCTCTCCTCTCCTCTCCTCTCCTCTCCTCTCCTCTCCTCTCCTCTCCTCTCCTCTCCTCTCCTCTCCTCTCCTCTCCTCTCCCTTTCAAGCCATATCATCTTTCTCCATGCTAGTATCCTCAGTTTTCTGCTCATTTCATTTTTATTGATACAGTGTAAAATTATCAGATTTAAATACCCATTAGCTACTAAAATTTGAAACCAGCTATGGCACAGAGTAAAATAAAGTATCAGAGTCTCAATTTTCTTCTCACTGCCAGTACTTCTGGCAATCCCATGTGAGCTGTTAGTATGATGAATAAACATGCATTGAATTGGTTCATTATGGTGGAACTATAGATCTCTCCTGACGTTTCCTTTATTCTTTGAAAAAGAGGCTTCATTGTTTCTATATATTTGGCTGTTACAGCTGTGATGTTGCAAAGCAAAACAAAGTGCCACACAACAAAATGCTTTTGCTTATAGAAAATGCAAAAATAGGAAGCAGAAAAGATAAACGTGATGCAAATTGAATTCTTTATCTTGCTGATTACTTGGAGGGAAATTCTTCCATGAGTTGTGGAGTTACAATGACTTGTTGGAAATATGTTCTCATCAAAATCACAACTTAATATTTAAAGATTAGAGTGCTACAGTTTAATATTTGTTCTACCCTGGAATCAGATACAGTAGTATTACTTCTCTATTACATCTATCAGTCCCCATCTGAAGCTATCTAAAACATTTTAGTCAATTAAGCTTCACTGCACGTCTACAATGACAAAGTTTGCTCCAGCCATTGACAGATGGAGGAATGTTACTGACAAACATTAAAATGCACTTGCCTGAACATTCACTGACAATATCCTCTTTATTTCAGTGGTCTTTTTCATGAGGAGTGTTCTATGGCACTGCTTGTCTTTGAAATTAAAGTAACATTTTTATTTCTTTTTACAGTGTTAGTAGATCACTATGAAGTTAATTGTTTTGATTTATGTACTGCCTAGATATCCTACAGATGCATGAAAATCCCACTGTTTGCCTGATCCATGCTGAGAGTCATTACCTGAGACAGCTTATTTGTTCAAATTAAACAAAATAAGTTTGTGAAATAGGAGAAGAAAATTTAAAAAGAAAGAAAATCCCCTGATAGTTACATAGACAAGGCATGTGCATGTCCAAAGTGACCCAAAAAGTTAGCTTGGTAGTATGAGTCCAAAGCAGGTCTCGTTATTCCCAGCTCAGCATTCTAGCTAGAAGATCACACATATGGATTCTGGTCCTTCTGCTGATGTTTTGAACTAGATGTTTGCTGAGGTATGAAACCAGTCATACTCTCAAAGCAAGCAGTGTGTAATTTTTGAAACTCATAAGCATAACTAATATTTGAGGACAATCTTGTATAAATACCAATGAGGACAAAATGTGTCCCTGTCTCTTTTTCTTTTCCTTAGATAAAAAGGAAGTGAGAACGTAGTCTGGCTTTTCAGTCACCTATGAGTGGAATTACACAACACACTATTAACAACGCTTTTACCAGCTAGGACTTTATGTAATACTTCTGCTTTGAACAGGAATTTTTGGTTTTATGCTAAAAATGCCATACACATTTCCATGGCAAGGTATATAACATTGCTGCCAACAGAGGATGTATACAGTTAACATGCAGATAGATGCATCTGAGTCCCAGTTTCTACATTTCTGTGCTCTTCATACTATTCTGCAGAAAGATATTCTCTAAAATGATTGAGCAGCCTGCTCAAATGCTACAAATCTGCCAGAACTTTATAGGAGATTCTGTAGCGACAGGCCAGTATGCAAGGTTGACAGTGAACAAACATCCACTCTCATGTAAGAAGGTACTGTCCTTCATGGAGATTTTTGTCCTCATGAGAAGCAACGCTAAAACCTACCTGTTGATTTCGCAAAAAGTTTTTTATTACAGGAAAGCCTAGCAAATGACCTGCTTCACAAATTCCAGTTAGGTAGAATTATACCACCATTCTACTTAATTTTTCACACGTAAATACTATTACAAGTGGACAGAGGGGTTTACATTTCTTTGCCTTAAATACTGGGTGCTAGATGTTGCATCAGTCATTGTGCTTCATTCCAGATGTACTTACATTTTAGCTGATGAAAGAATTTATACTTTGAACAGTGCACCAGGCTGATGAAGTGCTCTATCTTTTTTCTTCTGAAATTTGTTGGCTTATTTTCACTTACACTTTTCCTTTAAAAATATTTTCCACAAATACATAGAGAAAAGAACACAGAATCATAGAACTGCTTGCAGAACAAACAAAAAGCTAGAAGCATATGTTGGTAACAGTGGCTTTAAGTTTTCCATTTCTGAAATCTGTATAGCAAATAAGCAACTGAAATGCAGTACAAAACATTTTAACATCCCACTCTGTCACTGCAAAACATCAACTGAAAGTATTCATGTATACAGTTGCTGTTGGTATTTTTTTCCTCTTGATTATCAAAACCAATGTTTACAATCATGTGATTATAAGCTTACGAAGCTCAGTTGGTTAGAGCATGGTGCTAATAACACCAAGTTCACAGGTTCAATCCCTGCTTACTGCAGGGGGGTTGGGCTCGATGATCTCTCAAGGTCCCTTCCAACCTAAAGCATTCTATGATTCTATGATTCTAAAACATGTGTTATTGTTGCACTGGACTTTGTGAAGGCTCACTGTCCAAGAAAGATGATCCTTTTATTTTCCAAACTGAAAGTCTGTTTGTGCTATTTCTGCAACTATAGTGAATTTATGAGAGGACCAAATTAACAATTTAATCTTGATTGTAGTAACTTCATAATAAAAAACTGTCTTCACGAAGAGGCAATGATCTTTAACAGCAAATAAAATACCAAACAGAATCCTAAAGTTTGGTCTAGTGCCTGATACTGGTTTGTCCATTTCACCACTATTTTTATAACCTTTACAAACTCTTTTGTAAATTGACATTACATGCCTGTGACTTTGGCTCATTAATGATTGTTGTTGACTGTTGGAAACCAGAACAATGTAGAATCTAGTATTTCTGGGTACATTAGTATCTATAGTTTCAGTTCCAAACAAATTGCACATTCAGTCTTTGATGCTATTCATGTAGGGTCAAGTGACACAGCTTGATTATAGTATTTCAACAGAAGGTTTATTCAGATGTGCTTGGACATTGTAAGAAACAAAAGCATTTTAAAAAGAGATTACAGTTTACTAAACAGTGTGCAAAAATGAGCATCATTAATAGGAACAGTGATAGAAAAGCTTTCCAAAAAGCTGTTAAGCACAATCATACAAAGTACACCTGGTTTACAGCTTACAAAGTGAATTGCTATTAGCTGCAAATGAAAAATCTGGAGAATCAGAGTGTAAAAGCTAAAATATGTCTACTAGGACTACTTAATCAGTGCACAGCTTGTGCTCCAATTAAGCACAACATTACTGTGCAAAAGTTTAAGATCATAAACAATAGCATCCCAAGAGAGTCTAATAAGTACTAAAATAACGACTGAAATACTTTTCTAACCCCTGCATCTTCTTGATAAAACTCTTTCCTTCCATGACTCTGACTTGTTTCTGCTTTTCTGACTTCTTAATTTTACTTCGAACACAGGTAATTCTTGAAACACAGGTAAGGCAATACACTGGGGAACAGAGGATAATCTAATATTTCTTTTTAACTTGCTTTACAAAGTTGCAGTTGAATAGAATTTATCCCTATGCCAGAAAATCAAACATTATATATATGCCACTTAAGTCCCACTTATCCAGGCAAGAGTTGCACTGTACATAATTCTTATTCAGCGCTCATTTTTACTTTGAGTCTGCAGTCTTGGAAAAATTATTTTCACTTTGCAGTTTCCATGTCATCGCATTATCTTCAGGCTAAATAACTAATGCCAACGAGAGGTCTCTGTCCCTGTGTGAATGGAAGGGAACGGACTGTGAAGAGACATGTTGGCTGCGATCTCATTACATGATATAGAAACACCTGCCCCTGGACATGCAGACATCTTCACTGCAAGCAGATAAAGGCAGCATGCTCCTGCATTGGGACCCACAACATTGTGGAGGGTATGGTTTCAACAGCAGCTAGGAAGAAACCCTGCATTTTGTTTCATACACACTGCGGCAGGTTCTTCAGCTTCCTATGCATAGTGTGTGGGATTGAGCTGGAAAGAAAAGGTATGGTGGTCAGGGAATGAATGAGTGAGCTCAGGCGCTGTAAGCAGTGCTGGACATTGAGGCTACTGGAGGCCTATTAGGAGAGACCAAAAGAAACATGAAACAGCTTCCAGCTTTCCCACTAACTCCACCAACACCTAACAATTTGCATATAGTTTGGCATGTGTGTATATAGTGGAGGATGAAGTACTTGTATTCTAGTCTCTCCTTGCCATCTTGGTTTTAGGTTTAATATGATATGGGTATTCCTTACAGTAGGAAGACAGTTATTTGCAACCTGTTCCTAATAATATAATTTTTGCATTGGCCATAGCTAATTTCTTAAACAAGTATCCTACACAAGCCAGGACATGTGGAAATATCATAAATTTTGCACTTACTACCAAGCAGAAGAGTATATTCAAACCCATTTTATTCTTTATTACTGTTGCAAAGTGTTCAGAAAAATTGAACAGTGTCTCCTTTACAGATTTCCTGTCCCACATTGCTGTGGTGGTGTTCCTTTTACCCAAATTAGTAAGAAGAGAAAATATAAGCAGACTTTCAAGAAAAAAGAATATTTTAACATATTTCTAAGTCCTTTAGAATATGTTTCAATTTCAGAATATGCTTTTCAAGGTGTAGTAAAACCACAATTGAATTGAAATAGTTTTTTCCAGGTATATAGAACTTATTCGTGTCAACAGAAAGGTCATGGCTATTTCAAGTTAGTTAATAAGAAAGCAACAAGAAGAACAACAAAATTCCCCTCTGCACCCTTCTGTCTGTAGCACTTTTGTTAAATGCTAGCACAAGTTAACTACTTTTTGCTTGCAGGCATGGGAGAATAGAAGTGATCATAAGGAAAAGAACAATTAAATGAGAACAAAAATGACCAAGAAAATATGGTAATAATATGGCAGTTATATAAGTTTTAATGACCTACATTTCAGCAATAGTAGTTATTCTTCTCTGTAGAAATGGAAGAAAAGAGGAAGGAAGAATCCTGACCAAGGTCTGGACATAGTCCAGAGAGAAGCAGGTTTCCATTTGCATTAGACCAGAAATACTCTCTATACTTTAATGTTGTCCTCCAACGTCCAGTCAGCTGTCTGCACAGTGCAATTGCCAAAAAAAACTAAGTCAGTGTCAGATAAAATAAATGGGACTATCACTGAGATCTAAAGCATTAATTAAAGTACACATGATCACTGATAAGACCCCTTCCTTTCAAAGCAGGGAGGGGAATCTGAAGAGGTTCATCTTCTGGAGTATATTTGATTTCAAGACTGCCTTACGGGTAGCTTGAGCAGCCCTAACATTGTCAGGTTTTCCTTGCTTCCTGAACAAAAACTGCCTGTCTTCTAAAAGGCAGAAAGGAACTTATTCTGCCTCAACCACTACCTGCCTTGTACATAGATAGAATGAAGGAAAAGAGAAAGGCTGTAATACTTCCTGCCCTGCCATGTCATCCTGTGTGTTAATGAAGTTGCAAAGCACTAGGAAGGCTCTCTTGAACAGCATCATCCACAGTTACACATATACCTTTTTGGGAAAAGACTTGCCAAAGGACAGATGAGCTTCCAGATACGTGCATCTTCCTGATCTGCTCTAACTTTTGTGCCTTTAACCATTTTAAGAGCTGAAATGAGCTAGTATCACCTGATAAGCTCAATGCTAATAATGATACACAGGCAACAGAACAGGTAATATATCCCATTATTTTAATACTACTCAAGTGACAAGTCCTTGCTACTCTACAGTACTTTTTCAGATACATTAACCAGGTCTAACAATTGTCTACTGATGACTCAAGTGGTCATTGATAATTTTATTCCCCTTTCATTGTAATATTTGTGCTATTTTAAAGAAAATTGATCCATTAGGTAGCAGAATATGTGAAATGATTATGTTCATAGAATTGGACTATCTGAACTTTGTTTTTAGAAAACTAGAACATGTATCTTGAAAAACACTTCAAAAATACACTCTGAGCCATTATCATGAAGTCTGGTGAAAGAATACTAACCTTAATTAATGTTTATTTGTAAATAATGTTTAATTTTACTCATAAATGTTAATTAATTTGATTAATCTGTAGGACTAAAAGTCAATCAGTTATTTAAAACACAATGTGTTTCATGCTGTTCCCTGCATAAATCAAGGATTTGTCTTGCATTTCAAGAAAAAATATCCAGACTATGGATTGTTTTCCCTGCAGGAAAAGATTTAGAATATGTGTTGGTTGGCAAATGATACATTGCCAACATAACTTTCTCTGGCATCTGTCCATTAGCTCTAAAGGAAGAATTAGCATTGTCCTCCTGCTTGGCAAAGGAAATTAATTAGGATCAGAAACTTGGTTGTCTCAACTATTACAGAGCTTCCACAATTAAAACATACAAAATCACACACACACACACACACACACACAAAATATTCCATTAATGAAAACAGAAGCCAGGCAATTTTTTGCCTCAAAACCCTTGTTTTTCCCAGCCTACTAAGACAAGAACAGCATGTATGCATTCCATTCCTTTGTTCACAATATCTGGATATTTTGCTCAAAAAAGGATGGCAAGTGGAGTGCAGATGTTGTAGCTCCCTGCAGACTTCCCATGGGATGAATATTCAGTCTTGACACACATAGCTCCCCAGAAGAGCAGTGAACTGGAAGTGATGTCCTCTGTTATCACCCAAAGGTGAGGATTCCTACTCTCAGTCAACAGAAGTAGCAGACTGCTGCCCTCTTAAGCAATGAGGACGCAATGACTAAGCTATGAGTCACCTGAGCACCACCCAACATCCAGGCTGCAATCCTCTTTTGGATATGCTGTAACAAGTGCTGTGCTTTTCTTCAGGCGGTGTATGCTCTCTAGCTCTGCACACTCCCATACCGGTAAGCAGAAGATAGCACCTCTGCTAAGGAGAAGACACTTCTGTTTCTGAAATGTTCTGGTGCTCACAGCTTAGCTACATTTAAATTAGGCAGGCAGTAAAATTTTCATGGGGATTTCTTTTAAAAAAAAAAGTGATGCATTTAGAAAGAAATTATTTGCTGGAGTGTCAGTTAAAAGTGAGGATGACAATTACAAACAGTACAGAAGGAACAAAAGAATACAATGTATTGAAGAAATTACATTTATTTATCTGACAGAGATTTACATAGGGGGCCAAAAAGTACAGTAGAATGAGCTGCAATGTCATCAACTTTGACCCACTGAAAGCAATTAATGTGATACCAGAGTCAGCTGGGTTTATGACAAAAGGTAACCTCTCTGGCCCAGAGAGATGAAAATAATGACCAGAATTTCTGAGGAGTGCTAAATACTCTGTGAGGGACTGTGAAGGTTCAATTCATATCAAAGTCAGAGGAAACTGAGGTCATTTAGCCCTAGACACTCAAAGGTACTTAAGGACTTAACTTTCCTTCCCCCCTGCCCCCGGCAGCATTAATGCTTTTCTGTACCTGATCATAAAAATCATATGATTTGGTTCTCTACCATTAGTAAGATTTTATTAGCAAGTAGTAAGCAACAGCTTGACTACTGTTGGATAGGTAATGGGATACCTGTACTTGATTGTTGTTTCATGCATTCATCAAAAAATGAAATGTGAAAAAATGACCTGTTGGCCAATGTACCATTGAAATGTCTTATATTTTGTGACTAAGCAGAATTTCTTACAGATACAACCATGGTAGCAACTAAGCTATATCAAATCCCTGTTCTGAAAATAACTTATGTTTGTTTTGTAATTTAAAATAAGTGAATATGGACATTTTAAAATTAGTATGTTCATACAGAGACAGTATTTTCTGTTTTACTGTTGCAGTGCAGTGTCTTTCCTTTTCCTTCTCTGTCCTTCATCAGGCCTGTCAAAGAGGAAAGCTGAAAAAAAGTCTGATCTGTGGAAACTGCTGTGTACTCGGTACCAAGTACACAAGTGTAGACACTGTGTGGAGTCCATGCCAGTCAATTAATCTGTTTTTTCTATTTAGGGAACACAATGGACTTCAGAAGCCCTTTAAACTGTGGTTTGACACCTTACTCAAGTGTCTCACTCATTTACAAGAGCTTTCTGAATATATTCTGCTTCCAGATTTGTCACTGATAATTTCAAGTAATTTCGTTTCCTTGTCCTTTTGTTTCACTCTCTTTAAAAAGGGTAAAAATAGTTGTCACAAGGAAGCTTGCAGAGATGATAACATATTCGCAGTTTATTTTGAGATCTTTGGAAATAGAATTTGTTTCTCACACTAATTCACATTCTTTCTCTCTGTGTACTTTCTGCATGAAATGTTCACCCAATTCCATATTTTTGCTGGAAAAATCCCCATGAAAGTCAATGGAGCAAGAGTACTTCTGGGGCCAAAATTTAAAGCTAATGCCCCAAACCCAGTGATTTGGTTTCTGCAGTGGTATTTGAAAATCTGGCGAATAAATTGTGTCTGTGGACTCTTTGCTGGTGTAAAACCTTAGCAAGATAGGACCTCCCTGGCAAAGCTGTAACCTCATGCTTAACTATGTACAAATAAGGCAAAGAGAAAATGAATGAACAAGACTAGTCTAAATATTTTTTTTGTCAAACCAGAGCTTTGCTTTACAACATCTCAATTTTTAGTTGTTAAAATAGCACCTTATATTGAGAACAGTCACATGTAACCAAAATAATTCAAATGCACTAGTTAGCTGAGCTTATGTACAAAACCAAACCAAACCAAACCAAAAATATCCTGAAATGTGCTTAGATACGTACATGAACAACATATTTGGGTGATGAAAGACAAATAAACATTTTCACATTATTCTTGTGTTGATCTTGTGAATCAAGCAGGGTAATCACAAGTCAGATTTTCTCTAGGCCTCCAGGTCAAAGTTACTCCCAACAGCTAGCTGAGCTTTGCCACACAGATAACTTCTTTGTGGAAGTCTGAAATTGGACATGCATGCAACAATCCTTTTGTTTTAAAAAGTTCTTTTTTAATTGTTATTTTTAGCACAAGAAACAGAGATAAGCATTTCCCTGCAACATGTTCATCAGTACTCCTTAGTCTAGGTAAGAATTTCTCAGGGCATCCAGAATTCCTCCATGGAGTTTTTTCTTCCTTTCATTCTTTGCTTAGCCAACTATTTCACTTCTTCCTTGAGTAGCCCCATAGTTTGAAAAAAAAGTTGGAAAGCAGGCAGTCATGTTTCTCAATATACACATTCTATTCTGCCAAAAGAGAGAAGTCTATACTTCCAAAATAATCAGTGAGACCCTTTCCATTATATCTCATGTTTCTGGCAGGTGACTTCTGAACACTCTCACCACCTCACTAAAACTTCACCAAATTAGCTTGAAAGAAATGGTTTGTCTTAGTAGTCATCTTTTGGTCAAATATGCTCTGCTTAAATGCATGGTCTTCAAAGGTGCTACTCCTGGCAAGCAGAGTAGTTTCTCATGCTCCCCTTTTCAGTTTCCCATTCAGTAAAGAAGCAAAAGTCAGGAGAGAGGGCAGATACCGTGATAGAGTTCACAAGGAAATTTAAGAGTGTAAAGACAAAGAAGGCTTAGTGGTAAGGCAATAGGAGTCTCTTCAGGTTCTTTGAAGAACACCCACGATATCAGCATAGAGAAGTGCATATCTTTTGCAAACAGTCTACAGTAGAGGTAACTGCTTTTACAATGTTGTTAGTGTTGTGGTTTAACCCAGCAGGCAGCTAAACACCACATGGCCGTTCGCTTACTCCCCCTGCCCGCCAGTGGGAATGGGGAGAGAATCAGGAAAAAAAAGTAAAATTCATGGGTTGAGATAAAGACAGTTTAATAGGACAGGAAAGAAAGGGGAAAAAAACCCAAAACAACAACAATAAAAGAATATACAAAAGAAGTGATGCACAATGCAATTGCTCACCACCCGCTGACTGATGCTCAGCCAGTCCCTGAGCAATGATCACTGCCCCCCCAAGCCAATTCTCCCCAGTTTATATACTGAGCATGACGTCATATGGTATGGAATAGCCCTTTGGCCGGTTTGGGTCAGCTGTCCTGGCTGTGCCCCCTCCCAGTTTCTCGCTGGCAGGGCATGAGAAGCTGAAAAGTCCTTGACTAGCATAAGCAGTACTTAGCAACAACTAAAACACCAGTGTGTTATCAGCATTATTATCATGCTAAATCCAAAACACAGCACTATACCAGCTACTAGGAAGAAAGTTAATCCTATCCCAGCCGAAACCAGGACAATATCCACCACTTTTTCTATACCATCTACATCATGCTCAGGTCCTACACTTTCCAATACATTCCAATTAATCACCACCACTTTTCCTGTATTTTGTTATATACACATAGATATCATTCCCTTAGTCTATAGTCCATCCCTATAAAATGTTCATTGAGTTCATTTGGTCCATGATTTTGGGCTCCATATGTCATAACAGTCCTTCAGGGCAGCAGAGATGGTGTGTGGAGTTGGATTGTTGCATGCTGAAGACAGTTCTGGTTCCATTATTGCTGCGCTTGTCCGGTTCTATCATCGCTGCACTTTGCTTGGTTTCATCAAAGTTCATTCTTCATTAATCTAGGTGATTCTTACTGTAATACCATTGATATGGCATATAGCCACCATAGAAGTGATGATATACAATATTATATAGCAATTAACATCATACAATTTAATTCATTAGTTATTCTGACCCAGTATCAAATCCCCTTGACATACACACTGGACTTCCCCATCATCCACCAAGTGCACCCAGGTCCTTGAGCAAAAGTAATCCCACGAATGGGTTTGCCTTTGCCTGAGGCAGGAATAACCCAGATTGTCTTCCCCAGCATACGTTTTATGTGCATTACAGGGACTTTATCCCCTTCTACAGTATGTAAAAGTTTTGATTGGGCAGGGCCAGCTCGATTGGCAGATCCCCTGGTGTTGACTAACCAGGTGGCTTTTGCTAAATGTGTATCCCAATGTTTGAATGTCCCACCACCCATTGCTCTCAGTGTGGTCTTTAATAGTCCATTGTATCATTCAATTTTCCCAGAGGCTGGTGCCTGTTAAGGGATGTGATATACCCACTCAATGCCGTGCCCTTTGGCCCAGGTGTCTATGAGGTTGTTTCAGAAACAAGTCCCATTGTCTGACTCAATTCTTTCTGGGGTGCCATGTTGCCATAGGAATTGCTTTTCAAGGCCCAGGATGGTGTTCCAGGTTTTGGCATGGGGCACAGGATATGTTTCCATACATCCGGTGGTTGCTTCCACCATGGTGAGCACATAGTGCTTGCCTTGGTGGGTTTGTGGGAGTGTGATATAATCAATCTGCCAGGCCTCCCCATATTTATATTTTAGCCATCACCCTCCATACCAGAGAGGCTTTAACTGCTTGGCATGTTTGATCGCAGCACATGTTTCACATTCATGAATAACCTGTGCAATACTGTCCATGGTCAAGTCATGAGCCCATCTATATGTTGCATCTCCTCCTTGATGGCCTGAGGTGTCATGGGCCCACTGAGCTATAAAAAATTCACCCTTATGTTGCCAGTCCAGATCCACCTGAGCCACTTCAATCTTGGCGGCCTGATCCACCTGCTGGTTGTTTTGATGTTCTTCAGTGGCCTGACTCCTGGGTATGTGAGCATCTACGTGACGTACTTTTACAACCAGGTTCTCTACCCAGGCAGCAGTATCTTTCCACAATGTGGCAACCCAGATGGGTTTGCCTCTGCGCTGCCAGTTGCTCTGCTTCCATTGCTGCAGCCACCCCCACAGGGCATTTGCCACCATCCATGAGTCAGTACAGAGATAAAGGACTGGCCACTTTTCTCATTCAGCAATATCTAAAGCCAGCTGGATGGCTTTCACCTCTGCAAACTGACTCGACTCCCCTTCTCCTTCAGCAGTTTCTGCGACTTGTCGTATAGGACTCCATACAGCAGCCTTCCACCTCCGATGCTTTCCCACAAGACGACAGGACCCATCAGTGAACAGGGCATACTGTTTTTCATTTTCTGGTAGTTTATTATACAGTCGGGCCTCTTCAACATGCGTCACCTCCTCCTCTGGCCATATTCCAAAATCTCTGCTTTCTGGCCAGCCCATGATCACTTCCAAGATTCCTGGGTGACTGGGGTTTCCTATTCAAGCCCGTTGTGTGATCAGTGTGACCCACTTACTCCGTGTAGCATCAGTTGATGTGTATGGGGGACCCTCCCTTTGAACATCCAGCCCAGCACTGGCAGTCAGGCTGCCAGCACGAGCTGTGCTTCAGTACCAACCACTTCCAAAGCAGCTTGAACCCCTTCATATGCTGCCAATATCTCTTTCTCAGTTGGAGTATAGCGGGCTTCGGATCCTCTGTATCCCCGACTCCAAAACCCTAGGTGTCAACCTCGAGTCTCCCCTGCTGCTTTCTGCCAGAGGCTCCAGGTAGGGCTGTTCTCCCTGGCTGTGGTGTAGAGCATATTCTTTACATCTTGCCCTGCCTGGACTGGCCCAAGGGCTACTGCATGAACTATCTCCCATTTAATTTGTTCAAAGGCTTGTTGTTGCTCAGGGCCCCATTTGAAATCGTTCTTCTTCTGGGTCACTTGATAAAGAGGACTTACAATCTGGCTGTAATTTGGAATATGTATTCTCCAAAACCCCACAATGCCTAAGAAAGCTTGTGTTTCCTTTTTGCTAGTTGGTGGGGGCATGGCTGTTATTTTATTGATGACATCCATTGGGATCTAATGATGTCCATCTTGCCATTTTATTCCTAAACACTGGATCTCCTGTGCAGGTCCCTTCACCTTACTTTGCTTGATGGCAAAACCAGCCTTCAGGAGGATTTGGACTGTTTTCTTCCCTTTCTCAAAAAATTCTTCTGCTGCGTTGCCCCACACAATGATGTCATCAATGAATTGCAGATGTTCTGGAACTTCAGCCTGTTCCAGTGCAGTCTGGATCAGTCCAAGGCAAATGGCAGGGCTGTGTTTCCACCCCTGGGGCAGTCAGTCCCAGGTGTACTGGACACCCCTCCAAGTGAAAGCAAACTGTGGCCTGCACTCTGCTGCCAAAGATATTGAGAAAAATGCACTAGTGATATCAGTTGTGGTATACCACTTGGCTGCCTTTGACTCCTGTTCGTATTGAAGTTCTAGCATGTCTGGCACGGCAGCACTCAGTGGCAGTGTGACTTCTTTCAGGCCACGATAGTCTACTGTTAGTCTCCATTCTCCATTTGACTTTTGCACTGGCCATACAGGACTGTTAAAAGGTGAGCAAGTCTTGCTGATCACTCCCTGGCTCTCCAGTCAATGAATCAGCTTATGGATGGGGATCAGGGAGTCTCGGTTGGTGCAATATTGCTACTGGTGTGCCATTGTGGTAGCGATCGGTACCTGTTGTTCTTTGACCCTCAGCAACTCCATAACAGAACGGTCCTTCGAGATCCTGGGCAAGGTGGACAGCTGTTTAATTTCCTCCGTCTCCACCAAGGCAGCTCTACCAAAAGCTCACAGGTACCCTTTTGGGTCCTTGAAATACCCTCTCCTGAGGTAGTCTGTGCCAAGGATGCACAGAGCCTCTGGGCCAGTCACAATGGGGTGCTTTTCCCACTCATTCCCGGTTAGGCTTCAGCCTCCAATACAGTTAGCTGTTGGGATCCCCCTGTCACTCCAAAAATACAGAGTTCTGCCCCTCTATAGTTTGATGGCATTAGGGTACACTGTGCACCGGTGTCCACTAGAGCCTTATACTCCTGTGGGTCTGATGTGCCAGGCCATCGAATCCACACAGTCCAGTAAACCTGGTTGTCCCTTTCCTCCACCTGGCTGGAGGCAGGGCCCCTCTAATATTGGTCATAGTATTAGTTGTTCACTTCTTGTAAATGTGAATCAGAAGTCCCTTCATTAAGATCAGGAGTAAGATCAGCCCTTCTATTCTGTCTGGGGAAGTGCTCACTGGAAACCAGAGCAGCAATTTTCCTGGAAGAACCCCCTTTTGTGATTTCTTTTCCTTGCAACTCATGTACCCGTGCCTCTAGGGTCGAGGCAGATTTTCCATTCTGCTTCCTCATGTCCTCTCCATGGTCACAGAGGTAAAACCACAGGGTGGCCCACAGTATGTATCCACTGTATCCTCTCTCTTGAGTAGAGGGATGCTTACTCCTAATGGCTGAGATACTGGTTCGTACAGGTGGGGAGTAGGACATATCCTCTTTCAGTCACTGGAATTCCCAGGACAGTTTTTCACATGTTTTTTGCACAGCCAAGACACAGGCCCATAGGGAGGAAGAGACTTTCTTCGTATTGCTGGAGTTGGCCAGCCAATTCATCCACCATCTGTTCCTCTCCGTCTTTCCAGATCATTACTGCCAATGAGTTTGCATGCGACGATGGTGTGCTCCATACAAACTTCTGCCACATGGGCTGTGTGCACCTGACTTCATCTGTATCTTTGGATAACTGTTCGTTGTTCAGGTCATCATTAATCACCTCCAGCACAGCTAATTCCCTCAGGTACTGGATACCTCTCTCCATGGTGGTCCACTTGCCTGGGTGACACGTAACATCTTCCTTGAAGGGATGCCTTTCCTTCACACCTGACGGGAGTCGCCTCCAGAGGCTGAGGGTTTGTGCCCCTTTTCCAACTGCTTTGTCAATGCCCCCTTTCCTAGAAAGGCATCTCAGCTGTTTGGCTTCCTTACCCACTAATTCCAGGCTACTGGCCCCGTTATCCCAGCATCGGAGCAGCTAGGTGATAATGTGCTCGCCTGGATGACAGCTGGAATCTTTTTGCATATCTTGCAGCTCACTCAGGGATAGGGATTGGGTGGTTACCATCTCATGTATGGGATCTGTCTCTTTGTCCTTCTGTTCTCGTGATGGCCCTGGTTCATCTTCATCCCTTAGTAAACGAACTGATTTTCTTGTGTATTTCTTCTTGTGTATAGGGGTGACTGACACTGACATGAGTTGGTTCCCTAGCTCAGACGCACTGCCTGTCACCAAGGTTTGAGTAGCTGCAGTTCCTGTTGCTGGGATTTGAGTGGCTGCAGTGGCTGTCGCAGGGGTAGATCTCTGGATGGTATTCTTAAATAGTTGTTTAAGCCCAAACAAGACCTGAACCACATTCAGGAGACATAGCAGTAGGAGAATGCTGGTTTGAACATTGCAAGGATATTCAAAATTCTCAAGAGCTGTTGTAACTAGCCTGAATGAGAAAGGGAAGGTAAAGGAGCAGGGGAAAGTGTCCCCCTCTGTTTCCCCTATAGATTGGTTTTCCAAGGAGAAAAGGTAAAGAGTGTAATTATTAGTAATTTCTCAGAGGTGGCTCCTGAGGTACGGAGATGACGGCAGTGCCAAATACAAATACCAGATTAGTCTCATGACCAATAAATTTATCATATCATAAGCCAGTGTTACACAGTGCAGCAAAATTATAACCTTGATCCAGCTCCCAGCGGTGATAAACAGCAAAACAGGGAACATATACAGCAAGTAAAGTGTTATATAACAACTTTGAGAGCAAGCACGACAACCTTGAGATCAAATAAATCAACATTGTGACCAGCAACTACTAAACTAATATAACGAATGCTTGTAACAAATTTGCCTTAACATGCTCTGGTCAGATCTGTCATTATCTCAACCCTTCGTGCCCAATGTTGGGCGGCAAAAGGACTGTTGTGGTTTAACCTGGCAGGCAGCTAAACACCACACAGCCGTTCGTTCACTCCCTCCCCTCCCCAGTGGGATGGGGGAGAGAATCAGGAAAAAAATGTAAAATTCATGGGTTGAGATAAAGGTAGTTTAATAGGACAGAAAAGGAAGGGAAAATAATAATATTGATAATAATGTTGATAAAAGAAAATACAGAAGAAGTGATGCACAGTGCAATTGCTCACCACCTGCTGACCAATGCTCAGCCAGTCCCCAAGCAGTGGTTGCTGCCCCCCAGGCAACTCCCCCCAGTTTATATACTGAGCATGACATCATATGGTATGGAATAGCCCTTTGGCCAGTTTGGGTCAGCTGTCATGGCTGTGCCCCCTCCCAGCTTCTCACTGGCAGGGCATGAGAAGCTGAAAAGTCCTTGACCAGTGTAAGCACCACTTAACAACAACTAAAACATCAGTGTGTTATCAACATTATTCTTGTATTAAATGCAAAACACAGCACTATGTCAGCCACTGGAATAAAATTCATTATATCCCAGCCAAAACCAGGACATACAGATTCTGCTGAATGAAAGTTCTGACCTCTGCAGTAAAAATTGTTACCAGCATCAAAAACTATATTTGTAGCATCAAAAACTATATTTGTGTGTAAGTATGTATATATCAAGGTTTACATTAAATAAAACTTCGCTCAGGTAGTTTTTTGTATTTTGTCAAGGTATATGGATAAACATACGATACATTTTGCTTCTTTTAATGCTACATTAGTCCACCATAGTTAAGTAATGATTAAAAACATTATTTACATTAATTTTTTAACTTTTTTTTGCAGAAGAATCAGGTGGCATGTCTCATGTAAATGACATAATCAATATTCATCAGAGTACACAGATTATTTTGTGCAAAATAAGGTACTTATTCAGCTGTCAGGAAAGCACACAAGCTTATAGAGACACAGAAATTAAGGAAGATGGTGGGATTCTGACAGTTACAAATACAAGATGATTTGGAAATGAGAGTATGGAGGAATACAAGGGGTACTTTCTTTTACACAGTCACATTGACACAGTGTTTTAACCACTTGTGTAGGAGCAGCGTAAGACAAAATTCCAGATTCAACACTTCTTGATTCTTAGTTCTTACTTCTTCCTGTATTTAATTTTTGCCCACCTATGTGGGTGACAATAATTCAGGGTAAAAAAAAAGGACTTAAGAACCTGAAACTATTTCCAGCTGAACACTTGGTCTTCATCTCTGTAATTAACTTGCTTGTCATAAAGACTCTGAATTCCTTAAACAGGATCCCTGAATTGTTTCAACATACTTTCTTAAAGCTAATCACATTTTACACTTCATGCCATGTGTTTTGCATATTTATTCTTGAAAGCACATTTTTTCTTCAGAATACTTTATCTGATAAGCAAGTGGAATTCCAGTTTCATAGATGTTGGCTGCTTGGATCAGTTTCTTGGTCGCACTTCATTGTCCCCTGTGAAGCCCTTGTACAATGGAAATGAAGAAGAAAACTGGCTAAAATTTCTCTAAAATTTACTTCCACCATGTAGCCTCAGGGTGGTGTATGAGCTGCTGATCTATGGACACTATTTAGGCTGCTCATAACTATACCCATGGCCATACCCAAAAGGAGGTTCAAGGAAACAAGTTTCCTGACAGTAGTGCCTCCTCCATTTATTCATATATTACCCAGTAAGGTAAGTGAAGAAATCATAATATTGTAAGAAAAAAACCCCAGATTTTGTATAAAATCTGTTGTATCTTTATCATTGAAATTGAGTAATTCTTCCTTTTCACTTGGAACTTTATTATTCTGCTAAATATGTGTGCATCTTAGAATATAGTGGAGAACAATGCAAATTACTTGTTTTGTTAAAATATTGACAAAATGAGGTAATGATCCAATATTGTAATTGCACTGCCACAAGAGAGAACAGTATTATTTATGATATGAAAGCAAAGGTAATTCTTTACATTCTCTCCTTGCAAGCTTTTTTGAGAGATCTAATTCTCTCATTGAGAAAGGCAAGGTCTGACTTGTGTCAGGAAATTCAGCTGTGATGTTTCTCCTTTTACATGGTATTTTTTCTGTAGTTTGCATTCAGAGGAGATAACTGCCACCCTTTTCAGAATAGGATAGTAGGAAGCAATCAATATTTTCAAAAAAATCTTAGGGAACATGCTGCTTTTGTGTGTCTTATGGTGTCTTTTGATACTCCTGAAGAGTGTTTGTTCTCTTCAATAATCTAGCCAGAGACTTGACCCTATCATTCCTTTAAAATGAATGACTTCTTTAATTCTTCTTTTCTGAGCACTGTTGTGTGAGACCAAACGTTTTGGGTATATGTGTTGACTGAAAAGGTTCCTGAAACTCTGAGCAAAGGAACTGCTTCTTATTGTTTGCTTTGTGACATGTTCAAGGAAAAAGAACTTTAAATTCTTTGCAAATACATAGGATTGAATAAAAAATAATGGACAAAACCAGTTCCCAAACCACCAAACTCCACATTCAATTTCTTCCTTAATGGAAGTGAATGACAACCTAATCACAGGTATTTTAAAGAATAGTTCTTCCTGTACTATTGTGCATTGACCCAATTGTGAAATGCTGAAGCAGGGTAAATTAGCACAAGTAGAAAACTGCTGTAATGTAGATGTGCTTCTTCTAGCACCAATCTATCTTGTTTAGAGTTAGCCAAGATATTACTGTATGGCTCGGTTTTGTGCATCTTAAGAAAGCAGTGAAATGAAAAAAAAAATTATTTAGCACCAGCTGTATTCTTATATCAGAACCTTATCTAAATGTGGTTTTTATGTTAAAGGTTAAGGTCAACAGTGTCAAATCTGGATGTTAAAATCTATGTGTCTAAAAATTAAGTGTGATTTCTCAAGACTGCCTTTCTGAGTTAAATGGGAGAGGCAAATATTTTGTGTCATTGAAACAAAGCTACCTGTACTTACCTGTCTGTAATATGCATAGCTCATGACCTTCTTCAGTAGGTAGAAGGTAGAATTTCAATTAGTTCAGTGTTACACTATTATAAAAAACTCTTTTCCTTAACATATTGCTTTTAAATATGACAGAAACAAACAACTGTGGCTTGAAAATGGTTAGAGGGTAACCCTTGCTCTTCTTTTCTCTTAACTTGGGTGGTGTCCTCCTTATTACCAAAAATTCTCGATGTTTAAATGGGATTGTAGGAGCCTTCCTCTAGGCAGTCAGGTTAAGAAAAGTCCTTTTTAGAACTGAACCTGGGATTTTGTTCTCTGTGCATGTACGCAGATTTATTCTGTAATAGTGAGTTTACTGATACAAAACCTAGGAAAATTGTTTTTGTGCAGGTATGTCTTATACCTATTCAGGGGCAAGCCTATGAATTTCCATTTTCCGTAAGTATTGTCCAAGAAGGTACCATCCTGTATCTAAAACAATATTAAAAATCCATAAAGGCTGCAAAATCAACATCTTACAAGGTGAAACAGAGCTTCCAAATACATCTGCTTTGGACAAAGCAAAGTTTTCACTGAAGCATGCTTTTCCGCCAAATATGCCTTTGAATGATTTTGAATAGATTTGTCCAACTTTCTGCTGAACCTTCCTGAGGGCAGGGGTACTATAAATCATGAGTTCTGGAATTTATGCAATCTGTTTGTAGATCTGCCGCTGAGTCAAGAACCCATGAAGCTACAGCTTTGCTCCCGCTGGGGCAAATGTCTATCATGGATGTGTCTCTAGTCGGATTCTGCAGTGTACCTTACCCTAGAGTGGCTGCACCTGATAGATCTTCCCTATGCATGGTCACTCTTACCCCATTTCTGTAGTTCTGCAGGGGCCTTGTGGATGCTTGTCAGCTTAACGACTGTTATTAGCATCAGAACTGTCATGATCTTAAATTTCACCCAGCACTTACACTATCCAATGAGTTTCTAGTTCAGTGAAAAATGACTTCTGTACAACTTAAATTGAAACCAAATTAAAACCCAGGACAAAACAAAACACTGTAAACAATGACATTTCTATCAAACTAAAAAATCTTTTTAGACCAGCTATTCATAGGAAAGTGTTCATACAAACAAGTCAAGGACTTTTCAGCTTCCCATGCTCTGCCACGTGCACAAGAAACTGGGAGGGGGCACAGCCAGAATAGTTGATCCAAACTGACCAAAGGGCTATTCCATACCATATGACATCATGCTCCGTATATAAACTGGGGGGGGTTGGCCAGGGGGCAGCAATCGCTGCTCGGGAACTGTCTGGGTATCAGTTGGCGGGTGGTGAGCAATTGCATTGTGCATCACTTGCTTTGTATATTATTATTTTATTATCATTATTATATTGTTATTATTATCATTACTATTTTACTTTATTTCAATTATTAACCTGTTCTTATCTCAACCCAGGAGTGTTTCTCACTCTTACTCCTCCAATTCTCTCCCCCATCCCACCAGGGCAGGGGGAGTGAGCGAGCGGCTGCGTGGTGCTTAGTTGCTGGCTGGGGCTAAACCACGACAGTCTTTTTTGGCACCCAACGTGGGGCTCGAAGGGTTTGAGATAATAACAGATTAACCAAAGTGTGTTAAGGAATCTGTTAACAGTTGCCGGTCATGATATTAGTTCATCTGATCTGTACCATGTTCTTTTCTTGGCTGTGCATGTTAAAGCTTGGTGTTGGTCTGTGCGTTGCGCTATGCTCTGCAGTGATTAATGATGTTTTGCTTGGGAGGTTCCTTATCAAAATCCTGACCTTGACCATTGTTTTGTATCTGGGTTTTATACACAAGTCATTACTGTACTTCGGGTACCACCTCATGGAGATAGTTAGCAATTATACCTTTTCCTCGGAGAGGTTTGTTGTGGAGGAAATACAGAATGGCACCTTCACTACCTTCTTCTATAATGCTTCCTCCCTCATTACAAAAAGTTTTCAGTATTTTGAACATCCCTGGGCAGTTAAGATACTTCTATTGGTACTTCTTGGGAATATTGTTTCAGTTTTGACAAAGGTTAGTAAGCAATTTAAGAATATCATCCAGAGATCTGCCCCAAGGCTGGAGAGTTATGAGTGGCAGGGTGTGTAAGATCGTACGGGCAAGTACCTAGGGCAGTGGGCACCTCCAGTGTTTTGGAACTTCACCCCTGAACAAGTGCAGAATCCTAAAGAACTAGTAAAGTATTTGGAAAAAGTATGTTGTCACCCTAGCAACTCCAAAGAGACACAACTCATTGCAACATGCTGGGGATTGGCCCATGCTTATAGAGCCCTGTTCACTGATGGGTCCTGTCATCTTGTGGGAAAGCATCGGAGGTGGAAGGCTGCTGTATGGAGTCCTATACGACAAGTCGCAGAAACTGCTGAAGGAGAAGGGGAGTCGAGTCAGTTTGCAGAGGTGAAAGCCATCCAGCTGGCTTTAGATATTGCTGAACGAGAAAAGTGGCCAGTCCTTTATCTCTGTACTGACTCATGGATGGTGGCAAATGCCCTGTGGGGGTGGCTGCAGCAATGGAAGCAGAGCAACTGGCAGCGCAGAGGCAAACCCATCTGGGTTGCCACATTGTGGAAAGATACTGCTGCCTGGGTAGAGAACCTGGTTGTAAAAGTACGTCACGTAGATGCTCACATACCCAGGAGTCAGGCCACTGAAGAACATCAAAACAACCAGCAGGTGGATCAGGCTGCCAAGATTGAAGTGGCTCAGGTGGATCTGGACTGGCAACATAAGGGTGAATTTTTTATAGCTCAGTGGGCCCATGACACCTCAGGCCATCAAGGAAGGGATGCAACATATAGATGGGCTCGTGACCGAGGGGTGGACTTAACTATGGACAGTATTGCACAGGTTATTCATGAATGTGAAACGTGCTGCAATCAAGCAAGCCAAGCGGTTCAAGCCCCTCGGGTATAGTGAACGATGGCTGAAATATAAATATGGGGAGGCCTGGCAGATTGATTATATCACACTCCCACAGACCCGCCAAGGCAAGCGCTATGTGCTCACCATGGTGGAAGCAACCACCGGTTGGCTGGAAACATATCCCGTGCCCCATGCCAAAACCCGGAACACCATCCTGGGCCTTGAAAAGCAATTCCTATGGCAACATGGCACCCCAGAAAGAATTGAGTCAGACAATGGGACTTGTTTCTGAAACAACCTCATAGACACCTGGGCCAAAGGGCACGGCATTGAGTGGGTGTATCACATCCCTTAACAGGCACCAGCCTCTGGGAAAATTGAGCGATACAATGGATTGTTAAAGACTACTCTGAGAGCAATGGGTGGTGGGATATTCAGACATTGGGATACACATTTAGCAAAAGCCACCTGGTTAGTCAACACCAGGGGATCTGCCAATCGAGCTGGCCCTGCCCAATCAAAACTTTTACGTACTGTAGAGGGAGATAAAGTCCCTGTAATGCACATAAAACGTATGCTGGGGAAGACAGTCTGGGTTACTTCCTCCTCTGGCAAAGGCAAACCCATTCGTGGGATTACTTTTGCTCAAGGACCTGGGTGCACTTGGTGGGTGATGCGAAAGGATGGGGAAGTCCAACGTGTACCTCAAAGGAATTTGATTTTGGGTAAAAATAGTCAATGAACTGAATTGTATGATATTAATTGCTATATAATACTGTATGTTATCTCTTAACTGTATGGTAATGGCATAATATAGTATGTTAATATTAAGTATATAGTACTGTATGTTATGGTTGCTATATGCCACATCAATGGTATTACAGTGAGAATTGCCCAGCTTAATGAAAATGAACTTTGATGAAACTCTGTTGGAATGAGAACTGGCTTCAGCATGCAACAATCCAACACTGCACACCACCTCTCCTGCTCTGAAAGACAGATGAAATGCAAAGTCATGGGCTAAATGAACTCAATGGACATTTTAGAGGAATGGGCCATAGAGGAAGGGAATGATATTTGTGTGTATATATCAGGATAGGATAGGGAAACCGGTGGTGATTAAGAACACATTGGAGAGGGGAGGGCCTGTGCATGACGTAGATGGTATAGAATAAGGGGTGGATACTGTCCTGGTTTTGGCTGGGATAGAGTTAATTTTCTTCCTAGTAGCAGGCATAGTGCTCTGTTTTGGATTTAGTAGCAGAAGAATGTTGATAACACACCGATGTTTTTAGTTGTTGCTAAGTACTGCTTATGCTAGTCAAGGACTTTTCAGCTTCCCATGCTCTGCCAGGTGCACAAGAAGCTGGGGGGGGGCACAGCCAGAAGAGTTGATCCAAACTGACCAAAGGGCTATTCCATACCATATGACGTCATGCTCCGTATATAAACTGTGGGGGGGTTGGCTGGGGAGCAGCGATCGCTGCTCGGGAGCTGTCTGGGTATCGGTCGGCGGGTGGTGAGCAATGGCATTGTGCATCACTTGCTTTGTATATTGTTATTATTATTATCATTATATTATTATTATTATTGTTGTTGTTGTTGTTGTTGTTGTTGTTATTATTTTACCTTATTTCAATTATTAAACTGTTCTTATCTCAACCCAGGAGTGGTTTTTTCACTCTTACTCCTCCGATTCTCTCCCCCATCCCATCGGGGTAGGGGGAGTGAGAGAGGGGCTGCATGGTGCTTAGTTGCTGGCTGGGGCTAAACCACGACAGGTGACCTCATTGAAAACCATTAATGACTGTTTTGTTTCAACATCCATGTAGTATGGGTTGGTATTATTATTATTTCCAATACATTGCTAGGAAACTGGAGAGTCAAGACAGCTGATGTCAAAGTCACTGATGTGTTTTGGTTTCCCAATATAAGGTATCCATATAGAATCTGATTTCTTTAAAGTTCCTGCTGTTGGTAGTGCACAGAAACAGCACCAAGGATATTAGGGTATGGAAGATAACTCTACCATGCAGTTTAACTGTCTAGGTTGTCAGCTGAGTTACCATGTACTGTCATAGAGTCACAGAATCATAGAATATCTCAAGTTGGATGGGACCCATAAGAATCATCAAGTCCAACTCACTGTTCCTCGCAGGACTGCCTAAAACTAAGCATTGTCCAGATGCTCCTTGAACTCTGACAGGCCTGGTGCTATGACCACTTCCCTGGGGAGCCTGTTCCGGTGACAGAGCACCCTTCTAGTGACGAACCTTTTCCTAATGTCCAATCTGAACTTCCCCTGACGCAGTTTCATTCCATTTTCTCATGTCCTATCTCAGGTCACCAAAGAGAGGAGATCAGCACCTCCCCCTCCACTGCCCCCCTTGAGGAAGTTGTAGACTGCAATGAGGACACCCCTTGTCAATACAGGCCAAGTAAATCCTCCAAAGAGACAGAAGTCCGAGCATGCCTATTTTCTTTGTCTGCATAGCTATTCTAAAATGTTTGATGTTTATACCATGTTAACTTTCCTTGATAACACCTTGTTAACTGGTGTTCAGAGAAGTCCATCAGATTCTGTAGAATATATGTCAAAATCTAGGTATGTTGAACTAAGCATCCAGAAAGTAAAAACGTATCATTATCAAATCATGCATAAAAGACTATTTAAGTCATTTGGCATGATAACATAAACCAAGCAAGGCTTAAATCCAGATTTTTCAGGATAGCACCTAATCTTTACATTGAAAGTCTTTTTTTCATTCATCTGCTTCACCTACTTCACACTTTTCAGTGTTTTCAGTAAAGGAGGCACAGCTGATCCAACTTAATTCTCTCTAGTCCTTATTTATCAGAGTTCCTTGCAACCAATTCACAAAATAAGCCAGCAATTTAAAATGCAGCATAAACCTAGAGATAAACTCAAGGTGTGTGATAAATGAGACAAGCAACTAAAAGACTGTAAGTGTGATGTGAGTTCTGAAATTTACAAAACTTTCCAAACAACCCTAAAGGTGCAAAGGCCCAGACCCACACAGGTGACCACCTCATAAATGATCCTGACCTTCCTCACAACTCCTGTAGCTGCAGAAATCCTGGTAGGGCAACAAATTCTTGCAAGTATCTCTAGGGATACTGAGGTACCGTACCATTGGGTTCCTCCCCCTCCAATCACAGTTTTTCATTTCTACTTCTTCCATTGGTTTAATCTATTCTTTCATGGTGATTTGAGTCACTCTTCTGCTGCTGGGGTCCCAAAGAAGTACAAAACCTTTATGGATTTCATGACTAGCTGTTCTCAATATATGAAAAACTCAAGTTCTTTGACATTTGAAAGCAGTTTCTTTCTTGGCATATTCTAGAAATGGTTGGAAAGAGGATGCTATTTTCCACAGAAGAAAAAGACTGATCTATTTTTTCCAGTGTTTTCCTTATTACAATCTCAAGAAAAATCACTGTATCTTAAAATAGATTAAATCTACTAAACTGAAGTTTTTAAAATTTCTGCATCTGAACCTGCAAGCATTGTTTTTGCGTATAAAAACATGGTAAGACTGACTATAATAGAGGTGATTGTTTAGATTTATGGCTGTTGAAGCAGTTTTGAGAGCTATAAGGGCTATCAAAAATGTGAACAGCTGCACATGATTTAGCAATTAGCAGTGTCCAAAGCATCTATCTCTGGCAGATGTTTCAGAAGCTGCTAATTTTAAATTGCATTAAAAAGAATCTTGCATGTAAGAGAACATTTATGTCTTGTGAAATATAAAATTATTAGCTTAACTTTTAAAGTGTTTTAAAAGGATTTTTTTAAATAAAAAATGTTTGAAGAAGCAAAAATCTGTTATGTCAATAGGAAAATTAAGTAAGGTTGTATGTTCATGCTAACCTGTGTTTAAATAGTGTTTTCTTTTACTAAATGAAAGAAATATTGTACTTTGAGGCTTTATATACTTAGTTGATGTGTCTATCCTTAAACACTCTAAAGCATCTCTGTGATTTACTGTGTCTTACTCTCTCTAAAGTGTACAAATGCTTGTGAACATTTCAGACAAACTTGAGGCCCAAATAATCATGTCACTCTGTCTTCAAGAGTCTGTGTCCAAGTCTCATGTGCTATGAACTTTATGCAGGAAATAAATGAAAAATAAAATATTTCTACTACAACTTGATTTTGCTATTGGTACTAATGCAAAGCTTTCCATAGCAATCAGGTGTTAAAAGGCCAATGCAGGATGATTTGGCTTTCTGAGATAGACAATTTGCACTCTTTCAGATCAGATTTTGGTATTAAGCGTGTTGATCCATACTTTCCTCATTGTCATTCAAGGACTAAAGTGAGAAATCTGTAATAATGCCATTTGATTGGCTTGGGGGTGGGGGGGGGGCAGGGAGGGATGGTTTGTATGGCTGGTTTGTTTGTTTCTTTGTTTGGGTTTTTTTTGGTTGTGAATTGCTGATGATTTTCCAGAAAGTTTCATAAAGAAGGGAAAGGTGCTTTTACTTAATTAGTTGCATTTTATTCCAGTGTCATGAGCCAACTTCTATTTTTCATGTGTTCTTACCTATGAATTTTGGCATCGCTGTTTGCTGGGTTAAATACACATAAAATTAACAATGTTAAACAAGGTTTATCAAGGCAATTATACAGTACTACTACTAGAAAACAACTTAAAAAAAAGTTTTTATACTCCAGTGGGTCTTTGGAGCATTTGTTAATTTATGCTAAACTAGCTACAGCACTATGTATGAAGCTAGCATTTTTATGTATTCTAAAATACAACAGCAAATTTTGAAGTTGACAGTGTACAGTAAAATAATTTACTTTTATTTTTAGATTTTTTCAGAACATTTTTAATGTTTTATGGCTCCAAGTACATTACTACTGTTCAATACAGGACATGTGAACATATAAGTCAACCATTTTCAGGTCAGAATAAATGACAGGAAATAACATCAATTTTTTTATCCAATCTAATTTTCAAATTTTTTATCTGACTTCCCTCTGGATACTAATTTCTTAATAAGAAGAGAAAGGTAGGAAGAGTAGAAGAGAATTCATTTCAAAAAGATTTGAGTACCTTTTCTTTATGATTCACTAGTATTAGAACTGATACCTTAGCTCTAGATTGCATCTTTCTGAGGACAACCTTTAATTCAAAGAATTGAGATAAAGCATATGACTAATTAACCTAACAATGCTATATTGAACATGATCTATTCTTTTTTCGAAAACTGGCAATTTATTAATTTTCTTCTTATCGAGAATGGGCTTTCTGACCCTATTAACAGGGCACTCAGATCATTTGCATTAAACCTTCACTATCCATTCTTTTGTTAGCTATTGTAAATTTCACATGTAATATGGTGTGTAAATCAGGTTTATTTCCTAACATAGTACACTGCCAAAAGGGGAAAAAAAACCACCCTCCAGTATAATTGCTTGTAGAATCACTATTATCCAGTTGTCTGTTTGCAAAGCCAATCAAGTTCACACTTACAATATTTGGTCACTTTTGTATTTATTCTGGTTGATATGTAATGAAATTAAGCACGTTCAAAAGGTAAAATGTATGTTACTTGGTATATTCATTAAAAATACTGCAAGCAAGATACAACACATTTCATTTACACTTTGACAAATCAGAAGTAATTTCATTTCAAATATATGAATTACACCGGGGTTAACCCAGTCCCATACACAAATCAGAGCAGGGAATTTTATAAAACATATGGAATATAAACAGCTTATATCTTTAGTAGACTGTGCATAGCTTGCCTATGCAAAATGTTTTATTTTACTTCTGTCTCCTTAGCTATTGTCCTGAGTTGCACTTCCATTGTGCCTTGCTGTGTGCTATCTTATGATATGGGGAGAGAAAGTGAGAAACAAAAATTTAATGGACTATGTGCACAACTAGCACAAGCCTTCAGCTGCAGAGTGGATAACATTAATGGTAATCCTTTGGCTCCGGTAAGAGCTCTCTGCAGATCCACAGAAACCCTAAGCTAACCTCACTAAAGAATATCTCTTTCATCTTTATTTTCTCACATGAGCTGCAGAGCTTCTTTAAGGACCATGCTGTCCTTGGTTATGACCCTTATAGTTTAGCCAGCCTCTCCAGAGAAAAGGTGGTAAACAGAATTCTCTTAAATGTCAATAGGGGAACTACGGAGCTTGCTTTAAAAATACAGAATATAGAGAAGGTTATATTACATGAAAAAATCGTAAAAAGATTATGCAATTTTCTATTAAAATATGTAAATAAGAAAAAAATATTTAAGCAAGTATATTAAGACTTTTAAATAAAGATATCAGCTAAACATGAAAGGCTAATTTGAAGACAATATTTTGTGTAGACTGTCTCACAGGTCTTTGAAATCCCAGAATTTCTATAATTTAAACTCTGCTTTCACCCTCCAGTTTTTCAAAAGCTTCTGTGTTTTGCTTGGGTTTTTCTTGGTGTGTGTTAGAGGGAATTTGTTGTTCCCTCTTATCTTTTACAGCTTTCATTTTGCCTTTGATCCAGCAAAACATTTTTTTGTTTTCATTTCATATCAATATACATGTTGCATTTTAATTTGAAGGTTAGACTTAGAGAATATTCAACTCCTCAAAAGAAAAAAAGAAAAAAAAAAAACCAAACAAACCAACCCAGCCAACCTCCCCACCAAACTCCTGAGTTTTGACTGGTTTTATACCAGATTAATAAATCTGAAAGACATGCACATATTGTTAAAAATTCTTCTCAAATTTATGTCATATTTCCACAAACACATTATGTAGCCTGAATGGTGGTGACTGCAACTTGGTAAGCAATGGCAGTATATCTAGCACTGTACAAGACATAATACGCGTAGGGTCTCTGTCCCACAAACTCATAGGGATATTTTGCTGAGCTCCTGACTTACAAGAAAACCTGAGAATCTTTCTCAGTTTTTCTGTTAAAATTGAACACACTTCTTGCTATAATCAATTATAGCAGTGGCATCAAGCAGGTTGCAACACAGACAACACTGACTAGTTACTGCAGCTACAGCAGTGTGAACTTTATAGCACTCTCATCCAATTGTGTGAACATCTGCTTTTATTACTCTTCTACTTCCCTGCTTTTCAAAATGTGAACAGTTTTTTCCTATTATGTTCTGTATTGAGCAAAGCCATCAATTTTAAGCATCTTTTTCACATTTGCTGCAGAATGAAATCATTTTCTTTTCTCATCAAACAATCTGTATAATTAGAGTACTTTATAGCTATCTGTATCAAACAATTAGTGTATTAATTGCTGAGGGTTCGACTATACTAGTGAGCATGTAAGCAAATTTTATAAATGTGATTACATTGTTGAAAGTGTAATGAACAGGAATGGCATTTCTATAGACAATGAATCCTTTTCTCCAAAACCCAAAAACAAAGCTTTCTGATTTTCATTATAGATAGTCAGTTGTTTATCCTCAGGGGATATTTCCCTTTTCTATATCTCAAATTTTCTCTTTAGATTTGAAAGGCCTAATTCTGATCTAGCTTATTTAGGTTTTACTCTAAAGGAAATAAATTCATTTCAAAGAAGTTAATCTGCATTTATGAAGCCATAACTGGTACCTTACTGTGGCCCAGAGTCTTTTGAGCAACCTCTGAGGGTTCACTGAAAGTCAGTCTCTTGTCTTGCTGCTGTAGTTTCTTAACAAATAAATATGGGATGCATAGCAGCAATTTATCTGAGTTTGTTGACAAGTACGTAGCACATTATTCTCATCATTAGGGGTTTTAGAACACACCTGATCTGTGTCATGCTTTTGTACATACATGGCCTGTTAGTTAAACTGAGAGGGCTGTATTGTACTTCAAGAGGGTTATTCTAGTCTTCCCTTGCAGACTTATTAACAGCTCCATCATCCTCCAAAAGTATGAACTGTGCAGTCTCACCTGTGATAGGTCAGGCCCACAAGCAAATACTCTTGAGACAAGAGCCTTTGCTCACCATGATGATAATTTGGGGTTCTTTAAAGCAGAAATGCCCAGCTACTCTACAGTAATAGTGTGACTGGCTCATGAAGAGGAACAAGTATATCTGTCTGTCTTTATAGTGTCTGTTTTCACTGTATGTACTTTTTAATCTTCAAAAATGTAATTATCTTTTTTCAATTTTAAATATGGAATGCATTAAGCATGCTAATATTTATTGATGTCTTTCTGAGTGAAGGACTGGCAAACCGGAGTTCTTTGCCCTGCAGTGTCAGGAAGGAGAGCATAAAGGATACTGTACTCCTCTCTTTTACCCCTCTTTTTGATCTCACAAAGTGTGATGATTCAGCTCTAGAGACACATAGGTGGTCACATAAGGAATCTTTGCTATTGGATCTAAAGGCATTACGCAGATCCTGCAGATCCATGTGCCTTAGGCTCTGCATTGGGGTGAGGCAGTTATGTCCTATGCTTTCTTGCTCAGTGGGTTCCCACGTAAATGAAATTTGGGTGTGCAGGTTAGATAGGAGTTGCAGAATATTCAGAAAGGATCAATCTGAATGAAAAAAGGAACGCTGTGAAAGATGCAGAGAAAAAGACCTAACCCAGAGTGCACACACCGTCACAAGCAGTCTTACAAACACAAAGAAAAGCATCCGACAGTACATAGTGTTATTTAAAAAAATACTGTCTTCACTACATTTAAAAAGAGACTGATACAAAACTCCTGTGGCAAACACAAATTTGCCTAAACTAAAGAGAATGCCAGCATCTGAAAGAAGTCATACAGCAAAATGAGTAAAAAACTAGGCTGGGGGGCATGTGCATAAAAGAAAGGTAATCTAGAAGCATTTGTGTAATTTCATGAATCTCTGCAGCTAGATGCATCTTTCACATGAGTTTTCCATGTAAACAATTTGATCCTGAGCAAATTCATGAAACCACTACAGACACAGTCCAGAAAAGCTGTTCTATTAAGATACTGACCACACTTAAAATCTTTGTGAAGTTTGTTTTAGGATGTGAAAATGATGGAGTCACCCAACCTCTGAATTTACTCAATAACTCAGCAGGTGTCTTTTTTTTTTTTTCTTCCTACTTTTGTCAGTGAAACAATTGGGGCTTGAATAAAAAAAAATAGTGAGATCTTCCTGAATAGAAACTTGTATTTCTAACTACTGAAAAAAAAAAAAAAAAAAAAAGAATTGTTATCACTGATCATGTTCCATGTAGCAGTTTTATATCAACATTGGGTTTCAGTTTATCACTTTCATGTTGTAAATCTGTGATAAAATATCACACTAATATCCAATTTCAGGAAGTAAAATCTGTCCGTTTAATATAAAATATTAGTAGAAATTATTAGGAGATTATGCACTAGCACTAATTATAGACCTGACTAATGAACCTCTGGTTTTGGAACTATTTCCTGTGCCAGTCAACAGAATACATATATATTTTGTGGAATTAGCAAGAACCTATCTGCTTAAAATTGATAGGGTTTATTTTTCCTTGCTTCATATTGTATAATCTAGCATAACCAAAATATGTAGTAGGACCAAAATATAATACTCAAGACTTCCAGAAGGACTATGTCCTGACACCTGAAACAAGCAATAATCGTTCCCATGTTTGGTTTTCCTCTGTATTGTTGATCTTTTAGCTTTATCTATAGTAATAAAAGACATTTTTAAATATATTGATATTAACATCAGGAGCCTCAGTGAAGTCATTTATAGAACAATACCAGTTAGGCATGATTTAAACATTTTGATGCAATATTAAAAATGACTGCCAATCTGACAGTCAAGGTAAACCTGTATGAGCACAGCAGAACTAAGTAATCACACAAGACAATTTCTTGACTAATGAAGACTTTAATGGAAAAAAATATTTATGAAACTTTATTCTTGTTTTTAAGTTGCTTTGAAATTGGCCAGTGAACAACAACAGAGTAAGAGGGCACAATCACATGGACAGACAGTTTCTTTAGGAGTCATGCTGAAAAGCATTATAATTCTGTAGGAAAAAGTAGCAACTGAAAGTGAGACAAAACCCATCAATAGTCTGGGAAAAATGTCATCACTTTTAGTTTTTTCAACCATCTGTAATTTTTAATCTCTATGTTAATAGCTTACAGGGCAGTGCAGAGCCTGGGGTCTTCTATAAGTAATAGAAAAAAATCATATTTACAGGACTACCAGACATTAAAAGATTTCCCTGAGGTACTTAATTCTTTAAGTTAATGTGTTTCACCTGATTAATTTTCAAGAGACACTATTATTTAACATTTTATGTATTGTTCAATATTTTCAGTCAAGATAGAAATTTATGTACATAGGTGATTTTATCATGTGTAGATAGTATTTTTCTGTTTATTTCAAATCTTCTGTAGGAACTATGTAGCAGGGACCTCCAAAACCCACAAAGAATCATTCATGAGTTCTTCCATAAAACTTTGGGAACAGTAACCTAATATTTTCTGTCATATCCACTGTATGGTTGAATATATTCTTACCATCCCTAATACAGAGGAAACCATGTGCTCTTAAGAAAATCATCTTTAGCTGAAGTTTTAAAAAGTTAGATTTTTAAATCCATATCATAACTTCATTGCATGATACTTAGAAGTTCTAAGTTAATTGTACAGCTGGTGATAGCATTTTATAGTCATCATGACTATAAAAATCTAATATATGAGACTCATTCAACAGCTTTTTTTGGGAATTTCTTTGTGCACTGCCCAGATCACTCATGTATATTAGCTGTAGTTAAAGGTTTTTTTTTTCATTAATTGCATGACATAACTTTTTTAATATTTTATATTATTCCCTTCATGCTAATGATGTCAGAATGTTTAATATTTTTGTCTCACTGGTTTCTTTCTTTTGAAGTTTATTGGAAAATAATTTTGAGTTGCTTTATATTTAGGAAAAGATTCCCATCCATGAAAATGTGTTTTTCTTCAAAGTATACAGAATTTGTGGGCTGTGCTTGTTTTTGTTTTGTTTTTTGTTTTTCAACAACAGTTACTATGCACAAAGCACAGTCATAAAAGCACATAATGGCTTAGTAAAAGCACTGCAATTTATCATGATGGAATTCTGTGTCCTATGCAAGTAAAATTCCATTTCTGCTGAGTTAAGAAATGAGTGCTCCCTACTGTATTTCACCGTTACCTGTGATTCTGTTTAAGGAAAGCTAAATTACTCATATGAAAAGCAGGAGCTGGTAAGTCTCACTGCAGTAAAAGAAGGCTAATGTTACACTGATTCTAAATCTTCCTCTCTCCTCTACTTCTTTACAAGAAATATGTTTCTAGGCTGTTGTTTTTGCATGGTGTCACAGAAACTTCACAATACAATTCTGTACCTCTAGACACTGCAGAGGACAGTACACAAGCAGATAGTTAAAAGTAAATACCTGCCTAAACTGTTTGCAGGCAAAGCACACAAGATGAATAGCCTTTTTATGGAGAGAAGGGATGCAATCAGAGAATTAAGTGTTTAGTCCAACAATACCTAGAAGTCTGCAGCTAGATTTGGAAACAGGATGTCCAATGTTTCAGTCTAATGCCATCATACAAAATATCTTTTTTTTTTTTTTTTCTGTCCTTGTGAAACTAGACTTAGTGCAGTTTTATTGTACTGTCCAAATTGCATAAGGTCTTAAGACCTCTTGATGGAAGCTGTAGAGGTCGTTGTTAATATTTTATGTTCTAGGATATGTTTTAGCATACAAAAAGTAGTTGGGGTAAGGGATTCCCATTCTAGATCCTAGAAAGTACTTGATTATAAGGGAGACTAGGAGAGCTCATGGAAGAGAAATCTGTTGGGGGGTTGATATATCAAAGTGCCATCTCTTGCTAAGTACATCCCTGAGCTACAAATTGTTGAAAACTGGGAGATCACTAAGAAACCCTTGCTTTTTCTGTAAGAAGATAAGGTAATTCCTACAGGGCTCTGTAAACTGCAAGTGCTGGGCTGGAGCAACTTCTGGTCTGTCCCAGGACTACCCTCCTTATATTGTTATTGTACTTGAAACCCCATATGAAATAGTACTATCACTACATTTGGACTGATTAATATAATATTTTTCTTCATCTTTCTAGATGGCAAACTGAGAATAATCATCATTAAAAATAACCACAATCCTGTAAAAATTATTAGCTCTACTCTGCTCTCCTACACAGCTCACAAACCAGGCTGAAGAACATCCACACTAGAAGAACAGTTGTCCAGAAGTAATATTAGAAAAAACTTCATCATGAATTTGGGCAGCCTGAGGCTTGAGAAGGTTTTGTATTTTTGTATTTGTAAAGAAGCAAGGTGAAGCAGAAACTTCCCTTAATAAGGTTCTCAAACAAGTTCATTATCTGTGATACAGAAAATATTACTGGTATGGCTAAATCTCACAAAGTGCCCTTATGAGCTTAAAGTGACTAGTTACATGTGATAGTAGTGAAAATAAAAGTGCACAGACTGACACTGGTGATGTTTTAACTAAATTTAAATACATAACTCTTGTGCTTGCCTGCCAGGCCATTTCTTCCAAACCAACTTACATTATGAATTTACACCATAGTTACTTCTCTTCAGTACGGATATTTTTCAGACAATGCAAGGCACAAAATAACTGCAAAGTTCCTTTCTCTGCTTTGTACAAAGAAGTCAGCGTAGTGTAAATTCACATACTAGCCTACTGCACATTAACTTCTTTGTGCAGATAATAGTTGAAGTAGCAGAGTTTTCTCAAGCTGGCAGGTTCTGAGTTTCAGTTAAGTTTCAGAAAATTAATTTCTTGATGTCCACAATAATTCAAAGTTTAGTGAGGTGAAATATCACTACAGATCTAAACATCAGAAAGTCAGGCCTCGATAAATGGGATTTACATGTTCTAATTGGAGTTACCCCAGCTATCTCAGAGAACTTAAAAATATTAAGTAACTGTTAAGTAACTGATTAAGTAACTATTTCTCCCAGCTGATAGAAAATTGAATTCAGATCTTGACCACATAGGAAGATACAGACTGTGCAGGTTTGATATAATTCAAAACAATAATCCTGTTACTACTAACTCCAGAATGCTTAGATACAGAAAATTTTCTTCCCTTTTGCAAAAGTCATGTGGATTTTTAAAGGGGTTGGGATAAACCCAAAAACAATTGATAAACCTGCCTTTAGGATTCTGCAGAATTTAGTACAGAGAAAAGTTTCTGTAGCACTTATGGCATTTTACAGATTTATAGATAAATGATATCAATAAATTGTGTATGAAAGCACTATCATGAATATGTAGTGTATTATTAAAGGTATTTTACATGAGGGTCTACCTACAGATACAAGTAAATAGCTGATTTTGCAAAATTCCCTATGTTCAAGACAGAAAGATTTTTAATTTTTGCTTATTGTTCAATATTACTGTAGCCCAGTGAATACAATTTCTACCACTCTAAGCAGAAGCTGCAGAGCTCTGTGGGGCACACGTTCTGGGGTGCGGGGCTGGCCCAGTCTGGGTGGTGCTGGCTGCCCTGGCTGCCTGAAGATGAGTGAGTCTCACCTCCCTGGGGTGCACTGGGCCTGTGTGAAGTCATTGGTGGTGTGGGCCATGCCGAGGAAAGATGAAAGTAAACCTAAGCGAGCTCAGGACTGAAGAGGAAGATGTCCCCATCATGGGCAGAGAACGCCCCTGGGTGAAGTACTCGAGACACTGGTGGTTCACTGAAGAGCACTGGAGTTGCCAACCTAGGACCCTGAGGGGCAATGGAAGGGTGAACGTAACACCAGTGAACAGGTAGGTGGTGGTAGGGCTTTCTGTATAATAATTTTAAGGCTTTTGTTACTACTAAGGTTTTTCATTATCAATGTGGGCTATGAGTGTCAATACTATTGCAACTGCATTAATAAAAACTTTGTTAGCTTTTGATTAGATTGTTAATATTAATTAGAGCAGCTATACATTCTTGGCTCCATTCCATAACAATATTTTGAGTATAAAACTATGTCTGTTTTGTCTTCATATAACTATTTATTTACAATTCTTTTCTTAAGTGAGGTATTTTTAGTGGGTCTAGTGCTCCACATAAAGAATTTTCAACTCAACTAAGATATACTTAATCTGAGAAACTGAGCATCTACTGTAGAATACTTGCTTTCATTTTTTATATGTATTTGAAAAAAAAAAAAGTATCAACAGATGTTCCCTGCTGTGAGACATACCTTCTTAAAGTACTCATTTGTCATGATGGATGTTTTATGTTTCATGATGGGGAAGAATGTACATTGTCAGATGTATCCAATTCTGTAGGCCTCATCTGAGATACCCTCTGGTCTTAGTCAATATACACAGCTGGTTAGATTATTTTCCAGTTTATTCGGAAGCTAAAGGAAAAGACAGGTCGTTTAGGCACTGTTTCGCAAACGTAAATCTATAAACTTAGATGCCTTTCAGAAATGACTGTAACATTATTTGATGAAACAAGAAATCAAATAATTTTATGGACAGTTTTTTACTTTGTGTGCTTCCCCTCCCTCCTCCCCCTTCCCCCTGTAACAAGCTTAGCAGGCCAAAAAATGGCAATGAAAACAGAAAACATCTTGGTGACTACAGGGATAAAGGAAACTGTAAATATGAGGTTCCTCAAATGTGCAGACAAAGCCATTTCTAGCGCTTTTTCAATACTCCCCTGGTAAAAAAAAATTAACAGGGAAGGCAAAGGGAAGAACTGCTCCAAACAGAAGATGTTTCTGAAGCAGGAATATTTGGGAGTTTTAGACTTCTTCAAGATGCAAGCAGTGAATTCAGTAAGATGGAATGACTTAACTCTATTGTTTGGAAGAGGGAGGACAGAAGATTAGGATGGAGAATTAGATACAAAACAGTCAAAAGGGATGACAGTTCTTTCAAGTTTGCAAGAAATACTTTGAACAGAAAGTAATGAAGAAAAATACATATTTATTTCTCTGGCACTTTTGTTAATAAATATTCTTATTTTGTCTTTTCACATCTACAAATAGTCTGCATACTCTTAATTTACTGAACTAAGACAAATTATTTAGAACATGTTTTTTTCAGCACAAAGAAACTATATGGAGCCCATATTAAGAAATATCATGTAGTGCAACTGTATACAGCTAGGTGTTAATTTGTGAAGGTTCTCTGGACAAAATAATGGTAAACCGTTCAGGTTAAACTAAATAACATTTAGTTAAAGCCCTTAATTAAAGTCTTCAAGAAAGTAATTCAGTCCTTTTTCAATATGCGTAGGTGCTTCTGAGATTTGTTTCCAACTATTCTTAGAATTCTTCTTCCATTGATCTGTAACTCACATTCAGAAATTCCTAACTCCTTTCAATACAACATTTAATTTTACTTTTGCAATGCACTACACGACTTGGAGATTAATGTATGTTATTAGAATTCTAGAATAATTTAGGTTGGAAGGGACTTCTGGAAGACATTTGGTCCAATCCCCGACTTACAGTGAAGCTACTATCAATGAAGTTGCTTGGAGTATTGTCTAATCAAGCTTGGATCTTCCACAGGCTTTCTAGGCAGCTGTTTCAGTGTTTGACCACCCTTGCTATCTACATTTTTTCCTAATATGTAGACAGAATTTTCCTTATTGTAACTGGGGTCTGTTGCCTTTTGCCCTGTCACAGAGGGGCAAGCTGAAGGAACTGCAAATTGCAGTCATCCCATTAAATTACATCTAGAATTCTATATTGGTATAAAGTTTTATTCACTATTATAGCTAACAGCTGTCCTATTTAAAATCACAGCTCTGGTGGTATTTAATTAATATTAAAATTAATAGTGAGAGAGTTTCAGCACTTCCTGGAGGTGCACCTCTGGCTCTGTCTTCTGTTTCAGTAGTTGTAGATAACAAGAGATGCTCCCATAATCTTCTCATTCTTGTCTGGACAAATCCAGTTCTCTCACCCTCTCCTCCCATGACATGTGCTTGAGCACTGACCATCTTAGTCACCTTTTGCTGGTCTTGCACCAATATGTCAATGCGTCTCTTGTAGGTGGAAGCCCAAAATGAGACACAAAATTCCACCTGTGGTCTCATAAGGCCCAAAGAGAGAGAAAATGGTCATTTTCTTTGACTTGCTGCTAGGACAGTCCAGTGTGTACTTAACTTGCTTTGTTGTAGGGTGCACTGCTTGTGTGAGGCTGACTAGTAGCCTCCAGTTCCCTGGATCCTCCTTGCACTCCTTGAAGATGGGCGTGAGGTCTGCCTATTAGGAAGGAAACTTCTGCAGGTAGGAAACAGAGGAAGAGAAAGCTTTATTGACTGGGTTATGAAAAGTCATCAAACATTGGCAGGGTTGGGATTATAATCTGTCACTTTTGATTCTTCAGCCTTGGTAGAGATCATTTGTGGTGGGTTGACACTGGCTGGCAGGTAAGCCACTACCCAGTCACTTGCTCACTCGCCCCTCAGCAGGATGGGGTAGAGAATCGGAGTTTTCTCACAAAAGTGAGAAAAAAACCTTGCAAGTCAAGGTAAAGACAGCTTAATAAGTGAAGGGAAAAGAACAAAAAGAAACAAGCGATGCAAAAGCAACCACTCACCCCCAGCAGGCCAAGGACCAGCCTGTCCTTGAGCAACAGCTACTTCAGAAAAACTTCCCCCCACGCCCACCTTTTATTGCTGCGCATCCCTTTAGTCAGTTTGGGTCAGCTCTCCCAGCTGTGTCCCCTCCCTAACTCTTGCCCACCCCCAGCCTATTTGCCGTGGGGACAGACTGAGAAACAGAGGTGGCCTTGACACTGTGTGAATACTACTCAGCAATTGCTAAAACACTGATGTGTTATCAACACTGGTTTGGTCACCAGTCTAAAGCACGGCACCATATGGGCTGCTGTGAAGAAAACTAACTCCATCCCAGCCAGACACAGAACAATAATCTTGACGAATACTTCTAAGTTGATGGCTTCCCATCCTCCTCTAAACTCCTGTACTGGAAACACACTATGCCTCTTGCTAGACCAAATTTTATTGTATAAGCTTAAAATTTCAACTTTTGCATGTATATCTCTGCTGGTCTTCCAAATGTTCTTAGGATTGCCTACCATGTGCTATTCTGTAGACTAAAGAAGCCAAAAGCTGTCACAGGCTGATAAACAATTTTCTCTCAGCTGTTCTCTCTCGTTGTATTCTGTGTCTCTTCTTTTTTTTTTCCCCCTCTTCTCCCCTGTATAATCTGTCTGCCAGGCACACAGAATTAGAAATTTATGAGCATTCAGACAGCTGATTAAATCCCCCCCGGAGAACGCATGACTCTCACAGTAGAACTGTGTCTGCTGCATCAGCAAACTATGGAAACATAAGCCATCACCACATGGGAAAGAAAGAAAATCTGAGGAAGATATTGCAGATATGTACCTTATGGAAGAGCAATTGAAGCCTGATCTTATTTCTGTGCATGAACTTGGCAAGTACCCAGTGCAGCTAATGGAATAGACAAGAAAATAGCATAGCAGTCAGAGACTCAAAAGTAGGCAAAGAAAGAAAGAAAGAAAGAAAGAAAGAAAGAAAAAGAAAGAAAGAAAGAAAGAGTCAGTGTACCCAATACAGAGGTTCCAGAAGGGTTCTGGTGGTCACTGCATGTCTTCAATCACATCTCTTTCAGTGACTTAGCCTGACTGGCAGATTGCAAAGCAAATTTTTTGTAATCCAGTTTGATCTTGACTGCAGTTTCACTAACATGGGTGTGCACTTTTCTGTTTGGTGTTATTTATTCACTAACTTTTATTTGGTGTGCTTTATTCTCTTGTTATTAATTTTAATGTGAATCAAGTACCAGTAGAGCTGTCACTTTAATTAGGACAGTTAAGTATAACAGTAAATATAACAGTAAATAGAACTTTATACCAATATATAATTGTAGATTTACTGGTGTGATAGAGAACTGCAGATTTAATGGGGTGACCGCAATTTGCTTTCAGCTTTCAGCTTTTATCCTTTGCAGTGTGCTTAAAGTCTTTTTTGAAGTTTCATATATTCCAAAATAACCTGGAAATTGAAATTCAGGGCACATCTTTTTGACACAGTGTACTTTGTGTCAGAGATTCTTTCACGAGCTTGTAGCAGGCTGGTACAGCTGCATCGCAGGAGACTTCATCTGTGACGCAAGTGACAATAGGGTCGTGTCCCTGTTTTGAGTCAAATGAGGGGGTAGACTTGCAGGATGAATTTTAGTAGGAGAGTAACGTACTTTTCAGTCCCTGCACAGCAGCATAGCTTTATTTTTCTTATAGCTAACCCATAGCTCTGAAGTCTCGGAAACAAAAGCCACACCTAACCTTCCAAGTAAATCTACACCTAGGTTATGTGCTGTGTCTGGGCATCCCTAAGCACAGATACTAGTTTAGGCCTTGAATTAAAACCATTTAGTGTGTCACTTAGGCAGGTATGTTGCTGTAATTGTAAACAAAGATAGGAATGTCTGCACTGTGCTGTATCACTACAGATATATATCAGTTACTGAAAAGAGTGGTCAAGCATTGGAACAGGCTGCCCAGAGAGGTGGTGGAGTCACCATCCCTGGAAGTGTTCAAAAAACGGGCAGAGGTGGCACTTTGGGACGTGGTTTAGTGGGCATGGTGGTGGTGTATTGACAATTGGGCTGATGGTCTTAGAGGTCCTTTCTAACCTTCATGATTCTACTCTAGTTTTACTTTCCTTAAAAAATAATCCAGCCACCAAGCCAGGAAACATGAAATTGATTATTACTCTCCCCTTAATTGGTTTAGTGGTGGACTTGGTCATGTTAGGTTAATGGTTGGACTGGATGATCTTAAAGGTCTTTTCCAACCTAAACGATTCTATGATTCTGTGATATGCTCTCTGTTTCTGCTGAGAATTTTCACATATTTTCATTGCTATTTTCTGCCCCAGTTTCACTAAATGACAAGTAACCTGAACAATCAGAATTTTGGAAAATGACAAATGTTTTGAAGATATTGTCTTTGAGAAAGCTTAATAGGATCTGATTTTGAGAGGGAACATGCCTTTGGTTTGGTGTATTCAAAACCATTAATAACTTAGAAGGTCAAAATCTTTCCTCAGAAGCAGTCCTGTCACTCAAAATTGACTTGTGATTTGAAGTGTCCCCTCATACATAAGGTTCATATTGTTCATATCTTTCATATGTGTTCATCTTTGTCATATTTTTGTTTTATATTTGTGTATAAAATTGTGTATAAATTTACTAACTGGAAACAAGTAAGAGTTTATCTGAAATACAGTGTTTCTTAGACTTGTTTCTGAAAAAAAGACTCTTCTGTGAAATATTACAAGTGTCCTCATGAAATCCTCATTTCTTTTATTCTACAAATACGAGTACACTTGGGAACAGAAACAGAATTGGCTGTATCAGTCCCAGCTCAGGAAAATAGGGTATGAGGACACAGAACATGTCTGTAAGATCATAATATAGGAAGAAAAAACAAGAAGTATGTGAACAATGCCTTGCAAGTACAGAATACATCATGGGAAGTCTGAAACACAGTGTCTATTTTTAACTTAACAGTAAGCAGTGCAGTTCAGCAGCAAAGTTTCTGTCCAGTGGAGGAGCAGATCTCTCCAGATGTTAGCATTATTTTCATTTGGATGAACAAGTGAAATATGAGTAAGAAAGAGATTAGCTCCTTATTTTGAGAAATTAATTTCTGAAGAACTTAAACCACATTTTTGACTCAGCCTTATCTGCTTTAGCTTCTTAATATTTTCTTACAATTTTCATTTCTATTGATTTGGCTTTCCTTATACAACTTCTGTTAATTGTTCTATTTAGCCTTAAGCTGTGAGGGGTTGCACAACTAACCTACTCAAACAACAACAAAAAAGAAAATAACAAGAGAGGAGTAAAGATGACATGGCTTTTAGGAATATTTTAAATGAAATTGAATTGTGGAACACTAGAATTAAAAGTTTAGGAAAAGAGTGTAAGTTAGCAACTTTTGACTCACTTTCTCATCTTTGGATGAAACAAAGTATGTTCGAAATATTTTAGCACTAGCAAAGTGCTTTAAGTATTTCACTAAGGAGTTAATGAGGAAAATATTGTGCCTTGTAAGTCTATTAATCTGCAATATAATTTTGAGTTCACATAAATCACTACTAAGGAGAAATAACTAATTTAAAGCAAAATTGAGATAAATAAGCGTGTTTAGGAAGAGCTTCATTAATATCATAATGGAACCTGCTACCACAGTTTCTGTATTTCAGTGATCTCTGCAGAGAACCAATATTTACGACAATCATCATCAGATTAGAATGAAAACTTAATACAACACTACACAGTGCTTCAGTTCTGACATATTCTTATGCCACAATCTCATACTTAAAACAAACGACTACTTTATATTTTAGTACTTCTTTTTCTTGTGATAATACATTATATCTATAGTAGGGATCCTTCTGATTTCATAAGAAAGCTTATTTCATCCTGCTGGGATAAAATATTAAAACAAATTATGGCCTATTTTACTTCATTTTTACTTGTAATCAGAGGATGTGATTTGTGATAACTTTGTATTAGAAGGAATGTTTTATTTTAGCTTTTACATAACTGCTTGGAAAATAAAATTACTCTAACTTAATTTAGAAATATATGTCCTATTCATTTTTTTTCCTGTAGTTTTAGACAGAAGGCAGCTATTGTTTAAGAAAACCATACTTATCTGTAATGAAAGTGACAATAAAGTTAGAAGGTTAACTGTCATGAATTTTTGCAACAAAAACAAGACAAGAGTCTTTATCTAAATTAACTTTTGTGCAATATGGGGTAAAACCTGATCATTCAAAGTAATTAATAAAGAATAATATGCTTTCAGTAGCAGGATAGAGTTTTCATTTGGTCTGGCTTTTTTAGAAAACCATCTTTTATTGACAAATTGCTTGTTAGAGAACCATTGTACCTGTGCTTTACATTTAGGTTTAACAGAATTCAAGTGAATAATCCCTGTAGATATTAATGTAGCTCTTCTCTTGTGTAAAAGAAGATATGTGTGCATTTAAAAGCAGCAATCCAACAGAGCATTTAAATTTATGTTTTAAAAATTTAAGCTCTAAGTATGTGCTTCAGATCAGAGCTTGGGTGACTAAATCCAGCCTGCATTATTCCTGCTATGTCATACTTATATCCACCTGGAGTCCCAGCTGGGAAAGTTGTCACACAGGAAAATTCAGAATGTCCCTGGTGGAAGGATTGTTATTTTCTGTTATATTGCATAGATTTTTAAGCCATTTTATTAACTCTAACATAATAGAAAGATATGTTTCTGAAGTAGACTTTGGTATGGCTGAAAACAAAAACCTATTCAAAACTGGGCAAAAGCTATTAATTTTGATTCTATTTCAAGACTTACAGCATTCTGATTAGTTTAAGTGCTTTTATAGTTCCATAAAAAACTTCCACAGATGTTGTTTCTGGTAAGTTTAGTGTTCTTCTTACTCCTTCTACAGGTATGCCTTCATTTTGCTGAGTGGATGTTGATCAAGTAAATGGTGTAACACAGAAATCTCTAATTTTTCCCCTCCTTAAGGTTAAATATTACAAAGTTTAATATATATAAAACCAGTTGAATGCTTCAGGCATACATTTTTAAAAGGCAATAGCTCAGTGTTATTTTTAAACAAAACCATACCAAAGGATTTCATTCCTTTTTCAAATGCTGGGGAATGACAGCCAATTTTAACCTCTCTCTAAAACTCTCTATGACAAATCCATTAGAATCACTGCTGTGATGCTTTTAAAGGTGTATTTCTAGCCAACCAATCACTGTATCTTCAGATGGAGATTATCAGAACAACTCGATTTGAACATGGACTCTCCCCAGCTGATGATACCCATTAGACCTGCTGGACAAGCATGTACTCTCAGCTTAATGACTGTAGCTGTGGGTCCATCTCAACAGCTGGCAGCTGCAAGCACCTGCTCCACTTAAGACAGTGTCTGCAGTGTACTTAATAAGGGACTGCATACCCAGTAACTGGGGAAAAAAAAAAAAAAAAAAAAAAAAAGAGACGAACCAGTAAAAATTTTTTACTGCATCCAGCTTATGCTGTTCCACTTATTTGATATACTCTTCTATGAAAATGAAACATTAATATAAAATATATCTTTTATAATTAAAATAGTTAACCCTTCCATTAGAGGAAATATCTTAATATCATGAAAACATTAGTTTAGTTACAGAAAAATACTGAAGATTCAAATTACTGAGGAGCCAAAACTCAATAATGATATCATTAATTAAATCAAATGTCTTCTCTGCTTTCCTCTTTGCCATTTCCTTGTGAGAAGAGCTTTCAGGGGAGTTTATTGTTATAATGTAGGATTGCATATAAAAAATTGTACTGAGAGTATGAAAAGTATGATCAGTGAGGAGTATATTTGGGCTTTGCTTATTTTTATTTGAAATGTTATCAAGGAAATTATTTTCCTATAAAACAACTATATTCATACTTCCATTTGAAAATTCTTCCATCTAGAAGAAAAGTGATACTTGAAGAAACACATTTTCTCTCAAAAACCAATGAAATTGCTATAAACATTATCTGGAATCAGTCACATCATATTTTCCACTGTTCCTTCTAGAAGATAATTACTGTTTAGTTGCTCTGCTTGAATGTTAGTCACCTGCAACCTGTTTCAAGGTCAACTGTTGGAAAGAAACAAAACAAAACAATAACAACACTCAATTACAAGCCTCATTTTTTGCGCCCTAGAAGGCCAAGGCTAAGAACATCTTATTTTGAATATTCTGAGTGTTGCATTCATATATTCATATACATACATATACACACATTATAATAATTACATTACATTCTAGTGTTATATATAAAAAGTACATTAATATATATCTACTTTTATTTATGCCACTCAGCAATAGATTCATTTAAGAAAGGTTTGTCAATATAAATACAGTGTGAGCTAATTACTGTAAACTCTACACATACTGAGAATTATAGTGTTTAATAAGTTAAACAATTTTATTTAATAATAATTCTAACATAGAAATACACTTATTTTTTAAGCTGGTTTTCAAAGATATTAAGTTCAGCTTTTGTAAAAAGATCGTGGTAAAAAGAAATTCACAGAATCACCCATGAATTGTGGTCTTTTTCATTGTATTTTCTCTCCCCTGTCCAGTTGAGAAGGGGAGTGACAGAGCAGCTTTGGTGGGCACTTGGCATCCAGCAAGGGTCAACCCACTACATCTATTTTGTAAGAGCCAAAGTGAGTTGTATCTACAATTCATTATTAAAATCTATTTCCATGTTGGTTTTTAGTCATTTTGCACTTTCACAGCATCAGTCTTTATTGCTATGTAAAATTGAAATAATTCATCTTAATTGGTAATTCACACATTTGAAAGTTTATACACTTAGATATCTGAAGAAGAAAATGCCTGGAATAAGTAGGTTGTCTTTTGAAACACGGCTGTTCTTTGAGATCCATGATTTTTCTAATGCACCTTAAAAAGAAGACTTTCATTTGTCAGTCTGATGTAAGTACCTGGTAATATCAAGCATATAGGGCAAGTTGGACTGGAAGAGGGGCGTACATAACATGTTAACACCACACTAATTTTATTTCATTTTTGCCAGCTCCTGTACCTGACACTGCATCCTTGCTCTAGTGGCCAGATACTTGTAGTCTCTCCATCACTAAAAGTAGCTTATCTTAGCCTTAATGCTGGCCAGTTGTCTATTCCTGCTTTTTAATCATGTTTTCACAGCTTGCTGAAGACATTAAGGTCGTATACTTACAGATGTACCTGAATGGTGATAGTCTAGTGATTAATAACACAGATATAGGCTCTAACGCTATGGATGAAAATTAGGAGTAATGTAACACATACATGCTTCCTGTTCTCCTTGTCTTTTCTGGTGTGTTTGGAAGAATTATTGCTTCAAAATCTAATATATCACATGGATTTTTCTTCCATGTAGGTAAGATAAATTAAAAGAATTATGATATAAAAACCTGCAAGATGTATTTTCTTATGATTTAAGTCTTATTTGGTTTTGTATCACAATAACCAAAAGACATTTCATTTCTTCAACCTTGTAAAAAAAGAGATGATAAAATAAAAACCATATTTAAATATACGCACAAACAGTCTGATTTCAAAATATCCCCTAGCAACTACTGACTTCTGTGGGAGATAACGGGTACCTGGAAAACCTTCACAAAAAATATTGCAATCTCAGATCTTATTTTTGTCCCATCTTAAAAGTAGAAGTGGCAATTTCAACTATGTGTATTTTTCTAGGAATAAAAAGTTTAAAAATTGCTTTAGAAATTTTTGCGAAATGAAGCTATTTTCTTCTAACACATTTTTGTATCCTTCTGTCTTTCAGGATAGAGGAACATTAGGGAACATTTAAACAATCTTGACATGCATAAGGCATGGGATCTGCTGGGGTGCACCACAAGTACAGAGGGAGCCAACTACATCATTGCAAGGCCACTCTCAAAAATGTCTGAAAAGTCATGGTGACGTGGCAAAGTTCCTGAGGTGTGGAAGAAAGCAAAAATCACTCATCTTCAAGAAAGGCAAGAAGGAAGATCCAGAGAACTGCATGCTGGCCAATCTCACTGCCATCCCTGGGAAGGTGGTGGAGCAACTAGCCCTTGAAACCACTTCTAAATGTCCCCAGTTTCCCTGGATCAAGAGGAAAATGAGGCCAAGTGCTGTGGGGAGTGAAGGTGGACAGGCTACTTTGGAGCTGCCTGACCCTGAGCAGTGTGGGCACTGGCCAGGCTAAAGCCGTTGCCTGCAGTTCCACACATGGGCTTCTCCCTTCTTACAGCGCATGGAAGTGCTCATATCTTCTACCTCCTGGACATGCCTGGAAGTGTGGCTCTTGCCCGGGTCCTCTGTACCCCCGCAGAGCAGGAGCTTCTTGGACAGAGCTGGAGTTGCAGGTCTTGACATCGGGGTACTCATGTTATCTGCCTCCCCAGAGGGCATGGGCATACCCATGTTATCTGCCTCCTGGACACAGCTGCAGGTGGGGCTGATGGCCTGCACTGCTTCATCTCCACAGGGCAAGGAGGTGCTGTCCTCTCCTGGGGTGGCAGGAAACAAAAGACTGGAGGTCCTGCTATTCCTGGAGGGAGAACACCCACTTTATGTCTTGAGGTGGACACAGTACTTTCACTTCATGGGGTTGCAGACGGGATCAAGGGCCCTGCTTCCTGGGGACATCCATAGTGGAAGCAGACCCAGACCACTTCACACTAAGCTTCCAGCTTTGGCAGGGTCCTGCTTCCACAGCTGCATCCCAGGGCCATTGCCCTGTGGGCCCAGATGATGACTCCTCCTCCCTGGGAGCTGCGCTCTCCCATTTTCAGGTTCTCAACCCAACTGATTTTAAACTGACCTTAAAAGATTTTTTTCTCACACTAATGTATTGATTTGTGTTCCTGCCAACCAAACAAAAAAATGCAGCTCAACAGTGTTTTAAACATTTGCTTTCTGTGAACTGCTTCAAGAATTACAATTTTTCAGAGGGAATAACACCCAGATAATATCCTTTTACTAGAAGAGGAAAATTGCTTTTAAGTTAATACTTTAAAAAACATTAAAAAACAAATGGAAGCTCCTGAAGGGTATGCTATGGTAAATATGTACCAAGAAGCCTTGAATTCTTTTAATAATGCCTTTAAGGATGCAACTATCTATGAGTAACTAAAGTCAGAAATCATACTGATGTTTTATTTACAATGAGAGAGGTATTTAGGTGAAAACAAATCAAACTTCAATAAATACAGAAGCCTGAAGATACAATAGCATCACTTCCAACTTCTTATAAAAGCTGTTCTAAATTCTGCTTCCCTAGCTGATCTTCTCTTTGATTCTGTCAGTGTGGATTCAATGACACAATGGTTAGTAACTTTTCATCTTCACGGAGGTATGTTAAAAATACCAAGAATGTATAGTAACTGTAATAGAACACACAAGGGTGTTGCTCTGCCCTTGTACATTCACACAATTTATGTTCAATATTATTTTTAAAGGAAAGTTTATATTACAAGCCAGCTGCGTGCTAGTGTTTGTAGTCTTCCACACTAGTGTCCTGTTTCAGATGTTTATAGAAGACTTCCATGATGGACACCATTCAGTTGTGACGGTTCCATAAGTAGCACTCATAACTAAGCTGTCATGCATTATTTAATATTAGGGTGGGGGAGAAAGTTACTTGGTAGGAGGGTTAGTTCTAAACACTTTGTTAAAGAAGATCGCTAGGGCCCATTAGCTGCAAGCAGCTGAGCAGATGAAGAATGCCCTACGCAAAATCACATAATAATTATATAGATATACAGTTATATATATTATGTAGCACGTGTATAGTTGTATTACTGATAAGGGATTATAGGCTAAGAGGAAATGAAATAGCAAATCATCTTTATGCACAGATTATTTTATATCCTTTATATTCTCCTATTTATGGAGCTCTAGTATTTGATATGCTTCTATATTAAGATGATTAAGGATGTATTTTTAAGTGTTTTCAAATCTGAAATTAGATGAAATTTTAGCACTGATTGCTAAAATTTCAGAAATTATTTCTTACTTGCACTTCTCATTCTGAGCAGCCTGAGTGATCCAGGTATAGCAACAGAAGTGTATATTTCAATGAGTAATCACAGCATGAGTAATGACTAGCCAAAAGCCATGACAAACTAGTTGCAAACAGCCTATAGGGCACAGTTGACTTGTTAAATGGTTTAGCATTTATTTAAAGTTAAGAAAAATGTTCTTATAAATTGGATTGATTTGCAAAAAGCCAGATGAATTAGTTGATTTATTTTGTAGTGAACCATGCAACTACTCCACAGGTAAAAGTCTGCAACAGGATTTTTGCTTCTTCTCCTGTACAGGGTATACCTCACACCTTTTCCTTTGCTTCATACCTAGCAGAAGCAAGTGGATGAGCAAGCCTGACTGTATGGATTAAAGGGATGTCCTTTTATTTTAACTAACCACATTGTTAATAATCTAAGGTAAAATCCTTATAACATTAGTCACTGTTTCACAAAAGTTAAAGTCTAAGGAGAAAACAAGATATATTTTGACTTTCTGCCTTTTCTGATACCTACACATCACAGGCAGAAATAAGATTTTCCTTCATGTTGGTTAAATTAGGACAAAAGTATATTTTCACTTATTTTATACATGTATATTTGTAGAAATGTGGATGAAAGTGATTTTTGGCTTGTTTCATTTTTAGCGCTGTCTTCTACGTGCTTCGTGTCAACCTGACTATATCACCTTGACTAGGTGTGTATCCTTCCAGCAGTCTTTCAACATCACATAGTCATTCAATATATACACTGAAGAATGAAATTCTGAAACCATGAAGAGATATTGTCACCAAGGTACACTAAGACTAACTGAAACGAAGGACAAATTCAAACAGCTTTATTTCACAAAACACCCGAAACTACACACCAGAAACCAATGAGAAATAGGGGTAAATCAAAATCAATCAACACTCCGATAACATTTACCCCATAACAGGTTCAAGGTGTCAGTCAGGATATTGTTATATTGTTACTACACATCAACACATACAAGAATGATGATGGAAAGTGCGCACACACTCTCATTCACAAGGGGAAACTCTCTCTCTCGTGGGTACCCAGAAGATGTAATCGCTCACCCAGGGCATGGGCTGACTCAAAGATATATCCAGAAGAAACCACTCACCGAAAGGACGTGACGACACTCAATCCCAGGAATTTTCCTCAGGTGGCATCCCAACCCCAGGGGAGAGGTTTTGAACACAGACCTGCTGCTCTGAGAAGACTGCTCAAAGGGGGTCTCCAGCAGCGCCCCCCTTACACCCTGGGTCGGATCAGAGATGCGGTCATAATTGGTCATGATGTAGAAGCTCCTCTGAGCTAAGGCGCCCCATTGGCTGCGGACCCCATCTGCCGACCGAGGGACCCTGCCTCTTCTGCTCGCCCTGCCGAGGGGTCCTGAGGGCACGGTGGAGCACAAAAGGCACGCAAAAGAGGCCTCAAAAGCCGGTGATCACCATGTTAAATCCCCCGATCTTCATGGGGGAGGCAGGGCGGAGTGTACCTGTCACAGGTATAGACCGTGGTATATTTCTAGTCCGAATGTTTACTTATTAAATTTAAAACATTACTAAACTACAGATGTAGGAAAAAATGGCTGTGAAATTAACATAATTCTAAAAATACCTACAAGTTGCACATTTTCACCCCAAGCCCCTGAATATTTCTGCCTTACAACTGAAGTCACTTTTAAGCTGTAGTCTTTATAACAAACGTCTCTAATTTTTGCACTTGTTTAATGAGTTCTAAATATGCACTAATACTAATTCTAATCGGGAGTGCTTAGTGCTGAATAGATATGAATACATATTTATAAGGTCAGTGATAGGACAAAGGGGCACAACAAATGCAGATTTTAGGCCACACATGTATGATATAATATGGTTTCCTAGCTGCAAAGTGAAGACATGCATTTTAAAAGAATTTTTTTACTTCATGTTATTAACTACTGATTTAAAAGAGTGTGTTAAGCACATGGAAAATGCAGTCAACTTTACACTGTCTCACTTCAGCCAACAATAGTGTAGAAGCATCCTTCCCATTCTTGTGGAATTTGATACTAAATCTCTTCTTGGGATAGCCATCTTCAAAAATTAAAAGAAGATAGTCAATTAGTAGGTCTCAAAAATCCTGAGATGTTTCTGGCTGTGAGAAAAGGAAAGGGTGAACAGGACAGTAAATCCTGGCTTAGTTATGCTAAGGTAAAACTGGGCTTTACTATTGTCTTCAGTATTGTTTAAATCACCATTAATATAAAAATGAGCAAAATTTGGTCCTCAGTTCTGTAGGAATGTCTGCTTTGCAATACCTGTATTGCTGATTACCAATTTTTTCCTTTTACGGACAAGAACATAATTGGTGATTTCCAACCAATAATTACAGTGTCTGGTAAAATTTGTGCTGACTTTAATTATCTTATGTTTACACTTTAAAATGTGATAATTGTTCCACGTGGCTAACCCTACTGCCAACTTGTCCCACCTGCTTCTTCTGCTTACCTGTTATGAAGCCTATGTGCAAGCTCTTTTCCAAGCAAGAAATAATACTGGTAAACAGCCCTTCACAGCCTCAGTGAAACAAGCAAAATACAATACATGATATTGCACTTTTATTTCATCCTTTATCTAAGAATCTTACAGCACTTCATAAAATTTAATTGAATTTCACATGGAGCTTCTACAGTGAAATTACTTGCTTAAAGTCACACAGGAAGCATATGGTGGAATTTGTAGCAGGACCAGTATCTGACTGCAAGTCCCATGCTTTTGAAATGTCACCCAAGCTGTAGCCTTGTGACAAGTTCCACTTGTCAAAACCCAAGAAAATCATACGAAAGCCTCAATGCAAACAAGGCAATAGTTGCTCTTCTTCACAAAGAACTCTGGTTTTCACTCTCATTGCCCAGAGTTAGAGAAGTTGCTTTGTCTTGTTCCTGTTTGCTTCAATTTATATCACTTTCTTCCTTTCCACTCTGCCATCTCCTCTTGTGAAATGCACTACGTTAACCCTTCTCCTCCTCCAATCACCATTCTGCTTTATATTGACTCTGCACTCTCTCATTCATTTTCTTATGCTTTACCCAACCTGGCATTTGGTCAGTTCACTTTCTATGTGGTAGCATTGTTAGTTGTGTACTTCCTAGGTCTGTCTTTTAGCTTTCTTATACTCCAACAGGAGTGTACACTTGACCTCCTCTTCATTAAACATTGCTTGGTCCTTCTGGACTGTCAGTTAAGTTCCTTCTGCATTACCCACTGAGTCATCATTTGTATCACTAATTTTTTTTTTTTTAGTAACATTTTTTAAAAGCTTTTGCTGAGGAAAACAAAACTCAGGTTATCGTAAAATATTTTAATCCAATCTTAAAAAGTCACATAATTTCATTTGTAGCCTTTCCTTTCACTAGAAGGTGGCACTTGTCAAAATGGAAACACTACTCTCAAACTCTGTCCCCTACACATTTAAGAGATGGTTTTACACAGACTTCCATTGCACTTGATTTCTCACTGTTCTTTGGTTTTGATACAGCAGTGCTGGTGACTTCTTTTCTTTCAATTCACTCCTCTCTTTGGCTTTTTTCCATAGATATGGCTGATTCTCTTTATAATTAACTACGTTTTATGGCTTTTTAATCTTTTTTTTTCTTTAAAAACTTGTCCTGACAAACTGATAATTTCCAGTATCACTTTGCTTTGCACTCACAGAACTCCCTCACATCAAACACCAGAAAATTGTGAGGAAAAACACACTTTATATATTTGTTCATACCTCCTTCAGTGTTGCTGCTTCAATGTGTACTCTGTTAACTTAATTGAGTTCCATATCCTTACCCCTTGCTGGTTTTCCCTATCCTTTACTCACTTCTTATAACTTATTCCCTCATCTTTATTTCTCTGCATATAATTTCTACTTTTTTTTTTCTTTTCCAGAATACAGTATGATTCCCTTTTTCCCCTTTTCTCTTTATTCCCTCTCTTTCTCCTTGCTCTTTCTTTCTTAGTGGAAGCCTGCTTTAGTTTCTCCATTTTCCATCCTTACTATCAAAACCCTTTCTGCCAGAACAACCTGACCTCATAAATATTTTATCAAAATATCCTCCAAGCAGAAACAACATTGTATTCCAACAGATTAATCCATACCAAGACTTTATTGTCTTATTATTCAGCTAACAAAAATGCAAAGCCTTCTTTTATTCAAAGAGGAATCATAATTGTTCTATTCCCCACAAGACAGGCATCTAAAGAATCTGTTTTCTTTTTACTTGCATTACGAGACTTGCTAAAATCTTGAAGTGGTCTTTCCCTTCCAAACTTTTTTTTCATCTCTCCTAATGGAAAATATATTTTAAAAATATAAAAATCAACCTTCTAAATACTAGGTGTTTAAGGAGTATTGAAATAATTACAGAAAGAGAATACAACAGCTAAACAAATCTCAGCGATTTTTTTTTTTTTTTAAAACAGGGTAAGTGTGAAATTGCCATTTCAGCTTTTTACTTTGATGTAAGTGAAAGATACCGTGTAATAGAACCACTCAGAAATAAAGAACCTATCACCAAATTCTGGAAAAGTAAATTTTAGATTCACAGTCCTGATTAAATTGTGCTGTATATTAAAAGTAATTTGGGATAATGAATGGCAAGGCAATTTTCAGAAGTGCAGAAGAATGTAATGAAAGGCCAGAATACCATATGTAGCTTGCACAATTTTCACTCCTGGGTGACTTTGTTTTTGACTAACTGTGTGCATGAGAGAACAACTGAAAGCACAGATATACCCATTCACCCAGAAGATCTCTACCTCTTCAATAAAGTGACTGTAATATCCTGAGCCACTGGTGCATCATGAAGAATCTGAATGAGAGGAGAAATCATAGCTCAGTTTTTGATCTGATTAACCCTGATCACAGTTATGATGGTTCATTCTATGTAAGACCATGTGTTTGTTGAAGTGGTTGTGGATATTAGTTATTCTCTTGGGTATACATCTCCCATTATATTCTCCATTTCATTTTTCTTAGATTTAATGATCAGCCATGCCATCGGTAAATCAGATAACATTTTAGGCAACATTTGTTGCCTGAATGCAAAGTGAATCTGTTTTAGACTGTCTTAACTTACATTGGAATTCTCACTAGCTACAAATTTTTTAGGACCTTACTTATCAACTGTCACAAGAAAAGCAAAGTATTTCACCATCTTCAATCTGGCCGTATAAGAATGCTAACTGATGTCTTTGGCCACTCTTCCACAACACAGAAATTCACTGGTAAGCAGCTTAAAACTAAAACACACATTGGAATATCTACGGTAAGATAAACTTCAGAAGGCTTAGAAACAAAATTGAATAGTTTTCTGGTCTAAAGACCAAATTTGATACCTGATGCATTGTGTGAAAGTAAAAATATGTTCAGACCAAGCACTTCAGAATCTTAATGACTAATTTGATCTTGCCTATAGAAATAAAGGCAAAGGACATGGGTGAAAGTGTTCCATTTAACATGTGCTTAGCTACTATTAAATGGAATTGTTAAAAATTATATGCATCCCCTGGGCAACATTGCTATAACCTGAGAGTTTTTGTGCATTATATTAAGGAAATGACATTAGAAATGGTCATTTGCCTGTTCATACCTCAGTGCTGTGGTATATGCTGAAACAGAAATAAGTCTGTTTTATAGATTCTCTGAGTAACAGGGCAAGAGAAGGGGAGCAATAAGTAAGCTAAGAATAAAAGACACAGATCAAATTATGATCTCCTCAGAATACTATCCCTACACGTTTACAGTTTACATTTCTGGCTTGCTGTGAAGGAGCTAAGTTAGTCAAGAAGCAAGGTAAATTTGCCTGAGCAGTGCTCAATGCTTCTACAGTTAGCTGCTTCTAGTCCTGAGCCGGTTCATTTAGGGTTAATGTACATATAGAACTCCCTGTATCTTTGCAGTGTTCATTGTGGAAATACTGTCCTTGTCTAAACATTCATCACTTTATGAACTCAGCTTCTCCTAAGGATTTAAAGATAAACAAAAATCACAAGTGATGTGTTTACCTTCTGCTCCTGTTTTGTGGGTCTTATTTTGGCTGTTAGGCAGGACATTTAGAGGCTGTGCAGTGGAGCTGTCATTAATGCATCATCAGGTTTTTCTGTTCTCTCTTCCCTCCTGCAAACCACAACCATGTAAGATCAAGCCCTCCATTATTTTTTGGTTACCTGTAAATTTCCTAGTTCTCTGCTGAAAGCCTCAAGCACTGCAGTTGTTTTGCTTAAAAATAGAAGAAGAAAATTGCCTGTGCTGCCATAACTGTAACAAGTCAGAGTCTTAGCTCCCTAAATCAAGTAAGCTACATTCCCATTGAGCTGTAACATCTAGATGCTTGAAATGTGCTTTTTAAAATCATGAATACAAATCCTATTGTAGTTATATTTTGATTTGAGATATTTTGCTGTGTTGCTGCACAGTCTCTTTACTATCAGACACCCTAATTCCAACAAGACAGATGTTATTCCTAATGCAAATAATGTAATATGAACATGAATGGTAACACCAAAGCTGAGCTATAGAGTGCCATAGATAAAAACTGGGGTTGCTTCTAATTTGACGCTTAAGGCAAGGTGGCAAAGGGTCTTTCAAAATACATTACCAGTTGTCCAACCCTGTAAAAAGGAGGGAGCAGTCTAGTAAGATGGAGAAGCAGTTAAGGCATGATGAGTAGTAGTGAAAGGTGAAGGATTGAGGAGAAGTGATCGAGATACTTGAGTTCCTTCAGATTTACAGTGCACCCTCTTCTCACTCTGCAGCTTCAGGTCTCAACAATGCATAAAGCAATCAATTCCTCAGGCTCTTTGCCATGTTTTTTTCTGATTTAGTCCAGGCCTGAATTCAGCTCTCTTAACTCCCCAAAGTTTCCATAAGCTGGTAATGGATTCTCAGATGTCGTAGTCATTTCTTGCAAATAGGCCAGCTTCTGAGATGACCCGGGACAGCTTAGGTGACCAGCTTCAGAATCTTTTCATTGTAAGGGCTCTTACCCTGGGAAATGCAGGGCAAAACAGTAAATTGCCAATGACTCTTTCATACAAAAGCCAGTCAGCAGCAGTGGCAGCTGCACAAAAGCTGGTAATGGCTCATTACAGAGTTTGGAGAAAATGGCATTGCTTGAGAACTGTGTTGCTGTACAACAATAAGAGTAGACAGAAAACATTTAATAGGATTATTTTGTTTTCTTCGGTAGCAGGCTTGAAAAACTTGGAAACATTTTGTCTGAAAATGTTGTATATATTCATGAATGTGTTTTGGGGGATGTGATCACACAATATTGTCAGGCAGCTTGGCACAAATCTCGGTGATGAGTTTGAATGTCTTGCCAGGCTTAAACTAAAGAGTTCTCCCAGCCTCCCCTTTCTCCAGCCAGCTGCACAGAAATGGGAATATGGCCACTTCAATAACAAAAGCAGAAAGATGTATTACCAGTAGTATTGCTCCCTTGCGTGCCCTCAGTTACAGAAATGTCATGTCTGAATTGTGATATCCTGATTGGTTTCCTTTAACTTTCTGTTCCCTGTGGAGTTGAACTACTAATATGTATGATGCAGCATTCCTGTATGACAACAGGAACACTGCTTTAGTAACATCCAGGGAAAACCCCTCCAACCACTTTGCCCAACTTTCTTTCTCTTGTTCCCTTCATATTGCATTCATTCCTAGTTCTCACTGCCTCAGACTACATGCTCACCCTTCACTCATCCTTTTTTCCTTGGCTGCATTCTCAAACGGTCCCCATTCTGCCTACTAAGAACTCTCTGGCTCTCAGTGGCTGGCCAGTACCCAAACAAAAAAAATGTTTTCTGCATCCTCAGAACTGATGTGGACAGTACTCCAGAGCAACAGAAATCATCATTGGGGCACAGGAATTACAGCTGTTCAACATTCAATCCCAGGAACAGGACGAGTTGTAAGGTTTTCCCTTTTGCATTTTCTTTTTTATCTATTCAGCGCTGTCTTTCAACATTTGCATGGATCCTGGTATTTTTCTGCTAGCCTTGGTGTTCCAACGCTGTTTCAGTGAAATTGAAGGCTGGCTGAAAGGATTTTGCAGTAGCATTCTGTGGCGCTCATGGGCAAAACACACAACTTGGGGAAACATTAATTTAATTTATTGCCAATTGAAAATACAATTGGATGCTGAAAAAAAGCCAAGAACTAAAACACCTTCTCCCCACTCTCCCCTTCTTCCTGAGCCCAACTTCACCCTTTCATCCCCAACTCCTCTACCTCCTCGCCTCCAAGGGGATGGGGCATGGGTGCTGCGGCCAGCCCCCAGCAGCCCCCTCTGCCGCTCCTCCCTGCTCGGGCTCTTCCCCGCTCCAGCCTGGGGCCTTCCCCCGGGCTGCAGGGAAACCCCTGCCCCAGCGGGGTCCCTCCCGGGGCCGCAGGGGCACCTCTGCCGGGGCGCCCGGGGCCCCCCCTGCCCTCCTCCCGCTCTCCCCTCGGGGCTCGCAGGGCTGTTTCTCCCGGGGTTTCCCTCAGCCCCGGCTGCCGGGCAGCTGCACTTTTGCCCTTCCTCCCCCAGGCTTTCCCCGAGGCGCCCGCCCGGGGCTGAGGGGCTCGGCCCTGCCCTGCGCTGGGGCCCTGGGAGCCGCCCGGAACCGCCTGGAACCGGCTGGAACCGCCTGGAACCGGCTGGGGCCGCCTGGAACTGCGTGGAACCGGCTGGAACTGGCTGGGGCCGGCGCGGGGCAGCCCCGGCCGCTCCTCGCAGGGGCCGCCCGGCAGCGCCCCCCCCCCACCCCCCAGCACACCTGCTCCCGGTGCACATTCAAACGTTCAGGCTAGAACGGCTAGGTAAGGAAAAAAAAAATATTTCTCATGAAATATTCTAAAAAAGCAGCTGAGATTTTCCTCTCCTGTGGGATTTAATCTGAGTCTCCAGTGCTGAACAGAATGTGAGACAGAAACTATGACCAGGGAGGGATACCTGAACACCTCCTGAGCTGATACCACCAGTCAGCTCCTCCAAGAGCCTGAGTATTTGTGTGCACAGTGTCTGCTACACAATATGCCTCAATATACTTGGATCAGCCTTTTTGGTTTTTAGTTCTTAAGAAGTCCTTTCTCTAATTATGTGATTAAAATGTACAAGTTTCTGCAGCCCCAGGGACAAGACCATGGCCTCAGGGATTATGAGTGCACCCATGAGCCATATATTGCGTGAGGAGAATGTCAAAAGTCTGCGTAGATGATGGGAGCACGCAAAGATAGGAGGCAGTCCTTTTCCCAGGAACGCATCCCTTTGTTGACTACTTGCTCTGTCTGCTGCAGTACTCTCCTTCAGATTTTTTTTTTTTAATCTCTTTGTTCATATTTCTGGATTTGGCCACTGAATTCTGACCAAACCAAGTACATGCAGTCTTAACTATTTTACAGTTGTAGCTGCTAGTTGTACTCTTTACCCAATGCAGGTAACTATCGTTTAATATATTATGTTTATTTCCCGGTGCCTTAGGAGACAGTATACTTTAGCACAGGTACCTTGGTTTCCTGGAGTACTGATGAGGATTCTTGGCTGCATGTAAGCATGCTTTTCTTTGTTGTTGTTAAAAAAAATGAGGGTGTGTTGGAATAATATTAGTCTGTTGAAAAAACTGCTCTTCAGGACAGCATTTATGTTCATCACATCATATGTGATTCTTCTCTCAGGAGTTGTTTTTACCTTCTGGGATAGTTAGATACAAAAAAAAATGTAGTCTTCCAAGCTGCAGAGATGACAAAGCTTCCTGTTTTTAATGTAGAATCCCCTTTTACCAAATAGTTTATCGCTTCCGGTTAGTTTTATATTCCTTACTGTGAAAATGTGCTTACATTAACATATATCTGAGAAGAAAGAAAAAAACATGGGAAATAAGATAATAATATTGATGTAACATTCTGGACTGAATGACCAGTAGTTGATATGGATATTCCAGAAACCTCGCAGGTAAGATTTATGGAAGTGGCCATCCAGAGAAGAGTTTCTTTTCTTGATTCTTAGCATTTCGTTATTTTCTTAATAGTGCTTATATATTTGTTTAGGTTCTGAAGCAACACTTCTATGTGCGTAGGACAAGGAAAGGGATTACGATGTTAGTGAGATGTCCTACTTCACAAATGAAAGTGAAGACAAGCATTTTTACTCTGCCCCTCCTCTGGCAACTAACCCAAGTCAGAAACTAATTCCCTTGATTTCTTATTATGAACAGTTAAGTTTTCTCTTTCAAGTAAACACCAGCTGATAAGACATTCCTTTCAAAAGCTACTCTCCAGTGTACGTGGCTGTGTTGCAAATCGCACACATATCACTCGCTATGTTAATAATACTGATAGACCCTCCTTTAAGGGACACATCAGCAGTAGTAATTGCAGGTCAGCTCCTTTCAAGTAAGGGCCAGTGCTATGTTATCCTGTGGAGAAAGGGTAACACTTGGCTATATCATCTAGACCGGCTGGTCTCCAGCAGCAGGAGTCACAGGATGTCCCGTAAGGGCAAAGGGAGGGTAGGCATACAAGGGACCAGTCTGTCTCATTCTCCTGACCTCTGGTTTCTCATTCTTCACTCCAAGTAAATGTCATTGTATGCTGGTTTTGGCTAGGATAGAGCTAATTTGCTTTATAGCAGCTAGTATGGGGCTATGTTTTGGATTTGTGCTGGAAACAGTGTGGATAATACAGAGATGTTTTCATTATTGCTGAGCAGTGCTTACACAGAGTCAAGGCCTTTGCTGCTGCTCACCCCACCCTGCCAGTGAGTAGGCTGGGGGTGCACAAGAAGTTGGGATGAAACACAGCTGGGACACCTGACTCCAACTGACCAAAGCAATATTCCATACCATATGACGGCATACTCCCCGTATAAAGCTGGGGGAAGAAAAAGGAAGGGGGGGGATGTTTGGAGTGACGGCATTTGTCTTCGTGATGGAGCCCTGCTTTCCTGGAGGTGGCTGAACATCTGCCTGCTGATGGGAAGTAGGGAATGGATTCCTTATTTTGCTTTGCTTTTCTGCATAGCTTTTGCTTTACCTATCAAACCGTCTTTATCTCAGCCGAAGAGTTTTCTCACTTTTACTCTTCTGATTCTCTCCCCCATCCCAGCGGGGGGGAGCGAGTGAGCGGCTGTGTGGTGCTTAGTTGCTGGCTGGGGTTAAACCATGACACACTGGAATGCTGACGGGAATGGAGGGATACGAGGCAAGTAAGGGTAAAAATAGTGGCTTGGAGGTCCTCCCTGTGTGCTGGGATGAAAAGTGAGTGGAGCTTTCCTTTCCCTGTTTGCTGCTTTGTGCACTGGTGAGGGCTTTGCTGAACAACTTCTCTTCACACAGCCTAAAGCGTTAACTTCAAGGATGGCTCTTGGATTGACGTTTTGAGTATATTTTGCATTGTTCCTTAACTGTGTCTTTTTATTTATTTATTTGTGGAGCTGTATGTATGTGGATGAAAGTGGGGGAAGTTTTCTGGGACCGTCCTGCTCAGGATTTTCACTTACTAAGTTGTCAAGATCCATAACTTAAGCCGCCAAATTCTACTGAACTTTTCTGATCCTGTTTCTGAGATTGCAATGTTGTCTTGACTGTAATTTGGAGGAGAATTGTGAATTTAAGGGAAGTTTATGTAATTGTTTTGAACAGAGTTATAAGTTAAATAGTTAAATAACAATGGAAAACTGAATCAAATAAGACAATCTTACACTTTTTAAAAAATTATTTTTTTAATCAATTCACAAAATTTTCTTTAGTTTTTACCACTTAATTTCTGGGACTTTGAGTAAGATCTGATGCTGAAACAGGTTTAGAGTGTGTTTATGGATAACACAAAATATTACACAGTATGTTTTTATTGAACCTGGCTTGCTATATGTATTTGTTCTACAACATATTTGTTATAAAATCTCCACTCAATAAAGTCAGTAAAACACAGCCCAAATGAGACTCCACTTTGTCTCAAAATTTATCCTGAAGGCTGACTTAAGTTTTCAGGGTGTGTAGTACCTGCATGCCCATGTGAGTGACATACTCATCAGTTTTAATGAGATTAATAAGCCCTCTTTTAAACAGAGAATGGTTGAAACCTAAATGGAATAACAGAGGTAACTGTGATTTACAATTCTGTAAATTGTTTAATCTTGAATATGTCATAAGAAACTCTGATTTTAGATTTTTTTTTTCTTGATGGATTTATTTTGAAACAAGGGGATGCACAATGTTGAAATTTCATATCCCTCATAACAAACTCTCGTGTCATGCTCCTTTTATAGCAAGTAAATTCTTAATCTATCCATTAAGTTCTTCTTCACTAGGGCTTTGAGCTGAGCACTTAAATATTTGTACTAAAGCAAGAAGAATAGTGCTAGTAACCCTTTAGTTTATTGTGCAGAGCCAAATATAAATGTGATGTTAATAAATGGTAACTTGATATTAGTGTATGAAATCTTTTATTATGAATTGTGAATCATGTCTGGAAGAATTTACCTCATAATATTCCCTCAATTACTGGAGACATTCCTAAAGGGAAGATATAAAAGGAAAAGCTTGTAACCAATGATACTGTGGAGAGTGGGCCTGACAACTGTATTGTCACTTTGTGGGGTAACTCACTTGCAGATTTCTGCAAGTTACAGGTCAGGCTTTGCAGAATCAAGTTAATGTGTTCAATACTTTGACAGACTTGGAGATGATAAGTATTCTAGGCTTTTTTTCCCCTGCTGCCATTTTAAAGGAGAAAATCCCAGTGCTCTTCTGGATACATGATAGAGCTTTTACTGTTGTCAAGCAAGTTTCAAATATATACACACATACAGATTTTTCTTAACTGCAGAGTTACACTGAGACATTCAGGTTAATCTTCTGTGTTAAGGAAGTAGTTTAGGAATCAGTGTGCTTCAAAGCTAACCTTCTACTGTCATTATTTGATTTGGAAGGACAGAATAAAGTCAGAAAGGATTAAGGTTTGAAGGATGTTATTATAAAGAAGAGGGTGGGGTAGAAAGGCTACATCTAATATACATGCTGTGAAATCCTGACTGTTGGAAGGAGAGATTCAGATCAGGAATGGTTGGTTCCAACAGTGTTGTTACCAGGCTTTCATTCTGATCTGCAAGTTGGTAGACAGAAATCAACTTGAAAATACATTTGGAGATAAGTAAAAGAACAATAACACTTCTTATAGTCTGCCCTCCTTTCTGCATTTTGTACAATGGACAACTGATATTTGTCACTCAATTTACCTGTAGAGTATTGTAGTATTTCATGGAAATGTTAGTGAGAAGGGATCTTGGAGGACATCGCGTCTGACCTCCCTCTCAAAGTGGGCCTATGGCCAGCACTAGGTCAGGTCAGGCAAGACTTTGTCTAGCCAAATCCTGAAAACCTCCAAGGACAGTGATCCTAGAGCTTCTGTGCATAGCCTATTACAGCACTGCACTACTCTCCTAGTAGAGAAGGTAGAGCTTTTCTTCTAATGGCCAAGACAAACCTCCCAAGCCAGAATAGATATTGCCCTTTGTAACACTGTGCCACACTACTGAGAGATGTTTTGTTATGTCATTTTCCTAACCCTCCTTCAATTAGCTTATTATTAAATCGCCTTCTTTGCCAGGAGGAAAGAAAGAAAAAAAAACAAACAAACAAGCCCAGCTCTTTCAAACCCCCTTTATTTAATGTGAACTCTTAGCTCCTGGCCATATTAAAAGTCCTTCCCTCAACTATCTCCGTTTTCTCAACACCCTTGTTGAACTGGGGTTGTGTGAAACTGGACACAGTGTTCCAGGTGTGGCCCTCACTGGTGCTGCAAAGAGGGAGATAGCTTTCCTTGATTGGCTGATATTTTTTCTCAGTGTAGCCCAACATGTGGTTTGTCTTGCTGGCAAGAAGAACACTATTCGTAAGCTCTTCATCACAACTTCTAGGCCCTTTTCAGCAGTTGTTTCCCAGACTGTACTAATGCATGGATGCAGAACTTTTCACTTCTTCATTTTGAACTTCATGAAGTTTATTCTACCTTGACCCACAAGTTTCTCAAGGCCCCTCTGGACTGAAGCTCTACTGTTTGGTGTCATCCAAAGATTTGATAAGAATGCATTCTGTAACATCATCCAGGTCACCGATGAAGATACCAAGCAACATGAGCCCTGTTACTGGCCTCTGGAGTATTCAGCTTATCAATAGCTGATAGTCAAGTTATTGTTTCCTCTTCTTTGAGCCTGAGGGTCTAGCCAGTTTTCAGCTCGCCTAGCTATCTTCTTCCAGCCTATATAGTCTCAGCTTCCAAATGAGAACCCTGTGGGAAAGAGTCAAAAGTCTTAGTAGTGTCAAAATATATTACATTGTCTGCTTTCTCCTCATTCACCCAGCTAGTCATTTCATCATGGAAGGCAATCAGATTGGTCAGGTATGATTTCCCTCTGGGAAATCCATGCTGACTGTTCCTAATTACCTTTTTGTCCTTTATATTTTTTTACAAAATGGATTCCATGAGGACCTGCTCCATGATCTTTCCAGGTAGTAAAGTGAGGCTGACAGAATGATAGTTTCTGAAAGTCTTCCTTTTTAACTTTTCTGAAGATGGGCATAACCTTAGCTTTCTTCCAGAGTTCAGGATCCTCCCTCATTTGTCACAGGATTTGGTAGATAAGAGACAGGAACTTTACTATCACTATCTTTCAGCACCCTTAGGTAAACCTCACCTGGTCCTGTGAATGTTAATGTACTCACTTTCTCCAAGTAGTTCTAAACGATTAATTCTCCCACTTTTGGGTGTTCCTCTCCTTCACAACTCATGCCAGAACCTCATGTGGAAATCTGGAAGCAAGGTTTGCCTGTGAGAACTCAGGCAAAAAAAGGCAATGAGTACTTCAGGTTTTTCTGTAACATTCATCACACATTGCATCACAGATTGCATCTTAGGCCTTCGTGCTATATCATGCCTAAGTGTCCAAAGAATGCTATTAGGGTTCCCCTTTGTGGCCTGTCTGCATCTTTGCTTCCTTTGTGTTTGCTTTCTGCACTTTAGTTCATTAGATAGCTCAGGTAACTAATGTTTCCAGTTCTTCTAAATGTGATAAGAGGGAGACTTTTTGAGAGAGGTTAAGATCAACTCTTGGGGCTAGGGAAAAAGTCATCTGCTATTTATATGCAAAATGAGTGGATCAGATTTTTCTGAAGAAATTAGAATACAGTCAAGAAGCAATCCCAAGGAATTTGCAAAATTTTGTTATGTATTAAACAGAGGTCATTTAAACCCAGTGCTATCATACAATGAAGTGAGTCTCAAACAATATATGAGCATTAGAGATAAGCTTATCTATTGCACTGTTTCCTGAGGAATTGGTATCCTAAAATCCATGCAGTGGTAAAATGACTAGAGAAAAGCAGTTAACTTCTTACTTTTCAAAAAATTTACCAGAATGAAACAAACATGCAAATTGCAAACCGAAAGTCCTTTTTTTTTCATTCTTTCTTTTTTTCCCCCACTTCTTTTTCATGGAGCTTACAATTGAGAACATACAATTCCTTCTTACTTCAGTGTCATCTAGATCCAAAGTGTCTTTTCAAGGCTCAAGTAAGATTTATGAATCCTTTAGAGATTCTTCAGTTGTCCTAAGCATGCAGACACTCTTTCTGAATTCAGCTCAGAGTTCCAGTGGAAGGATTCAGTGTATTGTATCTTGTTCTCTCTTGCCTTGCAAATTGTATTGCCACTTACATGAGCACAAGCTGAGGACAAAGGAGGGATGAACTGCCAGTTATCCTGGTTTTATGTCTGTTTTCCATCTGCTCAGGTCAGGTGCATGAAGACCAATTGGGTAAAGGAGTACTAGGTACTGCATGCATACAGAGTATATATGATACTTTTCTAATTGGCTGGTTTTGGCTATGTCAGGTTTGATAAATCGGGGCCATTGTGAGGTCTGTGTCCCTTTTTGCTGTCCCAGCTTAGGCTCATGTATGACCACTGTAATGCTTCCTCTCTGAGCCACTTTGTTCAGAAGACGTTTAACGTGAGCAAAGTACGTCTGCAAACAGGATATGCACAGCTTAAATTGCAAAGCATTTATTTAATGGCTAAATCACAGAATAAGTAGTTAGAGCTAATGAGCTATTACTCTAACCATTAATATTAAAGATGAGCCTTTGCTGTCCAAGCAATCATCAGACTGATGGGAAGGGTCAGCTTCCGTTACTCCTTGGAACGTGCTCATCCTCGGTGTTGCTGAGTTGCCATCTTATGACTCCCTGTTTTTTCCTTAGGATTTTATACATTTTCATGTCAGTGCTTTTCCTCTTGAATCCTTGTGCAGTTAACTGTTGCTGTCTCAACAGTCTTACCTCTTTCTGCAGTCTTACCTTTCTTATTTGGGTATCTCTGATCTATAGACTTCACAGCTCTTTCTCACAACTTAGCATTTCCTCAGAGGGCCAAGCCAAAGTTACCTAGCTATGCTGTACCAAAACCAGAATTTAGCTCAAATACAGTTAAACTTCTGGGAGGAGTTAGACCACTGGTTCTTGAAGAGCCTGTAAAAAAACAAAACCACACTTGTTTCCCCAGGAAGGAGAAACCTTGTGTTAGATGTGCAAATGGCTTTTAGTATGTGGTCTCAGGCACCCATACATTGGTGTTCCACAGAATATGAGACCAGAATTCCTGCAGGCTTGCACGCACAAACTGAGATTTCTCTCTGTTGCCATCTGTCCATTTCTCAGCCTCTTACTTCCACCAGCTTCCCTTAAGAGGTCAGGGAGCAAACAATATAATTTAACGCAGCTCAAAGCATCACTAACGTGAAGCCAACACCAGAACAGTCTCATATAAGGCGGCAGATAATCTCACGTGCCTTAGGTCGTACTCCAATCTCCCTTCCAGGTCCTCCTCCCCCAAACATAAGTGCTCTGCCAAATAGAGGGGTTAATGGGGGCTATGCTGTGGCAGGGGATCTTTATTGAGTGCAAAAATGCAGTCAGCTTTTAAAACCATAAAGGAAACTATTCTCTCTGTCCCAGGGAGTCACTTTTTCCTTGATAGCATAGCACAGTTCTGCATGAATTCTACTTATCTTTCTCTCTCTGCACAGAGCAAGGAAGCAGAGTAAATGAGCCATAGAAACTCAGCCAGTTTGGGGAATTTTAAAAATTCTTTTTGAGATGAAGATTTCAGTGCCCACAGTTTCATGTGGGCTCAGAAGCTTTACTAACAAATGAGTGCTGAAGCATGACCTGCATGTCCCTTTTAGGTCATCAGACCCAGAATGATCTCAACCCATTTAGCTTTCAGGTTATGCATCGGTCAAGTGAATACTTACTTTGAACTCATTTCAGCTGAGAAGGTTAAAGGTTGACATTTGCAGTTATGACTTGTATGTCCCAGCTTTATGTTCCTACCAGTATCATAAAGTCAGTTTTCAAGTTTTCACCATAAGCAACTGAACACATTTCTAAAAGTTTGGAAATAATTATTCTTAATGTATTCTTACTCTTGCATTTCTTTTTTTTTTTCCCTTTATTTTTGATGTTCCTTTGGTTTAGTGCTTTTAAACTGGTTATGAAGATTTTCTGCAAACAAATAATTAATTACATTACATTTTAATTTCACCTGTTTTAGAGTGATATATCTATTTTCAGCTAAAACATGCTTATTCTTTTCAGCTGGTTTTCATATATTCATAGAAATCCTATTCTCATGTGACCTTACAGTTAACAAAATCAGATTTTTTCTATGCAATAGTTAAAAAAAACACTTAAAACAAAAAATCTTTCTTTCAATCCCCTTTATCAGTCATGTGTTCAAGTAAAGGTCATTCAGACTACTTGGGACCAGTGTAGTGGTAAATGACAAATGAAATTTTATTGCAGTCTTTCACTGGTCCATGTTAAACAGACTAGTACAGAAGCTGTAATATTTGCTGTAACATTACAGTTAATTCACTGCCAACAGTTTTAGTAAGCATTTTTTCTTTTTTTTTTTTTTTAATTTGGACAAGATAAATTATTCACTCTTCACTGAAGGGATAAAAATCATTAAAAGAATTGACAAACTATGATACTTTTTATGTTTATTCCTTCCTTTCTAACTCATAAAAAGTTATTTAATTTACTTTTCAAATTAGGGAAGTATTTTTTAGGGCTGATATGTGGGTAATTCTGCAATTTCAGACTCGTGCAACATTTTTATACATACATATATATTTCAGGAAATTTATAACTGCCTGAAATCAAGCACTATTGTTAGCTCTGTTAGTGTACATTAGAATAAATAATAAGAACTGATTACGAGTAATAGTAGAAGTATAGTAGACTGTGATGTTTGGCAAGAAATAGAAAATACGTAAACATAATGAAAACTACTTAACAGGTTTTTTTATATGTCACTTGTCACTTGATACAAAGCCAAGCCTGGAAGAGCCTTCTAGCTCTCCCCAATTTGTGTTTAAAATTCATAAAAAAAAAAAAAAAAGATCCTGAGCACTGTCCATAGCCCTCTATCCACTCATTGAAGTTTATTTGTGTGTGTGTACATTGCCTCTATGTGCACGTATAAAATGGTGTATGAACACTTTGACTTGACTGACTTTTCCAGAGAAAGAAACAATTTTTGGAATACTGGATAGGGTATTTACTGGAAATACTGTTGAGTCATTTATTATTGCTATAGATTTCACAATTGTCTTAGAAATTTTGACAGTTAGAAGAGGAAAGCCAGGAAGCCAGTTTGCCAGATTTCTCTCTGCTGCTGAAGGTTGTGTGAGAGATAAGACCTACTTACGTACAGCTCATTAAGTTTGAATATAGGTCATACTGGTGGTGACCTATGCCATGCTGGTGCTGTTTTTCATCAGACAGCCTGAAAGTGATTTCTTTCAAAATCAGGAACTATACCTGTGAGTATATGCTCACATGAGTCCAGCTATCCTTTAATTTTGGAAGCTTGTCCTTCCAAGTTAGGTTTTGAGGTACATTGACATTTTGAACATGGCTTTACACTAATTACTACTTCTGTTTGCAATTTCTTTTTGTTGTCTTTTTTTTTTTTCTCCAATGAAAAAAGGGGGACAGCTAAATGTGGGTTTTTTTCCTTCCTCTGTTGTCTTCTTCACTTTCTTTTCCTCCTCTCCCCCAGTATAGCAGCAAAATCCTCTAAATAAATGACAAGCTCTGTTCAAACATAATGACCAGTTTCTCTACACCAGAAAATTAATTTTCTTACTGATGGTATTACCTCTGGCTTGCTCAGTGGAGCTGTTTGTAAAGAAATTGGCGTGGATGTCTGACTGTGCTTTCACTCCTGTATCTCAGCTAAAGGACCATTAACAGAACAGTATAAGGAGGTTTGCACTTTGAGTAATCACACAAATGTTCATGTTCTGTTACCCTTGCAGAAACCAAGATACAATCCAGTAGGAGCTATGCTGTCTGGACTTCAGGAATGTTTAAAAGCCATGGGGTTTACATTGCTTAGCTACATTCAGTCAATCCTTGTGTAATCTTTGTTGCTTTCTGTCAAATATTTCTATGCCTTAGAACTGGAGTATAACTTGATTATGCCCCCCTCCCCTTCTTAATGGACTGTACATAAAAATTTAGGAATTTGAGTTGGATGCTACTAATATACAAGCTCTATCTGACACATGCAAATGCTTATTCAACCAGCCACAATGCCATTCCAAAACAAAAGAGTGTGATTTTATTCAGAACTCATAAAACTTCATGTCTTAAGGATGTGGGAAAAGAAATACAAATAAATAGCTGGAAAAAAAATACCTTTGGCTGTAAAACAAATGTCTGATGATGTTTTCTGCATCATAACATGAACACTGACGAATCTGGTGTATCTGTGCTGTTGATTAACACTCTTTTGTGAAGATCAGTGGCCCCAAATGACTTTCTGTAGTGGAGCAAGATTAATTCTTAGCAGACAGTATCAGGTCACATATACTAAATGTGATGGTGATGAGGCACTGTAAGGAAAGAACAGGAGAATCATCTTTATCATCACTGTTGACAGCCCATCTATGTGCATTTTTAACAGATGTAAAGTTACAATCACCCTATAGGTGACTGAAGATTTTACCTCGGTAACATTTTCATATTCTGAAACAGTTACAATGCCTGTTTTAGTGTGCTTGGTTTTGGTTTTTTCTGCATCTTCATCTCATATTCATTAACTCAGATTAGCACTGGCCTTTAGCTTGTTCAGGAACGGGTAGTGACTGCTTCAGGAAACTGGCCATTTAAAGCTAGAGTTGGAAGAATTGGTTTGATCTTAGACATGCAACTCTTTGTGCAGAACTAAATTTTGAAATACAGTTTGCTGAGACAGCAAACAAAAAGTTGCTCAAACTTGGAGCCCTGCACAAAAATCAGCAATGATTTATATAATACTCAACTGTTACAGTTCCAATTACTTAGTATAATATTCAAGGCATCTGCTTTATTCTGGAAAACTACTTACAGAAAAAAATGTACAAAAAGTAGAATGGATGCCAGTTGTGACAATCACAATATTGCTAATTTAGAATAACTGAAAACATGCTTTTCTCAAGGCAATCCTAAAATTTGGAATTCTTGTGCTTTATTAAAAAAAAGTCTGGGGTTTTGTCTAGAATTTTAGTTATGCCACATGAGGAAATTATCCTGTATGCATTTTGTCACTGACACAGGATTTTCTCTGTCATCCTTTAAGGTGTGGCTTTGGAAGCTTTGGAGTTTTTTTGTTTTCTTTCCCTAACCTCACTGCAAAAGAGCAGAACTAGGAAGTCCAACACCAGCCAGTAGTCTTATATCAGTTAATGCAACCTGGGGGCCCAGACCCAGCAACTTTTGATTGTTACATAGCTTGAATATACTGGGTTTAATGCTACTTGCAGATGTACTTACAGAAGGCCACACTTTCTTTTTTTTTTTAACAGTATAAAGCTAGATCAGGTCTGTAAAACAGGGACTGAAGTAGGAATCACTAAAATAGTACCAATCTAAGCTTGTGAGGGAGAAACAATATTTCAAGGAAATTCAAGTTCAAGGAAACTAATTCTTCAATAGCAGGCAGTTTACCTCAGCGGTCACCTCTGAAGAAATCCTCAGGGGTATGATGTTTACCTATATGCTCCACAGGGAGAATCTCTTTAATCAGATAATTTATACTTCCACTCTCAGCTCTATGGCTTTCAGACCACTAGCAGTGCAATGTGACTGTGTTCAGAGGCCATCCTTGTTTTCCAGGTATGTTTTGCAGAAAATGATCACTGAGGTGATGGAGGAATGCAAATTTCTTTCTAAAATGCTCTGAAACATAAAAGCCTTTTCTTAGGAATATTTTTTTGTCTTCCCAGAGGCGACATCTGATGTCCACCACACAAGAATTCAAGCACTGCTTTGGGAAATACCAATACAATAGCCTCTTGGTGAAACAATAGAAGCAGAATTCCGTTCTACAGTTTACTAAATTCCCAGATGTCACAATGAAAAAATAACAGGCCCAGAAAGTATAATTTGCATTTTATTGCAGGCAAATCTTGTATAAAGTGTGACATTTATGAAGAAGTAGCTGTGACACAACATTTTACTGTTCATAAAATCTTACAAACTAAATTACAATGTCAGAAAATAGTAATTTTAATATATCAACTTTTCTGATAAATAACATGCAAAATACCTTTCAAAGACTAGCAGCAAAACTATGAGACCATTACTTACATAAACAAAGGGACTGACCCAAAACCCACTCAAATCAGTGGATGCCTTTTGATTAACTTCATTGGTTTTTTGGTCAGGCCTGTACTGTTAGTTCACAAAGTTGTGTTGCTAATGCACAGAAACTAGTTTTGCTCCATGATAAACTGTACTTTACCTCAGACTGTTGATTTTCATTCTACAGGTTTTATATTTTTTGCTCTAGCAGAAGGTGTTTATACAAGTGTCTGTATATAAAACTGCTAACTTTTTCTTTTTGGCTTTTCATATAGGTGAAACCAAATAATAACTTCAAAGAACTTCCTAATGGAAAATAAAAATTATTTGCATCATTGTGCATCTTGGATTTGAGCTACATTCATGTTCTTATTATTAATATTATAAAGGTTATTTGGTCCCTAATAGGTCAGAATAAATCAAGAAAAGGTGTTCTCAGTGTTAAAGCTCTGCGCTGGAGATTTACACTTTTATTTGTTCTCTAGCCCTGAGTGCTATAAAGAAGAAACTAGGGGAATATTCAGGTCGTGGAATCCAGGCCAAAAGTCTGGATACATGCCATCATAGTAATGCATGGTTTTAGTATACCTACTATTTCTCTGTGAGGTTGGTACAGACCAAAAGCCTATATGTACATCATTGTCCTGGTTTCAGCTGGAGTGGAGCTCATTTTCTTCCTAGGAGCTGACATAGTGCTGTGTTTTGGATTTAGTTTGAGAATAATGTCGATAACATACTGATGTTTTAGTTGTTGCTAAGTACTGCTTACACTAGTCAAGGAGTTTTTCAGCTTCCCATGCTCTGCCAGGTGCACCAGAAACTGGGAGGGGGCAGAGCCAAGATAGTTGATCCAAACTGACTAAAGGAGTATTCCATACCATATGACATCATGCTCAGTATATAAGCTGGGCGGAAATGGCTGGGAGGCTGCAAACGCTGCTCGGGTACTGGCTGGGTGTCGGTCAGCGGGTGGTAAGCAATTGCATTGTGTGTCACTTGCTTTGTATATTATTGTTGTTGTTGTTATTATTTTCCCTTCCTTTTCTGTCCTATAACTGTCTTATCTCAGCCCACAAATTTTACTTTTTTTTTTTCCCCTATTCTCTCCCCCATCCCACTGGGGAGACAGGGAGTGAGCGAATGCCTGTGTGGTGTTTAGCTGCCTACCAGGTTAAACCACAACAATCATATATGCGTTTTTTTTGCCAGAAAATGCAATAAATAAAACCCCAAAGCCAGGTCTCTTCGGCTTGCCTTTCTGCCTGTAAGTGACCTTGTACCATTCCGTCTCTCTCTGTGTTGATGGTGCTTCAGATTTGCTCTTATTTTAGCTGAGCAAATTTTTTCTGTTTCCTGAACTCTTTGGTGTATTGGCTTTATTTGAAGACAGAGTATCTGAGTTAGGGATTAAGTTTTACTGTATATACATATTTAGTACAGTAGACTACCTCTAATAGCAAGGTTCTTCCATGCCCTTGTTGTTTAAAGAAAAATGCAAGTATAAGGAACCAGAAGGTGCTAGTTACCTAGGTTTCAGTTTCCATCAGAGACTGGATGACTTTCTTGTACAGTGCACAGTTCCAGAGTTTACCTTAGTCTTCCCTTCTTTTGACCACAGCATGACACACTTTTTTATACCATGACTAAGATACTATGACATCTGAACATATACAGGCAATCTGGCAAAATAATAATATTTCTCTTCTAGCTTCAAACCAAACAAATAAACATAGCTGGCATTTTTTTACCTATATCTATCATACATATAATGTAGGAAAATATATGTGGAAGACAGAAGATACACAAGTTGGTTCCTCAAGGAAACTTTAAGCAGGGATTTCTAAACCAGCTGAGGACAACACAACTGAGAAATTTCAGCCAAAAACCTGTTTGTCTAAAAAAATCTGTTACTGCTAGAGAGTAGCACAGATTGCTTGGATAAAGGTCACATAGTTTCCTAACTTGAAAGCATTTCTCCAAATGCTGTGCAGTCTTTGTTGGTTTTGTTCAAACTGAAAAAACTTCATGATTTCATAGTTTTTGGTTGCAGCTCATTAGAGGGTGTTAATACTTTTAAGAAATAGTACTGCTGTCAGTAAAATTTGGATGAACATGGTTTGGTCATTGATGGGTAGCATAATTCAAAGACTTGACCACTGTCAGTAAGGAAGAAAGGTGAACATGAATCTGTTTTATTTTAAAGAGTAAATCTACCAATATCTCATTGACAAAAAGTAACACAGTAGTAATAGTATGCAAGAGCTGTTCTGTAGTTTTTAAGATTAGAATTAAGCAGATGTAGTTGAGCAGAGGCAGGGTGGGAAAAAAAAGAAACTTTTGCATAGATTGTAAGGTATTTCGAAGGCTTGTCAAAATTTGTTGACATTCTAGGTTGCGGTCATAACAAAAACCAAGATCCTACTCAGTCTTAGGAATGCTGAACATCCCATATATAAAGGACTTTTGCTATTTGCTCAGAGAAGGCACTATGTGGAGAGAAGATAAGGGAAATTTTCCTTGTACTTGTCTAATTTTCCACTGAATTCCATTTGCGATATCAAATACATTGGGATTTTTGAAGGAGATTATATTTTTATTTTCTAATACTAATTTTTGATCTTCTACTTCAGTCCTGAGGTAAAAATGTTAGCATTGGTCTGCTTTAGATTCTTGTCCTAATAGAAATCACCAAATATTTCAAAGTCAGCTGATGAATCTGAATATATCAACTTGTTAAAATTATAAAGGCAATAATTTTTCTGTAACTAAATTTTCAATAGTCCTAGCATTCATCACAGGTATGGAAAAAATACTGAATGATACTGCTGGAGGAAAACATTTCTTCTCCATTGTTTGGTATTTGCAACGAACTTATATTCTGTGCCATTCCTTCCTCTCTACTCAAAGACTCAGAAATGTATAACCTCTCTTCAGGGAATCTGAGCCCATGGCTCCCACTTTCTGGGGAACTGTGCTAAACACATATGACAAGGTATTCTGGATGAGATATCGTATTCATGCCTGTTGATATTGTCTCTTTGGAATTAATTGTTATTGCATCACAATCTGGAGTTGAAATACCCTATCTTCAAAATATTGTCCTAATTCTGAGGCTATTGTCTATCCTCCTTTCAACTGAATGGAAGTACTTTAGGTAAGATAACATAGCTCCAGCAGAAGAGGCTGATAGAAAGTCCATTCTGAATACCCAAAGTCTGGTAAGACACTCTTGTGTAAATATTACTTGACTAGGAAAGAAAATGAATTTGAATTATTGTTGTTGTTAATAGATGATATTTCATAGTTTTCAGCCAGGAAAACAAAGAAAGAAAGAAATAAACCACTAGAAGAGTGAAATTAAATTTGTTTATTGTTAATATTATTTTGACTATTTTTGGATGCAGCAGCTAGACCCCCAAAAATCTATTATTTAAATAATTTTGAAAAATAGTACTTTTTTCTCTAGCTCTGTTTACATTTGTATATTATTATGTCTTCCATTGCAGTCTCTCTCCCAGGCTGCCAGAAGATTGCTCTTGATAATGTATTTTGCTGTTAAATACACATACTTATTTTCATTCTTTCTTCAGGGTGAATTGTAATATTTGTCAGAGGTGTCAGATGTGTAAGAATAGGCATTGACTCCTTCTTCAGTGTTCCTGAGAACTACCTAAAACAATTCTCACTGAGCTCAGAATATGAGGTGTGAAATACCACCTCCTTTTACCTATGATTCATATTCTTTTCTAACCTTGTGTTTTACTCTCTGTGTGGAAATACTGGTTTCTTATATAGTAATGCAGAGAAACATATGCATATGATACTAATAAAATAGGATCATGAATAGATCTTTTTCACTGTAGCACCTCTTCATCTTAGAAAGCCCTCTTGAACTTTGTTATAATAGGAAAATAAACCATTTTGGGAGCCAGATTACCTATTCCATTACATGTTGTTGTGAAATAAATGCTGAAATTCTTCAGGTGAAATAACATTCTATCAGAAAGTGGAAAGTCTCAGACATTTCAGGTGATGACCACTAATATATTAGCCTTAGGACGTAGTCAGAAAGAAGACATTATCCTTCACACTTTAGACAAAAGCTTTTCAACATTGTGATTTTGATTATGTCTCTAAAAATCATTAAATGACATAAATAATCTTGTCATCTACCAGTATGCACAGAATTCAATATGCCAAACACAAGACAAACTGAGTTTGACATTAGAAAAAATTGAGTGTGACAGCTGCAGCAGTTATGTCTTGTAGAAGGATGCGTGTGCTTGCAAAGACTTTACATCAGGTCCTGGTTGGGAGCTGGCATTTTCAAAGGTCACGAAGCTCCTTAGCACCGTTCAATTACTGCACAAAGGGTACCACTGACAGTTTTAACACTGTGGTTAAATTAGCTGAGCACTAGCTGAGACAATCAAACTTTGGACAGGAGTGGTTTGTATATCACAGAAAATTTCAAATAGCATATCCATGTTACCCTGCCCCCCCATCTTTATTTTTGAAAGACAAAATATCAGAGAACCACTCAGCTGTGTTGTAGCTTGTGAAGGTATCAACACTCAGCCTGACAATTTTTATCATCACTTTGCACGAATACAGATAGTGAATGAGGTAGAAGGCAAAATCTTTGATTTGAGCTGCTTTTGATTTTGTTCATTTTAGCTGTTTTCTTCTGAATGAAGTAATCCGAATCAGTAACATACTGATCAAACTGTATTGACAGAGTCATACTGCTCAAAACACAAAAGGACCAACATTGTTCTACTGTTTACAGATGCACCTAGTTTGTTGTGGCTTGTCCTGCAAACAGTTTAGATGAAATTAGAATCATAGAAACATAGAATCATTTAGGTTGCAAAAGACCTTTAAGATCATCGAGTCCAACTGTTAACCTAGCACTGCCAAGTCCACCACTAAACCATGTCCCTAAGCACCACATCTACATGTCTTTTAAATACTTCCAGGGATGGGGACTCAACCACTTCCCTGGGCAGCCTGTTCCAATGCTTGATAATGCTTTCCTAATATTCAATCTAAACCTCCCCTGGCACAACTTGAGGCCATTTCCTCTTGTCCTATCACCTGTTACTTGGGAAAAGAGCCCAACACCCACCTCACTACAACCTCCTTTCAGGTAGTTGTAGAGAGCGATAAGGTCTCCCCTCAGCCTCCTCTTCTCTAGGCTAAACAACCCCAGTTCCCTCAGCTGCTCCTCATAAGGCCTGTGCTCCAGACCCTTCACCAGCTTCGTTGCCCTTCTTTGGACACGCTCCAGCACCTCAATGTCTTTCTTGTATTGAGATGCCCAAAACTGGACACAGTATTCCAGGTGCGGCCTCACCAGTGCCAAGTACAGGGGGACAATCACCTCCCTGCTCCTGCTGGCCACACTATTCCTGATACAAGCCAGGATGCTGTTGGCCTTCTTGGCCACCTGGGCACACTGCTGGCTCATATTCAGCTGGCTGTTGACCAACACCCCCAGGTCCTTTTCAGCCAGGCAGCTTTCCAGCCACTCTTCCCCAAGCCTGTAGCGTTGCATGGGGTTGTTGTGACCCAAGTGCAGGACCTGGCACTTGGCCTTGTTAAACCTCATACAACTGACCTTGGTCCATCGATCCAGCCTGTACAGGTCCCTCTGTAGAGTCTTTCTACCCTCCAGCAGATCAACACTCCCGCCCAACTTGGTGTTGTCTACAAACTTACTGAGGGTGCATTCGATCCCCTCATTCAGATCATTGATAAAGATATTAAACAGAACTGGCCCCAATACTGAGCCCTGGGGAACACTACTTGTGACCAGCCACCAACTGGATTTAACTCCATTCACCACAACTCTTTGGGCTTGGCCATCCAGCCAGTTTTTAACCCAGTGAAGCGTATGCCCATCCAAGCCATGACCAGCCAGTTTCTCCAGGAGAATGCTGTAGGAAATGGTGTCAAAGGCTTTACTAAAGTGCAGGTAAACAACATCCACAGCCTCTCCCTCATGCACTAAGTGGGTCATCCTGTCATAGAAGATCAGGTTAGTCAAGCAGGACCTGCCTTTCATAGACCCATGCTGACTGGGCCTGATCACCTGGTTGTCCTGTACGTGCCATGTAATGGCACTCAAGATGATCTGCTCCATAACCTTGCCCATTACCGAGGTCAGACTGACGGGCCTGTAGTTCCCAGGATCCTCCTTCCAGCCCTTCTTGTAGATGGGCATCACATTTGCTAACTTCCAGTCAACTGGGACCTCCTGGGTTAGCCAGGACTACTGATAAATGATGGAAAGCGGCTTGGTGAGCCCTTCTGCCAGTTCCCTGTCACAACACAAACTGGACTTTCCAGAGAGGATCATGGAGGTTCTGTGATTCCCTTGGGCTAAATTAATGACACCAAACAATCAATTAAATGTGTTATTGATAGTGAAGTACCATGACATGCAGGGGATAAGGGAGACCCTCCTATTGAGTCACGAGGTTCAGAACAGACCCCCTTGCTTTCTAAACTCCTTTCCAGAGAGGAGTGTAGGTGCAGCTAGGTCTAATCTTAGTCTCAGACTTGGTCAACAGTTTATATGAATAAGGAGGCAACCCAAACCAGGAAAGCACCACAGTAGGCAGCGCTGGTTCTAATCCAAATAGTTAGGAAAGGAAAAGGAAGAAAGAGGAGAGAGAGAGACATATCACTACCCTTGGATCCCGTGATGTCGACGATAAACACGGCAATCCTACAGCGCTGGGCACACTGCTCCCAGAGCACAGGGGCCCCAGCTGCACCAGCAGCTGGCTGGGGAGGCCGGCCTGGAGCAGGGGCTGCCGCAGCAGTGCGGGGTCCTCCAAGGTGGGTGTGCCCACATGGCTCCTCAAAGTTGTCTTTGATAGGACAGTCTCTGCCTCTAGTCTCACCCCCCTTGAGGCTTGTTCCAGAATGTTCTTCATCTTCTGCGCAGGTGCCACTGGGGGCGGGGGGAAGGGAGGGTGGTTGCGAGGGGTCTTTCAGGTCGTCGTGAGCCCCTTCCTCAAATGAACCCTGCATGACCTGCGGCCATCAGAGGGCAGAACTGCGAGGCCTCCCTGCACACCTCTGGCTCCCTGCCAACTCTGCAACAATCAGCTTCTCACCTGTGGTGCTATGCAGACCCCAATTTATCGCTATGGAGACCTTAACTTGTCTCTTTCCAGACCTTAACTTGCCTCACCATTATGTTGGAAGCATTAACTTTCAGTCCCTGACACTCCCTCAGTACCCTTGAGTGGATCCCATCCAGCCCCACAGGCCTGTGTATGTCTGAGTGGTGCAGCAGGTCACTAACCATTTCCCCTTGGATTATGGGGGCTTCATTCTGCTCCTCGACCCTGTCTTCCAGCTCAGGGGACTGGGTACCCTGAGAACAACTGGTCTTACAATTGAAGACTGAGGCAGAGAAGGTATTAAGTACCTCAGCATTTTCCTCATCCTTTGTCACAGTGTTTCCCCCGCCCCCGTATCCAATAAAGCCCTCCTTTTGTTGCTAATGTATTTATAGAAACATTTTTTATTGTCTTTTATGGCAGTAGCCCAATTAAGTTCTAGCTGGGCTTTGGCCCTTCTAATTTTCTCCCTGCATAGCCTCACAACATATTTGTAGTCCTCCTGAGTTGCCTGCCCCTTCTTCCAAAGGTCATAAACTCTCTTTTTTTTCCTGAGTTCCAGCCAAAGCTCTATGTTCAGCCAGGCTGGTCTTCTCCCCCACTGGCTCATCTTTTGGCACATGGGGATGGCCTGCTCCTGCACCTTTAAGATTTCCTTCTTGAAGAATGTCCAACCTTCCAACCTTCCTTTGCCCTTCAGAACTGCCTCCCAAGGGACTTTGTCAACCAGCGTCCTAAACAGGATAAAGCCTGCCCTCTGGAAGTCCAAGGTGGCAGTTCTCCTAAGCCCCCTCCTTACTTCTCCAAGAATTGAAAACTCTATCACTATGCCCAAGATGGCCTCCAACCATTGGTGTAGATGCACTTTATTTGGGCTATTGATCTGCCACCTGTTTTGCGGGAGAAGCCCTCATTCCTACATGACCATTCTCAGGTGCTTCTGTGGTTTCTAGCGCATCAATAACCCCTGTGTCTCTGCTGCTGCATGGATCTCCATCCCCTACCTCTACTGAGATGGCAGACTGAAGGACCTCACTAGCACACTGTCCCTCAAACATTAGTGTGCTGCCCCTATGCTTATCTCTAGTGAGCCTGGTTTTATCCCTTTACCCCTTCAAATCTAGTTTAAAACTCTTTCAATGAGCCCTGCTAACTCCTATGCAAAGATCCTTTTCCGGCTTTGAGACAGGTCAGCCCTGCGGTGGGTTGACCCTGGCTGGATGCCAGAAGACCACCAAAGCCACTCTATCACTCCCCTTCTCAACTGGAAAGGGGAGAGAAAATATAATGAAAATCTCGTGGATTGAGATAAGGTCAGGGAGAGATGACTCAGCAATTACCATCATGGGCAAAACAGACTTGACATGGGGAATATCAGTTTAATTCATTACCAGTCAAATCAGTAGTAAAAACTAAATCTTAAAACAGCTTCCCCCCACCCCTCCCTTCTTCCTGGGCTCAGCTTCACTCCTGATTTTCTCTACCTTCTCCCACCAAGCGGCGCAGGGAGAAAGGGAATGGGGGTTGTGGTCAGTTCATCACGTGTTGTCTCTGAGGCGCCTTCCTCCTCAAGGGGAAGGACTCCTCACACTCTCCCCCTGCTCCAGTGTGGGGTCCCTCCCACAGGACACAGTCCTCCATGAACTCCTCCAACGTGGGTCCTTCCCACGGGCTACAGTTCTTCACAAACTGCTCCAGCGTGGGTCCCTTCCCTGGGGTGCAGTCCTTCAGAAGCAGACTGCTCCAGCGTGGGTCCCCCACGGGGTCACAAGTCCTGCCAGCAAACCTGCTCCAGCGTGGGCTCCTCTCTCTCCATGGGTCCACAGGTCCTGCCAGGAGCCTGCTCCAGCCCAGGCTTCCTGCAGGGTCACAGCCTCCTTCAGGCATCCACCTGTTCATGGCATGGGGTTCTCCATGGGCTGCAGGTGGGTATCTGCTCCGCCATGGACCTCCATGGGCTGCAGGGCCACAGCCTGCCTCACCATGGTCTTCACCACGGGCTGCAGGGGAATCTCTGCTCTGGTGCCTGGAGCACCTCCTCCTGCTCCTTCTTCACTGACCTTGATGTCTGCAGAGTTGTTTCACATATTCTGACTCCTCTCTTTGGCTGCAGTTGCACAGTTTGGGTTTTTTCCCCCTTCTTAAATATGTTATGACAGAGGCGCTACCACTCTCACTGATTGGCTCAGCCTTGGCCAGTGGTGGGTCCATCTTGGAGCTGGCTGGCATTGGCTCTATCAGAAACAAAGGAAGCTTCTAGAGGCTTCTCACAGAAGCCACCCTGTAGCCCCCCCACTCCCAAAACCTTGCCACGCAAACCCAATACAACCCTGTCTGTTGCCAGCAGGCCTGGTGTCATGTAAACCGCCCCATGATCAAAAAACCCCAAATTCTGCCGGTGACACCAGGCTCGGAGCCAGGTATTGATATGCTGGCTCTTCTGGTTTTTCCCTTATCATTCGCTGCAACTGGAATGATACAGGAGAACACTACTTGTGTTCCTGATCCTTTAACCAGTCATCCTAAGGCCCTGAAGTCTCTCTTGATTGCCCTCAGACTTCCTGTTGCAACTTCATCGCTGCCTACATGAAAAATCCATAATGGATAACAATCCAAGGGCTGTACCAGGGTAGGAAGTTTTCTCTTCATATCTTTAACCTGGGCCCCAGGGAGGGAGCAGACTTCTGTAAGAAGTGTGTCCCGTCTGCATATTGGACCTTGTGTTCCCTTCAGAAAGGAGTCTCCTATGACAATGAACCATCTTTTTTTTCTTCATGGAAGCAGTTTTGACAGAAGGCATAGGCTGACTTATCCTCGGTGATACCTCTAAGCTAGATGAACCATTGTCCTCGTTACTGTTCGGTTCCAGTTGCAGAGCCTCATACCTATTATGCAAGGGCACCAGGGAAGTTGGGGTGGTCACAGAGACACGCCTGCTGTGCTGGGCAGGAACTTGTCACTGTTGCCCCCTCTCCCTTAAGTCACTGTGTTCAGGCAGGTGGAGAGTGGAGAGGGGATCCTCAATATCATGTGTCCTGTCTGCCTGACAGGTCTGTCCCAGGGAGGGTAGCGTGCGTTACCAGTAGTCTCTCTCGCAGTCCCTGATACTCCTTAACCTACTCACCTCCCCCCGGAGCAATGTCCCTAGGCTGAGGAGTTCCTCTCTCTACCTGGGCCACCTCCCACAGGTGTGCTCACTGCTGCCCTCCGGTACTGGTGTAAGAGCAGGGCACAGCCTGCAGCCTGGCACCTGGGTGGCAGCGTGTTCCCATGGGAGCTCTGTCTGGGAAGCCGCGTCAATCGTGGTGGGTGCAGAGCTTAGAGAGGCCGTTGCCTTCTGCTGGGTGGCCACCATTGCTCCCGCGATGAGCTGGCAGAGCTTCAGCACCCCTCCTGCCCACCCTTCCATGCAAACTGCTGTGCAAACTGCCGTGAACACACCCTTGCTGACACACCACGCCCTGTTTGCCCACCCTGGTTGTGGCGCTCCTTGCCACTAAGCGTTTCTTTTATACCTGGGGGGGGACTTGGCTGACATTGCTCCTGGCCCCGCCCGGGTCTTGTCAGCTGCTGTCGCACAAGCTGTGGGCTCCTGGCAGCTCTCATGGTTCGCCCTGAGGTTCACTTGAGTCGGGAAACCCTCCTGTGCACCATGCTAGAGCACTCTGCTGCAGATCGTGCCAGCACCAGTGCTGCTCACGTCCGCACTTTGGTCTTTAATATTGTTTATATGTGTGTACATTCTTGTACCATACATTGAATTGACATAGGGAGGCCTAGATTAATCTTTTAAAGTAGATGGTAAACATAACACCATAATGCAATTACCACTTCCGGGTATTTACACAACTGCACTTGCTTCCTCTCTTCCGTACATATCTATAATTATGTACAAGTGTTTCTAAGATACATGCATGTGCACTCACAAGTCCCTACACAACAGAAATTATAATCAACACCCTTAAGTTGAGGATAGCCATTTGTCAGTTCTTAGGCACAGCGTATAAGTATAAAGTTAATCCCATGTCTAGGCAAATTGGCTCCTTATTTCTTATGTTTTCCATTTTAAGTATGAAGATTTATTTTGTATGTGTTTCTTATGTGCATAAAACTCTCTTATTAATTTTAATATAACAGTACAGAATACAAACCCAAATATATGCACAGATTGGGGGTATGATAGAACATTTTCATAGGATCTATAGTAATGAACCTAGCCATTATAAATATCTGGCTGGTTTGAAGTGTTTTATATTTGTGAATGCATGAAAACAGAGAGAGATAAGGTACCATTGGACTGGACTCCCTGAAGTCAAAGCAAATCGAAATTATATTTCAACAAAGCATCCCTGTCCATTATAAATTTCTTTCCTTCCACATATTCTCTTTCTCTCTTATACTCTCAATAAATCTTGACGACCCAAAAGCCCTCTTTTGTAACATTTGTTTCTACTCAGTTACGAATTCGGTGTCCCTTTTTTTTGTGTTCCTACCTCCTTTCCACACTTTGTCCTTCCTATCCACATGTTAGATATCTGGAAAACATGAAAAGATGAATATGTGTCTAAGATCTCTGTTAACAGCTTAGGTCTTGCTGCAGGTGGAAATGTCTCAGCATCATTCATGATCAATGACCTGGGGCTGCTGAAGAAGCTGAGACTTTCATGGAGGCTTGAGATAAAATGTAGTGGCTTAGCTTCTGTGTGAATTCTGCTTTTTGTTGTGTTTGAACAGGTTAAGATTCAAGGTTATTAGGTGTCACAGACATCACCTTTGGCTTTTTGCATCTCTCTCTTGAATCTGAATCTTTTGATCCTAATGGATCAAGTAATCCCTGTTGATATGAGTTCATGATGTCTGTAGTAATCACAACTATGTAAGGAGTGATCCTTGCTGAGGATAATATATGTATGTTTTGCTAAGAAATTGAGACAAAGGTATGAAAACCACATAATACATTTTAAATATTTAAAACACTAAGTTTTATACTTACTTAAGTATATAAAGATGTGTGAGCTAAAGCTTTGCTCTTAAAATAGAATAAGATTATTAACGTTTTTTGCTAAAACTTTGAAACCCCTATTTGCCATTCTTTATTCTACAGCTCTCTTATTAGTCAATGAAAGTATGAAACATGAAAGTTCTTAAGTTTACTTAAACCCCAAGTCATTAATAGCACTATAGCCACTTTTTGAGTTATGGACTGTCCTACTGCTGTTAGTGTATGACTTGGTAGTGAGAAAGATACATATATCCTTCTTTTAAACACTGTACCAGTGGTATCATGCTGTGCCAAGGTATCCAATTCTCAACAGTTCCTGATCAGTACAGATATGCATTAATCTCCCAGGAAGCAGAACAAAAAATTTCTCATTCAGTAGTATTTCTAAGCATAATAAAGAGTTACTGTATCTATGGTAGAGAAAAGATTTGTGAAGCTACAGTCAGTGGTAATTTAGATAAAGTACTTAGTTTCTTGTTAGGTGTAGCAATTGTTCTTGTAATTATCCTCTGAAGTTCATCACATCCTGAAATAGAATATTCAGAGTTTCAAATTAAGTATCTTCAGGGGTCAGCTTGAATATGGCCTTGGACACCAATTGAGGCTCCATCTTTTTAAAGTGATGGCCAAGTGATGAATAAACAGTAAGAAAAATATTTTGAAGGAAAAGGTAATTCTGAGAAAAACAGCCATGTGTCATACTGGTTCCAGAGTGAGCGATGCAAGTGCAATTGTAGTAGAGAGATAAATACAACATGTTTGGTCCAAGCAAAGCAAAATTGTCTAGCTCTTGGAATTTGTGGTGTTCTGATATACCTTTGTGAAATGTTTTCTGTTCTGAAAGACAGAAGATATTACAGTGACAGGCTACAACATAGGAGCAGTGTACGAACAGGAAATGCAGGAGGTGGAAGGAAATAAACTGTCCAGAAATGATACGAATGCAGTGGGCCAGGAAAAACTGCCTGTTACTATGCTCAAACAGTCAAATTTGCTAGCCTTGTCCACCCATCTTTCTAACAAATGGAGTTGCAAGATCAGAGGAATTGGGGTTTTTGAACGGTAATACTGCTGATAGGATCAATTGGCAGTCAATCACAGTACACTTAGGTTCTTATGCAAAAGTAGTCAAAAGATAACACAAATTCATGTTCCATATCTCCTAGCAGTGACCTCAAACCCCAATGTGTGTATATAACTCTGGACAATTTCCTGTTACCAAAGATAAATATTCTGATAAATAACTCATCTTTTAGGAGCATCCTGGAAGTTCTGAGTTTATACAGATATGTCCATTCTCAACTGGATTAGACCTGATTTATTTTGAGTACCAGGAAGAATCATAAATCTTAATTGTTGAAAGCCAAACAAACTTATCTTAAGAATTTTGGATGTCCGGGGCACAGCATTGGGACTTCTGTGCTCTTCAGAGGATGGATGAACTATATGTCATGTGAAAAGTGAGAAAGTACAGTCAGTTTCACTGTATGTTCTGCACATGCTCAGGACTGTGAGGAAAATATGCTCAGTAGTTGTTTTCCTGGGAGTCTGAAAATCCGCTCTGCTAGATAATTGGAAAAATGCCCAGTCACAGCAAAAAATGCAGAAAAACCCTTGTGTCCCATAAGACTGTCTTAAGGGGTATGGAGTTTAGTGATATACAAGAAATCTCATCATATGGCAAAACTAGCAATGGTAGATGGCCAAGGAGTCTTGAAGGACTTTTCAAGTGGTAGGGGATTGGGGCTGGTTGCTTAAAAGCCACGTTATTGGGAGTACATAAAGAATTAAGGAATTTGTACTGGTTTCAGACACTTCCTTAGTTTCCAAAGGATGTTTCTCTAAAAAAATCTGGTTTATAAAAGAAAAACCCCACATCTCTTTACGTAGGGACAAGAAAAAAAAAAAAAAGTCCAGTATTATCAGATTTCAGAGACCATTTTGTGAAAATCACCATAAATCATGTCACCATCTCAGTGATAAAAAAGGCATTAGCTTTCAGTACATCCACTCTCAGCTCATCACATATCCTCAGAGAATCAGTTGGCCACAAAGGTATTGATAATAGTTAAGAAAGCAACTATAACCTTGAAATCTCTGAAGAGACTTTGTTGGTCTAAACAATATGAAACTTGAAAAGGTACATAGTATTAAATGTTCCCATCTGTTATTGAATAAGTATGAACCAGGTCTCAGTTGAAATAAACTGACAGATGCTTTAGTTTTTGGTGATTTTTTTTCCTATCATTTGAAATTATTATTTTGAAAACTTATTCAGTGTCAAAATAGTGCGTGAGTATGATGTTTTTCTCATCACAAAATAATCAGGTAAAATAATCTTGATAAAATAAACAGGCACTGCTAAGAGTGTGCCTATTAGTAAAGAGACATTCTTTGAAATTTGTTAATAATGAAAATTTTTAAGAAGTATGATGGTAATGATTCTGAGAAAATCTCATATTGCATTCTGAAGTGCTGGAAGTGGTACCCCTCCAGCCTTATACCCAGGATGCAGAGAATTATTGCAAAGTGTTCCAGCTACAAGCTCCTGCCCCATGCCTCCTCCAGTAGCATAATGTCTTGGCATTGCATTTGTTGTTTAAATCTTCCAGAGAAAATAATTAATTATTGACTTACTACTACTGTTAACAATACTTTTTCTCCCGGCCTTCAAATGGGTAACCTGAAGAAAAGAACCACAAAACTGCTCCAATCTGTAAAGAAAAAATCCCTACCATCTTCTTTTCATTTTCTTTCCACCCTCCCCCAACACTTTGGTAATATATACAGTCAGTAAAGGGGAAACAAAAAATCCAGAAATGACTGACATCAAACATAACTCAATGTTCAATCAGTGGCATACCATGCATATTGTGTTAACATAGATTGTGATTACTTTCTCACCAAATGCTATGCCAGATCTTTTCACTGAATAAATGTATGCATGTTATGTGCCATCATTCTATCACTGCTAATTTAATAGGCACCTCTTTTGGAGAGAAGAAGAAAAGTGAAGGTATTTAACTCATTTCTTTGAATTTGCACATTCAGTATTGAACAGCTATGTTTGCTAGGGAACACAAAAGTTTGTTTTTTTTTAAAAGTACAGAATTAACATCTAAAATGATGTTGAATATGAAGGAAAAACAAGCACCCTGAACCCTAAGAACCTCTGACAGTACTGGGGCATTCCTTTCTGTTCACTAGGAACACAGAAGAAAAAAGAACACCACAGATGGGATGAGCTTCTTTGTTCTCTACCCATTCTTTTCTTCAAAAAGAAAAAAATAATTAACATTTTGTCTCAACTTAGTACTCAATTTTTGGTGTAGACTGTTGAATATCCATTTTGTCTGGGATCCCTCCTCAGCTGAGTATGCTATTTTTATTGTATGTTCTTCTTGTGAAATAATGGTCAGAAACCTGTGAAGATAAAATAATATTCTAATGCTTGTTTGTGTGATCTTAGAGCTGACACAGCATTGGTCTGTATTACTGCACTTTAAAATATATTGTGTCCACAGCGGTGTAGATTGAACTGTATGAGAAATGTGACACTGACAGGCCGGTAAGGCAGTGAAAGTGAGCAGGAGAAACAGACAAAATGATGAGTATAACATGTTAAGCCATGTTGTTTGACATGCTAGCAAAGAACAAAATCACGCGAGCTTGGAGACAAAGCAGCAGCAAGCTGTAAAACAATTTCACCTTGACAGTTTCTGAACAGCACTCTCAGTTCTGGTGCCTCTAACGAGGACTACATCCATCAGTTTTCTGTGAGTTTGTGAGCTGAAGGGAAGAATCTGAGCAGGAAGGGAGTGCCCCTACTGAAATGGATACATAAATAAATTAGCTTCATACTGAAAATAGGTTTTATTTAACATAAAATGAGGCTTGTGCATTCTATTTCAGACACTTTCAGTAGAAGGAAAGACAATGGAAATGAAAAGTCTAGACTTTGTTTGTGCTAGACCAATTTCTGGCTTTTGTCTATTAGTGTAGTAGTTTGGTAACTGGCTCAGGTTGTGGAAGACATCTTTCAAATTCATTCTCTCTCTGAATCCCACAAAGGCTTAAGTTAGATTGCTTTAGGATATTTTGGAACAGGGATGCTCTCCCTTTATTTTGTTGAAATTGTATATTTGATGGAACACCTAACTAACACTTTAAATCAGGACATGCAATTCAGATGTCCAGTTAGGTAAATGGCTTATTCATTAGATTGTAGAGTTTGATGAAAATATTAGAGTATTCCATGAAAAGTGCAATTGCATCTAAGAAAAGGGAATGGTAGCGTCCCATACACCAAACCTCACTTTAGAAATATGACATTTGGGAAGGTGCAATTTGGATTCATATCTCAGAAATCTCCAATAATTGAGTGAACTAGCTGTATAATATTCACAACTGCTTATTTTGGAAAGTAGTTTATTTCCTAAAAAGAATTTGCATTTCTCTCACCTAGACTGTAATCTGTACGTCCAACTAGTTCTGAAAGAGAGGTGCCACTTTGGGGTTCAGTCTTCTTAAGGCTTGAAACTACAGGAAATAGGTGAGATTGTTGGCTTTTAAAAAATACACTTTTGCGTGTTTTTTAAAGAAATCTAAATGTTTTGTTTGAGCCTCTCTTTTTTTAATATATAAGGAAAAACTTTGTGAAAAATAGCTAATGTTTTGTCTTTTCAAAAACAAGATCAGGATACGTTATGGGAAAAAAATGTGACTAAGTGTTGAGTTTTATGAAGTATGAAGTCAGGAGAGACCCTAGTTTCACTTCATACAAGAGACCACAAGGTACTTCTAAGTAGTATTTCCAAATTTCATTGTTTCATGATGTTATACCTTTTCATAGAAAAGTAAAAATTTTCAAGTAAGAAACCTTGGGAAATCTTAAAAGGGAACTATACTTTTTCCAGTTAAGTATTGCAAAGGTAGTTTTAGAATACTCAGGGTTTTGAGCCTTCATAGTTTCAGGCAAAGCAGTGCCTGAAGAGCTTTCACAGTTTCTTCACTTTCCTGGCATTAATTGCCCTGAAAAGTGAGCATATTGGCAAAAAGCCCCCCTTCATGAGTTTCTTTTCTAAGCCCACAGCATTTTTGAGGATTTGACCCACAAATATTTATTCAATGTAAGGATTTCTAAATATATATTTTTGTGAGAGAGAATTCTATGTTGAAAAAAGGCCACAAGAAATGAAAAAAAGAAAATCTCATCAACAATGAGCCAGCATCAGAGCAATAGATAAACAGACATTAGCCACACTAGAAAAGCACAATCCTACCATGAATGAAAGCACAAATATAAATTTAAAAAAAACCATATGCAATTATAAATCAATATCTTGAAGAGCTGTATTTCAGAAAGCAGAAAGATGCTTTAAATGCAAAAAAATCACCCAGCCTCATTAACCAGACACACATTTATATGAGAAAGACTGAAACCAAAGCAATAATGAAAAGGAAGATCAAAATCAGGCAAAAGCTTTTAGATGTTATTAACATGGACTTTGACTAGAGGATGTGGGTTTTTTTAATTTGCCCACTCAGAATAGGTCTCCGTTACTTGGGATAACTGGTACAGTGCTTTTTATTTTCTCTGTTATTTTTAGCATAAGCCATTTTCAAGCTGATTAACTTTATTTCTCATTACTCTGTAATTCTTTTTTTTTTTATATTCTCTTCTTTTTTAAGTGAACTATATTGTTCTGTTTATATTCTTTAAGGAAGAACCTTACACAAATTGAAGTGGTGTAATTAGATACCTGTGAGCCATATGTGAGTAAAGAAGAAAAAATAAACAATCTTTTACTCCACAATTTTGTCTGTTATTTATGTAAGTGCAATGAAAGGATCAAATTAGTAACTGGGTAAAATTAGTTCTTAGAGTGTATGTTCATTTATCCAAGAAACACTTAGTAACCACTGAATAAAGCTAAAAAGAAAAACCCATGAAAATTCCCAGAGAAATATAAAAACTACAATGCACAACTAACAGTAATAATTTAAAAAAAATCATGAAATAAACTTGTGAAGTTAGTCTACAACACTTAAAATCTATGTCCTGAATGATTCAGTGTAAACACATACAAATTGAGACTGAAAACACCATTATCCTTTTAGCTCTCTAATTTGTATTGATGCTCAGCTATCAGCTAAGATTTTCAGTCTTTATTCACCTTTTTTGTGGTTTTTTGTTTTTGGTTTTGGGTTGGTTTTTTTTTTGTATAAGGAAGCCTTTAAGATTTCTAATCTCCTGGTAATTGATAAAATAATACTCATATGCAAATTAATACTAAATGTAAAAACTTAGGAAGAATTGTGAAGCCTGAGTAATTTTTCTCTTTGTACTTCATAAGAGTAAATGCCAATGGAAATTTTTAAACTGCAGAACCAAGCAATGTAATATCCAGGATTAAGGTTCAACTATATGTAGAGCAAAAATTTTACTTTGAACATCATTTCTTTTGAAGCAGTCTGGTATGTGAGGGACAATAATCGCACAGCCTACCCAACTTTTAAAGTCACAATGAGGAAGACTTATAATTTCCTCTACTAATCAAGAGTTATTGTTCCTCAATATAATTTTATTACTGCTTTATTTGATTGCTTTATTCAATACAATAGGTATTCAATATTCCTCTCATAGAGCTGTCGACCCCCACAACTGGTTACAAAATTTCATCTCAGAATGGTCCCTTAGCTGTTTCTTTAATGGTGGGGGGTCTTGGGGGTTTTCTCTTCTATGATATTGACTGCATAAGCTTTCCTGAACCTTTATATTCCTCCATATATTTTTATGCTTTAGTCTACCTCTTCTTCCTCCACTCAAGTTTGTTATCTATATTGGACTTTAACATTAGGTTTAAGTCTATTTAGAACCCTTCCAGCAAATCAATTACTTGAGTAGTAAATAAGCTAGTGTTGTCATCTCTGGAAACCCTTTAAGATTTGAAGCATGTCCACCATTTGCTTTTCATAAAAGGCAATCTCAGTTGTTCAAAAACAAGACTACAGATACATTGATTTTCTCGGAGATACTGTTAGGGCTGATGATAAATGTCTGTACTACTCTCAGTAGTCCTAGAGAAAGAAAAGAGCCTGGATTTGTGTTTCCTTCAGGAGCAAAATCAGCATTCTTGCTATATTTAGGGTTTTTTTCAACATGAGTGTAACGTTGGTGAAAAATTCTTGATTGACAGTTCCAAAGAATGAAGTCCTCCAATGCAGTTACTCTAATAATGGCAATAATGCCATTAATACTATTGTAAGCTTAGCTGTGTATCAGCCAGTTGATGTGTTCAATTGCTGTAGTTGTATTATAATAAGAAGCAGTTGACTGATAAGAGGAGGATACTGTCCCTCCCATTTGCTGATGAAGAACTGTTGAACAGACAGAATGAAACTGCTTCCTTGGTTTCCCAAAATAAATCTGTGGAAAACACAGGGATTGAACCTGTGTCTTGATTGGAATCCAGTTGGGATTGATCCAGGTGACAAAATCTTCCTGGCATCCTGAGGCATTATTTAGGCAGCTGAGCACATATTGTTCCTACACTGCCAGTGCTGGGTTAACTTATGGAGAGGTAGCTTGCTGCATTGATGCAAAGTACAGTTCCTACAACCAAAGGTAAAAGATCATCTTCATAGAATCAGTGGTAAAAAATAACAATGAATGTTGATCAAAGTCCATCAGTGATTACTGAAGCAAATATTCACCAATGAAAAAACAAAAATCCAAAGACTGTGTAATCAGGACTTTATGATTTTATAAGAGGATGTTCTCCCTTTCCTAGAGGGAGAAGACAAATCACAGCAATGTCCACAGGTCAGATTCATGACTGCATGGCAAAGAAACTTTTGATTTTGTTGTTGAAGTACAGGTGGTGTTTTCAAAGACAAAGTAAAGAAGCTAGGCAAATATACCCCCTGACTTACCTTTGGAATGGACTAAGTCTTGTAGACCTCTTGAAAAAAAGAAAAAAAAATAGCCCCTGATTTCTTTTTTCAGCATCATACATGTGAATCTGACCTTTTATAGTAATCTTTTATTCTAATTGTGTAATCTTAAAAACAGTAAATATATCATACAAATTAAACTTACTATGATCTTTTCTGTTACAAAGCAAACCAACTTGCTCCCTCAGCACCATTTTGTCTTCCCCTACTTTTGATCTCCATGATCTAAACTTTTTCACCAGAGACTGTCATAATTGTTGTATGATACTCAATCAGTTGTCACACTTCAACAAATAAGAAATTCAGCTACCCTAAGCTCATGAAAGTGATTATTATGGCATAATTCATCAAATTGTTTGACAAACATTATTCAGCCAGGCCTTATGATAAGCAACACTCATTGCTTGAGTCCTAATTATTTCAAAGGTATATAAAGCTGAGTTTCCCATAGCAACATGGGAACAGTTATATAGGTGTCATATAATGAAGCATCTGTTTTGGAGTTCAGGACTTTTTTAGAATCAGGAGCAAAGAAAATGTTTCCCAGTGATGGGTAAAAGAAGATGCATCTTGCTACTAATTTGGCACAAATGGAAAGGTTAGGTTTTTAATGGGTTCAAAGAACAAATTGGACTAATACAGTAAGAATAAAAGAGCAGATCCTCAGGGTGCTGTTGCAAAGAGCAATGCAGTCTCTAATTTTATATTAAGCAAAAGTAATCAAAAGACATTTAAACAGAAATAAACATAGCTGTGAGCAATCTGTTTCTGCTCGGTGTGCTTACACCTTAAACCTCAATCTACAAAACTGGTTTCGTGTGATAAGTATTTTAGAGCAAACACACAGCAGGTGCTCACCACTGAAGTTTGAAGCTTCAAGTCTGAACCTTTTAAGCTTTGTCCCAAAGGAGCAGCAGATTGTGGTTCTGCTCTCTATAGATTCATGGGAGGTAAGAAAGCAAGCAAGCACAAGAAATCTGCTTGATTTTCAGGTGTCATACACAAGGGCTAACCTTGGATGTGCTAATGCTTTCAAGTACTGTTTATGCAAGTTCCATTTGAGGTGAGTGTTACCTAGGACGAGGTAGAAGCTGTGGCCTTTGCTGCTTGTGTACAGGCCCAGCTGGGTGAAACAACAACCTGTAGAGAAGGGCTCTTCTCTAGGAGCTCAGGTGTCAGGATAGCTTCTCACTAGTTTGTTTTGTTTTTTTTTTTTTCCCCTCAGCTCCTTTCAAACTTCTCCTTTGCTCTACCTTTTAGGTTGTCCCTTTCTAGAACAAAGTGCTCCAAGATCAGAGTGGAGACATCCTTAAGTGCCTTGTTATGTTGTGTGTTACCTAAAATCAGTTATGCCAGCCAGAAAGATCTATCAGATTCTCAGCCATTTCCAGGGTACGTATCACTGATTTCAGAAGAAATTTTTATTTTCTACTAAATTATTTTTGGTAGGAAGTGTTTACTTTGTTGGAAAGCTCTTGAAGTGTTTGCAAAAAGAATTTTCTAAGTGAGGAAGAATAATTTTCTCAGTCACATTGACTTACAGAAGAGCTAAACAATGTAATATCTTTTCTGAGCATGTGTCTTAATACAGAAGGATTATTGGTGAAAGTTTTAGCAGTTAAAAGGCTGAAAATTATGACTGAAAGTCTAAACTTTATTTGGCATTCAGTGAAAAGACAGGGTAGCGTTCGGAATGTCATGGACAGGATGCCGAAATCATCCTACATTACATAGGAAGATAAGTGAGGTGCTGCATTTTCAATGACTTGCAGCTTTTTCAGTCCTGTTCTCATTCTTGAAAACAGTGTTGCAACAGCCAGGTCATGTATTTCCTGACCACATGTAGATGGAACATCTGTTGCTGATTGCATACAGTATTGCAATGCAGGATTTAAAAAAACAAACAAACAAACGAACTAGGATTATGAGCTCTGATTAACAAAAGGCAGCCTTCTTTAACTGATGCCATGTTCTAATTCTTTTATTCCTCCATACTACTAGAAAGAATTTTTTATCATCTTTTTTCAGTGTCACTTAGCAGGCTTTTAGGGCCCTGTGTATACGGAGCAGTTCATGTGGCATTTGTGGGTGTTGGTGACTGATACCCAGATACAAAATTGGCTGCCTTTAATCATAGAACCGTAGAATGCTTTGGGGTGGAAGGGACCTTTAGAGGTCATCTAGCCCAGCCCCCCTGCAGTGAGCAGGGACAGCTTTAACTACATCAGGTTGCTCAGAGCCCCATCCAGCCTGACCTTGAATGTTGCCAGGGATGGGGCCTCCACTACCTCTCCGGGCAACCCCTTCCAATGCTTCACCACCCTCATTGTAAAAAATTTCTTCCTTATATCCAGTCTAAATCTGTCCTCCTTTAGTTTAAAACCATTACTCCTTGTCCTGTCACAACAGGCCTTGCTAAAAACATTCTCCCCATCTTTCCTGTAGGCCCCCTTTAAGTATTGGAAGGTCGCAATAAGGTCTCCTCGCAGCCTTCTCTTCTTCAGGCTGAACAACCCCAACTCTCTCAGCCTGGCCTCATAGGAGAGGTGCTCCAGCCCTCGGATCATTTTGGTGGCCCTCTTCTGGACCCGCTCCAGCAGGTCCATGTCCTTCTTGTGCTGAGGGCCCCAGAGCTGGACACAGTAGTGCAGGTGAGGTCTCACCAGAGCAGAGTAGAGGGGCAGAATCACCTCCCTCGACCTGCTGGCCACGCTTCTTTTGATGCAGCCCAGGATTCAGTTGGCTTTCTGGGCTGCAAGCGCACATTGCCGGCTCATGTCCAGCTTTTCATCTCCCAGTACCCCCAAGCCCTTCTCCGCAGGGCTGTTCCCAATCCCTTCATCCCCCAGCCTGTACTGATATCGGGGGTTGCCCTGTCCCAGGTTCAGGACCTTGCATTTGGCCTTGTTGAATCTCATGAGATTCACACAGGCCCACCTCTCCCGCTTGTCCAGATCCCTTTGGATGACATCTCGTCCTCCTGGTGTGTCAACCGCACCACTCAGCTTGGTGTCATCTGCAAACTTGCTGAGGGTGCACTCAATCCCACTGTCTATGTCATTGATGAAGATATTAAACAGCACTTTTCCCAGTACAGACCCCTGAGGGACCCCACTTGTCACTAGTCTCCATTTGGACAACGAGCAATTGACCACAACCCTCTGGATACAGCCATCCAGACAGTTCTTTATCCACCAAACAGTCCACCTATCAAATCCATCTCTCCCCAATTTAGAGAGAAGGATGTTGTGGGGGACTGTGTTGAACGCTTTACAGAAATCCAAGTAGATGACATCCATTGCTTTTCCCTTGTCCACTGATGCAGCTACTCCTTCATAGAAAGCCACTAGGTTAGTCAGGCAGGACTTGCCCTTGGTGAATCTGTGCTGGCTGTCTCAAATCACCTCCCTGTCCTCCATGTTCTTGAGCATATCTTCTAGGAGGATCTGCTCCATGATCCATGATGGATGGTCTTGATGTCTTTAAAAAACTGCAGACTTCCCAGTCTTTCCCATATGTTCCCTTTGTATATTGAAGAATAAGGAACAGTAGGCAGGTGTGCGAGAGAAACCGGAAGTATGGTATAGTAGAAGTTTGTTCTTTGGCTTATTGAATATGCTTACGAACTCTTTCGTAAGACTTGTGGAGCCACATGGATGAAACACCTCTTCAGAAAGCTTTTGTTGTAAAGCCAGTGACTCTATGTGTGAAGTTTCATTTCTCATTTGTCATTCTGTGGGCTTTGCTTTAAGATTCCACCTACTTGCTTGTCTTGCTATTTGGTAAGGCAGATAACTAGTTTGCTAGAGATCCAGGAGGGTGCTTACCAGTGGCTGTGAAGACTTGAATACTCTTGTAATCTGACCCAGTGGCATGGCAAAGTTGTGTAGAGTTTCTGTGCCTTAATTCCCCAGCTGTAGAACAGAAATAATATCACTGCTTTACTTTAGAATGGTGTTGTGAAGACAAATGTGTTAAAATCTGTGAGGTATTTAGCTAGTATAGTAACGAGGGTTTAGAAGCATATGGAAAACTAAGACAAATAGATTTCTTCCCTTTCAATGGCATTTCTTTTTTCTTTTGTGATTTTTGTTTTTTAATTTGAAAATAATTGAGATGAAAGTATATGATTATTTTTTCTGACTGAAAAAGTTAGCAATATTCACAGACAGGTGTTTGAGCATATATACAGGCAGATAAAAAAGGAGGATCACCAAAGATTAACATCAGGCTATACGAACCTAAAATAAAGCAATGCCATATAACCTGTGGGACATGTACAGGGATATTTTAATGATGTGACGTTACTTGCTAGTAAAGCCATTAACCCCATGACAGTACTACAAGTCCTTTTATATTAGGAGAAGCAATTTTAAACCTCAGTGATTCCTTAAGGAACTGACTAGACAAGTAACAGTCCAAACTTACTTCATTAGAGTCCATCCTATTCAGCATAGTTTGTTTTATATCAAAGTTATTCTTGGTTGCAAAGATACGTAACATGCTTCAGGTAGTGTCTTCCTAATATAGCAAGGCAGGTATAGTATAAAATGCTTTACAAGATATTTATCTTCAGGAGGTGCCTAGTCCATCTTACCTATGTGATACAGAATTAATGATGTAACATAAAGCACATAACTGCCTTGCCTTAGATCAAGTATATGTTCATACATTGTCATGCAGTTACGGGAAATTATGCTTTGGTGGTTGTTAAATAAAAAATAAAACGTCTGACCTTACATTTGGAAGAACAAGGAGAAAGAAATGCAAGAGGAGCTGAAAGGCACTAGTGCAGGGAAGGGTGGAAGGTGGAGGAGGAAGATTGGCAAATATGATTTTGCTTTTGCTTTTTATTACCTTTACCAAACCTAACCCAGCGATACAATGAGATTGAAGATGTGGAATAATTTTGGGAAAGTTTGGCCATAACAGCTTCTATTTGGGTGAAATTAAAAAATATATAAAAAAAAACCCTCAGTAAATCTGTGTTGTAAAAAGAATGGTTATCCCTCAAAAGCAAGAATGTGGAGATGAAATAACACAGATCTTGGTTGACTTTTTCTGTGTTGTACCAGTTTTGTGAAGGCCTTTGGACAAGCGTGATCTAGGTCATATCCCACAGTCTGTATTATCTCTTTAATGAGGAACAGTAGGATCATGTAGGAATATCAGTCAAGGAAAGTTTATTTTATTATGTGGTCCAGGAAGAGAATTTGTTGATAATTTCGCTGTCTGGAAGACTGGTTTAAAAAAAAGGCTTTTTTCTGGCTGTCTTGAGATTGGCATGTAGGTTTCCTTGCATTAATTTTGGTGACCTGAATCTAAATGCATCATGCTCATCACGGCTTGACATATTTGACATAGAAGCATGAGATACAATTAATGCCTATTTAATCCATGATGGTGAAGTGACTGAAGACTTTGAATGAACAGAATTGTGTTCTGTAGCATCTTTGGGAAGACTGCCTTTCCACAATGATAGATACTCACAGTTATAGTTGAAATTAGTAATATATATTACATTTCACCGTTAAGGTGTATATTTTGAACAGTGAAGGGAGAACTTTTTCACTGAATCTTTTGATCCAGTGCAATTATTAGAGGCATCAGGAACAATTTGGAACTTCCCAGTGTGCATGGGAAACTGCCTCAGGATGAAGTAAAATAATTTTTAGAATCTTTTTTGTTGGTAATTGTTCCCTCAGATTGAATTCTTTCTGCATGTTGAGACAGAACAAGCCCATGGTTCCCCTAAGGGAACACATTCACTACTGGCTCGACAGTTTCATTTGTCCTGTTGTTACCTCCTTCTGGTTGCAATGAGTCAATTCACCTCACTTTGCAGAGAAAACGTGCTGTTATGTCTTCAGGAGGGTCATAGCCAGCTTCCAGCATTCCCTGTACTATCTCTGTAGCTGGAATAGCTCACCACCTGCCTGGCCATCTACCCTGGAGCAAAGGGATTGAGAGCCAAGGCAAGTACAGGGCAACAATAGATGAACGGGTTGGGTTGGGTTGGTGTGGTTTGATCAGGGGAGAAGTTGTGGTGTTTTGTATGTGTAAAACTGCACCGTTAATTTTACTTCCTTTTTATTCACTCATTAAGCTTGAGTGCCACCAGAGGAAAGTGCAAATTTTAGGGGCTCGGGTATTGGGAACCCTCATTTTGCTTCTGCATCTGATTTTTTAACTATTTGCTTTGAGGCAAAGTAGTGCTCTGTATTAGAATCATAGAATCATTTAGGTTGGAAAAGACCTTTAAGATCATCCAGTCCAACCATTAACCCAACATCACCAAGTCCACACTAAACCAATTAAGGGCAGAGTAGACTAAACCATGTCCCGAAGTGCCATGTCTACCCGTTTTTTGAATGCTTCCAGGGATGGTGACTCCACCACCTCTCTGGGCAGCTTGTTCCAATGCTTGACTATCCTATTTGTCTGTTTTTTCTTGATTCTTGTCAATGCCACTAGCACATAAACCTATGCGCCAGCTTTTCTGATATACTGAGCTGTTTTAAGTAAAATGGTATTCCAGATGTTACAGAAATACATATATTAAAGTAGATGTGTCATCAGGTTTATACTATGCAATTCTCTAATCTAGAATATATTTTGAATAATACAATATATGTAAATTAATATTGAATGTCTCTCTTCCTTTATGAGATGTTAGCAAGTTGATGTGATACATATTATCTATATAGGAGAACTGTGTTCAGGATCCCATTAAGTGAGAAAATATTTCATCCTTCTGTCTTTATCAAGAGACCAGTAGTCAGCAAAAACTGGTAAGCTATGCTTCAAAATGTCAAATTAATTTGTGGAAGGGGCAATTTGACTGTGTTACAGGCTATCACTTTAGAAAGTGAATCTCTGCCTTGCCTGTTTTACTTGATAAAATTTACTTTCTTCAGGCTTTTTCCTAAAAGGTCTTAGATTTTCTGCCACATACCTTACAGGGTACTCATATATGCCTCTCTTGAATTTGTTGGTTTATTTGCTAAGGGAGCCTTTTAAATAGATGATGTATTTTTTTGTTACTATTCAAACTTCAGAAAAGTGCTTAGAGATATTTGTGCAGCTTCAGTGAACATTTATGAGGAATTGCTTTAACATGCTACAACGCTGTTGAGATTCAAAAACAGTTTTCATCAGGATAAAATCAATGATGCTCAGTCAAGAAAATCCAGATAAAGTTAATGAAATAGGCTTCATGCATTCCTACATGAAGCTTTGTTCTTCGATGGATCTTGATACTTTTGTATTGAAGTGTTCTTAACCAGCTCCTTTGAGGATCAGTGGCCCTAGAAAAAGAAGTAATACATTTTACTGAGTAGCACGAACATGATAAAATCTGTCTAGTGAGCCAAATACTGCTAGATTGTAACTTTAAAGTAGCTGAGGGTTGCATGTTAATGGCAGATGTTGCAAGCATTCTAGAAAGTACTCATAAGGAGTTTTCATAAGCAGTTGACTGCTCTTGGAGTTGGGTGAAAACCTTAGTTGCCTTGTTGCTGACAGCTTTCCACATGTAAAAAAGCATTAAGACGACCCTTTTGAAGCAACTTTTTTGTTTTACTATAGTAGAATAGGGGTGAGAAGGTCAAAGAGAAGCGTGTCTCTCATGAAAATGTTTAGCTCCTCTCCTCTTGTTCTGATATCCATCTCTAAGATGGCTATTGCCTCCTCTCTTTCTGTTATCAAAGGCTGTAATGCTTGGACTATTCTGTCTGACAACTGTACTGAAAACCAGAGAGAATTCTCAATTCTGCTCTTTAGTTACTTCTACCAGGTTGATACTACTTCTATGATTCTGCATTTTGTAAAGACCTGATAAATACTGGTTCTTCAGCACTGTTGTCCCAAGGCCAGTTTTGTTCTTGGTTCTATAGAAAACCTTAATGTGTCACACTTACAAATAAAACCTCTGAAAATGATAATTAATCTGAAGTTTTACATGAATCAATAAACTTCATTAACTAAACATAGCTTGTGACCTAGTGAATTTTTTTTTTTCATTTATTTTGATATCATGACAGAATAACATTGGTATGTTTTGTTCTAAATTTGTGCTAGCATAAAGGTGATGTCAAGAAGTGTGTTAAAGTTCATGCTTATTATGATAATCCTAAATAGATGTTGTAATAATAGCAAAAAGATGTTTACATAATCTGAAAAGCTTATTTTTTCAAGAAACTAGTACACTAGTTTTTACATACTGGTTTTTCTAGGGATGTTAAGCCATTACTCTGTTTTTGTGGCAGCTTGTAACTGTGGAAAGCCTTTTTCCTGGGGTTAGCAGCCAGTTGCATACGACTGATGAAAAATCCAAACTGATAGTCTATAACATATTGCATTATGGTCTTTTTCATTTTACAAGTAAATAGATTTTATAAGAAACTATAATTTTGGCTTGCATGCAGAAGAACCTCATTGTAAATGTTTAATTTTAATTCAGTCATGAAAGCTTGAATGCCAGCTCAATGACTATGTAAATTTCTTAGAGTCAGAAGTTGGAAGCACTAATTACTGGCCTTTGTGCTTACAACCGACTTCAGAATTGTTCAATTCATTATGCTGCTTTAACAATAAATCCCCATTAGCAAAGATATTACCAAGAGGCTTGTCATTCAAAACGACATAGGGCATTTTGTCTTGATTAAGATGAGGAGTCAAGAAAGCTGACCCAGCAGTGAATCTCTGACACCCTCTGTGTTTAAAGGTCCTGGCAGTCCTCTGCTGATTAAATCCTTCTGGAAAAGTGTCTGTAATGTAAGAGTGTGATTCTGTAAGATTTCAAATATCTTAATTCCCCTTGATTTCTACAGAGTTCCAATTTTATAGTAGTGACTCCCCATAAAAATGGGGATGGATCAAATTGCTGTACTGCTCACTATATATCCAGTCTCACGGAATGCATCTTGCATGCCATTAAAAAATCTGTGCCTTTTGCTAACTGAAATATACGGCACCTTTTCCTCCACCTTTTGCAACGTCAGAGTTCCATTATGAGAGAGTGGCCGTGGTATTGGTGATTTTCCTCTATCATAAATAAGATGTGAATCTCTGAAATAATAGCAATGCTTGTGTTTTGATTTCCACCACCACCCACCCTAAATTCTAAATGGCTGATGAATGATAATATATTACATCTTTCAGGCTCTTTCCTTCTCCTGGCGTCTGACTTCTTCAATGAAAATACCATAAACATCTTTGATGTTATTTACTTCTGCATACTTGGGAGAAAACAAATCTGAAAAATGGAAAAGTCCCTATAAAACCAGAAAATCAAAATGGGTAAGACAAAATATCTAGATTAGTAATTTTTAATGGCTACTTCTGTTGCACTAAATTTGAAGAGTAGTCTACATATCAAGTGACTTGGAAGTAAGCAGGATATGATAAAATCTCAAGGTAGGTTTAAAGAAAACATTTTTAATATTGCCTTTTGAGAGTTTTTTTACTTATTATGAAGTATTATAATAGATTCTAATCATATTTTGAAGCTTTTCTCTGGAAACATAAGGACTAGAAACTTATTTTTGTTTTAAATGAGACTCATGCAAACACTTTGTTTGTGGAGTTTTTAGGAAGAACACCAAATATTTTGAGACTTACAGTATAATTTTCAGAATTGTTGATATTGTAATTGGGTCCAAATGTAGCCCTCAGCTGCTGTCAAGTACACAGCAAGTATACAACATACATTAAATCAGTGATGACAATTTCATAATGCACTTCAGTGTTGAAGAATGAGAGGTGTTGTCTGTAAGTGAAAGTAACGTTATTTGAAAACCTACTTGTTACTGCGTAGAAGAGTTTCCTCCCTACTCCCTCACCACTCTCCTCACTTGAGACCTGTGATAGATTTAAAGCAGCAGCATATCTTTCCTTCTTACTTGCAAGTTAAAAGGCAGTACAAGAATTTGAAGAAGGAAAAAAAGGTAGTGATGGTGGTGTGAGACAGAGCAGAAGGTAGAATAATAAATTGTGTTGTGGGAATTAAAGTCATTGTCTTATCATAGTAAGAGACACCACTTTCTTCTTTCTTTTTTTTAATTAACTTTAGCACATTTCAAATGCCTTGAAACTTCTGTTTGAGTTAACTTTTTGACTCTGTGCCAAACATTTGCCTTTTAACTCTAACATTATCAGCTTTCTAGTTAAATATGATCATAAACAGAAATATCACCATCTGTGGCAATGTCATTCATGATAAAGATGTTGTCAGAAAGGATGTGGAAAGATTGCTTATTCTCTAGTAATAATCCAATAGTATGGGGGCTAAGTCATGCACCAGAGTGGAAGAAAACAGTTCTGCCAGATATAAAGTTTTAATCTTGGTTTTCCACTTCCATAAGGCATTTCAGGATTTTTGGGGTGGAAATCAAATGTTTTCCCTCTCTTATTTTTATTTTTTTCCTTTTCATCCTCCATTTCCTCTGATTTCACACCACCCTCCCCCCCGCCCCCCCCCGCCCCAACCACCCCGAATGCCCAAACCCATAACTCCAAAACAGCCCTGAAAGTGTAAGTGTTTGCTGAGGGTTTTTTGGGGTTTTTTGTTCTTCCAACTGTTTTGCAGGTGGTGGGGGGAGAAGATGTCAAGTTGTGGATAACTTTTTCAGAATCAAATTTCTGTTTTCTAGTTAGTCATATTCCCTTGTCCTTCATATAACTTACAGAAATAAATAGTTCTTGAAAGACACTTTTCATTTAACAGAGAATTGAATCATGATATTTGTTTCTTTATTTAAAGTGCTGTTCACGTACTTCAATCAGACATACATGCAGCCATTCTGTAACCAAAACAACAGTTTATGCACCATTGGCAATTGCTCTGAGTTTGTGGATTCTGATTCATATAATTTGAGGTCACACATGATGGTCCTTCAGTTTCCCCTCTGAACTTGCTCCTGGGGTTGGGTTGCATGTGGCTCTTGGTAGGTACAGTGTGTCAGCCTGCAATACATCTATTCCTCTTTCTGTGCGGTGGATTCATATACAGACCTTGCAAAACAAGCAGAAGGATGACAGTTCATTGCCAAGGAACAACTGCAAAAGTATTTAGTTCAAAGGATACTGTTAAACACAACTGCAATTCCTTTTCAGTCTTGTTAAAGCTGCTCTCTTTTTATTCTAGTTCAAGCTATGTCATACGAAGGACTACCAGCTGTGCAGTATTGATTTGAAGTGTAATAATGTGCTTGAAGATTCACTTGTAAAACTAAGATGAAAGCTGAATATTTTTCCCAGTGTCAAGGGTAGCAGCTACTGTGGTTGTCCATAGGCTAAGGGTGAAAGGTTCAATTCTCTTTTTTTCTTCCAAATCTCTATCAAAACTTCTATGTCAAATGTGCAGAATCATGGTGTCCTTTCTTCCTTCCCTTCAGAAATGCTATGCAATTCCTGCACGCACTTGTGTACCTCAGGAGAGCAGGTAGCTTATAAATTACGATTAAACATAGCATTAATTTTACAGTAAAGTCATTAGCTGTAGGTGAGTTACACCATGAGTTCTGTTTACACAGTGAAGCATTGCTTGGAAAGGTCATTGCAATGCAGCGTATGTTTGTGTCGTGGTTTAACCCTAGCCAGCAACTAAGCACCGCACAGCCGCTTGCTCACTCCCCCTGCCCCGGGAACAGTTTAATAATTGAAATAAAGTAAAATAGTAGTAGTAATAATAATAACAATATAATAATAATAGTAATAACAATATACAAAGCAAGTGATGCACAATGCAGTTGCTCACCACCTGCTGACTGATACCCAGCCAAGTCCCTGAGCAGCGATCGCTGACCCCCGGCCAACTCCCCGCAGCTTATGTAATGAGCATGACGTCATATGGTATGGAATATGCGTGGTGCTTAGTTGCTGGCTGGGGCTAAACCACGACACCTGGGCTGCATCAAAAGCAGCGTGGCCAGCAGGTCAAGGGAGGTGATTCTGCCCCTCTACTCTGCTCTGGTGAGACCTCACCTGGAGTGCTGCGTCCGGCTCTGGAGTCCTCAGCACAAGAAGGACATGGACCTGCTGGAGTAGGTCCAGAGGAGGGCCACCAAATTGATCCGAGGGCTGGAACACCTCTCCTACGAGGCCAGGCTGAGAGAGGTGGGGTTGTTCAGCCTGGAGAAGAGAAGGCTGCGAGGAGACCTTATTGCGGCCTTTCAGTACCTAAAGGGGGCCTATAGGAAGGATGGGTGCAATCTTTTTAGCAAGGCCTGTTGTGACAGGTCAAGGAATAATGATTTTAAACTAAAGGAGGGTAGATTTAGACTGGATATAAGGAAGAAATTTTTTACAGTGAGGGTGGTGAAGCACTGGAAGGGGTTGCCCAGAGAGGTAGTGGAGGCCCCATCCCTGGCAACATTCAAGGTCAGGTTGGATGGGGCTCTGAGCACCCTGATGTAATTAAAGCTGTCCCTGCTCCCTGCAGGGGGGCTGGGCTAGATGATCTCTAAAGGTCCCTTCCAACCCAAAGCATTCTGTGATTCTATGAAAAGTCCTTGACTAGTGTAAGCAGTACTTAGCAACAACTAAAACATCAATGTGTTATCAGCATTATTCTCATCCTAAATCCAAAACACAGCATTATGCCAGCTACTAGGAAGAAAATTAACTGTATCCCAGCTGAAACCAGGACAGTGCTCTGCCCTTATCCTCATTGTTTCAAGTATCACTTTTCCAGAATGAGTGGCTAAATATATTTTAGTTGATAGTTCTAAAAAATATACTGTTATTGTACATGAGGGGGTGTTTGCTTCAAAATTGGCTATTTCTATAATGTCTCTAGGCTGGAGAGTCCCACTGTACTCCCAAGACAGAGCTCCAACTGTCAGTATTACTCTTGCAAGAAGACTGAAATCACACTTGCCCTCATAGCAAATTATGTTTGAGCCTTTATATGAACGATGTCAGACTGGTTTTTTTGGCTTGGTATTGATCACATGAAGGTGTCAGAAAAGATGGATAGGAGTACATGACCATGCATTCTGGTAGCCTACCTAGATGGCAGGTAACAGAATGCAATTTAAAATGCAGGGTGTGCTCTGGGTTTTTCCTTTGTGCATACAAATTGATTCACACTGGGTCTTACCCTTGTATTTCTGAGGTTAAATAGCATGGAACTTAACATAAACCTTGACCTCAAGGTTGCTTATACAGAGCCAGGTAGATTCAGTCAACAGGTACTGCAACTCAGATTTTTAGATGATCAGAATTTTGGTCGATTGCATATGGGCTGGCTTTTCTGTAAATACTTCCATCAACAGAGGAAATGGTAATGCTGTATTTTAAGTAATTAATTCTATTTAGGCTCTGTTATGATCCTGTTCCAACACTGCTGAATCAATATATTTTGATAGCTCCAAATTAAATTCTTTGGAATTTCTATTCCATGAGAAATTCTTCAGCAGCAATGGTTAGTTATAATTCAAGAAAAGTAAAAGCAAAACAGAAGTCCTTTAATTCTAGTCTTTCCTAGAGATGAAAAATTCATTTTCCAGAGCAGCTCTAATAAGCAGTGTCTTAGTTTAGTTTATGCAACAGATACATTCCTGATTGAAGAGCAGTAGTGTTCCATACTTTAAAAGGGAGTTTGAGGAAAGCTTGTGCATTTGCTTGACAAGTTTTGTTAATATAGCCTCTCTTTCACAAGGGGACTTGATATCTCTGGCCTCCCACTGTGTTTGGCCTTAGGAAGACATTTTTTTGTTGCACTGAGGCAACTGGTAGAGGGCAGCTCTCTCTTCTGACAGGACAAGACCCACTTGGACATCTTGTCGTGGTTTAGCCCCAGCCAGCAACTAAGCACCATGCAGCCGCTCGCTCACTCCCCCTACCCCGATGGGATGGGGGAGAGAATCGGAGGAGTAAGAGTGAGAAACACTCCTGGGTTGAGATAAGAACAGTTTAATAATTGAAATAAAGTAAAATAGTAATGACAATAATAACAATGTAATAATGATAATAACAATAATATACAAAGCAAGTTATGCACAATGCAATTGCTCACCACCTGACGACCGATACCCAGACAGTTCCCGAGCAGCAGTCGCTGCTCCCCGGCCAACCCCCCCAGTTTCTGTACTGAGCATGACGTCATATGGTATGGAATAGCTCTTTGGTCAGTTTGGATCAGCTATTCTGTCTGTGCCCCCTCCCAGTTTCTTGTGCACCTGGCAGAGCACGGGAAGCTGAAAAGTCCTTGACTAGCATAAGCAGTACTCAGCAACAACTAAAAACATCAGCGTGTTATCAACATTCTTCTGCTACTAAATCCAAAACAGAGCACTATGCCTGCTACTAGGAAGAAAATTAACTCTATCCCAGCCGAAACCAGGACACATCTGTACCTCAAAGGCCACCAAAGAGAAGCTCAAGCTTTCCCCAGAAAATTGTTTTGTAGATAGCATGGGCTAGTAAATATGTCACAGATGATCTACTGGTTGCAAAAGCAAATGCAGTAAAGGTACAAGGGAGCATGATATTAAGTGGAATATGAAAGGCAATTTTATGGTTGCCTTTTCCTTTTGGTTTTGCCTGTTTGGAACTGTTGTATTTTTGGGATCAGGAGGGAGTGGGACAGGGGTTTTCAAGTGGTGTTTGTTTTGCTGTGGAGAGACAGTCTAATTCTTCCAGTTATTACTGGAAGGGAGCTGAGGAGTCCGAGAGCTGAAGGGAAAACAGCTCCCTTGCTTTGTAAGGGGATGATACCATGTTGGAAGAAGGCAGGCTGTTCCTAGCCTAGAAGAGTCTACATATCTGTTCTCTTTTGCCAGTTCCTTCCAACTCACGTTTTTGTTCTGTTGTCTTGATGTAAAATATGTTGTTACATTTTTTATTTATTTATTTGTTTATTTTTAAAAATCTTTAGTGCATGTACGGTACGTCTTTTGGTCTAGGTAGCCTGTAACACAGCATAGCACAGAACTGAGATTGAAGTGTTTAGTTCTCTTTGTGGTCTGCAAGACAGCCTTATATAGATTCAATTTATGCTGCCTCAGTTTCCCTGTCTCTCAAACAGAGATGAGAGTATTGGGAAGAAATATCATAAACACCTTATAATGACTTGAAGACGAGCATCCAGTGTCGGCACATGATAGAAATTTTGAGGAAGATATAGGAATAGAAAGAACAATTTGTAAAGATAATTGCTATACAGCCTTACATATTCCCCTTCTTCCCCAAAGTAATTTGGTTTATATTCCACTACCTTCTCATGGATTTTGGTGGTGGTTTTTTTTTTTTTTTAATCCCCCTTCCTTCTCCAGGTACTTTTAAAAAAGCTGTTTCTAGATTTCTACAAGACATAGGTGGCATTGATTATAAACTCTTAAGCATTTTACTTGTTTAAGTATGCCAGGTTGATCAGTTCAGCTGCACTGTACAGTTTAAGGTCTCTGTGCATGGTTACTATTTTTTTTTTCTTCTCCAAGGGGTTTCAAATTTGGTTTCCTAAGGCACTAAGATTATCTGCTCACAGTTCATCTGTCAGTAATTTTTTGACCTCTTCTTTAATTGTAACCAAATTTTACATATGATTAGAAGACAGAGCTTCCCCTCCCCTCATCAATTACCTCTGCTTGTGAGGAAAAGCAGTAGTAGAAAGCAGCTATTAATTTTGACAATTAGCCACTGCCATACACTCAGCTTCTTTGGCATGCTGGGTGACAACTCTGTGCTTCCCACAAGCCATGGTATGCTTATGTCTGACAGTAATGTTGTTCCTTTTCTCTGGGGATGAAGAACTAAAGCTAAAGCAATGGGAAGGAAGACTAGGGAAGAAGATACCTATGGTTAAACAGGCTTCATCGGTTGAATGGCTTTTTTTTTGTCATTTCTGTCAAACATTTCCACTCACTCTATCTTTACTATAGAATCTACACCCTTTCCTTCCTGCAGATCTTTATTTTTTTCATGATATTTACTTCCAAAAGCCCTCCATTCCCATCCCCAATCTTTTCTAACTTTGCATCAGTTTCCACAGCTCTGCTTCCGTCCAGTATCTGGTTAATTTTTTTCTGCCATTTTGTGAAAATCAAAACTGTATTTTGATTGTACAGTCTGACCAATGATGTTGTGTAAATTTATCATGTCCCTAACTATTCCTAAAATGCACTTAGCAGTTTTAGGCAAAAACCTCATGATAGCATACAGGCTTTATTGGAATTTTTTTTCTTTGCTGGAAATCTTGAATTCAATAAGTTTTAAACAAGTCTGAAATTTTTTCAACCAATGGAATCAGCTGAAGCCTCAGTAACAGTTTCTGCCAGGCTTGCAAACTATTTGCATGGACTTTGAAAACAGATGAGAAGAGTATTCTACATGATTCTCAAAGTATGCAAATGTTGCCTTTAAGGAATATACACAAGAAAATAATTTACTTGACATAAAAGAGTATTTCCCATGTTTCACTTTTTTCTACAAATCATTGACTGAAATTCTTATTTCCTCCCACAGTAGGCTCAGAATTCATTTTCATTTGTTTCTCTTTATCCTTTTCTCTCATGTCTTTTTTTTTCCCCCCTCTACACAGAACCCTTCTCTGCTCCCTCATTATATTCCCCCTCTGCTGAGGCAGAGAGATATAAACAGTCTCAAATATATTGAATTCTCATCGCAAATGGCCACAAGGAAATATAAATTAAAGCAGGAATTGGGCTAGAGAAATAATAAACAAAATTAAAGCAGTATAAAAACCCTTCTAAATTAATAAACATTAACTTAAATTTCTGTCACCCTTGTTTTCCATCATTAAATCTAAAAAGGAAATCTGGATAAATAGTATGAGAAATAATAGGTAAAATATGGAGTCCTAATATCATGGAAGAAAAGTATTACTTTATGTCACTGATTCCTTTTTATTTCCCATGCTGCATAGGTCCTTGTGGTATATTGTCCAGTCTTGTTTAAATAACTTCATGAGGGTTCTCTGAGGAAGAAAGTTCCTAATCTAAATGGGGCAAGGTAATTCTTCCAGAGTTCAAACAAATTTTAAATACATGCTAGTCATCTGGATACTGTTTAATAGAGACAGCATTGAAATGAAAAGCAGTAAGTAATGCTGTAAATGGCTACTTCCTATATTTTTTAGTGTATTAGTCCACACAAATTAGTTTGTAACTACAGCATTTTGGATCAAGGTGAACCCAAATGCTTTATTAAGAATTGTTGTAAGAAATCAAGATGAAGGAAACCACTTCTTCTGTGGGTCAGTTAAGAAATGGTACTGGTCTTAGAATGAAATCCTGGGGCTCTGCTTAAGCCTCATTGATTTTTAGTGGGAGTTGCTGGACTTACTGAAAGGAAAGTAGATACCTTGGAATGTTCAGCAGCAGAGAAGCAGCTCCTATCTCTGTGTTACTCTAGTGACAAATGCTGGCTGGCTTCTCAGCAGAAAAGAAAAGAGCTCTTTTAATAGACAGAGCTCATACTTGCAATTCTGATGCTGCCAAGCTTGACAAGGAAAATCCTACCATCTCCACTTCCCTTATTGCTGGTGTCAGTATGGCTTGTAGGTAATGAAGCAAAGGATACATTGCGAATCTCTGAGTACAGAGGTGAAAAAATCAGGACTCAGCTTACGAAGACAGACAGCAATTCATAAGAGCAAAGTGGAAGCAATCATTATGGTATGAAACATTTCAGACAAATCCCATGGAAATAAGAAATGACTGTTCCCTAGCATTCCCCTATGGTAACAGCATCAAGACTCTTCTAAATTTGCTAGTTTAATATTGAGGACTTTCTCAAACAAGTGAGGAATATAGGGATTTCTTATAAGTAGTAGGAAGTGAAACAAGTGTCATAGGAATTGCTGGATTGAGGCAAAGCAGTGATTTACTTGGTCCATTACACATTAAATCAGCATGAGCAGTGTACTAATAACAGCATTGGCAAAGTTAGGAAGCAGGACAAAGCAAAGATGTCTTACCCTGGTTGCTGACTGTTGGGACTGTAATCCTGCAGCACTGTATTTGCATGCAGCCTCTTAAAGCTGCTGGCAGGATGAGACTAGGAAGAAGCTGCTTGGTAAAGGGCCACTTGGTACTCTCTGCTGAGCATGGAGAAAAGATGGAGTAAAGTCATAAGCAGTCTCAGAGCAGATGATTAGGAGAACAAGGGGACACCCCTGACTTTGATAGCAAATATGATGAGAGTTTACAAAATTAATACCAGCAAAACCACTCATGGCTTTTGTTTGAGGTGGGGTTATTTATTCATTTAATAGCTAAAATAGGCTGTTGTGTAGACCTAGTGTCACATGTTGTATAGTAGTAAAAAAAGGAATGTTGGCCTCTAGTTAATCTGGTGTTGTTCTTAACATGTAATGGGATGCTGTTGAATCTAATAATCCGTAGATGACCTAAAGTGCAGTTTGGAGGAAGAAGCATTCCTTGATAATCGTGGCTTCAAACAATGGAACACTCTTAACCCCGGTCACTCCTGTACCAGTTAGTTGTTCATGTTCACCCTTGAAAGCTTATGTTCCATTTACAACTAGAAAGGAATATCCAAGCAATTTGTCCTGTGCTGCTTTTGAATATTAAATTACATTTATATCAGCAGAATCTTTTATTTCCTTAAAATGCATTATTTTCTGCCTGTGTGTAAGTACATAAGACTCTTTGTTCAAGTCCCTGTACCTCTGTGACACTTCAGTTTACGCATAGGAAAGATGCTGTTCAGGAACAGTTTCCTTCATGTTGGGTCTTTGTATACTTTTTATGTGCTTCTACTAAATAACTAAATGACACTAATAGGATATTCTTAAAGGAAAGGATTCAGGAAATCAACCTGCCATTCTGCTGTAATAGCTTTTAATTTCTTCATTATGTAGCATTTTTTCTAACTTTTAAATTAATTTTCTGTTAAGTGTCATAGTAAAATCTCCTTACCCAACAATGAAATATAAAAACATAGCACATGATTCATAAAAGCCTCCATTGGTTCAGTCCTATGCAGCTATAGAAGTCCACTGAATTACATTCCATTACATCCATGTGACTACCTATATCTAAATCAATTTACTGGAACGATTTTGCAGAAGACAACATTGCTGAAAAAAAAAAGAGTCACCTATATTATGATCATTGCAACTTTCATTTATTTCTGTCCGCTTAGCTACAGAGCAGAGGAGTAACATCATTGTGCTCGCGTGGGTTGTGAATGTCAGGCTGTAAACAATTGCTCTTATCAGATGCATGTCTGATACTTTTTTTTTTTTAAGTATTATGACAAGTTTTTAGTTGGTCAATCTGCATGAATTCTGAAAGATATATAATTTCAATTCACTAGTTCCCTAACCTCAGTTCCTCTGCCTTGCATATTACATCAAAAAGCCCCCACAGATCTTTTTTACAGTTTAAGATTATCCTTTTTAGTGAGACATTGGTTGGACTCAATCTTAAAGGTCTTTTGCAACCTAGATGTTTCTCTGTGAATATGTTGTTTTGTGTAACTAAAAGCACTTGAATATATAATTCAAACTCAAACAGATAGCTAAACTAAGAGCAAGACTAGCACAATTATTCTTTGTAATACTTTCTCTAAGCTTTTAGTACTTCCAGGAATTTTCTCAATTCCAGGTACTCATTAACACCTTCATAAAAATGATTTTTTTTTTTTTTTTAAAGAAAGGGGGGAAAATATTCTTGTAAAACCATGTAGATGCTATCATAAAAGTAGAAACAACACAACCATTTCTTGATGCTTCCTAAAATCAGAGTGATGATCCATTACAGAGGCATAGGTCCTAGCAGGAAATATGCAAGGTGTTCCTTACTAACTAAATTTGTATGACTGTTAATACAGGGAGCCATGAAATTCTAGGAGGGTAACACAAAGAAGAAGGATGTTCAGCATGGTTTTCACAGCATTCTTGAAGACAGACTTGAGGGGATGGGCTGTGTAAATATTAAATTTTAAAAGCCTCTTATACTTCAGGAAGACTTTAAAACTATAGAAAATTTAAAAGGATTTATAAAAACTACATATACACAGTCTTCAAAAGAGCTTGAAATATGTTTGGAAAGATCAAAGAGAAATATCTTACATTATCATATGATGGGGGAAGGAGAAGGGAGGGCAGAAAGAGAACAATTGTCTGGAGTTTGGTGTTGCAGGTGAAGAACAGAACTGAGGATAACGGTCTGCTTTTCACAGTCTTATCTGGCACACACTTTTTGCCATCTTCACTTTTTATATCTATCTTAGTGCTACTTAGAAAATTGTAGAAGGAGGTGGGGTGTGAAATGTCTGAATAACCCATGATATTATGTGGAAAAGAAATGTGCCAGTTTTAGTGCTTGAATGGCTGTAATTATCATATTGTGGGCGAGAGTGCTGAAAGCTTAACATTTCAGTGAAGTATGGTGGGATTATACAATGCAAGATGTTTATATGTACATATAACTTGCACATGATATAGTGTGACATTAAAAGCAACAACAGAACATCCGTTGCCTTTAGGCTAAAACCATATGTGAAGTTTAGGCCTTTTCTAAAGGGCCCTTTATAAATGTTGCATGCAGTACATTGCAAGAAGCTTGCACAGTGGCACTTGACAGCTCCTTTGGTTTTACTATGGTGAGTGTACTTCCAAACTTGAGATTCCAGTACCCTCTCTCCTAAGCAATTACAATGTCTTTCAGAATATTCAAGGAGCTATTCATTAAGCTTACATCTTTCTCCTTTCTCTCCCCTTTTCTCTCTTCTTTTTCCATCCCCTACCCCCAAGAGGTGATGTCAGGTTAAGTTTAGTTCAAGTTTTAAGTTTACAAAGCTTTTCTTAAAAAAAAACCCAAACAAACAAAAAAATAACCAAACCAAAACCCCATAAAACCAAACTAAAACACCACACAACCCCGACCCCCAATTAATGTGAAACAAAATAATAACCTTACAGTTATAGTTGAAGTTCTTGTGTGTTTGCAACTGAAATATTACACTGTTGGTTTAGTGTTGGAAAGAAATTAAAATTAACGATAGTTAAAAAAAGAAATACATAACATACATTCATTGTCCAAGCAGGTGGATGTAACTAACCCTGCCCAAAAATCACAGTCAATTTCTCACTGTAACTCACTTCTGTGTACTGTTTCACTTTTGGTTTTGTTGCTTTTCATGGATTTTTCCATAACCATTGGTTGGTTGTGCTCGGATAGGTCACAATTATTTGCTCTCCAGATTATCTTCTCCAGAGAGAATGAATGTTGTTGGTTCAGAACTGAATTTATTTCAAACACTGACAATCAGTGTCAATTGCTGCTACTGTATTCTGCTAAAATAATTGTCGCCTCAGAAACTATTACAATTCCTGCTGCTTAGTGTTTTCTGCATTGCCACTCTAAACTCTTCTGTACCTGCTTACTGGTTTTTGCCTTGTTAGGTCTGGAGTCTTCCAGCAAAACGTACAGGGGCCATCAGTGGGGTGCCTCTTCTCCCACTGTCCTCTGCACCTGAAGTCAGACAAATAGCTGTTACCATGTACTACACTATGAGGATGACAGATCTTCTAATTTGGCTGTGGTAGCTGCTTTTGAGCCAGGCTCCTTTGGTGGCCTGCAATGAGGAGCCAAGGACAGTCTAAAAAGCTTTTTGAGCTTTTTTAGAGACAATAAATGTGTGAGGTAAAGGGCTGCTTGACTAATTTTTTTATTTATATGAAAATGTAAGTAAACACATAAGGAACAGAATCCAGTTGCTTTCACTATCTGTTTGAAGCTCCTATATATTGAAAGTAATTTACCTTTAAGAGCCCTATGTTGAGATTTTAACATTATCAGAGCATGGAAATGAATAACTATGCTTCCTAAAGGTGTTTAGGTGCTTTATATACTTAACATGTCCAAGAGGCCTTCCATGATCTACTGAACTTTTCCAAGAGGGGTGCATTGCCTTATGATGCTAAACCATTTATTTCGTCTCTCATATTTCCTCTCTCTTTGTGTTTAATGTTATCTTAAATAAAACTGCAGTATTTTCCCCCAAGAATGATCCCAACTTATTTTACAAACTGAATACTTGGAATTTATTTAAACTCAGTATAATCCTATTAAGTAGCCTCTGAAAATAGGTATGTGCATGTAGAGTTCTATATTTCTGCCTGCCCTGTGAAGCACGCAGAAGTGCTGCACATCATATTTATAAGCTCTATCTTGAATTCTTTCTGCAACGAAGACTCCCACTGAAGCCATCAAGCAAGCTACTTTTACAAGGAATGCAGACTCCTACTCAAAGTGAATATTTCTTATCATAGACCAAGCCAGGGCATGCTGAGGGAATACTTAGTGTTGCCTTAAAAAGTTACAGTAAAGTTTTGAGTCTCTAAGCAATAGTGTTACAGAACAGTAAGGGTGTGCAATGAACAATAAAGAGGCGTTTCTCTGCATAAGCAAGCCAATTCACTTCTCATCAAATTCCTCAAAACCGGAATATAAGATGATGATTTCTGGAGCAAAAAGGAGGTGATTTTTGTAAACAAATAGGCAGAACAAAGTAAGAAGAAAACCATACTCCCTGTATCAAGGTGTGGCTTCAGCTCCTTAGTGTGACCACACTTACTTACAAAGCTGACATGCTAGATGTGCTCACTTGTGTTTGGTTGAGGCAAATGCTTTTCCTTGCTGAACGTCCTACTTACCAAGAAAATTTCCTATCAGAGTTTCTCAAGATCTTTCTGTCCCAAGTTACCATTTGCTTATTTACTGCGTCCATGTAGTGTTCTGGCATAAATATTCATTCATTTTGAAACTTGTGAAGGCAAAGTGCATTACTGAAACAAAGACTATTGAAATATTTTGAAATTTGAAAGCAGTTTTTGCTTCATCAGATCAGAATGGTTAATTGCCATAGTAAAAACATCATGCAAGGAGGAATTAAATATCATTACAATCATTTGTAAGTATTGAATAGCTGCTCAAAGCTTTTCCTCTTTGCATATAGCAAATCAAAAGGTTCATAACTTTGTTGTAACAAGAAGACAACCCAAATGGCTTTTTTTTTCTCTCCCAGCTCACTCTGAGAGAAAGCAGATTAGCAGCCTTCCCAGAATAACAAACTATATTTCAGTGAAAGGTTGTCCCGTGGTCTGGAAAGTTAAGGAGATCTTGGCTTTTGCTCATGAAACATTTATCAAGCCCAATTCCTGTAAGTAATATCCTTTAACTGCATATGGAGAGTGAAAGATAATGAAGAATGTCTCAACTCTATTAGCACAATAAATTGCATGACATTTTGCAGAGTTATATAACACTAGCTAGTGTTAATACGACAACATTTAATACTAATTGGTTTAAAAAAAAAAAAGCCCCTCCTCCCCACCCCCAGAAAACCCCCAAACCCAACACATTAATCTCAGAAAACTTGTGAGGGAATGTTTTGCTATCACATAGCTTTCTCTTTGTTTTTAAAGAAAAGGTAACAAAAGCCTAAGTGTTCACTATGTTAAATGTGTTGAATAATGTTGACAAAACCCATCACTGAAATATTATGGAGGATGTAGCTTGGCAATCTTACTAAATGAGTTAGGAAAGGAAGTTAAGGAAGGGAAGAGACCAGCATGGCTGACTCAAGACCTGCTGGTCAAACTAAAGAGCAAGAGGGAACTGCACAGGCACTGGAAGCAGGGACAGGTGTCCTGGGAGGAGTACAGGGAAACTGCTTGCTTGTGTAGGGGTGGGGTCAGGAAGGCCAAGGCGAGGATGGATCTGAATTTGGCAAGGGATGTAAAGAATAACAAGAAGGGCTTCTACAGGTATGTCAACCAGGAAAGGACGGTTAAAGAAAGCGTACCCCCCTTGACGAACAAGAATGGTGACCTAGTATCAACGGACGAGGAGAAGGCTGAGGTACTCAACAACTTCTTCGCCTCAGTCTTCACTGGCAACCTCTCTTGTCACCCATTCCAAATCAACGGACCAACAGATGGGGAGCAGGGGGGTAAAGCCTCTCCCACTGTAAGGGAAGATCAGGTACGAGACCACCTGAGGAACCTCAATATACACAAGTCTATGGGACATGATGAGATGCATCTCATAGTCCTGAGGGAATTGGCTGATGTAGTTCCCAAGCCACTCTCCATGGTATTTGAAAAGTCATGGCAGTCAGGTGAAGTCCCTGCTGACTGGAAAAAGGGGAATGTTGTGCCCATTTTTAAAAAGGGAAGAAAGGAGGACCCTGGGAACTACCGACTTGTCAGCCTCACCTCTGTGCATGGGAAGATCATGGAGCAGATCCTCCTAGAAGATATGCTCAAGAACATGGAGGACAGAGGGGTGATTCGAGACAGCCAGCATGGCTTCACCAAGGGCAAGTCCTGCCTGACCAACCTAGTGGCTTTCTATGAAGGAGTGACTGCATCAGTGGACAAGGGAAAAGCAATGGATGTCATCTACTTGGATTTCTGTAAAGCGTTCGACACAGTCCCCCACAACATCCTTCTCTCTAAATTGGAGAGATATGGCTTTGATGGGTGGACTGTTCGGTGGATAAAGAACTGCCTGGATGGTCGCATCCAGAGGGTCGTGGTCAATGGCTCGTTGTCCACATGGAGACTGGTGACAAGTGGGGTCCCTCAGGGATCCGTACTGGGACAAGTGCTATTTAACATCTTCATCAATGACATAGACAGTGGGATTGAGTGCACCCTCAGCAAGTTTGCAGATGACACCAAGCTGAGTGGTGCGGTTGACACGCCAGGAGGACGAGATGTCATCCAAAGGGATCTGGACAAGCTGGAGAGGTGGGCCTGTGTGAACCTCATGAGGTTCAACAAGGCCAAGTGCAAGGTCCTGAATCTGGGACGGAGCAAACCCCGATATCAGTACAGGCTGGGGGATGAAGGGATTGAGAGCAGCCCTGCGGAGAAGGACTTGAGGGTACTGGGAGATGAAAAGCTGGACATGAGCCGGCAATGTGCGCTTGCAGCCCAGAAAGCCAACCGAATCCTGGGCTGCATCAAAAGCAGCGTGGCCAGCAGGTCGAGGGAGGTGATTCTGCCCCTCTACTCTGCTCTGGTGAGACCTCACCTGGAGCACTGCGTCCAGCTCTGGGGCCCTCAGCACAAGGACATGGACCTGTTGGAGCGGGTCCAGAAGAGGGCCGCCAAAATGATCCGAGGGCTGGAGCACCTCTCCTACGAGGCCAGGCTGAAAGAGTTGGGGTATTCAGCCTGGAGAAGAGAAGGCTGCGGGGAGACCTTATTGCGGCCTTTCAGTACTTAAAGGGGGCGTATAGGAAGGATGAGTGCAATCTTTTTAGCAAGGCCTGTTGTGACAGGTCAAGGAATAATGGTTTTAAACTAAAGGAGGACAGATTTAGACTGGATATAAGGAAGAAATTTTTTACAGTGAGGGTGGTGAATCACTGGAAGGGGTTGCCCAGAGAGGTAGTGGAGGCCCCATCCCTGGCAACATTCAAGGTCAGGTTGGATGGGGCTCTGAGCACCCTGATGTAGTTAAAGCTGTCCCTGCTCACTGCAGGGGGGTTGGGCTAGATGACCTCTAAAGGTCCCTTCCAACCCAAAGCATTCTATGGTTCTATGAAATAAGGCAAATCCAACACTTCTATTCTGACAAGCTTTTGAGTTGTGTTCTAAACTTTTTTCTTTCCAACAAGCATGCTAAGAAAAATACTTTGATGTAGTGTCATGCCGTAAAAATGCAAGAAAATCACTGTGGTTTTACAAACAGAATCCTGTGTTGGTGATTTCAATCATTCCAAAGGAAAATTCTATTTTAATTATACAGTTTAACTGTTAGTCTCCACTTGTGTTTACACATTTTACACATTTGGTCTTCTGACTTTATATCCACTGACCAGAGTGAAAGAAGTACCAAGTGATTGGTCTTTGATTGTTTGTTTTTGTTTTACTGAAAAATTAATATCTTGCCTTATCTGAAACTGTCATCTAACCTCTAACCTTGGGGTTTTTTTTTCTTCCCCCCCACCCCCCCCCCACCTAAGGAGCAGAATCAATCAACAGTGACAACTGCTACTTTAGTATGTTCTCATGGAAAAAAATTAAAAGCAATGTAGTGTGTTTTGAATAACAGTAATCTCTGCTTAATAGCCTTTATGAAGAGTAAGGAACTTTTTAATAGCTGGGACCATTGTCCTGTGTGTCTGGTGTTTGAAACCTTTGTATTAGAATTTAACAATAAGTACTATGGGACTACATCTGGCAAAGGATTTGGACACCTTCCAGTTAAATGTTGTAACTTTTAGGGGTCTGGCATTCATATTATTATCCCAGACCTCAACTGAGACATTGTCACTTTGTTTATTTTACTTTGGATGTGCCCCATTTTCTGTTAAGAACTTTTTTCTAGAGGTAGAGGGGAGAAGGTAAGTGAGTGATTCTTGCTAAGTAGATATTGCATTGTAGCAGCCATATTGACCATCCTGACAGATAACTGTGAAGCCCACATTGCTTATTATCTATGTGCCTATGATCTGTGGAGGCACAGAGAATTTGATGTGCATTGGAGGTATGGGGCTTGGAGTGCATGTATTGATTAACTGTGCAGTGCACATGTAGAGGCTTTGACTCACTGTGAACCCAATGAACGCAGTGTAAAGGCCTTTCACAGCACTGGAATGCACAGCTCCAGGAAATAAATATTCAGGAGGTCTCAGCTTCTTCCACCTCTGCTGGGAAGGCAGGCACCTCTTAAATGCTCCTTTACAGAACTGAACAGAGACCCCAGTTCTCTCCTAAAAGATAGCTAATGGTGCTTTATATATGTGTATATGTGTGTATAAATAAAATCTAATAGAGAATTTTCCAGGCTGCAAGGTCTGGTCATGTCTCCACTTTTGAGAATCGCCTGTAGTGAACCATATCTGTATCTTTTACCTCCTGCTCTAACCAAAAAATTGTTGCAAGAGTTGAGAGGGGAGATGAGAGGAGTTAGAGACAGTAAGTTGAATGGGAACACTTCATTCTTACCTTCGAAACTCTGTCAGTACCAGTCAAAAAAAAAAAAAAAAACAAAAAAACCCCAAAAAACTAAGTTTCCTAAGATGGAGAGAGCACTCTGAAGTGACTATAGTTGAACAACCTATTTTTTTAGAGCACATACTTGAAAAAAGGCAAGCTTAGATTCCTATCCCTGCTCTCAGAACCATTTTTATTTTTTTTTTCAAATAGTGTTTCAAGTAATTCACAAAAATATCCTTGGATTAGGGAATGCACTTTATGATCATAGACTTTAATACCTTTGTAGTCAGTATGCCTCACAAATGAGGTGGCAATGCCTAACTTCTGCTTAAGCTTCTTCCCCTCCCCACCCCCCACCCCCCCACCCCCCCGGCTTTGCAAGGCTCTTGATTTTATACCTCTGGATGACTAAAAGAGAGTATCTAGGAACTACCTGCCACATCATACCAATTCACAGCAGCATAATGCAGTAATGTGTCATCTTTCCTGTATTTTCCAGTGCTTATGCAAAGCTTCTTGGAAAGATCATTTCTACACCTGAGCTAGACTGCAATTAGTATGCTATAGATAGAGAAGTGTGTAATATGCACAATATATCATTTGTCTACTCTAGCCTAAAGAATTGGTTTCTGCTCTGCAAGAATTCTTAAATAAAGGTATCTGATGGATATGCCAGATCTATCTCATACAGTGAACAGACCTATAGGGAGAAAATAGATAACTCTGTGTTCAATGCTTTATCTGCAGAGTGTGCAGTAAATAATTTATGTGACAAACATTAAGTAATGACAGTATAGGAAAATGTGAAGTAACTCTTCCTTTATGAAGCCAGCTGTGTTGTATATGAAATGGGAGGGTAGAGAGGGTCCTCTCGGGAGATACTGTGTAAATAGCAATTAAGTACTGTATTGTAATGCATATACACTAGGGGATAAAATATAGGTTCTGCAGGCATACTTCTTTGTAGCATCTCCTAGCTCTCCATGATCCTGACTTTCTTCCAGACTAATTAGCAATTTCTGTAATCTCCCAGTGTGATTTTGTATTTCAGTTGCATATCATGATTACAAAGAAAAGGATCTTATATCTCTGTTAATATTACACTTTTACAATTTTTAAACAAGAAAAAATAAATACAAGTATGTGTGGTTTTGTGCATTCCATGATACCATTGTAACCTGTTAACTAGAGATAATAAAATACTGCAAACTGATATTCCATTGAATTTTGAGTGGTTCCCAGTTCAGGCACATTCATGAACCATTCTCCCTGTTTTTGCCTGCACAAGCAGATTTTTAGCTAAATAGTATTCAGAATACCCATTTGATCACCTGTACTTCAATAAAAGTCTTACATAAATGCCTAAAACATCATTTGCTGTTGTGTGTTTATTATTTTTCTGTTTCAGAAAGCTGTAGTCAGTCAAAGACTAGGAACAGTATTAAATCATTCAATTTTGTTGTTACTGCATGAATGTGAGACTTTGACTGTGCCCTTGATGTCTTGTCTCTTCTTACAACACACTGTACTAGTGATGATTACTGTCCTGACTTAGATTTGTCACAAGAATCTGCAAATCAGATTGTGACCCATCGTTTTGGGGTGGAATGTGGGGGAAATATTCTGTGGGCCCTTTGAGTCAGATGTGAATTGGTTGTGATTGCAGATTAGGCACAGTTAATGGCTCCCATGCTCTCTTCCAGTGCTTTCTTCTCTTTTGTTCATCAAAAGAGGGAAAATAAAATGTAAATTTGGAAACAAAGCAGATAATATAACTGATGAAAAAACAAAGCAAATGTATAATGATGACCTGCAGGCAGAAGGTGTTTATTTAAGCTGCTGGTTATGAGATCCACCAATATTCAGAGTCCTTGTGCTGCAAAGGGATAAATTTCATCCTTCCTGAATGCTTACAAATACTGTAAATATTTTCAGAAATTAGGATTTGTTGAAGAGTGCTCAGTAGAGTTGGATGTTGCAAAGCATTTGGTTAGATATATGATTGTATAAGGATTGGTGAGCAGCTTTTAAAACTTAACCTTTGAATTTAATAATTAATGGAAGTAGGACATTGAAACATCTATATAACTAAGTCAGTCAAGCTTAAGAGAATGGAATACTGAAATTATGCTAAAACTGAGGTTGGAAGAAAGTCCTAGAGTATAGAATGTCAAATCTCTTCGGAATTACAACAAATTATTTAGGTACTCTTCCCCGCCGCCCCCATTCAACAGTTCGCTATCTGGGAAACAGGGAAAATGTTTTGTTCCATATCTAAAGAGTCAGAGGCAATAAAATAACGTAGGAATTGCTTAAAAAAACAAGCCCCACAAAACTAAAAAAAATCCAAACATTAACACACGTGTAATGAATTACAGAATGAAACAACTGTAGGTGATGATACCAAAAGCAAAATCTACATAAATATGTAGATTATAGACTATATGCTGTTATCTATTTAATGAGATTACAGCTACTACTGCCTACATGGTATTTATCAGCTTGCAGAGCTGTCTGTCACTGTATAAGTACAGAATATTACGTATGTTATAGAGCAATCTGAAATAGCTTTCTTTTTCACGTTAATAGACTTACCTACATTTTATTGAAGAAGGTAGAATAAACTTTTTCCAGTTAAACAATAGGGATCTCTGTTGTCTTTGTATTAGCAGCAGTTGTCTCTAAAGTGAAAATAGTTCTGTTAAATTTTTCTTTTCATTTTTAGTATGCAATGTATAAGGCTAGTAGAGATGTTTGTCTATTCATCTTTTTTGGTTGTTTTTTTTTTTTTTTAGACTAGCTTGAGAATCACCTTAAAATGTCTTTTGCTAAAAGCCCCCAAAAAATCTGCATTTGCTAGTTTTATAGTATGTATGTAATGGTAAAGAGAGCACTGCTTTCTCAGAAACATATGGTTGATGACTGCTGTTTAGCAAAATCATTAATTTGGTTAAATGTCAGTAACAAATTTCTGCCAGATTGTTTTATACAAAACCTGAGAGGACTTAATATTTACTTAATACAAAACTGTATATTGATTATGACAGAATTGCTTCCCAGCTATTGATAGGTTTCTAAAAATTTTTAGATTTGAAGTTATGTGAAATCTGAATCTACTCTGTTCAGTATAATGGTGGAATACGTCTTAACACAAATATGAATAGTCAAACAAAACTGTGCTACTATTTGCATTTTTTCCTTTATTGTTAAAGCAGAACAGCTTAATTCATTAAAAACACCTAAAAATAAAGTGTAACATTAATGTCTTTATCTAGTTATACAGCTGTCAGCAATACTGGTCATAGTTTAATCAAAATATCAGTAAAGTTGCTGCCACTTAACTAAGTAGCCCAGAAAATTAGATCCTGTTTTGCTGTGTGTATTTATGTTAGTCCTGTTTAATGTTTTACTTAACAGAGGAAGCAACAACATAGTAAGTCTTTTATCCATGGTTTCAGAAGTGTAGCAGATTTTCTTTCATCTTTTTACTGTTTTCTTTTTCTAGCCAATAATAACATTAATGATTATGAAACAAAACTTTGTATTGTGATTGATCTCAGTAAATACAGGCTGTGCCCTTCAACTGTAGAAAGTGATTTAAGTTTTCACAGTATCTGAGAATATTCCCATTGTGCTTTACCAATAAACAAGAATTTCCTATATGCTGCTTCCTTGCTTAGTGCACAAAAGAACTTGCTTGAGTGTGAAATCAAAGGCATTTTTTGACATACCTATTCTAAACTTTCCCAGCCTTTTAAAAAATAAATATTAAACTGTATATAAAAATTGTGTAACTTCACTGTATTTATGCAATCAGGTGGCAATTATTTTCCTTATGTTCTGTATCATGCTTCACAAATGGGTAATAAACTCTTAATGTATTTAATGTGTATGGCTCTTGTGACCTTTGGTTTTTGATACTGCCATGAAATGAGTGGCTTTGGAGAGTGATGTGAGATTTTTTTATCAGAATTTCCCACAGGCAAATCCTGTGAACTACGAAATCTAGTTTACAAGCCTTTGAAAAAGACAAAGAAATGAAATAGCCTGTCTTCCTGTGACTGATTTCCCCACTGTTCCTCCATAGCTACATCTTACAGAACAATGCAGAGAGATACATCCTTTTACTCCCCACCCCACTTTTCCTTCTTAGCTGTTTTTCTCTTCCTTTTTTTTTCTTTTTTAATTTATTTTTTAACTTAGTATCTTGCATATACTCTTGATTCTGGACAAGACAAGAAAGGTCAAGAAGAAAACAACGTAACATGGAAGTAAGCTCTCTTGTTATCCTCTCTCACTCTTGCATCATGGTGCTCTGGGTGCTTTGTGTGTTATAGTACCATGAATGTCTCTAATGTTGAACCATTTTTTTTTATTGTTGGGGGGGTTGTTGTTGTTTGTTTTTTGTTTTTTTTACAGGGGCATGAAGTCTACTGTTGTTTATCACATCTCTTAGAAGTGTTTTCTTACCCTGAAGCAATTTATTTGCCCAATTTCGGTAAGGGTCCTGCTGTTGCTTCCATAGAAACCACTCTCCCTGAAGTAGTTAGTGTCCTCTTATTCTCTGCTAATGAAGAGTCCTCAACCTCATTTCAGTACTTGACATTGCTGATAATCCCATCTTCCTGAACTATCTCCATAGCAATCCTAGTTATCCTACCAATCTAACCCATTTTTATCTTTCAAATTTGGGCTAATTCTTTGCGTTGATAAACCTTCTGCTTATAGCATAATAAGGTTAGGCTCATGATCTTCCATTTTCTGCGTTCAGCTCTACAGTCTTCCTCTGTTTCCTTGTCTACATTTAGTAGGTTCCCAATATTGCTTGACAATAATAAATTCTAAATGGTTTGTTACATGTTTTAGGGACAGGAATACCAGGTTAAAAATTTAATTGCTGGTATTAGAATTATTACTAAGACTTGATTTCACAAAAAGTTTGGCATCTTCATGAAAGAATATGCAGATAACATAAAACAGCTATATAAAAGGCAGTTACTTATTTTTTTTACCAAATTGGAAGAAAAACAATGATTTTAGCATAGCTGTGTTTAAACAATGGTTACAAAGCAAGACACTGTGCTTTCTATTTTTATCCAGGTGCATTGATTTGCTGTGATAGGATATAATTATTGGTCATATTGCTCTTTAGAATAAACACTCTGGCAGTAACATTTATGACAGCATAGGGTTAGTAATTTTAGTGGTTGAATGAACAAATCCTAGCAGTGGTGTAAATTCACCAGAGAGGCTGGAGGAATTATTGCTGAACCAATAAGGACTAACAAAATTATTAGTGCATAGTTACATCTACAGTCTTTTCCTGGTGTACAGGGAAATGTTATCCTTTTCAGTAGAGAATAAAATTTAGTTTTCTCTAACAGTAAAGTTAGTCTAAACCTATATCGAATAAGATTTGGCAGGTTTTGTCCACGAGGGGTATGCAGAAGGACATTGCTCTTTGCTAGAGATGACTGCAGAAAGATTTCACAGGAAAACAGAATCTAGTATCAGCCTTCACTTAAGGACTTCATACTTTTTTATTTCAGAAGAGTCAAATGTAACACAATTAATTATGGCTGAATTTTAACAAAATCTTAACTATGGTTTAGTAAAGATTCAGAACACACCTACTTTTCACGTATGTATATTTGCATTTCAATATCCTTTTACATTGTTTCTAAATTAACTATTCTGTGAGCATAACTGATTAATTAGGTGGAATTCTAATGACAAGACTAAGCATATTCTAATACAGAGATATGAAATAGAAGGTTTGATTAACAATGAAAATTCCAAAGTATCATCTTTCATTGGAAACATAAACACAGTAGATCTTTGAAATGAGGGGAAAAAGACACTCATTTCAGATCACCAATGCTGACATAAGCAAAACATGTTTTCTGACATATCATTATTGGCCTGGGGGAAAAAAATCTGCTCAAGGAAAGATGCTAAAACATATAATTCAGATGAATGTGGAATAAACTGCAATTTACTTTTAAATACATTTGCTGCAAAATAATTTATCACACATAGTATATTGTGAAAAGTTCAGTTCTCTGCATCTAAGTAATTCATGAATGTTTAGTTGTGATAAGCATTTCATATTTTGAAGTCAAAATAAACTCTGTCCTGTCTGTATACTGGAAAATTCTGGTGTCTTGCAGACCATGAGTACAAAGAGTATGTATATCCCACTCATGCCAGGCTTCCTCTAGTTATTTTGCTTTAAAATCTTGAACTGACCTAAGGATCCCAGAGATAGGGTACAGGATTGAATTAGCACTCTGAAAAGAATTCTACACTCATTTCCAGTGGCAAAATGGCATTGACGCCATAGCATTTTCGCTTGGATAATTCATATCCTGTCAATCATAGGTAAGGACAAATTGACAATGGAGACTTCAGACAATTTGCTTCTTCAAGATGTAGTTTGAGTCAATGCTTGTTTTTAAACATTTTTTAAAGGCACCTGGAAAAATATGTTGCATTAGCACAGCGAGAAGGTTCATTATATTCAGTTAATACACTTCGCCCAATATCAGGTTCCCTCTCTAACCATTAAGTCCAACTACCAGACTGAAGCTAATAGAATCTGTGCTGATCAGCTGAAGCAGTCTGTGGAAAAGAGAAGTGGGATATAAAGCTTATATGTTAAATACAAACCAGTATCCTTTTTCTAGGAAAAGAGGTGTATCCAGGAAAGACATAAAGACTATGACTACTGAAGGACTATTTCGTTTTGAAAGGTGTAACTTCTGACCATGGTGTAACCACACTGTAAATTGGCCATGTATATTCTGTTTGCCTAAGTTGCATGGTGTTATCTAGCAGTCTCTTTGGCTTATATCCTCATTTTCACACAAGCTGCTCCAGGTGGGCAGAACAGCCCTACCAATTGCAACTACATCCTTCTCCACCAAGATGGGGAGCTGGCAGAGTGGAAAGTCGTATCCTGCCAAGTGTCTCTGAGGAACACAGCAGGTTCAGTGGGTTCTGCAGTGTATTTCTAAGGTTGCACACTTAAATATTCATTCAGCTGAAAAGCTGTTTTGGGATACAGTATCACAGATTCCAGTATGGATTCTGGTAAGAAGTGTGTGTCGAGAAAAAAAAGTACAGAAATAATGCAGAAAGGTAGGGAAAGTAAGAGTCTTGACTTGAGACTAGGTAAAAACACTGCAACTTATTGAAATAATCTAAATGCATTCAATGTAGCTTGAAGTTGGTGTTTGAGGCCTTGTGTTTTCCTGCATGGCAGTTTCATTGATGTATTTGACAATGGCAAGTTTGCAAGCACGTAGTGCACAGTTCAACACTTGTTTTTCTTTAAACATGTGTCTGTAGAAAGCATACTGTTATTCAGTGATGTCCTGTGACAGATAACTGCTCTAGAGTTTTCCTCTAGAAAAGAGGAAACTTTTAACTACTATGAAAAATCCTGTACTGGTAAGGCTTAAGTTTAGATATACGTATTGCTGTTAAACTAATTATGTTGCTTGTCTGAAGAGCTTTCTGCAGGGCAACATTAACAAAGCATAGTATTAAGGAAACCTTATCTTCTTCATTGTACTTTAAAAATTATTAAAAATAAGTAGGAGCTGACAATAAAAAACTAAAAATATTTATCGCCATATTTTTTCTGTTCCTTACTAAAAGAAACTTTTCAAGAAACATGTGTTTTAACACAATTTTGTAATCTTTTCTATAGAGTAGGTTTCCAACTTGCTATACAGATATGGCATAGTCATCAAGCAGTATGTTTATGTTCCAGAAGGAATTCTGATGTTCCTTTATGTAAGAAAATAATAATAAAAAGTACATTTGAAAATTTCATATGAAAAAAATTGGTAATAATTAAACCATATGTATGATATGTGATAGGTAAAACTTAATTTTAATAATTTAGCTTAATTGTATGTTTGGTGTGTTGGTTTCATTGAACCTTTTACTAGAAACAAATTTAATGAAAATTAATGCATTCCATGTGCTCAAATGATAAATTTCTTATTTGAAACTAGACTATTAAAAAGAACCTATGAAATAGGCTTCAAAGTCAAGGATTTGGCTTCAAATATTCAGGTGTCAATATAAAATAACAACAAAATTGTGGATAAGGTCAACTTCACAGACTTTTTGTGGCTATGTACTGAGATGATGACTTGCACAGCTTTTCCCCCAGCTTTCAGTGTGGGAAGTTCCATAGTGAAGAACTAATCCATGTTCTTGAGTGCGCCTTTTAGGTTCTGCTTTATTTTTACCCTCCTCCCCAGTGGCACAGACTGTGATTCAGGGCAGCTAGAAGGCCCTGGCTCTCTTTTTCTGCATGCAGAAGCTCATTCTTGTTGTGAGGGTTAGCAGTTTTGCCTGTGGGTGGTATTTTTGGTAGCCTTCTGGGTGGCAGAGGAAGTGGGACAGAAACAGCTGAAGCCAGCCAGAGAGCCCTACACCTGCGAGCATTTTCCTACAGAAAACAATGAAGTACTCTTCTTCTTTCTTTTTTTTTTTTCCACATTCTTTTATTCTGTATATATCCCAGTATGATAATGGCAGTACATCAAGTATACTTCAGTGCTGTGTTATACAAAAAATGGGAAAGAATAAAGAAAAGGTCCACATGGGAATGATAATATTTGTATAAGAATGTAGCATACAAAATGTGTATGTGCCACTGGATTTAAATTTCCATATCTGACATATTGGTGATCTGTTTTTTTTTTTTTATTACATCCTGAGAAGCAGCACGAGAATTTTATGTTGTTAACAGCTGATACATTGAATGTCATGTTTAATAATTTTCAAATATAATCAATTTAGTATTTTCTTGTGGTTTCTTCTGTATAATGCTGAAATTAAGGCCAAAGAAATACCATATTTTTTTTTTTTTATTCCTTAGGAATGCAAGAGAACATATAAATGACACATACTGAGCTGATTGAAACATTTTGCTGTATTAGCATAAACATTTCTTTTTGAAAACACACACATAAAAAGCACAGCAGGATTGTAAATTTGGCATTACCATGCCCCAGAGGGCTTATGCTTATGTAGCAGTGCTAGGAAATGAGACCCTTCTTCCAAAAAATAGAATTTTGCTCTATAAAGACAATTTGATAGGGGTATTTTGCAGGTATACAAAGGTTTTCCAGTGGAGAAGCTCTGCAGGACCAGGTTCTGCATCTCAAGATTATGTAATAAAAAAAGGCATCTATGTACAATTATTTAATATTGCAGATGCTACTGCTGTAAAAGAGTAATACTGTCTTAGTAATTACCCCTTCATTCTGTTTCCATCCCTTATGCCTTAGCAGAATGGTTCTCTGCTATATTATTGTTTGTTCTTCTCTTGGTTAATTTAAATTGTAAGAAGTAAACGAGCTTCTACATTTTTCCTGGGGAGATAATTCTCCAGTTTAACAAATATCAGTGCTTAGATATTGAATTTCCTCATAGTCACTCGATACATCCCTATTCCTAATTTTAAATGGAATACCTTATGTTTTTGAAGAGAAATATCTTGTAGACCACACCTGGTATTTAGACTTTTTTACATTCATCTTCTCAAATTTGAATAGTGCATTTCTACTGTGGAAAGCTGCTTGGTTTTAAAGGACACTTCTTGGGTTTATTTATTTTACCTTTTTTAAACATTCTGTAGTTGACAAACAGGCCATCGGCTGGCTTATTTCTTAACCTGTGCGACATCAGAAGAAGCTTTACCTTTTGACTATTTTTTTATATACCACAAAGTCTTCTCCTTCCTTCTGTTTCCCTTTTCACTACATAAGTTCTAGTTGCAGAACTGTGAGTGATGCATGAGCGGAAAAGGGACACAGCATGACTTCCTGCTTCCATGCTGCGTTTGAGGCATGACTAAGAATGAAAACAATATTTCTACTAAAAGACTGAGCAAATATGTTCTTGAAGTCACTGGCAGTTAATAAATTTGGAATCTTCATTTTTGCTGAGCTATTTACTAAGCTAGGACTGTATTGGCTGTTAGCAATCACAATATATATGTAAGTTCACATCTTTGAAGGAAAAACTGTACTTCAAATTACTTTGAAGATACTACACAAAGTTCTTAAAATAAGAACAAACTAGTTTAAAAACTAAAAGTCAGGTGTGGGAATTACTCATCTTTTAAACACAAATAATAAAGTATTTATAGGATTGGTGGCTGAAAGGTTTAAAAGCGATCACTGTCGATCCACTGGTCAACAAAACCAATTTACAAATTTAACCTTTTCTAGTTTTATGATTCTCCCCACTACTAAAACCAATAGCATAATGCAGACACATAAGCAGACTTCTGGTTAGCCAATTTCTGTCCTTGGTCACTGGCCACATCTCTGACCATCCACTGTCTGTCCACTGATCAGTCTGGCTGCATTCTGTGATCCTTGTCTTCTTTAAAATATGATCAAAATGTTTTATTTTGATTCTTTTTCTCCCAAATTTCCATTATCTTTCATTCTCCCACACACCTATACTTTTTCATATTATCATTCTGATATCCTTGTATCTTTCTTTTATGATAGATTTTAATGTTTCCCAAACTGTAATCTGAGATCTGTGCTCCACAGTAATTAGTAAAGAACTTGTGTATAAATATTCTTCTTTTGTCCTGCTCTTTCTCCAAAAGTGCATTTATTGTATGAAAGTAAAAAACAAAAACAAAACCAAAAAAACACCCCAAACTTATTTGCTATTAATTTTTCATTCTTAAGTAATTAGTTGCCACAAGGATGCTTTATAGCCTCTAATGAGCATACTTAGTATTTCAGGAAACTGAAACAACATTGCATTAATCATCTGCGAATGAAATTATATCCTTCTAAACTTCAGTAAGTTGCCAATGCCATTTAACCTCCAGGTTGGTTTTTTTTTTTTTCCCAGATTAACTATTCAAAAACCTATTTATGCATGAAAAGATAGTCAAATAACTTTAAAAAATGAATTGAAAAAACTGTAAAACTTGATCTCATAGTTTTTTGAGAAAATCAGTTAGCAGGCTTAAAGCAAGTGCAAGCTGAGATCATAATTAAATAGAAGCTATTCAAAGCATAAATGGAATCAAAAGAGATCTTGAGAGCTTCATGAAAGATAGACCTATTAGTGGCCATTAAAATGGTAGTCCAGAACAGGGCAGGATGAGTATTGAACCAAGCTCTCTTCTTTCATTTATAGAGGCCACTTGTTAGAGCTTACTGGTGTTACTGTTACACAGAGGAAAAAATGCATGTCTTTTAGTTAAAAACAAACAAACAAAAAACCCACCACAAAACCCCAACCAATAAAATAGGTCTTTTATGTTCCTGAATCAATCTTTCATAAATGAATGTAGAGAATTGGAAACATTTAAGATAATCCAATTATTGTCCTACAATGCATCTGTTAGGAAAAATAATAGTGCCTCAATATCTAAACCAACCTGAAAGAGATGAACTGCTGGAGGAATCTCTTTGTGTGTCAGGAGGAAGAGGGAAAGAACATTAGTTTTCTCAGTCTGTTCTGTTTACAGTCTGCAGGTTTGGCTACTTGTGTGAGTAAAAGATTGGTAGCAAATCGTCATCAGCAACAATATTCTGGAGAACAGAACCATATCCATGGTTGCTTTTGCAGTTTTAGTCAGTGAGAAAATTAATAGAAGGCAGCAGTACACTGATGCCTGTGAATGCACAAGGTAGTATATAACAGTGAATCATTTCCTATATATTCAGAGACTGCAGGTGAAAGTCCTGGGGTTAATTGTAAAAGATGGGGAGAGGACAATGCAGAAAAAGAAACTCAGGGAAAAATGAATTTGTTCTTGAACCTGGTAGAACATGACAGTGTTGTTCAAGCCTGCTGATAGGCACTATACACATTCAGTGATTAATGTATCATGTAGATTTATGCTGCCTAGATTTATATTTTTAAGCAGTGTATACTCTCTATTAAAGGAACTTTGTACAAGTTCATCATGACATCATTCACTTACATCACACTCCATAAGGAAAGGATATGATGCTATGGGACGGATGGCTAAATACTCCACCCAAATCCAGGTTAATTTGCTCTGAGGGAACAGAAAATTAAATCTGGAGCTGCTAAGTATAGTGTGATAATCACTTTCCCATGTTTTTCTCAAAGCTGGAAACCACTGAAGCTTTGTCAATGAACTTTCATTTTCATAGGTGTATTCACCCATGTCTGCAGTGTTGTGGTTCACCAGGATATTTAGAAAAATACCATTACTAAATGGAACTGCAGGAATCCACTAAATCATTCAGGCCTGATTCCATGATGGTCTTGCAACTTGAGAGAGTTGCCTGTAACAGTGCTCCACATTTGAGCATAGCTGGGAAGCAAGACTTGGATTTAGGTGAGACCTTTACTGAGTAAGAAATGTAACTGACTTTGCAACAGTGAAGGTTCAGAGTCAAATGTTATGTTCTCGCTCTTGATTTTTGCTCCAGGACTGCAATCTGACCATTCAGAGTTCCTGTCTTTGGCAGGATAACCATGACATGGCAGGAATTTTCTTATAATCCAACTTCTGGCTGCTGTGACCCACTGGCTTCACAGAAGTTGTGTGCAATAGTTTAAAGAACTGCATATATTACAAGAGCCATGGGATAAACTGTTATTTAATTACATAGTAAAATTTATTTAGAATATGTATGTATTATGCATATGAATTGTGTACTACTTTGTTGCAAACTGGTTTATCTAATAATTTTGAACTAGCTGCTCTGAAATTCTGCTTTTCTGCCTCTCTGGGTATGCTGACAGTCCTATCCTACAAAATTCAGGCAGCGTGTTGCCCTACTGGCTGAAAAGTGAGATTAGAAGAATTGTTTTCTCATAAATTGGTTTGCCATATTATGCACATATAACAAAAGTGAATTGAAAAAATATTAATTGGAAAATGTCCCTAAATGTAGCTATAGGGTATGTCAGCACATCCACCTTGCAAATGTTGCCTTACCAAAATACTCAAAATATGCAATTTATAGATGAGAACTTCTGTTAATAAACAATTTAAAATCAATTTGGCATTTGGACTTAAAAAGCTTATATCGCAGAGTGGCATTGGAGATTTTTCTAGTCTTTGTCAGTCCTGATGAGAAGGGATTCATAAGCCTAAAAACTTGTCTGGTTTTATTAAAGCAGCTAATATAGTTGGATAAAAGATACTACCTCTCTCCTCAGACCTTTCTTCTATTACAAGTGTACAAATTTTTTTATAGGAAAGTCCCTATTTGCTAGGTACAAATGTATCACCTTTTCTTTTTTTTTTCCTCTACTTTATATAAGACAGTGTAGATTCACAGTTTTTGTAAGATTATTTAAAAATCTGTACAAATAATCTTTCTGCAAATTATATATACAATACTGTCTAACCCTTTAAAATTTATTTAAACCTGTTTTATAGGATTGTTAGGATCAATCTCTTAATTTATGTGCAACTATCTGGTTTAAAACATCAAAAGATATTTCCTTTGTATCACTCAAATACATGTGTAAATTACATCAGATTACATCACTTGTACAGGCATGTGTTTGTATTAATGATGTAATGCAAAACTCATTTTCATTTAACTTTTAAAGGCTTTTCATAAAATCAAGAGAAAGACCATTAACATGAGGGTTTTGTTTCCTCCAAAAACATATAGTGTGTGATTTCTCATAGTACTTTGCAATTAGTTTGGTGTTGTGAAGTCCAGCAGCACATCACTGACTTTGGAAGAAAAATGCAGTGGGTGAAAACTGGCCCTTACTGGTAGTGCTGTGGAAAAGCTGGCTGTAAAGCAGCGCAGCGTTGGCCAAACATCAGTGACAACAAATATTCTGGCACGATTGCACAGGATGGCTGACAGCACTCAGCCGTGGCACAGAGGCAAACACACTGCCATTGCTTTGGAAAGATCAAACTTCCCCCTTGGTCAGTAAGTTGCAGATGGCAGCATATGTGTTAGCAGGTGGGGAAGTTGTTTACTCCCTTTGGCTCTCACTCTGGATCGTGTTGGATGGTGCCGTAGTGCCTGGTGTCTATTCTGTATCCTAATTTGAGCATTAGTTAAAACAAAGCCCTTCACTTACACAGGGGATAGGGTTGAAGAGCCTCTTCATGTCTTGTTTTCTCTCTGCATCTCTTCTGAGTTCTGGTCAGGCTTGTTCCTAAAGATTTGTCATTAAATTACCGATCTGGAACTGCTGGGGAAAAAGCAATTTTTTTCAGCAATCAAAAGATAATGTCTCATCAAGAAATCAAATTGAAAGGCATGGAAGGAGTCCTTAGAAATAAAAAATAATTAATTCTGAAGGAGTGGAGACCAGCTGGTGTTGGGTACTACTGTCCACCCCTTTTGTCCCACTGTCATCTGCTTTAAACGAAAGATTAACTTTTAGGTTAAAGCTACTTCTATGCCAAATCTGGGCATGTTCCTGCAGTTTTTAGGGCTTACTCCACATTTCTTTGTCTCTCCTTTTCACTTTTGTTGTCGTGTAACCTGACAGGCAGCTAAACACCACGCAGCCGTTCACTCACTCCCTCACCTCCCCAGTGGGATGGGGGAGAGAATTGGAAAAAAAAAAAGTAAAATTCATGGGTTGAGATAAAGACAGTTTAATAGGACAGAAAAGGAAGGGAAAATAATAATGATATACAAAAGAAGTGATGCACAATGCAATTGCTCACCACCCGACGACCGATATCCAGACAGTTCCCGAGCAGCAATCGCTGCTCCCCGGCCAACCCCCCCAGTTTCTGTACTGAGCATGACGTCATATAGTATGGAATAGCCCTTTGGTCAGTTTGGATCAACTATTCTGGCTGTGCCCCCTCCCAGTTTCTTGTGCACCTGGCAGAGCATGGGAAGCTGAAAAGTCCTTGACTAGCATAAGCAGTACTCAGCAACAACTAAAAACATCAGCGTGTTATCAACATTCTTCTGCTACTAAATCCAAAACAGACCACTATGCCTGCTACTAGGAAGAAAATTAACTCTATCCCAGCCGAAACCAGGACAACTTTGTACCTTGAATTAAAAGCCTCTTTCATTGTCTTTCCTCCAGGAAGCAAGCCTGAGAAAGCACCTCAACCCCTCTTCTTGCAACTACCTTGGACCTGTCTCAGAAACACATACTTGTCCAAAGCACAACCTTGATTTGGAAAGGAGCTTTGACTCATGGTGTCCCATGGAAGGGCATCTTCCTTTAAGATGCCTGAAATTTGTGGGGCAATAAAAATGAATTAAAAGCAAAATTTCTGATCAGTTTAGACAGTGAAGGTACATAAATTAATGTCTTCTAAATGGTTAGCTGTCCTCAAGGCAGTGTGGTCTGTGAAGAGAAGAGCAGGTTTCTGCTCCTGTCTCCACTACTGTCCTGCTGGGTGTCCTTGGGGATACTGGTGCACAAATAAGTGCTTTTCCTACCTTTAAAATGGTGATAATGATACTGACCTTCTTTGTAAAAAGCTTTAAAAACTAGGGATGAAAACCATTATATAAGAACTAAGTATTATTATCGTTGCTCCTAGCAACTAGCAGCCTGCTTTCGTGACAGCTGCAAGAGCAATTCTCAAGTAACAAAAATCCCAGCCCTAATTTCCTTCTCACCACTTTTACTCATGAAACGCTAACTTTCACCTCTTCTTCCAGTAGTTAAGTGCAAGATATGTACTTATGTGATTCAGTGTCTGGGAGGGTCATTCTGCCTCCTGCTGCTGGAGGAAGAGGAAGACTGTAAGGATCCCAGACTGTATTTTAAAAACAGGATGGGTTTTGGATCCTGTGCTGCTCCAAAGATATTCTTGCACTACTGTAACAGATCATAAATTGTTTCTAATGTGGTCTAAATATCTACCAGTAACTCAAAAGGTAATTTGAAGGACAGGACTATAAGCAGTGAGCAATGTTATTATCATTTTATGCCTACCAAAAATCAAAATCTGTGTTTGTGCAGGCTTACTTTGTTCAGCTTGTCATTCCCCTGTGAAAAGTGATGGGAGAAATGCTTGGCGTACTGACTCTAAAAGCAAATGCTTTTTAAAATTATGGAGTTTATTCCAAGCTTGATGAAGGTATATTAATATGTGTTATGACAGGAGCCATGTCAAATTCCATGGTAAATGAACAAAATCAGGAATATGTTCATATTTTAAGTCACAGGACTATGTTCATATTTTAAGTCACAGGACTGCTATGAAAATGTATTTGCTACTAAAATAGTGCACACCAGCAAGAGGAAAGAAGACACTGAAGTTCTGAGAAGACACTGTCACTTCTTTGGCTTTTACTGGTGATCTGAAATTTGCTAAAAGGTATTGTAATGAATTTTGCTGGAGTGGGTGAACAGTGTTGCAGAGTGCTTTGCTTTGAATGGCGATGGTGGGGGGCAGGGGGTAAAAGGAAAGAAGTAAATGTTCCTGGATTTCCTCTGTTGCATGGTGCCCTGTGACAGCCAGTTGGCTGATTCCACACAGAGGCACTCACTTCCCCTGCAGAAATAACGTCAACATGATTTCTTTGGAACACAAGAACAGTGACATTCACAACCCTCTTTTCTGCGTTTCCCTTTCTGTGAGATTTTAACGAAGATGCAACATCCCAAATTTGGAAGTGATTTTTAAGTAGAATTCAGGCCAGATCCCTCCTAGCTTGAATTATGATTCATGAACTGAAATTGAACTGAAGTGTAAAATACACTTTCTAACAGCAGGATGCTAGAACAACGTAAAACAGTCTGTAAAATCAGATTGGTTTATGTCATTTGGTTTGCACGTAGTTGAATGTGTCTTATACTCTGCCATTCTTTTTTTCCTTTTAGGTGTGTATCTCTGAATAGAAGTGGTATCTAAGGGTTTCTGTTGGTTAACATCACGGATAATAAAGTGGTGTGCTTTTATATATGCACATATATACACTCACCCATACATATAGACAATCATGCATACAAAGTAATATCCATGTTACGTTCCTGAAAAATGCTTCTAGAATTCATCTTCCCCCCATTCATCTCTCCATATATATTGGGTTTGCGTGGCAAGGTTTTGGGAGTGGGGGGGCTACAGGGGTGGCTTCTGTGAGAAGCCTCTAGAAGCTTCCTTTGTTTCTGATAGAGCCAATGCCAGCCAGCTCCAAGATGGACCCACCACTGGCCAAGGCTGAGCCAATCAGTGAGAGTGGTAGCGCCTCTGTCATAACATATTTAAGAAGGGGGAAAAAACCCAAACTGTGCAACTGCAGCCAAAGAGAGGAGTGAGAATATGTGATAGAAACAACTCTGCGGACACCAAGGTCAGTGAAGAAGGAGCAGGAGGAGGTGCTCCAGGCGCTGGAGCAGAGATTCCCCTGCAGCCCATGGTGAAGCCCATGGTGAGGCAGGCTGTGGCCCTGCAGCCCATGGAGGTCCATGGCGGAGCAGATACCCACCTGCAGCCCATGGAGAACCCCATGCCATGAACAGGTGGATGCCTGAAGGAGGCTGTGACCCTGCAGGAAGCCTGGGCTGGAGCAGGCTCCTGGCAGGACCTGTGGACCCATGGAGAGAGAGGAGCCCACACTGGAGCAGGACTTGTGACCCCGTGGGGACCCATGCTGGAGCAGTCTGCTCCTAAATGACTGCACCTCATGGAAGGGAGCCACGCTGGAGCAGTTTGTGAAGAACTACAGCCTGTGGGAAAGACCCACATTAGAGAAGTTCATGGACGGCTGTCTCCTGTGGGAGGGACCCAATGCTGGAGCAGGGGAAGAGTGTGAGGAGTCCTTCCCTGAGGAGGAAGGAGCCTCAGAGACAACATGTGATGAACTGACTGCAACCCCCATTCCCCATCTGCCTGTGCTGCGCGGGGGGAGAAGGTAGAGAAAATCAGGAGTGAAGTTGAGCCCAGGAAGAAGGGAGAGGTGGGGGGAAGGTGTTTAAGATTTGGTTTTATTTCTCATTATCCTACTCGGTTTCGATTGCTAATAAACTGATTTTCCCCAAGTCAAGTCTGTTTTGCCCATGATGTTAATTGCTGAGTGATCTCCCTGTCCTCATCTCAACCCATGAGCTTTTCGTTATATTTTCTGTCCCCTGTCCAGTTGAGAAGGGGAGTGACAGAGTGGCTTTGGTGGGCACTTGGCATCCAGCCAGGGTCAACCCACCACACCATAGCAGAGGCAAAAATGTTTTGTTTCCTCATTCTGCTTTTTTTGTGTGTTTTTTTTTTTTTTCTTGAACTGCTCAAGTTTATCTACAAATTCAATTGTAAAACATAAAATGTAACAATACTCCAATATGCAATGACCCTAACACTTACGTGTTCTAGCTGTCTGCTCAGCACAAGTGAGGAGTGAAGTGTAAATGTGACTTTAAAATACAACTTTCAGTGTAAATTAGACCATTAGCAGTTGAAATGCCTTTGGTAGAGCAGAAGGTGTTAATGCCTGTTGTAATTAATGCATAAGAAAAGTACTAACGGAAAGTTTTATATACATTTTTTTGTGTGACTATTGTATTCTGAAAACAGCCATTTCATGAAATGACTAAAAAGTTTAGGCATGTTTGTGTATGGTGATGGTTGCAGTTAGGTTGCTTAACCTGGCATAATGAGGAGTCTGTTTTGGCATTTCACTGAAGGATGCAACCTTCTGTGGGAAATTGTCTACAGCATTATTTTTTTACTGATAAGACTGTTTATCAGGATAAGTTTGTGACTCTATATAGGAATTCAGTTAAAGTGAAAAGAAATAGAAAATACATCAACATTACAAAACAGGACCTTCATTATATGTTCCTCTTTTTCTTCTTTTCTGCTTTCAGGATGGAATGGATTTACTTCCCCTCACCCCCCTCCACCCCTTGGAATATTCACTTGGAATTTTTCTGTGTTCATTTTTACTCCGTTTCACTCCTTTTTCTCAGCTTATTTGCTTTTAATCCTGGGGAGAGCCCATTCAAAATCGATTTAAGACTGTTCGGAATGATGACTAAATCAGACTCATCTCTCACAGTATTTCCTCAGGAATTAGTAAGTTTATCTTAGCCCGTAGCAGTCACAAGTAGTTTTTCTGCAAGAGATCACAAATTAGTCTTGTACATCCTAAGTGTTTCCAGCTACTTCTTTTCCTTTGGAGTGAACCACAACAGATCCGAGTGGCAGAAAACTAGATCCTTGGTGAGATTAGCACCGTAAAAAATGACCTTTCTCCTTCCTCTTGAGCCTCTTCTAAGGTCCCAAGGCCTTGAACTTTCCAGTGAGACATGTCTGAGGTTTGAGGCAATCCCATGGATATGGAACTTTGCTAAGTGCAGCTGATTTCACAGAGGATGAAGATGTGCATAAACATGAAATGCCCAGCACTTCAGTGCCTCAGTTCTCTCACAGAGGGAGGAACATCTGCAGAAGCATCCCTGGAAGGAGTTCCTACCTCTCATCCCTCTCTTTCCTGATACTTAACCAGTATTGTGTATCCCACTACATCAGTCAGCACTTCTGCCCAGTATTGGACCAATATTTTTTGCCTATCCAGCTGAAGCTTGGTCTTTTTTGTTGGACCTTGTGTCAGTTGTACCATCAATGTCACTAATCTTAAAATATGAAAGGAAGCTAATAACTTCATTAGTACCAGTTTGTACTGGACAACTCAAAGACATTTTCTATGTCAGTCAGCTCCTTCAGCCATGATAACGGAGTGGTATCCATCCTGGACCTCACCCAGTTCCTCTAAATGTGGACCTGTGAAACCGACAATAGCCATCAAACTCTAGGAGGCCTCTCAGGACCCTCTTTTCCTTCCCTTTATCTTTGGGAATCCAAATACAATGTAATAGTGGGATCTAGGTGTGATGATCCCTTTAGGACTTGGAGAAATCATACAGCTATTGTTTCACATTTGGTTAAAAGGAGATGACTTACCAGTAACTGGACTTCAAAACGAGTTGTCCACATACACATTTATTATCCAATCTCCTTTCCTTCTCCCTCAAACTTCCTGTTTATTCATTTAATGATAAGCTTTGTTAATATTTATTTCACAAAAATACTGTTTCGAAGATCAAAAAATTGAGGTACATAACTCCATCAGTCTGAACCTATTATTGGAATATAGAAGTTAATCAAAGGGTGATCTGAAGTTTTTCTGCCACCTTTGCAAGCCAGCAGGGTAGATTTCTATATCTGCCAATGCTGTGAAAGTTCCTGTTGGTTCCTATATGTGGCCCCCTGCCTGTTCAGAGGCATAGAAAACCTGGGATTTAATTAGCCACAGTACCCACTAGGGCATCCAGAGTGGCTGCCCACCCAGCAGCCTCAGTGAGTCACAGGCCAGAAGCTGCCCCTGTTCATCTCAGAACATCCTCAGCACTGGAAGATGATACAGCATGGGTTTTGCAGGCATAACCCTCTAGCACTATGGGTGGGCAAACTCAGAGGCACTGCAGCTGCTCTGCTGAATACCCAGTGTAGCTTCTCTGCTGAATACCCTTTGCAGCAAAGGTGCACGCCTCTGTCATAGACAAAGGTGGCAGTGGTACGCCTGAGGGATAAGGCTATTGCTGTGCAAAGGGGCTCCTCCATGGGAAATACCTTGGGAATCAGTCTGCCTTATGACACCAGAAGCAGCAGCTCATCCTATCACATACGTTTGTCACTCATTGGTTCTACTGTATAAACTGTAATCCAAAAGACTCCCCAAAATATCTCAATGGATGTAAAAAGATAAAAATTGTACAGAGCAAAACAGACATATCACAGTAGTTTCCACTGTGAACACAAATTCCTCATCTGTGATGTGCAATTAACTGTGTTGTTTCAGATGTAAAAGAAGATCCATTTAAAAAAAAAAAATTGCAATAGAAAAAATAGTTTCTGCAGCCCATTTGAATGAACAAGCCCACATAACTACCAATTAGGTATGTCAGGTGATAAACTTGCCAGCTAGTTTTAGTAATTTTAAGAATGCTTGAAATTTTTAGAAATTTTGCAAAATTACTTGTTTTGCTGTATCAACTGTGTGAATTTCTGTGAGCTGAACTACATGTAGGTCATCTTTTAAACATATATTGCTTTAAGTGGTACAGGGTTCTTGGGCTCACTATTGAAATAATGGGAAAGCATGGGAAATTCTCTTGCTGAAAACAAAGGCTAAAACTCCCTCTCTTTGCTTTAGTGGTAATGAGTCATGGGATGAGAAAACCTAGAGTGAGAGAAGTGGGGTGCCTTCTTTTGATGATATTCTGGAGTTTCTGCTTTTCCCAAAGTACCACAGTGGTACCATGAGATAATGATACTGAGGACATGTCTCTACCAGAGTGTTCTGTGAGGTGACTTCTACAATACTTCTTTTTCCTTTCTGTCACTCCTTTCTGGGGAAGAAAAAAAAAAAAAAGATAAATAACAATACACAAATAAGATTATTTCTATGTGGAAGATATAATTTCTAAATTAAATTTATATGTCTTCAAGGAAGAAGAATTCCTCACACCCTGTTTCTTTCATCCTGCCTTCACCAGTAGCCTCTCTGAAATCAAGCTGGTACCCTTTGATGTGTCCTGCACCAACTCTTAATATCTTAAAAAATTACTCAGCTCCACTGACATATACCTTGCCTATATCTGTCCTTGCTTGGGGACAGATGTATTTTCATTTTCCTTCTCTCCTTCCATTCTACATCACTGTGTGATATTAAGATTTCTGATGACAACTTACAAGATTGCTAAGAGCTCTCCTCTTAGTCCAATCTACTGTGTTTGTCACTGAAGATGAAGTGTGGGTGTACAGTTTCTGTAAGTCAAGGAAGTTTTTCCTATATTCTTGTTTTGGTTTGGTTTTTTCTTTTTTCTTTTTTTTCCCCCCAGTCATTTCTCTTCAGGGACATAGTTGTTTTAACTTCCATTTTCTCCCTCCTATCCCATATTAAGGCAGTGCCTTAAAGTTATGAAAATTGCATTCCTGTGTACTTTCACTTTGCCAGGAACATTGTTGAGAACATCTAGTCTATAAGTCTTTTGCTTTCACCTCCAAAAGACACAAAAAAGAAATACGCGTTCTTACACCATCAAGCTATACACTGATGTCTTGTTACTACATCACATCCATGTACACGGCTGCCACATGGCTGCAGGTTATTTTGACTTTTTTGTGTCACTAAAGTTTTTTGCTTGCAACATGGTGTTGCAGGCCTGACACGCAGCTCACAGTGAGCTGTCCAGGTGCTTGTTTGGACCCTCCAATCCCCTGACACATGCATGCCCCCCTCCTGGAAAAAGTGTCAGAAAACTTGAGATGCATCCTTGGGACTGGCAGAATAGTATGGTAGAGGGATAAAATAAATAATAGTAATGAGATATTTTTGAGAAAGAATCTGAAAGTCAACATAGTAGAGAGGAGATTAGGCAGGAGAGTGTTCCTATGCCTGGGAGAAGTGACCTTGCATGTAGCCTCTTTATTACCTTCTTGGTAAGAGATGAGTGCTTCAGTAGTCCACATTACATTGCCAATGTGTATCTTAAGTTTCTTACTGGAAAGATACGAAAAATAACTAAGAAATCTAGAGAAAACCTTAAAACATTATTATTTTGGACTACATGCACTTGGTTTTCCCTCAAGTTGATACTAAAAATGGAAATGCTATGGATAGTGTACATCCTGTATCATTGACATGTTTGATTCTTTTTCATACATTTGAGATTTTTTATTTTTCTTTGTTTAAACACATGTGGATAAACCTTGCAACTCTCAGATCACATGTGATACAGGTAAATTCCTTCTATCCTGTATTGTGGAAAAAAAGTGCATTGTATAAAAGCTCATCCAGCAAATAGATTTTAAACACAAACATGTACTTGAAGATTATCATTTACGCTTTAGAAAATATGCAAACGTACACACTTCTTTGAAGGAAGAGAACTCTAACACCTTTAATAAAATATTAGTCGGACTTAGTTTTTATTGCTTGGCTCACCTTGATTTAAAAGGAAGCTATTAGTAACGTCTGATTTCCCTAATTGCCTCAAAACCTAAAAATAAGATTAGAATACAAAACCCTTCCTTTCATTATTGATGTTTGTTTAATTATTCCGATTTTTTAAAAGGCGTATTATAAAATTGTTTTCATATTTACCAGAATAAACCTTCTTGGTTCCTTAAATCCCCAGGCATATATCTGTTAAATCCTCTCACTGGTCACCTGTTCATATGAAAAGGTATGTGGGGGTGAGTTTCACAATGAAACTATATTATTATGCCGTATATTAATACACATTGCAAGTCAGACTGCATTTATTTATAATCACTTTTTCAAAATAATTTTTCTTTTTTTCTACACTGCATTCCCATTACAGAGCACTCTCTCCATATTTTTCTTGCACAGTACATTTCAACCACTAATCCAATATAAGAAGATGCATTCAAAAATTAAGTATTGCACAACACGCAGTTTCCTTTGTTCAGAAAGTTTGGACAGGTCATTATGATTAACAAAGTACATGATTAAGTAGTGTTTTTATAAATACTAATTTATTTAATAAAAATACAAAAATATAAATATACATATATAAAAATATCATGATGAATCAAGACACAGACATTCTTTAACTCAATAAATATGGCAGTAATATTAACCTTTTTTAAAGTATATTTTTAAGATTATGTTACAATGCGGGTGCACACTGTCCCAGCTAGTAGGAAAGGTAATGCAAAGCAATTAAAAAAAATTGTTTCCATCTCATTATTAAAGGCACAAAAAGCCTTTTATTGTCTTTACATTGTCAATGAAAACCTTTCATCAGAGGTTTCTAGGCAGAGAGGGTGAATTATAGATTTTTTAAAATCTAAATCATTCATATTCATTCACGTTGACTTATTGATTAAGCTAACCCTTACTAAGACAACACCTATTTTTTGTAAGTTTTTTATTCCCAAGTAAGAGAGAGTAGGCCACTTTATCTAGTAACATAGACATGAATTCCACTAACACTGACCAGGTCACAGATTACTTTCTCAGTCTCGATCACTGTCCTCTCCACCATACATATCTGCTAGTTTTTTAAACCGAGGTCCCCAGTCACTGAGGTAATCATAGTCTTGGTTGTCCTCCATGGTAAGCGATTCCAGGGAGCTGAGTGAATTTGCTATGGAATCATTTCCTTCATAGGCATATGTTGCTAGTGAGTCATAAGGAGGGGCAGCTGGGTCTAAATCATTTTCCTTTAATCTTCTGTGAATAAAATCTTGGACATCAATGTTTTCCCAAAGAGGTGCAGTCCGTCTTATCTGAAATATAGTTTCTGGGATAACATCTCTTCTCATCTTACTTTCCTCCCTTGCTTCTGGATTTCTCAGTGTGCCAATGTCAAAAGCCTGTGTGTCTTCTTCCCCACCTCCTTCATCATTGTAGGTCACAATGTTGTCCCGAACATCATCCTTTGAGATGATCAAGGGTTCTTTCTTCCTCTGTCTCTTGAGAGCCGTAAACAAGACAACTAATACTGAAAGGAAACAAAAGATGAATGAAGAAGTGGGTAGTCAGAAATTAAATAAATGAGCAAATATTTTGTATTATCTGTTGAACTGAAAAAGTTTTAAGGCTGGGATGGGATTTTAAGAACCTGAAGACCTTCAGCTATCAATATTATTGACAAAACTATTTTTGGCTTCAATGACTGCAAGAATTGAAATCCAATCTTTGCTACTAAATGTTTCTTTTTAAAAACATGATCTCCCTAGTTTAAGATATTGAGTAACTCTTCCTTTTGGAGAGGTAAGGATTGACACAAAAATGAACCTCTACAGAGGGAGATGAAAAAATGAAGTTAAGATTTGTAAATATATTTTGATGCCTAAATTATACTGATTTCAGTAGGAATTCAATTCTTAAATGCATTTAAAAATCTGACCCTAGCTCCAGTAGCTGGAGTAAATAGGAGAGGCCAACAAGATCATCTGTCAATGAAGCATAACAGTGGTTGCCGAACCACGCATTACAGCAATGCTGAGTACTTTTGTTGAGTCTTAGGAGCAAAGTTTTTACTTGGGATGACTTGAGTACTGCTGAATAAAAGGGAAGACCACATGCTGTGGGTAGGGACAGGGAAACCGAGATCATCCACATGCCACGGTACAATGCTGTGAATGTAAAGGCTGTTCTGTTCTATTCTGTTTTGTTTGCAGTATTGTATCTGTACAGGAGCCATTCTTTTCAAGTTTTCATTATGCTAGACAAGTAATAGCCCACTTAATTAAGTTTAAGAATTTCATATACAAGAGTAGGGCAGACCACTAAAAGGTTGTTATGAAGAAGTGTCTTTCACAGCCGGGTACTTAATATGTCTTTCCTATTTTGGGCATCATGACACCAGTCTACTACCCTAAACATCTTGTTGAACAATTAAATCAGGTGCCAAGAACAACACCAGTTGTAGACTAACAATTCTGTTTAGATGTTCTTCAGCCTTATGCTACTCTGGCTTCAGCTATGTCTGTAGTGCTAAGTAGAGCACTGATGCTAGGGCCCAGAGACACAAAGTGATCACGCTTGTTTTGCACAGCACTGGTCCCTGAGCCTGTTCTGAGTCTTAGGTGCTATCACCGTGGTCCTAATGCTCACTTTGTTTTTTGTTTTTAGTTCAGTGTTTCTGTACTAAAGCATTGCAGCTGATCAGAGGGATGTTTTCATACTGAGCAAGTAAGGGTACATGTTTCATGGTACAAATTTCATGCTCTATGTTTGGGCATGAAGGGTGGCTTTGAAGACGCAGAGCCTGTTGACATGGTGAACAAGGTAGAGAGCAAGATCTAGCAGAGTTTGAACCATAATTGTCTGCTGCAAGTGGTGCCCTGCAAGTTCTGCTGCTCAGACTGTGCCTGGGCAACATTCTGGGGATTCCAAGCTGGCTCATGCTGAAACCAGGCCAGCGGTGATGCTTGAACCTAAACAGTATGGACAATCAGTTTGTCAGAGCTCAAGTACCCTCCCCTACCTATGCCCAACAGCACAGATATAGTTTCTACATATTGCCCCTCTCCTAACAACCTCTGTGGTCCTCTGAATATTTGCCGGAGATAGCTTGAATCCAGTTTAAAAAACGAAAAAGAAGTGATCTCCTTAGAATTATATAAACTGACACCTGTAAGCCTGTCACTGTCCCCTTGGCAAGCTGTGTTTGCTAGGACAGGTGGAAAGGGAAAGAGGTTTTCCACAAAGTTTAACTGGAAAGCAGAGATGATGGCACTTTGAAGAAAGCACTTCTCTGGTAAGAAAAACAGGCAAGTTGCAGTTTTTATGTTCTGAACACTAGATTATGAGCTAGCATTTATTCTAGTTTCTTCATATATCACCTCATCTTTCTAATGCTTCTGATCTCCAACAACCCATCCAACGGTCACACTTTGTATAATCAGTTGCTCTCACTACCACTTCTGAGGAACTGAACGTTTTCCTTCTATGCTTTTGAGCTAAGTACTTCCTGAGTATAATAATTACAAATCAATAAAAATTACAAATAATTCAAAATTATTAGAAAATCATCTTTCCAAGCCACTTTCCATCATCTATCAGCAGTCCTGGTTAACAGGGGAGGTCCCTGATGACTGGAGGCTTCCAATGTGATGCCCATCTACAAGAAGGGCCGGAAGGAGGACCCGGGGAACTACAGGCCTGTTAGTCTGACCTTGGTGCCGGGAAAGATTATGGAGCGGTTCATATTGAGTGTGCTCAACAGGCAAGTGCAGGTCAACCAGGGGATCGGGCCCAGCCAGCATGGGTTCATGAAAGGCAGGTCCTGCTTGACCAAGCTGATCTCCTTCTATGGCCTGGTGACCCACGTGGTGGGGGAAGGAAAGGCTGTGGACGTCATTTACCTGGACTTTAGCAAAGCCTTTGACACAGTCTCCCATAGCATTCTCCTAAGGAAGCTGGCAGCTCATGACTTGGATGGGCGTAGTCTTCACTGGATAAAAAACTGGTTGAGTGGCTGAGCCCAGAGAGTAGTGGTGAATGGAGTTAAGCCCAGTTGGCAGCTGGTTATGAGCAGTGTTCCCCAGGGCTCCGTTTTGGGGCCAGCCTTGTTTAATATCTTTATCAATGATCTGGATGAGGGGATAGAGTGCACCCTCAGTAAGTTTGCAGATGACACCAAACTGGGCGGGAGTGTCGATCTGCTGGAGGGTAGGATGGCCCTGCAGAGGGACCTGGACAGGCTGGACCGATGGGCCGAGGCCAACTGTATGAGGTTCAACAAGGCCAAGTGCCGGGTCCTGCACTTGGGTCACAACAACCCCATGCAACACTACAGGCTTGGGGAAGAGTGGCTGGAAAGCTGCCTGGCTGAAAAGGACCTGGGGGTGCTGGTTGGCAGCCAGTTGAACATGAGCCAGCAGTGTGCCCAGGTGGCCAAGAAGGCCAACAGCATCCTGGCTTGTATCAGGAATAGTGTGGCCAGCAGGAGCAGGGAGGTGATTGTCCCCCTGTACATGGCGCTGGTGAGGCCGCACCTGGAATACTGTGTCCAGTTTTGGGCCCCTCACTACAAGAAAGACATTGAGGTGCTGGAGCGTGTCCAGAGAAGGGCAACGAAGCTGGTGAAGGGTCTGGAGCACAGGCCTTATGAGGAGCGGCTGAGGGAACTGGGGTTGTTTAGCCTAGAGAAGAGGAGGCTGAGGGGAGACCTTATCGCTCTCTACAACTCCCTGAAAGGAGGTTGTAGTGAGGTGGGTGTTGGTCTCTTCTGCCAAGTAGTTAGCGATAGGACGAGAGGAAATGGCCTCAAGCTGCACCAGGGGAGGTTTAGATTGGATATTAGGAAAAATTCTTCATGGCAAGGGTAGGCAAGAATTGGAACAGGCTGCCCAGAGAGGTGATGGAGTCACCATCCTTGGAAGTGTTCAGAAAACAGGTAGACGTGGCACTTTGGGACATGGTTTAGTCTAGTCTACCCTTGATTGTTTTAGTGTGGACTTGGTAATGTTAGGTTAATGGTTGGACTGGATGATCTTAAAGGTCTTTTCCAACCTAAATGATTCTATGATTCTATGATTTATGATTCAACAGCTAGTATAATTGATAATTTTTTAATCACTGAGAAACTTATCACTCAGCTTCAGCAGTATGATTTTAAATTCCTGGATCTACATGAAGTTCTGTTTATAACATAAAACATTACTCAAATGAGCACTGTATCTACAACTGACCATAGGTTTTCAAATTTATTTCATCTAAATAACACTGATGATAGTCTCATTCTTTTCGCACATTCCTCTGAATAGTAATGATGACAAACAGCCCATAGTAGCACCCTCTCCCACTCTCTCACCTCCTTTTCCATCTTAGAAAACAGTTGGTAAAAAACCCCACCACATCAGATATGAAATATTGTTCTGCAGGGTCATGTGAATAAGAAGTTGAAGAATATCAGTGGTCTAGAAGTGACCAGACCTTTGCCTAGTCAATTAAACATCTCATCACAGGTACTTGCCTAGCAGGATAATGATGCAGAGGAGAATGGCAACCAGTGCCCCTGTGCTGAGGCCAGCAGGGAGGAGCAAGGCCTCAGCGTTGCAGGACTGCATGTTCCCCCAGCTGTCACAGGCACACACTCGAATGGTCAGCGTGCCGGTGCTGCTCTGGATCGGGTAGTCATTGTCAAATATTATGATTGGCAGGAGATAGGTACTCATCTTACTACGGCTGTATCCATTTCTTCTAGTCATAATTCCTGCTGTGTTATCTAGAATGGAAAAGCAGAATAAATAAATATTGCTGGATGGAGTTTTATGTGGTATGGGGATGGGGGGTGGGATGGTACTGGTCAGCAGTTACCTTTATTGTCTACAATGGAGAAGTTTGGATGAACAGCAAATTCTGGCACCAACTCAAAGAAAAATTTGTGTCCTTGAGGAGGCTCATCTTTGTCAACTGCACTCACAGTCTGTATCAGCTATAAAGAAAACAGTATTTCATGCTATTTTAGAAATCTTGTGTTTGAAATAAGGTCTCTGCTTTTCATGTACAGTAAAAATCCAATGAATCTCTATCTAAAGACACAAACTGATGTCCTATGCCGAATAGGACATAAACACAGGAGAGGTTACAGTAAGCAGATTGTTTTTTATTGTTTAAACACATAATGGAGGATGAAAAAGGGGCTGGTTGTCACTGAAAGACAGTGTGTGCTTTGATTTGCACTCAGTATCTTGCATTGATATAGAAACAATTGCCCTTCTAAATAAACTATAAACCTCCTGTGGCCTCATCTAGCAATGACACAGAGTAGTGTGTAAACCAGTTGTTAAGTGGGTCTAATCCCCAGTCCACCTCATCTGCTCCTGGCAATAAATTGGAGTACTGCACTGGCAAGATGCTTGGTTCTCCTGAGGTAATAAAAAGAGATGCTTTACTCCCTCCTAAATTGAAATTTCTGCCTATGGAGTTCTATAGCTGCCCTAACAAGGCCACTGAAGCCCAGCTGGTAGGGAGTGATAATAGTGCCAGCACAGGGTCAGAGTAGAGTGGACTAAAAAAAAGGGAGGCTTCAGCAGTACCTCTGGATTGCACAGGCTTTTCTGTTGCATCAAAACATGTCCAAATGTGTGTACTCATGTATATATAGACACACATATATGATAGCAATTTGACTCTTTTTCTGTGTGCTGCTAGACTGATAGATAGAGGTTAAGGAAAACAGCTGCAGAACTGAGGAAGGAAAAGCTACCTGGGAATAGCTGTGGTTTGTGAAATGACTTGCAATAATTAACACCATGCCTGGTTGCATGAGTCATAGTAACTCTAGTGAGCTGTATGAATGACTGCTATGTCCTTTGCACTCCCTAGTGGGTATCGCACTGGAGAGTGACCCATACTCCACCTTGGCTTGCAAGGGCATGTTTGAGTTCAATCACAAGATGACAAAGCTTGATGGCATGAGAATGGGAGTAACCTTCAACTGAGGATGCTGCAACTCAGTACAGGCGAGTTCCTATGGCACCTAAACTTAAATGCAGAAAGAGCTCAGCAGTCAGACTTGTTTCTTTCAAAGCCATGAGGGAGCCAATGCCTGTCTTAAGGTTTTCAAGTGTTTCCAGTAGGTAGGGTGTCCTGAAATCCCACAGACATCAAAGCCACTTGTTATCAAAGACACTCTGCGGCTTCTTTTTCTGATATTTCCAGGGAAAGTACAGCATGACTTCTTCAAGAAATACAGTAATTGACAAGTAAAGCTGATACGATTTTTAAGCTTTACAGCAATCAAGTAAGGAATGGCTTTTTCTTGTGTACTTTCTCTGAACATCAGCTTGAGTGGGACTTGAGGATACAGTTAAATTTTGGAGGGTATTTAGCATCCCTCAGGATGGAACACTGTATTAGACAAACATAATTATAGGGCTACCAAAAATACTAAAGTGTTTTTCTTACTGTATCATTCAGACACCTGCAGCTGCTGGTGCTGTACTGCACAATGAGTATTTGCCCATTTTTTCTAGTTAATTTTGAGATACTTTTATTACAGCTAATAATATTAAGTTGTAATAAAAAAAACGGAGAAAGTCTGAGTTTTGCTCATTCACTTCCTAGCAGCTCCTTCTAAAACAACTACAAGATTCTTTATTTATTATTTTCTTTTTATTTTTGAGGCATATGGAGGAACTTGAAAGGTAATTTGTGAACATCAGCCTTGTACAAGAGGTTGTGACTATGCTGAAGGCAGGATTATGCAGTTCTTCTAAGTGTGATTAGAATAATAACTACATATTAAGGTCTCTTCACTTTTAAAGCATTTGATCATCATTACTCTTTAGAATTTTTTTTAAGTTTTATCTGTTTCCCAAGATTAGCCAAATACCTGTTTATGGCAAAGTAGCCTGTTCAGTATGTTGCCAAGTCTCTGATTATGCCAACATTTTTCCAATGTCCCATTGCTTTTCTTTTTGCCATAATCTGCTTCTGAGAGTGGCAATACTGAGAGCAAGACCAGGATGGTGCTTAATTTTAATTTTGCATTGTTTAATGCAAAAAAGTAATGTTGCTACCAAAAAACCCACCCTTCTGATAGCACTAAAATACCAAATTGAAATGAGAAAATTTTCCTCTCACATTTTTACAAGTTTGAAAAGACAGAAAAATTGTAAAAGTACCAGAAAGAAGAGAGAGAATAAGTTATAATATTTGCACAATTGCTTGCTGAAAAACTCAAGGAGAAAATATCCTGATATAATAGCTACCAGAAATTGCAGTTGAGTATCTTGGGGCTTTTTGAGATGTAATCAGTGGGATGTTTGTAGGATCTGGATTTGATTTCCTTCATGTGCAAATCACATGGAGGAGGACGATTGTGCCAGGCATAGAGGAACCTAATTACATTGAAAACTTATTGTTGAGGGCAAGGCTGAAGAAAAATAAAATTAAAAAAAAAACCTTATTACCTGCTCTAAGTATTGGCTGCATAAATTGAGAACCAGCTGTTCTTCCACCAGGAAAGATGGGAGAATAAAAGAACAATGAGAAAGGATGACTGCAGGTGAATTTTTCTAAATGATGAATAGGTGAAAGGAAATTAGAAATGTTATCTAATTAAGGGTTTTTTTCAGTTATACAGCTGTAAATAGAAGAGAATGATGTTCATGATAATCACTGCTGAAATGAAAGAGATGTGGTTATTTTTATTTTAAGTATCACAGCTCTATGAAAAAACTTAGTACTGTTTCATGTACATTTTGTAATTTCATGTTGGAAATGTATTCTTCTGTTTTGAAACACTTATGGACATTCAATGACTTTTACTCCAATATGTTTCAAGCATGTCAGACTTAGAGAAGGTAAAAAGGATTCCCACTTTTTTCTTTCTTCCATAGTTTCCCATGCAAAAGAGCACAATTTGGAAAATACAGCATTATTGTCACTATTTTGAGGGTTGTGTGTGCATGTGCATGTGGACTTATGTGTGTTTAAAGAAACAGTCTCATACTCTTGAGTGGGTCTTATTTGGTAAATTCAAGTTTTTAGGGGTCACTTGTCTTTGAGGGTACTGAAAATTTAAACTTGGGCATTGGCGTAAAGTTTTCTTTTTTACACACAGGACAAAGTGGTTGTAGCAGCTTGACAATGTAAGATGAGTTGTGAATGAGGAATTATTCCCACTGGAAAAATTTCTTGAAGAATTTCTTTCATGATGAAGCCAGAGACTCTATTAAAGGGTTTGGATCTATTTCCCATTGGCATAATTTTTTCAAACGTGGAAATGGTTCAACTATAATACTGTTTTGTGGGGTTTTTTTCCCTCCTGGATACTATGTTTTTAAGGCCATGACTTACACCACAGTCAAAATTGTGATTGTAGTTTATGTTCAGCCTATTTTATAGCTATTCATACTCATCTCTGAAAAAGTGATTGGGGATGAATATACTGGCTAGTAACAGATTCCTTACGTATATCTGGTACATCCCTAGACGTAGCCTGCTCTCCAGTTTTTTCCAAGCTGTTTTAAAGGCAGAAAGTGAGTAAAAGCTAGTTGGGGGCATTCTGAAATAACAAGGGTCCCTGTGTACTTCAGAGCATGCCCTTACTGTTCCTAAGGCTGCATTTTTGGACACAAAGAGCTGCACAAGTAGCAGACTTGGGTCGTGGGCCCAGCCTTGGGACTGCCTCTAAAAGGAATATAGGAATCATTAGAGCAAACGTTAAGCTACTAGTGCATCTTTAACAGTATAGAGGTCAGCACCAGCCAGCCACTTTTTAGATGGGCTTTTCTGCCTGTGCTGGCTTGGCATGTCATGCGAATAAACCACAGTTGCACATTGGCTCCAGGGTACACACTTTAAAAATGCAGCAATGTGCTTCAGACAGATTCTTGAAAGGTTCATTGAAGAAAGCTGAACAAGATGAGGTCTATGGGTGGACAGATGAAATATATTTTCTGTTTTAAAATTTCTACTAATAAGCCAAAATTTCAGACAAATAGAATTTCAAAATAACAACATATTGGTTGTGGCTATTGTATTTTTAAACCTCTTTTTCAAAATTCCTTCTTTTAAAATTCACTATAAATAAAGAAGTAAAAAATAATGTCACTTTCATAGGAATTTAAAGATGGTCTGCTGTTATAGACAGTGCCTTTTTGAAGTTTTAAAACAATGTAATTGTCATATAGCATAAAAATTGTACATCCAATCTCAGAGAAGTAAGACCAGTGGAGACAGACATTGTTAAGCTAGAGATACGGTAACAGCTGCTGAACTTTATTGTTTCTTGTATGGGATTATAGATATGCAAAGGGGTAGGCCTTCAATCCACTTGAATCATTTGGGTTATTGTTCTTATTATATTATGCTCCTGGATATTGTACAACAGAGAAATTTCTCAAATGTCATTTATCTACTTTCAGATGTTTCTGAGATAAGGCTTAAAAATATCACTAGCCACTTGAGAAGGGAATGTTTGGGACATTTTGCTGTTTGTTCTTGTCTGACACTTTTTTCAGAAGTGGAATATGAGAGAACAGAACAAATCCTGGATCTTGGAGCACTGGCTTTGTCATTCTTGAAATTTATTAAACTTATTTTGTGCTGCAAATATTTCTCACGGAATCTGGAAAGGTCTCACCACTTTATATGCAATAAACTATGAAAAAACATATTGTGAGAGAGACTGTGCTTTTGACAATCATCAAGAACGTAGTAGTGTGCAAATGCTATGGGGGAATGGTGAAAGAGCACTTTGTGTGCCTCCTGTCCTTTCTTTCTCTTGCCCGTTTTCCTGCCTGTACAATCTGGTAGGGCTAATCACTAACTAATCTTGAATGTATTAATAACACAGCACAGTGTAAGTGGGTGGGGTGAAGATTTTGTAGAACATTTCAAAGTGGCTACATTTCTCTAGGAGTGAAGTAATAATATAGTTCAAGTGTTCCCACACAGAAGTGTTTCAACACCAATCCAGCTGTCAGTGGATGCCCATCTTGTCATTTTGCAGCTTGAGTGATCACATGTATTCAGGCACAATTCTAGCCTATACACCTGTATGGTGTTAGCTCCAGAAAGCAACATCCCTCGTGTGTGTAAGCTTGAATAGCCCTTTGATCTTGATGCTTTATGTCTTAAGAAATATTCTAAAATGCCTGCCACTTAACAAAGCTTCATGTTTGGCAATGCAAAACAGTTTGGTTTTCAAGTTTTGGCTCTGTTCCACAAATGTGTTGGCAGTTTTAAAGCAGGACTGAATGCTTATCGGAAGTTGGAAAGTTCTCCCTTGAACTCCAATTCTTACTTCAAAAGAGAGAGAAACTGTTAGCATGGGTCTCTCACCAAATCAAGCCAATAGGTGTCTACCTACAGAAGGCAGCTACAATGTAGAAACAACTTGTGACTGATAATTAACAATGGCCTCATGAAAAACGTGATCTCTGTCTGCTCCACCTGAAAAAGGCCGGGGAGGGTGGAATGGAGACTAATGAAAAGAAAAATCTGCCAGCTTTCTGAAAGAGGAAACAAACTCTTTCTCTGTTCTGGTGTCTGAGAGCCCCTAAATGGCAGGAAAGAATATAGCATCAGTGCAAAAAAAAGTGACCCAGGTTATTTTCTTAAATATTATTATTGATGGGTGTTGAAATTAGCTAAATTGTTGCTAGCAAATTGTTCAGTTAAATCACTCTCCTTTTCAAGTAAATCTTCCTGGTTTCCATGGAGAGGACTCATCCTCTAATCCAGCTAAAAAGACCCAATTAATTCCCATGACTAGGGCATGAGATATCTTGTACCAGAGCCTTCCCCACAACAGTCCCTGGGGCTCAGGATAATCAAAGGATTAGGGATTTCTGAATTGTGCAAGAGGAAGGCTGCATCATATTTTTCTTTAGCCTGTGTATTAGCCAGTGGAACAGGACTCACATGGTGACAAGTCTGTTCCAGCCTAATGAACGTAGTTGTTTATGCACCTTTAGTGATAATGTTTCTCCCCAGTCATACCATTGTTGGTTGGAGACAAAAGAGTGGCAGGGGAGGAGGAGAGACTCTAGGATTTTCTTTCCTCTGACCCTCCTAAGGCTATCTGAAAAACACAATGAATGCAACCTCTAATATCTGCTGATGTTGAGAATGAATAATGTCACTTGGCAGCAGAGAGCAATATTTGATCATTCTGACTGCTTCCTGATGCAACTGAGATTTAGAGAGCAATGTGATTAATAGCTGGGCCCGATTAAAAAGAAAAAAAAAAATTAACAGAATATATTTATGTTCTCAATCTGTCTCTCCTGCTATGGGAACCAAAGGTAGAAGCACTGCTGTGATGTGTCGAGAAGCAATAATGGTTCTAATAAGACAGCTGCTTTAGGTGATCTCTAAAATAAGGTAGAGTAGTACTAAATGAACACAACATGATTCTATATCTTTATTGTATTATAGGGGGACTGCTAAACATGAGTAATACAGGTTATCTGGAACTTAGCATCCTTGGCCAAAATATTCAAGTGTGTATCTCTATATTCATTGCTATTTTTAGGCACCAAGATAAAAGTTGTCTCCTGCACTGAAGATAATATTTTTTTTCTGAAATACTAAGTCAACTGTATGTAAATGTCCAGATATGAACTCAGATGACATCCCTGAGGAACCCAATTCTTAACAAATAGAAGAACAGTCTGGATCTCTCATTCTTCTGCAGCTGCACTTGATGCACACTGTCTTTCTAGTATGTTTGTGGATTTTTCCAATTAAGGAAAATAATTCCTGGAACTACATTAGTACGCTGTATGGAAGGGAGGTCTGAATAACAGTATGCCTATCTATTCAGCCTCTGTCATCTCTGTTGTTAAAAAACCACAGAATTTACCAGAAAGGGAAATGAAGTTTTATACATTAATGGATATTTCATCAATTTTGCTAGACTAGATGGAAATTGGGTTAAGGAAAGTGACAAGCAGTATGCCTGGGTTGAACTTTGTTCAAATACATGACAAAACCTGTGTTTGCTGATAAAATTGCACATGATTAATTTCAATGAAATCTTCATTTGTAAGCTTTGGAACCTTTCTTTGTGTTATGCAATTAAAGTACATGACTCACTTTGTTATCAGTCATTATACTGACATTTTAAGATTTATTTGTCTCAGTTTCATCTTGTGCAAAGAGATTTTGTTGCACAGACAGAATTTAGGTCATATGCTGGCTGTCTGAAATTAATGGCTAGAATTATTTGAATGTATTCCACCTGGAAGAACAGCTTATAAATCATAAAACAAAACTATGAGGTTACAATAACCACAAGTTTAGGGAATTTTTGCTCATTCTATAAGGCTTGAACTGTATTCTTAAGTGACAATTTATGTCACTGGTTAAGACACAATGTTCTGATCATAAACCTCAGTTGTTTTGAAAGGTGCTCCTTGTTCATTTTTTTGATATAATAATTCCTTCCACTGTTTTAATTTAATTCATCACTGCCTTTGATATGCATATTCCTCTATTTATGTCATTTCTTGAAAAAAAATTAAAATAATGGTCAAGTACCTCTTCAAAGCCAAGTGATTTCACTCAAACTATCTTCTGTCTCTCTAACCCACTTACCTAAATTCCAGTATTAGGTGCAATGAATGAAAAATAAATAGAATTGAACACAAACTCCAGCAATCCATGTATCCTCTTTTTCTCCCTTCTTTGGTCTCTTCTATTCCCCGCGCCCCCCTAGTCTGTTAAACCATTCATAAAACATCATTTGAATTGCAACTGGTAAATTGCATGTTCTTGCTCTGTCTAGAGTTCTGCAGGACTTGAAGTTCTAGACTCATCTCAGGTACTGTCTATGCTACTTTCAGTGCAGCCCCTGTAGATCTGTTAAATATGACACTGGGCAGAGATCAGGGTAAAATATGAGCATGTGTTCTGACGTGTATCCATATTGCCCAGCCCTGAAAGCCTTTGAGTGTTATATGGTCACTGTGCTCTAAGGACAAACAAAATATCCTACATTCTGATCCTTCCCACATACTTTCTGTGAAGTCAGCCAGCTTTGGTTGGATGATGTCAGCATGAAACTAGTGAGACACAAGGACAGACCTAAGCTGAGTTTAGGTCTCCATCCTGGCCTCTCTCCACTAGAGTAGGAACCCATTCATGTTTGTGCTAGTGAAAGTAATGATCTCAAGCTTTTTCTTCCACTCAAAAATGCATCAGTCTAGAGAAGAGGCTCATGGCTGGGCTTAGGCCCATGCTTGAAAGACAGTCTCAAGTTACCTAATCTGCTACTAAATCCAGTTCTTTGGTAAATACTTTCAGAATTAAAAATCAGCAAAACATATATCTTTCTTCAAAGGATTTAAAACTGAAAGGCTGACTGGCATTAGCATAAATAGATGCGGCAGTAATATTAAAAGTTTTCTGTAATATCCTGTCTCTGAGTTCTGTTGGTCTGCCTCATTTCTCAGTTCCCAGTTAATCACTTTATTTTGTCTACAAATCTTGCTATTGTCTTTTTACATTATTAGAGAATTGCTGAGATAGTTCAGAAAGGGATATACATGAGCTTTGACCAAATTCAACACAATTCCAAACTGAAGTTTAACTTACAATGGAAACAGTTGCATTATCTTTTATTTTTGTAGAAGTTTATTTTTCATGTCTCCTTTACTGAAGCATAATAAAAGATTTTCCCGCTTTGTGTACTTGAAGGTGTGGCTACATTAACTAAGGCTTTGAAAAAAAATCCAGAAAGAAATGGAATTGTCAAACAGTATAAAGAGTTTTGTAGCATTATGCATAACTAATTATGAAAAATATTTTCTGATATTAGGAATGAAAAACCATCCTAAAGTACAATTTTGTATTATATGCTATGTTACTATACTAGGGTAAAATCCTGCATCTTTTATCTCCTCAAACCTTTTTTGAATCAACTGGTAGTTTCTGTAGAAGGTAGGGAATAAAGAGACTGGGTTGGCTTGCAGTTGTTCAAATTAAGATATGCTGTTTTCACGATGGTATTCCAGGATAGTCTCATTACAGATTTTTCAGTAACTTAAGTATTCGTTTACCTGTCCTGCTTTTGCATTTTCACAAACAAATGTTTCATAGTATTTGGCAAATTCTGGTGCATGATCATTTATGTCTAAAATCCGGATGAAGACAGGTATCTGGCTACTTTGTTTAGGATTATCTGAAACAAGAAAATTATTTATATTACAATGCAAAGATTTACAGTCTATGAAAAGGCCTGAAATTATCTAATATATTTTTTCCAATAGACATTAGAAATGTTCATTTATCTTGATTATATTAAAACAATTGTATTTTATTTTCTACTGACATACATTCCATATACATAAAAGCCCTATTTATATTTAAAACAAATTGTTCTATTATAGTATATGTATTTTGAAATAATAGAAAATATACTTAAATTGATTTGCATTAAAAACAGGCCACTGAGCTGTTACTGACTTGTATTCCATACATCAGTGCAGTAAATGATTCATTGCAAAAGGTGTTTCCTGAGGTCAAGCTGTCAAGAACATTTACTTTTTCAAAGAAGTAAAGCAGTTAAACAGTGCCAGTCAACAACAACATCAACAAAAATAATACCAACCCAAAGTTGTCCTTTCTCCCCAAAATGTAAAAAACAAACCAAAAAAAGGATATATGTAGATGTTACCATTAATTGGTCTTCACAAAGTTGTCAAGCTATCACTGGAGATGAATCTCGCAGTACACATATTGAAAATGGAGACCATATTTGACCAAACAATGAAAAAGCATTTATAAGGAAAAGGTATCAGTCTTTCTGAAAATGGGAATATAATTAATCTCTCCATATGACCCGACTCCCAGACTGTTAAACACATAAACTCCTGGGGAATCTATAGGGAGAATGGAGGAAGGGAGAAAAGTTGTTTCCTAAAATCAGTATGTCTGTTTCCCCTCTGATGACTGTTATCAGTTGGCTGGAAAGAAAAGGCAGGCAAGAGACATCCAGATCTAAAAGCGTCCAACAGAATAGTAAAGAATCCAGGTGAAAGACTTGGGTCAGGGTTTGCTTCAGACATGAGGGGAAAGAATTTCCTCTAACCTTGGCTTCAAATGGAGGCATTTCCTGAGATAAGTTAAAACAGTTGAGGTAAATAATAATTTCTTCCCCTGTTTATAGTGGTCATTCTGACAATGTGTTATTTGTCCATCATGGACATCTTTTTTTCCAAGGATTTTCCCAAAGACTTAACTTAGGATAAAGCCAGTGCATCACACCTGCACCAAATTATTTGCTGGGAATTCTCAGGGAACCAGTTAACTTTTCTAATAGATACTGCACACAGCTTTGTTCAGCCTGAGCATTCCAAATTATCTTTTCACACATGGGCAAAGATAATCCTAAAGTTATAAACTGAACTTTTAGATGTGCATTTAAAGATACTGTCTATTGATAATATATGAATAAGGGCAAAACTAATGAAACAAGATAAATCATACTGTAGAATTTCAGTCTTTTCTCAGTTCTAATGTTCTTCCAAGATAAATGATCTCCAACTTACTGATTTCAGTTGCTATGACAGTGATGTTATGCCAGGGAGTTTCTTCCCGGTCAAGTGGCCTTGAGATGAATAAGGATCCATTTCCTGAATAGATGTTGAATATTCTGTCAAGGTCAGTGTGTCGATCCACAGAGTATCTGTCAAGATACAGTACGACTGAGCATCACTATCTCCTATTACAGTCTCTAGTTTAGCTCACAGCCACCTCTAAAAGTTTTCTGATTTTAACTGTGGTTAATCAAGAGTGTTTTCTTTACAATTAACCTAAGCTTTCTTGCAGCTTCCTGAGGAGTGCAGCATGTTACTAATACTGAGAAACAACTTTTTAAGACCAGTGAGTGGGATGAAAAGCAAACTATTCATGTGGGCAGTTTGTTAGACTGATATTTGAAATTACCTTTTAGCTTATAAAGTGAATGCTGGAATGAAAACTAAAAGTGAACATTCATAGATCATATTTTTGCAAATTAATTGTTTCTTGGAGAACTCAGTCATCAAAGGACACACATTGCAAGTATAATTAAGTATCAATTTGTAACAAGATATTTTTGAGATGTCACAAGGACCATCAAAAACACCAGAAAAAACTTTGGATTAGTTGTTGTTTAAGATGGAAGTTCTTAAAATCTTATTTTATGACACTTGCTTTTGCTTTGTTCTTTCCAACCAAGGAAAAACTTATTTTACAGGTGTTTTTAATTAATCTAGTAGTTGCCAGTCACTATCAGGTTAAATAGAGAATGTATACATAGATTACTTAAAAATATTTTATTTTCTCACACTTCCTACCCCAAACTGTACTGCTGCAGGACATGACAGGCTTGTTCAGAAATGCAGAAATTAGGTTGCATGGTAAATACACAAATTTCAATGCTGTGTTTGTCACTGCAGATAATAATAGCAGATGGCTAACAATTACAACAATTTCACAGCACTGAACTCTTCCCTCTAAATGTTATGACTTTCTTGCAATCATTTCTTATTTAATATAATGTGATCATTAAATAGTTAAGTTATGGAACATGGTAGACAGTGTTATGTCTAGGGGATCATGAAGGTACAGAAGGCTGACTGCTATCAACAAGCAGGGAGCGTAGAAATACACCTTTTTGAGTATTTTACCTAAGTTTGCCATTGGAAACATGGTATAAAAACATAATCATGTGAACAGTTTGGTGAAAGTACTAGAGCATGATGCCAGTTAAACGCTGACCTCTCCTTTCTTTTTACCTGGTGCCTATAGGCTGTCCTTCAGAAGCTTACCCTGCACTGTTAACTGTGTTTGCCTTAGCTCCCATAGATATTTCTCTGCTTGACACTTTTCAGAAGCCCCTATGGGCTTCATTGCTCAAGTGGCTCCCTATTGCATTGCACTCTCATCACAATTTGTGCATGAGACTTGATCCACATCTAAAGAATTTTAAATTGTGTAATGGCTTACTTTATTGCATTCTTTGTTATATCTGGATCTTGGGCTACAACCTGCCCAATAATGCTTCCTTCCTTGGCATCTTCATCTACCTCTATTAAATACCAGGATCTTGTGAACACTGGAGGTTCATCTATGTCTTCCACAGAAATTTTGACCAAAGCCGTGTCTTTGAATGGGCCCAGCTGAAGAAAACGAGGATCAGGATGAGTGTTGGTTGCTTCCACTCTTAAGGTGTATAACATCTTGTTTTCAAAATCCAGATGCTGGGGAGCAAATAATAATAATAATAAAGGAAATTGTGTCACTTTACAAGAAATGTAAGTCAGTTCTATAATGCTGAATTAGAAGTGTAGGCATTTTTAGGAGCAAAACCTCTAAAATTTAATGCATCTTGGAGAAGATGGAAAATATTAGGGCTTGTTCTAGGTATAAGAAAAATAAGGAGTATTATAGGGCAGCAAGGCAATTATGATCCCTCTGCCTACTATTTGTTTGGATTCCTGGGAAACCAGGAGGCATCAATCTATAGAAAAAGAGAAAAAGAGAAAGAAACAGGGAACTTGGACTCAATCCACAAGCAGGAATTGCTAAAGGTCTTATTTGTCTCATCTCGTTTGTAGGAACAAGAACAATTATCCCAGCTCTTAAATACTCTCTGTCCTATTTCTTTTTTCCTTACTCGTCCCCCATTACCATCTACCTTTGCCTATTTTGCATCAGGACCAACCCAGACTTGTCCCTGGCCTCCATATTCCAGAGTGAAAAGAGAAACTATGAAGTCTGATTTCCAATCTATGTGACATTTATATTATGCACATCCATATATGCATATGCATATGCACATTCATATGCACGTGCATATACATAAATATACCGATGTTTCCAAACGTATGTGTATAGATCTATATTTTATATATATGTATATATCAATTAATTGTTACTGCTACATTCAGTAAGAACAGAATGAAAACATTGTTCAGAGTTTAACAGTCTGAACACTAAAAAGCGACCAATAAATCTTTCAGAGATGATATTTTGAATTAAATTTCTGCCCATATCTTTGCTCTTTGAACTTCCATTGACATAATATGTAACAACTTAAGTTTCACCAAGGTTGGACTTAAACCAAGACAGATTTTAGGTACTGGATATACCTGACTGTTGGACAGATTAAAGAGGGACAGTTTAGCCTTGGAGGTGTAAGTTCATCAAACTTCAGGTGAGCCTCCAACCCTTGTGAGCCTTACTGCAGCATTCAGCTGACAAACCCCACTGTGAACTGAACCCCTCCAGGTTTTCACAGCCCTAATTCAAAAATACTGTGTGTGAGAGTATATATATTGAGCAGACAGCAGCCACTGAAATATTGCTTTATGTGAAGTGACATGCCAGTAAATTTCCCTCGAGACTTGAAAATAACAGATACTGCTGAAGAAAGAGAAGAACAAAACTAATACAACAACTCCTTGGCATCCTGACCCCTTGTGAGATCTACCCTCCCTTCCCCTGGAAAAAGAAAAATAACCATAACATCTGGAGAGCTAAGTACATATAAAAGAGAGGGAGAAAAAAATAAACCTTTTTGACAGTTATAATCCCTTCCTGTGTGTCCTTGTCAGTGACGATATCAAACATGTCTGATCCATCCCCATTGGAGATGCTATACTCAATCTCTGCATTTTCACCCACATCAGGGTCGTTGGCTTTAATTCTGCCGAGAGGAGTCCCAGGTGGTGCAGACTCAGGAGAGCTGAACTGGTAGGTGCCTGGAAGAGCGAAATCAAGCATTTATTATTTTGAGAAGCTTTGTTCTTCTGAATAGCATCATCTTCAATTTCACCTGGATTTTTTAAGTAACTTGAAGTTTGAAACACTTTAAGAAAAATGCTGTTAGTCATCATACTAAACTTTAAAACAGGGTTTGGAGTTGATTGACAAGCTGTCACAAAAATTTCAAGTGATTCTTCAAAGCCATTTAGTACAGTGCTTTTAATGCTTTTTTTTTTTTTTTTTCCCCTCTCCTTCGGCTATAAGGAACAGAGAAGCTCAACAATTACGCACCAGTTCTAATCTTCACTATTTAACAGCATGTATATATTTTTTTCTCTCAGTTTTCTAGAAATGTTCCCAGATAGATTTAGAAGTAGTAGGGAATTTTGTTTTGTTTTCTCAACACACAAGAGCTGTAGAAACCGGTGTGGATTTTGGATAGAGACTAAAATAGAATAGGCCTTTTTTTATTATTATTCTTTTGAAAAAATATATTCAAGATTTGTGGGTGTTCTGTGTGAAATTAATTCATTCATCTCTTATTGATAATACATACTAAAGAGTCATGTTAAAGAGCATTTGGCTACATGTTCATGTTAATTGCTGTAGTTAACTGAAATGCAGATACATTCAGACTTTAATTTACTCCGCATATACTTTTTGTGCTCTTTCAATGGTTGGTTTCATTTAATGTTTTTATAATCAGGGTTTGATAAAAAGAATTCTGATTACACAGACATTTTAATCTTGCCTATGTGTATGAAAAGTGAATTTATATGTATTTTCTAACAACATTTGCAATAAAAATCTAATTATAAAGACATGCTGTTGCAGAAAAAGTATTAATCAGATGGTTTTCTTGACCAGTCAGAACTAGACAATGAAGACCTTTCATCACTAGCAAGACACACATGTTTTTAAATCACAGTTTTCAGTTATTTGCTACCAAGAAAATGTAAAAACAATTCTGATACATTCAATATTTTACATGTGACATTCTGGAATCTGATGTTTCTTTTGATCTGTTTTCTCATGTAAATTAATATTAATTTACTGAGTGGAGTTGTAGCACTGGGAAAATACCTTAAGAGTCTGGACCTGACAAAACTAGCGCCTGATAAAATGCACAATCCTTATTTGAACCATCCAAATAGAACCTGTACAAATTATATTGACTTGTAGTACAGTACAGTCAAGTATCTTTCTTGCAACTAGCCTATTTCCTATATTTACATGTTCTTTGCTTTCTTTTAAGACACTTAAAAGGTCCTGAAGGTTCCTTTTAAGTATAAGGACTATACCAAATGTCTGAGTGGTGAATGAGTTTCTATCCCCAAATGTACAGACTAAGTACAAAAGAGTGTCACTGCAAATACCTTATATTTATATAGATGTGTAACAAAATGGAAGCTAATGCTTGATGCTAAATTGTATTTGCTGTTACAAATTCAAGGTTATAAATGAAAACTCAGCAGTAGACTGTTTGGCTGCAATCCACACACACTAAGATGCATGTTATTCCCTTAAACGAGGCTGAAAATGTGATGAAAGTTCGGATTCCTGGCAGCTAACCATAAGTTTGAAGGCTTGCTCAAATCCAAGGGTTTGGAAGGTGAGCCAGAAATACTGTAAGAACAAATTTAATCATGCTACTTATGACTTCTCCCAGAATAAATAACTCCCTTGAGTGCTTTTCCCTCTGAAAGCATTCCTTATTTTTGTGGTGCTGTGTGAGAGCTACACATTTTAGGCATGCAAGATGGCTAATTTGGTTTAGAGTACAGTTGAATTCAAAATATGTAAGATTTTCATTATGGTGCCATTTAAATTCAGTTTAAGCCTATGTCTTTTCACTGTCCAGGATTCCTTTCAGGAAACAAAACGAAACAGAAAATCTGTTCCTTCTTAATGCAGTCTGAACAACCAGTACTTCACAGTGCACTCTGCCATTTTCCTTTCTTCTGCCCCTCTAAGAAATCAATCTGTAGTTTTTCAATACCTTAACATTAATTCCTGTTGCTTCCATTTGCAATTCACCCTTGGCTTTGGGCCACATTTTCACTTATTGTTGCCTCACATAAGAGAAAATAGAAGATAATTGTTTTTGGAAGGAGCAGACTTCCAGAACTAGATAGTTCTTTGAAGGTATGCCCCTCTTCATAACTATCTAGGAAGAAATCAAAACCTCCAGATGTTTCTCAACATTTGATTTCCTAGGCAGTGTTGAAAAACACCTTGCTGAGGAGAAAGAAAATGAGAAGGAAGGGTCATCAGCAAAACAAAAATTGCACCATTGAATAGATCCCACAGCAGGTCTTCTGTAGCCCATCCAATGTGTTTTTTTCAGTGATGTTCAAAGTAGAAAGCTACACAGAATATTGTATGAAGCATCAAATAGTGTAAATTTCTCTATAATTAAGTACCAAACCCAAAGCTTATTGAAATAATCAGAACTTCCATAGACTTCAGGCTTCAACTAAACTTGAAATAAGAGCATCATAAGGAACAAAGGCTAAGGAGACAGAATATTTTGCAGTTCTATGCATTCTTCGTTCTTTATTTTTTTAAATTTAGTTTAATTTAATTTAACTTAGCAACAAAGCTTACAATGCGGTGTGTTATACCACATTCTAATTTAGGTTCAAGAATTCCTATTTGCCAAAATATTATGGGCTATATCATGCTATACATGTTTAAGCAGTATCCCTCCTGAAGTCAAACAGGAAGGTTGGTTAAAAATTTCTGTTTGAGTTTGTCATGTGTAGATATTTCTCAGCAAGTAAACTCTGAGTGTGAATTCAAATTATATTTTCTTTATGAGTGCAGTACTTCCCCTCCCCTCTCTTTTTTAAAAGCAATCTGTTATGATGAATAGAGATAAAAAAAGTTATATGCAATTTCAAGAATCATTTCTCCCACACTGACAGAGTTTTCTAATATTTTTAAAAATCTCTTCTAGGTTGACCTGTTTATACTATTCTGAGTGTACTTATTGCCATGGTACTGAAGTGCTTTTCAAGTTTCTTCAAGTCCAGCAGAGCATTTTCTAAATCAGCTCTGTTTGTTCAGTCCTTGGTGAATCTCTAAAGAGAGCCAGTCAGGTCCCTAATCAGTGCCAACAAGCAATTCAAATTTTATAATGTGGACATTTTTCCAGTAGGCACTGAACTGAGGCTGTAAATTTCTTCTGTCTGCAGCCTATCAAACACTTACAAGACTCTGATTGTAACAACGTGGGATTGGATTTAAACCAGTGGCCTAGGATGAAAGGATTTGTAGTATGCTGTGAAGCTTTCTGTATTGTGCAGCTTTCAGGTGCTTGCCATTTTTTATTCTACAGAGATATTTTTTAAAAACTTAATTGTGTCAAACTAGTCTAGATTATCAAAATCATTCAACATCAAGAGCTGAACACAGATTACAAGTACCTAAACCAAATGCTTAGACTTCCAGCGGAGCATACCACCTGACCAACTCTGCCTGTGCAAGGTGGTACATTAGAAAATTTGCTGACTCATTTGCTTGCCTAAACATGTGGAATTACAAGTGTCTCCAAAAACTGAACCCTAGATTTTGTAATTAAATTCCTCTAAAGGCTTTCAAGTCCCTGCAGTTAGCCTAGGTTATTGTTACAGCTCACATTCCTGTAAGCAGAGTAAGAACAGGAAGTAAGTTTATCGTTCTAGGAAATACTTTGCTATTAAAAAAATGGAAGCAGAGATTCCCATTTGCCTAAATAATCTACAATGTAAACAGACACAGCAGTGGAACAGTATTTACACTTAAAAAAATAGGGAGGAAAAAAGAAGATCCCACATGGTGACAGTGAAATAACTGATTTTAGAGACATTCTTTGGAAAACAACAGAACTCTTAGATGCTCCATACTCTGGGGGAAGCGAGGCGGATTGTTGTTGACATCAGTCAGCGTGATGTTCACGGTGGTGGTCCCTGATAGTCCTCCCATCTGGCCTCCCATGTCTTTGGCCTGGATGACCACTTGATACTGTTCCCTATTTTCTCTGCTCATGTCTGGCAAAGCAGTCTTGATTATGCCTTGGAGAAGAGAGAAAAAGGAGAGACAGAGAGGTGAAAGAGAAGCACCACCCACTTTAATCTCTGAGTATTTAAATGGATTCATGTAAAATATACTGTGCAGATGTTAATCCATAGCAATCAAAACAAGGTAAACTGCAATAAGCCTTTCAATCTATGGGTGATTTAATGTGATTTTAAGGAAAAAAAAAAGTAACAGAGATTTTATTCATTGTTTGTGATGTGCTAAATCTATTTCATTATTCTTTCAATGAAAAAAATACAGTTGTTGAATTAATGAAATTTTTGAGCTACTATTATTTTAATGCATTACATAATCTCCAGCCTTGGTGAGGTTTTGATATTATGGCACAAGGCTGAACTCTAACATGTCCTGGATTCATTCTTTTGGACTGTAATGGATCATAGATTTTAATGTGCAGTGATGGCCATTGTAAATCAGTTAGGGGTATAGCTAATAAAAGAATTGGACAAGACTGTAAAATTAATGTTGCAAAATCTTTTTTTGGGTGTCTGTTTTCAATAATTTCATAATTGTAATTTAAAAGTCTCAGACTCTTGTACAGGACACAAAAAGAGTAGGGACCTCAGGTGAGAAAACCCCAAATCCCATAGCCTGAACACAGAAGTGACCTCAATCCTCCTGGGATCCAGAGCCCAAAAGTCCTTTTCATTAAAGTGGACACACACATGTTTTCTTTTAGAAAACCAAGCAGAGAGGGTTTTTTTTTTTATTTAGAAGGATGGTAGCTTTGCAAGGTTGAAGTGATGAGAGCTTTCTCTTGTGAAGTGGGAGAATTTAAATACAACATGCTTTTTTGCTTGGGGGATTCACACCCCTGCCGTTCCTTTCTCAGAAGGCGGCTTTCATTACAAGCTTGGCTTGACATGGAACTGTCCTATTATGCAAAAAAAAGGCAACCCTGGAAAACTCTTACTCCTAGACAGAGTGAAACAAAGAAAAAAAACTCCGTAGTCTAGTGGTGATGGCATTTATGTCTGATCCAGGATTGCCAGATTCTGATTACTGTACCTAGGCTTGTTAATATATGTAACATTAAAAAGCAAATTGGATAAAAATGAAAGAGAATCCCAGAACCAAAGATGAGAGCCTAGGTCTCCCCCAAACCATCTGCCTGCCTACCCACCTGCTGCCATCAGTTAATGACCATGTGGTACTGGTCCTGTTTCTCTGCTCATGCCTGGTAAAGATATTTTGAGGAGGGGATTGGAGAAAAGAGAAAAAGGAGAGAGATAGGAAAAGGTGGGAAAAACCCAGACAATTTAATCCTAGGCAAAATCTTTATTCTCCTTTTTAAAACTGTAGCCATATGACTCATTATCCTTTTGATATAATGCCCTTGCTGTATTTAAAAAAGAAATTGTTTTAAAAGGAAATTAGCCATCATCTGACCATGCTCAATGGATTAGGAACTTCAGGGATTCTGGGCACAATTGCACTTATATTCTGGATTCTCAAACCAGAAAACTTTTGATAACCTGCAGGAACAGGCTAATGCAATGCCTGCTAAGTCTTATGTGCATTGGGATTAGATATCTGGAGGAGTGGAGGGTGTTGTTTGTTTCTATTTTGAACCTCAATTTTGGGTTATAGATATCCAAAGTTCACACAATTTTTTCTTCTTTGTGTCTGTCTCTTATCTGATTTCCTGCATAACAGTGAAAAGGGCTTCCATTCATGTTTTACAGCTTGTAAACATTAATGCTCCTTGCTTCAATTCTAATAGCTGTTGGAATCACAGTACAGTTTCAAAAAGCATCTTGATTTGAAAATTTTCAGTGGTCAAGAACCTATCACAAACTTTTAGAAATAATTAATTTACCTTTGGGGATTTTTTTTTTTACCTTATACTCTGAAATTGTCCAGCTCCTTTTTTCTTTTCTTAAAGACAAATGGATGAAATTCCCAGAAATTGGTGTAAAATAAGCTTTAATACTTTCAAGATTCTTTGGGCCCCTTACAATATTCTACACCCTTTCTCAAATGTTGACCTTTACAGTTAAGAGTCAACTTCCAGAAGTTTTATTCCAAGTAAAGCAGATCTTCTTCTGCAATAATATTATTTTAACAAAAAAGGCATACTTTTATCGTGATTCCAGTTTCCATTTAGAAAAAGTGTTATCAGCTTCACATCTAGTCATATGATGCCATATGCTTGTTCCAATATTTAAGTGCAAGTGAAAAGTGTCTTGATCCCTGCATCCTGTCCTTGTCGTTGCAAAAAGTAAGACTGAATGAATTGCTAACCTGTTTCTGGATCCACTGAGAAATATGGCTGTCCCTGGAGGATGCTGTAGACCACTTTGGCACTGTTTCCATAGTTAGCATCATCAGCATCTGTGGCTGTCACTTGAATAACAGATGTACCTAAATGGGTACCAAACAAGGAATCAGCAGATTTTAAGGCGGCACCTACTTCTTGTAAACAACATACAGTGGTTTCAGTATTGAATTCAGTAAAAAAATAGAACAGCATCCAGTGGACAAATCCAGTGTTATTCTACCCAAGCAAACAGTAACATAAAGTCTCATCTTCCTTGTGACTAAAACTAAAGTCATCATAATCACTTAAGTTTCATGCTTCAGTTAAACATGAGTAAATGCATAGGGATTGACACATGTCTTTGAAACCCAGCACAACATTAGTTTTTTTCTGGTGATCAAACAGGTTTGAAGATTGTTCTCTGGCAATAACATGACCTCAGTTGAAACTGTTCACTTAAAAGGTAGGTAGCTGCTGTGTGAAAATTACCATTATGAGTTTTAAGTTTGGCTTAGTAAATTAACCCAAAGCAAATTTCCCCATACTCATTTTCTGCTTAGATTACAACCTCCAAATATCTGAAGTCAAACTGAATAAGAAATTTTGTCTCATCCTTACTAATTTTTAAGATGCGTTTAAAAAATTAGCTTGGTTTTGCAATAAGAACTTCTGGGGGGTTTTGTTTGTTTGTTTGTTTGTTTTTATGTCTTGATCAAAATTATCCACCTATTTGGCAAATAATTGCCATTAAACAATAACTACATTTTTTCAGCATTCACTTATTTTGCATGAAAATGGCTTACCCATGTTCTGTGATCACAGTGAGGAGAATATAGGCTATATGGAATTAAGAGCACTGTGAGCCAATACGTTTGGTGTAGTTTATGGATTAGAAGCAAATAAAAGCTTCTGTAAAGACTTTCTTATAAGAGGTATAAAAAGACAAAACTGTTCTTCACAAGCTTTTATTTTTAAGCAATTTTCAAGACATCAGGATACATTTTGCTAACACAATCTAGAGCTGACAAATGTCTGGATAAATGCAGGCAGTCCAATAGCTAGAAGTGTAAAGGTCCTTAACTCCTTGCCAAGGGCAGAAGGCTGACTGAGAAGCAGCTCTTTATTTTTGGCCGGGTATTTTTTATGTATCTCACTTTCCTTATAAGAAAAAGGGCTAGTGAGCACTGTCCACTTAAGTGATAGCATTTCCTGTTCCTTTTTTTCTTCACCCTCAGCCTCTCTAGATTGAACTTCACCCAGAAAACCTGCAGTCAAGTATCTGTCTTGACTATAAATTTAGAAGATGCTCATTTACCTGTGACTAATGGAATTGAAGTGAATCATCTCTACTGTCGCTCTTCAGTGTGTACAAGGGATTGGGGAAAGTAGAAATTCAGAGTAATCAAAACAGATTTATGAGAGCACATGTTATTATTAGGTCCTGTTAGATGCATCTGTTTTCTTATAAGATGTAATACAGCTTTACACATAATAGTTTTACCTACATAATAGTAACAATTCCCACTATTTCAGGTTATTTAAACAGCACGACAGGAGGGGAGGAATACCTCTTTCTCTGCAACAAACCAGCAGAACAAAGTTGTAAAAATGCTTTGTCACAATTCATCAAACTCTGAAGAGGATTTTTGCCATCAGCAATCTAGATTACTTTTTGCCTGGTTAAACAGTTAGAGGTCATCTGTGTGCCAAGCTGAGCTGTAAAGATAATCCTGAAGAGGTGAATATTTAAGGACAAGTTTATCAGTAACAGTGTTCAGCAGAACTGCTCATCTGGACAAAAATTGAAGACAGTTTTTGGAGAAATGTGAAGTTCCATGAGTCCTATCTGCTTTCAAAAAACCAAATAAGTTAAATCCCATGCCTCCTCAAAACTAACAGGGAAAGGAGTCAATATTACTTGCTATGCTATAAAAAAAGTAAAAGTCCTCAGCAGAATCATATGCTTATACTGTGAGCCACTATAGCATCTAGAAGTTAAGAATCAGGGGAAATGTATATGTCCATCCCACCCTCCCCCCCAAAAAACCCCAAATATCTTCATCGGGAAAACTTATTGCTGTGGCCTCCTGATCTAGACACTGTCTTGCACGGACACAGAAGTTTGAATATGGTCATAACAACTGAATGCACATTAACTTTTTTTTCCTAGTGTACTGTTTTGATGAAAAACAGAATGCTGAAGCTTGTTTTGAGAAGGATTTTTTTTTTTTTTTTTAAGAAAGGCATTTCAGAGCTCAGGGAAGTCTTTGACAAATGTCTGCCTTTGTCTCACTGGAATGTATATCTTTGTTTCCTGAGGCTCAAGTGCCATATAATCATGATTGCTGAGGAGAGTACAGAAGCTGTAACCCTGCAGAAACTTCGGAGGTCACTACCAGGTAATTTAAGTGGATCTTATATAGAACGAGATCTCATCATGCTTTGCAAAATATTGATGTTTTCTTTTATTTGTTGAATTCTATAGGGTGGTGAAAAGATAGTGTTATAACAGCTGCTGCTTCCTAGTAAACTAATAGTACAATTGTGAAAAATTATTAACAAAAGTATATACTCAGAAAATTTGTCAGCAGGCAGTTCACTCTCTTCTATGCCAACAGTCTGCTGTGTCATAAAGGAGGATCCTCACAGACAATAGGCAAAGCCTGTGCAGCTTTTTTTTATGAGGAAAGAAACTTCTCTTAGCCTTTGGGGTCTGAAATTAAACAAGAAAGGCAGTGAAATAAAGGAACCCAGCACTAATTACGAAGTGATTGGTAATGAGGCAAAACCAGTTTCGATCTTTTTAATTAAAGACAAATATGCCCTATCTTCACCCCCACCTGAATGGTACCAGCAGAATGTGGATGTATTTATTCATTTGTTTATTTATAGTCTAGATTACCTCACAAGCAGCCTTTTGCCCACATTCGTCAGCAGAAGTCAGCATGATTTAAAATACGAATCAGGCTGCTAGGTTAGAAATTAGAAGCTTTCTGAGATACTTCTACAGCTGCCAACATGAGCAGAAATGAAGGAGTGAAGTGGAGCCTGGGAAGAACTGGGGGTGGGGGGATGGTGTTTTAGTTTCTGTCATTATTTCTTACCATCCAACTTTTTTTTAATGGGCAATGAATTAAATTAGTTTTCCCAAGTTGAGTCTGTTTTGCCCCTAATGGTAATTGGTAAGTGATCTCCCTGTCTTTATTTCAACCCATGAGCTTTTCCATCTTATTTTCTCCCCCTGTACTGCTGAGGGGGAGGAGTGAGAGGGCAGCTCGGTGGGCCTTTGTCAGCCAGCCAAGATCAAACAAAACACACAAGCAAACTGGTGTGAAAGATGACAGAGAAAATGTGAGAATGACTACAATAGCAGTCTAAGAAGTAATAACATCACTTTTCTGCAAAACAAAGTGAACTTCAACCCAATCCTATCCAGCAAGCCTATCCCATCTCAGGATGGGAACTAAATCTCAGAGTTCTCAAGAGGTATGTCTTATTTTATTTTCCTTTCTTTTTTCTTTTTCTCTTCTTCCCTTCTTTTTTCTTTCTTTTTTCTTATTTGTTTTGTTTTGATGAATTCTTAATACTTCTTTCACACAGCTTGCAGTTTGTTCTGTTGGCTTTGTCTTTCAATGATTCTCTCTATGTCTGCATACAGTGAGCAAGGAATAGCAGTTTGCTGAATGTGTTGAATTTGCCAGGCTTTATGAGTGCTATAGCATCAGCATTGATCTTTTTTTCCTTTTCTTCTTTGCTTAGATGTACATTTGAGACTGGAAGCTTAAGCACTTTGACAACACATCTGTGATGGATGGGGTCCTAATGTAGGGGTGGAAAAATGCAGAAGGATAATTGCGAAGATAACCTGAGAGAAGACAAATCTAGACTAAATCTGTATAAGTAGTGTATTTGTGTGCCTGTGTTTGAGTGTGCGTTTGTATGCACGTACGTGCATGCAAGAATGTAGAGTCCAAAAAGGAAAACTGATTTAGAGAGGACATCACTCCATATCTAGGATAGTATAACTCATTGTCAGAACTGAGTCCCACTGACACAGATTTCCAGAACTCATGAAGAGTGAGACATAAATTTGAAAAAGCATTTGAAATGAAAATGCTTTTCTGAATTATGTTTAAAATGCTTTCTATTTTTTTGTGCTATTCAGTCTTTGAAAGAGTCCCTCTGGTATAATTAGGTCTCCTAGCATGATACCAGAGTGCATTGCAAAGCTGAAGTAAATAACCTGCAGAAAGTTGTTGTAGTGCAAAAGAGGTCTTCCACTAGATGAGGTAGGTGCGCATTTTGCTACCTTTTCATGTAAAGTCATAGTCTTCAGCATGCAATTCTTGTTACTAGTTGGCTGCTTTGGTTGATGTGAAGAAGAATATATCTGTGTCTATTTGAAAATGATATTTTTACTAATAACTTTTTCTGTAACCTTAATTTTGAACAGTAATCTCCAGGTTGGGTGAAGCAAATGACCAGATTATATTGTTAGCATAGTATGTTTCAAGATTCCACTATGAATGCTGGATCAAAAAATTACAGGGAATGATTTAAATATCATTCAGAACCATGATATTTCTTTTCTGAAGGGAATTCTGTAACTTCAAAATGCATTTTGAGTTTGATTCTGGTATTTTTATAAAAGTAGGATTTCAGATCAAGTCAAACTTCTGATTTTAAGAAAAAATGTTAGGTTTAGACTTTGGCCTTCTAAGTTTTCAAAAAGTAATTTGGAAATTAAAAAATCTGAAATGCTGAAACAGGATGTTTTTTACATTACCAGACAGCTTCCTTTCTATTTTTTCTCAAGTTAACTTCTGTCAAAATTAGAAATTATTGAAAAGTTCTGATTTTTACGGAGAACTTCTGTGTGTTTGTGTGTGTATCTAGCTCTGTTTAAGAGAGAGCTCCACTCAAAGCAGAAAGGCTGTTTCATTTTCAGAAATAGAAGACCAGCTGGGTAAGTGGAGAGGCAAGAAGGACTTTGTCTCCCTAAAGGAGAAGCTCTTGTGCTTGCTTCCTGTTTTTAAGCACAATGACAATCTGCTGTTCATCAAGTTTATTCATGGAGGGAAGATTTTAGAAGTAGATTACTTTTGCAAGCTGAAAAGATTTACGAGAGCTCTGGAAAACCTCTGGAGGCAAAAATAGGAATTTTTTTTAGCTAAAAGAGGGTAACTGGACAGATAGTTTGCTCAGACAGCATGGCTCCAAGGATTATTTTCATGCAGACATACTATGGAGATGCCCCTGCTGAAGACATGAGTGAAATTTTAAATGAGCTACAGAAATATTGAGACATATTAAAGCTCTTTTGGTTTTGAGAGCAGGTTATTCTCTCTGGATAGGACTCTCTGCTTAGGCAATGAACTGGAGAAATTATGAACTAGGAGCAGTCATATGGCGCTACCTAAGCCTAAAAAGTTTAGGAACATGTAGAATTCACCACCAAGGATCTCATTACTGCATCAGTTGGATTACATCACTTCAGACTGCTTTCTACACAAAGAGCAGGGCTAAACAGGGATATAACTCTTATGTTTTGACTGGAAGACAAATCTGCCTAGAAAGCTGAAGGAATAGGGAACTGCAAAGTGAACTTTGCTTTTTCATACATGACCACAATTTAACGGAGATTTCACTAGACTGCTTTTTCTGTGATGCAGAGAAGGCCAGAAGTGTGGTAGCACGAAAGATTTCTAAGAGCAAAGAAAAAAGAAGAGTAAAAGCAGAAAAGGAGCAAGTGTCAACAAGTTAACAGATAAATCATCTAAGGTAGAAAAGGAATAAATGGGCATGACTGACAAAAACAAATAAAGCCAACTTAGAACAAATAAGGAACCTGAGGAACCAAACTCAAAGGAGGAATAACATGACACTGGAAAATTAAGAAAGAACTTAGAATGTAGTTCAGTCATATATATTGAGCAGAAGTGTATAAAAAAAGAAAAAAGAGAGGAGGGAAAAAGGTGGCATAAACCAGAAGATTTCATAAGTTACATTTTACCATGTTGATGATTTTTAATAGTCCACCATGTAGGTATGAGATGAAACTAGATTTCACTTTAAAGCATGCTATGTCTTATTTTTGTGTATGGAGTCTCACTTAATGGCTGATCAAGAAGTCAGTTGATGTGCTAGTTCCTGTAGATGGGTACTTTACCTTTGTTTTGGCTGCCTACTGATTTCCCATCCAGGAATCACAAACTTTGCACCACTGTGTACACTTTGTGCACTGTGTACATAAACAGTCACTGTAATCCCTGCTAATGTGACTAAAAGTAATTTATGAGCAATACAAAAAAAACAAGCCATGCTGCATGGCATAGCCTTACTTCTTCCTTCAGAATTACTTTTTCTTCTCTATTTCACTCCATACCAGTAAAAATATATGGCCCTTACCACCCACTCTGGAAATACAAGATGCTATTTTTATGCAGCTTTACTCTGGAAACAGTCCCTTGTATTTTATAAACATAATGGGGAAATAATTATCATCATTTCTTGTGTGTGTTGTGTTTTGATGTTTTGGGGTTTTGTTCAACACTTCCTTTTCTATGACAAACTGAAATCACATTTTAGATTGTGTTATCAGAACCTGCATTAAAGAAGTCAGTATGGGCTAATGATTGTCTCACAACATAGAAAGATGCAATGTGACTAAACTACTCTGTTTTTACTCTGCCTGAAATTCTGTGTGGGGTAGAGGCTTTTGCCAGTGAATACAATACATACACCATTGTAACATAATGTGTGAAATTGAACTGGAAAAGAATGGCTAAAGCTGAACAAAGCCTCTAGCCCTTGCTGTCCTGCTGTTCAATACCTTGATACAGTAACTTTAGTTTTCCTTTGACAGTAATTGTAATAGTGAAGTGCATCAAATGCCCTGCATGAGAATTTAAAAAGCATTATAGATGCAATTACAAGTAGGAAACAGTAAAAAGAATGAGAAGTAGTTTGAAGTATTGTTGGGTGAACAACTCTGTGTATGTTTATTCTTTTGGGAAGATTCTTTTTCCCCTTGTCACCATAAAGAAAGTCACTTCTGAAACAGCAATACTGGTGCCATCAAATGGCAGTGATAAGAGAGAAAAGAGCAGTCAGACTCTTTCAAGTGTTAACGTTGACTAGCTTTTACATTGCATTTCCTAGTGACTAAAGAGGTATAAAGTGATCTGCCATCCATAATAAATGAACTGCAGCTTAGAATTTTTTTTCTTTTTTTTTTAACATGCTATACATACTTACAATTAGCAAACACACTTCTTTTAGGCAAAGCAAGTATCTGCAGTCTATGTTCAAAAAGAAATTAAAACCCAAAATGAAAAGAATGAAACACAAAATTATCCTCAAAATTTCTATTCAAAGTAATGATGAAATTCACCAGTAGCATGTTTCTGGACTTGGAGCTGTTACACATATTGTAAGATTGTTCCAGCTAGAATTAGTTGCTAATGAAACCAATATGTTGAAGGAGCAACAAATAATGACATAATATGGCAGTTAATGACCTTGGTTACTCTTTCTCTGACCACAATGCTTTTACAGCATATGTTGAATTAGGCCAGCTTTATGGACTGACAGCTGCCATCCATGGCAGGTCAGTCACAGGAACTCCAGCACTTAAGAATCCTTGAAGGCTTATTTCCTTTTTAAAGATGAGAGCTGGTGATCTAGGCCCTTTGATGCATCTTAATTTCTGGAATACTCCAAAAGAAAGAAACAGCTTTCAGCTGTTTTTATGATAAACTTAGGAAGAGCTTGTCCCTGTTGATCCTGTTAGGAGAGGTAGTAGTTCAAAAAGGCTGCAACACAGTTATCTATTGATTAAAAATCCCAATTCCTAGCCAACAGTTGCAACCAAGTTTTTAGTTCCATACATAATTTTTAATTTTTAAAATAATGAAGTAGTCGTAGGGATGTTATTTCTCCACTACTCTCAGGGTCCTTTGTTCATGTAGCACACCTTTAAGAAGCTTTCTGCTTTGCCCTTTTTTCTCAAAAGAAGTTACTTGGGGTCATCCATACAATCTCTAAAGGTTTCACTTAAGAGCAAAAAAGCAAGCTTAAAAGAAACAGTTTTCAGTAATTGCCACTTTTTAGAATGAAACTTTGAATTTCTGATGTACATGCCTGTACAGTTCTGTACTTTACAATGCAACACAGAGAGGTTTATTTTTTGGGAAGGAACAAGTTAGCTTTCTGTACCTATTTTTCACTAGCTCTCTTCTTCTGAACTCAGCTTTTGTATCTCTCTATTAGATTTTGTAGAGTCTCTTTACTATGGATTTCTATCTATGACTAGGAACTAGAACCTCACTCTCATTTGCATCTTCAAAATTTTTCTGTAATACAAGTAAATAGAAATCTTTACAGAGTTTCTACTTTTTGCCAGCTCTGCAAACAGGTAGAATTTGAAACCATATGTGAATCTCTATTGTTACCATAAGAAAGTAGTACATTATTATTAAGACGACAGGCTAGCCTCATATTTGTTTTATCTGGGGGTATTTTCATCATCTGTGGGAACTCCTGTTTAGGTGGTGATAAAAATTTAAACATTAATACGGCTGTGGAAAATAGTAATTTTCTATGAAAATGCAGTAAATTATGATATTGTTGGTAAACTCAAATTTATATTAGTTTATAATATGTGGTTTGTGAAAGCTTCTTGTTTCTGTTGTGTTTAGATACTGTGGATGTTGTCTGTGGAAAATGACAATAAAGACCTGTAATTTGGAAGATAAATGGAGTCTAAAGCAGAGAAAATGAAACAAATTCCAGGGTTATCTTAGTCATGGACTTTTTTCAAATTACGTTAGTTAGAGTACTATTTGTAGACAAAAGCAAAACACTTCTAGAGCTTGCATGGGTAAATATAAGTAAATATAAGCATAAGTAAATATAGATGTAGGTATATACGTGTGTGTATGTACATATAGACAAACCCCCTAGAATATTACGTAGGGTCACTCTAGGGACTTTTCTGTTGTTATTTATAGACATTTCATTTATCTTCAGAAGTGTTCAAATGTCTCCAGTATAATCTGTCAAATGATTCACATGCAGAAGTGTTCTGCTAAAGACTGTTGAGTTTTCACTATGTTTGCAAATTGATCACAAGTGCATTGGCTATTGATTGTAAGATTACAGTCACAGTAAGTGACATAATGAGGATGATCTCATTTGGACAAATCTCATAGATTTGAAAACTTCTGGTTGAAAAAGATTAAAGGTATTGATTCCAAATTGCTTGTTTGAGAAATACTCTTAGAAATGCCTGAGCTAATTTCCAAAGGTTTAGACACTAGGGTGTCTAGGTCTCAGTGAAAATTAGTTGGATATGTATGCTCTTAAATAGTTTGTTTATCTTCCTCAGGTAGACACATGTTCCTGATAACCAAGGTATCTTTTAAAACCTTATTCATCAAGTCAGTAAGTATCAGTCTTCTGGACCATGAGATATAAGACTTTTTTTTCCTGTTCTCTCTCTTAACCACCTCAGTGCACTAAAGAACTGGTTATTATTTAGGTGTTTTTTTCACAGCTGTCACATATTTTGACTTTATGAGGAAATAAACCTTTCCATTTTTTGTTTACGTCTCCAATATACTGTGTACATAGCCTTATTTATCACAGTCTATTTATCATTTGCCTTGGAGCAGAGTGAAGTAACTGTTATTGAGTTGGCTTTCTGACAGGAAGATTTGATGACAATTTGCAGTTTATTGGCAGCAACTCTGTTAAATGCAGGATATTCACACATGTGTACATACTTCAGTGGACAGCAAGTTAAGTTGGGTTGGTTTGGTTTGGTTTTAAATTACCAATTAGGTGTGAGCAATATGTGTTTTAAATATGAAGATGTGAACAACTTCCATAAAGAATAAAATTGATACTTGCACAGATCTTAATCACGCTTGGTCTTAATTTCACAGTGTCACATATCTATAAGGTTGTAGGAAAAGGCTATTCTGGAAAGTCTTTTGAGGCATCTGGCTAGATAGCAGATAATAAAGTAAATGTGAGCATCAGGATTGCTGTCATTGTGAAAACTTGCAGATGTGCGTTTTGCTAGATATTAAGAAAAATACAGTGATTGCCATGAGAAATGCTGTAAGCTATCTTGTTCCATGTACTTACTAAAAGATAAGTATCAGTGGGAATAATATAAAGCAGTTTTCAAATAAGCAGGAGTTAGATAAGATAGTCCAGGATAAGCCTTTTCTTACCTTCATTTTCTTGACTCTGTGAAGGCTGTGTATGACACAGAAAATTTCCAAAATGACTATATGATTGGCAAGAAGGAAAAATGGTGACGTATAATAGAATTCAAGGTGAATTGTTATTTGAACAAAGAAAAACACACATGCAGTAACTGCCACCTCTATAGTTCATCTTCTGTGTTGCTAGAGACTTATTATCAGTTCTTATGCCTATTTTCATGATTTAATTGAAAGAAATGTCATATATTATTTCTGTAATACATATAAACACACATGTCTATTAAATATACATATATATGTATGGGCACATTTTAAATGAGAATTTTACTTATTTAACAACACTATATCCATTATGGGCAGACATTCATAGTCCTTCCACCACAGTAGAGAGACATTTAATGGTCTCTTTTAGGGAGAATAGTGGACTTCTTTCGGGGGAGTAATGTTCGTTTCCTGAGCTTCCTACTCTTAGTCTGGTGGTGTGCTGCAGCTAAATAATTTGCAATAGAAGTAGTCATAATCATTCAGATTCACATGAGATAAAGCTTTCATTTCTCAGGAGCTCTACTAAAACTGAGAGTTAGGGGTGGAGGAAGATAGCTCATGAAATGAGGTACATGGGATAAATAAAGATGTAGGAGTATGCACCTTTGTTTTGTGACAGATTGATCTGTTTGATGAGACTGTTAGCTCTTTGGAAGACTGAAAATTATGTCAAAGCACCTTTATGTACATTCTACTATGTGTGATGCTTAGTTACTTTAATTTATATTATGTTAGAAAAAAAAGCTGTGTTTTATCTTACACCCAGATATGATCTATTGTATCTTATTTACACATTTTGGAAATACTTAGAAGTTATAGAGAAATCCAGTAGAAAAAAAAACCCAGAAAACCACCCTGCCTTTGTGTTTTACTTTAAAAATAGATGTATGTATGTGCATCTCACATTTTACACTCAGCTGCGTAATGTTAGCAACTAAAATGTATATTCAGGCATTCAGAAAGCTGCCTTTGCTTTTAAAAAGAACTGAAAGGCTTCTGTGTTCAGAAGATTAGACTAAGTAAGCATCTCAGATGTGCTTTGGTTTAAGAGAATAAAAAAATGAAATAATACTTCTCAATAAAATTTGTACATTTCTTTTATGGCTACATATGACCAATTCTCAAACAGATTTAACTTATATCTAGTTAATTACAATTCCTGACTTAGATCTGTGTGTCCAGTCTTTCCAGCCTACTACAGATCCAACATTTGAGAAATTCCATTCTTGAAAACCTTAGACAACAGATTACCTCCTTTCCACTATTAGGTTGCTTATTTTAATGTCTGCCATGTTTTAGTTTTACTAAAGGGTATAACACAGGTATGCATGTTCCTTCTGATAAAGACGCAGGTGTTCCTAATATTAGTAATGTTAATTAGTCCCAGCTATTCCAGTCCTTAGTACTAGCAGGTCAATTGCCACAGGCTCCAATATGGTCACATAAACGTGAGACGAGGCTCACTGCACCTGTTATACTGTAACCTGTCTTAAAAGAAGCAAGATTATTTGGTGGGTGGTAGCTGCAAGAGCTCATAAGGGAATAAATTAGGTGCCTGTAAAATGTTACCATGCATAGGAACTCGGTATTTACTGTGGCTCTGAAAAGATGTTTCACATGGCTGTGAATTGTAACATGTTTAAATCAAAGGTTGTTTAAAGGGTGTATGTTCATATCAAGAGGTATATATACTGGTTGAAGCAACATGGCTGTATCTTAATATTTTAATAATATTTTAATAATATTTTAGTATTTTCAGAATGTCAATGAGATTTTTACTTTTTAGATGTGAAGCCATGAAAGATGAAAGGACCTTGGTTTAACATCCTGTCTGAAGGACAACATCTCTAACAATGCAGAACGTATCTCATTGTACTGCACTGCAGTGTAAGCAAAAGTGCTGATGTAAAGAATTCAGGCCCATTATGTTTTTGTTCAGAGATTATAGTGTTATATCTGAAAATCTACTGAAATAAGAGGAAGGAAAATGGATACATCAAAAAAGTTTTAGTGTAAGTAAGATACAGGCACTTTCAATGATAATTTCAAGCTCTAATCTAGAGACATCTAGACTCTTGGGTTTTTTGTTTTGGTTTGTTTTTTTTCAGTGTACACAGATAATGGGAAATAATAAATTTGTTGCAGTAAAGTAGCCAGGCAAACAGTACAACACTGAATCTTTTCAGAGACATGTAAAGGGGAGCCACATTTAACACAGCCCAGACCTGGCAAGAAGACTGTCACTCAAAGGATGCTGTGATGTCCGTTGCTGCAGCAGCTGAACACATTTTGATATATCTATGGAGTAAAGCTGCGGTAGTCTTCCACTATTTGATGGGAAATTGAGACATACAGAGATAAAATGAATTCGTGGTCACCCTAAAACTGCATCTCGAGAGTTTAAGCCAACCAGTTTACAAAACCTAAAGCCCCATATAGTTCTTTAAAAGTCATCCATCCTGCTTACTAATTGCTGCATTTGAACTGCTGTCACCTTATTTCCTCCTACAGCAAATAGTTCAGACCAGCATGTCATGAAGGGTGAGCAGGTGGAGGTTTATGGGAGCTCAGAGGAGGTGACAAACTTTTAACAATGAGTTGACTGTGGCTCAGTTCCCACAGGGCAGAAATACAGAAATCGTACCTTCCTGTGTTTACAGCAAGTGCTAGCTACCTTTACTACAATTCTACAAAATCCCAATTTCTTCTAGCACCAAGAGTGAGTGGTTACTCACAGGGGGTGAATAGGTGGTTCTTGTTTTCCCATTGTGCTGCCTCAGACTTGTGGTGTCTTAATAAGAAACCAAACTTCCCCCACAAAAGATGAGAAAGGAAGGGAGGAGTCCTGTTTAGAAGATATGAGGATTTTGTAACTGACGAAAAATGAATATATCAAGTGATTTTTTTTTAACTGAGGTTAGCTACTGCTGGATGAAACGATCTCTCCTGCTTTTACCTGCTATACTTTGCATGCTCCTGTCACTTCCCTAGACCAGCTCTGGCATCTAACCTCATGTGATCTGACCCAGGGAACAAAAGTAGCAGAAAAAGAATATTGACCATGAAGAATCCATTTTCTCTGATGATTCACCTCCTTGAACTTTCTTCTTTTGGGTTTAGAGGGACAGTGAGTAAGGCATAAGACAATGCAACTACGAGCAGAGAGACGAAAAGTAGAAAAAGAGCACCACTCCTTTTGGCTGTCGCTTGAAATCTGCTTATCCGTAAGGTTAAAATATTCTGTAAATCTTAAATTTGTTAATTGTTTTAACTCTTTAGAAGCACTGGTTTGAATGTTGTTAAGGCTGATTTTTGTCCCTCATTTTTCTGAATATGCAGTGTCTCTCAGTTCTTTCAAGTGTGATATACATTCTGCATAAACTTTAAAGGAACTATGGTATTTCTCATGACTTATGAGGAATTTCCCAAATTTTATAAACATGATTTATTTATTTAAGTTTCCTCTTTACCTTCATATATATATATATATACACACACACACAATACATACATATTAGGTTTTTTGTGATTGCTTATATTAGGTTTTTTAAGTGTTTATATTTTCTTCAGTCAGTAACAAAGAATAATGCAATATGACTAATGGATAAAATTATTTATGTAAAAATAAAATTAACAAAACTCTGAAGGAGAAAACATAATATATAAATTCAACATTTAGTTTTAATTTCATATGTTCTCTTTAGATGTTGAACAGAGCTGTACAACAATAATCATCCCGAAACGTTATTGTTAAGAATTAGTTACATAGCTTGTTTGGATCCTAAAAGGAAACTATTGCTTTTCATTTGGATCAGAGTGTATGTTTGTTTGTTTCTTGAGATCACATAATTATTTGGAAGTGTTGTAAGCTCACAGATTTTCCTCTGAGGATGGTTTCATTCTGTTCTTGAAAAGCCAAAACATCTACATTATATACGATTTTGTTTATCTAACTAAACATAGGAGAAACCTCAGGAAAAAAACAGTAGTTGTACATGGACATTTAAATTGTACAGAAATCATATACATTAATCATGAAATAAAGTACATGCAGGGACATCCTAACACTTACATAACATTGAGCTTGAAGTCAATGGAGCTGTGTGAATTCCAAATAATCTGTTTATAGGATCAGAGCTCTAGAAAGTAAGATCCTTGCAGAGCAGACTTTCTTTTTGCTAGGAAAATGCTATCCATATTATACACATAAATATATAAATGATAGAATAATTTAAGGAAAAAAAAAATCATGATCTAATTAAGATTCCTTTGGTATTCCAGTGATTTTCTCTTTTTAACTGAAAATACAAAGACTTAAAGAACCTCTCATACTCTTCTGAAATTGTTCTGCCTCATGTCAAATTAAAAAACAAATTATAAAGCATTCTATATACTTTCCTAACAAAAATGTATTGCAAGCCTATTGTAAATAAAAATGCTACACATGTATCTAACAGAATGCCTGTCCAAAACTGACAAAACTCAAAAATACCCCAAATTTCTTGAAAAACTAAATTTATATTCTTAATTGTTTAACAAAAAGAGGTTTTTGCCCTTTCACTTTGATGGTTTGTTTTAAGAAAGTATTATGAGGCACTGAACTCTTATTTTATATTTTCATCTTTATTTTGTTGAAAGGGATTTTTTTTCATTATAAAGACTCATATAAAAATAATAAAGAAGATTAATTAAAATGGACAAAATTACTGCATTTTAAAAAGAGAACCCTATGCAGATTCTGGAAAGTTATAGAAGTTTTGAAATTCTTTAGTTACAGAATCATAGAATCATTTAGGTTGGGAAAGACCTTTAAGAACATCCACTTTAAGATCATCACATAAGATCATTCACTTTAAGACCATCACACTACCAAGTCCACACTAAACCAATCAAGGGTAGACTAGACTAAACCATGTCCTGAAGTGCCACACCTATAGAGGCAAATGCAAACAGAAATACAGTAATTATTCCAGCTACAGAATTCCTGACATCATGCTTAGTTTGACTAAAAGGAATTCTAACACCATACTTTAACTGCAGAATGTAAAATATGAACCTGTGGATAAAATATTTATTTGAAATATATCTTTCTCTTAAAGCTAACTCAATAATTCATTTTAGAATAGAGTATATGTTAACAATTAGCATTCTGAAATTTTGCAAGTTAGCAAAGTAGTTTTTATAAGCTTGTGACAAAGTCAAGACAGTCACTCATAGCTTTTTTTTTTTTAATAATCATCTGAAACCAGGGAAAATATGAAGAGGAGAAAATATAATTACTTCCTGGTGAAATATGAAAGATGAGAGCTGCTTCCATTTAGTCATTTATACACATCTGTAGAGTAATGCTTACTGACATAAGCAAATTCAAAAATAGAAAATATGATGGTTACTGTATTTGGTTCAGTTTCTTTTTTCTTTTTTTTTTTTTTTTTTACTGTAAGGCCTACTTGTTCTTGTAAGAACTTCCTATACAAAATAACAAACTGTTCTTGACAAATAAGAGTTTATGATTATGTGATGCTGAAAACGTGATGTAACTAAAACCAAGTATCAGAATGCAGTCTTACTTAAATCCAGTAGTAGTTGTGATGCTTATAGATTCCAAAGAGATACTGTAGAAATAGTGAACAACAATAATGGAACTTCTAACACAATCATTGTGTAATTGATGTTGCAGTATATACTACTGCACTCACAGACAATAGCACAGTAATAAAAATGGTAGTATTAATGCATATTACCCTCTGTGTTTTACTGCAATTTAATTTCTCTCTTTCTCTCTTTCTTTTTGTGAGTAATTATTTTATATATCTTTTATTTAGAGTAGCTGTTAATACAAGGCATGTTTAGGCATGCTGTAATCCTCTATCCTTGAGTTGAAAATGGCCATATCTATATTTCATGTATAATATACTTCCATCAAACTTCACTGTTCAGCTAAAGAAAAACTCTTTTATTCTGACTGTATTTGCAATAACAGTAATTTATTGGAAAAATTCTAAATTTTAAATTTAGCTATTTAAAATATGGCCCTCTGTACTTATACATTATACAAATCTTATCATGTAGAAATTTTGAACCAGGAGGTGCCTTTGATTAGAACCATAAAATCTACAAAGCAGCAGTTAAGTATGAAGTAATGAGTGCTAAATTAAATTAGGCATTATCTCTTCTCTTAACAGGATCAATTCAAAGATTAAAAATATGTTGTGAAATACTCATCAGCTGGATGCTAAAGATGTTTAATGAGGACAAATGGTAAGCCTTACTCATTAAAATTACCAAGGCAGGTACAGGAGGATGTAATAATATTGACCCAGGAGTCAAAAGGGATTGAACTCCACAGGACATCTCATTTCTAACTTCCCTTTTTAAAAAATTCTTAATAACTTTATTTATATCCTAAGAAAAGTGGTTTTCACCAAGGGTGTAGGGTTAGTTTTGATTTAATTTTATTTTGTTTTTTTAGCAATCATCTTTCACTTGGAAAAATGCTTGGATCATAGCTTCTACTCGTGTAAGCCTTGAAGATGAAATGAGTAGATTTTAAGTATGATCAGGGCTGTACTTTTCCTTCTACATGAAGAGGAAATGAAAAGATTATTCTCAAGATGCATAATAAGTATTGAGCTTCTCTGAAGTTTCCTCTTACAGTATTTCTAAAATATAGCTAAATCAGAATAGGTCATGCTTCAAATCCTCCTGCTCTTCATTGTGACTAAGATTGTATCTTACAGCTTTGGCAGTCCATCAATTTAAAATGTTGAACGTCTTTTGTTCCTTTACTTTATATATTATGTTTTGATTAACCTTTATGGGTCTGTCTAGCATCTTTTTCTCATCTTTGGAACTATTTTTTATTGAATCAATTTACCTAGTCTGACATAAATCTCAGGATTCTCCCAGTCAACTCTAGCATTCTTTAAAAGTATAGCTACAGCAGTTATTATCCTCTAGTTCTTCAGTATAGTAGATGATTTTGGTGAGAAATTCCATGTTATTGAGTTTTAGAATCTCTTAAACTTTCTCATTTAATTTTTTAAGTTAATATCACTGTGAGCCTTTAGCATGATCATTTCCATAAAAGCTATCTGAAATTACACTGCAGTCAGCTTACTTCAATGGTTTTGATTGCTTCCAGTGCTAACTTTGCTACACAGCATTTTAGGTATACCCATAATGCTGCTGGAGATATGACTGGATGCCATTTAGGCATAGCAAGGCTAATTTATGTACGGCTTGATGGCTGCAGTGTAGATATTACAACATAGGATTAGCACAAACTACTGCACAAATAAGCATCCATATTTCCCCCTGGGCTTGGATAGGTTGTGCTGAAAATCCATGTTATGCTTTCACTGTTCTTCCTATCAAACTAGTTAAACATGAGTGAGGTTTGCCTATTGGTACTGAAAATCACACATTCTGTCAGGGGTGTTGACTTATCATTTTCCCTTGTGTGCTCTAGATCTAGTTTTTCCAAGAAACCGTCAGTAACACAGTAAGAAATACGTAGTATGATATGTCATTTAAATAACATACACACACATCTGCAAACATTGCTAGTGATGATTCCTCTTCAATTTCTCAATCTTAGTGACATTTTCCTTAGCTTTCATAAATATCTGCTGTCATATTTGTTGAACTTGGCAAACATAATAAATATAATAGTTAAGAAAAAAATTCTATTTTAAGACAAAAAATGGGAGGAAGTCAAGGATGGAAAGAAACTGAGATTTTCCCACAAATTTTTGACCTGCTCATCATTAGTATATCTATTGCTTGAAGTGTATATAGTGTAATTGTATAGTTCTTTCCAGTCAGAAAGGTTATTTGGCTAGGGATGCAAGAATCTGTGTATATATAGTTATAACAAGTAACCCACATCGTCTTAAATATCTATGCAGGTAATGCAGGACTACACTGATTTTTTTCATTCGATGTAGTCTTAGTAAAGAGATCACCCTGTTCCAGAGATTCTTGCTTTTATTTTATTTTTATTTTCTTCCATTTGTTATAGAGGAACACATAGAACTAAGGGGCCCTTCATCTTTTTATTCTGAAGTCTTCTGGTTTCTGGAGTGCACTTTTGTGATCTCAGTCTTTTTTCTTTCTTTTCATTTTCAGGACATTTTCTGTCCTTTTCTTTCAGATGCACTTACTTTCACAGCAGCAATACCCCTAATGTGCATTGCTCAGTCAGTAATTCCTCAGTTTATTCTTCCTTCATGACTTATTTTACACAACCCTCCAACTTCAAATTCCATTTTAAATTCCACATTCCAGAACCATGTAAAATGCTTGGCCCTACTTCCTTACCAAGTTGAGCTTTTGGACTTCTATTTGACACCTATCTGATCTGCAAACAGCAATATATACCAAAATCACTGAAGAGATTGTGTTGAGGTTTAATGAACCTACTTGCATAACTGACAATTCTGTAAATTTGTGATGTTCTGCAATAAACACTATATTCAGGAAAAAATTCTTTGGACTGTATATCCAGACAAAAGAAAAGATAGTAGTTGTTCATTAAATCATACCTACTGAATGAAGAATAACAACTGCTTAAATGGCATTTTCATAATGCATTAGAAATTTTTAAATGGATAACCTAGCCACAGTGGAAAGTATAAACCAGGAGCTACTTACACAGCCCATTGCCACACTGTATCATTTTTTACTTTAATTTTTGTCACTCTCTCTTTTTTATTCTTTTCCCTGTATTTTGTTGTATGTGCCACCTAGTGCATATTTGCTGGCTTACACTCATGTAGCTTTCTTCTGTCTAGATATTTCAAGAACTACACTATCTTCATTCTGTATTTTATGTGTTCTCGTGTGCTTTATGGGAAGGTATACAAGACTACCACTTGCTCACCTGTGAGTTCTAGTCCACTTACAGCAAGAATCTCACCTTTTCACTCCCAAGTAATTTTCTCCAGTTATGGCATCTGCTTCCTTACCTGGAGGAGGACAAAGGGACTCCGAGAAGGAATATATTTGTGTATTCCTTATTTACCTTTATGTACATCCTGACTGTTGAATTAACATTCTTATGACTGACCGAAAAAATAGAATTTCTGCTTCTTGAATGGACTGATCTGGATTTGGGTTCTTATTTTCTGCTACTTTAAGAAATTACAAAACTACTTTTACTCATTAAAATTCAAATGCTGAAAATTGCCATTCCAGTGTAGTTTTTATATCCCCAAAAGGAAATGTCAACTAAACAGAGCAAAGAATAACTTGGATCCATTTTTTGCCTTCATATTGGAAGCTAAGGGGCTTTTTTTTTTTACTCTTTAAATCCTTTTCCTCTAATTCTTTCTTCACAGCAAAACTCACCTTTACTTGAGTCCTTTATGGACACTTTCTCAGCTTAAAGTACATAATGGCGCTTCTACTATCATCATCCTCATCAAACATAGACATTTCATAGACTTAAAATTTCACAGGCAGTGCCAAAGCACTGGATCTTATTCTGTTCTCTTTTATTCATGTTTCTCCAATGACTCAAATAAAATTGGACTAAGTGATAAGGTTAAACCTGGACATCATGCTTTTTAGCCTATCTATTCCTATAGAGTTCCTTCCTTACATATATATTTCAAATAAATATGACAGGTGCACTGTCAACATTTTTCCTTCACAGATTATCAGTAAAGTAAATTCTGAATAGAAAGGTTTTCTCTATTTTCTATGTAACTTTCTTGGACTCTTCGCATTATACATAGCAGTGTAGTTATTCCCTTCTTGTGATTATAAAAGAGAGTTATAAAATAGAGTCCTGTTCCGTTCTACTTCTGCTACTGCTCTCAGAGCCAATTATTAGCTTCTGGAAATTATTTTGCAAACATACATATTAGTCACAAATGTTGATTGGTATTTTATTGTCTCTCTTAGCAATGCCATCATCCAGGGCTGATTTTGCAAACCATTACAGTAATTCCTGATAAGTAAATAACTCTTGAGAATTTATCTGTAAGTTGTTTCCCATAACCTATGTATTTTATGCTTACTCATCAGAGAGACTGTCTCTGCTGTAAAAGAGTGGAGCACTTAGGTAATCATGATAACTTCTGATGAATGTGTGCTGGTGAATATTACCTATCACTTTATATTATTTGAACAAAACTCAGAGAATTATTTTCCTTTGATGCTATATTTCTCATCCGTCTTCTACTGCCACTCCACATTTTTACTTTTAATTGCAGCAGTTGTGAATAGCTGTAAGTTTTTATTCATGAAGAAAAATATTTTTTAAACAAAAAGAGTTATTTCTTTGGGGAAGGTGTTCATATATTTGGTATCTGAAAAAAAAAAAAAAAACCAAAGAGACAAGCCCATGTTAAAAAAACCCAAACAAACAAGTCCACATTAAAAAAAAAACACCTACAACAACTATAATATTGATATGAAAGAGAAAAAATAATTTAAAAAAACCCAAACAAAAAAAAAACCACAAAGCAAATTTTTAGGTATTTGTAGGAACATATTTGGCATCATTTTGATACAATCATTGATTTACATACTTACGTGCTTAAAGCTGTTTATGTCTAAAGGTACAGAAAGGTTTGGTAAATTAGATGTTACAAATACAAAGAGGACACATTTTATGCAAGTTACATTTTCAGCTGTGGCAAAACCATGTAGTAACTGATAAGAAAACCGTACATGCTACTTTCCTTGATGGTTTCAGTGGGCTTAAAAGAGTAGCTCATAGTGTGGAAAAAGGATTAAAAAGTAGATGAAGATGAAACAAATAAATAAAAGCAGAAACCAATCATTTATGACACATTACTGGCAACAAAAATTGTTCCATGGATATTCACAGAAGCTTGTATTAAGTGCCTCAAATAGTAAATTACTTATAAGTTCCAAATCAGCTGAAACACATTTGTATTTTACATAAGGATAGGTTTTTACCTACCAACTCCAGACATCTCCGGAATACTGGCGGTGTACATGTCCTTGGTGAATTTTGGTTCATTGTCATTGATATCGTGGATTTTAATGATAAATTCAGACTCTGGCTCCACTTGTCTTCCGGTTTTTCTGTCTATAGCCTTGGCACGTAGCACATACAGGGACTTTTCTTCTCTGTCCAATTTCTTTGCAGCATGAATATCTCCTGTATTTTCATCTATAATGAACAGACTGCCAGCCCCATCTCCTGTTAATATGTATTTTAAATTTCCATCTCCTTTATCTTGGTCAGTGTGTAGCTTCAGGGAGGTAGAAAAGAAGAATTCTATAAATATATGTATTGTTATTACAGACCAAATCATTCAGCTTATATGAATAAGTCTGTACAATCTTGACTGTAATTGGGGTCAGCAGTGGTTATCTTCTGTTTCACTGTTGGAAAAATTGCAAATTTGAGACTCAGTCATACACAAAAAATAGCTCTAAACAAACTCGTAAGGACACAGAGGGATGTAGAAGATATTAGAGTAGTATTTAAAATGACCAACCTAAACCAAAAGATTATATTTCTTTGAATAGTCTCTCCAGAAACTACCAGAAGTCTCCTTTTTGAAGATGACAGGGGGTGTAAAACTCCCAAGTTTCTATTTGCAAAATAGCACTTGTCTTCCCATTTATTGATTGCTGATAAGGCAAACAGTTACCTTGTAACAACATAGAAGAAGTGGGTTTTAAGGATTACAGCTTCTGAACTTTCCAAAATCAGCTATAAATGTTCTGATTTAAGCAACTTGTGTTTCTAGTTGTATTCTTGTTTTATTTTTTCTTTAGGAATATCTTACCTCAGTTAATTACTTCCTTCCTTCTAGTCTTCTCCACACAGGAGAAATCATTTTCAAGAACACTAGGAGGTAAATTTTCAAAGCATGGAGTGGGGTTTAACAGTCCTTTTCCTACTGTACCTCTTCATAAGGGTTCAAAACTGTATCCCTGTGAACTTACAGGCACTGATTAGTTTGCTATATAGCGCCATTATGAAAAAGTGCTTAAAACCAAAGCCAAAGTAAGCCATTGAAGCTGACCCAGGCACTAGAAATTCTCATATAATACTCTTTTTCAGAAGCCTATTCCTCTAATTTTATTTACAGGGACCGACAGTTCCTTTTTATGAGCATCTACAGCATATTTTCCTTAGATATATGCTTACAGTCACATTTGGCCACAGATCAGTGACCTGAGTATTTTTCAAATGTGGACAGAAAGAATCTTATCCCAGCATTTTGTTGATTTCTCTGAGTAGAAAAATATAGTATATCATCCACCTGAGAAAATACTGTGCAGTATCAGTAAAGGTATTACTCTAGATAGTCACTAGAGCTAGATAAGTTATTTTATTCTACTTCTTTCCTTGTTTCTGTATTCCTGCCAGTGTTTATCACCATGTTTTTCAGCTGAGCCATTGTGTCTTTTTATTACTCCACCTGTATGAAGGGTGATTGTGGTGGATTTTGTTAAATTTCTTCACTTTGATTTTTCCCTCTAGCTTAACACTGTAGCCTAACACTAGTCACCAAATGTGATCTGATTATTGTTATGGTCTTCTAGAGGTAAGACTGGATAAGGTGACTATCCAAACAGTTTTAACACTTAATATATTCATTGTATATCTGTAATAAGTATCTGTAAAAATTCTTAAGGATTGTATACAATGGGTTGAAAGAATACAGCACTCAAAAGTCCCTGTCAGCTTGCAAACTCTACAGGTAATACAGAGAAAATAAACTTAAATATTGTATGGGTGTTTTTGGCGCAGAATGTGAAGGACTATGTAATCAATATACAAAGTTAATTAAAAATATATGATTCTGATTTTCATGTTTGATCTTATTTTCATATTTGATTCTTACTTGCAGGAAAAAAAGAGTGGACTTACTTGTATGTCAAGTACAAAATATAGCATATTTCTTTCAGTCAGATGATTTTGTCTTGTGCCACACAGGACAATTTCCTGTCCCTAAGAAACAGTACACATTTATTCTTGTTGAGATATTCCTCACCTAGTGGCATAAATATAGCTTTCTCCTTTCTTCTTGAGGTAGAAGCCTTTTTAACATATGCCAAATAAGAATCAGATCTCAGGACTGATGGCTAGCACCTGAACCTAGTTTTCTCATGAAGACAGGCCAGCTCCTTGTTGAGTCTTTAAAACATCCAAGTGCCTGTTATGATGCCCTGTGTCGTTACGTGCCTCTCTAACATCCTCAGCCAGCCAGCCATGGGAGCAGCCAGAGCAAGAGCTGTGGCTGGGAGCTTGGTGAGGGATCAATGCCATAGGTCAGGAGAAGGGAAATTGCTTAACATAAGGCATTAGGGAGGCTGGAGCCTCCATAAAGCTAACATCCTTTCTCAACACTGATTTTAAGGAAGTACTTCTTGATTCCCACACAATAAGTCATCAGTCACTAATCAGTAGTTTGTTAAACTCTTTATAGTATTAACATTAGTCATGTAAGTGCTTACATTAGACATGTAAGTTCTCAAAAGTTGAGTAGCTGCACATTCTGTCCTGTATTTACAAAGTTACTCTTTGTACTTTTGAAATAATTTGTCAGTCTCCCTGCGGCTTTTTTTTTTTTTTCCCTGCACATGGATATACTCCAACACACGTTGTTATTGATAGAAATTTATTTAACTTGCTTATTGTTATATAAATTAAACTGGACTCTGGCCCACAGGTATTATCTCCATACCAGCCTGCCTGGCAGACTGCAAAGAAAGTAACTTAACTTTACTTACTAAGATTGCAAATTTTGCTATTTGAAATTTTCTATTCCTACAAACTCTTTCTAGACTTGAAGAGCTGGTCATCTGCTGAAAACAGGTCTTCTATACTAAGAGAAGACAGATGCAGATGAGTAGCAGAGGTCCAGGCTGTGAACGTAAATAGTGTTAGCTTGACAACCTCATTTTGATCGCTCATATGAGCAACTCTGCTGGTAATCCAGGGTTGATAACCTCTTGAAATGGGGTGACGATGAGCAAGTAGTGGGAGCAGTGATCTTCTCTGCACTAACAAGTGGTTCTGGAAAAAAATCATGTCTGTCTATTGCCATTCCCTTACCCTGCTCTTCAGCTATACATACATCCTCAGAGAATAGGTTAATTTATTTTATCTGTCTGTTCAAACTATCTACAGAGATGTCAGGTAGCTCAAACTGTGATGGGTATTTTAAGCTTCCTACTTATCTCGTGTTTCTACAAAACGATAAGCAGAATTTTCAAGCATGATAAATTTGGGAATAGAATGTGATTTCCTAGCAATGAAGAGTTTACCTCTTATTGCCAATTTTCTATTAACAAGATCACTTGAAGTACAGTTTCAAACTAGCACTTATTCTACATGCAACAGTTTCTAATTCCTATGTATGTTTTTTTTTTTTTTGCACTTTGCATTTGAGGAATCTTCATTAACCTGTGAAGTAATTTTACAACATCATAGTTTGTGAAAAAAATGGGACCATTTTCATATTTACGAATAATTAAAGCAAAACATTATCAAGCATCTTATAGAAATAGTTACTAGTTGTGTAAAATGGAACAATCTCTCACTATATTAGAGTTATATAATTACAAAACATGCTTTTCATTTATAAGACAGAGTAACTCCTTGTAAGATTGTAGACGTTTATGCAAAATAAGTATAGGGACATATACATTTGTGAAAAGATACTGCAATTTAATTTTGACCAATCTATATTGTGTTTCTTTATGACTGTTTATCTTCTATAAACTGCTTAAATATTTTGAATTTATAATATAAAATATGATTTCAGCGTTTCAAGTTTTAATTGTTCTACAGAGAGCCTACAGAAAATTGCCTGCAGAATATCACATGCAAAAATGTGGCGTGTTATCATATGTTTACAAAATACCATGCCCTTTATTCACTAAAACCAAGAAACAAGAACAGACAAATTTTCTAAATCCTATTTCCAGTTACAGTAAACAGTTTTACATATAAAATAGTTTGTGTGGTGGGCTTTTTTTTTTTTAATTGGTAAACTGTTTATATGTGTGAAGGGAGCTCAGATGTCCAAACTGGAAAAATCATATTCATACATTTAATCTGAAGTAATCTTTGACTACTGTAGTTTCCCTCTACATTTTACAGACTCAGCAGGTCTGGGGAGGTCCACCATTTACTATCAGCAGAAAGCAATTCCTGTTGAAATATTTTGTTTTGATTTACTCTGCATGATCCTTTTTCTCTATTTAGGGTGGGGTAGGTTAGCAAGCAAAAACTCTATGGGTGGAAAATGAACTTATTAAATGTGTGCTTTCTCATATCATAAATTGTTCATTCTTAAAGTTCTGTGATGAGCTGGCAGGTCAGAGGAGAATCATGAAATACTTTGATAAAGGAAAGGAAACAAACAAACAAAAATCCCCCCCAGACCTGATAATATATTAGATTACTCAGTATATAGTGACCACACCGATAACAAATGCCATCCCCATTCCATTCAATATCCAGCATCAAGTCATCTGAAACATTGCAATGAAGACATAACTTAGAGGTTGCACTGCTGACTATCTTGATTTCTTAATATTCTTTTGCACACATTTCTTTTTCTATAGTCTTTTGTGTGGCTGGCTAAACGTTCTCAACACAACTTTTTCTGAGGATCATCACAGACAAAGACATTGGTTATAGTTATGGGAGTGACAATTAGCTATTTCTGTAACAATGTATGTCTTTTAAATATGGGCATGTTTATAAATGCTCTCAATCTTTTTATTTACATAGGAAAAGTGTGAATCTCAAATTAGCCTGTTTATCCACTTCTGTGAAACTGAATTTTTATGTGATGTGATAATTGAGATCTCAATGTTCTCAAAAGAAATCTTGACATAAATTTACATGGGTCCCTGTTACTGTAATTTCCAATAAGTAAATGAGCAGGCAAACAACAGATTATCTCAGAGTTCTGTAGCATAATTCTATTTCCCTTAAATTAAGTACCTTGCTCCTTTGGCTTACACTTCACCCTCATGTAGCACTCAATATTTAACCAGCAAATGGTGGTTATAACACATAACTGCCTGGTTTCAGGAAGTATTTTATTTGACTATGCATTCTTAGTATGTCCAAGACTAATCCATAAGTTCTCTCAAAACTTCTATTATTATACACAGCAGATAAGATGTCAGCATTCTTTGGAGGGGAAAAAATATCTCATAAATTATCAAGTTCAGGAATTGGTATGGAATGGCAACAGAAAACATAGAGGAAAAAGAAAAAAAAAAAGCTGCCTTGGAAAAGAATTCCTTAAAGGCCCATGTTTAAATGTAATTGACTGTTTCTTATTAATTCAATTTTAATTTACTAAATTTCCTGTAAACTGTGCAGCTGATCTGGTTGTCAGCTCTTTGTAATAGAGAGTAACTCTTTTCAAGTTAGGCAGACATATAATCAATGGAAGAGGGTAGAATCAATGGACACAGTTAACAAATTATATAGTGATATGAATGAATTTTCCCCATTTAGAGTCAAGAAATTGCCAGACTTCATTTAAATTTAATTTTATTTGCAATTTATTTCTGTACAACTATTGTTGCAGATGAAAAGGGGAAAAAAGAGCAAGATGAGCTACTTATGACTAGTGAGATTGTTATGAATAAATACAGCAAAAACATTTACTTGGTTGCCTATATTCAGAAAAGAGGTATAATCTCTCTTGTGGAGAGAGATGAAGGGAAAGAAAGGATGAAGACATGTCAAGGAGAGGGTAGATCCATGTTTACATTGTGGTAGGTACTGTACTAATGCTTACAACTTAGATGGCTTACAGTGTGCCTCTGTATCATGGTATAGAAAAAGCGCTATTCCTACAGATTTCTTTGCTCCCCTGCCTCCACCCACACAGTGGCCTCCAGCAGCGGAATCCTGATATGCCATGGTCTTCTGTCTCAGGCAATTTGCCTGCAAATGCCTTCTAGAAAGTGTGAGCAATGTTCTTTCCTTACTTTTTAGGTGAAGATATGTTGGGGGATTATTGTGGTCAGATGAACTCTTTTTAGTGTCACTAAATTGGTACATCTGCATAATTTAGTGGGTGATGAAGACCACTCTGATTTCCATATTGTTGTGGTGAAATTACTACCAAAACACAAGCAAACCTCTTCAAGGGTATGCCAAGGATACAGGATTACATGGAGCTGCAATTACAGCTAGAATGCAGATGCACATGGGAGGAGCAAAGGGCACAAATACAGAGTTTTAAAGTCAGAAATCTTTTTTTTTTTTTTTTTTTTTTTTTTCCAGATGTGTCATAAACTTACCAGATAGGTAGGCAGGTGATTGGTATCTGACCTGGAGGACAAGGTAATTCATGGTCATACCTAGTCCCAGACCCAAACGCCTGAAACTCCAAACTCTTTAACATCCTGGTCACACATTAGAGATGAGGCTCCTATCTGTCTCAGCTATTTTTATTTGCTCTCCTCAAACCAGGTGTCCTGGTTTTGGCTGGGATAGAGTTAGTTTTCTTCCTAGTAGCAGGCATAATGCTGTGTTTTGGATTTAGTAGGAGAAGAATGTTGATAACACGCTGATGTTTTTAGTTGTTTCTAAGTACTGCTTATGCTAGTCAAGGACTTCTCAGCTTCCCATGCTCTGCCAGGTACACAAGCAACTGGGAGGGGGCACAGCCAGAATAGCTGATCCAAACTGACCAAAGGGCTATTCCATACCATATGACGTCATGCTCAGTATAGAAACTGGGGGGGGGGGGGGTGGCCGGGGGGCAGCGATCGCTGCTCGGGAACTGTCTGGGTGTTGGTGAGCGGGTGGTGAGCAATTGCATTGTGCATCACTTGCTTTGTATATTATTATTGTTATTATTATATTGTTCTTATTACCATTACTATTTTACCTTATTTCAATTATTAAACTGTTCTTATCTCAACCCAGGAGTGTTTCTCACTCCTCCGATTCTCTCCCTCATCCCATCGGGGTAGTGGGAGTGGGCGAGCGGCTGCGTGGTGCTTAGTTGCTGGCTGAGGCTAAACCATGACACCAGGACAGAGAGGAATGAGAGGAAGATGCAAAAATGAGTCTTTTCTTGGCATGGGGGAGCAGTTCTGGGTCCCACAGATTAGATATAGCTATGACATGTTACCTTTCATGTTCACTATCTACAATGTTGCCTTATATATTGTGCAATACTGCACTTGGGTGTTCATCGTTACTTGCTGTTTCTTGTTTTGTACAAGTAGAAGTAGGAAGTTCTTTGAGCAAAAGTGCTACAAATTACATTGGAAAATGTTGATGTCCTTACAGTATTTATTAAATTAATCCTGTAGAATTGTGAAGGTATTTTCATAATTTCTGTAAATTTGCTATGATAATCTCAAGGGCTTAATTCCTCTTTCATAATATAACTGTGTGAAACAATTTCTAAGGGGTCTACTCTACTGCAGTTTTCTCTGTTTTTTCTTTCCAGCCTCACCACTAAAGTTAGATTGTATTTGTATTTACACAAAACACTGAAAATGCTAATGGTAAGGTTATGTATGCCTGTATATTATATACCATGTATTTTAGATGTTTGGAGCAGTAGTCTATTGCATGTTCTTTGTTAATTTTTGCTGGAATAGGGTTTTGTTTCAATGTGAGTTATTCAAAGGCCTTTCTTAAAGGAGGACTTAGGGTTTGCTTGCTGTTTTTTTTTTTTTTTTTCCTTCCAGTTGCTGGAGGTGTAACAATAAAAATGTAAAGTGTAAATGGTGCTAATTATTTTGGTTTGAGGTTATCACAAATCAGCAGGGGAAACTTGGAAGCTATAAAACACAAAGATTCTTCCCCCCTGCCCTGTGAAAATGAAAGCTGAACCAAGAGTTACATTGGTATTGTCTTTTTATACCAAAAGTATTTCTTTTTAAGGTTTTGCTAAACTGTAACACAGCTGTCTGAACATATCTCTGTTCTTTTTGTATTTCATGTGCAATTCACACTTCTGATCAAAAATATTCCCCTCCCTCCAAAACCCTGTATATTCAGCCTACTAGACCCTGGTACAGTTAAGATGCTTTCCACCTGCCAGTCACAACTTTGCCTTTACTACAAAGTCTTTTCCTTGAGTTTACCTTTCATAACATTGCTTTCTTTATGGCTTAAGGCTGAAGACTTCAAGCCATGTATAACTTCAGATTGAAAAACTTTTCCATAAAATTAACATAATGAAGCATTATATTAATAGTTTGACACCTAGAAAATGTTGAGGTTTGGCTGTAACATATCCAGACCTACTGACTCTGGGAAATGTGTAGGGAAACCATAATAGATGTACGTACGTGGCATAAATGATCAACTGGGCAAAGTATCACTAACTGTCAGATTCAGTATGATTCTTTTAAATATGTTTATGTCTTCTTAAATGTGAAAGCAATAAGCATAAATAGTAGGTAATGGGAAGGAACAGGGAAGCGTAAGCTGTTCAGGTGAGTCCAAAGTGACCCCTTCAGAAATGAGAGGAAATAAAGAAAGTTCCTGAACTTTTAGGATTCCTCAAATATCTTTTAATCACAGTTTCTAGCTAAAGCTCCTGGGCTGAGGGAAGAAACACACAACATACACAAGCTCATGTGTATGTTACTTTTACAAAGCCATATGCCTATTTACATCCAATTTCTATTCATATATGGTGATTGTACTATGCTATTTATTCTGAAGCTGTGGCACAGAAAAAGATTAGTTTTCCAAGTCTGCCCAGTATGTATTAAAGCACAAATTGATTTGACCCTGGGAAACTTGGTTGTAATTATCACTCTAAGCTTACTCCAAGTAAAGAAGGTTATGCATATAGAAGTGAGAAAGAAGACAGTATTTGTGAAGGAGGATGGATGAGTATTACCTAAACCAAAATAAATTAATTCATACCAAAAATGCAAGAAGTGTACTTGAAATAAGAGCTTGTAACATCCCAGCCAACCCTAAAATCTCACAGAAAATATGTTGAGTGCTAGTGACAGGTAGGATATTAAACAGTGCCCCCACTGTATGATTTCAGACCTTTGTGAGATTTACAGCAGTTAGGATACAGCACCGACAGCAGCTCAGCCAATATTCTCCTTCATTAGCATTTTAACTAATTAAAAACTCTAAAGATATCTTAGTAACTGCAGTAGTTCTTCAGTGTGGATTGCAGTAGCAGTATCTGCATTGCTTTAATTTTCTATTTATGTGTGTTTAATCAAAAGTTTTATGTATGTGCTAAATGGTAATGTATTTACCTGACTTGATTTTGTGACATCAGCACAAACTTCTTAATTAAAACAGCCAAACTCTGTGTGTGATGGTAACCTAAGTGACTGTATATTAAACAAGGCAAATGACATTTACTTTTCTTATCTTCTGTTTTCCAGCATCTGGTTCTTGTGTTCAGCTCCCTATTGTTACAAATTCTCTAGAGAATTATATTGTGAAAAACACTGCTGACATCAGCTGCAGGTGCTGATTTTGACTTAGTAGGTAAGGGTAAATCTGGTTTTCATTCACGAAGGGTTCAGCAGAATTCTTAGTAGTCTTTTGGTTCTGCTGATACAAACACAATACAGGCAAATTAATTCCCTCCATGTACATCTCCTCATACCTAGGGGGGAGTCTTGGAAACCAGAGCTGTTTTCTCAAGTGCCTCCTTCCCCTGCATACCTTCTACATCTCCTGTGCCCTATATGCTAGGTTGTAGTCAAGTCTGGAAAAGTGGTTGCATTCTTACTTCTGCACAAAGAATTGGATTTCAGAGCACATAGAATTTTTTTGTTTGTTCTCCTCTCTCTACTCTCCCAATCAACAGCTGGGTTGCAGGTTTTCAACCTGATGAAGAGAGCCAAACTGTTTTTTTATGGCTTGCCATACCCTGTCATTTGGCTCTTCCATAACATGAGATACAGGTTTACAGGAAGTGACTACAGTCATCAGTTAAGTCCACAGGTCAGAAATTATCACATCACAACATCAAGCACTGTCACTTTAATAAATCCATGGAACAGGTGGTAAATCCATCATTATTTTAAAGGCTTCACAATAAGAAAGGATATTTTTCTCATAGATTTTTCTCTCACCAGAAACTTCTGAGTGAAATCTGTCTCTGTGTGTGATATCTTTTGCTGTTTCAGAGGCACTCAAAATGCACTGTAGTTCCAAAAGACAGGAATAAAAGGCCTGGCCCTGGAAGTAACACGAGCTTGTCACATGGATGGATTATCCTTTACCCTCCATAGAACTAATTGATCTGGGCTCAGCTCTACACTGATAAGCATATAAGAAATATTCTAGTAGGGGAGACCAATGGTTTGTCTAGCCAAGTACTTTATCTCAGTGGCAACATGTGACGCTGGTTTGAGAGAGTATGTAAGTCTGGCCACTAATTTTTTCTTCTTTTACACTCCCTGCCCCGCCCCGACCCCAGCATCTACAACTGTCAGATTAGAACAGGGATGTTAGAGGGACCTGTGAGGGGTCTTTTTGTTTTGTTTGGTTTGGTTTTGTTTTATGAATCTGTTGTCCTTGAACTTGTCTAGTTACCCATTGCCCTAACTTTGGAAAAGTACTGCATTAACTGAACTTATACTGAAGTGACCAATGTTATACTGTTTCCAGTTGTGGGTCATCCACAATGATCTGAAGAACACATCAATAACAGGAGTGTTTTACTACTTTTAATCACAATTTCATGTGCATATACACATATATGTATGTATAGTTGTAGACAGATGCCTGCAGATCAAGACTGAATGTTTTTCAGAAAGTCATAGAGCATCATGTAAGGGTAATAGATTAAGATGACGATATGTGAGGCAATATGATCAAAGAGTCTTTTTTGGCCTAAAATATGTAAACAGGCTTCCAGGTTTGCAGCACCAAACAAAGCCAGACTGTAGGCCTGCTGACTCAAAGGAAGCAGATCCCAAAATGTGCATTTTTCGTAAGCTGTTCAACTATAAGTTTTTTTTCCAGAAATATTAAAAATATTTTAAGTTATTTACTATCCTTAAAACATTTTTCCTTTTTGATGACTGCATTTCAAACCTAAAAAAGTGATGATTTCGAGTTCCATGCCTATTGATTCACAATGATCTCTACCACAGAGCTTCAAATCATAATTCTAAAACATGTATTTTTCCTAAGATCCTAGTTTGCAAACTGATAAGCTAAATATCTTGTGGACACTGTACACAACTCATAAGAAGAAATCTGTTAATTCCCCAATACTTGTTTCAGAATGTGGTTGTTAAATGGTGGCTTTTTAAAGACCTTAAATATTTATCTAAAACTAAACTTTCAAATGAACAGTCATGGAAAGTAGATAAGGTCATTGCTTGAATTAAAGCACCACTAATGTCCTTTGCTACTGCTTACTTAGTGGCAAAGTTAACCAAACAAAAAAGAAAAACACAGACTGAAATGAATTTAAACTATTATACTGTTTCTCTATTCTGCAGATTGTATTGGAAGTGTAAACTGTCATACCAACCAAAGGGTACTCAGTGAAAGCACACTGTAGAGACATCCATCTTGTGCATTCCTCCATCTGAGCGCAATTCCCCTGTCCCGTGCCTGCTCCAAGACACATGGGTGCATGCCCAACTCTTGGCAAAATCTGAGAAGAAGATTCTGAAAGGTAGGTATATCAAAGCATAAGGTTTGGAGTCAGGATGGGGCATAATAAGCACCAAGCCTTGAATCTGTGTTGTGATAATGTAGCCTCCTAAGTGAAGCTATTGTTTCAAGAAGAATATGCTAAAAAACAGTAGTTAGGAAAGAAATCTCTAGGGTCACTTTTTTTTCTTTTTCTTATTTGTCACTGACTTGATATTTATTGAAATTTGCGCTACCTACTTCTATGGTTCTTTTAAATCTTGTTTCAAAATACTGCCTTTGGAAGGCCATCACTGCAATGATGGAAAAGACAAGGCGGTGGCTGGAATAGTTATTAAAACAACTTCATTATTTTTCTGGCACAACAGAACCTGGTAAGTGTAATGCCATTTGCAGCGGGCCTGAGATGGGCTTCAAGTTCCGCATAAACTACAGGCTGATTGTACCGGTCTGATTAAGCATGAAGACTGTGGCTTAGAGGATAGCCAGGATAAGGCTGCCTGGGGCTTCAGATGAAAACTCCGTGAAAGAGAAGTAGTGCCTAGAGAAGCCAAAGCATAAGGCCCAAACTAAGCACAAACTCCTGCAGACCAACAGTGTTGCTTCATCGAGGGTACGTTTAATTTAGTAGCTGAATCTGCAAGCTGATCGGATGAAGTGAAATTAATATGGTGACATTACACATTGCAGGAGTTATTTAAGAGGGATTTCTTTTTTTTTTTTTTTTTTTTTTTCACTTCTCAGAGCAAATATGCATGAAAAAGAAGCCCAGCAGGAGGTCTGTAAAGGATGAGTTAAACTAATGTTAGTTTAACAGCATGGATAGACAAAGTGTTTGCATCTGGTTAAAGCAGAGAAAAATCTGATGTATCGATGATAATTTTTTATTAACTTTATGGAAAAAAGGTTTTTTGGGGAACTGGTGTCTTCAATAATGACTGTCTGCATCCTTGCTGAAATCCATTTTTGTCTTACGAGTTACTCTGTTCTTTGGAGAATCACACAGCACACAAAGTAAAACTGATTCTTTTGCTAATTATCCTACGACTTCATCTGGAGTAAAATGTTGACCATGGTCTTGCTGACCATTTTGAAATAAGTTTTAAGATAGAACTTGAGATTTTGCTAATATTAAAAATGAGGGATCAGGAGTGCTCATTTTTCAAATGGTTTTCACTTTTGATGTGTGCTGTCCTTTCTGCCTTGATCTTCTCTTCAAATAGATAAGCCTTGCCATTATGGTAAATTTGTCCCCGTGCAGTGACTGTTCAGTTCTGCATCTAACTGTTGTCATTGAGTGGCTCTGTGACCTCAGATGACCACTTCAGCAACTCTGCTGCAGTTTTCTCCTCAGAATAACAGATATTATGTCATTGCCTGCCTCACCATAGGTACTGTTCATTTAATATAAAATACTTTCATAAACTTCATTGAATGGTACTCACAGAAGTGGAAATTATTAATTAATAATAATTAATTAAATCATGGCATCATCATTATAAGGTTTTATTTATCCTTTTCTCTTTTATTGTCATCAAAGAGATCAAAATAAATCTTTTCTTTGTCCTGCAGAGAAAACAATGGTTTTTTTATATATACACATGCATATATGTATATTCTCATAGGTTTATAGAAGCATAAAATGATTTTAAACTGTGGGGTTTTTTGTTGTTTCTTTTTCTTTTACACACTTTGAAGTTTGATCAAATTTAGCTACCTGAAGTACAAAGACAGTTAATTGCAGTAGCTTTAATAGAATGAAAACAGAATGGGTCATTCCTGTTTGCCTCCATTAACAGTATTTTTGAAGGAATAAAGAATTTATTCTGGGATAGATTCACATTTTGCCCTTCACTTCATGCCTTTCTACCTGTGATTCTAAATCTTTCATATGGAATGGGTGGGAATCAGACTGTGACCTCTTCCACTTCACAATTACTAGCCTGTACAGAGATGAATGTATTTTCATGTTCTGTGAAACTTGGAGAGACAGTTAAAAAAAACTTTAATGATTTATTTTGCTTTCTTGAAACAACCTCACTTCTGTTTACATCAGCAACAATATATGCAGAAATACTTGCTTGTGTGCCAAATTCCTCTTTACATTCATTTTATTGTCCACAACATTTGTTTATATCTAACTCATATAGGTTTAAAATTAAAGATAAGTATACAAGTTTATTTCTTAGTCACTTGTCTTACACGGAACATTCAGTAACATTCTCCCTTTTTTTTCTTAAATGATTGAATTAAAGGATCTTTAGTCTCAACGTTTTACATGCAAATGCTGCAGTGGTAGAGAGAAAAGGTAAGAAAATACTTTCTATATTTTATTCTTCATTTGTTAATTCAGTCCTATCAGTCAACTACCTGACCCAGTTATATTTGAACATTTAATGCCCTGTTACCTCCTGGTATTTGACAGTGTTTATTCATCACAAATGCTTATTAAAAAGAAAAATATGCTTACTTCCACAATCTCTGTAAGATTGAACTATCGGAAAAGCACCATTTTTAAAGCTTGCATCAGTAGTTGCAACATTTGTAACAGTGCGATATAGTAGCGTTAATTCCGCTTAAGCTGCATAGAAGTTGTAAACCGGAACATTTTTATAAGAACTAAATTTGTTTTCAATGTTTAGAAACTAAACCTATTTCAGGTCTTAATCAGAAATATGTAGCAACTGGTAAAAGTTCAAAGTGCAAAAAAGGGCTACAGGTGCTGACAACAATCACAAATTTTAAGTTAGGTAAATATATTTTATGAATGTTTGAGTAGAAGTATAACAATATCCCACTTAATACTTCTGTGTTTGTCATTTTTATGCATTAGAAGAAGTTAAAGCAATCATTTATGTCATAAATTCAAGCATTCAAGTACTGTTCACCAGTTAGGTTGCTATTAAATATTTAGTTTTGTTTTTTCCTCCTTTTCATAGTGTGCCCCGATGTCTTATTCAACCCAATACTTCCAAGCCCTGCTTTCAATCAAATGGCTGATTCATACCTGTTTTCATGATATTCCAGAGCTTTTTTATATATTGTGTGGGAACACCTCACACACAGACATCTTCTGCGCAAAAGCTTCATTAGGATAGGTATTGGCAATTTCATTTTAAAGATGGAAAAAATAAAGCAAAATGTATGTAAAGCAAACATTTAATCAAATTTTATTAATAATTATTTTCAGCATCACCAATTATTTTCATCTCAGGGTTTGGGCTAAAACTTTATTCTTGTAGCTTTATCAACCATTCCAAAGACCGCTTTAAGATTTTGTTAAGAGTTCTACGACTTAAAGAGAGGGGAACTGATATAATTTCTCCTTAGGTTCCCTCTATGGACATGGAGAATACATAAACCCAATTTCTCTTCAGTTTAGGTTAAAACTCATTTAAGATTATCAGCCTCATTGTAATTTCCTCATGTTCCCAATTTGACAAAAATATGATGGCTTCCCGCTGAAATGGGCATGTTTGTCCCTGAAATGTGAAGTAAGACAGGGAGGAATTTAAAACTTCTGACATGTTCATGGAGGCCAGAATGCTTTCTCACTCTTTTCATTACACTCTGCTGTGTAAAAACAGAAAAGAGAGATTTTGGCAGTTTCTTGACCACAGATTGATATAAGAGAGAGCAGAAGTTAGCTCAGTGTGTTTGTGTTGCTGCAGCAATACATACAGCAAGGATTTGACCGTAGTTATGTATTTCTATAACTGATAAGAGATTGCAGATTCCTCATTTCATTGATACCCAGCATAGTGTAAAATTGACTGATTGCATTGGCTAGACTAACATATTTTTCAGTTTCTAGAAGGCTGAAATATGTGGCGATTCCTGCAATGGACAGAATTTGATGTATCAGACACATACAGGAAGAAAAGACTTGCTGTTCTTGACAGCTGCTTGTTGACAGCTCCTCTGTTTGCTTTCAAGATGACTATTCATAAACCTTTCTCCAACAAACAAGATGTTGCACAATAACACCCTCTGATGCAGTCAAATTGCCCTTCCTAAGTAGTCACATCTTGATTTGCTCTGATGGGTTTTGCACTCTTTTTATCACCAGGCTGGCAGGTAGCAGTAAACCACAATATAGTCAAAACACTTTCCCTTTTCAGAATCACTCCCATAATGTAATCAATGTAATAAATATACAACATCATAAAAAGTATCTTGTGAAATACATTTTCCTCACCCTCCCACCTTTTCATGCACAATAAATGATTGCCTGATAACAGATAATGATAGGTCTGCAGATTGCCACTAGTCTAATCTTCTCTTCCCACAGGCTTAAAGCTGCAAGGCTGAGAAATACCAGCCTATGAGGCTGCAATAAGAAGCTGGGGCTATTCTACAAATAACAATTACCTCTTGTGGCAGGTTCCTGAGCCAGCCAGATCTTTGAGGCAGACCTGCTTAGGCCTTTCAGCATAAGAAGTTTGCCAAGACCAAGAGGCTTTTAAGCTCAGAAAAGCCAGTTTTTACTAAAATTAAAATGGTATTTTAGATGGCAACTGGAAGTTTTCACTGGAGACAGAAGAGAACTCCATTCTCCATGCCCACTTTGTCTTTAAATTGGGGTTTTTAACTTTGAGCTTTAGTTTTCGTTAGCTTGTCAACACCCTCAATCCCAGCAAACTCCACAGGGTGGGGCCACCACTGTGCAGGCCCCAGACCCCCATTACTGTTGTCCTGGTCCACCCATGGGTGCTCTGAGCACACTCAGGAGATCCCTGGGGAAAGGGAGCTGTGACTAAGCAAAGAGCAAGCACTGTAGTGAACAATAAACTAAACTCCACATAGTAGCCTTTGCTGCTATGTTGGGTATTGGGTGAGCATAATTTTTCCACACCTGAGAGGAGAAGCATGGAAGGAGAAAGGGAAAAGGAAAAAGAATTGGGGAATTATTATTGGTTTGCCTTTACTTAATTCTCTTGTATTGGCTTCGGCTTTAAAAGTAGCTGGGTAATTGTTCAGATGCCTGTATTTATGCTATGGAGGAAGTTGTCACTCAGCCTGGCTAAATTCTCAAAAATTATCTTGCAAATTCTCCTTTTTCCATTAAGCACAAAGGCTCTATAAAGGCACATAGTTGGCAGCTTTCTGCTTTTTTTTTTTTTTAACTTGAACAGCATTGCATACTGGATGTTCTGTCTTACGGTGGGGGTGGGGAGGGAAAAGGGAATGGAAAAGGGAAGGAAAAGAGAAAGGGAAGAGTTTGGAATAAACAGTTCAAGAATTTCCTCATTTCTTATGTCCTTAGTTTTAATATTAGTTTAGGGTTTTTTTTCACAAGCAATTTAGCTGATTTTGCCTTTGAACTTGAAAAACACACAGAGAATCCTTCGAAAGAGAACACACAAGGACTTAAAGATAAAATCTTTGCCATCCTTCTGCCTCTGGCATGTGTGTTTTAGTTTGCCATGAAAACCTCCAGTATCAAGATAATCCTGTCTCTCTGAGTGATCTTTACCTAGTTCTTCACTGTATTGACTGTATATACCATCAAAAACCTTTTCCTGATGTTGAATGTAAATCAACCTTATGACAATATGAACCCAACTTCTTGCCCTGAACATGACAAGAACTTGAGATTTTTTTTAGCAGTCTATTATGTAGTCGAAGAAACAGAAGCTGTCAGATCTCATGACAGCTGCTCTATCTGTACCAAGCAATGCCAACTCACTCTTGTTATTCATGTATTTGAAGTCTCTGATCATTGCAGTTGTTTTCAGAAACGATTCTTTATTTTGTGAAATATGATGTCCAAATTTGATTGCAAAATTCTAGTTTATGCCTATCAGTGCAATGTAACATTCGAGATATTTCATATTTAAATTGTTTATACTTGGGTTATGCATGATATGATTAGATCTCTTCACTATTTTTGAAACTTCAATTAAAAATGTATTTAGGTTCTCAGAAATGAGCAGCTGTCCTTTCTCCAAAAGAAAACAGTCCTCTTGGTTTTGGAAGATGTAGCATTTGTCTTTCACCATTTTCTTCCATGGCCCTCCAGCCTCCTTTTTAAAAGTAGCAATCAAATTTTATTGAAAACTTTGGTTTTTACTATTTTTTTGAGAAAAATAAATCTTACTTCCAGCAATTTTTCAATAAAGTTTACACTGGAAGCCTTCAGAAAACAAGTTATTTTTAACCAAGTAAAGCTATGGGTCTTCTTTGGTATTTGTAATTAAGTTATGCATGTATCTGGAGACAGGGACTTGTTGTGGTAGGTTTTTTAACCTTTTTTTTCTTGGTTTTTCTGTTTCTATTTTAGTTTTATTTTGGGGATTCATCTGCCTAGAGATATGGCTGCTTGAAACTAGATCAAATGTTAGTTGAAAAAATGTGCTAGCTGAAGAATGCAATGCAAGTGGAGAAAATTTATTGATTTATTAATTTTGTAATCAAGCAGGTTTTCCATTTCTTATTTTTTAAAATATTGGTCAGACTCTTTTTTTTTTTAATCTTTTCTGTCCTTACGATTTTTTTCCTGTTTTGATACATCATTACTTCTGCAGTATTCGTTCAAAGATAACAAAAAAAACTTAGGGTCTGAGAGAGGAAAAGAAAGACAAAAAGAGGAGACCCAGGAGACCCCACTAATTTTTCTTCTTTTACTTAATCTTAAAATACTGGTTTTACTTTAAGAGCAGATATTCTAATGAAAATACATTATTAAATCTTCTTCAAAAGCTGTTTATTAAAAGATGGCTTTGGGTTATAATGCATGCTAGATGGAACGTTAAGAATGTGACGAAATCTTCCCCCAGTTGAATTACAGTTCTAAATGATTATATGTCAGCAACACATGATTTTTGTTGTTTTGTCTGTTGGTTTTTTGAAACTTATCATATTGCTAAGTCAAAAGATGGCAAAGAAACACTCTGATTTTAGTAGCGTTTAGGTGCTGTACTGAATGCAAGTTTTTCAAATGAGACAAGTGGGATGCATCTATAACAAAGTGGAGGGCACACCTGAAACACTGAAAGGATAGTGCACCTATATATTCTCTCGTCCTAAGAATAGGCATCTCTTACGCTGACTCCATGGAGGGAAAATAACAAATGTAAAGAAATCCTTATGGATTAATTGCACGAATTGATTAAAAGCACAAGTGAAAAAGTAAGTTCCCTCACATAATCTAAAGGCAAGATTAAAATAAAATTCAATACATGAAGAAAACAATATTAGGTAGATGATAACAAAATATTTTTGTGGCAGATGAGAACATTATGCTTCAGGATGGAGTTTGCGGAGTTTGGCACTGCAGTGCTGTCAAAAGCCAGCTCAGTGCGTCACCCATTTGGGCCATAAGTTTCTTCTTCCCAAACTGCTCAGGGTAGAGGCTGAGAATGGCCATGGCCTTGGCAACACTGTTGAGAGAACATGGATGAGCTGGGATAAGACTGATGGAGTAAGGGCTTCACTGATCCCATTTTCTAACTTCTCTGCTGCTTCGCATATTAAGAGGGAACCTACTCTGGACTTTTGTGGTGTACCAAAGGCAGCCTGCAAAGTAGTGTGAAATAATATTTCCAGGCATTAGTACATTTTTGGTATATATTTACAAGGAAATACTATCCAGTTCCATTAAATAAGAAAAAAACCCCATACAGTATAATGGGGCAACTGAGTGAAGTTTTGTATTAAATAACAGGAAGTCTGGTGAGGCTTGTAATTCAGTGAAATTTCTTGAATTGTTACATTGTTACATTAAGTTCTTTTGGTATTGTCTCTCTCTGTTCTTATAAGGCAGACTGCTATAGTAGGCAACCTCACTTGTAGATGTCTGAATATTTGTAAGTGTGGTTGCATTTGAATATATGTTGTAGCCTGCCCCCCGCTGAAAAACAAAACTAAACAAAACAAAAAACCTCCCCAAAACCCCCAACCTCTGAGTATTTTTTCTTTTCACTTTATACTTTTTAATAAGACACACAGGCGAATGTCATGAATCAAACTCACTGATTAACTGGAGGTAGAATAGAGATTTTTCTTCAGTTTGCATCCAATTTAAATGATACTTGCAGTGCCTAGTTCATTTATTTTTATGGAAGTTATTAAACAGGAAGTTATTCATGGAACAGCTAATTTTAAGCAGTGTCAGTTCTTTTTTATTTGATTTTGTATTTCCCCCCTTAATATGAAAAATAAAGGTTGCAGGTGGTGTACAGAAATGTTTTTGTTGTTGTTGTCTGTTTATTGTTTTTAAATTCTGGCATGTGACAGGTGTTTTACTGTACAGTTTATGACTAGTCTAACATGCATTGCATGAACATCACACATTATCTTCCCATCAAGATTAGCAGCGTTTGATTAGTAAAGTGCCTGTTTGATATAGGGAGACACTAGCTTTCATGTAAAAATGAAACTGACTGACCTAAAAGGAGGGAAAATCTCTTGTCTCTTGATCACTTAAGTATATTGTTACAAAGCATAAAGGACTCTGTTTTCCAAAAGGGCTGATGATTTTGATTAGGCCTATTTCTTCCCACCTAGGGATATTTCGTAAGGACTGGAGTTAAAGAGGTGGGATATTTGGCATTTTGCACAACTGAAGTGGGTATCAGGTAAGTTATTTAGAAATGGAGGCACATAAAATCAGTATTAGCTTTGGAAAAGAAAACTAATTATCCCTAAAGGGCTAGTTGGTTAGAGCCTTCTGTGCATTTTATTAGCTTTCTCTTTAATTAATGAACATCATTCCCATCAATATTTTAATACTTCCTAAACTGCATGTCCTTTTTTTTTTAGATTATTATCTCTTTGGATTGTTTTTTTAGGAAGTGAGTAAACTTGGTAGACTTTTTTTCTCATAGAATGTCAGTGGTTTAGATTCCAGTTCTTAGGTTCTGCATGGGGCTTAAAGTTAGCAGCTGAGAAGTTGTATCTATGGTCCCTCCCTAGTGAAAGAAAAGGACATCCCAGAAACCAAGGAATGCCTCAGTATGATATACAGTCAGGTATTTCATTTTCTCAACACCTTCATATCTCAAAAAATGGCCACTTGTTTCTTTTCCTTTAAAGATAAACTTTTCGCATACTTTTAATTCTGAATGTTATATTGTAGCCCATTTTTTTCTGTTTCTTTTTTGTGAATTCTTAGTAGGCAGAATGAGTTTTACAGTTCCCCTCACTACATCCTCTGAAAATTCCTCACACTGATGTTCTCATTGAGATATTCAGCATTCACAGTAGGCAAGAGGCATCTTGAAAGAATATGGTAATTGTTATGTTTTAGAATTTTTTTATGTTTTTTCTTGGCTAAATTTTTAAACAGGACTCCGTGATACTGCTTACCTTACCTGTGTCTGACTGAATATTTCAGTTGCAAACTTTCCAGAGCAAAGTTTATCTCCCTATGCATTTTTTTATACACCACCTAGCATGATGGAGCCACTGGTTTCTCTAAGCATTTCCTGAATATAATTTAAAAGGATAAGAAATCAAAGGATGTCATAAGCAGTTCTTGCATTGTTGCAGGTACAAGTAATAGGCCCTATCAAATTTAAAGACTTTCTATGCACTTGTTTTTTATGCATGCACCAGTATATGAGACAGATGGGTCCTCCAAGTTGGGAGAAAGGAAGAAATGTGATGGATATACTGTAGGTTGTCTGGATTTACCTTGACTCCCATCACATTCACAAGGCAATTGTTCTTCATATAGACCCTGTACCTGAAAGGTGGATGGTGATTTAGGACTGTTCATTGCGTAATTTCCTTACTAGAATTGTTCTAGCCATCAAGCCTTTTTGCAGCTGTTAAATGCTAACTTCCTTTGCTCATCAAACAATATTTTCTATTTCTGCTAAGTACATTAGATGCACTTACTGGTCTCCATTTTATGTCACCTATCATCCCTATCACTGCCTTTGTCTAAAAGCTATCTAACTATAACTGGGAACATAAGCTCTGTTCTAGCTGTTCAGAGTCCATTAACACCATGTTACCCCTGTTAGCAGTCTGGGAGCCATGTGCCAGGTTTGCGTGGAGCTGGGTTTTTCATCTACCTTACAAGTACACCAGACCTCTCTTTTAGTTACTTCTTGTCACAGGGTGAAGCCGACCCACAAGCACCACTCAGATAAATGACACTAGTCATTGCATCTGCCAGCTCTAACTACTTAGATTCGTCTGGTATGTACAGGAAAGAAACAAAAAATCAGGGGTGATGGAGCTGTTAACGACTTTCCATTGTTGGAAGATATTTGGGAATGAGACCAGAGGGTGAGAGTAAACCCAGTAACAACTGCTATTCGGCCTTAGATGTGGGGAAAGAGATCGCCCTGGGGCTACTTGGCTAGTGAAGCCATTGGCTGCCAACAGTCTAATTTTAAAAAGCGCTACTTAAGACAACACCACCTCAGATGTGGGGGAGAAATTCCTCCCTCCCGGGACCTCTGACACTGAGTGGGGCCTGAGCCCCAGGCAGAAGTGCCCTCATAGGGGCTAGACTGGCAGCCAGGTCTTGGACAGTCCAGCAGTCAAAGCAAGTGTCCAGTTCCCCTGGGTCCCTGCTGCTGGTCTAAACTGGGTTGGGCATCCGAGCAGTGGGAGTGAGAGGTGTGTGGATATCACAGGTACTCATCCTTCTTAGTAAATAAATTTGATCCTTTTGTGTCATACCGAGTGATCCTACCCCACTGCCAATAACAAAATGCACTCATAACAAAATAGAGCATCAAAAAAGTAGCATCACAAACAATAACCTAACAGATTAAAATTATTTGAAAATTGAACTAGGGAGGGAAAACTAATTTTTTAGTATTATGGCTATGACCCCTTAGAAATTTATTTCGTGATAAAGTTTCTTAATTCCGTTTATTTAATTTTTAGTACATTTATTATTCTACCCCAGTAATCCATCTGCCTGTGCATATCCATATTAAAGAGGGACTGGATAAGAATACTTGCTGTGAACTAGTCCCCATGGGTTGGCATAAAAGTGCTCTCTCTTCACATATACCAGTTTGCTAATTACCCTCACTTTGAGCAGGAGAATACTAAAGCTGAGATTTAAGCCTTTCTCAGAATAATATTGTTCAAAAAGTTGTTGCTTTTTTTTAAAAAAAAAAAGAAATTCCTTAGCTGACTTCTTGTAGCAGCTCCCTCTTGGTGTTGTATGTCACGTCTATCTAGGATAATTTGAACTAACTCAAATGGATTTACTGTGGGTTTATACCACTGAGGACAGAACTATCATCATTTTGTCATGTCATAAACTGTTCTAAAGTTAATACAACCATATGGAGTTTATCACTGCAATCCAACCCCATCTCTTTGGAATATGGAGTAATGTTGGGGGTGATTTCCATTTGTTTAGAGAATCAGTAATGCTAACCCCTCCCTCAGGGCCTCTGTACAATATTTTGCAGTGAAATGTGAGAAATCTCAACATGTTATCTGAGTTGTAGGAAATTAATCATCTCAGATCCAACTGCTGTACAGCCATTTGTTTTCCTTTGTGGACTTAGCTCTACGGTAGTAAGATCCAATGGCTTTTAGTTAGTCTGGAATAAGTGCAGAGTAAGTTTGCATCTGTTGCAATATACCATGTAGGCATTTCTTGTGTGAAACAGAGATAGTCTTGATGTAAGCTTAATTTATTTGAGGTTTAGAATGGCATTGATTCTTTGGAGTCCATTCATCTACAGCAGTGGAACTGAAACTGCAATCAGCTCTTATGTTTGATACTTACTTCTCCTCTATGACAGCTTTCTATTTTTACAAAAAAATATTGCTGTGAGTCTAGGTAGAACTTCTGGCTGTGGAGATCTATATTATTGTGTACCTTATTGAATGTTGTCTTTGCAAATTTACGCAATACTAAAAGATACTTCCAACCAAATTTGGTTTAGAAATCTCTCTATGTAGTACACTCTTTACTGAAGATCCCTTTGCCTACAACAAACCTTCCTATTTTGCACACTGATAAACAGATCTAGCAATAGGATTATTAGCTCTCATCTTATTTCTGCTACTGCAAGTCAGAATTAATTTCACTGAAAACAGAATTGTATGGGTGTAGTGTTGGTATAAACGAGGTCAGAATCAAGTTCATAGTTACCATGGTTGGCTTCTTTGACATTTGTTTCTTAATAAAGAGAGGTGTTTTCTATATTTTCCAGATGATTATGCTTCCCATGACCAGGGATATTAGCAAATATTCAAAAAAATTTTGTGGTCTTTTAATTAAAAATGTCTCAATCCGTTTGGTAGTTAGGCACTGGAAAGTGAGAGAGCTACCTGACAATCCAAGCTAGTGATAGCATTGTGGATGAATTACAGAAGCTGGAATGGACATTTATTAACTTAAGACATTAAGATAAACTTTTCCTTCATTGTAAGTCATCCTGGGTGGTTGCTGTGTGTATTCTAGGTCTCTACCAAGATTGTTTAGTTATACCAGACCACAAGCAAGATCTGTGGATGGTGAGACACCACAAAGGGCTAAAAATCTGGAAATCTTTGAGTTGTGTGTTATCAGAAAAGGTAGGACTGCAGACAGCTGGAATTCAGAAGTGCTGTTGTTGGCAACAGCTGATGTAGATATGTCTCAAAGAATGGAAAGTCTTTCAAGCCATTAAGTAAAGATCTCAGGTTATTGCAGAAATAGAGAAAACCATTTTTTTTTCTCCTTGAACACTTTATCCATACTTAGAATTGTGCATAGACAGCAATTTTATTATTATTAAATAGAATTTTGTATTTCATTTGAGGAAGTACACATGCCAGTATACTGGCACATGCCATGAGGTAGATGAATGAAGGCATAACTTCTGTAGTCTCTTATCTAATATTTATGTTTAACAGTTGAAAACTGGAAATGATTCAGTGATAAAACTTGCATGGACATATGTAATAAGAAATTGGAACATTTTATTCTGAACAGTTTCCTTTTTTTTTTACTAAATGACTGAATTTCTCCCACAACTTTGAACAATCATGGAAGCCTCAGGTGGTCCATGACGTGCTTTGTTTGACTTAAATGAGAAATTGGGACCATTGCTATATAAAAAGCAAAACAACTGTGGAAAAGGAGGGAAAATACCAAGGGTGGCAACGGTGTCAGATGCATCATCTCTAAAGAATCTTTCAAACACAAGGCTTACCTTGCCCACATATTGAGTATCTGGACCTGTGTACTCCTCCAGCAAGAAAAATTGATTCCACATCCAACCACGCTTAGTGCGGTGCAGTGTTTTTCCACCATTCTCTGACAATCCTGTTATCCTTTCACTGTGTGAGTGCTTGTTAGTCCTTTTTTGGGATGGCATCATATGAATCACATGAAACATACAGCTCCAAAGCAAAACTGTCAAGAAGGAATAAGTCCTCATCATTTGCAGTAATGCTGTTAGCCTCCACTCCTCTAATAATTCACCAGAACAAATTTTTCAAATGTTATATTCCTCTTGTAAGTAGGACCTAGAGGATGGAGAAAAGTATTTGAGTAAGTTGCAATAATTTTGTTTCCCTAAAGCCATGGCCTTAGGGAAATAGGAATACCAATAGTCTAGTGATCACAACAATAACCCATGGAAATTACATATAACCATAAAAATAAAGACTAGTTGTATGTTGGAATATTTTCTTGAGACAACTACACACAAGAATTACTCAGAGAGTTATAAGTAAAATTCTTTAATGTCTGCTTCATCTTCTATTTCACTCTCTCACATTGTATATAGACATTAATTTTAAATACAATCCAAGTAAAAACTTCATCTGAAAACTTCAGCTATGAGCAGCATCATGACACTAATGAAACAGCCCAAATGATAAGAAAGCTTCCAACCTAATCTCTTCCAGCTCAGCCTGATGCTATCTTCCCTTACTATCTGTTCAGAATTGTCTGCAAATCTGAATTTTCGGTTACTTCATGATTAATACAACCCATTCTTCCTCTTGGCTAGCCCCCAATTGTCTAGAGGATCCACTTCTGTTTCTGCACAAAGGAACTCATAAGAGGAAATTTAAAGTATTATTGATAACTTCAACAGATTCCTTATTTAAGAAAGAAAAAGTACTTGTTAGCTAAGTTTCAGTTCATAGAAATCCTGCTGAGGTTAACAAAATTCGGCATTTGGGACAGAATTCTGCATTTGGGATGTATTTTATTTTTTGCCCTCCTGAATGATGGGAATTTTCATGATACAGAATCTTACTGTTATTATTATTTTTCTGAAACTTGCACTGATGTTTTGTGTAGAAGTTTGTGAACAACATTTAATCAAAACCAAAGTTTGTTTGGTTGGTTTTTTTTAAATCCATACTCTTTATTTGGCATTACAACTGAGGTGCCTGATGTCCTAGTCTTTTCCATAACCTTGTTTACCTGTCAAGCCTGCTTTTGCTTTAGGATATCGTTAGCTGAGCTGTCATATATTACAGAAGGCATAGGAAAACAATTGAGCAGTGAAGGTATCATTTGCTTTGGCAATCCTAGTCCATGAACAGTGATAGTGGCATGAAGCCACAACACCCAGAAATTTAGAATACTGAAATTTTGAAATTTTAAAAAACCACACACACCTATCCTCCTTTCTCCCACAACCCAAGATTACCAGCAGCTACTTTCACTTTGATTTTTTTTAGGGGAGGGGAAAGGAGTCTTTTTCTGTATAAAAAGATAGAAATTTTTGGATATAAGAAACTTTTTGTGAAAATTATTAGTCAGTTGAAAACCAAAACTATTTAATGGAAAATATTCAGTGAATTGTGCTCCACAGGCCTTAATGATTAAATTGATAGAATTGTGCGCTTGTGTGAAGTTTTCCTTAAAATTACGATATTCTGTATGATATCAGGATCTTAACTAGCGATCCTGAAGGAGGATCAAAGTCTTAGCATTTTAGTAACTTCAAACAGAGTTTTAGCTGAGCAAGAAGTGAAGGCTTGGAATATTTATCACTTTCTAACATCATGTTCAAAACCAAAAAGAAAACAATTTAATAGGTGTCAAATTTATGCAGAAGATCATGGATATAATGCAGGAAAACTCTTGTTTTCTTTTCCTTCCTTATTTTAATTGAAGAATCAAAGCACAAAGTAAATTAACTCTATTTGCATAAAATCATGCATGTACATAGATCTTGGCATATATTAGTGGATGTATTTTCTTTGAATTCTGTAGGTATACTCAAAATCTTGTTTTCTCCTGTGTAATGCTCAATATGCTCCTGTTGCATGCAGAATGGCAAAGGGGAGCTCTCCTGTGGCTAATTTAACACCAGTAAATTTTGACGTTAACTGGAAAACACGTTGCCTACATCATGATCTTGCCTTGTGATTGAAACTTACTGGATACAGATCAAAAGAAAAAAAAGTCCTCAGCCAATCTTTTATCCATGTCTAAATTTGATGATTCTAATTCCCTGTATAATATAGACTGAAGTAGTTTTTATCACTGAATAAGAAAATTTATCTTTGTAGACCATAAGACATGATCATCCAGATCCTCAAATCCAGCCCACTGCACCGTCCGAGGCAGATTGCAGGGCCTCTTCAGACTTTGTAAATTAGATCCCAGTTAAGGTATTGTAGAATGAAAGTAAACAACAAAAGGAACTACTTTTGAAAATACTGTACTCAAAAGGCAGATTATCAAATTTGTCCAATGGCTCTGAACTCTCTTATCCCTTCTTGAGGTGTGTCCTCAAAGAGTGCTCTTTCACAGCTGCAGTACAGCACTTTTTCTTGGCCTGTAGTTCAGAAATTCATCTTGCATACATTCTGAATGAAAACATGTTCAAATATTTATATTGATCAAATTTGGGATTTGATTGCTTTTGCTTTGTATATGAGTGATGTGTTGCTACTTAACTATTTGAACAGATTTTATGTTTTTATATATTTAAGGTCATGACTGATTTATTTCTCTAATTTCTTGGAACATATCAGGTCTTCTGCATTAAAACAAAACAAACCACAAAACAAACAAACAAACAAACAGCCCTGAAAACTACACATGTATTTGGCAAAATTTTAACACATAGTGAATCTATGAAACTACTAAAAATCCTAAGAATATACTTTACAAAACCTCTAAGGCTTGGAAGACTGCTGTGAAAAATAAGTTATCCAAAAATGTCAAGCAGTTTAAGTTTTCTTTTCAAAATGTTGTTATTTCAAAACTTAGACAAATCTAAGACTCAGATGATTTAATCTGGTTTATTTTTACTCTTATTTGAAACAGGGGGAAGGATAGGGGACATCAATATATTTTCATTTTGCCATTTGGAGATGTGTGATTGCATGTTCAGTTTTGTGAGAATTTCCAATGGAAATGAAATTTCAAATTTCAAATGCTTCACTTTTGCTTTTTCAAAACTACACTTTTTAAATTTCCTGACATTGCTCTCATTCCTTTCTGCCCAAAGACTATTTGCCATACTCATTCAAATGCGTAAGATGTTTATACTACTCTTTCCTTTGCACTCAAATTAAAACTTCAAGGTGGTCATTGACTTATGCATCTTGTCTCATAGTCAGCTGTTCAAATGGGTCAGGAGCTGTGTTTGGTAGACTCGGAAGGTGTCCTTTAATGCCAAAACAAGGGATCCTGGTGTAATCTGGAAAAGTAAGAGCAGCTATTCAGGGCACCACAATGCACTGTGCACAGATGCTCTGAGCCTGCTATAAGAAATTATTTCTGTGCAAACACCATTTTTTTAACACAGTTTTTTTTCTTCCAGGAATCTAGGTTCCCATATTTTATCCCAGCCAGTGCAGAATTTAATGAGATTGTTTAAAATGTGTGGTTTTCTGTGTAGTGCTGCCCTCTACTGATTTGCTTGCTAATTAACAGAAGGACTTTACTACTACTGAGAGGAAAGGCAATAACCTTCATGTAAAAAAGAATAAGACTAAGTCTTTGGAATGACTAGGCCTATATAGCCTATTATTTCCCGGTTTTGACATTTACAATAGTTGGACGTATTAGGTGTAAAGAGAGAGTTATTACTCTGGATCAGTCCGGATCTACTGAACATTATAGTAAACATCTAATCTGATTTCTTCTAAAAGGAGCAAAGATCTTAAGTCTGAAACCAGAGAGAAGAATTTTAATGGGTTTTGTTATAAGTAACTCAGCAAAATTATATACGTAATCTCTCTCGCTTCACTTCTGCTTCCACCATTTACTCAGTACAACAGTCAATTTAGTGTTCTTTTCAAACAATGGAAAATGGTCTTCTTCCTAGTTACATTGGAAACTTCCTTTAAGATGAGGTATTCATGTATTAAATATTTTAACATCCCAAATTGTGCAGAGCCTGCATTCTTTCCCCGCTTTGCAAATCAGAGGGTCTGAGTGGAGGCAATAAATGTTTTTTATTTTTACAGTTTGAGGGATCTGTGGTAGTAGACTAGAACTGTTACAGTTTCTCCTTGCAGTAAGGATTCTGGTATCAGAATCCTACAACGGTTCCAGGTAAATGAATTATCTCTGTATGAACAACATTATTCTCCTGAGCACATTAGCAACTGGAAAAATGTATCTTTTAAAGTCCTTTTCAATGTAAAATATTCTATTTAGATTCTTCAGGTGTAGTGTGAAATAAGCCCTGCTGGGATCAATAGCAGGCATTTGTTAGCAATGATGCCAATTTAAATGTTTCTATAGCAATTGCCATGGCAATGTTTTTAATTAGTGCAGCACAGTCACTCAGAAGCATGACATGAATAAAGGCTAACCTTCGGCAACTTGATAATGTATCCCACATTAGTTTGTTTCATTTGTTAATAGTGAAGTAAAATTCTGTTCTAAAAGAAAAAGGACGTAGTGCTCGTGTATAGCTAAAAATAGCAGAGTTAACTGCAGCAGCAGTGCTTCATATTACGCTCACTAATCTTTAAATAGAAAGGATGCAACTGATGTTCAGGATGATCCAAACAATCTGTAAAACTAAAATATGTAGTTTAACAGGATATAGCAAGTATGAATCTTGTGTAGCCTGCATGCATGGAAGTGGTCTTACTGACTTTGGCTGTGTTTCTTTTGAAAAATCTGAATGTAGCTTTAATCTACCTAGCCTGAATACTAAGAACAGTGAAGCTGTAGAAACAAAAGGCTATAAACTGCACACTGCCAGCAATAATACCAAGACACAACTAGAGGCTAGGTCTGTGCCACTGTAGGTTCACTTTTATTACTCCCCTAACTAATTAAAGATAGCCCAGGTATGCATACACATGCTTCTCTTTGACAGCAGCCCTCAAATAGTCTCTGAGTGCAGTCATCCTACAAACATGAATATAGACTGTGGATGTGTTATCGATGTCTGACGTTCAAAAAGCAAGCTCCTTTTGTTTTCTTCTTCCTAATTTTTTCCTTCCCTCTCCCCTCTTCATAGGGTGGGATTCTTTACGATGGGGTTGAGGGTAACATTGAAAGGATGGAAAGAAAACAGCCAATGTGCATCTTGACTGACCTCCTGTGCTGAACCTGGGAGGATCATTTTCATTTATTTCTATGTAAGATGAAGTAGTTTTTGAGGGATTCCCAAAACTTAAGGGACAGATTTTTGACTGATGAACACCAATTCTTTGCGTTCAAGTACTCAGATCCCATTCAGGCACAGAAACATGGGCAACACTAAAAAAGAAACACTTCCCCACTCAGCAGCTCCTGCTGTGAATGGTTTGGAACAGATTTTCAGAACTGCTTTTTGTCCATTGGGTTGCTGATCCATTCAGCAGTATATACAGTGGAGATAAGCTTAGCTGAAAATTTTTCCAGGAAACAGATGAAGGCAGTTCTTTACGTCTGGGACACCAGTGCAGGTTTCTTTAGCTACATGAGTCAAGGAGTCACACGAATATAAATAAAGTTTTAGGGAATGTGAACGAATAGCAATTTGTATTGGAATGTCTGTTGAATTAATGTCTTTAGGCAAATGAATCTATGGTTTGTAGGTCCATTATAAGAAACATTTATCTTGCTGTGACAAGAGAGAGTTAGCATTTATTTTAGAGTTTTGCCAGCCTCTTGGGCACGTACATTGGAGACACTGGTCCAAATTCAACTCAACATGGCTTGAGTCACCATCTCTATAGCACTCACAGTGAGTAACGCCAGTTCCCCAGGTGGGTAGATCTGGCAAGAGAATATGTTGATTCGTGTTTGGACAATCCCCACTGGCAAAGACTCGTGCAGAGACACAGCTGTGATTTAAAGCAACTGTCCCTGGGCAGTGAAAATACCATCTGCCCTTCTCTGGAGCAAGTCTTTTCCGAGATGCAGATGAAACTGTTTCTGGACTCTTTCTCCCCCAGCCATCCTTCCATCAGCTAGTGAATGAAGCCTGCAGCACTTCCAACCCATCCTGTATACAGGTCTCTTACTTGTTAGCAACATTATTCGATGAAGCTAAAAAGAGACTTTTAAAATATCTACCTCTGAGGCAGCAACTCACTGGATTGCAAAAGCGAAATGTGTATTTTCACATTAAAAAAAAAAAGAAGACCCTTTTTCTCCAATAATGAACCTTTTTACAGGATCTGCTTTTCATCAACATGAGGGGAACTAGGAAATATAGCACTTGTAAACCCTTAATGCAAGGCCTTTTGAAGATATTCTTTTGATCTTTAGTATCGATTTTTCTCCACAGGGAACACATTTCACTCTTATCATATAATGAAGCTGCATTATGTGTTTTTATACCACACCTTATTTACAAATGCAACACATTCATCACATTCATGGTTTTTAAAGAATAGCCTTCAGAGACAAGAGGGAAAAAAAAATGCTGTCATCAAAGCAAAATTCTTCCTTTCTTCTCCTTTCAAATTGTCTCAAGTTCTGTCACTCATAAACTGATTGGCTGTACTTTGATATTGATACCCTGCAATATTTAAGGTATTTTTTGTGGTTTGTTTTTTGGGTTTTGGTGGGTTTTTTTGTTTTTCTTTTTCATAAACAGCATAGCCCTCTATCTGCCTGATACAAAACAAAGCAGTATCTGGAGGTGTAGGCCCCTATTTTCCAGACACATCAATTCTCATCAGTCTCTCTGCATGAAGCAGATGAGATTCACCTATGCCAGCACTGTTAATGACAGGACGTACTTACCAGTTCTCCTGATAACTGGGACTACGTGCTTTTGCCAAATGTCTTTTTCTTGCTGCTTTATTATGCAGCAGTCCACTCTGGTCACACAGCTAGGTCCTAATGAAGCAGTCTGAGATTCCATGTCAGGTGCCTCCTACCTCTGCAATATCTCCTGAGCATAGCATGTACCAGGATGAGAGCTTGCTAAACTTTCTGAGTCTACAGCTTGTATAATGGCCCAAGAGATTGTTAAAAGCCAGAATTTCTTGGAATAAAGACATCTTTAAGCTAGTATTTCCTAGACTTTTAAAAACCATTAATCTCTTCCATCCTCCCTTTTTTTGCTCATGTATTTCTGAGTCGTTAGAAATCTTGTTCTTATAGAGAAAGATTGTGAAAATCAGACTTAATTACTGCCTGCAAGGGAATATACATTCACTTCTCTGGACTGGAAAAACTCAGTTGCTGACCAATTAAAGGTAGTTAGCAGATTTGGACTGGTAATTGCAGCCCGTTGTTGCTGCTTCCTTCCTGAAGGAACTGAGCAGCTGCTGAATGCTGTCATTTATCAGAGCTCAACCCTCTTTATGCCCTTCTGCTGTCTCCAAGGGGATCACAAAATCAAGACAAGTCTCATCCTCAGAGCTGAGCAAGCCCCTTGCAAGCATAGGACTTTGTGCACAGAAATAGTGCATAGGTTTAACATAATTTTTTGCTATTTGTTATGTGAGTTAATCTGAAAGGAGTCTGATGCAGCTGAGGCTTCAGCTTTTATTTCCATAATAAACACCCTGAAACACCTACAAGTGGTAATTCTGCTACTTACAGGAATAATATAGATCTCAGAAATATAAAGTCCAATGATTTTCCTTTTTCTTATTTCTAGGTCTGAATCTCTTCCTTAAAAACAAAAAACACCCCCCCCAAACAACCAAAAAAGCCCTTCACGTGCATCTCATTTGACCTCATTAATGAAAGACAAATGCAAAACATGAACAAATTCTAAATAAGTGTAATAAAATATTGCTTATTCTCTTAATATCCTGATAGTCCAAGATGAGGATGTCTTCAAGCAGCAGACATCCATGATAGTGTGTAAGCATGGAGAAGCATATAATGATTTTTCTCCTCTATGTTTTCTCAGTCTCCGAATATTCAGTATTTAGTAATCCCCAATAGATTACCTTTGTCATGACTTTCTCCATTTTTGCTTTGAAACCATATAAGTTTCTAGGAGCCACAACATTCTGCAAGGAGACTCAGAGTTTAACACTCTTGTGAAAAGAACTCTTTCTGTTTGTTTTTGAACATTGTAACTGACAGCTTCATTAGACAACAAGTACTGTCATTGGAAGCCACAGTAAATAGTCATTCCCTCTTCACTCTGCCACTGATGAATGTATAGACTTAAATCAACTTCTCCTTCACTTGTCTCTTTTCCAAGGTGAAAAGTTCTGGGACTGCCTGCTTAATCATTCCTTGTCTGGAACCAGTGCCATACTTTTGTTTGTACCTGTAGCCCTCCTCTGAATCTCTTGCATTTTTTTGGTGTATCTTTTGAGGTTGGAGATCATGATTTGTTGCAGTATTCAAGCTGCAGGATCTTCATGCATATGTAGACAGCAGCTTAATCACATTCTCTACTTAATTTCATCATGATACATAGCATTGTTTGCTTTTTTTGACTGCTGCAGAGCTCTGGGCTAATGTTTTTCTGTTATTATCTATTGTTACATTATGGTGTTGTTCCCCAATGGCAATAGTCAGACTTAATTGTTTTAAACATAAAAATCTGGGGTTTACCACGTGTGTGGCTTCATAACAATTTCACCATCCATCATTTTGGTGTCCACTCACTGTATTGCATAGACTACAAATGTATATATAGCAAACTACTATAGTTATTAAACCATTGTAAGGTAGAGACTGGTTGTCATGGCAAGGCTCAAATCTATATGGCTAAACTCTTTTTCTCTTCCCTGCCTCCCTCCAAAGCTGGGTTACCATGTCCATATCATCTATGAGAAATCACCCTGGGCTCGGCCCTCAAACACTGTCAGGAATTTTCTGGGAGACTGCCAGTTGGTACAGGCTAAACTGATGTTAGGGACTATAATAACAGTGAAATGGTATAGACAATTACAAAAAGCATTTTTGTAAAATTGCAAAAGCCAGTTTCCTTGCCAGGTGAAGTATATCAGTATAATCATTCTTACAAGATCATTTTGCAAGCTTTTGCAAAGGCCCCTTAGCTTTATTATGCAGAATGTCACTTACAAAGTTTTTCACCTTGATATTCAGACCTGTTTTCAGTTTATTTATGAGTATGTTGAACAGTGGTGGCCGTAGTACAAATCCCTGTGGAACACTACAACAGACCTTATTTCAATGTGAAAACTCTTTATTTACTTCTTCCTGCTGGTTCCTGTCATTTAATCAATTATTGATATGTGCAGGGACCTTCACTTCTAGCTCATGGCTGCTTAAGAGCCTTTAGTGAGTGGCCCTGTCAAAAGCCTTCTAGGACAGCTAGATCATATCAAAGAGGTCAAAGCTATCCATATGCTTGATAACTCTTTCAGAGGACTCAAATAGGTCTGTGAGGCAGGACTTGTTTTCCAAAAACTATACTGATTTTTCCCCAGTATGTTATGTGTCCAACAATTATATTCTTTATAAAAGTTGCTAACAATTTTACTGGTTTGGGCCTCAGACTTTGTCCCTGTGACTTGTCCATGGTAGAACTGAAACTGGTTTCTAAAAGTTGGCATTGCATTTGATACCTTGCAACCCTCAAGTATCAAGAAAGTTGAAGTGAAAAGTTGAAGTAAATAATGAATATTTCAGCAGTTTCATCACTGAGATTTTTAAGATTCCTGATAGTATGTGTGAAGTCACTGCCATTTATTATGACTTGGAATCCTTCTGTACTGAAATTAGATCTTCTGAGAGCTCCCTAGTTAAATAAATAATAATAATAATAAAATAATCTGTCATTTAATCCTTAAGGGTTTATAACCCTTTCTGTTTTCTCCTGAAAACTGTGACAAATGAACCACTAGAACCACACTACTAGCCACAAGCATAGTACTGATGGTAAAGTTTTTCATGGAACTTCCCAAATAAGTTTTCATTTTTTAATTATAGCAGTTTGTTAAAATCAAAATGTTTCCCCAGCCTCTGATGAAATGAAAGAAAGGGTATCACACAGATACATGGCACTGGGCGTTGGGTGTATATGCTGTTCTAGTGGAACCCCTTTCTGCTATTTGTTTCCTAAGGGTTTATGCTCTCTCCCAAGAGCTAGTAGCCGAGATGTGGTCAGTCAAACTCTCTCTGGTGTTTGATGGTCGTGTGGAGAAGAAGCCCACCAAAGAAGTCTGATCAGTAGCTCAGAGTTTGGCTTCCATGCTCGATTTCATATTGAAATTTTGATTACTTAAAGTTTTAAAGCCCTCTGGGGAAAGAAATCCTCTAAAAAGGAATCCTTTCTTTTTTTTTTTTCCCCTGTTGAGGTTTCAAGATTTCCTATAGTATTTCATGAATTTGCCCTCCTCAAATTTCTACCCTTAGTGCAGACTTTATATGTGATTTAGTGTTACTACCATGATAGGCAACTTTAGAAGACTTCAGACCCATCTGGAACTGAGTCTAAAGATGGGGAAATATGTCATCTGCATATGCATTTAATCATTTAATCAAGTTCTGATGAGACTGAAGTTGTTATTGCTGATACCAACTGCTTTCCTATTTGGTTCCTTTGTCTCTAGCAACCAGAAACAGAAATAACTAGTTTATTTCTCTTAAGATACTAGTTAGCTTTCAAATGACATATGGTATGTTTCCTTTAGTAAAATCTGAACCAGACTTGAGAGTTTAATAGTCTATATCTCAGTATGAATTCCCAGAGCATGCAGATTTTCATATGATTTATTTGGATTAATTCAAAACACACATAATAACTTTCAGATAACATTCCAGAATTTCCCCCTTATATTTTCCTGCCCTTTTCATTAAGACTCTTTAAGAAGCAGAAGATGTAACTGCATGAAACCATGTTATATGGTTCCAGTTTCAGAGTGAAAAAGAGTAGAAATATGCCTGAAAAAAAGTTGATATAACAAAGCATTTGCTTTATGTTGTCCACTCTAGAATTTTTTGTCTAGCTTTGTCCAAAATGGCAGGGCATAGTTAAGCTTTAAAACTTTCTCGCATACTCAAATGCCCACAACTATCTCTCTTCCTTCTTGCATTTCTAAAAGATGAAGGAAAAAGGTATATGAGGGACCATAGCTATGTTTGGGTTCCATACTGCTAAGACAACTCATAAAATATCTGGCTTCATAGAAACAAAATAACTCAATCACATAACAGGAAAAAAGGAAGTGCATAGTTAATCTGTACATAGGAATCTGTATGTCAGTCACTTTTTTTTGATCTTTTCTTGGTTTATGTAGGAATAGATATTTTACATGAAACAAATTTATACTTCCTACAACTGAATTTCCTCCCTTCTTTTTATCTTTGTGATTCTGCAATCATTATTACAGCCAAATTTTGATGTAATTTTTTAGTAGTATGGCTGGAGGTACACAGTATCAGTTAGTGAAGCAGTTTCATTACTGCTGTAAATAAAGTGTGCTAAATTGCCCTTTTTTTCCTAACACTGAAGAACTGTCATTATATGAACTATCCACAGGCTGTTCTTCATGGAAAAGAATGAACCTTCAGCTAAATCTCATTACTACAGTGTTAATGTTAAAATAAACATTTTATAGTGACTAATAAATAGAGTGAATAATAATGATCCAGCATAGTCAAATGCAATTGTCCTATTGCAACTCTGGATGCTGTGAAGGGAAAGCATTCTCTAATGGTATAATTAAGATGGGTATCATGATATAACAATTTTAGGTCAGTTGATATAAATCCAACTGATTTTTTAATTGTATAGCACAATATCTTAATGAATGTTGAGGAATGGCTATTTTTAGTAAAGAAAGCCTGTAGAACAATTTATTTATATATACCTGCCTAACATCCATATTTTATACAAAGGTAATGAGAAAGCATAGGAAGGATTTTTGAGTGAAATAGTCTGTCTTCTAGCTGACACAGCTGAAGTCATTGAATAGTGCTACTGAATTTTTCATGAACGTTTTTTGCCAAAAACTTTATTTCTAGTTGTCTCACAGCAGCATACATGGAGACATGGAGAAAATTGAACCTGTTGTGTAATGTGGAATTATGCCTAGATATTAATGCAGAAGAATGGTGGCATGCCTCCAATACTTGGGAAGGCAGAATCCAAATTCAGAATTAAATACATCTATAAAGCCAATATTGTTTGATTACTAATCCTACATTAGGAAAAAAATCTTAAACCATAGGAGTTTAGGCTCTGTCAGGATTCACTATTATTTGTTGATTGATACCTTTCAACAATTTTACTCTTTCCTCACGTTTCCCATCTAATAAAACCTGTTTTATTTTACAGGAATGATGGGGTATTTTTTTCTTCTAAAACTGTTATATGCTAGATGTCTTTTAATTCTTCAAGGGTATGTTAAAAAATTTCCTGAAGCCAATGCATATAAGTCTGTGGACTTTCAGCTAGGTCATAATTATGCTGAAGATTTTAAAAGAGCAATCCAAATGACCGCTTATTTTATTTTTCACTCACAGTTTCTAATGAAGTAATAATAGCGTAAGAACAAAATTTGCTCCTTTCTGGTCACTTGTCCAGCGAGTAAGTTAGCTGAAGTGCTTTCTGTCAATCTTGTGTTTATTCTTCTTCATTTTGTATTAATGGCACTGCTAAAATAAGGAGCAATCCATGAAAGAATTCGATATTCCAGTTTTTACAGGTACTTGATAGACTAATGCTTAATGTATTTCAAAAATATTCGAGCTACAGCCCTAGCTGGGAAATACATGTCTATTTTATGGAATGTAGAGATCTGCAATATAATTGCATTTTGCAAGAAACTTACAAAAAGCTTGTTTTTATTGGCTGCATTTGTCACTGTTAAGCAGAATCTGGGGGAGAAACAGAGAGACTTGTGTTATTTTTTTGTTGTTAAGGACATGGTGAGTTTTCTTATTGTTGCATACTGGATATGTGCTATCCAAAAGAGGGAGCCATAACATTATACTACATCTTTCCACTTTATGAGACCATGAAACTGTATACATCTTTTATTCCTTTTTCTTAATTGTACTTAAGGATGATTTTTGCTCTGAGTTTTTTTAGTTTTATATGAATAAGCAATATAGTTCAGAACTAGATAATACATGCTAATAATCTTATTTGAGCTGAGTGAAATGGTTGTACTGAAGTCAAATATGCTTAAACAAGAGAAAAAAAAATCCTGTCATTAAAAAAAAAAAGTCAGAGCAATTTATCTTGCTCTTGATTCCACCACATGCCTTTTCACCAGTTTTGAGCAAAGAGTTTAATCTCTCTATACTCATTTCCCACCTTATGAAATGGGAAATATATATATGTAACTATCAAAGAAGAGTGCTTAGGTATTTGCTAAACACACTTCAATTGTTTGCCTCTGTAAAAAGTGAGATCAACATAAAATATCACTCTTAATAACTGATGTCCAGTTCTATGAAACCTTTGCTTGGAGGAACACAGTACTCATAAAGGCGTTACCCATATTTTGGAAAGCATGGACCGCATTGCCTTCATATGTGAAAGGTCAGTGGACTAGAATGTACCTGAAGGCGTAGAACAGAAAAGCGTGGAGCGATCAATAACACTTGCATAACTTCCGTAATTTCTTTAGAGCATTCTCTTTCCCTCTTCCTGATAGTTCTGTGTACCACATGGGGAGTCCAGCACACCCCAGTAAGCCTATGTGAGGAGGGACTTTTGGTATTTTTGGCATCAGAAGAGCACTGATAGTTGTTTAATCCCTTTCTAATCTTTTTGAACTAAAGTATAGGTTTGATTTGCCTGTTGCTTTACAAAAAAAGCTCTCTTGCTGGTTTGGCTATGAACATATCTCATTATTTGGTAGTGCTGTAGTTGGCAGAAAGTAATGTTACTGTTGGTATAATAGACCTATTTGGTAAACAAGAAAAGAATGGCTAAGTTAAAACCCTAGAGATGCAAGTCCACATACAAATTCTGCGGCTGAAAGCACATATGCTCAAATAGATCTGAAATGTTATATGAAACGTGAAAATATATGTTACTCCTTGTATGGAATGTGATTTTTTAATTGTTTCTGGTATTTTTCTTTCTTACTCCTAAGTAAAATTAAACATCATAGCCTATATATGCTATATTATCTAAACCATTACATCTTTTTTTCTTTTTTTTTTTTAGTGAAATGAATGCTGAGTAAATGAGAAAAGAGGAAGGCGAGTGTAGGGAAGGGAAAGAGTAGGTGTACTGAGGAGGAGAGGAAAGAGGAGAAGAGAGGATACAGACACTTGAGAACAAAAAAAGCTGCAGGAAAGGAGGTTAAGTGTTCTTCAGAGAAGTGTATAAAGTTAAATGTGAGCATTCCATTCATGGCATATATTTGTTAGATAAAGTTTGGATGCCCATTAGAATCACTGTTTTCATTTACTCAGTTCAAGAAACATGGATCTGACTTTTTCAGAGCTACTGAGTGTCAACAGGTCCAGGAATTAAACTAGTTTTATAAATGCTCAGCAACTCTGAAAATAATCTATGTTACCCTGAGTCTATTGTTTTATTTCTTTTGAGATCCACTAAACCTTTCTGTCCCTAGCTTTTTCCTCACTGGAGACATGCGTAATAGTAGTACTTTCTCCATGTGTTTTAAGACCCGCTGCTACTTTTTGTGGAACTTCAAAGATACACATCTGAGAATAAGCATTGTTAACGGAAATCAGTATTTATTACAGTGGTATCTGAAGTCACCTAAAAGTTTCTACTGCAATATAATATATAGATAATTTTTAGGAAAACTTCTTTGTTATTGGGGTTATGCTAAATTTTAACAGTGACTCCAGTGCAAAGTAGACAAGTAGGACTGCAACTTTTCTTTTGACAAAAGCAATCAAATGAATAAAGCAGAGAGAATAAACATTCCACCTTAAAATAGTTTAGGTGAACATCTAGGCAGTTTCTTCTTCACTCTGAAATTCTTTAGATAGTTTTTGCTTATCACATATCTCTTCATCACATAAGGTTAATACAGCCTATGATGCACCTTGTGGGAACAGCTTGTGACTTGCCCTCCCAATAATTTGCTCCAACAATACATTTGAACTTGAAACTTGAAAAAAGAGAAGAACATTTACAGCTGTTTATGTTCAACAAGTTATTATTATTTGTTAAGAGTTGTTCACCTTTCATAATTTACCCTCATTACCAGTAATTTCCAAAATTTCCTGTAAAAGAGAACTTCTTTAATTGGTATATTTTAAAATTTATGCTTTTCCATTTCCATCAATATTTCATGAGCTTTTATTATATTGCCTCACAATATGTAAACAGCTTTCCACTTCACCACTTCTGGTGGGACGTGGTATGCTTTAGTAGTTACCACAAAATAATAAAACCCCTTTAATTATTGAAGGCCTTTGTTATCTAATAAAAAATTAAATACTTTATCTTAACTTCCAGATTGAACCCCCCTCCCACTTGTGTTATAATGAAAGTGAATAATTTTGCACGGAAGTTAATTTCATAAAATAAAAAACCTAATGTTATCAGTTGCCATTAAGTCATCATAACAGAAATGATGAGTTTGAGGTTAAACTTATTTTTTGATCTTTAGCTTTCCCTTTTAGTCTTGATGAATAAATAAGAAAATACATTTGTTAATAGCAGCTTGCAAGTGTTGAAATTATAACAGACAATGCATTGAAAAATATACTACATGTGAAACTTTCCTCATTTGGATGTGAGCCTTGTGAATGCAATTAAAAATAAAAGTGCTTACTCCAGACATACTTTTACTTTCTGTTTACCCTGTTGGCATTTGAAAATATGTTCATGTTTTCTCCAATTATGTTCGCTGAAGTTCTTTTATGTGCCATCAGGCCTACTTCGAATACTCCACTACCAAGTCAAAAACACTCATATTTCAATTTATTGCTTTGTTTAATCATACAAGTCCTCTGTAATGCAGCGAATTACCATTAATACTTAATTACTGGGTTTTTTTAACACAGGTTGTATCTGCTAGACCAGCCAGGTTAGCTCAGTTGGTTAGAGTGTGGTGCTAATAATGCCAAGGTACAGGTTCAGTCCCTGCTCACTGCAGGGGGGTTGGGCTCGATGATCTCTCAAGGTCCCTTCCAACCCAAAGCATTCTATGATTCTATGCACCTACGTTAAAAAAGGTGGTCTTAATAAGAATTTAGTTAGTTACTTCATAGTTGGAATTCCCAATTTCTGGTGATTTATCTATGACACATACAATTATAATTTTGTTTTTTCTTTCTGAAAGCCAATGTATTCTGGATTTTTCTGATGTGTTTATTTCAGTATCGTCTTTATTTTTGGCATGTATTCAAAGCTTAAGTCTGGTAAGGCACTCTATTTCCATTCTTCTTTCCTCCATCAATTACACAGGACATTATTTCAATAAGCAATTAATCTTTGTAAGGTGGTTTGGTTTTTTTTCTCTTTCTTACATGCACTGTATTTTCTCTGCTCAGGTGTGCGTAATATTGTTCATATTTTTTGCTGTTCTAGTCTGCAGGAAATTTTAGAACTTTCTTCCAAGTCATGTAAGTCAGTAAAAAGATTTTGCTAACTTTGGTGGCTTACAGTTAGTTTTTTGTTGCATTTCTGTAGTTTTTCTACTTTTCATCTGGCTTTAGTTACATAGCGTCTCTGTCTTTTAATGACATTTTCTTTAATGATATATGCATTTTAATTCCTTCTAAAGCAATGGATTCTTCAACACATGTTACTAATGTATACATTTGATTTTGATCTTTTAAACCAAAGATTTCTTAGCCCTGTGTATAATTTTAAAATCTGTACTGCATGTTTGTCTTTTGTTCCAATCATGCAGTACTCAATTATAACTTTGTTTTATTAGATAAAATATTTTATTACTTTCATGAACAGTATATTCACAGTATTCTATTTATTTCATTTTAAGCTATACTGAAATCATATTTCAATCTCATCTTGACAGCTGAACAAGCTATACTTTCCCTTTCTCTCCCAGACCATGCAGAAAGAAGCCTCTTTACACTATCTGGATTTTTCTCTAACTTTATCCTCTGATGTATCAGGAATCAGTATTTGTTGGCATTTTGCAATACTGTTTCCTCTGACATTTACCTTGCAAAGAACGTGGAGTTATTCCACTTATTTGTTTGAATACTGATGACATATTTGCAGAAGATAATGCCTTTTTAAAAAATAATTATTCCTTTTTTCATGTATTTTATGTAAATTGGCTTTGTCATATAATATTATGTATCTGCTCACATTATATTCAGATGCACATTACACAAATTAATGTGGATTCTGCACATATACCAACCCCTGTGCAGGAGGGAGGGCATGAAGAGGTTGGAAAGAAAAAATTCTTATAATTTAACATTAGTCTTGATTACACAATAGTTGACCATTTCCCCCCTAGTTTGGTTGCTATTGCCCAGCCTGCAGGCTCTGGTGTGGGTCAGGCACTTCAAACATTCCTGAACAAACTGGTGCTCAGCTGTGTAGTGAATTCTGCTCTTTCTGTCCCTTTGCAGCTCTCAGGTCCTCTGCTCTGCTTATTAATGACCAAGACAGTATTTCCTCCCTTTATAAAGATTGAATCTAAATGTTACCAATGTCCATTGGAATAATTATCTAGACAATGCTGAGATTTCCATCAGGACTATGTGCACTTCTGTTGTTTACCTGGAGCTTATACTTAACTGTTTCCATAGAACACTTTGAAATACTTTGTTGTAATTACTGACTGGTAATTGGTAATTTCTGAGGGCACCACATGAATATCAATTTACTTGGTCTCTAATACAACACTGATCATCTTTCAGTTCAGTCATAGTGAGATAGAACCGTATCATTACGAAGAGACTAGGTATGATACGCTAATATTTTTTGTGTAATTTTCTCAGGTTCTAGTATTTCTTCTTCAAGATTTAATTTCAGTATTTTATTCTGTGCTCAGTGAGAAAACCTGCTATTCAAGTTAGTGTATTTTTTTTTACGAAACAGTAAGCTATGACTCTGTTTATACTCTCCTGTTGCACCAGTAATTTAACAGGACTTCAAATTCAGTAGTAAAACTATTCATTTATTCTTAGCTGTAGCTAAAGACAAAACTTGAACTTATGCAATGTAGACTTATATCCATGCAAGCTTCTGAAATTGTTAATAACATATTAAAACTAGAATGGTTAAAACTTCTCATTTTTAAAACTGCACTGTCTGTGCCTTCCTGTCTATTCTGTCCTTCAGATTTATTAGTGATATCAAAATCACAACAAAGTATGAATAAAAAATTTTCCACTTTCAAGTCCTTTCACAAGCTCTCCCTTTGTGTGCCTCCAGTATTTGCAGTATATGAACACAAGGTTACTTAGGCCACATATCTTTTTTTATAAACCTCAAATCTGTTGAAAATGCAGTAGACAAATATTGTTCTAAGTTGTTTTCTTTTTTATTACTAAGGTTCTCAGACACTACAAATATTATCCTTCAGGAAAGTGGGATTCTGTACAACAAATTTAAGCCTGCTTGTAATTGGCATATAGATTTTCATATGGGTCTCTTAGAAATAGACTCCTCAAAAGTCTGCTGACTCACAGGGTAGAAAACACTCACTTACAACAGTGTATCCCTAGTGAGCTAGGTAGTGTTGTGTTGTTCTATGAGAACTGGGTTCACTGTCTTTAATTTACAAATGATAAAATGACTTTCACTTAAGTAATAGGCAATATTTTCCATGTTGGGGGGATGCAGAAATATTATTAATAATTCTATTAGTTAATTATTGCAATTTTTGCCAGGCAGTCACTATCAGTGGACATAAATACGATAGAAGATCATATAACTTGCAGGTGGCCTGATGAATGACTGCCCTAATAGTACGACAAACCGTGGATGTCAAGTGATGTAGGTGCATGTACTTAGGCCACGTTGGATCTTATCTTTAGCCCAGTCCCCAGCCTTTCCTGGAGGTCTCTTAATGATGCAGTACAGATATTAGTGATTGTTAAGACCTTCTGAATCTTTCATTGTTTGAATATCAATAAAGTGTTAAGACAAACATGATGGTGACATTAGTTCTTTTGGACAAGAGGTCAATGAGACTTGGAGTGAGGGGAAGGACCTTTTCCTCCACTTACTAAAGCAATTTGGGTCTCCAGAGCAAAGGGAAAGGATATTTTCATTCATATATCACCCCATGGTGGAGAGTATCACCCTCTTTTTCCTTGTGTCCCTCAGAATGACGACCACTCAGAAACCTCTGTCCCCTCTGCTGTCCTCTCTTCAAACTGGCAAGTCTCTCTGACCCCTAAAAACTCAATAGTCCTCCAGCTCAAACTGCAGCAATGACACAGAAAGGCCAGTTTCTCCAGAAGGCAGTGAGGCCAGGCACTAGAGAGGGGTACAGGGTATGAGAAGAGACAAATGTTGGAAATATTGTAATACTGCTGTCATTCCGGCAGATAATAATTTTTGGTAATTAGCATCATGTAAATTAAGATTCTACTGGGATCATGAAGTATTCCTGCTCACTAGCAGATGCACTCTGTAAAATCTGAATGCACCTGACTCTCCCTAGTAAGTCAACTCCAATTTTTTAATTATACTTATTTATGCCCATAAATACATATATATATACACATAAGTAAAGCATATGTATGTTCTTGCATTTAAATATTGAGGGTTTTTTATACTGATTATGTTTAAATTTCTTTCACATGGAATTTCATAGAACTGTGGACAATAAATAAAATGAACACTGACAAATACTTCTTATTAAATTTTCAGTGAGATAAACTGCAAGTTCTAACATCTCTTCCTAGCATTAATGAATATGGCTGGCAAAGTTTTAAGATACATCAATTCTCAGACACAACAGTTTAACATACCATATGGTAACATTCAATTTCTTGAGGAAAAAAAAAAAAAATTACAATACATGCTGCCTCCAAAGATGAACACCATTATATTTTAGGGCAAATAACAGCTCTTCATCTTTTGAATGCGATAGGTGCTGTTGTTTGTTACCCGCACCTGAGAAAACAATTGTGTGTAAATGGAGGTGGTACTTTTGTTCTATGACTACCTTTTTATTTTAATCTTAACATCTGCAATTTTCTTTTTTATAAATAGCATAAAAAACTTAAGATGCTCTGGGGCAATCCTGAAAACCTTGTACTTCATTCAGTGTGCCTTAGAATTAACCACTACTGACTACCTGGAAAGGAGAGAGAACATGTCTATCTCTTCCTTGTCTTTCCTGTTCTTCAGATACCTGTTAGTGGCCACTGGGATGGAAATTTCTGTTTAAAAGGAGCACGCTCACAGTACTTGACCTGTCAATTATCAGGATAAAGCTAAACTTCAGGAGCAATTAATTAAAGTAGTAATAAGAACTCAACTTTGTATTTGCATTGTAAAGGAGTATTTACATGAAAGTTATCAGAGGTATTGTTTTGTCTACCTTGGGGCTGATCATTTAGATGAGTATACACTAAGGCTGAAGATATTCCAAAAATTACATTGTAGTTACAAGATTCCAGGTTTCGTGAATCTTCACCCCTTGAGGTGAGAAACAGTGAGACAAGCTGAAAACCTCATTTTGAAATAGTCACTTATATTTTCTGAAGGTAAGAAATTAGTCAGTACATGTAATGAGGTAGAAATTGTATGGGTATTCAAATAAATACAGATGTTTCACCAAAAGCAACCAGTCATGCCATATAATTGTATTAAGGTGGTTTAGTCATCAGTTCTTCTTCCAGGGAATTCTTGCCTCAATACAAAGTTATTGAATGAAGTGGAAATTGTTTCCTGAAAATCCTGAAAGAATAAACTGAGACTGACTGGTTGGTGGACCCTGGGAACTAAAAGCCAGTCAGCTTCCCCTCTGTGCCTAGTACGATCTTGGAACAGACGCTCCTGGAAGACATGTCAAAACATATGGAAGGCAGGGAGGTGATTAGAGATGGCCAGCATGGCTTCACCAAGGGCAAATCCTGCCTGAGTAATCTAGTGGCCTTCTACGACGGACTGATTGCATCAGTGGACAAGGACCCACAGATGTTATCTACCTGGACTTGTGTAAGACCTTTGATATGATCCCCCACAGCTTTCTTGCGAATAAATTGGAGACATATGGGTTTGATGGTTGGAAAGTTAGATGGATAAGGAATTGGCTGGATGGCTGTGTCCAAAGAGTTACAGTCAATGGCTCAATGTCCAAGTGAAAACCAGTAATGAGTGGTGTCCCTCAAGGGCCTGTACTGGGACCAGTACTATTTAATGTCTTCATTAATGAGATAGACAGTGGGATTGAGTGCACCCTTGGCAAGTTTGCAGATGACACCAAACCAGGTGGTGCAGTTGATACACTAGTGGGAAGGGATGCCATCCCAGAGGGACCTTGACAGGCTTGAGGAGTGGGCCTGTGTGAATCTCATGAAGTTCAACAAGGCCAAGTACAAGGCCCTGCACCTGGGTTGGGGCCAGTGTCAATACATAGTGGGGGGTGAAGCGATAGAGAGCAGCCCTGTGGAGAAGGACTTGGGGGTACTGGTGGACGAAAAGCTGCACATGAGCCAACATCTTTAAACTGAAAGAGGGCAGGTTTGTATTGGACATAAGGAAGAAATTTTTTATGATGAGGGTGGTGAGACACTGGAGCAGGTTGCCCAGAGAAGTTTTTTTTTTTTTAATGTCCCTTCTGACGCAAACCTTTCTATGTTTCTATGATTCTGGATTGGTGATGTAGGCAAAGCAGCTTTTTTGCTGTGTTTTCCTCTGCTATGTACTGGTCTGGGTCTGCTGTTAAAGAATAGAAACTTGAAATGGCCTGCAGAGTTCTTCTCAACTCAGAGCATATTAGTGTCTTACCTTACCTGATATTGGCTAGAACGTATACCACTGGAGACCTTACAATGCAAGTACAACCACAGGTTTCATGACACTGATGTTGTGCACATAAAAAAATATATATACATATATCTATATTGATACCATTACAGATATATAGATATAGAGATCTCTAGGTCTCTTTAGCTCTATCATCTCTATCTGTAAAATTATATCAATATTGATACAGATGTAGATATATAGATATAGATATGTGTATGCACATATACATATGTGTGTTTTCAGCACAAGCAATGAAATGTCAGGAATTTTTTTATTGCCTACTAAACTCACAGGCTGACTAGCATGAAATTTAATTATTGCTAATCAACTTGAGGTGAAGGAAGCAGAAAATTAATGTGACTCATTTATTTTCCATTCTACAGTTATGTCCCCCTATTTATGTTCCTTAAAAGCATGGTTTTTTTTCAGATTTTAGCTTTCAGTCTGTACAAATGAATGATTCTGATGCTATTTGCCCAGAAAGGATATAGACAAACTACAATATTCATTTTGGTCCCTTTTGTATTGTAGCTGCCCAGAGTACTGCATTTAAAAAGAGCTCAAATGAAGTAATCCAGAATCTTATGCTGGTTTACACAAATCTTTATGTGTTTCAGTTTTGTGAATCCACTTTTGAAGCTTTGGAGAGGAAGCTGGCCTGCCTGCCTTCCTTCCTTCCTTCTTTCCTCCCTTCCCTCCTTCTCCACACAGCTAGTGATTCTTTCTACCACGTTGGCAGAGTTTCTTCTAGTGGCTCTAGGCACGTCCTTTAACAATTACATCGGGTTACTCAATGTGTGTTTCTGCCCTGGCTTTGTATTGTTTGGGACCCCCATGTGTAGGTCTTAGGAAAGTTCCCAGTGACACGCATGGGACATAGCTAGCGTTTCAAACTACCCACACTTTCCGGAAAATATCATTTAAATAGTTATTCTGAGTTTATACAATTTTCTGCCAGTTAAAAAGTAGCGAAATTCTTTTTGAATAGAAGTTGAGATCCTTTTTATATCATGAGACCAGGAACATTAATCCTGTCCTGGTTGATCCTTAAGTCCCATTTTAGTTCTGTTTAAACTCAAGCTGTGAATATACACAACTCCTAGTGTGTTACGCACACAGATCTCTACACAAACTACACAAGAACTACTTGGTCTCATCTGCAATCGTTAGAAAACTTTCAGATGTATGTTTTCTTTGTAAATACCATTTATATATTACTTCCTATTAGTATATCTTGAGTAATCAAAGGTAACTATGGTCCTATATCTGTGTATAGCAGTGTAGTTCACTGTTTAATCAAACAAATGCTTAGTAAACATAATCCTTAAAGTAGTTTAAAAAATGTATATATTCTACCTGTAGGCTTTTGGTTTTGGGAAAGCATTATGAACTAGAATCTGAACATGTTGGGGACAGAAAAAAAACATAGAGGACCTTCGTATATTTGAGAAGTTTATTCTTTGTGGATCTATATTGGAGGGGGCTGTTAGACAAATTTGCTCTAAAATGTGAATGTGAATTGGATGAGTGTAAAGTCAAATGGCAGATAAATAATTAGAGTGAGTACCATTGGCAGGAGTGCTAAATCTTCCCTTCTAGCAGTACTACAGTTGTGTTTCTGAATGTGCAACTCTAGGTATGTTCCTAAACCATTAGCTGTTAGATTGAACCTTTTCAGATCTATGTCAGACAGTATGAATGAGCATCTTTTATTTTACTTTTTGTTTCTTTTTTTTTTTTTTTCCCCAAACCATCAATCTATGGTGCAGTCTAACCACTTCCTGATTTACTCCCCTTTTTAACTTCCCTGGTGCTATTTTCCCCTTTCCTGAATGAAAGCTTCATGGAAAGGTTCTCAACCCGTAGGTTTTTTGGCCACTTGTAGCTGAAAACAGCTGTAACAACTTTTTGGAGAGTTTCTTCTCTTTAATTACATTTAAAAGTAGTTAGAAGTACATTAAATACGTGACATACTTTTCTGTTTTGAAAGTCCTATTGCTTGCTGCAGGGATGGTTTGCCATCATGAATAGCAGGGATTTTTCAATAGGACTGTGACTGGAAGAGCAGGCAGAACCAGAGGTTTGGATTTTATTAAAATGTGACAAATGCTGTTAAAACATTACAAAACCCGTACTTGAAATGATATGTGAGTTCTCAACCTTGATACTACTACTACTGGTAGTACTAAGCAAAGAACAATATCTTCAGTATCACAGATAAAGAAATTCTGTCTCCATGAAGGAAAATGAAGCGAGTAATTAATTTTCTTTATAACACAAGGGGTTTTACTTAGTGTCTTACCCCTAGAAAAGATATAAATGTAATCCGAAAATGTGTCTCCATTGGGAAAGAAGGCCTATATTACACAAATTTAAAACCATTAGGAGCAAGATCTGACTCAATTGCTGGTAATCCACTGGATGCAGATAACAGCAAGGAATGAAGATTCTGCATTAATTTTAAAATATATTTCCATTTTTCAACAAGTCTGATTTCTCATTAGAGGTAACATTTCCTTTTACATTTGGGAAGCAAATGTAACAATTATTACAAATTTTACAGGAAATGAGAAAATATTTTCTGTAACATAACATTTTTATTTTTACTCTGGGGAAAATATATATTCTTATCAGATAGAATCATTATAAAAATACAGATTCAGCACTCAGTTTTACTCTGTGTAAGGGAAATGCACAAAAGCAATTTCACTGGCTTCAGTGGGACTAGTCTTATTGCAAAATGTTAGTCATTCTGAAAAGGGGTTCTAGAATATGGCACAAGCACAAACAGCTCTCCTGACAAATAATTTTAACAACTGCAAGAAGTTCCTTTTGAAATAACTATGTTTTCCTGATTTTTTTTTTCTGTTACTACACAGGCAGAATCATTTCCATGAGATTTCCCACAACCAGCACCTATGCTTTAAAGATCAAAAGAAAGAACTTGTTTACAATAGTTTCCCACTACAAAACTTGATATTTGAATCCATTATTATGAACTGTTATGGTAAAGAATAATGCAAATCACTTGCAATATTATGATAAACAACAAAGTAAACAGGCAAATAAATTCAGCCAGAAAGTAGCACTGCAAACTTAAGCAAACACATTTTAATCTATTCTTTTAAAAAATATTTTATCATTCTCCTTACAATTTGCCTGAATTATGTAGGTTTATGTCTGTATGCATATATATATATATACACAAATGTATGTATATATATGAAGAATTCTGTTCATGAACTGGACTATTTTGATTTGTCAAATTCAGGTATGAGTAGTTTAATGATACCTGCTAATCATGTATAACCTAAAACTGCTGGATTTTAAAATGTTAATTTTCATTTGTATTATGCCTACTTTTTCTTTCAAAACAGAAATAATGGCATTAACTTCACCCTTATCCCCAACTCACACTTTTTTCACTTTACCTCTTCATCATCTCCTCAAGAGCAAATATTGAATGATGGAATACAGAGGAAATAAAGAACAATTATTTTGGTAAGATCTTCAGCTGAGGATATTAGATCATTATACTTCTAAAATTTCCTTTACTGAACACTTTTATACAACCTGATGTTTTATTGAATTCTTTTTTAAGAGGTGCCAAAATAGAAATGTCAAATTCTGCACTGCTGATTATCAGTACAATTGATCATCATTTTCTGAAAGCAATGCTAAATCTAATAATGTCTGTATATATTGCTAGATGGGCTTGTATACATTGTTAATTGCCTTCAACTGAACTATTAAAAATCTGCAAATGGAGATAATCTTCTTATGAGATTTGTTGTGTAGTTTGTCTAAAATGGTGGAAAGGCCTGCTGTTTCCATCCCCAAACATAAAAGCATTCTCTACAATTTTCTCTATTTCACAGAATCTTTTCTTCGGTATCATTTATAAAAAACATGTTTTGAATTTGGACAAGTAATTTAGGAGCTCTTTCTCAACATACTTATATACAATGGGAAAACGCTTTCAGTATTTTTTTGAAAATTGGAGCCTCTAAGCAATGACATGCATGGCCCAACACTGTAATATTCTTCCAGGCAGAATTTCCATGAAGCTGGTGGTTATTTCCTTTGACTAAGGTTTGTGAGGACGAAGCACCCTAAACACCATTTAGCACCTGGAAAGGAAAATTTGTAGTTACATAAACCTCTGACATTTGCATTTTCATATCAAGAGATTCTAGTATGAAAGTTATGTTTATATGAGACAGGGAAAACTGAATCTAATGTAATGTTGTCTTGATGTTGCTATTACTCTTACTACTAAAAGGTGTGAAATATAAATATAGAAATTTGCATTTAACTGGCAAAGAAATACACTGGCCATCACTTGAGGCATTCCATTATGCAGTTATAGAAATACATTTCCAGAGAAAAATTCATGGCTGTTTATGGTGTTATTTAAGTATTCAAGGCACATTTAATTTTATGAACATTGGTACATTCATACAGAACAATTGGAGGACTGAGAAAGCAGAGGCCCCGTTCTACCCCTGGCTGTGACAATGAGGTGCTCCATAACTGAGACCAAGTCAATTCAATTCTCTGTGCAATAATCTCTGTGTATGAGATGAAGACAAAGCCACCCATCTCTTTTTGTAATCTTTCCAAGACTGTGGAATTAAGATTATAAACAACATGCTTCACTTCCTATCTTTTCTATAATTACATTACATACTACACATTAAAAAATTATTTCTTTCTAAAACAATCATTTTAGAGCTTCCTTGTAAGATGCAGTATATATCCAGTATTTTTCCTTTTTCCAGGAAGTTAGTAACAGCATTTGAAGTAACCAAAGCCCAGTTTCACCAGGATTTTGCATGGCAAACACATAGTATGTTCTGATCAAGATATGTCTCTCCTGTTCAGTCATGCTCAGCAAGTAGGCCTTCATGCCCCTGGGTTTTTTTATCATCATCAGTCGCTGAAAGTCAGGATGGTAACTTGCCTTTTGCCATTCAGCAATTTCCTATTTGTTTAAAAGGCAAAAGGAGAAAGTTATTAAAATGATGCTTGACTGCTTTCACAAAGATTCTTGTTCATAGCTGAGAAGCATTTCCCTTTGCTTTATATTCCTTCTCCTCCCACCCTCTTTCAGCAAAATTTTGGATTTATTCCTACAAATGACTTTTCATAAACTCTCTCACTCACATGCAGAATGCAGTTAGCTTTCACTCAGACATCCCTATTCATGTTCAAATATTTGTGCTTCTGTAGATAGCATTTGCATGTAACACCTGCTGCAAGCCTTAGAAATTCAGAAGGCATTCTGATATGAGTGGGAGAGACATTTTTGTCTAGGCTTTTGCTCCAGTTGCATTCTGCAGTTATATAGCACTGACTGCATGAAAGAAACATACAAAATTATATATGTGTATTGTTTTATATCCAGGTCTATATAGCTCAGTTTTCTCATAAACACAAGATTTGTGCAAGAATTGGGAGAATTTTTAAGCAGTGGTAATTACTGAGTTTTGATTTGCAGTAAGTTCTTGCTGTATCTCCAGAACAGTTTACAAAACTGGGAGAAGAAAGAGGAGGAAGAAGAAAAGAACAGTTATGTGTTTCTGTTTATCTCTGAAAATAGATGCAAGATTCTCTGTGTGTGTATCATGCTATAATAAATGAAAATTCTGTAGTAATGTGTTCCATCATGTGTCCTGTTATCATCAGGCTTTGGACAGCCAACAGGAGACATCAGTCTACCTTGTTTCATCTCCTGGACAAACTTGTCCTCAGAGGAAATAGTCAGTCCTGTTAGTTTCTAGGTCTACTTTCTCAATGCTTCTGCCAGTAGACTCCCTGCAACCCATGGTGTGCAGCTTCAGAAACCATATCCTGATGCCAGGGCATAAGCAAATGTCAGAATTAAGTTGTACAGTTCTTTCTGCAGCATTGTGGGTCATAACATTTAAACTAGTGGATTTAGGTTATTACATTTTGTTTGGCAGATAAGTCGGGGAATGAAACCATCCTCATTGGCTGACCAAATGATGAGAGGGTGTCTCTGCCAATGCCGTGGAACTGCCGCTGAGATCAGCAGGCTTGTGGAGCAGCAGCCAGGTGAGGGGAGAGGGCAGATCCCTGCAAATGGGCTGCTGTCCGGAGGGGACAACAGCCTTTTTGGAATGGCCACTTCTGCAGACAAGTGTGAAAATGCTGAAAGCCTGAAGCACTTTTACCATGGAGCTGTACAAAGCATATGGGCAGAGCCGTTTCTCTCCCATTTTCTCTCCAAACTGCATCTCCAAACTGGTTTTGTGTTTAGGTGAGATGTACTTGTTACATATGCAACATAATTTTTCACAATAACGGCTGCAAGGCAGCCTCTGAAATGCCCTAATTTGTTCACACAAATAAACATATGAAAAACTTTGATTGTTGAAATCACCCCATCAAGGCTGAAAAGACTTGACAAATATTTTAGGTACAAGTTTAGTATATAGTACTGATACAGTTACATTTCCTCACTTAAAATTGATCATGTTTATCTAACTTAAAAAAAAAACCAAACCCAAGAAATATAGCTTTCATAGGCATTTGATTGTATAACGTGACCTTGCAAAAGTTTTATATTTTTGCTAATAGTAAAACATATTTAATTCTATCTTGAATGTAATTATTACATAGTGAAGGACAAATGACAGGACAATGTATTTTACCTGTCAAATTGACATATAGACAACTACACCTTTTTTAAAAACTAACATAGTTCTTCTATAGAGTTCTTAATAATCATAGAAAAAATGTAGTACAAGACTTCTAAATACTTAATTAGTCCATTCTCACTTTTTAAAATACAGATTAACATTTTAGATGTGGAAAATTACTTGGAAACAATGATTTTTAAAGATCTGTCATTGGCAATTCCTATTATTACCACTAATATTATTTATTAAACAAAGCTTTTGATCACATTAGCGAAACTATTGCAAGTATTACACTTGCCTTTTTATCCATATTTGTCCTTACCATGAGAAACTAGGGTAGTACTCAGCAATGAAGCATAATCCTGCTGTGATTTAAGTAAAATATGAGTTTTGTGACTGACTTTAATCAGAGCGAGACTGATACGTTGGTTATAAATTTGTCTACTGAAAATGGAAATTATCCTAATACCATTCTATTTTCTGACCTACTACTTAAATCTGTGAGAAGGCAAGTGGCTACTGTATGCACATTGCCATACAACTGCAAGGGATATCAATTTCTGTATAGTTCATATGCATCATTCTTTATTTGAAGCTCATACAGTGAAATTGAAGGGATGTGACTGCATGCTTCTTGTATGTGAAAAGAAAAAGCAAACTGCCATTCCCTGGACAATTGGTTTCTTCTGGTTACTTCAAAATCAAGCAGTCAGTTCAACCTTTTATGCTTGCTGTGTTGCTTTCTGTGCTCGTCTCTGATTATACATATTAGGCTGATAAGGTTGTTTGGTAGCACTTCTGGAAAACAGTCTTACACTTTAAGCCTGTTGACTTACTGCTATGAATAGCCAAAGGGACATCTCCCTCAGCTCTCAATCTTTCTGCACCCTGAGCTGCCACTTCCCCCTGTAACACATATATATATATATATAAAAGATACTAATTTTGCTACTTCCACTAAAGAGAAACAAAACAAAGCATCAGTACTTCATTCTTATTAGTAGTAAAGACCTCCTCCTTTTTTATCCTTCTTAACTGGGTTTGTTTTGATTAGACATTTTAGATAAAAACAAATGTGAAAGAAAGAAAAGGAAGATAGCTTCTACCTGGACAGGTGAAAAAGCATCCTGCACAAAAGTTAGGCTATATTGTTACTGCTATATTGCAGTAGAAACTGAATAATGTCTAACAGTATTGTCGGATAGCATACACATTGCTAGCTTTCTAATATGCACAAGCAGTTGTCATATATACAGCAACAGCAGTTTAGATTTCAGCAATTTAGTACAATTATTTTCTTTCTGAACTGTATAAAAGAAATCTTCCCAAAGTGCTCTGCTGACTCTGCCCGCCCCCCTGTCCCCCCGTCCCCCCCCAGAAAAAAAAAAAAAAGTATTGGTAAGGCATCTTTTACATTTTAGACACTTTTTAAGAAAGCATCTGCTCTCTTTCTGTCAGAAATTTCAATGTTAAAGAAAGTTAATGTACTCACTGTGTCTGCCAGTGTGAGCCTAGGTCTGTGCGTCCAGTGCTGTTTCTCTACCCGCTTCCTCCCTTCTGCCCGTTACTGTATCTCCACCGCTGCATGTACTTGCATCTAACTAGGGCTCCCTCTCTCCCAGCATCACTTTTAAGTCAGGCAGGCAGGAAGCTGAAACCAAAGGGACTCTCTATCTGATTGGTTTCCATTCAGTGCCCCTGATTAATAAGAAACGTCCCTCACTGAGAGAGATGTTGCTGCTGATAGAGCCGCAGTGCTCAACAGGAGAAGGTTTGGGGCTGGGGGGGGACAGGACGCCGGCTCTGCCAGCCATACAGTGATTTGCAAGTGAATGCAGTGGGAGTGTTCAGAGAGGAGGGCTTTGTTAAGGACCCTCTTATTAACTGAGGCTTAAATACAGAGACTCATGCTACCAGCTCAGCTTGATCTGTTTTCAGTTTTAATAATAAGGGTAAAGGCATCCCCGTAACCTGTGAATTATGTGGAGAAAAAAATTACTCTAATTATCCACACTAGCACTACAGTGCTATTTGTGTGCACATACTCATTGAAGAATGCAAAATTACCCTGTAACGCTACAGCGACAAATGATTTTAAGTTGAAAGAAGGCAAGGTGTGGGAGATTTCCTCCTGTTCTCAATAGGTTTACAGCACTAGTGTCACTTATGGCTATTGATTGGGGCTTGCCACTGTACCTGAAAGTGGACATAACACAAAGTTGCAAAGGATGTTTCAAGAATCGTGGCTAATAATGTTCAGGTCATTCACAGAAATACATGGGTTTGCCAGCAACAGTAATGAATTTCCTATTTCCTGGTGTAGCCTGTGTGGGTACAAGTAATTACTGCTCCCTACTATGTCACCAGATATTACAGACTATTGTGGTTTGCTTGAACTAGCATTTTCAACTGAAGCACAAGATGTTGCCTGTTAAAATGGGAGAACTGGAGTATGATAAGTTCTGGGTTTGGACCTGCTACTTCTGCATTTTTGTGGTACTAATGATTATTTCAGCCACTGACATAAGATAAACATTTGCAATGGGACTTCTAGGAACTGGTTGGTACTTTGCAATCACTTTCTGTACCAACAAACCCTGAAGATGTCATCAGATGTCTCTTGTGGGCACCAACAGAATAACATGAAATGCTGCAAAGTGTAGTTCTCTGGTCTTGTAGCATAATTAATTTAGTACAACATTTCCTCTTAGAAAGATGGATCATGAGGCTAGTTTCTAATTATGAAGTATCATTAGGGCTATGGGTTCAGTAATTGGGGTGAAAGGAGGAATCTGTTTATTCTGGCAGAGAAGCTTTAATATAACAAAAGGAATGTTTACATCAAATAGCCAATTGAGAAACCTAAGTAAATTATTCCCTTTTTTTAATGCTCTTATTATTGCTTTAATACTAGCATTGATGAGCTCAGCATGCTCATATTCACAGTACACTGTTTTTAATTGGAACCATTTCACCATTAGATCCCCTTTGAAATGATTAAGGGATTGATACAATTTGTATAGACATCAGTCAGAACCTTTCCATTGATTTAAGTGGCAGTTAAATTGGGTCCTGAATGAACTATGTCTTCTCTGAGAATGCTACACATCCATTAAAACAGTATTTGCATATGTGTAACGGAGTGCAGAATTTGGTCTAATATTTTGAAAATTAAAAAGCAAAATCCAGACCCAGAACAAAATAAATTACTGTACCTCAGCTAAAATGTATAAAGCAAAGTTTTAATCAGTATTTGCATCTAACAGTCAGTCCACTTTAGCAGTGGACTACTTTAGCTACTACTGGAAAAAAATATTTAGCATAATTTTTGTGTCAGTAATTACATGGGAGAGTAAACAGAAAAGCTAAAAGCTACAGACAAGTGTATATCTCTGATGCTCTATGGTCTCTGTGTAACCTTAAACCTTGGGGATCCTAAAAGATATTTTCTTAATAGGAAGATGTCTGGATGATAAAAAGACATGAATAATGGCTCTACTTTTTTCACTGTATTGGCTTTTTTTCACTCTTTTGGCTGCTCTTTGGGAACATTGCGGCTACTCTAATCAATATTAGGAGACCATCCAGGTACAGAGGAATCCCTGAAGCTGGGGAGATGTACAAAGCTTCTTTGCACAATACTTCCTTGAGCTTCAGAAAACATTATTCAGTGGCAGCTGGGGGACTGGCCTCTGCTTTAAAGGCAAGCATAGATCTGTTCAATACCAGGCAGAGGACACTCGGATAAATGGGAATGGCTCTGTTCCTGTTGATGCCATCTACAAGTTTGTAGTAAAATAAGCAACATTATTTATATTAGACAGCATAATGCCTGCTCTCTCACATATATTTTTCATGGTGTTGTAAATACGGCACAGTAACTACTACAGGGAAAAAAAATGAAATTACGTGCTATACGTTCACAAACAAGAAGCACTTCTAATGCAAACAGTGTTGCCTGATAGGGGTAAAAAGTTTTGCAATACCCACTGTAAATGGAATATACATCAAAAGTAGGCCAAAGAGGAAAAGCGTAGGTGTGACAGCAAATAGGGAGAGATGGGTGGAAATCTGAGGCTGTGCTCTAACACACAGAAGGCTACTCCAGATAGGGGAGGAAATTAAAATGCTCCTTCTGAAAAAGAGTCGGCAGTGGAAGGAGATATGGAAAAGCAGAAAGTGCACCAAAAGAGTAAGGCAGGGTTGTTTTTATCGCAAGACAGGCTGTACTTCAGTTTTATGTTTTATGAAGTCTTTTTTGGAATTGTGTCTCTTCTCTTTTGGCCCCTGTTCATCTTCCTTTCTTTACCTTCCTAAAGATTTGTCTGCTAGCATCCATGGGAAATGGTGATTACATACCCAATCTTTGTTGAAATTCTAAGCATTTCCTTATTTTACCGAGGCTAAGATCACTCAGCAGTGCACGGAGTTGGGCTGGTTGCCATGTTAAATCATTCTGAGTTCAATCACCGGTTCCCATCATTTTTTCTTTTCCTGACATGTTTACACTTAACTTGTTTAGGTGAAACTAAATGAAAATAAAACTTCAGAAGAGGAAAGGAATACTCTATTTTTATCCATAGTTTTTTTCACCTATATCAAGTCAGCAGATGATGTCTAGAAATCTGCCAGTGGGACTTTGATATCTCATGCAATCCCTTCCCATGCTTCTGATAAGCCAAGGCGGGCGTGAATTCTCACAAACCTGTGTTCCCTCAGATGTCCTAGGGTCTGTAAGGAAAAATTGGTCTGGGGTTTGGTAGTAACAACCTCCCTTCAATACACCACTTATATGAGTTTTTTCCATTGTCAGAAATGTTAAATATGTATTTAATCTTTTTCAAATAAAAGACTTTATGTGATGCCAAAAAAGAAAAGAGCTGAACAGAATGGAACAATCAAGAAGCACATAAATAAGAAAAGCTCCCCAAGATTCACAAGAACAAAGCTAACAGTTGTGCAACTTCAGCTCTGTTCATTTTCACCGAAGCCTTTAAGATTCTGAAACATAAAGAAACTGGATCAAATAATTACCACTAGTTAAAAAACTAGTTCTAAACACATCTGTATTTCCACTTAGTCAATCATTTCAAAAGAATGCTATTAGCTTCTTTTCCAGCTTTTCTCCAAGCTTTCTTCTCTCTTTCTGTGAAAGACTTTAAATTATTCATTTGTTAAAGAATATGATGAAGTGTATGACTTTGAAAGATTGTCAGAACGTTGCTAAATCAGACCTGACAAGCACTAGATTTTGGCTGCCCCCCCTTTGATATACATAGGATAGAGCATAAGAGAGAGAATAAGAAACCTTCTGCTCCTTTCGCACTTTTGAACCTCTTCCTTTGGTACAATTATGCAGGGAACAGCTACTTTGCCTTGTCTGAAGGAGAATTACTTTTCTGTATATGGCTCCCAGTTCCCAAAAAAGACATGAGAGGAGGGAAGATGTGTGCATGGAAGGGAGGAAAAACATGTAACAAAACCAAAACATGGTAAGAACAATTATATATTGCTAAACTTTGAGCTGTTTAAAACAAAGCAAAGTTAAAAGACATATAGAAGGTAACCCTGTGCCACACAGACCATTGGATTAGGCTAACATGTCTCCAGACTTATTTGTGTTTCTGTTTTTGAAAAAATACAGTAATAAAAGCTTTAGTTAAGAATATATGCAATAATCAGTTTCATAGCTTAATCTGTATACTGTTTACAGCATTTTTAAGTAAATTAAATCCTTAAATTTATTTTTTTTCCCAGATTAGTAAAAACCCAGTGATATTTTTTAGATAGTTGGCACAAAATGATTTATTTGCATACACACACACACGCATGCGTATGCATATTTACATACATTGCACACCTTCTCCATTTATTTCTATGAGAAAGTTTGTTTATCTCAATAAGTCAAGATTCAAAACTAATATTAAATGAACTTGATTTCATAGGTTAAATAGGCAGAAAAAAATTTTAGAAATCTCTGGCAGTTTCAAATTTATTAATTTGTTTTGATTTAATTTTTTTTTTTTTTTGGTCATCCATAAATCAATGGTATTGATCAATTCTATCTTGCTTCCTTTCCTTGGTCTGCAGATACACAGTTTTGAAATATTAAAATAAGATAAATTTGGGTTAGGTTTTGTAGAAGTGAAGTTTTAAAACGTCAGGCCAGATTTTACAGCAGCAAGGCTTTAATGTTTTCTTAGCATTTATTCAGTTCAAAGCTGGTGAAGATTTTGAAAGTACATAGTAACCAGTGTAACTAGGTATAAAAATTGTAATATTCTAATTTTCAATTTACCAAAATGATCACAGAAGCATGATTCATTGCATGCACAAAAAATAAAGTGCGGTGTACTTAAGTAGAAACAACAAATATTGGATGGAAGATACTAATACATAAAGAGAAAATTAAGATAAAGTCATGCACATGAAAGAGTGAGTGCCAGGCTGAGTTTCAAGTCATAAGTCCTTTATAAAGTGATTTATTTAATAAAAACTTATAATTTTTTAATATTTAATAATAAAACTTTATTTAATAAAACTTATTTTATAAGTTTTCAGTCTTATATAAACAATTTTTACATGGATAAGTAGACCTGATCACAGTCTTTAACACAAATTTTTTCTTGGAAATGTTGGTTTACTGAAACTATTGACAGATATCAGTTGCTGCCTGTTTATTTCCTTTATCAATACTTTGGGGAGAAAATTGTGAACATATGATTCCTGCGTGAAATGAAACCTTTCAAAATTATTTAAATGCATTGGTTTTTTTGACCTAACCTGAATAGGTTTTCTGCAGCGTGCGTTTTTTTTTTTTACATCTCAATCTGCAAAATATTTTACAACTGTTTTACTTGGGGATAGGACTTCTTATTTCTCAGAAATTCGAAAGATCACATTGAATGAAAAATTTCTTGACCTCCCTACAGTAATTATCCAATTAATTGCAATAGCAATACACTTTTACTTGTACTTGAGAAAAAATTAACTTCAGCTGCAGGGGTGAAATAATCAAGTTAAATATTCTTTTGTTACAGGAAATAAAGTTAAGGAAATAATTTGATTTGGGTGTGCTGAATTCACTTTCTACTCAAAATAGCATCATGCTCGCCTCCAAACATTAAGAAAATAGGACTTCTTAAATATTAATAAAAACATGCAAGACTCCTGACCAGCAAAGCATATGTTCCAGCACAGGGTGGACCTCCACGTACACTACTTACAGAACAGAAGACCAGATCTACTACAGTATTTAAGTACCTTCTAGAGGAAATAAGTATATAAGCAAAGCTTGTGATTCCTTTTAGAAACTGTGCCACTTCCATGGGCAGACATAACCCATCCTCACTTTCATATTATAGAAACATGACTCTGATGGGCCACAGCAAAGCCCTCATCTTAGCTCAGACACATTGATCTGAAACTGCTCCCACGCTCATTCATGTGTAGATACACACACACACGCACATTAACTACCTACCTAACTGTTTCAGGGCAACAATTGTGGTCCTTGTGGTTCGGAAGACACACAAGCAAAGTGCTCTGCAGTGTGAATGCCACCTGCTCGCTACAGAAAAAATTAACCCTAGGCAGTGCAGGTGTATGCGTCTATGGTATTTATTTGTAGAGGTACTTCTTAAATTATTAAAATTAATTTGCAAATATGACCCATAAAAATTATAATATCAAAAAAAATTAAAAAAGAATGAATTTGAGTTGAATTTTAGAGTATCAGTAAAATTAATGATTTTTTTATTTAAAAAAAACCCACTTTATTTTCTGAAAATAAAAACAAATACTTGATATTTCTGACTTGCTAAGGAACAGCTAGAAAGTGCTTTAGCTTCATATAACATTTCTATCCTTAATTCCATTGCTAGAGTCCATATGAGCTTTGTATGCATGTTCAAAAATTTATCTAGATGAACTGCTAACCCTTCAGCTGCCATTGCTTCATAAGCCTGATCCCTAAATTCTTTGCTTACAGTGTGTGACATATGAGAGCTGTGAAGAGTTACTGAAAAAAATCGTGGGAGAAGAGTTGTTTTCCTCTAACATTGAAGAAGAAGCTGTTTTAGAATAAAGGGCAGAAGCAGCAGCTTTTTTTAAAAAAAAAAGAAACAAGGCTCTGTCTGATGATGTTTTGCCTTTTGATATGACAAAGGTAAGGAATGATCCCAAAACTGAATAAATGAACTTTCATTCTTTTTACATTGGGATAAAATATACATGCATAAATATGTCTATTAACAGGGATCATTGTCTGTGTAGAATATTCCCAGACCTCTCCCATGTTGCTCTCTGCTTATGGATGTAAAACAATGCATAAATGCATAATCTTCACAGCACATGACATTGTTATCCTCCGTCAGTTTCACAAACCTCTATTCTGTTTACATCAGGTTATTTAGATGAACCTTTTCACCTTCTATGTGGTAATACTCAAGTTCCCTTACACTACAGTCCTTGGAGCACAACCAAAATCTGTAATTGTGCTGTAATTGGATCTTGAGATGGAATTAATTTCACCTATTTTACTGGTCCAGAAGTTAGGCAGCCACTTTTAGATATTTTATCTATAATCACTGGAAGGAGAAAGAAGTCTCCAGAGGAAGATTCATCCCATTTTAAGATAGCTGTCTAAGATATTTGAAGACAATTGGAGTTGCTAAGCAACCTCATCTGGATTTTTTGTTTCTTTCTCTCAGCTGACTATGGAGGGAACCCTGCTGAGAAGCTCAACTCTGCCTAACTTTCAACTGCTGATGATAGGTGAGATGAATCCTGTCCTCAAGTTCCAGCTTCTGGAGTTTTGAAATGTCTATGATTCATGATGACGATTATTCAAGATTTGTCTTTTCCCCTAAGTTGTTGTTAAAGTATATTTCTAGTCATCATGATTGGGTGGAAAGAATGAAAGTACAACCGAAAAAGAGGGCAAGAAAGAAGATTAGCATGTAATTATCTGTTCAAAAACATGATGGCCTCTCACTGTTTTCTCAGAGCTTGTCTTTGCCATGCTGCTCAATTATAAACAGGTACCTATATAGATCATACAAATGTAGCAATAGTGAGAGAATAAGCAGTGCTATTGACCAGTTTGATGTGGTCAAACCAATTAGATTTAATGTATTCATAGCTAGATTCTACTACTCATGTGTGCACAGGAAGAATACTGATGATTAAGATTTTTCTGCTTAAAAATATTTTGGAGTAGAAAAACAAGCAAACAAAACCAAAATCAATTTGGCAATACCAGTAGATTTCAAGGAAACATTCTGAGTTGTTAAAGATTTCATCAAAGCACAACAAGGAAGTTAAGGAAACTTGATTTGGACTTTGGGTAGTTCCTAGGGCAATCAGAGAGTTCCTGGGCTTTGGTGGTTGATTCAGATTTGAGGACTCAGTAACAGCCTCAGAGGCAGCAAGGCCTAAGAGCCCCAGGCTGGAGCAGTGGTGCTCAGAGAAGCCAGTGCCCAAGCCTTGAGCCGGGATATGTGGCTTGGGTGACAGGCAGAATTCTGTGCAGGCAACCCTTCCTGGTGCTTTGTGTAGGCTACCCCAATGGGAAGATAGTTCAAAGTGCATGGGGAAACCACTTGGCTCATGCCTTTTGAAAAAATCAGACCATATTGATATTCTGAAGAGTATGGGTTTTTTTCCAGAATATTTAATCCTCTTGATTTTTTTTTTTATTATTAACATTTCTGCCTTTAATATTTATTTGGAAAAAAACCCCATCCTAAACTACTTAAAAGTTGTTTTTCAGTCTACTCCAGTAGCATTGGTGTCTCTAATAGGAGGAGAGGAAGAGAGAGAACTAATATTGTGCTCTCCTGTTTATATGCCTCTTCTTTTATTATATGAAACCCTATGCCTTGGTTTATGGGACTATGGTCTACACAGTGCTTAGTTTCCTGGCTTTTATTTTCATTAAGCTGTGATTGATTTAATGTGAATTTATCTTAACTAGAATACTTATGTGGCTTCACGACCCACATAATCAGTTTTCTCTAAACAACACGCATTTTTGGTAAATGTTACTCCAACCACAGCAGGATAATTTAAAAGGACAGCCTCTTACAGGGGGCTCTCTGTAAGATCAACCATTCTTTATAAATATCAGAAGCAATACTGTCTAGATTATATTGAATTCCTGGATATTACCAGGAGGTTAATGGAAAACCCATCACCATATTTTTAAATGTGCACACAGCGACACTTGAACTTATAGAAGTTAGCATAAGAATATTATACTTTTTATTTACTTATTGTTTTTACATGACCTGAAATCAATGGCTGTTTTCTGCTGTTTTCTAAGCACCTTAAGTTAGGTATGGAGATGGAAAAAAATAGCAGGAGGGATCATAGCTCACAATAAGGATAAAAATAAAGGAGGCAGATGACAGGAAAATATATTAGATAAATGTATCTAAATGTGAGGTCCGATCATCTGGTTATTTTGTTGCCTAGTATAGCATCCAAAATTTATTCAGAATCAGAATTTATTCAAAATCCAAAAGATATTTGCATGCTAGTGAAAAACAATATTGTCTGCTCCAAAAATGCATTATCCTAAGGGATACAGAACAGCTCAAGCTTCAAAATATTATCCTGCAGTGAATAGGTATCCTCTTAGGATGAAGGCCAGATGGAGTAGTGGAGTACTTTGTTACTGAGTCCCCCCAAACAGCAAAATAGTCAGGTTACTTCAGCAGATGGGCAACACAGTAGTTTAGACATAGCCAGCTTTGTACACTTGTGTTTCAATGACTCTCCAATGCTATGTTGTAACAGTGGGTCTTTATTATTATTATCTATTTCTATTTTTGCGGTGAAAAAAGGGCTTTCGTAGAACTCAGGAACATAATATGCTAGATGCTTTGAAAGCATGCTGTAAGACAGTATTTCTACATTATTGAACGTAGTTTAAATGGCCAAAGACCTCTTAATGTGAGTGGAAAGGATGTGAAGGAACAGAAGATAAGAAACTATTCTGAAGTGACTCCTCTCACTCATATCGCGGCTTAGGGGAGGGATGGGAGGACTCAGCTCTCCGCATTCCCCCTTGAGTGCTGTGTCTCCCCTAGAGCATAATACTGATTTCAGACCGCTTTACAGGAACTTGTTCAAAGCTTAATTGTGGCCATGTTGCCCTGGTTAGTGGGAATGGAATATGCACCTTCTGCTCTCTGATGCATCAGTCAGCACTTCAGCAGTGCACTGCCTACCAGTTGAGCAGCAGCAGTTTTTGCCATGGATAGCTTTTGAATTTTTCTGTTGTTTTTGTTTTTGTTGTTGGTTGTGGCGGGGTCTTTTGTGTGTGGTCTTTTTGCGATAGAATCCAATGGACCACCTGCACCTAGATGAGGGGTTTTTCCTCAAATGGTCATAGATCGTCAGACCACCATTTGCAAAAATATAGCACACCTTTGACAATGTTGAGCTATCTTCCATGTTGTCAGGAGACATTCAGGATTTCTCAGCTCTAACCATTGCATTCAGTGGCCAAATGACTATGACACACGTTATTCAGGAAGCTAAAGTAGTGATAACACAGCTCCATCTGCTTGTGCATTTTGGCCAGTTGCAAATCACAGTGCCCACATGAATATATTCAAATCCTACCAGCTTCCCATTTCTTTCCCTTTAGAGCCCTTCTTTCTTAAAGACAATGATTTATTATTGAATTAAAAGAGTGTTCAGAAGCACTGCCACCCCACAATATCGAAACTTATGAAGCCAGATACTGGAATTAAAACAAAACACTTCCAAAGAAATCACTCTGAAAAGATGAGCCAGACAAACTAAGTGGTAGTATTTATGAGCTTAGCTGTTGTACACATCACTTTTAAAAATTTGCTTTGGAACAAATAAAGAAAGCTTAAAATTATAGCTACATCTATGGTAGCAGTAGGGAAAATTAAAAAAAAAACAAACCAAATCAAGCCACCTTTCTTGAAAGCCTGGGGTGAAGTATGGGAATAAGCAATACAAACGCAAAATGATGTGTTGCAATAATTAAGCTGCTGTGTTGCACTAATTAAGCTGCCAGTAACATGTTTTGCTCAATTTTTCCACATTTTGGTAGTAAATAATTTATGTTTTCTATAAGTAAAAGGGCATCATTTTCCAATAGCCTTAGTTATTTCTGAGTACTGAGTCTGTAATTTTGATTGTAGAAATATATTGTGGTCAATTCAAATATTGAGACTTTTGATTAAGAATTATTATCACTCAAATTTCAATAAGGAATTTTGATTATAAAGCTTCAATGACAATATTGTCCAGTTTCTACCAAGAAACCATGTTCATTATATACATAAAAATAATTGTGTTGCCTTGAGCATAAGCTTAGCTACTTAGTGCATGTGTTGTTAATAACACTGAATTCTATTCTCTCAAGCCAAGTCAAGCAGAGGGCTGAGGCCACTGTAGTAAGGAAATCTGCAAGTTAGAGGCCCTCATAGCTGATCAAATAGATAACAAAGAATAAATGTCTTTACTATAGTGGTGTCATTTTTCTGTTTTAATATAGGATTTGCTGACTTCTCTATTGCAAATGTGATTTTGCAAGCTTATCCAGTTGTTTAGAAAAGTGACTCTGAGTAATACTTAGAGTGTAAGAAAGCAGAATAAAAGAAATGCCTGTGTTTCAATCTCAGTGTATTCAGCTTCAGCCATAGTGTACCATTAACAATTCTCTTGGTATAAAATATGCAGATTCAGTCAGTGACCTCATCTTACCATGTTGCCAGTCACAATTCTTCTCTTCAGGGACAGATATAGGCCCGGCTGGGAAGACTAAAAAGGAGCAGCCACCCTTTTGTGGGCACCTTCAAACCAGAGCCCTGGTGCCATCCTGCCTCAACACTTGTTTTCCTGTTACTGCTCCTCTCTTTTCCTCCTCCATCTGAGAAGTAATGACAGGGTTTTCCTGCTCCTCCCCAGTGTCTGAGCCCGAAGTGCCACTTTGCTGCCCTTTAGCTTGAAACTGGATGTTTTGTAGCACACAAAACCAAACAGTTTGAGGGCTGTTAAAAAGGGGGCTCTGAATTAAAAGAATGTCGTCTGCAGTAGACTCTGAAGAGCTTGTATTGTAAAATTCATTCTCTCCTGCTAAGCTACAAAACTAGTGCAGCCAAAGAGTCCTTCATGTCAGGGAAGATTCAATGATCTTTTATCCCTCAGAACTGTGGTCAGAATCAATACAGGGACTAGCTTACCAGTGGCTGCTGGATTTCCTCGGGTGTAAGTTGCATGCTTTTAAAACTACCCTCGGGGACTTTTTTCAAGACTCCCTTCTCTTTTATAAGTTCTAAATTATTTTTCTTGTTGCCTTTCAGTTTATATACCCTCTACCAAGCTTCTTAAAAGATTAAACTGAATTTGCTCCCCTTTCAAGTTAGGGATGTAGTAAGAGTGAGAAAAGAATTTGACGATATTCTACATGTCACTGATTAGCTTTAAACTTTGTATTATCACTGTTTTTAACCACAGTGCCATTCATAATCCTAATGAAAAAGGAAAAAAAAAAATCCATTGATGTGCAACTTTCCCTAAGGACAAACACTGTTGTTTGCATTAAGGGGAATGTAAATCCTAGAGAAATTAGACCACTGTTGAAACTCAGTCTGTGCCAAGCTGCCTAAAACTGTTTGCGGTACTGTAGACCAAAGTGAGGTCTCCTGGGAAATCGCTCGATGCGTCAGAAGAAGCATGTGGTCCGTGTGCACTACTGTTCCGGAGACATTAAAGACCTCTGTGATAGATTAATTCAGCCCAGACTCTATGCCAGCCTTGCTGTGAAAATTCTGACACATTTCCCGTTACCCCAAAGGAGAGCCACACTCATTTACTCAAACATAATTTCTCCTCTGACTGACGGTTGTTGCATTTACAGATTAAAAATATCCCAAACCTACACCACTTCAGTTGTTGACATCTTAGCACCAGCAGCAGGCAATCATAAAGCCTCAGATTAATAGGGCTTCAGGGCAAATCTGCTTTATCCTGACAGTTTCTGTTTCATTCTGGTGTGTTCTTCTATTGCCATAAGGTTTGTTTTCATTAATTCATTTTTAGTAAACAATTAGATTTTTAATGTAAAAAAAGTAAATAATCAACATGGGGTAAATATGCAAATAACTATCAACAGATGTCCACATTTTTTAAAAAATAACTGGATTTTTTTGTCTAAAACACACTTAAGGAACTGTTTGTTTAGGATTTACTATTATTACCATGATTAGTGTTTGCTAGTCATGTACTGAATACATAGTATCGCTTCTCTTGTCTTTCTCAGATTGAATGTAATTTTTAGAATTACAAACCCAAGGATATAAATATGAATCTGGCTTCACAAAAGTGTAGAGACAAAGCATGTTTTTAATAATCAGACAAGAATTTACTAATCTCCTGATTTTCTTTTTTTCTTAGTTTTCTGGGGAAGCCTTGTATCTTTAGTTTGTGTGTGATGTTTCTTAAGTTCAAAAATTGCCTTTAAGCACATTCAGAGGTGTACACTTCTCGTCGTCTTACTGAGGAGGAATCAGTTTGCCATGGCTGTTGTCTGTGTAAATTTGGGGATCTAGTAAATAGAGCTGACTAATATTTTTAGCTTTTCTTTTTTTTTTTTGGTATCAAAAATATCTTAATTAAAAGCCAGTGAGTAATCTAAAAGAAAATTACCAAAGTAAACCAATGTATTTTAAAGCAACCAGTGGGGTTTTTTTTGTTGTTGTTGTCTATGCAAAACATAATATGTGAAATGAAACTGGGTATGAACTGGAGTATTAATCAGCTTTCACTATTTTATTTTGGGGATTTTAACTTTTCTGGTCTCATTTCAGACAGGAAAATTTTTGATATGTCAAAAATTCTCAAAGGACAGCAAAATTGTTTCCTGACAGCTGTACTGATATGATCAAGTTTGTATAGCTTCAGGCTATAAATTAAGATATCCTTTCAACACTTTGAAACTGATGTATGGCAGAATATTATAGAACATTTTTCAAAGTATCATGGAAAAAGAGTAAGTATATTCATACTGAATTAATATGATATTTTAAGTAAAGTGTAAGTTTAAAATTGAACATAAACTTAATTTCATGATAGTTTTATTATTTAAGCATACTGGATAAGGCAGTACAATAACAGGTTTTTCTTTGCCACTGAAAGATTAGCTCATTCTCCTTTTTCTATGTATTAGTGTTGTCAGTGTGTCGTTATCATTGCTTTCCATCTAATTACTTGTTCAAGATAATAATAAAACTGTGTTCTCACAAATATATTATGAATTATTGCCTTTTTGCACACAAAACAACTTTTTAACACAGCACAAGCTTCAAAAGAGGAAATAATGCATGTTACTGAAGATAAACTGAGCAGTGTTCTGTGTGGTGAGCAAGCACATCATACTTTCATATCTCTCAGTAAGAAAATTCAGAAGTTTTAGAATGTGTGTATAGGGGAGTTGCTTGGGGTTTTTTTTCTGTGTTTTTTCAGTCTCCTAGTACTTCAGCAAATCAGGTGGCATGTTTCAGACAGCATCTGGGGAGGTGTCTGAAGATGTCATGTTGTGATGTATACTACATGATTTGGCTTTCAGGATGCTCCTGGTGAGAACACCCCTCAAGGATGGCAAACCGCTATAAAAAAAAGAAGGAAACCAAATAACTCAGCAAGGTCACACTACAAATACAGCAAACAGAATGAGCAGACAGGTGCCAGAAGAGGCCATCTTTCACACTGGGTAAAGAAAGCAGTCCATGCACTTCAAGAACCATTAATTTATTTATGAATTAGTGAAAACTTGATACTTACTCAGTGAACTTTAAAGAGGCAACTTGACACCCAATTCTTTCTTGAATACTTGCTGGTTAATGCTTTATCATGTAAGCACATTAGCACCCTGTAGCATTGCCATGGATTATAGGGTGATACAAGAAATGCATTCCCCAGCAGAAAAGCTGGAAACTTTCTCAAATGCTTTGATGTGTACTCTGTCTGCAACGTGCAGAGCAGTTCCAGATTCCTTGTGTGGCGGTTTAACGCTGGCTGGATGCCAAGTGCCCACCAAAGCCACTCTATCACTCCCCTTCTCAATTAGACAGGGTAGAGAAAAATAAAACAAAAAAGCTTGTGGGTCGAGATAAGGACAGGGAGATCACTCAGTAATTATCATCATGGGCAAAACAGACTCAACTTGGGGAAAATCAGTTTAATTTATTACCAATCAAAACTGAATAGGATAATGAGAAACAAAACCCAAATCTTAAAACACCTTCCCCCCACCTCTCCATTCTTCCTGGGCTCAACTTCACTCCCATTTTTCTCTACCTCCTCCCCTCGAGCAGCACAGGGGAATGGGGAATGGGGGTTGTGGTCAGTTCAGCACGTGTGGTCTCTGAGGCTCCTTCCTCCTCAGGAGAGGACGCCTCACACTCTTCCCTTGCTCCAGCATGGGGTCCCTCCCACAGGACACAGTCCTCCATGAACTTCTCCAACATGGGTCCTTCCCACGGGCTGCAGTTCTTCACAAACTGCTCCAGCGTGGGTCCCTTCCACAGGGTGCAGTCCTTCAGGAGCAGACTGCTCCAGCGTGGGTCCCCCACAGGGTCACAAGCCCTGCCAGCAAACCTGCTCCAGCGTGGGCTCCTCTCTCTCCATGGGTCCACAGGTCCTGCCAGGAGCCTGCTCCAGCGTGGGCTTCCCATGGGGTCACAGCCTCCTTCGGGTGCATCCATGTGTTCTGACATGGGGTCCTCTATGGGCTGCAGGTGGGTATCTGCTCCACCATGGACCTCCATGGGCTGCAGGGGCACAGCTGCCTCACCGTGGGCTTCACCAGGGGCTGCAGGGGAATCTCTGCTCTGGTGCCTGGAGCACCTCCTCCTTCTCCTCCTTCACTGACCTTGGTGTCTGCAGAGTTGTTCCTGTCACACATTCTCACTCCTCTCTCTGGCTGCAGTTGCGCAGTTTGGTTTTTTTTTTTTCCCCCCCTGCTCTTAAATATGTTATTATAGAGACGTTACCACTGTCGCTGATTGGCTCATCCTTGGCCAGCAGTGGGTCTGTCTTGTAACTGTCTGGCATTGGCTCTATTGGACACAAGGGAAGCTTCTAGAAGCTTCTCACAGAAGCCACCCCTGTAGCCCCCCACGCTACCAAAACCTTGCCACGCAAACCCAATACACCTTGAAACACCAGTGTTTCAGCCTGCTCCTTTCCATCTGCAATCACATTCCTGTACTGAATCCTTGTTCAAACCACCCCTTCTTTTTACCAAAAACTGGAGGAACTCATCTGTAGTATTCCTAATGTTAGGAATATAAAGCCTAATAAACCATAATGATAGCAGTTGAAGTGTCAATGACACTTATTTGTGATAATGGGAAATTTGGTGCCTCTCTGTTGGAGAGAGCCAGATATCTGTTTCCTTGCTTTCTGAAATAAACTATGCATATAACAACCTTAACTGCTTCAGAACAAAATGTATGCATAAGATTCATTGTAAGTGATTGGATTTCACATCTTACAATTCTTTTTCTGAGTAAACTGATGCATGTTTTCTCTTAGTTTATGGATACATTAGGACAATTGTATGCAGTACAATAGTGTACCAAGGTTTCTCTGTGGTTTAGGCTATTAAAAAATATGCAAGATTTGAAAGGTTTAGTCACTTGTCCATAGTTTCTTGACATCCTGAAGCCAGCTGGGGTAGGCATGCCTGTTATAGCTTGGTCGGATGCTTCAGTCTTATTCATCACAAGTAGACCAACAGTACAGTATGTGCACACTGGTTCCAAGGCTTTCCAGATGCATCTGAACTGCTGATGTATGGTGAATTGCATGTCTGAATACGGATGGTATGTCATGTGCATAAGTTATGCTACATGCGCAAGAGCTGGGTGTACAGCACATGCCTTAGGCAGCTGGGTTTCCTAATCATGAACAAAAATATAGGACTCTCATTCACTTAGGTAGGAGAACTTATATGACTCCTTTCTACAAAAAAATCTACCTAAGTAACTCCTTTTTGAGTGAAAAATAACACCATCAAAAAGTCGTCTGAAAACTACTTATGTTTTGATGGAAGATTTAATTGACAAGCCAAACAAGAACTTTTTTCCTTTAATTTAAAATTTGAAAACAATTTAACAAAGCAATCCTGTTATTTTTCTGAAGCTCCTTTTTGTTTCCTAGGTTTTTATTTTCTTTAAATTAAAACTAAATTAAGAATCCAGAATGCATAACATCTCAATCAAAAACGCTTTTGAAAACAAATTTTGTATGTCAGGCAAAGCTGCTAGAAAAATTTCAGTTGTCCATAGCAAGAAGACATCCCAGAGTCTACACTAACATAGAATGTTTTCAAGATCCTGATTATAGGAACCATTTACCTTCACACTGAAAGTTTTGGTTAGGTTAGGTAAACAATTCAATAGTTAGTCTCTTTGCAAAAATATGAATATCTTGTTTACAGAGATGTTAGATTCAGCTAACATGCTATCAAATACCACAATGTCTTTGCACTGATGCTGCCCTTCCATCTGGTGTGACATCCCCATGGGCCACTGTTTACCAGTGTCTTTGACAAATGAATCAAGAGATGGGGATATGGGGCTCTGCTGGCAATAGAGCTCTGATTAATCCAACTATCTGTGATACAAGAGGCATGTATGTTCCCATCTCACTAGCAAACCATTTATTCTCTTCTGTTCCTCTCACAGCATCTGTGACACTGCCTTCAGCAACCATTTCGTCAGCCCAGCTTCCCTATAATGACTCTGGAAATGAGCTGAAACTCTCTCCATGGAAAACTCCATGTACTTCATGATACAATTGCTCATAACTGGGATGCCACTGCTGAACTCACAGAACTGAATGTCTCTGTAGAGAAGACCATCTTTTTGTCTAAATTACATATAATATCCCAGATTTTAGATAAACAGAAGATGTTTCCTGCTACCTGTGGTTACAATGTAAATCACCTTATAAAAGCCATATAGTGCAATCTCCATTGTTTGAAGAAATATACCTTTGTGAGTTTTTCCAGTGCAGTACATTAGATTTTTCAGCCTTGAAATGACAGATACACTTGGAAATCTAAATCAGCTGTAAATACATTTTAATTTGGTCAGCATGCTTTCATTGTTTTCCGTTATTCTGAGTTAAACAAAAGATCCAGATAATACAGGTAAACCAAAGCCAAAACCAGCAAGACCTTTCCTGATATTCAGTTTAGCTTAAAGTTTTATAATACAAATCCTTAAATTGTCATAAATATTTTATAACAACATTTTCTTTCAGAATGTCTTTGACGTGTATTTATATATGATTAAAATATTTTCATGGGAAGTTCTCGAAGAAAAGTAGGAAAAGTTACATGTACATATTTATAATTCCAGAACAGAAAGTATTATAGTGATATAATTATCACAAAATCAAGCACTACATATTCAGAAAATGTAGTGCTAAGATTTACTTCAAAAGAAATACACACTGGTGTTAAAATATGCAAATCGAGACTCTAAAGCTGTCAAAACTCTCTTTCACAATGATACTAGAGAGGAAGAATTGTAATGAATGTCTCATGAAAAGACCCCAACAAACATATTCATTACTCCTAATCGCATTTCCTGTTGTATAATTTTTTTAAAAAGTTAATGTTGTTTAGTGAACTTGATTATACATTTTAATGTATTGATGTGTTTCATTTTTTTAAGATCACATTTAATTATGAAAATCTTCTGAAGGACATTCAAATTTCCTTACCAAAATCCTGCATTCATTAGAGCTCATGACAAATCATATAATGACCATTACGGAGCCAAGTTTTCACCTCTTTCTGCTGTATTAACCTCCAGTTTTTAAGGATGTTTTGGCATCCTTTTCACTTAAATCCCAGATTACTGATCAATGCTTTCAACTCATTTTAACACTCTTTAAACAAGTGGATTGATTGCCACCACAGGACAAGTTTTCTGCATTTGGGAATACATTTAGTGTAGCCTATTCTCATCTGAAGAGAACTTTTCTTTTTTTTTGCAAGAAATTTTTTCTTTCCTTCTTTTTTTTCTCTGGAGTCACTCGTGTAGCCAATGGAAGAAGTTGGAGTTTCTACAAAAACTCATCCAGAAAAGATTTTGAAATAAATTTTTGGATGAGGAACTATAGGAGGGAAATTGGCTAAATTACATATGAGTAACTTTTTTAATCTCAAATGTTAGGCTGTTAAGATAAGTTGTTCCCTTGCCTTTGTAAGATGACTCAGCCATATAGAGTTAGTCACATGTATCCTTGCCAAACTGATATCCTTGAAGTTTTTTTCTCTACTTTATTTTCCAAATTCTTTAATAAAATCCATTCATTCTTCAATAAGAATTTGGTGGGAAAATACATTATCTTTACCTATTTGAGTAACCAGAACAAATTCTAAATTTCAAAGGCATTTTCAGTTGTTATAATTGAGTTGCATTGTCAAGAAATATCTGAAAAGTTTTCTCTATTTCTCACTTACATCATACCTGGCTATAAACTACTGTTGCATATATCACCAAGTCTTGTCCTATTTTCTACGGACTTTAACTGTTACCACTCCAGTAACATCAGGATTTACATCTGAGCACATTCATTCAGCACAGACAATCCCTGCAGTCAGTGTGTGATTTTTCATACAAAATGTGACTCTAAAGAAATAAAATTACTTTGGGACAAGGTTTGCATACCAGGTAGATGAATTTGATGCAAGTCTAAATAGCTTCTGGTTTATTCTGTTTCTCAAGGATTGCGCAAGTTGACATGTTTCCTTGCCTTTCCTTCCTCATTGAAAGTTAAATGCTGGCTTTTGTTGTGTTTTCTTTGGAGCTTAGGATATCTATTTAAACACCTGCCTTGGTATTTTGAATGAAATTCACAATATGCTTCTGCCAGACACTGGGACATTAGAAATGCAGCGTTGAACAGAACACATCCTGTTATATTGTAAAAAGGAATTTAAAATGTCAGTTTACTCAGTCAGGTGAAAGTAATCCTATTCTAGGAAGTAATTAGAAGGGTTTACAGCTATTAGTTGTCTCAGGTCAGGATGATTAGAGAAAGAATCCTATTTACTTAAATAAGTACTGGGCATTATAATTATCTGTACTGCCAGGGTTTAAGACTTTATTGTCACTTGACAAAAGGGTTTTAAAAAAACTACTCTCCTATGCTAAATTATTTTTTATATATTAGGAAAAAAAAATCTTTATTGCATAGAAATTACTTGGTCCTATATAATCCTAGATTGCATTCTATTTTTTCCTATCTTAACCTACTTTTCCCCCATCCTTCTCATTTCTTCTTCTTGAGCTCTCTTCAAATTCAGATGTGGCTAAGGGACAGAGTCGACAACCTGCCCTTTGTAAAGCACCATCTCATAGCAAATATATTTTATAGTAGTATTTTCTGCTCATTCAGCTGTTATATGAGCAAAGGTGTAGTGTTTAACTTCAGGTTATGATTGTTTGGGTGGGAGTAAATGACACTAAATTTTTTTGAGAGAAGGAGACAAATATAGGCTGGAAGCACAATAAAAGTCAAGAAACAGGTGACCCAGGAATACTTTCTTATCTTTAAGAAAATGCTGAAACTCTCTTGTCAGAATAAGTCTAACCTTCACATAACTAATATAAAATGTTTCGTGTTTCTTTTTTAGGAATCAAGTTTCAACAAAAATCCAGTGAAAACAAAGCGGTTCATTGCTTTAATCTGAGTTACTAGTGCAAGTTAAAGTCTTGGAGGAGACAAGAGTTTACTTTGACATGCTTACTCATGTGAAAATTACAAGTTAGCTTGTCTTGTCCTCACATTTGTTGAACTCTGCAGTGAAGCCACATAGTGATTGCTGGAAGGCAAGCAAGGATACAGTAAGATCCAATCATTCTTCACATTATACTTTATTCTCATTTGAAAATAATTTAGTGAAATAATTTTTTTTCCTAAAAAAATATTGCTTCTGAGCTATAGAAAGAATGATGCAGCCAATAACAAGCCTGCTGGAGGGAAATGAGGGATTTTTTGTGTTTGGCATTTTGAGATGCCTATGCTTCCATAATTTGCTCAGTTCATCCTACAGATCCTGGGTGTCCCTATATTTAATAACTTTGTGAGTTTTTTTTTTATTTTTGACCTAGAAGAAGTGACTCTAGCAAACTGACTACCTGTTTTTCCAACTGATTTTTCTTCTAGTGTCTTTGGCTTTCAAGGAGAATGAAGCATTAGGACCTTAGACAGTCAAAGAATAAGCAAGAAACTTCAGTTTAAATAGCCTATCTTGACAATTTCCCACAATCCACATATTAATTGTTTTTGACCACAGGCACCTTCAGTACTCATATCTTTTATTTATTTATTTATTTATAAATAAACTTCCATGAATCAAATCAGCAAAAGCCGTGAAGAAAAACTCATTGCAAGGTAACATCTTATATAATTCTTAATCACCATGGCTTGAGGAAAAGGAACAAATGGAGAATATACCTGACTATTTTTTCCTTTTAATTAACTTTTTTAAGTTGGTCATGCAGAACCTGAAACAAAAAGAAAAAAATAATATTTTCAGTAACCAATTAAACCAAACAGTCTTCAGATTCTTGAAAGACCGTTTCCCTCATTTGAAAATAAAAAACACACAAAAAAATTTAGATATATAATTTCAATGGAATTGAAACCTTTTGAATTTGAATACTTTCATCAGTTATTGCTCTTGATGTTTTAAAGACAAAGCTCAATTTCCATCTAAGAATCTTGTTTCAGTAGCAGGTGAACTCTAAGGGTTTCCCAAGAGCTTTAGGGTAAATAGTATAAGGCCGACAGATCACTTTGTCAACAGTGTTGTAGGACTCTACAATGAAATTCTGATATTGCTCATTGCTGTTTTAACTGCATCTCTGTTTCCTTAGCTCCAGAATTTGAAGTTAATAACAACAGATTGTAGGTGAGGAAGTCTTCTGGAAGGTCTTGTTTTGGTAGGTCTTACTGACAGGTCTTATTTTGAAACTGCTTGAATGCTTCACACCTATATATTTTTAAATCCTTATATCAGGGCTATACAAGAAATGGACAATTTAGGATGGTGGAGCTGGGTGAAGTGTGCTTTTTGCAGAGTGAGAAATAGGGGGATATTTTTCCACCTTATGGGGTTGTTTGAGTTTTTTTCTTCTTCTTTTTTTTTTTTTTTTTTTTTTTTTGTGACTGTAAAACCTGGAAAAAAACCAAACCTGCATATTTGAAAATGTTAACCAGTTTGAGGAAATTGTCCACTTCCACTTCCTTACTTAGATTCTTTCTCCAGTGATGGATGCTTTCACACTGATTGATGTCTTATTGGAATATTCACTTTCTACATATATGTCTAAGGTGGAAATGTGGTGCTATTGTTCTCTCTGTTGTTACTTTATTTTTAATTTGTTTTTATAAGGTAATGTTAAAAGGCACTGCAAGTGCCTTCTTATTCTGTTATGACTATTATCAAACCATTAAAAAACATTGTCATCTAACTCACTCCTGGATTTCTGTAAAGAAGGTCACTTAAATTTACCTATGCCTCATATTGCTAATGATTATGCACAGTAATTCCTAGACAGTGTTTCTCTTTCAGGTGATTCTGTGATTCTTACTTCATCCTCTGCTGGCAGTGGAGGTGTTTTCAGAAGGTTGTCTTCAACTCTGTAAGTACAAGATCAGTTTTATGGGAATAAATTCAAGTAACAGTTAAATAAATTTTGGAATGTTAGAACAAAGTGAAAGCTGGAATCCTATACAGACATGACTGATCAACCAACAAAATTGTGGCTCATAAATTTAGTCAAACCTAGAGTTCAGGGTTTCTTTTGACAAAATTATGATTATTGAAACTGTAAAAGGGCTAGTGTAAATGAATTACCCATTTTAAAGAAACAAAGTTATTTTTACAAATTGCCAAGAAAGGATCCTACTGTAATGATTTCAAAATATTTTTGAGGGTTGAACCTTATTTTTCCTTTTGGAGAGTAATTTGAAGTTTAGTCAAAACAAAAGTCAGGATTTTTTTTTTTTTTTCCCAAAACTGGAAGTTGATCTTTTTTTGAAATTTAAAACACCATTCATTTATTAGGGATTGGAAAAATATTTTCTGACTTCATTTAAATGTTGAAAAATATAAAATGAGTATTATTGAAGGATAAGTTTTATTTGATAAATATCGGATATTTTTCTTGATAATTATTTCCTTAGAGATATGTGTAGGCCTTGTAGTGCAGCTGTGGTTTCTTCACACATACCAATTACTGTATCAGCCTTTAAATTTCATCTCTCTATAGCTGTATTAAATCAACTGTTCCTTGATATATATGACTGACTTGTGAGCTTGTGAGATCAATACAGCTGAACAGGGAGTATATCTACCTAAATGGCAAATTTTCTAGCCACCAGTTCTGACATTGCCAAGTAACCATTAATTTTCTGATTAACACTAGTTTATTGAAAAGGTTGCTCTCATTTATATCCAATTACCTACAGAAGGAGGCTGTTTCAACAAATAGCAATAGACACAGAATAGAGCACTTTTTGTTAACCCAACAAGGATGGCAGGGAGGTCACAACATCCCTGGTTCTTCATATGCAGGGAAAGTACTGCAACAATTAAAACCAACTTCCTAGCATGCAATAGACCAGAAAAATATTCGCTGGAGGGAAAGAAATGTAAAGGGGAGAGGGAAGCATTTTTTAAAAAGAGCATTTAAGTATCACTTTGCTGAGAACTCTTCTAAATTGTTTTTGTTCTGCCTTTTCTAGTCTAGTGGAAAAACAAGGAGGAAAAAACTGGCAAAGCAGAGGAAAGAAAACCAAATAATTTTGCATTTTACTTTTATTTTTTGCTTTATAAAATATATGAATGTAAGTCCAAAACTTAATATAACCTTCAAAGAAAAATTATGATTTTTGACCTCTCTATTAAAAAGAGTTGAGGACAAAGAACTTTCACAGAGTCTTCATCTTGTTGTGCACTTTTGATCCAATTTCACTATAATCAGTAGCAGGCCTTCTCTTGACTTCAGTGAAAGCTGAAGTAAGCCTTGTCTAGGAACCTGACTAATTAAAGTCTCATTGTACCTGGACTTTGCCCTCCAGCATTTTCATTTTACTTCTCTTCAGCAGCAATGCCACTCTATTAAAATGATCTTAAAAGTAAGGGTTTGGTCAGCTATGCAGACAGAGTCATCAAAAGAATGTTTTGGTACTGTGGGAAGTGATTTAATGGGCAGCCTTGCCCATCACACAATTTCAAAGATCATGAGTCAGAAAATTTGATAAGACTTCAAAACTGAAAGGGTTTTTTTATGTTGTATATTTGTATAGAATCTGTTGGAAGTTGTTTTGGGAAAGGTTTTCACTTGAAAAAAAGCTAATTCATCTATTGAGTTACCCTCTTACACAGTTCATGGTTTTTTCCTTGGAGTTTTTTTTTGCCTTTATCTCTTGCTGCAATCCTTGCACAGCCTGATCAATCCAGCCATCTCCTACTCATCTGTTCTTCCCTCTAATTCCTTTATTTTCTCTTTTTACTTCATCCTCTTTCTTCCTCTCATCTCTCTCATGACAATTCTGTTTTGCTCTCTAAATCTTCTTGGTTGTCAGTTTGTTTCTGCATCTTTTTCTTCATGATAAAAACATGCATTCTTCCCCTTCAAAAAGTCCTCCAGTGACCATTTTGTTTTCCAGTAACCGTCTCATCTCCATTTGCTCATTCACCATTAAAGTCAGTTAATACCTAGTATATTGCAGAGCTTATCTTCTCACATTCCTCTTTGCCCAGAAGATTTCACTGAATTGTTCCTATCTACCAAGAGTATTCTTATTTTTTGTTGACAACATCATCATCCTGAATGACACTCAGTTCCATCTGGATATCATAATTAATTCAGAAATTTACTAGGTATTAAATCTTTCAGTTTGTTCTGTAAAATGCCTCTAAGACAATTCCTTTGACAGATGCCAGCAAAGGTAAACTCCTGTCCCAGCTACTACAACATCATACTACCTGCCCCTGATAAATAAATAAATAAGAAATCTTTTTTCAGGGATTCATATAAAATCCTGCTGCAAACTTCATTTATATTCTCTGTTATCAAGGCCATACATGCTTCCTTCTTTTTTTCTCCTTCCGCTGGCTTACCTTTCTATATCTTGTTATCCTGGTTTTGACTGGATAGAGTTAATTTTCTTCCTAGTAGCAGGCACAGTGCTGTGGTTTGGATTTAGTAGGAGAAGAATGTGACAACACACTGGTGTTTTAGTTGTTGCTAAGCAGTGTTTATACTAAGTCAAGGACTTTTCAGCTTCCCGTGCTCTGCCAGCGAGGAGGTGCACAAGAAGCTGGGAGGGATCTTCTTGTAACATGCTGGAGTGTGGGGAAAGTTCCTACTGATGAAAAGAAATGCATACTGCAGCAGAGTGATGCAATTTGTGCAAGGTTGTCCAGAAACTGTAAGACAGCAGAGTCCAGAAGGTAGTTCACAGGAGGCCTCATTAATAAAGACAGAAGTAGTACCCCGGTCAAGAAAACCATAGCTTTCATGTTTTACAGAAAAAATGTGTACTGATATTCCTGAAAATAGTCTAGAAAAATAAAAAAAATTAAAAACCCAGGTGCAAAGGCCATGTATGAAGGGAACAGAACATTTTTGGGTTTGTGTCAAGGCAATGGACAGATGTAAAGATTTCATCACAAATGTTATTCAAATAAAGCCTAAAGTTTTGGGACCTTTTGTCTTCTTCATACAAAAGAGAATCCTGTTAGCCCTCTCCCCAGCTGGTGAAAAGATTGGATTAGATGACCTTCTGGTTTGACGTGTAAGGATTGTTCTTATGTTCTTATTCTAGGAACTAAAATCCCTGGGGTTTTGAATTCCTAACAGGTTGGCTACCATAAAGGTCCACCAAGGTTATTGGTGAGTAAAATGCACAAAAACTATCTTTGATTTCTGTTGACTGTTTATAATTGTTCATATTGCTTTAAAGTCACAGTTCTGAACCAGCATCAAATGAGGCAGTGTTGCACAGGTATAAAATAATTAAAAACTTGTGTACCACACAACTTGCACTCCAGTTATAAAACAAGAGCTATGAGATGAATAAAGCAAAAATTATGGATATGTGTTGCCCTGGCAGGCAGTGATTTTGAAACATTAAGAGTGTAAATACTGTCAAATTTCCTGTAGAAAATTTTGACAACTGTAAGAAAAAGAAGGGTTTGACAAGTAATAATGCAATACCTGGACTCATACTTCTCTTAAGTTAGAGGACAAGTGTTATAAAGATTTCTGAAGCTGTTTATTTCAATGTTTAGAAAAATAGCAATGGGGGCTACTGTTTGATCTTATCAGGTGTTCCAGGTAACTTTTTGGTAGAAAATAAAGAATGAGAAATTGTGATTGTTGGTCTTAAAACCAACACCTTTTTAGATAAATGTCATGGTTTAAGCCCAGTCAGCAAGCAAGCACCACACAGCCACTCGCTCACCCTCTGTGCCATGGTGGGATGGGGGAGAGAATCAGAAGAGCAAAAGTAAGAAAACTTATGGGTTGAGATAAGAACAATTTAATAATTGAAATAAAATATAATAATAACAATTATAACAGTAATGAAAACGAAAACAACAAAGGGGAGAGAGAGAGGAACAAAACCCAGGAGAAACAGGTGATGTAACCACTCACCACCCACCAACTGATGCCCAGACAGTCCCCAAGCAGTGACCACTGCCTGCCAGCCAGATCCCTCCGGTTTATACACTGAGCATGATGTCATACGGTATGGAATAGCCCTTTGGTCAGTTTGGGTCAGTTGTCCTGGCTGTGCCCCCTCCCAGCTTCTTGTGCACCTCCTCGCTGGCAGAGCACGGGAAGCTGAAAAGTCCTTGACTTAGTATAAACACTGCTTAGCAACAACTAAAACACCAGTGTGTTGTCACATTCTTCTCCTACTAAATCCAAACCACAGCACTGTGCCTGCTACTAGGAAGAAAATTAACTCTATCCAGTCAAAACCAGGATAACAAGATATAGAAAGGTAAGCCAGCGGAAGGAGGAAAAAAGAAGGAAGCATGTATGGCCTTGATAACAGAGAATATAAATGAAGTTTGCAGCAGGATTTTATATGAATCCCTGAAAAAAGATTTCTTATTTATTTATTTATCAGGGGCAGGTAGTATGATGTTGTAGTAGCTGGGACAGGAGTTTACCTTTGCTGGCATCTGTCAAAGGAATTGTCTTAGAGGCATTTTACAGAACAAACTGAAAGATTTAATACCTACTTCACAGTTTTATCTTCTGAATTCTAGATGTCAGTGAGGATTATTTTCAGACACTTCCCTGACTATTTTCAGAAGGAGCAGTCCTTCCTGAAAACCACAATAACACCTGTTAGCAGGTGTGGTGAAGCCTTCTGATATAGTCCTTCCAGCCCAGGAGGTCTCCTTCCTTTACACTGTTTTCATTATTATGAAAATACCCTCTTTCAGAAGAGATTTCCCAATATCATCTTAAAAGTCTGGTGCTGATATATATGGTTGTTTAAACTGTAATACTTCTCACTTGGACAAACGTTATTCCTTTGTCAGGTGGTATCAGCAAGACCTCTGAATAGAGAAAAACAAAATTGTGGGAGTAATTTCAGCCAGTTTCCCAGAAGCTAGCTTTGTTTCTGTGACCCCACTAAGGTTAACAATTATGAATTCCAGGCCACAACTGTCATCTGTATATGCACAAACAGATTTTGATTCTAGCTAAAATACTATGTCTTTCTCTCCCTTGCATTTCTAGCTTCAGAGCATCCAATGTGCATGATTTCACTGTGCTTGTACAGATGTGCATGCAAACTTCCCACATACATGTACAAATTGCATAAGCCTGCAGCTACATTGTTATGATAAAATGCAATAACAAGTGTTTTATTTGCTTATTTCTTTGTTTGCTTGTTTTTCCTGTAAATGTGTAATTCTGAACCGCATTTGAGTCAGTTGAAGGACAGATTAACTCTGGCTTTCAAAAAAGTTAGGATTTTGGCCATATGCATGAAAATATGGATGATTAATTTTGTTTTTTTTTTAGCCTGTGTTACTTAAATTAGTCTATTAGTTTGGCTTTGTGGTAGTTATTGTTTAATTCATAAAGCTACATATTTTTATGATAAATGATCCAATTTACTGTTTCATATCTGATGTTGTTAAATGTTAAAGTACGAGTTTGAAGAAAATTCCTCTTCCTATGGAACATCTTTGGACTGTGGTGCTAAGTAGACAGGATGATTCAGTGAATTACCAAAATTTGTGCAAATTATGTCAATGAGCATTCAAGTAGATCAAAATTTAAACAGGGAAGAACCTAGTCTGAAGACATAAACATATAATTTATTTGGATATTGAGTTTACAGAGGAATAAATTAGCCTGCATTTAGACCAAATGGGTATTCCATTGATAAGAAAGATGGATAATATTAGCATATAACTCCTATTCTTCTTATTGCTGAAGGAAAGGTCAAGATGTCTTACAAAATTTGGTTGATCTGAAAATGTATTAGAGGCATCTGTCACTTTTGTGTAATCAATAGCCTTGGAAAATATTCAAAAAGTTCCATGAGTTTTTTTAAATCTCATTTTGAAAGCTCTATAATTTGAGCTATCATTAAATTTTAGTCATGTCACTGTGGTCAGGGATGTGAAACTTCAGAGAAAGTTTGAACCCAAATGGAAAGCAAGATTAAGACTTAGATGTGGAGAATTGTTCTTATCTGACTGCAACCCTGTCTGACAGCTAGATCCCATGTCAATAGATATCATAAGGCTTATTTTCTCCACCAGTGGAAAGCTTATCAGAACCATTACTTTGATGACATTTCAAACCTCTAAAGTTAAGAACACTTATAAAGGCACATGTCCTCATGAGATACCCTTTCCAAGTTAGAAAATAAATATTTTAAATTTCCAATTCAAATGACCATAAAACTATAAAACATCTCTGGTTTCAAGTCTGGTCTTATCTTTACATGTTAATTCCATTCTCCAGAAGTTGAAAGAAGTTCATAATCAAGACTTGGACGTATTGAATCATTTTCTATATAGTTGGAGTACTTTTCAAAATGCCTACAAGATACTAAAGCGTAACTCTCATTTGCAGAAATTACTCTGGTACTTGGGAGATCAAGAGTACAATTTTTCTGACTATATAGTTGACTGAAACTAATGCATAGATGCCTTAGGAAACACAAAAAATATTTTCTGCAACAATGGAAAAAAAATGAGAGTATATCTGAAAAATGAGGCAACATTCAAAATTATCCAGAAGAAGTCAAGCTAGCTGCATCATAAAAATATTTGTGTTTGGAATTATAACAGCTTCTGTTTTGCATATGCATCTCATCTTACAGAAACAGAACTTGTCCAGTTCCAGAGTGTGGTGAATTGACCACTGCTAGCAGCTGAGCACCCACCAGCCACTTGCTTACTCCCTACTCCCAGCAGGATGGAGGAGAGAATTGGAAAGCAAATGCAAGAAAAACTCTTGGGTTGAGATAAAGACAGTTTAATAAGTGAATAATAAAAAAAAAAACCCACCCAAACAAAAAACCCGAGAAGTGATGCAAAGGCAAACACATACCACCTCTTGCCAGCAGACCAATGCCCAGCCAGTCTCTGAGCAATGGCTACCTTGGAAAAACTCCCTCACAAGTTTTATTAGTGAGCACGGTGTTATACGGTATGGAATATCCCTTTGGTCAGTTTCCGTCCACTGTCCCAGCTGTGTCCCCTCCTAAACTCTTGCCAACCCCCAGCCTACTTGCTGCAGGGCCAGAGTGGGAAACAGGGAAGGCCTTGATGCTGTGCAAGCACTGTTCAGCAATAACTAAAACACAGGTGTGTGTAAAACACTGTTTTACTCACAGATCTAAACACAGGACCATACAGTCTGCTGTGAAGAAATTACTTCCACCCCAACCAGTCCCAGTAAACAGAGCCCACGTAACAAACAAAAACCTATACAAATAAATTAAAAAATAAAGTTAATTGTTAAGAGGTAAGGTTCTTTTTGTTTTCTTTTGCTTCTAAAATAGTGATGTTCTTAATATTGTGAATTAAAGTCAGGAGGAAAGAAATTATAAGCATAAATGTTTAGGAAACCTTAAAATATTTCATAAATAAGTGTCACAATGTAACTCTCAAAGCAAGTGCAGCGCCCTACCAGATCTCTGAAGGAAAGAAATTTCAGATGTGTGAATCCTTGAGGAAATTAAGTAGAGAAACAATGCAGCTGACATAGCCAGAGATTCAAAAAGACAATTTTAGAAGATGATTTTCCAATTTTCCACATTTTATAAATATTTTAAATTTCTTTTAGAGTGAATGTTTCTGCTCACCTCAGCAGCAGAAAAAGCTTCAACCAGGGCTTGCAACTGGGACACTAAAGTCAATTAACTTCAAGACATAAATTTTATGCATTAGTTCCAGTGTTCATAAAACTACTTGTTTCAAGGTTGGGGAGGACATTATCACAGTGTTTCAAGCTCATATGCAATCATGATGTTATATCCTGAACAAGCTGCAAGCATCAGATGAGTCTTGCTAATACTTCAGTGAAAAAGAAATCTTAATAAACAAGCTTTGAGGTCACAGTGGCATATGTTGCTATCAGTATGTCACCATGTAAAATATTTAAGTTGACTCACATCTTCCAAATAAATCTCCTCAAAGCATAAGACACAAAGGAAGGTTTGATTATGCCATGCCTTCCCAGGGTTAAGAGCAACATAAACTCACACTAATGTAGACATGCAGACATTTCTCCAGAACTAAGAGTGACCTTAAAAAGGAGATGCATATCTCAGGTAAATGTTGCCAGTGTAGTCACTTAGATTCTCCTGTAAAACTAGCACAGATAAGAAGGCATTTCTAAAACATAATTGAGCTGTCCTGCCTTAATCATTTGATAAGTAGCGTGGTCTTCTGGTGGCCAGCTGTCCATGGCCTCTTGGATCACGTTCTTGCTTCAGGGATGTAATATTCTCTTCAGGAGGTGGAGGAGATATATCTTAAGTTGAAGCACAACCACTCCTTTCAACAGACATGTCTGTTCTCCTTAGCACCTATGTCTCAGTTTTGTTTGTCTGAGCTGGGATGTAGGCTCTCAGTGATGCCAGGAAAACTATATTTCCTGTGGCTGAATGTACCACCCACCACTAAAGCAAATGAAGGAAAAAGACCAATCTTAGAAGAGCGTAGAGAAAATTGAGCTGCATTGCAGTAAAAAGCCTGAGGAGATAAAAATAAATTATGTTGACTGGAGGCTTGTGAGAAAGGGAAGAAAACACTGTAATTGTCCACGAAGGTTTTGAAGCAGACCAGCACTGTGACTGAAAAAGGGAATGGGGAAGAAAACAATGTAGGGACTGTTGTCCCTACAGTGAGCTGTGTGGGCAATGACACAAGCTGCCTGGGCAAAAACATCAGCATGAGCCAGTGGAAACAATAAAAAGAAGAAGAGTTTGTGAGACCAATGTGACGAGGACCTGTAGCAGAAAAGGAGAAACAATATTGCTGAGCAGAGTAGACTAAAACTAGACAGAGTCCAGACAGTTCATATCTGATACTACTATGCAAATTGGCCTTTTTCATGTGTTCATGTATTTGCATGTTTTTAATATGTAAGATGTATGTTGAATGAGGTTAAAGGTGAGAGGAAAAAAAAAAACCTATCTCAGTGAACAGGTAAATGGAAATCACCATTAAAAAAACCCTCTGTTTTTATCTGTGCAGTGTAGATTATACATTAGGCTGCACCAGTGATTTAAATCAAAATGTTCTGAGGAATCTCAGGGCACCCTCTTTCTCTAAGTGCTGTGCTTAAGACCTTCCAGTCTAGCATGCAAAAAAGCAGAACTCTTTGAACAGCAGCTAAAGTCAGTAAGAACGTATAAAATGCTGTATTGTGCTACCTGCCCTGAGAAGCTAGGTGTAAACATCTCAGATTGGGTGCTTTGAATGAAAGACTGCATTTGGCCTTAATCTTTCAGTTTTCTGTTTGCAAAAGGAGTAAGATGACTGAAGTCAGAAGAAAATAAATTTATTTGTGTTCAGAAAGCACTTTTTTAACTGTTGGGATGAACATTAGAGAGAAAGACATTTGGGGATTTCTTCCAGCATGGTTTGATTAGCAAACAGATCTAAGGCCACATACTGATCTATGTGAAGCAGTATCAAGTAGCTTGTGACCAACACAAGCCTCTGAATGAAGCAGGGAAGCTACCTATGGAAAAAAAAAATCTGCGATGCAGTCTTAAAAATCACATCATAATGCATAGACTGAAAGAGAGAGAATAATATTTTGTCATTTAAAGTCACTAAACTTTGTGTTTTAAACCAATAAATTCTAGAAAAGTTAGTAACTGCTACAAGCAATGTTCTTACTCACAGTTACATATTAAATAAGGATCTTGAAATGTCTCTGATGAGATCTTTGTTCCTAAGCTGAGGTTCCACTGAAATAGAAACAGTACAAGCTTGCTTTGAAGTTTTGTTTTCAGAGAGATTAAGGAGTATTGTTTAAATAACTTTGAATTTCTTATTAGTTAACTCCAAAATTCCCTAAGCCCAGAGCATGAAATAGCATTGAAAGCCTTGCTAAAGTCAAGGTAAATAGCATGAAATTGTCTCCACCCATGAACAGCTGAAAGGCAACCTGTTTCCCAAATATTCATTTATCCAAGTTAGGACTTTGTGTTCTGGGTGAGTAGAGAACTAGATGGCTGAATAATGGGTTGGATGGTGGTCAGGCTCAGAGAGTAGCTGTTAATTGTTCTCACTCTACCTGGAGGTCTGTGGCAAGCATCTATTGCAAGGGTCTGTCTGGGACCTGTTTGGTTTAGCATCTCTATCAATGGCCTGGAGTCAAGGTGAGGGAGAGCGCTCTAATAAAGTTTGGAGATGACACCAAAGTGGAGGGGAGATACCACTGGGGACACTCAAGGGCAGTGCTGCCATCCAGAGAGACCTAGACAGGCTGGAAGAAGAGGCCAACAGGAACCTCGTGTATTTTGATGAGGATAAAGGCAAGTGCTGTCCCTGGGCAGGAAACACTGGTGCAAGGACACAGGCTGGGGACTGCCTGGCTGGGAGACGCCCTGTGGGACGGGACCTGGGGGGGGTTGGCAGACAGGAACTCAGCATAAGCCAGCACTGTGCCCTGGCTGCAGAGACAGCAAGCACCCCGGGAGATACTCACAGGGGCACAGACAGGACATCAAAAGGAGGAATTATTGCCCGCTGCTTGGCACTTGTGAGATCCATCTGAATACTCTGTCTAGTCTAAACTCTCAAGACAAATGTCATACAAAAATGATGTAAAATTTCTACATTCAGTATTTGTTCAATAAGTTTTCTTTTTTTCTTTTTCTTTTTAAGTTAAATCTGTAATGGCTGAGACGTTCAGTCTTCAATGAATAGAGGTGACTGTAAATTATCCACCGGAACAACATTTTGTTCAAACAATTTGGGTCTATTAAGCTTGTAATCTTCTATTTGATGGGTTTTGCATCTGATGAATTTTTTCCCAACCCTTAAAGAGGCCTCTGAAAGATTTCTGGCTTATTAGCAAAGGAAGATCTACAGCCCTTTACATAGAGTTTACTGAAATAGACATTTTTCCTTAGCACAGAAAAAATGCTCATGTCTTCAATGAAGAGAGCCCTAGGAGCCTTTCATTGACCACAAATTAGAAAAATACCAATAAAAGTTACATTTCTAGTGAAACAGGAGCCCAAGGTTTTGACCAGCTTTTGTTATGCAAGTAGAGCTAAGTGTCCTTTTGTCACCTCACTAAAAACCAAAGAGTTGTGTTCAGATGTAAGCAAGGGTCTTTGTTATAGGCAGCCAAAGCAATTTCACTGAAAAGGCACACATCATTCATTTCCACATGACAAATTTTAGCGGCATTTGGAACGTGGGTATCTTCATAATATCTTTCCATGTTCTGCAGCTCAATGTCTCTGAATATTTTAGGAAAATATACAACAAACCTGTTATTTCCTCTTGGCTAACTTCTAAATAGCATCCACTGCTGCTGTGGAATACTTTCTGCCACTACAAAACAGGGAGTCTTGCATGAACACATGGGAGAGAAGGGACTCTGGAAAATTTGGATTCTTCCAAGGTCTGTCACCAATGTATTAGGATAACTTCATACAGAGGGATAACTGGCTCTTTTTATCTCCTGCTAATTTCTTTCTTCTTTTTCTTTTTCCATGGTAAGGTCAGCCTAGATATCCTTAATAGGAGTAGTTGCCTGTTGCTCTTCGGTAGCAATGTGCATCCTTTCTTTCTCCTGTCCCCACTCCAAGCATTTATTCCTTCAAAGAATAACAAGACCAAAATTCCTTTTCTTTGTATTTACAGAAGAAAGAATCAGAACATTTTCCACTGTTGGTCTCATTATTATTTCACTTGTGTCTGGATAAGTAATAGGCCGGGCAACCTTCATTCCTCCTTACCTGATTCAGTCAGAGATGTCTTTTAAGTTGGCCTTGCATGAAGATATTAACTGAATTGGTTGATAATTTTTCAGATAAAGAGTGTTCCATTAAAAAAATGTCATTTGTGGAACTCTCTTCTCTGCAGAACAGAAACATTTGAAAATAAAAGACAGACCAGAATATTCTCCTGATTACTTCAAGACTCTAGGGATCTGCCTGGGGTATTTCATAACTCACAGAACTCTTCTTTTTTTTATTATGTTTGCAGACTCACAATTAGTTTCCATAGCTCATTCCATCACCTTGCAGAGCTGTTACACCTGCCTTTGTTATCTAAGTAGTACTGAATTTTGATAATTTTCAGTATGGCAGTAAATTTGATATGCTTGGCTGTATGCCAGATGTTCTGAAAATGGTACTGAGGCAGATTTTTAAGGATTAGAAATTTAAAATAACAGGTTTTTGCAGGTGTTCAGTTTATTTTTATAATGATACACATTTTTAAAGCTATTGCTTCACTTCAGCACTGCAGAAGAATTCATTGGTCTCCCAAAGAAAGTCTCTGAATTCATTAATGCCATGTCCTTCCTATTTTTTAACTTCTTATTGGAAAATTAATTATTACTTCTATGTGTAAAACCATATAATATAACTTTTGTCTTATCACCCACTTAACATCTCAATTAGGCAAGTGGCATCTCATATATTTCATTTCATATTAATAATTGTTTTATTAATGTATTTTTTGGCATTTTTTGGTTCCAACAAATGTTGGAAACCCAAGGGAATTAATTTATAATATGCTATTAATGTATTCTTATTATAAAGTTGCTTCAGTTTACTTAAAATATAATTTCTGGCAGGTGTTTCTTAACCCTAACAGCTCCAATGAACCTTTTTTTTGGCTTACTGAAAAAATTTGAAATAAACCCAATCAATCATTATCCACCAATTATTGTGGTAACTCTAATATAGAGTAGACTATAACTATCCTTAGGATATTTTAATGATGAGAAAACTGAACCACTGTTTCCTTGTGGTCATTTAAAGTCTCAGGACAGTTTTTAGGAAAATGGGAGTATTCAGATAGACTAACATTGGCAAATTCCAATTTCACTCATAGATTCCAAGCTACATTTTATTTCCCCTGGTACTTCATCATGGAAAAAAGAAGTTATTACTTTTCTTTTTATACCTGCTGATTCAATAGTTTGTTTAATACATTAGTGTTGTGAGTGACACCTACAAATAGAGGGACAAGTTTTAGCCAGCCTGTGAGAAAGTTGCACTTAGCAGGTGGTGAACTCTGAAGTCTTCTGGCACCATTGCATTTTTAGGCAGGAAGAGGGACTGGCAGAAATGTAAAACTGTATGAGGGACAGGAGTACTGTCACTAATACTAAGCTGTTCAGAAATCTTTAACTGAGATTATGACATAAATTACCATGATAATTTTCTGTGGTTCCGTAACATACATTTATGATTCTACTTAGGTAATATGACCTCATAATTTCCTTTAAACACAGCTGTGGTTTAATGTAATATTTAGTCAATATGCTTCAAATATGTTAAACATTCTTTAGAAGGCACATACAAAAATTTCTGGAAATAATTTAAATTTCTCTATTTTCAATTTAAGGTTGGTTTGCTTTTATTCTTTTAAATTTCTCACTTTCTGTTCTGGTTAGCCAGAATTTGGGAAGTTAAATTTTTTCCATCTTTTTCTTTTGCCTTAAACTTCTGTATCTCACAGCAGAGCTGAAAAGGGTGAAGACAATATGCACAATTTTGGCATCTCAAAGGAAAAAGGAATTTTTTTTGAATTTTAGTCTTTTTTTTTTTTTCCTTAGACCATCTGATCCTGCATAAACCATCTCCAGCAGTTAAGGTTTCTGTTGGAATAGATTGGTCTTTTTTTCATATAAAGTGAGCAAACTGAATCCAGAGAATAACAGATATCCATACAGTAACATAAAGAATACATTTACTTTTTATTAAGCCGTGTGTATCTACCCATGTTATTTATTAACACCATTTTACAAAATTTCTTGCTGCTTACTGTTTGGATTCCTTCGGAGCCACCGAAAACCATCATACATGGATCTCTGTAATAACATAAGGTATTTACAAGAATCTCTGTAATAACACAAGGTGTATTTAGTACCTCTTATTGTAACCAGATTATACCTTTCTGTTCCTCTTTGAACCATTAAAAACCCATCCTACAAAGTGGTGAACATCCTCTCTTCCCATTGCAATGAACAGAGTACAAAATGATGCCGCCTTCTCTTTGCAATCTGACATGTAGGCTTGGGGAGTTATAATTGTTGCCTCACATCCCCCAGATGCTTGGTCCCACCTCACTGATTTCCTTTGTCAATTTTTCTACTTCAGTTTCAGTATAGTAATTCAGCAACATTTTGAAAATTCAAGTTTGGGATGTTAAAATGGAAATGAATGTAAAAATTAAGTAAGAATTTACTTTGACACCATTTGTTAATTTTCATGCGTAGTTTAACAAAACTCTTGGGTCCATCCTTCATCTTAAGCGACCAGGATATGCAGAGGGCAGTAGTGAAATACTTTACAAAGAGTCTTGGGGCTGAAATAGATTTAGGATCTTGGTCATTATTTTATACCTGTTGTACAAAGACATCAAAGAGACTTATTCCTATAATGAGACTGATTTAGGAAGAAAATATAGGTAAGTAATATGCACAATGGCATGCCTAAAAAACTCCATCACATATACCCATGCATGCCCATGAGTTCATGCATATATGAGACTGTTCTTTTAAAAATATTTCTATGTTTTTTTAATGCTGTTACTGACTTGATATATAAAATCTAATTTGTTTCCAGTACTGACTTCTTATGAGGGAGAAAACCTCCTGGTTTGCTTTTGTTAAAAATACCTAAATCCTCACTGAATAATAGCTGTTACAAAACTCCTTTGATTTTACATTTTTCCTTTCACAGTGTGTGGCTCTGTACTCTATTTCACAGGGCAATGCTCTGTTGAAAGCTGTCACTCTAAGAAGCAGTATGATAGTTGTCAGTGATATCCAAAGAAGACTGAATAATATATACATATCTTACTTTTAATGTGTCCTTAACACATTGACTTTCCTGGCTGTAGGAGCTAGTAAAAAGAGAATCAGCATAAGGTGAAGCATATCTCCTGCTGGGTGGCCAAACTGCATGAAATCTCATGCTTCATTAATGATGCTTCTTATACCAGCTGGTCAATGGATCATGAAAATGAATCAGAAGTACAACAGGGACTTTTTTTCCGGTTATAATAGTCATAAACAATTACGAACTGCTGGCTCCTACTTTTTCAATATAATGATTTCATTGCTTTGCTTTAGCCATAAAAGAAACACGGTATAATATTTAAAGCTGAGGGAGTGGGGAAGGCACTAGAAATCTATTTAGTCAACAGTTTTCTTACTTTGGTAAGATACTTATCCTGCCTGGGCTTCATTTTCTAATGTAGACACAACATCCCATGTCATAATGCGGCAATAAAATTCTTCCAGTCATACTCCACTGCAAAGCTTTCATATCTCCCAAAACTTAAGAGAATGATTTATGGTGTGTCTCATTCTGGTTTTCTAGTTTAAAGGAAAGGAAATACAGGCCTTAAAGGATCCAGGGTTTTAAAGGAGAGTGCTTGCCACCTGCTGAAAATCTGATCTTTCTGGTGTCTCAAACTCATCACCTCAAGGGTCTGGTTGCTCACTGGTTACCTTTGAAACCTTTGACCTGCACCTCAGAATCTACTGACAGAATGCTTCATGCAATGAATGGACCTATTGTAGGTCTTTATTGAGTCGTCAATTCCTCTGTATTGAGGACTCGGTTCCTGTAATGTGCATTCTATGGCATAACTGAAGTCCAGAGGAAGGTTTTCTTGAGAGCCCTCATGTGCCAAAAATCCTCCAACACTGACAGAAGATGAAGGGAATTTCATTCTGGTGTCTACTACAGGCCATCCAATCCAGGTGAGCCTATTGACGAAGCCTTCTTATGCCAGCTACAGGAGGCATCATACTTACAGTCTCTCATCCTGCTGAGGGACTTCAACCACCCTGACATCTGCTGGAAAAGTAGCACAGCGAGCTGAAGGCAATACAGAAGACTCCTGGAATGGACTGAGGATAACTCCTTGTCGTGGTTTAGCCCCAGCCAGCAACTAAGCACCATGCAGCCGCTTGCTCACTCCCCCTACCCCGATGAGATGGGGGAGAGAATCGGAGGAGTAAGAGTGAGAAACACTCCTGGGTTGAGATAAGAACAGTTTAATAATTGAAATAAAATAAAGTAAAATAATAATAATATAATAATAATAGTAATATTAATATACAAAGCAAGTGATGCACAATGCAATTGCTCACCACCTGCCGACCGATGCCCAGCCAGTTCCCGAGCCGCAATCGTTGCTCCCTAGCCAACCCCCCCTGGCTTATATACTGAGCATGACATCATATGGTATGGAATAGCCCTTTGGTCACTTTGGATCAACTACTCTGGCTGTGCCCCCTCCCAGTTTCTTGTGCACCTGGCAGAGCATGGGAAGCTGAAAAGTCCTTGACTAGCATAAGCAGTACTCAGCAACAACTAAAAACATCAGTGTGTTATCAACATTCTTCTGCTACTAAATCCAAAACACAGCACTATGCCTGCTACTAGGAAGAAAATTAACTCTATCCCAGCCGAAACCAGGACACTTCTTAAGCCAGGTAATAGACAGCCCTGGTAGAGGGGATGTCATACTGGACCTGATGCTCACCAACACAAGTGAACTAATTGGTGATGTCAAGACTGAAGGCAGCCTTGGCTGCAGTGATCATGTACTGATGGAGTTTGCAGTCCTGAGGTTTATGGGTCAGGTGAAAAGTAAAGTCAAGACCTTGAAATTTCTGAAAGAAAACTTCCAGCTTTTCAAGGAGTTAGTCAATAGGACACCCTGGAAAACTACACTCAGGGACAAGGGAGCAGAACACAGCTGGCAGATCTTTAAGGACACTTTCTATAGAGCCCAAGAGCTCTTGATTCTCAGGTGTAAGAAATCAAGAAAGGAAGGCAAAAGACTGGCATGGGTGAGTTGAGACCTGCTGGTCAAACTGGAGAGCAAGAAGGAAATGCACAGGCAGTGGAAGCAGAGACAGGTATCCTGGGAAGAGTATAGGGATGCTGCCTGGTTGTGTGGGGATGGGGTCAGGAATACCAAGGTGCAGCTGGAGCTGAACTTGGCAAGGAATGCAAAGAATAACAAGAAGGGCTTCTACAAGTATGCCAGCCAGAAAAGGAAGATCAAAGAAAGCGTAGCCCCCCTGATGAGCAAGACTGGCAAACTGGTAACTATGGATGGGGAGAAGGCTGAGGTAGTCAACAACTTCTTTCCCTCAGTTCACTGGCAACCTCTCTTCCCACACCTCTTGAGTGGATGGACCACACAACAGGGCCTGGGGGAGCAAAGTTCCTCCCACTGTAAGAGTAAATCAGGTTCAAGACCACCTGAGGAACCTGAACATACATAAGTCTATGGGACCTGACAAGATGCATCCCACAGTCCTGAAGGAACTGAGTGATGTAGTTGCCAAGCTACCCCTGTGATATTTAAAAAGTCATGGCAGTCAGGTGAAGTCCCTGCTGACTGGAAAAAGGGAAATATTGTACCCATTTTTAAAAAGGGTAGAAAGGAGGGAACTACCGACCTGTCAGCCTCACCTCTGTGCCTGGGAAGATCATGCAACAGATCCTCCTAGAAGCTATGCTAAGGCACACAGAGGACAGGGAGGTGATTCAAGACAGCCAGCGTGGCTTCACCAAAGGCAAGTCTTGCCTGACAAACGTAGTGCCCTTCTATGATGGAGTGACTGCATCAGTGGACAAGGGAAGAGCTATGGATATCGTCTATCTGGACTTCTATAAGGCCTTTGAGACAGTCGCCCACAACATCCCTCTGTCTGAATTGGAAAGATATAGATTTGATGGGTGGACTGTTTGGTGGATAAGGAATTGGTTGGATGGTCACATCCAGAGAGTAGTGGTCAACAGCTTAATATCCAGATGGAGATCGATGACAAGTCATGTCTCTCAGGGACCAGTACTGTTTAATGTCTTCATCAATGACATAGACAGTGGGATTGAGTGCACCTTCAGCAAGTTTGCAGATGACACCAAGCTGAATGGTGTGGTTGACATGCCTGAGGGATGGGACGTCATTCAGAGGGACCTGGACAAGCTCGAGAAGTGGGCCCATGTGAACCTCACAAGGTTCAACAAGGCCAAGTGCAAGGTCCTGCACCTGGGACAGGGCAACCCCCGATATTAATACAGGCTGGAGGATGAAGGCATTGAGAATAGCCCTGCAGAGAAGGACTTGGGGGTTCTGGTGGATGAAAAGCTGGACATGAGCCAACAATGTGCGCTTGCAGCCCAGAAAGCCAAGCATACCCTGGGCTGCATCCAAAGAAGCGTGGCCAGCAGGTCAAGGGAGGTGATTCTGCCTCTCTGCTCTGCTCTGGTGAGAACCCACCTGGAGTCCTGCGTCCAGCTCTGGAGCCCTCAGCACAAGAAGGACATGGACCTGTTGGAGCGGGTCCAGAAGAGGGCCACAAAAATGACCAGAGGGATGGAACACCTCTCCTATGAAGAAAGGCTGAGAGAGTTGGGGTTACTCAGCCTGGAGAAGAGAAGGCTCTGGGGAGATCTTATTGCAGCCTTTCAGTACTTAAAGGGGGCTCATAAGAAAGATGGGGACAGACATTTTATTACAGCCTGTTGCGATAGGAGAAGGGATAATGGTTTTGAACTAAAAGAGGGTAGGTTCAGACTAGATAAAAGGAAGAAATTTTTTACGATGAGGGTGGTGAGACACTGGAACACGTTGCCCAGAGAGGTGGAAGATGTCCCATCCCTGGAAACATTCAAGGTCAGGTTGGACGGGGCTCTGAGCAACCTGATCTAGTTAAAGAAGTCCCTGCTCCCTGCAGGGGGGTTGGACTACATGACCTTTAATGGTCCCTTCCAACCCAAACTATTCTCTGATTCTATTATTTTCTCCTTTGTACTTTATGTGCCTATGTGCAAGTATGTTTGACCGTATGTCAGAAATTCATTTAATTACAAAACACATTTCTCCACCTCCAGTCCATTTGTCATTGGAAGGTATGAGCTGCCAAACCACAGTAGATTTGTTTGTCTTGAATATGAACAAAGGCTCTGGAAATTGGGAGGGAAAATCTTAAGATAAAGGCAAGGTATTAATACAAACATGGAAGAATATAGGACTTCCTTACATATCTCAAACTTTTCCTTTTATCTTTCCTTCAGCCCTTACTTTATGTTCTTCTGAAACAAGAGAAATATGCCTTTGTCAGTTATCTGTCCAGATTTGAGTAAGTTATCTTCCAATATTGACCATTTCTCAGTGGCCCCAAATTTCTGATCAGTTTGGCTTCTCCAGAGAAGAAGTGTCTGAGAAACTTTGCAACTTTCCTTTGGGGCATCATCTTCTTTTCTATAACTAGTCAAGACAGCTACATATATGACCGTCCTCTTTCTGTTGCCTCAGCTGTTGAGCTACAGGAATGACACTGTGTTTACTTTCTGATGGCACAGCCCAGGCTTTCAGAAGTAGGAAATTCTATCAGATTAAGGCTTTCACAGTAACAGTGTGTATGCATTCAGTCCAATGGTGTGCAGCACTGCCTGGGAAGGGGCTGAGAGCTGGACAGTGCATTGTCATGTGTACTGGCCTACTGGTAGTTTGTTCTGTGATTATCATTTAAATCTGGTCTCCCATGAAGATCAGTGGGAAAGAAAATCAGTTTTAACATTCAAAGGGATTGAGTCACTAAAAAAGGTATTTTACAGTGTTTGAGCAGAGGTTGTTTTTACTTTCTGACAAAAGGAGAGAGGAATCAACTTAATTATATTTTAGACATCAACCAACTGATTTTGGTTTGTGGGATTTTTTTAAAATCTGTCTTCAGAGCTTCCTTTTTTGTGATCACACTTCAGTCCTACTTATTCCTCCAGGTTCTGGTGAATTGAATTTCTGGAGTAGGATGTGCAGTTTCAGGTAGTACAAGATTCCCTTCTCTGAAATCAGCAAGGAAATAGGCCAGCCACTAAAGAAAGAATAGCTTTTACCCACATTTGCTTTGCTTAAGTCCAGCTATGTATATCTAAAGATGATGAACACCACATAAATTATACTATTGTTCTTTTCTTCCCTCGTCTGCATCCTTAGCCCTAAAATAAAGGTTATATTTTGTCTACTGGGGTTTTATGTTTATCAGTCTACATTGTATTTGGTTTAACATATATGTGGCTGTTTTTCCTTTTGGTTTTGTTTGGAGAGGTGTGCAGCCTGCTGTTTGTTTCAATTCATCCTTTTCCTCTGTTCACTGTGAAGGTCTGAATCTTATAATTTACCTTCCATATTAAAGTAACACCTTTTCAGCCTAGCAATCAATTACTTGAATGAACATTCAGCATTCTTGTCTGTGTCTTACATGAAATATAAAGGCTACATAACTGTAGGCCAAGCATATCTTTCACACTGTTAATTCTTGTCAGCAACTACAGGTCTTTATAAGGCTGAGTTCTGCACTTGGAATCACATACTGAAAATGAAAGCACCGGTTAATGTACTTTTCTGGTTTTACTGTGAATGAAGAAAATAACAGCCAATATACTTCAAAAAAACCACATTGTTAAAGATCAACAGAAATTTTTGTGTCTGGCTGGTAAGGAACAGAAAATCTACCTTTTAACTTTGAAATGATCTTGAAGACCTACATCTTCCCTCTGCTCTTTTGGTGCTACCTGAGAACACCATAGAAAAGAAACAGTTAAAGAAGAAATCTTTGTAATGAAACACCTCCAGTAATTTCTTTAGCCAGAGGTAACATTTTCAAACACATCTAAATGATTTAGAAATGAAACCAACTTTCACTTTCCTTAACAGAATTAAAGGTAAGGGAAGTTTGCAAATGTGATTTAGACACCTAAGAGGCTATGAAATTCTTAAAGGCTCAAGGGATTAAAGCTTCTGAGTCTCTCAATATTCAAACCACTCATTGGAGTGATTATAAAGAATTTACCTTTTTTTTTATTCTAGTGTAATTTAGAAATATTTAGAATATTGTTCTACATTGTTCATTATTTCTGAGAATTGTGTTCTTTTACTTTTTCATGCATTTCCTATCAAATGAAAAGAAAACATGATTTTAGTTTCTTTTCATGAGTGTTTCTTCCCATAAAAAAAAGAGTGTTAATGGAAAAATGATATCAATATTTCACAATTTAAACAGCTGCAGTGTTAATTTTAGAACATTGGGAGCATGAGCAAGTAAATTCTGACTGTTTTGACACTTGCTGTCATCTTGGAATTCTGGATGACCAATGCTTAATTTGACAATTAGGTCAGTATTTAACCTATGCGAATGATCTCATAATGGTGTTATTGAGCAAGTGCACCACTCTAAGGGGGCTTTGAATGTTTCACACCTTTGCAAATCAACCTATGTGAACAGTTGCTTAAAATTGGTGTGCTGGTTTCAGCTGGGATAGAGTTAATTTTCTTCCTAGTAGCAGGCATAGTGCTGTGGTTTGGATTTAGTAGCAGAAGAATGTTGATAACACACTGATGTTGTAGTTGTTGCTAAGTACTGCTTATGCTAGTCAAGGACTTTTCAGCTTCCCATGCTCTGCCAGGTGCACAAGAAACTGGGAGGGGGCACAGCCAGAATAGTTGATCCAAAGTGACCAAAGGGCTATTCCATACCATATGATGTCATGCTCAGTATATAAGCTGGGGGGGTTGGCCGGGGAGCAGCGATTGCTGCTCAGGAACTGGCTGGGTATCGGTCGGCAGGTGGTGAGCAATTGCATTGTGCATCACTTGCTTTGTATATTATTATTATTACTATAATATTGTTACTATTATCATTACTATTTTACTTTATTTCAATTATTAAACTGTTCTTATCTCAACCCAGGAGTGTTTCTCACTCTCACTCCTCCGATTCTCTCCCCCATCCCATCGGGGCAGGGGGAGTGAGTGAGCGGCTGCGTGGTGCTTAGTTGCTGGCTGGGGCTAAACCATGACAATTGGGTATTGAAATCCTATTAGATGATTCCATGTCATAGTTGAGAGATATTAAATTGAATTTTTTTTTCTAGAAAGGTAGTAAGAAATAAGCCAAAGAAATAAATATTTGCAGTTAAACTTTACTGTGTTAATGGTATTAAATCATTGCTTTCCTATTTTTTTAAATAGAATTATTTTCCTCAGAGATTATTTTTAAACTGATTTTGGACAAAGGGAAATACTGAATAAATTATGCTGTGATAATATTCTAAGAAATTCTGATTTCCAAATATAGCACTCCCAGAGTACAATGTTCTAATAACATTTCTGCCAGTGTTACTTCTAGTTAGATAAGAACTTGAGTATTTTGATAGTATGAGTATTTTGATAGTATTAGTATCTTTCACTGTGACTCTTCTATCACTACTGCCGTTCAGTGTGAAGGGTGCTCCACATGACTCATTATTGCCATCTTCATTAAAAAATGACATTAACGTACAATAGACTTTAAATATTGACTCTTTTGTGCATCTCAGAAAATAAATTTATATGATAAGAGCTGCTCTTGGTGCTTTCTTGCAGCAGGTGGTCCTTGCTGAGTTATTTTAAAGTGGAAAGCTGATGTCAAACTTTCAATAGCTTCTTTTCCCCCTTTCTTGTAAAAATTTTTTAACACATAATTTTAATCACTCTGCAAAATCAACATGCTATGATGATAATTTAGTGAATGAGACCATAAATATTATGGACATATTCTGAGCTGGTGTAAATTAGCCTAGCTCCACTCACTTCCATAGAGGTAGACCAGTTAAAAACTAACTTAAATTTCAATCTAGACTCAATTTGGAAAAGTCTAAATGAATGCATTTAAACATTTCATTGAATCAGAACAAACTATTGAATTATGACTTCTGTGTAAGGAAAAAAACTTCAGGAATTATCATTTTTCAAATGGGACATGTAGAAGATGTCATAATAGCTACATTCATAAATAACAAGGTGACCACCCTACACAACTCATCTGTGGATACAGCACTTAATGAATCTTTGTGATATGTGCTTGGTTATGAACTATAGTTGCATCCCCTTAAAAGAACATTACATTACTAGACTGGAATAATGAGTCTATAGTTGAAATTGTAGTCCAAACTTTGAGCTTTACCCAACAGCTGGAGAAGTACTATCATCAGTGGCAAATACACCATGATGTTATAGTTCCTTCAGAGATGCAAGGAGTAAACCAGAAATACTGTTATGCCAATAAAATATCATTAGAAAAATTTTAACAATACTAAAAATAATGGTAACTAATAACAAATAATAATAATTGTAGCAAGGTGATATACAACCTAAGAGTACCCACAGTTTGTCTGGGACTGGTTCAGACATATTTGTTTGAAAACACACCTTCTGTAAACACCATAGGAAAAAAAAAAAAATCCCATATATATTTGGAAAGTTTTAGTCAAAAGTTGGTCCATGCAGTGTAAAATGCTTTAAAGTGCTATGCTGTAGAGGAAAATGAATATAGTGTTCAACAGAGTGTGTGATATAATGGTTAACTTGTCTGATTATCTTTTTTACAAGCATCCTCCACTTCTTGTATTCTGATCTGTACTTATGTAAACCAGGATAATTAACATCACATATTTGTTCTTACTTCATTAGTGACATTTATACACCCACACTGTTAAGTGATTTTTTTTTTAATATTATATTTTTACTGTCTTCTTTTTTGCTTTTTTTGTCATTTTAGGCAAGGCAGACACTAATAAAACAGTTCTATTATTTATCTCTGTCTTGTCATAATAGCAACTTTAGTGAAAAAAAGGATAAAAACTTGGACACTGGTAATTACTCCAATCACATTTACTTCACAATGCAATATAATTCAGTGCATCTTTATGCTGTGTCCTTCATGTATTCACATCACAGTGAGAAATACACAGAGCTGTCACTAAGCATCAGTCAAGCTGAACGAATGGGTTTTTAATTTTGACTGGAAAATACAGTCAACCCACTGTTCATGATCTCATGTGGAAGGACATTGCAAAGGCATACAGTAGTTGAAAGTCTTTGAACTAATGGAATCAAGCTGGTTAGAAGGAAGAGATTTGAAGATGAAGCAACTTTATCACTACATAATGAGAACAGGCTGTATGAATCTGCAGTACAGTGAATATAAATTGATATGACCAAAAACAGGACAAAAAAATCTCCAAGGCCAAGTTAATGAAATAGCTTAAATGCCCAAGATGAAATTTTGGGATGTTACCCTGTTTTCCTGATACCCAGGAAAACCTGGGTAGCAGCTGGTTACATTAATTCATATGTGGAAGCTGAATAAGGACAAGTGGATCAAAATGTCAAAGGCTTGAATAATGGGGCTTGTATCTTTACGACAAATGATAAAAAATTACTGATGTGGGAAGAATAAAGAAAAAGCTTTGTTTATAATTTATTACTTGTCAGGTCCAAATATTGGTTTTATTTATAACTGCTATTGACATTATTTGAGTAGAACAGAATTTCTCTGCAGTTGTCAAATCTGCATGTTATATACAACTTCCCCAATGTGTGAGGTTATATAGAATTCCATATTCTTTACTGCTGTGTTCCTTTTATGTACTTTAACTTCTTGCAGGATTGCAGAATTCTAGTATAGGCAACAGACTAGTATAGGCACCTGCTTTATACAGTGCTTTTGTACAATGGATTAAATTCTGGCCCCATTGAAATTAATGATAAATTGGACCCTGACTTCTGATGGATATAGATTTTATTCATAACATTCTCAACAGCATACATACAGAAGCTTAAATTTAATTCTGTCATTAGCAATGGATGAACCACGACAGGCTCAGTGATTTGCTTCAGATAAACATCACAAAAATTTGGCTGATTCTCCAACTATCCATATTAATTGGCAAATATGTAGGAAATCTCAGGAGAATTGAGACTCTCAGGAAATTTCTAGCAATTACTACATCTGTTTAAGTGAGATGACCTATCAGAATTTTGGCAGTTACATGACAGTATTTGTCAGAATCCGGAAAAAAAGGATGCCATACAAATATTTATTTTACAAGGAAAATATTGAGAACACATTTTAAAGGACAAAATAAATCTTTGTATCATTTAGATAGTCAGATATTCACAATGACTTTTCATGCTTCTGAACTGATTGTTATCCTCAAAAATCCTGGGAGAAGGATTTGCTTAAAACTCATAAAAATTACAGAAAGCTATTTTTCCATAAATCTATTTTTTTTTCCCCCTAGATGGTTCAAAAATTATATATTTAAGCCCACAGGCTGCAAATCAAATTCATTAAGAATTAAATAATCTTTTTTGTCAAATACTGAATAACATTTCCATGCTGTTTTACTACAGGAAATGGCCCAGGAGATGGTGCATATCTACAGCCTAAAACTCATGCAGACAGTTTGGAGGATGCTTATCTAGGACTACATATTGCAAAGAAATACCCATAACTGCCAGCGTTAGAACCACCTACAGACTATAAGTACTTCTAAACCCCCCAAAACAATGAGTTTAAATTGAAAATCTCTTTGTATAGGTAAACACTAGCATCAACTGTCTAGAATGTTTTGGGATTTCTGTCAGTGGTAGGCTGAGAGCAGGCTGGACAAACTTCTGTCAGGAAATTACATAATCCACAGCAATCCTATTTGGTGGCAGTGAGATGAACTAGATAATTTCTAGATCAATTTTAAGTTATCTTATTAACAAAATTAATGATCATGTTGTAGGAAATCTCTGGCTATAGGAAACCAGGTGTTTGTCACTGCACTTCAAGTAGAGGTCACTCAGTATTTCACAGAGATTATGGTTTTGCCTCGAATGTTCCCTTCACATATGATTAAGGAGAATCTATATTAGCTTTTAACAGTGACATAGACATAGTAGAGATGGGTATCTGATTATAGCCATTTCTTTAAAAGTTTATATTTACACACTGGCCAGCTCATTACAATGTATCAGCTTCCTTTTATTGCAACAAAGTACCATATCTACTGACTTAAACATCCAGCCAAAAATTTAACTACTGTCAATAAAAATGTCTGAAGAAATACAGCTTCTGCATGTTAAGCCCATCATATAAAATCTTGCAGGCAAGTCACACAAATGTTACAAATAGTATTGCTACAACAAAGACAAGTAATACTGAGCATTACCTGACCTCTGCCTCCCTGGTATGAAGGTGATACTGAAATATATATACCAATGAAGGAAAAAGAAATATTATTCCACTAGTCACAAACCAAATCACACAACAGAGGAAACAAGGACTGATATCCATCAGATCTTTTCCTGTTTTTGCATTATCCTCTAGGAGTGGTGACCCAGCTATACAGAAATGATTAACTAGATATCAACAAAATAGAGCTACAGGCCACAGTGGAGTAGTTACTAGGTAACCAGCATATTGCTGTCAGTGCAAGTATTTTTAGAAAAAGTTTAAAAAAGTTACATTTTTTGCTGCATGGTCTCTGCTAAAAGTCACAAGATAAGACTGCGAATAAGCAAAAAATCTCCATACAACCTGTTCAGGACACAGAAATCAAATAAACTTCTTTAAGCTTGTATTTCTCATGCAAACAGCCAAGTTCTGGGTTAATTTGCATCAGCAGAAATTTGTAATAACCCAGCTGACTTCCCAGGAGATGTTCTAAATTCATATTGGTACAACTAAAATGATAATCTGACCTAAGGGATAAAACACCAGGTCATGTCAAAGGCATTAAAAAAATTCATCAAAGAATAATGTTACAGACTGTCACTCAGCTTGATACCCAAAAGGCATTAAAATTACCACAACATTGGCTTAGAAAATTCAAACATTAGAAGGTAATGGCACCACCAATGGCAATGAAAATGACCACTTAGTGTCAGGCCCAAAATGATAGGAAGTGCTTGACAATGTAAAAGGAGATGTAGGGGGAACTTGTATTCAGTTTTCATAGAAAACAGCCCAGCATTTTGCACCTGTGGTGGGCTGACCTTGGCTGGCCACCAGATGCCCACCAAGCCGCTCTATCCCTCCCCCTCCTCAACAGGATGGAGGGGAGAAAATACAACAAAAAGTTTATAGGTCAAGATAAAAACAGGGAGATCACTCAGCAATTACCATCATGGGCAAAACAGATTCAACTTGGTGAAACTAATTTAATTTATTGCCAATTAAACAGAGGTAGGACAATAAGAAATAAGAACAAATCTTAAAACATCTTCCCCCCACCCCTCCCTTCTTACCAGTCTAAACTTCACTCCTAATTTCTCTACCTCTTTCCCCCTCAAGCAGCACAGGGAGATGGGGAATGGGGGTTGCAGTCATAACACTTTGTCTCTGCCACTCCTTCCTCATGCTCTTTCCCTGCCCCAGTGTGGGGTCCCTCCCATGGGAGACAGTCCTTTATGAACTGCTCCAGCATGGTCCTTTCCATGGGGTACAGTCTTTCAGGAACAGACTGTTCCAGTGTGGATCCCCCATGGAGTCACAGGTCCTGCCAGAAAACCTGCTGCTGCGTGGGCTTCTCTCCACAGGCTGCAGTTCCTGCCAGGAGCCTGCTCCAGCGTGGGCTCTCAATGGGCTGCAGCTTCCTTCAGGCCATATCGACCTCTGGCATGGGGTCCTCCATGAGCTGCAGTGTGGATATCTGCTCCACTGTGGTCCTCTAGGTGCTGCAGGGGGTCAGCCTGCCTCACCATGGTCTTCACCATGGGCTGCAGGGGAATCTCTGCTCCAACACCTGGAGCACCTCCTCCCCCTCCTTCTTCACTGACGCTGGCGTCTGCAGAGATGTTTCTCACCCATATTCTCACTCCTCTCTTCTGTCTGCTATTGCATATCAGTATTTTACCCTTTCTTAAATATGTTATCACAGAGAAGCTACCAATGTCTCTGACTGGCTCAGCTTTGGCCAGCAGCGGGTCCATCTTGGAGCCTGCTGGAACTGCCTCTGTCTGACATGGGGGAAGCTTCTGGCATATTCTCACAGAAGCCACCCCTGCAGCCCCCCCACTACCAAAACCTTGCCACATAAACCCAACACAGCACCAAAATAGAATTTTTCCCTGAGAGAATTTTGTACTGATAATGATTTTATACTGTAATGATGAATCAAAACAGAAACACTTTCATTTTCTCAGAAGAGTAGCCTAGACATACACATTCTATATTCATTATTGACTCTAGTGATTTATTTCTACATAAGTGTGTTAGTAATAATGGGTATACTTTTCCCTAAGTTTTTTATAATTTATATAATAGACAATTCAAAATAAATCACCCTTGTCATCATCAAGAAGCAAAGAAATTTTGTAACCTCTGAAATAAACCTTTCCCTATCTTAACTCCAGTGGTGACCTGCTGTACTATAGTCAACTGTATCTCCACAAGAAATATTGTCTTGCAGATGGGAAAAAACATTTGAGAAGTACAAGTCAGAGTAAGGAGCAAAGTGACGTATGTCATCAATAATCTTCAAAATTTCAAAGCAGTTGCAGTCATAGGAAAAAAGAAAACCAAGAATGAAATAAAAGCTGTTAACCACTGGAAGCTGCCTTGAGGTGTGATCAGAGTACATTAGATTAAGAAGAGGAAAGTCATCTGAATACACAAACCAAAGGTAGAAACTGCTACCAGCCCCCAACCATTTAAGTTACAAGAACAGAATTTCTTAGCTAGGGGCTGTAGTAAATCTTACAAAGTAAATTTGGTATTGTGTACTATGCATAGAGGATAAACTGTCACCACAGGACCCTAAACAAAATGGAAGGAACTGTGACCACAAAAAATAGAGTAAGTGAACAGAAGTGCAATCTCAATTCTGTGACTGAGATCAAAAGCAATATGAAAAAAAAATAGGAGGGAAAGACTGTTTTATATCTTGGACAATCATATGCAAGCTTAAGTGCTTGATTAGGCTACTTTGTTGGTTTGTGACACTCCTGAAACAAAATCCATGAATGCTGATGAGCTCATTACTGATTTACTAACAGCAGACAACTAGTTTTATTGTTTTAGAACCACCAGATGTGTTGATCCTTTGATCAGATAATTATTGCTCCTTACAACTGAGAAAAAATGATTTTTCTACCAAAAAGCTGGTAGAGGAAGCCTCTGTACACTTGGGGAGCTGTCGGGGATCCAAGACTGTCTGCAGCTGGAAATAACCTACAGGTATAAGGAAAAGCCTCAAAGCTCATTTGGGTGAATATGCCCTCCCATAGAAACCATGTCGTTCCAGCTTGTGCAAATGTAAGAAATATCTTCACTATTTTATCTTGCCAAAACAAGCTTTTAAGGATGTTTGTAGTAATTTGAACTAGTTGTTAATCCAAACATATTGGCACACTTTCCATTCACATTGTCCTACAGCAGCAATAAAAAAATACCTTTTTCAATATTAAGATTGTTGTGGCAAGGCAGAAAAAAAGTAGCAACTATGATAATAGCACATTTGAGACAGAGGCAGTGTTCCCATGTTTAGAACAATGCATAATATACCCTCTTGCTTGAAAAATGAAGTGTTTTGTTTAGAGTTAAATGAAAACTGCCAGCGAATCTGAAACCTTCGGTTAGGTTTGGTTTGGTTTGGTTTCCTGAGAAAAATAAACATCATTTTTTGTCAGTGTTTTGGTTCAGCCAGCAAAATAAAAGGAACACAATTACTCAAACATTTGTCAGTATTATTTCCTTAATAATTAAAAGAAGTTAGAATATGTTGTAAGTTAATATTGCTGGTAAATATATGCTTTATCATCTCTTCAGAAGCTATCTTAAGATATATTTGAAGTAATAAGTTGTACCAGTTTGTGAAGCAGTTTTCAGATTCCCTCTAAAATTTGTGAAATATTGAAGGGTTTTCTGAGTGATATTTTTTGAAGTACTGACAGCAGTAAGGCTCTCACCTCTAATGCATTTAGCTGCTATCTGCTGCTTGTAGAGTATCCCACTATGTTTCTAAATTTCTTCCTGACAGTAAATTTCTGATTAGGTTGTCTGTTGTCAAAAAATGCAGACAACAAGAAGTTTGGGTACTGAGAGATTTAGTTGGGGGACAATTTTATCAATGAGCAATGTGTTCAGAGTTCAGAGGTGATTAATCAGTTGGTGTAAATAAAGACATTATCTCTTTTCTGCTCTTTGATGAAATATAGGTTTGGTAAAACAGTTCATCAGGCACTGGATGGTGTACAAGTACTTGCTCACCTTCCCTGAGATCAAGGTGTGTAATTTTACAGTCAGTGCACAATTTTGCATTAGCATTCCAGTTGTTTTATGCTTTCTTTGTCCTGTGATGATAAGATTATAAGATTTCAAGGAAAAGCTGTCTCTAGTGCCATTTTTCAATGTGTATAGTGTAGATCGGTAGCATCACAAGAACTGGCATGCTAACACTGATTTTAATGGTGCTCTCTTTCAAATGTGTTGCTGATGTTTTAAATCTGTTTGTCTTGATCTTTCAGTAATTGTTCAGTCATTGCATTTAGTGAAACTGGAATTAGGAACAAGAGCTTTGGCAACAGATTACCTTAAAATAGGTAACAACATGTCTCTGAAAGTGCCAAAAGTTATGTTGGGTGAGAACTCCTGCCTTCCTGCTTCATGTCCCTGGGTGCATTCACATTCTTAAGTACAGCTCATATTTCAGGTTAAGTCCTTACATCCTGAAATTATCCTTGTAAAAATTCGGATCTTCTCTCAGATAGCCTTTTTGGGTCTCCCTGACTCAGGCCTGGAAGCTTTCCAGCAATGGGGTATCAGCAGAACTAGCCTTTCCATTTGAACAAGACACCCCCCCCACCCCCTCTACTTTTTGTGGTGGTGTTGAAGAGCCTTAGAGGAATTCTGGCAGTAACACTTCTACTGAAAGTCTCACAAGTGAACTGCTCCTTTTTATCTGAGATGAATACATTGCTATGTCCTGGTTTCAGCTGGGATAGAGTTAATTTTCTTCCTAGTAGCAGGCATAGTGCTGTGTTTTGGATTTAGTACGAGAAGAATGTTGATAACACACTGATGTTTTAGTCGTTGCTGAGTACTGCTTATGCTAGTCAAGGACTTTTCAGCTTCCCATGCTCTGCCAGGTGCACAAGAAACCGGGAGGTGTCTCTCATTTAAATGGAGGATTTTTAACTATGAAGTTCTGGAAAACTTAAAATTAAATGTTTTGTTTCAATGTCTATCATTCCTTGTTTCTCAGAGAATAGTTTTCTGTGCAGATGCCTGTTTTAGATAATATACCTATTCATGTGAATTATATGTGAAAAATCCTGCAAGTTTAATAGAATATTTAGAACCAAATCTTTCACTGGTATGAATTAATAATTTGCAGAAATTAGAATTACATTTATTGACATGGATTATGAATCCAGAGAGCTATTTGGAAGATAACTTTCCCCTTGTGTTTATTATCGCAACAAATTGAGCATATTTTTCCTTTGATACCACATGAGCAATATTTAAGGAGAAAATCTCATGGAAATTCTGTATGCTGTGTTGTCATCTAAGGCTGAAGGCGATGATATTCAACCTTTAGTCTTTGCCCATGTATAGCTCAGCAGGAAGAATAATACAGACATCAAGCCTACTCCCACTGGTCCTCTGCCTCCCCAGCTGTGAAGGAATAAGCTGAAAAATAGATGAATTGATCTGGCAGTGATAGCATATAGCAGCTGGCATAGGACCGCAACCTATTACATGAAGGACAGAAGTAAGGGGCTGGTTGCTGCTGCCACAGCCCTTCATCCAGCTGTCTGCACTGGAGGAGTCCTCAAGAAAATTTCCACTGGGCTGGCCAGTGAGAAAAGTTGCATACCGGTAAATCAAACATTTTGTTGACAAGCTGCATGGGCACACAAAAGTCATTTAGTATGTTTACTTATGTCTGCCTTATCCACTGTGTCTATTTAGACTGCAAATGGTTTTGGTGTAGGACCTGGTGCTCTTTCTTTCTACAGTGTAATAGCTTGTAAAAAATAATAAATATTTTTTAAAGATGCTTACATTGTAAATAATGATAATAATAAAAAGACAGCTTAAAGTATTTTGATGGAGATAATTGCACACATACATCTGATCACAAAAATGGAAGCTTAAAAGAATTTGTCTTCTAATTGAAGTATTACCAGCTTACTAGAAGTTGTCTTTTTGGCAGTATGACCAATTTCTTTGAATTGCAGTACTGTAATATGCACAGTTTGCTGCTTGTTTCTCTGAAATGTCTAGACCCAGGCAGAAGGAGCTGCTTCATTCTGAATGGCTTTGTTTCATAAGTTACTAGAATCTTCCCATATTAACGTGGGGTTCTGGTATGCGTACTTCAGAGGGAATCCAGGTTCAACAAGGAAACATCTTGTAAACTATTGGAGACTTTCACAGTATTGGCCAACCTTCTAGAGCAGATATATTATCAGGATAGCCAATGTGTTTTAATTTCTGTCTTAACATTTTTCTCACAGCTGTTCAAAATGTTGATGAAAAAGTCATAAGTAGCTCAGGCAGCTACCTACTATTGCATTGACATCAAATCCTTCTGCAGTTAGATAATAAAAGCAAAACAGTCAAGAGGAAGACATCAAAAAACTAAAAATTCTGAAAGGCAGTACTGGTTACTCCAAGCATGCATATATAATAACTAGGATATTGTATAAGTATTGATAATAATTCTGCACTTTGAAGGATGGTTTGAAAAATATGTACCTTAAAAAACATTAGCTTGTGACTTCTAAATTACACTAGCAGGTTTATTTTGCTCAAAATACATGGAAAACAAACAATATGTTACACCAAAATTTTAACAATTTTTTGTTGTTGTTGATAAAAAGATACGTAAATTAATAACAGCTATGGGAAACAGTGTATCGGGGATCCTGCAGAAGACATTGTATTGAGGAGTTAGTGACCTTGAACAGGCCATGTCTGCTCTACAGGGCTTTGTACTTGGGGATTGAGCAGCCCATGTTAGCATGAGCAGCCGCTGTAGGGGACGTGCTAGAGTGCCCAGTGCCTGCCAGTGCTGCGCTGGTGGGTGTTATGACAGAGATAACATGACATCCTGTCAGAAGATATATGGTTTTCTTTGTTACACAGGATAAAAGGCACCACAGTATGGGAAAGAGATTGAATCTCTCCATGGGCAGGATCTGAGCAGTGTGCCATGGGAAGATCCATTCAGGCTCTGTCTGATGCTGCATGAATGCAGGCTGCCCAGCATCTGAAGGGAAGTAAGATTTACTCACTACCTATATTCTTGATTTTATTCTGTCTTTCTAAAATGGCTATTTTATTACACTATTTGTTTTTGTGCCTTTCCTATTAAGAACCAGAACGAACCCTGCAACACTCCCCCCGCCTCCAGCACTGAACATACGGCAAGTCCCAAGTCAGCATCAGTGAGCACTCTTGATATTTTGACTGCTACCCTTGCCATCAGAGGCTAGCTAATTCTTCATATTAAAAATATTAAATAGAAATAAAGAAGTCAAATATACATTTGGCAACAGAAGGATAAAAATAATCTGTACAGCTGATTTTAATTTATTGTTTTTTTAAAAATGAAGTCTGTTATTGAATCCAACAAAAGTCCACTTCATTCATGGCTGTCCAAAACAGTTGTTTATTGTTTTGCTTTGTTTGCAGAGTTTTATATAAATAGATTTTTTTTGCATTAACAATTTTTTTAAAAATAAAAGAAGGAAACATACCTTTTTGTTGTCCTATTCAGATTTAACAGCTCAGAAGTTACTAGAGCTGAAAACGCTTAAAATATCTTCTTTTTATGCCACTACCATATGTAGCTATAATTTTCTGCTGCTGTTGTAGTCTAAGTCTTCATCAGCGGTGCTGTAAGGTCTTAATTTATGTAAGTCCAAGTATTCTGTTGGTATGTCAATGTTGCTCAATAAAAGACAGCCTTGACCCTAAAGCCAAGTGGCATGGAGAGGTTAAAATCCACCTGACTCCTTCTAGAATAGACCAGCTAGCTCCTCAATAGATATCTTTAGCTTGTAGCATTGACACATAATTATCACAGGGTTTTGCGGCTTCCCATTCCTTTCTTTTTATTTTTCCTTTCAAGTTGTCTGAAATAATTTAAGAACCATCTTTAGCCCATCAGAATGGCGCTTTATAGCATGAACCTGAAAGTATGTGTTGTGAGTTTTAGGGTATGACAAAAGGGCGTGCAGAGGGATGGTGCTGGGAAAGTGCTGGAAGACTCTATAACATGCAGGGATCCAAACAAAAAGCAGTCCTTTCATATTGACCTTATGGAGCAAGACTATCCAAAGTATAGTATGCTCGAAACTCTGCCCAGATTTTGTCTTACAGGAGACTAATTCACAGCTGACCCAGAAAGAAAACTAAAATGGTAGATGATTGGGGGCCAGTGTTCAAATTTAATTCCTGACTTTCTATAGTTTCATAGTGTAGATGTGCCTTTTAGGACTTTATATATATGCATTCGTGGTTTTAGATGCGGTCTGGGTGCTTTTGTATAACAAACATCAGAAGTCAAAACTGGGTATCAGATTCTTAAATCAGCTGTAACAAGTCCCTTTTTCAATGTATAATACACTCCTGAATCTTCTGAAAGAGCTACTCCAGAAAATTTGAGGTCCTGTGTATGCTTACTCTTATTTAGTTGTGTAGAGGACTAGTCAAGGTCACCATTATGGAAAGAGGTCATAAAATTTACCTTACTGGAAAGGTTTTCCAGAGGGTGTGCTGCTTTATTTTCATTAAAACATTCTTTACATTTATTGCAAAATATTTCAGCTGTTCCAGTTACAGGTAATTGATAATTTACAGTAATTTTACACTGTTGATACTTATTATAATACTACTATCTTTTTATGTAAATCATCTTGTCTAGTTCTAAATTACAGGACTTTTACTGGCTTTCGTGTCATCTTTAATTATATATCTACATATATTAATATGTAAGCCCTTTGATCGTTCCCCAGTGCCCCAAAATGTGTGTGTTACAAGAGTCTTAAAACCAACACCAGGCAAGATAAGCCAAAGAGCACACAGAAAGAATGTACCTTCATTTTGCAGTTTGAAAGTACCAGAGACCTCTAATACTTGAATCAGAAAAAAAGAGAAGAATGTGCTTGATGGAAACCAAGAAGAAAGGTGTATATAATTATCTTGGATAGCATTTGAGGATAAATTTTGTAAAACATTATCTTCTTTCCTATTAAAGATGTATTTCTATGCTCCAGACCAACTTTCACACAGTGGGTGATTCAGTAGCTCTTTAAAATAAATGATTCACAGATGTGTAACACATAAAAACTTCTCCAAGAAATTCAGCTTGTCTCTAAAAGTCTAGATATAAATCTCCTAATTGTGACTGATGAGGCTTCTAAAGGTCTGTGTGATTTAACAAGTATATATTAGTAATATATTGAAATATATCTTATGGTCAGTATTTGGTTTGACTGGGACCATGAAGAGAATTACACAGAAAGTAACAGGCATATACACTTTTGGACCACATGGGGATCTGTACTGCCTAAAAAACTGTTTGTTGTTTAAAACCCAAACCTGTTGTGTTTTAAACAAATTGTAGCTTTTAATAACTTGTTAACAACAATATTTTAACATCATCATCATTATTATTATTATTATTATTATTATTATTATTATTATTATTATTATTATTATTATTAAAGCAATTTTATCATGCATTTAGAATGTAAGTTTTTTATCCCTACCCTGGGAGTTAGGGGTAGATGTCTGGGACAGATCTTGCCTTTATGTATTGGAGTCACTATACGTACTAATACTCCACACAAAATAAGATTTTGATCAAAATTATTACAGAACTCTTGTCCATTAGTTAAAAGAAAAACAGATTTCTGGGAGTGGTTGATAGATTTCTTGATTCTACATTCTGAAAGGTAAAAACAAGTTAAAATGAGATGCCTCTGTTTATTATGTTTAAATGAAAAAATATTTTCATCCAGAATATGCTTCAGAGAATGAAATAAATGTAATAATCAAAAACGTTGAAACGCATATGAAACCATTTTAATGACTGAAACTGTGACTGACATGAACAAAAAAAATGTTTATGAAGATGCAGATTTGCACTGTGAAAGATATTTTTTCTTGTGAAGAGAACACTGATGATACTTAGCTCAGCCTAGAACCCCTTATTAACATTATTCAAATCATCAAGGGAAATTGCACAGCACATTGTTGTTTGCATAATCCTTCCTTTCAGATGTTGGATACTATGGATTGGTAAAGCCTTTGTCTAGATAGTGTATATTTCTGTCAAATACTGGATTGTAGGAAGGATTCTGCTCTTCATGTCATGAAAGTGATCATTTTGTTGGAGAGAAATATCTATCTTTGCATCAGTTTTACATTAATTAATTTCCTGTTCCTTGAAATTAAGCACAACTTTGAAAATGGGCAACCATCACTCTCCATGATATTTGACAAGTCATGGCAGTCAGGTGAAGTCCCTGCTGACTGGAAAAAGGGGAATGTTGTGCCCATTTTTAAAAAGGGAAGAAAGGAGGACCCTAGGAACTACCGACCTGTCAGCCTCACCTCTGTGCCTGGGAAGATCATGGAGCAGATCCTCCTAGAAGCTATGCTCAAGCACATGGAGGACAGGGAGGTGATTTGAGACAGCCAGCATGGCTTCACCAAGGGCAAGTCCTGCCTGACCAACCTAGTGGCTTTCTATGAAGGAGTGACTGCATCAGTGGACAAGGGAAAAGCAATGGATGTCATCTACTTGGATTTCTGTAAAGCCTTAGACACGGTCCCCCACAACATCCTTCTCTCTAAATTGGAGAGATACAGATTTGATGGGTGGACTGTTTGGTGGATAAGGAATTGGCTGGATGGTCGCATCCAGAGGGTCGTAGTCAATGTCTTGATGTCCACATGGAGACTGGTGACAAGCAGGGTCCCTCAGGGGACCGTACTGGGACTGGTAATGTTTAACATCTTCATCAATGACATAGACAGTGGGATTGAGTGCACCCTCAGCAAGTTTGCAGATGACACCAAGCTGAGTGGTGCGGTTGACACACCAGGAGGATGAGATATCATCCAGAGGGACGTGGACAAGCTGGAGAGGTGGGCCTGTGTGAACCTCATGAGGTTCAACAAGGCCAAGTGCAAGGTCCTGCACCTGGGACGGGGCAACCCCCGATATCAGTACAGGTTGGGGAGTTTGAGAGCAGCCCTGCGGAGAAGGACTTGGGGGTACTGGGAGATGAAAAGCTGGACATGAGCAGGCAATGTGCGCTTGCAGCCCAGAAAGCCAACCATATTCTGGGTTGCATCAAAAGAACCTGGCCAGCAGGTTGAGGGAGGTGATTCTGCCCCTCTGCTCTGCTCTGGTAAGACCTCCCCTGGAGTACTGTGTCCAGCTCTGGGGCCCTCAGCACAAGAAGGATATGGACCTGTTGGAGCGGGTCCAGAAGAGGGCCACTGTCCTGGTTTTGGCTGGAATAGAGTTAATTTTCTTCCTAGTAGCAGGCATAGTGATGTGTTTTGGATTTAGTAGGAGAAGAATGTTGATAACATGCTCATGTTTTTAGTTGTTGCTAAGTACTGCTTATGTCAGTCAAGGACTTTTCAGCTTCCCATGCTCTGCCAGGTGCACCAGAAACTGGGAGGGGGCACAGCCAGAATAGTTGATCCAAACTGACCAAAGGGCTATTCCATACCATATGACATCATGCTCAGTATATAAACTGGGGGGGGGGGGGGGGGGGGGGGGGGCGGGGAGTGAGCGAGCAGCTGCGTGGTGCTTAGTTGCTGGCTGGGGCTAAACCATGACAGCCACCAAAATGATCCGAGGGCTGGAGCACCTCTCCTATGAGGCCAGGCTGAGAGAGTTGGGGTTGTTCAGCCTGGAGAAGAGAAGGCTGCGAGGAGACCTTATTGCGACCTTCCAATACTTAAAGGGGGCCTACAGGAAAGATGGGGAAAATCTTTTTAACAAGGCCTGTTGTGACAGGACAAGGAATAACAGATTTAAACTAAAGAAGAATAGATTTAGACTAGACATAAGAAAGAAATTTTTTTACAATGAGGGTGGTGAAGCACTGGAGCAGGTTGCCCAGAGAGGCAGTGGAGGCCCCATCCCTGGCAACATTCCAGGTCAGGTTGGACAGGGCTCTGAGCAACCTGATGTAGTTAAAGCTGTCCCTGCTCCCTGCAGGGTGGTTGGGCTGGATGACCTCTAAAGGTCCCTTCCAACCCAAAGCATTCTATGATTCTATGATTCTGTGATAATATTTTTAGTGAGAAAGAGAAAAGTGTAAGGACACTTCCATTGCTACCATGCAGATTATTGCATGTAAACCTCATGTAGCCTAGAAAACCTCAGTATTAGTCCAGGAAAGACCTTTTTCGAAACTTGCTTTGCCATCAAATAAGGATTCCGTTTTCCATAGTTGTACTGGTAAAATATTTTTGAGAAGCCAAGATTATTGCAGGATTATGGTATGAATGTGTTCTATTTTAATGTCAGGTCTAGCTTTTCAGTTACCATAAACATCTTCCACTAAATTCAGAGTTCAGCTTTCTGTATTAACTGAAGTCTAGACTGACTGGACAGCATAGTTCAGAAGGTCTCCTGTAAGATGGAGTAGATCAAAACACATCGAGGACGTGTGTGCCAAGTGTGCCATCAGGATACTGGTTTGTATATTTGTGTCTGCATCAAATACTTAAATACAGTTTTTAGGCATTTAGTGGATACACAGTACTGTATAACAGAACGGAGAGATCCTTTAAGGAAAGTTACAGTTTGTAAATGTCCAATTGCTTTTTACTGTATAATTAGACTTACACAGATTTTTTTTTTTTTAAATTTAATTTTAAAAAAACCCAAACCTGTCTTGCTCCTTGTGCACTGCTTGAATACAGGACAACTATATTGGGTTTGCATGGCAAGGTTTTGGTAGTGGGGGAGCTGCAAGTGTGGCTTCTGTGAAGCAGGGAAAGAGATTGAGAAGGAAGGAGCAGCAGAGACAACGTGTGATGAACTGACCGCAACCCCCAATCCCCATCCCCCTGTGCTGCTCAGTGGGGAGGAAGTAGAGAAATTGGGAATGAAATTGAGCCCGGGAAGAAGGGAAAGGGGGGGGAAAGGTGTTTTAAGATTTGTTTTTGACTATCCTACTCTGATTTGATTGGTAATATATTAAATTAATTTCTGCAAGTCAAGTTTGTTTTGCCCAGGATAGTAATTAGTGAGAGACCTCCCTGTCCTTATTTCAACCCATGAGCCTTTTGTTGTATTTTTTATCCCCCTGTCCTGTTGAGGAGGGGGAGTGATAGAGTGGCTTGGTGGGCACCTGGTGTCCAGCCAAGGTCAAACCACCACAACAACCCTAAGCACTAAGTCAAGTCTGTGGCTAGAGAGCTGCAGGTTTGTGGCCAGTGGAAGGCAGACACTGGAGGAAAAAACAATGAAGTAAAATAGCCTAAGATTGAAGATGTGAATATTCCTATTGGTATGCAAATAAATTCTGTTTTAAAAAGCAAGGAACAAAAAAATGCACACAGCTGGAGACTGAATGCTTAATTCAATATACTAGTTTTAGACTGATGTAATGTCTTTTATATGAGTGGTATCATGCTGACATTAAGTGTAATAATGAAGGTTAAACCTCAAACATGAAATTTGACTGTGACAAAAACGTCCTAGAATATCTAGCATAAAGCTTGCAAAAAGTTCCATTTTCAAAAGTGCCCAAGTCATTAAGGAGCCCAATCCTATTTGCTTTTAAAAAAATTCAGATTTTTTGGAAAATGACACTTAGTCTCAAGCTATTTGGACATTTTGTAAACTGTATATTCTATAATTCATCGCAAATAATGCATGGTGTATTCAGATTATTTTCTTCAATGGTGAAAGTACATTTTTCTGTGGGCTGAGTTCAGCTGTGGAGTTGAACATTACTTAATTTGAGGAAAATACTAAAACAATCTGAGTGCAAATTTAAATTAACCTGAAAATGATTGAAAGTTGATCTGTCGTATAAACCTGTTTGATCGGAAGTTGAATTAATGTCTGTCTTCTATATTTACATTAAAAAAATCTACTTGTTAAAGTACAGTGAAAGGGTAGATAATCAGTGATTTCTAAATATCTATTCATTATTTCTGAGTGTAAAGCAGAAACATTTATACATTATCTTCCCACATAAAGACATAAATATCCATTTGTCTTTCTGCCTTTCCATCCCTTCAGTTGTCTGTATCCCTCTTTCTCACAGTTCTCAGCATCCATGATAACTCTAAACAGGTCTGAGGGCAGGAAGTCTGCAGGATAAGCAGCTGAGATCTCAGGAGTCATTCAAAAAGGATGACTCATGCAAGTCAAAATTTGACTAGAGCCTAATGTTTTTACCTTTACACACCAAGTTCAAGCTAATTTAATCCTAGAATTTCCGGAAAGGTAAAGCTGTTATTTTTACATCATAAATATAGTGTGTGCCATTGCTTCACATTTGTAAATAGATAAATATGTATTTCTACATTTTCTAAACATGGCTTATCTTTTTAATTACAGAATTAAAAACACTCCAAAATGTTCTGTGATTATATTGCATCACTAATAGGAGGTTATAATAATTTTGAAACCTTTGTAGATGAGTATTCCGTTAGCTGGATTTCAGTTTTGGTAACTAAGACTGCCTGCAGTGGACTTTCATTTCAATATGGTATGTGTTTTCCCTGGTAAATATGTATCCAGTGTTGATGGGTATACTCATAAAATCTGTAGATTAAATGCACAGGTGAAGAGATAGATGAAATTATCAGACAAGATCACTGGAATCTGTTGTGATAAAGAAAATTCCAGATACTATAGTACAAATTATGTTTGACAAACTTTCAGGTTTGCTTTCCTTGGTTTTTGGCTACAGCAGCAAAATGATGATCCAGGACCTTTATTTCTGAAAAAAAGTTCATCCTTTTCTACCAAGTATTTCACAAGTGCAAGCAAAGGTAAGAATCCAATCTTATACCCCTTACTCATAGGTATCATTACGTACACCACTAGAAGTACTGACGTGCACAGTGATAAATATAAAAACTTATGATCTTGTGTTTACATCATGAGTATTAGTTACTTCAGAAATTTGAACTGAATTCTCTACCTGTTCCTCATAAGATCAGTTACTTCGGTACTGCTACAGTAAATAGACATTCTGTAACAAACAAGTGGAATATCTTCATTAACTTGATTTGGAAGACTTAACATCATTGAAAGGTTTTTATTATCAGCTTTCTAGTTATGGAAAGACTAAAAAACTAGAAATCTAAATTAAATAAGAGAAAGAGATAACTAAACATCCATTGTTATTAGAAATGTATAACTGTATCAGAAGTGATGATTAATAAGATATAAATCAGAATAATTTATGCTATCTTGCATTTATGCAACTCTCTTGTTAGAGAATCTGAGTAAAAGTTAAATTGTAAGCTGTTAGAAAAGACTTGAATGAATAGTTTACACTACTTTGGTCCTAACCTAAATGTAAATTTCTCTTCCTCCTTGATGTGCAAATTGCATTAACTTTTGCACATAAGTAGAGAACTAAAACAATATGTGAGTATCTGAGTTTCTCACTTGCACTTCCTAAAGCCGCACTGCTAAGCTAGTCTCTAAAAAAAATGAAGAAAATATAAACACCATGGAAGGGTTTGTAAAAGGCACAGTAATGTCAACAGAGAACAGATGCTCTCCAAATATCAGCAAACAAGACACGTGAAAATCTTATGCTTGTTTTCACCTTCACGTTATCAGAAAAAATATTCAAGTTAGTTGACATCAAAGGAGGGAACTGTTGAACTGGAAAAGTGGAGTTCTTGCACATTGGTAGTTACCATTAAACTAACTTGTCAAGAAAGAGGGATATGATGAAATGACATAATTAACATTTGTTTTTAATTAGTATCACTATTGCTATTAAGGAAAATGAAGGCCTGGAGAGAGTTCAAGAAGAGATGAGCTATCTTACTGTAATTACCACAACTCCCAGCAGGGTTTTTCTCATCTGATTAACACTACAGCAGGACAGCTGTCCTAGCATGCATCTATCTGCCAGAGTCGTGGGGATAAAGCAAAGGTGCTGACTGATAAACACAAGGGTGCCTTTAAAGTATCTGAGATTTGCAGCTATACTTCATAATTTATATGCATCTTAATTCAAGAGGTACATTTGGAGTAAAGGACTAAAGGAGAGAAAGAAAGACTCCAAAAGTTAAATTTATGCAATATAAATACAAAAGAATTTTCAGGAGAAATTTATTCCACCTAAAAAAGCAGAAGAAATGTACTAAGTGATAGAATTACAATGTCTAATGAATTTTTTTTTGCACTACAGTGGTGTACTGGTTTTGACTAGGCTAGAGTTAATTTTTGTCATAGTAGTCTGCATGGTACTATGTTTCGGATTTGTGATGAGAACAGTGTTAATAATGCACCAATGTTTTAGCCATTGCTGAGCAGTGCTTACACAGCCTCAAGGCCTTTTCTGCTCCTCACACTGCTCTGCCAGTGTGTAGGCTGTGGGTGCACAAGAAGTTGGGCAAGGACACAGTCAGGACTGCTGACCCCAACCGACCATATTACATACCATATGGTGTGATGCTCAGTGATAAAAACTGGTGGGGAAAGTTTGCTGGGGTTGCCATTGCTCAGGGACTGGCTGGGCATTGGTCAGCTGGTGGTGAGCAATTGTATTTTTTATATCACTTGTTTTTCTTGGTTTAGGTTTTTTTGTTTGTTTGTTTTTTAATCCTATTAAACTTTCTTTATCTCAACCCACAAGTTTTCTCACTTTTGCCCTTTCATTTCTCTCCCTTATCCCATTGCGGGGGAGCGAGTGAGTGGCTGTGATGTGCTTAGCTGCCTGCTGGGGTTAAATTGCAACAAGTGGCTTTCTATTTCTGTATTTAAATACAAGGTAAGTTTTGTCCATTTGTTACTTGGTCTTGGATAGATATTAGACAATAACAACTTCATTAGTCACTTGTGTAGAGAGCTTAGGACAACGGTATCTTGTCACTGAGTTAAGGAAGGTCAGGGGTTAATGGTTCACTCAGTGGTTTATTGGTGAGAGTTCAATCACTTTCAAGGTTTCTTCAGTAAAGGTAGTTCACTCTACTTTTAGTTTGCTTTTACTTTACTTTTATCTTACTCTTACTTTACCTTACTCTACTCTAACCTACTTGTGAGAAAGAGTTTCCTTTACATCTTCCTACTGGAGCCAAAGGGATTTCTTTCCTGTTGGCTTTGCATCCAATTTGACAAAGAAGAATGAAGCCGTTATCTATCCTGGATATTTCCTGCAACAGATGCTCTGCTTGTCAGTCATTAGGCTCCATAATGAGCTATAGTCTCCAATGCAATGTCCCAGTATAACTGCACAATACCTTCTATCTTGAGTGTTAATAAACTCATTGCATGACCTAATGCCACTAAAATTTTTTTACATAATTTAAAAAATATTTCTGATAACTTTGTTCTTTCAGAACTTTTTAACAGGCTATCGATTCCTCTGCAAAGAATTAATTACCTAAAAATTCAAACAAGCAGCTGTACTTGTTATTTTGTCAATAAAATTTAATATATTTTAATTTAATTTTGAAATTGCAATTAACTTTTTATAATTGGCACATACTGTAAGTTTCAGTCCAACATAATTTGATAGAACATTATTTCATTAGGACTTTAATTAAAATACACTCATGTAACCTCAAGGAGGCTCTTTTACAAATATCTCTCTACTAGGACAGACTTTGAAAGAGCTGAGGGGTCAAAAGTGTTTCATGTATTTTCAGCATTGCAGTTTCAGTAGTTATATTGAGGTAACCATATTCCTACTTGGGCTGGGCTGATGGATTTTTTAAAAAAAAGGAATAAGGGATCCGTCATTTGACAAAATTGGTTGGCTGGGTTCTTTCCCTAAGCAAAATAACTGAAAAAGGCCATGCTGAATAGCCTATTGAACTGTGTGTTAGACTGCTAAAGAAAGTAATCTGAGGATTGGTCTGTTGAGAGTACCTGCCAAACGGAAGTGGTAGGCTGAGGCACAGTATGTTTCTACTCAGAAAAGAGAGTAATCATGTATTCCATTTTCCTTCCATTTTTTTAAAACGAATTTTTGCAGAATGCCTGTCAACATGATATCTTAACAATGGTAAATCAAGCTGATTTGCTGCAGCCCAGTCACAGTCTCTGCTCTGCATAGTCCTGAGCTATGTCTTGATAAGGAAACAAACATCCTCCCTGAAACTCATACAGGGAACTACGCAAACCTACGGATGGTTATCCTGTCCCTAAGTGTATTTCTAGTCTGGCACTGAAGTGTCTTCCTAGTTCCAGAAATCTGTTCATCAGGCTATTTTCTCCCTGAAAATAGAAATAGAGTTGCAATGGTGGAAATATGTGCCACACCTGAGGTGCAATTGAAGATGGGAGCTGTTTCTGTGGAACATCCTGGGAAATTCTCATTTAAGAATTTAATTTGTTCATTATAAAGAAAGAGAGAAATAAGGAGACAATCTTGGTTCTTTGGGAGGCAATGGGAAATCTTTACAGGGTCTGTAAAGGACAAATGTTCTTATATTCCTATGGACAACAGAAAATAATACAGAAGTTGAAACACAGAAGGCAGTATCTGTCTATCAGATTCCAGTCTAAAATTCACTACCAAGATTTAAGGACCCAGTCTCCCTGCACAGTCTATGGAGACAATCAGTGCAAGCATGGATAAGCTCGGTATGATCTCAGGTACCCTCCTCCAGAAGTGTAAGTTATGGACTTGATCTTGGGGTTTTGGTCTTTTTCTTTTTTTTTTTTTTTTAGATCTATAAGAGTTTTTATCTCAAATGAAAGACAAATATTTCATGCTAAAATAATTATGAACTTCTAGAAACTGAATATATACTCTGAAAGCAGAAAACATGCTATCAGGATCAGAAATTAACTACTGATTTTTTTTTCACTTCACCAAAATACACCACCTACATTATAAATGTTCTTGCCACAGATGTGCAGCAGATGAAAAACAAACTGATTGTAGAGTATGGCACTTCTGTTTCTCTAATTCATTCAGCCAGTGCTGCTCATCTTGCATATTTATTGAAAAATTACACAGGTTTCTACTGACAGATTAGCTACTGAAACATTTAGGGACAAAATGTACCTCCAATTACCTTTCTGCAATCTCCTGAAGTCACTGAGTCTGGTTTACCTTTATTGATGAAACAGTGAACAGAATCTGGTCCAGTCTCATTATATTTCACATTAAGTGAGGCAAAATTACTGAAGATTTGCAGCTGAAGCTTGAAGCTCCATTCATGTTCAGCTTCTGTTTCAACTGTTTGTGTCTGAAATCTCTAGGCGACAGGTGAGTTAAAGCACAGAAGCAAATTTCTCACCTCATTGAAGAAAATGGCAAAACCCACATTGATTTAAACTGGGCAGAGGTTACACCTCAACATTGAACTGTGTTGCTAAACTAACAGTTTTACTTTATTAAGAAAAGCAAGAACCAGATTGTGTAAGCCAGTTATCCTACTGAAATGTTGGAGCACAAACAGAGCACAAACTAGGATGTTTGGACACCTTAAATTGTTTATCATATGAAGGGTCAGTATATTTTAAATGATTGGTTAAATGCTTTATTTTATCTTTCAGAACAATTTCATTAAGTCCTAGAAGTCCTTTTATTTCTGTATATTTTGCCTGGGACTGCACTAATCAAGCTAAGATAACCAGATCAAAAATTTAAAAAAAAAATAGAATAAAAGGATTAAGAAGGGCATGAGACCATTTTCTCTGCCCCTTAAGGGCTTTGTGGGAGGATGGAATAATTTGCCTATCTTTCTGCATTTTCAAATCAGCAGTGATGGAATGAACTGTAGATTGATGATCATGTCTTTGAGCAGAACACTTTATATTTAATTCTTTCATCAATTTGTACTGGCTAATTATGTGTGAGGAATTTTTATTCTTTGCTTTCAAAGACTTGTCAATGTGTGGGATGACAGTACTGAGGAATAGAAAAGTTCTTTTTAATTGCTCCCAGCTCTGAACACTCCTTTGGGCATAGCTGGGATTCGCGATAATTTGATTCTCATTGCCCCTGACTATGCACTCACAGGGAACTGAAAGATCCCAGTCAACCCTACAGGTTGGTTTGCACATTTGCCCAAAACTTTCAAGATATTAGTTCTGTTTTAGAAACAGAGGTAATGATAAACTGCTGGCAATTTCAAAGCTTTCATCATCTATATTGTTGCACATGGCTATCGGTAGGCAGCAAAGTACTGAAGTACTTTCTGGTATATTCTCTACAGTTAATTTTTATACAGAGCCTGCAGTTCATGAGCACTTCATGTAAATAATACTTGGCTAATTTGCTATGTTTGCAAATTATCCTTTCTGTGAGCCACCTTTGGGAACAGGCAGTAAAGGCACAGAGTAACTGAATCACAGTACTAATAAAGTCCAGTCCTGTCCTTCTATTTTCTGGTTATACATTTAATCCAGGCCCCCCAGGTTTAGAAGCGAGTTACAAACATTTGGACTAATTCTAAATATTATTTTAGGATTGCATGAAGGATAATAATAATAATTTCTGTATGCAATTTGGAGTTCTTTTGTACTGCTGTTGCATGTAGTTCACTTAGTTTATCTTATACTGGGAAAAAAAATTGGTAACGCAGCCCATGATGAACTTCAAGGTATCAGATTAGCAACAGAGTTCTTTCAATGTGTTACGTCTACTGCAGGTGTTTGCTTCAGCATGGTGAATTCAGGAGAAGGCTAAAGCTGCAGTAGTGTTAAACTGCATGGAGAAGACTCCAGTTAATACAGTTGTATTAAACATTAAAACTGTCAGAAGATGTGCAAGTGTCCAACCATTCATCTACAAAGACATTCCTGTTATTTAAATATCTGTTCTCTGGCTAAGGAGTATTTAATTCTAGTATGCAAAAATAAATAGATAAAGCAAGTGGGACAGGAAATAACTGAAAGAGCCTAGAGTCTGGTAAGGCAGTCTCCTGAAAGACAGAAAATGCAGGTTTCAGTTCCTTTGAACAAAAAACCAGCAAGCTATACGATAAAAAAAAGGCCTAGGCCACATCACCACTATCTGTGCTTCATCTTGTTTAGAGTCCTACTGGTAGCTTCAAAGGGAGTGGAGAAATCAGTGATGAGACAATTCCCCATGGGGAGAGCTTTTAGAAATTTGTTTATGAAGAACACAGAAAGTCTGAATTATCTAGTCAGCAGGAGAGACTGAGGAAAGGCTTTAGATGGATTATGGATGCTGAAAAGTCCCTATTAATGGTCTTAAGGATGTACATCATGTATGGGAGAAGAGTAAGAAAGAATCAGATAATAAGGATATCTCATATAACCCTCTCTTCAGAATCTTCTTCCAAGTCAGCATTTCTGATAAAAGCTTTTCAACTGTTGATGGGAACTTCTGAATCTACTTATTCTAACCTGGAACATCTTGATGGTGACATGCACGTGAAAACTGTTACTCTGTTATGCTGCAAACTCTTAGCTGTGTATCGAACAGACTGAGATGTTCTTATCTAAATCTATACCACTGCTTTCTTCCTGAACCTTACCAAAGCTAAAAGAAATTTTAATTGTTCCATCCAAAACAATTTGCTGAAAATGTCATGTTTAAAGTCCATTATACAGACTACTTTGTGTAAGAACAATATTTGCAGCAAGACGATTTCAGGGAAGGAAAGAAACTAAAGGTGGTGGTGGAGAAATAAATTTGCACATAGCAAAGGAGCTCTTTCAAAGTGAGATTTTTCCGCTTGAATCCGAGTCTATAAAGACTCTGTGACTCCCTCTTCTACACTTGGTAGAGGATAGGTTCTCATAGCAGTTCAGAGAGCTGAGATGTAAAACAAATTGAAATGCTGTTTGCCCAAGAGCTAGTATTAAAGGTTATTTAAACTTGCTTTCATTTGTTCCCCTGGGACTTTGCTTTTTGTTTCCAACACCTGAGTCTGTATTTGTGTCATTTTAATTACAAGGCAAATACTGGCATTGTAGTACCTGTAACTCAATGGGCAAATGTGCAGTCTGAAAAGAAATCTCTCTGGTATATTGACATATATTGTCCTATATGTCAGGACACCATGGGGGCCAGTGGCTCCTTGGGGCTGGGCATTGGCAGTGCTGGGGGCTCCCCTGGGTGGGCAATGGCAGGGTCTGGCAGCCAGGGCCTGTCCCATCCCCCAGCCAGGGGCAGGGCAGCCGGGGGCACCGGGACAGACCCAGCCCGGGACATCGGGCACCTCCCTGGTGATGGCACTGAGGATGGGCGCATCAGTGGGTAGGAGGTGCAGGTCCAGGCAGGCCATGACATGGTGGCAGCCACCTCTCAGGCTGGGCCCTGTGGCAGAGCTTTGGCTGGGAGCAGCTGCCGGGGTGGGGGCCAGGTCTACCCTGGAGCGGGGAGTACATACTGCAAGGCATACAGGTGTCCTTGTGGGTTGGCATGAAATGATGCTTCAAGTCACCTATGTAGACTCAATTACTGGAGAAATAGAAGAAATTGTTACTTTGAAAGTGAAACTTTCTTTTCAAGAAAGTCAGCGATAACAGCATCATCTTACCTTTTTTTTTTTTTTTTAATGAAAGTTACACCTGCAAGATAGAGACCTAATCCCCTGGGGTTTTCCACTGCATTCAGTGTGATTAAATTATGGATTGATTTGCTCCATAACCTTCTTATCAGTGTATTCTGCTCACGTTAAATTCACAGTAAAACTTCCACTTACAGTGCTTGTGTTCTGTTTTATTGATACAGTAGTCGCTTCCCTAGATTTCTTTTGGAGCTGTGGAGGCTACATCACTGCTGGTTTTTATCCTGTTAGATAAAAACCTGCTTGGAATTTTTTAGTTATCACAGCTCTTGTCTTGACAGGAGGGTGGAGTAAGTGACCTACCAAGGTCCCTGGTCTTCCACTTTCACAGGATGCACCAGTTCTGAAGAGGAAGGAAGGGAGTGCACACAGTCGTGTGCACTTTGTGTCCATACAGTGATGCAAAAAGGCAGGGAAGCTGCAGGTTTGGTAATTTCATCAGCTCGCATTTCTGTTTCTTTATTCCTACTCACATCCTATGTGTGGAAAGTGAATTAGCCATATATTAAATGGGGAAAACTATCAGTTGAAATCAGTGAAGTATATACAGTTTACACCAGCTGGGGAATCTGCCTCAGCACGTTTCAACATTTGACAGAAAAAGAAACAGTTTCAACTGCAAGTGTTTTTATATGCCACTATGTTTACCTCCTCAGATATTTACATTCTGGGCAATTGAATTAATTGCCTGGAAAAGACCACTCTCAAAACACACACAGCAGGTGCTTCTTCAACTTAGTTTACATTAATCGCTTTCTTTTGCTGCTTCGAGAGTCAGCAACACACAATATTTTACAATTAACCTGTCTTGTCACAACAGTTACTGAGTGAATCTTGTTTATCCAGGATACCAGTGACTGCTGATGTAATTGGTTTTGGAGCTAAGGAAGAGGGCTGGGACAGATCTGAGTCTGTCTGATTCAGATCCCATGCTGAAAAACACATTGACTGGACAGGCAAAGCTACAGGTTTGTATATCAGTGTTTCTTCCCAATTAAGAAAGTGAAAAAGACCAGGTTCAGTGAAAAAGATCAGATGGCTATTGATTCAACTGCAGTCAATCCATTTAGAGGTAGCTATGAAGTCAGCACAGATGCAATTAAACCAGCTGTAATTTTACCAACAGTATGGGGCTTACAGATACCTATCTGAGATGACAGCTGCAGAATGATTGCTAATCTGTAATTACATAATGCAAATGAAGTGTCTAGTTTCTGTGTCTCTGGTTGTGCTTTTTTTCTTTTTTTTTTTTTCTTGATGATGACGAGGTACTGCAGATTTGAATCCTGCTGTGCTCACTGGCTAAACAATATGATTCAGGGTGAGTCACTATGCGGGTATCCACTGCTGGGCTTTACATGCCCCTCCTGATTATACACCCCGCCTCCACTAAAAAAAAAAAAAAAAACCAAAAAGGAAAACAACAACAAAAAAAGCAGAGACAAATGACAAGTGAAACAAAATAAATGTCTGAAGTGACTTTTTTATTTCTAAAAATGAAATGAGAGCCCTGTTATAGATCCTTGAGAGATCATCCAATACAGATATCCATTTCAAGAAGGTATTTAACCATATGCTTTCCTTACATATGTGTTTCTCCTTGCTGACCTCAGTGAGATACAGCCATGCATTTGAAATGCAGATAAACCTGCTTGCTTTGCTGGAGAAAGATATGTCCTTTAATGGAGGTCTTGGTCTCAAATTAACATTTTTTATTTTTTATTTCTTAAAATAGTGCCTGACTAAGTGCCTATTTAAGGGTATCCAAAGGTGTGAGTAATGAGGTTTATGGTTGTTTTCAACTGTGCACTTCAGTTATGATCATTCAATGGTTTCCTATAGTGGGGAAATCAGAATAGCTTTGATGATAAGGAAGTGTGAAAGAGATCAGTTCTGACAGTGAAAGATGAATAAGCCTTTTAAAGGCCTGACATGTGAGATGTGTAGACTCTTTAAAAGCCTGTGTGTGGGTATACCTGGCTCAGCTTTATCTGATCAGAATAACAGATATTTTGTAAAAATATGTTGATAAGAAAAAAACAAAAAGAAACAAACAAACACTCTTCTAAAATAATTTCATTATAGCAATAATGGGGATTTAATGGCACAGAAAAAAGTCTCATCTCCCAAATAAAAGTTATTGGAAATGTGGACTTCAGATGTGGTTATCATTTATAAAGCTCACCATTTATAATTTCGTAAGGAGAAATATTCTCCTTCTACCAAATCTTCACAGTTAACTTAAAGGCTTTTGTTGGGGGTGTGGGGAATATAGAGCAGGGTAGGGCATCTGTTGGTGGCCTTAAAGCCTAAAAGTCAGTGGCCTTTTTTTTTTTTTTTTTCTAATAAAACCCCCAAACAAGTCATTTTTCATTCTTTGTGATGGTGTTTCCAATTTTCCAGTACACATAGAATTCCTAATGGAATTTAAGTTAAAGAAATATCCCAGTAGTGAAGAAACCTCATTTTAAATTAAAGTTTACAAGCCAATTCTGATCTCCCTTCCACAGTTTGTAAACTATTGTAAGGGTTTTTTTAACACCGATGAACCTATAGATAACCAATCAGACTATCTGCACAGTGTTAAATGTTAAACAAAAAAAATTGGTAAGTTATCTAAAAGCCATCAAAAATGTGCCTAGCTCTTTTCCTTATTAAATATGTGTTGAAAAGAATCTGTTCATGTAATGGAAGTAATAGTAGACCGATTTCATGTGCTTTTGAAAATACAGTATCAGATGCTTCATCAAAATTTCGGCTTAGGTTTCATCATCATTCTGAAATTTAAGTTCTCCCCTGCCAAAGGTTTAGAGATTATACTCAAATATACCAGTAAACCAAAAGTTTTCATGAATACCTGTCTTTCAAGGTCTTTGTTTACACAACAGTTTGTATTTGAGACTTCTGGATTATATCAGGTACAAGGGAATGGAGTGATCCGTCAGAAGTGTGTCATAACAAATTAAAGGAACACTCGTATGGTTGAGAAACAAAGTCAGTTCTGGGAAGGTAAATATTGCAATAGATTGTCTTCTGATGATTGCTCATGGTTTGATAATGCTGAAAATGTAAGATCCAAACTGAGCCACCAAAGGAACAGTAGATTAATGAGATGTTTCAGATAGTTCTTACTGAATGTAGGACAAGTGTGAGAAGAATTAAAGACAAAAAATATTGAAAATCATTTGTTGTTTGTAGAAGACAGTGTTCAAGATGGCTCTATTCATATGGAAAAAGAAAGAATAGACAAATCTCTACACTTTTTGTTCTCCCTTGCTTGTCTTGTAAGTAGTTGTTCAAAAGCTTGCAGGCAACAGATGTTTTTAAAGTTTTTGGAAAGACACATGGGTAGACACAATTGGATTATTAATTTAGTAATGGGAGCCTGAAAAAGGCAGGATAGCTGTCTGATTTATGGATGATTGTTTCAGAACAGCATAAGGAAAGTAAGTAAAGAAGGAATTTCTCTCCCTTTATTATTCCATTGCCCTGAAAGTAAGCCTCATATGAAGAGGAGAAGCTTCTTGTACTCTCAATAACACAGAAAGAAACAATTAATGCATAGTTACAAGGTAGGAATGAAGACAGGAAGGCAGAAAGAGGGAAAGAAATGCAAGCGGACCTCTGGTACTCTGCCAGTACCAGAGGGATACTGACAAACAGGAGAGTCAGAGCGGCACCAAGGTGGTCAGGGGGCTGGGACATGATACATGAGATACAATGCTGAGAGATGTGGAGTTTTTTAGCCTGGAGATGAGAAGGGTGTGGGGAATCTAATTGCTGGTTTTAGCTACATAATGGTGAGTTACGGAAAAAACTTTTCTCAGGGTCAAAGGCAATAGACAAGAGGCAATAGTCATAAGTTGTGAAAAGGGAAAATCCATCTGCATATGCTGAAAAAGTGTTCATGATGAGAGTGGCAAACACTGAATCAAATTGGTAAAAGAGACTCTGAAAACTCTCCTCTGTGGAAGTTTTCAAAACTCATCTTGATAAAGCTCAGAGCAACCTGACCTAATGTTGAAGCTGACTCTGCTTTGAGCAAAGGATTAAACCAGATGTTCTCCGCAGATTCTCTTCAAGCAAAATTATACTGTGATTCTACCATTTTCTGTGTTCTTGAGCCTGTTGGAACTTAGTCAACCTTTCCATGCTAAATGATTGTTTATAGTTGTACTGGTCTTGGCTGGCATGGAGTCAATTTTCTTCATAGCAGCTCGTATGGTGCTGGTTTGGATTTTTGACCAAAACAGTGTTGACAACACAGGGATGTTTTAGTTATTGCTGAGCAGTGCTTACACAGTGTCAAGGTCTTTTCTGCTTCTCACACTGCCCTGCCAGCCAGTAGGCTGGGGGTCAGCAAGAAGCTGGGAGGGGACACAGCTGGGACATCTGACTGCAACTGACCAAAGGGATACTCTGTACCATGTGACATCATGCTCAGCAATAAAAGCTGGGGGAAAGAAGTAGGAAGGGGGGACATTCGAAGTTATGACATCTGTCTTCCCATGTAACCACTACACGTGATGAAGTCCTGTTTCCGTGCCCATGGTTAAACATCTGCCTGCCAATGGGAAATAATGAATGAATTCCTTATTTTGCTTTGTTTGCATGCACAGCGTTTGCTTGCCCTATTAAACTCAACCCACCAGTTTTCTCACTTTCACCCTTCCAATTCTCTCCCCATTCTCACTATGGGGGGAGTGAGCAAGCAGCTGGGTGGTGCTTAGCTGCCTACTGGGGTTAACCCATGACAATAGTGATACATTTTTACATTTAAAAAAAAAAGCTTTGAAGTGCATACCATCCTTCAGTTTCGTGTGTAAAGGAGATCCATGCATAACAGCAAATGTTTATAGAGCTGTCATTCCGAAAAAAACTAGAACTACTGATGAGTACCACTGTTTACCATGTGATAGCTTTCATAATGGCAAAATCATCTTCATGCAACAATAAAGCACTTACTAACCACTACAGTTAATTAGAATAAAATGTAAGTATGTTAAAGTATTTCATTTCCAGAAGTACTGCCTTTTTAGGGAAGAGCTATTTAAATTATGACATATATAGACACCAGGAGTCCACAATATTATAATCACTATTTTGCCTAGTTTCACCTTAATAAGCAGGTTGAGCAACTTTGATCCAAAATAGTTTAATTATTCTGAAGCACTTCTGGAGATAGAACAAAAGGTAGTTTAAGTTCTTTGCAGGTTGATCTGGCACTGCTGGAAGCTACTGTAATTAGTAAATCTGCAAAAACATTGTTAAAGTTATTTTCCTCAGCTTCCATACACTACAGTTTATTAGTAGGCCTATTATTTATGCACTCCCTTGGGCCATTTAACATTTGCTTCACTTAATGAGAATCTTCATCTTAATTAACAATACTGAAATACCCTTATCCTCCTCTCCCCCACAAAATGAATCAAGCCCTCCGAAATATACCCCAGAATAATATAATTTTTGAGTTATTAGAAGCAAAGATTTTCCTTTGCATCATGTTGTATTATCATCAAAGATTCTTGAAAGACACTTAGTGAAATTTCGTATATTGTGCATATCTTAATTAAAAATATAAGCTAATATTAAAAGACACTGAACGATTCAAAGTAAAGTCCATGTGAAGGTCTTGTATGAATGATAATTAATTTTTGAGATTTATAGAAATTCAGAATGTTATTGCACAATATTAAGGCCAAAATTGCAGAAAAAACAGTTTCAGATCACCTCTGTGTAACTGGCAAGAACTGTGCCCATATTATGCATGGTCATAACCCTTTAGTTCAGTTCAATTGAACCATGTCCTCTGAACAAGATTCTAGTGAAGTGAAAACAAGAATTTAGCTTGCCAGCCAGAAGCACATGGTAACCTTTTGCCCAAAATCAGATCAACCAGAAACCTATTAAACATATAGAGTCATTTTTATTTAGAGAGAGCAAAATTACTTCTGCTGTATTGTGATACAGAAGAGACAAGCCTTACAAAATGAATGAAGTTCTCTGCTTTTTCTGATGGAAAAATAAGGAAAAGCTTTCTCCAGTACAATTTTCTAATATTTACCTACTGAATGAATAATATCAGCTTTTGTCCTCCAAACCATGAGCATAACAATGATATAAGTATATAGAGCAAAAATGCTGAACTTGGGGCACTGATATTTAAGTCAGAATATCAGTTTTGAATTATTTTGGAAAGTCATAAATAAATGCTGTCACTTCCTTCCCTGCCCTCCTCCCTTCCTTCATATCTCTTCCCTTCCTGCCTCCAAATTCTACAATCTTTGCTTAAATACAAGAGAACTCATGATAATCACAAACCTTTTCTCTCTACCTTTGTTTAAACACTACAGTGAGAGAAAGCAAAAGGCAAGGTCTGCAGAGTGACTTACACTGATGTTTATTATTATGTCCACTCCAATACAGGTGTCCTTATACAGCACTTCCAAATATTCTGAGCTCAAAGAGAGACTGGTTTCTTACCTTCTGCACTAGTTCCAGATAAACTGTACTGGTTAGCATAGTGGTGCAAGAAGAATTCAGGCTTTTTTATCTGCTGGTGGTGGCTCTCTTTCTGAGCTGTTTATCTGGAGAAAGGTCATGGACAGCCTGCTGGAGCAGCTGAGAAATTTTCTGACGCCAAACAAGAAGCTGCAAAACTGCAGTCTAAAATCATGTCCTGTATTCTGTTGTACAGGGAGTTTTGCCTTCTCTGCATTAATCTTCTTTATTGCCAATGCATTCATTATAAGTCTAAAATGCTAGAAAAATGGTACAGCTGGTGATAGTAATTTTTTTATGGTGGTATGCTATTAATTGGTGAATGTTTGACCTGTGGGTCATTTTCTACCATCTAGTTCTTCTATCTAGTATTATTTTCTATCACTTGAGTGTCTGTTGGGGCAGGAGGGGGCAGCTGGTTTGCATGTTTCCTTGCTGTGTTTTCCCTGGTGTGTGGGATGGATCCCATGTTACAGGAATGGGATGGGAGGGTACAAATGAACAGAAGAGATGGAGGAGTGTCGTGGTTTAACCCCAGCCAGCAGCTAAGCATTACGCAGCCACTTGGTCACTCCCCCTACCCCGATGGGATGGGGGACAGAATTGGAGGAGCAAGAGTGAGAAAAACTCCTGAGTTGAGATAAGAACAGTTTAATAATTGAAATAAAGTAAAATAGTAGTAGTAGTAGTAATAATAACAGTAATAATAATATACAAAGCAAGTGATACACAATGCAATACTCACCACCCACCAACTGATACCCAGACAGTTCCTGAGCAGTGCTCACTGCCCCCTGGCCAACCCCCCCCCCCCCCAGTTTATATACTGAGCATAACGTCATATGGTATGGAATAGCCCTTTGGTCACTTTGGATCAACTATTCTGGCTGTGCCCCCTTCCCAGCTTCTTGTGCACCTGGCAGAGCATGGGAAGCTGAAAAGTCCTTGACTAGCATAAGCAGTACTCAGCAACAACTAAAAACATCAGTGTGTTATCAACATTCTTCTGCTACTAAATCCAAACCACAGCACTATGCCTGCTACTAGGAAGAAAATTAACTCTATCCCAGCTGAAACCAGGATAAGAAGACATGAGTTTTCTAAAATTTGTATTACTTTTACGCAGATGTCCTGTGGCACATGCCTAGTTCCGCGATGTGCAAAGGGTCACACCTGGGGAGGTGAGCCTACACCAGGGACTGGTGAATAGAGGTATGTCTAGAGGTGACTCATGAGTGGAAAAAGGCATAAGGCAAAGGGTAAGTTCAGTTTCTCCTGTTTGGTGTGCCAGACTTAACAGATCTGCTGTGTAAGTATGTCTGAGTTGTGACCTTTTGTCCAGTAAAGAAATTCCAAATAAGTACTTTTTGCCTGACAGCTGACATATCACAGCATTATACCAAGCAATTTTACTACTGCATTTGTTCAGGATTTGGTGTGGGAGGAACATTTTATTTCTAACTTAGGGAATTACCGTATGTAGCAGAAAACCTGCATAGCTTTATTGTATAACCAGAAAGACTGGTAATGATAAATGTAAGTATTTGTATTTATGTTTCATAAGATACATGTTTTTTAAAGGAAAATCTAGAGGTGTGCAGGAAGGGGAAAACAAGAAAGAATTCCTTTATGTAAATTATAGCCACAAATACTGTCACTCTGTAAACTGGATCAAATTGTTTAATTTGGCTGTAATTTTGAAGGTTAAAGAGTTTGCAAGCAGTGATGTGAAGACATTCATGTATATCACAAATCTTTCTGTGTACTTTTTAATAGTACATTATTAGGTAGTGTTATCAGAGAATGATGTCAAGGGTGTCCATTATATATTTTATACAATAATACTAACAAGGGTTTATGTTGGATTTATCTGTGTGATATAATCTGATATTATGGAACAAAAGGTAATAGAACTCTTAGGCTCAGAAAGTGAGCCTCTGTCCTGTATTCTGCAGATGCAATCTGTCCACAGACTCTTGCATATTCACACCATATTATTTGTTATTTCAAGTATAATCCGAAAAAAACCCGAAAGATCATGAGAAAGCCAGATAAAATTATAGAAATAATTGTGAGTTGTGCAAGAGTTGAAGTTTTTTCTTAAAAGTATTTTGTAGCAATAAAAAATTAGTAATTCATTACAATGCAAACAGAAAAGAGTGATATATGATAACTATAACACAGTAGGTACTATTTTGTGATAGGACCCATCAATGGTAAGCTGCAATATTTTCTCACTTCTTTAATGCTGCTTTGAGAGGAATGAAGCTTTTGGTGATAAAGTGTAAGAGATGGTGTGTAAGTTGGTACATCTGTGAAAATTTTTTGTGATAACTTTTAGAGTGCAGATCCATAGAAGTCCATGTCTTCACTTTTGAAGACCAAAGCATTTTCAATGCATTTTCCCCCCTGTTGTGATGACTTTTGAGTACTCTGTGGCCAAATGGCATTACATTTTATCTTCCTTGAGGTGTATGTGGAAAAGTTAGAGAGAGAAAGAGAAAAGGACCGATTCATTATTATAACCCTATTACTCATTCCCTGCCTTCTTAATAGTGGCTGCCTGTATCAAAACATCAAGAGACATCAGCTGGTAACACTGAATTTTTTGTTTGCTGGTTTGGGTTTTTTTGCTTCCTCATGCCAGTCTTCATTGACTTTGGCAGAGGTTTTCTTGGTTGCTCTTCTCCTTCTCCTCTCAAAATCCTGTGCCCATGCTCCAAGTTGTCTGCTTGGAAGCCGGACAGTTGTGTCCCCTGACTCTCTGAAAATTTGCATAGGCAAAGTGCCTCAGTAATGGAGCTATACAGCCCCCAGGCTATGGCTGATTTTTATCCTGACCTGCTTGGAATCTGAGCAGAAGAGTTTAGGTTAACCTCCACCTGCTCAGGTAGACATGTTTCTGTGGAAATGAGAGGGCTATTTGGTTAACTGTTACTTTGTCTAGACTTGTATTACAATATATGTATTAAAATCTAATGCTGATTTTTTGAACATAAAATATGCTATTGGGCCTCAGGATTATTATTGTGGATTCCTATCAAAAAGCAATGCAGTAGGGCATGTCATAACTGTAATACAAACCAGAGAAACTGATGATAGCTGTGCATGTCAAAAAACCCTTCACAGAAACACAAAAAAGCCAAATTCACAGTTCTTCATGCTGTTGACAGCTCATTTTTGAAAAATACTTTTTTTAAAAATGAAAATATGTAAGCTTGTTCTTGTTTGTGTGACAAGAAATTGTCACATCAAAGTATGTATTTTTATGGTCTTGCACTTGGAGCTTTTTGGTACTTCAGTAATTTTGTTTCTTTCAAAATTATTGCATAAACACATGAATGGAAACTTTTATAGGGTCAAAGCTTGTTTTAGGTTTTACAGTGTAACAGTGTTCAGTCTGGGGAAGGTATAGCTCTTTCTCAGGATCATGGGTCTCTTACAGAAACAGACCTTTAAAGAAGAGTGGAGGTAACTTAGGATGCTAACTCATGAACAAGGTACAAGTCAACTCTTGGGTGGCCCCAGGAGAGAGAGGAGATGTTGTGGAGCAAAGCTGGAACCAAAGTACAGGTAGGCTGGACAAGTTGCAAAACAAAAAAAAGGGTGAGTATATATAAATTGAAAGGCTAGGAGTATGCAAGTTACAAACAAATTCTCTTAACGTTCTTCTCAGCTAGAAGGCAGCAAACCTCCTTACAAGGTTAAATTCTGTATGCCTAACCTTTACAGGTCATGAAATGGCACATTTATTCAAAAGTTTGATTAGTCAAAAGGAAAAGAAAGATGTTCTTTGCAGTTGAGTTTACTAGATTTCAGCTTCCAGAAGTGAATTCTTTTTATTCCTTTCCCTGGTAATAGAAGAACTTCATAGCACTGTATTTTTGTTCTCATGAAGATATTTATGTACAAACTGAATTTTCTCTTTAATAAAATAAACAAATCGAAGTCTCAGAGTACTCCTTACCAGGGATCTTTTTCTCCATCAGTTGGTTACAATCCATGGCTCTTGTTCTGTAATCCCACTTTTTTTTTTTTTTTTAACTTAATTTTAGAAAACTATAGACAGTGAAACTGTTCAGACTGTCTAAATGTTGTTTCACCAGTGAGATTAACAGAGATAAAATCCCATCCTTCTACTACTCCTTGCTATTTCTTTATATATGTAAACATATATTTTTTGCATTTCCTATTACTGAGGGCTCATGTGGAGTTCTTCATCCATTAAGATCTCACATACTTCAAAGGACAATTTCTTTGTCCTTTGGGACAGTTCCTTTGCCCTTTTCCAGTAAATAACCTAGACTTTGCTAAGTACATCCTACAAGTCTTACTCAAGGAGGAGGTCCTTGCATTTAGCTGTGCTGAAAAGAAATAGCAAACAAGCATGTCAGTGAAGACCGTAGCCTTAAATATCTTGTGAAGTATACAAGATTTCTGCCTAGCATAACTTTCAAAGTGTTTTCAAACTACATAACATTCCAAAAATTTTGTGATTAATTAATCAATTTTTTATCAGTGATTCTACTCCCAGACATTTTCTTTAAAAATATCAATGCTATTAAGACAAATAGTATTCCATATTTTTAGAAGTAGTAAGATATTTTTTTCTCTTCCACTGCACCATTTGGATTGTGTCATTAAAGGTCATGTTTTTATACATGGAAACCAGTGTTGATATACACATGCAGAGTCCCACAAGTTTTTGCATTCCCTGTATCATTTCAAAAGTGGTATATGGAATGCTTTCTACTGGAAGAAGTTTGCTGTACTCTAGACATAAAGATTTTGACCTAATTTATGCTTGGAGAAGCTGCTCTTAATAACAAGTTGCAGAAAGGCACTAGAATAAGCAGGTACCACAGACTTGTTACTCACGAGAGACGTACAAGAAGCAGGCAGACAGCATCACCTTGCTTGCTTAAGCCTCTTTAATTTACCCTGTGGTCTGATTCTTCTGGGACCTCTGGAAATATACACTGTGCATATACAGAGATGAATTCAGAAACTAGAGCATGAAACAACTCCACAAGTAACAGTACGATCTACCTTACATTATATAACCCTAATATGCTGTTTGTCCATATTTACAATAATCAGCAGCCCAGGAAAGTAGTTTGAGTGTTCTAGATCTCCAGAAGTGAAATCACTAGATTAATGACAGTTTCACCCACAGCTTACCGCCCAGCTGTTACCCCGTAATCATACCTTGTAATCCTGGTAATCTACATGATATTAGGATAAAAAAATGAGCACCTAAGCTCTTGCTCAGGTGGCAGGGCAAAGATGAAACTGCCTCGTAATTTGAGTTACTAGATTAACCTTCTTGTGTATACTCTGACCTATGGCCCTTAAATTTACTCTAATTGTTATTTATGATTCTATATTCTTGGGGAATTTCAACTCTATTTTTTTCTATTTTTGCATATAGTTTTGATCTGTATTTTTATCTTCCACAATTATAACTGTTTTTAATAGATCTATAATCTTGTGTAATATTTAACACAAAGGTTTATTTATTTACATATTATATATAATTATTCTATTTAATGTTATTTCCCATAGTGAATATTCTTTTTATAAGCCACCTGCTTCAAATTAGGGTATAGCAATGCTTTATTTATACTGTATCTGATTAAAGTCATTCCGCATAAGGAACTTCCACTCATGCAGTTACTAAAAAAGGACATCTAAACACTCAGAAGGCAAAATGATAGAGATTTACTCACATTAAAATAAAAGGAGGGTTCTCCTGGGTAGAAGAGAGATTTAAAAGAGAGGGAGAATTGTCTGTCTTTAAAACTTAAGATAAAACCATCTACTGCCTTTGACTTAAGTCAGGTTGGTTTAGTGTTATCTATTTGTGGAAGAAGTAGTGTTAAAATTACATTATCCTAGATTTTAAGGGCAGGATATTCTCTCTATTTTTAGAAGTATTTATGACAACAAATCCACGTTATTCTAAATTTAATTGATCAAGCTTCTTCACAATTCCATTAGGCAGAAAAGACTTCAATGTTAAAAAATTTTCTTAGATATAGAATAATTGGGGGTTTTCCGCCTTTTAGTTCTAGAACGATGGATCAGTAATGATTGTACATTTTTGTTTTCACAGCAGCATTGATTTATCTTAACAGATTGCAAACATATAGTGAAGAATGAGCAGGTTAATGTGAAACAATGAAATCCCAAGATGGAATAATTTTAAAAGAGGTCTTCAAGTATTATACAAAGTTTCTTTCAAACTGGAAATTAGTAGGAATTTCTGAAATGGGTTTGGAACAAAATCCTTTCACCTGCATCCCAGTCTTCACTCATTCTTGAAATGATTATAATCTAAAATGTAAAAGTAAATTTTTGAAAACTTAGACCATTTAAAAAAAATATGCTGGGGAGCTTTTTTGGTTGTTGTTTTTTTTTGTTTGTTTTTTCTTTTCCTTTGGGCCTGGACTCCAGAAGAATTTAATTTTGTAGGAAAGGCCACGGGTAAATGTAAGGAAGTTCATAACCATCTTCAATTTTAAAATTTTGCAAATCAAAATAGGCTGCCTAGCAAGCCTAAATTGCTCAGATGAGAATCCATTTGCTTAAATGTATATTTCACCTAAATTTGAATACCAAATCTGTAATATGCTAATGTGAAAGAATCAAATTTTAACACTATGGTATGGATCTGGCCCTGAAATTGCTGAGAAAAAAGCACCAATTTTATTAATTCTTAATGGGAGTAGAAGGTGTTTGATATTTCTTAGAAACACTCATCATCTTGCAAGATCAACAATATATAAATAAAGCATAATTAAAGCTTTATATTGACAGTAGATATCCAGATCTTATAAAATGTGAAACATGATGAGAAGTTTTGGTGCTTGGATACAAAATAAAAGATAAGATTTAAGATCTGAGCTCATTTTAAAAGAGGAAATTAATTGTTCTTATTCATGAAAATCTCTAAGAAGCATTTCTCAAATGATGTGTCACTTTCCTTGGAGAGTTTTTACATCTGATCTCAGCTCTGCTAGAGATTCTAAATTTAATAATAATGCTAAACTAAATGAAGTATGGTTTCTCTTAAATAATTTAAGATTGCTGCAATTACACAAATTCAATAAGTCTAATATATAATACCATTGAAAAAGGTAAGGGAATAGAATTATAGATGCAATGGGTTTTTAGTTAAGAAAATTAGCAAGGACTATTTCTTATTCATATGGTGTAACTTTTCATTTAGACTCTGCTAAAATTCTATTCTTCTGAGAGACTAAGCATTAATAAAGATATATTATATCTCTAAAGCTAATTAATCACTTTAGTTTCTATATTTGTAATCTGAAAGAAGGACTTACTTTTTTACAATATATTTCTACAGTAAGTAGCTTACTGAACTTTATTATGGAAATATGAAAAATATTTTTTTCCCAGTATTTTCAGTCCTATTTATTGAACCAAATGTTTTATATAACACATTTCACTTTGATTTTCAATATGCTGAAAGAGAAAGCAGACCAAAATAATTAGGATTCATTCCTGTAGTATAAGAATATAAAAAGAGGGTAGCCTGACATTCAAATAATGTGCATTGCACGGACAGAGAAAACATAAAAAAAGATTTCTAATTTCCACAGCTATTACTATTTTCTTTCTCAGACATACTATAACCAAATTTTCTTCATCTTGAATCTTAAGTCTACCTCATATTGATAGCAACAATGACTGCAATTCTTAGAAATTAAGAAGAAATTATGACAGTGAGGAGGAAATTCATACCATGTTTTTTTAAGATAGGGAATGCAAGTAATTTAGGTATTTTTATATGTTCTTTATTGGCTCCTGCCTCTTTAATTGATTATACAGAGTATTAGTCTCCTAACTTTGTGCCTCTTGGTCCCATATTAGCTAGATTTTCAAAGAAGGTACTTCAACATCCTCTTTGTCTTCTTTTTTATATAGTCACACATTTCTGTGCCTTTTTCTGTCATGGCCATCATTGTACTATCTGAAGCCCTTATTAAAAAGTGGTTTAAGATTACAAAGGAAGCAATCTGTAGCAGAACTAGCAATTGAATCTCAATGTCCTGAAGACTCACTGAGAATTATATCCAATTACAAATCCATTTTTCCTTCAGAAGATTTTTATATATAGTTTTATTTAATATCTGATGCAAATCATTTACATGTGTTTTCTCACTGATGTTGACGGGTCAATGAGAGGGGAAAGCTTGGGCCTTTCAGAAGAGTTCGCTTTATTATTATTATAACCTATGGCAAAACCAACTGTTCTGAAATCTAGATGTCACCATTTTTTAGCAGATGGAAGGTTTGCTATCAGTCAGGTTGTCTGCTTAATATCTAATGGCAGCATATTTCCTGGTGTACTTGTATAACTTAAATTTGTACAGACCCCTCATTCTGTACCAAAGTTAAAAAAGAGCAAAAGATAAATCTTTCAAGAGACATGCAGTTATGGTAGTCTAGAAATTAAATGTACAAGAATCACATTATACAAGATATGGAAGAAAATATTATCTCAGTTAAATCATAACTCTCCTAATGAAAATTAAGAGAAGAGACAAGCCAAAGGTATAATTGCTTCAATGTCTAGTTTCTCAAATGAAAGAACTGGTTTAATTTTATTTATCATAAAGAAAATTGAGTTGCTAGAATTGGTTGGAAATGGAAAACTGCATAAAGAAGAAGAAGAAAAAGAAGAAAAGAAGAAGAAAAAGAAGAAAAGAAAAAGAAGAAAAGAAGAAGAAAAAAAGAAGGAAAAAAGCTAAATTACCTTAGAGTTAGAAATTACAGACTGTCTAAATAGTGAGTGCATTTTCTAATCTAGTAATGAGCTTCTATAGGGTGACATTTATTGCCTTATGCAACACCATATGTTGCATGTAAAGGGAGTTACTTTCCATCATCTCTCACACTGAAAGTGAAGAAAAGCTCTGTCGAATCAACAGATCTCAGAGCTGTGACAAACCTCCCTGTCTATGTGGGAATGTGTTGGTTGCCCAAATGAATAATTTGAGTCAAATTTTAGAAGCATTTTATAAAGTTTTAAGGTAATAAACTTAGAAGAATACACAGGGAGGAGAGTTGGTCCTTTTCCAAGCAGGTCTGTATTTGACATCTTTGTCTGGAAGATTTATTATTCATCCATCACAGATTATTGTCACACTGATGATATATTAGTGTAATACATTATCAGAATGTCATTCCTATGATGTATTGATAGCTAGCACAGAGCTAGCTGGTGAGAGTTGGTTATAAAGACTCATCACTTTTTATGGTATTAAATAAAAAAAATTAAATTCTTTCTTTCAAGAGTTGAACACTAAAGGGAATCTGTGAAAAGGTAATGGTTATTTTAAATTTTGATATGTGGCAATGCACTTGTGAATTTTAGAAGTATGAATTCTAGCAGTAAACCCAAGTAAATGTTTGTGGTCAAGCAGAAGAGGTACTACCCTGAAGATATTACTTTGTGGGTTGTCAGTGGTAGTGGTCATAATTTGTATCACTAAAACTTAATGTTTTGTAAAATTACAGTATATAACACTGAAGTGACTAACTCATTTGCCATTCCTCATAGAGTCAACTTCTAGCATGACAACAACATGAAAGGTCACTGTGTTCTATTAAAAACAAGAATGAAGTTGTGGGATTTTTTTAGCAGACAGATGTGATTTTTCACAGTCTAGATGTAAATAAACCTTAGTCCTTGCACTAGCTATTGGGCAGGTCTTTCTCAATCAGGAGAAATTTCATTCCTTTTGGAGTACAGCTTTTATCGAAATCTATATCTAGCAGTTACTACATTTCTCTGCCACAAAATTTTGAAGGCGTTTCTTTTGTATTAAAGCTCCTAAAGTAAGGAGAGGGAAAAAAAAAAGAAAAAAAAAAAAAAAAAAAAGAGTGAATCAATGAAATAGAGAAAAACCACCAAAGTGGACTAAGGGAGAATGTAAATATAACCCAGAATATCATAAATGGGCATAAACTGCATTACTGTGACTGAATATACACACCAAAGCTGATAGGGCTGTTCTTAAGGCTGTTCTTTGTAAGCTGAAGTTTTGAGGGCTTTTCTCCTGTTTCAATGGAAAATTCTATTAAAAACTACCAAAGATTCATAAAATCAATGAAATAAAAATAATAAAGACCTTCCCAACAAGATTTGTAAGCTATATATTCTACTGTGGACTGATACGAAGGTTTCTTTTTCAAGAGGATAGAGAAAGAAAGAAAAGGAGAGAGAAAAAGAAGGCGTGAGAACTACTGAGGTGTCTCTGAGCATTCCCGTATTAAAGCATCATTTTGAACAGTGCTCTGTCTGTATAAGAATGGCTAACAGAATGGAATGGAAAAGTAGAATATCTGAATTGTTTAAGTTGCTAAAAAGAGATGGGGGAAAGAAAAGAGGCTGGAAAACTAAAAAGGGGCAAAATAAACTTGAAATCATGATCATTTTTTTCTATCTTTTTTTCATAAAAAAACTGCCTATCAAAAGCCACCTTGAAGACCAGGGTACTAAAACACCAATGACTAGTTCCTTCACAAAAGCCCATTTATGTTCCTAATCTCATAATTCTATTACCGTGTTCTCTCCCAACATTTTGTATCCATCTCATAAATTTATAGAATTTATACCCATAGGGTCTGTTAGGTCCCTTGTATAATACAAGCCATATCATTTCACCAAAGGATTCTCTGCTCTAGCCCTTAATTTCTGATACTTTGTTTTTGTTTGTCTTTCTGCTCTCTTTTAGGTAGTATATTCTTCCAGCATGGGATGTTTACCTATGCCACACTTACAGCACTGCAGCATGATCTTTCACTGCTGCTTGAAGGAACTCTTGCAGCAGAAAGTATGAAGTGTTAGTCTGGGTGAGCTGTAAAATACATGGCCTGAAATTACCATTTTATTATTACCTTGAGGGCCAAGATCAAACAAAAAAGCTAAAGTGCAAGAATACAGATGTACAGAATGTGGCGCTTTGCTGGGAATTTGTATTGTACATAGAAAAGCATATTTTTCAGCATAAACTTCACCATAGATGCATATTGCAATGTACACAAAACAGTAAAATCGATGCAAATATATGCAGTTGAAGGGATAGCACATTTTGGAGCTGGCACTGCACTCTTTGTCAATGTCAGTTTTGTGACAACCTTTGATAGTGCATAGGGATTTCTTTAGTCACTTAGAGGTCAAGATAAACTGCTTCTCTCTTTCAGAAAGTACCTTCTGATTGATCACACTTCAGTGAAAACTGAGCAGTAAGAAGGCTGTGTCTTATATTCCCTTCCTTAGGGGACCAGAGGTTCCATAAGAACTTGATAAACTAAGTGCAGTAGTATTAAAATTAACCTAGATATTATTGAGAAAAGGCAACAAAGCCTGGTATCTCAGTACCTGTCTTAATTTCTCATTGGTTGGCTAATAACCCTGTCAGTCATTTGCTGGGTGAAAATTATGAAATAGTTTCATAATAAGAACCAGGAATATCAGAGGAAGATTCATTCTTATTTAATAGCATTCTCCTTTGGGAAATAAATTGTGTGCATAAATATAACAAAAATCATTTCACTATTCAAGGACACTGCACATTTCTCTTAATTTCTTGACAGCTGACCCCAGCATAAATAGCCAAATGTCTGTGCTTGCTGAAATGAAGTAGAAACATAACAAGAACATATGTATAACATGAGATATTTTGGATCATATTTACCATGAATTCTCAACATAAGCCAGAAAAAAGTAGGCCATGTTCTGGAAAACATCCTTTATCAGGGAAGTTCTTTAAGTATATCCCAAAAGTTCTTAAAAATCATGTTCATATGGCATTTCAGATATGTGATGCAGCTTTTGGGTAGTATATATATATTAGTTTTAAAATACTCCAAATATAGGCATGCACAACAGCCTGAAACTCAGACTACACTGAAAAGCTAGTATAAAACTAGCCCAAATATGTCTACTTGAGCGGCAGTTGTAGCTTTGAATTGTTAGGAGTGCGTGACTATAAAATAATGACTGTTATTTCCCAAATTTCATGGGAATTTAGGTGTCTAAAGATGCAGATAGAAAGCTGGTAGTTTTTCAAAACAGAAATGTGCCGTATATATTCATTCAAAAGATGCTACGAACTACTTGGGGGTTTCTAAAGCATCTGTTTGTATTTCTACATACCCAGAAAGCTTTGAAAAACCACACCCTAAACCAGTCTAAGATTTGGTAGAATGACATTGAAGATGCATTTGGTTTTACCCATCACCACTATGTTCTCTTCTCATTTGGCAGGATTGTTCTCCATGTTTTTGAACATCAGAAACAACAGTGCATTAAAAAAATAATTTCTTTAGTGAATTGTAATTTAAAGGCACTAATGTAAATTAAGAAAGTGAAAAAATTAAGTGAAACAAAAGTCATGCAGGTAAGCTAGAGTTGTGAGGAAGTAGGAAGTTTTTTACAGACATTTGAAAGAGCACCGTTAAAGTCACTACTTTCAGAAAAAACTAAATAATCACAAATGCTTGAGAGTAGAGTATGCATCAGCACTGAACTCTTTGAGTCATATTTCTACTTTCTAAAAGCGACAGTGTCCTGGATGTTCTTTTTCTGCTTAATTTTTTTTTTCTTTTTTTTTTTAGATCATGACTTTTTTGCCAAGGACAAGGCATATGAGGAGGCAGTATGCATAAAAGATATGACATGTTTTTTTCCATTCCTGACTGAGTGTAAATGAATTTCCAGGCCTGGAAGTTGAATAGCTTTTCTGTAACTCATAGACTGTATTTATAAGGGAAAAAGTAAGGAACAATAAATATGGAATTTCTTCCTGCCATCATTTAGTTACTTTTTGGAGAAGGTTATCTTAATAACAATGGAGAAGCTACTTCCACAGAATAAGAAACTGAAGTATTGTTCCAAAGTAAAGGCCTGTATTTGACGTTTCTAAGTTTTCAATTCCTTTCCTCTACAAACTCATCTGAGCAAGGAGTAATATATTTTGAACACAACACTGGCAAGTCAGAAGCTTACATTATTTGTCCATAGTGAGCTGTCATTAGTTATGTTACCTGAAGAAAATAAGTTCTGGAAGAATAACCCACAGCTGAAGTATTCAAGTTGACTGACATTTTAAAATTAATTGAAAATAACTATTAACAATGGTGCCACTGTGATAGTTCAGCCATGTGGGACAAAGTTTTCCATCCCAGAATGGTTCAAAAAGAAGGATGTAGGTGAACAATTCTTTTCATTATTAGACACTGATAAGGAGCCAAAAAATCATACCTGTGTAATATCACTGACTTCAGTAGAGTTAGACCAAACATTAACTTGACATACATTGTGATATTACAGAGCATTTTAGCCCTTCCTACAAGACAAACAATGCCTAAGGACTGGCATCTTCAAGAAACTTGTGGAGAATGGTAAAAGAGCAGAGATACATCAAACTGTGTGGCAAAAAGGTAGGGACTCAAGCCATGAGAACAACTTCCAAGTTTAAACTGTAAGCTAGAAATAAGTTTAAATATGATACACAGGCATCTAACTAATTGTCCACTGCATTATTTCCATTCACAATTCTTTCCACCCCCAACCCCTTATCCCCATCCACTATTCCTCTGAAAGACAGTAAGTTATTCACCTGTAAATTGCTGGTTGATGCCACGTATTGTAAGGCACCAGAGGAATCATTGCTGCTTATGGCAAATTATGAGCCTTGGAGGAGCAACATAAAACAGTTGTGTGACTGCTAAATAGAGGTTGAGACTTCAGAAACTCAGTATTAATTCTTGGTGAGTAAAAGAATATTGTGTTCGGTACAGTTATCTGCAAGTAATGGATATTTTGCTACCTTAAGCACATCTCCAAAAAGCCCCAAAGACTGATGTTTTAGAAGGATTTTGATTGTTCAGTCTGTCATTTACTACAAATTATTCTACAGCATCAGGTGCTGGACAATAGCATAGGAAATTCTGGGAAAGTTGTGTGGGACTATAGGGAATACAGAGCTGAGAGAAGTTACACTCACATGTGAAAGGTGCCAAAGGAGTGTTTTGTTAAAGGAAGGAGTTAACTGAATTATTCCTCTCCTTTAGATATTTTAAGAAGCGTACTAGTTCTGAAGTTTTGTTTACTTTTCTTTGCATTGCTAGCATGAATATATTTATATTTAGTAATATCACTTGTCTTTTCCTGTTCCATTCTCTAAAGAATTTCACCCATACAAATACAGATCGTACACAAAAAGTAACAAAAGTTCTGCAAGTACTTTTTGGCCATACTATACCATTATTCTAAGAAAAGTAAGACTGGTTTATTTCTTTTCTTTCTCTTTTAAAATAGAGGGGAGCTTTACTGCAAGAGAAATGGCAGCAATGCTGCAAAATAAAGCAGGCATACTTCCAGGCAGATCTCTGAAGTCAATGTGAGTTTTACCCGTTGCCTTTGGTAGGATCAGGAATGCTACTCAAGAGAGCTGCAGAGGGATGTTCTATGGAGTATTTTAACCAGGAGAGGATTTATACATAGAATCTTTACCCATTGAGATGAAATTTACCCCACAGTTTGGCTGCATCTCTTGCTGGCATTCAGTTGACATGGGATTAACTTTTTTTAACTTTGATATAAAACATGTATTACTCCTTACATATTCCAGACATGCACAGACTTTGCCAAGTTTCCAAATGTGTTTTAATTCAGATGTATCTCTTTGATCTGTGTATTTTAAACAAGCCAGTTTCAGTGGAGAGAAGGAGACTCACTTGATGGAAGGAGTAAGATGTTTTTATCATTATAACACCTCATGTCATAACAGAAGATCCAGCTACCTCAACATGGAAAAAAATGCAATCAGTGAAAGTAGTAGTTGGTAGAAGGTGGGAGAAAAAGCAACAGAAATGGCAATTTATCTCCATAGTGCAATACTTAAGGTCAGATTCTAGGAACATCTAGAGAAGATTGCTTCAATAAAAGAAAATGTAACAGAGAAAACAGGTTGATGGCTGGGGATATGGAAATACGTACACTGCTTAAAACTTCCATTTACACAAGTGTGGAAGAGAAAAAATCTGTCCCTTAAAAGAGATTGCTGACAGTCCCTTCACATTTCTCCAAAAGAAACTAAAAATTATTTAATTTAATCAAAGCAAAAATGACAGAATATCAGAATTCCATTTTTTTCTTTTATTTGACACCCAATATTTTAGCTTAGCATGCAAAACATTCCATACAGTTCTACTGTTTGTCCAGGCTGAACAGAAGTAGTGCTTCATCACAGGTCAGCTGGTATAGTGGGAAACTCTATAAGCAGTATGGAATCATGCATTTTTGCATTATCTGCAAATGCAACTTCTCTAACTGGATCAATTTCCAATCAGCTATCTCTTATGTAGCATACCCTCAACATCATTAGTTGTTAATCTGAGTTTAAACTTTGTCTCCCAAACTTTTCAAGCATATAAGTGTGCTATTTGAGATAGCCAATGGAAATTGTAGCACATAGACACATTAGTGCACATATCCACGGAAAATCTGAAGGAACCAGAAATCACTTCTCTCCTGAAGAGTGATAGAGCTGCCCATATCTATTATCATCAGTGACAGTCCTGCCAAGCTCAGCATTAACCTCCTGTTATATTTCATTACTGATTATCTCTCTGGGGAAGTTCTAACTGGACAGTTGTGTGAAACATGGTCTGGTCCTTTCTGCCAATATAGGAACAAAATTAGCTAAAATCTAGAAAATACTGCTCTGAACTTTGTTACTTCAAAGGCACAGGCATGTCCTAATGCAATTTTTCATTTTCATATTCATAATTGTGACTGTTAATTTACAGTGATGATTTAATGTTTTTAATCTGTAAAAAGGACAACAAATACAGGAATATGAACCTGTAATTACTTTTCAGTTCTGCACAGTAGGAATGACTGAAATGCATTCATCCTTTTTACTCACTGAAACACAGGAATCAGAGATGGGAAGAGTTTGTCCCAGTGTGTTTCAGTGATATAGCGAAAGTGACTCTGGACAAAACAAAAACCCTATTACACAAATATTTACTGATAATTTTAAACAACCTAGATTCAAACATGTTCCTTTATAGGTTCATTTTCCACCCAGTTTTGAAGGTGAAGTTCTCATCTGTATAGAAACCCAAAACAAGATTTATATCTTATTTAAGATTTGCTTTATCTCATATTGAAGGCTTAATTAGAGCCTGTACTAACCTTCTTGGAGAATGAGTTTATCTTTTGTGGGCATTAATACCATGAATACTTATTTTGAAGCTGCATTGCTCATACATCAGCTAAACATCGAACGCTAAACTCCTTAGCTGGCTTACAATGAGTGTTCATTTTGAATTTTATACTTTAGTTTAATTTGAATTGAAACTCTTTTTGTTGCAGAAGTTATTAAATCCAAAAAGCCCACATGACACTTGTCACTAATCTACAAGAACTCACATCTTGAGTGTTCTTACTGACCTATTTGTAAATGCTTGAAGAGAGAATGTGACAATTTGAAATAACAATTACTTTTGAGACTGTTTCAATCGTTGAATGGCATTTAATGTTAAATATATATATTTTTTTCCCTCTACGCAACCAAGCTAAGCAGTAAAAATACTTTAAAGATGTTGCAGAAAATATGGCAAACAACATTATGTATAAGGATTTTGAGTAATGTATAGAAAGAAAGCACTATGTCAGAGTTTTCATGGTACCTGCAATATGGCCATAAGGATTGAGCAAGCAATAGTATATGAAGAAATCTTGAAATCCCCCGTGCCTGTTGCCTAAGTGTTTGCTTCTTGAGCTAAAGCATAAAAGACTATGACATAGATTTGCCTAAAGGGTTTCTGTAAGGGCAGGATTAATCTCATCTAACTGTAGCCAGCTTTTAAAGTGTAGGTCTCTATTCTAAGGTACCACTTGGGTTCCTTCTACAGTCAATGAGAGAGCAAGCTATGTATATGTCCTGAGAATGACTCATTCTCTTTAAAGGAGCAGACCAAAACAGGTAGTGTGAACTACCTTCTACGATGCCTGTACTCACTCCTTTGACTGTAGAGGTATTTTAGAAAATAACACGGATTAGAAGTCAAATTCTCAAGAGGGTAAAGGTTAGATGAGATCTATTCAGGCATAACTGCCTTGCTGGTTACTCCTGGAACTATTTTAAAGAGTACTTTTGATTAAGTATTTAATAATGAATCTGCATGGTAACCACAGTAATAACTAAAATGGGTCTGTTGGACAAAAGTATTTTCTTCAAGAGTTGCTTTGGCCTTTGACCTACCAAACAGTGTGTTTTCCATCCAATAAAAAACAGAGAATAAGAGTTATTTAACATAGTGTGCTATTACAGAGCAGTAAATCAAAGAGAACATAGCAAAAAAGGGACTTGAAAAACACAAGTCTTAGTGAATTAAAGTTTTCAACATTTTCATATCTGTAACATTCATTAATATTATAATTTACTCCTTTTTACCTCTTTTTTTTAAGCAACATAAAAATAGATCATACTAGTTCTAAAGGAGTCATTATGGTCTGTTGTGTAGATACCCAATTACAGACTTTTAAATATACAAATTATGTAAATGCCTATTTAGGGAGTATTTACAAAATACATTATTGACCCAGTAAGCCATAACAGCTCCAATCTGTCAGAGAAATACATATTTAGTCCCTACTTAAAATGCAAATTATTGGCCCAATAGACCATAGCAGCTTCTTCAGAACTGTTGCATTCTGTCATGGAAATCCATGGTTGGGGACTTGCTGGCTAATGACTTCTGTGTGAAAGCTGCCTTGGTAACTATCCTTAAATACACAAATTTCTCACATGATAGAACATAATGGATCTTTTTCAACAGCTACTGACTACAGAATAGTATTGGGTTCTATTAGGTAACTAGTTAGTTGTTAGATCTCAAACAAAAATGTGCAGATGCTATACAACAATATCCACCGGCTTTGGATCTCCCTCTAATTTTGTTTGAAACTATAGATGTTAATACACAGCAGCTATTTTTCAGAAATTACTATTAATTCCTCATGTGGATTTACAATGCCAATTCCAGAATGAAACAATTTTGGTGATAAGCAACATTTGTGGAAAAATAAGACACAGACCAATAGTCCAAAATGGTTATTATAAATCCTCATTAAGCAAAGCACTTTGCACATCCTTCAAGAGTAAGTAAGTACATGCATTACTGAAAGGATTGGAGTTACATGAATTTAACTGTTGTCCACTAAATATTAGTAAAACTGGGCCAAACTGTAGGGGACTACTTCCGTTATGTAGCAGTCAACTTACCAAAGAGTCTCACTGAAGTCAACAAGTTGCAGAAAAAGCATCAGTCTGCTTGGGGAAAAGTCTCAGAATCTGACTGAGGAGATTGTCAGGAGTTTTATTCCTAGAAAGATATGCCAGTTGTACACCATGGCTCAGTTTTGAGAGTGTACATTTAGAAGAACATCCCAACCTGAACAGTTATCTATTACTGAATGAGTATTCTCAGCTACTCAAGGAGTTGAAATACCTTAGCAACTCTCAGTTTATGGACTTGGAAATTCTCATTAAAAGATGTTGAATAGGGATTTATACTTGTACAGACCAATTCTAGATTTCTTACAGTTCTTACATGTACAAAGTGTATTCTTTTCAATATTGGAAACAGGATTCTTCTGAGAGTGCATCCATTGTGCTTATTGATTCTTTTATATTGTTACATGCTGTTTGTTGTATTTTAATCTTAACAGTGGACAAATGCCAACACGGTTGCAGAAAAAAGGCAAGAGAATGACTGAAAGATTGAAAACTTCCTTATTGCTAGGGAAACAAGGAATGAAACTTTTGTACAGTTATTCTTCAGTTTAGATTGAAATTAGTAAATGGATACAGAAATTAAAATTGTTTAGTGAAAGAATCCACTTCAGGTCTCTGTGTCCCACTAGTAGATCATTAGCTAGTGCCTGTATTCTAGGACCATTCCATACAAACATACCATAGTGGCCATCTTAAACTAGTTTCTGTTTTAGAATAGGACATAGAACTGGACTGAACAAGGTTAAGTGCTGGGTCCTGCACTTGGTCACAATAACCCCATGCAGCGCTACAGGCTTGGGGAAGAGTGGCTGGAAAGCTGCCTGGCCAAAAAGGACCTGGGGGTACCAGTTGACAGCCAGCTGAACATGAGCCAGCAGTGTGCCCAGGTGACCAGGAGGGCCAACAGCATCCTGGCTTGTATCAGGAATAGTGTGGCCAGCAGGAGCAGGGAGGTGATTGTCCCCCTGTACTCGGCACTGGTGAGGCCGCACCTGGAATACTGTGTCCAGTTTTGGGCCCCTCACTACAAGAAAGACATTGAGGTGCTGGAGCATGTCCAGAGAAGGGCAACAAGGCTGGTGAAGGGTCTGGAGAACAAGTCTTATGAGGAGCGGCTGAGGGAACTGGGGTTGTTTAGCCTGGAGAAGAGGAGGCTGAGGGGAGACCTTATCGCTCTCTACAACTACCTGAAAGGAGGTTGTAGTGAGGTGGGTATTGGTCTCTTCTCCCAAGTAGTTAGCGATAGGACGACAGGAAATGGGCTCAAGCTGCGCCAGGGGAGGTTTAGGTTGGATATTCGGAAAAATTTCTTCATGGCAAGGGTAGTCAAGCATTGGAACAGGCTGCCCAGAGAGGTGGTGGAGTCCCCATCCCTGGAAGTGTTCAAAAAACGGGTAGATGTGGCACTTTGGGACATGGTATAGTGGGCATGGTGGTGTTGGGTTGATGATTGGGATGATGATCTTAGAGGTCCTTTCCAATCTTAATGATTCCTAGTTTTTACTTTCATTAAAAAATAATCCAGCCACCAAGCCAGGAAACTTGAAATTACTACTCTACCCTTAATTGGTTTAGTGGTGGACTTGGTAATGTTAGGTTAATGGTTGGACTGGATGATCTTAAAGGTCTTTTCCAACCTAAACGATTCTATGATTCTATGTTCTATAGACTCTATCCACTGCAGTATCCTATGCTAGCTGTGGAGATGGCCATGTGATTCACAAACAGGCTATATTCTAACAAATTTTGTGTTCTTTCAGTGACCCAACTTACACCAAACTACTCTTCTTTATTCTTATGTTGTGCATTTTTTTTCATGCTCCTTTTCATTTTTCTCTGAGGTTTTTTGGATGCATCAAATCAAATGGTGTTACTTCTCACTGCTAATTCCCTTCATGCCTTTCCTCTCTCATCACTCCAGGTTGTTTCTCTTCCCTTTCTGTTTCCTTTTTCATGTCAGCATGATTCCCTTGTCACCAGCTTAAGGGGAAAACCAACTTTAAGCTATTTCATCCACCCTGTTGCTCAGTGGAGGTAAAATTAACCTATATGTTAACAGCCTATGTAAGATCCTCCCTCCATCAAAGCTGTAGGGTGTGGTTATGTGAAATCCCACATTTCCTCCAGGAAAGACAAGGAACTTTGATCAGGATTTTACATCAGACTCTTAAGTTTTATCTTGCAAGCAGGCTAAGAGAAAGCAAACAGGTTAGAAAGCCTTATGCAGGCAGTCCAAAGGCTTCTTGTGTTTCTTCTGTTGAAAGAGCATTCACCCTAACATGTTAAGATGTTATGTTAAGATGAGAAAAGCTTGTTTTCAACTGATATTTCTGTTCTACCTGACATGAACCAGAGACAGCTGACAGCTACTATATGCAGTTTTCCATACACCCCTGCACTGCGACATTTAAAGAAATTTTACCAGACCTGGTAGCCAGCTAAAATATCCTTGAATGACTGTAACAATTACTCCCTGCAAGGGAGTTGGTGAGGTTGAATTTTATCTCCAAACTCTTGCAAACCTGTTTTAGGTTTTGGGAAGCAACACACAGCACCCAATGGAGATAAAATAAAAAATATTAAACATTTATTCCTTAGTGTTCTGTGTTCTAAATAAGAAGGAGAGATGTGCAAACTTAAAAAAAAAAAAAAATTAAATCCAGGCATGAATTCAAAGTATAATTTTTATTCCTGCTTCTCATCTGAAAGCACCTTCTTCCTAAGGATTAAGTAAAAAGGTCAAGACAGACCTGCTGTAGGAAAAACAATCCAAACTGAGTTATATATAGTCAGAAATAACTCCATATATAAATATTTGCCTTTTTAGTTTTATAAATATATTTTATGACCAAGGAAATGCTGCTCTTTTTTAAGATTTTTTTAAGAAAAAACAAAGAATCAACCAACTAACAAAAAAATCCTCAAAACATGTACCTCACCAATAGAAAAAAAAAAAAGGAAAAGGCATCCTTAGTGATGCTTGCAATCACATTGCCACATACTTATCACAATGGCACATACTTAATTACACTTTCTTTTCTCTAGCATGAACAAAAGCAAATTCAAGCACAGATGTAACTACAGTTTGCCTTTTAAGAATCTGCTTTTGATACTTATTTTATACTCAGTGAGCATAATTTTTACATTTGAAAATTAAGGCCTCAGATGCACTGAGAATCACAGAGAAGGAGGGATTTTTTTTAAGGTAAAACACACAAATGTAGGTGAAAGCATGAGTATTTGTAATAGAAAACTTCATATGCATTATACTTTCAGAGAGCCTTTTTTTCCTCTAGATATAACATTTCCTAAGAAATGTTTTTACTATGCTGTCATTATTATTAACTTCCAAGCACAGGAGCTGGTGAGATTGGATGTGTCTCAAGATAAAGCAGTTTAGGGCCTTATGTATTTTTTCTGTTAATATTCGTAGGGTTTTTTTGTTTTATGAGGGAGTTGATCAGACCCTGTGACTGAAAAAACTAGCATATCCTAGGATTAAGAAGCTGCAAACACCCATCCTGTCCCCAGATCCTGGACTTATTCAAATGTGTCTGCCAAACCCTGCATTTGTCAGACTTCCCTTATGCAAGAAATTCTCCACTGTGTAATTGCAACCAGATTGCAGCCTGAGAGGCATCAACAAGCTGGTAAGTCACTAGGGAATTTATATCTCTCCTTAAATACGCTTATGTGTGAACAACAAGAATTCAGCCTTGAAGCGTGCAGTGCTACAAAGCACTCAGAGCTTTTTAGGTTCAGCTTCTAACTTAAAAGCCAAGTCTGGGTAAAGATATAGCTCACAAGACAAATGATATGGCCTAATCTATTTTAATATAGCTACTTATTTTGATCAGAGTTGCTAATCATATTTTATAAATTTTAGTGCTAACTAGAAAGCTGTGAAGCCAGAAAAATCATTTTAGAACTAGTGAAAGAAGTCTGGAATAAAACAGGATTCATCTATTTAAATGCAACTCATCTACTTGTTTTTCTAAAGCCCCAGGGGACACAAAAGAGAGTCCTTTTGGATATGAAAAGCAAGTATTTATACACAGTGTCTAAAAGACTCAATTGAATGAGTTATTTCAAGGCTAAAGTTATAAGATTAAAGGAACATTGTCAGCTTGAATTTTTTAATGGACTATTTTCTTTATAATCCTGTTTCTGATAGACCATCTTTTAAGTAGTCTGCCCTATTGGTATTTTAAATCCTTAAATATGTTATAAAGGTTCTCCTGCTTAACAGCTGATATTTACAGGACCTTTTCAGTGAGCATAAAATGGATAGACTAGAGGATTCATCTGAGGTCATTGGAAGGATCTCAAAAAAACTTTAAGTCATACTCTAGCAAGTGATACAATGAAAATTATTGTATTCAAATGCTTTCAAATGTGCAGAGAAAAAACCTGGACAATAGAAGAATTACAGATGTCATCTACCTGGACTTCTGTAAGGCCTTTGACACAGTCCCCCACAACACTCTTACCTCTAAATTGGAGAGATATGGGTTTGATGGATGAACTGTTAGACGGATAAGGAATTGGCTGGATGGCTGTGTCCAAAGAGTTACAGTCAATGGCTCAATGTCCAAGTGAAAACCAGTAATGAGTGGTGTCCCTCAAGGGCCTGTACTGGGACCAGTACTATTTAATGTCTTCATTAATGAGATAGACAGTGGGATTGAGTGCACCCTTGGCAAGTTTGCAGATGACACCAAACCGGGTGGTGCAGTTGATACACTAGTGGGAAAGGATGCCATCCCAGAGGGACCTTGACAGACTTGAGGAGTGGGCCTGTGTGAATCTCATGAAGTTCAACAAGGCCAAGTACAAGGCCCTGCACCTGGGTTGGGGCCAGTATCAATACACAGTGGGGGGGGAAGCAATAGAGAGCAGCTCTGTGGAGAAGGACTTAGGGGTACTGGTGGATCAAAAATGGAAGATGAGCCAGCAATGTGTGCTTGCAGCCCAGAAAGCCAACCATATCCTGGGCTGCATCAAAAGAAGCGTGGCCAGCAGGTTGATGGAAGTGAATCTCCCCCTCTACTCTGCTCTCGTGAGACCCTGCCTGGAGTACTATGTTCAGTTCTGGAGCCCTCAGCATAAGAAAGATATGGACCTGGTCAAGTGGGTCCAAAGGAGAGCCAAGAAGATGATCAGGGGGCTGGAGCACCTCTCCTATGAGGACAGGGTGAGAGAGTTGGGACTGGTCAGCCTGGAGAAGAGAAGGCTGCAGGTACACCTTATTGTGACTTTTCAATATATAAGGAAGATGGGCTTATAAGAAAGATGGAGAAAGACTTTTTACCAAGACCTGTAGTGACAGGACAAGGAGCAACAATTTTAAACTGAAAGAGAGTAGATTTAGATTGGACATAAGGAAGAAATTTTTTGCAATGAGGGTAGTGAGACAGTGGGGCAGGTTGCCCAGAGAAGTTATGGATGCCCCATCACTGGATGTGTTCAAGGTCAGGTTGGATGGGGCTTTGAGCAACCTGATCTACTGAAAGATATCCCTGCACATGGCAGGGGGGGTTGGACTAGAAGACCTTTAAAGGTCCCTTCCAACCCAAACCATTTTATGACTCTGCAATTCTGTAATAACGAAGGATGCTTTTTCAAAGATTTTCAGACATTTATTCTTATCATTAAATGTTTTTGTGCACTTTTTATGACTGACAAGAGCACTGATAAAACAAATACTAAGTTAGTCAATGGAGCAACATCATCAGCTGAAACTTTGTGAAACAGCTCAGTCTATTCATTGTGCTGAGATCACTGTATCATATCCTGCATGATAATTTTTTAAAAAAGGAGTTCTTCAAGAACATATCAGTGTGATCATCTTCAAGATGACTTTTTTTTGAGGTGGAAACTCATGAATTTCAGGACAGAGACAGAAATCAATCCCTAATGGATCTGCATACTGGGGTTTGTATCTTCCAGCATTCATCTCCACACAGCTCTCACTTCTCCAGGATCTTCCTCCTCTTCCAGGATCTTCCCTCCAGCCAGAATCTGCACCTTCTTTTTTGAGACCAGTTCTACTTTTTGGACTCCTTTTTTTTTCAGGTCCTCATGTTTCCAAACGAAAGTCTAGGTGCAGAAGCACAATGCCTGATCAGCCATGTACTTGGTGCTTATGTCTCATGTCTGTTTATTAAGCAGAGGATTCAGGATGTACCACTTTTGTTTAAACCAGTCACTATCAAAATTTGCAGAAACCTGTACTGTTTGCAGCTACCTTGAGAGTTCAGATGCTCAGGTTTGGACATCTGCACTCCCCACCACCACACACACACACACACACACACATACACTGTGACCTGTTAGGATTCACAATTCAAGATACATTTGCTCCTATGACAGCAGTCTAAGGATTTTACACAATACCTAAACATACATTTAAGGTTTTATGTTATATTTAGCATGACAGAAAAAATCTTACTTGTCAAAATTAATATTCCTAGACATTTCATTTTATTACATCAGATTATAAGGGGAATTAGTTTAGCAGTAATTGAAAAAAAAAAAAAAAGTTCTTTAAGATGATGGAAAGAATGTGCATCCAGAAAAAATAAAAAAAGATGTGTGAGGAAAGACCCAGAAAAATTCTTCAATAGAGCTATCGATCATTAAAAACTCAATGCCCAGAAAACAATAGGGAAATAGGAAACCTAAGAATTGCTCAATTCTCATCAGAATTGTCAGTAGATATAAAAATCTATATCCAGCTTTGTGATGTATTGCAGTAAGCACTGGGATGGCTTCCAGAACAAAAACATTCTTAGCCCAGTATGTGCGAGGCTGGTACTCTCTTCAGCTTTAACAAACAAATCGAAACAGATGCAACAAGTTCTGACTAAATGTAGTCATCTTCAAAAGCAGCTAGGCTTGTCATGGCCGGGCTTTGTTTCTAGTTTAAGTGATGGACCTACAGAATTTTAGCCGTGACATCTATTGCTCAAAAAAATATAGCAACAGGACATATTGTCATAGGCTAATGTTGCACTAGAGCAGGTTGTGCAGGAGCACAAAGAGCAAGGGAGTCAACTGGTCTTCGGGTATATGGATACAATGACTGATATTTGATACTGGTTTAGAAGCATAGGACTATTTACGCAGGTTTTTTTCAAAAGCCTCTGGGACAGTAGCAACAGCATGTTGTCTGCCACAGCTTACACACTGGTCAAAATTTTCTCTTGTCCTAATTTACAGCCATTCACTAGCTGTGTAAAACTTGACCCATCAATAAGCTAAGCACTATCCATCCTTTTAGCCAAAGTTGTTTTGAAAAATGTATCTCCCTAGAAAATATTATTCTGAAATATTAGAAGCAAGCTAGCTGGACCTGTCTTGTAACAGTAAGCCTTTAAAAGACACAGGGAGGTTTTCACAGAATCACAGAATCATTTAGGTTGGAAAACACCTTTCAGATCATTAAGTCCAACCATAAAACTAATGCTGCCAAGTCCACCACTAAACAATGTCCCTAAACACCACACCTTTTCGATCACCTTCGGTTACACTGTTGCTACTAGCACATGCATATAATCTGAAAATATAACTCAGAAGTGTTTTCTAGTTTGTCATTGTTTACCACACCTGGATTTCTACTGACAGTTTAGAAAAAGAAAAAAAAAAAAAACAAACAAAAAAACCCACCAAACTCTCCTTGATCAAAAAAAGCACCCAACTTTGAATCTGCTCTTATTTTATGAAATGCAGGTGTTTTGGTCAAATTTTAAATGATTCAATTTATGTTTGTGTAAATGCAGAAGGTCATCACTGCTCTTTGAATTAGTTAAGAAACTACAGAGAATGCTAAGGTAAATAGAAAAGTAAGTATGGGTCAGTGTAGAAAGATATTAATGTGCATTATATTAAAGTTGTGTTAAAAGAGTAGTTGGTAGGACACTATGGTAAGACCTCTGCAGTTCTAAGACCTATTATTTTGTATATTTTTTACCTGTTGTTTTATTCAGTCATTTACCTCTCTGTATTTTTTCTTCCATCTCCCCTACTATGTCTATTTAGACATGAAGCTAAACACTGAATTCTATCTAATTAGGTAGTATGAGTGACTTTCATGGTAGCTATGATCAGTGTTAAAAAATGGTATGTAAGAGCCTTTGTAGTACAAAAACTACACTGAGAATGATCACTGAGAATACTAAATATTTACAACTTTCTTCTATGTCTCTGTAATAGTTTTCTACTTATTATGTAAATAAGATCTTACCATCCAGCTCATAGCTTCGATGCCAGTCACTTTAGTCTGCCACTTGCAATGGCTGCAGGAAGGGAAAAGTGTTCCTCCCATCCAGGTTCCTGAATGCCTGTGAAATATGTTCTCATAGGTAAATGTAAGGCTCCAAGAGAGGAGTCCATAAGTTTCTGTGGACAAAGAGACTCTCAAATGAAATATTAAGAATGAGCCTAAAAAAGCTGCCAACTTGATGCACTTGCACTTGTACAAGTACTGGGACATAGACTGATTCCTCAGAGGCATAAAGAAGGAACTTTCAGTAGAAGCTTGGCAGGCCTCAAAAATTTTTCCACAAAACTTGGCCTGATTTGTTTATATTGTGAAAATAATTGAGGTGAATGCAGCATGAAGCTTCATTAAGTTCATGCAGATAGAGGGCCCACTCAGTTTTTCTATTTATATAATGACCCCAACCATCTGTGGTGTTACTCTAAGTCACTTTGGTAATATCATACTTTTTTTTTGCAGCCTGAAAATAGCACAGAGAAGAGAAAATGCTGTTGTCTGGTATGTGTGTGTGTGGTGGGGAAGGTGGGGGCTCTGAAACACCAGCACTTCTGGAAGGATCAGTCCTTCCTGAGGTGTATCAATGTCAGCCTGCCTCCCCCACGGAGGCAGTGCAGCTCGCTTGTGCAGAAGATGTCAGAGCTGCTTGAGTCTTGTAGGTCTATCTTTTTAAAAAGTGCATGTTAAATAAGTTGAATCAAATAGCTGGCAAAATTTCAGACAGCTTTCAGGTAAACATTTCACACTTAAAGAGGAGATGCTTGTTTTCTTAAAAATTAATGGTCCGTAAACACCCTGAGCCCATTCTGATTTTGCAGCAATTTTATGCTAAAGTAACTCCATCGATTACTGCTGATTTACACTGATATTACCCTACAAGTCCTCTAAAGTTTAGCTCAGAAGAAAAAAAAAAACCCAACTTTGCTTAGTTTTATATGTGCTTGCTCACTCATTTTTCTCTCTCTCTTCTCCCCCTCCTCCTCCACCCCCAATATGTATAAGTATCAAGATTCATTTATAACACAAAGTCTGCAATTTTATGTAATGGTACAGCCTTTGAAAATTTATCTCTGAGTTTTTATTTTTTGTGACATAACGTGGTTTTGTCAAACATAAAGCTTCCTCTCCTTTTCTTCCACCTGTTTTTTGGTCTTGTTTTATAGATATCCATTGATATTTTACTATCTCATAATTTTCTCTTAAAAAAGCTAATAATTATTTCAATTGTTTGACCATCATCCTGCAACCTAGATGCTATTTGGAAGGTATGAGGGTATATTCATTTTCCAGTAGTGTTTGCAGCAGCAATGGGGAATCCCACAAAATGAATCCTGTGGGATTCAGAATATACATGGAGAAGCGGAGGAGAAAACAGGGAAGCCTTCTTCCTCCACACACCACAGCCCTGGTAATTTTACTCGTTAGTGTAAATACTGAATTTTATGTAAAACCCACACAGATGCTAAACACTTCAAAAAAAGAGGTAATATGCTAGCAAGTAGACTATGGATTTATCACCTTTGCATTGTCTTTGATGTACTGGGACTAATACGAGTGAGGGAGAAAATTGTGCCTTTAAAATAGGAACATGGGAGACATTTCTATGCAAGGTTCTCTAAACATTTGTGGGGCTTTCTGCGCAGAATGTGTTCTTGAGTTCACTGCTACCAACAAACTTATGCAACTGAATGTATATATACATGGGCTTATATTTATGAACTTATATTTCATTCTGTCCACAGTCCAAGCTGATCAAGTCACAGAACAATATGTCTGAGCTATTGTCTGAGCTATGGTCTGACCACAACAATGGTCTGAGCTAACATACCAGGTTCTCAGTGCTGTGCCAGCTGCTGTGATGTGTTGTCTGGTTTGCTTGGCAAAGCAAACTCAGGTCAGAACATAGAAGATGTCCATATAATAAGTATCCTATATCAGTACAAATTTATTTCTGCTATATTTTGGCTTACTTTTGGTTTTGTTCTGCTTATTTTCTTTCCTAAACTGTGCTACATGAAGGGCTTTTCTACATGAGGATATTCACTAATGTAGTTACTTGAGCTATAGCCTAAACAATGACATCAGCAATATCCAATCAGTGATATTTAGCTTTGCAATACAATTCCCAATGTGAACATTCTTTCTCAAGGACAAGTATGTTTATTTACAATTTAGCTTAATCTGCTTCTACAGTAGATTATGCACAGTTCAAATTACTCCATGTCAATACATTTCCTTGTGTAGTTAAACTTATTGTATTCTCCTTAGGCAAAAAAAGTTTAAATTCATAAAGCAAAAGTTCATTGCAAGATTCTCTATAGTCTTGAAGTGATGGCTGTTGTTCTTCATGCTCATCCATCAGTTATTTCACATATTCACAGACACTTCTGCCACAGTCTACAGGCTCTGATTTTGAGTGTTGGTAGACCTACCATGAAAAACTGTAAATAAACTCTTCACAACCATCTGGTCTTCTCACACTCAAAGCAAGTGTCCAGGTAAAAACAGACAAATGAAGAACAATGGAGGAACTTAATTGTAACTGCAATTGCTCTATAGCATCCCTGCCAGTAGTTGTACCAATCTGTACCACCCCTCCTTAGCAAATGCTGCCTAGTTTTGGGATAGGAATGGCAAGCTTCCTCCACCCTGGAGCAGTGTAGGTGCAAAGTCCCATAAACTGCATCCTAAATAAATGAAGAGGTGAGCCCATTGCTTTGAGGATGATTTTCAGGGATCTGACAGCACTACCAGCCCTTACTGTTCCTGCTCATCATCCCCTGAGGCCTCCCTTGACCCCTGCACATGGACTGAGGAGCCCCATTCCAGCTCAGCTTGGACCCTCGGTCCCTGCCCCAGTGATGCAGTAGGAGTGCCTGAGCTCAGCCCCGTCTCTGTCCCTTTCCCCTGGATAGACCTTGGACCCTGCCTGCAGCCATGTCTCCAGCCCTGTCGTGGCCTCCTGCTGCTTGATGGACCCTGGCCCTGGTAGGTCACTTACCATGTCTGAGGCTGTGATAGACCCCATTACAGTACTCAGCTCTGTCCACTGTGGTCAGACCCTGAGGGACAGTGCCTGTCGGTGAGGGCACTGGGTTCCCTGGGGTAGCCCTGGGCTCCAAAGTCCCTGTCCCCTAGGGGGCAGCCAGACCTTGCTGCACCCTGACGGTGATGAAGATGCTTGTAAAGTTCACCATCTCAAATAAAAGGCAAAATGTGCAAAGTAAGAACAGGCAATCAGAAATAAGAATAAGCATCTTCTAGCAAGAAATGAATCCTCTTCCTCAATGTTAAAGTACTGAAGTCCAGCTTCCACACTGTTTAAATAACGCTAATGATCTTAGACTTCAATTGCTGCATATGTGCAAATCTGAAGGACAGACACAGCTGATTCATGGACACATTAGAGCTCATCATGTGGCATGAATCCTGTCTTTCTCCATTTAAAAATCAAAAGTAAACCCCAGAAGACTGAATAGTCTTCCTAGCAATGGCATGATGGCAGTAAAACTAGTAAGATTTTGTGAACATTTCCCCATATGGCAACTGTTTTGCCTGATTGAACTCTCATGGATATCAGCAGAAAGATTTCTACCAGGGTGGGCTGTTTGCTGCCAAAAGCAATTTATTAAACTTGTATTTACTTCTCAGAGAATGAAATTCAACTCCTATTGCTTACTGTGCTTTACAGCTCTAGCATGCTGACTCCTGCAAAGCCAGAATTTTCTTGTGTTTTCAGTACACAGCTAATTAGGTGACAGCTGCAAGTGCTACCTAATTCGCAAGCACGAACTGATACGTCAGCAGAGTTTAGCCAACTCAAAATGTGTTTTCATCTGAATATCTGAAGCACTGCTCTGCCTAAAGGCTCATCACTTCATGATTTTGCTTTTTTTTAATATCTTCCCACTTTTTAACATTGAAAGATATTAAAATCTTTTGACCTAGCAATAGTTATTTAATATTTGCCTCTAATGCTCTTTTTTGTCAGTAACAGCTATTGCCACTTTTAATTTGGAAAATAAAAAGCACATTAGTCTAGAAAATATTAGCCTGAGAACTATGTGATACTCTAAGAAAACTTTTATACTTTTTCTACAGGCTGTAAAGGGGCTGACACCAGTGGGAAAATAAAAATTTGGACTTTTCCCCAGATAGGTTGTACTGCTGCTGCCATCCCAGTGTAAAAAAGATTCTTATCTAGATAGTGCATTAGAATAAAAATTCTTCTACAATCTTATCTATATTCAGGATGAGCAATCAGATGACCCAAATACATGGTCTGCTTCTAGTTAAGATAGATACCAGAAAAGAAAAGAAGAAACTGTTGAAGTACGTAAATATTCAAATTATTTATCAATTTTTGTGGTTTCTTATATGCATGGAGTTTTCTTAAACAAATTATCTTTTATATATATATAAAAATATTCTGCATATATAAATATATAATGTGGTAGTAAAGAGATGTAAAGTAGAAGGAGCAAAGGAATGACAGATACATATATGTATTAGTAGTCTTAGCATTAGCATAGTCTTCTATCTGCTAAGCTTTATGCTTTTTAAGGCAACCAGCAAGTGTGAAATTTCAAAGTTCCCCCAGTTTCCCATTCTCTGGCCTCTCCCTGCAAATTACACGTGCCTAGGGACCTCTGTGTGGTTCCTTTGCTGCTCCTTGTTTGCATCTGTTTATCACATATAAATCTCAACATTAGTATGTTACTGTTGTACTTCAATCTACTTTTTTTTCTTCTTACTTTGCAGAGCTTTGGCATTCCAGAGACTCATCAGGTTGCCTTCTTCCTTTCTTTTACCAGCCCTATCCTGGCATTTCTTCTATAAGAGAAAACATGTTTCACTGGCTACATTTTAAAGTAACTGATACTTCTGCTATTCAAGGTATGAATGGGATGAAGCAAACACACGGAGACTTATCTGACTCTCAGAGATGGCAACATGTCTGACACTGACCAGAGCTATGTTTTGAGCTACAAACTAAATGTATGCAGTGGGGAAAAAAGTGAGATCTGAACCATTTTCACCTTTGGAATTGAATACAGTGTTTTTAAATAATTTTGAAATTGTTAAAATTATTGTCAGTTATCAAAATGAATGCATTTTCTGTTTCCAATTTATGAACTCATTATTATCATTCCTTACTGTAGGTCAGTCCTACCTTGCAAGAAAAAAAAAATTTTTCTTCATAGTTATCCACAGTAAGTAAGCAAATTTCTGTCTGCTTACCTTTCCTCTAGCCACCAGCTTTGGCTTTAATCAATATACCATAAGATATTATTTAAATAGATTATAAACTCAAAGTCCTAGCAAAATACATTTCCTTTTAATTTGGAATTTCTTGCTTGGCTTTTAATAGCCGCAAGTAACTTCTTTTGTACAGAATAAGAACTTTGAAAAAAAAAAACATTTAAAAATTAATTACTAATTAGTTGTTCACATGTTACAGCTTTGTATCTCAAACTCTAGTGATTAGTTTTATTTGTTTCCTTTGGTTGAAATATTCAATACCTATCACTCTACAAAGACTCATGAAGTATGTAATAGAAACTGACATACAAATGCTTAGAGGTATTTGATTCTTTCTATAGTCAGCATAAATCTCTGAAAACTCCATGAAATCATAAAAATAAGGATGCCCACAGGGAATGTTATTCCACAAAAAGATACAAATTCCTCACTGCAGCCTGGGAGATCTTTTCAGTGTTCCAACATTACTGATGGGTGTCATAGTGATAACACGGCAGTATGGGGTTGTAAATCACACCAAACAATTGACACTGCTATCTCCATGGCATTCCTGTGCTTGTATTCATGCTGACCTGCATGGTCCACCTCGCATCCACTGTGTTACCATCCATTCTGTTGTCTTCCCTCTCACAGCCATTTACCAGTGCTGGACACGCACCAAGATGTTTTTCTTTGTCACCCAATGCAGAAGAGCTTGGAGGTGGAACATTATCAGCATATCTGGTGACCTTTTGATATAATTATTTTGATATAGACCAATGGAATTAGCTGCCACTGGTAGATGTTACCCCGAAATGAATAGTAACAAAGTTAGCAGATGTCAATGCCAAAATCTGCACTTTGCAGCTGAAATATAAGCAAACTTATTCATAGAGGAGTACAACTTCAGTTCAAGTATTCCACTGAACAGTCTAAATTTCATTTGAATTAGATGAATGCACTCATCCAAGCAATCCATCCGCTAGTGGTGGGACCCCAAGTTGCCCAGATCTTTGAAGTAGATATGCTTAGACTGCCTCCTTAGAATGAACTCCCAAAGAAGACCAAGAAAGCTTTAAATGTGGAAAATCCAGGTTTTATTAGAACAGAAATAGCTTTTAAAACAGAGTCTCAAAGGAACTATATCAGATGCAAAAGAAATATGCACAGTTCTCGCTATGTCTTTTCAATGCAGGTCATCATTTGCTTTCTCCCTTGCATGAAATTCTGCCAGTTCCCCTCTGCTCCTGAGGATAGCTGTCTTTTTCATTCCTGAGGCCTTCCTCTCTGCACCCTGATTATCTGCTCAACAATCTCCCTTTGAGCTGCAGACTCCTGGTTCCTCTCTGTGATTTTCTCCTTTTGTTTGCAGCCTCACCTGCAGCCTCATAGCTTATCTTTCTGAACAGACTGATTAGCTGTCAAGGCAAGAAATTTCCCCTTCCACCCAAGGGTTCTACATGGCACAACTGCCTACTATTTAAAAGAAAAAAGTCATAACTGTAAGCAAAAGTGGCAAACTAGGAGCAAAACAACTCCTGGAAACAACTCCTGGAAACTTCTGGGTTTTGTTTTAGATTTTTGGGGTGATTTGTGTTTTGGGTTGGGGGAGGGTGTGTTTGTTTATTTGTTCAGGTTTTTTCATTTTGTTGAGTAATGCTTACAGAAATATTTTGTAATTGATCCTTAATTCTTCTTTATTGTTCCCTTTCTCTGTTACTTCACAACAGAATAAAAGCTTTGGTGCGACAGGATTTTTATGCAGACTCATGGTATTTTGCATGGCAGAAAAAAAGAGAATCAGAGAAAGACAAGATGTTTAATAAACCACTAGTTTTCAAAAATGCCAGATGACCTCAGAATTTTTGGCTATTAGTTCAAAGAACTTCACTAATTAAATGTATGTCCAGTTTCCCTCTTTTCCTCTCTTTTCCTCAGGTATGGTATTTTTAATCTATCTTTTCAGAAGTTTCTATCTCAAAATCTTTAGACATTTCTTTTCACTTAGCCACTAGCTTCTTAAACAGTGACTTAGAAGAGCCTGTATTATAAATATTCCTCAATTCCTCCCCTTTCCTGTATGCTTTTATCAAATAAGATTGACAGGCAGATTTTCTTTTTTTAAGTCTTTCAATAGACCACATTTATTCTTTACCATATTTTGATATTTTGTAGATGATGGAAAAAATCTTCTAGGTTTTATATTATTTTCTCCTCACATAAATAAGAATGCTTTTGCTATTCTTCATCAGTACACTTTTCAGCATTTGAAGAACTTAACAAATTTGCCATGTTGATTCAATCTCTGGCATTCTTTAGTGATCATTTACCTAGCACTATGGTATGATATGTTTTCAAGGACTGACTCACTTGGAGCTATTCATTCTGGGGCTGATTATATATTTTGAAAATTTCACATTTGTTGATTATAATGTCCTGCAAATTCAAAAATAATAATAAACCTCCCCCACACATTAGCAGAAATATTTCCGCTATTAACTATTTCTTGCTGAAATTTTTCTGAAGTATCTGAATCTGAGACAACAACTATTTCATTTTTATTCTATGTTGGCATAGAATGCCTCAAAAATGGATAAGAGGATGGCAAGAAAATCCATTTGTAAAAGAGCACCTATTCATACAATATTTCTATCTTTTGCTTCATACCCTTTAATTCAATCACTTCCAAAACAAGAAAGAGAACATTTTCTTACCCAGATGACAACAAACTATGCAGAATCAGTTAAAACTGACCATCCAATTATAAAGTGATCAGGCTTAGAAGCTTGCTTTGAAATGTTTCTCAGATGTTGGCTGTACCACATGTATTATTCTGAGGTGTGGTTTTGTCTGGGTATAGAATACAATGAGATTTGTGTATTTCTTTAGCGCTGATTTCTAGTATGCTCTTAGGCACCATGTATGATTGCCCTCTGCTAGGGGAAAAATGTCTATCAGACATTTTATTTTCTAATGTTTTAGTTCTTTTGTTAAAGTACAGAATTGTCCTCTGCTTTCTTTGGGCAGGAAGGACTATGGTATTTGTAAAATATAAACTGAATCTATACCGACTGAGAAAGAAACAGTTCTATAACCACCTGGTTATAGAAAACATTAAAGTGGTGACTACTGTTGGAGAGACGATTTCATTGGACCCTTGATAGGACTGTGTAGAAATTCTTATTGTACACAGACAGCAGATCTCGTCAAAGAGATCAGAAATTTTTGTGTTAGCCTGCTTAGTGTGCTTATTAATTTTATTTGTCTAGGATAATTTATCCTTTGTTTTTATTTCTGGTTATTTTTGATGGTTTTCCTTATTTATGACTGTGGACAATCTTACCTGCTATAACCAACAAACTAAAATTTGGCTTGTTATTATGGTGATGGAAAATGCTGTGTCTAAAAAATTATCATATTTATATCGAAATCCACCCTAGAAAACCCAAGCAATTTGGAATATTATTTCTCACATATACAATAACCTATGTCTCATAAATATTTAATTTATGCTAGTAAACTGGATGTGGTTGCATGTATAAAGATGAAGATAGATCCATCTCTTTCATGCATGGAATTCAGTCCCCTACTATTGCAAAGGATATGGTTTTGCCATTAGAAGTAAAAGGCCACAAAATTTGTGTTGACCCAATACTATAAAGTCTCAGGATTTGTCTTGCCCTGTCTTGGCCTGCACAAGTTTTACCTTGTTATAGCTGTGATAACAATTGTCTAATGACCAACTCATTATTGCCTAACTTGGTTTTATTTAACTCTGTGACTACTATATGTATCGTAAAGGTCTGACCAACCTCCATAGCTGTTGTATAACGAGTACTGACCCTTTATGCTGAGTCTGGGAGAGCTAGTGTCCTGCTTTCAAATTGTACGCTAGCAACCACGGAGAAGGAAGCAGAAAGTATTAAGAAAACATGTAAATAAAACCAGAAGCAGTGCCCAGTACAAAGAAGGAAGGGACCCCCATCACCAGCACAGAGCTACTGCTGGAGAAGAGCTCAGGACTTGAACTACCCACACAGCTACCTGAAAGGGTGAGCACACCCCAAAGAAAATGGACAGGCACTAAAAAGGGTTTCTGTGTATCACGGTTTTAACTGTGTTATTAATGATTTATTTCCATATTAATTTGGACAGTGTTCATAGTATTGTAGCTGGACTAATAATACCTGTTCAGTGCATTATGATTGTAAAGACTTTATCTGGACAAAGGCTTAAGTGTGTATACATTGTGCATCCCCTTCAGCCCATAATGAGATTTTAAGTGTAATACAAGTGACTCCCTCATATAATCCCTTTTCACAGAGAGTGTTATCTTAAAACAGGTTAGATTTCCTGACCCTATTGCACTTACAGAAATGCTGTTCTGAAACTTCTCTTCTGATTTCCAGCCCAATTTTAACCTTGTATGCCTTATAGTAGACATCTCATTCCAGTATCGGTCTGTCAGATTCTGGATGTCTAGGCAGATTCCAGGCACTGCTGTTCTCCCGGAGTGCTTACTCACTCTCTCAGGTGCAAATTACCCAATTTCCTCCTGAACCCGCAGCCCTATTTACTCCAACTCTTCCTTTCTTGTAACCTCTTGATGGTTTTTCCCCTGTATATTTATAAAAAATGACTCTACCCTCTCTCAACCCTCAGTCTGTTAGAGTATACAAGTAAAATTTATTTCCCCCATGCCTCATAGTTTAGGCTTGTTTTGCTTCTTAACATCCTACTAGCCTTTCTATACAGGTGGCTCCGGCTGGAAATTATTCCTTTTGAACGTGAGTAACTAGAATTGCACATAATGTTTTAATCTTACAGTTATGATTAAATTGTACAACTGCCCAAGAAACCATTGATATGTCCTTACTGCAGCTGGAAAATGTTATTTTTTTACACTCTAGGAAAGCATCTTCCATTGTTAAAGGCAGTTGTCTTACTTAACATTATCATTCTCAGAGAAAATTGAGGAAAAGTATTCCTTTAACTCTGGCTGTCTTTAATTCTGTATTTTCCTAGTCAATTTTCCATTCATCACATTGCTAGTATTAGCCTGCTATTCATCAAAGTTCACATTTTGAAGTTTTACAACATATACAGGAAGAAACTTACCTACTGATTCTAATAAGCAGAATAAATTTTAACAAATCAACACTATTATGGAATAGTAAAAGAGCAACGAGTATCCCCCTGATTTTGTTTTAGGGTCCACCAGTAGAAGAAGGCACAGTACATAAAGGAAACATGTTCTCACATTTTATTATATGGCCTGTCTCTGCTCTGAGAATACTTTTGATTTCACAGCAATTAAATGGTTAATTCCTGTTTACACTGCAGCCTTTGACTTCTCCAATGAAACAGTTTTTGTGGAGAGCAAAAGCACTATTTATGATTTCTAAATACTGTGTAAGAAATAAATAGTGCAGCTTTACTCCCAACTGGGATGCAATTACACAAATAGTCGCGTTGATCTCAAGATGTGAGTTATTTCTCTGTAAAGGTAGTAGGAGTTGCCCTATAAAACCATAAGAGGTGTTTAATTTCAACAAAGAGCTTCCAATTTAAAAAGAAAATAAAATAAATACTGATAAAACTAGTCAATGCTATTTAATTAACTGCTTAGAAACTGTAGGAAAGATTAAAAACTGACCTGGATATTCATGAGAAAAAATATATGTGAACAACTAGATTTCTTATTCTTATAGGACTAAAAAAACACAAAACATTGTGGCACAAAAGTGTTCTTGAAAGACTTTAAATTTGTAATACGGAAATGGAATTTGGCAAAAATGCTCTAAAATTAATATACTAAAAGCAAATCACTGTACAAGGACAGTATTAAAATGGCAATCAGCATCAACTCTTTATAAAGACTAAGAAGTCAAGATAAAGGGCTACAAAAAGGTGTGTTGTATCACTTATGGACTATGGGCTTCAAGTGTAATTGTTTTTCTTGCTAGTTAAGCCTGTCTGAACTGCTGTAACTCACCTGAGCTCAACTACCCAGAAGGGGGTGGATCCATGTTTCAACATGTCATGGGTTTTTGTACGTGTGCATAAACTGTAACAGAGAAATGGTATTGAGATTCTGTAGTGATGGATGTTGTAATACCTCAAGCAATTGCTTCCATTATTTCACTGATGCGCTAACGTTTCAGAGAGATTACACAGAGTTACCTGTGTGATACTTTCTCACGTGTTTATATTTGCACTCTGTGGTTAATAACAGCACTTCCAGCCTGATACCCTTTCATCTGATGTTGTCTTCCTCTGCATCAAATGGAAAAAATGACGTGCCTATGTACCTCATAGCCCATTTAGATCTGTGAGCATAATCACTTTACTGAAAGGGTCCACAAAGTAATCTTTTATGTATTATTTTGGGTTACCCAAAATGAAGCCTCTTTGGAATGCTCAGAGAAATCAGATCCTGGCTTTCTCTGCTGTTAGCACCTGACAGATTTTCTTCAAGAAAAAATAAAATGGGTTACTTAGAATTAGAATGTTAAACTGTTACACTTTTATACATAAAACTAAGATAAATTTGGGATTAAAGTGAAATTTTGAATAATGTTTTGTCTTTAATATATAACTATGAAACTTACCAACATTAAAACTGGTTTTGTGGGTTTTTTAAATGGATGGTTTTACTCTTTGAAAACAATTTCGTGAAATTTTTCATTTTACTTTAATCTGGTTTTTTTTTATTTTTTAGAAAAATAAAATATTCCTGGAGAATATTTGCATTAGCTGAGATGTAATCATTTCTTACTCATGTGCCATGATAAAAGTTCTCTGTCTCTCTTTTTTTTGCTGAGACTCCTGTTGTTCCTGTTTTAAAAAACCTAGCCACAGCCATATTCCTTCTGAAGTGTCTCAGAGTATCACTAGATGGGCTAGAGCAGAGATTTACAGCACATTAATACTACCCATTTAAAATGGAGTAACTCATGTCACAGGTACCACTAGTTAGAATATGGACTTGGGTAGTCAGCAGAGAAAAGCCAGCACACTATAAATACAATCTTTTGGCTGCCTTGTAGCCTAAAGAACACAATATGTACTTTAGCCATATCCTCAGTAATAAAAGCTCACTTTCTCTCTCGTTCTCTTTCTGCCACAGTCCTCCCACTCCTCCCTAAGAAAAGAACATTATTGCTTCCTGTGGGCTACCTGAAATAAAACCTCTCCACATTTAACTGTAGCTGGGTTCTTCACAGTATGCCTACCTATCCTGCCATAAACAGATTTTACTCTCCCACTGTGTTTCCACAATAGTACCTTGCTTTAACTGTGACTATTTGGTAAGAGTTGGTTTTTTTTTTTTTTTTCTTGTAACAAATGATGATGATTTAACAAGTGTACCCAAGGATTTCTTTTGGGGGAAAAAAAAAAAAAAAAAAAAAGATTGGGATGACAGCTTTTTTGTTTTTTACTTTAAGGTTGCTGCTTCCTTTTGGTACAATTTTTAGGAGGACGATTCTGTTTATTTTATGTGAAAATCCACATCCAAGCCCCCTTAATTTGTTTTTAAATGCAAGTAACCCTTCCAAATGCATAACAAAGCCTGATTCTGACTTCTGGAAAAATGATCTGGATTAAAGTCAAATCTCTTCCATTATAATTCAATATTCATAAAACTTCAAAAAATAAATCATATAAAATTGAAATGGAAAAAAATCAGCATAAAATAAATTTTAAAAACCCAAAGTCACAGAAAATGTTTAATGAGAATCAGTTGAAATGCCCCTGATTTCAATGTAAATTTTTCCATGATTAGTGGAACGGGATTGAATCAAGCAATGAACAGGACTAATTTTATAAATTGTCATCTAATTTTGCAAAAATTTTTTTTTTAGATGATAATCTTAGTTTGCCTAGAAATTTATGCTAGATATTGCTTGGACTAAATGATTAGAAGGCATAATTCACTTCTTTTAGTGAGTCTTATTTGAACCGAAACATCAATGGAAATCTGTAGGAGTTTTGCCTAAATAATTTTTAAGCAATATACTTCATTGAACTGAATGATAAATTTCCACCTGAATCTTAGTGAAATTTTGATAGGGTGTAAAATATGGTTAAAGAGACAAGGATTTTTTCTCATATGCTTGACTTCATGGAAGAACTTGAAGCCTGACTTCATAGCTCACAATAGCTCTGAGTTCATAATTGTCAATCTGTTTGGCACCTTGTTTACTTAATTTAATTCCACCACCATCCTCCCCCCCACCCCCCCCCAAATTTTCAGTATATGATTGAGGAAAAACCTGAAGTTTCAAGAAAATTGGTAGATTTCTGCTTGACATGTAATGAATTAATTTGAATTAAGAGCAGTGGAACATAACTGATAGATTCTCTGTGTGATATCTAAGGAAGACTCCTCTAGTAAAGTAGCTAATAATTCTTCAGGACCATAACTATTTAAACCACATGTTCATTTCAGGGACTGAAGAATTGAATCAGGTGCAGCATGAATAATGTACAGAAGGGATGGTGTAAGGGAATGAGAAAAAACTTATAGGCAGTAAGAGTGGATGGGTAGAGTTTCAGCAAACCGATCTGGAAGACTCTTTGTTGTTCTTATTGGAGCAGAGCTATGTTTATGATATGTTTCTTGTGTAAATGGTGACATTGAAGTTGGGGAAACATGCCCCTGGTGAGATGTATAGGACTGTGAAATTCTGTAAGGCTGATCTGCTTGTCTTCAGCTGTGTGCTGTTCCTTGCAATACAGTTGTGGCTTGGGGGGGCACTCTGTGGAGAGGGAGACATTTTTGCTTTGCTTGGGAACAACTGAGCAAATGTAGGAGGAGGAAAGCTTCTAGGCATTGCAAGATGTAGCAGAAAGAAGACAGCACTGAGAGAAACATAGAAGCAGGTTGTCAGGCAGAAGAGAGGGATTACTGAGAGGAGCAGGGAACAGTGACACGTCTCAGCACTGACTGAAAGACAAACTGCCTTGGAAATAGGGGGAGCTGAGAAAGTTTTGCTCCAAATTACAAGGCTAAATGCAGTAGCAAGGATTTACCTGCAAGAACATAGTAAGCAGGGGAGACTTCTGTATAAGTCCATTCTATTTTTACTTGTCTAACATAGCCACTTTGAATTTTCTCTATGTAAGAAATCATGAATCCTGATTTTCATTATACTTCATTGTGGAAAGCAATCAGACCATAATGTCCAGGTGCACAAGCCTCAAAGTTGAAGCCAATTTGAGATCTTTCACATGAACACACAGAGTTTGTTTATTTTTTCCTTTTGTTTATTTTCAGGTTTTCTATTAGGTACTCTATTTGTAGTACAGTCTAATCTCAACAACACAGTTTGTGTTTTAGCAATACGTATTTAAAACATGCTTGAATAAAATCTATTCAATTAAAACAATGTCATTTACATAAACATGCTGAAAATTTTTCAAAGGGGGACCACAAAGGATTTTTAAAGATTGGGATCCAATTTAGAAGTTATCTCTAAGGCATCTGGCCATTCAGGCCTATGCAGAAGTTTTCAGCATTTTCTTGTTAACAAAAGTAATATTGTTACTATAGTAACAAAAACACAGACAAAAAAGGTATCTTGGCACCATTCCTGATGGAATATATGTGTATAAATCTCCTTGAAATGTTAAAAGATATGCTACAAAAATATCTCCTGAATCCAGGATTATCTCTACATTTTTAGTTACATTCAAGTTAACAGATTAACATTTATTGGTCATATATCTCTTTAAGTTCTTCTCTGAAAAAATCCTGTGCACAATGCTGTCTTAAATACTTCATTCCAAACAGTGAATGGTACCAAAAAGAAGCATTACATTTGCAACAAACAAAAAAAGTTTTCAAAAATCACTTATAATTCACATATTCATTACAGTTACCATGCATATATTCAGTGATATGCTCTCAGAGATTATAATTTCTTCTGATTCCAGGCATTCAGGATTCCACTGTAAATTTTTTTTTTTTTTTTCTGTTGTGAGGTGGAGTTTTTTCCTGGTTTGGGGTTTGGCTTTTTTTTTCTGTGTTTTTTTTTTTTTCCTTTCTTTGTGGGTGAAAGAAAATGAACAAAGAGGAACGGTTGCCTTTTAGAGCATCTACATTATTATTTATGAGCTGGGAGCACTGAAGCAGACTTACATGGAACAAAGGAAAGTTTCTTAAATTCTCTTGTGAAACTGTTTGCACCCCATAGGAACTTGTTGAGTTTTTGCCACCTACTTCAAAGCTACTCCTTTCAAATCATCTTTACTTTTTGTTAAGTGACTTCCCATCAGTCAGCAGTCTTTCTTTGATTTATTTTTTTTAAACAGGTAAAAAACCCTTAGTTTAAGAATTCCTTAGTTCTGATAGTATATCATCACAAAGCATAGTTTATTAGAGGTAGACTCCTTAGCATTCTTTAACTGGAGTCAAACTCAAAATTAATTCATCACCCTCCCCCAAATAAAAGCCCTTGCAAAATTAAAAACGCTGCCTCAGGACTGGTTGCACCATGAAGAGTTAAATTTTAAGAGCAAGACTGAAAGTCACATTGCGTTAGGTTAATAATATTAGTTGGTTGAAGTTCTTAGCCAAGTATGCAGCTTGATGAACTCAGCTAAAAAAAAAAACTCATAGACCATGGGAATGGAGGCAGGGCCTTAAAGACAGTTCAGGGATTTCAAGCATGTACTGACATCAGCACCAATATTGCAATTGATTGACCTGCTGAAGTAGATTAAATTTTCAACAGTTACTTCAAAAGAAGGACTGGAAGATGTATTGTTTCAAAGGAATTTAATGGCTACCTTTGATACACAGTCTAAGAACAATGACAGCAGCAATACAAGGCACACAGAAACTGAAAAAGGCACAGGTCTGTTGTCTGCTTAATTCTGCATAGACCTTCTAGAGTAGTACTGCTTGTTTTCTTTTAGGTAGTCAGGACTAAAAGCTTCCTATGGTGGGGCACTGCAGAATAGTACCTCCCTATTTAAATAAAAATTTCCACCTCCCTTTGTCTTACATAGGTCTCAAGGGTACAAATGTTGTGGTTCTCTGCTTAAAAGAAAAAGGCTGGAAAAAAAATCTTATTTGTCCATGTGTCCCATGGTGTAACACTAGGGTAAACTGCAAAGACGTTAACAGATGGAACATGATTTATAGCAATATACAGAGATAATGGATGATTGTCCCACATGTGTAATTGCAATGCACAAGTAAATCACACTTCTACGTTCACACTTCACACATGCTCCACCTGGGCAACTTCTGGACGTGAACAGGTTAACAGGGAAATCACTCTGTCAAACATTCTAGTCAATACCTCTATGTGCTCAGGCAATGGCATTAAAACAAACCTAGTTAATGGAGAGTACAGCACAGCTGGAGATAAGCTTGTAGCACAGGAAAGAAAAGCACAGCTTTAATCTGTTTGGTTAATAAATAGGAAAACATTTTTTTGGCACTGACATATCAGCCTGTGCTGCAGAAACCTGCCCGATTCCTCCGTTTGGGAGATTGAGTCCATGATGTCCTATTTTCAGTGTATAGTTGACCAAATTATCTCAACTAAAGATTGCTCAGGTGAATTTATCCATGTTGAGATCACATCTTCTGGAGTACAGACATAATCTCTGTCAAAAACAGTTGGGTCTAAATTAATCTAACTCTTTTCCACTTTGAGTTGGAATCTGTTCTCATATGCAGGCTTATAGGTACCAGTCTGCTTCCTGGTCTGTCTTTGTCTTCTGAGCTCAGATTCTTTCGGGACTTGCTGTGTCTTCACAGCAATTGTATGTGGTATCTCTCTGAGTGACACTTCCATCCTCAAAGAAGGAGAAATAGCAGAAGGAAGTCAGAACAAGAATTTCTCTGGAGACCATGTGAGAAGGTGGAGAAATCAGCTCTTCTCTGCCCATCTGTTCATCAACTAGGGCTCAAGCGTATAACTTTGTCATACCACAGGCTTGCAGAGTTGGGATCCACAAGGCATTTTGAGAAAATTGAACTGAAAAATGTAGATGAAGAAATTATATTCTAAGAATAAATTAAAAAGCAATGTGGAAGCAGTGAGGAAGGATGGAATATTACTGAAGAAATACCAGCAGAAAAAAGTAATGTCTGCACTGATTAAATAGATAAAGCACGATTTCAATTTTTTTTAGAGAAAAAAAGGATTTTTTAAAAAGTCTATTGATATTGATGACTAATGAAAGTTAAAAATGTTTTGTATTGCTGAGTAAGACACCACAGACAAATAAGCTAGGGGATTATGGGAAGTGATTCAGGTGCCTGAAAAATACAGGCAACTGTAGTGGCACCAGATAATTGTACTTAAAAACCTTTAAGCGTTCCTGTGGAGTGTGGACCATATTTGATTGAAGGGCACCATTACAAATGGAGGGCCATATTGAGTACCACTGAGCTTCAGAATCATATTTTTTGCAGTTTGTAAATCATTATTATAAAGAACATACAGTTGCCTATATTTTCTAATAATAGATATGAGAGAGAGCGCCAACAGATGATAAATAACTGTGATCTTAATGACAGGATTAGACAAGCCAAAACAGGTTTTAAAGAAATGTGATATCAAGACATGAAAATTTACTGTTTGTACTTGGGAAGATCATCATGGAAGAGAAAAAGTTAGAATACTTAAAAATTCCCTATATTCTCAGGAACCCTTTTAAAGATGAAACCACATCCACTAAGGGTACCAACAGCATTTTGAGAAAAGAAACTGAATGCAGAACATTGGAGGGTAAAGTGAAATGACATGAAAGTGGATGTCTTTCATCTGAACTTTAGCAAGGCTTTTGACATGCTCTCCTAAAATATTCTGGTATGAGAATCAGGATGTTATAGTCTGAGTGGGCGGACTATGGCATGCATAAATAACTGATTAGATGATCAGGCTCAGAGGGTTGTCATTAATGGGTTTTAGTCTACCTGGAGATCAGCCAGAAGTGGAGTACCACAGGGGACTGTACTGGGACCTTTCCTGTTTAACACCTTTGCCAGTGACCTGGAGGAGGCAAGAGAGTGCACTGTTGTTACATTTGCAGATGACACACATTTGGAGGAACAAGTGCAGACTTGAGGGTAGGACTACCATTCAGAGGGACCTACACAGGCTGGAGGAAGAGGCCAACAGGATGTGCAATTCAGCAAGGGCAAACACCAAGCGCTGCCCCTGGGGCAGGAAGAACTGGTGCAAAGGCACAGGCTGGGGCCTGGCTGGCTGGGAGTAGCTCTGCAGGAAGGGACCTGGGGACCTTGGCAGACACAAGCTGAATATGAGCCAGCTGTGAGCCCTGACTGCAGAGATGGCCAACAGCACCCTGGGCAGTGTCCACAGGGGCACAGCCAGGACATTGAGAGGAGGGATTACATCCTTCTGCTCAGCACTCGTGTGATCCCATCTGGATACTCTGTCCAAGTTTTAGGTTCCCCGGTACAGGAAAGATAGTGAACAAGTGCTGGAACAAGTTCAGTAGAGGCCCTCCAAGTTGTCTGGGGTTTGGACCACTTGCCTTGTGAGGAGAGGCTGAAGGACCAGGGCTTGTTCAGCCTGGAGGAGAGATCACAGAATCATAGAACAGCCCAGGTTGGGAGGGACCTTGAAAGATCATCTGGTCCAACATTTCATGGGAAAGGGAGCCTACATGAGATTATCTATCACCCTGTCCCATTGCATCTTGAAAGCCTCCAGTGATGGGGAGGTTTTCCTTGAGGATGTTGTTCCAGTGATTGATTGTTCTCACTGTAAAAAATTTCTTTCTTATTTTGAGATGAAACCTCTCAGTACAACTTGTACCTGTTGCCCCTTGTGTTCTCCATGTGGCTCCATATGAAGCATGAGCCTCTGTCCTCTTTGTAGTTGCCCTTTAAGTACGGGAATACTGTGATGAGGTCCCTCATGAGCCTTCTCCAGGGAGAAAAGACTTAACTCCTTCAGTCTTTCCTCATAGGGCAGGTTCTCCAGCCTTTTGGTCATCTTTGTGGTCCTCGTTTGGACCTTATCCAATCTGTCTGTATCTTTCTTGAACTGGGGGTATCAGAACTGGACACAGTACTCCAGGTGTGTCGTGACAAGCATGGAGTAGAGAGCAGATCACCTCAGGTGATCCTCATGGATTACTCACATTCTGGCTTATGTGAAAGAGTCAATAAACTGTTAAATCATGTATATAATACTTTTTATGATGGATCTGTATCACAGTGGATCTAATACTTGCTGTTATAGAAAGCGTATAGAAGATATTGTTATGTGAGGCTTCTGCATCTGTTCTGCAATTTTTCTAAATTGGGGAATTAATAAAAATATAAAATTAAATACATGTTATCTTTCAGAAGAAGTTTAAAGATGTCCATCATCGTCCAAGACATGGTGCAATTCTGAATTTCTGGTTGGCTTTCCCAAGCCGTCTCATTTATAGTGATGAGAAAAAGTCACAGTGACATAAGGACAGAATTAATCTTAACTAGAAAACCACAGGATTGCTAGAATTCTGTGTATTTTATGTATTACTGTTAGAACCTTGTCATAGATCCCATCCTTCTATTATGTCAGTTAAACTCTATTTTCAGATTTGAAACAAATTATTTTGTAAGTAATAATGTGTTTTTAAATTTGATGTAATTCTAGTTACACAGTTTGTATTTATGATCCCTTTGAGGCTGTATTTTAGGATTGATATCATCTTTAGGATTTGATGGAGAATCTAGAAAGCTCCTTATTCTGACAATAAATTTAGTATTGTTCTTTCTTATAAGTATTTTATAAGCTTTGATAAAAATGCTTTTTGTTATTTCAGGTGCTGTCTTTATGTTTATATAAGCCCAGGGAACGATGGGGACCACTGCTATGAGCTGAAATGGTACACACACTAGTCAGGCATTTAACAGGGAACACAGATCCTCTGCCTATACCATAATCTGACAAGCTGCTTCCTGTAAATACAGGGTCCTGCCCACCTAAAGTAATTTGTGGGACTAAGGCAGGAGCATGTGATGCTGTCCTAGTCACGTCAGTGCATATTATTCCACTGCTTTGAAAGGAAGCACCGTGAAATCCTCCATGTCCTAACATCTGATCACTCATTTGCACACACAGTTACTGTATCTGTTCACATAATATGCCAGTTGAGAAAGAGTGTGGGTAAACACATGGCTATTGGATTAATTATTGTCTGGAGTTCTCCTGTTGGTACATTTTTTGCTTCATAAGGACTGTTTGTTACACACTTACTCACCTCATTAATGCCCTTCTTACTCCAGTGACTGCAGCTGCCTGGAGGCGCACTGGCACGGCACTCATTGAGCCTCCAGCCGGGCTCCCACGTTGAGGATGGGAGCAGCCAATCACTTCTGCACCTCAAACTTGTCCTATGTCTAATTCTGCTGCTGGAAGGCTGCAAGCCTTTTACATGTGAAGGATCACAAGTTTAGTCATTAAAATAATACAGACGCTCTACATTCATTAGACATTTATTGATTTATTGCTATTAACTGGTTTATCTAATCAAGTAGCTCTCTGACTAAAATCCTCAAAATACATAAACATTCATACACATGAACATATTTCTTTTCTCAACCTCTAAAATATTTCTTTTGTATTTAGTGTTAAACCAAATTAAGCTGCAGACATAATCTGTATAACTGACATGACAATATTCCTTAGTTAGAATGCCTGTTTTATTATTTAAGCAAGACACACCTAAAGGAAACATTTTTTTTATTTTTGTAGTGCACTCAGGATTAGCAACTCTGTCAAATGACTGACCTGAAAAATTGACCATTAACTGTAAAATACTGGGAAACAAGTGGTCTCCTATTTCCGTGCTGAGAGTTATTTCAACTTGTATCTATTGTTTAGTGCAGAATGTATCTATTCAAAATATTTCTGTAGCACTAGATTATTCAAGCTGAATTTTTTTCCTACATTTAAACCGCTTTTTGCTCTAAACTCTGATGGACGTATTAAGGCTTAGGTGTTTAGCTAGTGGAAATTGCTATTTCAGCTTTTGACCGATTTCCACCAAATTAGGATCTGCCCTGTAAATGTTCTAGTTGTGCTTAGATTCCTTTCCAATTCTTTATCTGATATGAGAGGGTTTCTCATTCTTTCCATCTCTCTCTCCGTGTCTCTCTTTCTGTGTTGGCAGAGGGGAAGAGGGGCAAGGTTAAGCTGCTCAGAGCAATTGAAAACTCACATTCTGTTTCAGCAGCTCAGCACAAAAAGGAGACAGTGACCAAGAAACATTACCTTAAAGTCATTTCTTACACTGTTGTTAGATCCGGAATATTTTCAAGAATGCTGTACTCCCTTTTAAGCACATTACGTTTGTAGGTGCTGTTACTAATATTTGCAGTTAATATCAGCATCAGGACGTATTGCAGTCCTGTTGTCTAGGGTTAATTTATTCTTCTCCCCCAAAGTGCACTTTCTATACAGTTGCTGATGGTGCTTGTCTTACTTGCTCTGATCTCCCTCTGCTCTATGGCAGGTGCAAAAGGCTCTGCATGTTTCCATCACGGTTTCATTACCGCAGGTCATCTTTCCATTAGTAGCTGTGGTTGTCTAACTGTCAGAAGGCCTCAAGTATGTGAGATTGCTTGTTCCAAGCTGTCCATTCCATGCTGTAACACCCATGACCTCTCTTTTTCAGTTACAGTGCCATGGTGCCATCAGCTATTTTGACATTGCTTTATTCTAACAGATTCCCTTGCAGTTCTGCCTTCTGTTGTTCAGTCAACTGGATTTATAAGGGTGGACATTAAAAAAAGGATCTTTTGCAGGTGCTTTTGGTTTGTACCGTGCATTCATTGAATACACAAATGAAGTGTCGGATAGTGTGGTTGATTCAAAAGCAAAGTAAATCAAAAGAAATGCTGTGACTCTTCTTTTGGCTTGGTTGGTATCTGCCTACTTGTACATGTGTTTTTCAGCTCCTCTGTTTGTTGGATTGCTGGTAGCACAGACTGCTTGTTATATCCAAAAATCAATCCTTTTCAAACCCTCACAGTTCTTCAGACATGTCTTGCCTTCTGTTATTCACAAGAAACTCGCTGCAAAACTTGTGTCTATTAAATTTTGTCCACACTTAATATGATACATTGCCAGCTAATGTTACTTTAAGTTATTGGAAAACAAAACAAAACAAAACAAAACAAAACAAAACACAAAACTGCAATTATCAGCTATTGGTGACTGATGGACACCTCTGTGTGAATAAATCAGTTTCAAAATGCTGCCTGGAATGACTAGATGCATCATGAATTATCACCTGGTTTTCAGTGTTCTGCATCAGGGACTTCAGTCAAACATATTAATTTCTGACCTTTTTTAAAATTATTTTTCTGCTTGCTTGTTCATATTTTACCAACAAAATTAATCTCTAATCTGTCTTCAGTGTACTGCCATAGCATTACATCCTTAAATATATTTTTCAGACTCCCTAGATCCATTGAAACATTCCCTCTTTTCAAAATACTGTCTTCCTTGGCTTCAAATGCTTTTGTTTGCCCCCTGAGATTTTAGGAATTAAAAATGAAGAGAATGTGTCATTTGTTTGCAGGCTGCCTTGATTTGATTGATTGATTGATTGATTTATAAGAGCCCTTGCATCATTATTCTCTGTTTCTCTCTTTTTTCCATTTGTTTATTGTGTATGCTGATAAGCAATTTTTTATGTGCACCTGTTCTTCCAAGTCTTTTTCCCTTGTACCACATCCTGTGGCATTCCATTGAAAAAAGAAATGTCTATTACGGCCTTTCAAGTCAAGTTGGATCTCAAGTACTGAATTTTTAGTAGCACAAAATCTGAAATTTTATCAAGAATGTTCTCTGTGGAGTTATAATCTGGTTTTTGTGTGCCCCTAATTATTACACTGATAAAATGTCTGATGTCCACACAGTATTTCCCTTTCTGTTTGAGCATAACATTCAGAGTGCTGTTGCCAGCAATGAGCCACACATTCTGTGATTTGGTAGTAGGTGCTTTTTCATTACAGGAGTGATTGTGAAGTAGCTGTTTGTAGCATTACTTCATTTTATCCCTTGCCTTATTTTATTTGTATTTAATTGTTAACACATTTCATATCTTAGAAGGTCATCTCTTAATATTTATTTCATTACTAACTGCTTTTTTGCTTTAATCTCTTTGTCACTAGTTAGAATTTCTGCTTATTTTGGTTTGTTCACAATCCTGACATGAATTCCAGTTTCTGTAGAAAAGTTTATGTTCTTAAACACCTGGCTCTTTTAATTATGCTTGAATCTCATGCCTTCTTTATCTGAAGTGTACCCAAAAGGCTAAATATGATCATATGCTTTTAAGTGAAATGCAAGGTGAATGTACTTTTAAATACCAAAAGTTTTGTTCCTGCATGTGCCCCAAAACTTCTCTATTTCACTGACTTGAACAGCTCAGCATCAGTCTACCAATTAATGCCTCAGATTCATAGACTAGGACTCCCAAGTCCTCAGAGACCCTGCTTCTGTAGCTGCGTTCACTGTGTTTACAACACGCACGTGAACCCTCACAGACACACGCACACACAGGCTCACACATCACACCGAGCTCTGCTCTGCGCAGCACCGAATGCACCACAAAGGCCAGTGCATTCAGAAACAGGCAGACGTAATGAAACAGTGCCTGCCTTCTACGTGGCAGCCTACTGACTACAGCTCTGACTTATGTGGGGGTGGGAAATAAATGTTTTAGTCTCTTCTCATCTCACTCAGATTTATGTCTCAGGTTCCTAGAAAGTGACAAGAGCATTTAAAAGACATTTAGAAATACCATTTCGGTAGTACTTGTCCACCATTTTCTATAGGAATAGGAAATTTCTCTTCTCTCTGGAACTATTTATATTCTTCCATTTCTTTTCTTTAGGCTTATGATATCATTACCAAAAAAAAAAAACCAAAAACCCCAAAAACCCCAAAAAACCCAAACAACCAAGAACAATGTTCTGGAAATATTCACTCAATTTAAAAAAAAAACAAAACCTCGAGCAGAAAAAATCCTCATTTAGATTTTTTATATCTATAGTACAGATAATCACTGTTCTGCTACACAATTACTCTTTAGAATACAGTTCTATGTTGCAATGTATATTTTTGGGATTATGACAAGTATGCAGGGAAAAAATGGGAGAACTAGAAACATAATTATCAAAGAAAGCGAAAGATTTTGTTCCTAGCAGGAAAATATGAATCATGCTGTAGAATAACAGCAGTTAAATGCTGTCTGAAACACAAAATTGCAGGTCCTCTTGTACAATGCCTACAGCAAAAGGCCATAACATTAGAGTAATTCACAGTCAAATGAAATTTTATTACTCATGAGCGATAGTTTTGTGGGAAAAGGTTGATATTTGTTTTATAATAGACACACTAGCTGCTTTTTTTTGCTTCCCAGATAAGTAAAATCTCAACTGGTGACCATGAAGCATCTGATATTAGGAGTGATAATGATAATGAATAAAACAACATACTGGTCAGTAAATCTTCAAGACACCAGAAATTCTACCAAAAAACCCACCATGAGAAACAGCTAGATTCAGCCTCTGGATTGGGTCATTATTTTAAGTGCCTTGCTGAGGTGTATCAGCGCTGGTTTGTATGTGCATTTCCATGGGCACAGCTACAGCTCTGTGGCCAGTAAACACAGGCCCATTGATTTGTGGCTCACTTTGGTACTGTTGTAATATCTATTTCCTTTTCAGACCTCTCATTATGTTCTGTTTCTTCTGAACAGGAATATAAATATTAGTTGAATTCATTGGCTCTTTAGCTGACATGGTCCACCCGAGTCATAGGCAGATTTGGGGAGCTTTCGTAGGGCAGAGCAACTGCTCTCCTTTCACCTACCACTCACATGTAATGACTTTGTTTCCTTTGACTTCAACAAGAGTATACAAGAACTGTATCAGCCCAACGGTACACCCATCTGACTGTCCTGCTTCCAGCACTGGCTGAAATGGGTGCCTAGGGAGTACAAATCAGGGTAGACATATAATATTTCTGAAAGATCTTTCAGACTCTAATTATTTCTGGTTTGGAGCCTTACTGAGCCAGAGGTAGTTCGTACGTATTTAGTAAATCCCACAGAACTGTAAACCCCAAGAATCTGTCCAGTCTCCTCTTGAAATTATGGAAACATCCTATGACAAGGAGTTTTACAGCTTAACTACAAACAGCTTGAAGAAAGAGCTCCTTTTGTTTGCTGACTGCAGTACATGCCCAAAGTGTTTGTACTGGGAGAAGGAAGATGTGAACATGAGATTCTCAGTCACCCCCTTCTGGCTGTTCATGATTTTACAGATGTCTGTAATGCCATCCTCCTGCTGCCATCATTCCAGGCTAGAGACTCAGAGAGTAGCCAGTCATTCCTCTTACAATGGTCCATTCAATCTTTCTTGTAGCCACCTTCTGAACTTTTCTAGTTCTTTTACGGTTTTTTTTGAGATGGGCAGGACCAGCTGCACATAGTATTTAAGATACAGGCATACAATTCCAGCACAAATCTACTAACTTTTTTCAACTCTCTGTGACCCCCTCCACCAGCAGTAAGAAACCAGAGATATGTGGCAACATATGAGGAAGGAGAAAGAGATTCTTCGTCTACATCTGAAACAGTAAATAGGCTCAGTAATCATTCTGTGGCCCAGAGGTCACTTAATATAGTACAGCCACTGGCCATGCAACTATTTCCCACTAGAAGGGGGTGCCTGGTCTTTGCTTGGATAGTGCTAATTACACCAGGCCAAATCTATGCTAGGTATTATTGCTAACAATTTAACTCTTTGGATGTTTGCATGTCATCTCTTGCACTCGTGTTCCAGCCTTGTTCAATTTACTAGAGCAGAAACACCCTGAATGTTTGCTCTGGCTGAAGTATGTTCCATTGCTGTTGTAGGAGCCAGAGCAGAGCAGCAAAGGTGCTGGCTTGTACAGTCCCTCCTCTTTTCAAATCATTACTCTGCCCCCCTCTACTGCAACAAGCAGAATGACAATGGTGATGTTTCTGTAAATGTATTTGGGAAAGGCTGGTCTGATCATTGTAACATTGCCCATATATGGGCTTTGGCTATACAGTTGAAACCACAAGTTTAAATAGTACAAAGCTCTGTAGTCTCCATTGTTTGATAAATTTTGTCCAGTGTGCATAGTAATATGGTACTTGAATTCCTTTTTTTGGGTGTTACTTCATGTCTGAAGTCACTCAGCTTCAGTTTTTGTTCCTTCCATTCCATACTCCATGGTAATGGACATGCAGTTCTCCTACTCTTTATGTGCATATGTATGTACATGTGTGTACATATATATATTTATTTTCAAGATAATAAATGAAAACGGAATAGTTAGATCTTTCACACTTCCAGCAGTAACACCAATTTTTAAAGAGGTTAATAATTTTGTGTCATGCTGCTGATTTGTTGTTTATTCTATTAGTAAAGGTCATCAACACACACACACACAGATTTTGAAAGGTGAGGTACCAATGCAAGCAAAAATGAAATTCTCAGAAAGGTGCTGTTTGGCATTCAGAGCTCTGCCCCAACCTGAACCCTGCCAGCAGTTTCTTTTACATGATGTGGCACTTCCATTGTGGTGTCCCACAATAACCTGCTGTTTGAAATCAAAGATCTCAGACAAATGGACTATGAAAAGAAGAAAACTCTGCTACTTCTGATTCTATTTAATACTTTGACTTTTATTAGCTTCTGCAACTAGCTTTTTCATAGGCAGCAAACACCTAGTAGAGAAGGAAAGGATTCTGAAAATAAATCAGCAGGTTTGGCTATTTGGCCAACATACCCTTGCTGTAGCAGGTTACAAGTAAAGAATGCCAAATTTTTTCCAGAGGAAGCAATCTAGCTAGGAAGTGGATCCTGATCCACAGTTAAGCAATCAGGATACACTGTACATGGAGCCAGAAGATGACAATATGCATGGATAGTTGGAAAAATTTTATAGAATAGGAAGTTGTTTCAGCAAAACTTAAAAACAAAAGGTGGAGGGGGGCAGTGAATAATATTGCTGATGTTATTTCTCACAAAGCCACTGTTCCCTCAACCCCCAGTAAGCAATCTCTTGAGAAGGATGCCATGATTCCAGAGTGAGCTGCATAACTAAAAGGAGGCGGAAAAATTATATGCAGATTCAAGCTGGTATCTTTGGCATAGTCTGTAACATTCAGTTTTATGATCACCTTATGTGTGACTAGGTATCAGCTCTTGATTTTAGGACATTCTATGCTACTCATAATATTCCCAAAGATAACCCATTATTTCCTTAATTAATCAGTGTACCACACAGTATCTACTACAACCACCTTACCAGACTCATTGCAGCACACAATTCTGTCACTTTTTATGTGTATGTCACTAAAGGGCTGAAAATAAAAATCTTCAGAATTTCTGTTCAGCAAATGCCCTGACTAATACAATCACTGCGTAAGTAATCTACCTCTCTTGAAGGTATTTATGTTTTCAGTATTCTATTTTTCCCAAATAAGGTGTTTTCAATTTAAGATCAAGTGCATTCTAGATGCCACAAGTTCCTAGCTTTTCAAATAGTTGCAAGAGCCACCAGTGCTGTGCTTTTCTACCATAACCATAGTCAGGGTCTGCTGAAAATGGCTCCAAATCTAGAAGTCTTTCCTTGTGGCTAACTATCAAAGATGACCTGCTAGTCCAGCACCAGAAATATTTTGTTTGTCTGACTTTGTGACTGTTTGTAGAAGGTTTCATGTAGTATAAGTAGTAAGTTAAAGAGAAACATACACTCTCCCCTGGAGAAGTATTTATTAATGATGGAGGGGATAATTGAAAACTGATGTACCACCATCTTTGGCATTATACCAGAGACTTACTGGATTTGATTAGTCTAACCTTAACAAAAGTACAGGCAAATACAGACTGCACCAATTTTAATTAGACTATTAAATCTATTAAATTCTAATTAGATTTTAAAATTTAACTGGAGATTATTAAAGCAGACTTCAGAAATATTAGTGTGCATCTGGTTTATCTGTGCCAATGAGTTTCCATGCACAGTGACATGGGTTAATTTGAGTCATATAAAAAAAATTAAAAGAATTTGTAGCCATGAATTAGTTCTTAATAAAGTTGTTTTGTTTTGTTTTTTTTTTTTAATGTTAAGCCACATTTTTATGGTTGCTGATAAGCCCAAGAGCAAATTTTTTTTTTTTTCCTTAAAAAATGCAATTTTGCCAGGTTAATGTCTTGGCTCTTTGGGATATAAAACTCCCAGAATTTCAAAAGAAGGCAGCTGGCTTCTGCAAATTAGGCCTGCATTGTGTGACCCTGGCTACATTTTCACAATTATATGAAGAATATCTTCTGATTTTCAGGCCCAGCTGGCAAGATGCTATGACCAGGCTGTACTTACAATAGCCTCTGAACTTTCTTCTCACAAGTTCAACAACTTGGCAGGACTGTTTCACACTTGTTTCTTAAGAGGATATAGCTCACTTGAAAGCAGAATTTTGAATGACTTTAGAAATTGTCTTTCTTTCTTATCACTCAGATTACATCACCCTCTTCTATCTGCCTTCATATCATGCAAAAACTTTGTGGCAAAATCCTGATTTCAAATGAAGTGAATAGAGGAATAACCATTGACTTCATCAGGGTCAGACTTTGCCTCTTGTTTTTACACCTTAGACCTTTCATAATTTAGCTGTACCAGTGCTGCCAGCCTTAACATACAGTAGGAAAGTTTCTCTGTCAAAGAACCCTAAACACTTCCACCTCCAATGGCTCTTACAGATGAAAACACACAAGTACATTATCCTCCCTCAGATCCTTCCTTGAGACTCTCCACTGTGGTGATGCTGCCAAAACCATTTAGCACTGCTAGGCAGGAGGCAAGTTGAGACTATTTCTTAGCTGATTGTGTGAAGTATATTTGTTTCACAGTCTTTTCTTTCACATCTATATAGCCAGCTTTCCAAGTGCTTGCATCATTGATCTCTTGTCACAAAAGACAACTATTAGATATTTATGATTGTTGTGGTCCTTTTTACTTCATATCTGCACCTTTTCTCACATGATAAAGTTCTGAGGTCTGATAAGAATCTGCAAATATTACTTTAGTGCATTGTAATGATAGAACAATATGTAACTCTATACTGATAGTAATAATAATAATAATAAAACATTTGAACTTTAGTCTCATAAATGGAAATCTGACTAAAGCTGGGCAAAGCATCTGCCTGCTTAGCTGAGCATTGGCACTGGACTTGCAAAGATATTACAGTCTAATTGCTATCTTAACACTTAAATAGATATAATTCAGTTATGCTAGGTTTTAAGATTTTCTTATAGACTGAAAATTATAGTCTACTGTTTTAAGTCAGTACATCTTGAATGTTGCTTAAGATAATTTACCAGCAAGGATTATGTGTTTTATGACAACAAAAAAAGCAACTTGACGCTAAAAGAATATTTCTCTTTCACTTTTAATACCAGGTTTACACAGCACTATCACATTCTCTGAGCTTCCAACTGATGGTGATCTGAGGGAATCAAAATGGGCCACAGCAGCATTCAAAGTAGAAGGAGCTTTAGTAGATGCATAATTTTGTCCACTGAACTGCAGAGCTAGAAAGGTCAGAGATTACTGTTTGAGATAAAGCTAGATCATGCATTTCCACCTAATTAGTCCTTATACTTGTCACAGTTCAAAGAATATAAAAGAAACTTTCCACACAAACTGATGACACTGCCTGTTGGCAACAAAGTAATGACTCAGTAGGTTGTTAAGCAGGCTAAGTCAACATGTCCCTCTCAAGCTCACCCCAGATCCACTTTCTGATCATCAACAAAATCTATTCTGTGCATCCCAGCAAAGTGGTTCTCTTTTCCCATGCACAGTCAAATCACATTTTTTATGTTAAAGCAATAAGAATAAATAGGATGACAGCAGTTTCTGACTCTCTATTAAGCCAGAAGAAACCTACTTCTCCTGTCCTTACCTTGGGAGAAAAAAATTGTTTCCCTATAGCATGTTTCTTTACCTTCCCCTCCTTTTTCAGAGTTTAGGACACAAGGTCAGGATTACCCTCAGGAAGAGCAGGGGAGAGGAGGTAGTATCACCATTGATAGGCTGAATAGGCTTGCTAAGCTAAGTGATAGACCATTCTTACTCTTCCCAGACAAAACCGCACACATTTATACTAATGTAATTTCATTTTTCTGCTAAACACTGGAGAGCAAATTTCTTTGTAACTTGTACCCCTTGCAAAGTACTGCTCCAACTGTATATTTCAGGAAGCTGCAGTTTGACTTGTTAGGGTTCTCAGAGGAAAACAAGATCAATAACTTGTCACAGCAAGAGATACTTTACTGTCTGCAGGGTGCTGTAATACAGCATTGTGGATGGGGAGAAAAATGAAAAAAACCCAAACAATTCCGAGCTTGTCTTTGTGCAGTTGGACAGGCTGCTATTAAGCTAGTTAAACATTTTTTTTTCTCTAATAATTTAATGCTGAGATTAGTAGGTATAAGTGTCATTTTGTAACAACATTTTTATGTTTAGGGCTACTTTGTAAACAAGATATGTAAAAAGGCTGCTGCCTTTGATTTGCTTCTGTGTGTTGTATAAGCATAAACAGGCAGTTCCTGAAGAATCTGCTATGACTACAAAGGGAGCAACAGAGAATGGTTTAGTGATGGACTTGGTAGTGTTAAGTTAATGGTTCGACTGGATGATCTTAAAGGTCTTTTCCAACCTAAATGATTCTATGATTCTGTGATTCTATGATGACAATATATAGCTTTATTACTAATTTCCACATTATTGCCTACAACTTTAACCTGACTTTTCCCCTTTTCTATTTCATTGTAAGATGATGAATCTCTTATATTAGGCAACAATTAATATATAATTCTTACAAATATGAATAAACATAGCAGCATATTGACCTTGTATTTGTATAGTTTATTAAGGAATTGAGCAATTAATTCTGTTTTATTTGGCAATTTATGTTCAAACTGCAAGACATGTCAAGTTTAATTGCAAAGTCTACTGATAAGGATTGAAAGCAATGTTCTTCACCTTCTTAATTTAATAATCTGTATCATTACAAATTATTGTAACATTTCCTGCAGTGATTCCAGTATTTGTATGGAATGGAGAACATAGAAGCAATATCAAATTAAGTTGTATTTGTTTCTGAAGTACATCACCTTTCTATTCACATATCCTCAATCTGCACAGCTGTAGCTACACTGTAAAAGTCCAGAAATTTCAGTAGCTCTGGATTCAACCTAAACATTTACAGAAAGTCAGGGAGGAAAAACTGGTTCCACAATAAGTGATCATCATATGAAAAGCATCAGAATCACAGGATTATTTGTTCTGGAAAGGCCTCTGGAATTCCTCTAGTCCAACTCCCCTCTTGAACTAGGTCCAGTTGGAGATGTTGCTCAGGGTTGTATCTAGTTGAGTTCTGAACATGTCCAAGGATGGATATCCCACACACTACAGACTCTCTGGACATTTTTTCCAGTGTTTAATCACCCTCTTAGAGAAAAATTTTTCTTTATTATTTTTAAGTGGATTTTCTCATGTTGCAGCTTAGAATCCTGGAATCACACAAGTCTAGTTTGGAAGGGAACCTCTGGAGAGCACCTGCTTCAACTGTCTGTTGAGAGAAGGATCTTAGATTAGATTAGCCAGGCCCTTGTCAAGCTGAGTCTTGAATGTTTTCAACAAGAAAAACTCCATCACTTCTCTGGGCAGCCTATCCTACTGTTCAATTGTTCTCAGAATGAAGATTTTTTTATTCTTAAATACAGATGGAATTTTCCCTGAAACAAGTTGACTTTTGCTTGTCATGTTACTGTACATCTTCAAGAAGACTCTGGTTCAGCTTTTCTACACTGTCGTTTTAGATGCCTGTAGATAACAGTAAGACCCCCTCTAGTCTATTTTCTCCGGGCTGAACAAACCAGCTCTCTCAGGCTCTCCTCATGTCAAGTACTCCAGCCCCAAACCATCTCACTGGCCATTTGTTGGACTCACTCCAGTATGTCAATGGCTTTCTTGTGCTGGGAAGTCCAGACCTGGGCCTAATACTTCAGATGTGGTCTCACAAGTGCCGAATAGAGATGCGAATCTGGCTACATAAATGCAGATGCAACACAGTATGTAGTAAGCCTTCTTTACTGCGAGGGCACATTGCTGACTATATATCTGTATCTACAGACATCCACAAAGATGTATCTATATATCTATGGATATATATTTGTATCTACTACATGGATAATGGGCCTGAGTGTACTTTCAGCAAGTTCATGGAGAACACCAAACCACATATAGCGAGAAGTAAAGAGAGAGATGGGTATCAATAACTATTTGTAGATGTCTATATAAATCAATAGATAGATCTATGTAATACAGAGACACTTAAGTGTTGACCTTGTAATTGATTCCTGAGGAGAGCTACTAGCAACTGGTTGAAAACCGGACTTTGTGTTGCTGATCATAACCCTTTGACCCTGACAATTTATCCAAATTTTCAACAGCTTACCAAGTCCATATCTCATCTCATTTTATGGAAAACCATGTCAAAAGACTTGCTGAAGTCAAGGTAAATGACATCCACTGCCCTCTTCTTTCCCACAGACCCTGCCATCTCATCACATGAAACAATCAGGTTGGCCATGTATGATTTGCCCTTGTTAAACCCATGTTGTCAGTTACCAGTCACCTTTTGCTCTTCATATATTTAGAAATAAATTCAAAGAGGATTTTGGTCCACAAAATTCATAGAGATTAATATGAGATTGGTCAGCCTACTGTTTCCTTGGTCCTTCTCCTCACCTTCTTCAAGATGGGTATGCCATTTTTCTTCTTTTTCTAGTCACAAGAAATCTCCTCCAGTCGCCATGGCCTTTCAAAGCTGATAGCCAGCAGTCTCATAGTGACATCACTCAAATAAAGAACGGAGCCCACAAAAGGAAAAGAGTGCACTTCACCACAGGTTATAACTTATTGTAAAAACCTGTGGCCAAAATGATCCAGGATTTCTGCAAGAACAGCTTCAGATCCTCTCAGAATTGGCTCAGCCCTCTGTCTGTCAACTGCAGAGTTACTCAAGCTTCCTTTAAGCTCTCTTGGATCATATTTTTAAAGGAAATATCAGCATATACCTCTTCTTTTGTAAGTGTGAAAAATCCATTCCTCAGTCAGCTTCACTCATGAGACTGGAAAACCTACATTATTCCTCCACAAGTGCATAAACAGAGAAAAGTTGTATTTTCCCTCCACCCCCCATCCCCTGCTACGTTCTATACCCATGCATGAGTAAATGTAATTATGTCCAATCTTTTGACATAAATCCCAGAGGTAAGGGAAGGGGGAGACAGGGAGAGGTAAAAGATAAGTAGTTTCTTGTTCTTTCTTAGCACAAAATAGCTCCTGCAAAAATACAAACTACTTTCCTGAGAATTATCCTTTTAATTCCAAGTCGGTTGTCATTTGATCAGTAGTCTGTCTGGGTATTTCTGCACGTTATGCCTTCTGCTGATTGACTACCACCTGATGCTCCAAAATGTCCATGTGATACAGAGCACACTTACAACTCAGTCACTGAAAAATATACACTTTTAAGTCCACCTCTAAAAATCCTGTAGTTGGTAGTTATGAAGTACATTTGGACATTTAAAGTGTGTATGGGTGTTAGAATGTGACAAAAGCTTAGCAGACATAACCAGAGTAATGTAGATATGGTAGGAGTTACAATATATGTTACAATAAATGCCACTGACCCATATGTACTGACATTGATTCTATCCTACTTAGCATCAGTGACTACCAATTTGTATAATGACTTTGGCAATAACCCTAACTGGTCTCAAATCTTGTTTGTGTATGGGCAACCCCTCCATGCCAATCCTTATCAACCATCTGCACAGAAAATAATTCCCTGGGTGGTTTCTTAGGGCATAAGAAGTAACAGAGAGGTGAGGATAAAAAATTTTCTTAGGTAAATAGAAAGAGAAATGAGAGCAGTTCCTATGTGAATGCAGACAGTTACCCTTTAGTCATTCTGGGGTGTCTTGATGAGGTCTAAATTTTACCCCTTCTGATACCATCTCAAATGAAAATCCATGTGATGCTGTCTGTAATTGTGTGATCATAATGTGAAGCAGAGCAAATAAGTTCTTTTTTCTTACTGTCCTTTGGTATGCTGATGAATGAAAAAGCAAGAAATTAGTACATCATGATTTATCTGAGTATGAGACTAAATGTATGTTCAGTAAACAAACCTGGAATAAAATAGCCAGAAAGACAGGAAAGGAATAAAACAATACTTTCATATATAAATAGTATTGCAAACTATGCAGCAGAAAACATTAACATATTTGAAAATTTATATGTGTTAGTAATACCAAACAGACAAAGCGTGTTCAAACACAAGACAAAGACTGCTTATTCTGTAACAGTAGGTTGATTCTTTGAGCTGAGTGTATACATTTGGAAAACAGCCAGAAAAGACATTATCAGATTCTACATTTTTATGCAGAAATCTTCAAGGCCATAGATTTTTACTTCCTCTTCTGTATGCCAGGAATAGCAAATGAAGGCCAAGCCAGCAGATAGTAATGGAATCAAGAAACAATGTGAGATACTAGCCCTGAAGACATGAGGAGGAATAATTCCCTGGGTGCACACTTGCCTGATGGCAGTAGAATTGTAGTCAATGTACAGAGGATTTGCTGGATACCTTCTCTTTTATTCTCACACCAAACAAAGGCAGGTAGACAATTAACTTTATTGCATGTGGCCTCAGTTGAGTAAGAGAGAGTAATAAAAGAATTAGAGTAAAAAAGCAGGTGGTGTCTTTGCTCAAGCTATGATTTTCTCATTTGGTGCATTCCAAAGAAAGCACCTGGGGAATTTAATCTGATCCATCACTTACCATATCTGAAGGGCAAGTCAGTAAATGATTAAATTCATCTGATACTATGCTTCAGTTTCTTTTGAGTCATTGGCTCATACTGACAGGATTACTGGAGTCTGTGGCAAGAGACACCAGTGGTATAAAGAGAGACCTAAGTTTTATTTTTCAGCTGTTACTTATTATAGATATACAGATGATTTTTATTTGTTAGGGTTTAAGTTCAAGAGAACAGATTCTGCTCCCTTTCCTGATTTAAATCCTGCTATTACACCAGTTGAGTCCATGAAGTAAGCCATTCTGAATATACCAATACCATGAAACTGTGCGTTCCATTCATTGTCCTTGTTTATTGCAGAATATACGCATGACTGACTACTACCTGGATGGAGCACAAGACAGAAAGGGCATTGCGTATTTGTTTGTGTGTGAAAGCAAATCAAAGGAAAGGAAAAAAAAAAAAAAACCCTATACAAATTCAGTTAAGGTTTTCTCATGTTGAGAAGTCACAGACAAGGCAAGAACTGGTGACTCTAAACAGAGGATTAAGGTAACGTATAAGTTCAGGAAATAAAGGTGGATAAAGGCATAAGCTGAACTTACCAGACAAGAAAGAAAAAAGTCAAATATGTTATAGTGGAGGTTTGGTTTTGCCATTAAGTGTAATCAGAGGCAAAAAGAGGAATTACATTCAGATCTGTTTTAATGAAGTTTAAAGAAAGTGCTGTAATCATGGAATCTAAACCCGTTACAGTAATTCACTGCAAAGCATGGGTAACAATTGTCATATATCACATTATCTTCTTTCTCTCTACGTGTGAAAAAAAGTTGCTGAAGAGGGCAAGCTATCACTTTAGTTCGAAAAGATCCACGTTTTTAACGTAGTTACATTTATTTTGGTCCATATAGTCTAATGATTGGTCACTTTTAACTGCTATCCCTCTTACTACTGTAGTAGTAAGATCTGGATAGTATAGATAGTATAGATCTGAAGTGAAATAATTCTGCTTACAGTTTCCTATTCTGTAACATTGTAAAGACATTGCCATAGGACCCCTTTAGCAATATTCAATAAAAATGAGGAAAGACCGTTAAAAATGTGTATCAATACTATCACTAATATATTGTTGCACAATAGTGCCTATAAAATATATCTATTTCTTCAAGCATCTAATGAACATTGCAAAATGCATCTAAGAAACGTCTATATTCAGTTCTACGCTTGCAAATTTGTCTGTAAAAAGCTGGATAACTGACTGAAGATAATATTATTTGCTAAAAGAGTGCTGTGTCAGGTGGACAGAAAAAAATTAACAAAACCTCATGCTGTTTCAGCAAAATAAAAGCAACACGTGAGCTAGATTCTGTGGTAGACTCTGTTGCTCTTTTTAGACTCCAGTGAATGGAGAATTGTGGTTTTTCAGCACAAATTGTTATTTCATTCCATCCCATAGCTATGTAGTTCCTGATGCTCTAATTGAGATTGAATCCAGCTAATCCACAATGGAATTTAACAGTGAAGGATTCTTACAGGGCAGAGGTTCTCAGGCTTAAGTTACTGATACTGATTCAGAGATATCTCCTGTGCTATTTCCTGTATAAATATAATGGTATCGGTTTGGCAGGATTGCAGATCCTGGGATCAGGATCTCCTGGCAGTATAAAATACATGCTGTGGAGATGAAACAATATCATTCCCTGTTAAAGACAAGGTATTATAAAAAGGCAGTGTATGAAAAAGGACTTGGTAGGAAACAGAAAATATAATAAAGCAGACTCATTTTTTAAATATAATCATACAATCATAGGATAGCTGAACTTGGAAAGCACCTTTGGGGATCATTTTTCCAATCACCTCTGTTCAAAACCAGGTCAACTAGAACAGGTTGCCCAGGACTGCCTCCAGTTGGGTTTTGAATATCTCCAAGGATGGAGACTCTACAACCACTCTGAGCAACCTGTTCCAGTGTTTGATGAACGTTAGAAGAAAAATGTAGTGGAGGAGGGTTGTTATGTTTCAGTTTGTGTCCACTGCCTCTTCTCCTTGCACTGGGCACCACTGTGAAGAGTCTGACTCTGTCTTCCTCAGTCCCTCCATCAGGTATTTATACACATTGGTAAGATCACCCTGAGCTTTCTTTTCTCCAGGCTGAACAGTCCCAGTTTTCTCACCCTCCCCTTGTATGTCAGAGGTTTCATTCCCTCAATGATCCTCGTGTACCTTTACTGGACTCATTTCAGTATGTCCATATCTGTCTTGTAATGGGGAACCCAGACCTGGACCCAGCACTCCAGATGTGGCCTCACCAGGATTGACTAGAGGGGAAGGATCACCTCCCTTAACCTGATGGTAGCACTCTTCTTCATGCAACATAAAATGCTGTTGGTTTTCTTTACTCTAAAGGCACACTGCATTTTTTTTTTCTTTTTTTCAGAAAGAAAAAAAAAAATTACTATGAACATATGGTCAATTTATTGTTCATTAGGGGTTCCAGGTCCTTTTCTGAAAAGCTACTTTCCAGCTGGTCTGTCCCCAGTGCGTACTGATACATGGGGTTATTTCTTCCCAAGCAAAGGTCTTGGCATGTTGCTTTGTAGAACATTATAAGGTTCCTGTCAGACCATTTCTCCAGCTGGTCAAGGTAATTCTGAATGGTATCATTCACAGCTTTGCTGAGGGTATGTCATCATGTAGGTCATTAAGATGTAAAACAATATTGGACCCAGTATCAACCCTTTGGGTACTCTAGTAGTGACTGGCATCCAGCTAGACTTTTTGCCACTGATCACAACCCTTTGAGCCTCACAGTTAACCTAGTTTTCAATCCACCTAACTGCTCGCTCATCTAGTCCATACTTCACTAGTTTGTCAATGAGGATGTTATGGGAGATGGTTGAAAGCCATACTAGAGTCAAGATAAAAATATATGCTGCTCTCCCCTCATGTACCAAGCCAGTCATCTAATTATAGAAGGCTCCCAGGTTGGTTTGCCCTTCATAAATCCATGCTGATTACTCCAGTCACCTTCCTGTCCTTCTATATCTGGAAAAGTTTACCAGGAGGATTTCCTCCACCACCTTCCCAGGGACTGGAATGATCAGACTGTAGCTTCCAGGATTCTTTGTCTTATCCCTTTTTGAAGATAGCAGTGACATGTTCTTTTTTCCAGTCCTCATACTAGGACAGTGTCTCTGTTCCTTGTTGATCACCTGACCCTGCTTTCATATCTCATGCACTTCTTTATATTTGAGATGTCAGCAGCTCCTTGTTCAAACATACAGACCTCCTGCAACCTTTGTTTGATTTCCTGCAAGTCAACATGGATCATTCTTGAGCTTGGAGGAGGTGATCCTTGAAAATCAACCAGCTCTCCTGCACCCCTTTTCTCTCCAGGACCATATCGCATGGGGTTTTTCCAAGCAGAAGAACAAAAGGCAAAAATCTCTTCTGAAGTCCATGGTTGTGATCCTGCTTTTTGCCTTGTTCTTTCCTCTCAGGATCCTGAATCCACTGTCCCATGGTCACTGCAGCCAAGGCCGATCTTAGCCTTCACATCCCTGACCATTTCTTCTTTCTGAGTAACATGTCCAGCAGAGCATCTCCTCTCATCAGCTTCTTAATCACTTGTTAGGAAGTTGTCATCAGTACACTCCAGAAACCTCATTTACTACTTCTGCATTGCTGTGTTGTCCTTCTAGCATATACTGGGGTGGTTAAAGTCCTCCATGAGGACCAGGGCCTGCACTGACTTATTCCAACTGAATGAAGAAAGTCTCATCAACTTCTTCCCAATCAAGCAGTCTGTAGCAGACCCCCACAACAGTGTTGATCATGTTGCATATTAATTTTATCGATCAAATCCTGTATTTTTCAGGTTTTATTAATAATAAGTCCTTCCAGAGGGGCACTTCATATTTGATACCACTAAAACTGGACACCATTCTTTTGCACCATATAATAAAAGATGATACTATAATGTCATCAGTAATACACTGCTAATAGTCCAGTTGTTGACTCTTTCTTCATAAGAAAATAAAATAAGAAATAAAAATCTAGAGGTAATAATTGAAGCACTCTGATGTTGATTGTAATTGCATGTTCTGTTCAGTAAAATCTTATTTAGGCTAATTTTCCAGAGCCTTACTTTTTATAATTGACACTCCTCTCTTACAGGCAGAATCTAATTAGATTCCATGTCACTCAATAAAATTGGAAACTTCATTCAAATGTAAATCACACTAGTTTGGGAATGTACAACCTGAATAAGCAGATGTGCTGAATATAATTTTTTTTTTAAGGCAAGCAAACTATGTGACATGAAACAAAGTCATCTGTATGAAATAATTTCAATGTGTTTTATAGCTGACTTCACATAAATGAATGCGTTGCATTTTTTTTTCTGCATGCCTCAGAACATAACTTTCGTTTTCAGCTTTTTTACCGGTTCTGCAAAGAAAAAGAGTCTATACAGTGTGTTGCTTTTTGTCGTATTGCAAATTTATATGACTATGACTTGTGAAATGAGTGGGAGCAAATTACTGTTTACAACCTAGAATGTATATTAGAATTTATACCAAGCATCTAAATTGAATGAGGGAACTTCAGGACAGACTTAGCTTCCATCTGTCACAAACACCCAAACCAGATTGCCTGCAGATAATTTAGCACTAGGTTTCCTGTGATCTTGCTATGTACTGGATAGTCTCCTTTACTTACTCCATTTATGACATGAATAGAAAGAACCACATCACTGTACAGAAAATAGTTTGTCTAATATAATTGGAGATAGGTGCCGAAGTCCCAGTATCATGATGTGTCACCCGACACAATATTTAAGACAAGTGATGTATGGCTACAGAGCAGGTATATGGAAGAAGATCACAGATGAAGGGGAAACAGGTTTCACCTCACTGTGTCCATTTTCTTAACTAACATCATGGCTGTAAGCAGTCTTTCAGGAACTGTAACTTGGATTGCCCAGTATCACACACAAAAAATATGATTGCTCCTCTTCTACCACACTGCATCATCAATTTTTATATCCAATCTTCACTACTTCCCACCAGATTCCTAGACATAATGAAGAAACAGATTGACTTCATGGTCTACATAGAATATCGGGATATAAAATACTCAGTATCATTCCAAATAATGTGCTTAAATAAAGAATAAAATGGTGTTTTACAAACTGGATGCTCAAATACATACTATGCCTTGGAAAAATACATTTAAACATGTAATTACTTTATTTTAGTTTTGTAGAATTTCACAGTCTCATCATTTGCCTTCCCTCACTACTGATATCTTTTATTATCAATGTGTGAGAAAAAAATCTCTGACAAAACAAGTAATCCAACTTAATTTTCAGAAGTTAAAAATTTTGGCTCACTGAAACTATAAAAAAAAAGTTCATTTGTTTGTTTGCTTGTTTATCATTTACTACCTTGGACAAATATTTCCGTCAAATATTCAGCTGTGCACTTTCAATTAGGACTGGTTTTATATAAGATAAATGAAAAAAAAAAAAAAGAAAAGTAGTGAAATCAGATATTCTGTGATTCTTTTTCAAAGCTGCCTGAGCAATCTGGTCACAGTTCCTAGATTTAATCAGAACTGGACATTGAAGTCCCTTAGAACTTTCAGAAGTCTTAGCCCAAGCTCACAGCCGATAAACTTTGCATCTTCAGTTTCCTTATTACCCTGTTCCTTCTTTCATATAAGCAGATATACATAATTTCATTTGTTGCTTTTTGTGGTTTTTTTTTTTTTTTTTCTTTTTGGTGTCATTCTGAGATTTCTGTTGCTGCCAGCCTTTGGAAACTTGAAGGCCTGTTATAGTATGTTCCAGTTAACAGTACTGTTCTCTTATAATTTTTTATTCTTTTCTTATATACTACTTTATTGCCAACATATAACAGTTCCTCCAGCACTGGGGCTTGTTATTGGTTCTGTAGTGTATTTGTTACTGTACATAACTCTTTGTCAATCATGAAAGACCAAAATTAATGTTTTATAAGCATTTAAGTACAAATATAGATCATAAACAATGGACCTAATGTAGGTGTTTATTAATGTGTCTTGTGATTTCATGGTCTTCACTGTACCGCTCAGCCACAGTTGCTTTCATTGTGGGTTCTAATACTTATTCTTCTCCCTAAAAATATCAAGATTACATTGTTCAAGAATTAATGAGGATGTAAAAACATTAATTAGAAATAGCTATATTAGAAAATGTACCCCCCCAAAACCATGTTCTTTTCTTCCAAACCCCCAAACCAGCAACGTCCTTCATGGTTCTCATTGGGAAATTTGTTACTTAAAGATAAAGGTATATCACATGGTACTGCTGTCAGGGTTAGAAAATCCTGAACAAGGTTTGAAATTAAATGTGAAGAACAGTCTTAAGATTGATGTGCATATTATCATTAGGAAAATTGCTACATTTTAGGTATTTTGCAAGGTGATACGAGTTTGTTCCTTGCCTTTATTCAACTGGGGTGGCAAGTATTAAGTTTATACATTATTTTTAATTTTTATGAATTATTTATGCATTATTCTTTGCATACCATACATGTGAGCTTATTAACTATAGCAAAAGTTCCCAGAAGCTTCATCTCCACCTTTACCTTTCCAAGAATACCAGGCACAAGGGTGCTCCAAAAGGACTGTTCTCTTAACATCTGGTACAGCTATGGCAGAAAAGTGGAAAAGACCAATGGAAAGACCCGCATGCTCTTTATTGTTCATGTGTTGATTTATGATGTTGTCTCCTCAAACAGCATCACATCAAAAAAAGGAGAAAGGTTTGTAGTTGTGTGGGTACACAATACAGTTCTTAGGGCAACTATGTGCTTGGGGTAAGTCACCACCTTTTTTTTAGTATGGGAGTTTCCAACACTGGGTTGCAAATGTTCAAGCCTGAAAAAGACAAAAGTATTTATGTAATAGTTTAAGAATAGCAAGGAACATCAGGAGGTCTCTAGTGCAACCTCCTGCCCAAAGCAGGGTTGGATCTGAGGTCAGACCATGTTGCTCTGGGCTTTGTCTTGTCGGGTCTTGAAAATACCCACGGATGGAGACTGCACAGCCTCTCTGGGTAACATGCTTCACTACTTGACTGACTCAGAGTGAAAATGTTTTTCCTAATATACTGTCTGAAACTCCCTTTCTTCAGTTTATGCTGACTGTTTCTTGTCCTCACAGCATGCAGGACTGAAGACCCTGCTCCATCCTCTTGCTAACCCCCTCGCACTGGGGCCTGGGCAGGCTGCTGTTAGCTCCCCCTGAGGCAGTCTTTCCTCCAGGCTGAACACTTCCCAGGTCCCTTCCTGCAGAGCTGCTCCTAGCCAGGCAGGCCACAGCCTGTGCCCTTGCACCAATGCTTCCTGGACACAGGCAGCACTCAGCTTTGCCCTTGTTGCATTTCATGAGGTTTCTGTCAGCTCATTCTTCTAGCCTGTCTAGGTCCTTCTGAATGACAGCTCTGCTGTTGAGTGTGTTGACTGCACACCCCCACCCCCACCCCCACCCAGTTTGATATAATCTCCAAGCCTGATGAGAGAGTATTCCGTCACATCCTCCAGACTCAGGCAGTACTCCACTTTTAGCAGCTTTCAGTGTATGGCCCTCTATGCCTACCTCTACAACTTGTTTTTCATGCATCTAGTTGTCCATCCCTCCAGACCATAATATCCCAACTTAGATACAACTATATTGTGGGAGATGGTGTCAAAAGCCTTGATAAAGTTGTGGGAAATTATATTCACCAGTCCATAAAACAAGTCATTTCATCACAGAAGGTACTCAGGTTGGTCAGGCATGACTCCTGGTACTTCTGTGCTGACTGTTCCCAGTGACCTACTTCACCTTCCTGTGCCCAGAAATGTGTTCCCAAAAGACTGACTCAACGATTTGACAAAGGACTGAAGCAACACTGACAGGTCTGTAGTTACCTTGCTTGAACTTTTGGTCTACTTTGAAGATGGGTGCAACACTTGCCTTCTTCCTGTTGCTGTGGACCTCCCCTGATCTCCACAACATTTCAGAGAAGATAAGAGAGCAGCTATTCAAGGACATTGGGCAACTCTCTCCACACAAAGGCCTGGGAAACCTTGTTGGTGAAGTCTGAGGTGAGGAAAATACTGGATACATCAGTGTTTTCTTTGTCTACTCTGCCTAAATCAGTGAGCCAATTCAGCAGCAGGCCCACATTTTCCTCAGTCAACCTTTTATTACTAATGCAGCAGTAGAAGCTGCTCTTGTTGCTCTTGACAACCCTTGCAAATCTCCAGCTTCTTTCTTCAGGAAATGAAACATTCAAGGTAGTTGAAAAAACCTAAGGATACCTCTATTGTATCCCAGTAACCAAGAGGTACAAAACATTTCTAACTTATTTCCTACATGCCCATAAATCCAACAAATAATTTCTATGTATAAGACCCTAGAATACAGCTTTGAAATTAAAAATAGTCAAAATTTTGGCAGTGTTATAAAACCTATGCACAAAACATTGTTTGTTTGTTTGTTTGAAAATGTGAATTTGTCAAAACTAAAATCTAAACATTTTCTGTTTCAGAACATTCAAAATCAGGTTCTAGTCCCAGATATTACATAAGGAACATAAACATGGGATTATTATGTGCTGGAAAAGTAACTCAATCTTTAAAGTATTTTCTAGGTTTAGTTTTGGGTGGGGTGGGGTTGTTTATTTGTTGGAGTTTTTCTTCTCCCTTGAAGCTTCTTTTTGTTGCAAGCATTTTGCAGCTCACTATTACTATTTTAGCAAAAAACCAGACACTCAAACTGGATAGCTCAACTGAATTTCTACTTTGGAGCAGACACTACGTAAATGGGTCTTCCATACCAATGGCTAATGATCTTGTTCTTAAATTAAGTGTTTCTGTTACAATATACTAGTCTAAATGAGGTGCTTCTTTTTGGGGATCCTAAGCAACTGTCCTGACTCCAAGGTTATTGATTACACTGCAACACTTTCTCTCTGTTTCTATTTTATTTAAAACTTTCAAAGGGCTTGGTTTCATTCCAATATAGAACAGGATATGTTTGAAATTGCAAGATTTTGCTCAGTGAAAATCTGTTTCTTACCTATTCTCTGTTTTCTTAATTTTGAAAGCTACTTTGTTGAAAGTCAGTGTTCTTTGTGCCCTTTTCACAAAGGAGACCTCTATCTCATATAAAGAAATGTGATGAATCTTTTTCTAGAATCCTAAAGAAAGAGGATGAATTTCACCTCATCAACAATTATAGGAGCTCAAATGTTTTGCTTCTAAATATAATTATCTACTTTGATAACCTCTTGATGACCTTACTGCATGAGTAACTAAATGCTTTGTGTACATCCTATCTGCAGGTCTGTAAAGTTAGAGCAGTCCTTCCTTTGATGATGATTTACATTTTTAAGAATTTTAAAGTATCAGCCAGGAATCTCAAAGCTGAAAGAATTTTTTATGCAAAGCAAGGGTGCTGAGAAACTTCTAAAACAGAAATATGACTCTTATTAAGATCTAATGGAGGTAAAGAAAGATATAAGAGATGAGGTAAATAAGATGTTCAGTGATATTTCTGCTACAAAGATAACACCACTGTGACAAAAGCCATAGTCTTACCTGCATTACCAAGCTGAAAATTAATGAAGTGCCAAAATTAGCAGACTAGTCAAGTCCATTAATCAACAGTAAAACTCTTCTTTTAAAGCTTCCAGCTCTGGTGGCATCTTCATCTTAGTAAAACTATGGGATTGTTAAAGTCAGCACTCTTATCTGATTGCAGGTTGTGTTGGTAGACATCTTTCTTTCTTTTAAATCTAATAGCCACTAAGGCCCAAGAAGAACCTTGTGACTAAGCTAGTCTTAAACTTAAAAAAAAACCCAAACCAAATCAAACAAACAAAAAAAACAACAACAAAGAAAAAAAAGAAAAAAGAAACAGTCATTAAGATTTGTTGTTTCTTTAGCCTACATGTTTGCAGTAATTTGGAGAATAAAGTGCTTGTTGTTTGACATCTTTCTTCCACGCATAAATATGTGCCTACAGGCTTCAAATGTCTTTTTCTGAAAACAGTCAACAAACAAAAGCATGATTGAAAGAAAACAGAAATGCAAAAAGGATTGCCCATGTGTTAGTATTTTCTAGCGGAACCTTACATGTTGTGTAGTTTGAAAATGTTTGAAACTACGTGCCCAAAGGAGCCAAAATGTGTAGTTTCCATTTGGCTCCAGTGGATATTTCTACTGGTTAAAGAGGAGCCAAATTCTGCAAGTCTACTTGCTTTGGCTATGTCTGTCTTCCCATCTGGATTGACAGAGTGATAGAGTGACAGAACGCTCTGTGGATAAAAAGAAACAGAATAGAAACACTTTGAATATGAGAAAAGTTTTGCTCCTGCTGAGCTTTACTCCCTTGAAGCTTAAGTGCTCTGTTCATCAGTCACGCATTAGGTCTTTGTGAATAACCAAAGCTCAACTCCTGTGGAGCCCAAGTTTGGGCAAACAGCTTAAAGTTTTTCTGCATTACTCTTGAACAACTCAGATCAGAGAATATGACTTTGACACGGTACTGATTAATACTATGGAAGAGTAAATGTTCACAGGTTGTCTATACAGACAATATAATTTGTATCTTCCTAAAACATGCAAAGAGAGAGTGATTGCATGAACACACATAATTTCATTAACAATCACATTGTAGTGGACTATTAATAGTTGTTGTTTCCAGTTCTGCTCTAATTAGCACAATTCCATGCATACCAGAACATGGTGAAATATGAGAGATACTCTTTCATACTTTTATATATGGGTTGCTTGGGTCTGAGAGAAAAAATAACTAATTTTTGCTTTGCAATCCCTGATTCTCTGTCCCTACTCAGTCATAAAATCCTTGCATCAAATTTAACTGTGTGGTGTATTTAACAGGAAACATATATAAACTTTTTCCCCATTGCTTTTTCAGATATAGTCCTTGTTAACTCATTAATTCAATTGTAGACCATTAACACCTGACCCAATTCATGCCCTGTCAGATGGAGCATATAAAAATCTACAGTAAGATTGCTTGCCTACTTCCAAAATACATCAAAACTCAAATAAGAATAGAGAGTGCATCTTTTGTATGTTTTAATGTTTTGTTGTTGGTATAAATCCACATCTCTGGCAGGACTGGCCTTCTCTTTCAGAGAATCCTAGAATAGTTTGGGTTGGAAGGGACGTTTAAAGATCATCTATTCCAACTCCCCTGCAATGAGCAGGGACATCTTCAACTAGATTGAACTATGTTGCTCAAAGCCCTAACCTGCCCTGAACACTTCCAGTGATGGGGCATCCATAACTTCTCTGGGCAACTTGTTCCAGTATCTCACCACCCTCATTATAAAAAATTTCTTCTTTATGTCCAATCGAAATCTACTCTCTTTCAGTTCAAAACTGTTGCCCCTTGTCCTGTCACTACAGGCTTTGGTAAAAAGTCTTGCTCCATCTTTCTTATAAGCGCCCTTTAGATATTGAAAGGCCACAGTAAGGTCTCCCTGGAGCTTTCGCTTCTTCAGGCTGAACAACCTCAGCTTTCTCAATATCTCCAAAAGTTATTGTTTTCCCTCCAACAGCTATTGGTTAGTCAATTTCTTTGTTTCTCCATTAGCTGTGCAAGGGCAATTTTGTCTTATCTGAGGTTTTTTTAGGTTTCTGGAGTTGACCCTATCTACTAATTATCTAGGGGTCTCAACACAATGGTACAGCTCTATTACAGGTAAGTAGTCCTATATTTTAATGTTTCAAAGAAAATAGCAGTGAACAATATATATAGAAACACTGTAAAACAAAATAGTGGTAAATAAAAGCTAAAAACAGTTACAAAGACATCATTCTGGACAGGCTGCTCAACATGAACATGTATTCTGCTAGGATAATATTTCTGCAGAACATCTAACCGAGAGTGTCTCCGATATCTGATCATGCGCTCAGGATCTAATGCTACATTATTCTAAATGATCATACCGTGTGCGTGCGTGTGTGTGTGGGGGTACTTTCCAGTACTAGCTCCGTGACTGCACAAAAGTTAAAAATAGCAAAGCAATGGGCGTGCACCAGAAAAATAATTAGATGTATGACTTTTCATCTCTAAGGTAGTAACGTAAGTCAGTGTCCTGGTTTTGGCCGGGATAGAGTTAATTTTCTTCCTAGTAGCAGGCATAGTGCTGTGGTTTGGATTTAGGATGAGAAGAATGTTGATAACACACTGATGTTTTAGTTGTTGCTAAGTACTACTGCTTATGCTAGTCAAGGACTTTTCAGCTTCCTGTGCTCTGCCAGGTGCACAAGAAACTGGGAGGGGGCAGAGCCAGAGTAGTTGATCCAAAGTGACCAAAGGGCTATTCCATACCATATGACATCATGCTCAGTATAGAAACTGGGGCGGGGGGTTGGCCGGGGAGCAGCGATTGCTGCTCGGGAACTGTCTGGGTATCGGTCGGCGGGTGGTGAGCAATTGCATTGTGCATCACTTGCTTTGTATATTATTATTATAATAATTATCATTATTATATTGTTATTATTATCATTACTATTTTACTTTATTTCAATTATTAAACTGTTCTTATCTCAACCCAGGAGTGGTTTTTTCTCACTCTTACTCCTCCGATTCTCTCCCCCATCCCATCGGGGTAGGGGGAGTGAGCGAGCGGCTGCGTGGTGCTTAGTTGCTGGCTGGGGCTAAACCACGACAGGCAGCCTCTTCAGTACTCCTCAGCTATTCCAAATGAAAGCAGCTAGCCTTTTTAAAAAATAAAGATGGAATTAAAAATGTAATGCATGTAAAAATACAGTGATCAAGCCCCCAGAAAATGAGATAAAAAGTTGTTTGTTCATCTGCTGCGTATATGCTCTATTTGCTCAAATCTTTCTGTTTACATACCAGAATACATTTCAGTTAGATTAAAGAAAGTAAGAAAATAATATTTAAGCATGAATCAGAAAATAATATTTGTAAGTTCCACTAGAAAAATCTGATTTGATATAGAAGTATTTAAAAAATTAAACTTTTGCTTTCATGTATGTTAATCACAGAAGCTGTTAGGAAAAACTCATAGAGTGAAGGTGGCTGTATCATCAGCTTTTCTTATTGCCCTTCCTTGTGCTTATTTGGACATAACATATTATGGAAAGCAAGTAGTTTTTATGGGATAAATGTATTTTTTTATATAAATTCAGATTTATAAAAGTCAAAGGAAGTCAAAGGAAGTAATTCCTCCTGCCTCTTTAAAAGGGAACAGGATTCAGATGGATGCTCCTTATTATAAAAAGTCACACAAAAATCCTAGTCATTAGTCCAAAACAGAGAGAAGTAGACATGGAACAAAAATAGCTTATTTGAGAGAGAAGGTAGGAAGATGCATTTTGAGGCAACCGTTGTTCTGAATAGGAAAGTATAGGTAGAGACCTCTTTATCCAACACTGTAACCACTGTCCTCAAGTAACACTGAAAAATGTAAAGTAGACACCAAATGCCAGTTTCTCATATATCAACTGAGGATACTTCAGCCTAAAGAGCTTTACATTTGATTCCTAGGATTAGAATTAAATGTCTTTTAGATCAAAAGGGTCACTGCTGGGGTGACCTGAAATATTGTGGGATGAACAGGAGCGGGAAGGTGGGACACACTTATTCTTGCTTTCAGAATTGAGACATCTCAGAAGAACAAATATCAGAGGGGAAAGGGGCAGATGAAACTTAGGACAGTGGCGGAAGGCTTGGGTTGCTAAATATGCAGCAGAGTACTTATTTCATCTAATGGCACAGATTATATTTATCTAGATAAACTTCCACAGGTTTTCAGATTGATAATCCTATAGAAATGTTACTTTTCTTGCCTCATTTTTAATAAACATTCTTTTATTTTCCTGACTACCTTTGCATTTTTCATATCAAATTATATTAACACAGTGGTTTCTTTGCAGAGACATTGCCAAAGGAAACCCAATTTCTAACCGGTAAGAGGCAGGCAGAGGAAAAAAAAGTGATGCCAGTTCTGGAGTATTTAATTCAAATGAACACAATTAGGAGAAACTCTACAAACCCTTAGTACATGCAGTAGGAGTACAAGGATAGGCAGTCGATCATTAATTTAGCAGCTTATATTGTATTCTATTGTAATATAACTGGCAAGGTATTTTCACACTAGCAAGGTTTGTAGTCTCACGTTTCTCCAGAAATTTTCAAGTTAAGATTTTGTTTTTGATTTTTTCCCTTTGAGGTAACTTATCTCAGGTATTACTGGCTTTGTTGGCTCTCCTAACTGTAACAGCCTTCTCTAATCACCACCACATGTAATGACTGGGGACACCTTGCACTCAGTGGACTGGAATGATATAATTCACAAAGAATCAAAGGTAGATTGAGAAGTATTTTAACATGTATTTTTTCTCTTCTGCTTCTACTAATCTTTGAACTATTATGCAAACTTAATATTTTATTGATAATTAGGAGCTGGAAATGAAAATTGGATTTACATTTAATCCCTACACAAAGAGGTATTAAATTAAAAAATACTACGGTCACCTTGTCTGATTGTTTAATGTGCAAATACCTGAGTTTTCAGGCCTAATTACATCCAGGATGTTGCAAGATTAGACCAGATTAAAGATGGAAAGAAGCAGCATTCCCTGAAGACATAGCCTGTTCAGACTATTCTTCTTTGGCAATTCTTTAATGAAGAGTGTAAATAGTTAGTTCTGAGAAAGAGAAGAATGTTACTCAGATAAAAATTACTACAGTGTGATTTTCATTGTGGAGGAGACTTCAGTATTTTATTAGCAATGCCAATGCTGAACAGACACATTCAATGAACTGAAGGCAACAAGACAACTTTCATTTCTTATAAACAGCAGTGGTGTAGTCTTGTATAAATGTAAAACACTTTCAGTGTTGGGGTGTTTTGGTTTTTTTTAAAATATTTTGATGTATTGATTTGCTTTCTTTAATTAGTTTAGTATTAATTAATGTAATGTTTTGTAACACTAATATATAAACTGCATGAATTCACAAGGCAAAAGACATTCTCAGTTCTGCCTGTCAAATATGAAGAACGATTATAGATTTGATTTAGTATTGAGAGAAGCAGATAATATATAAAACCATTTACCATTTGCTCAATATGATTGTTTTTGTTGTAACTGTGTGTTCTAAAAGCTGAGTGGGAAAAGTTTAATGAAGTTTGGTGAAAACTGAATACTGGACACATTTTGCTCACAGTATAGTTACTTTGTTCATACTATATAACTATATAGTTCATACTATAACTCCTTTCTGGAATTCTCAGCTGATGTTGGTATTCCATATATTTGATGTACTATATGCATATACAATTTATCATCCTTTACCTGCAGCATTTGCTATGTGAGGAGGCAAAGCTGAAAAAATAAGAAAAAGAGTGTGGTTTTTTATTCCTATTACCACAGGGAAAAGATACACAGATATGCTGATATTCTACAGGTCACACATGAAATCTATGGAAGAGCTGAGAAATAAATCCAGATGTGCTTCATTTTCATCCAGACCTACAATTACTGAAATTTTTGAGAAACCTTTTAGTGAAACTGGTTTTTGGGGGGTTGCTTGTTTATTTTTTTGGTGAAAAATATCAGTTCATTAAAGCTGAAATCTTGCATTATTGACTGAGATGGATTTTCAGCAATAAGCAAACATACTTCTCACAGAAGTCTTGCTGATATGCTGGATTCCTGTGGGAGTCTGCCTCACTTTCTGTCAGCTCACTTCATAGCTTTTGGACTAGACAACTCTGTCTCAGATTAAGGTCTGAATAGCACATCTGATCACAGAAATCATGCTGTACCTCAGGGTTTCCAGGTTCTCTTTAGAAAGTAGGAAACACTGCATGGTTGTAAACCTACAGACTTAGACCACAAGTTTCCTGTTATTAACTTGCCTAGAAACCCTATCAGCCATAACTAATGTAGGAACCACACACCTGGTAAGACCGGATTTCCAGGCAGAATGACATTAATTGGGTAGCAGTACCCTTGCAGCCAAACTTTTGACTGAATTAATTTCTCACCTACATTACTTCTTTGCTGTATATTTCTAGGTTCTGTCTAAGCAATGCTGCAAGTGTTCAGAGGTGGAAAACTTCAGCTATAGACTGTACTTTCTGTTATACTCATGGGCTCACTTACCTTAAGGCAAGCTAAAACACTCTGTCAGACCACCCCAGCTTATCTGATCTCGTCTGTAAGCAATGTCCCAGAAATAAATTCAAGGTGGTAAAGAAATTCGTGTTCTGTCCTGGAAGGTTCCTGAAGAGACTAACCATAAACACAGATCAGATCTGAAAAATGACTGAACTTATGGGGACTTGAAGGGGAAAATGGGAATCCAGTCTTATATCTCGTCGCTGTTGGAAGCATCAGAGTCTGTTCCAGCCACCACATGAGTGTCTGATTTTATTGCTAGCAATATCTGGTTTGATCTCCAGTATTTTAGCCAACTTGAAAGTCATTATAGATGCATTTAGATCTTTCTTTTTTTTTTTTTTTTTCCTAATCTTAAAAGAATATTTTTATATTGAAAATACAGAGTATAAATGGTATTGTATGATTTTTGTACAGCAGGAGTTTCTTTACACTGTAGAAACAGCAGTTAAACTAGTTAGATCAAAACCTAGAAACAGATGGCATATGAGTAAAGTAAACGAGATTTCCAACACCTGAGCTTACATATTAGTACTAGCTCAGATTCTTTTACATCCCAATTTTAAGTACAAATATGGCTGTAGGCCCTTTCACATGCATAAACTGTCTTTAAATGGTTTGTAGGGTTTTGTTATTAGGGTGGGGCCCCTTTTATTTACCAACTGGTTTTCTGTTAGCAAATGTTCAAGTATTTATTTAGGCAAACAATGCAGTTTGGGGATCATTCTTGCTGTTTTTTTCTGAGCACAGAGGTTTATTCAGTACATTTAACCTCACAACATCTCTGTGAGTTATGGAAACAGTTATATCTTCTTGGGGTTCTTTTTAATTCAGTTGTACAAATGAGAAATCAAGATCCTGAGTAATGCAAAAGACTAAATCCATAGTAGCATGTCTTTGTCACTCACAGCAGTTAGGCATCTGGCCATACATAAGCTGTATAGATAAGCATCTTACATATGTAGAATCTAAAATTACAACTTATAGTTGTGAATTATAAACCTACACAAGTTTCTATATTGTGACTGAAATCACAAAAACCACTAGTCTGGACATAAAGTTACCTGAGGCCCTGGTTAGCATAAACTACACTAGATACAACCCACTGAGGGCATGTGCCATCTCTTGTCCTTAAGCATCACATCCTGGCATCAGGGAAGTGCCAACAATGGATTGGCATAGATAGCCTGGAAGTGTTTCCTGAAGGTAAGTATTCAAGCTGTCCCTTTCAGTAATGGAGGAATGGTAGGCAGGAAGGCAAAAAAAAATTGGAAAGATTATATTTCTGTAGCAGAACGTAAATCCCTTCCTTGCTTCTGAGAAAATCATCTGTGTTCAGGTTCCTGCAAGCCTATATGTATTTATGGGTTTTTTAGCCAATGACTTCATAATTTAAAAATCTAGAAAAAATCTTGAGATCACAAAGAAAAATCTCATTCTTCTTCCTCTGAGAGTGTAAAGTAACAACTGGACAAAAGGATTTCTTTTACAGTTTTCTTTTATTACTTCCAAGAGTTTCAGTTCTTCACTGTATGATAGACTGGAAGGACAAAGCCTCCAGCTGTCTCACTATATTTTTGCCAAGTTATTAGAGTAGTCCTGCCGATGATCAAGGAACAAGATCAGACTCCCCTTAAACTGAAGTGGAGCAAACCCCTAGATATCAGATTCTTAAATGAGACTATTATATAGGATCTGGAGGCTTATTTTATCTTGAAAGTACCTGTAGCTTCTGTGATTTGTGTGAAGAAAATTGCTGCTGCTGTGAATTGCACATCTCTTCACTACTGCCTGGTTGCAGGAAATTTTGGTAGAGAAATGCCTACTCTGAGGGATTCTGAGGGATTTTGAATGGAGACAGTTGCCAGATTTTTCAATTAGATGATATCAGCCTTTCTAATTACTGAGAGAAGCCAAATGTTACCTAGTGAAACCAGTGCCTGCTAAGACTAACTGGGAATTTTAATGACCTATAATATTTGTCTTAGACTCTTCATTTTATAAGAGGAATCACAGGACTAGTCTTCTTGTTTGGCTGTATTAAAATACACTTGGTACATAGACAGAAAATGTCTATGGTTTGTGGGTTTTTTGTGTGGGTTTTTTTTTTTTCCTCATCCTTGGCTGAACAGTTTAAATATTATGAACTTAAGTGCATATAAATCTCTTTTGATATCTAATTCTCTCTCAATGAATAGAATAAAGTGAGGATGGAATAAGAAGATAAGTTAAAAGAAAATTAAGATTCATAGCAATGGTGAGTTTACTATGACCCTTGCCTTACTAGCAAGGAAGGCAACCATTCTTTTACTCTATCATTAAATATCTGTCTGGTACTTTTTCCTTTCCTTTTCCTCATATGACTTCACCATGTCTAACATTTTGTCAAAAAAGAACAACTTTTTTTCAGGAAAGCAAAACATCTACTAAGAAAGGAAAGACGTTTTTTGCCCTAGATGGTGACTAAATACTAGCAGAAAAACAATTCCAGGGTTAGGGAGGAAGAAGCAAAAGTGAAGTTCAAATGCTCTAACTCTAAAGATGGAAGAGGAGATGCAGAAAGAACTGCATTAAACAAAATTCCCAGGATGAAGGAGTCAAGAGGTGGGGGCTGCCTTATTGAATCTTCATTCTGCTCTCAGAGAAAACCAGTCTGGAACAGGAAATTCTGAAAGAGAGATGGTATTCCTCTACTATGAAAAAGAAACATTAATAGGTTGAGAAAGAGAGATCTCCACTGCCTTCCTTGAATGGAAACTGGAGAGGCCTGTATGAAGAAAAAAAATTGCTAGTTAAGTGATGTTTTATCCTGGACACTTAGCAGTATTTAATTAGCAAAGTTATAGGGGAAGTGTATCTCCCTTCTGTAGAGAATTTTCAAACCACTTTCTCCAGTTTTGTAGGTTGTAAAAGTGGAATGGATTTTCCGTCTCAGAACTTCCCATGCCAGACAGCATGGGAAGAAGAAGTTAAGGTAGAGAACTCCGTTTTGTGAGGGAAGCAGGAGGTGTAAATCACCAAATGCATATATCAGAACAGAGAGGGTCTTAACTGTAGATTTTTTGGAGAACAAGCTTCAAATTAAATTTATTTGAACCTTGTGTTAAGCAAAGTTATTATGAAATAATGTCAGATAAGCACTTAATTCTATTAGTATAGGGTTAGAAATAGTTCAGGTATGAGGGACTGTATGAATTGGGCATGTCAGAATTTATTCTATTGTGATACCTTTTTATTGATATATGGTTGGGAGTTGAATAAGAACATTAATAGTCAAAAATTATTCAGAAAAGAGAAAAAACACTTTAAAATAGTGTTTAGGCAAGCTGATAGTGAAGAAAAGTTTTAAATCCTCAAATGTAACTCCTGAACCAGTATATAAGCATATTATGTTGTTATTCACATTACTCTATCACTGCCAGTTACAGATTGGATACACAAACAGAATGATCCTATGAAAAAAATGCATATTCTAAACATTTAGATAAATGAGTTTACCATATATGATAGAAAAGATGAAACAGGCTTTTCACTTGTAGTGCAATTGACTTCCACTTGATCACTTTTGAACATCTGGAAAAGCTCATCCTGTGGTAACTGTCAGTTTTGCATAAATAAAAGATATTTTCATCTGAATTCCATTCAGATGCCTACAATAATAAAAACCAGGGATGGTCCAAGGCTGAAAGTGATTTTTTTTCTTTTCTGGGATATTGTATCACAAATCATGTTTTGGGTTTCTGGCCTTCCATTAGCTGCATGTTTCTGTGAATTGACTGAAGAGCTATTCACTGTAACATCTGTAGTCAGAGTTGAATTGTTTCCTCTGCTACTTTAATACTTCTGAAAAAAAAAAAAAAAAAAAAAAAAGAAAAAGTAAAAATTGCCTGTAGAAGTGTGTGCAGCGGTAGGCAGACATGTCAGCTTGGAAATGAGTTCCAAACCTTCAGAATGGTTTGTGTCTGACAAATACAAGAAGGCTATTTTGGCTTCATTTATTTTATTTGATTTTCTCTACCACACTTCATCCTCCTGTTCATGGTCTCTCTGAAAACATATATTTAAGTAAACCTTTATCAAGGATATTTCAAATCACAGTTTCTGTAAGGAATGTGTTAACATATTTATCAGTGCACTTACTGGTTCTTCTGTTTCATGGTTACCTGAAGTTCTGTAAATTGGCAAATGTACACTAGAAAAAGTTTCACATTTTCTGAGCAGTACCAGAATCTTCCAACAACTCCGCTGAAAGGGAATCCTGCTCTGCTTTTTCTCCTGCACTTCTTCATAGCCCATGTGCTTCAGCTGTAAATACCTAAGCCAGAAGCCTGACAATACGTGGTATTTTTAAGACATGTAGCCTCATTTACTTCAGTGCGGATGCTCACAATATTTTAATTTTCTTAATCTGCAACCATTGTGCTAGTCACCCTCATAGGCCCTCTAAAAGAAAATGTCTGTCATACATCTCACAATAGCACCATGTAGCCAGGTTATACTCCTAGAATAACAAAGCTTAATTAATCTGCTCACACTGTCCTTCCCAGAATCCATGCTGGTGCTACTATGTCATAGTCTTACCACTCTTTCACTGAATAACATGCAGTTTATGTAACCTTACTTTCCAATCTGGATTCAGTGTCTTTGCTTGGATAATTCACCTTTGACAGAAAGGATTTGCTAGTAGCAGCTGAAGACCTAGTGGCATACAGGCTCAAAGTGGTCATGATATTTTTCAAGGGAGGATTGATTTTATTAGGGTTTTTTAATGAGCTTTGTATCCATTGTATGCTCTTATTCTCCTTCTCAGTTTTGCCTAGAAGAGTTTTTAATACTCTTGCTTTGAATTTCCAATAATAAGCTAGTCCTGAAATATATTAATCTTACATACATAATTTTTACTCCTTTAAATTTCCCATTCGGTTTCATATAAAAGTCTCTAAGATTTCAGAGGTTTATTTCATAATGGGAATTTTGGGGTTCAGCAACATAAAGAAATATCTGGATTCTTCAGCCTTTCAAGGTCAGAAGCTATGATTTTAATAATTTTTTGACTAAGAGACATTTAAAACTGATTGCTCTGTGAATAGTCACTGCCCTGTGCTCCTTTCTGTACTGGAAAGCGAATTACTACTTGTGGTTGTTTCAATCAAAATATCAACTGTCTGCACAATTTGTTAATGCTCATTAAAAATCTTTGAAATTATGATGGAAAAGATGGATACAAGGTAACTGTAACGTCCCTCATTTATAAACACACAAAGTGACAGGAGTTCTACCCAGAACACAGGCCAGCCCCCAGCAATACTTTTACAAGTATATTGTTGCCAAAATGCTTGACAAATTTCCATTCTGCTCTTTAGATGTACTTCTCAGGACCTCAGATGTCTCTCCTGAGTAGATTAATAGTACCATAGTGAGAATGTATTATTTCTATGGAATTAGAAGCTCCACTAGCTTGCCTTTGATGGAAGATGCCAGTGACTCTCATCCAACTTACTGGAAGAATTCAGGCTTGTTTCTGTGTCAGTAATGCCATTAGCATTTCAAGTCGAAAGCCAAATTGATCTTTCGGTATTAACTGAGAGGGTGCAGAACTAAGCCACTTAGTGAGAAAGATATTTAAATTTGAAAGATATTAAATACATTTTACTTCAAAGCAGTCAACACTGCCTGTGTAAATAAAACTTCTGCAAAGTTTGTCTGAAACTAATAGGTCTCTAGCCACAAAACATTGGATTCAGATTCAAATAACACCAGGATCTATGTTAAATATGTATATGCAAAAAATAAAAGTCATTATTTACTCTCAAAAAAAGTGGACTGTCAGTGGGAAATTTTCTGTTAGTGAAAAGTAATTTACAGTGGTCACAGCTGTTTTAATGAATAGATATTTTAGGGTTTGTTCCCTGTCCTCCCCCCCCCCCCCCCCCCCTTTTTCATTACTTTGGAATATTTTCACCTGAAATTATAATAATTTTGTCTCTTTCTTAATACGTGTTATTACTTGTCTCTATTTTAGTATGTGTAAAATTATCTAGTTAACCTAAGATTTCCTCCCATTTCACTGAAAGGTATGGGAGACAAAGTCACTAGTTTTAGTTCTGGTCTTAATTGTTGAAAAAAATGGTAGTTAAGATTTTGACAGTCATCATGGAAAAGAAAATAGAGGCAAAACAACAATTTTGTTTTTCTGAAATTAATTTTAATATTTCAAATTAAAAGCATGCATTGGAAAAATGTGCATTAGGTATGTTCCACCTGCAAATAAGTAAATTTATGGAGCGAGTTGAATATTTTTTTCCACTCTGCTGTTCCAAAATACTTCTGTTTCATTCTCCTTTCCCTCTGTATAAGACTGTATTTTCTCCTTAGTTTGCAAATTACTGAAAGCAATCACTGCTTCCCTTCTATGTTTGTGCAGTGATCAGCATGATGGGGACATGTTTTCAATTGGTCCAAAGAGTACACTGTAAAAACCAAGTAGCTTGTTTTCCTTCTACCAGTGCTTTGAAAGACTCCACCAGCTCTAATAGATTTACTCCTGCATTGAGATAGTTGTTTAGCCACAACAGAATAAAAATATGAAGATCAAACATGATTAAAAGCTGCGTCCTGGTTTCAGCTGTGATAGAGTTAATTTTCTTTCTAGTAGCTGGCATAGTGCTGTGTTTTGGATTTAGGATGAGAAGAATGTTGATGACACACTGATGTTTTAGTTGTTACTAAGTAGTGCTTACACTAAGTCAAGGACTTTTCAGCTTCCCATGCTCTGCCAGGTGCACAGAAAGTGGGAGGGGGCACAGCCAGGGCAGCAGACCCAAACTGGCCAAAGGGCTACTCCATACCATATGACGTCATGCTCAGTATAGAAACTGGGCGGGGGGGTGGCCAGGGAGCAGCGATCGCTGTGCAGGGGCTGGCTGGGTGTCAGTCGGTGGGTGGTGAGCAATTGCATTGTCATCACTTGCTTTGTATATACTTATTGTTAATAATAATAATAATAAAAAATAATAAAAAATTTCAATTATGAAACTGTTCTTATCTCAACCCATGAGTTTTCTTACTTTTACTCTTTTGATTCTCTGGGAATCCCTGGGACAGGGGGAGTGAGCGAGTGGCTGCATGGTGCTTAATTGCTGGCTACGGTTAAGCCAGGACAAGCTGCTATAACTGTATATCATGTTGTATCATGTTGTATCATGTATATCATGGCAAGCACCAATGGCAGAGATTTTCCTGCATTGTTTACATTCTACTGTGTCAACAATTACCCTATATAACCTCAGTTCAAGTATAACATTGACAATTTTAATTGCTTTTATCTTTGAAAGGTCTGATGGCTATTTTTTAAAATCCTGGCACAACTTCACCTTTTTGGTACTGACTTCTTTAGGGCCAGAATTTTACCTTGTATGTGTATGCCTCTGCATGTGTAAATTAGTACCCTCATTCTTGAAATTCAGTGGTGTCTGGATGTTAAAATTTCAACAGTAGCACTAATATTGCTCCTTCCAATAATCCACTATTTTACTGAATGTAGGAACAAAAGTGCTCATTTAATTTTAAATGTCAAAATAATTAATCTGAAATTTGTAATTTGCTGTATTGTTAAAATGTTGATGAATATATAATTCCAACTTTTGTCGGAGTAAAAAGCTTGGTGTGGTCTTATATACTCAACTGCTATGAACTAATAGACTGTAAGTAACAAGGTTCAGTCAAACCTAATGGAATAAGAAAAACTGTGAAAGAGAAAATTAGTCCCACGGGTTCTCATGGTTCATCAAGCAAACTGGAATTAGAGAGGACTGCTAGTATAAGTGGCACATTTATCCATGTTGCAGGGGCCCCCATCCAGGCCAGAACATTGCCTTAAGGTCATAAGGTAAAACTATTGTAGAAATACAGTCTGGCTACTAACCTAAAAAAGGAAGTTATAACAACAAACAGACACAGGACCAAAGAGAGCCAGAGGCTAAGTACATAATTCCCTGGTTTTGCTGAATAAGAAATGCACAAATGCTAGCTTAAAATTCTTGCAAGTATATGCCCAGTTGCACGCATTTGTTTCCAGCCCAAGTTATCTTCCATCCTGCAGTAGAGACGGAAAGATAATTTGATAGTTATTCTAACCTCAGGCAAGGGTCTTGTGGGAGAGTAGTGGCTGACTTGTTCTCCAGCAATGTGTTGGGAATGACATTAGTGACAGTGAGTGGAAACATTTCTTAGCTGAAATAACTTGGACTGACTTCTGTTCTTACTGAGTATATTAATGGAAGTTACCTGAAACACACACTTAGGTAAAGACAGTTTAGCCTGTATCACTGGTATTCCATTGCCAGAACATATCATATCCTTACTTCTAATCCCTTTCTCTAAAGTGTGCATTTTCAGTCATCCACTACAATAGCACTCTTTTTTTTTTAAATACAGCTTTGTCTACTTTATACACATATGCAAATGTATTTTGTGCTACTTAGGGCATTTTTTTTATAATGTGAGACATTTGCAGATACATTCTTGCAACCCAAGTTTAAATTAATTTCCATTTTTTCAGTCTGATAGGTTACAATTCTAACACAAAGAAGTCAGTAGCATGACAAAGAGATGTTTTACTTGATTTCGCTTATGTGTTTGGGGAATTTTGTTTCATTTTGATTTGTTTGCTACTTGCTTCTTTGACTGTAGAGCTGATTCATGCTTATTAAGAGGGGAAATGAAAGGCAAAAAAACACTCAATGACCATTCTTGCCAATGATACATTATTTGATCCAAGTAAAACTATATACATGCCAGTGCTTCAACTGTCACTGACTTACTAAGAAATTTAATTTTCCTTTTATCTTCAGACATGGTAATATTTCTTTTCAAATAAATAATATGAAGTTACATCAATTTTCAGCTAAAACATAGTAATGGGATTCTGTGATCCTCCTTGCATTTAGAAAAGGTAATTTAGTACATTTTCTAGCTCAGTTTTTGTTGCTTTACAGCCTTATTAAAAAAGCTACAAGATCAAAATCCTTGCTGATATAACCATCACCAAAATTATTTATGTGCCCATCATTTCCAAATGGATTACTACAATATACTTTCTGCAGGGCTAAATGTAAGATGACTTGTAAGCTTCAGCTGGTGCAAGGAAAATTCACACCAAGTTCAGGCATCTCTCTGAAATGGATCCGTTAGCAGGATAGGCTCCCTAAATTGTTATTATAGCCTTTCAATAAGCAATTCAGAGACTAGTTTCCTGCACTTCAGCTCATTTTCCACAGCCTCCCACCAGGTAATGAGCTTTAGGTAACCTCCCTAGTAGGAGCTGCAGAGTTCAGTAGCTGGTGGCCTTTCTAATATTGCTTCTAGGTGTATTTTGCTAATACAGTTACTGGGTTAAATGCACTGAAGTCAAATCTTTCAGGCTGTTCCCCACTCTCATGGAATGGAATAGGAGGAGGACACACACAGTCACAGGGGAGGGGAGGTTGGAAAGGAGCCCTGGAAGTCACCTGCTCAGAGCAGCGCTAACCTCAAATTTAAACAAAATTGCTTGGGCCCTTGACCAACTTTTAAACATATCCAAGGATGAAGATTGGAAAACATCTCTGGGCAAGCTGTTCCAGTGCTTAACTCTCATTACAAAGTATTTCCTTCTGTTTAGTCAGAATTTCTCCTGCTCCAGCATGCAACAATTACCTCTTGTCCTTTCACAGCGTGCCTCAGAGACTCTGTCTTCTCAAAACACCTCCCTAGGTAGTTGAAGGCAGCCACTTGATCCCTCCCAGCTCTTTCTCCAGACTAAGAAAATCCACTTCCCTCAGCCTCTCCTTCTATGCCAGGTGCTCCAGACCCCCACTACCCTGGTGGCTCTGCACTGGACTCCTTCCAGTTTATTAGCAACTTTCCTCCATGGGGGAACCCAGAACTCAGCTCAGTACTCCAGGCATGGCCTCAGGAGAGCTGAACATGGAATAAACTTTTCCCTTAACGTGCTAGCTATGCTTGTCACATATCAGTGACAGGGCTGCAACATTAGACAAGAGTTTTGGAGCATGTAACCAGCTGGGCACTTTTGAGCTTGCACGGGGATGGCTTGTGGAGGAGGACTATAGGAGGACTATAGAGTCCATCCTCACCAGCATTTTATAAACCTTGCACAAGATACGTTTGCTCTTCTGTATTTTTTAAAAGTGATACACAGTGGTAGTAAAATAAGTTTAAGAGAACAATATCATGACATGTAAAAGGCTTCCATAGGTTCATTTTTAGGGTGCCTTTTTTTCCCAATTAACACTTAAATATATTACAGATGCCTAGAGGCTCTCACGGACCTTTAGCACAGCCCTTCATGGGGATTTCACTGTCTATACTCAAGCTCACACAAATGGACATGTGACAAATTGAGCTGAGCACTTAAATGCATGTGTAGGAGAAATTTAGAAGGTAACAATAGATGACAAGTGATATTTTTTTCTGTTTTCCAAAATATAACAAATAAATATTGTCGTCTTAGTATTATGTCGATGATGAATAACCCATACTGTTCTTTTTTTTGTAGAATATTGTTCTCTTCATCTTCTATTGATTATATGTGTATGTGTGTGCACACACACAAAGACAATAGTCTGCTGTAAAATTTCTATTGGTATAACCATCAGTTAAAATGTATTAATGCTACTACTGGCGCAGATTCTTATTGGGGCAATGCACGTCAAAGATGTTATCTTTTTGCAACTGTACAACATTTATTTCCAGTCAGTATCTGACTGGCTAACTGTATAGACATGTTTTGGCAAGTGGAATCATGGAGTGGGAGAGAAACTATGCATGAAACTGCAAATGGGTTGTATTTCAGTTTAGCTACGGATTAGAAGAGAGAAAGAGGAAGAGGCAGGGAGATGAGAGTGTGGAGTAAATTGTGTGAAATTACATAGCTCTGAAATTTGACAGGTCTCCAAGGTGCTTGGTAGACAGCCACAAGGCAGAAAACCTTTGGGAGCTTGAGGACAGCTATAAATGTAATCTAGACCAACAAGGGGAATAGAAACTAAATTTCTGTATTAAATCAGCCAACAGGAGCCAACTGTTTGTTTGGACTCTTAATTAAAAGTATCTTTAAATATTCAAAATATTCATGGAACACAGTATTTTATTTTTGAGTTTCCTAACTTTTTTCTAACATTTGCTGATCTGCTCACAGTTACAGTTATCATTCTGAATGAATCTTCAAATAATTTGTGTAACTAGGAAGGTTTCTCCATGACCAGCCATACTGGCATGGAATCAGTTCTACTATATGTAGATCTCAGTAATCACTCTTATTTATTTATTTAGGGTTATACTGACTATATATGAGGATATTAATTTTCTTTATTCCCATCCTTTTGGCTGCTGAACTGCATAAGAGGGATACAACCTTTCTTAAATCACAGAATTTGCACTAGCTTGTTCCAAGACTGGATTAACTTTGTTGAAGTCAAAATTGTCCTTTTCTTTTACATCTGTTCTTTATATAAGACTGTGTATGTAATTAGAAGAAAAAAAATCAGCATCACACAGTAATGAAAAGCTTGAAAAAGACATTTTTGTTCATTCTAGGATTCTTTTATTTCCCCCAAAAACGCTTACAGAAAGTGTCAATAAGTCAGTAAGTCTCAACTTACTGCATCCTTAAGTTTGTTTACTAAAAAAAAAAAAAAAATTGCATTCAGCTGTTCATCCCTGAAATGTAATACAATCTTGCATTAGATTTGACATGCAATGTAGCATTACATCTGTTACATAACACAGCATGACTGGCAGTGCTTGGCATAAGAGGTCAGAATTGTTAAATCAACCAGAGCTTTCATTAAAGAGCCTATTTCAGCAGAACTGGGTTGGGGGATCTGTTCTGAGTTTCTTTTCTGAAGGTTATGCTATCCAGAGGGAGATAAGAATTAGACAGCAGTGACATGAGTTTCTCTGAATAACCAAAAAGTATTTTGACAGAGGTGGTTTTTGACACCTATGGGCATATGAGGAACTGCCAGCACTGCAATTTAGAGCAGTCTAAACTCTTAGATTGTGTACTGTCCGTTTAAAATAATTTCTTGGAGTCAGCTTGCTGTATTCTACAATATACTGTTAAATGCAAGCTTTCACTTGAACAAAATATTTATTTCTTCTTTCTTTTGGAGAGGTAATGCTTTTAACCAAAGCTAACAGAAAACTGCCTCTGGGAAGACAGTCATGATGGACCTTTTTTATTTCTCTCTGGTCTAGCCCAGTAACTTTGATTTTTCCCTATGTAAAAAAAGTTAAGAATTCTAGTTTCTATTCTAATGAAACACTTTTTTTTTTTTTAATTTGAAAATCTATTGATCTTCCTTGAGGAGCTCATTTTAAGGAACAGATGAAGCCATATCTACCTCAAAGCTCTGGCTGACTCAGGGATCTGTCACAACAAACCAGTATTGTTTCCACATTTGTAAACATTACCAGTTTTCTTACTCTTGTAATAGTGAAAAGAAAAATCTACATGAATGCAATGATGAAATTGGTAGGTTAAATTCAGAAAGATATGCTTTCATTCTTGTGACTCCTTTGATTATTCTGAAATGCACAGACTGGGCAGGTTAGCCTTATTAGGTCTAGATTATTTATACAGGTATTTCTGATACTGCTCTTGCAATTTCATCATGGTAGTCTCGAGTTAAAACTACAGACATTTGATTACATTAATCTTTCAGGTGTAGCTTGCTTGATGGTAAAGGAGTGTTTTAATCTTTAAAGTGGCAGAGAAAATGTTGAAAATCTGGAAAATATACCAAAAGCTTGATTTGTTTATAAACTATAAAGATTTGATGGAAAGAATTTTCAGTTTCTGAATGAAGTTTTCAGAATCACAGTATGTTGCATGTTGGAATGTTTTGTTGATACTATGAAATTTTAAGCTTCTTGTTAAGTAGGCTTTTTGTTTCTAACTTTTCAGGAGCGTTACGAATAAAAAAAAAAGGGTGTACGAAAGTGTTTGGCATTTTTTTTTTTTTTTTTTCAGAGGGAATACTAGAGAAAGAATGACCATTCAAATTAATTAGTACATGAAATTCACTGTGTTACCAAGCACTTCACTGATTCTTTTTGCCACATCTTGAAGCCAGAATCAATAGCTATTATAATTTCCTAAGTGGAACGAAAAGAAAAGGTTTAGATTTCCAGAGGTACATAGAACAGTGAATACATGTTGAAAGAAAGGGATGATTTCTATCTTATTTCTTGGGGGTGGGAAGTTTAATCAACTATTTTTCTCAGCATTCACACTGCTGCAAACTTTCTTAGAAAGTTAAGTTTCTCCTTGTATCACAGTAAGATGACTAAACCTCTGAGAAGATCAGAATTTGAGAGACTACGTTTCATATCAACTACAATTTACACGGTTTCTCTTTCAGCACTGTGATATTATGAAGAACCTCCCTCTTCCGCTGATTTGTATAAAGGTTTTGGCATCTAGCTCCATCTGTGTATGCTACTAAGCAGAACAGACAAATAGGTCTTGCAGAGGGCCAAACTACTGAAAAGTAGGTGTTTAGCCCTGTTTTAAGTTCCTCATATTTCACATGAGTTGCAAGAATATAGGGAAGAAGAAGTTGTTGAACTGCAATCCTTACCCTTGTCAGCAAAGTTTAGAAGAGTTTCTTGCCAGTATAATTTAGTAGATTTGTAATAACGGTACTACTTTCCTGAACTTTTCTTCAGTGCCCTTGCTGAGCTATTGCGTCTTGCTGCTGTCGCAAGTCCTTGCTTGTCAGTCAAATTGCCTACCATAGTCTGGTATCACTATTTATAGTTGGAGTAGTATCTGGTACTTTGCATGAGGTATTACATTAGCACAAATTATTGCTAGCTAGTGGTGACATTCACCTTGGATATGCCACATCATGATGTCATTTGCTATCCAAAGTACATGCAGTCTGTCAGATGAAGTCAGTTAGCATCTGGTGATCCCAGAAAGATGGAAACTTCCAAACCCTAATAAACCAAATGAATCTCCAATCAAAATTTAAACTAAAGCAAATTCAGTTTGTTTCCTGACATTCTGAAAAGCTTGATTAATCCTTCATCTTTTGCACCATATTTTAAATTGCATATAAAAGCACTAAACACCATTTTCAATAAGAAATAAATATTTTAAAAGCACAACTTATGAGTGTATAAGCAAGTTAATGAAAAGTATATCAGTTTATGAACATCTAATACAGCATTGATTCTGTAGAAACTGCCATTGTGCATGTCTTTTATTCCCCAGGAAAGGTCCTGCTTCATTGCTCATCTTTCACTAATAAACTACCCCACTGCATGTGCCATTGCTTATAGTACTTTTTTATGACATTCTCATCCACTGTGTGAATTTTTTTAAAGTATGCATAAACATTTCCCAAAGTAAACTGAAGTAGCTTCTGATTTCTTTAGGGAGTAAGTATATACTAAATACCAGTTTGCAAGACACTTGCCTGAATAATAACTTACAAGAACACCAACTATTGAAATTGTGACTACAAAGAGATGAAGCTAAGCAAATTAACAATTGGAGACCTTGCACTAATACAGCTATATTGCTTCCAGTGTCTGACCTTTGTTGGTTATTTTTATGCTTTACTACATTAAATGGTGAAGTAATGTTTATATGTAAGTAACAGTATCATAGTATAGCCCTGAGTCTGGACTGAGTTGTTTTCTACTTTGTATATACATGCTTTATCCTATTCAAGGGTTTTCACTAGTTAAACTAATGCTCATATTAACAAAATGCTAAGACATGTGCACCATGGACCACTTTACATGCAATTCTAAGTCTGGAACTACTGCCTGTGGCCACTTTTGGGCTGTGTTATGTAAACCAGTAAAGCCAATGGAGTTAAAGTAGCGTTGGGCTGGTTTGTAGCAGAAGAGTGCAGGATGACAAGAAGTCCATTTTATCTGCATACTTTTTCAGTAGTAGTGCATTATTATTTGACAGTTTCCTTCTGAGTTTGCATGAAGTACTTGCTCTTTCTTTGGTTTCTGCTCAGGAGACAATTACCATTTTTAGATAAGAATAGTTTTATGATTCTGTAAAGTATGCAAGTATGCTTAGGATTAATTTTAATTTGTTTCTTGGACTTTTTTTATACTTTGTTTTGTTCCTTTAACAAAAAGAAAACCCAGAAAAGCAGAAAAGAAGGGGGGGGGGGGGGGGGGGGCAGGGAAAGAAACTAAGTGATAAGATGATTCCTCAAATGGAGGAACCTTTTTCAAAATGTTGCATTTACAATTCTGTGAGGACTGGTAAGACCAATGGTCTTTGGCCCACAGCACTTATTTGTCACTGAATTTAAAGCAGTCAGTAGTTGTAATTCTAATCCATTTTTCTTTGGTGTGCATGTTTTATTGTTAATTTTTCTGCAATATACTTTTTAGACATATTAGAGGAAACCATTTCAGTGCTTGCCTGATACTCTTGTGAATACAGTTCAGGAAATTTTCTCTTCAGTATTCATTAGGATTGAAATGGACAAATCCATCTTTGTAACAAGATCTGTGGATTTTTTTACAAATAGAAATGCCATCATGAAGATTATTGACAGCGGGGGTGTTCAACTTTTTAAACAAAATATTAATTCTCAAATACAAATTTTGCTTCAGCCTCTCCCTAGCCAGTATCAAGTATTGACAGACTTTGTCAGACTTTGAGATCCTAAACATTTTGGATAACATTTTCTTTCCTGTTATATTTTATTTTACTGCCTCTGTACTTTTAAGTTGTTGATGGAGTCAAAGAAAATATCTTGAAGTCCTATGAAAAAAGATAATTCATGCTACTTCTAGACACAAGAATAAATGATATCTCTGTACCAGTCACTAGCACTAATTAGTCTCCTTTCTTGAGAGCTTTAACAGAAAGACAGAAGAATGGACCTGGAGACCAAATTGCCCTTTTGTGACTTGAGGTGATTCTTCCATGTAAGAACTGAGATACAGGCCAGGATGGTGAGTAATCTTATGATGTGGATTGTACCTATTAAATAAAATATCTTTCCTACTGCAACTCTTAATCTGATATATTTTTTTAACTAGGATATAATTATTCAAATTGATTTTATATAGATTGATTTTGATTGCCTGGATCTACATTTCCTACTGAATCTGAAACATCCACCATAGAAATTATCTGGGTTTGGTTTTTTTTGTATTTTTGTTTGTTTGTTTGTTTGTTTTCTCTCCCAGGCAACACTGTACAATTCTGTATTCTTATAATACAATGCACATCTTTTCCCACTGTTACAGATTTCTAAGGAGCCCCAAACATTTACACCCGTTTCACAATGACAAACTTCAAAGATGCTTGGTTGTCTCTTCAATTTTCTCCTACTGTTTTCCTTTACTATAGTAACTTTTTCCCTAGTTACACATATCTAAGTAATTCTTCATTAGTATATTCAGCATGAAACTATTATTCCAAATTAAGGCTGACACAATGCTTCAAACAACAGATGAATAAACAATCAGCAGTTGGGACTTTTAGAAGGGATAAAAACCTGAAATCCCACTGTATCAGAAGTACAAACTTGTTGAGCTAGAGAAATGTGTGAAGTGCAATACAGTAATGAAACTGGATCCAAATGTTCCACCCAGTGGCTAGAAGATAAAATAAGTGTGCAAAAGCTTTCAAAGAGAAAGCATAAGAGGAAAGGGAGGAAGAGCCAGCAAGCTCTGTAGTGTTTAGTTTGCACTGGAGATGTGAAGCTGTTCTCTCTGCAGCTCTTGTACAGAGGTCTGAGGTATTTTCATATGGATTTGTACCATTGGGCATTACTGTTCAGTTCCTATAGCTCCTAAAACTTACCATTTTTTACCGTACAGGTAACAAGGATTTATAGACAGTGTCTTAGAAAGCTTTTCAAGATCTCAGAGATGCACTTTAGCTCTGATGCTATTATGATATGTTTCCAGATCCTCAGCTCTCACAGGAGCAAGTGGTTGAAGGATGATAACAATTTCACTGCCTTTACTTCCTCTCAAGATTTTTTGGCATCAAATGAATGCTCGTCTCACCCAGAAGCCCTGGTGGGGGCTGCCATCCCAAATAAGGTGGGAAAATGCCCTCAGCTATGCATCATCTTTGAAAAAATGTATTGTCTTTTTGACTGTAAACCTGGTTTATCAGTTTCACAATGCATCTGCTGTCCAAAGTTTTTAGCAATAGCACTGAGACTCTGTGTTAGGCAGAGCTTTGAAAAGAAAAAACTTTAGCTTTTGATCAACTCAGGAGGCCACAGAACTTCATAGTTTGGGTTTTTTTTAAAAAAAAAAAATGTTTTAACAGAACACAAAAATAATTATCTTGAGCAAGATAATTCTTTGAACAGGGAAAAGTTAAACCTTGTCATGAATAAATAAAAGACGAATGTCCAGGGCCCTGAAGGCATCAGTAGCCCTGACTGTCCCTGCTCAGTGCCCACAGCTCCTCCCACCCTGCCCACAGCCCAGGACCCCGTGTCAGCCCCCAGGGCCATCAGCCCCTGCCCCAGCGATGCCATAGCAGGTCCCGTCTCCAGCTCCCCACAGCCCTGCCCTGCCCGGCCACAGGCTCTGCTGAGCTGGGCCCACCTACGGGCCCATGTTCTGCCCCATCCTCGCCCCTTCCTGTCCCCAGGGAGGCGCCCGATGCCCAGGGGCTGGGGCTGCCCCGGTGCCCCCAGCTGCCCTGCTCCTGGCTGGGGGTGGGACAGGCCCTGGCTGCCAGACCCTGCCCTGACCCACCCAGGAGAGCCCCCAGCACTGCCAGCTCCTGGCTCCAGGGAGCCACCTGCCCCTGTGGTGCCCTGACAGATGAAAAGACAAGTAACAAAGATTTATATATCACAGTCTTAAAAGCAGAACACCACTACCAAACATGTGGGAAAACTTGGAATGGTATGTCTACGAAAGACCAATTATAAGAAAGAATTGATAAGCCGATCAGAAATGCAGTGCCCTGACACCATGAATGTATGAGAAAGATTTTGCTGTTCTCCAGTTATTTTTTCCTTTTGTCCAGTTTTGCTATTTAGTGAAGAAACTATCATTGGCTTCCTGAGTTACTCTTAAGTCTATGGCCCATTCTAGGTCACTAAGGAAATCTTTCTACCATCTCTAACCTCAGCACTGGATCTGCTCTCCATGTTGGGTGATCTTTCACTTCCTTAGAATCATAGAATCACAGAATTCTTTGGGTTGGAAGGGACCTTTAGAGGTCATCTAGCCCAACCCCCCTGCAGGGAGCAGGGACAGCTTTAACTACATCAGGTTGCACAGAGCCCCATCCAACCTGACCTTCTCTGGAGTTTCTGTCCCAGTTAGGTTCTACACGCCTTCCCAGGAGCATACTGCAGTGGAGGATGCTCCATTCTCCTCCAGTAACCCCCCACAAATTCCCTCTTCCCCCAGCCCTTCCAAATCTGACCCAGGGGGCTCATCCCAGGCTCATACATTTTTTTCTTCTTGAGGATCAGCATACTCTTTAAAAGTCCTGAACAGACTGTGCGGTAGATTGATACAATTCTACCATCTATTGCAAGGTGTTTGGCAAAAGGGATGTTACTTACTACCAGGTAAGTAACCCACCTGGAAGTGGGAACTATTTTTATACTTCTAACAAGCTCCTTTTCCTATGCCCCTAAATCACCAGCCCACTTTTCCTGGCCCAGTAGGTCTGAGTGTTGAGAATCCCCAGAGCTCCTTCCAAAAACCTGATTTCTAAACAGCCTGGGATTTGACAAATTGGGTGGTGAAATAGCCATCACTGCCACAGATATGCTGCATATTCCTGCATGATTCCCTTCTGTAACTTTCCTGATAGATGAAAAAAATTATGTTCTCCTGTATAGCATTTACACCTGAAGGAATGTAGTATTTACTATCCTACTTCCTATCTCTATCTCGTTATTGAAACAGCTATTTTATTACACTATTTACTGTCATGCCATTCTTAATTGAGATCTGGAGAGAAGCTTGCACCACCTACCCTCCTTCCCCCACCCCCATGCAGAGTACCTGTGAAGTAGCTACATTTGAGAAAAACTAAAACCAGGAAAATTATGTACATTAGGCAGAGGCTGAGCTTCAGTAAGCCAAATCAGGGGAAAAAAAGGTTTGCTTTTATATTTGTAACTGTGATTTATTTCTCAGTTTTCTGTCAGCTCCTACATCTGTAGTGCCAGCTTTCCTGTAAGACAAAGGCTTAGACACCTCTCTTCAGGTGGACAGCTTCAGCAATGATTCATTCCTATCTTTTCCATTTTCTTTCACTGTTTTCCCTCCTTATTTTCAAGGACTTGAACCTTCTCATCCAGGGTCTTGACTGAGCATGTACCTAAACCTTTTTATTACAGAATACATTGATCCTGAAATAAGCTATTGAATTTTGTATGTGGTGACGCTAGCTCAAAACTACTGTATGTAATAACATGACAAACAAGACAGGTCAGTTTTGTAAATGGGTGAAATTCAGGTCCCCTATCAGAGGTAAAAGCAAATGTTTAATGTGAAATGTTTACTACTGACTCGTAATCAGAGATTCCTTTTAAAGTTTTGAAGAATGATGATTCTAATTAATTTAAAGTTCTACTCCCCGACTATAAGGTAATGATGATGAAGCAGCTGTTTTTCTGTGCAGGAGGAAAGTTGATTCTGAAATCCCTATGAGGACAGAAAATTGGTGTGCTAAAAACCCCATGAGTCACTGCTGTCACAGGAGCCATATTGTGTAATATCTTTATGCATAAGATTATAGGAATTCCTAACTCCAAAAGCTGGAATTAATCCATTTATTCCAAAATTGAGTTTAATGAAATAGCTGTTCTTACACACAGAAAATCTCTCTTTAATGGTTCAAAGACACTGATCATATAATAAAGAGATTGGATGTAGTTACATTCATGGTATGAACATGACAGGCTAAATCCACTGGTAAATTCTATTACAATTGCCTAGCACATGGTTGTGCAGATGGTGCTCAAAAGCAGACCAGCTAGCTGGCAACTCCTTACTCTGTGCAAGAAAGGATGGGACAGTAGGAAGTAGAATCAGAACTTCCCATTTCTGTCATGAGTTTTTCAGGCAGGTCTACCTATTATTTCTCCCACTTAGATTTGGGCCCATCCTTTCCCTGGTCCTGCTCATGGAACAAAATTTTCCTAAATAATTTTGGCTATTATGTTAGTCATATGTTTTCCAGAGGTTCATCTAATGTGACTATTAAAAAAAACAAAACAAAACAAAAAAAAACAACCAAAAAACTCCAAAAAAACTCTTGTCTAAGAGAGAGAAAAGATGAAAAGGATATTTTAAGATGTTTTTGAATTGTTTTTCAATTACTATTACTCAATCAGATGTACTAGAAACTGAAAATTACATTGACAAGATGATCTTGCACTATCAATATATAAAACTGGGGGAGGAAGGGAGAAGTAATCAGAAGAAAACATGCACAAAATTGAAGTGACAATCTGATACTGTCAAAAGATCGTTATATTTGATATGGATCATTTGATGAGATACAGGCCAAATTCAGCCCTGGGGTAAACAGATGGAATGCACAGGGACTGGAAAAGTAACAGCAGATTCTTTTATTTCCTTCCTATTTTGCAGCAAGAAATAGGATGTGCACCGCAGCTACAGTTCTCTATAAAAGGCATGAAAAACAAGAAACTCATTTTGTCTCTGATAAAGGCTCAAGAAAACATGCAACTAACTGAAAATATTTCATTTTTTATTTAATCTTCTTATAATATCCAAGCAGAATTTATTTTCTAACCTAATGTTTTATTGTATAGTTTATTTTCCTGCCTGTTGCTATTACTGTTAGGGTATTTTAGTCTGTCTCTAAATGTTGCATTTGGAGTTCCTTAGTTTGTTTCCCACTTGTCCAGTAGAGATGCCTTGGAAAGAAGGCATGCATTTCTCATAAAATTTCTAGCAGGGTAATATGTTGAAAAGAGTTCATATCCCTTAATACAAGAAAAGAACGAGTTTCCAGTTGTCAAGAGCACAAAAATGTAGTGTAATGCATTAAAATAACACTGGCAAGTTCTTTCTTTCCTCTGCCCTTTTTCCCGACCTGTGACTGGTCCTCTGTAGCTCAGGTGCACATGAAAAACAATCTGGCTACATGCAACCATGTGAGGGAGGAGTGGTGTAAACTCACATGCTTCTTAATCAGCCCTATTATGTAGTGGAAGAATTGTGAAGCACCTGCACTGTGGTCACAGATTAAGAGAAACTAGAAAGCAAAAAGGCAAAGTAGATTTCCCTCCCAATGAGGATTATTCCCTGTTGCCCATTTATTAGTGATGTATCTGAATTAAAGTTCAATGTTCCAAAATACCTGATGAGTGCTGGTCTTCAATGAGGCCTCCACTGAGTAACCTCTGTTTTCAACAACATCCACCTTGAGTTTTAATCCAATCACCATCTATACATGTCATTTTACAGTTCTCAGTTTTGAGTTCCTGTGGAACAACAATTCATGGAATTGGCTCTACACATTTTTTCTGAATTAAAACAAATTTACAAGAGAATGTTTTAAATATCAGATTCCCTATCTGTTCTAGCAGAGCCTATAGGAATGGTATTTTGTTTAAGGAAATTTAAACTGTAAACCCCAGAAGGTCACTATATTTATTGGAATTCTTTTAGGATCAATTTCAGGGAAGAAAAAGTAATTTCAAACCTCACCCAGTAAAATAATAAACTACATAACTGCGCAATGTTTTGTTTGTACTGGCAGGAACATGTTATATATATGTGACATAGAGCTTAGGGAATCTGTAACTATGTGCAGCATTCTGTACACATAAACTTATTTTGTGCATAGTGAGTATAATAATTTCTACTTAAACCTCAGAATCAATAAGAAAACCTGTTTCTCAGGTCTTGCAAATTTATGCAAAAATCAAATTTTGTTTCTTGAATTATTTGGGGAAGATTTCTATAGACAAACTTTTGCTACATATGAAATTGCGACAATTATGTACATCTTGCATATAACTTCACCAGATATAATCTGTAGGGTTCATGTATTATGTTTTTTCCGCATATTCTACTTAAAATCCTTTGTTGTATGACATAGGTGAGGATACAGCATGGAAGGTGTTTTAGATTATGTCTACCAAAACATATTCATGCTCGGGTAGCTATTATAAACTGTCTATGGCCTATCCCCCTTAACTTCTTCAGGACTTCTTAGTTCAAAACACAGGTACCCAGGAAAATAAGACATCTCTTAGATGGCTTAAACTAAAGCTATTTTAGGTAAAGGTCTTTTTTTTTTTTTTTTTTTTTTTAAATAAGTATCAGCCAATATTTACTCTGTGAAGTATCACCTTGTTTCTCAGTATTCACCCACTCCTATTACCTCACTTTTCTCCAAGTTCTTCAGACCAAATTCAGCCTAAATTCCTACAAAATCAGTGTGCTTGCTCAGTGGTGAGACCCATGTATATCTCAAAGCATTCAGAGAACAGTCCAGAAGACCTAAATAAGGCCATGAAGTAGAACCTGCCCTAACGCAAGCAAACAGGAAGCAGCAACAAGGTCTTAAACAGAATTTATGTTCTTGATTATAGTATTTCCTTCCTTTTTGCTGGTTTTGCCAGCCAAGTTTCTTAATGTTGTTTTCTGAATTGAGGCTATCACTGATTATTGCTTTCATGAACACAGAGGACAGTATGAATTTGCCAGAGGTAAATAGAAAAGAAGAATCTTGTACCTTCCTACCCAGGAAGGCATGGTATTTGAGCAGAATGGCTTCTTCTGTCATTTGTCAGCTGAACTGACAGAACCACAGGGGCAGTGAGATTGCTAGCAATGATTGTTTTGATAAAAACAATATTTTGGATCTGTTTTTAATTGTAATAAGGATACAAATTACTTCTTAGCTCAAACATCTATAGATATATATTTTATTAGTCTTAGTATACAAGAATTTGCTCACATAATTTTCCAGAAAATATAACCTGGACTTTGTGGAAAACTTTCATGATATAAATAATTCTATTTAATTTTAGCCATGTCAAATATAGGTTTATAAATCCAAGAAAGTCATTGACATTCCCACTATTATTGAGAAAGAGAGAGAAAAATGCCTCCAAATGGTTATTATGGACATGGTTTCCATAACTTTGAGGGCTGTGGTGAAACTGACAGTCCTGTAATTCGCTAGGTACTCCTTGTCAGTTCAGAGATGAGCATAACACAGCAATATCTGCCTTCCTCAAAGAGCTGGAGTCTGTGTGGTCCCATCCTAGCCCCCTGCTGCTGCTAACAATTCTATGATTCTATGATTCTATAGTATCTGCTTTCTTTTAGGCATCAGATACACAATCACTCAGTCACCACAACATTGAAGGATAATAAAGCAGCTTTGTAAAGACATCAGCCACCTCTCTGAGCATCATAGATGCATCTCAGAGACTTGTTTAAGTCCAGTTTTCTTTAGTGCTCCTTAACTTGATCTTCCTCTATTCTGCTACTAGACACAAAGACTTGGGAGGGCTGGGAGCTGATCTCACCAGTGAAAAACAAGGCAAAAAACACATTGTGTATCACAGTCTTTTCTATGTGCTTTTTTTCACAAGGTCTGCCTGCTCATTTAGTAGAAAGATGATGTTTTTCCCTGTCCTGGTTTCAGCTGGGATACAGTTGATTTTCTTCCTAGCAGCTGGCATAGTGCTGTGTTTTGGATTTAGGATGAGAAGAACGTTGATAACACACTGATGTTTTAGTTGTTGCTAAGCAGTGTTTACACTAGTCAAGGACTTTTTCAGCTTCCCATGCTCTGCCAGGTGCACAAGAAACTGGGAGGGGGCACAGCCAGAAGAGTTGATCCAAACTGACCAAAGGGCTATTCCATACCGTATGATGTCATGCTCAGTATAGAAACTGGAGGGGGGTTGGCTGGGGAGCAGCGATCGCTGCTCGGGAGCTGTCTGGGTATTGGTCGGTGGGTGGTGAGCAATTACATTGTGCATCACTTGCTTTGTGTATTATTATTAGTATTATATTGTTATTATTATTACTACTACTACTGTTTTTCTTTATTTAATTTCAATTATTAAACTGTTCTTATCTTAACCCACAAGTTTTCCCACTTTTGCTCTTCTGATTCTCTCCCTTATCCTACTGGGGCAGTAGGAGTGAGCAAGTGGCTGCATGGTGCTTCGTTGCTGGCTGGGGTTAAACCACAACAGTCCTCTTTGGTGCCCAACATGGGGCACGAAAGGTTTGAGATAATAACCGAGTAACTGGAGTGTATTAAGGAGTCTGTTAACAGTTGCCGGTCACAATATTGATTCATCTGTTCTTGATCTTAGTTCATCTGATCTGCACCATGCTCCTTTTTTTTCTGTACAAGTTAAAAAATTGGTGTTGGTTTTTGCAGTTTGCTGTGCTCTGCAGTGATTAGTGACGTTTTGCCTGGGAGATTGGTTATTAAAACACAGCCTTACCATTTACCATGGACTGATCCAGACTGCACTGGAACAGGCTGAAGCTCCAGAACATCTGTGATATATTGATGATATCATCATGTGGGGCAACGCAGCAGAGGAAGTTTTTGAGAAAGGGAAGAAAATAGTCCAAATCCTTCTGAAAGCCGGTTTTGCCATAAAACAAAGTAAGATCAAGGGACCTGCACAGGAGATCCAGTTCTTAGGACTAGAATGGCACGATGGATGTCGTCAGATCCCAATGGATGTTATCAACAAAATAACAGCCATGTCTCCACCAACCACCTAAAAGGAAACACAAGCCTTCTTGGGCATTGTCAGTTTTTGGAGAATGCATATTCCAAATTACAGTCTGATTGTAAGCCCTCTTTCTCAACTGACCCAGAAGAGTGATTTCAAAAGGGGTCCTGAGCAATGATAAGCCTTTGAACAAATTAAATGGGAGATAGTTCATGCAGTAGCCCTTGGGCCAGCCCGGACAGGGCAAGATGTAAAGAATGTGCTCTACACCGCAGCCGGGGAGATGGCCCTACCTGGAGCCTCTGGCAGAAAGCACCAGGGGAAACTCGAGGTTGACCCCTAGGGTTTTGGAGTGGGGGATACAGAGTATACGAGGCCCACTATAATTCAACTGAAAAAGAGATATTGGCAGCATATGAAGGGTTTCAAGCTGCTTTGGAAGTGGTTGGTACTGAAGCACAGCTCCTGCTGGCAGCCTGACTGCTGGTGCTGGGCTGGATGTTCAAAGGTAGGGTCCCCTCTACACATCATGCAACTGATGCTACGTGGAGTAAGTGGGCCGCAGTGATCACACAATGAGCTTGAATAAGTGTCCTGGTTTCAGCTGGGATAGAGTTAGTTTTCTTCCTAGTAGCAGGCATAGTGCTGTGTTTTGGATTTAGTAGCAGAAGAATGTTGATAACACACTCATGTTTTTAGTTGTTGCTGAGTACTGGTCATGCTAGTCAATGACTTTTCAGCTTCCCATGCTCTGCCAGGTGCACAAGAAACTGGGAGGGGGCACAGCCAGAAGAGTTGATCCAAACTGCCCAAAGAGCTATTCCATACCATATGACGTCATGCTCAGTATAGAAACTGGGGGGGTTGGCCAGGGAGCAGCGATTGCTGCTCGGGAACTGTCTGGGTATCGGTCAGCAGGTGGTGAGCAATTACATTGTGCATCACTTGCTTCGTGTATCATTATTATTATTATCATTATTATACTGTTACTATTATCATTACTATTTCACTTTATTTCAATTATTAAACTGTTCTTATCTCACCCCAGGAGTGTTTCTCACTCTTACTCCTCCAATTCTGTCCCCCATCCCATCGGGGTAGGGGGACTGAGTGAGCAGCTGCGTGGTGCTTCGTTGCTGGCTGGGGCTAAACCACGACAATAAGAAACCCCAGTCACCCAAGAATCTCAGAAGTGATCATGGACTGGCCAGAAGGCAAAGATTTCAGAATATGGCCAGAGGTAGAGATGATGCATGCTGGAGAGGCCCCACTGTATAATAAACTAGTAGAAAATGAGAAGCAGTATGCCCTGTTCATTGATGGATCCCGTTGTATCATAGGAAAGCAAGAGAGATGGAAAGCTGCTGTATGGAGTCCTATACAGCAAGTCACAGAAACTGCTGAAGGAGAAGTCAGTTTGCAGAGGTGAAAGCCATCCAGCTGGCTTTACATATTGCTGAATGAGAAAAGTGGCCAGTAGTTTATCTCTGTACTGACTCATGGATGGTGGCAAATGCCTTGTGGGGGTGGTTGCAGCAATGGAAGCAGAGCAACTGGCAGCGCAGAGGCAAACCCATCTGGGCTGCCACATTGTGGAAAGATATTGCTGCCTGGGTACAGAACCTGGTTGTAAAAGTACGTCACGTAGATGTTCACGTACCCAGGAGTCAGGCCACTGAAGAACATCAAAACCACCAGCAGGTGGATCAGGCTGCTAAGATTGAAGTGGCTCAGGTGGATCTGGACTGGCAACATAAGGGTGAATTTTGTATAGCTCAGTAGGCCCATGATACCTCAGGCCATCAAGGAAGAGATGCAACATATAGATGGGCTCATGATCAAGGTGTGGACTTAACTATGGACAGTATTGCACAGGTTATTCATGAGTGTGAAACATGCAGTGCAATCAAGCAACCCAAGCGGTTCAAGCCTCTCTGGTATGGAGGACAACGGCTGAAATATAAATATGGGGAGGCCTGGCAGATGGATTATATCACACTCCCACAAACCTGCCAAGGCAAGCGCTATGTGCTTACAATGGTGGAAGCAACCACCGGTTGGCTGGAAACATAATCCCGTGCCCCATGCCACCACCTGGAACACTATCCTGGGCCTTGAAAAGCAAGTCCTGTGGTGACATGGCACCCCAGAAAGAACCGAGTCAGACAACGGGACTCATTTCCGAAACAACCTCATAGACACCTGGGCCAAAGAGCATGGCACTGAGTGGGTGTATCACATCCCCTATCATACACTAGCCTCCGGGAAAATCGAATTATACAATGGACTGTTAAAGACCACACTGAGAGCAATGGGTGGCGGGACATTCAAACATTGGGATACACACTTAGCAAAAGCCACAACACTAGGGGATCTGCCAATTGAGCTGGCCCTGCCCAATCAAAACTTTTACGTACTGCAGAAGGGGATAAAGTCCCTGTAGTGCACATAAAAATTATGCTGGGGAAGACAGTCTGGGTTACTTCCCCCTCTGGCAAGGGCAAACCCATCCGTGGGATTGCTTTTGCTCAAGGACCTGGGTGCACTTGGTGGGTAATGCGAAAGGACGGAGAAGCCCGATGTGTACCTCAATATTTCCTTGGTTTTCTTCTGTTGCTGGTGTATTCATAGAAGACAATCTTGTTGTCCTTTCTATCCTAATGTCATCCCTTTGTACCTTGACAGTGCTTTTTTATTCCTCCTTGGAAGCGACTTCCCAGTACCATCTTCTGTACACTTCTTTCTGGCATTTAGTTTCATGTTATGGAGATCAAAGCTTCCGTAGAGCTTATGGCTTGAGTGGGTGGATATTTCTTCTTTTGGTTTGCAGGAGTAAGTCATACCAACATCACAGCAATTTTCTTCCAAAAGGATTCTATTGATCTATTTCTGATTAATACACAAGTAAAGAGTTAGAGAACGTTAGCTATTTTAATGTTGATGTTATTATAAGAAAAGTTAAATATTCGTGAACTGGTGGATAATTTTGTTTCTAATGTGCTATGTTAGGCCTGACTTGCCATTATATCTACACTTCGGATGTTTTAGTTAGTGGCACAAGGAGCTATTTTTACACAAGCAATCAGTCAAAACTTCCTTGTCTTTCTAAGTTAGATGAATTTACATATGCACTAATCTAATAAATGTCCAAAGAATCAGCAGCATTTTAATTTTTTCTGCAGTAAGACATTTCATGAAAGCAGCATCTGAAGTCTTGGTCTTGAATTAGATATCTTTTTTGCTTTCAAAGGGTGTTGACTACAGTGTATTGTATGTTTCAGCAATGAAGTGTAAAATCTTAGCATGTTGCATGATAAGATTGTTTTCTTTTTTGGAATTATCCTTAGGTCACATTTCATGGAAAAAATACTTTACTCTGAATCCTACCAGGATTCCTGTGTAGGAGGTGCTGGGAAGCTTGAAAATGTTTCCATAGATACAAAGCAAAGCCATAGCAGCAGCATTCAGCCAGGCCATACAAGGCCATACAAGCATTGAGATGTTTTTCTTAACTAGCAATGGGCTGTAGAATTCTACCAAAATGTCTTTTGTCCAGTCCTTTTTTCCACAGAATATACCCATTGGTGAAAATTGGCACAGTTCCACTGGTATCAATGGAGTCACTTGAGCTTATAAACTTTAATGATGCTTCTAGATAATACTGTAAGGTAAGAGAATGCACCTACCTAAGCTCATATCCAGCCACTCTGCCAAACTTTTTTTAGTTATCCACAATGTGTTTTCTGTAAAAACATTTTGGCATTATGGATGACTGAGTGTAATAACATTCATATTTAGTATAAAGTTATTTGCAGCAAAGAAAGTGAGAATAAATGTGAAGTTAGAACAACTTATTTTTATGGAACAACTCTAGTTTTTCCCTTATTTTCTCTGTGTTCTGCTCTTGCTGCAAACAGTTTCACTAAGCTCCCTTTTTTCCTGTTTTATTTTCATAGAATCATAGAATCATAGAATCGTTTAGGTTGGAAAAGACCTTTAAGATCATCCAGTCCAACCATTAACCTACACTACCAAATCCACACTAAACCAATCAAGGGTAGACCAGACTAAACCATGTCCCAAAGTGCAACATCTACCTGTCTTTTGAACACTTCCAGGGATGGGGACTCCACCACCTCTCTGGGCAGCCTGTTCCAATGCTTGACTACCCTTGCCGTGAAGAAATTTCTCCTAATTTCCAGCCTAAACCTCCCCTGGCACAGCTTAAGCCCATTTCCTCTCATCCTATCGCCAACTACTTGGGAGAAGACACCAACACCCACCTCACTACAACCTCCTTTCAGGGAGTTGTAGAGAGCGATAAGGTCTCCCCTCAGCCTCCTCTTCTCCAGGCTAAACAACCCCGGTTCCCTCAGCTGCTCCTCATAAGGCCTGTGCTCCACACCCTTCACCAGCTTCGTTGCCCTTCTCTGAACACACTCCAGCACCTCAATGTCTTTCTTGTATTGAGGGGCCCAAAACTGGACACAGTATTCCAGGTGCAGCCTCACCAGTGCTGAGTACAGGGGAACAATCACCTCCCTGCTCCTGCTGGCCACACTATTCCTGATGCAGGCCAGGATGCTATTAGCCTTCTTGGCCACCTGGGCACACTGCTGGCTCATGTTCAGCCGGCTGTCGACCAGCACCCCCAGGTCCTGTTCGGCCAGGCAGCTTTCCAGCCACTCTTCCCCAAGCCTGTAGTGTTGCATGGGGTTGTTATGCCCGAAGTGCAGGACCCAGCACTTGGCCTTGTTAAACCTCATACAGCTGGCCTCAGCCCATCGGTCCAGCCTGTCCAGGTCCCTCTGCAGGGCCATCCTACCCTCCAGCAGATCGACACTCCCACCCAGTTTGGTGTCGTCTGCAAACTTACTGAGGGTGCACTCAATCCCCTCATCCAGATCATCGATAAAGATATTAAACAAGGCTGGTCCCAAAACAGAGCCCTAGGGAACACCACTCGTGACAGGCTGCCAACTGGACTTAACTCCATTCACCACTACTCTCTGGGCTCGGCCACCCAACCAGTTTTTTACCCAGCGAAGACTACGCCTGTCCAAGCCATGAGCTGCCAGCTTCCCAAGGAGAATACTGTGGGAGACGGTGTCAAAAGCTTTGCTAAAGTCTAGTTAAATGATATCCACAGCCTTTCATCTACCAGGCAGGTCACCAGGTCATAAAAGGAGATCAGGTTGGTCAAGCAGGACCTTCCTTTCATGAACCCATGCTGGCTGGGCCTGATCCCCTGGTTGACCTGCACTTGCCTGTTGAGTTCACTCAAGATGAACCTCTCCATAATTTTCCCCGGCACCGAGGTCAGGCTGACAGGCCTGTAGTTCCCCAGGTCCTCCTTCTGGCCCTTCTTGTAGATGGGCGTCACATTGGCGAGCCTCCATTCATCAGGGACCTCCCCTGTTAACCAGGACTGCTGATAGATGATGGAGAGTGGCTTGGCAAGCTCCTCCGCCAGCTCCCTCAGTACTCTCGGGTGGATCCCATCTGGCCCCATAGACTTGTGAGTGTCCAGGTGGCATAGCAGGTCATTAACTGCTTCCTCCTGGACTATGAGGGCTCCATTCTGCTCCCCATCTCTATCCTCTAGCTCAGGGGCCTGAGTACCCTGGGGATGACCGGTCTGTTAAACACAGAGGCAAAGAAGGCGTACCTCAGCCTTCTCCTTGTCCTCGGTGACAATGTTCCCCCCCACATCCGAACTGTTTACTAGTTTTCCACTGCCTGTGTATATCTTTCACATACTCTTGCTACCCTTTCTTTATCTGTATGTAATTTATAAATAGATTGCAGACTATTCCCTTTACCTCTAGTATGTCCCTTTGAAGACCATAGGGACCTCTCTGAAATGAAATACAAAGACTTGATATTAAAGTTCATAATTGTTGTTGTTATTGAGCAGCTCTGCACTTCAGATATAGGCAAAAAGAAGTGTCTTATATTCTGAGCTCTTCTCCCAGAATTCATTGATCTCAAGATAAAATGGATAAATGTGATGGGCCCTGGCTGCCAGCCCCTGATGCTCCTGGTGCCTGGCCCCAGGGAGCTGCTGCTCCCTTGACAGTATTGTTATCTGACCACGCCTGAAGAAAGAATGTGCTCTTGTTTCCATTTTACAAGTGAGGGGTGGAGTAACACCTAAGGTCAAGTTTCTGAAGATATTTACAAATATTGAAATTCCACTTAAAGTTGCTGAGAATCATAGAATCATAGAATGCTTTGGGTTGGAAGGGACCTTTAGAGGTCATCTAGCCCAACCACCCTGCAGGGAGCAGGGACAGCAATATCAGGTTGCTCAGAGCCCCATCCAACCTGACCTTGAACGTTTCTAGGGATGGGGCCTCCGCTACCTCTCTGGGCAACCTGTTCCAGTGCTTCACCACCCTCATTGTAAAAAATTTCTTTCTAATGTCTAGTCTAAATCTATTCATCTGTAATTTAAATCCATTACTCCTTGTCCTATCACAACAGGCCTTGTTAAAAAGATTCTCCCCATCTTTCCTGTAGGCCCCCTTTAAGTATTGAAAGGCTGCAATAAGGTCTCCTCGCAGCCTTCTCTTCTCCAGGCTGAACAACCCCAACTCTCTCAGCCTGGCCTTGTAGGAAAGGTGCTCCAGCCCTCAGATCATTTTTGTGGCCCTCTTCTGGACCCGCTCCAGCAGGTCCATGTCCTTCTTGTGCTGAGGGCCCCAGAGCTGGACACAGTACTCCAGGGGAGGTCTCACCAGAGTAGAGTAGAGAGGCAGAATCACCTCCCCTGACCTGCTGGCCACGCTTCTTTTGATGCAGCTCAGGATACAGTTGGCTTTCTGGGCTGCAAGTGCACACTGTTGACTCATGTCCAGCTTTTCATCTACCAGTACCCCAAAGTCCTTCTCCGCAGGGCTGCTCTCAATCCCTTCATCCCCCAACCTGTACTGACATCGGGGGTTGCCCTGTCCCAGGTGCAGGACCTTGCACTTGGCCTTGTTGAACCTCATGAGGTTCACACAGGCCCACCTCTCCAGCTTGTCCAGGTCCTTTTGGATTACATCTTGTCCTTCTGGTGTGTCAACCACACCACTCAGCTTGGTGTCATCTGCAAACTTGCTGAGGGTGCACTTGATCCCACTGTCTATGTCATTGATGAAGATGTTAAACAATACTTGTCACAGTATGGACCCCTGAGGGACTCCACTTGTCACTGGTCTCCATGTGGACATCGAGCCATTGACCATGACCCTCTGGATGCGACCATCCAGCCAATTCCTTATCCACCAAACAGTCCACCCATCAAACCCATATCTCTCCAATTTAGAGAGAAGGATGTTGTGGGGGAGTGTGTCGAACGCTTTACAGAAATCCAAGTAGATGACATCCATTGCTTTTCCCTTGTCCACTGGTGCAGTCACTCCTTCATAGAAAGTCACTAGGTTGGTCAGGCAGGACTTGCCCTTGGTGAAGCCATGCTGGCTGTCTCAAATCACCTCCCTGTCCTCCATGTGCTTGAGCATAGCTTCTAGGAGGATCTGCTCCATGATCTTCCCATGCACAGAGGTGAGGCTGACAAGTCGGTAGTTCCCAGGGTCCCCTTTTCTTCCCTTTTTAAAAATGGGCACAACATTCCCCTTTTTCCAGTCAGCAGGGACTTCACCTGACTGCCATGACTTTTCAAATATCATGGAGAGTGGCTTGGCAACTACATCAGCCAATTCTCTCAGGACTCTGGAATGCATCTCATCAGGTCCCATAGACTTGTGTACCTTGAGGTTCCTCAGGTGGTCTTGAACCTGATCTTCCCTTACAGTGGGAGGGGCTTTACCCCCCTGGTCCCCATCTTTTGGTCCATCGACTCGGGACGGGTGAGGAGAGAGGTTGCCGGTGAAGACTGAGGAAAAAAAGTTGTTGAGTACATCAGCTTTCTCTTCGTCTGTTGATACAAAGTCGCCATTCTTGTTCATCAGGGGGAGTACGCTTTCTTTAACCTTCCTTTCCTGGTTGACATACCTGTAGAAGACCTTCTTGTTATTCTTTACATCCCTTGCCAAATTCAGCTCCAGCTGCACCTTGGCCTTCCTGACCCCCTCCCTGCACAACCAGACAGCTTCCCTGTACTCTTCCCAGGACACCTGTCCCTGCTTCCACTGCCTGTGCAGTTCCCTCTTGCTCTTTAGTTTGACCATCAGGTCTCGAGTCAGCCATGGTGGTCTCTTCCCTTCCCTGCCTGATTTCTTACACTTGGGGACTAAGAGCTCTTGTGTTCTATGGAAGGTGTCCTTAAAGATCTGCGAACTCTGTTCTGTTCTCCTGTCCCTGAGGACAGTCTCCCAGGGGGTCTTTCTGACTAACTCCTTGAAGAGCTGGAAGTTTGCTTTCTAAAATGTAGGGTCCTGACTGTATTCCTTGCTTTTCCCATGTCCCTCAGGAGCGTGAACTCCACCAATGCATGATCACTGCAGCCCAGGCTGCTTCCAGTCTTGACATCACCAATGAGCTCAGTTGCATTGGTGACCATCAGGTCCAGTATCGTGTCCCCTCGGGTAGGGGTGTCTATTACCTGGCTTAGGAAATTATCATGAAAGAATCATGAAAGCTTCCTTCAGAGCAGGTTCAAGAGTGGGTTGGTTTGTTTGGTTGGTTTGGTTTTAATTTTTTCCTGTTATTTCTAAAATTGCAAAGTTCTTTCCTGCCAAAGTTTTAAAGTGATCTCCATTCTGTTTGTAATACTCTTGAATTGAGCAGGTTCTTCTCATTCAACCTTTGGCACCTGTTGACACAAAGAAGGAGCAGTTTGCTCCTGCCTATGTCTTTAGCTCTGTCTCTGCCTTTTGTGGCACACTTTGCTCCTATAACCCGCATGAGAATACATGAAATTCTGAAACTGTCAACAGACAAAAGTAATCTTTTTCTTCAAATATGCCAGTAGTTTATCTCAGTAGTGATCATAACCTTACACCTTCTGCCTATCTAAATTTAAATACACACCTAAAGATAAAGGGTCCTGAAAGGAAGGAGGCTACAAGGTGCTGATGATGTTTTCTGCAGAATTTTCAAAAGAGGACAGAAAATGATTGGAAATCGCTACAGGTAGAGTTCAGTAAATTAAAGAACTCTTACTATTAATTTTTTTTTTTTTCTTTTTCATAGTTTCTTTTGGAAGTCTCTTATGGTTCCTTGTGGGTAGTTCTCATCATACAAATGGCATTTGTTTTCCCCATTAGTTATTTCAGTAAAGATGTTTTATGGAGTTGTTTCAACCTGTTTTTCCATGTAGTTGTCATAGGGATCGAACTGAATGTGTGTAACATCTCCTGAATAGAGTATCAACATCTCACTTTTAGATAGAAGGACAATGACAGAAAAGACTTCGTTTATGTGTTTTAAACTCTTTTGTCTAACATCTGCAGTCATGTAAATACTAATGGGTTAAACGGTGGGCTAAAATGCCATCAGCTTGAAATAGGGATGAGTGGGTAAATATGGCAGTGTTACCTGATTCCACATGGCCTATAGCTTTCAATTTAAAATTGGCAAAACAATTGTGAACATTAAAAAGGTGCATTAACATGTGCCCCTAGCTAAGTTACATTAAAAACCCTATTTAGTCCTTCCTGATGAAAAGATTCACCAGCCACTGAGTTAGCTTGATATCATCCTGGATTTAACCTTCCTACCACACCTGTAAAGCAAGATACAAGGGAGGGGTTGGAAGAGAAAAACACCATCTAACTGAAATTGTAGTTTTGAGAAAAAGGTGTGCTAATAACAAGAATTTTTCCCTAGGGGTGGTTAAGAGTTCATGTGTATAAAGATGTCACTCTTTTGAAGTTTTTCATTCCAGAGTATGAAGTAAATGAAAAAGAGCAGTAGAGCACAGCAAGATAAAAACATGGGCCAGTGATCAGAAAGTTGATTACAGTGTCAATAATGGTGTATTCAGTAATTTTTGCTGCCCAATGTCTTCAGTACATATAAAAAAAAAATGAAGAGAAAAAAATAAGCATGGAACAATACACATTGTTTATTTTGCAAAGAGTGTGTCATAATCAACATGCTCTAATGTTTACGTGTCAGTGCATATTTGCTGTATAGCTTTACCTCAGGAGCTCTCTGCCCGGGTTCTGTCTAGTCAGACAATACTGCCAATATATAAAGTGCAAAGAAAGACGAAAACCAGGATTATATGGGCAAAATACATGCACAGTGATTTTTATATTGATTAACTTATTGTTACTGGCTTCTGAAGTAAAACAGCTGAGCTGAAATATTTATAGTATGGTAGGTATTTTAATCAGATCAGTAATTAGGAATTTTCACAGCAGGGAAAGGGTGACTATTTAAATATTTTATACAGATTTAAAACTCTCTTGGCTAGAGGCATTAGAATTTTGTTCTATACACATATTTGCAAAGACACGAACCGTTATATTTTCTATTGTGTTTTGTGGGGCTAATTATAACTCCTTGTTCTATGTGGCTGTTGCTTAGTCTTTTGTCTCACTATGCTTCTAGCAGAGTACATGAAAGAGTGTATACCATAAGGAATAGAGGAGTGCCACCACTGAAGTAGTTGGGATGAAAACTACAGGCAAAAATAAAGCACAGACAAGGTTCTTTGAAAATACAGAACAGGATTTAATGAGGACAAGGATGTCCTTGTCTGGGTCACCAAGAAAAATTTCTTCTTCTAAAAGTTTATTTGTTTCTAATTAAACTTTCCAAAGTAAGAAAAATATTGCAAGCAACACCATTCTCTATTTGAAAAAAAAAAAAAAAAAGAAAAACTCATCTTTTTCAAATTGGGAATGTGTTTCCAGGGCTACAGTTTGGCAATGTTTACTCTAAAATTTTTCACTTGCCCACGTGGGAAAGCTGTGCATGCTGTCCTCCATCCCAAACTAAAATATGGTTGCTTGTTTAACCACCATTATCTGTCTGCCTTCTTCAGGTCATCATTCATGATGCTTGGACAATGCCACATAATGTGATTTTATGTAAAAAAATGCAGTTGAACTTTGCTAGGTGTTTTGCACATATGCACAACAAAGAGACACCTGGTGACCCAAGAACTTCCGAGTCTTAGGCTTTTGTCCTACACATGTTTAAGTCTGTACATAACAGTATTGGTTTTATTTTGGGCAAGTTCTACTTAAAATTAGTCATATAGATAACATTTTAGTTTTCATATCAAGAAGGTCCTATGTTCTTTTCTCAGAGCTTATTCTAGTCTATTGTTTTCAACAGTACCTTTTTTTGGCCACCAGTATGAACACAACATGTACTAGTGGGTGCATTATTAGATTCTCAGTGCAAAAGAGGTCAACACACTAATTTTATTTGTCACCATGCGACTATAGTACCCCTGTAAGCATTTACTCCAGAAACCCTAATATACGTTAATTCTAACCCTAATATGTGTTAGTCCAAGGTATTTTGTTCATATGCATGTAACTTGAAAGTTGAGAGTTTTTAACCTGATGAAGAACAGCAGACAGTATAATTCACGGAAAAAAGATATCTTTCTTTTGTCTGTCTGGGAATCCTAACCTTTTTCTCCCTACAGGGTTCAATAAAATACACAGGGGAACTAAGTGAGAAGTTCAAAAACCAAGGGGGAATTGGGGGCCCCATGTTGTATTGACAGACTGGCAGACTGCATAGATTTCCCTCTTAAAGAAATAGAATTCTTCTTCTGACTTAAGTTTCACTTTTTCCACCCTCCAAAGCACAGGTGAAATACATTTCTGAAAGATTCTACCTCTCTGAGTATGTCTGGCTGGCTTGTTTTATGAAAACTATCTACTTACCCCTGTAGTTGTGATAGCCTCACAAAAATATAGAACTAATCTCACTTGCTTGGCAGAAGTTTAAAGATGTTTTGCTAGCTCTAATTAGTAGGATTCTAGATAGGAGATTTCATTCTCTGCCACAATAAAATTTATTGGATTCATTGCCCTCATTAACTTAAGTTCTTGGTTAAATTTGTACAGTGATATTAGCAAAGAATAGCATCCAGCTTCTGGATCAATATATTTTATTAGATATCTACAGGGCTTCTACTTTTCTGGGTTATTGCTAATGCACATCATGAAAAAGGAAAAAGAAAACTTGCTAAAGTGACAAAGAAAGGCCATCGCATAAAAAAATTGCATTTTTCCTTGCTAAAAAGGCAGTATTGCATGTTTTCTCCTTTGGAGGTCAAAGCATGAGATTTTGGTCAGACCAAAATTACTTCTTGTTTAATTGCATGTAACCAAGTATAGTGAAGATCTATTTGTTCATGTTAACAGGAGTGGACGTTTTATAGACAAGTAAATTTCATGGAGCATTGGATATATTTTCAGACTGAAAATTCCAGTCATCCATGAAATTAAAGAGAAAAGGGTTCCCTTTAAAGGGAAGTTTGGCAATTACAGATCCTGTCCACCTCTTCCAATATATTTTCCTATTCAAACTTTTTATCACTTTTATTAAAACTTTTAATATTGTATTTGTTGGTATTATGAGCATAACTAAAGGTGTGGTAGGAAGCCTGTTTAAGTAATTCTGCTAGTAAGAGCCTATGTAAATTTCACTCTGGAAAGAAATTTGCCATATGTTTCTGGGAGTTAACCATCATGCAAGGTTTTAACTGTGTAAAGTCAGTGAAAAATACAGTAGGAGTTGCATGGATAAAAAAAAAAAATCCTATTCAGTGCTTTGAAAATGTTCTTTGCAAGGTCTCCTGGCTAATGTCATACTTCTATTTTTGAACAACTACAAATGCTTGAAGAGGTTCTGAATATTTTATTTAAAGAAATGAGGGGCTGGTTCTGTAAAAATTTCCAAAAAGGAGTGTTTAAAGATAGTCACAGAGGTCTGTAGTTCAGACATCCATAAAACTCACCATATTTTTGAAGATGCTTTAAGATCCCAGAATTTCTGTGATTTCAATAGGAACTGCAGCTGATCTTCATACCACTTTAATGTGAGTGTTGCATATCAAGCTACTTCCTTCTAAACCACTTTAGAAGGGCAGACCAAATTGTTGACCACATTTTCACTTCACTAGACAGACATATTGAATAAGATCAAGATGCACTCTTTAAGTAGAGCCAGGTTGTCACAGGTACACAATCAGGGCAAGGGGGAGTCTATATGAAATGTTCTGTAACTTCTGATATTGCCTGGTTTTGGAGGACTTGGAATGGAGGAATTTTCCATTATCTCACAAGAGGGAAAAAATTGGCTTTTGGATATTGAAGAGAAGTATTCATTTAAGTCCTACAACTCATTGTAAATCCAGCTGTCAGCAGTCCATCTGTTTTCCCTGCCATCGTAGCTCTAGTAGGTCTGCCAAGAACATAATGCAGTCTGGCTCCATATACGATCCTCAGTCTTAGCTTCCCAATGCCAAAGAGTAATCAATAAACCTGGTCAAAAGTTGTTAACAAAACTCTTTTTTTAAAAAAAAAAAAAAAAAAAAAGCTTCCTAGTTGGATTTCAGCTGTTTTGTTGTTTTGTGTATTCCCCACACTGAAACAGAAGATACGTCATCCTTCCTATGTCACTGTAACTTTTACATAATACTAGCTAAAAAGTTATGCATACCTAACTGTATTCCATAGTCCTGAAGCGCATTTATAGATGTTTTAGTGTTTCTGAGTGGACTCTTTCCTCATTTCAGTTGTGAACTCCACCCCCATCTCAATTCAGGCTGAAAATAGATCTCAGAATGTCCACATTATCACAGGATGGAAGTCATATTCTTACCAGCCCTATTAAATAAGAAGTGTGTTTTGCTTTCTTACTTTAACTTCCTTTACTGTGCAGTTTTGGCAGCCCCCAAAGCCTCTGTGTTTTCCTGCAACAGCCTTCTCAGAGACTTTCCGTTGCTTAAATGGAGGATTAACCACAGTTACAAGACTTTCCCCATGCACCACAGGGGGATATGGTTTGAATTGCTTCTTCTTTCTTACAGAAAGAACAGAAGTACAGAATTCCTTGAGTGTTAGTGAAACACACTACAGGAAACTATGTAAGTCTACTAACCTACGTTTTGTGGCACTTGGTGTTTGAATGAAGGGATTAAGTATTCAATACAGTATCCAACATTGCTCTACTCTGTCATTTTCTGTCATTATAGAAGACATGGCTCCAGATTGTTGTATTTGGGGGGTGGGAGGTGTTGCAATTCTCTTCTGTTAAAAAAAGTTGTACTAGCTAGGCTTTCTCTGTATTTCAGACCCATATAGAAATCTTTCCGTACTGAGACAGTCATTCTAGTGTGTATCTGCATGTAGTTTTCTTCTCATGGATGCCTATGATTCCATTTACTCTGTAAAATGTAAGGTAGCCAAACTGAAACTGTGGACACTAACAATTCCGTATTTGTGAAATATGTATCAAATATATTGCTTCCTTTCAGAAGTAATAAAATTTACAAACAATAATTTTAAAGTGTTGATACATTTAAGGCTAAAAAGAGCTCAGATAGCATCCTGAAATTAAAATATCAGAGATGATCTCAAAGGAATTGAACTTTTTGTACAAAATGGGATGGAAGTGTAGCATATGAAAAAGACAGTGATAATATTAATAAAAGATAAAGATATTTCTGAAAATTCCATCTGAAACTTTGTGATATGATGTTACTAGTTTATAACTTTTGCTGGCAAGCCCCAAAAGACACTGACACGGATCACTGATAATCATAGAAGATTGTCCTTTGTCTAGATTTTTGTGTTTTCAGGGAAGGCTTTTCATGCTTTCGTGTCAAATTACTGCCCCTTCAACTCAAACTTGAGATGTGTTCTGATTACTTTTCTTACCAAAGTGAAGCACCAGCAGGATGAAAAACACTATGTGAAGGGTAGCTGTCCATGGACGGTAGTTTCATTACCAAAAATTAATGTTTGGTTATTTTCATGTGTCTTTTAGAAAACATGACATATATTTGTAAGGAAAAAGCCCCTCAAGATCAAAATCTATTGATATGTGAAAAATAATTTGCAATTTTTTACCTGTGCATGTGTGTTTAAGTACTATTTATATGTATAGATATTTAACAGGAAATAAAAAAATAAAGTTTAATATTTTCCACAAAAGCTACAACTTTTGATATATTGAAACAAAACCAAAGGATGCTCAAAATTTAGTGTTGTCTTTTTGCACCTTATTAGTTCTGTAGGTATTTCCAGTTTTCTCTTGGTGTCAAAGATGTCTTATTGTAGGCACACTCAATAATTTAAGGCCAGACATTTAAAGATATTAAGGTATTTGAATGGGTTAGAGGACGCTATTAACTGACTGCCTGAACTTTCAGACATATAAATGTCTTGATGAAAAAAACCAGTAATACTTTGCTGTTTAACTCGTTCAATGGAAAAATATGTTACATATTGTGAAGTACTATGATAATAGATAAAACACCAGTGCTTCAGACAGATTCTTACCTGATGGCAAAGCCTTACTGAATTTGGCAATGCTCCACTGAAGTAAACGAAAATGTATTGATTTGTGGTAATTGAGAAGCTGGCTAACAAATTCACTATATAAATATTCCATACAGTTTTATCTAGTTTAAGTCCATGCTTCATGAGTGCAATTTATTTCCCTTCTGATATTTTCTCCACGCTCTAATCCATTTTATCATAAATTATAATGGTTTAATTGTAATACATAGAGGCCAAAATACTTCGAATTTTAAAACTGGCAACTGAATCTGATGTCTCATTCTAATTGTATCACTAGATTTGGATATTAAATACAGGGGGGAATTCCTGCAAATACACTATTTTATTTTTAGAAGAGTTCTTAAATGAGAGCCAGAAGTAATAAAGGAGATGATGTTCCATTTTTAATCAGTTCTTTCAAAAAATTAGCAGTTCTCAGAGTAAAGGTAGTTCTCAGCATGGTTGATTTACATTAGTCCAAGATGGGACAAAAATTGTTTTTTTCTTCAGATTTGTTAGCTGAAGTTGTAACCCCACTCCAGCACATCCTAACCATTTGAAATCACAGGAGTTCTTCATGGGCAAGCTTCAGGGAAAACCCCAAGAGCATCACACGTAAACCCAGTGCTCTGTATATATGTAAGAATGCTGGAGTTGAAGAGTAGCTTGTCAGGTAAAATACATTTGTGCCTGCTTATTAGAACTACTGACACTGAGTACTGGAGGCAGGAAATAAAATAAAAAAGCCCCATGGAGTCAGAACTTTGACTAGGATAAATCAAGCTCAACAAGGCAGTGTACTCTGTTCAAAATCTGTCCCCAAGTTTTTCAATTGACTTATGTGTACTGGTCAGCCTATAACAAAACTTTTATAAAAGTGCAGTAGCTGTGTTCATGTAAAATCAATAATTCCGGTAAAAAAATAGGAAACAACTCCTTGTCTTGTTTCCCAGAAGAGGCCTTTGGCTTTTCCCTCTTATTGTCTATATAAGACTCCTAGATCAACCATCCTTGAGAGAAGACCAATGTCATTTGCTTCCTCTCTGATTGTCTTTGAGTATCCAAAAGCTAGGCAGGCCCCAGCCTGTTAAAAAGACAACCGAGGTTTGAGTTTAATTAAGCAATTAAACTCTATTGCTTTGTAGTATTTGAAGCTATGAACAGCTGCTGAAACTGATTAAACACTAAGGCAAAGCCTGAGGTGTTTGATCAGTCCAAAAAGTCATTTTATGCCAAGTAAGGAACAAAGTGATAAAGCTTATTCTTGTCATTATATAACAAACCATAATATAAAAATAATAAGATGAGCTGTTTCCACTGTGAGATTTTGAGGACTGGTTCTAAAGTTTCTTTCCTGGACTGTCTAGAGAGATGCTAGTACACAAATGTCTGCATTTACTAGCCTCACAAATTAAATGCAACATACTGACATTTTTCCTTCATCAGTCAAATTGAGGCTACTTTGAGATAAAAAATCCGCTGTGGAAAGTTTAACACATACCCTATTTCATTTTGAATATTGGGCAGACTATTCTTGGGTAATATTAAAACTGAAAAATAGCAGTAGTTCTCTGAAATCATGACTAGATTTATTAATCTGAAGTAATGCACTGACCAAGCAATGCAGTGATGTTCAGGAGAAAATACTGAAATCAGTCATGTAACTTGCATTGTTCTAGCTCTTTTCCAGGTTCACTGAAGTGTGCCACACTTCTAAGACCAGATCTGCATACACTTTCAGCTGAAGTGCTGTATTTTAAATATTGAACAATGCATCATTTCTGATTGAATCTGTGAAATGCTATGTCTATGTAAAAACCACCAATTTGCATATATAATATATATTTTGTACATGAAATGGTATGTTTCATGAAATTATTTGTGCATATGTTGAAGTCACAACTTAGGTATCTATTTTAGTCAAAACAAGTTTTTTTCGGAGGCAATTTTTGTGAGCAGATGGAAAGAGTGGAAAATAGTTCCAGTTCATGTTCATGGTAGCAAGAAATACTTTATTTCTCCTCGCTGTGACTGGATGGGTATTTTTTTCCTCTCAAAGACCTGAAAATTGCCTTTCTTTGCCAAATTGAACGAATGAGTGAAATAGCTGAGTAGTCCTTGGGTCACATACTTCGAAGTTTGAGTTGGTTTTCTTATCATTATCTTTCTCATGTTTTAACAGGTTAGATTCACTCACAAACTAGCTTGTACGCTGTACAGACAGAACTTAATGTGCTACCAATCAAGAGCTTACTTCTTTCTAATCAATTTAATGTAATTAAATATTAATGTGAAGCTTCTTTCACATTACACCTTCAATTTTATGCAGTTCTCTGACGTCTAAAAACTGTTGAAACCAGAAAGCAGAGAGAATTGTTTCACTCTCTTGGAGAAACTTGCTGCTCATGGCTTGGACGGGCATACTCTTCGCTGGGTAAAAGACTAGATGGATGGTCAGGCCCAAAGAGTGGTGGTGAATGGAGTTAAATCTAGTTGGCAGCCTGTCACAAGTGCCGGGTCCTGCACTTGGGTCATAACAACCCCATGCAATGTTACAGGCTTGGGGAAGAGTGGCTGGAAAGCTGCCTGGCCAAAAAGGACCTGGGGGTGTTGGTCGACAGCTGGCTGAACATGAGCCAGCACTGTGCCCAGGTGGCCAAGAAGGCCAACAGCATCCTGGCTTATATCAGGAATAGTGTGGCCAGCAGGAGCAGGGAGGTGATTGTTCCCCTGTACTCAGCACTGGTGAGGCTGCACCTGGAATACTGTGTCCAGTTTTGGGCCCCTCACTACAAAGACATTGAGGTGCTGGAGCGTGTCCAGAGAAGGGCAACAAAGCTGGTGAAGGGTGTGGAGCACAGGCCTTATGAGGAACGGCTGAGGGAACTGGGGTTGTTTAGCCTGGAGAAGAGGAGGCTGAGGTGTGACCTTATCACTATAACTCCCTGAAAGGAGGTTGTAGTGAGGTGGGTGTTGGTCTCTTCTCCCAAGTAGTTAGTGATAGGACAAGAGAAAATAGCCTCAAGCTGCGCCAGGGGAGGTTTAGATCGGATATTAGGAAAAATTTCTTCACGGAAAGGGTAGTCAGGCACTAGAACAGGTTGTCCAGGGAAGTGGTTGAGTCTCCATCCCTGGAGGTATTTAAAAGATGTGTAGATGTGGTTCTTAGGGACATGGTTTAGTGGTGGACTTGGCAGTGTTAGGTTAAAAGTTGGACTCAATGATCTTAAAGGTCTTTTCCAATCTAAACCATTTTGTGATTCTGATTCTATGAAACATATTGTTGTTGCTTATTTTGCTGCAGGCCTAGCAAGATGTCATATGTTGTTTAATGATACCTAGAAACATGCTGAAATAATTTTTTTCCCCTCAACATGGAAAGGTAAGTCTTTTGCAGCCACAGGTTGCTGTCCCTGTAGATGCTAATTAGTAAAACTTCTGAGCTCTGTTAGTCTAAATTGACTTAAATCTTTGCTCCATTTATGGTACCATAAGCCTGATAGTGCTTTTTATACTTGCAGGCTGATTGAATTCAATTAACATTCTCCCTGTTTGACAGTATAAACAGCCTCATTTTTTTAACAACTCTTAAAATTCCTTTAAAATTCTTCAGGTAGGGTAGGTGCCACTTAGAATTGTGAGTGTTACAGATCTAACCGGGGGGCGGGGGGAAGCTAAAATACTGAAGCACTTTGCTAAATGCTGCTCACAGGGAAATGTTATAAATAAAAATAAATAAGTAGTAACAAATAGAATGTAATGACTTGAAGAATTGTCAAAAAAGAACTCGAAGCATAGAAGACAATAATAGTTACACAATAAACAGTTCCCCCTCATAATTGTTATTCTCTACACACCAACTAGACAAGAAAACTTTAAAGAGTAATGCTGCAGTGTTTAGATGATACAGATATTTTTAAGTGGCATGTTGCTCTAAGAAAGTGTTTTTTTCATTTACATGAGAAGGCACTGTGAACACTTGAATGTCAGTAAAAAAATACTGATGATTAGGCTCCAATTATGTTTTAGTGTAACCAAGATTAAAATTAAGGAATAAGAAATAACAGTAGGTTTCCCCTAGCCCCCCATTTTCTGTATATATAGCAAATGATCAGTGTCCAGCAAATATAATTTAGTGAGGGATTGACAGAACTGTTTAAAGGAGGTGAAAACTCAGTCACTTTTAACTTACAGAGGGTCAGGGCACCAGAATCTTTATGTCATCTTTGAAAATGCTTGCTCTTGTAAACAAGGATGCAGATAAGTTTTAGTGTGGGGAAACAGTGGAGAAGATTTACATAAAATCACAAATAGGAGAGGCAGCCCAGTCACAAAGGTACAACAGAAGTAAGCAAGCTTGGTCTCTGGACATGCTCTTGCAGAAATGTATGTGTGCAGGTATGCATTGTGTATGCATATGTATAATTGGAGTATGTGACTTTTTGTATAGGCGCAGTGGTCAAGATATGTCATATTTTTCTCCCAGAAGTAAGTGATAATAGATAGTACATTTTCCATTATATTCTTACAGCTTGTAAGGGAGTGTGTATGCCACCGTCAGACATGAGCATATACGATGAACACCAAATGCGCAGTATCACTTCCTGTTTCTGTAGCATAAAGATAGCAAAGGTATTTACATCCACTAATATGATGATGATCACATCCAGACTGATACTAGATGAGGTTAGAGACGTATTTCGGTTTAGTTTCTGAGACAGAAAACTGATGTGTTTTATAGTCCCTGAAAGCTTATTTCAGAAGAGTTTAGCTCACTGTCTTGTTACAATAACTTGAAAGGTAGTCCTTTCAAACATGATATTTTTCATTTTCTTGTAATCACACAGAGACAATTAATCAGTGCTTTGATTTAGTTTTAAAAAAAATTCCCTTTGAAGTATTATTCTGACAATTCAGAATCTTTCAAGACTATCACAAACTCTGTGTATCTATACATTTTATTTTGCAGCGTATGCTGGCAGTTTATCCATAGCCTGTTAGTGGAATATTTAAAGAACTCCTAAACCACAAACCTATTACCATGCTGTTGAGAACTTACAGTATTTTTTCTTACAGTGGAAATCTGGACACAATACATATGATCTAATTTAAAAAAAAAAATCAATCAAGTTATAGAATCATAGAACCATAGAATGCTTTGGGTTGGAAGGGACCTTTAGAGGTCATCTAGCCCAACCCCCCTGCAGGGAGCAGGGACAGCTTTAACTACATCAGGTTGCTCAGAGCCCCATCCAACCTGACCTTGAGCGTTTCTAGGGATGGGGCCTCCACTACCTCTCTGGGCAACCCCTTCCAGTGCTTGACCACACTCATTGTAAAAAATTTCTTCCTTATATCCAGTCTAAATCTGTCCACCATTATTCCTTGTCCTGTCACAACAGGCCTTGCTAAAAAGACTGCCCCCATCCTTCCTCTAGGCCCCCTTTAAGTATTGAAAGGCCACAATAAGGTGTGCTCGCAGCCTTCTCTTCTCCAGGCTGAACAACCCCAACTCTTATATTTGGTTTTGGGACATTCTACACTGATTTCCTATTATTGACAGCTGTAATGTTGAAATGAAACTGAACAAGAGTATGAGTGCTATTAACAGTGCTGTGTAGAGAGTTTAACATTTACTATGTTGACACATACAGAGTATTTGCCTTTTATTACAATTATTAAAAAAAAACCCACCAAATTTATGTTAACTGGCTTGCTTAAAAAGCCAGCAAATTTTGTGTAATGGTATTTTTTATATTTTACTAGAGGAACTCTGTTTAACATTAGTATCCTCTGTTTTTGGTCTCAAGTGCTTGTTTAAACCCAAGAATGCCATGCTACTGTGGATATACTTACAGCTGGATGAGAATATGACTTCTGGAAGCTATAACATCCATCTGAAATTTTTGAAGAAATCTGACCTATTGCAGTGTTTCTGGTCTAGTCTGGACTTGCTGCCTTTTAACTAAGGGAAACACTGGGGAAAAAAAAAACAAAAAAAAAAGAAGGGAGCTGAACACTCAGTCTCCATCAATTCTAAACCAGAATTTGGTCAGACATAGAAACAGTATCAAATGTCTAAGAGTGCCAGAACTGCTAATGCTTTGTGCTCTCTGCCTATAACTAGCTGTTTGTCTGTAGTTTTCATCCCCAAATATAAGTTAGAATACAAAGACAACTCTCACATAAAACATCCATGGAACTCATTGAGTCCTCTGTGATAGGTCCCTAAGTGTCATTTTCCTACTTATTTGGATAATATACTTAGTGATAAATATGTGGGGAGAGAAAATATTAAATAGGCTTGAATTCTTTAACAGAGGTGGAGAATTTATTGAATCATTGAAATTTCAGTAGATTAAAAAAATACTGACCAGCTGTCACGATCCAAACTGGACTGCCCTGGGAGGATCATGGCGGTTCTGTGACTCCCTTGGGCTAAATTAAGGTGAAACGACACTAACATCTATTAAATACTTTATTGATGGCAAAAAAACCAGCCTGAACTTGGAAAGTGTAATGGTAGTCAACCTGAACTAGGAAAGTGCAACGATAGGCAACGTGGGTTGTTATTGAAATATTTATAAGAGGAAAGTAAAAAGAAGAAAAGGGGAGAGTGAGAAAGAGAGAGGTATCACCACCTGTGTCGATGGTAAATGTGGCAATCCTCCGGTGGTGGGCGTGCTGCACTTGGAGCGTGGGGCCTCCAGCTGTGCCAGCAGCACTGGCACCGAGTGGGAGGCAGGTCTGGAGCAACAGCCATGTGGAGTCCTCAAAGTTGTGTCTTTTACAGGCTAGTGCCCACCTCTGGTTCCACCTCGCTGAGGACCCACATGGTTCTTGTTCCAGAATGTTCTTCATCTTCTGTGCAGGCTCCACAGTGTGTGTGGGTGGTCGAAAGGGGTCTTTCGGGTGGTCGTGAGCCCCTTCCTCAAACGAACTCCGCATGATCTTTGGCCATCAGAAGGCAGAACTGCGCATCCTCTGACATGCCTCCCGGCTCCTCACCAATCAGCTTGTCACCTCTGGTGCTATGCAGACCCCAATTTGTTGCCGTGGAGACCTTAACTTGTCTCTATGCAGACCTTCACTTGCCTCACCACAAACTCTTTCAGTCTCTCACACCAGCTCCACATCTCAATCAGCCAAACACCTTGGGTTTTCTTTCTAGCTGCTTCAAGCCATCTGATTTATCTTGCATTCAGCTGGTTTCACTGCACCCACCTCTTTCCATCATGACTTTCTCATCCTATCTCTCTTTTCTGCCTGCCATTTTTCTCTCCACACTTCTCATTTGTACATTTCCCTTTAACTCCACCATTACTCCTTTCTCATTTCACCTAATGAGCCACACTGGGCGTTTTTTGTGCTAAAGGCGGTATGGTTAATTCTACAGCACCAGTGTAAAATGAACATAAAATGCTGCCGTAATAAGTTTAAGCAATACGTAAACTTCTAGAAAACATCCTGTTCAAAATTTGCACCACAGTGGAGGAGCAGTGCAGTACTACAAAAAGCATAAAGCTTTGTCATAGTGTGAAAATATACACTTAAAAACCCCATAGCCTTACAAATCAGCCCTTGATTAGTTTTCTTTTATTGACATAAACCAGAAGCAAGAATGGCCTTGTGTCTTCAAACTGTACTTTTTTCCTCCTAGACTTTTTGCTATATTTCACTTTGTCCAATTTTTGAGAAAACAAAGAGGAGGAGCAGGCCAAATCCTCCTATATAAAACTGACAAATCTTCAGCAGGTCATCTTCAAGAGTGTTGGAGTGAAATGAAGCCCATGCTTCTTTTCTTTATATTGATCTATCTACACTAATGGATCGTTGGCTCTGCACTCTGTTGTTTCACAGGGTTTAGTTGAACTTGCTTTCTACCTAAAGATAACTGCAGGTTGAGTAGCAGACGACAGTATTTTCCTCAACAATTTTCCATTTTCTTTTACAGGAGAATTTTTCAAAAAGTAAATATTTTCTGTATATTTATAATGGTTTCTGGCTTTGGTTCATTTTTTAGGCTAGCAATCACAAAAAAAAACCACCACAAAGAGCAGGCTACCAAATCCTACTGTCACTTTGTGCACATGACGGGTACTCGGTTGATCTGATATTTGAAATTTTTTATTGTGGAATCATATAACCCTTTGAATTATACATCTTTATTAATGGTATAAAAATAATCAGATGATTACTATGAACAGAGATTGGTTCTTTTTAAGCAGCCCTTCATTGGTATCATTTTGTATATACTTTAATTCAATTATTAACCTACAGAGACTGTATAAAAGGCCAGCTAGTACAACCAGTGAAGTGTTGGATTTTTTAATTAATAGACACTCCAACAGCCACTTTCTGGGTTTTGTTTCCCATGGAATTATATGCATGCAAATGTTACATTTAATTGCCTGGAGTGAAAGCGCAAACCTCTTTTCTTAATTTTAATTAGGAAATATTTCCCCTTTTAGAGTGCCCCGTGAATACTTCATGGCAGATAATCAGAACTGAAACATCATTTGTTCTGTGCTTGCTTCAAAAGCGCTTCTTTGATTATGAATAAACATTTATACTACATTAACTCCAAGAGATTCCATGTGGGTTTGAGGATGATAATGCACTGGATTCTTTGCAAATGGAGACAAAAATTCCTGAGACACAAATTACTGGAACAGAAGACAGGATGGAGAAATAATATACAAGCAAATTAATTGCATTCTTACAGATATCTGACAAAACTGATTGGTTTGTCTTTTTTTTTATCTTAGGTAAAAGGAAACAAAAAGTAGAAATTTTAACATTGGAGGCAATTCCAGTATTTATCTGTTTCAATTTCTTAAAACCTGGATTTCCTGATGGAAAATTAATTGTAGCGGATAATTTCTGGCTAACATGAATAGTTTAGTTTGATTCAGTTTATAACTAGTTAGGATAAAACCAAAACGACAGCAAAGAGAAGACAAGAGGAACATGAAGTAAAGATAAATAATCCTGAGTTCTGATAGTTCTGGGGGGTGACCTCTGGGCATGAATAGATGTTGTTAACTGGAAGGAAACAAGTAGGAAAGCAAAGAAGAATGTAGCAGCCCCATAGCATATTGCCCAGAAGCGGAGGAGAAAAAGGCCTTGCATGGTATGTATATGGGACTGCCTCATGTGCAAAAGCATCTCACTGTGGCCCCACATGCTGTTGATTAAACTCCTGTTTAAAAAGAACATTTGGGACCATAAAAAGAGCAGTGCATGATCATCAGAAGGCTTCATCTACTGAAGCATGTGTCAGAAGTTGGAGTTTTGTGGACCTTCCCATGAGAATCCACTACCATACTACCTAATGAATTTTGCTTTTGTCAAATACTTAAGTATATTTGAGTAGGTCTACATTCACTATTTCAGCCAACTAAGCTCAATGTTTCATGGAAAGCCAACATAAAAATGTTACAAATGTGACATGAAATTTGCTTTCAAATTTAAACTAATGTTCTTGGGAAAAAGGCATTAATCTCATCAGTCATCTCCAATTATGACAGCAGTATCATAGTATTTCTCTTCTACACTAGATTATTGCAGGTTCTTCTCTATGGTCACTCTATGTTAATAGTGATATTTTATTTACAATTTTTATGTGTCTTTTTCTTTATTTCCTTTGAAAGACTATTAGAAGAAAGCAACTGTGATTACATACACCTTCAATTTACCTGATAATTGTTTCTTAAGCCTCCAGATATACTGTTGCCTGAGTGATTGTCTCTTAAAAAAAAAAAAAAAAATTGGTTTTCAGTATCTTGTCATAACCTGCTATGAATCTTGAGTTTTGGAGAAGCTTTTTTTTTACCGGATCCCTTTGTTGCCGTGTATAAACCTGCAATCAGTAAGTAACCTCTCAGTTTTGAAATTAAAGTATTTGTCCTTTCTGGAGAGCACTAAGAGGGAAAGGATCTCTCAGTTCCTTGTCTCCCTTTATTTCATTGATTATGGACTGCTTGCTCATCTTGCTATGTCAGGTTTGAAAATGAGCTTTAAAAATTCAGTGGTAACTATATTTTCCTGAGATGAAATCACAGATGAAGACTTCTTCATTTATTTCATTGCCATTAAATTCTTATCATTTTGAGTTTCCTTTAGAAAATTACCTTCTTCCTCTCCAGGTAGCTGTATATATAACTGATCATTATATTTATGAGGTACTCACATTTTGTATAAAGTAAAACCAGTAAAATATAAACACTGTATTGAGATTCTTAAAATTCATGTGAAACAGGAGAGAGAGGCAGGGACACAGATCCAAATCAAGAGTTAGCAAGTGACATGGAAGACATTCATATTACTCCAACACTGTTATATTTAGAGATATGTTTTCAGGATGGAAATCTCAATAGGCTTCTTAAATGATAGCAGAAATGAATTGAGAAAAAAGATTGAAGCGGCAGGTGTAGGTTGTCTCAGCTACATCAAGACAAGGCTCAAGAAAGACGCCTCAAATATATTTCACTCTTCACTTTTGTAAAATAATAATAATAATAATAATAATAATAATAATAATAATAATAATAATAATAATGATAAAATGCAAGTTTAAAATCATCCATCATGTCTTAGGCAGTGTGGGCTATGGCAGGCAGGTGTAATTATGGATTCTAAAACAGCTGCTTGTGACAGACAGTTTGCTTGCAACCCTGCTAAGAGAAAATTACAATTATCAAGCATTTGATGCAAAGGGCTTGCGCTGTTGTTGTGAGGCTTCACAATACAAAAGGGCACCAATTTTATAAAGTGTGCTAGAGGAAGAACTACAGCCACCACACGGCATCCCAGCAAGAGGCAGATTTATTAACCTCACATATGTCTCCTGAAGACATCTCCTGAATGAAAAAGCCAGCTCTCATAGCTCGAGCACAGACCTTGTGTTCTCCTGGGTTAGGGCACTGGTGGATGAAAGGCAGCCAATTTTAGAATTCCCTCCAGGTAGTTTCTGAACTTGTTGGAAGATAAGGATAGTGCTACTTTGTCAACAGCATCAACATTTTTTTTTCTTTAATCAGGAGGCCCCACTGACTAAAATTATCAGTGTGAAGACATTTTCATACAATTGGCTCCCCATTCCTATTAGCCTCTAGAGGGATACTGCATCGTGTTCATAGATGCACCAGCAGCTTTTGTTAGTCACCAAAATAATGGTGACATTAAATGGTATCCACAGCTACCCAGACATCCTTTGACATTTACATCTGTCAGAAGGAAAAGAACAATTGCCTAAAGCAAACCGTTCTCTTCTTGCTCCCTGTGGACCAATAAATAAGGAAAGGGGTATGGCTTGTACTGCACCTAAAGGTCAGCACTACATCTGATTATTGGTGGGAGAATTCAGTCAAATTCTTCCCACAGGACTCCTGGCTACTGCACACAGCTGCTTAGAACCTAGGGATTTTTATGCCAAGTGCACCTTTTGTCACTGCTGTCATGGCACAATTAAGGAGGCTGGCAGTCTGGGGGCTTCTCAGTCCAGACAAGTCCAGAAAGAACAGAGTTCTCACTACTCAGAAGCAAAAGGGCACCTACTGAACGGTTAGACTAATACACTTCAGACATCTATTATTCCTGCGTAAAAAGGTAATAGCTCTGTGAATCAATAGTAACTCTTAAATAATCTTGAAGTGTAGCCTTTGGTAAAGGACAGTGTCACCATGCTAAGGAAATGTAATTACCAATGTGAGATGTATGTATTACAGCTGCTGATACAGATTAAAAAATTAAAAAAAAATTAAGATATACCTCTATCACTGTGAAGCTACTTGGGTTTTAAGAAACAGAATCACTCCAGGTTTTGAAGCTCTGAAGTGAAGAGTTAACTCGCAAAATAATTGGAGCTAAAAATATCCCTGCCAGACCCACCTGATCATTTGAATAACACATTCATACCATCACTGCCGTGCTCAGATTGTACTTCATTCAAGCTGCTGTCATCTATCTCTTTCTCTTGACTGAGTTTTCCAGAGGAGACAGAGGGGATAGCAGCAGCCCTCACCCCTTAGCAGAAGAGATCACCTTCTTCAGTCAGCACCACTTGCACTCCTGCCTCCTGGCCCAGGAGCTGAGCAGTGACGGGAGGTGACAGAAAGGCAGTGAGATGCTCAGCAGGTGGGAGAGAAGAGAGGCGCCTGCATCCCGAACTTTCTAGGCAATTACCTCCAGATCTACTAGGCTTCTGGAGGGTGTATGTTGCCCTGCATTTATAATGTCCTCATTAAACCAGGTTTCTTTAAATGAGTTTATCTTCCTCGAATACAAGTAAACTGCTAAGAAAAGACAGATGCTGCAGCCTGTGCTTTAGTGATGGAAACAAGACATGCAATGAATGACACGTGAGCAATGACACCATTTTGTCTTGCATGTATCCTGCAAAATATGACTAACTTCAGCTGCTCTGATCAATTCTTTGCCTTTTAGCTATATTACATACTAGCTGTTTCTAGGGTTCAGCACAGGCTGGCAGCTGTCTGCAGGTCTGTAGATGCACGCCTTCCCCTCCCTCCCTCCCTCTTTCCTCCCCTCCTGACCCCACTCCTACCCCTCTCCTCTGCCTTTCCTCCCCTCTCTTTCCCTCTACTCCCCTCTCCGGCTGGCACAGTCCCACTGTGCCCCAAAGAGCCAAGTGGGGCGGAGCTGAGACCCAGGGGGGCCGAAGACCAGCAATTTCCAGGTGAGGCACCGACATGGCAAGTGCCGGGCAGGTTGGGCAGTCGGGGTGTCAGGCCATGGCAGTGAGGCTGGTGGCCAGGCTGGGGTCAGGGCTGTGAGGCAGCTCCTGAGCACGGTGGGGGGCCCCTCTCACCCGGTGGCTTCTGGCAGCCCCCGGCTGGCTGGGCTGGGCTGGAGGGAATGCTGATGGCTGAAGTCCAGCAAGGGCCCTAATGGCTGCAATATTTTACTTGTACCTGCCCTGGCTGAGCGTGCCAGTCGATAAAAATCTGATGATCAGTTCCCGTCAGAAGCTGTCAACAGTTTAAGCGATCAAATCTGGACTTCTGCTGATTGCCGATCAGTGTATAGAGGCGTCCAGTTAAAAGCCCAGAAGCACTGCAGCACTGTGCCCACCTTCAAAGAGGAAGGTTTGGGATGGAAAGCATGGTGCCTCCCTCTTTCATCTCTGGCAGTGGTCCGAGCTCCTAGTCTATCCTGTGCCTCCGCTCCAAGTGGGGAAGTGCCCTGCCCTGCCCACGGGTCTGCTTGGCCTTCCTCCTGCACGTCTGCCTCACAGTTCAGGCACCTCCCTGCCCTAGGGAGCTTGTGATCAGTGAAACAGAACAACAGCTGTTTTAAAACGAGAATCTTTATTATGATTAGCAAAAGAGCACAGGAGGTAAATATGAATTGTTTTTAAAAAAACCCTCCCAACCTGGGCATCTTACCCTTCAGGCAACTGTGGGTCCATCAAGACTGGAGCTCTTGTGCGTATCCCTCTTGCTGTGCCAAGGTAACCTCAGCTACACCAAATTCCCTTACGTAGCAGCAGAGTTCCTCAGAGGGAGGAGGAAGGGAGAAAGTTAACTTGGTTGACTGAAGAAGTTTAGTAGGCTGTTTTGGGGGACTGAGCTATAATTGCTGGAGTCAACTGATTGGGTAATTCTCCTTAAAGGAAAGGGGGAAGGACAAATGAAAGGTGCTGTTATCAAGGACTCGTCACTTCTAGCTGGAGTAGATGGAATCATAGAGGGATTTATTGCTGTTTCTCTGAGTGCTGAAATGCACAAATAGAGTAATCCATGGAGGAGAATCCAGCAGCTGCATTGCGAAGATTGGAGAATTTAGCTTTGAATGATCTCCTAGTAGGGTCTTTGCCTATTGTCACAAAAGCCATAAACTCTGAGTTTATGTGAATGCTTCACAGTGGGAACAGGAAAGAATTAACAAGCCTAAAGATAAAATGTTAGTCCCAAGTGGATGTTTTAGTCTTATTTAGGTGGTTTACTTAATTTCCTGTCCTTCAAAGTTCCTGTCCTAGTGGAAATTACTTCAGTCCTGTCACAGTGCAAGTCCTTTTGGCATATTTTTCTCTTAATAAACTTTCTTAGAGCTAGGATTGTTTTATGCCCCAGTCTTAAGCTTCTTCCAGCTTCTCACCAGTTTTCACCTAAATCAGTTTATTTTTGTGCCAGTATTACTCTACAAGCCTCATAGCTCTTCAGGTACTGTCATTCTAAAGATGGATGTTAAATGAGCTCTCTGCTTTTACCTTGAAAGAAGTGGAGAATCTTGTAAATCCTCTCATCCATTTTGGTGCTATGCTGAAAGATGTGAGACAGGAAAACTACCACTTTCTGATACTTCATTTGAAATATATAATACACTATGCCAACAGCTGCCTTTAGAAGTCAGCAGTCCCTGGGTCAGAAGATCCCTCAACAAACTTCTTCAGAACCACTCATGGTGTTTTTGTGGGCTTGATTTGTTGATACCTAAATTTTTTCAGAACAGCTACTTTGACTTCTGTAAATAAATTTACATAAGGACAATTGCATAGCATTATAATTTAGAAGCAGAAAGAAGGTCAAGAGACTCTTTTAGGAAAATACTTCTATAGTTTCTATTTGTTAGTGGTTCTCCTGTGGGGGGAAAAAAAAAAAAAAGTTGCCTGTTTGTGTCTAAGGGTGGGGAATTATGAAGACAATTTTAGGGAAAAAAAACCCTAATTTATTACCTGGCAACTAGAATTCTATTTTAAAAAGTTTCTCTGCAGATCTGTAATACCAGTACTATTGACATGACTTCATTCTGTAACACAACTCTTCTGGACTATTTCTTGGGGCAGGGGACAGCAGGACAACATGATCTCCTGAGGACAGAGGGCCAAATACCTCTCTCATACTTCTGAATTTACTGTACACATATACACATATACAGTAGATTACTTAAGGGGCACAACACTGATAAGTAGCTGTGGTCAAAATGTGGGTAAAAAAAAAACCAACCTGGTGGGAGTTTCTGTCTGATTTCCATTTCAAGCTGACAGAGATGTTAGCTATTTTCTGGTTTTGTTCTTCATCTCTCAGAGCTGCATGTCCTGTCACACTCTCTTTCTCTACCTCTCTGTCTCTTTCTTTCTCTACTGCTTCAGCTTTGAGAGATAGCCTAGTTTACAGTCTTACCATACGTGGGAGCTGACTAAACTAATGAGCTACACTTTATTCTGGATCTATTTTATCTATTTTTGTAACAATCACCATGTTGTTCCTCACTTAATAGTATCCTCTATACTTTGACAAAAACGGAGACATTTATGCTAAATTTCAATATAGACCACCCTGTTTTTATTTAGAATGTCTTCACTATGATTAGTCACACAGTCTGCACAGTTATGTAGAAAATGGATGAAATAAAATAAACACCCAACATTTTTAACATCAGTGTACAATCTCTATGGCTCTATACAAGCATGGGTATTAAATCTATATCACTCTCATACTAGTGTGGAATTTAGATATTTCATTAATCATAGTTAAATAGCTATTAAAACTCTTCAGATGCTTTCTGAATTCTCTGAGGGCTATCTATGGATTTCATTAGATATTTACGGTATATCCAATAAACAATATTGTGTAGATTCAAGGAAATGTCACTACTTATTAGAACAATAACGTAACAAAGAACCTTAAGTGAATTACATGAGGTGACATGCCAGGAGTCTGTCAATAGCTGAAAGAGCTAGGGATGAGTCAGGAGTACTAACCAGTTTTGGTCACATACTCCTCCGTCAGACACATAAAATCCCCCTTGCATCCCAAGAAGAAGCTTTACTATGGTACAGAAGTACCAGGCCACAGTGTCTGAAGTACACGGGTCATTTCAGTGTGCTTGTTAAAGCAGTATTACCAGCCTTAAGCATCCTGCTCTTTTGAGTTATTAGCTCTACTTTAATAACAGATTAGTAAGATAAATGACTTAAATTTGTCCCTCATTTTTGTGTTCCCAGTAGGCTATGTCATCATGTCTGGGGGGCCACATTAGGGTCTCGGTGACAACAGAAAGCTACTAGAGAATAATTTGATTTCTACTGAGGAATTGCAGTACAAGGACTAAAGTGGCTCAGCGAACATACAAGTATGAAGAATCTGTGTGAGACAGTGTCTCATGACAACAAGGCCACCTTCTGATATCAGAAGTTTTTGCTTAGGAAAGCATTTATTTTGAAGTCAAACTACTAAAGCTCTGTGTAAGTTAGAATATCCAGTGCATTTTATTAAAAACTAAAAAGTTCCATTCAAGACTCACTTATCATGTGGAAAAATATTTCTCAATCATTCTAATATTTATCAGTGAGACTGATAAGTCTATGGCTTTCTTCCATGGCTTTGTAAGGGCATGGTCAACCACCTACAATCTTGTGCATTTGTTTATTGCCAACTACTTTTTCTGGAAGATAAATCTCTTTAGGAATATTTATATGCTGACACCTAGTGGCTTTAATTTAAATGTTGCTTGTAGATAGCCAGTGATATATTACTTCATGTCCTGTCCATGTCTTGGAAGTAGTGGTTTGAATTTTATCAGACATGTATTTTTTTTCTTTCTTTTTTTATTTTAAATGAATGGACACATGTTTGAGTCATAATACTGAATTGGTTTATGTGTTACATTAAAGTGTATTGATATCAATTGTAGCTACAATGAGCATGAAAACATTCAGACATCTTTTTCAAAGCCAGTATTAGAAAAGATATTTATGTGCTTCAGCCTTTTTTGTAGTATGTATTTGAATCTAGCAGAGTCCTATTCAGTCCAGAGGAACTCTTCAAAACAGTAGACTTAATAAGATCTGATGACAGGTCACTGAATTGTAGGATCTAATATTTTCACATCCACTAATTAATAAGGTGCAAACACAAAGAAGTAACTTTGTTCCTGTCTAAGGGAGACTGTTTTCTTCCACTTAAGGTGAAAGTAAATGTCTCATTTGATTCAAGGAGTGGGGAAATGCATTGGGTTGACATAGATCCACAGAAAAAAATGTTCACTTGAGCCTGTTGAAGTTTAGAGCTTGGTTTAAATCTCTGTTTTTAGATAACTTGATTTTTTTTTCCCCAGTATGTACCACATTCTAAAAACGTCTCAGGTATATAAGCTATCTCAGTTGTAATGAAGGTTTGCTATAGATAATAAAATGAGGAAAAAAAAAAAAAAACCAAAGTAAAAGAATATTTTAAATATTTATATGCAAGCTTACTCAGAAAAGCAGTAGGTTCAAGCAGCTTTTATTATGGAGGGAGACTGTATGCTGGAAGTCTAATTGGTTTATTATGTTAGTGTTGCTGTTGTTTTAAGGGCCAAAATAATTACTAGACAGATGGAAGAAGTATAATAAAACACATTTATTAGTTAAGAACCACATTATCATTGAGAACTATTTAATATTTACAGGTTTTTTTTTCCTTATTGTCTTGTACTACAGAGGCGAGCAAGATAATGATTACAGTAAATGTAACTTTATAAGTTTGTTTTATTTAAATACCCCTTAAAATCCTACATAGCTTATTTCCTATTTCATTAGGTTTTTTAGGGCGCTGTAAATATTTCCTGTTCTCTCTTTGAGCCTGAGTTTGAAAAAAGCCCAGCATGAATTATTTTATGATAATAATAGAGATAGAGTGTGTTCATTTTATACAAGCACTTTTGAATACTTGATCAAGACTTGGGTCAGTTAGCTGGTCTTCTAAAACTAACTTACACTCTATCAGTCTTGCCTTCTAAGACTCAACTTTTTTTCCCTGAACACTGTAAACTTTCATTTTAACACTGGGTAAAGGTGCTTCCAAAATCTTAGTAGCCAAATTAATGTTTGGGTTTGTATTTTATTTTTTCTTTAAGAAACTATATTGTCTCAAGTCTAATTGGCTGGAGCTGCTGAGAGAGATGAATCTGTATTTCAGTTAATAAAAGTGCAGACCTCCACAATTTGTCTCTCATTTCCATGTTGAAATTGCATTGATATTGATCAATACTACCTATTATCTTCAGCTACCATTTTGCTTGCTTTTAACATCACACCATGAAAGTAGTTCAAATGGCTAGTTCTTTATTTGCTCACCAGTCTCATGTTTGGTCAAAGAGGAAACACAGAGACTTATTACCTATGTTATTCCAGTGATGAGTTAGTAGAAAGCCAATTTAATAGCAGAAGATCCAAAAAAGGAGAACTTTTTGGCTATAGAGGAAAAAGAACTGTTTTGCTGAACATGGCAAAACTAAACAAAACCAAATTCCTTTCAAGGTTAAATACTGCTGCTTGTCATTATAGTAATGGAGAATCTTTTATATAGAATTAAAAACAGTTGAAATACACAGTAGCTTTCTCTGACTCGCTGGCACTCCTCCATTCTTGAGCTGAAAATGCTGTATGAGAGTCATGCCTTTTTGTAATTTTTTAAGAGTCCTTAAGTGTTTTGCAATCAAATAAAAATCAAAATTAAAAAATCTTATTTTAGAACAATTAATATTGTTTTGCAGACACAATAAGGCTTAGATACTTCATCATGAGAGAAGATAACAATGTCCCTTAAGCATCTTCTAGATGGCATTAGTTCTCAGAAAGATCTAAGAAATCACTCCTTCGAAATAATAGGTTACATGGCTTATTGGTCACTTTAAGTCTTTAAGTGTAATAGAAAATTTTGGATTATATTTTGCTTTTTTCAATGAAAATAAAGTCTTCCATACTTGCATTTTTTGCATTTTTGCATTTTGTCTCTTGCATTTTTTTTTATTTTCTGGAGTGACCACCATGGTCTTCATGAGAAGAAAACAAATAAAGTGGGGGACATTTTTCCTCCACAAATCTGGTGTTCATAGAATATGTTTTTGTTCTAAAGAATGCAGAGTCTGTGATATTGATCCCGAATTTAATCCTTTTTGTTGCAGAGGCATTATCCTTTATAAGACTGCCATTTCTTCTTTTCAGACTTGTACCCAGTCCCCTCCTTTTTTTGTCTCTTCATTTCTTACTTTCCTTGATTTCTAACTACAACTTCAGAACCTAATACTTATGGAAGATTTTGTATGCCAGCTATTATCCCCTTTTGTGAGGGGATAATAAAAACTTTTCTTCTTTTGTGATCCAGGATAATCAATCAATTTTTCAATCAGTTGGTGAATTTCCTCTTGGTGTCTTTCCTCATTGCTTCACTCTCCTCCTATGTCCAATACTCCATCCTTAGGAGTTTCCCTTTCTATTTTAACTCAAAAAATGTTATATTGTGTTATATCAGTAAAATATTAAAATTACATATAAGATCATGGTTCTTATTTTCAGATTCAGACTTAGTCAGAGGTTCTAAGGTAAAAAAGAGATAGATTCACCAGTTTCCAAATTATACGTATGCTTCACCATCTTTTGAGTCTGCACTTTAAATATTAAGTACCTGGTTAAATACTTGGCTGGAATGGGACATAAATGAGCTCTTTGCATTTTACTTTTTTTTCTTTTTTTTTTTGCATTTTTGAACATCATATTTTCAGGTAGGCTCTAAAATCTAGGGGTATTAACTTAAGCCAGTGCCAATGCCTCTTCTATCAACACGTTCCTCAAATAATATTCAGAACATTTTCTAAACTTGAATGTTTTCAATAATTCATTTTTACTAAATCTTTCCCTCCTTAATGTGAGGGTAAGTGTGTGCATGTGTGTACATATATAATTACATTAGATAAATAGCCTCCCTTATTCTATACTGCCTGATTTGCAGCCAGGGCCAACACTACCAATCCTTACAAAGCCAAAATAAATTGTTTCCTTGGCAACAGGAGCCATGTAAAATCTCATAGAACACCTGTCTTTTCTACTCAAATTTCATTGTGCTAGATGCTGGAAAACTGGCTTTCTACTTCACTATCCGACTAAAAATAGGTGAATTATGGTGAGGGGATATGTACATCTGAAGACAAAAATAGTAGACAAAAAAAATTACTATCTCTCAAAGTATTTCACCCTTTTCTACTTAGTAAGGATTAGCATCTTACCAACAGAGCATATATTTTCATCAGACCTCTTAGTGAAATCTTTGGCAGTGAGTAAAATTATTTAAACTTGAAAAACCCAGCTAGGTATAGTAGGAACTTACACAGTGTGAAATCACAATGCATTACTGACACCACAGCTCCGTTGTCACCCTTAGGCTTTCTCATCAGCCAGAATTCATAATTCATAAAGCATAGTAATATAAAAGGGCAATGTGCCTGAGTGCTTGAGAAAATTACTGTCAACTTCTAAATTTTTAAAATTATACATTTTCTTGATTGGTTTGACTCTTTCAAAAATTGTGAGTTTTTTTTTTCCTTTTTCTTCCTTGCCTCTTTTAAACCTCCTACTAATCTGCAATTCTGTTACGTCTAATAAAATCAAGGTTTACCATACACTATACCTATATATTATACTGTCTCCGTGGTGCTATTTCTTGGTTCCCACTGTACATCAACCTCTGTTGTAAAGTATTCCTATTAAGAAGTTTGGGTCTCAAAAGTAGTTCTATTAAGACAGCAAAGTGTATTGCTAAATACATTTCTGAGAAATTACCATTTCACATGTGAGGTGTTACCTAAAGGTCTCAATATAGTTATTGATATTTATTCTCAGAAGCATCTTTCTTCAGCAAAGAAATATGTTTCAAGCTTTTTATATATGCTGGATAAAAGCCAGAATAATTATGTTTTATGGATTTTCTGCAGGCATCATCATTTATTATTTGTTATTTGCTCAGTCAGGTCCACCATTTTGCTAAATGTACTTTACTTATTACTGTGAGAGAAAAGAGTGAAATGTGTCACACACTTCATTGTAAGTTTGGCATACGTACGACATTCCTTAAACAAAAAAGATGTTTTGCTGACACAATCACTATATTTTGCTTATTCTGCCTTCAATTCCAATGGTTATCTCACAGTTTTATAGTCAGGCACCTTCTGTTTCCAAGCAGGTAATTCTTGATAACTGATGATGTTGTGGAAAGCACTAACTTTCCTGTTTAGCAAGAATGTTATCACTGTCGATAATTTTGGAGCTGTACGGCTTGTTAACTGGGGAGGTCAGATCTTAACTTTCAAATGCTTTGTGCATTTGTCATAGACATGAACCCAAAGGCCATTTATTTCCTGTAAACCTGAATAATACCAAATCAGGTTCCTGGACTTGGATATCATGTATACAATTCATAAGAGTTTTAGAGTAGAGTAGCAAATCATGGCTAAAGAAGCAAGTCTCTGTAGGCTTATACAATCTGTTCAGAATCTGATTTTGACCATTCCAGAATAAGAGCAATTGAAGCAACTTTTTGATCATGACCATTATGTTGACAGGTTGTGTTTATTTCTATCTGATGAAGACAGTCTGAGCTGCAAAGTGTTAGAGAGATACTTGCAACAGGTAGCTGAAGACTTTTCTTATATGGATGATATTTCAGTGTTATCGGATATCTTCCTCTAAAAATATCCCTCTGTTGGCATGGATGTCTTGCACAGCTTGAGGCAAATGTATCATAGCCCTTGTACCTGAGAGAATTCTTTTCATTAGAGACTAAATGTTTTAAAGAGTTCATGTTATTACATTGATAACATCCAGTTAAACCATTTTAACTCTTGGAGATCGTCATTAAGCCATGAGACTCTTCATACTGAAACAGCCAAATTTAAAACTCTTTGATCAATATCTAGGTTGAAAAAAAATCAGTAAAATTCTGTACAAAAAATCCATACAGAAAATTTCAGTGAACTTATTTTTGGAGCAATTCTAGCCCAAGTTCAGACCTATTAGTTCATTTGCCCATTTTTGTTATTTTTTAGATATCTCTCATCTTGTCCTCCAAGGCTGAAAGCAATAAAATATAAATGTAGCAATCTCATCAAAAGAGCAGTGATGTCCTTCCCTGGGACATAGCTCAGACTGGGATGTAGTTACAAGAATCTGTCTGGATCCTTATGAAGTGCATTCTTGAATTCCAGATGTTTGGTGGAGATGGTCATGTTCCACTTAGAGAATGTGAAATAAACTCTGCATTTCTCTTCCAAGATGAGTAAGCTGGTGGGGCTTTTTGCAGGTTTCCTAGAGTGTCAGTGGAGACAAATGGGACTTCTAAAATTAGGTTGTGTAAAATGTTGAAAAAGTTGCAACTTACTTTGGAATTTAGTTTCAGATAACCAGAAGTAAGTATCAAGGGAAAAAAAAAAAAAAAAGAGATATATAAAAGTGAATGAAATTGATAATGGAGAACTTCAAAAAGGAGGTTGAGTTTCTATTGAAAGGGTGTTCAGAGACTAAATTAGTACACAACTTTTATCAGAACAAGTTAGATGTGCAAAATTAGACTAAAAGTCACCTATGAATGCATCTCCATGTTTCAAAAAGAGAGATTTACAGTATTCAATAGTACTTATATAACAAAACAAAGCAAACTAAATGAATGAATGGCATTGCTGTCTTTCCCTGTTGTCTTTTTCTAGTCTTGATTTTCTTCTCAAGGATCATAAACATTTTGTGGAAAAGGGATGTAAAAGTGCTCTTTCGAATTTCACTGGATCTTGCTTCATATATTCATAATATAAGTCTGTTTGTAGAACTAATAAATTTCAGGTTTTAACCATTTATTATAGGGTATATCCTAAGTGACATGTTTATTCTACTACAGTAATATAAAATACTTTAGCATATACATTTGGATAACCAGGGGTGGTGCCTTGCTTGACCTGCTGTTTACAAACAGAGAAGGACTCATGGGATATGTTGTGGTAGGAGGCCATCTTGGGCTTAGTGACCATAATATGATAGAGTTTTCGATTCTTGGTGAAGTAAGGAGGAGGGACAGCAAAACCACTACCATGGAATTCTGGAGGGCAGACTTTGGCCTGTTCAGGACGCTGGTTGGGAAAGTCCCTTGGGAGGCAGTCCTGAAAGGCAAAGGGGTCCAGAAAGGCTGGGCATTCTTCAAGAAGGAAGTCTTAAAGGCACAGGAGTGGGCTGTCCCTATGTGTCATAAGACAAACTGGTGGGGAAGACGACAGGGAGCTTTTGCTGGGACTCAGGGTAAAAAGGAGAGTTTACCGCCTTTGGAAGAAGGGGCAGGGAACTCAAGAAGAGTGCAGGGATCTTGTTAGGTCATGCAGAGAGGAAATTAGAAAGGCAAAATCCCAGCTAGAACTCAATCTGGCCACTGTTGTAAGAGATAATAAAAAATGTTTCTACAAATACATTAACAACAACTTCAAATTCACAAGCAGTGTTCCCCAGGGCTCTGTTTTGGGACCAGCCTTGTTTAATATCTTTATCAACCATCTGGATGAAGGGATTGAGTGCGCCCTCAGTAAGTTTGCAGATGACACCAACTTGGGTGGGAGTGTCGATCTGCTGGAGGGAAGGATGGCCCTGCAGAGGGACCTGGACAGGCTGGACCGATGGGCCAAGGCCAACTGTATGAGGTTTAACAAGGCCAAGTGCCGGGTCCTGCACTTGGGTCACAACAACCCCATGCAACACTACAGGCTTGGGGAAGAGTGGCTGGAAAGCTGCCTGGCCAAAAAGGACCTGGGGGTGCTGGTCGACAGCCGGCTGAACATGAGCCAGCAGTGCGCCCAGGTGGCCAAGAAGGCCAACAGCATCCTGGCCTGCATCAGGAATAGTGTGGCCAGCAGGAGCAAGGAGGTGATTGTGCCCCTGTACTCAGCACTGGTGAGGTGGCACCTGGAATACTGTGTCCAGTTTTGGGCCCCTCAATACAAGAAAGACATTGAGGTGCTGGAGTGTGTTCAGAGACAAGCAACAAGGCTGGTGAAGGGTCTAGAGAGCAAGTCTTATAAGGAGCAGATGAGGGAACTGGGGTTGTTCATTCTGGAGAAGAGAAGGCTGAGGGGAGACCTTATCGCTCTCTACAACTCCCTGGAAGGAGGTTGTAGTGAGGTGGGTGTTGGTCTCTTCTCCCAAGTAGCTAGTGATAGGACAGGAGGAAATGGCCTCAAGCTGCACCAGGGGAGGTTTAGATTGGATATTAGGAAAAACTTCTTCACGGCAAGGGTAGTCAAGCATTGGAACAGGCTGCCCAGAGAGGTGGTGGAGTCCCCATCCCTGAAAGCATTCAAAAAATGGGTAGACATGGCACTCTGGGACATGGTTTAGTGGGCATGGTAGTGTTAGGTTGATGATTGGACTGATGATCTTAGAGATCCTTTCCAACCTTAATGATTCCTAGTTTTTACTTTCATTAAAAAATAATCCAGCCACCAAGCCAGGAAACATGAAATTGCTACTCTACCCTTAACTGGTTTAGTGGTGGACTTGGTAGTGTAGGTTAATAGTTGGACTGGATGATCTTAAAGGTCTTTTCCAATCTAAATGATTTTATGATTCTATGATTCTAACTAGGAAGGGAAAAGATGTGTGCTTTGTTGCTTCTCATCATGAAACAAGGACCAATTTAGGGTTCCTATCCCAAGAAGCTTTCCTGAGTCTGTCTTTGTAGACATAACCGGAGAAAGAATAGCTTCTCAAAGGATGATTTAGAGCATCCAATTTGGGCACATACTTTGAATTGCCTTCTGGCAGAATCTATGTTTCTCTTCACTGAGTACCTGCAAAGCATTGGAGACTAATTCCCTTAATTTAGGTGCATGAGTTATTTTGCCTAAGGCTAGATGGGGAATACTGCATTGGGAACGGGGTTTGACCACGCAGACCTAAAATACAATTCTTCTAGCGTCCTTTGCACCCAGTACCCTGAAAGCCTTTGTCTTTATCTGAACTAGAGTATATTAGGTAAACTTTTCACTGATCAACTGAACTGATTGTGATTGGAGTATGTTCAAACACACAAGGCTGCAACAGTTCACAAGTAGGGGATCTGGGGCTTGTATAACCTTTTTTTTTTAATAATATATCAGTGTCATTCATCAGTAAAAGAAAAAATAAAATAATTTCCATTTGTGATTTTTGTATCATCTCTGCATAACTATAAAGAGGAAAATAAAAGCTTTGGCCAAATTCAAAATTTTGAGTTACCAGAAATTAGAAAGGATTATGTGCATAAAAATCAGAATGTTCAAAAACATGAACATGTATATTCTGCAAAAACATACAAAGAAATTCAAAATACAACCTCCCTTTAATTTTGTATTTTTCATAGATGGTGCATTTCCTATTCTGCCTTACAGAAGTTACAATATCTTTTTGTGAGTTAAAAGTAGGAGCCTTGTTGTGATATTTTTTTCAAAGAATGAGGCACTTGATGCTTTTCTTTCAAAGCAGATTTTTCCAGTCAGCTATGCTGATACCTTCAGCAGCACTTGACATATGCTCAGAGAAAATACTTGGTGACAGGAAAGTCTGGCTCTGAGTATCAGAAACAGACGCAACTGTGTTCTCATTTACCAAAAAATATAAAGGTTCTCACCTTGCAGTTTACTCTCTGCTGTCATGCAATAATTCTTTTCTGGCAGAAACAGAAGTCTCTGTAGATCCTTCCTTACTCTCTGCAGATGTCAAGATCTTCAGTCCTTTCTTTTTTGCACTGTTTTCCTCCCTGCCTCCTTTTTTAGCATCTGAATGTAATCACAGATGCAAAACTGTATGACTTTCATAATTTCATAGATTCAAATCTGTCATCACTATGCCCAAGCATCCAGTTGCAGACTAAAGTCTCTTTATTATTGCTTTTTATTAGTCTCACAATCAAGCATTTTTATTTGCTATGATAGAAATTGCATTATTTAAAGTCAATTAATATTTCATACTTTCATAATGTGTATAAGCACCAACATCCAAGTGATGTAAAGGATGTTCTAGGAAGAACAGAAAGTGTCAAGCAATATTGATAGAAAATCATGGTGCCCAAATTTTTCAGGTACCTAATGCTTACAGGGACCTCTGTGAATAACACTAAGATAAAACATTCAATAGGAAAAAACCGTGATCAGATATTTCTTAGATAATGCAAGAGTCAGAGCACCACCACTGGCTTGTTACAACAATTTGTTGCATAGCTGAAATATCACTTTTACTGATTATGCAATTAATGTTTTCTGTGAAGGGTGCTTTGAGACATACAAATTAGAAGCCAAAGTGTATTGTGAGATGGCTTTTAAGAGGAAGAGCTGTGAATAAAGACTAGGTGGCTGACTATATCGTGTATGTTATCTTTATAATGGGGTAGATGTTGATGCCTTATTTTTGATTCTTGAATGCAATGGCTATCCTGGGGATAACTTTAAGTATGGAAGAAATTGATGGGCAATCTAGACTTCAGGACAACATCCAAGAAGACAGAAAATTTATTCCTGAGCTGTGGTCTATCAGTTTTGAAAAGGACACCAAAAGATGAACCTGTGCAGTTAGAATAATCTATTTGTATCAGATGCAGTTTTGGCAGCCTTTATGGTAAGCCACTCTATTCAGGAATGTGAGTGGTTGAAGTTTCAAAAAACATCCACCTCAAAATGCACTGTAAAGTTCTGGTAAGACTGTGGTAAACAACAAGAACAGGCTTCAGAATCAAGTATTTCTGAAAACATCAATAAAATTTGAATCTAGATCTTAAATTTTGGTGTCTCATACACAACTAAATATTCATTATTTCTTAAAAAAGACCTACTTCAATCTACTGTATGATGTTTTTTTGTTCAAGCCCTGATAGTCCATATCAAATTTGCTGTTAGTTATCACTTGGTCTTAACAGTAATTAAAATAATGCTTCAGAGAAACCTATCAAACAAATCTCTTCTTACAGAAATGACATGAACTAAAACATCAAAAAAACTTTACACTTAAATAAGATTTTTCTAAATCCATGTTTCAAGTATCAAACAGTTTTTGTAATGCCTTTTTTCAAGTAGTAAGGCAATTGAGAACCCTGAGATAACAGCCACCAGACTGAAATGTGAGAATGCTGGGAACAGGAGATTTTTAGAGCATCATTCTTTGACACAGAACTCAAACCCAAGCTACCCCATTGGAAGGACATCTGTTGTTTTTGTGAAATATGCATCATCATTAATATTTCCTCAAAGTTTCTGTATGCAACTCGTCTCAAAACAAAACAAATTTACAGGAGGTCTTATGAATTGCATTAAAAATATAGAAGGCATAGAAAAGGGCTTTTTCCACCACCACCACCACCACCACCACCCCTTCAGGTCCTTTTATAACAATGCTGTAGTCTAACCCAGAGTGAGGATAGCCTTTATTGTAAGTACGTATTCCCACCATACCTTTCTGTGAATGACCATTTTAATTAGCAGAAGGCCAAGCAAGTCTGTGTTTCTAAGAAGATGAGTAATAAATTGGTGTTCCTTTGATTTCGTAGGTATCTTACCTATTTTGTTTTTCTCTTTTTTTTCTTTTGTTCTATTTGTAGGATTAACTTTTTTCCTGGGGAGTGGTGTAAGATTAACATGATTATTGCTAATCTAGAGTATGTTAGAATCCCTGAGTGAGAAGTACTGCATAAGTGAGTAGTAACAACAGCATCCTGGCTTGTGTCAGGAATAGTGTGGCCAGCAGGAGCAGGGAGGTGATTGTCCCCCTGTACTCGGTGCTGGTGAGGCCACACCTGGAATACTGTGTCCAGTTTTGGGCCCCTCAATACAAGAAAGACATTGAGGTGCTGGAGCGTGTTCAGAGACAAGCAACAAGGCTGGTGAAGGGTCTGGAGAACAAGTCTTATGAGGAGCGGCTGAGGGAACTGGGGTTGTTTAGCCTGGAGAAGAGGAGGTTGAGGGGAGACCTTATCGCTCTCTACAACTCCCTGAAAGGAGGTTGTAGTGAGGTGGGTGTTGGTCTCTTCTCCCAAGTAGCTAGCGATAGGATGAGAGGAAATGGGCTCAAGCTGCGCCATGGGAGGCTTAGGCTGGAAATTAGGAAAAATTTCTTTACAGAAAGGGTGGTCAAGCATTGGAACAGGCTGCCCAGAGAGTTGGTGGAGTCGCCATCCCTGGAAGTGTTCAAAAAACAGGTAGATGTGGCACTTTGGGACATGGTTTAGTCTAGTCTACCCTTGATTGGTTTAGTGTGGATTTGGTAGTGTAGGTTAATGGTTGGACTGGATGATCTTAAAGGTCTTTTCCAACCTAGACGATTCTATGATTCTACGATTCTACGATTCTAATATTAGTTGTTGTGATAGCTTATTGAAAATGGTTAGGGTACAGTGTCTTTGTTCCTACTGGTAAAAATCTCTGTGTTACTATTATTCATAGCCAGAAGGTATAATCAATGTAATGTGAAACACTTTAAATATCTCTTTTACTGCACTATAGGATTGGGTGGGGGTGTTTTTGAACTTTGTTTTTAGCTTGCTTATTCTGTAGCCCTTTCCTAGTGGTAGCACTGTAAAAGACAACTGAGCTTTCCTGCACAGGGATTATGTTTATTCACATGTGTAAAGTTTGCTGCCCATCAATCTGTGTTCCTTGGGCCTTACAGCAACGGGGTCATATATATCAATGCAGTTCCAACAATTTAATTTTACCTAGACAAATACCTGTGATGTATTGTTACTTATGAAAGCCTGTGTGTTGATCTGTTAAGAAAAAACACAATTCTTAGTGAATAGAAAGTTATTCCTTGTTAATTGTCTGCTTTGAGAACTCTTTTCAGTTCTTGAACTGTCTCTCATAATATATAATGTAGTATTGGCTATCTATAGCTTCTCAAGATTAATTGCCCTACTGACAAAGAGCTCATTTTTTGTTTACTATAGAAATGAAACAACTCACCCACAAACATTTACTTCACAGAAATTACTTGCTTAGTTATGACTCTAGCTTTTTCCTGGAATATTTCCACTGATTTCAGTGGAGTTACCCCAGGAACTTTCCCTATATATTCAATCCACCTGTCTGAAGTCTGTGTTGAATTTGTAATCTTGTTTATACTTTGAGAATGTCTCAGAGCAATAAATGGCGAAATTCTGAGATTTGTGTGTCTGTGTGTGCATGCCACAGAGTAAAAAAGAAAATGCACTGTCTTTTAATTAGTAGGAAGTGTGTGTTTTTCTGGTTCTCTTCTTTTAATCCTTATTGTCATAAAATTTACTAATTGCCTGACTTGAGAACTGAGTTAGAGAGGTCCCCTCAAACCCCCAAATATTCTTTACATTCTTGTTTTCCTGAGAGAAAAATAAATCCAGAGATTCTCTGGAAGAACTTCCTTACAGTCTTCAGAAGACTCCTTTTCTCCTCTGGATGTCAGAGTACTCTGCAAGTCTTTGTTTCCACTTAAAACAATAGCTGCCCCTCTGAGAACTGAGGGGAAAAGCAAAATAACAAAATTTAGAAAACATGCGTTTCTGCATCTTGGCAAAGAACTTATCTAATCCAAATGTGATTTTAGGTCTGCTTATTATTAGTTCCAACACACTTGTTTTTCTCTCTAAATACCAAAACCCAGCATAATTTAGGACCCTGATGTATTCTGAAGTACGTGAAATATTTTTTCCAAATGCCTACAGGTTTCAATTCTGCAGCTCTCCATCTGTTAGGAGAATGTTTGGGTTGCTATTTTATTGGTTTTATTTATTTTTCAAGTACAGCCCCATCAGCTGTGCTCTCAGAAAGACCTAAACTGTTACCAAGTTCACTGTGAAACATTAAGAACCCCACAAAAACTTGTATTAATGCTATTTCATTTATAATAGGTGTCTTGCTTTTTGCATTGGGATTTTATTTTCATAGGGCTTTGTCTGAAACTGGCTCAGCTCTTATACCTAACCACTTAAATGGAAGAGTTAACTCATGAGGCAGAAAGAGAGAGTCTGGGAATCTTTAGCTTGGAAAAGAGCAGGCTCAGGGGGATCTCATCAACATCTACAAGGGAGGGTGTGAAGAAGAAGGAGCCAGGATCTTTTCAGTGGTGCCCAGTGACAGGACCAGAGGCAATGGGCACAAATTGAAACACAGGAGGTTTCCTCTGAACTTCAGGAAACACTTTTTCACTGTGAGGGTGACTACAGGTTGCCCATAGAGGTTGTGCAGTCTCCATCCTTGGAGATACTCAAAAGCTGTCTGGATGTGGTCCTGGGCAACCGGCTCTAGGTGGTCCTGCTTGAGCAGGGGGGTTGGTTCAGATGACCTCCAGAGGTCCCTTCTAACCTCAACCCTTCTGTGATTTTGAGATTATGTGAAATGTACCTACAGTGGTCAGACAAATGGCATCAGTTCTGTTTCAGAAAATGTGTAATTTCACAGGAAAAATGTATGATAGATTTTCTCCCCTGATCTGTGGTCTATGTGATAGACAGCCCTTCAGAAAACTGTGAATGTGAAATCACGCCAATCAAGGGCCAAGCTAAGACATCCAAGAGGAGTACATATCTGGCATTTCATAGCTAGATATGTATTTTAAACTCCAGTTTACTCTAGAAATCTGTAAAGTGGATTATGTTACCTTTCACTGTAACACACCCTACACTGTACAGGAACTAACAGATTCAAACCCCAAGTGCAGCCTGCATTCCAGAAAAACATCCGTTATCTGGCAGCAGAAAAAGGCTAGTACCTCAGAACAAATATAGTCAGGATGTGCTGAATCTAGAAGGGGTAGACAAGTAGCACTAACTTACCTCCTTTCAGGCTCCTTAACTTTATCTAGCTCCTGCTCCCCAGTGCTCACTGGTCATGGAAGAAATATGAACTCCTGAGCTCACTTGGTATACCTGGAAAGAATAATAGAGGAAAAACAGCTATGTCAGATATGCCAGCTGAAAATCTAGGTTGCACTGGTATTTAAAATTATTACTCAAAAGTAATGCCACCTGAAAAGCCTGTCTGTTACTGTTTTACTGGATTGTAACTTTATTTGGCAAACCTTAGAGCAAATACTGTCTTAGTACAATAGTCTTCCAAAACCTTCAGACTTTCTAGGATTCTGCATAAAAGAAGTTATGCCTCTGCCTAATACTGTAACTACTGCTTGAAGAGCTAACTGTACTGCTCCCCCCAATATATTCTGATTTTATCTTTAAGTCAATTTTAAACACTATGTGTTGATTTGCAGTAGGCTAGACAGGCTTGCAAGGTGATTATTCTGTCCAAACTCATTTTGAAAGGAGTCATGCTATCTGTCTGGCTTTTTTGGGTGTCTCAAACCCTTACCAAAAGGAGAAGGGAAAGTGACATATTTTTTGAGATGGTTCAGACACAGGTTTTCTGCTTACTTGTACTTTCTTTTTGTAAAATGCTAGATTTCTGGCCAGTTACTGTACAAGTTTGCTAAGTAGGAAGAGCTACAGGGGCAGATGAGTTCTCTCCTTCATTAAAATTTCAGCCAAACTTTGGAGAATTGATTTTCACAATGTTCTAATGGCCAACACAAGTTTTCAGAAAGTGACTCAGTGTGAGAAGTAGTGAAGCACCTTAAGAGGATAAGGACTTTTTTTTTCTTTCCGTGCCAGTGAAATCAGTGAGATTCTGAAACGTCTGGCACTCTTCAAGATGAAGAGTATACCTTGTCAAACTGATGAGTTGAGTCAATCCCAATCGTGTATTGTATTTATGGTGCTTAGCAAGTTTCAGATTAAAAGTATGAATGATTATTATGTCTGTGGTGAAGACTAGACTGAGTTCACTCACAATGTCTCAAACTTCATGAACCTTTTAACTTGAAAATGTTTCTATAGTGCTGGCAGTATCTGAAAATGAACAATGCCATCAGCACTTTATCTGCTCTTATGCACCAGAGTGTTAAAATCTTGTTACAGTCTATCATCTGGTACTGCATGTACTCTGAAAATATTGCCACAACACTTAAATAGGAGGGAAGTCAGTTCAAGGAATTCAGTATTGATTCTTCAGAAAAATGAAGCAGCTTGTGTAGCAATTAACAGCATCTTCAGTGGTTGAAGTCTGAAGAGTGATTCAACATACTCAAATTTGGTAGCATTTATAAAACTTACTTTTATTTGTTTTGGGTGGGGTTGCTGGCAGATTCCTGTGGGACACCAGCAATCTAATATCCCATGGGAGCAGCATGCTTGGAAAGAGACTGGAAAGAATATAAATGAATGTGTAACAAAGTAAATGTCCTTCTACCTTATTTTGAATCATTCTTAAAAATCAGAGCTTTTTGCAGCCCTGAATTAAATTGGGTTTCTCAAAATATTGAGGAAAAATACTATTGTCATGGTTTAGCCCCAGCCAGCAACTAAGCACCACGCAGCCGCTCGCTCACTCCCCCTACCCCGGTGGGATGGGGGAGAGAATCAGAGGAGTAAGAGTGGAAAAAAAAAACCACTCCTGGGTTGAGATAAGAACAGGTTAATAATTGAAATAAGATAAAATGATAATAATAATATAATAATGATAATAATAATAACAATATACAAAGCAAGTGATGCACAATGCAATTGCTCACCACCCGCCGACCGATACCCAGACAGTTCCCGAGCAGCGATTGCTGCTCCCCGGCCAACCCCCCACACTTTATATACTGAGCATGACGTCATATGGTATGGAATAGCCCTTTGGCCAGTTTGAATCCACTGTCCTGGCTGTGCCCCCTCCCAGTTTCTTGTGTACCTGGCAGAGCATGGGAAGCTGAAAGGTCCTTGACTAGCATAAGCAGTCCTTAGCAACAACTAAAACATCAGCATGTTATCAACATTCTTCTGCTACTAAATCCAAACCACAGCACTATGCCTGCTACTAGGAAGAAAATTAACTCTATCCCAGCCAAAACCAGGACAACTATTTGGGAGATCTTCAGTGCTGACGAAATGCATTGCTTCAGGTGAACAGCCAGACAGTAGCACATGTTCTGTACCTTTCTGGCAGATCCTGAGGATTATGTAGGACTGGACTGTGTATTATTAGCAATAATCAAAAGCACAGTGACTAGCAATTTCCTAACCTTCATTAGATTCCTTCTTCAGTTGTTTTGGAAGATTGTGATTAATTTCAAAGCGTTCAAATGAAAGCAGGATAGCAAACATTTTGAAGTTAATCAAAACCTGCTTTTCTGCAGCTCTGAAAGCCAATGAGTATTCAGTAGAATCATAAGTGAAGCTAGCAAATGTATGTATGCCTTCTTCCAGGCCTTGCAGTTTACCTCTCCTTTAATGCTGAGATTTTCTTTATCTCTACACACACACACACACACACACACACACACACACACACATATGCCAGGACTGTACCGTACCTAATTTCTCCTAAAGAACAGGTGAAATCTGTAGAATCATCTATAATAATCTCTTCTCTCCTTCCTTCTTCCCCCATCTCCATGAAAACTTCTCTGTCTACTCTCTATTCAGTTCTGAGCTTGTTGAGAGGAGCCAGAGCCCAGCCATTCTTCATTGTCCTGTGTGTGCTCAGCCCAGTATTATGAGTGGTGCTCTTAAAACTGCAAACTGCAGAGGGTGAGGATTTAGAAACATAAATTCCAATAATAGTTGTTGAAGCTTCTGTTTTTAAAATACACCAGCATCCTTTATTTCTTTACTATTGGCATTTCACTAATGCTGTATGGAAGTTCCTTTATAACTAAATCTGAATTTTTAAAGAAAAATGTCTAAGTTAGAGATGCTCAGAAACAATAGCTATATTATCAAGGGATTTCTGTAGTAAATTAACAGCTGGTAGCAAAAAGTCAAAGTGCAAATGAGTGGGAGGATTATCTTAAATCAGTGAGTTGAAGGGTTGACATCTCCAACAGTATGTTAGGACAGACCTTGCTGTACAATAGAATAATTAAGAGGTAATAATGCTCCAGGTGCAAATGCCTGGTGTTTTGTATCTCCTACTTGCATGAATCCCATACAGTGGAATGCCTTAGGGACTGACACTGTTTTATTTAAGTAAAGCTTCCATCAACAGAGGCAGGATTAAATATTTTTTTTAATCTGCCTCTACAGTGACAATTAAATAAATGGTCTACTTTATTTCACAAGTGAACCAATGTGGCAAAAGCTTGAATGAATTGCTGGAGTCCACAGCATGTGCAAATCACTGTTGGATTTGGAGTCCAATGGCACTTGCCCCTCCTTCCAGCTGAGATAGCTGTTACACTTCTAAAGGTGTTTGCTGTTGTATTCGCAGTTCTTTCAGACTTGCACCGGGGCTGGGACTTGGAATAAAATCTCTCGCACCCTGTGTATGTCTTAACCCTTCTACTGAGTGCAGTAGCTTTTTGGCCTTCATTTATGCAAAGTAGAACAACAATAACAGAACAGATTCAGTGTCACTCCATAACTTCAAACTGGAAATATACATCATATGAAAATAACTAGGATATGGGACATCTGGATTGTCATGCCTCGTCTGCCTCATTCACTGCAAAAACTTAAAATAGGATTTTCCAGAGTCCAGATACTGTTGTTCTACTTGTTCAGCAAACTGACTTTATTTCATCTTTTATTTTTATTTTTAGCTCAGATGTGCATACTCTGAAAGATTTTTTCTTTGTTTTCATGCATTTGTGAAAATTCGCAAGTTGATTTTTTCTCCATTTTCCTTACCTAAATTCTTCTATTAAAAGTTGAGCCAGAAAAAAAGTATACTTTGTCATAAACATCCAGTTTAACAGTTTTGAAAAGAAACTGTGAGTTGAACAAAATACTCACTATCAAGGCTCTGAGATGTTAGAATGTAATAATAATAATAATGGAAAGTGTGAAATGGGAGCAAATATATTGTTTGTCCCATCATAGTACACTTTAATTAGTGTACAACTCCTTCCTTGGTGTGATGTGTTGACCCTGGATGGATGCCAAGTGCCCACCAAAGATGCTCTATCACCTTCTCAACTGGACAGGAGAGAGCAAATATAACGAAAGACTAGTGGGTCAAGATAAGGACAGGAAGAGATCACTCAGCAATTACTGTCACAGACAAAACAGACTTGACTTGGGGAAATTAGTTTCATTTATTACCAATCAGATCAGAGTAAGGTAATAAGAAAATAAAAATTAAATCTTAGAACATCTTCCCCTCACCTCTCCCTTCTTCCTGGCCTCAACTTCACTCCCCATTTTCTCTACTTCCTCCCCCCGAGCAGCACAGGCGGATGGGGAATGGGGGTTGCGGTCACTTCATCACACGTTGTCTCTGCCGCTCCTTCCTCCTCAGGGGAGGACTCCTCACACTCTTCCCCTGCTCCAGTGTGGGGTCCCTCCCACAGGAGACAGTCGTCCACGAACTTCTCCAGTGTGGGTCCTTCCCACAGGCTACAGTTCTTTACAAACTGCTCCAGCATAGGTCCCTTCCACGGGGTGCAGTCCTTCAGGAGCAGACTGCTCCAGCGTGGGTCCCCCATGGGGTCACAAGCCCTGCCAGCAAACCTGCTCCAGCGCGGGCTCCTCTCTCCATGGGTCCACAGGTCCTGCCAGGAACCTGCTCCAGCACAGGCTTCCCATGGGGCCACAGCCTCCTTTGGGCATCTACCTGCTCCAGTGTGGGGTTCTCCACGGGCTGCAGGTGGATATCTGCTCCACCATGGACCTCCATGGGCTGCAGGGGGACAGCCTGCCTCACCATGGTCTTCACCACGGGCTGCAGGGGAATCTCTGTTCCGGCACCTGGAGCACCTCCTCCCTCTCCTTCTTCACTGACCTTGGTGTCTGCAGAGCTGTTCCTCTCACATATTCTCACTCCTCTCTCTGGCTGCAGTTTGTGTCCCGTTGTTCCCCCCCCTTCTTAAATACGTTATCACAGAGGCGCTACCACCGTCGCTGATTGGCTCAGCCTTGGCCACCGATGGGTCCATCTTGGAGACAGCTGGTGTTGGCTCTATCGGACATCAGGGAAGCTTCTAGCAGCTTCTCACAGAAGCCACCCCTGTAGCCCCCCCACCACTACCAAAACCTTGCCACGCAAACCCAATACACTTGGTAAAGTTACTAGTTACATATGTGCTTAGTAGCTAGAAATTGTGTAGATGGCTAGCAGGATGCAAAAAAGCAGTCTTCATGATACTTACTAGAAACTCGTTGTTTCCATATTTAACAAGCCAATCAGAACAATAATTTTCTAGTAAAAGAATTCAAAAAATTAACTTAGTGACAGAAGATCAAGTTCCAACTCGAAAACCTAGATAAAAATAATTAAATTAAGCTTGTAAATTTAGAAGTAGCACTCTGCTTAGTTCTAGAAAAATAAGCCACATCACTGTATCTCCCTGGAGTCTGTCAATGGGGAGAGCTAATGGAACCTGAAAACAGTCCAAAGAACATATAGGCTGGAAAGATGTTTTCTAAGAGCAACCTTTCGGAGTCTGAGTGCTTTTCTGTCTGAACTCTTTTCTCTCCCTGAATTTCACTTCCCATCTTATACCTGCGGATGAGGTCTGAGCACTCAGCTGGAATCCAGAATATTTTGCTGAGAGCAGGAACCTAAAAAGCCTTTCCGCTTTCTGCTTTGTCTTCAACATGAACATTGCATCCTTTCAAATATCTAGAGTGTGATTTATTCAACTAATGTAATTTCTGTATTGTATATATCTACAGGATGACCTAGTCACTGTAAAGTTTAGTTGTAGTCATGGGTGTTCTCATCCGTGGAATTTAGGATATGATTCTTCACATCCTAAAGCAGGAAATTAAACAAATTGAATTCTAAAAGTGTTCATTGTACTCCCCTGGCAAGTAAGAGAAACAGGACTCTTAGCTCAGATACAGATGCCTACAACACAGGCATTAAAATTTAGTGAAATGAATGCCACTCTTCAAGACCATGAAGATCATGAAGATGCCTAGGAAATCTTGCAGTCAGTGAAATACCTGAAGAAGAGGTGTGTATTTGGCCAAAGCTCTTTTCTTAAGCTTAACCAGTGATTATTCCATACACGAGCAACTTATTCGAACAGGAGGAAGTTTGCTAAAATATTCCCTGGGTTTTCCACCCAAACTGGGTGATATTAAAACTGGCAGATAGTAAACAAGAACGAACCCAAAAGCTTGGCTTTAATCTTTGTTTTGCAGTTGTGAATCTGGTCATGGACTTTTTTTTTCCAAAACTATTTTCACTAGTTTTTACACCCATAAGCTGAATTTACGAAGCATAGTTCCCCATCTTAGACAAACCTAAATGTTAAAGTCCTACTTCTGCGTTCAACATGGTGGTGGTTTTAAGCTTCTGTCACAGTGGTTAAGTATATAAAATACTTGCATTTATATGCCATATAGTCCATGCCTTCCCAATAAGTTATAAATGTAGGATGACCAAAGAAGAAATAGGAAATGACACAAATCACAGAATCATAGAATCATTTATGTTGGAAAAGGACTTTAAGATCATCGAGTCTAACCGTAAACCTAACACTGCCAAGTCCACCACTAAACCATGTCCCCAAGTCATATTGCATGCTGCCAAAAAAATGTTTAATGTAGCACAGCTTACATACCCTCCACAAAATCCTCAGATCACAGCTGATGGACTTGCATTATTACTTATTTTGTAAAAGAAGAAAGTTTTCTGTTGGTAAAATGGTTTAATGTTCACCTCTAAGAATGAGTGTCACTGAATAGCACTAAGCACTGGAAAGGCTACACATCACCCTTCAACTTATGCCTCTATTCCTTGCTCACTGAAGACTAACAGTGATCCAGTGGCAATTTAATAACTGGACATGTAGATCTCAAGATATTTTGCTGTAGCTGACTGGAAGGTCAACAAACTTCACACAGAGTGACCTGCTTAGTCTAAAGATCAGGGAGACATCAGGCTGTTCTGTGGTTGCTTTTTTTTTTTTTTTTTTTTTGAGCAGAGAAAGGGTTTGTTGAGGAAAATACGGATATTTAGGCAATTAATTCTTCTATTCCTAGTGCAATCAGTACATCATAAGAATGCCATCCATCGCAAGAATGAATGCTAAGCGCAGTTGAAAGACTTTGACAATCTCAGCAAATCCCACTAATAGACACTTTTTGCCACCATTTAAAGTATAGGGTTAACAGTTATTTACAACATTACTTGTATTTATCCTGATAATTCTGTGACTCATTGATTTGTCCTGACCAACTATTTCATACTGGGGGCAGCTGAGTAAGCGCAGAAGAGGCGAATTGTGAAATCCCACTTACACTTGCTTTGGCAGTGAAATGTTTTAGTGAATAGACTGAAAGTGTGAAACTATATGCAAATACATTATGATGAATGTATATGCTTGACTTTTCTGGCCTTGAAGTCCCTGTAAGACCTTCACAGCACTTTACTTCAACAGGATGATTAAGGAAGAAAAAAACCCCAACACATACACACACACATTTACCATAAAATTTTTAATGAGATATAAATAATCTCAGCTCAAGATACTATAAAGGACTACTTAGCATTTTGCTTATGATTTTACATAATTCATCTAAATATAGTTAATTGCAGAGCAGATTTATTTTTGTTGTGTGTGACATTTTCAGACAGTAGCTTGATCATTTTGTTTCATAATGATATCCCGCATATCTATTTTGGTGTATCTGTAGAACTTGAATCAAGCTACCTTTTCTATTCTTGCATTTCAAAGCCTCTGGTATCTCTTCCAGTCCTGGCGGTATGATGATAGTGTGTGTTTGTGCATATATATATGCACACACATATATAACGTATACACATATATAACATATTAGATCAGTCATTAGTCAAACAGCTTTTCAGGGTTAATAATGTCAGTATTCAGATAGGCTAATCTTTCAGCTTTGCAAGCAGATAGTCTTTTTTCTTTTTGAACTTCATTCGCTTACGGCATTCCAGAAATTCTGCAGGACTCTGGTTCTTATCAGGCATTAGAACATCCATAGAGGTGTTCAACATAACTAAACCTGTGTGGTGGTGCATCCTCCCCACCCCCTTTTGTTTCTTTGACCGCTTTATGATTTCAGGAATTCCAGACAGCCTTTGTGTAGTGAGTTGGTCAGTTATGTGCCCCTTAATTGTACCAGAAACCCCTACATAGTTGAAGCAGAGAGCGGTCCTGTGCTTACCAGAAACTCTGTATTATGGCTAACGAGGGGAGTGAGAACAAACAGGCACCCCTGACAGCCTTGAAACACAGTTGTATCATCCTTACTGGAATTCTAGCAATTACCGACCTGAACTGTGGCTCAGATGGAAATTTACTGATGACTGAAGCCAATCATCTCACAATCCTATAAACAGCAGTCCTAAGTGAGGCCCTTGGAGCTCTCCTGGACTGCAGCGGCCTGCACCAGCATCTCCCTCTGAGCGAGATGCCTCTTGGGGCTAGCAAACTCTCAAAGTTTGCTAACATCAGAAGTCCATCGCCGAAGACCAGCGGTGGAGCCTGGGCAGAAATCCTTCACTCCCTCTCAGAGGCTCAACCCTCGCCCATTGAGAAATTCAATGTGAGTATTTCACTGAACTCGAGGGCAATTTTTAACAGGTGTACCTTTATATATATACAGGTGTATTCATGTCTGCATGTGTGAATCAGTTTAAGTAGTCTGTAGATGTATGATTTAATTACAAAGTGAATCTTCTACTGCTGCATTATCCTTATTCCCATAAACCGTTGACCAAGTCTGAGACTAAGATTGGACCCAGCCGCACCTAGACTCCTTTCTGAGAAGGAGTTTAGAAGGCAACGGGGTCTATTCTGAACCTCGTGACTCAACGGGAAGGTCCCCCTTATCCCCTGCATACACCATCTCTCTGTGAATCATTCCAACTCTGTAACTTAATTGCCTTTTATGCACTTCCATGTAGTAATAGAGTGAACCTTGCCATCTTTGAATCTGTAACTAAGTCTCTGTTTTGATCAATTTTGTCTCATCACTTTGTTTATCACTGATGACTGAGTGCTATTAAAAAATCACAATCAAATCCTGCAATTTGCCACAAGTAAATTCTAAACTGATACTAAATCAAACTATGTGAAGTCACTCATTCATGATAAACTAACATAATCAGCAGGATTCACAAACCTGCATTTGTGACAGCCTGGTTGCCTCTGAACTTCTCCATTAATTTCTGTTATTCATGAAATTTATTTCTTCACAGTACCAGTGCTGTTTCTACTGCATTTCTGGGATTCTTACAGGCTAAACTATTTAAAACCAGCTTCAAAATTACAACCAGTGTGTTGGACCATATCACGCAAAGTGCCAAGCCCATCACTCCAATTGATGGTTCCACATCTTTTATTTATTCTTATATTACAATCTCTAGTCTGAGGGGTGCATCCTTCTATCACAGGAATAGTAAGCATGAATCCATATCCCCTGCAGACACTCTCTCAATACAAAAAGCACAAATAATTTTTTGAATGTCTGTAAGTGTACAGCTATTAGTCTAAAACCAGAAACCTACTAAATCTTCATTAAGAAATTCAAGTCAAACATTCCATTGGAAGAATATAAAATCATATTAATTCCCATCCTATGGCATCATTGCTGGCAAATGTTATGTCTACTGTCTTATTCATGCTACTCCTACTCTGTTACATGATTATAGAAATAATCTCTTTTTGGTCAACAGGTCTGCACTGTGAAAAGATAGAGATGCATCTGAGGAGAGTGACAAGAATAAAACAGAAATCTTTTTTTTCTTCCAGGATCTACAGTCTATACTGCATATAAAGTATAAAGATAATGCATAGAAGTTACCACAAAAGAAGCTAATTGTGTTCTCAGAACTTTGACTGCTGAATGAGGGAAGGAAAGGCTGGGGGCAGGGAGGGGAAGGAAAAATATTTCCAGAAGCAGTTAAACTAAAATGTCTGATTTTTTACCCATAGGGAATGTCTGTCAAGCCATACTTCTCCTGATACTTTGATTTCTTTTATATAACCTATCTATTTTGCTGGGTAAAAGTTACCATATGCTGTGGCTTGTTTGGATGTGTCCCTGTGCTGAATGGCCAACTGGCAGCTAATTCACAGAATGACTTTTCAAAGTGACTGGATTTAAGCACTAAATTCTACTTGCCTTCTCCAGCCTGCAAAATTAATTTAGGTCTCTCCATTTCACTCAGCTGCCAGTTTTCATGAACAGGATAGGGACTTCATGTTTCTGAGATTCCTATTCTGTCAAATCTTGTTGAGATTGACCAACAAGTTGTAAGCTGTCATCTGTGAAAGCTAAAGGCAGGGCACAATCACCTAAGTCTTGTTCATATGGAAACTGAACTTTAAAAAAGAGCACATTAGCTGAAACAGAAATATTTTGTGTTCTACTTTTGTAAACTGAATGTATTTGTCAGTGCTATGATGCAATAAATATGACCAATCATGCAAACTTTAAAGTCACACAGGGTTAAATTGTCCTTGCAAAGAACAGTGTGATGTGAAAGTGAAACAATATGTTGGAATAATTACTGAATATTCCAAACAGTAAATGAAGCCCTTTTAGCTCTGGGGAATAATAAATAACTGCGTCTGAATAGGCTGCTTCTTATGTCAATAGGAACATTCTCCTGTTTTAAACAGAGACAGAGAAAGTCTCAGATACAATAATTTCTGAGTAGTAATTTATTTATTAGTAATTATTATTGCTTACCACCAATTTAGATGGAATTCTGTTAGAATTCTCATCTATCATGAAGTTTCATCAAAATGAATAGATTTTTTTCACATTTTTATACTTAACATGGCATCACTTCGTGACAAAATCAAGTACAATGTAACAGGGAAAAACTTACTAATGAATTGTTACATATCTTCTAAAAGACTGTCATAATTTGGCGGGGGAGGAAGCCTATGTACTTGAAAGTCTGTAACTAATGCAACTACCCATTGGGCAGAATGTGAAAACCCATGAGCACATTGGGCCTGTGTAATTTCTGTGTGTATTTTGTGTCTTAGACATACTCTAGAGCTCTTAATAAACAAAATGTAATTTAAATAATGTGAGAGATGATTAAATTGTGACCCAAAGGTGGCAGACCTGTTCTTCTTCCAGCCATGTTGGAAGCTCAACATGGGAGTCTTTAGAGAGATGTTGTCAGAAGCATTATATCCTCAGCCTCACACAGGGCATCTTAGTCTTTATTCTGAGTGTACCTATCACAGAGGCTGCAGGTGTAACCATATTTGTATTTGAGCAATAAGCCTCTTTAGAACAGTCATTTTCTGTCTGATAAATGCTTCAGACTTGTGATCTCATCTCCTGACTCTAGCTTGCCACCCTGATCTTGTGTGTTAGCTTTTGACACTTTGGTTTCTTCCCACTCCTAGTTCCTGATCTTAATCATCAGGCAGGACCATCTAATCCTTGTGCTCCTTATGTCTGTTCTAACCATTAAACTTTTTGTGTTTCCCAACATGGTACTGGGCAATTTCTCTCAGAAAAAATATTTCTGCACTGTACTTTTATGATGGAATCCTATTTGCAGCCTAAAGGTAAAACCAGAGTTTTAAAAAGAATTCTGCTGTATTCTTAAATGATACAGTTTCACTGGCTAAAGTGTAACTGAAAAATGGAACTGAGTCCATAAAAATAACCTATTAAGAAATAGCAGAGAGATTTAAATCTAAATCCCTACATCTATTAGTCCTATTTAGGTATTTCTGAGTACCTGTTCACTATAGGGAGGAAAACACTTCCTGAATTTTGAAGACAGTTAGCAAGCAAAAGTTTCATTTTTATTCTGACTAGGTTATAAAATTATTTTTGTTTCTTGTACAGTTAAAAAAAAATATGTTTGATCAAGTGGTTTCTCCAGATGAAAAATCTCTTTTGGTAGTGCAGATATTAGCTATCTTTGCTCCAGTTTTATCATGTTTCTGAGAAAGGATTCATGCCTGAAAATATTAATAAAATAAGGCTTATCACGAGTAGCTTTTGGGCCATTTGTCATTTCAGTCCCTAGCCTGGGGGGATCTGAGTGACAGACAGGAGGCATGGGAGGAGTGTCTTATGCTGTCTGTGAGTACTACTGCAGGTGACTACATTTATTACTGGCATTAAGGTCTTGTATTAAAAGATAGCTTTACATGAGAAGTTGTGATGGATAGATAGCATCTTTATTTTGGGGAATTTATTTATTTATTTATTTAGGGTCATAAGGATATATTTGTATAATATGCACAGAGCATAACTGGCCAGTTCATCCTATATAGGCAAGGGTGAAATTGTACATTCTCTTGGAACCAACTAGGTTCTCTCAGGGAGAGGAACATTTTACTGAATCAAGCAGAAGAGTAAAATACTCAGAGCAAAGAGACACCAAAGAAGAAGATGCTGAGTGAAGCAGGGACTAAATAATTAAGCCAGAGGGGTCCAGAGTGAAAAAATCCTTGGACTCCAGGAGGACTATGCAAAGGTTGCTACAGCAGTGAAAACGTGGAAGTAAGGACATGCCCTGAGAGTACACAATGAGTAGGGACACAGTTGTGTATGAATCCTTTTTGTTGGTATTTTTTTAATCTCTAGTCAAATTGAGTTTCCTCTCCTTAAAAAGTTATTGTATTTTATTTTCTAATACTACATGTTTTCTGAATTTTAAAGCTTTTCTAATTTTCTGGTGTGCTTACCATAAAGAAAAGGAATACACTAGTCTCTTCCAAAATACTGACTCAAGCATTTTCACACCAGCTATTAGTAACTCATTACTTCATGCTAACTGGTATTCAAAGAAGAGCCAATATTCCAAGCGAAGCACCAAGAGAGAACACAAAAAAGATGCTCTTAAGCCTGTTTCCGTTCACCCCTTGCCCTTTGCAAGCAAGGTTGATGGCATTTAATCTGAACGGTCGGGTTAAAAATGGCCAAACCATGGAAAGGGTATGCACTACAAGTCGTAGAATATCACAGGCCTAAGTAGCAAGGTGGTAATGGCAGTAACCACGCACTCCTCCCGCCTTTGTCTCTTGAAGGTGCATGGGGTACCTGAATAGACTGCTTCACATATGAAGGGGGAACATTGGTGAAGTGTTTGTTGCTAGTGGAAAAATTGAACATTTTTTTATTATTATTTTTCTGTTCCCTTTCTTTCTTTTGGGTGGCTCCGTGACAGTAAGTAAGAGAGATCTGCACAGAGATTATAAAAATTTGGCCTTTTAAATCATCTTTGAAAAATGAGATTTGGGAATCTAAATCTAATATGTGTTACAAAACAGTGTGCAGCTATTCTTAAATCTCTTTTGTTTCCAGATTTTCCAAGGCATTAAGGCATTTAAAATGCTAAGGAGTGGGCGGGGGGGGGGGGGGGGGGGTGCTGTTCAGTGTTTGATTTTTATCCATCTCATGGGATTCAGTGTCTAATGTTTATGTATTCTTTTCAGTCCTAACCTCCACGGAATTCAGATTCCAGGTAACTGAGTAATCCGGTGCTTTGTAATAATCTATCCAGTTTGGGGGAGAGGGAACAGGGTATGTGGAAAGGGCATTAAGTGCTGTATGCAAGTGAAACTTGGAATTTAACATAATCATTATTTGACATAATTAGATTTTCCAGTAACCATTAATTAGCTGACAGCAGGTCATGTTTAACTGAGTATTTTAAAATTAGTATACTTTAGCATTTTATTGGCTAATTTCACTGTATTTAAGTGCCTGTCAGTATTTTCATTATGAACCATATTTTGGAAAACGGAGTTTAATTAAACAGTATCTGTACTGTTCTAAATTTTGTCAAGCAGAGAGCTGGCATACAAGCTAGATAGAAAATATTTCACAACGTAATTATGGCCCCAAAGGAACTGAAGTAAGCAGACAGGACATTCACCTAAGTTCTCAAAATACATCTGTTCAAAGCAAAATCTAAAGAAGCCAAAGTGAATGAAGGAAGTCTTGGGGGTTTGGTGGGGGTTTTTTTGTTTGTTATTTTGTGGGTTTTTTTTCTTCCATGTAACTTAATAAAAGTGCACTATAATCAGCTGGGAGGTGAACAAGGTTTAAAAAGCAAAAGCAAAATTAGATTGTCTGAGAAGGAGGGAGAATGTATTATAGCAGAGATCTTCCCCTGTTCCCCAGAAACAGTAGGTCTATTAAGTAACCTAAAATCTATGCAGTCAGCACTTTATGAGCATGTACGATCAAAGTGTAAAATTCATAAAGAAGGCACACGAGAAGTGGCATAAATTTTGTTGCAAATATCTCTTCAGGGATTTGTGGAGTCATTTAATAACCTCTGATATAATGATAACTCTTGCAATAGAAGAGGAAAAGGCCGATTTTAGCCTTTGGAGGTTATATTTAAGCTGTATCTTCAGCCATTTGTTCCTGGCAAAGATTCCCAGTGTGTGCAAGGCTGAAGCAAAAACTACTAAAATTATGAAAGAAGATGCTATTCTGTAGTTGTGCTGTACAGCAGATTGATGTCCAGTCTTGGAATCTAAGTAGAAAGTTCATTTATATTCATCCAGGAACAGGATTGAACTTCCAGTACTAGTAAATGAGGAATGACCACCTTCAGTACCATTTCCAAAACATGTAATACTTGCTCAAGATATGCTACAGTGACTCTGAAAGAACAGTACAGTACTGAACACTACTGCATTACAAATGTTTCATCAGTGCATATGCTAGGAGACTGGTGAATTGGTAAGATACACAGACAACTAAAGGTGAATTATTTTAGCATATGGTATGAAATCTGCCAAACAAGGATGTTAAAATAGATGGTATGAATATGTCCAAGAAAGATTTTTAGTAGGAAAATATTAACTGAAAAAGGTCCTGACTGAATAGGTGTAGATGACAGGTGTATGTGGGGGGTTTTAGGGTTTTTTTTTTTGGGGGGGGGGGGTATTTTTGTCGTTTGTTTTTTTTAAGAAAGAAAGGCAGAAAAAGAGTACAGATTTACAGAAAGTGTTTTGTCGTTGTGTTCTGTTTTTTAAAAAAAAATATCACGGTCAATTGTGACAATAAAATTACTTTGAAGGAGCATGGGACTGGATCAAAAAAAAACCCCTGCAGCAACAGTATGTATATTTCTGACACAGCATATGTTTGACTTGTCACTTCAAATTTGTTAAAAAAAAAAATCAGGTTAATTTTAACTTGTCATTTGTTCTGCCAGATTTTCTATTGCCTGTCTCTGTAGCTCTAGTGATGTGCCTGATTGGGCTGTCCATACTTGACTGAAAGGTTTTGTTGCTGTTGTTGCTCCTTTCTGTATTTGGTTTACGGTGCAAGGTTTTGGTAGCATCAGGGCTGCAGGGGTGGTTTCCGTGAGAAGATACCAGAAGCTGCCCCCATGTCAGACACAGCCAGTTCCAGCAGGCTCCAAGACAGACCCGATGCTGGCCAAAGCTGAGCCAAGTGGCAACGTTAGTAGCACCTTTGCGACACCATATTTAAGAAAGGGTAAAAACCGCTGTGCAACAGCAGCTGGGAGAGAGGAGTGAGAATATGTGAGAGGAACAACTCTGCAGACACATAGTCAGTGAAGAAGGAGGGGGAGGAGGTGCTCCAGGTGCTGAAGCAGAGATTGCCCTGCAGCCCATGGTGAAGCCCATGGTGAGGCAGGCTGTGCCCCTGCAGCCCAGGGAGGTTAACGATGGAACAGATAGCCACCTGCAGCCCGGGGAGGACCCCACGGCAGGGTAAGTAGATGTGCCCTGAAGGAAGCTGCAGCCCATGGAGAGCCTGCACCAGAGCAAGTTCTCTGTCAGGATCTTTGGACCCATGGGGGACCCATGCTGGAGCAGCCCATTCCTCAAAGACTCTACCTCCCATGGAAAGGACCCACACTGGAGAAGTTTGTGAAGAACTGTCTCACTTGGTTGGGACCTTGTGCTGGAGCAGGAGAAGAGCATGAGGAGGAAGGAGCTGCAGAGACAAAGTGTTATAAACTGACTGCAACCCCCACTACCCATCCCCCTTCACCACTCAGAGTAGAGGAGGTAGAAGAGTCAGGAGTGAGACTGAGCCTGGGGATAAAGGAGAGGAGGGGGGAAGGTGGTTTTAGATTTGTTCTTATTTCTCATTATCCTACTCTGATTTATTGGAAATAAATTAAATTAATTTCCCCAAGTTGAGTCTGTTTTGCCCATGAGGATAATTGCTGAGTGATCTCCCTGTCCTTATCTCAACCCCTGAGCATTCATTGTATTTTCGCTCCTTGATCTGTTGAGGAGGGGAAGTGGTAGAAAAGCTTGGTGGGCACCTGTCATCTAGCCACGGTGAACCCACCACATTTCCTTCAACAATCCCTTTGTCATCTTGTTGACTTGAAGCTGTGGTTTCCAGCTGCCCCCAGATGTGTAAGGATGTGAGCCCAGAGAGTTGTGGTAAATGGAGTTAAGTCCAGTTGGCAGCCGGTCACAAGCAGTGTTCCCCAGGGCTCTGTTTTGGGGCCAGCCTTGTTTAATATCTTTATCGATGATCTGGATGAGGGGATTGAGCACACCCTCAGTAAGTTTGCAGATGACACCAACTTGGGTGGGAGTGTCGATCTGTTGGAGGGTAGGATGGCCCTGCAGAGGGACCTGGACAGGCTGGACCAATGGGCCAAGGCCAACTGTATGAGGTTTAACAAGGCCAAGTGCCGGGTCCTGCACTTGGGTCACAACAACCCCATGCAACGCTACAGGCTTGGGGAAGAGTGGCTGGAAAGCTGCCTGGCCAAAAAGGACCTGGGGGTGTTGGTCGACAGCCGGCTGAACATGAGCCAGCACTGTGCCCAGGTGGCCAAGAAGGCCAACAGCATCCTGGCTTGTATCAGGAACAGTGTGGCCAGCAGGAGCAGGGAGGTGATTGTTCCCCTGTACTTGGCACTGGTGAGGCCGCACCTGGAATACTGTGTCCAGTTTTGGGCCCCTCAGTACAAGAAAGACATTGAGGTGCTGGAGTGTGTTCAGAGACAAGCAACAAGGCTGGTGAAGGGTCTGGAGCACAGGCCTTATGAGGGGCAGCTGAGGGAACTGGGGTTGTTTAGCCTGGAGAAGAGGAGGCTGAGGGGAGACCTTATCGCTCTCTACAACTCCCTGAAAGGAGGTTGTAGTGAGGTGGGTGTTGGTGTCTTCTCCCATGTAGTTAGTGATAGGACGAGAGGAAATGGGCTCAAGCTGTGCCAGGGGACGTTTAGGTTGGAAATTAGGAGAAATTTCTTCACGGAAAGGGTGGTCAAGCATTGGAACAGGCTGCCCAGAGAGGTGGTGGAGTCCCCATCCCTGGAAGTGTTCAAAAAATGGGTAGATATGGCACTTTGGGACATGGTTTAGTCTAGTCTACCCTTGATTGGTTTAGTGTGGATTTGGTAGTGTAGGTTAATGGTTGGACTGGATGATCTTAAAGGTCTTTTCCAACCTAAACGATTCTATGATGTGTAGAAGAACTCAATACCTCTTCCTTGTGTGCTCACCAGATTCAGGTCTACCTATGGTTGCTGCTAATATTTAGAAGATTCTTCTAGTCACTGCACAAGAAGTGGCCTTCCTTTGTCCATACCTGGCAACAATTCCAGCTGGACAAAAGCTTTCTTTTTCCTTGATCTCACTCACTTCTCCTTAAAGCATAATGATGCCACCACCTAAGGCTGCACCACTCATCTTTGCAGGCCTGAGGTTCACCAATGGTCTTGTAATTGGGACAAAGTAAGAGCGAAAAACTGGAAAACATAGGCACTATGTACCCTGCCAAGTCTTTGGGAATTAATAATAGTGAAATGGGAATTGTCAGTAACCAAAAGTCACCTGAATTGGGATCGATGGTGTTGGGCACTCACAGGGGTTCTGGCTGGATTTCCCATTGCAGCTGGGAAGCCCTACAGATGTAAGGCTTGCTGGGGCTTTGTCCATCTCCACCACTCATGGCCAGCCTGGCCTAAGCAGACACCAACTGGCAGGCCTGTTGCCTGAAATGTGGAGTCCTGGTCCTCAGTTGAACAGCAATGAGTAGTGGTAGCTACAGGCATTGGTTGTCTCATTATGACAGTCACCCCTTTTGATGCACAGTCATTTTGTACAGTCAGGCAACTGCACAGCCAAATAAGAGGTGAGCTTGACACAGACCTCCATGAAAACTGCTTTTCTCACCTTCCTGCTTTTGTTTTGCTGCATGTGTTTTACGACCTACTGCCACCAGTTCCCTCCTTTCAGAGACTCAGCCATTACATAGGATAGGAGTCAACAGATTTGCTGCCCTGATTCACGTACTTGTGACAGAAATCAGAAAATCAATAGTTGGCAGCCAGGTCCTCCTACTGTTCCTTCTCTGTACCTTATCTTTCTGAAAACAGGCCATAATGATTTTGTTCCCAGTGCAGGAAACTTGCATGAATCTACATCACCAGCCTCCACTTGACAAGAGCCTCTTCAGACTTGCTAACAAGGAAAAGATTCAGTCTACTTCATCACAGAGTCTGCAAATGTCATCCAGAAAAAGGAGAAATGTTGTGGTGTTATGTGGTACACATAATTATGTGTTAGTGACATGTGTTTGTTGCATCATGCTTCTACTAGGGTAATAACTGACTTTGGAGGAACTGGCTGGCTACCTAAAGGAGTTACACAAAAATATATCTTCAGTGCACATAAATATATCTGCAGTGGGTTATGGGATGCATGAATGAAGTTCAGTAGAAGACAGATTGCAATCCAGCCACTGTATCAAACAATGTAGTCACTGCTCTATGTGCTGCAACTGCTTTGATAAAAATGCATAAATGCAGCCCAAGCAGACTAAATTCCTGCTTTCAGGTGATCTGAAATTATGCAGATCTGATACTCCTCAGTGTCTGACTGCAACCAAAGCTGGTAGATTCTAGAAAGGAAGGTTTGACAAATGGTGAAGTCAAGAATAAATGAGTTCAGTGATTCACAGAACAGAATGGAAGAGAATTTGCTTGTGAAGAAATCAGGTAACTTTGTTGGGGTTCTGTGACTTGTTTACCAGCTAATATCTTTTTTTTTTTTTTCCTTTGTGACTCTAGCAGTCAGAGTTTATGACTAAATTGAATTGTTCATCGCTCACCCACTATTCAGTTGTTATCATTCATAAATCTGAACGGGATGTCTTGTAAGCATTCTTTTTGTTTGTGACTGAATGGAAGAAACTTTCTTAAGTAGGAAAAATAGGAGCAGAAAAGCATGGCTAAACTGTAAGTATTAATATATATTAAGGAATAACACTTTCAGCTTTTCAGTAATTCAAAAAAACCCAGCACTGGCATTGAGTAGAGGAAAAATGAATTGTATTGTTCAGGTTCAGCTTAATATAAATTCCTATACTTTTAAAAGGTCGCTTCTTGAGCCATATAATTGACACTTCCTATATCCTACAGGGCACATCTAAGAAGACTGTTAAGGTACTTGAATGCATTCAGAGGAGGGCAACAAAGCTGGTGAAAGGACTGGAAGGCATGTCCTATATGGTGCAGCTAAGGGCTTTGGGCTTGTCTAGTTTGGAGAAAAGGAGGCTGAGGGGTGACCTCATTGCTCTCTAAAGCTTCCTGAGAGGGTAAGTGGAGAGGGAGGTGCTGATCTCTTCTCCCTGGTACCCAGTGACAGGACGTGTGGGAATGGTTCAAAGCCGTGTCAGGGGAGGTCCTAGATATTAGGAAACATTTCTTTACCGAGAGGGTGGTCAAACACTGGAACAGGTTTCCTAGGGAGGTGGTTGATGCCCCAAGCCTGTCAGTGTTTAAGAGTCATTTGGACAATGCCGTTCATAATATGCTTTAACTTTTTGTCAGCCCTGAAGTGGTCAGGCAGTTGGAGTAGTTCATTGTAGGTCCCTTCCAACTGAAATATTCTATTCTATTCTATTCTATTCTATTCTATTCTATTCTATTCTATTCTATTCTATTCTATTCTATTCTATTCTATTCTATCTACACCTTTGTTTATCAGTTTCTTCAGACACCTGCTGCCTTGTACACTAGTATATGTAGATTGCTCTTTATTATTGCTTTATTGTGGTTTACTTGAAGGCAAAACCAGAAGTCCCCAATGACCATTCTACATGTTGAGTCTTCTTCACGCGTAGCCTTAGGAGTCTAAAAAAACCCCCCTTTGCCTTCAACTGCCCAAGGGGGAGAGAGGAATGTTCATCTTCACTGTGTGTGGACATGGAACTAGGCTGACGTGGAACTTCTGGCAAGTTTCCAGTTTACACTTTTTCCTGCTTTAGCTTAAAAAAAGAGGTTTTGGTTTTGTTGGTTTGTTTGCTTTTTTTTTTTTTTTTTTTTTAAATCCTGCATAGTTTAACTTGATGTCATTTGGAATCTTTAAAAAAAGACATTTTTCTGCTTTAGGGCCATTAAGGTGATTAAGGGATTGGAGCATCTGACATACAAGGAGAGATGGGGAAAGCTAGTGTCTGAGTCTGGCTCCATCTTCAGTAGTCCATCCCATCTTCTCAAAGGTACCCAGTGAAAGGACAAGAGGCAATAGGCAAAAATTGAAATACAGGACATTACATTTAAACCTAAAACCCCCCTTTTTTACTGTAAATATGATTGAACACTGGAACAGTCTGCCCAGAGAGGTTGTGGAGTCTCCAAACTTGGAAATACTCAAAACCCAGCTGGACACAGTCCTGGGCAACCTGCTACAGCTGACCCTGCTGGCACAGGGGGTTGAACTAGGTGATCTCCAGAGGTCCCTTCCAACCTCAACCACTATGTAGTTCTAAGTAATCAAAGTATCATTATGTTAAGACACAAAGTTTATCTGTAGATTAGGTGTAGCATTGTTGTTAAAGGGGATTTTTAAAACTATTATTTATTTTATCTTTTCAGTTTCCCAGGGCAGCGGGGTGGGGGAACCTCACATCTGTTTACAGTAAAACTGTTTCATTTACAATTAAATTACAAAGAATGGCACTGGAAGCAAATGACTGTGAACAACTGCTCTGGATTCCTTTGTGAAGGTGCCTGCCAGACTGTGAAAGTTCAGCTACCAGAAGTTAGTCTTCTGGAAGCCAAGAATGTCTAGTATCATCATATTTCCTTCTGATCAGAAGGTATGCATGGCATCCTTCCAGCTAGTTTATTCAACACTCCTGAAGTTCTTGAGAATATGCACCGGGGCTGCCGTCTGCTAGAAGAGAAGAAGAAAAAAAAAAATTATTAAAAAAATCTGTATCAAATCCATGGGCCTCTCTCTGTCAAAGTGGCTTCCTATTAAAAAAAACACCTGATGAAGTAATAATTTATTTGTGCCAACAGGTTGACTTTATACATTTTTCTAGAACAGTTTTTAAGTACTCAGTACATCACACGTCATCTACGATAATAGAACTATTTCACTCAAAAGAATATTTGGGTAGTTTTTTCATCTCACCATGTTGTCTTAATAAGTGGCCTAAAATCTGTAATGTGCATTGCCCAGCCTGGTAGAAAACAACTACACTTGCTTTCAGAAATGGAAAGTTTCTCAGTAGTATAAACCATTGTAGTTCTTTAGATTTAGTTCTCTAGTTTAGATGTACCAATTGAACTAATTATCACTCTCTGTAGTATGGTGTTTGAGATTACCCTTAGAGTTCACACTTGCTGAAGTCATTGTTTTACTGAAAATTCTCTGAAGCAGCTTTAGACCAGCCAGCTTTGGTGGGGTTGCCTTGGCCAACAGTCAAACTCCCATACATCTATTCAGTTACCCCCCTCCATTGCGTTGCAGTAATAATTGCATGACGTCTTATGGGGCAGTAATCTGTAACAGTATGGCCTTTGGTATGAGATGGGGAGAAGCTGAATACCCCTGTAGCTGTCTTGTCTCTTCCTGCACGCTGTCCCTAAAATGACTCTAGCATGAAATCCTCAAATCATAGTTAAAGTAGGCTGGACTTGAGTATACTAGGAGTTCAAACAAGCAAAATTTAGCTGTGCCATGATTGTCTTTATTTGGACGAAGATCACCTTAAAGCAAATAAGATGGTTTTGCTCCTAAATTAAAGGATCCTCATGGGCCCCTTTCCATAATGTGCCTCACCTACCACAGTTCATCAGCTCATCTTCACCTTCCTTAATGTTTTGTAAACTGAGCTTAGACAGAGGGTCTTTTAAACACCAGAAAATCTTGCATATACCCACACAATGCCTCAACTCTTACTTGCTGCTAAACTTTGGGCCTGTTTTTCAAAACAAACAGCTACCTATTTGGTCTCTTCTCCCAAGTAGTTAGCAATAGGACAAGAGGAAATGGCCTCAAGTTGCATCAGGGAAGGTTTAGATTGGATATTTGGAAAAATTTCTTCATGGAAAGAGTGGTCAAGCATTGGAACAGGCTGCCCAGATAGGTGGTGGAGTCATCATAGAATCACAGAATCATAGAATCATAGAAACTTTTAGGTTGGAAAAGACCTTTAAGATCATCCAGTCCAACCATTAACCTACACTACCAAGTCCACACTAAACCAATCAAGGGTAGACTAGACTAAACCATGTCCCAAAGTGCCACAACTACCCATTTTTTGAACGCTTCCAGGGACCGTGACTCCATCATCCTGGAGGTGTTCAAAAAACGTGTAGACGTGGCACTTGGGGACATGGTTTAGTGGACATGGTGGTGTCGGGTTGATGATTGAACTGATGATCTTAGAGATCCTTTCCAATCTTAATGATTCCTAGTTTTATTTCATTAAAAAACAATCCAGCCACCAAGCTAGGAAACAGGAAATTAATTATTACTCTACCCTTAATTGATTTAGTGGTGGACTTGGTAGTGTTAGGTTAATGGTTGGACTGGATGATCTTAAAGGTCTTTTCCAACCTAAATGATTCTATGATTCTATGATTCTTTTGCTCCCTGTCCCCTTCCCCCAGGAAAAACTAAACAGATAATCAGAAAGAATCAGAAATAATGATGGAAGCTGAAGGTATCTGAGGCCAAGAAAGAGATCAGCAATCCTCTAAAATAGGAGAGAAGCCTCAGTTGTTCTATTATGATTCTGAAACTAATCATAACAGTTCAAACTTAATCCCACAGTTGGTAGGGTGGGGGCCTTTGTTTAAAATGTGACATTTGATTTCTCAACAATTTCTCTGTCATTTGAGTTAAAGAAAATTTCACCTGCATAAAATGTACTGAAATCTATCTGACATTTATTTACTCTTTATGCCAGAAAAAAAGAAATCCATCAGGGGACTATAACAAAAGACAGTGCTGCAGGAGCTTTCTCTGAAATGAATAGGATGAGATAGCTTTTACAGAATTGTACCTTGTTTGCTTTTTTTTTCCTTTTTAAATTGGATTTTGGATCTCTTGCCAAGTAAAATAATGTAAGATTATTCTGAGAAGAGCTCTATTTTTTTTTTTTATTTGAATTCAAGTGGGAAAACCTCTAACAACTTTAAATTACACCATCCCAGGCCAGAGCCCTGATCTTTAAATGAAGTGCTTATAAAAATTTAAAGTGCTCTAGTAATTTTAAACCAGTGTATGCTGCAATGCCCAGAACCCTGATCGCTTCCAAATTTCACTTCCAATAAATTTAAATTGCTTTGTGCAATGCAGAGTGATTTAAAATTATTGGAGTGTTTTAAACTCCATACTGAAGTGCCTATAAAATTTGAAGTCCTCCAATAATTTTAATCACTCTGCATGTTGTACTGTAATTTAAGCCTATTTGAAAACAAAGGTCCAAGCATCCCATGCTTTAATTTGTAATGACAAGCAACATTGGAAAAAGGCAGTTAAGGATTTGCATGAAACATGCCACTTCCCAATGAATTAACTGAAATAAAGGTATCAAATACAATGAGGAAGTATTCAAAGAAAAAGAGTTATGCTTTTTAACATAATAGATAACAACATCTTTGTTTTGAGAGAGTGAGCTACACTGTAACACAAATAAAATGATATGTCGAGTGTGAGATTTGGAAAGGTTGTGAATATACGAATTATTCACCTTTGTCACAACTATAAATAATAACTGTTATTCAGTAGCTGACAGTATGCAAGATACTGAGCATGAACACACATACAAGATGTGTCAAGGCAACACATCCAGCTGCCACTTGGAATGTGTTATATATCAGTGAAGCCAAATTCTACTCTTAATATCATCAGTGTACATTCAGAATAGCTTTCTTCACTTTAGGATTTGCCTTAAAAAACACTTAATAATCTTATAAGATGATGTGTGTCTTCCCAGACAGTATCGGTACAGGATAGTTTCCTGTCTTGTCTTCTGTATGTTGAGCAGGTTTTAGTCATCTAAAGGGCCAGAAAAAAATAACAGTAACAACAATGTTACAGTGACTCAGTAGTAATATTTTTGCATATTATATCTATTATATCTTACATGGGCAACACTTTCCAAAGGCATACAGTGTTAGCTTATCTTTCTTCAAGAGAATTTCAAAAGGAGGTTTTTCTTTGTGGAGAGAAAGAATGTTGATTATTTGCATTAATATTATTTCAGGTATAAAAATCTTGTGGCTTTGTTCAGGCTTTTTTTTTTTTTCCAATCAGAAACAGGTAACAAAATCCACTGAATGGAGGAAAAATATCAAATAAAATTAAAGTAAATTTTTATTCAAAACTGGAGGCAAAATGGCTGCAGTCATTTGAATCCATTGAGGATACTATTATTTTAGGACCCACAATGAGGTAACTCACGTCTTCATATTCTAAACAACTCCCATGTATTATGTTTCTTTTTTCTTTGGGCACCAAGCAAAACACTGTAATATAATAAGTGACAGTTGTTAGCTTAACCTCAGAGAATTCGTTAGGGGAATTAACTGTTTACAGGCATAGCTTCACCTAAAATTGATACTGAAAGTATAATAGGGATATATCATTAGCTACTTGGGACCACACTATGGGCCTGAGGAAAAATTCAGAATCCCTTTGCAACTGTAGAAGGAACTTTGCATAAGCAACACGGAAACATCAGCAGAAAATGGGAAATTAGCATCATTTTAGTGGAATAGGTAAAATAAATTTATTACCCCAAGAAATTCTATGGGCACTTTTGAGAATTGCACTTGAGCCAATGCGAGTGCCATGACATAAATCGAGATCAAAGGACCAGTTAGTTTTGGCTAGAGATGGCTAAGAAAGCTCTCTTGCCAAGGATCTGTCCTGGGAAGAGTTTGATATTGTACAACATTAATGCCTAATGCATTCTTAATACAAGTAACAATACATCCAAAAATTGAGGTAACTATGATAACTACGACTAAGATTTGTAATAAAGATTTAATCATAGAGGCCAATGATCCAGATAGATTGAGTCCCAAATTAAGTAACAGTCATGACATTAAACTTGTGTGAGGCACATCCCGCAAGGCCTCAGACTCTTGAGCAACCTTCCTCATTATGTCGAGTTGCTGCTGAAGCGGAAGAGAGATATTTGGAATGGAGATACAACAGTCTCTTGCTGGGTTGACGAATGCCCACACTCCACCTTGTCTGAGCAAGACAGCATCTAGCGCCAGTTTATTTTGTAGTATTATCTTGGCGGTGGCTTGCAATTGTGTATTGACCAACGTGAAGGATGCTCTGGTGCTGTTGGCCAGATGTCCCAGTTGAATGTGAGTATCTCCAACCATAATGTTAGTCTTAATGTTGCTACCTGGAATAAACCAGTCAGTCACCTATCCCATCACAGATTTCAGAAGTTGACTCACACTCATTTCTTCCCAAGTAAGTGTTATCAATTTGCCTGATAGTTATGCCCAGTTAAGGGGTGCAACATATGTGGTGTCCACTTCCTAGGGCAAAATAGAATGGTACCCAGAGTGTAGGTGGCTGGCTGATAGGCTTTTTCTCAGGTTTCATTTTTCCACCAATTAAAGGTGGGATAGGTATATTCATCACTACACCGCCATACCATACCTGGGGGCATCCATGCCACCATGGAAGCATTCTTTTCCCACATGAATTAAGCTTGATATATAGTATGAGACCAGAGGCCCCACTTCTCTTGACGTGGGTCAGTGAGTTCAAGCTCTTGAACTTTAGAGTAATTCACTGCATGGGCCCCTGTATTAGACTTCATTTTCCTCCTAAGTGGATGTGCCAGGAAACATCTTGTATTTGAAACCAAGGAATTTGAAATAAGCATGGGAGTCACTGTTTTACTGCTTCTAAATTGAACCAATCAATATCCCACAGAATACCATTGCATGTTTCGGCTGGGTCCATCACGTCACAATCTTGCATTGTATGGAAAACAGAGATGTTAGGCTTTGATGCCTTAAAGTGGGTTAAATTAATTCCACTACTTGGGGTGGTCCAATCCCAGTCCAAGTAGTGTTGGTGTTGGTGGAGGTCCAGCCATCTACCCCTTCCAGGCAGCTTTCACTGTCATTTAGGTTCAGGCAGATGGGACCTGAAGCTAGAGGTATACAACACACATGAATGCCTTCAGTGTTACTGAGAGGAACTGCTATTTTGGATATATATGCCATTAATTCTGACATGTCAATGCATAAGGCATATAAGCCATAAAGGTGTAAAGGCAAGCTCTCAGCTGACATGCAAGTGGCAATACAGGCAGAAAACAGATGATCATTAATGCCTACATTTCACAAAAAATCCACTACCATTTGCAAGACTACATTACTTCTAAGGCCTCCCCAAGTGGGAGCATCTGTCTGTGGGGCTGTGTTAATGGCCATCACAAAAAAGAGGACAAGCCACTTCATGTTGGCATAATTCAGGCACCTGTGACATCACTCCAAATGCAACTGGTCGGCCACATACTACCAGCAGCAACTCTACACCAAGCCCTCCCAGTATAGATCCTGGTCTAGCTCGCTACTGGGGGTAGAGTCATTTGCTACCTCCATCTTAGAGGCATGGTGCCACATGGCGAACAGCTGCACCAAAAATTCAAATAACCTTCACGAACCTGTACTGACATGGTGCCTGGGGGCAAACCTCTCCACTCTGCAGTAAGTCAATTAACACCACCCAGTATAGCCTCCATGCTGGCAATGGGGCCTCAATGGAATAAAGGACCGTGTACCATACAAATGAACAAAATTATGCCATTTTGAGTCACAAATTGATCCGTGATGTTCCTGCAGAACAGAAAAGAAAATGGTCTCAGTGGGGAAAGGCTGGATGGTTACCCCTGGATCCACTTGTGGGGAATTTTTAGGGTCTGGCCATCAGGAGTATGAATGGTCCAGATGTTATTATGCATGCTCAAAGGGACTCCTTGTTCAAGGCCCTCAGTGGCGAGGTTAAAAGACATTGCTTGCCCAATCTGCAAGTCTTGAGCCACTCCCGAGGAGTCAACAGATTCAGCAAGGGCAGTCCAGGTGGAAAAGCCTTGCCAACTGGTTGGCCATGTGTGCCCCAGCAGACATTTACTTTGGCCAGGGCTGTCCACAAGCAGCTTCCCCAGTCAGACTTCTGGGGCTGTAGTGCTTGTTTTAGGTCACAAACAAAAGCAGCTTTAACTCAGCAATGTCTCTGTTCATCAGGAAGATGCAACACTATCCAGGTGGTGGGCACACGGAGAGGTTGGCCACCCACTCATTGAACTCATGAACATGTGCATGGGGAGAGATACCCAGGGTTGCCATTAAGGCAGAAACAAGAAATTTGGGCCCCAGTGTTGATGTTTATCTTACAGGGAACCTATTAGGGCCCAGGCCGATAATGACATGTGGCACCCCCACTTGGTGTCCCACTCAAAAAGTTTCAGCGGCCATACCTGGGACACCAGACAGGGTACAAGCACTACTCTTTTTCTGCCAGTGAAGCGGTATCATGCCGAATAGCGTCTAGAGCCTCTCTGGCTTTTTTATAAAAAGGGTTGGCGGATGGGTGGTCTGTGTCCTTGCCACGCCAAATGGCTTCACGGGCAGCTTGGACCATGGCCCCTAAAACTGCTGTGGGTTTCTTATGCATTAATTCTCATGACAAATCTAGGTCTAAACCTTCCCTCCACAGCCTGGTTCTGAGATCTTTCTCATCTCTCATCCCACTTGAGGGTTTAACCGAAGATCCTGCAGGACCTTGTTTGAGGGTTCTGACCTTTTTTGGGGTTTTGATCGGGTGACATCTCCATTACATCCTATCATTCCAGCCTTTTGTGTTAGTGGGTTTATGAACCACCCCCAATTGTTTTGCCCATTTTGCATTGCATTGGCACACTAAAGATTAATTTAAGGCTGGGTCCTGACCCTCATGTGAGCAGTCCTCATTTACTGGCATTCGGGATGAGATACAATGGTGAGTCTGAAGCTTCTGTGTTGTTATTGTGTCCCCTTTGATCAACAAACTGTTCCACAGCCAACTGCACTAGTCCATTAGCCAATTCTTGAGCAGAGCGAGTGCAAATATGTGCTTGTTCTCCTCGCTCCAGTTTAGGGATACTCCCTGCCCAATAGGGACGGTAAGGGAACATAGAGCTCCCGGACGTGCACTGAGAATGATGCCAGCTCCCCAGCCTACCCCCTGAGCTTCCTCTTGATTGAAAACTATTTATCACTTCCCATCTCATGAACTCATTTGACTCACTTGATTGCAGACTCATCAGGCTGTTTACCAAACTCCCTCTGCAACTTGGCCAGATCAAGTTGTGTAAAGTCTTCAGTACATCCTTGGCAGGTCTCCCATCTGTCCCCCCACTTATTTCGAGTTTGATAAAAGACTGCTTGCACGGTATCATCACCATCATCTGGCCAGTCATTTGGCTCCTCATCGGGGTCATTCGAAATGTCCCCATCCCAGTGCTCAGGATCTTGTATTAGGGCCTGCATTTTAAGGGCATCCACAGTCCCGTCCTGTTTCTCCAAGTCAGCACTGACTATCTGTACTACTTTATCTCCTAACCTCTTCTCATTTTCTGTGTTTCTGTAAAGTTAGATGTTGCATCATCAGTTGCATCTCTTGCCTTTGCATCTTCTCTTGTAACCGTTCAATGTGAGCAAGCAATTCTCTCTTTTCATCTTCCCACCACTTTTTTTCAAGTGTCATGATAGCATGGACCCAACATCTTACAGATGATACCTTTACCTTTTCCATTTTTAACTCTTCCCCATGCCAGGTCCATTGAGCTCTTCACCAGGTCCTGCTCAGTAGTCTTGGACCCAAGCATTGCTAAACCAGGGCTGAGGGAATCCCATGCTTACCCAAATAAGCCTCTACCCTCTCACCTGCAGACCCTGCTCGTTGCGCCATTTTGATGCAGTCAGAGCCTCTGCCATTATCTGCTTCTTGAAGGAATAAGGTTCCAAGTCTGAGGCACAAAGTGAGGTTTATTAGGATAAGGCACTTATTAAGTGGGTAACATTTACCCCACCCTGCAAGTGGGGACTCTTCTGCTTCTATTTCAAATTGCTTATACTCTACCTAGTCGGTATCACTCAGTTCCCAGGAAAGTATCCTTACCTGGTATCCCAAGTAAGGGGAGATCACCAAGGCGCGGGCTAGCTGTTTCTCAGGAGCACTCGAATCAGGCTGTCAGGGAACGGTTTATGCACTCTTCCTTGGGGGTTTCTGTGGTCATTGCCCAGCGGCATCATTTCGCTGTTGCTGAGCAAACTCAGGGATTGCAGTTGCCTTGCTGGGAAAGCTCAGACCCAGCACAATGCAAGGTTAGACCCCCAACCAAAGCACTGCCAACTCAGTTTGGACTGTCCCCCCACACTATCTTCTTGCATTTCTTTTGAGTCTTTTCTGACTGATCTGAGTTATAAAGGATGATTAATCAAATTGTGTTATTTGTCCCAAACTTAAGATTTTATATGGCTCAGTTATATTTACTCTCAACCATTTCTTTCTATGCTTCACAAATAAAAGCAGTGTTCTGTAAGTCACTCTTAAAGTTTGCTTTGCTGTGTTGGTAAATTAAAAAACATTCAAAAAGTGAAGAAAATGTTAGGGAGACATGGCATAAAGAAAAATACTGAAAAATGCTGCAGCACATATCAGTCTTGTCTTCTTCCCTGAAATGTTGTTTCTAGTTCTCTACATGACAGCAGAAGAGCAGAGATGAATGAAGAAAATACCTGGAAACAGGGAGACACATTCAAATAAAGAAAGATTTAAAACATATGGTATTTATGTAATGGGGACATGGAAATAAAAATGCAAATCCCCATAGTATGGCTAAGAACAGAGTTTTAAATGGGGTCTATTCATCAAAATTATTTCAAGCCCGATTCTCAGCTGGCATCTCAGTTGATTATCTTCCCACTGGTGCAGCCATTGGATAGGTAACAAATGTTGAAGCCTAGGAAGGGAGAGCTGATCATTATCATTTCCTCAAAAGTATAGCTGTTGCTGTCTTCTTGTTTCAAAATTTATGTTTCTGCCATTTGGTGATTTTCCTAGGGTAAAGACCCGGGAAATTTCTAGTCTTTGGACATGTTGAAACAGACAATAAGTTTGTTTATATGGGATTTTCCTTTACCGGCTTCCATGAGCTGGGCTGATGGAAGAAGGTTGAACGGCACTATCACGCTTCCTCTGTGCATGTACAGGAATTAAAAGTCTGGGGAATCACATACAGCTGCAGCTGCCTGATCCCAAAGCACATCCCTGTGCAGCTCTTGCCAAATTTCTGCCATTCTACACTGAAAGCTTCACACCAGATAAGTGGAGGTGATATTTAGAGAGAAGACATTTATATGTGTTAATAAGTGGTGTTAAAAGGGTAGGAGGAGGAAAGGCATTTATGTCCCTGCATTCTCATAGTACAAAAGTAGGACTGCATTTAATCAACTTTAAAGAGTCTGATTTAAAGTAAATAAGAGAGTCATGTTTTCTTGAACCACACAAGGAATCTGAAAAACTCATTACTCAAATGTTGGACAAGTTGACATGTTGGAGGTCTTTAAGAAAGGTTGGACAGGGGAGTGAATGACAAAAACCATCCAAGTCATGGTATGGCATTAACAATGAGTAAATCCCACACGTTTTGGCCAGGACAGAGCCATCCTCTCTCTGGACATAAGCAGCCCACTGAGAGAGGGCAGAGGAAGGAGAGGCTGATTTAAATAATAATTTGGGGGAAGACTGTGATGATGTCTTGCATCTTCCTATGAGTCACCTGCTATCAGATACTGTTGGAGAAAAGTCTTAGACTAGATATGCCACTGATGGTCCTACTCTAACCTTTTCACCAGTCTTTTCTGTGTAATTTTTAGGAATAAAATTTACTGTTACTAGCAGATGTACAGCATCTGAAACTACTCAGTATTTAGTGGTCACACTAAGCATATTTTACTCTCTTTTTCTCTTTTTCTCCTATACACAAGAGATGCAGAGAGATTAGTGATATAAAGACCATCTTACTTTTCCCATTTCTTGCAACATTCCTTCTTAAACCTTCTCCCCAGCTACATATTCAATCATTGTTCGTGTCTCTAGAATTACTAATATAAGCCTAACTATACTAATATATATTGAATTTTGTTTGCTCTAAATTAGTTTGCTTATAGAGTAATTCTAATCCTTGTCCACTTTCTTTGATGCTGACTCTTGTGTTTGCCATTCCCCTATTTTGTTTCATGAGCAACTTTAAATGGTAAAGCTGTATGGAGTAGTAGTAATAAAAAGCAGTGGAGAATCTCCTTAACTCCCAGAGTAGAACAACTTTTCTAAAATTCTCAGAAATACTTTTTTTCCTGTCTCTCACTTACACTTTTATTTATCATTATGCTACACCCTGGATCTAAATTGTCCAAGGTTTAATCAGCAGCCTGTCATCTGGATTCTATGAAAAGCCATTTGAAAAAAATATATATCCTAATAAGTTACATCTTGAGCACATAATGGTGAACAGGACATCAACAACTTCTGTTATACAGCTTTTCAGAAGCTCCAGTTTTGCTGTTAACATGGGATCCTGCCTTAAATCAGACCCTGACTATTATTCCACATCTTTTGACTGCTAGTGTAGACTTCATTATTGTGTTTGCGTGCAAAAAAGTTTTATGGCAAATCCATGCTTTTAGGATCCTGTTTGTCTAGAAATTACAAAGCATCATAGCACAGACATATTCAGCATTCTAAGCAGCAGTCATTAAGTCTGTCAGTTATTCCTGGTTGTGTCTTCAAGGTGCATTACTTTTTAAACAGACTTAATTTTCAAAAACTGATCTTAGAATACAACCTCCAGCACAGAGATACAAAAGAGGTATTTCTAAGAGCTGTTTGTTCAAATACTGGGATTTGTTAAAAGTAAGGATAGGAATTAGCCTGTTTGGTTTTTTGTTTGATTTTGTTGTCGTTCTATTTTGTTTTTCTTTAAGACTTTGCTGAGTACATTAACTGTCTTGCTATTCTTTATGGTTAGCATGATGCAGCACAAGGTGATGAACATAACAAGACAAATAGACTTCGAAGATGGTCAAAGTTTACTTCGTAACAAATTCTAGCCATTTAGAATTATTCTTAAACCTGATATTTTGGTGGCATTATTCTTAAACCTGACATTTTATGAACTACACTCACAACAGATTATATCTTCTGTTATCCAAAAATATCTTAGTGGCTCAAGTCCTAGCAGCTGTGTTCCTGCTTGACTAAGCAATATTTTCATAGTTACTACAGGTCATACCGGGCTAACAGCAGTCATTTTGATTTTCTTTCCATCACTGAATAAGAATGTATGTTCTTATATCACTTTATCTGTTTGTCAGTCTAAAGCTGTAGTTGAAATTTGTACAACTTGTTGCAGATAACTCTAATTATATGGTTTTTTTTATTTTGTGCAATGGGTGAGTTTTATATTTAAATTGCATAAGTATGATTCATATGATGGCACCAAATAGCACCACTTGTTGCTAGGTGAACATCTACACTGGCAAGAGCAAGAACAAGAAGTATCATGCTGTTGATGCTTGGCCAAGAGTAAGCAATACTCCTGAACAAATTGAGAGGGAAAGAAAAGTTGAAATGAGATTAAATGGAAACATACATCATGACAAACTAATTTCTAATTCTTTTTGGTGTTGTTTCTTTGGCATGGGGGAGGTGTTGGGTGGGGGTTTTTTATTAAACAAATGTAGTCATGTTTGTAGACAAAATAAATGTATCCCTCCTATATGGTCAAAAGCATTTGGCACAGCACTACAAGGTAAATTAGTGGACTTAGATAAGAGGGGATTAGTAAAGGGATTCTGAAAAGGGTAGTCCATTAACTAAAAGGAAAACAGCATCAACATTAACCTCAGTGTCAGGCTAGGTGGATAATGTGATTTTTCATAGTTAAGTAGTAAACAATATTTTCAGAGGTGATGTGACACAAACAGTAAATTATGGACATTCTTAATAGAGAGAATGCTGAAATAACATTCAAAACCACCTGCTTTCTGAAAACTAGAATAATCAAAATAGGGTTTAAAGCTAACAGCAGAAGATGCAATGCTATACATCAATCTAATCACAGAAACCTGCATTAAGCTAGAAGTTCATCAGTGGAAATGGCAGAAGAGGAGAGACTTCTGTGCACTAATTCACTGTGGAATGACGCGAACTGCCACTATATTGTAGCTGATAATAATATCATCTTTTCTCAATAGAGAGAAATATTAGTACAATTGAACAAGAGTTTAGCAAAACATAGTTTGAAATTCTGTGCATAATTCTGACCGCTCCCTTTCAAAGAATTAGAATTCAAACCAACAAGTACAGAGGGAATCTGCAGTTCGGTGAGTTTATCATAGGGACAAAGACTAGAAGAACTTTATCCCTCTTAAGCTTTTAATTTGCTAGGATAGAGGATGCAATTGCTCTTTATATCCATATTCAGGGGAAAAATACCACGGGAGTTGAAAACCTACTTCATTTAAATATGATATTAGCACAAGAACATCCATACCCCAAAATAATCTTCTTTCTGTCTGAAGATTAATTCTTTCTGCACTGATCTATGGAAACTCTTAAATATTTCCTTGTGCTAGGACAACTCAAAGCTTATTAGTATCAATAGTTAAACTATATAGTTTTGCCTATTGTCTTTTATTCATAAGCACTACATTCACTCACAATGTGTAATTAACATGGCTATCAGTGGAAAGTCCAAAAATTAAAGAATGGCATGTAAAACACCAGTAAGGAAATATTTAATTAAAAACATTTTTCTTTCTTACTAGTTACTTTTACATTAATAAGGCAGTCCAAAACCTCTAGGACAATTTCCTTTCACTGTAAAGCACCATTTTTAATGCTCAAAATGTTGTCAGGCTTTCTCAGTATAAAAGCAATTTTATTTAAAAATAAAGTCACAAGGGAATTTCAATAAAATAAAAATATTCTGCTTTGACTGCATTGGATGAATAGTTTCCAGCTGTCATTCTTAAAATTTATGTTCAGCATAAAAGATCAGATGAGCATTTTTATGTCTTTTTTTTTTTTTGCTTTTACAACTATTTGTGGGTTACAGTGGGTCTTTCTACACATTTGTTGCATTCTCACGTCTTGAGAAGGTACTGAGAAAGCTAGAAAAGAAGGAAGAGAACATAGGGAAATTCAGGAGGGAATTAGGGATAGCAATGAGTAGAAAAACTGAAAATGACAGGCTTGGGGATGAAAATAGTTTGAAAAAGGAAAGGACAAAACTAAAGTGATCAGTGAAGCTCTCTGAACTTGTGGAATTGGACTAACCTGATCTTTTCGTGTCTTATCATCTAGTATTCTGTTTCTACCATAAAGTGGACATTTAGGCATGTGACAATATAGGTACTGGGACATTTGTTGAGGACTTGGAGATATATATATATTTGTGCACACGGGGTTTACCATTTTAACTTTGGCTTATTCTGTTGAATACTTTGCACAGCTTTTTACAAAATGTAATAGAACAGAATGGCAAAATTCTGCATTTCACTGACATAGATTTATGATACTCTTTCTGCCACTTTGGAAGTTTTAGGATTTTGGTATAATTAGTAAGGCTATAAGAAATTAACTGGTTTTGATTACAGTGAAATTTAGTTAAACTTATTTCAGAAAGCTTTGCTACATAAAAGGGTAAGTTTTCAAACTAAGGTACTAAGGAATGCATCCTAATCTACTAAATATTATTTTATTACATAGCTCATAGAATTTTCCTGTAGGCCTATTATATGATATTGGACTCTTCAGAACATACCTGTGTCTAACACAGCAGGAGAAAATATTGCTTGTTTCAGCCTTATGACATCAGTTGCAGAGGATGCAATCTCTGTCTGTGTCCTGCTGTTTGCTTAGAAAGCTAAATATGGGTCACTGGAAACTGTGAAGAGAATGTGCAAGTAGGTACTAAAGGAAGGTTAAATGGCTTGCACTTGTGAGGTGCTGTGTTTCAGGTGGGTTGGTTTTGATAAGGTAGAATTGGTTGGAGATGTTTTAGTAGTTGGATGAGATTCCTAGAAGTTTATTACCCAGTTTCAAAATTACAAAGGTGCTTTAGTGCTTTACAAAAGTACCTTAGTATCCCTTTGTCTATGAAGAAAGAGCTGGGGGAGGTACTTAAGCTAAGCTGAGTCAAGCCAAGTCACTAAATACCTGTAGTTACCTTCATTTCTAGTTGTAAGACTGCATACTGTACCTTTGGTTGTAGATTGAATGGCTTAGTACTCAAAAACCTCAAGGTGTAGAAATGTTCACAGCATCTGTTTACCTCCAAGACTTTTAATAGAGCTGTTTCCCAAACTACCTTCTTGAGTGTCCTGATGGATCATGTGAGCTATCCTGGGAAAGTGGGCTTGTTTAAACTTTCCTGGAAAAAAAGTTTGACCACATTATTTGGTCTTCCTTGAAACACTCTTGAAGAACTTTCACTGCCTGTTTAGAACTTTGCTTTTACTTGTGTCTGGACAGAGTAACACTGGACTCAAGTACAGACTGGGAGAGGAGTGGCTGGAAAGCAGCCCTGCAGAAAGGCATCGGGGGGTGCTGGTCGACAGCAGGCTCAATGTGAGTCAGCAGTGTGCCCTGGAGGCCAAGAGGGCAAACTGCATCCTGGGGGGCATCAAACACAGCGTAACCAGCCAGTCAAAAGAGGTGATTATCCTATTGAATTCAGTGTTGGTGTGGCCTCACCTTGAGCACCGTGTGCAGTTCTGGGCCCCACAATTTAAGAAGGATGTGAAGGTCCTTGAATGCATCCAGAGGAGGGCAACAAAGCTGGTGAAAGGGCTGGAAGGCATGTCTTATGAGGAGTGGCTAAGGACTCTGGGCTTCTCTAGTTTGGAGAAAAGGAGGCTGAGGGGTGACCTCATTGCTCTCTAAAGCTTCCTGAGGAGGGGAAATGGAGAGGGAGGTGCTGATCTCTTCTCCCTGGTATCCAGTGATTGACAAAACTGTGTCAGCGGAAGTCCTAGATATTAGGAAACATTTCTTTACCGAGAGGGTGGTCAAACACTGGAACAGGTTTCCCAGGGAGGTGGTCGATGCCCCAAGCCTGTCAGTGTTTAAGAGGCATTTGGACAATATCCTGAACAACATGCTTTAACTTTTTGTCAGCCCTGAATTTGTCAGGCAGTTAGACTAGATGATCATTGTAGGTCCCTTCCAACTGAAATAGTCTTGTCTTTTCTTTCCTGTTCTATTCTATTCTATTCTATTCTGTTCTGTTCTGTTCTGTTCTGTTTTTCTTACTTTGTCTTGGCTGGGGGGGCAGATAACTACTTGTGAACAATTTTCTTCTCCATTCTAGTGTAAGGTATGGATAGAGCAGGGCAGGAAAATTCACAGAACCAGATGTTGGCCCCACCGTGGCAGACATCAATAAATGCTGCTTTTTAGCACTGAGTAGCGTAGTCCCACAGATGTGAGGCGGGTGCCTGATAGCATGCCTCTGCTCTGTTGTGTTGCAATGGATTGGAAGAGAAGTTTCCTTATGGCTGGCTGTCCATGGAAAATTTAAGACATGAAAATTATCATCTGAGAGAGAGAGAAAAGCATTGGGTTATTATAGGCTGTTTGTCTCTGTTACTGGTTAAAAAAAAATAAACAGATGGTTGTCTTACCAAAACTTGACAAGATAGGTAAAGAGGGCTCACACCTTTATGTACACAGCTGAAAGGCCACCTAAGAAAATCAGTCTTACTACCTTTGTGCTATTAGTAATAAGTTTGTACCTCAGTTTTGATACCCAGCTGTGACGTTTAGCAAGTGTTGGTGCATCAAACGTTACAACTTATGAGTTAATAGGTATTTCATCATTGATCTCAAATTTAAAACTAATTTTTATAACTTTACAGACATAAGCTAGGTGAAGTAGGGGCTGGCTGTTTCATTTACCATAAGCTACCTTTTGTGCATGTACAGAAAATGGAGAATTCAAACACTGTTTTAATTGGCTTTTAGGTAACATTCTTGCTTACTGGTGGAACTATAATTCTTATAATTGTGTGTTGTACTTGAATTTTCAGTCTTGAGCCTTATATAAAGAAATATATACTTGTATTTTACTTGTATAATCTCTCTCTAAGGATTTGGCAGGGAAACTTAATGCCCTTCTGTCATTATTTTATACCAACTATCTTTCAATATTGATTTACGCATCCATTAGTAATTAAAAAAAGATTCTGGATGGAAAAGAGTCATTTGGAGGATAAGCTTTGCATTGCTAGAATTATTTTTTTCCTGTTTGCATATTATTTCAAAATAAATAACCCTTTCACAATACAATGAAAAGAATGATTTCTCAGTGAAAGCAACCCAGAACAAAATAACAACAAAAATGTCATGAAACATTAAGGGGAAGAGGGGCTCTGAATTTTTTTGACAAGTATCTTTTTTTTCCAATTCTCAATGAGTTATTGCAAAGCAGCCCCTCCAAAAAAGACTTTACAAAATTACTTGCTGTCATCACCACTTCATTTTCTACATATTATTAAAAGAAATTACATTGCATACATGAAAAAGAAAGATGTGAGACTGTAATTCAATGACATAATTCTATGTCAAAGTTCCAGTGACATAAAGAAACCCTTCTGTCTTCCCTGTCCTCTTTAACTGTCTATCAGAGCACTTCCATTGAAATTACAGTCTTATTATGCACGGTTCAGTGTATTTTGCAGTACATTCTACTGTTCTGTATTTACTACTGCATCAAAAATAACCTGAAAAGACATGTGTTCTTCCTTCTTTTAAGTATGACTGCCCATGTAAATACTGCACAGTATGCAACGGTCTTTAAGTAGTGCAGGTAACATAACTGATTGAACTCGATCCTAAAGGCAGCGAAGTTCAGCTACTCATAACATCATGGCTTCTTTTTTCTTTTTTTTCCCCCTTAATATCAGTACAAAGTGACCCAAAACTAGCAGAACACCCAGCTTGACAGGATATTTGAGATAGTGCTGTGGTATTAGTTCTTACATCACTCAGTTTGTCGGCAGCAGCATCAGAGTTGTGACCAGGTGGTGACGGAGATCAAGAAAAGAGAGCAGGAAACAAACTCTCCTGTGCCATTGTGGCAGTCAGCTTCTATAATGCTCCCCTGAGGTGTTCAACACCTGCCACAGCTGGAAGTACCTTCAGTCTATTGTAAATTACACCAGGTGGCTAAACCAGCATGTGTCCCATCTATGATTATCTAGGGGGTGGGGGTTAAAGCTCTCTGTCTTTTTTTACTGATTCACAGCTGGCAGCTGAGGCAAAAAATTCTCTCCTTTTTAAGTTTGCATTATTGCTGTTGGAATTAATATGCATATGTACATCTGAACAAAAAATACAGATCCTCTAGAAGAAAATAATTTTGTATTTTTATTTTAATTTGAAACAGGAAAAATATATATTTAAAAAATAATGAAGCAAAAAGCACAGGAAAAAATTTCAAAACACAAAAATCCATACATTGCATCAGTTTGCGTAACCATGTTGCAGTAGCATATTTGAAATAACCCTGTGCCAAATTTGTTTTCCAGAATTAAGCCAAAGGCTTTAAATATAGACACAGTATAGAAAAGTGTCAGCCATTCAGTTCTGTCAAAATATTGATCAAACTGACTGCCATTGCAATGCAGCACCAGTCATGCTGTGGCACAGTAACACTAGACAGGAGAAGATGACTGAGAGCTGGTGATGTATGTGAACCACTGCAATATTGGTTGGCAAAAGCTGGCTGTACCACATTTCAGGGAAAGAAATAGTGAGCAAGTTGAAGTTATGCCATTGAGCAGCCTATGAAACAAACAGAAGCTTTTTTACTGTCTCCATCAGGAAAAGTAAAGGTATTAAAGTATTTAACTAGGAATTTTACTTTATAGTATATATTAAGCTATTAAAGGGCATGAAAACTGTAGTCAATACAGTATCTGTATTTTTTAGCAGAAAACCCAAAAACTAAAAAAAGAAGGAAATAAGAAATCTGGGACTATGCTGCGGAACTTCCTCTCCTCTATTTGGGCTGACCTGATGACAAGCTAGTGCTAAACAGAGCTAAGATTTTCTATAGCAGACCTCTGTTAACCTTTATTGGGACCATGAAAACATGAATGCCCTTAAGAAAACTATTAAGCTAAACATGTGAGGGGAGTTAAAGCTGTTTTATATGGCTAGCCAATTATCCTTTCATTTTCTGGTCATATATGAGAACTTGCTGAACTCCTTGAAATAGATCATGCATTATGTTGTAGCAGAAACCTGTCTTCTATCCAAAAATACTTATTTGACAGAAAAAGACTCAAAAGCCAGATATGAGTCCTTTAGCGTTGCAAGAGTAGGAATCAGCCACAGGTATATTATTAAGCTGCTGAGAAAGACTGTGACTTGGTACTGATATAAACGAAAGAGACCACAGCTTTCCCTAGCAGATCCTGAACTGGCAAAGAGAGGGTCAGTGTAAGATATGTATTAATATCTTGTAGGATTGTTTCTGATATCTCACAGAATCCTAGCCCTAGAAAGAACTCGCAACAGACCTGGTTCACCTTTCATTATAGAAACTGTGGAGAACTAATGTAACTGTCAAGAGGAAAAACACCAGTAGACCTCATAAAACCTAGAAGAAGGTCTCCTGGCAGAGCTGCGGGAGGAGAAGGCTCAAAACAGGCACTGGGAAAGAGAAGGCAGGTAGAGGATTCCAGACATTTTTGCAGTGAAGTAACTCCCCATCCGCTGAGGACATTTGAGCCAGGCATTAATCTTTTCTCCTAATTCAGAGTAATGTGTGTGAAGAGAAGTATGTTCTGCTGATACACCTTTTCCCAGCTTTTAACACAATACCTTATAATAGAAAAATATTTCATAACAAGTGCATGGAGGGTCTTAATTACCTTACATTTCTGGAGAAACTATTAAATCCAGGCCTCAGTTTAGTTCTTGCAAATAGGTTAGTCTTTCAAAAATCAAAGAAAATGTGCTGATCCAAATGCCAGTGGTGCTAGCGGAGACAATTCCGTTTCCTCACCTAATGTATTTTTTGGCATAGAAATTATCTTCTTTCCTTGTTACACTACTAGAAAAATAAATGAAAGAGAAGTCATGTTTCTGTTCTCAAGGGGGGTATGTTTCCTGACTAGCTGAAGCTAATCCTTAACTTCAAAACTGATTTTTTTAAAAAGTGAAAATTTAAGAATGTCAGACAATAAAGGCTGTTTTATAGATGTCTTTTGAAGTGCTATTTGTAAATACACTCACCCTATAAAATGCTATCAGTTTGGGAACTACCTATATAACCCTTACATGGTTTTGACAGCACTTTTGGATACCATTTTTTCTTATAAAGAGGATAGTTTTAAAGTACTGAGCATTGCAAATTGTGGAGTATGTGCTTGATTTCCACAAGTAGGTAGTTACAAGGTTAACCATGACTTCTGTGGGGGGCTGACCTTGACACCCACCCAGCTGCTCTCTCACTCCCCTCCTCAACAGGACAGAAGAGAAAGTGAAAAAGCTTATGGGTAGAGATAAAGACAGGGAGATCCCTTAACGATTACCATCACAGGCAAAACAGATTTGACTTGGGGAAGATTCATTTATTGCCAATTAAAAGAGTTGCATGGTGAGAAGCAAAGGCAAATATGACAACATCTTCCTACCACTCCCCCCTCTTTCTTCCCAGGCTCAGCCTCACTTCTTCACTCCCAACTCCCCTACCCGCTGAGTAGCCCAGGGGTATAAGGGCATGGGGGGCTGCGGCCAGCCCCCAGCAGCCCCCTCTGCCGCTCCTCCCTGCTCGGGCTCTTCCCTGCTCCAGCCTGGGGCCTTCCCCCGGGCTGCAGGGAAACCCCTGCCCCAGCGGGGTCCCTCCCGGGGCCGCAGGGGCACCTCTGCCGGGGCGCCCGGGGCCCCCCTGCCCTCCTCCCGCTCTCCCCTCGGGGCTCGCAGGGCTGTTTCTCCCAGGGTTTCCCTCAGCCCCGGCTGCCGGGCAGCTGCACTTTTGCCCTTCCTCCCCCAGGCTTTCCCCGAGGCGCCCGCCCGGGGCTGAGGGGCTCGGCCCTGCCCTGCGCTGGGGCCCTGGGAGCCGCCCGGAACCGCCTGGAACCGCCTGGAACCGGCTGGAACCGGCTGGGGCCGGCGCGGGGCAGCCCCGGCCGCTCCTCGCAGGGGCCGCCCGGCAGCGCCCACCCCCCTGCCCCGCGCTGCTGCCGGCACCTGGGCACCTGCAGCCGGTGCAGTTTCCTTAATGTGATTTTTAAGGAACTGTGTCTTCACATTGCCCTCCTCGGCTTTCCTTTTTCTTTCTAATTCTGTGCTCATGAGATTGACAACAGGAAACAAGCAAAGTAAATGCGGACTCTGAACCTTCTAATTTCTGCCCTTTCTGAACTGTGTGGCATTACAAAAAGTTCCAGTGGTGTCTTTCCCATAAAGTTCATGAAACTCAGAATCAACTGGGGCTATTTGCCAATGTTGAGGTTTCAGTGACAGTTCTCTAAACCTAGTGAGTTACTGGCTTTATTTATTATGAAAACACCTTCTTATAAAAAAAGATTCATGTATTTTTCTGTGATGCTTCTTATAAATCCTGGTTGCTGTATTTCCCAAGAGCAAAAAAATAAGGAAATTATTCAAATAACAGAGCTTGTCTTCTTCGGTGTAATTTTTTTTTTTCATAAAAAGTACTCATATTCTCCTTGGGAAGCTGGCAGCTCATGGCTTGGACGGGCGTAGTCTTCGCTGGGTAAAAAACTGGCTGGGTGGCCGAGCCCAGAGAGTAGTGGTGAATGGAGTTAAGTCCAGTTGGCAGCCTGTCACGAGCAGTGTTCCCCAGGGCTCTGTTTTGGGGCCAGCCTTGTTTAATATCTTTATCAATGATCTGGATGAGGGGATTGAGTGCACCCTCAGTAAGCTTGCAGACGACACCAAACTGGGTGGGAGTGTCGATCTGCTGGAGGGTAGGATGGCCCTGCAGAGGGACCTGGACAGGCTGGACCGATGGGCCGAGGCCAACTGTATGAGGTTCAACAAGGCCAAGTGCCGGGTCCTGCACTTGGGTCACAACAACCCCATGCAATGCTACAGGCTTGGGGAAGAGTGGCTGGAAAGCTGCCTGGCTGAAAAGGACCTGGAGGTGTTGGTCGACAACCGGCTGAACATGAGCCAGCACTGTGCCCAGGTGGCCAAGAAGGCCAACAGCATCCTGGCTTGTAGCAGGAATAGTGTGGCCAGCAGGAGCAGGGAGGTGATTGTCCCCCTGTACTTGGCACTGGTGAGGCCGCACCTGGAATACTGTGTCCAGTTTTGGGCCCCTCAATACAGGAAAGACATTGAGGTGCTGGAGCATGTTCAGAGAAGGGCAACGAAGCTGGTGAAGGGTCTGGAGCACAGGCCTTATGAGGAGCGGCTGAGGGAACTGGGGTTGTTTAGCCTGGAGAAGAGGAGGCTGAGGGGAGACCTTATCGCTCTCTACAACTACCTGAAAGGAGGTTGTATTGAGGTGGGTGTTGGTCTCTTCTCCCAAGTAGTTAGCAATAGGACAAGAGGAAATGGGCTCAAGCTGCATCAGGGGAGGTTTAGATTGGATATTAGGAAAGATTTCTTCACGGCAAGGGTAGTCAAGCATTGGAACAGGCTGCCCAGAGAGGTGGTGGAGTCCCCATCCCTGGAAGTTTTAAAAAAACGGGTAGATGTTGCACTTTGGGACATGGTTTAGTCTAGTCTACCCTTGATTGGCTTAGAGTGGACTTGGTAGTGTAGGTTAATGGTTGGACTGGGTGATCTTAAAGGTCTTTTCCAACCTAAATGATTCTATGATTCTATGATTCTGTACTGTACATTAGCATCTCTGATAAATTGTTACAAGAAGCAGGAATTTTATAATGAAGTCTCAGTCTTTAATTGCTACTGAAGAGGAAGTTTGTCTTAGAGCTAGCAGTTTGCGAAGGCATAGAACTTCCCACTTCTCATACTGCTGTGCAACTATTATAAGGAAAAGGTGCTGGGGTTTGATAAAAAGGTGAAGAAAATAATGCCTGTAATGTGCTTGAATAGGAATATTGTCACGTGCCACCTCTACAAAGCTGTTGCAAACAAATTTTAAGTTTTGGATTGTTAATGATTTGACAGTTCTGAATAACAAACCAGACTGATGCAGCTCCTTTGCAAATAACTCAGAGTTGAAGGTTGTGATGTTTACTATCTGAATGTTAATCGCTCATTGATTTTTTTTTATAATAAACTTGGCTTTAACGTATGACTTTGATATCATGACAATATAAGCATTTTCAGTATACCCATTCCTCGTACAGGTATCTGTGTTAATAACTTAGGATCTAAGGCTGCATCACCTTTTCAGTCAGATAATCTGTATTCGCTTGAGCAGCTCCTTTGCAATCAATCGTTACTGACCTTTTTCTGCCACCATCTGGCTTACATGACAGCAGTTCAAATTTTTTGGGTGAGATTCTCTAGTTTAATTTCCCTTTTGGACCCTGAAGCTAAGTACAGTTTTCATGGCTAGAAGTTTTCCATGTGGAAGTACTGTGCAGGATTAGTGCTCAGGTCTTCTAGAGCTCACTGGAATTATGTTGACTTTTGGTGAAGAAACTGTTATTTTTGTCATTCTAAATAACAGCCTTTGAAACAAAAATGAGTCAGGAGGCTCAATAAAGGGAAAAAAAACCCTTTGATTAAATATATTTTTGTGGCAGATATTCATACATTTTGATGATCAACATATTACTAATACATCAAGAGAATGTTAATGTCATGATTTCTTAACATAATTATGATTAACAAAAACAGGATAGTGGAGAATATGTTACTGCAAACTAATTAGGCAGAAAATGAATAATCTGGGAATTCGGGAGACATAAAAATTAGCACAAGAAACACAGAAAACACTGTGTTGGAAAACAGCACTGTGACCCCTGTGGGATCTTTGTCCTCTTCCCACACTCCATGTCTGGTTTACAAAGGCTGTACAATGGGAAAAACATTTCCTGGGGGTTGGCTTTTTGTACCAGTGTAACTGACCAAACTTTATTTACTGTCCTTGTGAATCAGACCAGACCTTCATTATCACCTGGGATCTTTTTAGAAAAGATGAATTCATGGCAAGCATCGAGCTGATAGTTTTTTAGGAACTTCTCAGGTTCCAGCATTCATCAGTTTACAGACTTGCTAAGCTATATGTTGCCTCAGAACCAAACATTCTATCCATGAAAAATTGTCTGATAACCTTTTTAACACATTTCTATCATCTGGTCCCAACACATACTTTGGCAATTAGTTCCATGAATCCTGTGCATGTGAGAAGAAAAGAAAAAAAAAAAACAAACCAAAGAGTTTTAGCTTGTTTCAGATTTTTTTACTTTTGACTTCTATCGGTGTCATCTTTCTTTTTTTTTAACAATGCAAGCTTTAAATGGTTATTTCCTATTTGTGTTCTCTGTGCCATCCCTGATTTCATGCATATTTATGAAATCTTTAGTGACGTCTACTTCTGTCCTTACCAATCTCAAGCTCTTTTTCTCCAAAGCTAAATAGAGCAGGACTCGATTCCCATATAGAAGCTATTCCTTATATCCAGTGACATATGTTGATTTTTCTTTCCTGTATGGTCATGTCATTTCCCCCCCCCACACACACACACTTTCTTTATGTCTAACATAACTGTTGGGTAAAGTGGAATTAAATTGTACAATGGTTATAGTGCTAATGCAGGATATGGACAAACTAAAATAATTTCCTTGTTCCTCCCAATGTTTCCTACGTTGTGACATGTTTGAAAATGTTTTCTCCGTGGTAGATCCACTGTTAGTGAAACTCCAATTTACTGCATTAAACAGCTGTAAATTTCACATCTGCTTATAGCTAGCTTATTTCCTTTGTATCAACAAGCACTAAGGGATCAGTTGCTGTTTGGAATATACTTTTCTATGCATGGCTTGCATACTACTATTTCTTTAAAATATCTGTACAGCCAGAAGATAAAAGAGAAACCTCTATTTTGAACTATAGGTCAGAAAAGCAATATTGTCAGGTGTTTGATTGCTAGCAAATATGGTAACTATTCATTGTACATAGGATGGAGACCTAGATGGAGTACCGGACTTGCATGCTTAAGTAGCGAGATGCTCCGACAGTGTTTTGAGTGACAGAGGATCAAGACAGAATATGTCCCTGGAAGGAAGCAGATGGCTCTTCAGGAATTAGGTCTCACTGGAAAGGCAGGCTTGACAGCTATAAGCAAAGCAACTTGGTTTTATGTATGTTGCTTTCCTAAAACCGTAATTCTTGAGTAGCATGAAGATAGAATTAATTGTGTTTAACAACATGAAGATATTGAATAGGACCTGCATTAAAAGCCACCAACTGTGCCTTTTTTTATGGAAAAAGATAAAACTAGATGAGAAGCTTTGGATCTGTTTTTGGTTTAGCAGTCAAACCTGTGTCTTTTGTTCTTTTTTTTTCTTTTTTTTTTTTTTATTTGGTTGCTTTTTAACACTTACTAGTCATACAGCAGAAAAAAGAGCAAAGATCCAGAATGTTGTTTCTCCCATAGAGTTTTTATAGCCTAACTTGTCAGGCAGAGTCATTATGGCACATAACAAACTTGTCCCAACGTCTGTCTGTTTATAAAACAATTTGTTTCTTACTGTAGCAAGCCAAAAAGGAAGAAGAAAAGAAGAGAAAAGAAGAGAAGAGAAGAGAAGAGAAGAGAAGAGAAGAGAAGAGAAGAGAAGAGAAGAGAAGAGAAGAGAAGAGAAAAGAAAAGAAAAGAAAAGAAAAGAAAAAGAAAAGAAAAGAAAAGAAAAGAAAAGAAAAGAAAAGAAAAGAAAAGAAAAGAAAAGAAAAGAAAAGAAAAGAAAAGAAAAGAAAAGAAAAGAAAAGAAAAGAAAAGAAAAGAAAAGAAAAGAAAAGAAAAGAAAAGAAAAGAAGGGAGGGAAGGGAAGGGAAGGGAAGGGAAGGGAAGGGAAGGGAAGGGAAGGGAAGGGAAGGGAAGGGAAGGGAAGGGAAGGGAAGGAGGGAAGGGAAGGGAAGGGAAGAGAAGAGAAGAGAAGAGAAGAGAAGAGAAGAGAAGAGAAGAGAAGAGAAGAGAAGAGAAGAGAAGAGAAGAGAAGAGAAGAGAAGAGAAGAGAAGAGAAGAGAAGAGAAGAGAAGAGAGAAGAGAAGAGAGAGAGAAGAGAAGAGAAGAGAAGAGAAGAGAAGAGAAGAGAAGAGAAGAGAAGAGAAGAGAAGAGAAGAGAAGAGAAGAGAAGAGAAGAGAAGAGAGAAGAGAAAAAAGATGTGGTTTGGCTAGCTCCATCCTTCCACACTGAGAAATTGGACTTTTCATGCAATTGAAAGATAGAATTCACTCGAGTATTTCAGCATTTATTTAACTTGCTCAGGACTTACCTGAAACCAGATGCCAGTCTGATTTTAACTTCCTGCTCCAATCTAGACACCATGTCTTTCAGACTAATGTTCTCGTAGGAATAAAGGACAGATAATGACAGCCCCCACCAGAAAACATACTCCTTCCAGTCCTTCAGTGCTTGTGTTCTGATGTCTCAGAATTCCAAAGTGCACAATTGGAAATCAGCAATAAGGAAGTGTAGAGATAGATTTTGGTAGAACTGAGCCCTAAAGAACCACTGAGCAACAGCACTCAACACACCAGTCCCATAAGTCCTGTTGTTTCTGATCTATGAATATTTACAAAAAATAAACCCCTATAAAGTTATCAATGCTAAAATAACTAAAATTAATCTTACTAGAACTTCCTAAATGTTGTACAGTAACAATAGTGTACAGATCTGTAGCAGTTAATTAATTAATCTTGTTGGAAGATAAGAATCCTTGATCCAGAACTCTTTTATTTGAGATATTGCTTGTTATCCTATTTAATTTTAAAATAACAGTCAGACTTAGTTATCTTTTAAAATATTGTGAAACTAACTGAATCTGGCAAAGGTCCATGGACAAACTATATAGGTAAATACAGTATACTTAGCTGCGTAGCACTTTGGCAGTTCTGTTGTTTGTACAATGATGTTTTTGCAAAATATTTTTTAAAAGTATCACTGTTCCAAAAAAATAAAAATAGTTTAAGGGTTCAGTATTTATCCTGCATTAAAATCTTTAAAATCTTAAATCTTTTCAGATTTTAAAAGCTAGTACAAAATTAGCTGTTATAAATTGCATGCTATGCTTTTGGTAATGTTCCTAGGGGTGGTGAGCTATGTTCATAAAGTAAGAGATTCCTCAAAAATCAAGAAATATTGCTTGTTTGAGTCCATGCCCAAATTTTGTGTTTGGATGTGTTTTTCTCTGATCACGTTGCAGTACCTCAGAGCAAATGTGTATAAAGAAGGAATATTGGCAAATCTGACTTGATATTCATGCTTTTAAAAATATAGAATAATAAGATTGTAGTGAGAATTGTTTAATTAACATTTTAATAATAATAAAAATGCTCTCACTTTTACAACTCATTTAGAAATCAATAGTAGAAAAGCAGTTTACTTCATATCATTCTGTGATTCTTAAAAATATTTTAAACTTAACTTTTTATTTCTTACAATTGAAACTTAGGTAGCTGAAAGTTAGGTGCTAGGTTTTGAGACTAGGACCTAAAAAAGATCAGACAGAGGCACAGGCAATGCTCTTCTGAACCAAACTACTAATTTGTACTGGCTGGTGCTTCATAGTAAAGCTCAAGAAACCCTGCAAGAGACAATTAAGACATAACATTTCCAGACAAAATTTCCTCCCAACTCTTGACAGTTAGAGGTCAGTCTGGCCTGAAATATGTGGATTTATATCTTTCCCCTGGGCCCATTACTTTGTACATGGTTAGAGAGCTGAAAATGAAAGTTAAAATTCATTAGAGCTGCTGTGTGGGATCAGTTAGAATTCTTAATTATGTTGGCCCAGATCCACAAAATGATCCACAGAATGTAGGTGCTCAAGGCTCTCATCCTCTGTTCAACATTTAGGTGCCTTAAGGTCATAGTTGCTGCAATTCAAGCTAGTAAAGTTCCCTCAGGAATATTTCTTCTGCCCTGATCTTTGATGGTTTTCATTATTGGGTTGAGCACCTTGTCATCCTGTATCTCAGACAGAGCTTACAGAGCTTGGTTCTAAAACTCTGGGCAGAATTTATGTGACTCAAACTACATAAAAGGACAGATCATCATAAATTTTTAGAAATAATAATATCTTCTATACCTAGTCCTGCCATTAAAAGCAATGATATGTCTGCAGGTATTGCAAGTGTATTATTAGCCCTATAAGAGGTCTACTTGGAATCACCATAAAGAAATAAGGAAAAAACTTGCCGTTCACCTGATTGTTCCCTATAAAAAAAGATACGTGTTTGGATAAGAAAAGATTTGAAATCAGGTCCTCCACTGGCTTGAATGGGCAGTATTCCATTTCACTTCAGGAAAGCATTGTGGGTTTGGCTTAGATTAGGCAAAATCCAGAGTTACCCAAATGTTTAAAAGTGCATCTCTTACTAAAGTTATTTACCTTCTTATTATACCCGTCAGTAGCCTAGTTGATGAGATATTGAACACATTTTAGAGAAAGAGATTGTAACAGGTTGAAATGGTACTACCCTTCTAGATATTAGTGATTGAACATTGCAAATTCTTACAGTAGTAAAATAATCATAGAACAAGAAATTTTGTTCCTTTTTTCTTTTTATTAAAAGAAAAGTTTCATAGCAGTTCAGGAGGTCATTGACCTGCAGCAGAATGGGGGAAAGTGGGCCCTGCTGGCAAGATTAATTGTAGCTTGTAGTATAGCCTTATCCTAAGAGGTTCCTTTTCTTAAGTAATGTATTACTTGCAGATCTAGACATAAGCACAACATTTATCTCTTGCTCTGTGGGGAAGCAGGATGGATTGTTTCTGCATTACTTTTATCATAATCTCCTAGTAAGTATACCTTTAATAAGATTATTTCAGTTTCCTGGGATGGTGGATTGTGGGCTGTGGGAAGTACCACAGCATGTAAGAAAAGGCATGTGGGGTACTGATGAACTAATGAAGGGGGAAGAGTGTGCAGAAAAACAGTTTCACAAGTGGTGGAATTTTGGACCACAAACTGGTGGAATTTGTGGATATGTGCTGTCTGATGCGTGATAAGAAAATGAAGGTCATACTCTGCTCTTAACCTGAGTTCTCACTCCTCCGTCTAGCTGCCTGTTTTTACAAACCTCATAGGAAACATATGTCTTTGAGATCATTTATCCCTTGCAAAATTTCGGTGAATTCAGCAAACAGTCTCAGAGTTGGAGGGAAACATTCAAACAAGTGTTTTGGTGTTTGGGGTAGAAGTCTCTGAATAAAGCTAATAGTATAAAGTTTTGCTTCCTTTAAGTAGTCCTGTATTTCTTCTAACAGAAAAGATAAAGGGCAATAAAGACATCCTCATTGCAGTCCTGAAGGAAAAGGCTTGGGTTTAAAGAGTAGTGGTTATTGAGCTGTATGTAGTTTTGAAGCATGTGATAGGTATGTATTTTAAAGTATTATATTAAAGCATACAGGATTTCCTTTTTTTTTTGTTGTTGTTTTTAATTACAACACACTTTATGAAACCCAGACAGTTTTGCATAAAAGTCCAAGTGTAATCCTAGTAATAATTATCTATGAGTATTTGCATCCTTTGTCATCCTGTTGCTTGGTCTTTCAACAGGTGTTGTTTCTGTGTCTTTAAAATCTATTTCAGCTCTAGGATAGCATGACAATGACAGGAAAGAAAGCATGTAGCAATCTGAGGTGGCAGATTAGAGCGTATGCCTGTAGTGTTGTGTGTGGCAGCAAAACTTCCCCATCACCGAGATTGTGCTCCCTGTGATCCCAGGCCAAGGTCTCATATGACACAGCTGCATAACCTTGGCTCAGACCAAGGATAAACTGTAGAGATGAACCACGCAAGAAAAGAACATTAAAAATGCTGACTGAGGTTAGTGTGTTGAGATGGGCCTACCTCGCAGGTCAAGGATTGAAGATGGGAAAAACCCACTGACACAGAAACATGTAAAATTAAAAGGAAAAACAGGGAGTTGGAAGACGGTGACTAAGCAATGCCAAGGAGCTCTTTCAGGGAGTGGGGAAAGTTGCCCTTTCCTCACCTCACTGAGGACTGCTTGCATGTATTACAAGGGTGGTACTTACAAGGGTGAACTCATACTTAGTCTAGTACATTGTTCCTTTCTATCTTTTTTGTGTGTGTCAGCCACTATTCAGTGACTTTACAACTGCTTTATGCTCCTGTGCTATGTATATTTTGCAGTATACTTGTGCACATCAAAAGGTACCCAGAAAGAGTCAATGAGGCAGCAAGTGGATTTCATGTCAAAATTTACAATTGCCTTGTCGATCACTAGAACTGGCAAAATTTTGCAGTTAGAAATGCTCATTTCCTCTTCTGCTTTTTATTTAAATCATCCTTGCTAATGTCTGGTGTGAACATTTTCCGAAACACATTTGTAGTTTGTAATGTGCAAAAACAAATAGCACTTTGGTTTTGCTGCTTCATTAAGGTAGTTAAAGACTCAGCTACTCAAATTTTCACTTACAGTTTATTTTGTACCTGAAATCTTAACTGGCATTCGGTTGAGGAAGCAAGGAAACATACAAATTGTCTTTGAAAAAAGTCAGGTTTTTTATAGCTGTAACAACAAAATAAGCACCAATGTAGACCTCTGTTTTGAGCAAAACTCTTTCAAATCTAAAAAAGTAAGAACTGGATCTATAAAATCAAGCTATGTGCAATAGACTGCTTCATGAAAATTCCAGCTCAAGACTCACATTCATCCTTGTATTGGGAATAAAGCCATCCTCGATATTGTAAACTTAAGAGGTTTGGAAGGTTGAGATATTGACCAGATAAAGCATTCCAATTTTTAGATACTTATCATGATGAAATGACTTTTGAGGTCCATCCCCTTATCACTCATCTTACCTATTTGCTTTAAGGAGTTGTGCTGCAAATCAGAATGATTTATTTATTTAATATTTATTAGCTTGTGTTCTTTCTGAATGTTATATTAAAGGCACTAGTATGAATCTGAATAGCAAATTAGTGCCCCTTCAAATCTGATATGAATAGGATGCTGACAATTTTCTTCAAATAAACCATGAATTTTAAAACAAAACTCAAGATGGTTTAATAAAAGAGGATTGCTAACTTAATATTTTGATCATCCAGATAGCCTATATTTCAGATAGTTCACTTTCTTTACATGTACAGCATTGACAATAAGAAAAAAGAGGCTTTCTACATGAAAGCAGTTTGCAAAAACTAGGAAATATCATGTTTAAATAAGATTGTAGTGTTACTGAATCCCAAAATAAATCTGCCACTAAACTATTATTCATTGGGTTTAATATTGTTACATCTTTCAGATCTGCATTACCTAAAAATTCCTGTCAATTGCACAGAATACATGATTTCAAAGAATGCCTTGATCTTGAAGTGCCAGAAAATTATAGGTGACAATTCCCTTGAATTTTAAAAAGCAGTCTTTCTCTGAAATTTTCTCAAGAAACTAAGTATATGCAGTGTTAATTCTTTAACAAAGAATACTGATCATAAAAAAATAAACATTTTTATGAAGAGAGATTCCAGAGGAGTACATTACTAAACTGATTGAATAGAAGTTCAAGTTTGAACGTTTCTTGAATTTTGTTTTAATGAAGATTTCAAAAAACAAAAATAAAGCTCCATCTAAAGCACCACCTATATAGTAGAGAAGATATATATTACACATCATTTGTAAATAACTGAGCAGACACTTGCAGACAGCTTTTTGAGATGGTATAGGACTCCATGAGCTATTTTGTTTTCTTGTAGAATGGAGCATTTATGAAATTAATCTCTTTCTTATGCTAAGATCATATGGAATCCTAATATATTTGTTAATAAAAAATTGTCTTAATGATAAATAATTATGAGTAGCCATCTTTATTTTAAAAAATAGGGACCTAGGAGGATTTAGAAAAGTTTTGGAATGCTCTCAAAATATATAGGTAATATATGTATTAGCCTATGTATTATAGGCACTTTAGAGTAAGGAGCAAAGTTTCACCAGAGCTTGGTAAACTAGCACAGTTTACTTTTGAAAAAGAGAAGACTCAAAATCAGTAGGTCAGACCAAATACTATGAAAAGTTTATATATGTTTCTCCTCTCCAGGCTGTTAGGGGTAAGAAGGGTCTTTTTAGCAGGAAGTGGAATGGAGGGCTGGCAAAAGGCAAATGCATTCAGTTGAAAATGAAGCAGTATTATTTTACTGCTCTTGGTATTTATTCATGGGTAGCTAACTACTCTGAGTGCCTAGAAGCAAGCGAATGCTATGTAAAATGAGAATACTCAACCCTGTGCCATTTTAAATTCAATAACCATTTAATAGATGGTACACAATGGAATAAAGGAAAAACTGTTTCTCTTGAGCCACAATTCAGTCTTTCACTGGCTGTTGGGTATGATTTAGAAATGGCCACTCTAAACAAGGTTACCAGACAACTAACAGGAGGTTTCTTGTGTTGCCCAAAACATGTAAGCCAGTTTTCTTTTTCAATATGCAGGGGCATTTCCCTATCAAAAGTTTATTGCTTATATACTCTTACATAGTTTTGGGAGTAATTGCTTCATACTGTCATTAGGATAACACAGTGACTCATTCAGTGCTTACCAGACATTTGGGGCATACATTTTTCTGATTGTATTTTTTTACATATCAATATATGTGCTATCAAAGAGTCACGTCATAGTTAAACACAGTTCTGTTTTGAAAAAGAAGGTGGTGAACAGAAGCAGAATGCTCGTTATAACTGAGGAGCTTTGATAAAACTGTACAAAATACAACACAAATTACAGCACTTAGACACAAGTAGGAAATCCAGTGAATGTTTCATCAGATATCTTTTTTTTAATGTATGTTTGCAAATTGTAACTTACAAAATCGAACTCTAATGAAGTGGGGGGGGGGGGGGGCAGTTTATTCAGTTACTTTATCCATCAGCATTATTATCTACCAGAATTTTCTGATTGGAAATTTATAAATTCAAAGGTTCATTTTTTAAGCTTAGCAAATTTTAAACATGTTAAACAATTGTTAGTTACTGTGTGTTTGTGGAGAGTTTGCTTTTAACCCAGGGAATTTGACATTTGCATGGCGTAAAACATATGGAAAGTTCCTGAATACTAGAAAGTCTACTGTTATTTCTGAGCCTTCCCAGTTTCCTCTAAGTAAATGTCCACTGTGCACTTAGGTTGACATACAGTTCATGATTTCAGAGTCAGAACTGGGGTCCATTGGTCATAGTAACAACCTTGATTTATCAATGTGGTGCTGGAACCTGGATTTTTCTTTTTACTTGTTTTTCAGAAGGGAAGGAGTGGGAACACAAACTATTTTCTTACTTGACTACTGTTGGACAGTGAATTTTATTATTATTTGGATAGTAGTACTGTACATTACCCATATTAAATAATTCATTTTCTTCCTCTGAAATAGACTGTTGGCCTATCCCAGCAATTTCCTCATTGTAGCAAAAGGCCTACCACATGCTTCAGAAGTGGCACAGTGATATTTTGCACTTCCTAATACTACAGTCACTGTAAACTTGTTTCAAGAGAAGAAATAATCCTGAAGAGCAGCTTCCTTTAAGTTCGCCTGTATATTTTGAGTACTTTCTACTTTTATACTTTTCAGTTGTAAAGCATGTGTCATACAAAACCAGAAATAATTAGATTTTTTTTTGTCTTCTGCTTGTGAACAACAAAAGTGGAGGGACCATGAAATTTTCTCATAAATTATTAAGCTTTGAGGTTGGAAGTCTATATAAATGTGGAAATATACACCAGTACCCATTCCTGAGTGTGGTGAGCTGTAAAGCAAAGAGACACTTTGATTACAGAAACACCAACATATGAAATTATTCACAAGTACCTATTATATCTTAAACTCACTCCAAATTCTAATTCAAAGTTAGTTCCAAGTTTAGAAACTCTGTAAAAGCACAGTAGTAGCAAAAGGTACTTTTGCAGTTTTACAATCACCTTTAATACTGTATATAGCTATGAAGGTCTGACAACTGTTTCCTGGAAGCTTATATATTTGCGTATAATTCTTACTAGCCACTTTGATAGGGTAGTTGTGTGGTTCTTAACAGATGAAAACCTGATGTTATTTGGTTCCTTGCCTGTCCCTTCTTGAAAAATCCCTCTGGCAGAAATGCAAAAATACTAATCTGCCTGGGTGAGATAGAAGAAGATATATTGGGCGCAAGGTAAGATGAAATAACATAGGACTGATTAAGTGTGTATTTATGAATATCAATTAAATTATTTAAAGCCTGCTTGGCAGGGCTATGGGCACTATGGAAGGCCTGAAGGCAAGCTATGCATTGTGTATCTGTACATGTTCAGGAAAGGTACAGACTATCATTTTTGTATGATTTCTTTCAGAATATGAAAAAAAAAAAACCAAAACCAACAGAAGAGTTTGTGTGTGAGGTTTTTGTTTTGCCTCATTAAGACTTGGTGATTTTCATGTGCAAAAGGGCAATAATAGGTGTGTCAGGATATGTGGATGAGGTGGCACACATGAGAGCAGGATGAGGAATGGACAGGGACATAGTGGGAGTATCTGCAGGGTAAGATGTCTGAGCCTCTACAACAGGAGGGATCAGGCAATTGCTATGGCAGCCCAGCTGTGGCGGGAGGGAGGATGGCTGTAGAAGAGCACCTAGGAGGAGGTACAACTCTATCTACTAACTGTCTTGAATTGGAACCCAAGGTCATGGGTGGCTCATGCACACTGAACTGCTACACAGATGTCCCCAGGCACACACTGCTATTTCTTTGTGCTTTCAGAAATACTGTAGTCCTGCCATGCTTCTGCTCTTCACTTTCTCACAGCTAGGTCACAGGGTCTTATCTTGTCTATGAAAAAAAGTCACTGTTTTTTGGATCAGATCAAGTGTAGCTAAAATAAGACAAGGTTAACTGAGCTAGAACTATTGCACACTCATTACGGTGGGAAGAGACAAAAAAAAAGGAGTATATAAACTCTGACCCTCACTGCTGTATTTCTTCTTGTAGATTGTTCTGTAGAGCTCTTTCGTGTGAGTGGCTCATCCAGTGTTTGAAAACATCACCTTTTACACTTAGCTAGAGAGGAATTTCTTCAGGCTGTTGTGTATACAGGATTTACTGAGGAGTCTGTTTTCTACAACTTACAGAAATGCACAGTGGGAAGTAGGAAAAGACAACAAGTATACCTATTTGTGTTGTGAAGTACAAGAACAGGCAGAAGCTGTCACTTTTGCACTGGCTGGTATATCTAAAGCTATGGTTTCTATTTCATCCTGGAGTCTTTTTTTTTCCTGTTTTTATCTTCTCCTTTTTTTTCATAAATGTAATTTCTAGGAATTGCTAGTCTAATTATTTCATTTTTACTCCCAGGAAGAAATATCATTTTTCTACTGTAAATGAATTTCCCCGAGGTGGGCTGGAGAGCACTTGAGATGAAAAAGTTTTTTGAGTCATAAACAATGCCTTTCTGTATTGGGTTTGCGTGGCAAGGTTTTGGGAGTGGGAGGGCTACAGGGGTGGCTTCTGTGAGAAGTTGCTAGAAGTTTCCCCTAGCCCAATAGAGCCAATGCCAGCTGGCTCCAAGATGGACCCACCGCTGGCCAAGGCCGAGCCCATCAGCGACGGTGGTAGCGCCTCTGTGATAACATGTTTAAGAAGGGGAAAAAAAACCCAAACTGCACAACTGCAGCTGGAGAGAGGAGTGAGAATATATGAGAGGAACGACTCTGCAGACACCAAGGTCAGTGAGGAAGGAGAAGGAGGAGGTGCTCCCGGCACCGGAGCAGAGATTCCCCTGCAGCCCGTGGTGAAGCCCATGGTGAGGCAGCTGTGCCCCTGCAGCCCATGGAGGTCCATGGTGGAGCAGATATCCACCTGCAGCCCGGGGAGAACCCCACGCCAGAGCAGGTGGATGCCTGAAGGAGGCTGTGACCCCGTGGGAAGCCCACGCTGGAGCAGGCTCCTGGCAGGACCTGTGGACCCATGGAGAGAGAGGAGCCCACGCTGGAGCAGGTTTGCTGGCAGGGCTTGTGACCCTGTGGGGGACCCACGCTGGAGCAGTCTGCTCCTGAAGGACTGCACCCCATGGAAGGGACCCACGCTGGAGCAGTTCATGAACTGTAGCCCGTGGGAAGGACCCACGTTGGAGAAGTTCGTGGAGGACTATCTCCTGTGGGAGGGACCCCATGCTAGAGCAGGGGAAGAGTGTGAGGAGTCCTCCCCTGAAGAGGAAGGAGCGGCAGAGACAACATGTGATGAGCGGACTGCAACCCCCATCCCCTTGCAGCACTTGGGGGGAGGAGGTAGAGAAAATGGGGAGTGAAGTTGAGGCCAGGAAGAAGGGAGAGGTGAGGGGAAGTTGTTTTAAGATTTAAGATTATTTCTCATTATCCTACTCTGATTTGACTGGTAATAAATTAAACTGATTTTTCCCAAGTTGAGTCTGTTTTGCCCATGACGGTATTTGGCAAGTGCTCTTTCCCTGTCCTTATCTCAACCCACAAACTTTTCTTTATATTTTCTCTCTGCTGTCCAGTTGAGAAGGGGAGTGATAGAGTGGCTTTGGTGGGCACCTGGCATCCAGCCAGGGTCAATCCACCACATTTGCTATCATGACTACAGAGTCAGGAAAAAAATATGGATATGGTGGTTTAATCTGTGCTTTGAGCTGCAAAATCAAAGAGGTCGCAAGATACCACATTTTTTTTCATTGTAAGGAAAATTGGATTACAGTTTGGTGATTCAGTTCTGCCAAATAAAGTTTCCTTTTCTTGGCAACTCTATGGGCAGTAGAGCCTAGGATTTTGTGACAGTTTGTATAGGTCGTGTACTGTTTTAAAGGCTGAGAAACTATTTTCAGTTTTGTCTTCTTAAAAGTCCTCATTTCTGCCAACCAGAAAAATTTACATTAAAGTGTCTTTCTCAGATTTTCCAGTTGCATGTCTCCTTTGGATATTCCCATGCAGCATCGCGTTTCTTTATAGAAATGGGAGTGGTAAATGCATCACTCCCTGGTGATGCGAGTCCATGAGCTGATACGAATTCCACACCTAGAATAAAATAGAAATATAAACAGAGATTAAAAGGGCTAGTGTTTCAGTTCCTCCCTGAAATCTGCATCTCTTTTTGTCTCTTGTAGTAAAGATTATTCAAGACTCAGCACAGTAGAATACAGCATATGCCTGGAAAGCTGTTCATTTCTGTATGACATGCTGTAAACCTAATCATCACTCTTGTTTGACTTGAGGTCAGGCGATTTTAAGGTGCAGCTTGAAATTCACTCCTGCTCTGACCTCACTTGCGCTCATCTCATTTTACAGTTTCTAGGAATGCTATTGCCAATTGGATTGCATTGGTTATTCCATTTTGTGCAATACAAATATGATCTATATGCTGATAATATGTGGGAAAGACAAGATAGTGCTCACGCACATGCATAAAAATCTCAGTTGTTGAAAGTCCCTATGAAATACATCTTTTACTCAAATCACGAGCCAGAAATCTGACCCAGAAGCTGGGTTAAAGGATTCAAATGCATAGGAGCAGAAAAATCTGTGTTTTTCTTGAGGTTCTGCTTCAGTACTTGCAGTTCAGTACTGCTCACTACTCAGTCACAAGACATTAATAAAAGCCCTGTACTAAGGGAGCATTACGTGTTCCTTACTATGGCTCATAAGGGTTAAGCTTTATATTGCTGCAAAGGCCAATCTTTTGAGAAACTTGTATGCTCAGTGTCATACAAAATCTTTTTCTGGGCTACAAGGGGATTTTGTATGTCAGTGGCCTAAATGTATGACATTGTATAAGACTTTGGTAAGCTAATTGCTTATTACAGAGGAATTTGAAATGAGTGTTTAATGAATGAACACTGCCTGCTTCAATATCAGCTTATGGCATTGTAAATCAAGGTACTGTGCTTAGGTTATGCAAGATTAGGAACTATAAAAGTAAAATCATCATTTTAACTTTAAACAGTTTTAACTGAAATGTGGGTTACAGACTGAAAGAATTAAGGGCTTTTATTTCAAACTTGTATTTTCTGCTCACCTTCAGGCCTCATAGCCATTGTGGAGGAAGGGGGAAGTTATGAGTATATGAACATACAGATCAAGTCCTGAGCAGCCTGATGACCCCATAGCTGACTTTGCTTTGAGCAGGAGGTTGGGCAAGAGACCTCGTGAGGTCCCTTCCAGCCTGAATCATTCAGTCTTTCTGTAATCCTATTATAGCAAATAAAGTCCAGAAACATTACTCAAATGAAAGCTGAAATCTTTCAGTGATATTCTTTCAACATATACTTTTAATTTACCTGAAAACATAATTTTTATCTGTAACATTTTTTCTCAGTCGTAGTAGTAGGCTAATGTATATATTCATATAGATAATATTTATGTCTTCTGACTTCATGACAAAGCATTTAGAGATAGGAAAACTTGCAATCATTCCAAAGAAGGATGCCTCCCAGGAACCCATTGCATCACTAAGGTCATGTCTAATGCCCCAAATCCATCTTTAAAGGTTATATTTAAAACCTAAGCTGCACAGAAACTTGTATCTTTTGGGAAGTTGCTTTTCCAAGTGAAGTTAATTTATTTTTTCCTGGTTTATATTACACTAACATTAAAAAATAAACAAACAAACAAAAAAAACCCAACATGTTTGGGGACTTGAAATTGCTTTGCTATTTCTTGCCATGTTATACTTGTTCTGGTGATGACAAAGGAAAATAAGTAGATTCTATGCTGCTCACATCTAGGATTACTATGCACTTTACACAGGCCCAAAATTAATCCTAGAACTGAGTAAATATAGCAAGAAAAAGAAATAATAAACAGGAAATCCTATGCTGCAGTATTTCTTCAAGTTCTTAATCTCCACAAACACATTCAGCTTTTAATTTGTTTGAAGTGTTGCATCCGTTTAGACAAATAATATTTAGCTTAAGAAGCAGAAACAGAAAGATGGTCACCAGTGTGTGTGTCTGTGCAGGGGGAGAGGGGTGTCCAGTTCTCCCTGCAGATTTTGGAAAAAGCAAACAGTTGCGCTTAACCCTTTATAGATGTATCCATAGAAAGAAAGTCCACAGTAGTATTCTGCCAGATGGACAAGGTACATCATTACTTTATTAGAAATTACAATCAAAATACAGGTAGACAAACCTGAGCTAATACTGATCTAGATAAAAATGGATTACAATACCAGAAGAGTACTAGTTGTCAGTAACCCAACGTCTAGGTAGAGATAGTACGGTTTGTGTATGAGGGGCCAGTTCTGCATCCCCACTGCTGAGTTACCACAGAGTTATAGCACCTCCTACCAGCAGTTAGCTTTCTTCAGAGATTTCTCTGGTGACCAGAGTAGGAAGAAAAGGGTGGTGTTTTAGAGCCAAAATGAGTATTTGCAACACTTTTTTCTTTGTATAACTTTATGACAATAGCTAGCACATCAGTACCATCATATTAGTGATCTTAGTGGTTTTTAACTCTTCAATGAAATCAAGAGGAGTTTCAAAGCTACCCCTTGTATCTTGTGACTGTAAGTTTTCTGAGATAATCAAATTCAATTTAAAGGGGAAACATCTGTGTAAAAGAAAAAAAAACCCTATGAATACTTTTTTTTCCTCTTTGACTTCTAATTTGAGTGATATTTCAAACATAGGGTGAACTCTTTGGAGAGTAATTTAATTTATATTATTTTAAAGATTTATCTGGTTCATATTCTGTGACCATATTTTAAATATCATGCAACTGTAGACACCTCTGCTAAATTTTCTTTTTCAAGGATGAGTTATCAACCAAGGAAAGATAATTCCTTCCTCTGCCTCAATATTTTTTTAAAAAAACAAAGCAACCCAACACTAAAATACCCTTCTTCCACTCCAAAGTCAAGTAAATCCAATAGATCTTGCAAAGCTCACTAAATTCCATCTACACCTTAATTTCAAAGCAGACCTCTTTTCTATAATATACAAAAAAGGTATCTGTAAGGGAAAGAGGAGTTTTCATATTAATCCAACAGTGGATCTCAGTTTCCTTCACTGGTCCTTTCTAGGTTGTAAGTCTGTGTGAAGATATAGGCATTAAAAATAATCTCCAGAATCTCAAACTAAAAGGAAAAGAGAGCAAGCACAAAACATAGACTACTGATAAACAATATACATGAGGGTTGTCTCTCCTGTACCATTTTCATCACTCTTTGCACCCGACCTGCAAGTTATGGCTAGTTACAGGGTAGAGAAGCAAAATAGCAGGCAACAAGAGACAGCAGGATGACATGAGTCAAAAAACAATCTATCACAAGTAGAAGTGTTCAAAAGATTACGGAAATTAGCTTAAGCAAGTGATAGCAATTGCCAAATGCTGCATTAAAAAAGCAGACACACCAAAAAACCCAACCCACTGCATGTTCAATGGTTATTAGCCAATGTGGGTTTTTTCCACTTGTGATTCCAGATTAATTTTTGCCAGAACCAAAAAAGGTAACAGATTGATGATTTTGGTATCATTACTCCAATCACTTTTATTGATTAACTGATAAATTACATGCACTGTTTATTAGACCACTTTAAATTGAAGAAAGTGAGGACTAGATAATTTTATGAGCTAAGTGGAAAACCTGTCACAGAGTTATATAGTAGCATAGAAGAATGGGCTTCTGGAAAAAAATCCATACGTAGGGTGAATATGAGAGAAAACACAACCAAGACAAAATTAGACTTTACAGTAAAAAGAAGTAACTGACAGTTAAGAGCATCAGCCATATAGCACCATAGCTAAAGAACCATTATGTCCTCTGTAGGTGAAGACAGACCATGGTAAAATGAGGGAACTTACTTTTTTCTGCTTTTCAAGCAAAGACTAGTTAGTGTTCCTGACAACATCTTATTTTCTATCTGTTTTTAGTAGACTTTACAGCAAAGGGCTAATTTCAGACAGTGGCTTGTCACATGTGTTCCAAGTAATAGAGTTCCCGATCAGTGTATCTGAGCATTCCAAATCTAAAAATTTAGTCTTTTCTTTTATTTAAAGAAAAAAAAAAAAAAAGGACATAGAGAAAGGAAAAAAAAATAGAAAAAGAATCTTTTAATGGTGGGGGAGAATAGAAACTTCTGTAGAACTTAACAGAACCCTGTGATACTGCATAGGGTAACAGTATGAAGGATAATGGAACTCTGGGATATTAAGATAAGATGTTGGTTAAATACACGACCTGCTAATGAACGATTTAAAAACACATGGAACCTTACTAAGGTTTACATTATGGCAACATTAACAGCAATGAAAGTCCTTTCTTAGACATAATTTAATTGCTCTCAGCTACTTTTTTTTTTTAATCCTGTCATTCCATTATTATTAATTTGTGTACTTTACAGAGGGTGAAAAAGTATTGTTAGCTTTTGCAAGCAATTTTTCATAAAGCTTTCACCTTCACCTCAGCTGCACAGCAGTCCTTTGCCATTCATTAGCACAGGTTTCTATAAGCTGTAAAGTCTGTGGCATATTTTTCCAACCTTCTTTCAAGAGCTTCCTTGAGACAGAAGAAAGGAATTGAAGGGGGAAAAATTTTGCGCTCTAGCATAATAAATGAAGATATGCACAAAAACGTTATAGAAATAGCAATGTACCAGTGATCTAGAGAATGGCACTAAAATATTTAAAAATTACAGGACAGCGACTAGCTCTTATCTGAAGATAAGTAGAATATGGGAAACTGAGTCAGCAGTCTTTTGTTCTGTTTAAAACTGCACTGCCAACTTGACAAACCAATTTGAGAAAGTCATTCTGTCCCTGGGCTTTTTTCAAATACAAGGAGTGAATCACTTAGATTCCTTAGTTCTAGCCCAAGCACAAAATAGTTACACACTACAGGCCAAACCTGATTTTTTTTTCATGTACTCTGGCAATGTTAGACCTCATAAGCTACTTCAAACAAAATATTTTGTGTCTGTATCTTTCAGATTTTTCATTGGTTGTATACTGAGCTAGAAAATAAATTCTTTTTTCTCCCTGGGAAGAAGAATGGCTATTCTTATTAAGAAACTGGTCTTGAACTTGAGATCTGGATCCTGTTTCCACCTTTGGTATGTTGCAATGTGCATTTTTATCTCTAAAATTTCTGATGAGGTGCTATGAAATATTTATTACTGTTGAGAAAAGAGAGTGTGAAAAGCAGGTGTTCACGTATCAGTCTTGCCTAAATATCTGTAGGGGATTTGATGGTCCAATGCTCAATTCTAATCCCATTTTCTTGTGTTCTTGTATTCAGTTAAGCAAGTTACTTTGACTGAAGCCTTCAGAAATACTCAGCTGTTAAGGATAGGATTCAGGTCCAGATTAACTCTTAAATTTAACTGTCTTACATGTAGGTGTCAGCTTCTTAACTTAGTGTCTAAGACCCCAGTATACTCAATGGAGATCTAGTCAATACAGTCAGCAGTCTATAGAAGGATATTCAGGTGAACCAAGGTAGGTGGCTACTTTAGGATTAACAAATAGCTCTTGGTACTCTTGCCTGTATTGACTAAACTGAATACAGACAATTACATTCATCTGTCTAAATGTGGAGCTAATCCCATCCTAAATGCAGCAATAAGAAATGAGGCAGCTTCTCTGGGTTAGTTAACAGAAATAAACAAGTATTCTCAGACACAGTGTCCTGTCCCTCCCCCCAAATGCCATTTAGCCACTTAAAAGGGTGATTGATGCTTTACTGCCCCTTTCTTTTTACTATATACTGACCACTAAAGAATGATGTACTTGGATAAGCTGTCTAGCTTGAGTTAAGTATTTCACATCTGGGTACCAGTGGATAATTTTATGTATCTAGAGGTTTCTTCTAAACTAAAGCACTCCCAGAGAGCACTGCCCCAAGTTGGATAACCAGGTTCCTTTATGAATGAGTTTTCTAAACTATTTTTCTCCACATTTGCATGTGTAAAATGGAAGTAATCGCACAGCCTTTTTTCAAGTTTGAATTGTTGGTTTATAATACAACATTTGTCCTAAAACTGTCTTTTAGAATGTGCAAGTAAAATGTCCATCACCTGAGGTCTCTAATTCCTGATAGGGCCTTGCAAATTTTATAAAGTACAAAGAATAACTAGCTGCATTTTATATATTATATATAAGGAAATTGTTCTGGCAAGAAAAATTGAGTATAGTCTGCAGTAGCTCCCAAGTGTCAATTAAATGCAGTCATGCATAGGAAGTCGCAGATAGACCTGGATATTCAGAATATAGCAAGGTCTAGAATCTTGGCCACTTAGAGATGATGAGGAGTGATCATACAGGCATGAGATATTTTTGAGAGATGAAGTTTGTGCTTTGCTACAGGGATTCCTGTGTGAACTAGGGGAAACCTGCTAATGTGAGGTCTATACAAAGGATTCTGGCAGCAGTTGGGTACCAAAATGACCTTTTTTGTGCTTACGTTCTTCAGACCCAGGCTCAGCTGCTGCTTAGCCTTGGAGGAACTGAGTCACCCAACATTCTGAGCTTTTCTCAGTCACTTCTGTAGACAGTGGTCAATTTCCGAGATTTGAAGACTTCTGGGTGTTCAGACCAAGCAGTAATAAGAATAATGATTTAAATTATAGAACAGTAATTATTTGTTAATTACAGTGAACTCATCTAAAGAAATAGAATGTCAATAGAGGCCCAGGAAAAAAAAGATCTCTGAGGAATTTTACAGAGGTAGTATAAACATGCAAGGAAGGGGCAAACCTGATACACAACATAAAAGATGAGAGAAGATTACTAGAAAGGGAAGGAAATACCATAGGAAAGAATTTTCTATTACAACATGCAAATCTTCTCTGGCAAAATGCAAAGTAGAAGAAACATGTCAATAAAATCACCTTGAAGATATATAAAAAGCAAATCAGATACAGGAACAATAAATATGTAACATAGCTTATTTAAATAGGCTGCCAAAAAAAACCCCTTCCTTTTTCCACCTTTAATTTATCATATATTTATGCTTAGTGCTTTTTATTATTTTGTCTTCCTCAGAGAGTTCTAGTGTACATTATTGAAAATGCATAGAAAAGCTAAATAATAAAGCTACATTTTATAGTACCAAAATATCTGACTTGAAGTCTAAATAGGTTTAATTGGAGAAAGCACAATCAAAGTGTTACTTTAGCAGAGTCCAGAGTATGATGCTTATCTAACTATTCATTGCCATTGTGAAACTTCTGCTCATAAAGGAAATGATCCTTTCCCTATGAGCTAGATCAGGAGGGAATCATTTCTTTTATCTGTCTGGATGGAGGATCTCAGACAAGAAAACGGGATGTTGCTTCTGATTTTCTTTGTAGTTTGGAAAAGAAATTATAACCTTTAATGCTTATAAACATTTTCATCAAAGCTTTTTACAAGGGAGATCCAAGTTGTTTGTTTCATTCCCTTTCTGTAAAAATGAAACATGGAAAGCCTAAGAGACTTACTTTTCACAAACACTTTGAAGCCTGGGGTTAGAGTTGGGAACCAAGCCAGCTGTATACTCTTGTCACCTGGCCAACATTGCCTCCCTGACACGTTGAGTATCAAAGACGTACCAATGGTCTTCAACTGAATGACATGAGATGCACTGAATTGAAGGCAGTGTATTTGAAATGTTAGATATGTTTATAATGAATTTCTGCTAATTGAAGTATCATGAAAAAATCTTCCTTTTCCACTTCTTACTGAACTGTGCTTTGCTGCAAATACTCTATATAAATGCCTTCTCTTATTTTCCTTTGTAATGGGACTATTATAAACTGTTTTTTCTCTAATGGGGTATTGAATCGGGGAGACACAGATCACAACCTCTGAAGCCTTTCTATGAATCATTTCATTCATTAAATTGTTATAATTATTATTACAATCAAGCTGTTATTATTAATAAAAGGTAAGGATTCACACAGTACACTCACTCACTCTCACCTCCCTTTGTAGTTATGCAATTGGAGCTGCAGTCGGGGACCAAGCCCAGATGTTTCCTCTGGAGCAGGGGGACATACTGATGTTGCCTGCTTTTTTAGGCAGGAGTTTGGCAGTCCTTCAGAGGGATGTTTGTTTCATTAGGTGTTCATGTAACACTGTAGTCTTCCTCTGCACAAAGCAGCCACTGCACTCTTGGATGTGGCCCAAGTTACACAACCTCTTGTTGATGCCGAGTGTGTTCTAGTGGCCTTGTACAGATTCAGCAAACTGGTGGTGTCCTGACTTTATCAATTCTTGCAGATCCAGCAGGACTCCTGTTTTCCAGATCTTGTCCGTAGGCTTGTACACACTCCCTACTCAGCATGTACTTTTTCTCTTTTTTGGTTCTTTTTTGTTTGTTTGTTTGTTTGTTTTCTGGTAACTATTTCTCCATCCAAACATACTGAAACTTACAAAAGTTATTCATACAAACTGACATAAAGAGGGCCTTTCTGACAGGATCAACCCTACCTGTTTCTATTGTTTTTGCCTGTGTTTCGTGTAAACTTCAAAAATTACTCACTTTCAAAAAAATTTTGTAAGACTGTTCTTTAGTTCAGAGTAGTTCTCTCAGAGTACTTACTGGTAGAGTCTCTAAATTCTCCTGTAATTCGGTTGCCTTTTCCTGCTTCCCACTCCTGCATATGACTCTAAATAATTCCTCCAAGATTTAGATGTAAATATCCTTCAAATATTATTCACTTTCTTCCTAGATGCCTCTTACCCTTAAAAAAGCCAATGAATACACACTCCATTCTCTCAAATTTCATAATATTCCCTGCAATCTCACTTTTTTTAGTATATCTCTTCACATCGTAAGTAACTGCAAAATCATGAAGTATCAGCAGTGAACAGAAAATGGTAGGTGGCACCCTGAAAGTCTTTAGTCACTATCTGATACCTTTCTGTCTCTTGACAACTTATCTACCTCTCTCTGCTTCCCTTTAATACTCAGACTTGTAACTTTCTCTCCTGTTTTGATACTGTGCATTTTTTTTCCCCAGGTTTCCATCATCTCTCTCAACACATATTGTTTCAGTGCTTTGTATATTAGTGGTAAGTACTGTGGGATGTAGATAGAAGGAGGTTGGCCACTGCATGGGGAGATATTGCATAAGATGACAGCAACCAACAGTCACAACATGGAGCTGTAGTGTGTTACTAAACCCATCAGGGAATAATTAAAAGATCAAGATTCCCTATATCCTAGAAACACATCAAATAAAACTTTGTATCTCTGGAATACCTAATAAACAATTAGGTTGATTTATATAAACTGATTGCAGTTTATCTTCAGTTTGTAGTGCACAAAGTGTCGCACATAGTGTCATTAGTATTAGCATTTGTTAGAATTCAGAAGATCTGAACAGCCTTACGATAGTTAAAACAGAATCACTGTTGCTAAAGAGAAGTAAGCTGAGCATTTTTTAAGAAATGCAGTAAAATGTATTCAGTGCTCAAACAATATCTGTTCAAGCAAATTTGGAGTAATAGTTAAATTTATGTGTTTGGAATATGTCTATCATCAAGGCTTTAGCAGCCATACATTGCAAAAATATAGCAGATATAAAATGTATTTATTGTTCTTACCTTCAGATAATTAAAAAAGATGATTCTCAGAAAAGAGCTCAGTGTGAGGACAGTCACTGCAAGCTCTCAGGATATTTATCAAACAAGAACATCTCATACTCAAGCACCTCAATTATTCTTGCTATTAGGGAACTTTTAAAAATAACAAGATATTGCAGTTGTTGCAGGCACTAGAACTTGGAAATCTATTACATGGGGAAGCTGCAGGGTTGGAAAAGTGGAGGCATGATAAACGTAATGGCTTTGAAGCAGTAATAGACTTTTATTTGCTCAGTGATATTGACAGACAGAAAGAAACCAATGTAAAACTGTCACATTTGAGTTCCATATTGTTAGGAAACTTTTAATTTAGATTTGCTTTTTTTGCTTTAAAAATTGCTTTGTGAAAACTGAGTATTCTTCTAAGTTGCAAAACTGTTAACCTTGGGAGCTGAAGTCTATTCACATAGAGGAATAGTTCAGACACTAGCATTTGACACGTTAATTGACAAATAGTAGTGACATTACGGATTCATCTTTAATGTCATTTTCTGCTCTTGTAAATTGCCATTGTTCCCTTGAAATCAGCATCAACTGAGTTTTCATATTCCTTCAGTCCTTGACAACTTTGTGAAAAGTACAAATTTGGTATTTTAACTTGAAAAATGACTGCACAGACATGATGCCTAAGTCAGAAACCCTTTAAAAAGCATGGTAACTTGGGGAATCTAGCATTTATTATGAAAGTGAACCATGGTAATGACTGTGAGGGTGTTTTTCTTGTTTTAAAAGTTGAACCAGAACCATTAAATATTTCTCTGTGGTAATTAAAAATTCAAATAAGCAAACTATCCCAAAGAGTTTCTCTAATAGGCAACATCTGAAAATGTTTACCCATGAAAGAAATTATTAGCAACTTTTTTTTGGATTTAAGACTTGCTCTGATTTTATAGTAACAAACATTGGGCTTTTAAGGTAAAGTTTAATTGCTAACTCAGAACTCATAATATGTACATATCATCTGGACGTGATTTTACAATGTGATCAGAAAAAATAACTTTTAGGCTGTTTGATACCATCATCTTCTGGGTTTTTTTTTTTCTTCATACATAATAGCTATGAATTTTTCAGTATGAGGATGTAAAATCCTGTCTGTGGGGAAGTCAACGGTAGTCATTAAAAGCCAGCTTTTTACCTCATTTATTCATCTGTTCCTAAAAAGAATTTTATGCTGAAATTAAATTAGCTTCCTGCAGTTTGAGCAAATGTCTCTGATTGCATCTACACATTTCTCCATGTTCAACCTTGTGCCAGATAGGATCTCATAGTGTGTAATTTGATTTTAACAGGTCCAGATTAGCTCTGACAATTGGGATTCCACATTCAGACATCCTGTAGACAGAATACAGGTTTGTGCTCAAGTTATAGACCATTAGCAAAGCAACTTTGCCTTAAAGATTTCCTGTGCTGTAGGTGACCCAGTCTTAGATTCCTTCACTACTGATTTAAGGAAACAAAAGCAGTTGCAAACAATTAATTTATGGTTTGGTAAGAAATTCCATCTAATCAGTTACTATATTGTCCTATTCCCTCCTTGCACAACATATAGCTATTTTTCATGATCCGTGATTTTACCAGATATTTCTATTTTACCTAAAGCATTGAATACTTGTGTACCTTAAAAGAGTATAGAAAAAAGGAAGTAGCTTTTAAGCTTTCAAAAAATCTATTACAAAACCATTTAACTGTCTGACAGCTCTGAACATTAACTTTGTAAACTTAAAGTTAACATTTTGTTTAATGCCCTGAATATGTATGGGTTTTGCTTCTCATCTAAAATCTATACATACCTAAACCATATACGTAGCTAAACTCTACACAGAGGCTGCACACACAGCCTACTCTAGTAAACTTCATTGTACTATATGCTCAAAAATACCCTGATCAAAATAATAAGTTTACTAAAATAGTGCTAGGTAGCATGGCTCTCTATTGGGGGATTGGCCCTATTATCTTTATCTGGTGTGAAAATCATGACTATAAAATTTCTCTGTGGATGGGTGGCATGTTTTGAAAAAACTCTATTTTGAAATTTAAAGTAGTACTTTAAGTGAATTACACTACTTGGAAATTTTATGTGAAAGCACACCAAGCCAGCTCATTAAAATCTCTTCACTTTTATAGCAAAATAGTTTGATAATTAATATTTTATTTTTAGTGTATGTACTGGACTTGGCTAGGACAGAGTTAATTTTCTTCATAGCAGCTCATATGGTGCTGTGTTTTAGATTTTTGACCAAACCAGTACTGATAACACACTAATGTTCTAGCTTTTGCTAAACAGTTCTGGCACAGCATCAAGGCCTTCTCTGTTTCTTTCTCTTCCCCTCCAGTGATTAGATTCGGGGGTGCACAATAGGTTGGGAAGGGACACAACCAGGCCGGTGACCCAAACTAACCAAAGAAATACTCCGTACCATTATAATGCCATGCTCAGCAATAAAACGGAAGAGAGGGGTTTAGCAGGGAGACCAATGCCCAACCAGTTGAGATATAAAGTCAACTGTGTATTTCACAGTAGATGTAAGTTAGCATGTTCTTCTCTTCACTCTTGAATTATGGTGATTTATCTCATCCTTATAGTTGAGTACCAATGAACAGACATGATAAGTGCTGCACTGTGAGTTCACTAAGTCTGCATCATATCATCACATCTGAATTGTGTGACAATTTGGCTGTTCAGTAGCACATTTGGGGTTTTAAAAAATTAGACTAAATAGCATATACTGTTTATGCACAAGAAATGCAACACTGCCTTTGATACATATGCATATATATAATGAGGAAAAAGTACACTCAATATCTTATTTTGCTTTCTGTAAGCTTCATATGTGTTTTCAAAGCTATTTTTGGCTAATAAAACCTCATTAATTTACAATTTTCAATCTGTCCTCTTCTTTACCGTAAAAAGCAACTGATCTAAGGAACAGAGAAATTTCATAACCAAGTATTTGTATATTGTGTAATTTTTCTCATAGACATCCCTCTTCCCAGCACAAATAGTGAACATTTCCCAATATAACGCAAGGAAGCAGGGGTTAAAAAATACTTCTCTCTCCTTCTCCCTCTCCCTCTCACTTTCCCTCTCTCTCCTTCTTTCCCCCCTGCCCCCTTAACTGAGATGTCAGTTTCTACTTACAGTTATATGCAGTGTGCCTTCCATGAGTTCATCAAATTACAAATAAAAATCTTCCCATCTCTTTCCTGTCATTTCTACCTGATTTGGTATACTTTTGTTCCTTCATAGAAAATGATTTCTCCTCTCTCCCTCATCCTTAAGCAACAGAATGCTCAGAATGCTTTTGTTCTTTTTTAATAGAAACAGTAGTATTTCGTTTGGAGGCCAGAAGTCTGTTCTATTGATAATTACAGTCTCATCCTCTTTTAATTACAAAACCCTGTTCTATTGTATTATGGGACAGCACAAGTACCAGAAGACATGCTTGAAATTTTGAAGTCAAGAGTATTGCCGAAACTTTCAGACAGGAATATTTATACATGAATTATCCTACTACCTTAAAAAAAAAAAAAAAAAAAAAAAAGTTCTGATTTTTTAAGGTAAGAAGACATCTAAGTCCTTAAAGCGTACTTTGATTTTAGGACTTTTTTTGTCCCAGTTAACATGCTATAATACAGAATGGTGTGTATATATATAGATAGATAAATATAGATCTATGTGCTAAATATTGCCAGGTATACATAGCAGTTGAGGCCAGGATCAAAAGTGTACCAATTTCATACAAATAATTGCATCACAGCTGGAAGAACATTTTAAATGTTGGAGAAGAACAGTAACCAGGAACTTTAACAATAACTGTAAGACATGAGGATAGCATAAAAGTATAAAATTAAAACAGAATTAATGACTTCTAATTCCAAAAGCAGATGTAGGAAGTGAACTGAAATTCACATACTGATTGTTCATATCCACAATGAATTACTCCTTCAGCAGTTGCTGTGGTTTAACTGCAAAATCTAAATAGAGTCCCATAAATAATTAATTTGCCTTTATTTGCTTTACATTGAACAGAAGATCTGAGATTTGGGAGTAGGAAAAATCTACTGAGAGGACAAGAATTGTGGGAAAAGCTAATGAAAAGATTAGTGATATTGTCAGAAGGAGGGATATAGACAACACATAGGAATAATTATATAGTAAGTGTATATAATAGAAAAGAATATGGAGGTACTGGGAATAAGGAACAAATAAGGCAGATAAACAGCAGACACTAGAAAATTTAAAATACAAAAATATAGGAGAAATGAATACAGGAACTCTACAATTGGAAGGATGGTAGGTAGCTGCTTTGCCTTTAGGTTGGTGATAACAATAACTCTGTCACTGATATAAATTAATTGATGTTTCATAAAAGCAGTAAGATAGAGACTAACAAAAAATAACTGCTGTAAGTTAAGATGGAAGTAATAAATCTATATGGTCAGAGGGAAGAAGATGAAAGATAAATAAATACACAGTATTCTGTATTCTACATATAAACAGAGATTGCGATATTGTGAGTATGGTTCATTCATGTCAACTAGGTGTAGAAAATAATGCTCACATTTATTTGTATGTAGAAATAAAGATGATTGCATTGTACTGAAATCTCATGTAAATATATACTGCAGCACTGTAGTAGAGGAAGGTTAATGGCTTAGAGCCAAGGTGTAATAAACGGGCTCTTCCCGTATGAGCTGCAACCGATTTTTCTTCACTCGGTGAATAATGGAGAAACAAACAGCAATAGAGGCAAAATCAACTCCATGTCATATGAATAAGGTTGAAAAATACAGCTTTTACTTTGATTCTGCATAAGCTGCACTGACATCAGATAAATATTTCATAACAAGGTAAGATTTAGTCCATGAAATACATATTAGTGTAACCAAATGGGACACAGCTTGTCCAAATGAAATTCTCATTGTGCTATAGACTAAAAATATAATAAAACCAAGAAAGTCTCATGCACCTTGCATGTTCTTGTCTGTGTTTAAGATTGTTAGCCCTCTGGAGTATAAGTGGCCTTTATATCACAATATTCAAATATAGAGGATTAGAATAAACTCATTATTTATAATCCATTCTTCCTCAGGATACACTGGAGACACTTTGAACTAGGTTCTGCAAGAAAATCTATCTCTACTAAAAGCTAATCAAGACCTTCTATTTCATATCAATTATGGGAAGAGATGGAACTTAGGTTGTAATTAAAAACTAGAAAGAAAACAACAAAAAATCCCACCCAAACAATATTATAGCTTCCATTCCACTTTGTTCAGGAATTTCACTAGAAAGAGGATACCATCCATAGTAATGGGTTCAGTCATCTGAACTGCAGTACCACTAACTGTCCAAACACTAAGTGAGATTAACAGCACACATACCTATGCCTATCCTATTTGTCTGAAGCTGTTATGTTATGAGAAGAAATTTTATGGTAAGAAAAGTTTCTTGCCTTCTGAGAGGCAAATAACATGGATTCATCCCAGAATTCTAGGGCAACTTATATATGACATCACAGAGCTATTGATTAGCATGTTTGACCCATTACCTATTTTGGCTTTGGTACTAAAGGAACAAAAGGAATGAAATAAGACAGCAGCTTCCATTTGAATGGCTCAGGATGAATACCAGATCTTAAGAAGCAAAAGTAAAGTGCAATAATTTACCAATTTATAGATAAATATCATAAAACAAGGAAGAATATGAAGATGAAAATAATACCTCACAAATCCACTAGGGTTGTTTGAAGGATTCAGTGTGCCTTGGGGCAAGAGGATCTCACTGATGTAACGCATCTGAATTTTCAAGAAGATATTGATAGTGTCCTTCACCAAAGGGTCATAAACAAGCTAACTTGTTCATGGGATAAAAAAGGAAATTGCTTCGTATACTGCAAACTGGTTAAAAAGATAGGGAAATTGTTAGCATTAAACTATCAGTCCTCATGGGGGAGCATCCCAAAGAGTGCATTTTTTGTGCAGAGGAAGACTGCACTTTTTAAACAAATCTCAGAATTATCTGCACTTAAAGTGCTTTGGTTTGTGTCATGGAGTGGTTTTGGAGTGCATACAACTATTTATTTTGGATGAAACCAGAGTGGAGAATATATTTCAGATACAAAAACCACCTGAAATGTATAGCATTAGTATCACATCTTCAGTATGAACTCTTTTGCTCTACAGACCTACTCTTACTGGTCTGTGCTACCTGGCAGCGTAGACAGAACAAGGAGGTCTGTGCTAGGACCAGTATTATGCAATGTATTTATAAATTATCATAAAAAGAAGTGAATATTAAGAAGACAAGTTTGTTGATGCTCCCAGTATCAACAAATACTTCCAATAATCAAACCATACTGATTTTGAAGAGCTGCAGAAAGATCTTCTGTTACTATGTGCCCAAATAAAAAAATGGCAGACAAAATTCAACGTTATTGCATGTAAATTAATGCACATGGGGAAAAATGACAGGTTTAAAACACTGCCAATATTGAATGAAGACCAAGCAATAAACATTTTCAAGGTTACTAAGGCAACCTTATAGAGGCAGCTGTGAATGCTGCAGAAAAAAAACCAAGGAAGAAAACTGAATCAACAATAAAAGTGTTGAAAATGACTGATGATGGAAGAAAACAAAAAACAGAGGATAAATCAAAGCTAAATGAATCCTGAAGTTACATAGACAAGATCAAAAATAGCAGATCCACTGTGTATGTCAGGGACCATAAGAGAGGAAAAGGAGTATAATAGGCAAATATGTTCAAAGTTTCAAGTTCTATTCTGATAGAATTTTAAACTGCAAATTGTTGTTACTAAATCAAAACAGGTAGGATGAAAACCATAGAAAGGAAATAATGGAGAGCTAGAGTGAGTCTTATGAGGATCTATATAAAGATAGTGAACTATTACATGTTATTGACTAGTCCGGAGAACAGAACCACCAGCATTAAAATTTAAAATTGTACTTTTAATTAAAACGGTCAGGGAAAAAAACACAGAAATCCAGCATATATGATAATAACTCAAGGTAACTTTTTAAATGGGACTTTCTGCATTAAATGTATTCAGCTATTTAGGAAACTGGACCATGCACTAACATCAAGAAGTGTTGCCTGGCAGTAGTTTACAAACTATTGAACAATGTCTTTGGTATTACATGTGAGGAAGGTCAAGTTGAAGTCACTTTAGAATTTAAAGGAAAATGGGACAAGAGTTATCAACTAAGTGACCAGATTCAGAAAGGGGAGACATAAAAACCTCCCATATAAATCTCAGTAATTTAATCAGAGAGGTATTGGAACTTGGTTGATTGTTTGTTGTCTTTAAAGCATTTTATGCCACGGGGTATGACAAATTATGCTTGAGTGGTGTTCCAGATGAGCTTTCCACCACGTCTGGTTACTGGCTATGGCACAAGCATAATTGCCTGTAAAAACACAAGTAACATAAGAGAGATTTTTAATCAGCAAGGATGCACTGTGAATGTATACACTGTTACCTTCTATCTTAAAATTCTCTGTTGGCAATGACAATGAGTACAAAATAGAAATAAAGATAACCATAAAATAAAACTCAGGTTTATCAGTAACTTTAGATATTCCAGTTACTTTGTCTCTCAAGAAACTCTAGCATCTTTGGGTGATAGGTTGTATGGGATAGGAAAAGAGTATGGAATCTTGATTAATGTATTAAAGATGAAAATGTTGATCTGTAGAAGAACAAGACCTGAAGACACTCTGAAAGGTAAAAACTTTGGGGTATTATTATTATTATTATTATTATTATTATTATTATTATTATTATTATTATTATTATTATTATTATTATTGCCATACAGTCAAAAATCAACATAGTTCCTATGAATGACCTAATTGAAGATGATATGGAATATCACAAGAACACAAATTAGTAATACAAAGGCTTTGGATGAATGTGATGAATAAACTTGAAAATTAAAAAAAAAAATCCAGTTTCTGTGGGAAGCTATGTGGAAGATGTACCTACTTCCATGCCATAAGCGTATATGACTAGGATGAGAAAAAGAATTGGAGAAGCTTTAGAAAAGTTGTGTTTGTTTTTTTTTACAACAAATATTGAGTTATTTGAAAAGTAAAACCATTAACAATAAAATTGTAATGAATGAGCACCAGAAAAGATTGTGCTAATAGGGCCTTTATTCACAGCAGAGAGCGCCTTTTTTTTAATATGCAGTTATAAAGAAAGTGAGAACCTATGAAATACAAGGATCCACAGTACAAATCCATACATCTTAAACTCTATATATACTTCTCATTAAACGTATACTGATGGTTCCACAGATTGTGGAAGGGCTTTTTTGTGGTGACAGACAGCTTGTCTGTCAGTGATAGACAGGTTTTAAGACTTATCTTCCTGTGTTCATTACATTTCTTTAGTGCCTTTCATGGTGAATGTCATGTTTTGTTTTTCTGCTTTTTGATGTTGTTGATATATCAACTTTAATAAATGGTCTTTATGTTCAATCTCCCACATTGTGACACTAATACTAAACAACTGAAGATTTGCTCAGAGCAAGCCCTTATAATGGTTCATTAGCCTATTGCTCTGCCGTGCACTATCTCTTAATTAGATATGGATCCACCGTGCACCACAGAAAATGACTTGGGACACTCTGACATGCAGAACAGATATTCAGATACAGCAGAACAGAACAGGGAAAGGAAACAAAAATGTTTCACCATTGAATCAGGAGAGGCTAACGGAATAGAATTCATCAGCCTGAAAAAGTAATAGATGAGGGGGCAATAGAATAAGGCCTACACAGAGATGAATGGTATTAAGATGACAAATAGAGAACGATTAATCAAAAGAAGTCCACTCTGTGAAATTATCAGTTAGCAAGCTTAAAAGAGAAATATTTTTCCACACAACATATAATTATAGGTATAAATTACTTCAAAATAGATAAGACAAGTTATCAGTGCCTGTTAAATGCAGCATTCTAAATGCAGTCTCTAGTTCTGAAATCCCTGATGACCTGTAGCTGTAAAAAATATACCTGTGCAAAGACAATTCTGCACTTGCCATGTTCCCATGTTCCTTCCCTACTACCCTCCCCTGGATAAGGAAAAATGGAATAGATGGCCCATTGTCCTGACACAGTGTGGTAATTTATAAAATCTTCTATATATCTTACATAATTATGTCAGAATTAAGGAAAAATGGAATAGATGGCCCATTGTCCTGACACAGTGTGGTAATTTATAAAATCTTCTATATATCTTACATAATTATGTCAGAATGTGAATATGATAATAGCCGATATGAACATTTCCACAGTAAGTTTGCTGCCAGCCATTTTGAAGAGTTTTTAACAGAAAACACACAGTGAGTTGATTAATGTCTATATGTAACTAACCAGAGTAGAAGCAGAATCATGTAATTAATTACTTTATTACTTTGATTTAGCATCTTTAGAAGTGAAATGCATTCTGAAAAAAAAGTTGACAGAATTCAGAAGCTAATATTTTAGATATTATCCACTGTAACCACTAAAAATTTTAATCCAGATGACATTTGGATGAAAAAAATGAAACCTTATTGGATTTAGTAAGGCTATTCTTGTGACAAAGCTTTACTCCTATTAGCAGCTGAGGTGGTTTTCTTTTTATTCATTATACTGTTCCTATGAGTGACTGTTTGACTTTCACGCTGTTGATGTAAATGAACCCTTTCATTGATGAGGATAATATAGTAGAGCAGCAATATGTGTGTATAATTGTAGTCTTTAAAAGTACCTTTTAAATTTAAATTCAAGCTGCAATTATTTTAGATATGCAAATGATCAAATTGAGGGTAATGCTACAAGAAAAATTCATAACAGGTTCAAATCAGAATAGAAATGGCTATCTCTGCCTTAGGCTTATTGAAGATATCCTGATAGAATCCAAATTCATACCAAACTGAGGAAAAGAAATAACACCTTGTAAGATTTATGTCCTCCTGTCAGAGTCCAATAGTCTCTGTCCAGGTTCTTTCAGAGAAACCCTCCTCCGTATGAAGAGGGTTTAACCTATAATACCAAATTTACTTACCATTACACAGGATTCTGATTTAAGAGTGATACAAACAATGTACTGAAATCACAATACAAGCATGACATAGCAATTGCAACATACAGCTGAATCACAATACAAATATCATTCCCATTACCGGTGTCTCTACATGCTCACCATCATGATGCTGGGTATCCCCAGTCACTAGGAAGGAATATTGGGTTGAAGCCAGCTCAAGTCCATTGCTCTCTTCAAAGTCCATGTTGTTTGTGGTTCAATTTTTATACCCTATGTTGGGCTAACCCATGTTTACTCTCGCCCCATGCCGGTCTGACCAACTGAGGAAGACAGTACTGTCTATTAATTAGCTCTGGGAAGGCCACTTACACAACCAGCTGACACACTCAACTGATACAAACATTGATCCACTGATTGAGTCATTTATCTGTAACAAAGGTCACCCACTGCTCCCTTTGGTATTGAGATAAGTTCAGCTTTCTTTTCAACAGTTAGTCACTCCCTATGTTCTTCCCTGATCTTCCAAGCACATTGCTCTTGCCTATCTCCTCTGAGCCACCTTCCATTGCAGGGGTTTGTTGATCAATCACACCTCCTTATGTTTTATGGAAAAGAGCCAATTCCTATATACAAATTCTTGAATTCATCTTGTTGCACCTCCTTTTTTTTTGCTTTGGGAGCAATTTGGGTTTTTTGACAAAAATTCAGAGCAATTCTTGGGTGTATTTTAGTTCACATCAGAACTGTTTTTCTGAAACAAATTGCCCAGTCACTTCCACATGCTGTGTTTTGGTTAGTTTCACGGAACAGTCTTAGAGCTTGTGAATTTGTTTGCTTCAAGATTAAACTAAAACTAGAAGATGCAAGCATACATTTAATGCTTAACACCCGCTCATGGGCATTCAGTCTATAAGATCAAAACAGGTACTAAAACTCTGCAAAACACATATAATGTAGACATCAAGTCCTCAGCATCAGGTGTTTCACTTTGCAAATTTGCTGTTATTCCACTCTAAAGAGGCTTCCAGTGTCTTCCTGGGAGTACAGAAATTCTTTTCTGCATCAGAGGGATCCACAAGGCATTACATTTTGGCAAATCTAGCTCACAGAAGTGTTTTGTAAGAGTATTTGTTTCATTCATCTTTGTTTAAACATTTGTGTTCAATAATGGCTGCATGAGATAATCCAGAGATGATAATTTCCTAACTTTGCACATTTGCACATTATCTATTTTGATATGTCACCTTTGATTACAGCATATATAGACATGCTTGAACCAATTAGCTCAAAAACTGGCAGAAGCCCATTTGGGAATGTCCTGGTTTCGGCTGGGATAGAGTTAATTCTTCCTAGTAGCAGGCATAGTGCTGTGGTTTGGATTTAGTAGGAGAAGAATGTTGATAACATGCTGATGTTTTAGTTGTTGCTAAGTATTGCTTATGCTAGTGAAGGACTTTTCAGCTTCCCATGCTCTGCCAGGTGCACAAGAAACTGGGAGGGGGCACAGCCAGAAGAGTTGATCCAAACTGACCCAAGGGCTATTCCATACCATATGATGTCATGCTCAGTATAGAAACTGGGGGGGGGGGGGGGAGGGGGTTGGCCGGGGAGCAGCGATCGCTGCTCGGGAACTGTCTGGGTATCGGTTGTCGGTTGGTGAGCAATTGCATTGTGCATCACTTGCTTTGTATATTGTTATTATTATTATTATTATCATTATTATATTGTTATTATTATCATTACTATTTTACTTTATTTTAATTATTAAACTGTTCTTATCTCAACCCAGGAGTGTTTCTCACTCTTACTCCTCCAATTCTCTCCCCCATCCCATCGGGGTAGGGGGAGTGAGCGAGCGGCTGTGTGGTGCTTAGTTGCTGGCTGGGGCTAAACCACAACAGGGAATCATAAGCTTCCCCTGAAAAGTCCATACTCAATTTTGAATCCTGTGTTGTTTTGACTTTCTTGCTGTCATTACCCATGATAAGCATGATACTTTACGTAGCCTGCAGTATTGCTTTCCAGTTACAGTGTCACTTTCCAGTTGCAATGTCCTTTTATTCCTATTTTCCCCATACGCGGGTGAGATAGTTTCCTGGACACTAATACAAGTGGTACAGTTTATAAGAAACTTGCATGTGAGTAGCATATGGGGATGTTGTAACAAATAACAATCAAGGCTCAGTAAGAAGTGATAAAAATGAGACATTCTCCCTAAGGCTCTTTCAGGTAAAGAACAATGAGTATTGTTTATTTTCGTTGAGAAAGAATGGAAACAATCTTTCATAAATACTGAGTGTTGGGGAGGGGCTTCTTGTTTATTTGTTGGTTTAATATTCATTAAAGCTATGTCAGTCTTGGTCTTATTAAAGTAAGGGTTGCAGCAGCTTAAAATATTTTTGCATTATGAAATGATATTCAGAGACTGTTTTTATATAATTATTGCAGTAAAGATGCTTGAAATTACAGCATTCTTATTATTCTACAGTCTTTTTTCCCCTCATTTCTTCTGTTTCTCTTTTTCTGTGTTAGGAGAACAGCATTAAACCAGGGGCCTGCAGAGGATGATGAAAACCTTTGCATATCAAATGAAATTAGAAAATCAGTCTAATTAAGAAGAGAATTACAATCCACTGTAACTCATGTACAATCAGGCAAGGTGTTCATTTGGATTTAAAGGTGAGAGTTCTAATAAGGAGCTGCCTCCATAATGATCTTGATTCGTTCAGTATTGGCATAAAATATGTTAATAGTTTGTGTAAATACATACATGTATAGATGGGTGTTTTATATCCTGACTTCTAACTTGCAGTATTTATTTTCAGTTAAGTTTTGATTAAAAAAAAATCTTTTCTGAGTATTTGTTGTGGTTTGTCTTGGGGAAAGTAATGCGTTCTAGAGAAAATAATATTTTCAGTCAGTGATCTAGGTGTGTAGGGCATGTCTTATAAAAAGTATCCCAAGCAGACTCTCCTTTCATAGTGGCACATTGTGCCCTGGGAGTGTTGTCGATATACCTCTTCATCTCCTTGCAAAAATAGGCTATCTATTCCTCTTGGACCAAACTTACGTCTCACGAGCCTTTGTATTTTTGTCTTGCCCTTTGGAACTATTTTTTTCCTTTATTATGGTTGAGAAGGTATGAGGAAAGTGAGCTAGCTACTGTAACAGCAAGAGAGAGTTTGGATTGTAGAATTTGCAAGAATGATCAAAGATAAAATTCACTTCCAAGTAGATTTTTCTAATTTTGGCCCCATGATAGAAAGACTTACATGAAACCACTTAGAAATAGCATGATACTGGTACCTTAAATTAAAACTGTCAATAAACAGGAAGGTATCAGAGGTGCTAAAACAAATATCTGCCAGGTTCTTATTGGTTTACCATCATCAAACCACCAGTGATGGAGATGTTGATCTCTTCTGCAGCTATGCATTTTCAGAAGTGTTATGCATTGTCACAATGCCTATTTTTAAGAAAAACATTTATTTTCTTGCCTTCAGTTATTCATATTTCTCAGTACACATCATCCTCCTCTCCACAGTTCTTGTTCTTTGAGAATATAGTTTCTAAGGTTAGGAGGTGCTTTTCCATGCATTTCTGGATCACATAGTAATGGCTGCACAGTTTCACTGTGGATGAATATGGCTCTGATACAATTAATAAGAATACCTGTGTTACGAGCATGTCTTTAAAAATATTGCAAATGTGTATACCCAACTTTCAGCAATACCTTGTACCACAAGTGATCTAATTAGCAATATCAGTATTTTTTACCCTTGAAAAATGTTGTTCTAAGGAAAGCTGAATTAGAATATTAGTTCAGCTTGTCATAGCAATTATAATAATGATGAGGTATTGTATGTTCTGAAGTGCTATCCAGTAGTCTTACAAATTCTAAGAAACTCTTCCTCTGAGAATTAGGGAAGATAATTCAGCTTATTTTGTCCTCAATTCAGCTTTGAGTCGTCATCTTTTTTTCATTTTTTTTTTAAGATTACAAAGATTTAAATTACTAGTAATATTAATGAATCACATTTTTGTCGGCAAACTGAAGACTGTTTCTTCCTGTGAAGCTGGGAGTTGTCATGAACATCATGCAATTGCATGAAATAAAGAGTAAACAAATAGTATGAAGATTAAGGCTCCTACTGATAGTAATACACATAGTTAATTTTAGCACAGAGTTTGATCAATTCAAGGGAAAAAAATAATCCTTCTAAGGAGAGTCTCTAAGATTTAAGCATTTCTTTGAGCACATTGGGTAGACTAAATTGTACCCCTCATGAAAACAGTTCCAAAATACTTCCTTTAAATAGGATCTGGAAATTCCTCTCACTAAGCAAACCCATTTTATAAACAAATACAATTATATGTGTATTGAGAAGGAATGGGGAAAAAAACCAAACACAGTTTCTAGTCGAACTGCCATTATAGCCTTCAGAGTTTCAGGAGAGGTTCCTTATGGCCCTGTCACTTTGACATGGAAAGAATATCTAGACAATTTATTGTGAAAGACAGGGTGTAGGAAGGTGCATATTTACATAACATGCACCAGCCATCTGAAGTACAGCTAATGTAAATAGGAAATAACAAGATTCCCTTTGTTATGTCTAATCAGAACAATTTAGTGTCTACATTTCTAATATTTCAGTTTGTGAGTTTAAAAACAAAACAGAACAAAAAAACTCTTTATTCCTGTACTTTCAATTCAAAATTCAGCATTTTTTTGCTAGATCCACAGATTTATAAACTGCTTAGAATTTCAACTTTGGATTCTCATACAGAGTTGCTTTACAGAGAGCTTAATTTTGCATAGTATTGAACACTTTCTGAAAATCAGAAATTTTTTAATGATCTCAAATTGGTGTTCCAAACACCAGTTGAGTTCCTTAGAAAATTTTAGCCAAGATGGTGATATGTTTTCATTGTTAGATGGAATGTTTATTATTAACTTCTAGTATCATATTGCTTGTGTAAATACTTTTGATGAAAAATCTCTTTCTAAGGATTTAGTATTATTTAAAATATACTGTATCTTTCCAACCCTATAATTGAGTAGTTATTTGTGAAACAATTATTTGCAAAACAGTTTATTATCAGCACAAGAAGGACATGGACCTGTTGGAGCGGGTCCAGAAGAGGGCCACCAAAATTATCTGAGGGCTGGAGCACCTCTCCTATGAGGCCAGGCTGAGAGAGTTGGGGTTGTTCAGCCTGGAGAAGAGAAGGCTGTGAGGAGACCTTATTGAGACCTTCCAGTACTTAAAGGGGGCCTACAGGAAAGATGGGGAGAATCTTTTTAACAAGGCCTGTTGTGACAGGACAAGGAATAACGGATTTAAACTAAAGAAGAATAGATTTAGACTAGACATTAGAAAGAAATTTTTTACAGTGAGGGTGGTGAAGCACTGGAACAGGTTGCCCAGAGAGGTGGTAGAGGCCCCATCCCTAGAAACATTCAAGGTCAGGTTGGACGGGGCTCTGAGCAACCTGATCTGGTTAAATCTGTCCCTGCTCACCTCAGGGGGGTTGAGCTAGATGACCTTTGGAGGTCCCTTCCAACCCAAAGCATTCTATGATTCTGTGATTCTATGATCTCACAGAGCTGTTGTTCATATCACTTTCTCATTTGTTTATCTTTAATTTTGGATGAATAGATTTGTTCAGTCACTTTGAAATATTCTGGGCCAAACTGAACGTAAGACTTAAGGCTAAAATCTACTGGTAGGCAAAAGTTGTGAATTAAATGTGATTAACATGGGACTTAAATATTTATAGAAGAATGAGCTATATGACTTTCAGCTGGAGACAGTTAGATGCTAAGTGGGAGATACTATCCATAAACAACTGGTGTGAATGTTCCTGTCTTAAATGATATTTATTGACAGAACAAATGACCTGGAGCTTCCAGTTGACCAAGTTTATCTACCTACAAATTATAGCCCTATCATCTATACTTCAGATTGCAGAGAGAGGCACTACCACGCCAAAAGATAGAGTGACAATACCCTGCTGTGTGACCAAAGATTGCCACTAGCACAACATAAGGATGGAGCAAGTCTGCCAAGTCTTGTTAGGCTCTCAGGGTGTGCATGCATTAGTGTTTCAGTTGGGTTTGGGAGAGCTCTAGTGAAGTGAATATCCCATTTCTTTCCATTTGCTGTGCTGTGGTTCACATTGTGGCATAGTCTCACAGTATATGAACAGGATTCCTTCAAGGTGATACTAAGCTGGAAAATGAACTCCAGGACTCTGCCAAATGCACTTCTGCCTCAAATGGGCATTTAGTCCATGGGACCAGGCTAGGGGTAGTCCAAAGCATTAAAAACCGAAAAAAATAGTTAAACCAACAAGCCTTGAAATATGCCTAGTACATGAATTGGGTATTTTGCATCAGCAGTTTCTCTCTACAGATCTATTGATCCATGCTATTTGCTAATGTAGATGTAGTTTAAGATTGCTAGCAGATTAATCAGCAGTCCTAACAGATAAGTCTGCTTCTCGTCTTGTACTCATCTGAATAGCTACAATTTACATGTCTTTAGAAAAGATGTAAGTGAAAACTCAGCCACTTGTTTTTGTGTTCCTCCATCTGCCAGTCTTCATCATACCATTTTGTCCAGATTAAGTCTGAACTAGCTGGATTCCATCAAGATCACTTGCTCTGCCAGAAATTAGGAAAAGATAAAAGCAGTTCTGTCAGGGACTGTTGAAAGTTAATGTAAAGGAAATGCCTGAAAACTTCTAGTGCTACAGCAAAAATCCCTACCCCATGGTACTGTTCCAAAATGTGTTCAACACAAACTTTTTATTTAAAAAAAAAAATGTAATTCAAATAAGTTTTTTGATTGTATTGTCTATCTAGAGAAGAAAACCTGAGACAGACCCTGGAGTCCCACAAAATCATCCAAGGGTAACTACAATTTAATCAGTGATCAATCCTTCTGGATGTTAGTACCTCATTTAGATGAATGGAATAATTCATATTTGGAACTGATGTTTCAGGCTGCCTGTAAACCAAGATGCATTTTACTGTAACAGCAGTGCTCAGTTCACATTCTCTAATTTGTTCTCAGAACCACGAGACGCAGGAAAATGCGTGTGTGTGTGTATACACACGCATCTGTATGTGCCCGTACCTGTACACATGTGTGTCTATGCAGAGATACTGAGACAATCACAAGCCCTTTGCCCAGGTGTGAAGGGTAGGAGGGAAGAGAGGGTGGAAAAGAGTTTGTAATGAATGTGCCTTAATGTAATGAATGTGCCCTAATGCAGCTATTTCACGTTGATCCCTTTGCCTGTTAATATACAGTAGTTAGACATCACAATTGCTAGTGTCTAATCTTATGAAATTTTTTGTCATAAAATTACTTCACATCCATCCAAGGCTTTGTTAGGTTTCTTGAACGTAGAACTATGAAACTGCTACTAAACAAAAAAAAAAAAAAAAAAAAAAGAAAAGAAAAATGGAAGTATGTATGATTCCCTTGGCTTCAGTTTTTGAAAGTGTATTTTCCTTTGTAATGCAAAATCTACAGTTTCAGGGGTTTTTTTAATAAAAAATGGAGTTTTGTAGTTTCAGTTTCAAGAATTTATTTCAATTCATAAATCAAAAACTGCTCTGGATCTGCTGTCAGTTTGGAAAAATAAATGATAACTATATGAAAAAAAAAAGGACAGAAAATATGCATGAGAACAATGTTCCCCTAGTATATCAAAGTATGTGCCTATTTTATGTGACTGAATAAAAATATTAAATATAGTGTTAGCATATACTATAATGCACAACTTTGGAAAAAACCCCAATAAATAAGTGGCATGAGATTTTATGTCACATTATATATTGCTGAAACTCTTAAAGTAGTTATAGCAGTATACATTTTTAGTTTATGTACTATTCTTTTCATCTGTAAGCTATGAATCTTACATAATGCTACATTCATGCTTGATTTGTTTGGGTTTGGGGTTTTTTGAGGGATAATATTTGTGTTAGACTGTTCCATATACAGCACTATTGAAATCAATGTGAATATAAATTTACTTGTATATATGTAAGTTATCGTACAAAAAAGCCATACTTAATTGTACCTCAGCTCAGTGTGAGTAGAGTGATCCCTGCACACCGCATAATTTCATTTTCTTTCTCACAATGCTTCTTTCTGCTAGCAATGCACCTTACAGAAACTCTGCATGGCAAGCCCCTTTCTCTGCTCTTGCATTTCAGGGATCAAGTGTATCCTTATGCAGTTACAGTACCATATATGTTTATGTTCCTTGGAATCAGCATGCAGCAAAGTCTGCAACTGAGGTGCCTGTCAAGCGAAGCTGCCAGGAAGTCTTTGCTGAGAGGATGGAGGTGCCTGTAGGACTTTTAGATACATAAGGGTCTGAAGTACTCTCAGATGCTTCTCAGTAGCCAAAGCGTTGCAGTAGTTCTAATCTTTCTCCCTTGTCTTCATTGCCTCTGTCCAAAGGATTAGTGAATTTTGACTCACTTAAGTCATCATCTGCAAAATTCTGTCCATGTACCAAGGAACCCATATCCCTTTTAGCTGTCCTATCTTCAATCATAGCTTCAAACATTAGGAGAATTCTGTTCTTAATTGTATTTTCAGAAAAATATATTCACAAAAGCAAACTCACTGGCTTCTGGTGATTGTATTGAGCCAGTAGCTCATATGGTACAAAAGGTGCTACAAAACCCACACTAGTAATTTATGAACCAAAGTCATTTCTGCCTTTGTGCAATAAATTGAGCTATGTGTGCTGTGGGTAGAATATTGCTGTTACAGAGTATAAAGTTACCATTTCATCACAGTCTTTCGTTACTCAGATTTCACTTATCTTTAAATTGAAGATCCAAACCTGAGGTATAAAACTATTATCCATCATAAAATACTGCTAACACTGAAGAGCATCCTCAATCATTTCACTAAATTTTATACTGAGATGAAGAAAAGGAACTGTTCAAGAGTTGTGTAATTGATATTAAAAGGTTCTTCAAGATAAGTAAAAATTACACCTCAACTGAAACCATTTATTAAAGTTGATGAGTAAAAGTGCTTAGGCGGGCTGCTGTTTTTCCCCTGGATATCACTACAGGCCTTCTTAAAATATTACACAAGTGCCAATTTTTTTGCCTTTCAGGCCTGTGATAATTTGTCAGTGAAGTAAGTTTCCAGAGAAAATGGAAAATAGGAATAAATGAAAAGAGTAATGAGATTTGCCTTAAAAAAAAAGAAAAAAAAAAGAATTTGAAGAAGAGTGTCAGAACATATGTTCTGGAGGCACAGCCAGAATTGCAATAAATAGAAAAGTGCAAGAGACTCTGGAAAGGACAGACATTTATGAGCAAAGCCCATAAGCCTTTCACACCAATAGACTGAAAGCCACTCCAATAAAATGTGATACCTGTATAAGCCATGAGGCAGTCAGGAAAAAATAATAATTGAACAGAAACATAACCTGAAGTAAAAATCAAAATAAGCAAATAGTGCAGGTAAAGAAAAGAAAGATGGCTATACTAAACTCTCATATCTATATAATGGAATGCTTGCATTTCAAACTACTGTTAAAAAGCATATAAAGCAAGATAAATATGAAAATTTACAAACTCTTCTACTGGAAAAGTAGTGATGGTAAAAATGTTGTCTCATCAAATTTCTGGAAGAAACATGTAAAAATATTACATGGATGAGTTAAGAAACTGAAGGTACTTCAGAAGACCCTTAACATCAGTCATCTAAAAATATGAAATTACAACTCATTGCACATAGGTAGAATGTTAAAGTGTAATAAATACATGTAAAATATACTAAATATGAAAATACAAATGCATATATATATAAATAAAAAGGCAAACATTGGCATACATTTCACACAGAAAAGTTCAGTAGACTAGACAATAGAATTGTATCATGAGAATTATATATTTGGTACAACAATGTTAGTCAATTTGTTTTTCCAGTTGTAGCAGGACATAGGGAAATATAATATAATATAAGTTTCTTTTCAGAATTTTACATCATGACTTAAGTTCAAGCATCTACTTTTCAGGGTATTAAATACAAGAAAGTACAGGTATCACTATTTTTTTTTTTTTTGTGCAATATAATATGACAAAAACGAAGTAAAAACAACAATTAAAATCTTCAGGCTCACTGGAATAAAAATAACATGTATTAGTGAGTCGGGTTTGGTCAATTTTTCCTTTTGAAATTGTTCCTACAAAAATATCTTGAAATGTTTGAAAGTTCTCACTTAAACATTTTCAGGATAATGACTGACTTTTGATTTTTAAGTGTAGGTAATAACAAAAAAGTAAAAGTGAAAATAAACCATTTTGAAACAGTCTTTAAAATGGACTCAGCAAAATATTTTCAGTTTTTGAGTCTATAGAAACTGTCAAGCTTCCCCTAACTCTATTTAGGATGGTATTTAATTTTTTCATCCTCCAAATTCTATTTCCTATCATATTTTCAAGTGGCAATTCTAGGTAACAAACAGAATCTCTGATAATATCAGTCATCCGTGTTGCTTCTGTCAAAGTGAACTCACTAGCCCAATGGTTCCTATTTTAACTATAATTTCACTGGTGCTGATAAGCATCACAAGCAACTTAGTGATTAAGAATTTCAAATATTAGCATGTGATTTTGACCCCATGTGCTTATAGGAACTGAAAGATTACATATGTTGAATCTGATGTGTCCTGGTTTCAGCTGGGATAGAGTTAATTTTCTTCCTAGTAGCAAGCATAGTGCTGTGTTTTGGATTTAGTAGGAGAAGAATGTTGATAACACACTGATGTTTTAGTTGTTGCTGAGTACTGCTTATGCTAGTCAAGGACTTTTCAGCTTCCCGTGCTCTGCCAGGTGCACAAGAAACTGGGAGGGGGCACAGCCAGAATAGTTGATCCAAACTGACCAAAGGGCTATTCCATACCATATGACGTCATGCTCAGTATAGAAACTGGGGGGGGTTGGCTGGGGAGCAGCGATCGCTGCTCGGGAACTGTCTGGGTATCGGTCGTCGGTTGGTGAGCAATTGCATTGTGCATCACTTGCTTTGTATATTATTATTACTATTATTATTATATTGTTATTATTATTATTTTACTTTATTTTATTTCAATTATTAAACTGTTCTTATCTCAACCCAGGAGTGTTTCTCACTCTTACTCCAATTCTCTCCCCCATCCCATCGGGGTAGGGGGAGTGAGTGAGCAGCTGCGCGGTGCTTAGTTGCTGGCTGGGGCTAAACCACGACAGTCGAAATACTAAAAAATGACTGTTGTTTTACAGTGGAGTATCTTACATTGCTCAGAGAGACTATATGGCAAAATACAAATCATATATGCTTAGAAGAAATTATATTTTGCATAAAGCTTTCTTGGGTGGGGGAGGAATCAGGAGAGACCATTTCAAGATCTAGGTTGCCTTTAAATGGAACTTTTATCAAACTGGAGGAGAACAGGAATGAACTGAACGAGCAGTGCAGCTTCAGTGAGCAGTGACACTTCAATGAACAATGACATATCTCACTGTCTCAATATCAAAATACGCAAAGCATCATTCAAGCCCCTCTTCCTGTGACAGTTCCTTTCCCCCTTCCATCAGCGTGTAAGAGAAGCAGATGACTGCCATGGATGCTACCCACAGCCACAGGCCAGGACGGAAGCTGTGAACTTCTGTGAGCTTTGCCGTAGGTACTGCACAAACTGAGTCTGAATGATTTGATTGAGAACACACTCTTCCCGGCTGTATTTCTGTAGACAGTATGAAATTCATTCACTGCTACCTTTGATAAATGAAGAAGCAGGTAAATAAAGAACCAACCAAAAGCATAAAAATAATCAAAACAGAGGAATTGTCTTGGTTTATGAATAATTGCGGTTGGTTGACCAAAAAGCTGACTTTTTGATGTATCAGACATTCCAAATGGATAAATATCTCCAAGATACTGCTGCGTGAACTGAAACTGAAAAGATGTGCCCTTCTTGAACTGAAATGCCAGGGGTAATGAAGAGAGAGAGCACTTTACAGATGCTAGTGAGTTTTAATTGCTATTTTACAGGCTTTTAATGGATTAGTTACCTTTCAGAGGTTCAAAACACAATAATGATATTTAAATACTTCTGTAAGCAATCACCAGCCTCCCAGTTGGTTACATGAACAAAGGACGTATTTCCATGTTTCTCAAAAACACTCAGCAAGAAATCAGGACAAAAATATTTTCATATTTATGTCCAACAACCATAAGCTCATTGAAATTTGCAGTGAGTAAGGGATGACTTTGATCAAAATACAACACTGCTTTAAGTAGCAAGATACTCTGCAGAGAGGTGTGACATTTACAAAAGCAATTAAGGGATGTTTGCAAGGAACTTTGGTATGGCACAACTGATGGCTGTACTCTATGAATACCTGGGTTAATCTGATTAGGACAGAGACCTAGAACCACAGTAGAATAAAGCTGGAAAATATTTCAATGATGACATCTTTTTTTTTTTTTTTTTCAAATTATTTATACTGAGTAACTGGTTCCTTGCAAAAAATGCATTCTTTCACCAAAGACAGTCTTGAACTGATCTCACAGTGCATAATCATGAGCTCCTTACGTCTCATTCAGCATTTAAAATAAACAGAAAAAAATCTAGATTTCTATATGGATTGTAGCTTTTAAGGTAATTTTAAGAAAATAGATCATATCAAAACATGACAATTTTGGAACATTATGTAAGCAGAGATCATTTAAGGTAGAATGAATTCAGGAATTTTATTCCATTGCTGAAATCCCAGTAGCATTTCTCCATCAATTGGCTGTGATTTTTAGACATCTGCATTACCCTGGCCTATACTAAGTAGATGAAGCAACTGGTAAATATTCAAGGGTAGATGGTTAAAACTTTCCTAATATTAAAGGACAGAGAAAAGAAAAAAAGAGAAGAAAAAAGAGAAGAAAAAAGAGAAGAAAAGAGAAGAAAAGAAAAGAGAAGAAAAGAGAAGAAAAGAAAAGAGAAGAAAAGAGAAGAAGAGAAAAGAAAAGAAAAGAAAAGAAGAGAAAAGAAAAGAAAAGAAAAGAAGAGAAAAGAAAAGAAAAGAAAAGAAAAGAAAAGAAAAGAAAAGAAAAGAAAAGAAAAGAAAAGAAAAGAAAAGAAAAGAAAAGAAAAGAAAAGAAAAGAAAAGAAAAGAAAAGAAAAGAAAGAAAAGAAAAGAAAAGAAAGAAAAGAAAAGAAAAGAAAAAAGAAGAAAAAAGAAGAAAAGAAAAAAAAGAAAAGAAAAAAAGAAAAAAGAAAAGAAAAGAAAAGAAAAGAAAAGAAAAGAAAAGAAAAGAAAAGAAAAGAAAAGAAAAGAAAAGAAAAGAAAAGAAAAGAAAAGAAAAGAAAAGAAAAGAAAAGAAAAGAAAAGAAAAGGATTTAACTAATTACCTGAAATGAGCAAGTTATTTAATATTTTATTATGCCTTAAAAATTGGAAGCTTACACTTTCAATAACATCATATTTCTGCATAGGAAAAAATACATAAACCACTTCACAAAAATATGCTGATTTTCTTCATAAAAGCTTCCTTCTTTTAATAAAAAAAAGCAGGCTTCATCATATTTTGAAGACTACACCTCTTCCTTCATGTTACAAAGGGTTTGTACCATCTGATTCTTCCTTACAGCAATAGTATTTATGTGTTCTGAATCTCTGAGTAATTAATGATCTGCAGACTTACAAGTCCATTATTTTGAATCAAGTAGTTTAGGGAGTAATTTAAATAATGAATTCATTGCAGATTATTTTTTTTTTTCTTTTGAACATTAAAGTATACGAAGGGTAACATGACTCTGGCTAATAAATAGAAATCTGAATTCTGGAAACCTCAGCTGAGATGAAGAATGTGAACCTTCTCAATTCAAAAGCAGCAAAGCTCTGCAGCTGCTCCAAGGCTGGTCTCAGGCTGCTTTAGGCAGCAAGAGCAGTAGGAACCAATAGGGCTTGAGCTAGCGTTGAATTTGTCCCACCAGGCTGTTATTCAAGTATCAATGGCTCATTAGTCTTTATGGTCCTGCTTTTATAAAAGCAGAAATAGTGAGCAATCCAGAAGAAAGTCACTGAAGGAAATATTAGCCATGGTGCTGGTGCTTTACAAAGAACAATTTGTATGTATTTGGATCAACAATTGACTATATTTCAAGACAAGGGTACTCAAATGACCTTTTAAAACAGGTCAAAGCATCTGACTGGCACATATAGATGAGTATAGGATTTCCTCTTATTTGTTATGAAAGAGAAAGTGTGACAAAATGAGGATCAAAGTAATTTTTTTTTCATTGGGAAGCAATTCTGTTTACTTCCTGCTTCTGTGCAATCACATAAGTTTGTGAATAAAAATACTATTACTGGTAGGAGCACATTATTGTTTTACAGATACATTTTAAATTTCAAAACAGATTGTTTCAAGTTACATCTGTCCATAGCTGTGATGTACTTAAGTCACAGAGACAATGGACATCTCTAAGGGACTGCTTCCTGGTCCTTAGAAAATAAAAGAAAAAGAAACCCAAATCAATCACAAGAAAACGAAGAAAAGAGCTGGAAGCAAGACCAGAGGATTACACTTCACAAACCTTTAGGTAAGTGCTTGGGGAACACAAGTATCTGCATTGAATTTAATGGAATCTGGTGCTTTCAGCCTTAATATTATCAAAGTCTAATTGAACCTGCCAACTGAAGATATGTTCATCAAGTGTTCCTAAGAAATGAAGAATCTTTGAGTTGTATTATTGCTATCAAACACCATACATTTTAAACTGTCTTTTCTTTTATTCTTCAAATTATTTTGTTAAAGACTTGAGATATTAGCAGCTTTTGGCTTTTTTTCTTTTTACCCTTTCTTAAATGTTTTGAAATTTTCTCTTTTATCTTGGGAAGAGAAACATCAAACTATTTTAGCAACTGCTGTGTGCCTTTGCTAGTCTGTGGTTGGTATCCTTAGGTCCATGAGTCACCATGAAGACACCAGGCAGTGGTCTAAACCTGGAGTCTTTAGGAGGAATCCTTGGTAGCCTCAGTCATGGGTCTTCCACAATCTCTGAATAAAGTGCAAAATACTTCATTTCCCTTTGAACTCGGTAAACCAGCCCATAATGACTTATAGGAAGAGGAGATGGATGGATGAGGAGAAATAAGTCACTCCCTGGCAGTATCCACGGACTATGCTATCAACATGGAACTGTGGACAAATTTCACGCAGGAGTCCAAAGTTCCTTAGGCTTTAAATACCCACAGTAAAACCTCAGTGTCAGAGTAGCTAAATAGGGACAGCGGATTTTTTTCTTGTGTAAAAAAATAGGTGAACTTTGTTAAGGAACTGTTCCATCTATCTATCTATCTCAGCACGAATTATCCTCATATTAGAGATTCTGCCATTTTATGCTTATGTCCTGTCAGATGGGCCTGAATAATCTCTAAAAAATAGATTTCATGTTGGAGAAAGCAAAAATACCAAAGGTAGGAATCTTTGCACTTTCTGGATTGCCTCTTTCCTTGTATGTTAAAATGCATAATTTATTTTGTCTAGTTTCTCTTAAAATTTAATCCTGTTAAGTCTTCAATTAGACTGTTTCATTTTATTTTGTTGTGACTAGCTTTAAAATCTCTGCTGGAGAGAATCACATGGTATAATTCCTGTCCTTTCTTCACCATTTAATCCTGAATTATGAATAAATCATGTACCACAAGCACCAAACTACATATTAGAATTCTGGTTTTGGCTTTGATGGGTATTCCAATAGGAGAAGAAACACAAGTTATTTCCTCTTACATCTTTAGTTCCATATGCTTTGTATCTTTATTTTAACTAACTATAAGCTCATTTGTATCTGTCTGTCCACCTGGATCTGTATCTGTACCAAGGTTCCTTTTCCTAGGCTTTGAATTATTGATTTCTTGTTACTATAAGTTACCTTTAAAAAGGACTCTAATTTTGTCTTCTAATGACTTACTATTTAAAAAAATAGTTACTACACATCCCTTCACAGAGGAGTGAGTCTCTTGACAAGAACAGTAAATGCAACTCTGACATTTACTAGTGGTAGTCCAGATTTACTTCATAGCAGGAAGAATTATTCTAAATTACTTTAATAGACTATCCAGGCTCTTTTGCACACTGGGGAATAAGCTTTGATTTAAAGCACAAACTCCCCTCTCCCTTGCCTTGTCAATTCTGGTATATCTGTAAGATGAGCTAAATTTCATCACAACAAAAGCTGTTTGGTTGTTGGGGGAGGGGAGGTTCCTGCCCCCAAAGACTACATGAGATATTCTTTATTTCTTTTTGTACCCTTTACTTTTTTGGCTGTGGAAGGCTCTTCCCTGATTAGTCACTGGTAAAAAAACGGTGCTGTCATTTTTGTACCTGATGTGTTTCCCGTGCATAATCAGTCTTATCTGTTTGCATTTTGCTTTATATTTTTCTTCTTAGCACAAAAGAGACAAAACAGTGAGAATGCTGTAACAGAAAAATGGAAGACAGTTATCCTCAGGAGTATTGGTATTGACATTTCAATGGCAAATGAAAATTCTGCTCTCCTTTAGCACTGATGGAATCTCACAAATCCAGTGCAGCAGCATATAGCACATTTCTGGCTTCAGTTTCTTTTTTTTTTTTTTTTTTTTTTCCTTCCCTTGTCTAATGTTTCATTTGTTTTGTTTGGATTTTTTATGTTATTTCTGTTTAGAAGTGAATATGCTAAGCCAAGAATCACTGAATTCCAATATGCCTTTGTTCTAAAGCTATATTTTTACAGTTTAAGCTCACATCAGAAAATCTTCGTACTTGCTGTGTAGAATTCTGAAGCAGGTAGATTTTTCCTGTTTGAGTTTAAAGACTAATTACATTGAACTGGATATGTTTGAGGAGTTTAAGTATCAAATCTGTGAATGTTAGGGGGAATAAAGATACAGATTGCCTTGTTAAGATATTTGGGGTCAAATAATTTGTATTTTGAACAAACCTTGGGTATTTGATACTTTTTCCAAGGAAATTCAGTAGTGAGAAATGAACATCCTTAATAATACATTCTCCAACTTTCCCATGACATGATCTAGAATTTTCAAAAGCAGTCAAAAATGGCTTGCTATTATTCTTGATTGAAACTGATATTTGCAGGTTTGTTCCTGATCTTGCTGAATTAGGCGAGTGTGATACTCACCTGTTGTCATCCCAGAGCTTCATCTTCATGCCAGCTTTCCCACGTTTTTTAGAATGTAGGGGGAAAAACTAGGATTTTTATCATTGAACTCATTAGGGACAAAATGTAATCATTAGACTTCTGGATGTTTCATGACACTGAAATGTCTCTGGACTAAGAAAATTCTTCCTCTGTCTCTTCCTCTTTTCTAGCAAATGGCACATCTGTATTATTGAGGCTGATGCATGGGCATGACTATATGGTTAAGGTCATCAACTGGACAAGCAAAATAGATTTGCTGGTTCCCCCTTAGGTTCTCTTAAGTATTAAATGTATGAGATAAAAAATAGAGATATTAGCTATAACAGCAGAAATCTAAAACTTTTGTGTTTCTTGGGAAACCTCCAGAAGGACTTGGTTTATGTTGATACAGTTTGGGAAATCATGGTAGCATTTTCATATGCTTTCCTCAAACTCTTTTTACCATGGTTGGGGCTGTCTTTTCTTGACCTGGTTTCTGCAGCTGAGCTATAAGCACACTTCTGTTTACATTCTTCATGTATGTGTTATTAAGACTGTGTGGTTAAATATAATTGTCTGATAGTTTTTGCAAGTGCTAGCTTCATTTAATAGGTTTATTTAAAAGGTAATAATAATAAAGAGGAAAGTCAGAAAAGCAAATACAACAAGCCTGTTATCCAAAGTACGTAAGAAAATGGAGAGCAGAGAGAGTCACGGGAAAGCAGTGGGAGAAAATGTTTTTTCTTTGAAATTTTTCAATACATTGTCTACAAAGTAAGATTTGAACAAGTAGGCTTCACTGAAACTGGTCCATGCATGTTGCTGTTATTTGGGGGCTGTTTCTGCCAATGCAGCTGAAAACATGTATTAGCAGTGGCATTCAAGTAGATGGCAGATCAAGCCATAGCCATTCAAATTCAACAGAATCTGTTGCTCTTTCTCAGCAGGTGAAAGATGGGGAATAGAGGCAAAAGCAAAATCCATAAGATACCAGCATATACAATATGCTTACTGCATTAGTGACCATTAAATGCACTCCCAAGTGTGACTTCTAACTGATGGTGCTAAAAACAAGGACATATTGCTCTTCTGTTTGTAAATACACACAAATCAACTATGTTTAGTGCTGCTTCTGTGCATTTGTTATCAGCAAACCAGGTATTTGCAGTTGTCAAGGTACAACTAAGTCTTCAGAATGAAACTAAGGAGAAATAACTAGTGACCGCTGTCCTGCTTATTCAAAGAGTGTATTCTGCAGGAAATAAAAGTATATAGTGAGTCTGTTGCAGGATGGTATATCCTCAGGGGGACTATTTGTTGTATACACTGCTTTTTTCGCTTTCTTTAGCTTCTGTGACTTAGGCACCACATAAGAATGAATATCGGGTTGATGAGATGTCCAAAAAATGCCTATTTTTATGATGCTTTTATTTAACTAAGTTCTAATTTCTGAAATGTAATGGCTGATAGTCATTAATTATGAAAAGAAACCTATGTACCTTTTTCAGTTAGGATGTGTTCTTACATGTCCAGTTCACTGGAAGCATTATCAAATGCTATGATGTATATTTTCTTGTCAAGATGTAGCTCTTGCCTAAAAGAGAAATTTTAAAGTAGAATCAATAGCACTTTATTTTTCATTTTTTGAATAGATTTTGATAAATATCTATCATACACTGGTGGAGAATACATTTCCAGGTTTTATTTCATTGACAACACATTGCTAATACAAATATCACTGTATAGACTACCATGGATTTATTCCTGCCTTATCTGAGTGTGTGTATGTCCTGGTTTCAGCTGGGATAGAGTTAATTTTCTTCCTAGCAGCAGGCATAGTGCTGTGTTTTGGATTTAGTAGGAGAAGAATGTTGATAACATGCTGATGTTTTTAGTTGTTGCTGAGTACTGCTTATGCTAGTCAAGGACTTTTTCAGCTTCCCATGCTCTGCCAGGCGCACAAGAAACTGGGAGGGGGCACAGCCAGAATAGTTGATCCAAACTGACCCAAGGGCTATTCCATACCATATGACGTCATGCTCAGTATAGAAACTGGGGGGGGGGTGGTCGGGGAGCAGCGATCGCTGCTCGGGAACTGTCTGGGTATCGGTCGGCGGGTGGTGAGCAATTGCATTGTGCATCACTTGCTTCGTGTATCATTATTATTATTATCATTATTATACTGTTACTATTAGCATTACTATTTTACTTTATTTCAATTATTAAACTGTTCTTATCTCAACCCAGGAGTGTTTCTCACTCTTACTCCTCCGATTCTCTCCCCCATCCCATCGGGGTAGGGGGAGTGAGCGAGCGGCTGCGTGGTGCTTAGTTGCTGGCTGGGGCTAAACCACGACAGTGTAATATCAGAATCAGGTCTGACAATTCTAGTATACAGGTATACATTTTCCTTCAATTTTTCTTTCCAAATAAAGGGCAAGTGAGATTTAATTTCACATGTGAGAACATTTGAAATAGCCAAACAGCAATGAATAGGCAACAGTGAAAGAATTACCTTTTAAATTATACTAACAGGCTGGAAAAGTGACCTTGTAAAATGTCACCTACGTGTTCCACGTTATTTATTTCTCATCAGAGATTTTGTATCAGTAGGTTTCAGCTCATAAGGCAAACAAGATTTGTGTTAGAGCAAGATCAATCTGCTCTACCTTGAAATCTCATGGAATACAGTACTATAGAAAGAACTACAGTGGTTGTTTTTTGGTTTTGTTTTTAATCAAAACCTGAGTAAATATAACAGTGATTATTGTCTGTTGTAAGTAGTCTTATTTTTATATTCTCACATTTGGTATCTGAGGTGCAAGGAGGATATATAAAAAAGATCTGTAAGTGTGTTAAAGTGAAACAAGATATGTTCTACTGCATCTAGCCTAAACACCACTTTTAAACCAAATTCATGAATGACAGTAGCAAGTATTTCAGTTAAGCTAGTGCCTTCAAGAATATGCAGTTATTTTTATATGCCAGGCTCGTGTTTATTTCCATATAACGTCTATCTTTAAATGATTACAGGGACTGTCAGAAAACCTCATAACATTAAGAAAAAATATCAGCATGGCATCTCCATCACAGCATCTCCATGACAGCCTTAGAGTGAACAATTCTTAATTTAACTGCTGACATATATGGAGCTCATGGTAAACCAGTGGCATACCTGGTGAGTTCTCCATGGGCAGAAAAGTGCCTGACTGAGGATTACATTACTGTTTGGGAAACACAGCTGAGTGTCCTAGGATATTCCTATAGTTTCACCACTGTATTCTGTTGCTACTCTTGTACAACTTTTTATAAGGTAGATTAGTATATTTTGTAGTACTGTCAACATGCTAACAGCTTCCATCATTGTATTTTGTCATTCAGGCTTAACATTTGAAGAACATATATATATATAGTTTGAGACCCAAGAAGGTGTTGTAATATAGCCTTTTTTCTCAGAATAGCTAATCAGTGGAAGTAAAGAGCTATTCTGACACCTTTTCTGGCAAAGAGTTAGTTCAGGCATCACTGGACAGAACTGTGGGTTTCAATGCAGATAGTCTCTAAAGAAATTTTTTTGTAAACTGGACTACTCTGTGTCACTTTCACTATGAGGAATGAAAGTATATTTTATCAGACTGCTTCTTTGCCACAGCCGCTGCAGGGAGACGCACTTTGTGATCGCAGCTTCCCTTGGGCAATTTGCTTAACTTGCAACAAGCTTCTGATCATGACATTAGAAAATTCAAGGTTTGTTTTTTGGCTAAGCATAAAGGCACAGATATTAAAGATCTGTCATATAGATGCTCCTTTTACATCAAATAGTACTTGACTTCAGAATTACTATAGGGATCCTTGAAGAACCAAAGCACTGCCATATAGTCTCAGGCATGCAGGACACTAAATCATGTTGTACAGCAGCAACAGTAGGAGCTCTAGGAGATCTTGTCAGGCTCTTTTTTTTTTCTTTGGAAATGATTCAATTTTATCTATACTTTCCACTTTTACCTGAAACTTTCCTCTGTCTTATGTTTTTTTTGCAATAAAGTGAAAGGTGTCCATATCATCAAGAGAGTTCAACAGGCCAAGAAAAAGGCAAGCAGTCCATTTAAAATGGCAGATTGCTGCATATTTTACAAAGAGTACCTGAACAGCAAGTACCCATCAATTGCTTACAATTACAGCAAAAACCCAGCTCACTTTTAAAACGTAACACACAGGCAACACTCTGAGAAATCAGTATATACACCAGTGGGGAAAATAGTATGTTAAGTTTTATTTTAGCCTTTGATTTAATGTGAGCTTTAGACCCATACTGATGAGACATATGTCTTAATATATTTCTATTTATTGCCTTCTTTGAGATGTCAAAGCTCTTCAAAAACAGTTATTGAATGTAAAAGAGACAAATAGATATATTGTAAGTGTACGTTCCAAATCTGTATCTATAGGGGAAGAACAAGCTGGGAGGTTTGATATAAATACAGCTTTCAAATGACTCTGGTTCCAATTTTAATCTTTCTCAGTAATGTGACAAGAAACAATTCTGGTACATTCCCTGCACCTCTCTAAAGAAAAGGAAGGGGGACACACACACACGTATTTTAAGATTTTTTTTTTTTTCCAGCTGTATAATTAAGATTAAGAGTCCATATTAGGAAACAGAATTAGAGAAAAAAAACTTTCCACATAGCTGGAATTAAAATTCCTTTTGACTGCAAGTGTCCAAAAGGAGAAGGATCTGATTATTATGGAACATGCATTAGCTAGAATTCTGAAAAACACGTTACAAATTTGGCCAGCCACAAAAGAGTGCTGGTTTAGGGTTACTTTTTGTTTATTATGGGTGAAAATAGTTCTTCTGCTGGGGAGCGATGCAGCTTAGGCAAGGCTGACACATCCTGTTCTGATGGTAGAACAGTAAGTTTTTCTAGCTCTGACTGTTTTGGTTGAACCAGTTTAAGAGTGACCAAATGCACAGTTAATCTGGCAGGTCTGAGGAGACAGGACCATCTGTTGTGGTATTGCACTTATACTGAGGGATGGACTGTGATGAGAAACTTGTGACAGTACTCTTTTTCACTTGGTTTAATTGCAGCAAGGACAATATGTCAGACCACAGAATAAATAATATAAAAACCAAAGCTGCTGAAAGTTTCCTCACTTGTTAGGAAAACAGAAATCCTTTATAACAGTGTCATCATTTTGCTTAAAGCCCTGCATAGTATGGATGCTCTCTGTGGCTTATCTAGCTGATTGCTGACCTCTTCTCTGTCCTCCTTACACACACACAAATACATATGTGTGTGTGAGAAAATGAGGAGATAAATGAAATTAAGGGGAAGAATTCACATCCCAGAAATTAGGGGATTTTTTTTTGTACATTGACATCACCTGTGAAATAGATGTATTGACTTAAAGCTGTAAAGCTTTTTTTTTTTTTTTTTTTTTTAGTAATGGATGTAACAGAGATTTATCACTCATTTTAAAATTTGAAAGCTGAGGCTTTGGGACAATGAACATGTCTGTTTGTTCCTCCCTTGCTGGTTCTTTAAATCTATTCTTCAGAAGAGAGCATAAGCAGGAGCTGCACAGGGCTTGTTCTGGTGTTTTGTATTAGGCTGAATTTCACCACAGGATATTTTTATCAGTGCAACAAAACTAAGGGAGAAAAAACCCAGATGTTATGGAGGAGAGGGGAAGAACCTTACCTAGCCACTATTAGTCTACAGTCATGCTGTCATATGTCAGATAGAAACAGTGATTATAAACCCACCTTTTAGCATTTTGAAGTAGGAAAAAAAATCACTGCAGTTTTTACAAAAAGGAGATAGCATCTTGATTGAAATTAGCTAACTACACGTTAGTAATATTAAATTCCAGGGCTTCGTTTTGTTTTGGCTTTAATCAATCTATGTTAGATAATGGCCTCAGTATACTAGGTTAATTGGTTAGATTTCTACTATCTGTCACCCCAGGTCATTTTTTTTAATGAGGCTTCCAGACGGAGGTACCTTTTCACGCACAATCCGTTGCTTCCTATTGCCAACAGGAGAGGGTCCTTTTTTCCCCCGTCCCCTGAGCTAAGTCCTGCATTCTTCCTCACTCCTGCTGTGGTGTTCATTAGACCCTTCTGGATCAATTCAGTTCAGTAAGCCAATAAAAATTATATTTTCTTTTCCTCCTGAGTTTATTACCAGAACTGGTGGAAGGTGCAAATGATGAGGAGTATGTGCTTGGAAGAAAGGTGAGATAAGGGAGCAGGAGAGACCCTTTTCAGAAGCAGTTATACTGGCTCAACTTTTCTCATGAAACCACAGCCACAAACAGGGAAGCAACCCCCACACACTTTTGTAAGTATGGACACATTGCATCACATCACACAAAGAGCTAGTCCCCTCATACTTAACAGTGTGTGTCCTATAAAATAGTAAGGGACATTTTGGACCAGCACGAATCAAAGGCCAGGCATGCATTCAAGGATTTTATTCCTACAAATCATTAGTGGGTTTGTTGTTCGTGACAATAGACACTAACTCTTCTTGAAGTGTGAATGGCAGAAAATTATCTAACTCCCAAAAAACTTCATGTGAAACACAGAACCATTAGCAACTTCTCTTCCAAGAGTCAGAAGGAACAAGGCAAAAGGTCTGAAGATTTTCCACATAAGCAGCACTCTTCCCACAGTGGGTATTCAACTTCCATGAGTGCAAACTTAAAATCAGTAGAATTAAATGGTAAGCAGTGCACAAACTCCAATGTCAGAGCAACATGTTGGATCAATGAAGAAGTGTAAGTGGGCTATTAATTTTATTTTAAAATATATTTGCAGTCACAGCACTGTCAAGGTTCTAGGAGAGAGAAGGGAAACTGCTGAGGAGTAAAAAATACAAAATAATGTGGGAGATTAACTGCCAAGCATTGGCTTGATGACATAGGGGAGATAAAACTACAGGTTGGGATTTGCGGATTTACCTTACTGAGGAAGGTAGAATAAATAAGATGTTTTATTTAATCTATCATATCCAGTTTTACAAACTGCACTATGTAATTCCAAAATTCCTGCTTCCTTTTCCTCCCATACTAGAACTGTGATCAGAAAATAGATGGAACAAGATAAATTTGTAGCACAACTCTGCCAAACCCTAGGCATTGTGATTTCTTTCCATATGTTTTGGGCAGGAATCCAGACCAAACTGAGAAAATAAGGTTGTAGTTAGCGGTCTCATATGTCAGCTCTCCAGGAAAGAAACCATCCCATGCTACGGTTGTCCTTGGAGTTATTAGTAGGACCTACCCAGGTCATCAGTCTTGGGGTGGGAAGAGAAGAATAAGACAAGAGCAAAGGGCCAGCTATCCCAAAATGGAATCTGCCTTTCAGATAAGCAGTTATGCTGCTGTCTAGCAGGGGGGAAGCAAGGCTGCTGTGAGTGGAAAAGGAGAGTGTTTCCCTCAGATCTAGGGATAATAATGGGTAAAGAAAACCTTTTTTTCCATCCTGGTCCAAAGAGTCGTTCCCTTAGTATATCAGGAGAGCATTTTCCTGCATTTCTGAGGCTGCTCCAGCACTTTGCAGTTGACAATGTGTTATCATGTTTTGATAAGAGAAAGAATGAAAGAAAGGAAGAGAGACTGGTGCAAGATGAGGGTCAGGGTGTGGTTTCCCCCAGATATGTTGTTCATCCCAAGCTCCAAAAGCTCTCTGTAGTGCTGGGAGGAGGTGAATGTGAATTATAGTTTAGTTCTAAAAGACAGCAGACAAAGCAAGATGATTACTTTTTTGGTGTACATGTTGACTATATATATTTTATTGAATTTTTGCATCATAATAACATCTTTAGGATTTAGCTGAAATGTGAGAGGTAAGCATCTTATTGTTTTGCATACTCTAAAAATGTACAGCAAGAGATAGTGCTTTCTTCACAGAGCTATGAATTTAAATAGAGGGGATATACAAAGGAAATGCAATTTCTGTTTTAAAGGCAGGGCTTGAGACATGGTGAATTAATTAATTTTCTCATGGTCACTCAGAAAGTCAGTGGCAGGGCTTAGAAAGGAAATTAACTCCCCTTTCAGGTTCTAGTTCCCTCTTAAGAAGAGTATTTATTTATTTATTTATTTGAAGCGGTATTAAAAGATAACTATCACTAGACACTAAAAAGGTGTAGTATAAGGAAAGGTTTGGGAAGTGACCTAAGTAGATTAATATTAATGGCTTTGCTGAAGAACTGAAGTGCCAAGAGTGTCAGAATGCTTATTATTATAGAAATATCTTATACTATTAAGTTTTTCTTTTTAAACCTCAGCTGTTATTAAAAAATTGAATACAGGGAACTTTGCTAAATGTAGAAGGACAGATGCATGCCAGGCCAAAATCTGCTTCCATTAAATACCAGCCACATGCCAGTGTCTCCTTGTTCATAGAATGACATCACAGAGATGGGAAGTGAACAAGTTCAATCACTTGCACATCATTAGTTCAGTAATAGTTTCCTTTAAATGTGCTTTTAAGAAGCACTTAATTTAATGCCATATCAAGCACTATATCAAGGTGTCCTTGATCACATGAAAAATTGGGTTTCTTGCATACAGTGCACCAAACAAAAGGCAGTTCAGATTTCACATTTAAAAATGAGTAGTGTGACAGCAGTAATCATTATCTCATCCACATTGATCTGTGTGCTGGCAAAGACTTCCTATTAAGTCCTGAAGAGAGGCCAGCAGCTTCTATGGATATGAAGCTCCCTGAGAGTGGGGCAATGAAGTAAGCTAAAAACTTGTTTTAAAAAATTAAATGGTCTCTTGAAACCCTGTAGGGTTTTGTTGCTTGCTCAGGACAGAAAGTGTATTATGCCAGAGATTCATGCACATCCTCATACTGCACAGAAAGACAATGACAGCACAGAAATAGAGGCCATAAAGAATTCAAAACACTACTGATCCAATTATTAATATTTTTATCTTCAGACCAGATTTGAACTATATATCTGTACAGTACATCACTAATGAAATGCAGCCTCCTCTGGGATGGAAGCTCTTAGTTAGCTGATGGGCACAGCATGCTGCCAGAAAGAAAGGAGAGAGAAAATGTAGTTTTAGTACATCATGGAAAGCCCCTGCTGCTGAGGAAAGTGCAATGGCATCTTTAGGAGCCAAGTCACTCTCAAAGTAGGGTAAATTGGGAGTAACTATCAGAAATTCAATGGAATAATGATAGTGGTAAGAGAAAATAATCAGGCAACTACGTCCATCAAGAGGAGACAAGGTCTCCTCTTCCGCCCACCGCCATTTCCTACTCTCAGTTCTCATTTGCTAACAACAACAAAAATAGGAGTCCTTTCCAGACTGCAAGGTTATTGTATGTCTACATTAAGCAGTGGAGCACAATGCAAAGATGCTTAATCCAAGTAAATATCAAAATTGCTAAATTCCCATACAATACAATGCAAACTTGCTAATTTGGATCTGGAAGAAACATTATCATGCTGAATCAGTGCTGTGAACAAGTTAATAAGCACTGAGCATGGGAGAGGCTTATTAGTTTGATTGCAGTACATGCTTACCTACTGTATCGCACCTGGACTCAAGCTGGCTCAGATTAACCTGTTTTATGTGTCTTAGTATCATCTTCCCTTTCCTCTTGGTTTCAGCATTGCAATAGGGAGACTAAGCCTGCACCTGCCTGCATTAATCTGTTTGTGACTAAATGTGTCTTTAAACAGTACTCCCTGTATTCTCTGTCAAAGCTAGTGCCAACTACTGCTGTGAAATGAATTGAGAACACCAGGAATTTCTAGTTTAATTAAGAAACTAGTGGACTCTGGACCTGGTGGGAAAAAGTACTGAAGTTGAGTTTGGGAAAAAAAACACCAAAATGCAGGAATCTAATTTCTTGATAAACCTATATTTATTTTAAAAACAAATAAATATAATGGCACAAAAAACCTAATCATTTACAGATACATTTTTTGTTGTTGATAATGAAGCGAAATGGCCAGTTCAGCTATTCTAATGTATGACTTTTGTTTTGATTTTTCCATTCTTGAATATGTATAGCCATAAGAGAGAAAGTGCAGCAAACAGTAAATTTATGCATATTTCCCATAGATGATGCTAACTACCAGCCCTCTAAGTCTCTTGAGTGACAATATTTTGTTCAAATTCTAGTGAAATGATATGTTCTTTTTGAATGCAAAGGCAAGCTGGGGAAATCCTATTTTTGGGCGGGGGGGTTGAAGAATGTACAAAGTTTCTTTTTATGAACCATTTCTGAAAACCTATACAGTAATACAGTATAATCTGTGGAATTTTTTCTTGATAATCTGGTAGGACTGTATAGCTTCAAAATATAAAAATCTTCATTATATTCCCTAGTATGGATGAGAAATTTTCACTAGTAAGTGGGTCTTAGTTATTAGATGCTGTGATGGCTTTGGTATTCTACTGATAACCGAAATGAAAATTTTTTCTCTGCTGATCTTGTTAGGGGGTGCCAGATCCAGTAGCCCATTCCAGATGAGGCTGCAACAGCTCCATGTAGCCTGATCCAACCAGGAGCACATATATGCCTATATACATACACACAGTCTGGATCCCTCCAGCAGCTGGGCTTAGACAGTCAGCCTTCCCATAATCATAGAATCATAGAATCATAGAATCATAGAATCATAGAATCATAGAATCATAGAATCATAGAATCATAGAATGCTTTGGGTTGGAAGGGACCTTTAGAGGTCATCTAGCCCAACCACCCTGCAGGGAGCAGGGACAAAGCCCCATCCAACCTGACCTGGAATGTTGCCAGGGATGGAGCCTCTACCACCTCTCTGGGCAACCTGTTCCAGTGCTTCACCACCCTCATTGTAAAAAATTTCTTTCTAATGTCTAGTCTAAATCTATTCTTCTTTAGTTTAAATCCGTTATTCCTTGTCCTGTCACAACAGGCCTTGTTAAAAAGATTCTCCCCATCTTTCCTGTAGGCCCCCTTTAAGTACTGGAAGGCCACAATAAGGTCTCCTCGCAGCCTTCTCTTCTCCAGGCTGAACAATCCCAACTCTTTCAGCCTGGCCTCATAGGAGAGGTGCTCCAGCCCTCAGATCATTTTTGTGGCCCTCCTCTGGACCCGCTCCAGCAGGTCCATGTCCTTCTTGTGCTGAGGGCCCCAGAGCTGGACGCAGTACTCCAGGTGAGGTCTCACCAGAGCAGAGTAGAGGGGCAGAATCACCTCCCTCGACCTGCTGGCCACGCTGCTTTTGATGCAGCTCAGGATACAGTTGGCTTTCTGGGCTGCAAGCACACATTGCCGGCTCATGTCCAGCTTTTCATCCACAGTACCGCCAAGTCCTTCTCCGCAGGGCTGCTCTCAAACTCTTCATCCCCCAACCTGTACTGATATCGGGGGTTGCCCCATCCCAGGTGCAGGACCTTGCACTTGGCCTTGTTGAACCTCATGAGGTTCACACAGGCCCACCTCTCCAGCTTGTCCAGGTCCCTCTGGATGACATCTCATCTTCCTGGTGTGTCAACCGTACCACTCAGCTTGGTGTCATCTGCAAACTTGCTGAGGGTGCACTCAATCCCACTATGTCATTGATGAAGATGTTAAATAGCACCGGTCCCAGTACAGACCCCTGAGGGACTCCACTTGTCACTGGTCTCCATGTGGACATCGAGCCATTGACCATGACCCTCTGGATGCAACCATCCAGCCAATTCCTTATCCATTGAACAGTCCACCCATCAAACCCATATCTCTCCAATTTAGAGAGGGATGTTGTGGGGGAGTGCGTCGAACGCTTTACAGAAATCCAAGTAGATGACATCCATTGCTTTTCCCTTGTCCACTGATGCAGTTACTCCTTCATAGAAAGTCACTAGGTTGGTCAGGCAGGACTTGCCCTTGGTGAAGCCATGCTGGCTGTCTCAAATCACCCCTCTGTCTTCCATGTGCTTGAGCATAGCTTCTAGGAGGATCTGCTCCATGATCTTCCCAGGCACAGAGGTGAGGCTGACAGGCGGATAGTTCCCAGGGTCCTCCTTTCTTCCCTTTTTAATAATGGGCACAACATTCCCCTTTTTCCAGTCAGCAGGGACTTCACCTGACTGCCATGACTTTTCAAATATCATGGAGAGTGGCTTGGCAACTACATCAGCCAATTCTCTCAGGACTCTGGGATGCATCTCATCAGGTCCCATAGACTTGTGTACATTGAGGTTCCTCAGGTGGTCTCAACCTGATCTTCCCTTACAGTGGGAGGGGCTTTACCCCCCTGGTCCCCATCTTTTGGTCCATCGATTCGGGAGGGGTGAGGAGAGAGGTTGCCGGTGAAGACCAAGGCAAAGAAGTTGTTGAATACCTCAGCCTTCTCCTCGTCCATTGATATAAGTTCACCTTTCTTTTTCATCGGGGGGGTACGCTTTCTTTAACTTTCCTTTTCTGGTTGATATACCTGTAGAAGCCCTTCTTGTATTCTTTACGTCCCTTGCCAAATTCAGCTCCATCCTCGCCTTGGCCTTCCTGACCTCCTCCCTACACAACCGTGCCGTTTCCCTGTATTCCCCCCAGGACACCTGTCCCTGCTTCCACGGCCTGTGCAGTTTCCTCTTACTCTTTAGTTTGACCAGCAGGTCTCGACTCAACCATGCTGGTCTCTTCCCATCCTTGCCTGATTTGTTACACTTGGGGACTGAGAGCTCTTGTGCTGTATGGAAGGCATCCTTAAAGATCTGCCAGCTCTGTTCCATTCCCCTGTCCCTGAGGACCGTCTCCCAGGGGGTCCTTCTGACTAACTCCTTGAAGAGCTGGAAGTTTACTTTCCTAAAATTTAGGGTCCTGACTGCACTCCTCGCTTTTCGCATGTCCCTCAGGAGCATGAACTCCACCAATAATGTACCCCTGGATCTGAATCTCCCCAGTGATGGCACCTGGATATAGGAGCCTCTGGGGCCACAGTCCTGCTCACAGACACACACAGACACACACACATTCCCACCAGATTTCCCCAGTAGCTGGTCCTGGATGAGTTGGCTCAACCATAGAGAGAGGGGTGGAGAGAGGCGCACACACGTGTACACACACACAGAGGTCTCACACCTAGATATGCCCAGACCCCATGGTCTCTCTGGGGAGGAATGGGGGGCTGGGACTCCTCAAGTCCCCCAGTATCCAGCTCCGCCTGTGCTCTTGTCCTTAGAGGCACACTTGGCCACCATACAGAATCTCAGAATCATAGAATGGTTGAGGTTGGAAGGGACCTCTGGAGGTCATCTGGTCTAAATCTCCTGCTCAAGCAGCACCATCTAGAGCCAGTTGCCCAGGACCATGTCCAGACGACTTCTGAGTATCTCCAAGGATGGAGACTCCACAGCGTCAATGGGCAACCTGTGCCAGTGCTCAGTCACCCTGACAGTGCAAAAGTGTTTCCTGATGTTCAGATGGCAACTGCTGTGTTTCAGTTTGTGCCTATTACCTCTGGTCCTGTTACTGGGCACCACTGAAAGGAGCCTGGCTCCATCCTCTTTGTGCCCTCCCTTCAGGTATCTATACACATTAATGAGCCTTCTCCAGCTGAGAGTTCCCAGCTCTCTCAGCCTTTCCTCATAGGAAAGATGCTTCAGTCCCTTCATCATCTTCATGGCTCTTCACTGGACTCTCTCCAATATGTCCATGTCTCTCTTGTACTGGTGAGCCCTAAACTGGACACAGTACCACAGGTGTGGCCTCACCAGTGTTGAGTAGAGGGGAAGGATCACCGCTTTCGACCTGCTGGCAACACTTTGCCTAATGCAGGCCAGGGTGCCATTTGCCTTCTTTGCTGCAAGGGCACATTGCTGGCTCACGATAAACTTAGCGTTCATCAGTGGCCTCCCAGGCCACCTCTTCATCTATACACCAGCTGGTCCAGCTGGATCTTTGTCAGCAGCCGCATGCACATGCGCACACCCGCACTCACTGCCAGTGCTAGCACCACAGACGCACAGGCCTCTTGGCCCCTGGTCCCACAGCAGTTGCTGGCACAGGCACCCCCATGCGCCCCCATACACACAGATAGAGAGTCCCTTGCCCAGGAAAAGAGTTAGAAGAGCTGTTTTAGAAGAGGGTAGGACAGACTGCATTGACCAGGTGCAGGGCATGGCCAGTCAACTTTACTAACCTGCCAGTTGTTTACATGTGACTGTCTCCTTTCATCCCTCTGTTTTCCAATACTTGTTCATCCCCAAATCACTTTGTTCCTTCCTCTCCTCTACCTTTGGCTCCTCCTATAAACATCCCATAATAAATTCTGTAATGCCCAAATGCTCTTCCCCTGCATCCCATAACGTGTCCTGCACCTCTAGGCAGCAACTCCACCTCCACTGGCAATATTCTCCATGATTGACTCCTAGTGATGTGTTTCCATACACCAGGACTGAGTCTCTCCCATAACTGCCCTGGGAGAGGCCTGGAAATGGTTTCCCTGAGTCCTTAATTTGGGTTCCTGCCTGCATTTGTGCCTCTGTACTCCTCTGGTCTTGTGGAGATGAGTGTTTGACAGGCTTCTGGCTCCTGGGATGGCCCTGGAACTAGCCAGGGAGGGGTGTTATTTGGGCTCCCCCTGCTGCTGTTGTCTCCCTGTGCTCCTCTGTGTGTATGCAGATGAGCTGTTTATCACATAATCTGATAGATTTGAACCCTGAGTTTCCATCTTCAGATAGCACACCTTTAAACAAAAAGTATTAGCAGTTTTGGACAGGATTTCTTTTACCTCTTTCTGAAAATGTGTTCCTGTTACATAAAATTTTCCAAATATTAATTGAATAAGCCAGAGACACTAAACTGCATAGTAAGCGACTGCTCACCTCAGAGTCCTCAGTTCTAGTTCCTCCTCCAGGTAATGTTTGGGATGCTTTCTGAGGGAGGACAGGCTGACATTCAAGCTTGTGACTCAGAGAACAGGCATGCGACTCTGCTTCTTGCTCCCCTCTCTTGTGCAAGGTGTATGTTGTGGTTTCCAGTCATCTTCATCTTCTGGTTCAGCCTCTGGACATGACAGAAGTGGGGGAAAAAAAAGACTGGTTTAAGAAATCTGCTGGGGTTTAACAATTCAGTATCCCTATTGTAATCTATGTAACTGTATGTATGCTTAGCCACAGAAATCCAGATGCTACTTCACCAATGAAGATTTGTAGCCTCAGGCAAAGCTGAGGCATTTTAAAGTACAGGTTGACTTTTTTCTTTTTTTCCTTTTTTTTTTTTTTTTTTAAGGAAGAGCTGCTGGTTTTTTAATCATTCCAACTATTCTTTGAAGATTTTTTCAGGAATTTGGATTTTTTTTAAATTACTGGACTTCATGGGCAAAATTTTTCTGTTGTTATTTCTGGCAGATTAAAAGAAACAGCTAGAATATCAGAAGAACTCTTAAGAATAAAAGCAAATGAAAAGGAAAACGTGATTGCTTTCCCTTAAAAAGGAAGATATGAAAAATTCAAAATAGATGGAAAAATGACATTTTACAATATAATACACAAACTTTGACTACTTGTCTGTCATTCTATTGTAGAAGAAATCAATGGGAGATATATAACACCTCAAAGTCTCAGTCTCGGTGAAGGGTTTTGCTTTAATGAATTCAATGCAGTTTTGCAGTGTTACAGCCACTGAGTTTCTAATCAGTAGTAGTTACTAATTTTTATGTGAGGTTTTTCTCTGGACAAAATTGAATTATGAAAAACAAAAACAGAAAAGGATCAATTGACAAAACTCGTGTTTTGCTTTGTCTTAGAGAAATTATCAAACCATTATATTTTACATTTGAAACTAAGAAATTATTTTACCTGAGCACAGCATCTTGAGAATTTTTACCTAATTATTGTAGAATGAAAACTATTAATACTGTAATGAAATGTTTGGAAGATCTAAAATTTGTTTGAATGATCTGAGCTATTAATTTTACCAGATTGTCTAGATTTTGACTTTTTACTCTTATGGAACAATTTGAAGCTCAAAAGAATTCCCAAACTTGGAAAACACACTTTATGCTCAGCTATTGATTAATGGCAATCCTGGAGGGAAAATAGGATGTTAAAGCACGGGAGAGTTAGAATATCAATTATTTTCAGTTCTTATGAGACATATATCAAATTCAAGTCAGCCAAAGTCAACAGAAAGACTGTAATTAACATTAATGTGCTTTGGATCAGATCCTAGATCCTTAGAAGATGTTGTTGATAAAATAGGCCTAAGATGGCAATATGTTATCTTGTGAAGCTTCGTAGTTATTTATGAGGACAAGAAACACTTTTTTTTTCAGATTTTGATTAAGTTTCTTTACTTTCTGAGCTTCCAAAAACAAAGATGATAAATTAAATGATGATACATTTTTTTAAAATACCGGTGAATCCAATCTTCATAAAGATTAATGAAAAGCTTCTCGGAGACCAAATCTTGGATATTCTAACTGGATGAAGTTTAGAATTGGTTTTGGATGTGCGTAGATTTCTCATTGGAACTATGTTGTTTATTGTACTTGTAGCACCACAAATGAGTCTTTTTTTAGCTAGATATGGGGAAAATGCAATGGGGAGTTCTCTTTTCAAATGTAACATATTTCCAATTTTCACTTGTCATTTAAATACTATTTGTCTTTAAAATAGCTATGATTTAAAGTATCATAATTTGTGTTAAATTACCATGAGACAATAATGATTTGATTCAAAAATGAACCCAATCCCTCTCTCCCTCACTTCTCCACAAATTCCTAATAATCCTGTTACAGTGCTCCAGTACTTCAAAGAGTGCGAAATTTCACAATGTTGAGTGCAAAATCAGAGTTGTTTTAGCTGAGCCTTAGTCTGAGACTTCTTTAATGGACTTAGATAGAGTAATTAATTGTAGAGCAATATGTGCATCATAGAAACCATGTAAGTTAGTCGCTTGTAGACTGGTGTATGCCCAGTCAGAGCATGCAATTCTAAACCTGCTTTTAAATGCAAATTCCATTATATGAACATAAAATATGTGCCCTAAAAATTTCACATTGAAGGACATTTTGTTACTCTAACTCATTTTACATTCTCAAATAATTTCAAAATAGTCAAGGAAATGATAGATTTCAATCAGTAAAGCTGTCAGTAGAGAGCTCTTATTAAACAAGCCTTGTCTCTATAGGCAAAGAGGATTTAATTTTCTGTTAGCATATGAGAAAATGAAAACATAAATTAGAGTCATAAAATCATAGAATGGTTTGGGTTGGAAGGGACCTTTGAAGGTCATCTAGTCCAATGCCCCCTGCAATAAGCAGGGACACCTTCAACTACGTCAGGTTGCTCAGAGCCCCATCCAACCTAACCTTGAATGTTTCCACGGATGGGGCATCTACAACGTCTCTGGGCAACCTGTTCCAGTGTTTCACCACCCTCATAGTAAAAAATTTCTTCCTTATATCTAGCGTGAATCTACCCTCTTTTATAGAATCATAGAACCATAGAATCTTTTAGGTTGGAAGGGACCTTTAGAGATCATCTAGCCCAACCCTTCTGCAGTGAGCAGGGACATCTAACGATGTCAGATTTTAGTTCAGAAACACTACCCCTTGTCCTATTGCTACAGGACCTATTAAAAAGTCTGTACCCGTCTTTCTTATAGGCCCCCTTTAAATACTGAAAAGTCACAATAAGGTCTCTCTGGAGCCTTCTCTTCTCTAGGCTGAACAACCCCAACACTCTCAGCCTGTCCTCAACAGGAGAGGAGTTCCATCCCTCTGATCACTTTTGTGGCCCTCCTCTGGACCCACTCCAACAGGTCCATGTCATTCCTGTACTGAGGGTTCCAGAGCTGGACGCAGTACTGCAGGTGGTGTCTCACCAGAGCAGAGCAGAGAGGCAGAATCACCTCCCCTGACCTGCTGGCCACGCTTCTTTGGATGCAGCCCAGGATTTGGTTGGCTTTCTGGGCTGAGCGCACATTGCCGGCTCATGTCCAGCTTTTCATCTACCAGTACCCTCAAGTCCTTCTCCTCAGGGCTGCTCTCAATCCCTTCATCCCCCAGCCTGTATTGATATCGGGGGTTGCCCTGTCCCAGATTCAGGACCTTGCACTTGGCCTTGTTGAACCTCGTGAGGTTCACATGGGACCACTTCTTCAGCTTGTCCAGGTCCCTCTGGATGGCATCCCATCTCTCAAGCCTGTCAACCGTACCACTCAGCTTGGTGTCATCTGCAAACTTGCTGAGGGTGCACTCGATCCCAGTCTATGTCAATGATGAAGATATTAAACAGTACTGGTCCCAGTACAGACCCCTGAGGTGACATCACTCGTCACTGATCTCCATCTGCATACTGAGCCGTTGACCACTACTCTCTGGATGTGACCATCCAGCCAATTCCTTATCCACCAAATAGTCCATCCATCAAATCCATATCTCTCTAATTTAGAGAGAAGGCTGTTGTGTCAAAGGCCTTATAGAAGTCCAGATAGATGACATCCATAGCTCTTCCCTTGTCTACTGATGCAGTCACTCCTTCATAGAAGACCACTACATTTGTCAGGCAAGACTTGCCCTTAGTGAAGCCATGCTGGCTGTCTTGAATCACTTCTGTGTCCTCCATGTGCCTTAGCATAGCTTCTAGGAGGATCTGCTTCATGATCTTCCCAGGCACAGAGGTGAGGCTGACAGGTCAGTAGTTCCCAGAGTCCTCCTTTCTACCCTTTTTAAAAATGGGTGCAATGTTTCCCTTTTTCCAGTCACCAGGGTCTTCACCTGACTGCCATGACTTTTCAGATATCATGGGGAGTGGCTTGGCAACTACATCAGTCAGTTCCCTCAAGACTCTGGGGATGCATCTCATCAGGTCCCATAGACTTGTGTACATTCAGGTTCTTTAGGTGGTCTTGAACCTGATCTTCTCTTACAGTGGGAGGGACTTTGCTCCCCCAGTCCCTGCCTTGAGGTCCATCCACTCAAGAGGTGTAGGAAAAGAAGTTGCTAGTGAAGACTGAGGCAAAAAAAAATTGTCGTTGAGTCCCTCAGCCTTCTCCTTGTCAGTTGTTACCAGTTTGCCAGTCATGTTCATCAGGGGGGTACACTTTCTTTGACCTTCGTTTTCTGGCTGACATACCTATAAAAGCCCTTATTTTTCTTTGCATCCCTTGCCAAGTTCAGCTCCAGCCATGCCTTGGCCTTCCTGACCCCATCCCTACACAACCGGGCAGCGTCCCTATACTCTTCCCAGGATACCTGTCCCTGCTTCGAGTACCTGTGTATTTTATTCTTTCACTTCAGTTTGACCAGCAGATCTTGGCTCATCTGTGCAGGTCTCTTGCCTTCCTTTCCTGATTTCTTACACATGGAAAGTGTCCTTAAAGGTCTGCCAGCTCTGTTCTGCTCCCTTGTCCCTAAGGGCAGTTTCCCAGGGGGTCCCATTGACTAACTGCTTGAAGACCTGGAAGTTTGCTTTCCTAAAATTCAGGGTCCTGGCTTTACTTTTCACCTGTCCCATAACCCTCAGGACTGCAAAGTGCACCAGTGCATGAATTAGAATCATAGAATCGTTTAGGTTGGAAAAAACCTTTAAGATCATCCAGTCCAACCATTAACCTAACATTACCAAGTCCACACCAAACCAATTAAGGGTAGACTAGACTAAACCATGTCCCGAAGTGCCACATCTACCCATTTTTTGAACACTTCCAGGGATGACGACTCCACCACCTCTCTGGGCAGCCTGTTCCAATGCTTGACTACTTCCTTTCCGTGAAGACATTTTTCCTAATATCCAATCTAAACCTCCCCTGGTGCAGCTTGAGCCCATTTCCTCTCGTCCTATCGCTAACTCCATGGGAGAAGAGACCAACACCCACCTCACTACAACCTCCTTTCAGGTAGTTGTAGAGAGCGATAAGGTCTCCCCTCAGCCTCCTCTTCTCCAGGCTGAACACCCCCAGCTCCCTCAGCTGCCCCTCATAAGGCCTGTGCTCCAGACCCTTCACCAGCTTCGTTGCCCTTCTCTGGACATGCTCCAGCACCTCAATGTCTTTCTTGTACTGAGGGGCCCAAAACTGGACACAGTATTCCAGGTGTGGCCTCACCAGCGCCGAGTACAGGGGGACAATCACCTCCCTGCTCCTGCTGGCCACACTGTTCCTGCTACAAGCCAGGATGCTGTTGGCCTTCTTGGCCACCTGGGCACAGTGCTGGCTCATGTTCAGCCAGCTGTTGACCAACACCCCCAGGTCCTTTTCAGCCAGAATTAGAACAATTTCAGAATTAGAATAATTAAAAGTTAATTTGAGATATGCAGTAAAAAAATGCTCTACATTTGTATGCCATTTATATGCAATTTTATTCTTAAAGGTGTGATTTCTTTAAAAAGTGGTAAAAATGAGACTGTGAAGCTCTTAATTGAACAGTATGATTAAAGTTAGTCTATACAGTATGCAGCACGTGGTGTTTGATATTGCAGTGTTACAGCCTTATTCTTTGTTCTATACAGCTCTGAAGTCATGTGACAGCTAAATAAAAATTCCAGCTCAGAATATATGGCATCATACAGTACATGGATCTGTTGTTCTGGGTAGAAGTAGAGTTTAAACAAGGAACTGTATGAATTCCTCTCTTACAATATGAGTAGTATCTAAACGCAAGGTCAGTTTATAGTAGCAATGTTCAGAAATACATGTGTGTACCATTTGCTGTCTTATCAGATACTCTATCTGTCTGAAATTACCTGCAAAGTAGACAGTATTGTAAAGACAGTCTAGACTTTTCCCCAATAAAGAAGCTTCATTGTGATTATAGGAGAGTGGCCATAATCTTCCTAATTAGTCCCATGTTCTCTGGCTTTTCTTTCTTTTTTAATTTTTTTTTGTCAAACAGAAATCAAAGCAATTCTACTGAAATCAAGACAGCCAGTGCTCTACTTTGAGAATACTCTAGATATTCCTCATGGAGGAAGGGACCCATGAGTTTCCCTATGCAAAACATAGTGTATCAGTACCTCCTTTCTGAAAATACGTGTACCTCCCCATCTGCTATGGCTGGTTAACAAAGGTATTTAGTCTTGTAGCTCCAGTTACAACCTTCTGTGCTGAACTCCTCTAATATTAATGTACAACAAGTCATAGCAGGTACCAGTACAACTGTGTTTCCCAAGTTAAAAAAAAATTACAAGCTGTGGGTTGACCATGAAAAAAGTTATTTTTAAAGACCATATATACGCAAAGCTATGGAATAGCAAATTTGCAGTTGCTTATTACAGTGTTTTCTCCCATTCTTCAGTTTTCAAGATGATCAGCTTGAAATGCTTATTCTACCTTTTTTCCCCAAATAACATTATTTCATTCATATCACAGTAACAACAGAATTAAGGTGTCTAGAACAACTGTATAGCTAGCATTTTCTAAGTCTCTATTTTACAAGGAAAAAAACCTCTTTGCTTTTTGATTATTTTGGAAAAGAACTTAATTAAAAAACAAAACAAAACAACAACTTTGCTAACTTAAATTGCATATATCTAGCCCACTGAATTTAGTCCTTTAGTAATGATTATTTTTCAGTACCTGTTTAGGAGGGGCCCTGCTGAATATATTACAGTGGCACACTCATTCTGACTCAGTTTTGAACTCCATTTCTTGGTTGCAAGTAGAGCTTAGCCAAGAGATGCATCAGTTCTACTGGCAGAAAAAAAGTTCCTTCCAAGTTCAAATAAATTGTGACTGAGCCTGTGCACTAGTAGGGTCCTGAGCATGTGGCACTCTGGAAGCAAAACCCATGAGTATAAATGTACATCTGTTAGAATTGCCCACCTGTTTGCATGAAAAGTGTGGGCAGAAAAAAATGCCTGACAGTAATTTCCAGCTCCTTTGCCAATGCTTTCCTCTGAGATGTTCCTTAATTCCAAAAGAAGGTTTATTAGTGTTTATTTCAATCCAAGAAACTTCTGTTCATTTGTAGACAGAGATCTGAAGGGTTTAAATACTCTCCATGCTCCCTGCCAGCAGATAAATGTGGGTGGAAAAGGTAGATTGAATTAAAAAATAAACAATGTTTCAGCCCACTGAGAGAGATGCTTGGAGCTTGATAATAAAGACAGCAGGATTATATCCTGCCTTTTCTTCAGGGATGGAGTGTTGCACAGTTTCCTGTTGATTAATTCTGTAAATCTTTTCCTTTCATGTTCAGTCTTGCCACAGCCTTTGCTAGCTTCTCCACTGTTCTTTTGAGTGGGAAGTTTGATTCCCAGCAGAAACAAGACTGGGTTTCATACTGATGAAGAAAAGTATAAAATTCTCAGTTTACAAAAATGCAAAATTTTGGGTCTTTGTTTTGTGAGCAAGTTCAGGGTCACCTAGTACAGCATACGTTTATATTCTCTGGTATGAGCCCTACAGAAGATTAAAAATAGAACTAGAGAAAGGATATTGAGGTGAAGAGTCCTTACAGTCTTGATGTTCAGTAGAAAATCTCTATGAGGCAGCAATGGTATTTGGTTTTCATGGAGAAATTTTCTTCTTATCCAAAGAGAAAGCATTTCAAAACTGCATAGTTCATAGAGGATTTCAATGGAATTAATTTTGGCCCACTAAATTAAAAATTTACAGTATTCTCCACCCCTTGGGGTGATTTTTAAGAAAATAGTAAAATATAAATAATGGTCTTATCCCGAAGTTATTGTATTTATTCTGGAAATGTCACCTGAATAATTTGAAGTATCCAGTCAATAACTGTTAATATGCCAGTAGATATGAAAGTGAATGTTAGCTATAATAGTAATTTGCTTATTCATTCAAAATTATTTGATTTTCATTTCCAGACTGTTTCATATGCTTTCTCACCATTTCATGTTGTGTTGTCATTCTGCTATAGATGGAAGATGTCCTCATTACTATGATTGAACTCATTTATATGGAATGCAATTAAAGAGATTTCTCTTTGTTCCAACCTACTTCCAGGCTCAAGATGTGGTGAAATAGGCAGTGTGATTTACAGCAATCTTTTGCTATACTGGGGGAAATGTAATCTGCATTTCCAGATAGCCTGAAGGGCTGCCTCCCAGACAACAATTGCCCTGAGAGTGCACACAGATTCAAGAACACAACACCAAATAACATTACTCTATGCAATAAAAATTGATTTGCCACTGATGAGGAATATAAACAACTGAAAAATCAAAATGTCAAGAAATTATCAAAGTGCTAAATTTCATCAGAATATTGAAGAGTTCTTTTCTGATTTGTTTTCCTGGTTGAAATGTTTCAGCTTCTAGATTTATCAATACATTAAATATATGTGTGATGTTATCAACATTTCATATTATGTTGTATTGATAATGTCATAAAAATGAAGAGCTTTCTATTTCTGTTTTAGAATCAGGGAAATCAAGGGTTTGGGGTTTTTTTTCCCCACAAATTAGAAAAAATGTTTTTTTAAATAAAAAAATTCTTAATAACATTTTTTCTACTTTAATCTCATCAGTAGATCTAACTTCAATAGTGATAATAAAATCAAGTGCAAAAGAAGCATGCATATGCACATTGGCTATTATACTTTTACTGTCTTTGATTTCAAAACATCTGCTTTCCAGTGATGAATAACATTATTTCAAAAATACAACATGGAAAGCTAAATCACTTTATCCAGTAACGGTACTTTTATTTTTTATTATTTCAGGCAATGTGTTTTACAGGTGTGAATTTGTGTAGGCTGAGTTTTACTTCAAATGAAAATAACTTGCTGCCAAACTTGCAACTTTTCACTTTTTGATTATTCAGAGTGTGAAAATTCTCATTTTATAGAAGTTCTTCAGTCAGGAAACTGCTCAGAATAAAATAGTAAAGGTTATTGTGTGATGTCTTGGGAAAATGAAAAAAAAAATTGTTTCTTATTACAAAATGTATATAAGAAGGGATACTTTGAAACTACATTAATATCTGTAAGGTAATAGATGATCTTTGAACAAACGGTGCTGTAGGAAACAGTATATTACTTGTATATATATACATATATATAAAAAAGCATTAAAAGATGAGCAGAAGTTAGGAGAGTTGAACTTACAGTATTTCCTTTAAATTATCCTCAAAAATCAGGAAATCATGTACTAAAATGTTTCTGACTTCCCAAATCTGTGGTACCTAGTTATAAGTACAGGCAAACATTCATCATGTGAGAGAATTATTATTTCTGTAGAATTCTGTTAGTGCCTTTTTCCTCTGCCTGGTCAACTTTGGAGCAATATCATTAGTTGGGAACCAAAATGCATGCTGATAGAACTACTAAAAAAGTATCAGTTTATGAAACGATGTTCCACACCTTGCATTCGTCATTCCTTTTTTTTCTACTTTATATTTGGTGCAGCCTAGTCTTACAGAATAAGATGGGAAATCAGATATAACATTATTCTCATTTCATGTTCACCAGCTAAATTAGAACTCCTTTCACTGATAGATATGAAGGATGACCTACTCCAGGCACATAAGTAAAAAACAATTCAGGCATGCTCTCTCTCTCTCTCTCTCTCTCTCACAAACCAAACACATTCTGCAAAGTCAAATGTAAACTTTAAACACCTCTAATTCTCAAAAGTGGCAGGCACAGGCCATAAATGGTTAGGTCAGCATATTATAGCATTGCATCGACATAACATTCGTATTGTAACCCACACTGGATGAAGTGATTCAGATTGTGATTGCTAGGAATTTTGGAGTAATTTATTCAGAGAGAAAGTTGCAATACTTGTATCTACATCTGAGTTTGTAGTCTAACCAACATCATGGGTGGTCACTTCTGAATTTTTTTCTTGCCTCCCCTCTGATCATAATATTTAAAATAAAGATCTCGGATAGTTTCATGATACAAAACCAAGAGTATTTGTATGCTTGAAAACAAAACTGAATATTTTGTGGAGATTTTATATTTCTATGCTACCAGTTGTCGTGGTTTAGCCCCAGCCAGCAACTCAGTACCACGCAGCCGCTCGCTCACTCCCCCTACCCCGATGGGATGGGGGAGAGAATCGGAGGAGTAAGAGTGAGAAACACTCCTGGGTTGAGATAAGAACAGTTTAATAATTGAAATAAAGTAAAATAGTAATGCTAATAGTAACAGTATAATAATGGTAATAATAATAATGATACACGAAGCAAGTGATGCACAATGCAATTGCTCACCAACCGACGACCGATACCCAGACAGTTCCCGAGCAGCGATCGCTGCTCCCCGGCCAACCCCCCCCAGTTTCTATACTGAGCATGACATCATATGGTATGGAATAGCCCTTTGGTCAGTTTGGATCAACTATTCTGGCTGTGCCCCCTCCCAGTTTCTTGTGCGCCTGGCAGAGCATGGGAAGCTGAAAAAGTCCTTGACTAGCATAAGCAGTACTCAGCAACAACTAAAAACATCAGCATGTTATCAACATTCTTCTCCTACTAAATCCAAAACACAGCACTATGCCTGCTGCTAGGAAGAAAATTAACTCTATCCCAGCCGAAACCAGGACACAGTGTAAAGGTTTCTTTTTTTGCTTGTGAGAAGTTTTTGTAGCAATAATATTTATTTTGTATCAGGAATACAAATGGAAAGAACTATAAACAGTCTTCAGACTGAAAATAACAGTGGTTTCCTGTCACATGACAACATCCTGTGTATTACTTTAAAGTGTGGAAGTGTTGTCCTACCACATGGGCTTCCTATTGTAAGGTGAAGGTACTTAGAAATTACAAGCACATGTGGAGAGTAATGAAGGTACATGCCATAAAAACCATTCTGAAGACAAGTGGAAAAAATTACATCAGAAAGTCAGCACGTGCCTATATCCAGGAACAATCCTTTGTGTTTGCTGGTAGATTTCTACTTGGTCTTCAAATAAAATTGCTTGTAAGCTTTACAGTACTTTAGAAGATTTTCTTTGTGATACAGGTACTTTGATATGGCTAGTGCAAGGTCTAACTATTCTTGTAGGTTGTACTACCTCTTTTTGTATCCCCCTAAACTCAATTTACATCACATGGGATAAAGAAATACTAACTTATTATTTTTCATTATTTCTTTGCTAGAGGAGGCCATTATTTTGAAGATTATTTCTAAAACTGTGCCAGTCTATGTTGAATTTTAATGTTATTGTAGGTAGCTTGAATCCAGCTTTCCTGGATGCATAGAGAGGGAATTACAGACTCATAAACCGCTGATAGGATGATTTTGTATATATGCCAGAGTGTCTGGAGTAATGCATACAGCAGTACAACAGTGGGTCATATTCTCCCATTATTTGCACACTAGCACAAAATCAGAAGTTATTGCACGAATGTATGTAAAGGTATGTCACTGAAGATCTTCTCCTTAGAACAAGCAACAAATGAATTGCATCTGTTTTGGTGGTTTTGCACCTCCTCAGCAACAGAATATGCTGGACCCAGCCAGCCAGAGCAGGAATCTGAAGTGAAACTGGTGAAACAGTTCTCCTGCATCCTATCCTACTATTTTCTCACAGTCATACCACTGTCCAAAGAGGAGTTCTGCAGAGAAAATACAGAATGATACTGAGTTGCAACAGTCCTTGGATGGCACAATACTCACAGAAAAACAGAGGGTAAAGATTTGCTTTACATTTTAATGGTGAGTAATTTTAGCAGGTTTCTTTGTCTTTTAGAAGCAGAAGAAATGACCTATTTAAAGTATGGAGTCCGACTCTGGAAATCATGTGACTGTCAGGCTGAGGCTAGGAAGTGTCTTTTACTTTGTAATTTCTTAAGTCTTTTAAGCTGGGGGGTGGGTCATGCTTAATGTCACTTAATTCCTTTTTATCTAAGTTTTTGTTTATGGACTATAATTCATAGTGTCTACAGAACTGTGTAATTAGTCAGAGACTCAGTAAAGAGCCTTTTGAAAAAATGGTCCTTAGCCTTTCACTTTCATGAACACTAAAATTCAATCAAAAACTATTTTTAAAGTGAGTAAAAGCTACAGTGGCAAATCTATTAAAATGTGTTTAATCATTAACTTCTTTGATTTAACATCTGTCTAAAACATAACATCAAAAACTGAATAATTTATCATGTAATTGCATAAAAGCTCAAGTAATGTAAGGCATTAATTAAAAATTTATATGAAATTCAGAAGAAGAAAGTTGAGGAGGAACTACTTGATTACCCACTCAGTAGGATGGCTATAGCTACTTTGAAACAGTAATCTACTGTATTACAAATCACAAATGCCTAACTGTGAAAAACACTGTAAACCCCTTAGGTTTATCTGATGATTTTCAGAAAATGCATTAGCTATAGATTACTTCAGATTCTATAGTTAGATGTATAGATATGCCAGTTCCCCAAGGAATTATTTTTCTTTCACTTTTATAACCTATTAGCCTCAGTGCTCTGTAAACATGGCAAGAGAATAAGGCTTTCAGAACTTTCTGCACCTTGTTTCATAAATGTACAGACTTCAGGAGCAGGTTTCAGGTTTTCTTCTCAGGCTCATATTCAGTCAGCCATAGAAGAATAGCATAGCGATAAAATTAACTCTAATGTTAAATACATTATGGGGAGGAACAATAAACAGTTTATTAACCACATTATCTCTCCAAATAATCAACTAATTTGTACAACTTATGCAAACCAGAGAAGTTTTAAGTTCAGGTTTCTTCTTTCATAGTCAGCTAATAGCATTTGAAAGTAGTTAGTTATTTAAAACTGACATTTGTGCCAAACTGCCTTTAGAACTAGAAAAATTGGCTCAGAAAGCAAAGTATCCAGATGGATACAAACATAAGCACAGATTTTAATTTAAACAGGTTTGTCTGTCACAAAAAAAAATGGGCCTGCTCTGCAAAGTTCTCTCTTTAACACTCCCACCAAAGCCTATTCTCATGAATCATTCACTGAGATCTACCTATGTAAATGAGTACTTATGAAACCAAGCGCTAAGTTTTGCCTGGTTTTAAATAAATGTAAAGTACAAATCACCATAGTTTGGGGTACTTTCTAAAAGAATATTTAGAAAATTATTATCTTCCTTCTTATACAGAGCTTAGTTATTATTTACGCTATCATTGATAAATTTCCTGAAACCCAGAATTACCTGAAAAAAATAATAGAATTAAGATTTTTTCTCTTCTCTTTTTCTCTCTCTCTTTTTTTTTTTTTTTTTTTTTAATGGATTCTTTCTTCTGTTTCTGCTGACTGCTGCTTGAGTCTTTTCCTGCCTGCTGAGAGGATGGGATATATTTCATCTCCTTTAAGTGTGAGCTATTGTCAATCCATCCCCTTGTAAGAATGAGATTAGTGTTTCCAGTGTTCTCAGTTTGACATTGCTAGAGAAAAAAATGATCAGAATTATCACAAACAAAAAGTAAAAGAGAAGATACGTTTAAGAAAAATAATATGGAATTGACATGATAGTAACAATCAGGAACATTAATGACACTTTTAGGTTTGGATAGCTCACAAAAGACTTGAAAAGATCAATTGCAGAGTGTTTTGAAAATACGCTTGGAAATATGTACATTTGTAACATCAAAATAGTTTAAAAAACAGAGAGTGCCCAAACTTCAGATAAGTGACCACAGTTTAGAAAATACCTGGGTAAAACTTTAAAAAAGCTGTGAGCTGTCTCTTAGTTGCAGGTTTAGAAGAACCCATCTTTTTCCTCCAAGTGGAATTTTTTGCAAGATCCAAACTCAGATTTTGCCTTACAAATAGAAAGTACCTAAGATGCCCAGAAACCTACTCAGCCACCTTTACCTTTATGTTTTGCTCTCTTGGTTTATTGTTTGTTTTTCCTTTTACCTTTAAAAACGTACTACATTTTTGTAAAAAACAGATGTGGTGCTTCTGTGAGCTGTATGAATCTCAGTTATGAAGGCTTAGAGTGCTCTTTATCATCCTAATTACTAATATTTCCCTACAAAGATGGTACAGTGACTCATCTGAAGGCAGCATGAAGTTATTTTACCTTTCATTCAATGTTTAAGCTCTCAAAGAGAAAAAATGAAACGGAAAAAGCATACCTATTTTGACAAGTATGTAAACAAGAAATGCAATTAATAAAACAGTTCTAATATACATATATTTATGTGTGGCTGTGCACTCAAGTGCACAACCACAGCCCTGTACATGTACGTAGACATATTCATAACCAGGTTATAAATATATGTATTAAAGTAACATTTCCATTTTGTAAGGAAAAGGCTTTATGACTTGAAATTAAATTACTTTTTGTTATAAATTGTAATGACAAAAAAAAAACCAAAAAACCCAAACACAACAATTTCCTACTAAAACAGATCTGGGAGGTTTATGTATGGGGAGAGAGAAGGTGGAAGATGGGAAGAAAATGTTTTGGTTGTCTTTCTTAGTGGTTGTGCCCATACAGTACAGGGATGAGTACAAGCAACCAAAAGGATAGATTTCTTTTTTTGTGGCAATGCCAACTAAACATACATGAAACTACAGCCTGACTCTGAGATGATTTTAAAACTACATTTTCTTATTCGGAAGAGATTGTTTGAACTTGGGGCTTTACAGGGCACTCTAGAATCAGAATTTTCAGTATCCCTTGTTGGCCCTGTTCTACTTCCTAGACTGGAATATTAATTGGAAAAGAGATTAGTTCCTATTGCTCCACTCCTCAGATGAATTTACGAAGCACAAAGATGCCAGACAAAGGCAAAACATTCTCACTGCCATTTTGATTTTGAGACTCAAGAGAATTTGTGTTATGGACTTGTAAAATGCGCAATTCATGTTCTGGTAACAGATTATTCCACCTCAAAGGAAAAAGAAAAAGAAGAAAAAAAGACAGAGACTTTCCCCTCCAGAGGGTCAAATATCTCAAAGACACTGTTTACGGTCAGGCACATGGCTAAGTCTTGGCTATAGGTCTTCTCTTGAGCAGATCGCTTAGTCTTTGATTCAACTGCAACACCTGCAAAAAGATGATGATCCTCCACTGGCAGCAGAGTATGGCAGAGCACTGTACATAGTCCCAGTGTGTGATGTCTATCCATGGTCCTGAGATTTCATGTTGTGTGATAGAAATTTCAGGACACAAATAATTTCTTCTGGAAAAAAAGAGACAAGTAGGACAGGCAGTGATAAAAGGGACAGTCATAAACTCAGTAAAAATAATCATTTAAATCATAACAAAAACCTATCAGAACATTAGTTTGGGGGTTTCGAGAGGAGAGAAGTTAGATATTGCCTAAATCAAATGCACAGTTAGCTATTTCCTCTTATTATCACTAAGTAGTTTGCTGGATTGCCTTCCTGTTTCATGTTGTATTCATCCAAAATAAATAAATAAAAAAAAAAGTTCACGCAACTGTATCTTTAAATTAAAGCTAAAAGCAAAACCAACCTTGTTCCACTCTGTCACGCTTATGGAAAAGCGACTTCATTCTTTCTGTGAATCTTTCCTGCTTACCTTTTGTCTTCTACAAGCCAGTAAACATAGCTCTTCACCCCACCTCCCTTCAGGTACAATAACAGCAGCAGCAGTAACAACAACAACAAAACAAAAAAAGGAGAGAAAGAGAGAAACATATGACAGAAAGGTTTTTCCCTTTCCTTAACATAAAGAAGTAAACATTTTAATGGAAGCATTTATTTTGTTTCAACAACAAATTGGAAAGAAATGAATTCTTTTCTCAGAAACATTTGTCCTGAAAACAGCTTATCCCTCTGTAGTCTACTTTGCAAAGGAAAAAGTTTTATCAGAAACTAGCTTTAATTTAAACCTCTTTCCTTCCTTTATTTACAATTCCTTTCTCTACAAATATGCCAGCAACTATTGTAAAGGTAACAAGCACTTTAAGACCTTTTGACTAAAGCATAACATGGCCTTGGATGTTCTGTTTCAGACCACTTGTTGTTGCTTAGCAGCTAGATAGAAAGATATGCACGCCTCCCTCTTTCACCCACAATCCTTTCCTCCAGTGTTGCTTAGTTTACCTCTTCCAACATTAAAGACCCGAAGTTATAGGATTTGACCTGTAATTCAAATGGGCCATTAAATACCACCTCATAACTCTACATTTAGCTTAACATCACTGCAGGGGTGTGTGGTGGCTTGAACTTGGTCAGCTGCCAGACACCCACCCAGTTGCTCTCGTCAACAGGAGAGGGGGAGATAATAAGATTAAAAGGCCCATGGGTCAAGATAAAGACAGAGAGATCACTTACCAATAACAGTCACAGGCAAAACAGACTTGATTTGGGGAAAATTATTTTAATTCCTTGCCAATCAAAATAGGTTTGGATAGTGAGAAACAAAAATTAAAACAACACTTACCCTCCCACCCCCCTTCTTCCCAGGCTCAACATCATTCCTTCATTCCCAACTCCTCTACCTCCTCCCCACAAAGCAGCACAAACTAAACCAAACTAAACATGCGAATACTTGTGGTTTGTTTCTTTAAAAATATTTTCCAATATGAAATACTGTCTTAATGAGAACAATGTCTTCTGGTGTATTTAAAGTCAACTGGTGCTAGTGTTTGTTTTATGGCTGTGATGACTCCTGAGCTGACCAGAGGCTCCGAGGTAAACCTGCTTTTCCTTTACCCATTTGAGAATCTCAAAACACCAACGGACTTTTGAGTTCTGAGGACTGGCTTTTTTATTAGAACAGAAACTACAACCAGGAAGTTTTCAAAATTGGAAAAAGAATCCTCAGAATGAGACAAGATATAAGTAGAAATACAATAAGCAACCTTTTTCTCACACTACATCTTTTCAGAATGGATCCTGTTTTTCAAAGTTTAACTCAGTCAGCAGCTGAGTGAACCTCAATGGTTCCAGCAAACTCTTCATCCTCAGGTATTCTCAGGCACCCCAGAAAGGACTTCTTTCTGTTGCCTTTGAAGTCTGAAACTGTGCCTACTTTTTGGTCTTCTCAGCAGGCTTTCTAGTTTTCCATTTTTCTACATCCCCCCCAAATTACAGAAGTATTTCCCTCCAAATATGTCTAGTTCAGCTGCAAGGAAAGGCAGTTTCCCCTCCCTCCAAAGGCTTCCACCAGAGCTCATGTACAGTATCCAGGACAACGCAAACAGCCAGATGTGCTCCCTTGCTGCCTTGCAGTGCAAACAGTGATTGTGAATAAATGCACTGAACAATCTCAACACAGATCCATAAAATCACTTGTTCCAACAAAGACATTCAAATAATACAAGCAGTTGAACATATTAAGCTGTTTATCCATTCTCTTAAATAAACAACGGTTTAAATGTAATCAAAACTCTAATCTGGCAAACAGATTGAGTCCATTCTCACAGTTTGGTTAAGAAAAGTGCAATCTAAATGTCACACAAGGAACCATCAGTGACAACAGTGGAAACGTCTTCTTCTGGCATGCTGGGATTTTCAAAGCACATTTCAAAACCAGGGATATATTTATTAATTTCAGCTCCTTCAAGTTCCATTTTCAGGCAACTGGACAGGATCAATAAATCACACAGTAAAATTAATCCAGAAACTGCTATTTTAAATGCAACAACCTTAATGAAACTAAAACATTTTAGTCTTGGACATAAAACTGTGCAACTATGTGTGTCGGGCACATTGGATATAGTTGAAGTGACGCCTATTTCTCAGACATCTGTAACGGCAAAAGACTGATTATGTGAAATATGCCCAGATGATCCTAGAAGGCAACCCATGCTGCAGAGGAAGAAATAAAAAATTATTACTTTGAGAAAGATTCACCAGCCAAGCATTGAAGTAAGGAACATTATATGATATAATTCTGTCCCCTCTCCTGTAGTCAATTCGTGAAATTTTAGGATGTTTAAATTAAATGCAGCAAAATCCATCTGGTCAATTGCAAATCAAGAAGACACATCTGTCCTAGCATCTGTGGCTGATCACAGGAAAATCTTAATCATGAACCACTGTCAGAACAAAAGTGTTATATAATCACCTTGCCTGTATTTTTTCATAGCAGTTGTCTAACTTCAACCTTTGTGTATTGCTATACCGTTGTCTGAAAAAAATCAAAAGTCCCAACTATGTAGATATGAGAATATAAGCACAGAGACAAAGCACGCTTCAGTCTTCTTTACAGTAAGCTTCATGTATTTATCCCTTCACAATATACTCTCAAATCTTTTTTGTTGTCCATGTTAAACGTTTCTCCAGGATTTTCTTCGAACAGCCACAGAACCGGACACACTCCATCCTACCAATGCTGTGTAGAAACACAAGGTTACTTTTTTTTCTTTTGCTACGAAGTTTCTTTTGGCTATGTCAGCCTTCTTTGGTGAAAAGACTGTGGTGAAGGAAAGAACTACAAAAAGTTAATGAAGTCTAAAAGTAAACTTTTTATGCCTGACACTCATATAGGCTACACATTCTCATTTCTTGCTAATCTCTATGGCAACCTTTTGCAGATTCAGTAGTCACAGAGGAAGGACTGGTAGAGTACTTAAAACCGAACCCAAATCCACACCCAAAACCCTAAAGCCAAAGTGTATTTCACCTGAATGCATTTCCTGTGTTGAGAATAAGCACAGGATTTTGATGGAAGAAATTAAACCCAGAGAGCTCAGTTTTGTCCTCAGGTTTTCCATACATACTTTGCATTCTGCTTCTCATCCCATTGTAGAAGCCCTACTTTTCACACTTTCTCATATCTTCTTGAGATAACTTAATCTGTAAAATAATCAGTGGATAATTTTAGGACCTCAGTGACACTATTCACAAGCTGAAAATTAGATAGGTACTTACATTCCTTGTTGAATTAGAGCTAAGATCTCTACAGGTAGAATTTTTGCATTCCAGTTCACTGAAGCAGCAAGATAAGAGTTCTAGTGCTCATAGTAGAGACATTATGCTTTTATTCAGGTGGCAAGTAAAAGCTTTATCTAGTATGTTCATCAGTCCAATGCCAACTCTCAGAGCAGCTCAGCCAGTGTTCAGAGAAACCAGGGAAAACTTTAAATCATAAAGCAATTAGATATCTGCACCATGAAATGGATATGATCAAATAACTACAAGGAGAAAACAAGCAAGATTTACAGGCACACACTTGTAAATTCCTTCATTTAAAAAGAACTTCATTTAAAAAGTACTATAGAATTCTTTAACTAGAAGTTAATATGCACCAAAATGAAAGGTCTAAAACAGAATTAAACAAAATTAAAATAAAACAAAATTAGTAGCTCTCATTTGTTTTAGAATGAGAATGTTAAAGGAAGAAAAATACTCAGAAACATAACACTTTTTTTTGTTTTAATACTACTCTGTCATTGCATTATGTCAAAACCATATTCAAATTTAAACAAAGTGAAAAATTTGGTATTTATATCACACTTTTATATTTCATTTATTTCTAAGCAATAATGATTTTACATTGTGAAAATTGTGTTCCTTATAACTGGTTGATACGCAGGACTGACATTTTATTTTGAGCCAAATAGAATTAGGTCAGATGTCTCAAAGTTTACCATGAAAAGTCAATTCTGAGTGGAAAGAGGTAAGGGAGTAATTTATTTTTATGTTCTTGGGATTCTTGTGGACCTCAGAACCTAAAATTGTGACAGGCTGTCTTGTGAAGGCTATGGGGCCCTGGGTTGGATCCAGAAATCAATCTTTAATTAGAACAGTTGCTTATTTGCTGGCTTCATGGCAAGGAATCTGAGTAGCCTTACAAGGTAGCCTTACAAGGTAGGCCATTCAAAACCTAGGTTACTAGGTCTCTTAGCTAAGAGAGAGCTGCTGTCACTAGAATGTGTGAGGGATCTGGGTTGTGATGCCTTTAGATCCTGGCTTCAATGCTCTGAAACATCTTAAAATCCATGATATTTCCTGATAGACTTCAGGTTCAGTCACTGGCACTTAATGACAAAGATCTGTTTAGTTAGAAACTTGTGACTTGTTTTAGCTATCAATAGAGAACCAAATGTGATTTATCTTGACTTATTTTCTTAGGAAGTATTGAAGAAACAAATGGGTTCTTCTAGAATACTTCAGTTGCAACAGAACATTCTTTTCAAACAGCAAACTGTGGAATTTTTTTAGTTAGGCCTACTAGCAGTACCACCAAGAGACCATGTCTGTTAGCTCAGACTGCACGGATTCATCAAACTGAGGATATAATTCCTGCACAAGTTTTACACATGCACACTACCACTGAATTCTGTAGAGTTCTTTCCAATTTACATCAGTGTAAGCAGGATCAGACAGCCATTTCAGGAGCTTTGGAAGATGAGAACAAATGTGTCTGACAGTCATACAAACCAATACATGAGAGGTACCAACAGCTTAATGTTGCCTCAAGCTGTTTAAAGCATCATCCACAAAGCTGTGTAGCTTTGTGAAATGGCCCATTATGGAAGGTGAACCATGAGCGAGAGTACAATCTGCCTCATATGAAAGGCTAAAAAAAAGTAGTCTCTCTCAACTGATTTCACTGAGACAGTGAAATTAGAGACAGTGTAGAAAATTACTGCCATGAAAGAATCAATTGATCTGATTTATGTTGGACCTATTTTCCTTGTATAAATAACCCAAACCTGGAGCAAATAAAGAATTAATCAGCAGATTTATTAAGCCAGCATACCGGCCAGCAGTCCAAAATTTCCACTGAACATTTCAGACAGTTCTGTAGCTCAACTAGCCTCAGAGAGGAATCTCTTTTTGGCCACTTACAGAGCCAACCAGCATCTAAAATCAGGAACCAGTTAAAACACTGTTCTAAAATAAAACTGGATGCATAATGCAAATTTTCCAAGGGCTTGTCAATATTGACTTTTTAAGTTAAACTGCTAAAGTCAACACTTGCATAACTTTGAGTAATAGTTTGCCCCAGTTAATTAGCCAACTGCCCTCCTCTCTCTCCCCCCAAAAGTCCATGCAAGCCTCTCATGGGATTTGAGCTGGTACCTCTGAACAATCTTTTACTGCACCCTGTTTGGAGGCCTGTTACCATGTTCAGAGCTAGTCTACATATCTTTGCACTAAAGCCTGTATGCATATTCTATAGATTACCTTTAAAAAATGTATTCTGTGTACAACCTACCTTTACCATCCTAATTGGTCCTAACACCTACTAATTGTTTATGAGAAATTAAATCCTCCTTTTCTTCTTCCCTCTCGTTTTTCTCCCCATCAGTATAAAAGTTTCCTGTAGCTATCTCTAAAGTGGTTTAAGGTTTAACCCCCATCTGACCCGAAGAGTTAAGAGTGTGTATACTATATAGAGAGTGGATTTTTAATCCTGCATCTATTTCTGTTCCTGTTAGATTTTGGCAAGTGACATTCTATCATTATTACTGAAAAAGACACCTACAGATATTTGGAAAAAAATAATGAAACTATTTTCATTGTAAAAGTGCAGTTTTATAAAAACTAAAAATGAAAAAAAAATCCATCAAATTTCAAGTAAATGAATGAGGCTCTTTTTCCAAACCTTTCTGTGATGCTTTTCTAAACATTGCATTCCAAAATGAAATGTATTCAGAATGTGCCTTTGTGGGAAGTTCCAAGTGTGTTCAGTTTCTGTACAGATCTGAAAAAGTCAACTTTCTAAATCTCTTAAAAATAGAATCATCATCTGCTGGTTGCTTTTATCTTAACTGCTGAACTCTCTGCTGTTCCCTTATTATGGAAGCACAATAGTTTCTTTGGTACTTGACCTCCCAACTGCCATTTCCCTTCTTTTCTCCTTCCCCTTTCTCTGCTCTGCACTTTGTCTCAGTCTCTTAAGACCTCCCCCTTAATTTCCGCACTCTCTCTGGCATTAAAAATAACCACCGAAGCTCACTGTGCCAGTCTCTTTCTTATTGCTTCTGCTCTTTCCTCATTTCTTTTCTATGTAGTTACTTTACTATCTTTACTGATTTTTCTTTTTTTCATTCATTGCCACTTAGGTGTGAGTTCATTTCATTCCACCTCATTAGGCTTCCAAAAGGTCAACATAAAATATTGGAATGGGTACACATATCTGCTTTTGGTAATTCTAATGAGCCTGTCACCATGGTATTTAGATACAGATTGGTGTACAGTATTACATTAAGCAATGGATATTCTTCCCCTTAAATGATTCTCAAAAGATTAACTAATCTCCACTTGGGAAAAGCCTCGATTACTTCTTACACTTTATTCACATGAAAGACAGCTAATCTAGCTTTAAATTCTCTATAAAACATGCTCTATATTCAAAACAAAGTAAACTGTCAAAGAGGTTTTAAAGCAACAGTGTAAGATTGAGAGTTTCACATTAATGAAGATTTAGTCTTTTAGTTTTTAGGGGAGAAGGGAAAAAGTTAAATTGGAAACCACTACAGCTTTCTATCAGGAAAAGACAAGGAAATTGCTGCAATTAAAATCTCTTTTTTTTTTTTTTTTTTTTTTTTTAGTAAACCCACCTCTTTTGTCTATTCCAATGTGATGGAAAATCCTAAAAACTATGAAGCAATTAGCAAGGTAATATAACTGACATCAGCATAAGCTGGTTAATACACTGAGAAATAACACATTTACATCAGGAGGTGAAAGACTCAAGGTTTCTGAAACACAGATGAAACAAAGAATGTTAAAAATGCTTTTAAATTATTCCAGTTCAATGGTATGAGATGTTTTAAATATATGAACAGGCAGAATAACCCAACTCAGTTGCAGAATAAATAATGACCATAAACCAGCTCCTAATGTGTAGGTGAAAGTATGTCGTAAGAGCTAATCCACACTTAATAACAATTAACAACAATTAATTAAAGGTATACATGACTGGATTTAGGAGTCTAATTATCCAGTTACCTGATTTGATGAAACATCTGGGTAATTAGGTAGGTAACTGTCCCATTTTCCATTATGATTAATTATGGGTGTAAAAACGTTATTAAATGCTAATTTAGTTTATCTCATCAGAATGTAGGTTATGTCCCTCATATAACTGTACTTATGTTGTTATAGTTCATTCACTTTGTTTATAATGTGGATAAATTATTCAATTCAACAGTATTTGAAAAATGAATCAAATGGTGATTAAAGTATTTGAAATGCTAATTACAGTGGCGAGTCTGCCCTCTGTCTTCCACAAACTTATGCACAACTTAACGAGCCATTCATTTCCTTTGATTTCAATAGGGTCATCATGGTAGAAAAGGTAGAGTTGTAAATATTTACAGAACTGAGATCTAGATATGGAAGCCAAGTAAAATTTGCATTCTGACAGGAAAGAGAAATGCAGAGAAGAAATCTGCTAGCAAGGAATTACAAGACTAAGAAGCTAATCTACATTCACTGTTTCATAAAGTGTTGGGATTCAGCCTCCAAAATAAGATACTTTTGCTATGTTGAGGCTTATGTCATCAAAAGCAGTGTTCACTTGTGAAAATATCTGAAAAATATTTTTAAAAAGTACTTAGAAAAAAATTACAGAAAATTATTTAATGATCCATTCACCAACTATCATATAGATAGAAGTATTTAATGCTGCCATATTTCTTTGCTTGTCTTGCGTAAGGGAGTAAAATTACACCTCCAGAAAAGAAGAGCTCAGAGTAGAGGAAATTAAAAAAACCTACAAATTAAGTTGAGTTCTTCACAAAAAAAAACCTACCTACTTGTTAAAATAGCATCTACTTTAAATATGTCATGAAAGCCACGAATTCTTTTCAAAACACAAACTTGCCTATAAATGTTTTATATGAATATATCTCAGCCTACTAGTGACTTGCAGTACTTATGCTAAAAGGTATTTGAATACCTTTGTATCCTGAAGATTACATGTGTTTAAAGAATTTTGGTTGCATATATCTACTTTGTGGAAGAAGACTTTCAGAATATATTCCTCACTGATCCTTCAAAGGTGCTTGTGTCCCACAGTCTTGTCTTGTCTTTTCTTGCCTTTTCTTAACCATTTCTCTTCATACTTACTGGTCACATTTTATCTTTTTTTGAGTAGACTGAACTAAAGTTTCTATTTGCCAACTCAAAAATTGTATCTGCACAGTCACCCCTTCAGTAAACCTGCCCAATAATTAAATGTGGGATCACTAGAGTGTAAAGTGAAAGGTAACAAATGAGGACTGCGACCATATATTCACTAAATATTTGGAAAAAAAAAATGCAAATTGTTTTTTTCTGCCTTCACTACATAGTTATGACACTAACAATCTCCTCTTGCTCTGCAACTTCCCTGGCTAATTCTGTTTGTTAAGCATGGTTTTTTTTGATGGTCCAGCTCTGGAGAGTTGGGAACCCAGGAACGCCTACCTCTGTATTGTCTTCGGATCTACCCAGAAGCTCAGTTGACTTCCACTAAAACAGGGTTCTTAGTTCCCTGTAAAGAAAGAGAATTCCACTGGTAAGACATTGGTTGATGTGGTTTGCCATAGGAAACAGAAAACGCTTCATGTGAAGCTCATCTAGATCAGATTTGGATTAACAAATCTGGACTACTAGAGTTTTTTGTTGAATATGGAAATAGCTCCATTTTAAGGTAACCTCTACTTTGTTGCTTGAAAAAATGACCTGCGGTGAAAGAGAGTTTCACGTGATGTCGCTGGCCTGTGGAAACAGGCTAAGACCTCTGAATCCGTGACAGACTTTTATCCTCTGTGCCTCTGTTAGAAGAAGTAGTAACTCATCATTATGCATTAGGTAACTCATTATTGACCTGTTACCTGTGGAATAGTTAAATCATTGGGTAATCATTCCTTTTTGGTAGATGGTTGTGCAAATTTCAATGAAAGGAACACACAGAGATATACATACTTCCATGAGAAGTTAACCCTTGAACAGTATCAATAGATGTTAGTCAGATCAATTCCCAGTAGCAAATTACAAGCAGCATGAAACTCAAGTTATAGTAGCTGATAACTCATTGTCAGACTGTGTTGGTTTGTTTTTTTTTTTTTTAATGACTGATAACCCAAATAGATACAGCATGTGTGTATAAGACCGGGCTCTAGAAACTCCTAATTCCAATGAAAGCTTAGATACTGTCCAGATAAGATTTCCTGAAGTGGCAAAGGTGGGAAAATAAAGGGATTGTAAACTTTTTTATTTTTGTGATGATGAATGATAATTTATGATAATTAAGATTTGAAGTTTGTGTTCATTTGTTTCCTAGATTGTTTTATTCTCTTCTTGTTTTCAAAGCTAAGAACTAAAATCCTCATCTAGCTTAAAAGATGCTTTAATGACCAGAAAGCTCATGAAATACTTTAAGAAAAGTTAGAAAACTTTATTTGAAGTCTACTGATGATAGGGCTGTTTTCGCTATGCTTTTTTTTCTCCTTATACCTGAGAGCTGACAGAAGTGAGTTGCTTATTAGTTAGGCTTAAAACTTCTTGGATGTAAATATTTACATAAACCCCATAATTAATGTTTTGATGGAACTGTCTCTTAAAAAATTCATCATCTCTTCCACCTTCAATAAGGTGTGTATATTTTCTGAGATACCTAGTAGGGGTGATATACACAAGGTTAACTCCAGCCTATTGAATTTAATCTCACTGGGTTCTATGTCATCACTAGTAAAGGCTTCTTCAGACTATGACTGTGAGTGTAAGGTAAGTTAAAACCCACAAATCACTCTCTTTGCTTTCACTATACGTGGACCAGGTTGGAAGTGGATGGAACAAGATAGCTCATATGAATAGCTCTTAAATTTCAGGCATTCAAAAGGGTATTGCTGGTCTTCCTTACTTTAGATATTGAAATTATTTGCAAGATGAGAGAGTTCTCTGGGATACTTCTATGTTTTAAATAGTTAAAATGATTCAGTAATACAAATGGCTTATTAAACTGTGCCCTCAGCTTTCAAAAAATATTATCTGATCAGGGCTTTATCTTTTTTTTTCCCAAGTGAAATTTTAATGCAGCAGTGTTCTAAAAATTTGTATGAAATTGTGGGTGCATAAAAGTTAATGAGAGGTTTGACACTGAATTCCCAGTGGATCGCGAATTTGTTCTAAAGGACCCGTATTAGTTAATACATACTTTCTGTGAACTGCATGTGCAGTTTTGTGATGGATTGACCATGGGTGGCTGCCAAACATCCACCCAGGCACTCTCTCGTCCTCTCCTCAAGAGGACAGTGGGAGAAAAGAGGATGGAAAAACTCATGGGTCAAGATAAAGACAGGAAATCCCTTATCAATAACCATCACAGGCAAACCAGACTTGAGGAAAGTTAATTCAATGCATTGCTAATTAAAGAAATTATAACAACTTCTCTCCTACCTCCCCCCCACCCCCCCTTTTTTTTTTTTTTCAGGCTCAACTTCACTCCCTCATCCCTGACTCTACCTCCTCTCCCTCCAGCAGTGCAGGGGGACGGGGCCTTCCCCCGGGCTGCAGGGAAACCCCTGCCCCAGCGGGGTCCCTCCCGGGGCCGCAGGGGCACCTCTGCCGGGGCGCCCGGGCCCCCCCTGCCCTCCTCCCGCTCTCCCCTCGGGGCTCGCAGGGCTGTTTCTCCCAGGGTTTCCCTCAGCCCCGGCTGCCGGGCAGCTGCACTTTTGCCCTTCCTCCCCCAGGCTTTCCCCGAGGCGCCCGCCCGGGGCTGAGGGGCTCGGCCCTGCCCTGCGCTGGGGCCCTGGGAGCCGCCCGGAACCGCCTGGAACCGGCTGGGGCCGCCTGGAACTGCCCGGAACCGGCTGGGGCCGGCGCGGGGCAGCCCCGGCCGCTCCTCGCAGGGGTCGCCCGGCAGCGCCCACCCCCCGCCCCGCTGCTGCTGCCGGCACCTGGGCACCTGCAGCCAGTTAAGGTTCAGACACAGTTCTATATTGTATTTTTTCCACTGCAAGCTTTGTTTAGTCTTTACAAGCTATTTCATAGAAGTGGTAGGCACTTTCAAACTACAGGGCAAGCCTAGGCCCCTAGAAACATTTTGTTCATGGTAATTTGTGCCTTAAATCTCCGGGGCCATATATTTTAAACCTGGATCCTATTTGACTGCAGTGTGGTTGCAGGCTCACAAAAAAGAAGTAAAGATTTATAGACCGGCCAGATTAAATACAACATCCCAGAAGATACTCTATACTATATTTTTAAACAATCAATGCATAAATACCTAGAGAATAAAAAGAGAGGAGAGAAAAAGAAAATCCTAATTCCTTCCTTTGTCGAGACAGCTTGCCTGCTGGCTGGTAGGGAGGCAGTAAACAGGACTGGGTATACTTGAGCTGAAAAGGCTTTAGCCATTCTCCTGTTAAAGTGCTATCATACAAACAGGGAAACACAGGGCGTGTTTTTGTTAAACTGCAGTTCTCAATCTCCAGAAGAATCACAAGCAGTTGTAAAATTATTATTAATGTTAATTAAATTATTAAAAATAAAATGAAATTATTTGCAAAAAAGTAAAAGGTAAACCAAAACCAAAATAACAAAATATGAGTTATGCTGACTCCTTCTTGGCAGTAGTTTAGTTTTTCAGTGTGCCAACAGCCAATTCTTGCTGTCTCTTTTTGCTCCTCAGCTCTGGGAGACCTGAACTCCTGCCAAAGATTAAAGCGAGTTAGATTTTCCCCATTCCGAGATGCTATGGGGAAGACCATCAGGCAATAGATAGCCATAAAAGGGGGTTTCACCTGTAAGAAGTCTGGGAAACAGTGATATACAAGAAATCACAGCTGACTGAAAAACTCAGGGTATAATGGTATGTGGTTCCTTAGGAGAACTGAAGGGCCTGGGAGTTGATGGCGGTCCCTGGCGTCTCTCCTTAGCCTGGCTGTAATCAGTTCATTAACGTCTATTCATTAACGTCTAACGTTCATTAACGGTAATGGAAAACACACTGACTTCACTGGAAACACCAGTGTGGGAAGTGCTGTGCGTATTGCGGAGGACTGTATGGGAATTCATAGCAGATTTCTTCATTTACACCATGATGAAAGGTGCAAAGATGCTGAACTAAGAAAAATGAATCCACTGCATAAATGCAAGGTGGCAATCTAAGCAGCACAGCAGCAGATTTGGGGGTTGAATTGAATCACAAACTGAATATAAGGCAATAGTAATGCTGTATAAAAAAAAAGACAAAATTCACCCAATATGCATTAATGTATGAGTTATATGTGAGAAACCAGGTTATTTGTTTTACTCTACTGATCAAGGAGTTATACCATCTCATTTCAGGTTCTGTATGCTGTTGAAGAACCAGGCTTTCAGAAAGCTAAAACAAGTGAGAATTGTAGGCATCTTAGAAAACAGTATATATTAAGAAAGTTTAGTCCCTGAATTTACTCAGTTTAGGATCAGAGGTTAGCAGTCTTTTTTTAAAAAAAGCACAAGGAAGTCAGAGGGGCAGATATGATGGGAGTCTGGTGACTTTTCTTCTTTCAACTGGGAATGCAGTGAGGGGAAATATTTTCTTGCAAAAATCTAGATTTGATACTGGAAAAATGTTTCTATTCTAAGAATAACAGAATACTAGGAAAAGCTACCTAGCACCTGGTTTTGACATCTCCTTCAGAGTAATATTTCAATGAGACATTAAAAAAATTTCTCATAAACACCTGCTTATACTCTGTCCCGTCTTCGCTCAGGTGTTCTGGACTAGAAGTTTTCTTGAACTCTGTTCCACATCCGCAATGCTATGCAGGAGGGTGCAGATCTTAATGGACAAAGATGAATGTGACTTGAAGAAAATTTTTTGAAATTGTCTGAGCAGGGAGGGAAATCAATTAAAATAAAGACCCCCTCAAAAAAACCCAAAACAAAACAAAACAAAACAACCTAAACAGGAAAACCTGGTATGAATATGTAGGTTATGTCTTTGTTAAGTTCAACCTATAGAAAAACAAATTAAATCCCCCAAATCCTTAAATCCATCCTAAAATTTTTGACTGTTGTTTCAGAAGTTAAGTACTGGAGAGTAGCTGCTTATCCAGGATTTAACGAAGCATTACTGTAACTTCAGTGTAGATAAATGATTCTTTTTCCCCGTTAGATTTGTCAATATAATTTGAAAGAAATATCAGACAGCCTTTTTCTTGATAGCTCTTCAATCTAATCACTGTCCATGAGGCCACTTGTGTTCAATGGTCTTATTATACCTTTTATCTTACTGTTATTATTGTATCTTGTTACCTCTAAAGACTTCATGAGGCTTAAGTTACTGCTGAACAAATACTTAAATCCTGCTATGTCATAGGCCAATTAAATATGATTAAATTAAAAGCTCCTTTCTGGTATAACAATAGGAATTCATTAGTGCAATAAGTACTCTTCTTGCACTATGTGAACTAAGTTCCAGTCCAAAAGTCAGACATTTCTTTGAAAGAAAGATCTGTAATGATCCCACAAAAATGTCTAAACCAGCGTTGTCTTTGCTTCATGTGGAACAGTTATTTTGCTTGAATGGAGCACTGGTTATCTTATCATTTAAGGTATGCCCGCATACCATCATTAGTTAGCTATGAAACCAAATGATAGAAGAGGAATTATGAGATTATGTTGCCCAGAGATGATGAGAGACATCAGCAGTAGGGCAACGATGATGTGGAGCTAGGAATATGCAGAATACAGAGCTGAATTCACTAGAAAGACCCCTCCATATGCAAAAAGAGAAACAGCATAGGGAGAAAGTCCCTCCATTGACTCTAGTTGAGTTTAGATTATGTCACTGTGAAGACATGGAGAACAGTGAGAAGTAAAAAGCATTTTTCTTTGCTTGTTTTTTTATCATATATGTTTCTACGATTCTTGTAATGACATCAGCTTCAAATAAAATGTTGCAGGGCACTACCAGCAATAATAGAAAGCTCTATGCTATAGTCTCTGTCCTTTGAGTACCATTCACTCAGGCCAAAAATGTTAACTAATTTGAAACCACCTAGTTTATTATTGATTCAGTAGTAGTCTGTGAAAGATATCACTGTAAAAATAAAAAACTCTATTTTAATTTTATTAATATTCCTGTTGCTGTCTCTACTCCTCTGCACCTGTTCTAAGGATTAAAATCTCCCTTCAAAACACAGACATCAGGTTACAAGTAGTAGGATTTTAAAACTTGTATCTGAGTTTATTTTGAAAAAGGTAAACCTGAGGGGTTTCTTTTTTTCTTCTTTTTTTTTGTTTTTCCCTCTTGAGGATCAAGAGGTGAAAGGCTAATGCTCTGAATTCCCTATTCTGGGCCTTCCAGAAGGTAAGTGAGGTTTTTGCTATCAGTTCAGCCTTTCTAGTCTCTGCTTTCTTTTGCTTTCCTTGATGTGTATGTACACTTACCTGCTGCAACTGCACAGCAGCTGCAGGAGGTTGTGGTATTGTGCCAATATGTTTGTGTTCTTCCCCAACAACTGTCTGCTACATTTTCAAAGTATATCGATTGCTCAATATCCATGGATATAATTGCACCTCCTGTGGCCATGCCTACACTAGCCTGGGTACTGACAGCACTGGCATAACAGTGAAGAGAATTCTGGCAGCCGGATTGCTTTCAAGCATCTCCAACATTCTTGAATAGACACTAGCAAGCTCAGGTTGCTGCAGCTTAATTCCCTTCGGCACTTCAAATAGCAAAATGAAGTCTAGATTGATGCTATCTATACATGCATCCATCTCTACTCTGATGTCACATACTGCCCTATCTTAAAATTCATGACAGCAGTGTACACTAGACATTTTTAACTTGATGAGAATTTTGACTTTTAGAAACATGGGGACATTGATTGCTAGAGAAAACCTCTATTTTCTCTCATTACACCCTCATGAGGTGGAGAAATACTTTCGAGGACTTTAAATGTAAACGTTACAGAGGAAGAGGTAGCACGCAGAAGTGCAAGTGGTTTACCAGGGATCATCAGCTGGGAAGTTTTTAGCAGAACAGCATCTCCAGAATCAAAGAAAGCCCTAATCATTAGGTTATCCACATCCTTTTTGTTTGTTTGCTTGTTTCAGTAAATAATTTCTTATCATATAACTATAATATCAGAACCCTGTAGATCTGTGTTTGGTTTTTTTCTCTTGCTACTTTCAATTGTGACATAACATCTATGGATTCCACTCTGGATAAGGAAAAATGTTTGTGAGAAAGAGCTTTGGGAATCATTCTCATATTTTTAGAGCTAAGCAGCAAAAATATTTAATAAAGATTTGCCATATAAACTTGATTGCTTCTTTGATAGAATTATAAAATTAGTGGATGAAAGAAAAACATAATATGATATGCATTTCCAATTAATTAAGGAAAACATTTGATACTGCATTCTATAAAAGCTCTTCTCTCAAAATTAAATTAAATTGGCTTGAATATGAATGTTATCATGTGGAATAACCACTGGTGGAAGATAGAAAACAAAGGGAAATTATGAGCTGCAGAATAGTGACTTAGGAGGAAATGACTGCTGGTTTACTACCAGAGAAGGAGGTCAGGTTATATTCTGTTCCTCCACTAATGACTTAGAAGGGAGAATGAACAGCACATTAATTAATTTGCAGAGGGTACTAACTTGGAAAGAACTATAAAGCCTAAAGTACTATGAGGTGTACTTCTGCACTTTAAAGCAGAAGATGAACTTGAATCCTAAACAAAAGCTGAAAAATATAACCAAACAGATTTTATGTAAAATTTTCCAAAATCCAATTTTTGTGAGGTAAGCTGCAGTTCAGCAAAATTCTTATGCATATTCTAAGCTCTCATTGACTTCAGTAAGTGTTAATCATAAGCTCACGTGTGTGGAATAATGAAGCAGTCAAGCACAGGTTTAAGATGAAGCTTATGCTTAAGTTCTTTGCTGATGCAAATTCTATAAAACACATATGAAACCTAAAAATAAAAGTATAAGAATATCCGAAAGATGTAAATGTGGTCCTACATTAATAAGCTTTCTTTTCTATGGCCTATGTTACTACCTGGAAATAGGATTAAAGAGAATGAGGAAAGAAGGCATAATTTTATTTGCCATGATATGAATCACAAGTAAACCATTCTGTCCTCAGACATTCTCCTGATGCATCTCCCCTCCTCCCCACTTTTCTTAAAATATAACACACTACAAGAAATTAAATAAGTGCCTGAGAAAGTGAATTTGTTAGTGCAAGGGATGAAGTTTAAGAAGAAATCTTACTCTGTTGAAATCAATAGTAAACCTCCCACAAAATCTAATGAGTATTAGAATTTTACCAGGACATGGGGATGGCATGTTCCTATGAAGACCTCCACCTCACACTAGTCTTTGCAACCTCAGAAGCAAGATAGTATAGGAGTTCCATTTTGGTTTGTCATGAAAAAGAAATTGCATGACCTAAAAGAACTTCCTCTTATGGGTTGGAGGTGGGATGGGGAGTCAAGAAGGGGTAAAAATCATTTGAGAGAATATGAGCAATTCTAAGGTATGCTTCCACCTTCAAAAAATCTGCTTGATTTAACAAAACAAACAAACAAACAAAAAGAAGAAAACCAGCAAAAGAAACAGTGGAGAAACCTGCCAAGACTATGCTTGTGGTCATGTCACTTTTTTCTCTACTTCCACCCTGAAGAGTCCCAGCAAGGACTGAATGGTATCACCCTAGAATCAGAATAAAGACAACAAGGGAGCACATTAGAAGTGCAAACAATGCACAAAAGAACAGCTGTGTGCAGCAATGCTTGCCCGCTGTGGATCAGCACATGAAGCTGATGTTCATGTTGTGCTCCCATATGTGGAACAGGATGAACACTATGAATCCCTTCCCTACCTGACACAGCTTACATGCAGCCACAAATCACTTCTTGATTAAAATCAGTTTTGCAGGAGGGATGCCTCTAGATTAATTTTTTATTTGCAGCAAAGCTGGATACAAGGGAGAATACAAACCTGTGAATTAATTATTTTGTGGCTGGAAAGGCAGGAAGGCTTCCAACAAATTAAATTTTCAGAATACTTCCAGCCTGTCACCCAAGTAGGTTGGGGTGCACTTGGAGTCCAATTGAAAAATGGAGGTAGATATTGTCACTGAGTATATAAATCAGCAGGAATGTGAATGTTAGCCAAAAGTGCTGAGCAACTACAGAACTAGACTTGTGTGAGCAACATGCCCAGCCAGCTTCAATTTAACACATGTGATGTCCTTGGGATAGGTATTTAGCATCTGACAATTGACTGCCTCCTCAACCATGGCCAGACCTAATTTATTATTAAAGGCAAATGAAAGGACAGGGATTTTATTGAGAACAGAACAGTCCTTTAACCAATGTTATACTATTTGCAAAAAGAAGATTGCATGGTCAGGATCAGACTTGAAAAATGGTGTGAATGCAATGCTGGGATATTTGCCTTCGATCCCCAGCAGACGATTTGTACTAATGGTGCTAATTAAATCTTAGGGGAACAGTGATGAAACCAAAGAGAGGTTTAGAAAGGATGGAAAGGAAAGGATGAAATTCTTTTAAGAAACTGATTTTTGTGGTGCTTTGGCTACTGAGTGACAACATCTTCCAGGACCAGGAAGGAATTCACTAAAGAAGGGCTCAGTTAGGATCTGGGAGTTTACACATACAAAGTTTATTTTCTTTCTGAGTGTCAATTTAAGGATAATTAAAGGAAGAAAGTATAAATTTGTAGGCAATCTAGTCTGGCTATTTGCTCACATGAATAGAAGTTACTTTTAAAAAAAGTTTGTTATGATGTTATGATCAGGAATAGTGTGGCCAGCAGGAGCAGGGAGGTGATTGTGCCCCTGTACTCAGCACTGGTGAGGTCGCACCTGGAATAGTGTGTCCAGTTTTGGGCCCCTCACTACAAGAAAGACATTGAGGTGCTGGAGCGTGTCCAGAGAAGGGCAACAAGGCTGGTGAAGGGTGTGGAGCACAGGCCTTATGAGGAGCGGCTGAGGGAACTGGGGTTGTTTAGCCTGGAGAAGAGGAGGCTGAGGGCAGACCTTATCGCTCTCTACAACTCCCTGAAAGGAGGTTGTAGTGAGGTGGGTGTTGGTCTCTTCTCCCATGTAGTTAGTGATAGGACAAGAGGAAATGGGCTCAAGTTGCACCAGGGGAGGTTTAGATTGGATATTAGAAAAAATTTCTTCATGGAAAGAGTAGTCAAGCATTGGAACAGGCTGCCCAGAGAGGTGGTGGAGTCCCCATCCCTGGAAGTGTTCAAAAAATGGGTAGATGTGGCACTCTGGGACATGGCTTAGTAGGCATGGTGGTGTTGGGTTGATGATTGGACTGATGATCTTAGAGGTCCTTTCCAACCTTAATGATTCCTAGTTTTTACTTTCATTATAAATAATGCAGCCACCAAGCCAGGAAACATGAAATTGCTACTCTACCCTTAACTGGTTTAGTGGTGGACTTGGTAGTGTTAGGTTAATGGTTGGACTGGATGATCTTAAAGGTCTTTTCCAACCTCAACGATTCTGTGGTTCTATGATTCTATGTCCAAGAGTATGTATCATTAAGGTTTCATTAGTGTAATGGGAAGAGAATTCAGTGTATTATATATGCTTGAATATGCTGGCTTGTCTTTTTTTCAGAATCATGTGGATGAATTGTAGACACTGGTATGTGAATCTGTGAACAAAGTGCTATGCTTTTGGTTCAGTAGTGCATACCCAGCTTTGTCTGCACATTCACTGCAGAATCTCAATAGTGTATTAGTAGGTTCATACAAAGAGACAAGGTATGAAGAACAATACCTATGAGTGATTCATGAGGACTGGTGCTTAGGTCTATATGCAGAAGCAGGCAAAGCTGCATTTCATTGGCAAAAGGAACAAGTAAGACACAAGTAGGATGAATGCATAATTGTACACCTTACTAAGTTTTTGAAGGAGTTTAGTTAATCATTCAGAAACAGATTTAGAGCAGATCTAGGGCATCTTCCCAGCAGGAGGTGACTGAAAGATAGTAGAATACTGGAGCAGAGGATAATGCAGGCAGATACTGACTCTTCATTGCTCACGGAAAACAAAAAAATATGAATCCTCAGTATACCAAAAGTACTGTTAGCTACCAAAAAATATTGGCACTGATGTGTAAGCATTCCCTGTGGTGTAAAATTCTCCCACAAAGGAGCCATTTTATATTTTATCTGATGGTCTGGAATGAACTGTTATGTCATTGGTACCTATAGCAAAAAATGGAAAGGTTGGGGGAAGAAGCAAATGACTGTTTTACTGGTGCTTTCTGGTTGCAAGTATCCAGGACAAGTGGTTTCTGTTGTAGGATGTTCAGTTCCCTGGTAGACTAAAAGAATTTTGGGAGAGGTGTTTGCAAAGGAAGCTACAGCAGGGTGGGTCAAGGTTCCTGATAACAAGTACAGCAGCTGTAAGATGCTACTAGTGGTCAGATATGCACTGTGGCAAAAAAAATGGCTGGTGACCCAGTGACAGCTGGAAATGGTTATGAAAACAGAACAACTTGCTCCATTGTTCCTGGATAGTTCCCAAATGGGACAAAGAAACAATATTCCAGCCTCAGTGAACCTCCACCTTCACATCTCGCCCACCCTACAGTGGTTCTCCGCGTGTAGTAATGGAGTGTAGCATTTCCATACTCCATGCTAAGCACCTTGTGGGTCTTTGCATGATTAACGCCTCAGAAATCTAGGAAGTAATAATGAATAAAGAAATGTCAGTCACAGTTGCAACATTAAGTACACAATGTAACATTGGAGCAAAAATAGCTAATACAATTTGGGGCTAAATTCTCACAGGTGTCTTGCCACAGAGAATATTATTTTCTGCACAGCTGCAGTGTGATTATATTCAGCATGCTGCATTAAATGTGGGGCACCTGGTTACCAGAAAAATATTTAAGAGTTTTCAGAGAAAACAATTAGGGAGGTGGAGGGATCATTTAGGAGGAAAGATTAGAAGAGTTAAATATGCATAGATTGGATGGCTGACAAAAGTCCATTAATATGTGAAGGGTAAGAAAACACCGGAAGGTGGAGATTATTTAGGATGTTAAATGGAATAATAGCATATGATATGTCCCAATCTAAGGTACATTATTCCTAGATAAACCATATTTTACTAGACTAAATAATTCCCCTGACAGTGATGTCTATTAGGCTGTCACAGGACTGGCTTGTGCAGCAAGGTTAGCTTATAAATTGCAGTACTTTTCAGAGATGTGACAATACATTTTTCTTACAGAGCAGAACTTCAACAACAAATACAAACCACAAGGCTTGTCAGGCTCTGCAGCAGCAGCAGCTTTTGCCCTGCCACTTCCTTCTCTTTCACCTTCTTTTGGACATTTTTTTGTTTTTCTCTCTGCTCTTGACAAACTGTTGGCTCCCTTGGTTCTCTGCCTCTCCAGCTGGCAAACCTGGAGCAATTATGCTCTGTCTTCCTGGACCAATTGCTATCCCCAACTAACCAGTGGCTATTTCTCACAAGCATAAATAAGTATTTGGATAGCAAAGAGAAACCACAGAGACTGTGGCTACAAACAGCCAGATGCAGAAGGAACAACAGGAGACAGGACAAATGTGTGTACATCTCATTTTTGCATCCATTTATGCAATATATAATAGCCTTTTAATTTGGAGCAGACCATTCTGTGATGTGGGCTTTCAATTTTGTTTGCAAATTAACAAATTACAAATGGGGTAAAATCCCCATTTCTAAAACTAAGTAAAACTAAATACTTGCAAATGAGCAAGATTATATCCTATTTACTTTTCTTGTTTAATTATTTCATGTCTCTGGTCCTCTCTTGTTTTCGTTGTTCTCCCAGCAGCTCTTACACTACACTATTCCATCAGAAGCTGAGAATTATTTAAGTTTCACATGCTATTTTGTCATGGTTACTCACACCTGAAGATTTGTCTAGTGAGCTCTGTTTAATGACACTCACTAGTGTTACTTTAAAATCATGACGTTTCGGAAAAAAAATACTGTTCTTCAGCTAAGATTTCTATAGTTAATCTTCCTATTGCTTTGTGTGTGTGAATATGTGTACACACTGACGCACACATATAATTTGCTCTTTTAAATGACATTTGGCTCTTATTGCAGTGCATACTTCAAGAGCAGTGTAGCAGTGAGCAAGTAGATCAATATGAGGCTCTCTAAGTCCTTAACAAATACAGTATAGGATGCATGCTTGAATGCCTTATATCTTAATCAAGTTTTCTTTCAGGGTCAGCAGACAGAAAGTCTGTTTCTGTAAATGTCCTGGCATATCTTTATGGATACACTGTCCATAAGCAATTTTTATGAGTTTTATCTTCTTGTTTTGTTTGTAAGTTGGAAAAAAATAGATAACAGAAATAAAACCAGACCTTTCAGAGACAAAACTATAAAATTAATGGACCTGTACAATCCATTCAAAATGGCAAGACAATATGGCCCAACTTTTATACCTGTTATGCTGAAAAATTGCAACTGACCCTAACAATTTTCCTAGAGGAGATGTAACAGCAAGTTTGAGATAAATATTTTATAGTTTAAACCTACACAATGTTGTTAAACTACTGGGGAAGGGCACAAATATAAATGTTATACTTTCAGATATTGTAATTCTTTTGGTTATACTTGGACTTAAATCCACCTAGCAAGTAGGGAGCTCCGCCCCTAAAAAAAGATCTGTATCCTTGTTTCATTACATCTATATGTGTTGAAAATATACAGACCTGGGCCTTTATATCTTTTTGGAGACTGGAATAGTTTGAGGGCCTATAAAGTAAATAAGAGGAGATTTCAAGTTTGTTGCTCAAAATACCTCACCAAAACCACAGCTCCATCCCCCAGATCTCCACTTGCTTTTATAATGGAGTTGGTAACACCTTACCCTAAATATATAGGCATCGTGTATCTGGTGATGTGAAACTTCTGCTTTAGCCTTTGCCTGGTCTGTGCTCTGGAAATAATGCAGAAGCACGCAATGGTTCTGGGAGCATTTTAAGCTGTTTTATGCCAGAATTACACATACAAAGGAAAAAAGTCCTGTCTCCCTAATCCTGGTCTGATGGGGTCAGGAGGAGCATGAGACTGTTCCATGTGGCAGCAGTTTCAAACTACCCTTTCCTGAAATATTTGTGGAGCTTTGATGTTACTCTACTAGTGGCACTGACACATGAATTAGTAGTGTCCTGGCCCACATTATTCTTCTCAGCAACTGACTTTCATGATGGAATTTGCTCATGTCAGCAGATTGTATTTGATGAACTGACTAGTTTATATCCATTGCTATTCTCAAACACATTTTGTTTCCTCCCTCATTTGTTCTCTGTCAAGAGCTAGTAGAAAGTTTTATGCCTTAATATCATTGATACATTTGTGCAAGGATCACTGCTTTGTGTTATGAAGTGGTGGGCTATTGCTGATGCCACCAGACCTGCAGTGGTCAATGAGATGATGATACCAGGATGTTTGAGTCATCAATCCATGTGTTCCCCTTGCTCGCCTGAGAAAACACCTGCTCCACCCTCTGTGGCCCTTATGATGATGGGAGCACATCTGGCACTTGTGGTGTGGTCAGAAAAATAAGTCTGTTTCTTTGTCCTGCTCCAGTGGCAGTGGTTGTGCCCGAGAAGTACCCCCAGACAGGATGGATGCATGATTTGCATACCTTGTTATTATTTTTCTTATTTCCTCACCTTAATTTTTACCACCCTTGTACCTCTCTTTCTCCACCCCAGTCTCTGCCTAGCTAAGCAACCTGCTCTATTTACTCTTTTTTTCCAACGTTCTCAGTTTTGTTGCAACTTGGTATTTATGATACTGTTGTCTAGGTAATCTCAGCCCTATATGGAACTAGTCTTGCAAGACTCTCCCAAAAATGTTCCCAGTGCTCCCCTCCAACTATCTGTGAGGTTCAGTCACTTCTCCCATAACTCCCCCTTAACGACCTGTGACACCCAGCCAGCTCTCACAGCACCATCTGTAACTTTTGTCAGCTTCTCACACTGTTTTCTGTTGTGTCCAGCAGTTTCTTATGCCATGTCTTGCAGTCTTCCGTGTCCTTGTCAGTTATCTGAACTCTCTTAAACTGGTTATTCACCTACAGCTGTAACACCTTGAACTATGTGTTGTTAGAGAGTTTATGTACTTAAACTTGTATGAACTCAGAGGTGCTGGAGGAACTGCATTTATAGTGTATGAACAGATTGCTTATTAGATAGCTAGCTCATAATGTTGCCTATGGTTGCCCAGTGAGCAAATTGTATTTCAAAAACATCATTACATATCAGAGGACAGCTTTTCATGAATAGCTAAGTCATAAGATGACACTGTTATTAAACTTCTTTTCACAACTAAATGTTAGAGGAAAGCCTCTAAGATTTTACAACCTTGTTGGTACCTCTTTTTCTAATAGAGTGCAATGGGAAGCACACTGGGAAGTACAGGTTACTGAGTGCACAGGTTTAGGCATTTGCAAGGGCATGGGGCAACAAAGCACCTCCAAGCTGCAGGAGGTGGCTGGTGCAGGAGGTGGCTGGAAGCATGTCCAGCTGGTGGAAAGATACCTGTCTTGGGAAGCGTCAGTGATAACCGGCTGGAAAGAAAAGGAAAAATGGCAAGAGGGCCTGAAATAGAAGGGTGTCTCTGAACATGTGGCAATTATACACACTCCTAAAAAAGGCTGATTGGATTGCTGCAATCAGATGTGATAACTGTCTAACCTCCACCAACTCTTACTATCCTTTAGAAAACAGAACTGTCTTTTACTGCCATCATTTATATTTTGACAAAAGTGATTCACTGTTATGAAAACAGCATGAATACTTAAAATAGAGTGTAAGAAGTGGTGATTTTTGAAACCATGCTAGACGTACACTGCCCAGAAGCATTTTCTTTTCTCTATTATCAGGCATCACGGTGGTGCCTTTTCCCTTTAGTACAATGCCTATCACATGTGTGCTTTGGTTAAAAGTGAAAGAGCTCAAGTCTTTATTATCCTTCGCAGTGGGCTGCCAGAAATATGCCTCAATGAATTTTTTTATAAATCTAAACTGTAATACAATACCTAATGAAGATGTTGCACTTTGCAAGAAGCAACTACTGCACAAAGCATTCAGAGTCCTTGCAAATTATGATCCCTAGAAAAGTGTAATTCTGATTAATTCTCTCTCTCACATTGATCAGGATGACAGAAGAGGTGAAAAAATTGGATGTGAAATCACTCACTGATGTAAAAAGACAGCAAAACTCAATGTTTCAGTTTAGGAATAAAACAGGACCTAGACATACCTGATCAAAGAATTTTCAGAAGGAAAAGGTGGTTTACACAAAATTAAAAATTTATGTGGAAAACTTTTGATTTTATTAGCAATAGGAATCAAAACAAAGAACTGCATTTCGGATTCTGTCGTGGTTTAACCCCGGCCAGCAACTAAGCACCACGCAGCCGCTCGCTCACTCCCCCTACCCCGATGGGATGGGGGAGAGAATCGGAGGAGTAAGAGTGAGAAACGCTCCTGGGTTGAGATAAGAACAGTTTAATAATTGAAATAAAGTAATGGTAATAATAACAATACAATAATAATAACAATATACAAAGCAAGTGATGCACAATGCAATTGCTCACCACCCGCCAACTGATACCCAGACAGCTCCCGAGCAGCGATCGCTGCTCCCCGGCCAACCCCCCACCCCCAGTTTATATACTGAGCATGACATCATATGGTATGGAATAGCCCTTTGGGCAGTTTGGATCAACTCTTCTGGCTGTGCCCCCTCCCAGCTTCTTGTGCACCTGGCAGAGCATGGGAAGCTGAAAAGTCCTTGACTAGCATAAGCAGTACTTAGCAACAACTAAAACATCAGTGTGTTACCAGCATTCTTTTCATACTAAATCCAAAACACAGCACTATGCCTGCTACTAGGAAGAAAATTAACTCTATCCCAGCTGAAACCAGGACAAAGTGTTAAACTGCATTTCACCCTCCACCAATTCTTTCCAATTTATACAGCTACATGGGAAAACACTTCTTCAGACACCAATATCTTATCTTCCATCTGTCTGAGATGCATAGAAAATCACAGGAGTTCTTGGCTAGTTCTGGGAAATTAGGTTTGTTCACAAATTCTGTCCTTTAAAAGAAAATCAGGGATGGAGACTCCTAGATAAACATTCGTTAGGTCAAAAAAAGTGGCAAAAAAAAAAGGTCTGACTGAAATGACACTCCTTTCCCTTCAATAAAAGAAAGGAAAAAAAAAGAAAAATAAATGAGAAGATGATAAGAGGATTCAATCATTTACTGATATTTTGGTTAAATTTAGCTATTTAGAAGAATTTAGAGATTTCTTGAGAAATACAGATTGCATATGGGAAGAGGAATGCATCTTTTATGTAACTAGATGATTTACATGTTTTGGAAAACAGAGATAGAATTTGGTGTCTTTTTTATTAATTGAAAAATAGGTCCAGAAGCATTTATATTAGGTCACATGTGTCCTTGGTTTGGTGTTTAAAAAAAGAACAGAAAGTTTTGAAAATTCAAAGCCTTCTATTTGGAATTATTGTAACAGAATGCTTTATTTTAGAATTTTTTAAGCCTTTCATTTTTAAAGTAAAACATTTTTCATTTTGACAAAGAATGTAATCTTCTTTAAGATCAGCTTTTTTAAAAACAATAAAGAGGGGTTAGCTAGTCACATTTCAGATCAAATAAAATATTTTGTTATGACTTAAAGGTTTTAAAAACACTTTTGATAACAATGTTTTGGTTTGGTCCAAACTAATTTATTTTCTGCAGTATTTTTAAATTGTCCATGAAACTTAAAAATCCACTATTCTCTAAACTTGCGCTGCAACAGTAGCAATGAAGAAAACATCTGATAGGGTTTGAAATACATCTGCAATGTAAGTTTAAATAGAGATTTTAAATATTTGATTGCAGATTTATAAAATTTCCATGCTCCAAAGCCATTGCAGAGATTCCTGTTTTCACATATTCTTTCTTTCATGTGTCAGATATACCCATCCTATTTTGTCATCAGTACTTTTTGCAGATTCTTAGAATCTTTATTGATAATCACATTCAGATGCAGAAAGTATAAAGCAGAGAGTGCCGAAACTGACAGACTGCATAACGTACTTCTCTAGATGGATAACGTACGCTGTTTGTCGTTAGCCAAAATAGCTGTGTTCCTTGACACATGATGAACCATGCGGAAGATGTAGAGCTCTCTCAATATTTCATATTCAGAAATACCATCTTTAACATGAACAAACTTTCATTTTTATCTTTGAATAACAATTTTCCAAACAAGATAACAATTAGTCACTGATTTGAATACTGCTGCATGTGGGTAGAATCCAAATACACCAAATTAAAAGAAAATTTTAAAAGTGTAAATTTGCTTGAGCTAAACTTCTGACAGTATTCATGTACATGAAAGAGCATTTATTTTTTTCTTTTTGGTTTACTTCCATGTCTTCTTGCAAGAGCTGAAGAGTTCTGTTTTAATTGCACAGAATTAAATTCTCAGAATTTTAAGAACTATAAAACAAAGCTTTTATGTACCAGAAAAGCAGAGTTGCATGTGAAATATATAGACCTCAAGAAACATCATAAAACATTTTTTAATTACCTCCAAAAGGTATACATTAACAGTGGATTCTAGAGACAAAGATAAGACCAGGAGTAAAGTGTTTAAATATTTGAGTTGAAAGCCTATTTAGAGATTTCCCTGAAGTAATATATATCCAAGCTTCCCATGTAGTTATTGGACTGTCATCCCATCCCAGCAAAAGTCTGGAGCTCTTGACTTCCACTCAATTTTTATCACAGGCTTTATGCTAAAGAAAAATTCAACCGTCCTAGCCATGTTGAAGTCAAGGCTTTGAAGGAGGAAGGGGACTAGATACTACAGGAGCGAGACCACACTTATCAACTAGATAAGACTGTTACGGATGGAATTACAGTGTAGTTTTTAGATTTGCATTGGGAACTAGATATTGAAATAACTAAAATGTTAAAAGTAAGTAGTGCCAACCTTTACTGAACAATCTGAACATGAAAGATCGTTATGAACATTGCTGGCTTTTTGGAAGGTGACAGGGAATAGCTAGATATCTGTAAGACAGTTGCCCTTATTAAATCAAAATTCTTTGTAGATATGATATTATTTGGATGACATGCACAGCTGTGATATAACTGTGTTATTGCCTAATATCAGCAAAGCAGGGATGGGTAAAAAACTGTTCTTACCTCAAGCACATCAGTATAAATTCTACCAGACAAAATAAAAACATGGCAGTGGATTTCCTTGTATATTAAAGGTTTCTCTAACCTGGGATTTTGTCTGGCTTGACTTTCTCCAAAGAGAGGGAGAGAGAAGTCGTCCTCTACCAGGCACAGCACTGGAAGCAATCTGAAAAAGAGCTGTCTTGAACTCCACAGCTCCCCATATAGTGAGTTTACCTGAGACTGCTTAATGTCATTTCTCTCGGGTTCCTCTCAGCACACAGTTCTGAAGAACCGGTGAATTTACTGAAATAAGATTTTCAAGACAAAATCTAAAACTGTCAAGTTTGTATTAACAGCTAGTTATGAAGGTGGAATCAAATTGGTTTAGCTCATATTATAGGTTGGTCCAAATACAGGGTTTTGGCAGAGGATTACTTAAGGTGTTGATTTAGCAAAATGTTTAAACAGATGATAAAGTGCATTGTTTTCATTAAGAAATGTGTGTTTTGCTGAATATGAACACCCTATTGCAAGTACTTAGGTAAAATAGAATAAACTATCTCTCTCTGAGCTTCATGTTGATGGATCGTCAATGCTTATACCTGGGCAGGCAAATTTAACCTTAACCTGTGTATATCTGTTCAACTATGTCCATTCTGCCCATATTATGGATATAGTTCATGTTTACACAACTCCAAATTTCACAATCCACAGAATGACATTCAGTTTGGCTGCAGTGGGACAGGAGTTTAAACGCTGTTTGTGGTATCAAAAATAAATGCGGGAACCTTACAAAGCATCTGCCTCTAGTTGGTAGGGAAATTCATGTTCTGCCTTACAGACAAGGCCTGGAGGGATTTCCGCAGTGATGCAGCGCTTCTTTTCCTCTTCATTTGTTCCCATTGGTCCATGACGCAGACAGACCAGACATCAAGTAGCCAGTTTAGACAATTATAACCTAACATTATAAGGTGCTAGTGCTCAACTGGTGGCTGAAGCTCAGTGGTTTTCGTGAAAATACTATGGCAATTTTGAACTGAATTCCCCAAAAGGAAAGTGCTATATCCCTACATGCATGTTCTCTCATCAGATAGCAGTGACAAAAGCTGAAATTTTAATTAAGAATTTAAGGGAGCAAAAAATCTATACAACTGTCTGTTGTGTATCTATTAATCCAAAGGTGGGTTTAGAAGTATTGTTTTTCAAGAATGCTTAGGTAAAAATCAGTAATATATATTTCTTGTTGTTTTTAGGAAATATATGGCCTTTTTTTTTCTCCTTGTGTGAGAATCTAAATGTTAAACCTGAAATATGTATTGCATTATTTTCTTTCCCCCTGCTGTTTTGGAAAAATTAATGGTATGCATGGGCATTATTCTCTATGGTAAATTGTTTAGGTTTTGCTCTTAAACATATTTTACCCTGTAAAAATGTGCATTTTATATTAAAATGAAATAAAGATATTGTATTTATGTATTCTGAATCATTAACTCTCTCTTACATTACTGTTTATAAATATATTTTTACTGTTCTTTTTTCTTTTACATGTCTCCAATCATTCAAGCAGCATCCACACTTAAGTAACTCAAGTTCTTTTAATTATGACTTAACTTTACGGATATACAGTTAAAGAATCAATGAGTAAAACTTTTAGGGACAAAAAATTAAGTTTGGTTAGAACTGAAATATTCTCCTGCAGCTTCACTTAAAACTAAAGGGTTACTGTTACTAAGAACATGAAATGTGTGGCAAACATTTGAAAAATTGATATTTTATTTTACACATTTCCATGTTTCCTGTCTTTCTGGAACCCAAAGCTGCATTAATAGACTGCTGTGAGAAAGTACATTTGCCATTTTCAGCCCTAGAAACTTGTAGTTTCAGGATACTTGTAGGAAAACGTTCTTCGGAGAATTTCCAACCAATTTCATCCACTCATATGGTTATTTTAGCAAACTCTACGAAGATAAAGAAATTAAACCCTCAAGCCACACTGACAATTATTTTACTAGTTTTATAATCTTGCAATTTGAATCAAGAATACAAACTCATCACTGTTTTAAAATACAAGATAAAAGTAATTGCAAACTGAGGTAGAATAACAATGATGGTAATGTACAAAGCAACAGACAAATTTAAAAAGCAACACTTTAAATGTTATTAGGAAAGAGATTTCTTATCCAAGTTCAACTATTACCTTTTTTTGCTTTGCTAGAATTTTCTACTGTCTCCCCCCACACTTTAAGTATACCTGTTAGCATTCTTTTTCATCTAGAATGAGAGATTTACCAATTACAGTCATACAGAATTATTTTATTATGCATGATTAATTCTACTTGTCAGGGCCCTGAGGTCACTGACCCTGCCCCACCTTCTATGGGGCCTTCCTCCAGTCCTGCCCATGGCCCAGAACCCCATTTCAGCACCACCCCCAGGGCTGTCAAACCTTACCCCAAGCCCAGGCACCAGCAACCCTGGATGGACCTCAGGTGCACACTTGTAGCCATGTCCCCAGCCCCGTCTCTGTCCCCATCTCCTGCTGCTGGATGTACCCTGACGCTGCTGCATCGCATTGCTTGCCCTGCCGGGGGCTCTCGATAAACCCCGTTACAGGTCCCAGCTCTGCTCAGTATGGTCAGATCCTGAGAGATGGTGCCTGTTGGAGAGGGTAATAGCTGCTTCCTACAGCTTCCAAAGGCCTAAGACTATCAACAGCAGGAAAGGCAGTCTGTGTCATAAAGTATGATAAATCCTATTTATATAGGATTTCTAGAGCCTCCACTCTAGTAGACCCCTGGGGAGGGGAAAACATTCATGGATACTGGCCTGTGTGAAGTCCACTTGTTTGAGGGGTTTGGGGTGGTTTTTTAATAATTATATGAAAACTTTCCTTTTTACCTTAAAAAAAAAAAAAAGGTTACATGGGTACCAATGCTACAAATTCAGTAGTGCTGCAGGTACATATGGGATGTACTCCTCTACTCTACAGCAAGTGCCTCAGCATCCATTTAGCTGCTGCTGAGTGTTCACTCGCATTTTGCTGCCAGTGCATTCTGGGATAGAAGACATTTAACCAAGAAGAAATTCTGTCTGAAGGTCTCAACTCAGAATCTAGCACTGAAAAAAAAAACCCAAAACAAAACCCTAACTCTGCAAACAATAAGTTACATTTTCTTTTTCACTGACATTTTTCTCTATGGAAATGTTTAAAACCAAATCCTCTACAGAGTAGTAGTTTTGCTTTTGTTTTAAAGATTTTTTTTCCTATTATCTAAACCATTAAATGCCAATATATAATATTTTAACTTATCTCTCTCCTCATTCCCTAGTGATGGAAAATTGCTTATTTGTAAATTACTAGCTAACTATGCATGCAATCTGGTACATAGTAAGAAACAAGCATAAATGTATTCTCTTAATAGTAATTATGAGTTTAATTTAGTTTCTTATTGACATTTTTTTACCTAAAGAGTTTATTTTCAAATGTGTTGGAATGAAGTCTAAAAAAATAGCTCTTGATTTGGGAATGTGGTTTATTAAATGTAGTCATATTCTGCAGTAATCATCATGGGATGAATTGTATTAAATATTTTAAGTCTAGAAGGTATGACTACTATGTGAATTTGATTAATAGAAGAGCCTGTGGAGACAGTTCATGGAATGGCTCCCTGAGGATGTTTAACAATCTTGTCTTGATGCAGCAAATCTGCCTGCATTATCTATGAAGTCCTGTAAGCACTGGCAGAGAGGAAAGTTAAGCACATGCTTAGGTCTTTATTGGACTGGGAGCAAAGTATTTAGCTCTGGACATGTTTTAAAGGTCAAGGAAAACAATTTAGAAGCATGGGGATATGCATTTACCCCCATTTGCTTGGATGCATTATCTGGTCTTCAATAATAATGAGAATTCTACCAAAAAAAAAAAAATCTAAATCAAACAAACAAACCAACCAACTCAGAAACCAAACTAAAACAAAAAATCCCCACCTCCACCCTAGATTCTGACCTGCTCTCAATATCTCCTCACAGAGATCGGCAGAATGGCAATACCATCACACTCTCGCAGGCAGACGTGGAGCTTATAATAGTTTCAGTGTTACTACCCTGTTTAATAGCAGGGTAAATCAGAGCCCTGCAGAAAAATAGCACGTTGTTTAGGTTCCCTATAAAATCAGTAGTTTGCCAACTAAAAATTATAATCAAATTTCTTGGAATGTTTGAATCAAGGAACAGTTTAAATAGGTTTCAATATCTTCAATTATTACCGCAACAGAAAATTGTCAGGGCTTGTTACTGACTGGATAACATCACTGATATCTTTTCAAGTGACAGGATATCTTTTACTATGAGCCAATCTTTGCATCATTAAGCACATGAAAAGCTTTTATTAATTAATAAAGGAAGCAATAATCTGCTTTACTTGACATTGGTGGAAGAACTAAGTAGGAGACTGTCATTAAAATCCAGGTCCAGCTGATGTCAAACTCCAGAGCATTACTCATTTAAATGAAATTAATATTTTACTTCTAGGCCAAATTCAGCAATGAATTTAAGTACTTGCAGTTCCATTTAGGATTTGTGCTTAAATAGGTTTCTAGACTGGGGAGTACAAAAGTTTACAAATCTTAAAATATATAACAATTTGAAAGAGTAGTTGTTTAGGCTAAATAATATTTAAGTGTCATTATTTTAAAGGAAAGCTATTATTATTAAGAACTGTTATTTTAAAGTCTAAATACTTGCAAGAAATGTAGACTATATAAACCCATACACCAAAACCAGCACACCACTTGATACAATCAAATGCATTTCATGCCTTTATAAATCTAATCAGCCAAAATCAAACTCAGAATAATAACAATAATAGCAATGACAACAACAGACCAAAAAAGCTTTTTCAGCAATAGAGTTTAAAACCACTGTATGGTTAAAATAATCTTGCAATCTCTCATCTTTCCTATTTTAGAAACAAATTCTATTATGATATCAAGCATTTATTGTAAGGGAAACAACAACTGAACACCGTTGTTATAGTGGCATAATATGGTTGAGTAATAAGAGCGTGCTTAGACCATGCCTCCAAAACAGCAACTTGCTTACTCTTAAGAGACATTTTTCATGACAAAAAAACAATGAAGCTGCAAAATTCAGTTAACTTGACAAATTGGATTGGTCTATGTGAAGAATCTTTTCCCTGGCTGCCTTAGACACTCTCTCAGAGTACATTTTCTACCCCAGAAATGATTAAATAGACAAAAAAAAAAAAAATCATCTGAATTTCCCTGTGTGACAGAAAGGAAGAAAAAAGAGAAAAGTCCATAAAGAATCTGATCAAATTGTGTGATGATTTCAGACTGTAATGAAAAGGCGGTCTTGACACAACAAAAATAATTTAGATTAACAGGTACATTTGCAAAGAACCTTTGCCTGTCTTCCAAGCAGAAGTATCTCTATCAAATTCTGAAAGGAGTATGCATATAGACATATTGACATTATTAATTGGGTCAGTAGATACAAATCTATTTACTTAGAGTGGAGGGAGAAGAAGAAAATTGTGAGGCAAATGATCAGATGCCAAGGCATTGTTTAATTTCCATCCAAATAGACTAGTTTGGTCCAATTCTGTTAGTAATGCAATATGATGAACATGGTATACAGAGAGAGGAATATGGCATGAATGTTTATTGAAATGATGTAACACATAAAAACCATGCATTTACCTGAATATTGTATCAAAAGAGGTAAGTTTGATGGCTAGAGTAGGCTAGGCTGGGTGGCTCCTCCCACAGCAGCTGGCACTCAGGGTTAGCTGTTCCTTAAACCTGCATTTTAAATCAGTTTAGGTGGAGTCAGTTGAAGTGGTTGTGTGGATCTAACATCACACTCCCAAAGGATGTGGAGGAAACAGCCCCCCCATTCTGCCCTCACTTGCTCTCTTTCCCCCCACACTCCTGCACAGGCTCTGGTACTCATAACCTAAAGTCAAGCTAGTCAGTTCATTAAATCAGCAAAAATTAACTCAGCAATCAAAAGTGATTACGTTTTTGGTTAGTATTCTGTCAGGATTCAGTACAGGGTCATCCGTATGCCAGAGATCTTGCAAAAGAGACGGCAGAGCTATGTGGTTTGGGATCAAGCAAAACTGGAAGTTATTTTCACAGAGAACACGGGTCTTGGCCACTCTGGCTGAGCCAGGAAACAATGGTAGGAAGATGTGAAAAGGAGAGGTAGTTTTTTTCAAATTTAGTCAAACCATTTGGTTTGTTCAGATACCTATGGGCATTTACTTAGTAAAAGATTTGAGACACATCCTCTCTCTGAGATATTTGAATGTGTGTATAGATAGATAGATAGATAGATAGATATAGATTATATAGATATGGAGAAAGAGAGAGTCTTTTTAAGAGAGTGCTTTAAACATCCAACTGACAGATGTGCAGAGTTAGTGTGAGAGAAATCTCTCTCATTTATGCCATCTTTTGCTGCTTAAAAATACGTTTATACACCTGAATATTTTCCCAGTCTAAATGAAATTGCTTTCATGTTTTACTCTTGTTTTTTGTTGTTATATCTGGGTGTTGGGGGGCAGGGGGCAGTTTGCCAGGGAGAAAAATGCAGTCTGTCTTCTGCTTATTCCTTAATCTAAGGATTTTTTTTAAGATCCTTCTTTGATCTCCAACAGGTACTCTCAGACTGCAGCAGACCATCTCACACCCCTAATAGGCTTTGCTTTGTGGTCTGTTTGGCAAATGTCAGGAGCTCGAAGGAATCAGTGGGACTACGTAGGCATCTGGGCAGATCATTGTGCTGTGCTGTTATCACTGAACCTTTGCAGTGGGAAGGGACCTCAGGAGGTCTCTGGTCCAGTCTCTTTCTCAAAGCTTGATCAAGACTGAATTCACACCGAGTTTCTCAGGGCTTTAGCTAGTCAGACTCTGAAAATCTCCAAGGATGAAGACTGCACAGCCTCCCTGGGAAACCTTTTCCAATGCTTGAATATTTTCACTATGGAGGTAACTTCCTTATATCTGATCAGAACCTCCCCTCATTCAACTTAAGCCTGCTGCAACTTGTACTCTCACCATGCACCACGGTGGTAGCCTGGCTCGGTGTTCTTGCTAATGCTGGTCTTGGGCATGAGCAGGCTGCTGTCAGATCCCCTCAAATTCATCTCATCTCCAGCCTACCTAAGGCCCAGTCACTCAGCATCTCCTCATAGAGCAGTTGCTCCAGACCCAAACAGCTTGGGGGTTTTCTGATGACCTTGTTCCATTTTGTCTTTCCTGGAGGGGGGGACAAAACTGGATGCAGTATTGACATGCACTCTTGAGAATGTTGAACAGAGGGGGATAATGCTTCCCCTTCATCTCCTGCCTGTGGTCGTACTGATATCTATTGGTATGATGAGTATTTGAATGGGCATCTAAAATATTCTATCCAACATACTACAATGTCTTATTTTGTATTTTCTTCCTATATCTATACACTATGGTAGGGGTTTTTTTGAATGTTTTTTCATCATAACCCAAAATAGCATGCTCTTGTCATTAATCCAAACTACTGCTTGAAATCAATCAATACTCTTGAAAAGAGGTTTGATTTCACCCTCTTCTGAGGTAAAAACCATCCCCATGCTTCAGTCTAATATATATTGTCATTGTCTGATCATAAGTTGATGCTATTATGGATACCTTATGGGAATAACATGGAAAGAGGGACTGATGCTTACACAATACTGTGATAATTTTCTATGACATATTTCACCCCTAAGCATCTTGAAGAGCTTTACAAATTGATTTATATTCTGCACACAAGGATAATTTCATCCATCCATGTTTATTAGCTGTGCAGCAACACTTCAGTTTAGGACAGGAATTAAAGGCCATATCCAGCCTAAAATGCAAGGTGAATGTACTCATAAAACATTCCTCACAACAGTTAACACTTCAAAGTGCTTCCTTTCAGTGCTGTACCTACAGAAAGGCATCATTCCTGAAATATTAGGCTATTGAAGGATTTACTGCCCAGATGCAAAACTGAAATTCTATTTACACTTCACAGTGTCCTCAAAAATAGTTTTAGCTAGAATATATATGCAAAGAGGGATTTGGGATACTTTTTTTGCAGCTTGCACTTGCAAACATTTTAAAATGGATGTTTCTGGTCTTTTGTTTTTCCTGGCCAACTTTCATTTCCTGATCAGTTTTCATAATGTTTTGATGTGATAGGGATGACTTCCTTGGGGATTGTCCTGGTTTCGGCTGGGATAGAGTTATTTTTCTTCCTAGTAGCTGGCATAGTGCTGTGTTTTGGATTTAGTAGGAGAAGAATGTTGATAATGCACTGATGTTTTAGTTGTTGCTGAGTACTGCTTATGCTAGTCAAGGACTTTTCAGCTTCCTGTGCTCTGCCAGGTGCACAAGAAGCTGGGAGGGGGCACAGCCAGAAGAGTTGATCCAAACTGACCCAAGGGCTATTCCATACCATATGATGTCATGCTCAGTATATAAACTGGGGGCGGGGGGTTGGCCGGGGAGCAGCGATCGCTGCTCGGGAGCTGTCTGGGTATCGGTCGGCGGGTGGTGAGAAATTGCATTGTGCATCACTTGCTTTGTATGTTATTATTATTACTATCGTTATTGTATTGTTATTATTATCATTACTATTTTACTTTATTTCAATTATTAAACTGTTCTTATCTCAACTCAGGAGTTTTTCTCACTCTTACTCCTCAGATTCTGTCCCCCATCCCATCGGGGTAGGGGGAGTGAGCGAGCATCTGCGTGGTGTTTAGTCGCTGGCTGGGGCTAAACCATGACAGGGATATACATCAGTTAGAATTATGTGTTTCCAGTGGGATTCATCTGAGCATTTTAGAGTAATATTCTTCTAGATAGATGAAAGATTCCAGAAAATAATCATTCAAATATTTATCTATTTTCAATGCAGAATTTGTTAAAAATCATGTTCCATCATCTATATTTCCTTCTCTAAATTTATATTAACAATTTTTATTGTTAATTGTTAATAATTGTTAATAATTAACAATTAACTTTTTTTTTCTTTTGCTTAAGATACATGTTGAATGACTAGTCATTGCTAGGTGTTTTTCTTGGTTTGTGGATTTTTTTTTTTTAACTTGCGTTCATTTATTAATTGTATTGAATTGTTTATAAACTCAGAATGCAGTATCCTTTCAGAACTTTTTCATCCACATAAGAACTCTCCAACTTTTTTCACAAATACAGGTTTTTTTTCTGAAATAGATGCCAGACAAGTATGATATATTTCAAGGAATTAATGTTTCATAAATGCAAAACAGTTTTTCCAAGTGACTTTTTTGCTTAATACCTTGGAGACAGGCTCTGCTAGATAGAAGAAACTGTGCTCCTGAACTTCTGAATCAAAGATGCAGCCAGGAAACTTTTTCCCAGAATGGTCAAGACATCACATGGGGACTACATCAGTCATTAGGCCATTATTATTTTGATGCATACTTTTTCTGATGCCCAAAGCTCACACAGTAGTAGGAAGCACAGCAAACCTGCTATCTGAGGACTGATGAGTAGGACAGCTTAGTGGGGATGGCTGCTTTGTTGAATTTTTGTCTTAGCTTCTCATTAACTGAATTCTTCTCCATACAGGAGTATGTCTGCAGGGAAAATTCTATAGTGAATGTCTATATATAAATCTGTAGAGAAAATAAGTTTATAGGCAAGACTTTTGAGCGACTTTAAGATTGCCATTTAGATATTAACATTAATTTGCCTGCAATATTAAGAAATTCAATAATCCTCAATTTAAGATTTTTTTGGGGTGTGGCAGGTAGGCTAATCTGTGAAAATTTCTTAGAAGTCAAAGGCTTAGTCTTTGTCTAAATTAGTCAATAACTTAGAAGTCAAAGAAAATGTTCCATTGTTTACGCATTCAACACAGCTGTTAATTCTGTTTTCTGCCTCATCAGATAAGGAGCCACCTGTAACAGTTACTTGGCTGCTGTAGCAACAATTTTGAGAAAGATTTCTGAGACAAAGCATCTAAGTAACTCCTCCTCCCAAAGCTCTTCCACAAGCACTCCTTATTTCTGTAACTGTAGTCTGTGTGGCTTCTTTGCTAGATGTATACTTTGTTTTTGATGACAAAGGCTTGGCCCAAGTTAACCCAAATCTCTTAGTACGCATACCTTCCTGTTTCCTATTCCATGATTGTTTTGTATCTCAGCAATTTGCTTTTACTGAATTTATTTTTTGGTGGACGTTTTGAATAACAAAAAGTGTATTACTGCCCTTGTCAACCACATGATTAATACTCCATTCTCCTGATGTTTCCTTAATGATGACTACCTTACAGGATTCATTTTCAATAACATCTTAATTTATGTAAGACACATTGCCTGTATTATATTATATCTTAATCAGAACTTCATACAACCCCAAATCCCTATAAGTCTATTACATCTAGACAGACCACTTAACCCATTCAACTTTTTATCTCATCTTTTCTAAGGCTACCCTGGGCTACTTTCTGAATCTTTTTGCTGAATTTAATTTTTAAAAAATAGTGTAAGTGGGCTTTGAAATATCTTCTATTATCCTACTGGACACTTGTGAGCTAATTATTCAGGTCTTGTGTATCAAATTGTTTATCTTTTGTAAATATTGACTAATGTAATGGTTAACATTTTCTCTTTTTTTTTTTTTTTTAGATTATCATTGATTTATTGCAATTATGGTACAGAAATACTTAAAAGTATTATTTGAATACTCTTTTAATCCACTTTTGTAACATACCATCTTCACCTATTACAATGGCTTTCCTAAGATTTCTATAGTCCATGAGGTAATTCCAGAAATACACTTAGAATGGCAAACAACCTGACATCCTAGGGGTCCTTACCAGCTTTGTGAACTCTGTATGTCATCCTTGATATCTGTAGTTGGTGACATTTATTTTTTACTTTCTATCTCTTTAAAATTAATTTTTAATTGCTATAATCATTTTACCACTCAGTTTGGGTGGATTGTGTTACGATCTTGTCAAATTGTTGTGTGTTTGTATTGCAGAACTTGGTTTCCATTATCTATTCTATCTAATTTGGTTTTTTAAGTCAACGCTTGGAGATTTTCTCAGCTTCAGGAAAAAGCAATCATATGAATGACTGTATATATGTACTATATATATATATATTACCAAATGGAACTTTCCTTTATTCACCAACACTAAGCATGATCAAATAGCAGCCCTGAATCCCTCTAAGCGAACATAAACTTTAAACCCAGTGGCAAATTATGCTATCATGGTGACACCAAAATAACAGGTCTGGACAGTTTTTATGTTTTCAGATTTTTTTATTGTTCAAAGCAAGCATTACATCTACTGCTACACTTTCACTTACATTTTATTTTTTTCTTGGGGAAAGTAGAGTGTAGTCTCATTTTTTCCAGACATTTATGTTCTGATATTACTTTGTTAATTTCAGCTGAGTTCTCACTTGCTCTTTTGATTATAAAATAGAAATTAATTTCTATGTGTCTACTTCAGAACATATTTTCTTGGGTTGTTCCCGTAATTTGATGGAACCCACAAAGGTAACTCAGAGGTAAGAGGGACAATCAGTTTTATTCATTGACTCATATTTTGACTGCTGTGTGAACCACAGATGTCATAACAAAGACTAGCACTGGACTATTACTATGTATTCTCTTTCAAGATAGCTTTGCAGAATGTTTCTGAAAATCCTTGGGATAAGGAGCTGTGCATCAACATCAGTGTTTATTTCTATCTCTTTTTTTTTTTTTTTCTTTTTTGTAATGTAGATACTGAGATTTGCTTGCGAAAACAGTGAGCTATGCTCTCAGTGAAATTTGAGATTCTGCATTGCTTCCTGAAAGACTGCTACAGATCTTCTCCACAGATGCAGATAAAATCAGAGTTACCAAATGGTTTCTTGTCAGTGATAAAGAAAGGACCTGTAGTTTCTATTTCCAGGGCTGTCATCAGGGACCTTAAGAATTCAGGGAAGGGCAAGACAATGAGTGTTATGGGCTCCATTATATGCTTTGACAGGATAATATTTGTGTCACACGATTCCTTTCTGATATCTGACAGTCTGGGTTTAATAAGGGAAAATATCTGTTTCTTAAAAGTTGGATGTGGAAATAGAAGCTTGGTTCTGCAGGGCCAGCATTTACCTCATGCAGCCAGTAGCTCTGAAATTATACTTTAATTACAGTCAAGTTACTATTCTTATTCTACAAAGCAGAATCTTTCTTGCCTATGTATTTGTGAAATAGACTGCATACACTGGCAGTTGACTGAAACAAGGGCAATTTCGGCTGCTGGTCTTCTCAGTGAGGCTTGTAAACAGACACTAACAGCAGCTCAGAACAGGAGGTGTGCAGCATTGCTGAGGTGTGTGAGATACAAGAACGCAACTGCCTGACTTCTAGTCTAATCTGCCCATAGTGTTAGTGCCCCATCATGTAGAGCCTGCCAGAGGCTATTTAATAGTAAAGATCTTGGAAAGACATCTAATGTGAAAGATAGTTTCTGAAGCAGGTCTGGGCTGCTTAACATCATGTTGGGGTGTAACAGTTGTTCAGCGGAAAGACAGTCCCTACATTCCTTGTACTAGATCCAAGGGCAAGCTCTTGGCTCTTCTGGAAGCCAAAGACAGTTTTGCTATTGATTTCAGTTGGAACAGGACTTCAATCCAGCAAAAAATATCACAAATTGATCAGTTTTTGTGTATGTCACCGAGGCGAAGGGCTCCGGAGCGGATGCTTGTGCCGGGGCACCCTTGCTGAGGTGGCAAAAAGCGCAGGGAGAGAGCGGGCACCCTGGCACCCCGCCTAGAGCGGGGAAGGGTGAGCTGCTGATGTATGGCAGCTCTGATGCAATGTGGGCGGGGCGAGGAGTGATGGCGGCCAAACCCCTCACTTATAAAAGCAGCCCCCAGGGAGCGCGAGCGACCAGGACGGGCAAACAGGGCGTGGCGCGGCAGTTTGCGTGGTCAGGGTGCCCGGGGAAGGCCGAGTCCCCCCTGTCCTAGCTCCAAAGGGAAACTCAGACAGTGGTCACATAGTCGCCATCAAAGAAATGTGGTGGGACAACTCTCATGACTGGAGTGCTGCACTGGATGGCTACAAGCTCTTCAGAAGGGATAGGCAGGCAAGGAGAGGCAGTGGGGTGGCTCTGTATGTTAGGGAGTGTTTCGACTGTATAGAGCTTGACAGCAGAGATGACAAGGTCGAGTGCTTATGGGTAAGGATGAGGGGAAAGACCAGCAAGGCAGATGTCCTGTTGGGGGTCTGCTATAGACCACCCAACCAGGATGTAGAGATAGATGAGGCATTCTACAAGCGGCTGGCAGAAGTCTCACAATCGCTGGCCCTTGTTCTCGTGGGGGACTTCTTCAACTTGCCAGGCATCTGCTGGAAATACAACACAGCAGAGAGGCAACAGTCTCAAAAGTTCCTGGAGTGTGTGGAGGATAACTTTCTGACACAGCTGGTAAGCGAGCCTACCAGGGGAGGTGCCTCGCTTGACCTGCTGTTTACTAACAGAGAAGGGCTTGTGGGAGATGTCGTGGTGGGAGGCCATCTTGGACTTAGCGACCACGATATGATAGAGTTCTCGATTCTGGGCGATGTAAAGAGGAGGGGCAGCAAAACTGTTACCATGGACTTCTGGAGGGCAGACTTTGGCCTCTTCAGGACACTGGCTGGGAAAGTCCCTTGGGAGGCAGTCCTGAAAGGCAAAGGGGTCCAGGAAGGTTGGGCCTTCTTCAAGAAGGAAGTCTTAAGGGCACAGGAGCGGGCTGTCCCCATGTGCCATAAGACCAACCGGCGGGGAAAATGACCGGCCTGGCTGAATAGGGAGCTTTTGCGGGGACTCAGGGAACAAAGGAGAGTCTACTGCCTTTGGAAGAAGGGGCGGACAACTCAGGAGGAGTACAAGGATCTTGTTAGATCATGCAGGGAGGAAATTAGAAAAGCAAAAGCCCAGCAAGAAGTTAATCTGGCCAATGCTGTAAAAGATAATAAAAAATGTTTTTATAAGTACATCAGCAATAAAAGGAGAGCCAAGGAGGATCTCCATCCTTCGCTGGATGTGGGGGGCAACATTGTCACCGCGGACAAGGAAAAGACTGAGGTACTTAATGCCTTCTTTGCTTCTGTGTTTAACAGCCAGACCGGTCATCCCCAGGGTACTCAGGCCCCTGAGCTAGAGGATAGGGATGGGGAGCAGAATGGAGCCCTCATAGTCCAGGAGGAAGCAGTTAATGACCTGCTATGCCACCTGGACGCTCACAAGTCTATGGGGCCGGATGGGATCCACCCGAGAGTACTGAGGGAGCTGGCGGAGCAGCTTGCCAAGCCACTTTCCATCATCTATCAGCAGTCCTGGTTAACAGGGGAGGTCCCTGATGACTGGAGGCTTGCCAATGTGACGCCCATCTACAAGAAGGGCCAGAAGGAGGACCTGGGGAACTACAGGCCTGTCAGCCTGACCTTGGTGCCGGGGAAGATTATGGAGTGGTTCATCTTGAGTGAACTCAACAGGCAAGTGCAGGTCAACCAGGGGATCAGGCCCAGCCAGCATGGGTTCATGAAAGGCAGGTCCTGCTTGACCAACCTGATCTCCTTTTATGACCTGGTGGCCTGCCTGGTAGATGATAGAAAGGCTGTAGATGTCATTTACATGGACTTCAGCAAAGTCTTTGACACAGTCTCCCATAATATTCTCCTTGGGAAGCTGGCAGCTCATGGCTTGGACGGGCGTAGTCTTCGCTGGGTAAAAAACTGGTTGGGTGGCCGAGCCCAGAGAGTAGTGGTGAATGGAGTTAAGTCCAGTTTGTGACCAGTCACAAGCGGTGTTCCCCAGGGCTCTGTTTTGGGGCCAGCCTTGTTTAATATCTTTATCAATGACCTGGATGAGGGGATTGAGTGCACCCTCAGTAAGATTGCAGATGACACCAAGTTGGGTGGGAGTGTTGATCTGCTGGAGGGTAGGATGGCCCTGCAGAGGGACCTGGACAGGCTGGATCAATGGGCCGAGGCGAACTGTCTGAGGTTTAACAAGGCCAAGTGCCGGGTCCTGCGCTTCGGTCACAACAACCCCATGCAATGCTACAGGCTTGGGGAAGAGTGGCTGGAAAGCTGCCTGGCCAAAAAGGACCTGGGGGTGTTGGTCGACAGCCAGCTGAACATGAGCCAGCAGTGTGCCCAGGTGGCCAAGAAGGCCAACAGCATCCTGGTTTGTATCAGGAATAGTGTGGCCAGCAGGAGCAGGGAGGTGATTGTCCCCCTGTACTCGGCGCTGGTGAGGCCGCACCTGGAATACTGTGTCCAGTTTTGGGGCCCTCAATACGAGACAGGCATTGAGGTGCTGGAGAGTGTTCAGAGAAGGGCAACGAAGCTGGTGAAGGGTCTGGAGCACAGGCCTTATGATGAGCAGCTGAGGGAACTGGGGTTGTTTAGCCTAGAGAAGAGGAGGCTGAGGGGAGACCTTATCGCTCTCCACAACTACCTGAAAGGAGCTTGTAGTGAGGTGGGTGTTGGTCTCTTCTCCCAAGTAGTTAGTGATAGGACGAGAGGAAATGGGCTCAAGCTGCACCAGGGGAGGTTTAGATTGGATATTAGGAAAAATGTCTTCACGGAAAGGAAGTAGTCAAGCATTGGAACAGGCTGCCCAGAGAGGTGGTGGAGTCGTCATCCCTGGAAGTGTTCAAAAAATGGGTAGATGTGGCACTTCGGGACATGGTTTAGTCTAGTCTACCCTTGATTGGTTTAGTGTGGATTTGGTAGTGTAGGTTAATGGTTGGACTGGATGATCTTAAAGGTCTTTTCCAACCTAAACGATTCTATGATTCTACGATTCTATGATCACAATACAAGGCGTATGACTGCACTGCAATTGCTCCTGGCATGCTAGGACTGAAAAAACAGCATGATGTTTAAAAAGAACTTTTTTTCTTAACAACCAGTTTTCACAGGATTAAGGTAGCTAAGCAAACAATAATGTATTGAATCTAATTCATTATCTCCTGTAAATTTTGTTTTGATGTTTTATCCAACATCGATTTTCTTTGGATTCATAAGAACTGTTTTGAATTTATAGAGTTGCAATGGGGAGCAAGGTGTTGTGGATTTAATTGGGTGGTTTTGTAAAGCTGGGGAAAGTAAAGCAATTAGAAATAACTAACACATGACAGTTCATAATTGAAAAGAAAACATGAATAAATGACCATTCCCACTTGAAGAATATTGGTTACCTCTCTGAGTATCTGAGCTTTCTGAGTCAGCAGACTGTTGATTTAAGAAAAAAAAAAAAAAAGAAAAAAGAAAAAAAAATTAAAACCAACCCCCTTCAATTTCCCTTTAATGCCAAAGCCCTGCATAGCTTTGGATAACAAGTGCTAGTGAAAGGAAGGCCAAGAGTATGCAAACCCTTTTCCATATAAATTCAGCAGTCAATTTCACCAAACTTTTCATAGCAGTAAATCCTTTATCTGCAAGAAAGGTTAAGGCTGATCTGACACTTCATATTCTATACCTATCACTCACAAATTATTTTCCTGAAGAAAAATTTAAAAAAATCCCTATGGCAAATATTATTATAGAGATACAAATATAGTAAATATAAGTGGTTTTCTGGTCTCCCCTATAAAGGAAAGCAGATAGGCAGTTCTCTAACAGAGAACTATTCTATCATTGAATGTTCAGAGCTACTTTTCACTTTGTAATATCAGCAAACACTGACACAATTCCATAAACAACTAAGCTAAAAATAATGTCCATGTGCACTACATAAAAATGTCTTATAAATTTTATTTTAATCATAGATGCATTAGATTCGTTTCCTAATCACTGTCAATAGTGATGGTACCAAATATAAATAGAGTAATGATTTTTAAAAGAAACTGCATGTTACCACAAAGACAGCTGTGCTTATTAATCAGCTTCCCATCAACCCACCCCAAAAACACCCTTTACAAGCAAGTTAAATTACAATCAGGCTATCTGAAAACAGTCACTATAAATAATCCCTTTCAATTAATCTCTTTTTAAACTATAACACAACATGTCCCAACTAAAAACATTTTGATGAATGTACCAGTATTTCTCATTTCTCAACCTTTGACACTTTAATAGGCTTACTTTGCTATGAATAAATCACAGGACTTTTTCCTTAGAAGGGATATCAAGCAACAATAGAACTGATTACGCCTGTACAAGTCTCAGCCCCCCAAAATGGTCAAAATAAATGCATTTGGAGGGGATGGATATGGGTAATGGAAATTTTGACTTCTGAACATATGTTAACATCAGGAGTAATTTGATTAAGGACATAATTTTATTTTAACCTCTTGAAAATGTCTGGAGTTATTTTAAATACAATTACTTGTATATTGTTTCAAGTGGGTTTCCACTGTCTGTAGTGGAGCACTGCTATATATCAGGTAAATGTAAGGGTAAGTAGCACAGGTACCTAAAGCAGCCCAGCTGCTGCAGAATGACACCTGGTGTAAGCTGATTTATTCTGCTGCTTGGAATAATGACACATAATCATAGAAAAGTCACTTTCTTCAGTTCTGACTATGGAAGATCACTGCCATAAGGGAAAAAAATAAGTATTATTCCCAGTACCACCATGTTATACTTTCTCATATCCTCATATCTTCCAGCTGCTTACTGTAAAGTAATTTTCCATTGTAAATTAAAAACTAAATATATAATCAACCTGGACAATTTGGCAATTTTTTTTACTTATCCAAGCTATTTGTCTTTTGTTTTGATGAGTTATTTGCCTGATCTATTACATTTATGAAGCTTTTTTTAGTCTTTGGCACCCTCCTCTCAAAAAATTAGTTACAATTATGAAGTTAGTTCTTGAAGCAATGTTGGTCTAAGACTGTACCTTGAAATTCAGCTAGCCTAAGAGCTATATCAAATAACTTCTTGTTTCTTTCATACAAGCAAACTTTTGCTGGTGTCAAGTACATAGGCTGCTTGTGCAGAAAAAGGCTCAGTAGCAACATCTGTTGTCTCATATTTCTCTCATTCAGTTTTATTAAGGTTTTCTCAGAGATTGTATGTAGGGAAATGTCACGTGTTATTCAGACAGTTAAAGAAAAGAGTTGAGGGTTACATCTGGCTAGTTGTCCTTTCAACAGGAGTGCTTAAGGTTGGCTGCAATATTCTTCCAGCAGTTCACCTAGTCTTCTGAACTGGACTTAACCTGTACATGTGTCACTAACGTGTCTCATACATGGAGTCTTTTCATTATCAGTTTTTCTCAGTAATTTCTTTTGGTCTCTCAGCTGCTCCTTTTCATTGTGGATTCTAGATGTTGGAAGTAATATGTCTGAAATCACACCACATCTTGAAAACAGCCAAAGCAGCCAACTGTGACTTGCTGTTACTGAATATTTCTTCTGAAATGCACAATGAAAAAAAAGGTGTCTTTTAACTTTTCAATTTTTTAATGACCTCTTCACTTGTGGTTCCAAAGAAAAGTAAAAATTCTACAGAACTACAGAGTAGTTTGCAGTAACCAAAAAGGTACATTTCTTTTTCTTTATGAAAGTCAAAGACTATTCTTTATCACTCTTTGTCAAATAATGTTGTGAGTATGTGAGGTTCTTTGGGTCACTTTTGCAGCTTATGTGCTCCTATCCTGTGTTTTCCACCCATTGCTTGCTGGGTCCTCCAAGACTTTGTGAATTGCCAGTGTTTCTTCCAGTTTCAATATGTCTTTGTGTAGGATCATAACAAGATTGTTTTCTCAGCTATGCCAAATCCATTTTAAGGATGAGACAAAGCTTTTCTTAAGCATCTAAACTATCTGTAACTTTTATATTTGGGTGAAGCTGTAACAGTGTCTCATGAATAAATACTCTTGTAATATGTTCTCATTTAAAGTTAGTAGCAAAATGGTACCAAGATATTTTTCTCTGATGTCAGTATAGTAAAACAATACTGGATTACAGCAATTAATCCAAGAGCTCCTCACACAATTATTCTGTACCAGCTTTGGGTAAGCTCTGGGTCAGGTTTGCTTGACATTTTGGGATCATCATCATCTAAAGTTTTTACAGCCAGGTTACTTGAAATAATTTATGTATATGTTGGTCTGGAGGATGGGCTAGAAGATGTATGAAGTTTCTTCCAATCCTATGATACATAAAGGCAAATCCTCCTTGACGTCATTACTGACTGTTAGTGCTTTAAGTTTTGCTTTTGCCTTTGGTTTGTAATTAGCATGAAATTAAACATCTTCAAATACCAAAGAAAACTGTCACATGACTGTACATCTGCAAAGTATCATTTCTTAATGTTGCGTGTCCCTGACCCAAGCTGTAAACCTTGGAACAATAATCTGTGAACTTCAGTTCGTTATCTCTTCACTGGAAGGAGCAGTTCAGTGAGAGTAAAACTGCTGGTAATTGCTGAAATGCCTGTGGACTTCAAAATATCATAGCACTCTGGATAAGCTGCTCAACAATTTCATCAGCCAAACAAGGGAAATATAACTCCAAATAGTAATTTTAAGGCTCCTTCCCTAGGGCTCTTTTATTATCCACGAAGTAGTCACAGAACAGAAGCAAATGAACTGAGAAACACTAAGCAACATATTTCCTGGAGGTATCCTTGAAACCATTCAGGAAAGACAGAATTCACTCTTCATCTTCTTCCTACTTTGACCTGAATTCCACTTCCTTATATTCGCACACAGATGGGAATGTGTAACTCTCATCAGGTTGCTGTGCTACTGCTTTATGATATATTAACATAGAAGATAAACACGGAGTGGATTCCTTAGAGCTAATCATGATCTGCCAAATTCAGAGCATAAAATAGAATGTAAGTCTGTTCCTTCTGCACAAGTGTACTGGTAAGACCACAGCATCTTGAAGAAACTGCGAATAGAAGCCATCAGAGATGGATAAAAAATGATTCACCTTCATCTCTGTAGAATTAATACTGTTTTTTAAGTTTTTATTTCTGTTTTGGGTGGGTTTTTTTTTTGTTTAATTCTTTTTTAAATCAGCATATAAATTCAGTTTGCCACTGGGGTCTGTGAAAAGGTCTTGTGGAAAGTAGTATCAGTTACTCTTTCCTTATCCTTTGTCTGCTGAATGGTTTGAATCTCAGCATGTGTGAAAATACAGCCTTGCAAGGCTTGCAAACTCAGCAAGATTGAGATAGAACACATTATCCCTGACTTGCAAATACTCACTATTATTGTGTTTTTGCTGTGGTTATTCCTGTTATTATTACTACTGTTCTTTTCCCCTCCTATAGTTTTCTTATTTCCCATACCTCCTGCTGAAGAGGTGATGGATCATCTGCCTCTAAGACAACAGCAGTGCTATGCAAAACAGCTTAGCCTGTGGGAGGCTGCATGGGTTCTATCATGTACCTTGTATCATACAGTCATGATCCTTCATTCCCAAAATGCTGTTTTCACTAACTTCTCCCATTATGCATTTCAGAAATAATTAAACGTATGAGATACATCTATATAAGACCTGAGTTCAATCTCATTACTTGCTCAGAGGAGAAAAAGCTGGTTTTGCTGTCTTTGTGAGGAAAGGTAGTTTTAACTTTGTCACTACAAAATGGTGATCTAGCTAGACAATGAAACAAAATTGCTAGTAACTGTAGTAACTCATCTGAGTAACTACAGTAATTCAGTTGGTTGTATTTGTTCCAATTTTAACCTTTTTAAATAATAATTAAAAAAATTAAATGCACTGAAAGACATTGTGCTTTTTTGTTTACTATTATTAGCATCAAATGTCAGATGGGAGAAAGCATTGTGATTTTGTTTCCAGGGTGACACACTTACAGACAGCTACAATCTGGAGCAAGTTTGGAAATCTTTCAAGGAAGTTATTAGCTAAGTTTTCCACAACCAGGAAGACAGAACTGGGTAGTACCATGCCAACCAAAATTCTGTAGCTGCATGTGATAGAAGTCTAGATTAGAATTGTCTGCAGAATGTATACAATAAATTCACCTTTTGCAATCAACCTACAACATGTAGTAAACGATGAAAACTCATGCACTGTAGGAAGGACAGAAAAAATACCATGGATGTTGCCAATACCCTGAGTTCTTGCAATGATAGGACATTTGCCAAATAAAAGTCTTAGATCATCTCAGAAAGTGGACTAAGTCCTGTGCCACAGAGCATAAAAATGTATCAAAAATTTTACCTCATAGTGGTTAGAAATTAAATTAAATTTATTCATTATCAGTGTATGTTTCTGTATATTATTACAGGATCTATCTAATTGTGTACTTATGTTATTCTTTAACTTTTACCTCAATAATTCCTTGTCAACTTTCATTTGTCTAGGCTAAACAAACAAGGTCTGTCCCTTTTTTCTTCAGCTTCCTGAGGAGGGGAAGTGGAGAGGCAGATGCTGATCTCTTCTTCCCAGTATCCAGTGATAGGACACATGGGAATGGTTCAAAGCTGCACCAGGGGATGTTTAGACTGGACATTAGGAAGCATTTCTTTACCAAGAGGGTGGTCAAGCACTGGAATAGGTTTCCTAGAGAGGTGGTTGATGTTCCAGGCCTGTCAGTGTTTAAGAGGCATTTGGACAATGCCCTGAACAACACGCTTTAAATTTTGGTCAGCCCACAATTGGTCAGGCAGGTGACTAGATGATCATTGTAGGAGCCTTCCAACTGAAATATTCTTTTCTCTTTTCTCCTCTCTTTTCTCTTCTCTTCATGGGGTAGTGTATTGGGTTTGCATGGCAAGGTTTTGGTAGTGGGGGGGCTACAGGGGTGACTTCTGTAAGAAGCTGCTAGAAGCTTCCCCTATGTCCTATAGAGCCAATGCCAGCTGGCTCCAAGAGAGACCCACTGCTGGCCAACGCTAAGCCAATCAGTGACAGTGGTAGCACCTCTGGTATAACATACTTAAGAAGGGGGGAAAAAAAACCCAAACAATCCCACAGGGACACAAAATGCATCTGGAGTGAGGAGTGAGAATATGTGAGAGGAACGACTCTGTAGGTACCAAGGTCAGTGAAGAAGGAGAAGGAGGAGGTGCTCCAGAGCAGAGGTTCCCCTGCAGTCTGTGGTGAAGACCACAGTGAGGCAGGCTGTGCCCCTGCAGCCATGGAGGTCCACAGTGGAGCAGATATCCACCTGCAGCCAGCGGAGGACCCTATGCTGGAACAGGTGGATGCACCCAAAGCAGGCTGTGACCCCATGGGAAGCCCACGCTGGAGCAGGCTCCTGGCAGGACCTGTGGACCCATGGAGAGAGAGGAGCCCATGCTGGAGCAGGTTTGCTGGCAGGACTTGTGACCCCGTGGGGGAGCCACGCTGGAGCAGTCTGCTCCTTGAAGGACTGCACCCCATAGAAGGGACCCACGCTGGAGCAGTTTGTGAAGAACTGCAGCCCGTGGGAAGGACTCACATTGGAGAAGTTCATGGAGGACTGTCTCCTGTGGGAGGGACCCAACGCTGGATCAGGGGAAGAGTGTGAGGAGTCCTCCCCTGAGGAGGAAGGAGCAGCAGAGACAACGTGTGATGAACGGACTCCAAGCTCCATTCCCCATCCCCCTGCGCCGCTCGGGGGGAGGTGGTAAAGAAAATCAGGAGTGAAGTTCAGGCCGGGAAGAATGGAGGGGTTGCGGGAAGGTGTTTTAAGATTTGGGTTTATTTCTCATTACCCTACTCAGTGTTGATTGGCAATAAATTAAACTGATTTTCCCCAAGTCGAGAGTGTTTTGCCCATGACGGTAATTGCTGAGTGATCTCCCTGTCCTTATCTCGACCCACAAGCCTTTTGTTATATTTTCTCTCCCCTGTCCAGTTGAGAAGGGGAATGATAGAGCAGCTTTGGTGGGCACTTGGCATCCAGCCAGGGTCAGATCCCCACAGGTAGCTAAATCATTCCCCTAGATAACCTCGGGAACCATCTGCCTCCAAAATAACTGTTTAATGAACACCTTGTTTCTATTTTCCTATCCCTACCAATAATACATAATTCATTGCATCCTTGGATAACTTGATCTGCATCACACTGGTGACCAGTTGATCAATACTTTCCTGCCCCTCTCAAAGCTAAGGAAGATGACTTTCCTTTTATTATTGTTCTTTTGGGGTTAATATCATACAATTATTCAACAACATAAGCTTTTAAGAGTTCTTGAACTAGATTCTGCTAGCAATTGCCAAGCTATGTGGTACTGTATTGCAAATAAATACAAGTCAGTGAAATATGTGACATTTTATGGGCACGGCAAGAGATTACCAAAAAAAAAAAAAACCCCCGAAGCTTTTTTTCCTTATGAAAACCATGAATTTAAAGCAATTCCTTTAAAATAAACAATCAGTAATTATTAGCATATTAGAACATAGTTCTGAAAGGATATTGCAAAGACAGGCAAGAATCATTAACCTTTTGATGGTAAAGGAAAATGAGACACAGAGAAAAAATTATGTGCCCAGCTTTATAAAGCACATTAGTGCTGCAATTGGGCACACAATACAAGAACCTGGAAAATTCTTCCTCCATGTAGAAATGTCCTTAAGGATGGTATTACAGAACACTCACAACTTGTAATGCAATGTAACTGAAACTCTGGTCTTAGGACTATTGCTGAATTAGGCAAGATTCAGTTTCAAGGTCTGCACAGCCTTATATGATGCCTGAGAAATCAATTCCTCTCTGCCTCAGTTTCCCATCTGAAAATAACACCTGGAATCAATTCTGGTTCTGGTTCCAGGATAATACAGAGGACACATTTGAGACTGGGTCCCTAGTGTACTTGGCACTGTAGAAACACATGACATATGACTGGTTAACATGGTGCCCCATGGAAACCATTGTACCTGTGTTTCAGTCTGTTACTCAGTTCTGTAGCCAACACTCTCTGGACAGCTTTCACCTCTTGTACTACATAGCTACAACCCTCCTTTTAGGTTTTCAGGTTTTATAAAACTGGTCTTTTTTATTAAAAGCTTAACTTTTCTGTAGAAAGCAGTCTTCCTGACTGCTTTCCATCAAAAAATGACTTTTGATAGAAAAATATGTAGGACTGCAGCTGTCAATTCAAAATCCTTTTAAGAATTATCCTTCTTTCCATCTTAATGCCAAAATTAACTCCATTTCAATAAAGCAGATCTTGTATGTAGCATACCACAATTCAATTAATTTTGTGTAAGTTCATAGGATTCTTACAAATTCCAGTCTTTAGAGAGAAGGTACTAATTAACTCTTTCTCACCAGCCTTTGAATGGGAAGCTGTAACTAATTCCTCTGAAATTTTCATTATTCCCCAAGCTATAGCTAACATGTCAATAGCAGTGTTATGTACAGGTACTTCAAGGATGTAAAACAAAAGGGTAAAGTATGCTTGAGCCCAAGTCTTGTCATTCTAATCCTCCACTTGAGAATAATTAAGTAATTAATTATGTCAAACTAAGAAATCAACTTGGCTATTGTTTAGCCAGAAGAATAAATTCACATTTACTGATTTCACATATTGTTTTCCAGACGAATGAAAGATGGCAAATGTTAAAGTAAAGGGAAAATAAATTTTAGAGCCTGTTAGTCTTTAATCTGTGGGGTTTTTTTGCCAAGTGAATCAACATAAAATTACTTAAGCAGGTGTTTCTGTAAATCTCATGATGTAGGAAGACAGTATATTGAATACCCTATACATTTCTATGTTAGGTGACTTACTGATGCAAAACAATTGACTTCATGTTGTCACTCAATCATAGTGACTGCTCAAGTAATGATGAAGAATTTTGTTGTTACTACTCTCTGTGTTTCATGAAAACACTTGTAGCAAACTCATAGTCAAAGTTCAGTTAGTTCTATGGCATTTATTCAGTTAAAATGAAGCTTTAATCTCATTTGTGAAGTTTAAAATAAACATTGAACACAAGCAAAATATTAGGATGAAACCTGAATTTCTGATTTAGTTTAGGGACGGCTGCAAAATCTACTGGAACTAATAAACTGACTCCCATTGATATAATGGTCTCTGGAATAGACACTGACAATAATTAAATTTTATCTCTTCTTAAATTCTCCAGATGTTAAATGATTTACAAGACACATAATTTATAAATTATTTCTTTTTAAAATTTCAAATGTAGGTAGCTTCAATGTACAAAGTTAAGGGGAAAATCCTGGTTACAGTGATGTTCCTGTCATCTCCCTGCCAATCCCCATAATTTACAAAAGACTGCTCTTGTCTCAGAAGGTATAATGGACATCATATACATTAAGTAATATTTCTTTATTTATTAGAAATACAGACATGAAAATTTGTAGGATCGATTTTCAAATTAGAGAGGCAGAAAGAAGTTAAAGCTATGATTTAATTTCTTAACACTAATTAACTGCTATTCATGTAACACTTGTAATAATGAGAAATAATAACTTTTACAATTGTTATTTTAATGCATATAAAATTTGTTCAGGTGAATTCAGATGCAGAACTGTGTAACACTTAGCTATGCTTAAAATAATACACTTTATGATTTAGAGAATACAGAGTGTTTGCAGAAACACCAGTGCTGAGGCTAAGAAAGACTATCATTTTTATTTTGGGAGGAGGATTCAGATTTATAGTCTCTGCACCTCGAGTGATTCTGAGTGCACACACAACAGCGTGGCCACAAGACAGTGTCTGGAGGCTATCCCCTTCTGACCCCTTCTTCCTGCGGTAAACTTGCACATGGCTTAAATGAGCTCTACCATAACCTATATACAATAATTTTCATTAGCAAGTGGGTGTTTTTTTCTCTTTACCATTAGAAAGTGTTCTCTATTGTTCCATAAAAAATGAAGGAACACATTACAGCCATGATTCAGTCTGGAATCTGACTGTAATATTTCACAAATTAAACCCAATTAATCATGGATAGGTTTTGAGGTCTTTTGTGGAAATCACATATTATCAGTTGCAGTTTTGCTAAAGCAATTTAAAAAAACCCCTGAGATTAGCTTAGCACAAGAAAAAAGTATTTTTTAACCACTGTTAAAATTTACTTTCTTTATAAGGTTGCTTAAAAAAAATCAAACCATAATATTATTGAAATATTACTTTCCTTGTTTAGGTTATTTATGTTAGTAGAACATGAGGTATAAAGAGAAGAAAAGAATACTGTTACATTTGTTTCTTGTAAATTAAAAGGAAAAACCCCTATATTTTAAAAGAAAAAATCCTATAATCCTTGATAGTGAGTGACATAATTTCAGAGCAAAATCTAAACTGATTTAATAATAGCAGCAAGTGATTTCAAGAAGTAAATCATGACTCAGAAATACAAAAAATCATGAGATCAAAGTCTCAGAAAGACCTAGGAACCTCATTGTTCATTTGACTAGAGGAAAAGTGATTCTCAGTGTCTCACAGAAGTGCAACTTATAAACATATTTTGGAAACTCAAATGTTTTCTCAGTATGTGGAATTTTAAAAGCATAACTTCCGTTAAAATCACTGTCCTACTGGAAATTTCTGAAAAAGGCAATAAGGACTGTATTTGTGAAAGGCACAGGTTACACACATGAGGAATCAGTATATTACGCTCAAATATGAGTCTTTCTGTTTGTACAGGTCTGTCCTTTGAAATACAGTTTTAGCAACTGTGACAAGTTTACTAGTTTTCACATCAAGAAAGGGAGGATTGAATAATTAAAGTGAGCCTGACTAGATCCATGTTGCCACACCCTCTGCATATACCAGAGCTAAGGAAAAGATTTCAAAGGGAAAACAGCTCAAATGGGAGTATGATCTGTGAGGATTATAGATCTCTAGAAGGGATCTTGATGAAGAATAGTGTCAGTCTTAGGAATCAAAATCTGTAAGAAGGATGGGAGTTAGATTATCTGTTTAATTCTTACCTAAGGAGCTTGCTGGTGTTTGTTCAGTGGCCACTGTGATAAACTTCAGCTGATAAGACAGCTGAATGCTGCTGAAGGAAGGAGGGAGGTCTATAGATTCAGTTGTAACTAGCTGTTTATTTCCCTCCTCCCCTTCCTCCACCTTTTTCTTGTGTTTCTATAGAGAGTTAAATTTGGGGGAAATGGCAGGCATCATTCTGAGCACTATGAAGAATGTAATATGGGAACTAATTTAGAGAGAGGGGGAAGACATAGTAAAAGGAATGAGGTTTGCGGGTTTGGTTTGGTTTGTTTTTTTTTTTCCTGTTAGCATCCCTGGATGCCTATAGGGATGTAAAGAAATAAAGAAAAGCTTAGTCAGAAAAGACTCAAGATTTCCCACCAGTAATTATACAGATAGTTGTCTAAAATATGCAGTCAACCAGTGACCAGCTATATGTGAAATAAATGGCCTGGAGTACTTCCCTAAGGAGATGCTGACATTTCTGCAACCCACACAGTTTGTGGAGAATCTTGCTTCTACCCATTTTGGTCCAATATAGCTCAGCAGTATAACCGAACAGAGACTTAGAATCATAGAATCATTTTGGTTGGAAAAGACCTTTAAAATCATCAAGCCCAACAGTTAACCTAGCACTGCCAAGTCCAACATTAACCATGTCCCTAAGCACCACATATGCACCTCTTTTAAATACCTCCAGGGATGGGGACTCAACCACTTCCCTGAACAGCCAGTTCCAATGCATAATAACCTGTTCAGTGAAGAATTTTTTCCTAATATCCGATCTAAACCTCCCCTGGCACAACTTGAGGCCGTTTCCTCTCATCCTATCACTTGTTACCTGGGAGAAGAGACCAACACCCACCTCAATACAACCTCCTTTCAGGTAGTTGTAGAGAGTGATAAGGTATCTCCTGAGCCTCCTTTTCTCCAGGCTAGACAACCCCACTTCCCTCAGCTGCTCTTCATAAGACCAGTGCTCTAGACCCTTCACCAGCTTTGTTGCTCTTCTTTGGACATGCTCCAGCACCTCAATGTCTTTCTTGTATTGAGGGGCCCAAAACTGGACACAGCATTCCAGGTGCAGCATCACCAGTGCCGAGTACAAGGGGACGATCACTTCCCTAGTCGTGCTGACCACACTATTTCTGATACAAGCCAGGATGCTGTTGGCCTTCTTGGCCACCTGGGCACACTGCTGGCTCATGTTCAGCTGGCTGTCTACCAACACCCCCAGGTCCTTTTTGGCCAGGCAGCTTTCCAGCCACTCTTCCCCAAGCCTGTAGCGCTGCATGGGGTTGTTGTGACCCAAGTGCAGGACCTGGCACTTAGCGTTGTTGAACATCATACAGTTCGCCTCGGCCCATTGATCCAGCCCGTGCAGATCCTTCTGTAGAGCCTTCCTACCCTCAAGCAGCTCAACACTCCCACCCGACTTGGTGTCATCTACAGACCTACTGAGGGTGCACTCGATCCCCTCATCCAGATCATTGATAAAGATATTAAACAGAACTGGCCCCAGTACTGAGCCCTGGGGAACACCGCTTGTGACCAGGCACCACCTGGGTTTTACTCCATTCACCACCACTCTTTGAGCCCGGCCATCCAGCCAGTTTTTTACCTAGGAAAGGGTAGTCCAAAACAAACCATGAGCAGCCAGTTTCTCCAGTTGATGTGGGAAACAGTGTGAAAGGCTTTATTACGGTCTAGGTAGACAACATCCATACCCTTTCCCTCATCCACTAAGTGGGGTCACCTTGTCATAGAAGGAGATCAGGTTAGTCAAGCAGGATCTACCTTTCATGAACCCATGCTGACTGGGCCTGATCCCCTGGTTGTCCCGTACCTGCCATGTGATATCACTCAGGATGACCTGCTTTGGCCCTTCTAATTTTCTCTCTGCATAACCTCACAACATCTTTGTAGTCCTCCTGAGTTGCCTGCCCCTTCTTCCAAAGGTCATAAACTCTCTTTTTTTTCCTGAGTTCCAGCCAAAGCTCTGTGTTCAGCCAGGCCAGTCTTCTCCCCCACTGGCTCATCTTTTGGCACATGGGGATGGTCTGCTCCTGCACCTTTAAGATTTCCTTCTTGAAGAATGTCCAGCCTTCCTGGACTCCTTTGCCCTTCAGGACTGCCTCCAAAGGGACTCTGTCAGCCAGGCTCCTAAACAGGACAAAGTCTGTACTCCAGAAGTCCAAGGTGGTAGTTCTGCTAATCCCCCTCCTTACTTGTTCGAGAATTGAAAACTACCATTTTGTGATCATTATGCTCAAAACGGCCTCCAACCATCACATCATCCACAAGTCCTCTCTGTTCACAACTAACAGGTCCAGTGGGATGCCTTCCCTGTTTGGCTTACTCACCAGCTGTGTCAGGAAGTTATCTTCCACACACTCCAGAAACCTCCTAGACTGTTTCCTCTCTGCTCTATTGTATTTCCAGCAGACATCTGGTAAGCTGAAGTCCCCCATGAGAACAAGGGCTAGCGATTGTGAGACTTCTCCCAGCTGCTTATAGAATATTTCATCTGCCTCTTCATCCTGTTGGGTGGTCTATAACAGACTCCCACCATGATATCTACCTTGTTGGCCTTCACCCTAATTCTCACCCATAAACACTCAACCCTATCATCACCATCATCAAGCTCTAGACAGACAAAGACTCCCCAACATACAGGGCCAACCCACTGCCTCTCCTTCCCAGCCTGTCTCTTCTTGAAGAGTTTATACCCATCCAACTGCAGCACTCCAGCTGAGTGAGTCATCCCACCATGTTTCTGTGATGGCAACTATATCAGTTTTCCTGCTGCACAATGGCTTCCAGCTCCTTCTGTTTGTTGACCATGCTGCGTACATTGGTGTAGATGCACTTCATTTGGGCTATTGATCCCACCACCTTTTTGGAGGTAGAAGCCCTAATTCCTATGTGATCATTCTCAGGCACTTCCGTGGTTTCTAACACATCAATAACCCCTGTGTCTCTGCTGCTGCATGGATCTCCATCCCCTTCCTCCACTGGGATGGCAGACTGAAGGACCTTGCTAGCACACCATCCCTCAAACAGTGGCGTGCCACCCTCAGGCTTATCTCTAGTGAGCCTTGTTTTATTCCTCTCCCTCTTCAAATCTGGTTAAAAGCTCTTTCAATAAGCCCTGCTAACATCTGTGCAATGATCCTTTTTCCCCTTTGAGACAGGTGTACCCCACCTGTCGCCAGCAGGCCTGGTGTCATGTGGTCCAACCTGTGATCAAAAACCCCCAAATTCTGCTGGTGGCACTGGGCTCAGAGCCAGGTATTGATCAGCTGGGTCTGCCTGTTTGTTCCCTCATCATTCCCTGCAAGTGGAAGGATAGAGGAGAACACTGCTTGTGCTCCTGACCCCTTAACAAGTCATCCCAAGGCCCTGAAGTCTCTCCTGATCACCCACTGTCCTGGTTTCAGCTGGGATAGAGTTAATTTTCTTCCTAGTAGCTGGCATAGGGCTGTGTTCTGGGTTTAGGATGAGAATAATGCTGATAAGATACTGATGTTTTAGTTGTTGCTAAGTAATGCTTACACTAGTCAAGGACATTTCAGATTCCCATGCTGTCAGGTGCACAAGAAACTGGGAGGGGGCACAGCCAGAAGAGTTGATCCAAACTGACCAAAGGGCTATTCCATACTATATGACATCATGCTCAGTATATAAACTGGGGGGGGTTGGCCGGGGAGCGGTGATCGCTGCTCGGGAGCTGTCTGGGTATCGGTCGGCAGGTGGTGAGCAATTGCATTGTGCATCACTTGCTTTGTATATTGTTATTATTATTACCATTATTATACTGTTACTATTATCATTACTATTTTACTTTATTTCAACTATTAAACTGTTCTTATCTCACCCCAGGAGTGTTTCTCACTCTTACTCCTCCTATTCTCTCCCCCATCCCATCAGGGTAGGGGGAGTGAGTGAGCAGCTGCGTGGTGCTTAGTTGCTGGCTGGGGTTAAACCACGACACCTGTGGACTTCTTGTTGCAACTTCATTGCTGCCTATCTGAAGAATCAGTAATAGATAATAATTTGAGGGCCGTAGTGTGGTAGGAAGCTTTCTCTTCACATCTTTAACCTGGGCTCCAGGGAGGCAGCTGACTTTCCTAAGTGGGTCTGGTCTGCACATTGGACCTTCTGTTCCCCTCAGAAGAGAGTCTCCTATGATACTGACCCATCTCTTTTTCTTTATGGTAGCAGTTTTGACAAAGGGCATAGGCCAACCTAACCTTGGCAACACCTCCAACCTAGATGAACCATCGTCCTTGTCATTGTTTGGTTCCACTTGCAGAGCCTTGTACCTATTATGCAAGGGCACCTGTGAAGCAAGGTGGTGACAGAGGACACCCACCTGCTGTGCCGGGCAGGAACTTGTCACCATTGCCCCCTCTCCCTTAAGTCACTGTGTTCAGTCAGGTGGAGAGAAGATAGGGAATCCTCCATATCACGTGTCCTGTCTGTCTGACAGGTCTGTCCCAGAGATGGTAGGGTGCGGTTCCAGCAGTCTCTCTCTCTCTCTCTCTCACACTCCCTGATACTCCTCAACCTACTCACCTCCTCCCGGAGCTCTGTCCCTAGGCTGAGGAGTTCCTCTCTCTACCTGGGCCACCTCCCAGATGTGCTCACTGCTGCCGTCTGGTACTGGTGTAAGAGCAGGGCACAGCCTGCAGCCTGGTACCTGGGTGGCAGCGTGTTCCCATGGGAGCTCTGTCTGGGAAGCTACATCAGTCATGGTGGGTGCATAGAGGGTGGGTGTGTGGGTAGGTGCTTAGAGAGGCCATGGCTTTCTGCTGGGTGGATACCATTGCTTCAAGGTATATCTTGGTCCATTTGAAAGGGTGGTGGTGTGTAACACCAGCCTCCTGGGCAGTGACCTCTTTCATTGTTGCTATTTCAGCTGCCACTGCTTTCACATAAAAAAGGTATCTCAAAAGTACTTCCCTGTGGGTCATGGCCCAGAGGCTGGAAGAATGGTGATGGCACTGGTGGCACTGGTGAAATCCAGGACTGAAGATGTAATGCCCTCAAGGTAAGAGTGCTCATACAAATTTGGGGGATAAAATAGAACCTGGTTTGGAATTTGGGATGTGACTGGTTACTGTACAGAGATGAGGTGATTGATACTGTATCAGATGGGAATTTCAGTTGTCATTGGGGAAGCCCATGGAAATTATTCTTGATGCATAAGTTCACTCTCTTGCATAGTTAATATCCTAGCTTGAGAATAACGCAGGCAAGTCTTGAGGCTAATGTGGAAGGGCAATCCCAGGTTCACAGGGACTGTGCCATAGCCAAGGAAATTAGTGTGGAGAAAAGAGAGAGAAGAGAAAGGAGATGATGAAGATAAACATTCTGGATAACAAGAGATAAGCTCACCCACTCTTCCAAAAAGAAGAGGATCAAAGACTTGGAAACACCCTATGAAGAAAAGCTAATATTTGTAACAAGCATCACAATAGAGCTTTTCTCTTAGGTTTTTCTAATTTCATCATTTTGCTTAAGCTTTTAACAGTAATGAAACAAATATCTAATGAGATCATGTTTTAAATCAGTATTTTAAAGAAATTTTCTTTTAACACTTGGTAAAAATTCAAGGCCATTTTATAAAATAAAATTTCAGAATTTTCTTGAGGAAATAAATTTAATTCTCTAGCCACCTCTATTAAGAGTATGAAAAAATTAGAAGGGCAGTATCAGCCATGTCTCCTTTAAAGCATTAAAATGAAATTCATTTATAAATAACTTAACCATACAGTAGAATACCTGTAAGAAGGTTCCTCTAACCCTCCTCCTAAACATGTACATACAGGCAGAAAAGGGAAATTGTTACAGAAAATATTACTTCTAACTGTGGTATGGAAATCACCAGACATGGATGAAAGAAGATTACCAGGCTTAGTCAATAGGCCAGATTCAGAATTCCAGATTCTTGATATCTTGTTTACCAGTAGCTTTGGGGGGATTTTTTTTTGTTTTCTTTTGTTACTGTTTGGTTTTTTTTTTTTAAAGCAAAGTTCCCTATTTGTCATATTCCATACAGGTAAATATATAAATTTTATCCAACATCTATAATCCTCCTAAAAGGAAGAGCATAACTGTAACTTCTACAAAAGGTATTTCTACTAAATATTTGTACTGACATTATGGTACATGGACTTCAATGTAACAGAGAAAATAAACTTCCTGTAATGTCATTAATTGATATGATTTGGATTAACATTGTTTCTCTCGATGGAATATATTTTCTGTTACTGCATTTAACTGATAATTAACGTTTCAAATGGCACAACCAAGCCTGAGTAAAGTGAATAATAATTATTTAAAGAGGAAGAAAGTTCATTTTTTTACTAAAATATAACCTCCTGGTTATAAACTCAGGAACAAATGTAGCTTGTCAGCTTCCTGATCCTAAAATCAAAAATACTAGAAGTTTTTAAAAGATCATAAAAGAATTGATCTGCAAAGACAATTGACTGCTTTTTATACCAGTACACAAATACTTTCTTAAGCAAGGAATAAGAATTATAAGAAAGCTCCCTTACTCTTACTGGGTCTCTTTCACATTGTACATATTACTGCTGCAATTTTCTGGGTTTTTATGCCTCCAAGATTACTGTTCCTTTTGTACATAAGAGAAGTTGACAGTAATGGGAAATACATGTAAATTCTCTTGAGCTTTACCTGCAAGACTGCAGTGGCTGCCTTTTTACTGGCTTTATCTGGAATTAGACAGATGAGCTAATGTTGGCAAAATGTAGCAAGGCAAAGATATTATTTTAATTTAAAATAAACTATCTAGAAATATGTCACTTGATACTCAAAGACAAGGAGAGCAGCTCAACTGCTACCCAGTGTGCAGAGTCCAGTGAGATAAACCAGAAGAAAGAAGAATCAACCCAGCCATTACAGTTGTAAGATTCTTATAAAAAAGGCAGCTGAACTCATTATTACATACTTGATTGTATGTCCTGCTAGTCCCCAGTATTTCAGGCTGTCACATTACAGAACCTCTTCCCATAGTTTGACCTTTCTGTCAGGACTGTGCATACATTGCTGTTGATTTGGACGTGTACAGTAGACTTGGTCCTTCCCTGCAGTGCTAGCTTTGCTATGTGTCAGCCGTATGCCCAGCAGCCTACCAGCTGTAGGCACAGCATTTGAGAAGAGCAAGGAGCAGGCCCACAGGTGAATGAATTGCCTTGGTGAGCTGCAAATGGGCCATTGTTTTAGGATAGGAAACTCTAACACAAGTAAAAATTACAAATGAAAACACAAAGTTGCTGTGTTTTCTTAGCCATTTAAACACATCATCTTGTTGTGGTTTAGCCCCTGTCAGCAACCAAGCGCCACACAGCTGCTCATTCATCCTTCCCTCCAGTGGGATGGGGAGAGGATTGGAAGGGCAAAAGTAAGAAAACTCATAGGTTGAGATAAGAACAGTTTAATAATTGAAATAAAATAATAACAACAACAATAATAATAGTAATGAAAATTGTAATGAAAAGGAGAACAATGAGAGAGAGAAACAAAACCCAGGGGAAAGAAAAAACCCAAGTGATGCAACCGCTCACCACCCACTGATCGACACCCGGCCAGTCCCCGAGCAGCGATTGCTGCCCCCCACCAACTGCCCCCAGTTTATATACTGAGCATGACATCATATGGTATGGAATAGCCCTTTGGGCAGTTTGGATCAACTCTTCTGGCTGTGCCCCCTCCCAGTTTCTTGTGCACCTGGCAGAGCATGGGAAGCTGAAAAGTCCTTGACTAGTGTAAGCAGTACTCAGCAACAACTAAAACATCAGTGTCTTATCAGCATTATTGTCATATTAAATGTAAAACACAGCCCTATGCCAGCTACTAGGAAGAAAATTAACTCTATCTCAGCCAAAACCAGACATGAACTATAATATATTGTTCCCACTGTATTAATCTGAAAACAAATGTTACAGTACCCTGGTTCATCTGGAAGAAACCTAAAATCTCCAGTGCAGAGAATATACTGCACTTCACTAAAAAGGATGCTAAAAGTAATTTTAAATAACATGTCTTTCCACAAGTCCATCAATTAAGTTTGTAGCTTTGGAGTAACATTTTCAAATGGTTTACGAGTTTCTTCTTCCCTGATAAGTTATATAAAGCAAACAGTAATTTTTTCTTAAATATGGTCCTTCAAATAGTCTGAAGCACCTGTCTTCAGAAGAGCTCAGCCTGAGTATTCTCATTTGAAAGAAGACTAGTAGCTTTACCTTAATGACACTGGGGGTACACACAGTAGTAGAAAATAAAAGTACTTCTGCTGATTTTTTTTTTTAAACTGACGACATCCTTCTGAATATTGTGTTTCATTCTCCCTGTTTGAAAATGGAAAAATATATACCTTCATCACAAATCTGTTGTGAGATCAAGTGCTTGGTGAGTTACATGCAAATACAGAACACTATAAATGATAAGTATTGTTGTTATTATTATAATCATATGCCTCGATTTCTTTACAAAGCATTCACTTTATTACACAGAAAATGAGTTATATTTTATTACATATATCATTTTAGCAGCGAAAACATACCTCATCTTCTCGAACTGCACTTAGAAACCAATATTCTCCATCTATTCATCTCCATGCTAATATACCTGGCTAACGTCTCTTGAAACATCTGCAGATTAACATTTGACCATGCTTTAGTTTAGGTCTGATGTTAAGTCGCAAAATACCAAACAAAAATACAGAATCACCAACAATTTGGGATCACATAAACAGTTACTGTGCAGATAGAGAATGATCCTTTCTCAAGAAACAAAGCAGTCCACGTATTCATTTGTCCATAAACTTCAAAACAGGCTTAACAGACCTCTGGATAACAGATAAGCCTTTCTTGGTACCGTACTCATTCTGTGCTCTCAGCAAGTCTGGAAACAGACAGAGGATTGATCATTTGATTCCATCTCTTTGAACAGACCTGACAGTAGTACTTGTCATAAGATAACATAAGAAATAACATATGATAACCATTAGAGAAATGTGGGTGTGAGAGAAAGATGACGTGGGCTTTTCTGCAGCTAAAAGTCAGAAGAAATAGCCTAATTCCGAAGCAGTGAATTGACAGCATTTTAACCTTATTTAGATGAAGATAAAATAAGATTATATGAAGTAACCTTTTACAAATTAAAGTAATTTTTATGATAGCAACTAACAGAAAGAAAGAAGAGTCTGGACCTGAAACCTCTTCCACTAAAGGTGTTCATATAGAGGACTTGCTTGGAGAGATTTCAAGCTTCCATTAAAACGTCATCTCTGAATTTACACAAGAATTTCCATTCTAATGGGTTAATTCCCATTTGGTTTTGAATATCCACTATTTCTTATTACATTTACTTGTGATCATACTTAGCATCTACATCATACTCAGCAGCTGTATACATTTCATATCATCCTATGATATTAATTTTCTTTTTCATATCTGTATGTCTTTGTTCTCTTTCTTACTTATTGGATTGCATCAGTGGTCCTAATGTTTTTTAGCTGCTGAGGCTGCCTTGTTTGCCTCCCACCCCAGAGAGCTACTGTCTAAGTTGGGATACTGTGCACTGCGGTCTGTACCTCCTCTTCCAGTTTATACTTCCAGGTTTGGTTTCCCCAAGGACGCCTCTTGGATTACATATTGGAAGTAATGTTGTTTTCCTCTGTTGAAGGCCTCTTGTCTACAGGACAGGTTTCTTCAGCTCTGGTGGTTTCAGTCCAGATTTGGGACTCAGAAAAAAAAACTCTGAAACAGGCTCTGTTCAGTTTTGGTTGTGTGGGAAGGAAAATCAGCCTCGGTGTATATACATAATGCAATCAATGAAGTGAAAACAACGGTCACCATAAAATGTTTTGCATATTTCTTTGATTTGAAATATTAAGGTTTGCCTATGCAGAAAAGTTAGTGAAAATTAATGAATATAAATTAAAGGATAAATTTACAGTGCTCTCAGTACTCAATCTGACTGCCTGTCTGAAAAGTTCTGCTACCTACTACAAGTGTCTTTTTCGTAAGGCCATTTACTCCACTTGCAAAGTATGGCATAATACCCCATGGATACAGAGCACTGAGTGTTTGCAGGTGAAGTTAATAAGTGATGACTGTGCTATAAGTTTACACCCTAGATTGCTGTAAATGATCTACTCTATGTAGGAAAATTATTAGAGAGGCAGTATGATTGTCCATTATCATCCATAGTTTCAAAATGTGTTAAGGGCTGTCATTCAAGAATTATATATGCCAAATTTAAATTAATTAGATACAAGGCAAAGAAAATGACTGCTTTGACAAAGAGAGCATGATGAGTGACCTTTCTAAGTGGAAACAAAATTGTTTAATTAAATGTTTCAGTAAAGGGTGGTGGGGTTTTTTTCCTGTCAAATCACTGGAGTTATAGAGCAGTTTCGGAAGGCTACACAGTATGTGGATGGAATGTAATTTCCTGATATTTTCAAAATCTAACTTTTTTCCTGTATTTCTGAAAACACCAGAGATGGGTGGGGTGTGTGTGATTTATTTATTTATTTGTTAGGTTTTCTTTTTCTTGAGTAATTTGGTTACATAATTTTACATTTGGTTCAGATGGATAAGAAGTATTTAAAAGAGAAAGAATATCTGAATTATTTTAAATATAGGTAGAAAAATGGTTTAAGATAAAAATAATTATTGTCTTGGTGAATCTGAGGGTTTTTTCCTGGATTTTTCTTTTGACAATGCTCTATGTCAGACAGACGGATGTTTGTCCTTTGCCAGCAGATAAAAAGCACAGAGACAAAACTGTTCCAGCTGTTCTGTCTGTTCCAACTTTTGTATGTTCATGGTAGTCACAAAAATTATTTTTATCCTCCTCCCCAACCCAGTTCGAGTCACAAAGTTGTTGTGTACCTGCATCATACTGCCCTGCATTGTGTTCTCCCTTCATCACACAACAGGCTTTTGAATATATCCTGAAAATGTCTCTAGCAGACAAATGAACCTAACTAAAGCTTCGCTGGCTTCCTTGAATACTTCTCTGTGCAGTGTCAGTAGGAGGCTGGAGCCTGACACAGGATCACATGCACACAGACTTGGGAAGGTTCCCTGTAACATTGAATTTGATTCACCACGAACTCTGTTGGAGAGTGTGTGATGTGGGGAAAAGGGAAAGAAAAGGCAAAATAACCTTTTGGTCTACATATTGTTTTGAGTTTTTAATGTGATTCAGTATTAACAATATTATAACAATTATTATAAACCGCAGGTTTTTAACTTTAGAAAAAGTTAAACCTCTTTTCTTTCAGACACTGAAAATCTTTATCAGTGTCCTCTGAATGAGAGCTTAAGTTGCATCAATACTTTAATGTTTCATAATGAAGTTACAGAGCAGAATGGTCATGTATAGCACATAGTGCTTCTGCTTTAACCTTATACCAATTATTTTCTCTTTTTAAGCAATCAATTATTTTCTTTTTCCTTCTGTAGATGCCTCAATACTATTTTAATATGACATTACTCAAATGTTGCACATAATAATCCAATTTTTTCTCCTTCTATAGTGAGAACTGCTTATTTAACTCTTGGTTCTACTTCTTTCACTATATGCAATTTTGTTTTGTCAGCAAGTTTAAGCTTTTCAAAGTTGAATTGTCTGCTCAGGTGATTTATGAAGGTTATAAATAAAGGCCTAAATACTCAAAGAAATGCCATCTGTGATATAACTCCTCCTAACAAGATTATAGTTCTTTTATCCACCTGCACAAACTGCTATATCTGCTCTGGTGCAAAAGTATGTGTTTTTGAAGCTTATCTGGAACATATTTCTCTGCACAATGGAGAAACTGCTCACTGAAATAGCATTTTATATTATAATGTGTTCCATCTGTGCAAAATATGCTTCTGTAGATCAACTGCTCTATGTGCAGGTGAATCTCCGCTGAAGTGCAGTACTCTTCAGAGGCTCCCAGAAATGATATCTAACCTTTTTTCACCCACTCTGTGCTGCAAAGTCTGAATGGCAGACAGCATATAAATAGCACTTGAAGAAATAACTTAAAGCTACTGATCATTACCTGACTGTTGCTGAGTGAATAACGTGTGTGGTCAGATACTCATCTGGTATTGACAGGTAGAATTACAATGAGAGCTCTTTAGGGAAAACAGTATTTCTTGATGGTAATTTGCTTACAAGTAAACTACTTTCTGCATGCAAGTGACCCTTTGCAATTCTCTGCTCTGGCAGATGTTTTTGCTGCCAAAAATTACTATATTGTTGCTGTTCCCAAAAACCTCCTCTCCTTAAAAAAAGAGGTAGGCAGAGAATAGAATGCAAACTATGCTCACTATTCTGTCTGCAGCAACACACTTCTAACTAGACCTTTTCCCACTGCTCATCTTCTGTTACATGATGCAATGTATGGGGAAACCCAACTGCAAGGAAAAAGTCTTTGGAGGTCCAGAGGCAAGGACTTTCCATAAGTCATCAGTACAATTGATGTGATTTTCAACCTGCTTGTTGTTGGGTCTGCCACTGTCACTTAAAATCAGGGATCTTGGGAGCAGGTCATGGGCTCAATGGGTATTGTTGATTGGTGCAAAGGTAGTTGCCGTTTGATTACACTTCTACAGTGAGGAGGAAGAAAAGGGATAAGTATGATTCAAATAACTCTCAGGTGTGTAAATAAAATATAGTAGTATAAAGATACCTCAATTAGATTAACATGAACTTGTTTTAGTAATGAAAACAACTTCCTTTATGGAGCCCTGGATGTGCTGCTTTATCCAGTTTATAGTACAACTTGCTTAAAATTAGCTCCATTATCTCTGAGCTATGCTGCAGGGTCAAAACTTTTTCTGGAGTGACTTTTCAGCAGCACAACAGCTCAGTGTTGTACCAATCATTAAAAAGTAGCCTGCAGAAATCACAGACAAAATACATGAAATTATACATAATTGTATCACTGCCTTTTACTTCCCCTTACTACACTGTTTGATCTTCATTCAAACCATCAGCAAGTTAAAAATTTTGGAATTTCTAAAATGAACTGAAAAAGAAAATAAGTTGTGATATTTTACCTTAGCAAAAAGATAAAGGACTGTGAGGTAATGTTAGGTATTAGGCTAGAAGGTGATCATGCTCCTACATTTCCTACTTCAGATATGAAGCCAAAGCCTTTTGATCCACTCAAGGTGTTTCAATTTAATAAAAACAAAAAGAAAAAAGAAAAGAAAAGAAGCAGGAAAAATTATTAATTTGAGGAGATTGTGTAAAGTGTAGTACCACCATATAGCTGTCACATTGAGAAAATGATTATTATAAATCTTGATTATTGTTTAGGAAATAAAAGATGTGTATATTTTTGTTAAATTAGTTTGTCTCTCTTTCGTGCTAGACATGTAGCTTGGTAGCAAAGAAATACAATTGTATTGACCATGGTAATATAAACAATAAATGTTAATGCAATTTTGACTGAAGTAATTTGTATCATCAAGATGAGTGATTTCCTAACATTTTAATTAAGGTAATTAGAGCTTTTAAGTATATATAATTATATAATATATATATATAATTATAAATTAAATGTTAATTGGGCCCTGTATCATCTTAACCTAATCTAATAAATAGCAGTCTTTAAAAATGAACTCAATGCAAATTTCTCTCCAAAATTCTTAAAAAAAAAATCTAATCTTCATAAAATAGTTGTAACTTCATGTGATGCAGTTCTGCACTTCCTTGTTCAAGCATACAAGAACAAGATTTCCAGCCTAATCTTTCTGAGTTAAGAGCTGAGATGTTGATCTGAACTGCACATACCTTTTGAACTTCTACTCTTCCAATATGCTTTGCAGCAGAAGTTTAGAAAAGTTTTTGCGGCTCATGGTGATAAACGTCTGAATACTCCTCTGAGATAACAAAACTTTAATAACATTACCTTTGTTGCAGACCTCAGCTGTTCCTTGTTTTGTTGTGGGTTTATTTTAAGGAAAAAAGTTTGGTGAAGTTCAAATATGTGTGTTGGGTGTAGAAATTACTTTTCATATTGATAAACCCTACCAGGAAGTGGCCTTGGTGAAAAAACATCATTTGCATGAGGACAGATTTGTACATATATCTGAAGTATTATATGAGAATCAATATCTTGCAGAATTTTTCTTGAGATTTCTTACACAAAAAGTCCTATTTTCTTCAGGTTGTAAAGCTTATTTTTTTGAAAGTAAAGAAGTGTTTTGTTGGGAAAGAATTAAAAATTAGAAACAATCGATACTGTCTTTTCCACCTAACGGGAATTTCTACAATTCAGCTATGAGATCTTCTCTACGAACTAATGTTCCCCAGAGTATATTCTGGGACTAGATTATCAGAGCACAGGGTAGATCAGTAATTTTGGAATATGAATGAGGAAGAGACATGTTTGTTTTTTCACTCAGCACTCCCAAAATTCATGAACTTCCCCTCTTTCTTCTGTTTTGAATTTTGTTAAGGAGTTCATGAATCAGTTGGGAGTCAGCAAAACATTAACATTAATGAGTTCATTTCCACACAAATTGGCTCATTATCATGCTGACTTCCAGTGTTTTGTGACAGTCATGAACTCAGTCCTCCTGCAAGGAGTGTTCATTTGCTTGCCTCACTCAAAATGGGGTGTCGGGGAGGAGGAAAATAAAAAAAAAAAAAAAAAAAGGCATAGAAATGTACCAGTTCACTGATGCAGCAACCCCTGTGGTTTCTCCGTAGTTAGTTTTAGAGAACTCTGAGTACAGTATTTCTTTGTTTCATTTGTCAGAATGCACTAATTCTGTCTGGCAGTTGGTGAAAACTAATACCCAGCATCTGACTTTGCAAATTACATAAAGGAGATCTAATTTCAAATTTGTAGCAAAATATCTGACCCTAATTATTATAATTTCATAGAAGTACACGCAAATGGAAAGACATTGTAGGAAAAATATTTTTGTAGTACCGAAATAACCTTCCACAATTCTCTCATTATCTGATGCAGATTTGTTGTTTTACACAATGCCATAATATATTTGTGCCATAGCTATCAGATTAATGATACTGCTGATCATTCAGGTTTTCTCAGAATAAATACTGAGTGTCAAGCTGGTAGTAATCTTTTTCAAGTGAGGCATTATGTTCATTTCCCTTCAGACCACTGATTTGGTCCTTAATCCATTTGTAATTCACTGTGATTATGCTGAGCAAGTTTATGAACTATATTACAGTTCTACTCCTGCAGGCTTCTTTTGTCTTATAAAGCCTAATAGGATAAAGTAGGTATGGTTTATTCCATCATCCCAATCAGATCCTTAATGTTAGTCAGCCTGTTTCATTACGTCCTTTCTTCAGGTCAGTTCTGGAATGGCCTGAATTCATCGTGTGACCTGAGATTGCAGTTGTCTCTCTATGTCCTTTACCTTCACTATAGGTCAGGCCTGTGGGTATAAGTAGTTCTTTTTTCCCAGGGACAAAACTATCACAAGACTTCCTCTGGCTAATAAGATTTGCATTAATTACCACCAGTTATGACCATGGCAGCGCAACTGTGCATTAATAACTTCGAAAAATCTGTGTATCCATAATATACATCACATGCTAATATAATATTCTTTGACATTTCTGTCCTTCCAAAGTCTTCTGTTACAATGTAATAAGTCCATGTTGTCTCGTACTCATATCTCCAATACGTATTTTTCTCAGAGTGAAGAACTGTGACCTCTGTTACAAAGAATGTCAAACTGAATAGTACACAATGGTTTTTTCTGTTCCTTAAATCACTGATAAATATTTTTCTGTCAGTTTTAGGCTCCAAATACTTATCAACTACACATAAAAATACAAGAAGCAATGCCATACTCATCATTTATTGCCATATTTATTGTCAGTGAGCAATAACACTCCTGTTCCTACAATGCTACGGGAGCCCCCAAACTGTGTATTTCCAGTTTGCTGCTGATTACTCCAATAACTGATATATGTGCATACAAAATACATGAGAAAACCTAAATGTCTTTCAAACTCTATCCTGTCAATCAGAAATAGTGAACTCAAATTTCCAAGAAAAAATTATCCAATGTTAAGTTTTTAAGTAATGATACAAGCTTAGGAATGGATATTTGGGTCAAGTGTTACTGAAAAGATTTTGGAATACCTTTTTAAAGACATTGTCTGACACTGATATTATCCAGTTCAGATTTTAAATACCTGTGTTACTGTAATGTGTGCTATGAAATGTTGTGCCATCAAACACTTGTTGCACGTTTCCACATTTCATTGCCTCAGAAATCCACCAATTTGTCTACTTTATTGAGTTGTTGAGGATTTATTTTCAGTAATAGACCCTGTCTGAAATCTTGGCTCTGATTTGTAATAACCCCTCTAAGGTTTATACAAACTACTAAGGCATTTTGTCTAAGGACATGCTTTTGTTCATGTTGTGGATAACTTGAACAATTTTTTTTTTTTTGTCCTCTCAGTTATTTCCCATTACAGGCTGTAGTTCTCTGATACCTTAAAATTTTCCACTAATTCTGTAAATTTGGATAGCATCCTTGAAGACAGAGTCAATGTCTCCCAATATTATGGACCTAGAGCTCTCTACTGCATGAGCGTGGGTGGTTTGGATGTGTTGACCTTTTTGTCAGCAAGTGATTTTTCCATTTCATTGAGTTACACTGCAGGCTAAAATATATTTCTGATTAAAAGTAGAACCCACTACTTCCGTGTAATTGTTCTATGATGAACCCTTATGGTCTTTAGCAGGCAAGGGCTCTTGCACATTCACCTATAATTTGGGACTTCCATAGCTCAGCTAGAATCATAAAGCACATCTGTTAAAAATGTTAGACCATGAAGAGAGATTTTCTACAAATCTGACTGATAAACAATCCTGCAAAATTTACATTCTTATCTCAGCATCTAACTCAGCAGTCTTACAAGGGCATCCAGTTGTTGACTTGACTGATAGAGAACCTTAGAACTTCCAGTAATTCTGGTGTTTGGTTCTGTATCTAAATATAAATTTAATTTAAATTCCCAATTTGAGAATCATGATCTTAACTTTTTAAGTTGAATATTGCGTTTTCTTTGACAATCAGTTTCAAACAGTCTTACAGGTTAAAAACACCTTTTTTTTGTTCCAAGGATACCTACTCTTTGCTGGACTCTGAGCTCCCATCCTTATTAAAAGTAAAACTCATCAGTATTTTATAATGTCAGCCCAGGATACATCCTTGTTTCTCTGGATAAATGACTAATTCAGAAGAATAATTTGTAAAATATAATTGTTAAATATGTTCTCTATATACAAATACGCTGGAGAGACTGTAACAAGATAGATCAGGTAAGCATGTATATCTGCACATACATAAATTGTTCCATTCTGTATATAACTGATTGAGCATTATTGTAGTTCCCCATTTATTACTTTATTAGTGAAGAAAGAAAAGGAAATGTTATTCTTAATCATTGATTTAACGTGTCCAAGGCACGAAATTATCAATTCTTCCTCTAAATGCGATTGTGTGGTTTTAAGCAGGTGAAGTTTTATGTTTGCAAAGATTTGCAATTTGGAGGCTAAGAGTATTGATTTATTAGATAGAGATCTCTGAAGATGACTCCTCCAATAATGTGACCTCAGATGATCATGTATCAGGCCATTCGGGAAAGGCAGTAGCAGTAACACACAAATCCATCCTGGAATTTTCTTTGGGCAGAATAATCAATAATTTTAAATGAGACTCTTATTATAAAAGGATGTTGAAAAATGTGAAAGATGTTACTGAAAATAAAATGGGTTTTGTCTGACATCATTGTCAGAAACTCTTGTAAAAGTATATGAAAAATGTCAGTGTCTAAATTTGCCAAATAATTAATGTGACTCTTCCTTGTGAATGAAATAAAAAATGTTGTGCAGTAGCTTAATTCAAGCATAAAATTAGATTTTGCAATCAGTAATTATGGCTATATTTAACATTCTACAAAATATCAAGAAACAATGTTTAGTAAGTGCACTTCATATAACAGTAATAGAGTCAGTCCAATTCCTATAGAAGCTGATGTTCTGTTTATATGCAAATTACAAAGCAGTGTATATCCATTTACAGCAGACCAAACATTACCGAGAAATCCATTTGGAATCGTCTGTAGATGTGCCAAGCCAGGAAGTGTTGACCCAAGCACAACACACCGTGGGATGTACACGCCATACCACCTATGCACGCTGCACCGTGGGATGCTACAGTCATAGGACGTTCCACACCAACCCTCGTCAGCAGAGAAGGTGCATTTTGTAGCGCTCACTGCAGACATGGCCGCTTCAACAGGAGACGGAGCAGCGCACTCTGCAGACCCTTTGTGGCCAGCGCTTCCAATGGCACAGCCTGCAACTGGAGAGTGGTGTGTCCACTTCTTGCTTTGAAATGCACACAGCTGAACTGGGATGTGGTAAACTCTCTGTACGGTCTTGCAATTTCAACATAGCCTAAACTAGAAAATGTTCAGACCTCAGTTGTACAAAGACTTATGTATGCTTAGGCATGTGATGTACAGACAGATAAATCCACTGAAATGGAATATTAGATTCTGTGTGTTTTGTAGCATTTTTAGATTTCTCAGCTACACCTGGAACCATCTATACAACAGTTTCAGTCTATAGCATCCATACAAAAGTAGGTACCCCAAATATGGATATGGCGGTGGACTAAACTTAGAAAATAAACATGTATGTGGTGGACTAAACTTAGAACATAAACATGTATGTAAAAGGAGTAAATAAGCAGTTTTAAAGAAAAAAACTCACTGGTGATGCATTTTACAGTGCTACTGTTTAATTGTCACCTTTCCATCTCACCTATTTTACATCTCTAAAGACACAGTCCCCTGATTACTGTTTCACTAGTTTTTGTGGATTGTGTAACGTGTGGTTTGCTTTTACAACTAGACTGTTTCAATGCAAATATGCCACTTCCTGAAGACTTACAGGTGTAAGGACTTAGAGAGAAGTGTACTGGAAAGAATGAAGTTTCATTTGTGGTGTTAATGGACAGAGTTTTCTGAAGAATTCAGCCCCTGTATATTCAGAAAAATAAGTTACCAGATTTTATTAAGGTGTCTTTGTAGATAAGCATGTACATTTAAATTAAAATAAACCTATACAGATTCTGAACCTTTCAGAAAAAAAATCTGACTCCTGACTGTCAAACAGGAGTTCTCTGGTCTTGTAAAGTCCAGGCTTCTGGCACTGTTGTTATGCTTTGTGAACAACAACAGGAGGTACATTCAGCATGCACTACTCTTCAGAAAGTCATAATACAAATTGAGCCAATTGAGCTCTGCAGTGTCATAACACAAATTGAGCCAAAGAGCCCCAAGCCTTGAAGAAAAAGTGCCATAACAAATAAGCTACTTGTCCCATAGGACAAAGCAACAGTGAGAAATTTGAAATAAGAATCTCATAAATGTAGAACAGCAAAGTGGTGAAACAGTGGGAGACCAATTAATTTAAGAAGGCAACTGATGACATTTTAGAAATAATTAGAAAGAAAATTATGAGAAGGGCAGAAGAAAATTGAAAAAGAGGAAACAAAAAGGGCAAATATATTAAATTAAAAGTGAACTCAAGGAGGAGAAAAAACATAGGGAAATAAATGCTTTGAAAAGCACTTGCTAAGACCTTTTCCCTCCCAAATTATGTAGGATGAGATAAACCACATTCACTCCAGTATCAGCTTATATAGACTTAAAAGTGGAAAAAAGAAAAAACAAACACAACACCCCCGCCTCCCCCCAATAATGCCATACATAACGCTTTCGAAAAAAAACAAGTAAAATCCTGACAAGAAATCAAAAATTCAGAAGGAACTTTTATTAACTTTATAGCTACATGGGTGCGTGAAGCAAGCATAAGCCATGAACTGTGAAGCCACTTAGTATAAGCATTTGGAGTGGCCAGGAGCAGTGCAGAAGTGTGTGTGTGCATGCACGTGCACATGCATGGGGGGCAGAGGGGCAAATCAGAAAGTGTCAGAGTGCTCACCCCTTATCACAAGCCTTTTTTTCATGCAGAAGTCATTCTTTCCCCCAACACACAGAAAGAGTCATCAACCAAGGATTTTGGATCTCACTTGACTCCTTTACTCAAAGCTATTTTCTCCATAGATCTGAAGTGCTGGTCTGTAGCCCATTACAATAGCTATGACAATGTGGCAGTACATGAGTCCTACAATAAATGCACCAGCCCATCCCACTTCTACTGAGGTAAGTTGAAGGATGTTGATGGAAGTGCTCTGAGCGTGGGAGATCTGTGGATGAGTCTCCACTCTCAGGCTTACTACAGCTCTGCCCTTTTTTTTTAATCAGTGGAAAGAGGGAAAAGGCTTCAGGGGGTTTCTCAGCTTCTAGAAGGCATATTTTCATTGATCCTTCCAATGTTGAATGAACAACAAATTTGTAACAATGATCTGAAAAACTCCAGAATACAGCTGTGTCTTATCCAAGGGCTAGGGTGTGATGTTGATCTCTGCACTCCTGTCACAGTAGCCTTGATTTTATGTCACAAGCTTGTTCATCCCACTTACCCCCTTCCTCTTCCCTGCCCCTCCTTCTAGTCTTATCCAAATAGTTCTCCTCTGATTTTTTTCCCATTTGGAAACGTCACCTAACATTAGTTCTTGCCCTATTATGTGCTGTGCTTGTGTTGCCTCCTTATAGTCTCATTTCTCTGTCTGAGAAGCAGTGGTCTTTTAGGCATGTATTGAATCTTTAGTAAAGCCAGTCTGAAATGGAATTGAATACTTTCCCACTGAATATAACAAATTCTAAGGAAAATATGGATGACAGCATTATGGGGGAACAGGTCCAAACAGAGAACATAAAGGAAATGCAATGACAAGTTCAGCCATTGATTGGTTTGTAGGAATATCACAATGGAGGTCATAACATTTGTTGTGAATGTTTGTAAATGCTCTGTCTCAGGCAGGCCTCCTCCCCCTATCTTCCAGACCTGTGATTGACTTAAGAGGAGAAGACTCTCTGACATTAGCAGAGAGGCTTATTTAACTAGAGGTAGTTGATTTAGCTTTCATAACAGAATTTCTTTTCACAGGCCCTAGCAGTGGATAAAGTACTTACAGTCCATTCACAGAGAGAATGAGATTCGTGTTGGGGGGGGGAATAAATAAAATCCTTCAGTCCCTAGCTCACAGTGAAACAGAGAATGAGGCTCTTTGCTACGGATCCAAGGCAGTCTTTATTGGTAGCATATGGACAATTAAATCCCACTCTTTGGTGGATTCTTTTTCTGCAAAATAAGTCAGGAAGAGAGTTTTGTTTGTATTTTTGTCCTCTCCCCCCCGCCCCCCCCACTTTAATTCATACGTGGCCAGATAATTTTTTTCTCTAACACATGAAATTTTGGCCACCTATGGAACTAAGGGATACCTGAACAGATGACACAAATCTGTGATTGTTAGTTTTTTAGCTTTCTTCTGAAGCATCAAGCAGGGTTTTTGAACTGAAACCAGTATCTGGGCTTATCTTAAGCAACTTGCTTCCACTGGAAGAGCAGCAGACAACACTGGTATCTCTCTCCCTCTTTTTACCCTACTTTCTGTCCGTAGATGGCAAAGATTACTTCTGTGAAGTCCACAGTGGTGAGTTTGGTTCATTAAAATGTTTTGGGGAGACAGATAAACCAGTTGTGTTGTGCTTGTCAGGTCTGCATAGACACTAGGTCTGTGTAGACACTAGGTCTGTAATGTGTATTAAAAGTAACTTCAGAGAATAAATGTGATAACTTAGAGCAAGAGGTGATGGCTCATTCAGCCTTTCCATGATCCAGAGACAGGCTCAGTGAACAAGCTTCCTCTGCAAGATGAAGTGGTCAAGCATGTGGTTTGCACAGTGCTGGAGGCAGGGGTCAAACATATGGTTGGTCTTTCAGAGTGTTTTGGGAGTTGAGCCCTGCTGTCAAGGAGCAGCAGAAAGGAGGAGGACCAAGTGGTTTTGCAGTAAGCCCCCTGTCATGTGTCTCCCTAGAGAGGCATCGTCTATTCCAATGTGATGCATCTTGCTCCTGGGTGTGTTTCCTGCCCTCCCTCAGGAGACAGCACGCAGGAAATTGTAAGGTATCAGAATCCCAGCACATCACTGGGGAGCTCTGGGAGACAGCTGGATTGGACAAGCAGAGAACAGTGTCCAACAAAGGACAACCTGTACCCTGCAGAGAGTGCCATGGACAGCGTGCAGACTGCAGCCATCCAAAGGTGAGAGTGAGATGAGACATGTGCGGTTGGAGCTTTGTGCTTCCACCTTCTACCCCACAGAAGGACATACAAAGAGGGTGCAGGAATGCAACAGGATGGAGGGAAGATGACCCTGATCACTATCAGTGCCTGCTAATCCAGGGTGGCCCATCTGCAGGGATGAGTATGAGTTGGAAGGTGCTGCAGAGCCCAGGGGATATATAGTCTCAAAGTGGTTTAAGGATGGACTTTGTCCTTTTAGTGGTCTCTCACTTTTCTTAGTCAATGATCTGAATTCAAGCCAGGGGTTATGTTGGCAACCCTCAGCAATCTCCATGAGACTTTTTCATCCTTTTGTTTTTTTCCTAATCTGTTGTCTGTTTGTCCCTCTTGCTCTAATAAAAATCCTGAAATGCACCATTCAGATCATTTTGGATGCCTTCTGGATCCTGAACTTTCAGGTGCTCTGCAGTGTATCGAAGGCTTCACATTTTGTAGAAAAATTGAAAGTGCTCTGCCATCCAGCACCTTCCAACTCATACTCATGAGTCCAGAAATAAAAGAACTGAATTCCAAATCACTCAGTGCAAACATTGTAATCAGTTTTGGCACTCACTTACCTGTTAAATGTGTCTGCAAATGAAATTAATCTACAGCTAAAAATATTATTTAATAAAGTGAAATAAGTTGAGTCAAAATTAAAACAACATTAAAAGAAAGGCATTCATTTTTCCTATTTCCTTCACCAAAGCATTCTCCAAGCCTGTATCCTACTGCAGTATTGTCAGACAATAGTTTTGGTTTTGTCAGACAAATGTTTTGTCAGACTTGACTGGAATTTGGACCTTTACATTAATAAAATGTTTCTCTCTAAGTTAATTGAGAGAAAAAATTGAAGATTTACCTGCAAGTCAGAGACAACAGCTTACACAGCTATTAGATTTAAAGGACCTAACTTTGATTTGCTTTTGTAACGGCAACTTCCAAGACTATCAATGTCCCTATCAGTGGGTAGCTAATGATGTAGAATGTGTTCATTTTTGTGAGTGTTTGTTTGATGGCTATTTTAAGACTTTTTTCATTGCCTTTCTCTGGACCCTCATGCTATGTTCCCTGGATTTTGTTCTTTTGAGCAACCTTTTGTCTGTACCTCTGCCTGCTCTCAGGAACACCACCTCTCTTGGCCATGGTTAGCCTCCAGATCTTGGTTTGCCTCTAAGCATGACTGGACTCTCCTCTGAGTTGCCAATTGGAAAACCTCAACCTTAAATCTGTTCTAGAAATTTCTTCTCAATAGTTGAAGTATTTTTCTATAGTGTTATCAATAACTTCACTAGCATATGGACTGTTTCTTTTATATGCTAAGCAGCAGGTTCTCACGTTCTCACACACTTTAAGAACCCCACTGTAGTGGGGTTTGATTGCTGAAGGGACCTTGAAGCGACCTCGAAGGGACCTCACTTTCAAAAGCTTCTGAGCACTAAACCTGTGAAATAGTATATTATTTCTCTTCCTCCTCTCCTCTCCTCTCCTCTCCTCTCCTCTCCTCTCCTCTCCTCTCCTCTCCTCTCCTCTCCTCTCCTCTCCTCTCCTCTCCTCTCCTCTCCTCTCCTCTCCTCTCCTCTCCTCTCCTCTCCTCTCCTCTCCTCTCCTCTCCTCTCCTCTCCTCAGGACTACAAGAAACTGAGGTTCTAGATTTGCTATGCTACATTTTGTGTCCCTAAACTACATGGTAAGGACTAAAATATTAATACCTAACACAGGGTGAATTCTGCTTTTACATGTTGTTCTGAAATTCTCCTGACCCAGTGTACTATTTTAACTGGTATTCTACATTGTATGCCACACATAGAAAGAACATGAACTGATTTGAGGTGTGATAAGATGCAAACTCTTCTCTATGTAAGATGGCCCTGCAGTGGCCAGAGCTTTGAAGCAGGTCTTCTTGTGTCTCTTCCCTGAAATGAGCACATCAATACACCAGAAGAACTTTTTAAACTCTGGAGCTAGTTTTTATGAAATCTCAAGCTTCAGGAAAACCCAGATGACTAGATAAGAAGGCATGTGACACTCCTCCTTTATTGATCCCAGCAACAGCCTTTTTAAAGAATTGTATAAAAATGTTAATGACAAAGATGAACAACAGCATACCCTTTACAGCATGCCCTATTTTCCCTTTTCTCCCATGGGAAGTTTTGCCCTTACTTCTTAAATGTGATTTGCTTCTCTGCTTAGTTCTACAGAGTATTTCCAAAGCAAATTTCTTTATTGCTTCTTCTGATGTAGACAATAACGCATTTGACATTGCATCTGGAAATTGTATATACAGTAGCAAGAACACATGTGAATTCACCCAAATGCGAAGATTTGTACTAATGATATTAGTCTGTGTTATATCATGAACACCAAATATACCATAACTGCCTTATGGGCAAACCTCTACACTGTTTGATTCCTGATATAATTCAGTTCCAAAGAGAATGGATGCACAGAATGATGCAAAAAAGTAGTATCAATTTGCTGTAAAGAGTTTGTCTGCTAAAGGCAACTATTTCCCTTAATGACTAGATCTTTTATTCAGAAAGACAGCTTGCTCTCTTGAGTCCCCAGTGTTTTTCAGATAATCTAGGCAAAGAGTTTCTGAATTTCTCACTGTTCATATGAGGCAGTTTTCCTGAAAGAGGTCAAGCCTTATTGCCTTATATTTGTGTTTGATAATTCACCATCCTCAAGCTTTGTATAAAGCTCCAGTTACTCCTGCTGATGTTTTCCTGGATTACTGTGTTTCATACTGGTGCTAGGAAACAGTTTGCAATCAGGACTTTCAAACAGATGTGGAAATGGCATGAGAGAAATCCCTGGGGAGCAGTGACCTTCAGAAAGGGTTTGCTGCTTCTGTTACCCAGAGTCTGTGCAGATTCTCTGTCCCCTTTTTCAGTTGCTGAATTCACAGTGACAGCTATGAATGCAAGGTCAGGCAGGCTATTAGCAGCTGTGACATGCCTTGACTATCTTGACTGTATGCCAGTTGAGAAAATACACACTGTAAAAGCAAATATTTCTCTGTTGGATAAATCTCTGTATCCAAGAAGGTTGTTATGAAGCTGATCTGTAGCAAGAGATTGAAAGGCAACTGCAATGTGGCACCCCTCTGGCCAACAGTGAGCATCCCAGGGAAATTCTGATTTCCCGGAGATCTTCCAAATTCCCAGTTTTCTTTTCTGCTTCATAAGAGCAAAAGGTTTAGGTAAGTGCTTGCAGCAAGATCACATCCTATTTGATATCCTTAAAGCAAGGGCATTATAGAAATTCTTAACTACTTTTCTAGAGAGGCAAAGCTGCAGGGTCCAAATCCACACATATTTCTCTGCACCTAATATTTTTTTCATGTTCAAACTGTACTTGTCTAACATACTGTTATGTCCAAGCATGCTAAACTATAGTATTGCTATCATAAAATCATATCAGGGAAAGCCAGAGGGGGAAGGAGGGAGCAGGAATCTGTTGAAGAATAGCTCATCCTTCTGGCAAACAACAGTTTGGGACACTTTTTAATACAGTGGAGATTTTCAGTTTTCTTTAAGAGTACATACTTATTTAACCCACTTCTATGTAAACTAATAGTAGCCTTGAAACTGTATCTAAAGCAAGATATTTCACTGTAGGCATTTGGAACCTAGAAAGTCAGTGACAAGATTTCTTTGGGGGGTGGGGACATTTCTATCTTAGTAGAACAGCAATCCTTGAATTTTAGTGATAACAAAAAAAAAGAAATGTTTTTAAAAACACATATGCTTTTTTGAAGTGTAAACAGGGAAAAATAAGTCTTTCATTAGGAATGACAAAATATTACTAAAATTATGAATCAGTCCATCACCATAAATTGAAAATCTTACATTTATAATGAGAATATTGCATTGCCCATTCTCTCTTAACCTAGTCCAAAACTTTAACTAGGTATGACATTAAGGCAATATTTCTCATCAGTGGTTTCCATTTTGCTGACAAAAAAAAAAAAAAAAAGACAATTTTTCTTAAATTTTTTCATTCAGTTCAGATTTTCTTGGGTTGGCCTATTGCTGTGTCTTCTGAAGATAAGATTTATTTTATCTGCTTGAGCTCTTCAGTGATTCAACAAAAACTGCAGAGATTTGTGCTGTTATTGTAAGTGCATGAACTATCAAAAAGCTTTCAGTCACAAAGGCAGACATAAGAATCTGTGTAGAAAAGTTGCAGAGAATCATCTTCAAATTTGAGGTACTTTACTTCAAGCTTTGGAAAACTGTTACTCTTTCTTTATTGAATATTGTTTACCTGTTTTGAATCAGTTGTTGATTTCTAGACCTTCGTGATCCGCGTTTGTATTGGGATTCCTCACACCACTGAGTGTGAAATGAGGCCTTGATGAATGGAGGCCTGAATGCATCACTACTCCTTTGATTACAGCTGCTGGTGTCACAGTTCCTCCAGCTGTAAATACCTCGTTTGATGGTCATAGAGTCATAGAGCTAACCCGGCTGGTCTCATAGAATGCTTTGGGTTGGAAGGGACCTTGAGAGATCATTGAGCCCAACCCCCCTGCAGTGAGCAGGGATTGAACCTGTGAACTTGGCGTTATTGATACTTCTTACACCTTGTTTTAAGAAATTCTGCAGTGTCCATGAAAATTCACTTTATTCAAATATTTCTTGCTGCAGGTTTAAAAGCTGAAAACTTGTTTTATTTTCTCCCATTGATAATACTTATTGGTACCTGTAAACAGTTGTATTGGCTACAGCTGTTGGATGTAGGGAGAACAAAATACTTCTGTAGCTGTCCTTTGTGTTTAAACCTGATGTTACCAAAACTGCAGAAATGCCTTCAAATATAAAGCAATTTCAGGATATGGAATTCAGCTCACCTGAATTCATCAGTTTGTACTAGATGTCTAAATTTAAGCTGGTTATTTAGAATCCTAGAAACATAGATGGGTACCTCCAGAGGAGAAGTCCTAACATCTAGCAGAGAATAGAAAGAAAGACTCTTTGGCTGTATCAGTTTTTCCATATTGACTACGTAGGAAGACTAAGTGGCCACCTTAGACAATATCTAACTTTTAAATTATAAAGTTAGATGAACTTAATCCTACCCTGGCAGACAATATTGAAATCAATAGGTTGGTTGGTTTCCAGTTGTTTTTTTTTCTTCCACATATTCCATTAATATAAATGAATATTGACTTTTTTTTTTTTTTTTAAACTTGAGAAATGTGATATTTTCTGGACACCAGTTATTTTTTAACCTGTATTTTAAGAAGGGATGCACAGAATGGAAAACAAAAGCATGGTTTGTATACAGCAGTGATTTACATTGGTATAAATGCAAATGGCTATAGAATTCTCACTACCACCTCTATAATACAAAATTTTGCATTCTCAGCTAAAACTAAGTGAATGCTAATAATGACAATGCTACGTAGAAATGCACCTGGTAATGATGTATCAAATATGCAGTTAGGAAGAGGATATATAATTTATTTAATAATATTTTCTGAGCCAAGTGCAACCTTTGAAGAAGTGATGAATATTTTATAACCCACAATAACATCTAACTAAAATCTGTAGCTTGGTTACACAGCTATCATTTTGACTGAAATAAAATAAATTCTTTATTTTAGATTTAATTTTACTTTAAGTTTCTCTGAAAGCAGCACAGAGCAACATCAATAACAAATCAAGTTATGGTTAAAAATGTATGTACTTTCTCCATACCTACAAACTGAATGCATCAGTAATTTTAAAGGTGCTCCCCCCACAATGTTTTTGTTATCCCTGACTGTGAAGAAATTTTGCAGTAGATCTACATATGAAAAGCTATTTACATATATTGCTAGACTCACCCACATCTGTGAGGGTGAGGAAACTGCAGTGCTGGATTTCCAGCTCTATCGTTAACAATGCTCCACTACTCAGTTCTGTTAGGGACAGTTGTGAGCTTGGCACAAGTAGTGAGGATGAAAAATTCATTTCATAAAAAGCCGTGCCAAGTATTCTGTAAATTTCACCAGTGAAAGACTTTACCTGTGGTTTTCAATACACTGTGACTCATACTTTCAGTGGAAAGAAATATCCATACCTTAGTGAAATTTTGTCCCAGCTGAGAAACTACCCTAATCAGACCATATTATGCCTAGCTTTTCTAAAGGACAGTCTTTTCAAACTCTGACATCACTTTGTTGATTTTAATGACTTGTAAATTATATTGGCTTATATCCAGAAAGAGTTCCTGGAAGAGTTCTCTGAAATGCTGATGAGCACTGCACATCTGAGTGAGAAAACTGAAAGTGTTCTGCTCTGCTCCCCCATACACATAATCAATAACCGAAGAGACTAGGTTTGAGATTTTAGCTCACTGGGAACACAGAAATTAATTCTAAGGCAGTTACCTGCTAGAAACATTTGTATATAGATTCCAGTTCTGAGTTCAAGACTATTTAATGCAGTGCATTAAATACATATTCAATGCTTATTGATATGAGAAAGCCAAATTCACAAAACAGAATCACAATGTGGAGCTTCAATTTTTTCTTATTTCCAGATGCAATGGTGGTGAAAAACTGACATAATATGCAAAAGTTGAGTGGAATAAAGAAGAAAGTTTGTTTCAGTGAAGAAGACAAAAAACTGGATAAAAAATACAACACAACAACTTATTGCAATCTATCGAATATATAAAGCAAGTGAGAATAAGAAATTTTTGTAAAAAGATCTGAAAAATAATAATGTTCTTATTTGGCTTGAAATCAGAATTAAACCATCATATTAAAATAAGCCATTTTCAAGTGGAATAATTTTCAATGAGTAAATATGTAATTTCATAACAAGAAACTGCACAGGCAAGACTGCACACAGGATGCTGACAAATGCACAGTTTAAACTAATTTTGTGGAACATAAAGAAAATAGAGTAAACTTTCTGTCACTTTTAATAGTGATACATAGGAGGGGAAAAAAATCAGAGATAAACCAGTTTTGGTTGTTGTTTTCCTTTCCACTTCAGTAGAAACTGCAGAATAATTTTCTCACTGAATTTATCTCACCTGTGTCAAATTTAAGCCAATTCAGATTACTATCTTCCACATTTTCCAATATCCTATCCAGTTAATGTGACACACTTTGCAAGTAATAAGCAAAATGCCTGACCTTAAGTGATGTTGTTACTGCTTCTTATTCCATGAGCTACAGTAAACACAATTAAACAGAAGTGTGAAATAACAATAAGTTGCACTTACTGGGCAGAAGGGCTAGATAATAAGGAAAAACTGGGAGGTGTCTTTGCCTCCAACCCTCTGCAGTATGTTCCTTACTCTGTGTGAGATGATAGTTGTTTCTCTTACTGGAGAACACCATGGAAGCACCTAAGCCAGGAAACTGGATTCTCCCCCAAATCAGAAAAGGTCCAGGTTGGACACTGAAGTCATAGACATCCTATGTATTTATTTAGTTTATGAGAATTTCAGAATGGGCTATCAGAAAACCAGTTTTGTTATCTAGTTGATTAGATGTGTAAATAAGCACATATTCACAGCAGGAAAGGTAGATATTGTTCAAAAAGAGTGCTCCTTTATTACTCATTCTGCAACAGAAAAAGGATTTTATTGCTTTTCACGCATACAACGTTTTTATATATATATATGTTTCTCATGTGAATTTTAAGCTTGGGAAGAACTTAATAAATGTTACAAAATTTTGAAATCTTCCATTTCAAGAGACAAGTGATTTTTTGGTAAAGCTTCTATACAAAGCACAGCTTTTGAAACTAGTTTTATATTGCCCTTAGTTCCAAATCAGTAGACTTTGGACTTTCATGTTTATTCTGTGATAGATATTCTGACATAGGAATTGTCTCATTTGAAGTGGTTCACAGCCATGCAACTACCATTACGATATAAGATGAGGGACAGAACATGCTGTGTTTGGCAGTGTTAACTGGGAAGCTGCAATGTAATCAGCCCTCCCTTTCTGCACACTCTCCATTGTAGCATCTTTGCTAATTACTGGTACTACTCTTTACATGGTAAGAAAATGAAGAAGGCTTTGAGCAACCTGATGTAGTTAAAGCTGTCCCTGGTCCCTGCTCCCTGCAGGGGGGTTGGGCTAGATGACATCTAAAGGTCCCTTCCAACCCAAAGCATTCTATGATTCTATGATTCTATGAACAGTCTGTCATGTAATATCTACTTGGCTAATGAACAAAATGGAAATTGCAGTAATAATATATCTGTCTGAAATTTCTGCTTCTTTATTGACAACATAGTGCAGACAATTCAAAGGGCAACAGGAAACCTCTGCAAACACTTTGTGTTGCCTAAGCTTTGCTTTGAGGTTTAACTGGATTCTTTTATGGGTTAGAGTATGATAATCAGAGGGATGGACTGAGGAAAGAAAAAAATAGGAGGGCACTGAACGGAAAGATCTGACGAATGAGATGTTGTGCCAGCAAGAATCAGTAATAGAGCACAGTATCTAAAGAAGGGGAAATAGGTACAATGAAACTGAATTTCTGAAGAGAAAGTATCACTTTGAAAAAAAAAAGGTATTGACAGTTAAAATTAAAGTTTCTGTCTGTCATGAAATCTGCATTATGCAACATACATTCCTATAGTATAAGGATTTGACAATGAATGAACTGTATTTTTGCCAGCTTGCTTGCAGACCTGTGAGTTGCTGATACTATCTGAAATTGAGGTGTTGCAGGTGGCTGCATGCAGACAAAATACAGGGGCCTTTGTACTGAAAAGTATACAATCTAAAAAGCACCCTCTCAATAAAGAAAACATGGTTATGCTCTGCCAGCATAATTTGCACAAAAATTGTTTAACCTTGAATATTTCTCGTGGAGCTTTTTCATTTCAGGATTATGTGCAACTAGAATGGACAGGTATGTGATAGGATACAATCAAAGCAGCTGCAGAACTCTGTACACTTTCTTAATATCCTGGTAAGAAATACTTGCTGCTTGTTGAGATACAGATTTGTACGTCCCCCTAGCATGTGCGAAGCACAGATAGCTGACAGTTGGTTAGTCACCCAGGTATTTCCCTTAACATTTTTGCCTAGACTTTTTTTCTTTACTCATTCGTATGATCAAAAGAATCATTTGAGGGGGGAGAAATGCAGTTAAAATCAGTCTAGCTTTGGAGAAAGCAGACTCAATTCTGTGACAGACTGTGGACATAACAAGTAAATGGGTAAATGTAACAGTATATTTCACAAAAGGCCTACCTTCTTTCTCTAATACCAAGGGAAAGCTTAGACAGCAGCTGCTGCTATAGCATTACGTTTGCTTAAGATAAGGTAAGTGGCCTCTAGACATGTTACAGCCATGTTGCACACCCCTAGAAAATAAAAATCCAAACTCTTGTACTTTTTTACTTCAGAATAATCTTTCTAAATTTAAACTGCAAAAGATATCAAGAAAGTGCTGATTGCCAACATTTTGAATCTGATTTAGCTGTGAACTTTCAGTGAAAGAGAGATCTCAGCCCTTACTCCATATGTACATTCCTACCACAACTTTAGCAGTTAATGTGGGCTTTATGAACCTATTGAGTGAACTGGATTAGCAAGGAGATCCAATCAAAATCTGTCTCTTTCATTCCATGGGTTAGTTTTCCATTGTGTGATTTAAAATGATCTTCATTGAATCAACTCATTCTTCTGTTGTATAAATGTTTAATGGAGTGCAAGACACAACATCAGTCCTGGTTAAACAACACGAGATCATTTCTGTGTGCTCATACTGTTTTAATTGAATTGAATTCAATTAAAGGGCCCTCTCTTGGGACGAGAGGACCCTGTCCCACATGTTAATAAAAATCTTTCAAATGATCTGTTTCACACTCTTCTAAGTGCACTTTTAAGTCACTTGATTGTGCCATATACCTTTCCCTTTCTCACAGTAGTTTCTCACCTAGCAGTGACTGACTCCACCCCATACTGCCTTCCAGTACCTGAATCTCCAAGATCTGATACCCCCATCAGGCCTTTTGACACCTGTGGTAGGTGTGAGCTCAGGTAGTCTCTTAGTACATAATTTCCTATACAGCTGCTATCAGGATTGTAAGCCAAAGACCTCTCAAACTCACAGTTAGCTTTCCATTGACCACACTGGAGTTTTGATAGAAGAACTGCCACAGAATTTGCTTTGAAGAGTATTTTCTCTGTCTACTGAGCAGTCTGGGTACACCTGAATGAAATTCAAAGGTTCAGCTTAGTTTGCCATAGAATCCCAAACCATGACAAAAACCTATTGATTATCACAGAAATCTTTTGCAATTTAACTATCAACAGATTTTGTGCCCTTCATCCTCTTTTTACCTCCAGATTGAAAAAGCTAAAAATTTTGTTTAAAGCATTTTTTTCTGTTCCCATTATTTTTCTGATATCTTTCACTTTTGCAAGAAAAATCAAACCAAATCTAAACAGAAAAAGATGAAGTCAAACAAAAGATTCTTTTTCTTTCACTAAAATAGTTTTATTTATTTTCTCAATTTGAAAATTAAAAGTCAAAACATTTTCGGTTCCTTCTCCATTTTTTTTCCTGTTAGAATTGATAGTAAACTGAGATTTCAGAGTCACACAGCTCAAGGCTTAAGTCATTTCTTGTGAAGCCTTTTCATTAGGAGACATTAGTTCCTTACTGTAAGTTAATCCTTCTCCTGTCACTTCTGTGAAAAAAAATCTCTCATTTTCAATCTTCCTAGGACAGTATGCTACTCTGTCTATCAACAGTCCTACATACCACATACTGTACACTTGCAGATGCAGTTCTGAGCTAGCTACAGCTGTAGTTCAGACATATGCATTCAGTCAACAGAGAAAATGCTTTCTTCTCAAAATACAGTCTTTTTTTCTTCAGTTGGAGCCTTTTTTGACCTATTTTACTTTGCTTTGAAGTTTTTTTATTGTTAACAGTGAAGTAGGTACAAAAGGTGTATGCATTTACTTCATTTTAGATAAATGTTTAAGAGTATAAATGTGCTTGGATGTTCAGGTATCTTGATGACCGGCCACTTTAAAAATACTAAAATGAACTAGCAGAATTTGTTGGCAGAGCTCCAGTAATATCTTTATGCAGCCTGGCCATAAGTTAAGCAAAAATAGCAGACTTCAGATTACCGAGTCCAGTGCATGTCCTCAGGTGTTTTGGAGAAACAAAAACCTGAATAACTGCAAGTCAAGAGATTGGACATTAGCAGAACAAAGGAGCTTACAAACTATATGAGATGCAGACAACAAAAGATGTTGAAACAGAAATCTGGGAGCAAATCACAGAAAACAGAATCATCAGATTTGTTTGCATTACAATCAAGAGACTGCAAAAAAACCTGAAATATTGTTGGAAGAAAAGAGGATAGGGCATCTAATTGTACTTTTTCAAAACTCAAAGGAAGAGTGGAGTGAGCTGTTTGGGGTTTTTTTGTTGATTTCTTTTTTGTTTGTTTCTTTTGGCAGGTGGACAGGGTGGCAAGGAAAAGGTTCATTGTTTTTAAAAGCCTTTTCATCAGTCTCTTGATATCGTGCCTTCAACATTTTGATATTTCCCCCACATTTTTGGAAAGTCTGCAACTATCACCTTCTATTTCCATACTAGAAATTTATTCAACCTATAAAAATAGAAATGAATTTGTAGTTGTTGCATGCCTCTACTGGCTGTTCCATGAAATCCATCAATCTATGGTTCTTTGTCTAATAGGTATTCTGGGGTGGTTTATTACATTGGTTTCAGAGTTGTGACGGGCTTTTAAAACAGCGCTGTTTAAATGCTGTATTTCTCTTCCCACTCCGCCTCACCCCCCCAAAAAAAAATTTCTAGTCAGTTGAGTTATGGAATATTTTTTAAGGCAACCAAGTGCCAATATGAGAAGCAAGGGCTGAGTTGTGTGGTTGATTTAAATTTTAAAATAGGCAGAAATCTCCAGGACATAATCAGTGAATTTGTTCACTTGGAAAGGTCTGAAGTACTGCCCTCTTCCTTCCTCTGTGTCTGTCATGGTTTAACCCCAGCCAGCAACTAAGCACCACACAGCTGCTTGCTCACTCCCCTCCGGTGGGATGAGGGAGAGAATCAGAAGAGTAAAAGTGAGAAAACTCATGGATTGAGATAAAGACGATTTAATAAGTAAAGCCAAAGCTGTGCACACAAGCAAAGCAAACCAATGAATTCATCCACTACTTCCCATCGGCAAGCAGCCGTTCAGCCATCTCTAGGAAAGCAGGGCTCCATCATGTATAACAGTTACTTGGGAAGACAAATGCTATCACTCTGAACATCCCCCCCTTCCTTCTTCTTCCCCCAGCTTTATATGCTGAGCATGTTGTTATATGGTATGGCATATCCCTTTGGTCAGCTGGGGTCAGCTGTCCCAGCTGTGTTCCCTCCCAACTTCTTGTGCACCCCTGATCGCTGGTGGGGTGGGTTGAGAAGCAGAAAAGGCCTTGACTCTGTGTAAGCACTGCTCAGCAATAACGAAAACACCCCTGTGTTATCAACACTGTTTTGGTCACAAATCCAAAACACAGCACTATACCAGCTACTAGGAAGAAAATTAGCTCTATCCCAGCCAAAACTAGCACAGTGTGTCACCACTGTATCTATGCCATTTCTCTTTGCAGAAATGGGTTTCTGAAATGATCTTTCCAAGGACTTTAGGTCAAGTTATTCCTTGTGTAATATTCTCCTCAGTGGCAGTTCTTCAGCTGAAATACTGGTTGGACTGGGTGCTCTGTGTTTAGTAAACATCTTCGTGGCACAGTTTGCAAAATGTTTTACTGCCTGAGATGATTGCTGTAATGTGTGCTTTGTTCACTAATGACTTGTGTTTTATCCCTGCTTAGTCTTATAAAGGAGGAAAGCTCGATCCCCTTTTATCCATGTGAAGGCAGAACTGAGATGCATGTTAGAGAGCTGCTAGAGTTACATGAGTGTAAGGGAGCTCTTCCCAATGCTATTTGAGGAGAAGTGACTAAGTGAAGTTCTGGTCCCTTTTTCAAAGCAGAGCTGGCAGAACACAGATGACGGGCCTGGCACACACCAGGAAGTTTGAACCGGTCATTTATCCATAGCATTTTATAAACCTTTGGATGGCAGATAGCATGGTCTTACAAAAACACAGATCCACTGCTGGTCTCCTTGAAGTCAACAGGGATTTTTCTATGGGCTTCAACTAGGCCAAGATTACATCAGTGTTATTTTATGTTTTGGTGTTACTTGAAGGGAAAAAAGTGTTCTTTCTTAAGTGCTTCACGCTTTCTCCAATAAGAAAAAGTAACATGCTGAAAAGAATTGCAGCTCTTATGGCATAAATGAGAAGCAAGCAAGAATAAACAAAAGAAAAGGGACCTGAAATTTTCAGTGTCCTTGTCTTTTCTAAGAAGCAAAACTGTCTTCATACAGTGCTGTCCTTGCTCACTGCAGATAGCTCTTGTTAGATTTTGTAGCTGGGTATCTTAGAACTTCTTCATGGTGTATTTTATTTCATGCACTTTGTTAGCAAAGCAAGAAATTTTGTTCAAGCTTAGAATACTAGACATAAACTTATTTTTTAATTACTTTATACACTAACAGTCTGAAAATAAGTGACATTTACAGATCTAATGTGTACAATTCTTTGCTTTGGGTGGTAACCCATCACTTCTCTCTTCTGTTTCTTTTGTCCTATTTTTCCCTTGAAAATGATTGTTGGAGTCTCATAACTCAGGAGCAAAGAATTATTTAATGTCTTGCAAAACCACTTTCTTTTTAAAGCTTTGTATTCTATGCAGTAAAGAGTGTAATTCTTTTGAAGTTTTCAGATGTGATTTCCCTACCTTGCAGAATATCTTTATATGTTACTTTGTGCCTTTATCTTTTTCCTCTCAGCCTTCATTTATCATGACTTTAGAGTTATTAGAACCCTGCAATTCCTTCTCATATTTTCTCTAAAATAATATCTATCTTAATAGTGTAGTATAAATGTGTGTCTGTAGTGCAAGGAACACCACTAATTTGTAATACAGCTATTATCAGCATCATAAAAAGCCACTTGGAAGAATGAACTTACTGCATTGTTTCAGAAGGATTTATTAGTAATTCTCTAGTCTATGGAACTGGGCTTTATTTTCTTTAACTAGAAAACATTATTTTAATAATAAGATTAAAAAATAGTTACTTCAAAGTCTGTCATTTGAACTTTCCTGCTACACATACAATACAAGTTACCCTCTCTCAGGTCCCAAAGTAATGTTCAAACTTTATATTTGTAATTCCAATATTTACTCTCAGCTCAAAAATTATTTGAATTGAGCATTGATTAATAGAATGTCTCTTCCCAGAGTCAGGGAGAGAGCAACAAAGGATTTCAGTCATGTCCATTCAACTTCGTCTCCTCCACAACCGGAGAATGGGAATGGGAGGCTGTGTTGACAATGACAACTGACAATCAAGGGTCTGACAGGTGTATACTGACCTTAATGGTTCTCTCTGGATACTACTGGCTGTAAGGCACTATTAAGTGGTGTAAGAAGTCCTATAGGTACAGGACTGGAACACCTTTTCTACAAGCTAATATTAGAGGATTGCACGTCATCTTTGTGATGTCTCCTTCACACAGTCAGTCACTTAGTTGCTTCTTTTCATCTGTTCCAATTCTCTTTCCCAGTGACTGAAGTGGCAAACCAAATGGATGTTCACTGTCTGTGGTTCAACACAGGTAACACAGAGATGAGTCCTAAAAGTGGTTTACTATTATCAAAGGATATATGAGCACATGCCATGTAAATGGTTCACGCCTCAGTAATTATATGGAAAAGAATATATGTATATACATCATAGATTTCATTAAACTCCAAAGCAATTTCTCCTTTTCACTTCTTGAGTCCAAACCAGATTCTGAACAGGTACATTATGATATGTTTACCACACATAAGTGTTTTAATAATTTATATTCCATTTTGTAATACCAGTGAGGTCTTCTGTTGGAAGTTGCTTAAATATAAATAAAGATATATTGTGACATTCTTCCTCCTGCCCCCTTTTAAAATAAAAATTATAATCAAGCCTGGGCCAACTTAGCAGCAATTAAAGCTTACCTTCCTCGGACAAATCTAAGTGCACATGAAAATTAGGTGTGACCCTTAGGTTATAACAGTTTAACAATACAGCCCATTGTGCTTAAGGGTGGCCTGTTTACAACACTCATTTGTCTTTTCTAACCTGGCATTGTATTTATGTAACTCACTCTTTCTCTGCTGCATGGTTTCGTGGATTCTCATGCTTTTTATATTGTGTGTAACTTGTAAATGAGCTACACGTATCTCTTCATTGTAGTACACTCTATGCTAACCTTAAAAGCTTTGACTGACTTGCTTAAACAGACTGTAAGAACTCTGAGGGTCAGTTTTCCCTCCTTGTCACAGAGGATTCAAAGTGCTTCCCCACTACACACATATATTTTACTAATGAGTCTAGAATTACTGCAGAAGAGATTTACTCCCAAGGTCACTAAACTTTATTTATGCTGCCACTTGTGTCTAGGAACGCTACTGCAGTTCTTAAAAAACAACATAAATTTATTCTCAGTACTCAACTGGAACATCAGCAGTAGCAACTAGTGTAACCATCTGTCTATCTCAGGGTCAATTTTGAGGGTCCCTTTTTGCTGTGTACTGAAAGACTCTGAAGATTGCCATATAAAACTTCAAAGTATAAAGCTGTCATTTATCACGTATCACACACAAACAATAGTTAGCATTAAGAAGCCACTAATCTAACCACTAACATACTTATCACTAAGACGTCTAATGCCTTTGCTAGCAGGCAGCAGTTAATCTGATAGGAAAGGGTTTGCATCTGCAGCTCCCTGAAATGGGGCTTAAGAGTCGTGAAGTTGTCTTATATTACTGTTTTTTCCTGTACCATTTTGTACTATTTCATACTGTTTTGGATTGTGGTTTTTTTCTCTTTAATCCTTGTGTTGACACCTATTCCTTAGTCAACAGTCTTACTTCTGTCTACCATATATTGCATGGTGCTACTCAAATGTACTTTTGCACAATTTCTCTAACCACAAACCAGTTGCCTCAGAAACCTTAGCCATGGTTATGCAGTTGTGCTGTAATAAAGTTCTGCATGGGTCACAGAGAGCTGAACCGCAAGACAGGCAACGAGGTTACATTAACCTCAGCTATTAGGAACTCATCTGACTAGCTGTATGAATCCCTTTGCCAGGGTTACCCATCTCCAGTGGCAGCACCTATGTGTTGCAGTCTTTCCCTAGAGTAGAGCACTGCAGACTAATTTCTCTCCATGTAACTTTAGGGCAGTTTTTTTTTCTGTTTGGACCCTTATATCCATGGCACAATGCATGACTTAATCCACTGAAGCAGCTCAAAATAATTTTGAAATATTCCTGAGAATAATTGTCCCCCTTGATTAGTTTTCTTTCTGCCTCCACAATTTGTAATAGCATCAGACCCTCTTAAAAGAAATGTCTTCTGGGCTTAAATTTGCTGTTCGGTTAAGGGCAAACACAATTTATGGAAACACTGATTTTGATGAAGTTCCCAACAAGAAAGTTTTTGAAACCTAGCTGGGCTTTCTGGTTACTTCCAGAAATAAAGAGAATCATTAACAGTTCCAGAAAATTGGATCACTTCAAAACAAAAATGTACCTGACACAATTTCAATGTGGAAGAATGACATTTTGCCACCTCAAATTTTCTCAGAGAATTAAATTGTCATCCTTCAGCCAGATCTAGCCCATAATACTTCACTAGAATAAAAAATTGTTTAATATTGCAAAGATATATGTTTTCCTCTGGAAAATCTATATACAACTTTCTGTAAATTCCCTGCATATCCTTCCAACTTTCTTCCTTTAAAAGTTCATTTGTGTGGTGAATTGACCCTGGCTGGATGCCAGGTGCCCACCAAATCTGCTCTATCACTCCCCCTCCTCAAATGGACATGGGAGAGAAGATATATCAAAAGGCTCATGGGTCGAGATAAGGCCAGGGAGAGATCACTTGGCAATTACCGTCACAGGCAAAACAGACTCGACTTGGGGAAAATTAATTTATTTTATTACACATCAAATCTGAGTAGGATAATGAGAAAATAAAAACTAAATACTAAGAACACCTTCCCCCCACCCTTCCCTTCTTCCCAGGCTTAACTTTACTCCCAATTTCTCTACCTCCTCCCCCTGAGCAGCGCAGGGGGACAGGGAATGGCGGTTGCAGTCAGTTCATCACACATTGTCTCTGCTGCTCCTTCCTCCTCAGGGGAGGACTCCTCACACTCTTCCCCTGCTCCAGCGTGGGGTCCCTCCCACAGGAGACAGTTCTCCATGAACTTCTGTGACATGGGTCCTTCCCATGGGCTACAGTTCTTCACGAACTGCTCCAGCGTGGGTCCCTTCCACGGGGTGCAGTCCTTCAGGAACAGACTGCTCGGGTGTAGGTCCTCCATGGGGTCACAGCCTCCTTTGGGCACATCCACCTGCTCCAGCGTGGGGTCCTCCATGGGCTGCAGGCAGATATTTGCTCCACCGTGGACCTCCATGGGCTGCAGAGAGACAACCTGCCTCACCAGGGTCTTCACTGTGGGCTGCAGGGGGAATCTCTGCTCCGGTGCCTGGAGCACCTCCTCCCCCTCCTTCTTCACTGACCTTGGTGTCTGCAGAGTTTTTTCTCTCACATATTCTCGCTCCTCACTCCAGCTGCAGTTTTTGTGCCTCTCTTTTTTTTTTCCTCTTCTTAAATATGTTATCCCAGAGGTGCTACCACCATCGCTGATGGGCTTGGCTTTGGCCAGCAGCGGGTCTGTCTTGGAGCTAGCTGGCATTGGCTCTATTGGACATAGGGGAAGCTTCTAGCAGCTTCTCACAGAAGCCACCCCTGTAGTGCCCCCGCTACCAAAACCTTGCCATGCCAACCCAACACAGTTTGAAAGAGTATCTGTCTCATGTAATTTATTCCTTCTCTTTTTATAGTGTTTAGGCACCTCCAAATCTAGCACACAGCCCCTCCACAAAGAGGAAAAGGGAGTTTGAAAGCAGGTGCACAAAATATCTACAAAGATACTGCAATGGCTTGGTCCTGTTACACTTTCACAACTACCTGTTATGCAAACCATTGCTAATTCATTATTTCTTTCCACATGCCCATCAGTCTGTCTCCATGCTGCTGTGATGTCTCTCTACATAGATTATAAGCTATTCAGGAAAGGACTGTCTTCCAGTTTTTACTTCTACACTGGGGATCACCTATGTCTGGGACATACCCACAGATGTGTTAAGCATGAATAATGACCATATTTAACTAAACATGCACTTCTGTGGATTCCCTTTATCTCAGATTCTGCTCTGAATTAGTATTCATGGATGGATTCAGAGATTTGTTTGTCAGGACTTCAACAAGCTGAACAAACTGGACCACAGGGATCCCATGAACTTCAACAAACACAAATGCAAAGACCTGTACCTCAGACAGAACCTACCTGTGAAGTCTGAGGAGCCAAATGGTAGGTAGCAGCTATGCAAAAGGGAATCTGAGAGTTTGGGGGGATGAATGGAACATGAATAAGCAATGTTTCCTTGAAGCATTGAGGTTTAATCACATATTGGGCTGTAATAACAAGTGAATAGTCACATGGACAAGGACTGTCATTTCTTCCCTTCATTTGGCACTCATGAAGCTACACTTAGTGTATTGCTTCTAGCTTTTCATGGGTAGCAGATGAAAAATGTTGAAAAACTGGAGTGGGCTCAGCAGAGTGCCACCAGTATGGTCAGGGGGCTGGAACACATGACATACAAAAAACTTTTATGGGAACTGTATTTGTTTAGCCTGTAAAACAGAAGGCTATGTATATCTCATTATAGCTTTTCACTACCCAAAGGGAGGGCTCTAAAGGTGGAGCCAGACACTTCTCAGATTCACAAAGCAAAAGGAAAAAAGGTCAAAAGACCAAAAGTTACAAAGGGGAAAAGTCCAAGTGGACACGAGGAAAGAAGTTTTTGTAATAAGAAGCACTGGAAGAGGGGCCCAGAGAGTGTGTGGAACCTTTATCCTTAGAGATTTTAAAATTCATCTGGACAAGGACCTGAGAAACAACATCTAAGTTTGAATGTAGTGCTCTTTATGCAAGGGATTCAACTATACAACAACCAGAGGTGTCTTCCAACCTAAATTATACTATGATCCTTATGAGGACTTGGTGACCTGTGATGCCTACCTATAGGTGCTAATATGTATTCCTTAATCACAAGACTTAGCATCGTGCATGACCTTCAATGAAATTGTCTAACTCTCAGCCATGACACCGATAAAATCATACGAAAAGAAGACTGGCTAACCAACTTGCGGATTTCAGGAAAACATCCATTTCCCAGGGAAGTATTTTGTGTAGGGCACAAAATTGCAGGACCAGCCATAGTGGAATAAGGATATACAGTTCAGAGACAGGACAGTAAAAGAGAAAACAACAGGTGGAATAAAGATAGTACAGAAAGTGACCTGTGGACTACTGGGAGTTTGAATATCCTCAGAAAATAATTCATAGAGACCCAGACACAGATGTGTAGGCTTGCTCCTCCAGTTGGATAAGACTACAGAGAAAGATAAATTATTAAGTCAGGAGAATTTGCAAGTGATTGAGATTTTATGAGCATGAGTAATTACAGAGTAGAAGACAAAGAGGATCCTGGGATAGCTTGGAGTCTGAGTTTCTCTGGTTGATGGTATTCCAAAGTAAAAAATTCACTCAGGTTTGGAATGAAACCCCATTCTTTGAACAAACATCTGTGATGATACATCTAAAATAACTTACCATTTGATACTGTAAAAGTGTTAGTTTTGGAAATCATATAAAGTTAGACAAAACAGTAATGTAAAAAGAGAAGACATATTTCATGGTTCCATGTGGTTGCAAGTCTGACTCTAATGCAATTAAAGATGTACACTGTTGTTTTATTAGAATAAAAGAAAGAATATCACTACCCATTTGATCTCTGGTAGCTCTGAAATCAATCTTTGCAATATTTGTTCTGCAAACAGTGATCTGCCGTGATACTGGAAAGCACTAGAACACTAAGTGTCAGCTAATAACAGTTAAAAACAAGTTAATTACTAAAACACTGCATTCAGCTACTTCAAGATATCATATTAAACAAATTCATGGGTTGAGATAAAGACAGTTTAATAACTAGCCCCCCCCAAAAAAAACCCAAACCAAAACAAAACAAAAAGAAAAAGCAAGCCAACACCAAAACCGAGAAAAACAAGTGATGCACAAAAAAAAAAAATCCAACCCCAAAACAATTTCTCATCATCAGCTGACCAATGGCCAGCCAGTCCTTGAGCAATGGCAGCCCCAGCAAACTTACCCCCCAGCTTTTATTGCTGAGCACATCGTCATATGGTATGGAGTATCCCTTTGGTCAGCTGGGGTCAGCTGTCCCAGCTGTGTCGCCTCCCAGCTTCTTGTGCACTCCCAGCCTACGCACTGGCAGACCGGAGTGAGAAATATAAAGATCCTTAACACTGTGTGTGCACTATTCAGCACTAAAATACCAGTGTGTTATCAACACTGTTTTAATCACAAATCCAAAACACAGCACCATATAAGCTACTATGAAGAAAATTAACTCTAGCCCATCAAAACCAGTACAGTACTCTAACTAATAAAAGCTTTAGAACTAAAATGCATTTCTTGCCATAATAATCAGATCATACATGGAGCAAAACTTCTAAGAATTCTTTTCTCTTTTGAGTGATTCACTTGCAAACATCCCCTTTTCTTGTGCTTCAGCCTGTCTTCATAATTCAGGCATCAGTTTTTATTATTAGACCTGATCTTACAAACATTTCCATATATTCTTAACTCTTTTATGCATAACAAACAGTTGTTACTGACATCAGCAAAGTTAAGCCATGCACAAGCACAAGATTTTGTAGTTACTCAGGGCTAGTAAAGACTTGTGTGATGCACAATGCTCTCAGCTATATGTTATGTTCCTTTTAGGGGAGCATGTAGGTGAGCTGGTGCCTTCTGGAGGGAAGAGAGCTTGTCAGAGAGGGAAGATCTTGAAGACAGTCCAGGAGCCAGCAGCCCTCCCTGTTCCTGGTCTGTCACAGCCAGCGTGGCTGCAAGTTTATAATAATTTTTTGTTTGTTTGGCTGGTTTTGTTCTGATTGACTTAGTCACTCTGAGTGTCTCTGCGTAAAAGGCTAACTATTCCTTCTACTATAATAAAACATGCTGGGTTTTTTATTTCTTGTTGTTTTTCAAGTTTAAGGACATTTTAGTCTTTGGGGAATTTGCTCCAGAGAAAAAGTCTGAGGCATGGCCATCTCAAAGTGCTGACTGCCTCATGGTCCAAGCACAGCCTGAAGGAGCAGTTTCAGAATTTAGTTGGAGACTTTATTTGTTCTACTGGTGCAATAATTAGAAAAGTTGTTGTCTATTCTCCTAAACATAGCTGTTATTTTTTTTCAGAGCCATTCTGTCAAACTTTACTAGCTCTTTTAGAAGAACATTAAGAGCCACAGCTCTGGTTTTGTTTCATCCTTATTTTTTTATGTTGTTGACAGTGATTACAGCAATTTCGAAGGCTCTTTGGGCTACTAGCCCTTTCTGTCCTTGATCCAATTAATTTATAGTTTTCTTTTTAAAGAAAACAATTTTGATTGCTGCTTACCCTTTCCTAAAGGTTCAAGAGTCCTGAGTGTGTAGCCTGGACAGCATGCACAGCGTAATGAGAAACAGTATCTATTTGACATTCAGTGGTATTTGGCTTTTGTTTGTCTTATAAGTCTGAGTTTCCAAAAGTAAGCCTAAAATATTTTAACTATTTTATACATGCTTTGTATTACCTGTTCTTGCTCTGTCTGGATTATTCCCACTCATTAGCCCAAATAATGAAAAGCCATCTATGCTCTATGGTATTTTATTTACTGGGGTGAGAGGAACCTGTGGAAATCCTCTGGGGATTTTTACTTCATAGAGAAACTGGAAGTGTCACTTAGGGTCTTAACCTTGAGTTTCCAGCAGATCTATGATTTTTACTGTGATAGATCAGATCTGAGGTAGAGTGAATTTTTTTATTTATGAGCCAACAGCATCCTGGCTTGTATCAGGAATAGTGTGGCCAGCAGGAACAGGGTAGTGATCATCCCCCTGTGCTCAGCACTGGTGAGGCCGCACCTGGAATAGTGTGTCCAGTTTTGGGCCCCTCACTACAAGAAGGACATTGAGGTGCTGGAGCGTGTCCAGAGAAGGGCAACAACGCTGGTGAAGGGTCTGGAGCACAGGCCTTATGAGGAGCGGCTGAGGGAACTGGGGTTGTTTAGCCTGGAGAAGAGGAGGCTGAGGGGAGACCTTATCACTCTCTACAACTGCCTGAAAGGAGGTTGTAGTGAGGTGGGTGTTGGTCTCTTCTCCCACATAGTTAGCGATAGGATGAGAGGAAATGGCCTCAAGTTGTGCCAGGGCAGGTTTAGACTGCATATTAGAAAAAATTGCTTCATGGAAATGGTAGTCAAGCATTGGAACACACTGCCCAGAGAGGTGGAGCACCATCCAGAGGATTGAACACCATCCCTGGAGGCCTTCAAAAAACTTGTGGCACTTCAAGACATGGTTTAATAGGCATGGTGGTGTTGGGCTGATGGTTGGAGTATATGATCTTAGAGGTCTTTTCAAACCTTAATGATTCTTCTCTATTCTATTCTAAAAATTAATGAAGCCCAAAATATTTAAAATCAAGCCTCAGTGTTCTGAAGTGCTTATGTGCATTGACTTTTAGACTGAATGCAGTATGTTTTCTTAAGCAAAAGACACGTCTGTTCTAGAATGTGAAGATCTAAAAATAAAGATATTCCACATCCTATGCTCCTAGTGGATAAGGGGAACTACAACAAACTACTAGTAATTCACCCTGTAGCACATGTGCAAAGCAATCAGTTTTCCCATTTTATGGCATATGGTCACGTATCTGTGTCTGAGACTGCACAAAAAAATCTGTTATGTATCATCACATCCAGTAAAATTGCATTTAATAATTAAAACTTGCCATCTCGCTCCAAGGTGTGCTGCATGCTAGTGCCTTCAGTTTACATGTGAAGTAAGGGAATCATAAGAATGGGAACTTATCTATTGTATTATGGCTCTTATTTCTATTTGGAAGCTTTTGTTTCAACTGCACTCCCACCATTTCTTCTTTCTGCCCTTTGTGCAAGCTGAACTTCAGAACTGACTTGGCTAGTTCATGTAGTTAAACAGTGAGTTGCTGACTGTAATGTAGGTCAAGGACGATTAACTTCTTCACTTGTTTTTGACTTTAACCACTTTTCCAATATTAATTACCAGAGATGGTTATTAGCTAGTTTATTTAAAAAAAAAAAAAAAAAACAAAACCAAAAAAAACCCACCAAACCTCTGCAGAGAATGAATAGGCTTATATAGAAAACAGCAGGGTTGCAGATCAAGGAACTCTGAGTCAGTTGTCAGCTCTACCACAGTCTTAGGCTACTGTGAAGTAGTCAACAAAACAAAGTACAGTGTATATACAACCTTAGTGCAACTTATGTTCTTTCTGGAAGGAATGGTTGACTTATAGTAGTAAACCCTTTCTTCTGCCCTTTTGTCTTGCATAGGGATTTATTAACTTAATATAGTTAATTCCATCCTCAGCAGCGGTGAATACTACCAGCTGTGTAGATAACTCCTGACTTCAGAAGGCCTGAGCTATCCATCATTCTTAATGCTTACTGAGGCATAGTGTACATTTCTGCTCCCTAGTCTCTGACTCTGATCTCATGCTTTCATCCTCTCCCATTTCCTTCCCTGGACATTTCCTAAATAGAACCTATGTGTAGTTCCAGTACCTGCCCACTCACTTTTCATCTGGTTAGTCTCTAGGAAGTTTTAATAGATCTGTTTGTGGAAGATCTGTGTGTCTGGGTGGTACTGGCAGGATCACAAAACCGAGTTCTCTTTTGTACTGCTGGTTGCAGGCTGTTTGGTAATTTTAGATGAATTCTGCTTTGGCCATAGACTTCTTCAGGAAAGGGGCTTCTAGTATGTGTTCAGCATTAAGGCAAAAATTAAACAGTGAACTTAGTTGTTGCCTCAATTTGCCACTGTACTATAAAACCATGTTCACACAAGTATACTTTGAACCCACCATGTTTTATACAATTTATAGTAGCAATGACCCTGCTAGATGTGCAAAATTTAGCACAGATTTTAAATATTGTAGAGTTTTCCTCTTAGGAAGACTTAATTTTCAAAAGGCAGAAAGCAACAATTGGGCCCCTTTAGGTGCCATAAGATGGCTGGTTATCCAGAACGTTTAAGAAATTTTAGGAATATAAGGTAAGATAAAATAAGAACTTAAGTAACTCTTCAAGAAGTAGAATACACTATAAATCATCTAAACGATCCAATAAATACATTGGCAAACTAGTCTGTATTTGTTAAGTTCCTCCTATTCACTCCCCTCCCCAACCCTGGTTTATTGCTTTTAGACGTGCCATGCTCAAAAAAAAATGGACAAAACATTGTCCTGTTTTTGATTCACAGTCCTTCTGGAGTCAATAGACATAAGGAATATAGAGCCATTTCTTCATTACTGTCAAGGCTGTTTTGTTTACTAGTGTTATCATATGTTTAATGAACTTTTAGATCTCTTATCATAACACTTTTCAGTTCAGAATAAAGGCAGGTTTTGTTCCTGTTGCAGAGTATGTGGTAAGAAATGATTTTGTTCAAAACTATTTCCTTATAAAAAACAATAGGGCTTGGACATAATTCAGTCAGGCATCATATATGGCTTCTGTTTTATAGCAGAGTATTATTATCCAAGATTAAGACAGATGCAGTAGGTAATGCTGCAATATTCAAACAAGTACTCAATAGCTGAAATCAGGTAATACTACCACTGTATAGAAAAGGGAGAGAATCTAAAAGACTCACAAACAAAATGCCTTCTCATTAAGAGAACTAACTTGCCTCTTCTCTATACAATTGTGCCAAAATACATTCACTAAGCCAACACTCTTAACAGTTAAAACCAGAGCAGGTGACAAAGTATAATTTGGTTGATTAGTTTCAATTAACAAATGGTCACCAGGTGTCTTCAGCCAATTAAAAGGGAAAGAATAGGTTAGCACACTCCTTATTCTGTAAGTTACAAAAGTGATGGTTCAAGTTTCTGTTCACTGTATCTGAAAATTTAAAGAAGGGTTTTTTTTTGGTTTTGGGGTTTTTTTAATTGTAGTAGAAACTCTGCTTTCAGTTTGAAGTATAGGATGGGAGGAAGGCCTGGCCATCATGAGGTGGGTGAACTGTAGTCAAGAACCAAAAAAACAATGAGAAGTTTCCTGCTAAGGATATGTGGGAAAGGGGTAGTGCAGAATTGCCCTGTGACTTAACTTTTTACTTGGATTATAATGTGGTGAATCTTATGCAGTGGATCTGGCATTTATGAGGTGAGTGAGTGGTGGCTGAGATCCTGGAGAAGGATTAAGAAATTTCAGGATTGAATCAAAAAGGCTTTCTTGAAGGTAGCAGTACTTAAGAAAGTATGCAGTAGGATGGCTTTTGTTTTGTAGGTATGTCTTCTAATACTGAATTGGTTTGGGCTGGTGTTCTGCCAGGCTGTGAACTGATATTTTTTTTTTTCCCCTGTTTGAATGATTCTAGGCTGAGAAAAAGAATCTATCTTTCTCAGCATGAAATGTTTTTGAAGTTGAGGAATAAGTCTGAAGTCAATGGTTGTAAACTTTTACTGCTGTTGTACTCCTAAGACAGAATGCAAGTAAATTTAATGGGTTTGTGCTTTTAGTTGTATACTTGCATGAATAACTAAATTTGCTCATGTCTGGGACTGTAAAACACTTGTGCATATTCTCAGTTTTACTAATTGACTGCTTGTAGGTCTTCATAGAGAAGTTCTGTCCAGTGCATGCTATATTTATTCTGTTCTTTTTTTCTATATTCATTTACCCTGATGTCTAAACGTCATCTAAACAAATTCCCAACTGGCTATATCTGCTGTGTTATCAGTGCATTTAGAAATACATGGTTTTAAACAGGAATCTAAGAATTAATCTCTACTAAATGGCTTCATGGCTCTGAACAAATAGCTTGGATCTAGATCTAGAAAAAAAAACTTGTGCAACTATGTACTCCCCAGTTGGTCTCACAGAGGCTAGACATAGTGCTTCATTGGATGAGTTTGGATATATTTACTAGCACTTGGACCCTCTTGGTTGTGAGCTACCTTTGTACACCTGGCAATCATAGTGCCAATATGTTGAAGCCCTTATGTCCTGCCACAGCAGGGTAGCTCCCATAGCTCTGTGCTCAACCCAGTATATAGCAGGCTGTCTCTAATGCTGACAGATGTATCCCTAACGGAACTTGGTTTTAGGAAAATAAACATTTATAGATTATTCATTGGACAATAAGGGAATTTCTTAATCCCCTTGAGTAAACTTCCTGCCATATCCACACATGCTTGATGAAAAATTATTTAAAGAAAGCAATGACTAGTTTTAACTAAGCTAAATGATAATAGGCATAATAAAATAGTGTACCTTTAAAAATAATGTAGTTGTGTGAATACACTCCTGACATCGTAAAATTATGGTCAGTCCTACTTGAGAGCTGATGGGGTTGGTAGAGGTTGATGAGTAGTTCTCTGGGTTATCACTAGCCACAGCTGATGTTTCTTCTCTGCCTTGCCTACTCCACTGTTGTGTCTACATGTGAAACCGCATACTTCCACTTGAAACAGAAGAAACATTAGCTGTGTTGGAGGATTAAACTATATGGGAGATAGCCACTTTGAGGGGGTTATTGTTCTTTTACAGCCCTATCTTTTTTAATCACAAATTTAACTTCAGTTTATATTGTGATGATCATGATGTGTGATATATTTCCATTGCAAACTGATCTACCCTCTTTAGTAAGAACAAACGTCAACCATTCTTGTTACACATTTTTATAACACATTCTTATTTTCTGCAAGCTCATTTTCCCTTTGCTGTTCTTCAGCAAGTTGGTTTCATTCATCTTCCTTTAACTCTAGGTGAATCCAAGTTCTAGAGTATCTGCCTCTAATTCATCAAACAACAGTTCATCCAAGAATTACTACTTGAGCTTTGTTTTTCAAAGCTTTAAAAGCTGTGGATTGATTCCTTCCAAATACTGTTTTGTTGCAGTATTAGTTCTCAAGTCCCACTCTACACAAATGTATTCAAGGGCACATTGCATGTTGAAGCTCTTGCAAAAATTCATGCATTGATGATTTGTCAATCACTTTAAGTAAACACATCAATGTTTGTTGTAAATAAATCATCCTAAAATTAGCAATTACTCCTTGGTCTAGCAGTTGCAAAAGTGAGGTAGTGTTTGGCAAAAACACAAGTAGAATGTTTGGATGCCAGTCACAAAGATGAGACAGATGCCTTGGTCCATTAACTAGAATCAGTAAGGCTTTAAATGTCAGGCTACTCACATAGAAACACTGCCTAGTATTGTAGCTAAAGCAGTCTTTTGTAACTGGGTAATTAATCCAGGCCTTTGTTCAATTGCTAGTCAACCAATAGGTGTGTAAGCTTAAGCCTTTACCCACCCTTCAATATTATAAATGGTAAAATAATACAGGACTATATTCAAAGTTACCAGTAGCATTGCTGCACAGCATTCAGTGCTGTAAAGAACATCCAGCTTTAGTTTTGAAGTTTACAATTCTCGGTGACAAAGGTGCTTCATGGTACATGTATCCAAAAGTCCTGTCTCATGCATATTGAATATCTGTTGTAATCTGCAGCTTCTAACCCTATCTTCCAAATAATCAGCAAAAGCAGATGGAGCTTTGTGACTGGCACTTTTTGACTGCTCTGTAAAGGCTGCTATGAAAAGACAGTCTCTCCTAAAGTTTCTCTAATAATATTTCACCAACTTGAAAATCCTTGCTTGTTGAAGTGCTACTATATTGTTAATATAGTTAAGACTAAACTTTCAATGCTTCTTCCAAATCGAAGTAGAACTTAATAGCACAAAGTTCTACCTTTCACCTGCTATCCATTGTGAAGACTTTTTTGCTTTAACAACAGAAGGCTCCTCATGTGGTTGGTTACCTTCATGGATAAATTGCTGTTTTGCACTGAAATCTTTCTGCAGTGATTCAGTGCTTACTATATTGATCTTATGCTAGATGTGGTCACATTATGACAAATGGCAGGAGCTGATGATGTTGCTTGATGCTGATGCTTGCTGTTCACAAGACTCTGCAGCATTTCCAGTTTTGTTTCTAATAATGGTTATGGATTTTGTTTGTTAATATTATCTGTTGGGTTGACACACACTTCTCTTTTCATAGTGTTTCTGGTTTTAGGAGTGCTTTACACTGAGATACTGCAAAGCAATGACTATCTGCTGGAATATATACAGTCAACTTGAACACCAAGTGTTTAAGTTCATATTTTCCCTGCAGTACCGTTCACATTCTACCTGATATACACGTCTACTGCCGCATTATTGTGATGCTTACTTTTTCACTCTTACTGTTTCTTTGTTTGGAATATTCTTTCCTAAACAGCTCATGTGTGAATCAATACTTGCTCTTTTTATTCTGTGTGTTAAAAATGTTGTTCAGGTGGTAAATTGGCAATAGGAACTATTATTTGGAAGGGACTTATGTACTTAAGAAGTTTTAGACCTAGTTGGTTTAGCCCAAAAGTCAAGTGGACTGAACATATCATCTACACTGCTGCAGCTGAATTCACACTGACACAGTTCTGTGGTATCAATCACTGCCTTGGGGAAAGGTGATTTGGAAGGTGTGGGAAGACACTTTAAATTTCAAAATTACTTATGTTTGCTTGAGTCTATGGTAGCAAAATGCTGTGAGAGGTAAGTTGAGAAGTGAAGATCTTTCAGGGGGGTGAGGCCGGGAAAAGAGCTGGCAGTTATTAATGTTATCTATGACTTAATCTGTGATTTAAGTAGTAGTGTTGATCTGGTTTTGTGTCCTGAGCTGTGAGAGATGATATTGGAGTCCTCCCTTCTTTGTTAAGGTAACTGGAGGGTTACAACTGGAGTTGCACTTTCTTATTTGTGCTACTTCCTGCCAACATTCATGGTTGTTGGATGTATGCTCTTTATTATGCTTTAAATCTCTACCTAGTGCTGAAGGTTCCACTCTTTTTGGGACCAGAAACACCCTTTCATGGTTTTGCTTATGCTGGGGTGAGGGGGATGAGGTGGAGAGTGAGTGGCTTCTGCTGCCATCCTGGCTTTCCATTTTTTTGTCCATACTACAATACTATCGCACATAAATATACATAAAGTGCAAAATTCAGCTTCATAAAACTTATCTGTTTGGCCACAGAGGTTAGAAGGTTCCTTCCTAAGTTCCCAAATATATTTTAAGCATGTCTGAAAGTGCTCACTCCTTTGTGAAACAGATTACTGGAGTCACTTCAGTGTATACAAGTTAAGAATACATTACTTGAAGAGCCAGACCTGCCAGATCTCATGAAGGTTTAACCACAGCAACATTTTTGCACAAATGAATAGGCAGGGGGAAAAATATCCTAGAATTCCTGGAAAACATAGCATAATGGCCAAGCTAGTGACATGGAAGTCCTTTTGTTGCTCTGGTTCTTAGCACTCTTGCGTTTCTGTTTCCTATCTTTTAAAGATTATGATGTTAATCTTGGTGAGATACATGTTGTAAAGAGAACAAATGCATTACACAAAACAAGTAAATCCATCTAGGGCACTAAGATATTGTTGTGATGGTTTTGTGGGAACTGGGGATAAGAGATTTCAATCTGAAGAGCAGCTGAGATGACTTCTCTATCTACAGTTACATACTACAGTTAAGTGAGAAAAACCAGGATCTGCTAACATCATACCTTTTGAGAACAACACTACAGTTTTCTATTGAAAATATGTTCTTCAGCCTCCCTTATTCAATGAATTTCCCCCCCACCACCACCCTGCAAGGCTATGAATAAGGAAAATATGTCTTTTTCTAATAAAATGTTTAATATAAGGAGTTTTAACAGGACACGTCTAAGTTTTGCACACTTGATCTTTGTGTCAAATTTTGGAAAATACTCTGAGGACTCTAGGTGAGGTATATATTAATAGTTACAGTTTTTCACCTCACTTTGAGTACTATTTTGCTCATGACTGTACAAATACTTCAGCTAGTGTTTGTATGATGTCTGCTGGTCCTGTTACTTAATAGTGATCACAGTAAAAAGGAAAGCTTACAGTGCTCTGAAATTCACATTATACTTGTCATATGATATCCATGTTCATGGCTCTTGCTGACTGGTATCACAAAAGGGGCTTCTGTGTTCATAGAAATGTGACTAAAAATGTCCTGATCTGGGAGGAACGGTAGGGGATGGGGCCAGACACCTTCTTACAAAACTTAATTCTTCAGGAGAGCTCTAGGTATGTAAAAGAGCTTTAGAATCAGTACTGCTAGTACATTTGTAAGTGTTCTTAGAGTATATGCTTTTAACAATTGGCAAGATAACTGTTAGGTGACAGGCCAGCTGATGTGTTAGCTTTGCTTTGCCAGAAGGCTTAAATTCTGGCGGGAGACCCCATTGTTTTGTTTTCTCCTGAGGTCCTACAGACTGCTGGAGTGTTGAGAGGTGCTAGGGAGCATCTTACGAGATAACCATTGCTTATTTTCTCAGATTCATTCCCAACAGCTAGCAGAAGTTGCTTAGGAGGAAGTCTGATGGGAAAGGATAACTTCTGAGGACTGGATGATGCTAAGCTGTTAAATAGGGAAGAGGAAGAAGTTAACTGTTACAAAAAAGGACAGTATAGCTGTTTCTTAGCTACAGAAAAACCCCACTGCTTTAAATGCATAAAGGTGGGATCTTACCAAAGTTCATTAATAAGAAGGTGTTGGGGGAGGGGTGTTGTGATGTGTTGTATGTGTGGTTTGGGGGGGGGGGGGGGTGTATTTTGTTTTGTTTTAAATCTCAGTGAGCTTTTAAAGAAATCCAGAAGTATTTTACAACTTTGAAACAAATAAGATTGGGTATAGGTGGAAATCAATTATCTGACTTCAGATAAACATACAGGTTCCAGATTTTCAGCTGTGAGTCTGGACAATTGGCATAGTAAAGGATAATAAGCTCTAGTCGGAGAAGCCTAATTTACCCCAAGTAACTTTCTGGATAGTAATCATACCAAGGGGAGGAAAAGTCAGAGGACAGTAACTAGTAGTGTATCCTAAGGGGTAAATGCTAGGTCCAGTCCTCTTCAGTGTCTTCGTGAATGATCTGGATGATGGGGCAGAGTATACCCTCAGCCAGAGTTAGCAGTCTTAGCCAGCATTATGACTAGATTAATGAAAATTTTCTGATTCTTGTCTCATCCTATCTGTTTTGATTGCTTCCTAAATAAAGATTTCATTCTGCAGACAACTTCATTCTGAAGACAATAAAACTTAATGTTGTCTGTCTCCAAAACTGAAAATGGAAATCCCTAGTTTCTAATTTTTAGAATTAAGAAACCCTACGATGTTATGCCATGGGTCCTAATCTCTGATGGATTCTTAATAACTTGATAGACCATTTTAGAGGTGCTGATGGCCCATGATACTTAACTAATCCCACTTCAAAGTAAACTCCTTTCATAATAGCATGCTTAATTCCAATTAACTAAATTGAAAGTCACAGGATTCCTAAAAGCAAACCAGGTTCAATGTAACTTTGTGTCACAGGACTGCATTTTATGTCCATTCATGTTTTCTGGGCAATATACTGTGGGCTTACATAATTATAGTCTTTCTTGACACTGTTTTCACAAATACTTCTTTCAAAACATTTCTTCCTATCTAAAGAAAAGAAGCAGTCTCTGATCATTATTCTCAAAGCAGATAATGTTCTAGACTAGCTAAGCTTACCTGGAATTTGTACAAAAACTGAACTTAAATTATATTGCATAAATAAATATTGGCAGAAATATTATTCTGATTTCAGTATAGTCTGGATATATAGGTTATGACTTGATTTTCAAAGTTTTTAAAGAGTTGCATGAAATCCTCCAAAATATGCAGACCTCACACGGAGAATAAAGGGGCTTTTGTTAGCTAAATTCTGCAAGTTCACTGCAGATAGAGGGAGGATGGGTTTACAAATTTCTAACAAGTCTTTGGATGAACTTTATGACTTTTTCATGTGAAAATCCTTAGGAAACTGATGTTAAGCCCATTGAAATATTAATTTCCATGGTTTTGTCTAGTTTGACTTTGACATATCTTCAGCAACATGCCCTTTGCTTGAATAAATCCTGATGAGTTCAGCTGCAATCAGATCTGACAAGATATTGTATGCCTGTGTCTGGTTTATATTGCCATTTGTCACTTGTATGCCTATTTTCCCCACAGAAAATGTGGGCAAGCCGCTCGGGGTCTTCACACTTTCCATGTCTTTTTTCTTTTTCTTTCCTCTGTGGATTTTGGAACTGCTTAGTCTATGTTAATTTTATAACATCTTCTTGGACTGAATTGTTCAACATACAGACGGGTGACATTTTCTTGTGTACTGATGTTTGCATGTCAGTTGTCATCAAAAGAAGCCACATGCTGTAGAAGCAGGAAAAAATGGAATATCTCTCTTGCTTCTGAGAACTTAATGTACAAGCTATAGCTTTTTTCTTGCGGTTGAGGGGAGGGAGGGAACAACCCAGCACTTAAAATAAATAAATGAAAAATAGTGCTTTCAATACAAGAAGGGTAAATAAGAACTGGTTTACACCTTAAAATGTTAATTACAAAAAAAACTTTTTCCTTTAGTCACTGTTCTTTTAAGAATTGGTCTTCTGAACGCTTTCAAAGCTCCCTAATGCAAGCAATATCATGATGTTGTACAAAAAAAAAAAAAAAAGACTGGAAAAACTCATTCGAACTTCCTTCCTCCTCTCTAACTCAGTGGTTAACCTTATTCACCAACAGAATGACCCTTTATATTCTTCGGCTATTTTATACAAGCTGAAGTATTATAAACTGTTCAACAATTTATAACAGGTGAAGACACCCAGCTGTAGGAGGATGGGCTTGTTCTGGGCTGCATATGTATGACTGTAAATTTCCTGAGATGTGTATGGGGTAGTTCAGATGAAATCACATCTTGCTTCTCATCAGCCAGAAGCAGGATAAAGACTGCAAGGTATTCAGAAGGAGAGGCAGCACAAGAACTAATGGTGAGCCTTGTTCATGTTTAATAGGCATGTAGGAAACCCACAAAATGGGATGTCTGAGCACACATTGCATATTCTGCATGAAGCAGGACATGCTTGGTAAAACAGGCTTGAGAGCATGAAGCAGTGCATGTAGAACTTGAGGTCAAATTTGTGGAGGTGGGTTCACTTAGTAGGATGGTCAGGGCTTTGCTTTAGAGAGGTGTACAGTGTGCACTATGAAGGTGGGCGGTTACTGTAAGAAAGCTTCAAAGTACTGTTTTGAGGACCAGAAGCTTTGGACATTCCTTGCTTAACACTTCAGGTTGCTGGCTAGGTTTAAAAGGGAAAGGGGGTGGGGTCAGGTGTGGGAAGAGGAGTATTAATCCCTGTCCTCAATCCTACATAATATAAAAGCAGGAACACCTTAACTATTTTCTCCTATCAAAACTCTATCTCCCACATTGCATTCAAATACTGGTCATCATTGTAAGGTCTCTTTAAAAGAAACAAAAAACCACACTTTGCAGGCTGATGAAAGTTACTGCATTATGATATAGTTGTTTTCATTATGGTTTTCAAGACTTACTATTAGAGCTGATTCCAACTAACCAATCACTCTTCCTCAGGCCTCTGAAGGGGGGAAAAAGTCATATCATTTTGGGGGGAAAAAAAAATACTCCTTTTTCTAGAGTAGGAATTGGTGAACAAGGAGACTGATTTAGAGATGCTGAGACATTTTGTTTCCACTTGAATACACACAGATGAGTCTGAAGATTGAATACAGGTTAGTTTGAAGCTAATCTCTGTGTCCTGAACTATAGTGATGTCTCATGGGAATTGTAGTTAGAGTTTCTAGTGATTCATTTCCTCTTGCGGGCTGGTGTATCTGACGAGAGATCCCAGTTTTGTCCAGATCCAGTCTACATTTCCTTAACTGACCACAGAGTTGTCTATAGCTGTGGGGTTTCCAGTGCCAAGCATGTGTCTCATTCCTCCTCATCCCATGCCTGTACAAGAGGTATACCTACACCTCATCCTGTCTCTACTTGTCAAGGCCTCTGCTGTCATACCAGGACTCTTTTCTACACTATGTTATGTTAGTTGTAGAATCAGATGTTTGCAAAGAATAAAAGTTTGTTACTACTATCTACATAAAGCTGTCATTGTACAATGGAAAGACAAACAGAAGCAAAACAAATCAGCAGTAGACACCTGATTAATTGAAAAAAAAAAAAAAGTCACAGCTAAGCCAAGTAAAAGAATGCTGCAGGCAGGTCAAGAAAAAGTCAAACACAGCAACTGTGACAAAGCTCAGTCCTGAGGCCTTGCAAACTCAGTACGCAGCCTGTGGCCAGTTGCTGGCAATGGTAATGCTGTATTACAGGACTACCCAATTCAAGATCAACAGCTGAATGAACAGCCTACTCTTATCACCTTCATTATGCTCCAGAAACACACAGTTGAGAAGTTCTCTTCTCAGTGACAAAGAAATGACCTAAATGGTGGAGCATCTCTGGCACAGCTATTCAAGCTGTAGGCACGGCATCCTCTGTATATTCCTGCACTAGTCAAAAGACAAGATACCAACCAGAGCAGCTAGGCATCTTAAACTTATTTCTCTTTCTTGAGCTTTCCTGGCAAATAGCTGGGCAACAGTTGCTTTAATTTTTCTCAGTCCTCAGCTTAAGTCTAAAATGCAACCATGGTAAGGCACAGGAGCACAGATTGATCAGACCTGTCTTTAGGAAATGTGGACACCAGATCTGGCTCTGACTTTGCTCTCTCCAGATTGAGTGCAACTGCATTATCTTGGCTGGATGTTAAATATAGGTTTGTACTGGGTTTTGGTGGTTTGCTTTATGTAAAAGGAACTTTATAGAGAAACTTGCTGTTATTTGGCCAGATTTTCATTATCTTCAAAAGCAGGATTTGAGAAGAACTCTACCAATCTGTACAGTGAGGTTTACATCAGCATGCAAACTCCTCATTGTTTTAAAAGTTTATATTAGTTGAGAGAAGGGAATAAGAATCTTCTGTTTTTTTTAATAAGCAGAAATGTCACAGCCACTTCTTTATGGCAGAATGGCCTCTATTGCAGATAGAGGTCTATCAGTCTTTATCATGCTGAGCTATTAGGATAAACTCATAGGTTGCTTAAAACTGGGGCTAATGTTGATTTTATATCAAACTGGAGGAAAAAAATATTTAAAAAAAAAAGCCAAAAACCAAAAACACCTTGCTGCTAAAAAAATCTTCCAAATATATATTGCCATGTACTTTTTATCATATCAATCATTCTTCTGTGAAATATCTGATGATAAACAATTTTAGAACAATACACTCATTAGCACAGAAAGTATTAAATAAGTGATTCTAATTGCAATTACAGAGATTAGACTTCATGCATGTTTAATTCAAAATATAAGGATTTAAACATGCTAATTAGAGATTAGTGAATACTCATGCAGTGATATTTTAGCTAATCTAAGAAATCTATTCAAATCAGATCAACATACAAGAGAAAAAGGAATAAACACAAGCAAAAAAAAACCCTATTCTTTGCCACAAAATGAGTTAGCAATCCAGACAAGTTCATTTCAAACTTCATTAGATAGCTATAATACTTTTAGACTACTTGAAGTGATATTTGTACTTTACAGGGCTTCTTAGTAGCCATATACAACTTTTCTAAAGGTGATTTATATTTACAGAAAATGATTTTTACATTTAAATATTCTTAAAGTGCACTAGGGAGTTAATGGCTAGTAACTCATTTCACTCAGGCATTCTGCATATAAGCACATTTTATAAGGAGTTTTTAGCTAACAAACTGTTACATACAGTATTTTTTTAAAGACTCCTCTTAGGAAACAGCCTCTACTGGTGAAAATTATCCTCATGCAGGGATGCTATCTTTGAGTTTAGATAGCCTAAGCAAATGGCTTAAGTATTCAGTACTTCCTTCTTAGAAAAGAGGTGGATAAAATTGTCTATACTTTTACTGTATCAATCATTAGCCCAGTAACTCGGTTTGAAACTTGCTAGATGTATTTGTGCATTTTGTTCATCCTTTTTTCTTTGAAGCAACAGGAACTTTGCTATTGCATGCAGTGCAAGCAGAGGCAGTCCCTTAAGACACATAACTTTATTTTGATGCAAACACAGCAAACATTAAGAGCTGTCCAGGTGAGTGTATCTAAATACTACTATATCTAATATAGCCAGGACTGTAAGTGTGGAAGTTTCTACTTGTGTCTCCTCCTTTATGTTGAACTTTTTTTTTTTTTTGAGTAGACAGCTGGGTCTTCACTCATGCCTTCCTCCCACATGCATATTAGCTCAGTCCAAAGCAATCTTTCTTGCCCTGTTCCTGGATACTTACACTATGTATTTTGTTGCAGATACCAGAAATTTTACATTATAGGGGAATTCAGAAGGCCATACTGTTTTATGAAAAACACTAATATGAAGACATATTGCATTATTTTAGCTGGCTCTTACCTGTACCATGAGCAAATCTTATCTGCTTGTTAAGCTTGCTGGAAGGTAATCTGCAACTACACATTAGTCTATAAGTGAATTGAGGTTAATGTGTTCAGAAAGCACCCTAAACAGATTTAATGCTACCTAGATCAGAATTGGCTAAAGACAGCTTCAAGCCTAGCTGCACAAGGCAAAGAATAACACTTCTTAAGCATTGAGGGCTTAGGGTAACTCAAGTCAGTGTCTTAGCCTTCATTAATAGGCTATGATGACATGGTATCAAATGGCTCTTATGAGAGAGCAGGACTGGTTTTTGATGGATATTATGGATATTCACTATGATATTTAGTATTCCTTATCAGAATTCATCTAGCATGTTTCTGTTGGATCTCACACTGTAGGCACAGGCTCTGGGCTGGAACCTTAAATACTTGCAGTCTTTGTTCTTCTAACCTCTACCCCTACTCATTCAATTCTTCTCCCAGGGAAGAGAGAGGAGGAAAAAAAAAAATCTGTTGGCATCTTCTACATCATTCATATTCTGACCTTAGATTCTGTTTTCAGAATTTCAAATGCTGGGAGGGGGGAGGTGTGTGGAATCCTACTCTGTATGACAGCCAAGCTGTCACTAAAACAAAACCATGTTTTTTTCATTCCTGCAGTGTCACACTGAAGGATTAAAGTATTATAACTGCTTGTAGTCCAACAGTGCATTGTCATTATCATAATTTGTATAGCTTTGTTAAAACAAGGTTTATTTTACAAGCACAGTATATGCTAAGTAAAGAACTATCAGTGTTGTAGTCATAATAGTATTTTGAAATTTTTTTAATGCCAGTTCAAGGCAGTTTAATTAGAGTTCAAATGTAGAATACAAGTAATTTGAAAGATTGGTAGTTGATTGTGATTCATTTTCACAGTAGTGCTTTCTCAACAGGAAGGAGCCTGGGATTTATGCCGTGTAATATCTATTGGGAATACTGATGTATGATTAGCATAATCATTCACTCAGTCACCATTGTTCCACACAAGTTCAGTAGAAAATGCTCCTTAATGCCAGCTGAGTGAATAACAATACTTTGTTAAGAACATATGCAGGATAGCAAAAGGTCAGGCTAAGTATTTAGTCCTTCAGCTATTTTTAAATTTAAACTTTGTCCTTGATCTGCCCATCCCTGGGTCAACCCTGAATTTCCTCATGTTCTCTCACTGCGTGTAGCTCATGTAAGAAACACAGCAAAGTGAGCTGTTGCAATGCAAAACAAGGTTCTCATTCACCAGTGGTTCTATGTCTGCTACAAACACATAACGGAAAGAGCCTAATTCCATTACTCAAGGTAATGTTTCTTTCTGCACATTATAACAATATTTCTGATAGAAGTTTTATGTGACCAGGTGTCTACATTTTAAAATGAACTCGCTTGGATCACTTGCTAACTAGCAAGCGTTTACAGTCACAGATCTCTAAAGGCTAAACCAGCCTGGAGAGACTAAGTGATTATTCCCAAACATAGGCTAGGGCTTGCTCAGAAGGTGATCTGTCTCCTTTTCAAACTTCCCTATCGTCTTGGGTGACACTTGTAACTACTTTGCAACAGAAGGATATGAGTGCAAATGCTTTTGTGTTCTTCCTGCTTTGGAAGAAAAACAAAGAATTGAAAAAGGTCTCTAAAGCTCAGTGTTATCTTTCTTGTGCTTTACATGATTCTAATTTCATTAAAAGTGGAGATGGCTTTGAATTCAGGATCCCAGCAGCTGGGAATCTGCTATGGTTAACAGTGTAAAAATCTGGGTTGGAGGTGGTCAGGTGAAAATGGCAGTAACCTACTGCCTTTGTCTGCCCCTCAGATTTTACAGGTATCCCATGTATGCTTCTGTCTGTACCCACACAACTTAATGCTTTGTAAATTTGGTGTCCTGACTTTCTGCAGTAAAGGTAATACACGGTTGCTCTTTTTTCTTTTCTGGCTTTGATGGGCTTGAGCATGTGGTTCTGTGGCCTCTAGGCAGTGGTGGACACTCCGCTGGCTCTTCCCTTCAGACGGTGGGAATGTAAATAAGCAGCTGACTGGAGAAGCCCTTTTAAAGTTCAATGCAGTAGTTAAATAACAGAGCTTACAGGAAGATTTTTTCTTCTAGCCAAAGAAGTCACTAGAGTACTACAGAAATTACTTGGGTGCTATTGCCTTCCTGGGACCCTAAACAGGAGGCTACCTGTGTGAGAGCTTTCTCAGGGGACAGAAATTAGGTTCTTAAGGTTTGGTTTTTGGGGGGTTTTAAATTATTATTCTTTACATGTGTATTAAGGAACTACTTAATGTTTGGGCAAACTTGAAACTGTCAGGATTGCTACCACCTTGCTAATGGCTTCTGCTAGGGCATTACTCTGCCAAATGTTTTGTAACTATATGGGTTGTGGACTGAGGGTTATTCAAGTGAAAATTTGTACTTTGACTAATTGCAAAGTTGACTCCGGACTTTCTAACAATTCTCAGTGTCTGTTTCTCCATTGACTTCTCTACCAGTTCTGTTTGACTTCTGAACAAAGTCTTTATTCCCAGTTTGATGACAACAAGTAATTCAGTGAAGAAAGTCAAAATGAGTTGTTTTTTCTGTCATGAGATGCTAACAAAGTAGTGTGGGGCCATAGCTTGGTCAGAGCTTTACAGAATACCTGTATAGACTTCTTTATTATAAACTCCCCAAAGGAGACTGAAGGGCTTCCAAGAATAATATAATTCAGCTTAAAAGAACTCTAACACATTTTAAATGGGTCAGAGAGAACAGAAATTCAGAATTAAAACAATTTTTATCTGCTCAATTTACCTTTACAGGTGAATCACTACTTTCAGGCTTGGTTTCAGGCAATGCATTAACTTCTTGATCTGCAGTGAAGTGAAGGATTTCCTTTTAGTCCTTGGAAAATTATCAGTTGCCTCTGAGACATGGTTGTGGATTTTCTAAGTGTTTCTATCTCTCCAGCTCATTGTAGGTAACACACCTTGGTATCTAAATATCTCTTCCTGTGTATACTTGTAAGTTGCCCAGGAACAGTCTTCCCCCGCCTTTCCAAGGGCTCCACTGGGACTCATCTCCCTTCTTAAAGGAATATAATATGAATTGAGGTAAAATAAAACAGGACAATACCCATAGCACCAACCTGAATGTTACCAGTCAATAGATTTATTGTGTTAAAAGCGTCTATTTACAGCATCGGATGAATACATTCCAGTTCCTGTTGTCCTCAGTGTGCTAAAGGCAACTATAGATATTTATTGAATGTTTTACAAAGGGATGTTCTTTGTCAAACACTTGCCACTCACCTTAGCAACTGTGCTAGCCTTGAACAGACGGAATGGAAGGAGAGGAATAAGTTAATATGGTAGGTATACAACCAGTAAGACTGCATTTCTTGTTACATACAGGTTCAGTCATCTAGGCAAGTTATGTGAATGATTTAGAATCTGTGTTCATCAAGACTGAGTCTGGTTTAGTACTTCTCCTTGCTTACAGAAAAATGTGGCTTGATTTAAGCTAAATTATTATTTTTAGAACAATGAAACAGTTACCTTTTATCAAACTGTCAATACTGCATGACTTGTAAGAAAATGTTGCTCACAGCTGATTATTTTCTAGACTTGAGCAGTAGAAGAAAAACAGCTCTTTGGTCTTTAAAGTGAAAAAAGTCTTAAATTATTATAGAGAACAATTTATTAAATTGAATTGTATTATATATGGTGTCAGTAAACTGCTTTCAGTACCTAGTAATTAGTTTTACAGGACACAAGGATTATAATATTAATTATACTGTCAGTGCACTTAACATTTTCCAGCACTAGTGGGAGCTTCAGATCTTGTTTTCCTTGAAGTGTGGGTGACCATGTTTGACTTGACATTTCCTAGGTCTGTGTTCTTCAGTAAGAAATTATATTAATTGCTGTTCTACTGGAAGAGTACATAAAAACAGAATTTCAGAATTCCTCAGAGAACAATTTAAGCTTCCATGGTAAATTTTAGTGGAGTTGCATAATGCCAGTTTTCATAGAGCCTCATCTTGTGACAAACCGGTAAATCTTAGGAACACAACTAAACCAAGATTTCTTGCAGAGGTAATGATTGGTTCTGTAAGTAAAGACTGCAACATTGGAGTAAGATAGTCCTTGGCTTTTTCTCCTCTAAAGCTTTAAACAAGAAGAAACACAGCTTTGTCTTGTGAGTCTCAAGTTAGAGTTCTTCAGTGTTTTGCGATAACTTCTACAGCCTCCATTTATGCTATCAATCCTATAGCATGTTTACCAAGTTAATATTTTGAAACACAAGTGAAAAAAGTAACATGACTTGCCTGGACTGCAATGGGGAATGCTCTCCATAAAGAGGTTACTGACAGAGAAAGGAAGACATGAACTACAGCACAAGAGAGGGCTGTATGAGGCACACAGCTAGGTATATTAGAGTATGCTCTGTTCTGACACTAGACATTCTCAAGGGCATAAGCATAAAGATCTGACTGAAATATTTATCACCTTTGGTGATTCTAAATAGAATTTGATACTTGAAAAATAAGTTCTGAGAGATCTAGTAACCCACTGCATAAGTGTTTTGCTGAGTCCATGGTTGTATTGATGAGAACACTTCTTTTCAGTAAAATAAACCACAAGCAGTCTTCAGAGAGAAAGTAGCTTATTAAACTGTCTTGGAGTATGTAATGTCAGAATGAAGGAATATACTGCTAGAATGCTCAAAATATTTGCTTGGCTGCTTATGGTGATACCAAGTCATTTGGAAGAATGTTTCCTATTTTCAGGGTTCCTTATTTCTAGAGTGTTAAACCATTAAAATGTAAATCTTCATAGACTGGCAATCTCTTCTGCTTCATTTTAGAAACTAATGGTAGTAAGAGCTGTGAAAATATGGGAAATGCAAATGGCATTCCCAATGTTGAAGGAAAAATGTGGAGTGTTTGACTTGAGCTAACTTACATTAGTAAGGAGTCAGGCAGCTCTATTACTAATGCTGTGTTAATTTAATGTCAAAGCAGGAACGGGAATAATTAAGTGACTGTTGTTTTTGCCCACTACCTGCTACTTCCAGAATCCTATTTTCACTGGACATTTGCAATGATTAAATTTTACTTGGAGTGAAATACTGGACTGGTACAGGATTCAAGTTGTTCTTCAATTCTTGTATAAATTCATTTCTTTTGTGATGTCCATTACTATAGGTTTAAACATGTACTAAGTTTTAAACATGTATTAAATTAAATATAGACTAAATCCTATGAATTTGATTCAAAACTTGTGGTTTCATGTTAGTAGGAGAGCTGGTTGGTAGAACTGTAATGCAAGGAAAATGCTAAGATGAAGTACTTCTAATAAATGACAAATGGATATTGAAGCTACACTAACTGGCAAAGCAACCTTGAGTTTGTTATAAATAAGATTAGGCAAACAGTTCTGCTGCTTTTGTGAGACATGATGCCCTTTTCCCAAACTTCTCTACTGCTAGTCTTGCACATTTGACTCTCTGAAGCTACAGTGAGAGATCATGATGCTCATGGCTCAGCATAATATTGTTTTCTGCCTACCAATGGGAAGCAGTGAATGAGTTCCTCATTTTGCTTTGCTTGCGCATGCAGCTTTTGCCTTACCTACTAAACAGTCCTTTATTTTAACCCATGCATCTTTGCACTTTTACCCTTATGATTCTCTTCCCCATCCCACTGTGGGGGAGTAAGCTTGTGGCTGTGGGGTGCTTAGCTGCCTATGGGGGTTAAACCACAATATGGATAAACTGAGAGGCTGTAGGGAAAAAGGAGGAAAGACAGCATTTCTTCAAGGACTTTCCTTTCAAAACTGGTTCACTTGAACTGAAAGCTATTTTATAAACTTTTTTCCCATGTGAAGGGTCTTCTCATTTCAAGACAGGTCTGCTCTTGACCTCCAGTTGCAGATGGGCTCAAGCTACTTTCTCTAGTAATCAAAAGCTTTGCATGACTGTGTGTATGTTTAAAACAACAACAACAACAAATTCTATGGATGAGCTGAAGTTATCTTCTGCACTTCTGTGATCTCAGACTCTTACCTCTGTGTGAAATAATTGATATTCCTTTCTTGGTCATCTTGTTGAGCACTAGGCTTTGCAGATTGTTGCTGCTGGTTAGTACTGTGGATTTATTAACTAAGTGCCACCTGCACCTGACTCTGCAGGATGTCTGAGTTCCCACAGACATGAAACAATGAGGTTTTGGACCCAAGCCAGACTGCCGTGACTCTTGTGAGTATAAATCATCATACTCTTTTACAGATGAACTTGCATTCATCCAGCCATGCCTTCAGAGTCATTGTAGTTCCAAGTTCAGGCTATACGGTAAACCTGTACTTCAGTGTGGAGATGTGCTTCAGTTGTTTCTTCACAGCTTCCCGTTTGAAGCACAGTGTGTGCAGATCTGTCTGCAAGAGTATGTAGGCATACTATAAAAAGACATAGTCTGTGTAAGTCCATAGTTTTGCAAAATATTAATCCTCATAAATGTACCTGTTGTTGATATCCACAACAGTTGAATAACAAGATTCTAATCTGACTAGTGTGTAACTTCATAACATAATTTATCCTTCCTGAGCACATGTTTACATTGTGTGGATAGGAGTAATTGTTTTTAAAGTTTATGCAAGTGCTGCAATTAAAACTTATTTACTTCACTATGCAAAGAACTGCAATGATGTCTTTCCTTTAAGCCATTAATTAAACAAGGTACAGAACTTGTTTTATGTGTCACTTCAAGTCCTTGTACTGTCCAAAATTCATTCTTTGTCCCACTGCCCAGCTGTGTGGCTACTCACTTCCAGTTACTTCTCGGACAACCTCTGATCTTTCTTGGACTCTTGAATAAGCATGTGAAGAAGGTAACTAACATCTCCACCTTCATTATCACCCCTGTTCACTCTTATGTTCTGCTCAACTATTTAGAGTAAGAGCTTGTCTCCTTATGCTTTTTTTTTCCTGTTCACATTCATGGTACTTGTACCAGGAGCAGGTGCCCAAGTGAGGAGTGGCCAGGACTGCCCCAAGCCAGCCCCAGCTGGTTCCAAGGGCCCCAGCGCAGGGCAGGGCCGAGCCCCTCAGCCCCGGGCGGGCGCCTCGGGGAAAGCCTGGGGGAGGAAGGGCAAAAGTGCAGCTGCCCGGCAGCCGGGGCTGAGGGAAACCCTGGGAGAAACAGCCCTGCGAGCCCCGAGGGGAGAGCGGGAGGAGGGCAGGGGGGGCCCCGGGCGCCCCGGCAGAGGTGCCCCTGCGGCCCCGGGAGGGACCCCGCTGGGGCAGGGGTTTCCCTGCAGCCCGGGGGAAGGCCCCAGGCTGGAGCGGGGAAGAGCCCGAGCAGGGAGGAGCGGCAGAGGGGGCTGCTGGGGGCTGGCCGCAGCACCCCATGCCCCACTCCCCTGGGCTACTCAGCGGGTAGGGGAGTTGGGAGTGAAGAAGTGAGGCTGAACCTGGGAAGAAAGAGGGGGGAGTGGTAGGAAGATGTTTTCATATTTGCCTTTGCTTCTCACCATGCAACTCTCTTTTAATTGGCAATAAATTAATTTTCCCCAAGTCAAATCTGTTTTGCCTGTGATAGTGATTGGTAAGGGATCTCCCTGTCTTTATCTCTACCCATGAGCTTCTTCACTTTATTTTCTCTTCTGTCCTGTTGAGGAGGGAGAGTACGAGAGCAGCTGGGTGGGTGTCTGACAGCCACCCAAGGTAAACCCACCACAGTGCTTGCTGTTTAAAATGGTCTTCTGCTACCTCCAACTTATTAGTATATATCCACTCCCTTTGTAAAAAGGATTAAGAAAACATTTTTTTTTTCTTTTTAAGGTAGAACTTCTATTAGAACATTTGTCACTTTTACTTTCCATTCAAATTCATTGAATTAAATTGACTAAAGGACTGTAAGCAAAGCACCATGTACTGATTAAAAATAGCAACATAATATTTTGAAGGGCAGATTCTAAAACGAAATGCAGGGACCAGTGTAAATTGTAATCTAGGAGAACTTCATTAGTCCTTTCAGTAAAGAACTAAACTATCACATGCAAAACGTCGCTTTGTAAAAACCTTTGAGTTGTTGTAATAACTAATGACAGCACAAATGAATCTGCAAGTGTTAGTAAACAGGAATATATCATTAGGAAATAAATTGGACAAGACATTGATTATTTTGGTGCTTGTAAGAGGTGAAATTTGCTTGTAAGAGGAGTAATGGAAAATGTCTATATTTTATAGTTGCATACTCTAGGATATTTCAAAAAAATGGCATTTGGAAAGACAACAGCTATTGTATGCTCTGACTATAACTTCTGGCCTCTCTTTCTTCATTCAGGTGTTATAAAGAAATTCTGAAAATGTCTTTTTCTGCCCATGAGAGAATAGATGATACAGGAAACATCCCCTACCCAAAGTTTGATGGAGGCTCCTAAAAGCTATCGCAAAAGACAACACATTATGTGTTGAGAGATTCCTTTTGACCTCCGATTGCACACAGTACTATGGTCTATAAAGCCGCTGTAATTGAGACACAGCTTTCAGGGTTCTCTAAATTGTTGGGAACATACGAAATCATCAGTGGCACAACTATGGTTCACCCATTTAACTCTTCATGTGCCTTTCTGTATCTGGGCTATGAATTTCATTTTTAGATTGCAATATGTGCTCTCCAGTTAAGCAATGACACATCTGGAGTGGATACTCTAGCATCTTAGGGTGATACTAAATATAGTCATTACCAGTATACAGCTTAGTACAGGCTCTGGTACTGCTGAAGGTACTAGAGAAGTGCTTAATCAGTTGCAAATAGATTAAACTGTTGACCTGCCAGTAAGTTAATAACTTTTTGCATAATCAGCTAATGAAGAGAGCTATAAAAGAGGAATATGTTGAAGTTTAATCTTATAAATAAATAAATAAATACATGAACTGCAATAATAGACTAGATGTTTTTATGTGTAGGAGGTCCCAGATTAGACAAGATTTCAGTATTTGCTTGGTTTGGTATTCATAGAATGAATAATAGAATAATAGAATGCTTTGGGTTGGAAGGGACCTTTAGAGGTCATCTAGCCCAACCACCCTGCAGTGAGCAGGGACGGCTTTAACTAGATCAGGTTGCTCAGAGCCCCATCCAACCTGACCTTGAATATTTCTAGGGATGGGACCTCCACTACCTCTCTGGGCAACCTGTTCCAGGGCTTGACCACCCTCATTGTAAAAAATTTCTTCCCCTATGTCTGATAAAGCCAATGCCAGCCTGCTCCAAGATAGACACACTGCTGGTCAAGGCTGAGCCAATCAGGGATGGTGGTAGTGCCTCTGGGATAACATCTTTAAGAAGGGGAAAAATCTGCTGCACAACAGCAGCTGAAAGAGAGGAGTGAGAATATGTCAGAGAAACAACACTGCACACACCAAGGTCAGTGAAGAAGGAGGGGGTGGAGGTGCTCCAGGCGCTGGAGCAGAGATTCCCCTGCAACCTGTGGTGAAGACCATGGTGAGGCAGGCTGTGCCCCTGCAGCCCATGGAGGTCCATGGTGGAGCAGATATCCACCTGCAGCCTGTTGGAGGACCCCCTGCCGGAGCAGATGGATGTGCCCAAAGGAGGCTGTGACCCCATGGGAAGCCTGGGCTTCGTGGGCTCCTGGCAGGACCTGTGACCCCGTGAGGGACCCACCCTGGAGCAGTCTGTTCCTGAAGGACTGTACTTCATGGGAAGGACATGCGGAAGGAATGCCACGCTGGAGTAGTTCATGAACAGCAGCCCTGTTGGAAGGGCCCATGTTGAAGTTCATGGAGGTTGGTGTGACCCTATGCTGGATCAGGGGAAGAGTGTGAGGAAGGAGTGGCAGAGAGAACATGTGATGAACTGACTGCAACCCCCATTCCCCATCCCCCTGTGCCACTTGGGGAGAGGAGGTGGAGAAATTGGGAGTAATGTTAAGCCCGGAAAGAAGGGAGGGGTGGGCGAGAAGGTGTTTTAAGATTTGTTTTTATTTCTCATTACCCTACTCTGATATGATTGGCAATAAATTAAATTAATTTCCCCAAGTCAAGTCTGTTTGCCCGTGACTAATTGGTGAATGATCTCTCCCTGTTGTTATCTTGACCCATGACCCTTTTGTTATATTTTCTCTCCCATGTCCAGTTGAGGAGGGGGGGTGATAGAGCAGCTTTGGTGGGCACCTGACATCCAGCCAAGGTCGACCCATCACAGCTGTGAAGTCTTATTGAAGGTTAATTTGGAGCTGAGAAGGAAGACTTATATGCATTCTGTATTCTTGCCTCTCTCCCAGTAACAGCTTACCTCTTGCAGACAAAAAATATGCTTCCTCCTTGCTAGCCATTCTCCTTTAGAAGGCAGCTTCTATTCATTGTGGGTTTCCCCCAGTGGAGAAACTGGCTGCTCATTACTTGGATGCTTCTACCCTTTCGTGGATAAAAAAAACTGGTGGATGGTCAGGCCTAAAGAGTTCTGGTAAATGGAGTTAAATCCAGTTGGCGGCTGGTCACAAGCAGTGTTCCCAAGGGCTCAGTATTGGGCCCAGTTCTGTTTAATATCTTTATCAATGATCTGGATGAGGGGATCGAGATGACACCAAGTTGGGTGGGAATGTTGATCTTCTGTACAGTAAAAAAAGCTGTACAGAGGGAACTGAACAGGCCGGACCAATGGGCTGATACCAGCTGTATGAGGTTCAGCAAGGCCAAGTGCCAGGTCCTGCACTTGGGTCACAACAACCCCATGCAACGCTACAGGCTTGGGGAAGAGTGGATGGAAAGCTGCCCAGCAGAAAATGACCTGGGGGTGCTGGTTGACAGCTGGCTGAACATGAGCCAGCAGTGTGCCCAGGTGGCCAAAAAGGCCAACAGCATCCTGGCTTGTATCAGAAATAGTGTGGTCAGCACAACTAGGGAAGTGATCGTCCCCTTGTACTCGGCACTGGTGATGCTGCACCTGGAATGCTGTGTCCAGTTTTGGGCCCCTCAATACAAGAAAGACATTGAGGTGCTGGAGTGTGTTCAGAGAAGGGCAACGAAGCTGGTGAAGGGTCTGGAGCACAGGCCTTATGAGGAGCGGCTGAGGGAACTGGGGTTGTTTAGCCTGGAGAAGAGGAGGCTGAGGGGAGACCTTATCGCTCTCTACAACTACCTGAAAGGAGGTTGTAGTGAGGTGGGTCTCAGTTCCTTTTCTCAAGTAACAAGTGATAGGATGAGAGGAAATGGGCTCAAGGTGCATCAGGGGAGGTTTAGGTTGGATATTAGGAAAAATTTCTTCATGGAAAGGGGCTATTAAGCATTGGAACAAGTTGCCCAGGGAAGTGGTTGAGTCCCCGTACCTGGAGGTATTTAAAAGGTGCGTAGATGTGGTTCTTAGGGACGTGGTTTAGTGGTGGACTTGGCAGTGCTAGGTCAACTGTTGGACTCTATTTTAAGGGTCTTTTCTAACCTAAATAATTCTATTCTATTCAAACATTTATAGTATTTTTACAAATTAATTCATAATTCAACATAAACTGGAAATGCCATGCCAGCAAAAAGCAGTCTACTTGGTAGACTCTGATACTGTTATTCATACATGCACAATGATTTCTATTAATAGAAAACATACATGTGTATCAGATGGAATTTAGTGTATGGAAATACTAACATGATCAGGTGATACAAGGATAAAACTGTTATTTAATTGTCGATATGTGTTTCATGAAAATAAAAAGTTCTTTTTGGAAGAATAATGAATAATTTTACTGGTATTGACCTTTTATGGTTCTCACTCTCACAGTAAGAGAAAACACCTTGTATTTTATAATAATAGGTTGTGATACACCACTCTGGATACTGTTACATCTTCTGCTTTAAGACTTAGGACCTATTGTTTACCAAGTAACCCATTTAAGCTAGAGAAGGACATTTGTAGCAGATGATGGAATGTTTCCCGGGTATTCTTGCCCCCAAGGTAGTTTGAAACTAAAAATCTGAGTATGAAAGATTGGCTGTATTCAACAGAAAATACAGTACTCATTTTATTTGCCTACTCAACAGTCTTCAACAACAAAATATTGGGTCTTTGTAAACATGAATCTTGCAGAAGATATATGTTGCAATTATCTAATGTTGAAATGCAGATGATTTTACCTTTCCTGTCTAGGGTTTGGGTTTTTGTAACATTTTTGTGGATGTTTCATATGGAGAATAATCTCAGCTGGGACAAATACAGTGTGACCTTTGGCTTGTAAGTAAATATTTTGGGTAAAAGTGTTTTCTGTTTTGCTGCCTCCATTCTGAACCTAAGTTAGCATATTCAGATCAAGAACAGAACATAATATGGGGGTTTTAATTTGATTTCTTTTGGTTAAGTCTTGGAATTGGGTCATTTAAGGTGAAAAATAACAGGATAGTAAGGATCAAAAGAATATAGCTTGCTGAATTCCCTTAATGTATACATCTCTTACATGTATAAGGTGCTTAAAACCTCTTGTAAACTGTTCTTTCATGTTCTTCTAAGTTGCTGCTTCTGTATGAAATTCATTATCAGCCCTTTTAAAATAAGAGCAATTAAAGCAATAAATCTGTGAGATTGCCTAACTGGAATCCTTGTGAATTATCAGCAGTCTTGTGATCCTGAATTCCAAAATAGTTTTGTATATTCCTTGTAGGGGCTCACTGCCTTCTCATTGATATCAAGCAGCAGAAAAAGTAGATTGGTCTGAAAATTTTTCAGAGGTCACAAGAAGGGTATTTGCAGAAATGTTTCTCTTACGTTCCAAATATCATCTTTTTTTTTCCTTTTCTCCTTTCCCTAGCTTTTCCCTTATTGTAATAGGATAATTTGTGATATAAATCTGGTACCTTTTTCTTTTCTTGAAGTTATTATAATGCTTCAATTTCTAACCTTCAATTTATGTTCCTTTGTGTCCTACTGAAATTATTTCCTATTGTACACATTCCCCAGTTCAGATAGTTTTATTATTGTGCCCTTTTTCAATTCACTAAGGACACCTTTACATTCTGACAGAAACATAGTTCTTCAAAACACAGATGACCTAAATCTTAAGGAGAAATGTACTATCATTTCCCAAGAAGATTTCTATTTCATTCTGTGATCCTGGAAGATCATTCTTAAGTATCACAGATATGAAATTGTTATGAAATGAATTTCCCATGAAAGTGACCTCTCACCCAGGAGAGATTAAACATTTGCTTTGTATGTATCATCCCTTCTGAGTGAGAATTATACCACAGTGCACTGGTAAAATATATAGGGACATATTATTTTATATTATACCAGGTTGGAAAAAGAACACTAAAACATACTTTAAGATAGATGAAATAATTTCTACTTGTGTTAGTATCTGTGAATGTAACTTCTTCTCTAAAAATAATACAGGGAACACTTGAAAATCATTTGACTTACAGCTATTCAAGATTTGTAAGCCTCTGCAATACCAGTGCAGACAACAAAATTAATAACAAACTTAATTTTGTTTCTTAGGTTGTTCATTATAATAAAGTTCAGTACTGTGATCATGGGATCTTATTTTTCCTGTGCATTTTTGATGTGGCCCACACAAGAGTCCTTTTTCAAATTCATCTGTGTTCAAGTATGAACCTAAACTGCTTTCTGAATATCACTTGCACCCTGTTTGAAAATGGAGGGTTGGTTTGTTTGTTTGTTTCCTGTGACCACAATGTGTGTTCTAAACTACCTTGTTTGTAGTACCATTCCAAAGGGAGAGTCTGGCTATCCCTATGGCATAGGTTAGGATACAAGAGGTAGTTTAGGTTGGAAATACCCTGTAGTTGTAGGCATCTTGATTCAGTCATGGGTTTTTCGTATTATGGTGATTACATAGGTTCAAACTACTGATTCCTTTGAACTAGGCTGAAAGAGGGAATGTTTGAATTCTAATATATAAAAGTGCTGAAGACCAGATCTCACACCAAGAAGAGGAAGGAACACACAAACCAGACTGTTTTTGCTGCTGTTTGAACACAGTCACGGAGACCGGTGTGAGACCTGGGTGGCCCCAGTCACTTGCTTTTTGTCCACTTGCTTGGGAACAGAGGTTGATTAAGTTATTTGACCTATCTTGCAGGTAATCTGGTTGATCTACTGCAATATTTTCTTTTTTCAAGAATGAATTAGTTCTTGTGCACTAACGTAGAAGTTGTATTCTGGGTTTCCTTTCCTTGTTCCCTATCTAAACTTGTTTCCTTTCCGACTTCATTCCAAGGTTTTTCTCTTGTTGCTTTATTGCCTGCTCTTGTTCTAGCTTGACCCTGTAATGATAAAAGTTAACTGGTAGTGGAAATTATTTATATTCACAATGATCATGATCTGGCATGCCTTTCCACTTCTGCTAGAAGATTTTAAGCCAAAATAAGGTTGCTAGAATTGGTCCTGATCTTCAGGTAGATTGTGTAGATTTCTCATATACTTTGTTTCTTTCTACTTCTCCCACCCCTAATGGTTCTGCTGTGGTCATGTAAGGATTAAAATGAAACACTTTATCACTGTTGCAATGCGGTATCACAGTGTGTGAAAGAGCGCAAGAATTAAGGTGACTCCAAGACAAAAAGAGACTTTCAGTGACCACAGGTTCAGACAAATTTTTGATTGGCTCTTCATTTAACTAACATGGAAGGCAATACACTTAAACTGGTGGAGTGAAAAGTTTTGAAAATGTAATAGAGGACTAGGTCACTGTCACAGTTGTACCAGGTCAATACTTTTCAATTACTGAGCCATAAAATGAAAAACTCTGTGCTCTCAAATGCAAATTGACAAAAATGGAAGAAAGGAACATAAAGAAAATATTCAGTCATAAATGAAAAATGTTAAATCAATACCACAGCGGTTGGTCCATGCATATTTTTCTTTAAAGGAAAAATTCAGTTACCATGCTATCTTTCAATGTTTCTTTGCTTTCTTGAACATCTGCTTTCTCAGAAATGGAAGCTCACTCCTGACCAATGGTGGAGGTCTGGAAAAGTCTTTTGCATGAATGACAGCTTAGAAAACCCACATTCATGGAGTATTTACTCCAATAGATATTTTTGGTGTCCCTGTTATTTTTTCATTGTGTTTTGCATAGTCACCATAATTACATCACAGCTATGTGTATGAATAAGAGTTTGAAGTAGATTCAATCTTTTTTATATGAACTTCAAAGAGATTTCTGCACCTTTGATACTGTCTCTTTCCAGGCATAAATATTCTTTCTGAGTTGTTCAAAATTATTTCTGAATTGGAAAAAAATGAAATCATATTCTGCTGTTATGGTGAAAACTGTAATAGATATGACTTTTACTGGTCAGAGCACTCTCTTCTAATCCTTCCATCACTTAGGAAAGCACTCACAATGGATGGATTGCCTTTAGACCATCTTACTCCTGAACCACGTTGTCCCAGTGTGATTCCCTTCCCTTCCAACCCTGTTACTGATGTAAGAGAGGAAAACTACCATCATTCTAATTACACTGGTGTTAAAACTGAAAAGCTGCTCTCAAATACATAATAGAACTTGATCTAGACACCCTAAGCTTGAAAATCTAGGACAAGTGCTAAATTCTTCAGAATAATTAGTCACAACAAGATTCTCCTTGAAAATAATTTAACATGACAGAAAATGCTATTTACAATTATACCATCTCTCTATACTTCTAGCTAGAGAGGTTCTCTACCTCCTTGGGGTCTGGGTACACCCCCATACCACCCAATCCTTGCACAGTGCAACCTGTGAGTAGCAGTGGGCTGCTGCGGTGCCCAGTGGGGGCACAAACTGCCCTGTGCCAGTGGAAACCAGTTCCAGCTGACAGGTGATGATGAAATGCCAAGAGGTCAGGAAGAAACCCCACAAGGCACCAACATTTTACCCAGCCCATCAAAGTACGCACCCATACCCTGGCCCTGTGCCCCAGCCCTCAGCAGTCGTTAGGACAGGAGGAAGAGGAAAGGGTTAAGTGAGGTGCAGTGTTGTCTGCCTCCCCTTCTGCCCTCCTCATCTCCTTGACACAGCTAGTTTTACAGCTTGTGTTCTGCCCTGATTTGAAAATGGGGGAAGTCAGGAGTGGGGATGGTGGAGGCTGGGTGCTCATGTAATGGTGTACTGGGGAGTCCTGCGACACCTGCTTCTGTGCCTGGCTTCTGGCCAAAGGTTTGTATTGGTTGGCAGTAAATTAACCACAGAAAATTGAGTGCCCTGCCTGCAACATCTGCCTGTAACTGTGCTCTGTTATGGAGAAATGAGGGACCACTTGTAGAAAAAGTCCATGCTGTGGAAACCTCTGGGAAATCCAGAAGAGAGCCTTCTGGATTTCTTCTCTTGCTTGTTTTTTTGTGCTGTTTGAATTCCAGGGTATCAAAACCTGTGTTCTCAACATCCAAAAACAAAATGGTGAATAATTGGTATAAGAACTCCTTTGTGAAGCTCCTTCATTACTGAACTTAGCATGCTTTTAAGTATCCTTAGCCACATGGTCAAAGCAAAGTGAGGAGGAGAAAAGTGTGTCAAGCATTAAGTTTGTTGGTTTGGGTTGACATTAATTTGTTTCAATTTAAAAATTATTGTTTTGTTTTTAAGGCTGGTGATGACATTGAACTTAAAGCAAGGAAACTGGCTAATGGAAGGCAGCTATGGAAGTTGAAATGACAGCAGCTGAAGTGGAATGAAAAAAAAATGAAAATTTAAAGTGCTGAAAATCATGTGGATGAGAAGACTGGGTAATTTCTCTTTTAGAATGCTATGAAAACTGATGTGTGCTCAGCTTGATTGGGGAGGCTTAATACCTGCAATTTGATACTTTATGCAAGGATAGAAATTGAGCAATAGCTTTGAAAGAGTATTGCTTATCAATTGACTTGTCCTCAAAAATGAGCAAAGCTGTAGAACACATCTGAAAGTATTGAGTAAATAGAAAATAGATCCTAGTGCTAAGCAGATTTGGTAGCAATATCCTGATAATGTTATCCTGATATTTATCTTTGGGGGAGAAAAGGTGTTTGAGACAGGCTCCAATGTATGAATGGTTTGTATGTAAACACTAGCATTTTGCTTGCTGTTAGACACCTGTCCTGATTCTGCTGTTGTAATAACTGATGTAGATTACGACAACCTAAAACAATATTGGGGGATTTAAACAAGAAGATAGTATTTGAGTTGGAAATCATGAATTTGAGGAAGTTTTTTTCTCAAGGATAATTTGGAGATTAGAGAGCATAATTATGAAAGTACTTATTTTGATTCTACTCACTTTGAGAGGTTATTTATCTAGTTTTAATTACTTTGTGCTAGTGTGGCTGAATTCAGTTCTATATGTACTGGAACTCCGTGATCTGAAGGCAGATCATGGTATTGTGCTGCTTTTCCCCCCAAGTACAGGATTCTGTTTCAATAAAACCAGGAAGAAAAGTTGGTTATGTTGGAAAGAAGATTATTTTTCTTATTGATGTATTAATTTAACATTCTAATCACCTTTCAATACTATGAAATGCATATTTTAAGCTAAAAAGGTCCACTAGAAATAAGTGGAAATTAACAAAATTTGGAGATGGATTATGCATATCTGAAACATGTTAGTTTTCTTCCTATTTGCTTTTCTTTGTTTTTCTTATTCCTGCTCTGCCCTCTAAGTTGACTAGTGGCAGTCACTTTACTGCTTTTTCCACTATGAGGGGGAAAATTTGTACTGATCACCAAAATGTGAGACTGATTTGTCAATTTCGGTCATCTCAAGAAAAATTCCTCACATTATAAGGGGCTGAGTGAAAGAGATAGGGAAATGAAGTTTAGGTTTACAAACATGCATGATTAATGCTGTCTTGCATTTGCTTATTAAATATATGCAAAACATGCAGATTTTATTACCAAGTAAAATTCCATATAGACTAAAGATGATGAGTGCCACTGTTGCCATGTATATGATTGAGGCGTAAGATGCAGACATTATTGGAATGTAGTTTAGTGCATCCATACTATTCCAAAATGTACTTAGATTGTGAAGAAACTTGAACAGTAATGTCATGATATTTATTCAAAGGAAGCAGCCCATGTTTTCTGAATGCTTTCATTTTTCATGCAACTTTATATAACAGAATTCAGAACTATACAATACTGGACAAAATGAATGCTATACCAAAAATTTACAGCATTCATTAGAAGTAAAACCAGAATTGTTTTCCTCTCAGGTGCTCCTTGGTTTTGTGAATTTCAATAAGTGTGAATTTCTTGACACAATTGCTGAAGTAGAATTTAAAAATGGACCAAATTCATTAGCAGTATAGACAGATATGATTTCTGAGGAAAAAAAATAATTCTTCTCCCTTATGTTTTGGGCAAACTTCAGGACTGTTAAAATGACCATAGAAACAGGCAAAAGAGAAATGGAGCTGATAACTGGCACCTGGTTTTATGATAAGCACGTGTGTAAGATCTTGTATCTGCTAGTCTGTGATTTGCTGAAGGAGGTTAAAAAAAAAAAAACCACACAAACCCCAACCAACCAAACCACCTAGCTCTTGTATATGTTTACTTTTTCTGGACAAAACCTCAATAATTTTACATCTTTTTGACTCTGCCTTTAAACATTGCTTTACCATTAGTTAGTTATGTAAGGGTGTTAAGAAGAACTCTATTTTTCCGCCAAGTTAGCTGAATCCCCTGACCATCTTTGCACTTCTCTGGACTCTTTCCAATTAGTCAGTATTTTCTTTGTACTTTGGACACAGAATTGAACACTTTTTTAGGTACAGCTTCATAAACACTGAAGAGAGGAAATTCACATTTGTGCTCTTGCTGCCCTTTATATGGTTAGTGTTCACTGCTGGGAGGATGAGTTTGAGCTGCATTTGGCTGTAAACCTGTCTGTTTCTGCAGTGTTGCTGGCTGGCTGGTTTATATTGATGCATAGGGATAGACTGTTCCTGGGCAGAGGACTTTGCCTTTGCTCATGAAGTTCTTGTTCACCCATTTTTCCAGTGTGTGTTTCCTGTGAACTGCAGCCTTGCCCTCCAGCATATCAGCTGCTCTCCTTATTTTGGTGCCACCTGCAAACTTGAGGAGGGTGTGATGAGGTAATACGTCCTGTTGTCTGGGTTGTAGATGGTGTTGGTGAAGAGCAATGGTACCTTGCTGGGGCAAACATTGAAGTTTGAGGAACACCACTCATAGCTGACTGCTAGACAGACATTGAAACGTTGACTACCACTCTCCGAATCTGATGATCACAGTTTTCTCCCCACCTTGTAGTCTGCCTCTCCAATCCATATCTCCTCAGTTTGGCTACAAGGACACTCTAAGAGGTCATTTTGAAATCATTTTTTGAAGTCAAAGTAATCAATACAAAGTAACTAACTGCTTTGCCCTTATCCACAGTTAGTCACCTTATAACAGAAAGTGGTAAGGTTAGTCAGATACAGGATTTGTGCTTGGTAAATCTGTGCTGGCTGCTTCTATGTCCTTCATGTGCCTAGAAATGGTTTTGTTGAGGCCTTCTGTGATCTTCTTGGGGATGGATGTGTGGCTAAATGACTGTAGTTTCCCACATTCTTCTCCATGCCTTTTTCTGGGACACAAGATTAGTCTTTTTCTAGTTCTGAGAGCTTCTCCTGATCACTGCAGTCTTTCCAAGCTTGTGGAACAGCCTCTTGATGACTTTAGGCAAGTTACTCTGCACCACTGGATGTTTGGTTAGCTGCTTTGGACCTGTTCACCTTACTCAAGTTGTCCCTGACTCATTTTTCTTCTGATCACATCTTTCCTCCCCAAACTCTGCTACCAAACACAGACTTAGGATAACTGGTAGCAGAACCTGCCACTGAAGACCTCCAGGCAAAGGAAGCAGCTGGGTGCATCAGTATTTCCTTCATTACTAGGTTACCCACCCCACTAAATACTAAGCCAAAGCTTTTCTTAGTTTTCTTTTTGCTGCAGTGTACACTGGTACCTTCCCATTGCCCCTCACTTATCCTTCCAGTTTTAAGTCCAGTAAAGTGTTGGCCTTTCAAATGCTGCTCTTGTAATAAATATATCACTGCCTCCACTTCTTGTAGCCTTTCTTCTTGCATGTGAGCTTAGTCAGTTTTTTATCCAGCCTGGACACTTTCTGCTATGGCTGCTCGTTTTCTTGCATTCAGATCATTTGATTCAAAACTTGACTCACTTTCTTTGATTATCTTTATGCTTCAAGGAGCAATTACCCTTGAAGATCAGTCAGACCTCAGGAGCTCCTCTGTCCTCTGGGCGATATTCTATGAAATCCTGCTGGCAGTTCCCTGAATAGACTGAAATCTGTCCTCCTTAAATCTGGGGTCTTTCTCCTGCTGCTTGCTTCCCTGTCTTTCCTCAAGATTTTAAATTCTTCCATCTGCAAGTTACCACAGCATAAGTTGTCAGTGACTATCACAACCCTAACCAGTTGTATGTAGTAGAGCCTGTCCCATACTTTCTTGAAAGGGGGGTGGGGGTGGGGGGGTGGTGCGCGGGGGAATCTCCAATGCACTTTTGAAACCTTCTGGATTGCTTGTGCTGCACAGTAGTGGTTTCTCAGTAGATATGAGTGATTAAAGTCCTCTGTGAGAACCAAGACATGTGACTGGAATATCTTCCAACTGTCTGAATAATGCTTTGTCCATCTACTTTTTGGATAGCTGCCATACCTGTTCATTAACAACATTTTCCTCTTTGACTTCTCACTGATCCTGTTTCAGACTATCATTCCACAGGAGAACTCCATATATTTGTTTCTTTACATAGAATGCAATCACATTTTTCCCTTTTTATTTCAGAGATTGTTTCTTCCATTCAAGTCTCCTAAAATGTAAAGTCTGTTCTTCCTTGGAATCTTTTACCTTATTGCAGCTTGTATAACAGTATAAAATGCATAGCTTATTTCCTGACATTTCATTCAATGTGCAGCTTTGCCTAGAAGTTTGGATTAAAAGGTAACTGAGTTTCAGGCCTAATGAATGTGAAGGGCCAGTTTTTGTGATTCATATTGGCCCAGACTTCTGTTTGATGTTGGTGGAAGCTTAGGGAGATAATGGACTAAAATTTTAGACCTGGTGGTGCTTAGCCATCTGCATTTTAATATTTTCCTTTAAATAAGAGACCTTTCAATCTGTTTAGGTAGCAGAATAACTGGACTGAAGTTCTCTGCCTGTGCAGCTTTGAATTCTCTACTTGTACAAAAATGTCTGGTTTTTTAGCAGCTGAAGTAAAAACTTGGTTTCCTATAATTAGGAATCAGCTTCAGAGTTTTAGCTCTTGATCCTAAGTGGGTGGCTTAAAAGGCAATAAAAGGAAAGGAAGTAGGGAGTCTTTAAAACTAAATTTTTAATTGGAAATAATAGATTATTCAAGCACTCCGTCCCCATTCTGCAGTCATTGAATTTTGCTCAGGCTTTTGTGAGCTGGCTTAGGAAAGGGAATGCTTCTGGAAATTGATTAAAAATCAGAAAATAAGTTATCAAAATAATTATTTCAAGAACTTTGTTTATTATTAGCCTGCTTTTTTCATTAGGGAAAATGAGGAATAACTATGCCATGCTCTGAAATTGTACTTCTGTGTCTGCGACTGGGATTTGTCTCACTGTGTTAAGCAGAAAATGTCCATTGCTTCATTTAACCAGCTGTACAGAACCATTCAGGTGGTCTCCAAACACTGATTTATAGTCCAGCTACACAACATTCCCACTACAAGCTTTGAAAGAAAACTACTGTTGTAACAATTTCTTTTCCTGTTATGCTCAGCTGTGAGCTGAACAAGATGCCCTGTAGAGAAGCCACATCATTTCTACAATCATGCTACAAGAACCAGCCAGGCTTTCCCATTGTTCACTTACAAATACTGTAAGAAAGAATTATCTATAGAAAGAAACCTAAAATCCACAGATTTCCAAATGGGAAGTGAGTGCCAGGACTGATGTATGTGGAAAAGGTAACTGTCATATGCGTCCTGTTAGCCACAGGAGTTGAGGCATGACTCTGCTGCTCAGGAGACTGCCAGGAATTTGTTCTATCTACCAAAACAATCCATCATCAGCATTTTCTTATAGTCTGTAATGTCTATGGTGGGTTTTGTGTGGTTTTTTTGTTAATTCTAGATGATTAAGGACTTCAGACTAGTTGCTTACTTAATATCTGTAATGTTTTTCCTTCTAGTTGACTTAGCTTATCCCAGAAATATGACAAAGTTGATCCTGGTTCTAAAGCACTGTTATCTATAAATGAATGAACTCAACAGGCAAGTGCAGGTCAGCCAGGGGATCAGGCCCAGCCAGCATGGGTTCATGAAAGGAAGGTCCTGCTTGACCAACCTGATCTCCTTTTATGACCTGGTGGCCTGCCTGGTAGATGATAGAAAGGCTGTAGATGTCATTTACATGGACTTTAGCAAAGTCTTTGACACAGTCTCCCATAATATTCTCCTTGGGAAGCTGGCAGCTCGTGGCTTGGACGGGCGTAGTCTTCGCTGGGTAAAAAACTGGTTGGGTGGCCGAGCCCAGAGAGTAGTTGTAAATGAAGTTAAGTCCAGTTTTCAACTGGTCACGAGTGGTGTTCCCCAGGGCTCTGTTTTGGGGCCAGCCTTGTTTAATGTCTTTATCAATGATCTGGATGAGGGGATAGAGTGCACCCTCAGTAAGTTTGCAGATGACACCAAGTTGGGTGGGAGTGTCGATCTGCTTGAGAGTAGGATGGCCCTGCAGAGGGACCCGGACAGGCTGGACCGATGGGCCGAGGCCAACTGTATGAAGTTTAACAAGGCCAAGTGCCGGGTCCTGCGCTTGGGTCACAACAACCCCATGCAACACTACAGGCTTGGGGAAGAGTGGCTGGAAAGCTGCCTGGCCAAAAAGGACCTGGGGGTGTTGGTCGACAGCCGGCTGAACATGAGCCAGCAGTGTGCCCAGGTGGCCAAGAAGGCCAACAGCATCCTGGCCTGCATCAGGAATAGGGTGGCCAGCAGGAGCAGGGAGGTGATTGTTCCCCTGTACTTGGCACTGGTGAGGCCGCACCTGGAATACTGTGTCCAGTTTTGGGCCCCTCAATACAAGAAAGACATTGAGGTGCTGGAGTGTGTTCAGAGAAGGGCAACAAGGCTGGTGAAGGGTCTTGAGCACAGGCCTTATGAGGAGCAGCTGAGGGAACTGGGGTTGTTGAGCCAAGAGAAGAGGAGGCTGAGGGGAGACCTTATCACTCTCTACAACTACCTGAAAGGAGGTTGTAGTGAGGTGGGTGTTGGTCTCTTCTCCCAGGTAGTTAGCAATAGGATGAGAGGAAATGGGCTCAAGCTGCGCCAGGGGAGGTTAGGTTGGAAATTAGGAAAAATTTCTTCATGGAAAGAGTAGTCAAGCATTGGAACAGGCTGCCCAGAGAGGTGGTGGAGTCGTCATCCCTGGAAGTGTTCAAAAAACGGGTAGTTGTGGCACTTTGGGACACAGCTCTAGTCTAGTCTACCCTTGATTGGTTTAGTGTGGACTTGGTAATGTTAGGTTAATGGTTGGACTGGATGATCTTAAAGGTCTTTTCCAACCTAAATGATTCTATGATTCTATTACAAACTCGATCCTAGAAGCTGTAGATCATCCTTGCAGTCAGTCACAAAAGTGAGATCTAAAAGACCTGATATCCATTAGTGTGCAGATAATAATTGGTATTTAGCAAATAGATATCTAACTAATGACTAAAAACTGCATTTGTTTTTATGGGATAGGTAGTTTGTGGAGTTTGCTCTTTGCCCTGAGAAACTACAGATTACTTCATACGTAATTCTACTGTTTAATTTTTTTGGATAACAGCGGAGTTTTTCTTCTTCATGAAGCTTTCATATTATGTATCCAAAGTTAAAACTTGATTGGGTATTGGAGTTTATAGAAGAGATCACTGTCAAGAATTCCATTACATATAGTTAGTGGGACGGTGCATTTCACAAGATAGTCTTAAGATGCTATATGTCAGTTCTGTGACATCAAAATATTAAAAAAAACCCCAATACACCACCAAAAAAAAACCAGTTTTTTTTAAAGTAATCATTAGGGTGAAAGTTGGAAGGAAGTAAGCTTCTGTGTTCTGTGTATGGCTGGAAGTAATTTTCAGGTACCCAGGAAGTGGGGAAAAAAATGTACCTTTAGCAGTAAAAAATGCCTTCATAGGCTAGTTTATTAGATTGGAGTGTTTCTAGAGCTAATAATGGTATCTTGCTTCTCTATAATGAAGTTTTGATACCTCATTTGTAAGGTTTGTTATTTTGATAAAAGTTATTGTCAATCTGTGGATTTTTAATAAAATATGTCTAAGATTATGTGATCATAATGCTACAAAGAAATTATTTGGATATGAGTGAATTGGTTATGCAGTGGTGAAAGTCACTTAATGTGTTGTAAAGTATATTCATATGTAAGTTAGATGATATAGCTTATAAGAGGTAGATTTAAGAAATAGGGTTTGGGGCTTTTTTCCCCCCAGAATGATACCCTTCCATCTTCTTCTGCTATTCCAAGTAGTTCTGTGCAACATTTGTTACAGAGAATGCTGTCCTGATTTTGAACACTTTCACTATAATATCTCTTAGCCTGTGATTTGACATTCATTGTTAACAATTTGACTGGTCAGTGTCACACCTACTGAAAGTAATAGTAATGAAGTACTTAAGCCTTATCTGATATGACTTCCCCACTGTAGGGGAAGAACGGCAGTCAAAACATAGGAATTCTGAAGACATCAATTCTTTTAAAATATTGTATTTTATGCCCACACACGTGTATACAGCATTTATTTATTATGGTATTTGCTGATCTGTGTTTTGTGAATGTTGAAGTATTCTGGGCAGAATCTTGGATCCACTGAAGTCATTAGCTAATCTAATACATGTACCAATTAGGTGCTAAGGTTTTACTATTTTGGTTAAATATAGTACCAGATCTGAGAATTTAGTCCTTCTTTACAAGGTCTACTCTTTGATCTTAAGCTTTGAGCAGTGATGGCTTGATATCCAAACATGATTTTTACAGTGTTGTAAACTTTGTGAAAATCACAGATTAAAGTGGACAGAATAGCTTCTTAATTTTTTAAAAATTGGCTTCTGTTTTTGAAATACAGGCTGCAGTTAGCTTATCCTGGGTTTTTTTTGCGTTGAATGAAGAGTAGAACTCCAATCTTAATATAGACAGTGGAGATCCAGGTACCAAGAATGGCAGCAGGAGAGTCAACTAGGGAGGAGAGAACTGTCTTGTTTTCTGGCAAATGTTTTCTAGCTTGCACGCTGTCTGGAAAGCTGGAAAGCATTACAGTCTGTCGTGGTTTAGCCCCAGCCAGCAACTAAGTACCACGCAGCCGCTTGCTCACTCCCCCTACCCCAATGGGATGGGGGAGAGAATTGGAGGAGTGAGAAACACTCCTGGGTTGAGATAAGAACAGTTTAATAATTGAAATAAAGTAAAATAGTAATGATAATAATAACAATATAATAATAATAATATACAAAGCAAGTGATGCACAATGCAATTGCTCACCACCCGCTGACTGATACCCAGACAGTTCCCAAGCAGCAATCGCTGCTCCCCAGCCAATGCCCCCCAGTTTATATACTGAGCATGACGTCATATGGTATGGAATAGCCCTTTGGTCAGTTTGGGTCAACTATTCTGGCTGTACCCCCTCCCAGTTTCTTGTGCACCTGGCAGAACATGGGAAGCTGAAAAGTCCTTGACTAGCATAAGCAGTACTTAGCAACAGCTACAACATCAGTGTGTTATCAGCATCATTCTCATACTAAATCTAAAACACAGCACTATGCCAGCTAGTAACTCTATCCCAGACGAAACCAGGACACAGTCATATTATGGAGTAAAGGCTTATATTGAAACTTGTATTTTTCTTTTGAAAACTGTAGTTATGCCAGGGAGGTGATGTGACTTAATGAAGGTCTAAATTGTCTAGACATGTTATAGCTGGAGACAGAATGGCTGATTGGAACAGCCAGCAGGGGGGCAGACAAAGAGGAGAAACCATTAGATCCCACTATGTCAATCACAGCTGATAGGGGAAAAAGCTCATTTAGGTCTACTGGGAAGTCTTTGCATTTCTTAGGAGTGGAAGGAAAACTTTTCAGGTTGAATGGTAGAAAAAAAGTGTTTCTTTAGGAATTATGTTGGGAAGATAATTTATCTGATGTAAATGTATAATTTCTCATAATACTCTAAACACAAAACCCCCTAGGAATTTATACTGAATGCAGACACGTCTTGTGGTATTCTTAATCATGCTGATCTCTGAATGATGAATTGTCATGGAATTTACATAAACATCAATTTGAGATTATATTGAATTATAAAAGCGAAGTCTAAAATATGTCTCCAAAGGGCAGGTAATCTTCATCTATATTAAAGTAGATATGATAAATATTCTTTCCTCCTGATGGAGAAAAATAAAATAAGAATGTTTCCAAAACTGCATCCAAGATTTTGTCTTCCTTGACCTGCCCCCTCATCTTTTTTAGGGTTGGAAGATGGCTTGAATTCTCATGTTATAGCACACGTGTGTGTGTGTGTGGTTTGGGTTTTGTTTGTTTGTTTTTAAATAACAGTACTGAGGAAACCTGTTTGAAATTGCAATTGTTAATGAGAAGTGACTGTGTCAGGAACATGAGCAGGAGCAGCTGTGAGACGAAAGGAGTATAAGAGCTTGGATGCAGAGAGAATAAAAAGTTTCCTCATTCTTACAGCATAATTGAGTGAAATACATTTAGTCAAAATGAAGTCCAGTTGTACTGTAATCTTGGCTTCATATACAAATAATAAAAGGGCAGTCCTTAGTTCAATTTGCAAGCTGCTCAAGGCCAGAGAAATAATTGAGGTGTGTGCACAAAACCAGCGTGCTGGGCAATGAAAATAGACATGCTACTGTGGGGTATGAAATCTCATATGAAAAGGATTATGTATTTCTAAAGCAGTAGACAGACAAAACGTGATAGTATTTATAGGACAGAATCCATGTGGGGGTAAAGTAGTGTTGTTAAAAGAAAAATCCCTCTTGAAGTAATGTTTGTGATTTTTTTTTTTTGTGTTAGATCCCCAAGAGCAACCTTAGTTACAGACCTCTCTAGCATGAGACAGCCCCTCATGATTGTAATTCCTGGGTTTTAAGTCTTTATGAAGACTTTCTATTATATCTGAAAGAATCTGCTGCCAACATATAGTATCCAGATGCCTCTCCAGCTGCATGAGAAACAAACATGGACAAGGAACCTGTACATTGCTTTTCATGAGAAAACAGTGTATCTAGTTCAGTTCTTCAGTTATCATTCATATAACTGCTTTATACAAGTACTGCAGAATTTGTTGATAGTATTTGCATTGCTTTCAAAGAATGAACTTGTCTCTCTTAAACTGCAGATTGGAAAGTGTACTTCTATTCAGTGTAGTGTTGTTGAAAGCTCTCTGAATTGCTATGAAATTAGTTTCATTTAGTGGATTCTAAAAAACTCATAATTCAAGGAAGTTAGTCTGGTTTGGGAGTTCATGCTAAGTTTCTCATGACATTATTGTCAAGCTCTAGGGATCAATCCAGCTGGCATTATGCCTTCAAAGTCTCAATTAGAAGGACCAGGAGGTATAAAAACAGCCTATGGACTTTGACTTGCAGAATAAAATCACTTAGCTTTAGAAGAGATTTAATATTGAACGACACTGTCTAATTATAAATCAAATGGGACCACCAATGTTAAGAATCAGTGAGAGATGAATGTAATGAAAACAGGGAAAAAAAAGGAAATGTAAAACAATTAATTTGCTGTCAGTCTTAGAAAGAATAGTACAGTTTATTCAATTTAATTTCTAGAAGTATAGAAGTTAATAATAGGTAATATGATTAAAGGCTAATTGCCAAAAATGCAAATAAACAATGAATGGAGGAATTGTGTATCTCAGGGTGCTCTGCTTGCACTCATTTACTTTGCTACTTGTAGGATTCTCAAAGGACAACTGGCCTATTGTCCTGGGTGTGAAACACACTAAGATGGGTCATAGGGGGAGGGTTCATCCCAGAATGCCTTGAAGACTGAAGGGTGTTTAAATGCTTAAAGGGATATGGGACCCATGATGGGATGCAGAAGGAAAGCCATTTTTGGTTTGTGTAATAAGTATTATAGAATGTTTTAAGGGGATTGTAGGCCCGTGAGAGACTTAATATGAGATGTTCAGAGAAGGACCAACGGTGGAGAAATGGAGGAATCGGGCTGAATTGGGGGAACAAGCATGGGGAAATGGAGAGAAGAGGCAGGGCGTGGAGGAGAAAAGAGTTCAGTGTAAACAGACTTCTGGTTAATAAGTTTTTCTAGCTAAGCACTGCATCTGATCACCAGAGTCTGCTATATCTGCATGTTAAATTCTATTCCTGTTTTCCTCAGTGAGAGTCCTGTCTGTTGGTTGTGTTTGTGTGTTGAGGTCTAAGTGCCAGTAACTGGAAAGAGTGTGAATGTTTCCCTAAGGAGCAGTTCAGTTCAGTTATAATGTTTACAAAAAAGACAGGAAGCTTGTATTGGTGCTCTTTTTTTTCAACTAATGCTTTCTTCTTTCTCATGCTTCTAGAAAATTCTCAGTGATTTCAGTCAATTTAGAAAAGGGAATTTATCAAGTGTAAAACTTTATCCTCCAGATGAATTTGGCCAGGTGGGTCATGTATAAGGTCAGTGATTGTGAAATTTTTTATTTCTTTTCTTAGTTACAGCTTTTGCTTCAGGAAAAGTTACGTGCGCATCCTGACTTATGCGAGAACCGAATCAGTCTTATGTTCTAGTTCCTTTCAAGTGCTAGAGCCCTTCTGAATGCATAGTAGCTTTGTGCCATGACAAGGACGCAAGTGGAATGGTAAATCTGTTTCCAGACCATTTCCACATCGCAAACATGTGTTTGTGATTAGTGAAAGAAACAGATGTTGACATTCCTGGCCTATGAAACTAAGCAAGTAGATATCTTCAGATGTCTAAAAAACCAATATAACATTAACCTAATTTTTTTCAATTTTTCTGTTTTTACAGTTATATTTTCACTCAAAGTCTGTATCAAGTGAACTCCAGTCCAGAGAGGGTACCCATATGTGAAGTAGAATTTTGGTTTCAGTGAATGTTCATACTAACAGAGGACAACAGAAGTTAATATTTGAAGAAACTGTTCAATGTGGCCAACTGAAGCTAAAGCAATGCCTCACTTGAGCTTAGTTTTCTTTCTGTGTGAATGAAGCTCACATGAAAGACAATTGTGTTGTATCATCAAGGAGTAGATTAGAAAGAGAGAACAGGTTTTTATTTCACTATTCTGTAACCTTTAAAGTTTCTGACACTGAGCTAGTGTACTGTTGAACAGGCACTCTGAAGTACAAGGCATTGAAGCCCCAGAACTGAATGGCCACTGCCACTATTTCTTCTCAAACAAATAGCAAATACTTTTTTGAAGTGTTCTGAACTGTACTCACAGACCTGCACAAAAAGCAATGCAGAAGTGCTTTCTGATTTGCTACAGATAACAGATGGTGTGGAAGAAGACTGTCATACGTAATATTCAGCTGCCAAATCTCTTCTTATAAAAGGATTGAATAAATATCCAGTGCAGATTATATTTTATGAAACAGATAATCTCCCCAAAATAGAAATTTTTTAGAGCTTTCCCTTTCCTGTAAGTATATAAATGTAAACAAAGTAAGAAAAAAAGATTTTGATTGTTTGATGGAGAGTGACAATATGAGCTCTTTTTTTAAGAATTTTAAAATTTTTCTTTAAATGGAGGGGAAAACATGATGCAGATTTAGATGCAACATTGGAACCTTTGAGTTCCATACAGTTCCTTGCATTACTGACCACTTATTTTTTGATTGTATCTCAGAGAACATTGTTTTGGGTTTCTTTTCCTTACTAGATTCTTATTAGCTTCAACAGTTTTTAATGGGGGTTAAGAAGCTCATCAGGACAAGCAGATTTCTCCAGCTGGACAACCATGGTGCTGCTGTGGTTCACAGCATATAGTATTCATTCAGGCTTAAGTTTGTTTGGTTTTGGGGTTTCTGGTTTTTTTGTTTGTTTGTTTAGGGTCATCTCCATCCCCCCCCCCCCCCCGCCCCGCCCGTAGAAGGAGAATTATTTTGGCACAGATTGTTAATAGTAATTAGTCACCTAATTCTCTTTCATTTTATTGGTTCAGAATTGTCATTCTGATTGCTGTCATCAAGTTCTGTACTGTGGTGAGAATGATGGATCTATATAATCCCAGCAAAACTCTTTCCTTGGAAGAGAGCCTGAACTCTCAGCAGTTATCTAGTGTGTCACCCTCCGTTGCTTCCACTATATCTGTCTCTTGAATGATAATTAGGAGGTTTCCTGAAATAGTGTAAAAACTTCCAGGTTGCAGGCTTTTGGGTTTTTTTTTTACTTGGTAGATGGGCTTTGCTGAAGTTACACACTTTGTATCAGGATTTTTTTTTTTTTTTAAATGCTAAAACATAGGGACTAAGGAAATCCCAGGCACTGTACTGCTGGTCTTGGAAGTGCTGGAAGAAAAACTCACATCTTGAGATGTTTTCTAATTTGAGTATGTGGCCAGAGAGAGTGTTGAATGCAGTCATAATATGCTTGACAAATCTTTAATATGTGACAATTAAAATGCCCTTTACCAACTGTGGTTAGCACAGTGAGCATCCTGTCCTGCTGAGCAAACTATGGTTTTATGGTGAAAAGACAAGTTTCAGTATTGTTTAAACACTCAGTCAGCTTCAAGATCAACCAGTCTTAATTTCTGGGTGGTTCCCCCCCCCCCCCCCCCCCCCGCCGCAAATTTCCTGGTACTTTCAGTACTGTCTTCAGACTACTTGTCTCTGCAAGTCTTTGAGATTGAATTTGGTACTTGCTGCTATTACAGGATTGCAGTGATTTGTCTGAATCACCTGTTCTTATTCTTATCCAGATCACCAGGCTTATTCCAGTATATCATAGAACAGTGGACTTTTGTGCTTGTTTCTTGGCTAACTTCAACTTTAGGTCCAGCTGTCTGTATGTCTGAACGTTGCGAAGGTAAACCTCCTGATATTGCATCTAGCACCTCAATCTCACAGATACAGAAGGAAAAGGTACTTTTGTGTCAGGTTCTGAGTCAGTAAGCTGAAAGACTTAATCATGCTGGACAAGAAGCAGGAATACTCATCTGATTTTCAATGAGGAACTGTTTGGGGACTGCTCTTTAATAATTATTCCATAGCCACAGCTAATCTGAAAGTCAGTTGGAAGCTCAAATGTTTAAAAACTAAGATTCCTTTTGTCCAGAAGTTAACTGTAATGTTTTGAAAAACAAGGAAATCTTAAATACAGTGCTTTCTCACATCTTGATGGAATATTTGCCACTGATAGAAGCTTTCTTATTAAATCTACCCCATGAATCACTGTGTGTCATTGGCAGCCCCAACAGCGCATAATTGGCACTAAGGAAATAAACAAATGCTTACAGCTGATAATAGCACTGCCAAAATCTGATCCTGCTTAACTGAGGATATCCAAAGTGAGCACAGCTGGTTGCTGTAGATAGTACAGCATACATTCCAAAAAGCTACAGAAGCAAAAGGTGTGAAAAGCTTTTTACAGTTCTGGCTTGCATATTGTACAGAGAATAACTGCAGGATGTGATTAGTGAAAAGGAACTACCTATTCTTAAAAGAGCAATCATTTCCCACAAGAGTCAGAAAGCTGTATCATGGCATGTGATGCATTATCAATTTTTCAAAACTCTTGTAGTGAAATTATCTTAATGTTCTTATTCTGTGGGGTTTTTTATACTTATTGCTGTGGTGTGTGCATTGAAATGTGCTCTCTTGTGAGCTGGATGACAAAACACATCTTTCTAATTCTGGACTAAATTATAATGCTCTTGAAGGCTAAAATCACATCTTTGTGCCTAGAGAAGCCACATCTTAGACTGTGCCTTTAATTGAAGCCTCCTATAATTTTTCACTGCAAGTTTCTGCTTTAGGTAGATACAGGTAGTGGACAAGTAGGCTGTGTTGCTCCATGTTTGTCCCTTGAGTGTCATCCCTCACAGTTTCACAAAGTTCTGCACACTTTATTTTCCTTTTGCAGATTTAAGATCCAGGGTTTGGTATTTTCAATGAGCTCCATCAGTACTTCCAGTGAAGCCAGTGGAGCTTCCAGTTAAGTAAAACAGCCCTTCTCTAATGAACAAGATTAGAATTTGACTCTGTGGGAGCAAAACCAAACAGTAGTACCCTCAAATGTGGTAGGGTTTTTTTTTGTGTGTGCTTAGGGGTTTTTTTAGAAAACTACAATGAAACTTGTGTTTATGTAAAAGGGGAATACAGACTGCTAAAACCACTGATTTTTAACTTCTTTAAAAAAATTGTCTGAGTACTTTTTAATATTTTATTGACTAAACCTACTTTGAGTGAGGGAGGGCTGAGAAGTAGATACTTGCTAACTTCTTTTGAAGGATGGAGTAGGGAGAATGTACAGAGCTATTTAAATTATTCAAACTTCTAAATAAGATGCCAGCAATAATTCAGTCACAACTTCTTGATCAATAACTGGAAAGGAGGGAGAAAGTATCTGTCTTTCATTTAATATTTTACATTTCATCTACATAGATATTGGTAAAATAAAGTAGAAATAATAAAGGCATAGAAACCTTCATTTAATCAAAGTATGTTGCTGTCATTTTTTATTAAGATCAGAACTTCCAAAGTGTTAGTGAAATCTGTAAAACCGTCAGAACAACTCCTAAGCTTTAGTCATTTACTGGGGTTTTTTTAGCATTAAGAAAACAATGTTTATAGATGGATTCAAGAAAAGTATGAATAAAAAAAGCATTATTTATGTGGACATATTTGAGAAAGCAAGGAAATGTGCAGTGTCCCATTACTTAACAGAGCACATACATTCTTCAGTCAATATACAGAGGAAAAATTACTTTCAGAGCCTTTACTCACAATTATGGTAAATCCATGCCTTTTGAAAGGCTTTGGTATGGCTAGTTTGGACTATGTAAAAACCTGTGAGATGTTGACTAGTTAGAATAATGAAAACCTTATATGTACTCCTCAAGGCCTAACTTGGAATATTCCTTTTAGCCTGCCATCACTTACTCTATTTCTTTGTTTTTTATGTTTTCTAGAGACATAAAAACATGCCTGTGTTGTAGCTTTCCAGAAATGCAGTGTTGCGTGGGTTTTTTTCTTTTAAGCTCAGCAAGACTGCTGTATATTTGAATGAGTGCAGCATTCTTACAAAAAGAGAAAATAGATGACAGTAATTTGAAGTCTTGGGACTTGCCACCACTTCATGCATGTGGTGCTTTGAGATTTATCCCACTAAGCTTCTAAATTAGATGCTTCAGTAGAAAGGATCCTCCAGAGAATGGTTTGCCTGGCTGTGTGGGTTGACCCTGGTCAACAGCTAAGACCCCACCCAGTCACTTGCTCTCTCCCTCCCTGTCAGCAGGATCAGGGAGAGAATTGGAAGGGCAAAAGCAAGAAAATTCAAGGGTTGAGATAACAACCGTTCAATAGGTGAAGTAAAACTGTGTGTACATGCAAAGCAAAATAAGGAGTTTATTCACTACCTCCCATCGGCAGGCAGATGACCAGCCACTTCTTGGTAGGACCTCAGCATGCGTAACAGTTACTTGGGAAGACAAATGCTGTAACTGTATAGGTTCCCGCATCGTCTGCCTTTCCCTGAGATTTAGTCGTTGAGCACAATATCACGTAGGATGGAAGTCAAATGGTATTGGTCAGTTTGGGTCAGCTGTCCTGGTTGTGTTCCCTGCCAACTTCTTCAGCACTTCTAGCCTACCTGCTGGGGAGGCATAGTGGGCAGGGGGAGGGGGAAATAACCCTTGACACTGTGCACGTACTGCTCAGCAGTAGCTGAAACACTGGTGTGTTATCAATGCTGGTTTTGTCACAGATCCAAAACACACCACCATACAGGCTGCTATGAAGAAAACTAACTCCATCCCAGGCAGACCCAGTATGCTGGCCTGAGATCAGACTGCTCTGCCACTGCTAATTCATTCCTTATTTCTTGATTTGTTAATGCAGAACAAGAGTGAGATAGACAGGCAGATTTGATTCCTGGAACCTGAATTTCTCTCTGAAGTTGGGTGATTCCTGCCTTTAAAATCTGAGACCCCAGGGTTCTGAAGTTGAGCATGCTGGGCCATGCAGTTGGTTAGATAGGGATAAACCTAGGCTATTGTGCTTTTGTCATAAAAATAGTTGTTAAAACAGCATCAGTATCGTAATGTCTGGTATCTTTGGACTAGACTAAGAGGTTGTCATGCCAAACTGACTAGAGGCTTAAAAAAGCAAACAAAAAAAAACAACTTCAAAAGCACTGACTGGTTTTGCAGTACTTCTAGAAGGATATTGTGGAGTTAAGTATTTTGCCTGTAGAGAGGAAGATGAGCCTCAAAACAAGCTATACATATAACCACTGAACTACCATCTTGTTACAGTGGAGAAGCTGATGTCTCAGCACAATGTCAAAGTGAAACACCAGAAAGTCTTCTGAGACTGTAACTGAAGGTGACATATTTATTTTAGCTCTTTTTTCTTTGTTCGCTTGGGTTTTTTTATGCTACTAACTAATTATTATTATAAATAGAATAGGATGATCTTACCACATTTATGTAGAAGATTATATAAAAGCATATTTTTAAGTGCTACTCATTGATTTTTAGTCTGTCTTCTGAATAATTTGATCTCTTAATACTGAAGAAAGAAATATTGATGAATACACCTGACTTCCCAATTTTAAATTCATGTTTTTCTCCTTTACCATCTTTCATCTTAGCTGAATCAATGAGTCAGATCTGCTAACGGTAGACTTCTTCCAAATATGAAAGAAATTACTCACACAGTTCCTACTACTCTTTTTTTGTTTTGAGGATGAGAAAGCTGTGGGCCAAAATTGTTTGGAAAAAATAACCCCAAAACCGTAAAAGCACAAGCTCCTATGTGAATTTTCCATTGCATTACTGCTGACATTACTTCATGACTCACTTTGACTAAATACACCACTGAAGTCTGATTCAATCCTGTTTCTAAATAACACTACACAGTAACGCAATACTAGTTAACTGTTACAATTATTTTAATTGGCATCTCATTTATTTTCATTTTATGACATAGTTGCCTGTAAAATGCTAGTTCGAGTCTGTCATAAGTCACACTAATTTCAGAGAGATTTCTATAGCTTTTTAAGTGAGCTTTATCTAGCGTTTTCAGGTCAGAGAGAAGTTTTGAATCTTTTTTTTTTTTGAACATGCTGTCTAGACTTATTCAAAGTATGTAAGCACATGTGTAAATATGAATGATCCTATTTGTAGTTAAGTGAAGCATGTACTGAGACAGAAAAATCACCCAGCTTCTGTAAAGTTCAGTAGTGTCTGAGAGGTAGGGCCTTCTCTGATATGTCATTGACATCAGTATTGGGTGCCACAACAAATTCTCTGCCTGTTTACTCCCTTTGTTAACTTTGGATCACTGCTGCTTTGTATGTACAACAACTATCTTGAACCCATGTTTTCACATTTATAAGCAGGAAAAGTGTTCTCATTCAGTGGACTCAATAATATACTCTTCCTGTAGGTGCACCATGCTGTTGCATAAATTAGTGTATTTAGAGGAGATTTGTTATGATCTTACATGCCATTGAGACATGGAGAAAATATTTATATCCCATTTGAAGATAGAATTTTTTTTTTTCTGAACTTTTCTGTGGTATTTTAGCAGATCTTCATTACAGATTTTGGAACAATGAACTTGCTATAGGCAATTATTCTCATGTTATGTTCCATTGATGCAAGTGTGCACTGTATTGAATCTGGAGTCAATCATCAGTGCCTTAGTCTTATTTTGAACTTCCATAGACAGCCTGAATACACAAAAATGCACTTGAGATTTCTAAATCCTATTCAAAGAAAACAAACCTAATAGTCACAAGTTTCCTGACAGCACAGTAAGTGTACCTCCACCATTAGGTTATTCTCCACAAAGAAACTAAGATTTAAACAAGATATTTTTGTAAATGTATAAGATACTATTATAAGTGTATCCACACTGCAGCCTGTGGAGACCCCTGTGCTGGAGCTGATGGATATTCCCTGAAAGAACTGTGGCCTGTGGAGAGCCCACACTGGAGCAGATTTATCCTGAAAGACTGCAGCCCGTAGAAAGACCCCATACTGGAGCAGGGGAAAGGTGTGAGGAGGAAGGAGAGGCAGAGAGGAGCTGTCATGGACCGACCACAGACTCTCATTCCCCATCCCACTGTGCCACCCAGGGAGGAAGTAGAGGAGTCAGGAATGAAGGAGTGAAGTTGAACCTGGGAAGAAGGAGGAAGTGGGGATGGTGTTTTAGTTCCTGACTTTGTTTCTCACCATCCAAACCTATTTTAATTGGCAATAGATTAAATTAATTTTCCTCAGGTCAAGTCTGTTTTGCCTGTGATGGTAACTGGTAAGCGATCTCCCCGTCTTTATCTTGACCATGAGCTTTTTCATCTTATTCCTTTCCTCCACACCCTCCACCACACCCCCTGCCCTTCTGTTCTGTTGAGACTGAGGACTGAGACAAATTTGTCTGGTGCTTCTTTCAAAGCCTGTAAGACTTAAATCCTGACCTACATCTTCTAATGTGTTATGATAAATTGTGGTTCAAAAGCTCGTTCCTTGCCAGAGGGCTTGATATTAAACTTATGGTGTGGACAACTCTGTAGACTCAGCAGCTGTCTTAAGTGAACTGAACCAGTGAGTATTTTTGAGTCAATGCTGTACTTTGTGTCCAATTGGAATGACACTTGTTGCTGCTTGTGACCCTTGTTGTTTTCTCCTGCTTCCTTCAACCTCATCTTTTCTGCAGCTCAAGACTGCAATTGTGTTTCATGTGCACAAATGCTGGCACACACATATTCTATGCCTTCTGTTCTCTAAGCTAAACAAAACCCATACTCCTGCTTCGTACCCAGACCTGACAATCTATGTGATCCTTCTCTGAATTCTCTTCAGTTAGTTAATAGTCTTATTGTACTGAAGGCCCACAAATGAACACTATTGCAGATACAGTTTTGTAAGTCCTGAGAAGAGGAGAATAGTATTTCCCTCAACCTGCTATCCATGGTCTCGCTCATGCTGCCCTTTGTATGGTTAATCTTTGCTACTGGATGAGGGAGTAACAGAGTCATGTTTGACAGGCCATTGGGACAAGTTGTTTTCTGGACAGCTGCTGAGTAGGTGGTTTGTCCCCAGTTTATACTAATGCATGGGGTTATTCTGATCCTAGGTTCAGGTCTTTGCCTTTGAATTTCATGATGTGGTTCTTTGTCCATTTCTCCAGCTTGAGTTCCTTCTGAAGAGCAGCTCTACCTTCCAGTCTATTGACTGCCCCCTGATTTGATACCATCTACAAACCTAATGAGAGGTTATGTCATCCCTTTGGCCAGGTCATTGATACAGGAATTAAACTGTATCTGTCCCATTATTGACCCTGAGAAAAACCTGATTTTCATTTTGGCTGAGTCACTGGCTGTTGGTCCAGTAAGACTTTCCTCTGCTTTGTAGTCCATCCATCCAGTCTGTATTTCCATGATGTGGCTATGAAGTTGCTGTAGAACACTGCTTTGAAAGCTTTGCTGAAGTTAAGGCAAGGAACATTTACTGTTCTCCTCCTATGCACAGCATCAGGCCTGTCATCATAGACAGCAGAAAAAATAGGCAGGCACAGGGTTTGTGTTGGTAAGTTTGTGCTGGTTGTTTCCCATTGCCTCCTGTTTTAGAGTGGTTTCAAGGATTCCTGGGGAAAGAATGGCATGTACACACAGACCATCTAGCAGTGCAAAAGACTTTATTAACTACACTACAAGAGTTTAGCAAAGCAATCATCTCACCAGCCCGAGGACCGTGAGGAAGATGGTCCATCCATATGTTCTTGTGTCGTCTTGTGCTGCAAGTTCAGCCCAGAGGTCAGTAGGTGCCAGCTTTATGTGGGCATCCCCATGGAGCCAATGGTGACCTCGCTGTACACCAGCCCACCCCTCTTCAGGAAATCACAGTATTTATATTGCAGAGGAAACAGGTTTCGACACACGTGACCAGTGGGTGCCAAAAACACACCTCGGTTGCAACAAAAGGAGACTGCGGTGCATGTGCCCGCTGGTCAGGCATGCTGCACGTGACATAGTCATCCCATCTATTGGTTCATGGGCTTTGTTCGCGCAACATATTACCATAATCCAGTAGTCACGTATCAACCTTGCTCAAACCAATAACAAGATGCTTACAAAGCAAGAAAAATTGTGAGCTGTGCCTTGTACCTTCCCAGTCGCACCTCCTTGCTGACCACAGAGATAAGAAAGCTGAGAAACGATCCTCCCTAACATTTCTCAGCCCACTCAACTCCGCAAACAGCATTTCAAACAGTAAATTATCTGTCTCCTGTGCTAACTGCATTCCTTGGCTATCTACTTCTCACCCAGTGTCCATCCATGGACCAAAATTCCATCTTTTAACCCTTCCATACACACCTTCTTATCCTTTGTGTGCCTGGAAGTTGTGTGCCAGGAAGCTTTGCTTCATTTTCCTCCTGGGGACTGACATGCATCTCACTGGCCTGTAGTTTGCTGGTGATTCTTCCTTCTAGTTATGAAGATGGGCAAGGCACTTGTTTCCGGTCATTGAGGATGTTGTTGTGAATAAGGCAGCCTTTCAGACATGATGTCAGCCAACTGTGTCAGCATCCTCAGGTGCATCCTGGGCAGTAAGTATATCTCAGTTCCTCTCTGCTGTGTGCTTAACTTGCTTCCCTGTAGCTCTTCACTAGGTGTGGATGTGAGAGAGCAGAGCTGGTCCATGACAACTGAGGCAAGAAAGGATCTGAGTGTTCACCTCTTCCTTTGTGTCCTTCACCATTGGGCTACCCACCCTGTTGTGCTGTAGGCCTCTGTTTTCTCTAGTCCTCTTGGTGGGTCACATGCCTGAGGAAGCCCTTTTTGTTGCTACCTTTCTCTTTTGCCATTTTTAAGTTGAGCCAAGCTGTGGCCTTGTTAATTCCATCTTTGCAAGTCAGAGCAGTGGTGCTGTGTTTCCTCCTTGGAGGCCACCTCCAGGGCTTCTGTCTTGTGCTTGAGCACTGTTGCTAATTGCTTTGCAGCCTGTGAATTCATGCCATGGTTTCCCATTTTCTTGCACCTTGGGGTAGGTCAGTTGGTGTGCTTTGAAGTGGTTATTCCTAAAGGTTGACCAGTTCCTCAGGGCCTCTTTGTGCTTTGGGACAGGCCTGCACAGAATCCAACCTTCTGGTCCCTGAGCAGGCTGAAGTGTGCTTTCTTGAAGCCCAGAGTCTGTCTTCTGCTGCTGCCCTTCCTTGCTGCTCTCTGGGTCTCACCCTGTATCAACTCCTGGTCCCTCACCAGCCAGGTGGTGTGAGTGGCTCCTGGCTGGGGCACTTCCTATCTGTCAAGTGGGTGCACAACAGAGCACATGGGTAGCAGTGGCTCACTGGAGCCATGTCCTTGTTGACTTCAGTCAATGAATTAGGTCACCATAAGCATCAGTTATTCAGTGTTTTTGATTTATTGGACAGTATGTTCCTTTGTAAATGGCCCAAGCTGTCATTGATTGTAAAAACATGCAACAACAGACACTGTGTGTGTGTGTGTGTGTGTGTAAGTTAGAACACTTGTGTATGTCAGACAAAGAAGTAACATGATATTTTTGTTTGTTTGACTGTTATGTGAGTGTCAGAGCAATGATGAGATCTTCCCCCCTGCCCCAGGTGGGGATGCTATCATTCCCAGCATCTTCTGGGCCAGGTGATTGTGGCACTGTAGTTAAAATAAACACAGGTGGTGGGGAGAAAACTTGTTGTTTTCACATCTCTTGACAGTTTCATCTGCACCTGAGTATTGAACTTTCAAAAAATTTCACTTCTACAGTTCTGGACTCTAATTTTTGTTTTTGTCTTTGATAGTCTTACACATTTTTTTTTTTATAAAATGAGTTTTCCTAAAATTGTTTTTTGTATAAGAAGTTAGAGTAGGTGTGGGGTTGGATTGAGGTTTTGTTTTGGTTTGGTTTTAAACTTAAATAAAAGAGAATGTCCTTGCCTTGAGGGAAAATAAAAATCATAAAACTAGGCACCGTTAGAAGATTCATTTATCTGGGTAAGGGAAGAACAGACCTTAACAGTGTCAGATAAGTACAACTCATGTAGTTTATGTAGCGGGATTACGTGTGCCATCCCTCCAGGTGTCTTGCCTAATATTTGATAGTGTTCTCAGATCAAAATTGCTAGTGCCCTTACCAAGAGAGAAAACAGGAGCTTGAGAAAGCTAAAATCTTGTTTTATAGCTATGCTGTTCATTGAGAGACACCCTGGAGCTGAAAAAGGAACACTTGAACATATTTAGCAAAATAAAAACTCAGACTAAAAATAACATCAAACTGGCTTACACCATGGCCTAGTAAAACAATTCAGTTACGACATATTTTTGATGATAAAACCTTTAATGTGATCTCTTTAAGGTATTCTAATCTTTTAGCACTTTCTACTAGAATTCTGTCAAATGAGACTGTCCTGGTTTTGGCTCGGATAGAGTTAATTTTCTTCCTAGTAGCAGGCATAGTGCTGTGTTTTGGATTTAGTAAGAGAAGAATGCTGACAACACAATGATGGTTTAGTTGTTGCTGAGTACTGCTCATGCTAGTCAAGGACTTTTTCAGCTTCCCATGCTCTGCCAGGTGCACAAGAAGCTGGGAGGGGGCACAGCCAGAAGAGTTGATCCAAACTGACCAAAGGGCTATTCCATACCATATGGCGTCATGCTCAGTATATAAACTGGGGGGGGGGTTGGCCAGGAGGCAGTGATTGCTGCTCAGGAACAGTCTGGGTATCGGTCGGTGGGTGGTGAGCAATTGCATTGGGCATCACTTGCTTTGTATATCATTATTATTATTATCATTATTATTATATTGTTATTATAATTACTACTTTACTTTATTTTAATTACTAAACTGTTCTTGTCTCAACCCAGGAGTGTTTCTCACTCTTACTCCTCCGATTCTCTCCCCCATCCCATTGGGGTAGGGGGAGTGAGCGAGCGGCTGTGTGGTTCTTAGTTGCTGGCTGGGGCTAAACCACGACAGAGACTCAAACTGCTTCCTGCTTCTCCTTGTGTCAGTCCTTGTGTCTATATTAAAACACTGAAACATGTGAAGTGCAGCATTACGTTTCTGATAACAAGCTTGCATTTTTTTTCCTTGGCAATTTCTGCATTATTGATTATTTATTTTTGAAGCAGCTCTTTGAATGTGAGAGGTCAACAGGGTCTTCACATTTTCTGAAAAGGGAATATAAAATGTGTGGTTTCTTTATGAGAAGGGAACTTTGTGGCACATGAGAGAGATCAGAATGGTGATAACAAAAATGCTCTGATGGCAGTGTTGTAGTGTGGCTCTGGACAGAATTGTAAACCAGGCCACGTTTCTAGCTAGTGTCAGTCTCAAATCTTGTTTTTTCTTGTTCCTGTATTGCCAGCTATGGGTTGTCAGGTACAAATGAGAATACTTTGCCTGCATAATGAGTAACCATTATGATTCTGTACGGTATCACCCTTGCAACACCACTGTTGTTGTGAGGAGTTAATGTTGCCTTTGTTTCCTTTCATTGCCTATTCTCATGGCACCTTGTAACTCTACTGTGCCTCTGGGGAAGGTGAAGATGCTGTCCTCTTCCTGCACCTTAGGACTTGACACATAAATGAGTGACCATAAGACCAAGCAGAGTATCAGGAACTTAATTCTATTTAGAATCCGAGCCCAGCATTTTATCTGACAACTCTAAACAGCAACCCTACTGGATAGCATCAGATATCCATCTAACATGGATTTCCCTCCCCATGCCCAGTGGCTGCAACAGGATCCCAATTTAAACAACACTTCGAAGCAGATCTACCTAGATCTGCAGTGGGCTCCCAAAGACGACTGAAAAACTTTTAAACTCAGCCAGTTTTTATTCAAATAAAAACTGGAATATTTCCTTTTGCTTGTTTGTTTGCTAGAGAAAACTCAAACCGGGGAAGACAAACTTTAAAAACAAGTCTTTTAAAATGCAGGCCTGTCCTTGGCACCATGCAGGCAGGTACTTTGTTTAGTTCCCCTTTCATTCTATGAAGTTTTCTTCTTCATCTGAGTCTTTGCAGTCTGTGGTGTGCACCTTGCTGCAGTCCCATAGTCTGAGTGACCTTAGTCTCCCAGCTCCTTGATGTTAATCTTCAGCAGAGGTTATACCAGCATTTGGCCATAGGAAGCAGTGTGTCTTGGATCTATCAGCTAATGCATGTGGAAAGTCATGTTTCTGATGGGAAATATAAATTAATTGCTGAATTTTCATAAACAGTCATTTTATAATATTTTGACTAGAACTTTTGGTCAAAATTCAAATGTGTTTAGGCCTATAAAAACAGCAATTGAGGAAAAAATATCCAGTAACTTCCACTTTCTATTTGGACAAAGTGTCCCGGTTTGAAGATCTGTATACTTTAGGCTGGTCACAGGAAAGATACATATTATAGAATAGAATAGTACTCCTCTCTGGCTTCCTGTATTTAGCTGCCCTTTGGGACATAAAGATAGTACAGCACTATGCAGGATTAATCCGCTTTTCCTTACAAAAGTGGAATGTTTTAAAAGGGACATTAGTTACATCTATTTTGAATAGTAACCTGTTTCCCCTTTTTGTTGATGCAAATCTGGAGGAGTTGAAAGTAGTTACAAATAGTTCAGGTAGCTGAACTGTAGTTAAAGGAAAGTATGGGTGTGTCCTCTAAATCTCATTCTATGTCACTAACTTAATATAACTGCCAAACATTACCTTTTTTTGTTTTTTTGGGGGGGGGCAGGGCATGATCTACAGGGGAAAAAACAATCAAACAAAAAACCACATGCAAATCTGCAACACTGAGCTGTAGGAAACAATGTTTTTAATTTCTCAAATAGTAGGAAACAAAATGTTAAACCTTGCAGATTACTATAAGAATTCTCAGGAAGAAAAATGGCCTGTGTAAATTGACATTTGCTCTGGTGTCAGAGGAAGCTGTTTAATAAATTGGCAGATAGGGTGAGCACCATTACCTAAACTTTTTGCATGTGCAAAAAGTCAAGAGGGATGATCAAAAACTCATGAAAGAATCTGTTTCTGTAACAGCAAGACTGAGGCACAGAGCTGGTTTTAAATGCTATTTGATCCATAGTGAAAATTAAATCAAAATTATTATTTCTTATTGTGGTATGAAAACCTTTATGTAAGTGTAAAGAAGGGGGGAACCATGTACAAAAGGTAGACTTTTGTACAGGTGAAGAAATATTTTGTGAACTGCTGCATCAGCAGTGTATCACCCAGTGATATGTGGGATTCCACACCATCTGTAGGTGGATTCTCAATATGAGGAATGGTCATGTGCAACCTGAGTGATTCTGGTTTACCAAACAAGAGTTTGGCAGGGCACCACTCTGCAGGAATTTACAGTCTTGGCTGAATCTGCCTTGGTGTTTTTGTTACAGTGCTAGCAAGATGAACTGCAAGGATATGCTTTGAAAACAAAACTACTTTTCAAATCACGTCTACCACTGTGATTTAATTCCTGATGCTAATAATAGCTGACCTTCACTGATTTCTTACCTTCTGTTTTAGTTCTGGCGAAAAAAACAATTAGAGACAAACTCACCTCACTTCTCCAACTGATTTGTGTTCTCAGTATTTGAAAGTGCAGTCATCCTCCTTGTCTTGACCTCAAGAAATCTGACTGGCTTTAAGAAGAGTTAACATCTGCTTAAGAAAATACAAAAAACTCCATTAGGAAGTGAAAACTTTGTCAGTTCACAAAACTACAGTTAGAATGAAAAAGGATTAAAGTGATAAGATGATTCTACTTAATTGGTTAATTTTTAATGTATCTGGCTATATTGTATCTAGTAAGTAAGCTTTAAGTGGTCAGAGTAGAATGTCATTAAGAAAAAGAAGTTAGATTAATTTCTGAATCATAGGGAAAATTAGATTATAGCAGTGTTTGCTGCTGCTGTGTTATAGGTCACTTGGCATTTTCATTATAACTTTTGGGTTCTGAGGTTTATAATTTCAGTTATGTTATAACTTCTTGCAGTTAAAGTTTGACATACAAGGTCAGATTCAAAGTCCCAAAAGAATTTTGTGATGAACTAATTTTTTTCCACATTCATGTTCCAAATATGTGTATTGGTATCATGTGTATCCATATCTCATCCCTATTTCACACTTAATGGCTTTTACAAGAGAAGCTCTGTAAGAATATCTATTTGGAGACTTCTCTGTGTGTGTTTTTGCTTCCTTGCAGGAAATCTCCATATCTGTAAAATCATAGACGATTCATGGGAAGCTATTTCTCCTGATGAGGATCTCCACAATACTTTTGATACTCTGAAAATCTTCTGGGCTGCTAGTAGCTTGGTTTTAATAAAGTCTTACAAGGAGTCCATTGGTCTTGTCTGTCCTTAGATTTTAGTGGACCAATTCACAGACCTTTATCCATCTGGGAATGGATTAACAATTACAAACATTCTCAGTAGATATTAGGATAATGGGCCTATCTGGAACCAGGCATGATCTACCCCAACTTATGCCGCTTGCTGGTGGTTTAGTTCCTCAAGAGTCTGTGGTTTAAGTAAGTTATGATTTCATTTGAATGGATTGAAATTGGGTTCCTCTTGTGGGTTGCAGTTTCATGTAAAGATTCAAGAGGCATAGTCATAGATATTCAGTCATTTGGCTGTCCTGCACTTGATGTAGCTGGAGTCCAGCCCAAACTAATAAATTCCATATACTGCATAAGGTGACCTCACTGAGCTTTAATGGAGACAAAGTTTACTAATCTCTTAATGGATATTTACTTTCAGAGAAGAAAACAGATGTCATATTTTATAGAACACAATGTAGGCTATGGTCAGCAACAGTAGCACTTTGCAAGCCCTTGCATGGTATACATTGCTGCTTTTTTGGGTCTTGAGTTTCAGTCTGCTTTTCCTAAGCTGCTTCTAGTTGTGGTTTTTCCTGTCTAATAAACTTAATTTTAGGAGACTGTCAGAGACTGAAAGAGTTAATGTCTCAAATATTGTGGTGAGGCAAGTTAAGGTCTGCAGAGAGACAAGTTAAGGTCTCCATAGGGATAAATTGGGGTCTGCATAGCACCACAGGTGGGAAGCCCATTGGTGCCGAGTTGGCTTGGAGCTGGGAGGCTGTTGGAGGCCTCGCAGTTCTGCCCTCTGATGGCCGCAGGTCACGCAGGGTTCATTTGAGGAAGGGGCTCACGACCACCAGAAAGACCCCTCGTGACCACACCCCTCTCTCCACAGCGGCGCCTGCGCAGAAGGCGAAGAACATTCTGGAACAAGCCTCAGGGGGGGCAAGACTAAGAGGTGGGGACTGGCCTATCAAAGACACAACTTCGAGGAGCCACATGTGCACCCCCACCCCCGGAGGACCCCGCACTGCTGCCGCCCCTGCCCCAGGCCAGCCTCCCCCACCCGCTGCCGGTGCAGCTGGAGGCCCCACGCTCCAGAAGCGGCGCGCCCAGCGCCGTAGGACTGCCATATTTATCATCAACATCGCGGGATCCAAGGGTGGGGATATCACTCTGTCTTCTCTTTCTTCTTTTTTCTTTTCTCTTACAAGTATTTGAATTAGAACCCACGTTGCCTGTTGTGGCGCCTTCCTGGTTCGGGTGCCTACCATTATGCTTTCCAAGTTCAGGTTGGTGTATACCATCAATGAAGTGTTTAATTGATTGTTTGGTGTCATTTCACCTTAATTTAGCCCAAGGGAATCACAGAACCTCCACAATCCTCTCTGGGCAGCCCAGTTTGGGTCATGACAGACAAATGCACTGATTGCTGTATTTCTGTGCCAGGCCAGAGACTTGTGATTTTTGGCAGCAATATTAATCAAAAAGTAATGCAACTTTGACTTGCGTTAAAGTCTCCATATGCTGTTTTGGCAACATAAAAGGTTCTTCAAACATATTCATTGTCCCGAGGCTTCAGCCTATTGTTAGCATATTGGAGCATGACCTTACCAAAACCACAAAGCTTTTCCTCTGTGGCTTGTTGCTGGGATCAGATAGCTAATTCTGTAACAGAGCAGCAACTTGTAGGAGAACTCCCAAAGCCAGAAAAGCAGTACCCTAGCAACTGTTCCTCTTTGCAGGCAACACTCTATTTCATTTTTATGCTTCTCTGTGCTCAACTAACAAAGCTTTTCCAATCTCTCAGCAGTCCCTGCAGCAATCCATTGTAATTTACATCCATCAAGAGTATGAGTAACTGTTGTTAGGAGAGTACTAGGTCTTCAGCAGTGAAGGAGCTTGTAGGGGTGAAAGAAAGCCTGCTTGCTAACTCACAGGGTGTCTGTGTTCAAAGCTCCTCCCTTTTAGGTTGATTGAAAGCAGGTTACAGAGTTGAAGGCACGTGTGTGTGTACACGTATTGCTAAGATAAGCAGGCAAAAGATGAGGCCCTGCCCTCGAGGCTTAGCTAAATGAATGCACTGTGAGAAACTGTTGTATGTGACATGAGACTCCTAAATATAACAATAATAACAGTGAGAAGTTGACATAGGTACTGCCATGAGGAATGACTTGGTTTTACTTATGTAAGGAATGGCTGAGTATTGGAAACAGCTGGAGGGGAGTGTTATGGGACCTTGTGGGAGCACTATCTTACAAGAACAGCAGTAGGTAACTTTACCAGTATTACCATGAAAGAGCAAGGTGACCTAGGTAATAGTGTCAGAAATACCACATTTGAATATGGGTAAAGCCACCCTGGGACTAATGGGGGGGGAAATAGTAGTTAGGGGCAGGTTGGTTGGTTGGGAGGAGACCATGGTGGAGAAAGAGAAGGATGAGGATGGTGTGTGTAGAGGGGTTGATGTACAAGCATAAGAAAATGGAGAGAAGATATAAAAGGGGCCAATCACATGTAAGCAGCTACTGGTCAGTACATTTGGCTGACAAAGTGCCCAGCACCTGGTCATTTCAATCTATCCTGTCTTCTTAATAAAGCCTGTTCTTAACTGCTTTTCTATGTAAACTATTGTGTGCATATGCTGGAAGGTCTAAATGCCAGCAACTGGAGGGACTGCGTGTGTGTGTGGTAGAAAGATCTAGTACTGGAGAAGTAGCTATGGGCCACAAGACCCATGGCCTTCTAGGTCTATGGCCAGCAGCTGTTTTAAGCTTCCCTAGTGAAGTTCTCTGTGCAGTTCTCTGTGTGAGTATTTACATGTAATGTGCTAGCAGATGTCAAATTGGACTCACTGGAAAGCAGGAGACCTGCATATGAAATGAATCAAGGACTCAAGCAGCGACTGTGTAAGGGACCCAGAGTCTGTAAAATGGATATTAGATGGATACGGAGTCTGTGCTGGTATTTGAGACTGTTGTGGGTTAACCCAATGTCCTTGTTTTGGCTGGGATAGAGTTAATTTTCTTCCTAGTAGCTGGCATAGTGCTGTGTTTTGGATTTAGTAGGAGAAGAATGCTGATAACAACAACTAAAACATCAGTGTGTTAAGTACTGCTTATGCTAGTCAAGGACTTTGCACCTTCCCATGCTCTGCCAGGCACACAAGAAACTGGGAGGGAGCACAGCCAGAATAGTTGATCCAAACTGACCAAAGGGCTATTCCATACCATATGACGTCATGCTCAGTATAGAAACTGGGGGGGGGTTGGCCGGGGAGCAGCGATCGCTGCTCGGGAACTGGCTGGGTATCAGTCAGCAGGTGATGAGCAATTGCATTGTGCATCACTTGCTTTGTATATTATTATTACTATTATTATTATATTGTTATTATTATTGTTCCTATTTTACTTTATTTTAATTATTAAACCGTTCTTATCTCAACCCAGGAGTGTTTCTCGCTCTTACTCCTCCAATTCTGTCCCCCATCCCACCGGGACAGGGGGATCGAGTGAGCGGCTGCGTGGTGCTTAGTTGCTGGCTGGGGCTAAACCACAACACCCCAGCAGGGAGCTGAGCCCCGCACAGACACTTGCTCAGTCCCCTGCAGTGGGATGGGGAAAAGAATTCAAAGGGTAAAAGTGAGAACACTCGTGGGCTGAGATAAAGACAGTTTAATAATGAAAGCAAAATAAGGAATTAATTTACTATTTCTCATTGGCAGGCAGATGTTTAGCCATCTCCAGGAAAGCAAGGCTCCATCATAAGTAACAGTCATGGGAAGACAAATGCCATAACTCTCAATGTTGTCCCTCTTCCTCCTTCCCAACAGCTTTTATTGCTGAGCATAACATCATATGGTAGGGAATATCTCTTTAGTTGGTTGGGGTCAGCTGTCCCAGATGTTTTTCTTCCCAAACTCTTGTGCCCCCCCCAGCCTACTCGCTGCTGAAAAACAGAAAAGGCCTGGATGCTGTGTAAGCACTGTTCAGCAATAACTAAAACTTCACCATGTTGTCAACACTGATTTGGTCACAAATCCAAAACATACAAGCTGCTATGAAAAAAATTAACTCAAGTGAGCCAAAAGCAGTACAGAGACATCATGAATGTAGGCACATCTGTGACTCAACAGAGTGAGGGGGTGTATTTTTTCACAGATGGACTTCAAATTAATCAGCCAAAGAGGAAACAAGACTTGGTTGTGTTTTTGTCTTATGTACAATACTGGTGTTTAAGTGGGTGTCAGTAAGGCACTGTCTGTGTGGCTGTCTATGTCAGTATTTTGAGTGTGTTTGAACACGTCTCTTTGGAATGGGTGTCCAGTCCTGCTGCTGGCTGCAAAGAGGACAAGAGCAGTCACACCCATGGGACAGGGACAGAAGAGCCCTCCCAGGCCTGAGATTGTGTTACATTGACTTTCAGCAGCTGTAGTGGAAGAATTGTCTGTGTCCTGGAGTCCACTATGGTGATTTTTTTTTTTTTTTTTTTTTTTTTTTTTTTTTTGCAACACCCTTAACAAGTGGCTTATTACGTTTTTGGGTTTTTTTCTGCTTATAATCTTTACATTCAAATCTCTGAAATCAGAACTTAGTATTTAGGGGAAACAATACTACTAAAGCTAGCTGTGCCTCTGTTGGGGGATGGTGTGTCATGGCCTAGGGGAACAAGTTGTTCTATTCTTCTCAGTATGCTAAAGCAAGATTAGCATCAATGGTTACCAGAGGGGGAAGGAACCTCTTCCTCGACTTATTTTTACTGCTTACCTACTTTCAGTAGACCTTTGATCTAGAGAAACCTTTTTTGTTGATCCAGTGAACTGGTGATCCAGTCTTCCTTAAATATTTACTATCCTTCAGAGAAACTTTCTACTGCCCCTTTGACACCAACTATTGAAAAACTGGAAATTTTATTGCATATTACAAAAAACCCATTGCTTGCCTTACCAGACTTAGTAACAGTGTATGAAACAAATTCAGTTTTTCCAAACAAAACTTGCTGTACAAAATAAGCAGCTGTAAAAGTTAAATTTGGAGCTGTTGAATTTGGAACAGTGAAAAGTAGTTTTTAAGCTGTTCCAGGAGCTTTGAATAAGGTGTTATCAGTGCTAAAAATCGTGGCAGGAATAGAAAATCCATCAGTTAAACACTCCAGATTGTTTTACTGGGTGGCTCTCACTTCTGGGAAAGGTCCATTCAGCTGACCTGGAGCAAAATCCTTTTCACATCTTAAAACTTTGTTCTTACTCTCTTTCTAAACATGTGAACAATCCTCCCTTTCTGTTGCAGCTACACCAAGGCAATGGTACTTGAGTTGCAAGTTTATATTTGGTTTGGCAGTACCTATATAAACTGCAGTAATATAAATAATGTAACCATTCCCATCTTAGATTAATATCTCAGAAAGATCCATTAGAAAGGTAACTGGTAATAGACCAAGGTAGGTAAGTAACTTCTCTGCGAGTAAAAAGGGTATGCTTTTTGATATGAAAGAGTTTTTACTAGAGGAAAGAAAGAAGTCTTCTAAGGAAATAGCCATTTGAAATACCTGCAGGGGCTTGCCTTGGTTTTTTGTTGCAGTTTGCCTGATTTCAGCCATCCTTCTAGACACCTTACAAACTGAGATCTTGAGGTTCCTTTCCCTTCTTATGTTGACATGCCTTGAGGGCTTATAATAATGATGATGTTTCATAGTACAAGATGGAATATGCTTTCAGAAATGAGTTAATTCATGTTAGCAAACAGTGTTTGGCTCAGATTTTGAGAATCCTTCTCTCTTGCTCTTGTGACTTTCTGCCCTTTCTACAAAGTGTGATCTTTGTGTTCGTTCATGTAGTGGAATTATGTAATTTTTTGACTGTGGGTGCTGGGCTAACTAATGCTGTTCTCTGATCTTTTCAGCGTACATCTGCAGTATGATGAAGCACTGTTGCCTCTGGAAATTGAGACATGAATTTTTGGGAGGTAGGTTAAGTAGATAAATGTTAAATTAATGAAAATTAGCACATTAGCAATGTAATCCAAAAGATCTGAGTATATAAAATGGACTTTAGGTTTTAAAGAGAAAGAATCTTTTGTTTCTATATTCAAGATAGACTTGAAATAACTATTATTAGTTAAAATAGCATCGTAATAGCCAGAGGCGGTAATAATTGTAATCACTTTTTTGCTGTCCTTAGCTTCTTCAGAAAATCTGTCTAAACATCTATGTAATAATTTATTTGTGCTACTAATGATTTTTTTTCACTCTGATGTTCTTTATATTGTGGCTTAATCACATTAGCATATGTAGTGCTATTTTAATGCTCAAGATTCAGGGGACTAGAAGTCATACTGTTTGTGCATCATGTATTTAGTAACTGTTTTGTAATTTAATGAAAGCCGAACCTCCTTTATTCTCTGCTCCTATGGTAGAGACCTTTTTTGGTGAAGTCTATTTCATGTTAGAAGCTTCCTTAGTCTGTACTGAAGAGGTTTGTAACATTCATAAAAGCAGTATTTGAAATATTATAAATATCCAAACTCTTTGCTTATTCTGTAATCTTGTAACAGCAACAACAAAAGCCACCCAAAACATACATTTAGTATCTGCACAAAATCATACTTTCAGTCCATATCTGTATAGTATAGAATAATAGTTTCCGCATAGTCAACACTTATTATGTTTAAAAACATACCCTAGTGATAATCTGATGTAGCACTGAAATTTATTTGTCCTTGTAATTATTTTTATAGTATAATTTCAAGATCTTAACTCCAAAATTTGATTTATTTAAAATTTGAGAGCACTAGAACTAAATAGTAGGTCCTGAAGTAAAAGGAACTGAGGCTTTGCCAAAAACAATGACAGATAAAGAAGCAAGAATGAGTTGAGAGTGGACAACATTCCTGCCTTCAAACATGTTCCTGTAGTTTGAGTTCCTAGGTTCTAATGTAAGTGTGAGCATCTCGGACATCTAAGAGCAGTGGGTTTCTTTAATTAGTGGTGTGTAAAGGACTTGTTATCTTTTTGTCATATTTGTGCTTATTGTAGCCCTTAAAAGGATATTTGGGTAGTTACAGTAAGAAAGCTAGTATCGAGTTGATTAACGTAAGAAAGGCTTGATGCAGGAGGAGGATTGCCGAGGAGGTAGAAAATGGGAAATGAGAAAGAAAAGGGGGGCAGAGCGAGGGATATTTAAAAACTGCTTGGAAAGGGAGAAGCAGAAGAAGAAACAGAGGAAGAGAATGAAGAAATTAGAGAATTGCCTCTAGGAAACTATTTCTGTTAAACAGTGAGCTTTTGCTGGTTGATGGTTGCTAATATAGAATGTGTTTTGGTTTGCTCCACCACTGGTTTTGAAAGTTTTCCAGGTTAGAGAAATTTCTGGAGCTCTTCTTTCTTACTTAATTAGTACTGCTTTCTACCAAAAGCCTTCTTGCATTGATTTGTCTAGCCACAAATGTGAATATGTCTCTATTGAGCTTTCAGGTTGAATTAATTTAAGATTTCTTCTTAATGTACTTCCTCAGTAAGGTTTTAACTCAAGGTTATAGCTTAAATTAACTTCCATTGAAGGACTTCATTCACCCAGCTTTCTACTTCAAAGCATTGTTGGCAAGATTGCCTGTGCAGCACCCCAAATGTTTCTCTAGGGCTCTGTCAGAGTGGATTCCCTGTTAGGAACCGGACCATAAGCTTTTCTGCACAATAGCACAGAAGGCTAAGAGACTCTTAACAGCATAAACAGTTATCTGTTTTAATGGTGATATAAGGAGACCCTAAGTACTATAGACCTTTAGGGAACTAATGTTATCATTAGAGTAGAGAGATAGATGAATATTGATGCAGGCTGAGTGGACAGTGGGGAGGCATTTGAGGGAGGGATGAATATCTGAATCACAAAAATATAAAAAAAGACTGCTTAAAAAAAAAAAATTGAAACAGCTTTTCATCAGAAAGTGCCATGTTGCCAAAATTAATGTAATTTTATGGAGTTATATGGATATAGACGGAGATATATTTATGGATATAAGTACATATATAGGTATGTATATTATGCATATATAAATATCCAGACAACCTAAATGTATTTATATCTTTTCCAATATCATCAAGGCAATATTAATATTTTATCTGTGTGCACTGTACAATGATAACTATTTAATATAATTAGACATTAAACTGTGAGTTGCATATTGCACGATGGCAATGCTTTGAAGCTATCAAAATACGACAGGAGAATATAGTAATTTTGAGACTTTGCAGCCTTTAAGGAATCATATGGAGAAAACTTCTTAAGAAATTATATGGAGAAAACCATTCAGCTGCTTTTTTAGGTTGACTTGGAGCAGACAAATTTTCAAATGTCAAAGGTCTTCCGCAAAATGAGTTTGGCTTTCCAACCACAGCTAAATTAGTTTTGAGCACTCTGATTTTATTGTCTGTGTTTGGTCTGATAGTTTATTCCCAGATGATTTAGAGGGGCCCAGGTGTATGATTGTGTCCTGTTCTGAAAGACATCTGGAAGTATTTCTGACATAAGTGACTTGCCAGAACCAGAGAAGGGAAGAAAACAAAATTCTGTCATTAGTGATAGATTGCTTCTTTATGCATTGTTGATTAATCTTTATTTCTTTTGTCTGTGGTGCTTTTTTTTTTTTTTGGTTTGTTCGTTTAAAAGGTTTAGCTGGCAGATTAGGTTTTAAAAGGTGACACACTTGCCGCAATACTAACAAGTTGGGTGTTTTAGCATGTCAATGATAGATTTAATTATTATCTGTGCATTAAAATGTGTTATAAAGGAGATGGAAACCTTGTGAAGGTATGCTTTTGCTCTCATGCTCATTGTGGTGTTCAGAATTTGGGTTGATGGGATTTGAATGTTGATTGTTTCTCAGTAACATGAAAACAAGCAGAGTAAACCAGAAAAGCAGTGCTAAGACAGTGGGTTGGCTCCATAATTTGTTTCTGTAGCTTATGTTTGTAAATTAGTGTTCATCAGACTGCTACAGAGAAACTAACTTTTTAATAAACACAGTTTCTGCTAGTTTGTTCAAATCATCTTCCATCCTTGTTCTGTTCCTTTCATAGGACCCTGAATTCATAAAGAGTATTTTCCTATTGGGTCTGTTCTTGATTTAGGATTCTAGTTCAAGAACATCTTGAATGTTTATTTTGGGTGGTATTACTTACAGGACAAGAACACTTAATCATGTAAAACTATGGAAAATTACTTTATACATAACTGCCAAATACTGTATTAAATGTCTTGTGTATTACTTTGCAAGGCTTCTGGGTATTTAATGAAATGATCAATTTCAAGCCACTTTGAATTATGGAGGTCAGGATGCTGCATTGCCTGTATAAATTGAGTCTTTAAGGGAAAAGAAAAAAAAAAGGGGGGGGGGGAGGAAGCACTGAAACCAGTAGGTGGTTTCTCAAACATATTTTTTCCTATTATAATGAATATGAATAAAAAAAAAAGTCAGAGCTTTGTATAAACTTAACTTATAATGTTTTTGGAGAGGGGGAAAATGATGGAAATATGAAAAGCTAAATCTTAGAATGTTCACCCTTTCTATTTGTATCTTGTTTCTTTTTCTTTTTGTTACAGCAATTGGGATTTATTTGGAAATGGGTGATAATCCTACATCCACCAAATTCCTTGTACTAAGGTTTTCAAGTACCCAATATTTTGTGGGGAGACAAAGACTTTTCCAGTACAGGGAAGTAAAATTCTCAGTCTATGGTGTGTGATTTCCAGCGTGGCAGTTTTCTGGGATGACAGGTTTGAATTTAGGAATAGTTGCATTGGGTTTTAACTTTTTATTACTATTATTATTATTTTGTTCCTAGTTTCTGTAACACTTGCAGGTTCTGTGGAGTGCAGCAGCATTCTTCTCACGTTCACCTCGGCAACACTTTTTGGTAATTTTTCATCTTTATGCTGTATGGGTCCTCTTTTTCTTACAGAATACAGTTTTATATTTGGGGTAAGGTAAATGAAGTAATAAGACAAATCAGTCTTTCACATGCTATTGATAGGTCTCCATCCTTCCCTCTCACTCTCTCCCCCCCACCTTCCACCATCTGCAGATCATTTGGGGGTTGGGCTGGATGATCTCTACAGGTCCCTTGCAAGCCAAAGCATTCTATGATTTGAGGTGTTAGATTTCTAGACTAAGCTCCTTTTGCTGCCTCTATACCTATGTGAATGGTCTCGGTCCCCTGGTTATCCAGATTAGCAATGACTTGGTGTGGTGTGGATTTCTTGGCTGCACATCTGGGCTTCCTCTGCATGTTCTGCAAACAGAAATCGACATGCAGAGGAGGAGGCTGGTGAAAATGAGAGTTGGCTCCAGTATGAATCAGAGGCATGCATGCAGCCAGGGGCTGAGTTGGAGGCTGTTGGTAGAATTGTGGCTGACTTTGGATACAGACACGTGGTCCCTTAATGAGCCACCCGCTATGAAATACTGTAGGATTTCATAGGATGAATAAGCACAGGGTACTGCAGCACAGTGTAACAAGCAACACACCTAGTATTGCCACTGGCAGGGGGAAAAACAAACAAACAAAAAAACTCCACAACCAATAAAAAACCAACCAAAACCCCTATTCTTGTTCTTTCAGCTTTGGCAGTGCCCATTTGGCATGTGTTAGTGTGCTCATTCCTAAACCATTGTCTGTGAACAGTCAGATGATTTGGCAGTGTACAGATTAGTATAAATGACTATGGAATTAAGGCCAGGGGAGAGAAGCTGGAAACTTTGGTGCTGGCAATACTTCTTGAATGCCAGTGAAGAACTTGCCAGGTCTCCAGGTAAAGTGGATGGGACAGTAAAACTATTTATTTTGTATACTATTTTGTATTAACTTTTAATATGTGTAGTTACCTCATTTTGCCTAGAAAAGCAGAGTGGCAGCATTATTACAGCTCTGTAGTTGGAGATACCTTCCTTGGAGCTTCCTCCCTCCCCCCTTTTTTGAGTACATCTTGGGACAGGTTTTTCAAGTTCATTTTCTTCAAAGCAACTAAGAATATGCTTTCCTTATGGGTAGTCATGATTAGCTCTGCTCATTCCTGGCAAAGAACAAATTGTTGATTTACAAACTAAACTCAGTCCTGTAACACTTAAATTTATCTTCTAAAACATAAATGATTTGTGCTTTGTGAAATCCTTTCTGTGCTGCCGATGAAGATGTTTGAATATCATTTGTCTGAGGGATCCATACAGCAGTCTGAAGCTCAAATCTGTTGCACTTCTAGACATTTAATGTAGATAGCACATGCTTTTTCAGGCTTTGCAGAAGTAATGGTTAAAATGAAGGCTGGTATCCATGCTGTACAAAGAATATTGTTCACATCAACAGTTATCATGAGCAAGGTGGTTAGTGGTTTATTCAATGAATAATCTAAGTTTTGGATTAAGTAAATATTAAGGTCAAGTTTGTAAATACTTCTGTCTGAAAAGGCACAAATAAAAAGCTAAGAGTGTCAAGCAAACCATTTCTGTTCTACTTTTTGGGTTGCAAAATTATTTGGATGCCTTTCACAAAACAAATAAGAAAAACTGACCTTCTGCATAATTTCATATTTTCAGATCCTAATTAAAATATTTCTGCTTGAGCAATAAAAACACTGAAAGCCAGTGTTTGGATTGCCCAGGAGTCTCTAGTACTTTGCCTTGTGTCATGGTTTAACCTCAGCCAGCAACTAGGCACCACACAGCCACTTGCTCACTCCCCCTGCCCTGGTGGGATGGGGGAGAGAATCAGAAGAGCAAAAGCAAGAAAACTCGTGGGTTGAGATAAGAACAGTTTAATACTTGAAATAAAATAAAGTAGTAGTAGTAATAATATACACAGCAAATGATGCATGATGCAATTGCTCATCACCCGCCAACTGACACCCAGCCAGTCCCCAAGCAGCGATCCCTGCCCCCTGGCCAACTCCCCCCAGTTTATATACTGAGCATGATGTCATATGGTATGGAATAGCCCTTTGGCCAGTTTGGATCAGCTGTCCTGGCTGTGGCCCCTCCCAGCTTCTCTCTGGCAGGGTATGAGAAGCTGAAAAGTCCTTGACTAGCATGAGCAGTACTTAGCAACAACTAAAACATCAGTGTGTTATCAACATTCTTCTCATACTAAATCTGAAATGCAGCACTCTGCCTGCTACTAGGAAGAAAATTAACTCTATCCCAGCTGAAACTCTACTGAAAATTAACTCTGTCCCAGGGAGAGAGAGGGCACCCCAGCCCTGCCCCACCCCGCCCTCCCTGAGCGGGAAAGGGCGAGCTGCTGATGAGCAGCAGCTCTGACCCAGCGTGGGTGGGGACAGGAGCCACGGTGACCAAACCCTCTCACCTACAAAAGCAGCACCCAGGGAGCACGGCAAACAGGGTGTGGTGCGGCAGTGTGCATGGCAGTTTGCACGGGCAGGGCATGTGGAGAAGGCCAAGTCCCTCTCCTAGCTCCAGAGGTAGGTTCGGTAAGTTCAGCTGGTGAGAGGGAGCCCAGGCATGGCCATGGTACCCACCCGACAGAAGGCTGTATCCTCTGCACCAGCCAGAAAGGATGTATCTACTCAGACTGAGCTCCCAGGGAAACACACAGCCGTCCAGGTCTCTGGCTGCAGGGAGTGCCACCAGCTTGTACTGGAAACAGATGACAGCAGAGGGAACAGCTGTGTATGGTGTAACCAGGTGGACTATCTATTTGGCCTGGTGGCAGAGCTAAGAGAGGAAGTAGATAGGCCACGGAGCATCAGGGAGTCTGAGCAAGAGATAGGCTGGTGGAACCATGCTCTGACCTCCCAGAAACCTGAACAGGGACAGCCACCAGAAAAAGCCTGTGATCAAAGTGTTCCAGTATCCTCCCCGCACCAGGATGTATGTAGGCAGGGTCTTAAAGGGAAGCAGAGACTGGAAACAGGTCCACAATCGGGAAAGCAAGCAAACCCTTTCTTTGCCCACAATGACTCCCCCGGTTCCTCTGCACAATAGGTATGAGGCTCTAGATATGGAGGATCAGTCAGTGAATGATGTGGGTGTCAATCCATCTACACCAGAGGAGTCATCAAGACCAGAAAGACCTACCCCCCATATTACTACCACCTCAACAAGAAAAAAAAGATGGGTCCTAGTTGTAGGAGACTCCTCTCTGAGGGGAACGGAGGGTCCAATATGCCAGGTAGGCTGTCCTCATAGGGAAGTCTCCTGCCTCCCAGGAGCCCAGATCAGAGATATCACCAGGAGACTTCCCAGTCTGGTAAAGCCCTTGGACTACTACCCATTGCTGCTCTTCCATGTGTGTGGTGACAAAGTTGCAGTACATAGCCCAAGGGTGATTAAAAGGGACTTCAGGGCCTTGGGACAGCTAGTGAGGGAATCTGGGGCACAGGTTATATTTTTCCTCCCTCCTTCCAGTTGTGGGCAGTGACATTGCAAGGAACAGGCTGACCCAATCTATTAATACATGACTCCGTGGCTGGTGCCACTGTCACAACTTTGGGGTTTTTGACAATGGGATGGCCTATGCAGCACCAGGCTTGCTGGCATCAAATAGGAGACACCTTTCTTAAAGGCGAAAGAGGGTCTTTGCTCAGGAGCTTGCGGGGCTCATTGACAGCGCTTTAAACTAGATGTGAAGGGGGAGGAGGAACATATCAGGCTTGCCTGTGACAAGCTGTGGGACGGTACACAATGGTTAGAGGGACAGGGTGCTAGTATGAGCCCTCAACCTGTTGCCCAGAGGCATGCTGGGGACACTGCAGCACAGTCAAAGACTTGCAGAGATGAGCTGGGGGCTCCTGAGGTAGTAGGAGCCAACAAGGAAACCTCCACGAAACACCTCAAGGGAAACAAGGGGTGTTCCACTAAGAAGGAAGTGGACACAGCCAAAAGCCCAAATGAAATGCCTCTACATGAACGCATGCAGCATGGGAAACAAACAGGAGGAGTTGGAAGCTATCATGCTGCTAGAAAGCTATGACCTGATTGCCATTACTGAAACTTGGTGGGATGAATCCCATGACTGGAATGTGGCTAGCGATGGCTACAGGATCTTCAGAAGGGACCAGCGATTAAGGAGGGGTGGAGGCGTTGCCCTCTACATAAAGAAATTGATAGAGTGTGAAGAGCTGTCCCTGAAGAATAGCCATGTGCAGATCAAAAGCTTATGGGTAAGAATCAGAGCCAACAAAGGGAACCTTGTGGTTGGTGTCTGCTACAGGCTGCCTGATCAAGGGGAGCCTACTGACAAAGCTTTCTTTCTCCAGCTCCAGGATGCTTCACGCTTGCAGACTCTCGTCCTGCTGGGGGGCTTCAACCACCCCGACATCTGATGGAAAAGCAACACGACGAGCTGTAGGCAATCCAGGAGATTCCTAGAATGCATTGAGGATAACTTCCTAAGCCAGGCAATAGGCAGCCCTACCTGAGAGGATGCAATACTGGACCTGATGGTCACCAATGCAAGTGAGCTCATCGGTGACATCAAGAATGGAGGCAGCCTGGGCTGCAGTGATCACGCATTGGTGATATGGTGATATGAGGGATATGGGAAAAGAGAGGAGTATAGTCAGGACCCTACATTTTAGAAAAGCAGACTTCCAGCTCTTCAAGGAGTTAGTCAGAAAGACCCCCTGGGAAACAGTCCTCAGGGACAGGGGAACAGAACAGAGCTGGCAGATCTTTAAGGACACCTTCCATAGAGCACAAGAGCTCTTAGTCCCCAGGTGTAAGAAATCAGGCAGGGAAGGGAAGAGACCAACATGGCTGACTCGAGACCTGATGGTCAAACTAAAGAGCAAGAGGGAACTGCATAGGCAGTGGAAGCAGGGACAGGTGTTTTGGGAAGAGTACAGGGACGCTGCCTGGTTTTGTAGGGATGGGTTCAGGAAGACCAAGGCACGGCTGGAGCTGAACTTGGCAAGGGATGCAAAGAATAACAAGAAGGTCTTCTACAGGTATGTCAACCAGGAAAGGACGGTTAAAGAAAGTGTACCTCCTGATGAACAAGAATGGTGACCTAGTATCAACAGATGAAGAGAAGGCTGAGGTACTCAACAACACTTTTTCCTCAGTTTTCACCAGCAACCTCTCTCCTCACCCCTCCCGAATCAATGGACCACAAGATGGGGACCAGGAGGGTAGAGCCCCTCCCACTGTAAGGGAAGATCAGGTTCGAGACCACCTGAGGAACCTCAATGTACACAAGTCTATGGGACCTAATGAGATGCATCGCAGAGTCCTGAGGGAATTGGCTGATGTAGTTGCCAAGCCACTCCCCATGCTATTTGAAAAGTCATGGCAGTCAGATAAAGTCCCCAGAGACTGGAAAAAGGGAAACATTGCACCCATTTTTAACAAGGGAAGAAAGGAGGACCCTGGGAACTACCGATCTGTCAGCCTCACCTCTGTGCCTGGGAAGATCATGGAGCAGATCCTCCTAGAAGATATGCTAAGGCACATGGGGGACAGGGAGGTGATTCAAGACAGCCAGCACAGATTCACCAAGGGTAAGTCCTGCCTGACCAGCCTAGTGGCTTTCTATGAAGGAGTGACTACATCAGTGGACAAGGGAAAAAAAAAACAGATGTCATCTGTCTGAACTTGTGTAAAGCCTTCGACGTTGTCCCCCACAACATCCTTCTCTCTAAATTGGAGAGATACAGATTTGATGGGTGGACTGTTTGGTGGATAAGGAATTGTTTGGATGGTTGCATCCAGAGGGTAGTGCTCAATGGCTTGATGTCTAAATGGAGACTGTTGACAAGTGGTGTCCCTCAGGGGTCTGTACTGGGACAAGTGCTGTTTAATATCTTCATCAATGACATAGACAGTGGGATTGAGTGCACCCTCAGCAAGTTTGCAGATGACACCAAGCTGAGTGGTGCTGTTGACACGCCAGAAGGACAAGATGTCATCCAAAGGGACCTGGACAAGCTGGAGAGGTGGGCCTGTGTGAACCTCATGAGGTTCAACAAGGCCAAGTGCAAGGTCCTGCACCTGGAACAGGGCAACCCCCAATATCAATACAGGTTGGGGGATGAAGGGATTGAGAGCAGCCCTGCGGAGAAGGGCTTGGGGGTACTGGTAGATGAAAAGCTGGACATGAGCCAGCAATGTGCGCTTGCAGCCCAGAAAGCCAACTGTATCCTGGGCTGCATCCAAAGAAGCGTGGCCAGCAGGTCGAGGGAGGTGATTCTGCCCCTCTACTCTGCTCTGGTGAGACCCCACCTGCAGTACTGCATCCAGCTCTGGGGCCCTCAGCACAAGGAGGACATGGACCTGTTGGAGCGGGTCCAGAGGAGGGCCACAAAAATGATCTGAGGGCTGGAGCACCTCTCCTATGAGGCCAGGCTGAGAGAGTTGGGATTGTTCAGCCTGGAGAAGAGAAGGCTGCAGGGACACCTTATTACGGCCTTCCAGTACTTAAAGGGGGCCTATAGGAAAGATGGGGACAATCTTTTTAGCAAGGCCTGTTGTGACAGGACAAGGAATAATGAATTTCAACTAAAGGAGGACAGATTTAGACTGGATATAAGGAAGCAATTTTTTACAGTGAGGGTGGTGAAGCACTGGAACAGGTTGCCCAGAGAGGTGGTAGAGGCCCCATCCCTAGAAACATTCAAGGTCAGGTTGGACGGGGCTCTGAGCAACCTGATGTAGTTAAAGCTGTCCCTGCTCCCTGCAGGGGGGTTGGGCTAGATGACCTCTAAAAGTCCCTTCCAACCCAAAGCATTCTATGATTCGGTGAAACCAGGACACCTTGGAACATCTTTCCCTTTGTCATAACAAGGTAGAAACCCAGCAACAAATTGTGGCTGGAGCTTTTAGATGATAGAAATTATGATTAAATAGTTTATGATTAAAGAAACCTATTGGAAAAATGTTTCTGTCAGCAGTTTTCCAACTTAGTTAATAATTCTTGGGCCTCTTCTGAGGTGATCTATTTTTTATTCTAGGAAGTTTTGAATAATAGTGAAATATTGACACTTAGGATAAGAGATGTACTTTGTATTACAGAGAAAATTATGTGCAGTTAGAGATTTAGCCACTGTAATTGTGCACTTTGACTGAGCGCTGTGTGCTGACAGTTATACTTGTACACAGCCTCCCCAAAACTGGAAGGTTATCCTGCAGATTTAACAGGACTTCAGCAGATGCATGAAAACACTTCAAAGTATGTGTTTACTTTTGTAATAGTGCAAGGAGTGGAAAGCTTGAACCTGTCTACCACAAAACTAGGTATCTGTCCATTTATTACTATGGTCCATCTGCCACAGTGCTGTGCTAACACAACTATTCTGTCTTTAGAACAAAGCTAGTGTATGTTTTGAACTCAGATGAGTTCCTTTAGTTTTCTGGACAGTTCTTGCTCTGTTACCAGTGATAGGCATGCCCTGAGTTTATAATATGGCAATCAAACACTTTTAGCCCCCTTGCCAGTGTAATGTTTTCAGTGTTCAGAAGCAGTGATGGTGTTTTTCTTCTTTATCAAAAATTGTACTCTCTCTCTTATCAGTGGTTGCTGTCGCCAGCCACTGACAACCACCAGCTGTTCCTTTTCTATTGCCAGCTGTTGCCTACAGGGATGTGCATCCTTCTTCAGAAATGTTCTGTCAATAAACTCTGAAATTACATGTCTTTTAATAATGCAACTTAATCTTCCACTTATTCAATTGTTTAAAAATATACTATTTGTAAAGAGGTACAGAATGAGAATAGAGGTGCAGGAAACTGTATGTGTAAAATACAACAGTGTGAATAACTGTAACTCACCCTTATGCTAGATGGTCCAAAGAATTTGCAGAGATGGCTGTTTCAATATAAAATTATCTGTGTATAAAAAGATATATATGTTTGTATGTATATATATATGTATATATATATTTAGACCAAATCTTCCTCCTCCCATGGAAAAAGTGTTCCTCTGCATAGCAAAGCTGTTAAGGAAGGGAGAAGATTAAACCATAATACTGAAAGCAAGTACCACAATACTTGAAATAGTCAAGTAAAAACTATCAGATTTGCAATTAGGTGAAGTTTTTTTAATCCTTTTCTGTGCTAATGGATATTGAAAGCTGGTACTTAATGGAGGATTTTTGTTCAAGAAAAAGCTATTTTATTGGAAGTTAAATTCTTTGAGAAAGTTATTGTATATATTGGGGGTTTTATTTTAACAGATACTTTTAGAGCAATTTTAAGAAAATCCGAAACCTACTAAAAAGCTGCTGCTGGTGTTCTGCAGTTTTGCAGTCTGTGCTTTCTGAAGTGACACTGAAATTACTCTCTAGAATGAAGCAACCCAGGGCTTTTGGAGAGCTCAAAAGCTTTAAAACACTTTCCTGGTACATAAAAATGTGGCATTTCTGAACTGAAGTATTGATGAATTCTGTTGACCCTCAGATATTAGCTGAGAACAACAACAGTGGAAGGAATTAACTCCATAAAAGACTAGGCATTTATCAAACTAGTTGAGAAGAATCTCTTAATCTAATCACTCGGAATGGTGAATAAAGGATGTGATATAAAAATGATGTAGCAAATTAGTGTGGAAATGGTGTGGAATGTGTGCAATTGATTATATGACTGCTGAATGAAAAAATAGTTGTAAGGGGAAAAAATAGATACTTGAAGTGAGGAAAAAATATTAAGACATTAGTGGAGAATTGACATGCTAGAACAGATAGCTTATTTTATCTGATCTCTAAATCTATTCTCATGAGAAGTTTAGGGGCTCCTTTTATACAGATGTCTCTGAATGGGGATAGGTAATCTCTTTTCTTCCTAACAAAATGCCTTAATATAATTGGATATGACTGTACCACGTTACAGGTATGATGTTTATTGACTCCTTTGCAGTCAGACTGTTCCTTCTGACCTTTCACCTGTGGAAAATCTTAGTAGCTTGTCTTATGTCTCAGATTTAGTTAGGAAAATCAGAAGTTAGGTGGCCAGGAATGGTATGCTTAGGTATGCTGAAATGTTAACATTAATGATAGGTCAACAGTTTCTTTTCTGTCAAAGTTTCACCTTTGGTCCACATTTGGGATAAAATAACTTTTTTTTTTTTTTTTCACAAACTCACTTTATGATCTGGAGCTGGCTTAGTTTTATAGCAGATGAATGCTTTATTGATGTTATCTTTAACTTTGAGCAAGCTATGTGGTTTCATTTGACAGACAGAACTCTTCATTTGGTTTTTGTTTTTGTTTTAGTTTTAGTTTTCTTTCCACTGGGGATGTAAGAAGAATTCAGACCAAATTATAAAAAATGGGTAAGTAATAGGAGACTGCATATGTACTTCTCTTCCCAGCCTGCAAGTCTTCCTCACAGAATTACTTTGTGTATCTGAAAGGCACGTAGGATAGTACCAAAGAAGCAGGGTTCTGTGAATTGAATAAGTGTTTGATGTTTCCATGATTGCTATAACATCAGTTTTCACTGTGCCTGAGACCACTTTCTTCTCCCTTTCCCTGATACAGGGCACTTGTGTGAACATGTTCAGAGTCTACCAAGGGCAGTAGCGTGTGATCTGTTGCGTCACTGTGTCATGGTTTAACCCCAGCCAGCAAAGAAGCACCATGCAGCTGCTCACCCTGTCCTGGTGGGATGGGGGACAGAATTGGAAGAGTAAGAGTGAGAACACTCCTGGGTTGAGATAAGAACAGTTTAATAATTGAAATAAAATAAAGTAAAATAGTAGTAGTAATAACAACAATATAATTATAATAGTAATAATAATATACAAAGCAAGTGATGCACAATGCAATTGCTCACCACCCGCCAACCAATACCCAGACAGTTCCCGAGCAGCCATCGCTGCTCCCCGGCCAACTTCCCCCAGCTTATATACTGAGCATGACATCATATGGTATGGAATAGCCCTTTGGTCAGTTTGGATCAACTATCCTGGCTGTGCCTCCTCCCAGTTTCTTGTGAGGATGGCAGAGCATGGTAAGTTGAAAAGTAGAGTAGAAGGGCTGATCTTTACTCCTGATTTTAATGAAGAAACTCCTGACTCATATTTACAAGAAGTGAACAATGAATACTATGACCAGTGTTAGAGGGGCCCTGCCTCCAGCCAGGTGGAGGGAAGGGACAACTGGGTTTACTGGACTGTGTGGATTTGATGGCCTGGAACATCAGACCCACAGGAGTATAAGGCTCTAGTGTGCACTAGTGCACAGTGTACCCTAATGCCATCAAGCTATAGAGAGGCAGAACCCATCTGTATTTCTGGAGTGACAGGGGGATCCCAAAGGCTAACTGGTTTGGAGGCCAAAGTGAGCCTAACTGGGAATGAGTGGCAAAAGCATCCCATTGTTACTGGCCCAGAGGCTCCATGCATCCTTGGTATAGACTACCTCAGGAGAAGGTATTTCAAGGACCCAAAAGGGTACCGGTGGGCTTTTAGTATGGCTGCCTTGGAGATGGAGGAAATTAAACAGCTGTCCAACTTGTCCGGTCTCTCAGAGGACCCTTCTGTTTTGGGGTTGCTGAAGGTCAAAGAACAACAAGTGCTGATCACTAGCACAACAGTGCACTGGTGGCTATATCGCACCAACCGAGACTCCCTGATCTCATCCATAAACTGATTCATTGACTGGAGAGCCAGGGAGTGATCAGCAAGACTCGCTCACCCTTTAACAGTCCCATATGGCCAGTGCAAAAGTCTAATGGAGAGTGGAGACTAACAGTAGACTATCGTAGCCTGAAAGAAGTCACGCCGCCACTGAGTGCTGCCATGCCACACATGCTAGAACTTCAATATGAACAGGTGTCAAAGGCAACCAAGTGGTATGCCACAACTAATATTGCTAGTGCTTTCTTCTCAATCCCTTTGGCAGCAGTGCAGGCCACAGTTTGCTTTCACTTGGAGTGGTATCCAGTACACCTGGAATCGACTGCCCCAGGAGTGAAAGCACAGCCCCACCATTTGTCATGGACTGATCCAGACTGCACTGGAACACGGTGAAGCTCCAGCACATTTGCAGTATATTGATGACATCATTGTGTGGGGCAATACAGCGGGAGAAGTGTTTGAGAAAGGGAAGAAAATAGCCCAAATCCTTCTGAAGGCTGGTTTTGCCATCAAAGTAAGGTCAAGGGACCTGCACAGAAGAATCCAGTTTTTAGGAATGAAATGGCAAGATGGACGTCGTCAGATCCCAATGGATGTGATCAACAAAATAACAGCTATGTCCCCACCAACCAGCAAAAAGGAAACACAAGCTTTCTTGGGCATTGTCGTTTTTTGGAGAATGCGTATTTGAAATTACAGTCTGATCGTAAACCCTCTCTATCAAATGATGCGAAAGAAGAATGATTTCAAAATGGGTCCTGAGCAATGACAAGCCTTTGAACAAATTAAACGGGAGATAGTTCATGCATAGCCCTTGGGCTAGTCCAGGCAGGGCAAGATGTAAAGAATGTGCTCTACACCACAGACAGGGAGAATGGCCCTACCTGGAGCCTCTGGCAGAAAGCACCAGGGGAGACTCGAGGTCGACCCCTAGGGTTTTGGAGTGGGGCATACAGAGGATTCGAGTCCCGCTATACTCCAACTGAGAAAGAGATATTGGCAGCATATAAAGGAGTTTGAGCTGCTTTGGAAGTGGTTGGTACTGAAGCACAGCTCGTGCTGGCACCCTGACTGCTGATGCTGGGCTGAATGTTCAAAGGGAGGGTCCCTCTACACATCATGCAACTGATGCTACGTGGAGTAAGTGGGTTGCACTGATCACACAATCGGCTTGAACAGGAAACCCCAGTTGCCCAGGAATCTTGGAAGTGATCATAGACTGGCCAGAAGGCAAAGATTTCAGAATATGGCTAGAGGAGGAGGTGACACGTGCTGAAGAGGCCCCACTGTATAATAAACTGCCAGAAAATGAGAAACAATACGCTCTGTTCACTGATGAATGCTGTTGTATTGTAGGAAAGCAGCAGAGGTGAAAAGCTGCTGTATGGAGCCCTGCACAGTGAGTTGTAGAAACTGCTGATGAAGGTGAATCAAGTCAGTTTGCAGAGGTGAAAGCCATCCAGCTGGCTTTACATATTGCTGAACGAGAAAAGTGGCCAGTACTTTATCTCTGTACTGACTCATGGATGGTGGCAAATGCCCTGTGGGAATGGTTGCACCAATGGAAGCAGAGCAACTGGCAGCGCAGAGGTGAACCTATCTGGGCTGCTGCATTGTGGCAAGATATTGCTGCTGGGGTACAGAACCTGGCTGTAAAAGTACATCATGTAGGTGCTTGCGTACCCAAGAGTCAGGCCACTGAGGAACATCAAAACAACCAGCAGGTGGATCAGGCTGCTAAGATTGAAGTGGCTCAGGTGGATCTGGACTGGCAACATAAGGGTGAATTACTTGTAGCTCAGTGGGCCCATGACACCTCCGGCCATCAAGGAAGAGATGCAACATATAGATGGGCTCATGACCAAGGGGTGGAGTTGACCAGGGACACTATTGCACAGGTTATTCATGAATGTGAAACATGCGCTGCAATCAAGCAAGCCAAGTGGTTTAAAGCCTCTCTGGTATAGTGAACCATGGCTGAAATATAAACATGGGGAGGCCTGGCAGACTGATTATATCACACTCCCATAAACCCGCCAAGGCAAGCGCTATGTGCTCACCATGGTGGAAGCAACCACTGGATGGCTGAATCATACTCCATGCACCATGCTACCACCCGGAACACCATCCTGGGCCTTGAAAAGCAAGTCCTGTGGCGACATGGCACCCCAGAAAGAATTGAGTCAGACAACGGGACTCATTTCCGAAACAACCTCATAGACACCTGGGCCAAAGAGCATGGCACTGAGTGGGTGTATCACATCCCCTATCATACACTGGCCCTCTGGGAAAATAAAATGATACAATGGGCTGTTAAAGATTACCCTGAGAGTAATGGGTGGTGGGACATTCAAATATTGGGATACACATTTAGCAAAGGCTCCTACTTAGTCAACACGAGGGGATCTGCCAGTCGAGCTGGCCCTGCCCAATGAAAACTTTTACATACTGTAGAGGGGGGGTAACGTCCCTGTAGTGCATGTAAAAATTATGCTGGGGAAGACAGTCTGGGTTATTCCTGCCTCAGGCAAAGGCAAACCCATCCGTGGGATTGACTTTGCTCAAGGACCTGGGTGCACTTGGTAGGTAATGCGAAAGGATGGGGAAGCCCGATGTGTACTTCAAGGGGATTTGATTTTGGGTGAGAATAGTCAATGAACTGAATGGTATGACGTTAATTGCTATATAACACTGTATGGCATCTCTTTTATGGTTGCTATATTCCATATCAATGGTATTACAGTAAGAATCTCCCAGATTAATGAAGAATGAACTTTGATGAAACTGAGCAAACTGCAGTGGTGACGGAACCAGAACTGGCTTCAGCATGCAGCAATCCAACACCACACACCATCTCTCCTGCCCTGAAAGACTGTTGTGACAGATGGAATCCAAAGTCATGGACTAAATGAACTCAATGGACATATTATAGGGGTGGTCCATAGACAAAGGGAATGATATCTGTGTATATATATCAAGACAGGGAAAGTAGTGATGATTAATTGGGATGCATTGGAAAGGGTAGGACCTGGGCATGACATAGATGGTACAGAATAAGGGGTGGATACTGTCCTCATTTTGGCTGGGATAGAATTAATTTTCTTCCTAGTAGCTGGCATAGTGCTGTGTTTTGGATTTAGTATGAGAATAATGTTGATAGCAAAAAGTAAAATATCAGTGTGTTAAATAGTGCTTACACTAGTCAAGGACTTTTCAGCTTCCCATGCTCTGCCAGGTGCACAAGAAGCTGGGAGGGGGCACGGCCAGGGCAGCTGAACCAAACTGACCCAAGGGCTATTCCATACGGTATGACATCATGCTCAGTATATAAACTAGGGGGAGTTGGCTGGGGGGGCAGCAATAGCTGCTCAGGGACTGGCTGGGTGTCGGTCGGTGGGTGAGTGGTTGCATCACTTGGGTTTTTTCTTTTTGGTTTTGGTTTTTTTCCTCTTTTTTTTTTCTCTCTCATTGTTCTCCTTTTCATTACAATTTTTATTAGTATTTTTATTTTATTTCAGTTATTAAACTGTTCTTATCTCAACCCATGAGTTTTCTTACTTTTGCCCTTCTGGTTCTCTCCCCCATCCCACTGGTGAGGGTGAGCGAGCAGCTGTGTGGTGCTTGGTTGCTGACAGGGGCTACACCACAACAGTTCTCTTTCTATTTAAAAAAAAAAAACAGATGTTCTGTGCCTTTTGGGTACTCTGTAAATTAATATTTATGAAGATGCCTAAAAGGCTATCCTGAGAAAGGGAGGTATGTGAAGAAGTAGTTCTAACAAACGACTGAAGCAAGTGCATATAGGGTTTGTTGTTGTTTTTTGTTTCTCATGGAATGGAACTCAGTGGTTAAACCAAAAAACATACCTTTAAGAACTTGTGCGTTATCACATAGCTTCAAAGCTTCCTATGCTTTGGAACTTCAGCAGTTCTGACCCTGAGCTGAAGTGCTTGTAAACGCTTTTATTTCTGAGAAGTTGAATATTTAAGCCAAGAAAATTTGTCTTCAGAAATTTGGCATTGCTCTGCCTACCTTTCCTGAAGGGATGTAGCTGATGGTTTCAATGTATGCTTGCTGGGCCAGGGACACTACAGAACCCAGTGGTGGTCTCTCTTAAAACTTATCAGGCAGAGAAGGTAGGATACTTCTTTACTCTCCTTCCACAAGCTGAAAATGTCAATGTTTCAGTCCATATTTCAAACGCTTTACTGTATTTTATACAGTGACTGATTTTGTACATGAATTTCATGTAAAATATATCAGAAGCTAGGTTCTTTGCAGTGATGCATGACAAGAAAAGAAAATGCAATGGGCATAAGTTGGTAGAAGAGATTCAGATTGTCTATAAAGACATTTTCACCCTTAGCATAGTCAAGGAGTGGGAGAAGCTGTGCAGTCTCCATCCTTTAAGGTTAACAAGACCAGACAGGATAAAGCCCTGAGCAATCTGGTCTGACCTCAGAGCTGACCCTGCCTTGGGTGGGAGGTTGGACTAGAAACCTCCTGAGGCCCTCCAGCCTGAAACTGTGATCCATTAATTTCTATAGCATTAAGTTCTTTATTGTTTAGTCTTTTTTGGTTTGGAGTAGATGGAATGTGAAGAATTTGAGGGGGGAGGGTGGTTTGTTTTATTTTGGGGTTTTTTTACTACCTTGCTAGAAGGAAGGTGGTGTTTCAATGGGGCACAGTTAACATTGCGCTGACCTCTTTGGCCTATATCCTCTGATGTTTCTAAGGGTAATATCACAACCCCCTTGAGGCTTACTTTTGTACTGCTTTATGATTAGATTTTCACAAGCATTGTTCCTTGTTATAATGAAAGTCTGTAGTGAGACTTCTGGGCGTTTCTTCATCAGAGGAGGATAGGCAGGGGGCACAGGGGACTAGAAACTTCTTATAGGGACACTGCTAAATCCTGGGAGAATGAACAGGACAAAAGCCTATTTTTAACAGCATGTGTATGGAATAGTTTCTGTGTTTCTATCTACATCCACCTCCCCCCTTCTTCCAGTTCCCCTCCCACAGTGCAGAGAGCGCTTAGAGCTTATAAAGGACTTAATAGCAGCTGGTAGTGCAGGCTTGGTTTAGACTGGCTTCTGCAGCCTGGGACTCGAAATAGAGCAGTACAATGAGCATTAGGCTAGCTCCCCATGTTGTAGCAGGCCAGATGCCCCTGTCTGGCTGATTGCAACTCCCATACTACTCTGCAAAACATAACATCAGGCTGTTCAGGAAAGAGCATACCTGACCTTGTCTTATATTTGCTGAGTGACATTAAAACAAGCATCATGTGATGGAAGATGTGGTCAGGGATGCAGATCAGTCACGCACACTGCAATAAGTGAGCACTTCTTTTCATGTGAAAGGATAGCACAGACCCAAGTTTTCCTTTCTGTAGTGCCTAGAAGCTTGTGTTAAGCACGTATAGCTGAAGGATAGATTGACTTTTATTTGCATGACTGTGAAGCAAGTTTAAAATAGAGAAAAGTTCTAGGGGGATAGAACTCGTGTCCCAGACATGATGTGGTAATAGCTACATTATTTTTTTCCCCCTTTTTCCCTTCCTACGGCTAACTTTGTATAGTTGTTGCACAATTGGTATGGATTTTTTGTTAAAATTGTCAGACCAAGATAAAGCCTAGGCTCCTCTAAAGTCCATCTTCCTGACCGGTGAGGAAACAGTGAAGTTGGACTTCACCTGTTGGCTGAAGTAAGGTACAAATACAGCTCTGAAAATTTCTAACAAGGGTGTTTGTTTCCAAATCACAGATAGTTCTGAATCTAGGAATGAAGTAGGGCTCAGTTCAAGCTGCTGCCTGCCTACATGTTTTTGAAAGGTGGTGTAAATCACTTAGCTCCCTATGCACTGCAGCTATGGCTACACAGAGGGTCTCACACTGATCTGGTTATTATGCTAGTTGCATGTGACTTTGACAATACTGACAGAGTTGCTGTGGATTTTAGAGTTGTTCAGAAAACTCTGCTTCTTACAGCTTCGTGTTATTGCTGTACTAGCTTTTGTTGAACTGTGTGTTACAGGTAGCTTGGGCAAGCAAACCTTCCTTCATTATTCCTTAACCAAGGATTTGCACTCTACTCTTTGAGGAGAGGAGAAATGAATTTAACTGTCTGGTTCTTGGCTACCTTTCTTTCAACAATGGTGTTTTTGTATGAGTAATTGACTATTTTATTCTTAACTAACAGTGTCGAGTTTTCTGCCAAAAATGGTAGAGACTGAGAATTGAAGTATGCAAATAGCTCTTGTTCCACAAGTTTCAAGTACCTGGTTGCTTTAAAGAAAACAGGAAATGAAAGTGCCTTAGGGGGTGAGAAATTAAAATAAAAATATTTTAGAAATAAAATATTAACATTTTAAAATTCAATTTTTATCTCTGTTTTCTGCCTGCATCTGAAGAGAACATCATCTGTTTGTGTAGTGTGCAGTAAATAGCAAAGTGTGGCACAGTTGAAAATGCACAGCAATGATTTTATCCTCTGTGCAGTTGGCAGGTTTTATTCATTTTCTGCCTCTTTCACAGCTTGCTGCAGTGATTATGCAAAGTCGTTATAGACATAACACGGAACAAGGAAAAACATCCTTTTTTTATCTCTATACATTGGGTACTAATTTCATCTCACTGCAACATTAAAATCTATACTGACAACAAAGGAATTCATTCTTAGTTTAACAAAATGCTGAGAGAAAATACATTAGTATTTGATGTCTGTATCACACTGTTTTCTGCAGGTTTTATCATGAAGTTTATATCTCTGAAAGCATTTATACCAGTAGAAGCCAAATAACGAATAATTTGACTGGGTTGTGAGGTTTACTTAGGATTAAACAATATATGCACGTGAGTAACATTTATTAGTACATACCATCATTTGCTAAACTCAATCCTGAAAAACTTCAGTCTAAAGCACTTAATGCATGCAAAAATCAGCCAGTATCCTAAGGTATTGTAAATCACTTCACAAGCTAGATGGATTTGCAGCAATTGAGGACCATGCATAGCTTTCATATGTAGAAAAATAATTTCTATCTGTAGGGTAGTATATCTTTGTCAATTTCCTAGGCATTCAGAAAAAAACTAAAACTAAAATATCCTCCTGTTTGTGGTGTTAATGAACTAATTTGAAACATCTTTATTTCCTAGCAGTCTATTAGCACATTTCATATTGGTACAACGTTCTCTGTAAGGTTCCAGTTAAATATATTGTTTGACAGCACCATTTTCAGCATATGCATTTTGTATTTAAGCATGTACTGGCAAAGCTGCCTGACATATCCTAAATACTTGCCAATTAAATCAATTCCTATGTAGTTCTGCACATCCAAAATATCCCAAATGTAGGAAATGATTAATGAACAGAAGCTATACATATATACACATAAACTGTTAGTTTCATTTATAAGGACCCCTATATAAATATATGATTATGTAATATATATAATAATTGCTCATAAGCAGACACTTCATATTCTAGATAAAGATGCCTCTACTGTTTTCTTCTATTACTCCTTTTCTCCTTCCCAAAATGAAGGAAAAAAATGACCAGGACACAAAGACAGTACATCATTTCAAGATGTTACCGAGAGTAAAGCAGTTTTCTTCAGTGATGATATGTGCATGTCTGAAAGTAAGCTAGAATGGCAGATAAAGAAACAGTTATTCCCTGGGTGTACATATTTCCTCCATCTGGTGCATTATTTTCCAAACTCACTTAATTTTGCTTTCAAATGTTAGTTAGCATCTGGTCTAAAGGTTTTCATATTTGCTTTGCATACGTTCATAATTCATATGATTTTTAATATTCTCTATAACATTTAGCTTGTGATTTTATTTCAGTTTGCTCATCTTGATTTTCCAAAACGAGTAAAATTAATTTTTAAATAACTTCATTCAAAGATAAATGTGTGATGGAATAGAACTTAAGTCAAGAACTAGTCAAAAATCCCCCTCATCTATACAGACTGAGGTTGGAATAAAAGTAGAACTAACTGATGTAGTTTTAGGAAGAGTTCTGCAATCTGACACTGATAAACTATGCACGGTAGAATGTAATCATAGATCCAAGAATAAATCAGGTTTGAAGGGACTTTTGGGAGTCCAGCCTCCTCCTCCTCTAAGCAGGACCAGCTGTGAACTTGGGTCCAACTTACATAGTGGCACTGTCTAGTCAGGTTTTTGAGTATCACCAAGAATAAGAATTTGCACAATACCTCTGGACACCTGACCAAATGTTTGACCACTCCTTCAGTGGAGTTGTTTTATTTTTCTCCTTGTATGTAACTGGAATTTCCCTTGCTGCAATTTATGATGGTTGCCTTTTTTTTTTTTTCTTTTTTTCCTTTTGCTTCTTTTGCTGTGCACTTTTAGAAGAGCTAAGCTCTGTCTTCTCTGTAATCCTGTTCTGCACACCCAACCCCACACTCATTAGGCAGTAGAAATCTGCAGCTGGTTTTCCCCTTTCGCTTCTGTGTCTGAAGGTAAACAAACCAAGTTGCCTTAGCCTGGCCTTGTGTCAGGTACTCCAGCCCCCAGTCAGCTTGATATGTCTTCTGAACTCTCTGCTTTTAGCTGGCATGTCTCTTGAAAGGGGCATTCATTCCAAAAAGGCTAAATAAATGTAAAGTACTGCTTGCCATGACCTGATGGCTATGGTTTGGCAAATGAAGCCTGGTGTGCAGTTACCTTTCATCGCTGGAAAGGCACCCTCCTCAGCTTCTTTACCACGACCCCCAAGTCTTCTTTTTGCAGTCTGAAGTGTTGCAAAGGGTTACCCTCTCCCATATGCAGGATGTTATATTTGTATCTGGAAGTTTGTGAGATTTCTCTTGGTCCTTTCTCCCAGTGTATCCACATCCTTCTGAAGAGCCAGTCTCCCCTCCAGTCTACCAACTGCTTCCCTAATTTGATACCATTTACAAACCTAGTGAGGGCTTATATCACCCCTTTGGCCAGGTCACTTGATGCAGGGATTAAACAGTGTATGCCACAGTATTGACCCTGAGGAAAACCTGATTGCCAGTTTGACTAAGTCACTAGCTGTTGGTCCAGCAAGCCTTTCTTCTGCTGTGCAGCTCATCCTTCCAGTCCGTATTTCTCTGACACGGCTATGAGGCTACTGTGGAACATGACCTTGAAAGCCTTGCTGAAGTTTAGGTAAACAACGTTCACTACTCTCTTCTACTCTACTAGACTTACTAAGAAAAAGCATCTTTGTATCTTCTTGTGAATTACCTGTTTTGTGTAATTATTAATTTTTGGAACTTTATTCAAGTTGCTCATGATTATACTTAGGTAACCTAACTTGTGTCTGATTCCTAATTAATCAAGTGGAATTGTCAAAAGTGTGAAATTACTGACATAGGTTGATACAGGCTAATACAGGCCAGATAATCATTGGATAAAAAAGGTGAATGGATTCTGGTACATTAAATATATATACTTTTTTATCGTACTAGGTAAATGAAACTTCTGTAGTTGTCTGAGCTGAATGAAATGAAATCACTGCCAGTTAATACGTGAGTAGGCCTAATGCATTCAATCAGAAATACTTTATGTACAGTCTGACATATGAAAATATGTACTTGGCATATGAAAATATGGACATTTTTTCTTTCTTTTCTTTTACCTCAGTTCTCAGGCATGCAAGACAGGCTTTTTTAAAGTACAGGAAATAACACTTTGTATGAATACATCTCAATGCCAAACACGGGTGACCCTTAAAATCCCTTTTGGGGAATGCAAGATTGTTGTTTCTGTATTTTAGTTCTTCAAAGATTTCCTTTCAAACACAGCTGTTTTACATGATATTTACTTTTTTGCACAGTCAGGCCACATAGCAATCGAAGATATATAAACTTTTGAGAAATGTTTCAAAATTTATAGAAATAACTAATCAATATATAATGATACTTTATGTATGGTGACAGTGCAGTATTCAAGAATCTGATCTTTATAATAATTGAATAAGTATATACCACAATAATGTGATCTTTAACACTGTGTGGTGATATGCATAATATATGGATGGGTGTCAAGTTCATTTTTTTTTCTCTAAAAAGCTTTTTTTTTCCCCCCGTGTCTGCATTAAAACAGCAGGTCTTTATTTGCATATTATTTCTGAGCCCTTTCTGTTTGTTTATAATTTAACAGTATTGATGCTTTCTATTTTTGGCATTTTATTTTTCTGCTCACCACTTCATCTCACTTAAGAGCACTGTACCTCACCCCCTGTTGATGCAGCTCTGAAGTACCTTAATGTGCAGCACAGTTCCATCTCTAATGCAGTACTTTGTGTATTAACTAAATTATGTATATCACATTCCTCATCTGAAAAGAAGTAAATGAACTCTGGTTTCAGCAAGCAAGTCACTACTGTAGATGTTCCAGTTTTTGTCAGATTTTCAGATGTGGGAGCTTACCTAAAAGATAGAAGAAATTTTGAATGTGTAAGTGATCAGGAGTCTGTCTATTTGCTCGGCCCCTAGTACTTCCAGAATTTCTGGAAATTTCCTATTTAGGTTGTAAGGAATAGGTATTCCTGTTTCCCTGTGGGATTTATTCCACTTGTTAGGAAATCTTCGGCTTTCTGTTAACATCCTGTACGCGCATACCTTGTTTTCTTGTTCCACAGCTTTCTGTGATGCTGCTCTCTCAATGCCCTGACAGCAGGGGAGTGTTGAGGAAACACTTTGTGATTGTATTAGGATTGTTTTACAGAACAAAGGCTACCCTTTGTTGCTGGTGAGCACTGATTTCTGCAGTGCTTTATTTTTGTATTATGGCAATGCTTTCTGGCAATCATCAAGAATAGTGGTGGTGTGCTACCAGTAGGCAGTGGGAAACACATTCGAGAGATACTAAATGCTTGGTCTGGCCTCACACAGGAAATCTTTGGACTTGGCTCTTACTCTTAGTGCTCATTCCTTTTCCTTCCCCCTTTGAAAACAAACTACCTTTTTTAGTAGCAATAGCAGTAGTGCTAGAAAGGTACAACCTTTCAAAGATGATAGCAGCCACAAAAAAATGTTGTTTCTCAATGCCCTTGAGTCCCGTGCAGTCCTATGGACTTGGTATTTCCAGTCTGATCAAGTGACTGTCCTCCTCTTTGCCTTCATTTTCTCTTGTGAGTAATACTTCACTCCCCCAGACTCTGAGACTGCCATTAAGCACAGTATCAAGAGTACTGGGAGCAGACCTCACCTATAAAGGCTAAGGCAAGAGGAAATTCAGTACTAAAGCCTGCCTTTGTTCTTCCTTCATCACCAGGTCTCCTACCTTGATTAGCACCAAATGGCTTTTCCTTGGTCTTACTTTGTTGCCAGTGTTCTCGTAGGAGCCTTTCTTGTTTCCAATCGCATTCCACACCTGTTTTGCTCCCACTGAGCTTTACTTTCCTGATCTTGATTAGGTTTGTTCAGTATTGCTGTGTAATTATAGAGAGTCTGCATGATGCAAGATTTTCTTTCTCTACAGTCAGATTTATTCTTTTGTGTTCCCACATCATAGATGAGTGCTTATACCTGGGATGAGGATAGTTTATTATATGTTGTAACTTCTTACAGTGAGAGGTTAGAATCTCTTCTGTTCTGGAGTTTGCACTGTAATTTCATTTCATAAAAGGACTTCCATGCTGAACTATTCTCTGCTTCTAGTGTTGAAGAAATAAGGATGTGATAAGAATCAGGATTAGAAGTATAAGAGCAAGCAGAAAAATGTACCAGTTTGGTTCAGAACTAGAGATCAGGAATGAAGACGGGAAAATCTCTCTCATATTGGAATAATCGTTGTCTTGCTGAATGGCAAAATCTACTTAAGACCCCTTCCAATATGTTGCAGTCTGTAGTTCTCAGACCTGTAGACTCATTTACTGACAGAAATCCGGCATGTAATCTGTCTCTATCTGGTAAATTTAATATCTTTTTTTAAGAATGTGAGACAGTGCAGTTGATACGGAAATACATACAGCTTTGTAGTGTACTTGAGGATCTAAACAAACAGTTCAGAAGCTTGTAATCTCAAAACACTTTCACACACTTTTTTAGGCAAGTACTGCGAGAAGCTAAAACTAGGCAGCTGCAAGTTTCAAGCATACTGAGCATAAAAATGGACATCATGACTTCCCTCTAGGTGTAAGTTCTGAACATTTTAATCTCTACTCTGCTGCTTCTTATGCCATTATTTTTGTCTAGTGAAAGCATTTCACTCCAGTTACTTCCTTAAATGAGAGGATGTGACTAGGTATTTTTTTGAAATATCTCTTTGGCTTCTTGAAGAGAGTAATCTCTTGCTTTTTTTTTCTTATCAATATCCTTGTCATTATAGAGAACTGATATCAGATGTTTTCATTTTGGTTTTATTTGAACTAGCTTAACTTGGTAGTCACATAATTTTTACTGGTTTGGGTTGTTTTTTTTTTTTTAATTTTTAAAATATATCGAAGGCATGATAATTTCATAGAACTCAAAATGCAATTCTGCTTTTGCCTTTTTTATACTTTTATCTCCCATATCATAATTATTCCACTCTCCACCATCTTATTTCTGGTGTATTTTTTACCTTTACTGATACATCTAGTAGCTTATATCAGCAAATTTCACAACATAAAACTTCTTTAACAGCATCTGACATTCTAAATTTGAAAGCAAGTGATGAAATTTGGGTGGATTACATAGGCCCAAATAAGGTACTGGGGTAGGTGCCAGATACTAATGTCTTATATTTGTTCCTTAGCTAAAATTCAGAAAGATTATCACTGCAATATGTGATGTAACTGGTGTGTCCCAGTGGGGATAGTGTCAGGTATTTATTATTGCCCTTCCTGTTTCTGCTAATGAAATTGACCTGCTATTAAAGTCAGGCTGAATAGGGTAGAAACTTATTTATATCAACAGCAAGGTTCAATCTGACAAAGTTAATAGAATTTCCTTCTGCAGATTTTTCAGAACGCAGCATCCCAGATCCTTTCTGTACAGTGGTTTGGGAAAAAGCATTAGAGCAAAGTACTACGTAGTTTCATTAGAATTTTTAGAAAAACTGCCTTCTCCCAACAGTATTTAGAGAACCAAAATAGACTTGCTTTAACCCATCGTAATATAAAAAGATGTTTGTGGTGCTGTACAAAGAACATTCTTGTGCTCTTATAGAGCAAATTATGGCTCTACTCTGTATCAAATTTGAATTTCATGTTTTTTCAGTGAAGTGCTGTTCAAGTGATTAAGGATGTATAATCTTTCTCAGTATGATGTATAAACTCATTTTGCTTTCACTTCATGCCTCCCCTTTATGCTTACACACCAGTAGCGGAACATTAATGTCCATTTTAATTCTACAATGTTAACACGTAGCTCTGTGTAGGGAAGATGGTAAAGAAAATCAAATCATATGCCTCAGGGATTTAGAGAGTGGCCTGCATGGGGGTCAGAAAGACTCCCCAACCACAAACAAGGACATACACCAGATGAATTTTGAAGGCGCCTTATCTTTTTTTATGAAGCACCAGTCTCTGCTGTAACTGTAAATAGGATACCAGATCAATTGGCAGCAATCAGATACATTCAGAAGGTTTCAAACTAAAATTTAATCACTGCCTGATCACATCCGAGAGAAACAATTGTCATCTTCCCCTCTCTTTCCCCTGCAATGAGAGGTTGATTTACTAATCATCTAATCAAGTGCAGGACATGGTGTCTGAAATGCCAATAAGACATTTGTATTTCTGAAGATGTTGTGAGAGTTAAGAATATAATGCAGGAAGTGTCAAAACTGACTTCCACATTAAGTAAAAAATGGATAACTTTTGGAAAATTATGAATCTGAATGGGATTTCTGAGACCTTCGAAGACACAGAATTTCAAAATAAATAAATTAAAAGCATTTCATGGGTAGTAATGGAAATGCAATCCAAGACCTAAATATAGGTACAAAGATTAAATCCATGGCCTCATGGATCAGTTACATGTCTGTAGGAAGTGATCAAGATGACAGTGGAAAGTGACTCTGATATTAGACAATGTATAGTATAGTAAAGTATAGTAAACCTAATTTTTTATCTCTTTTTTTAATCTTTTTTCTTTCTCTTCAAACCTGAGCTCTCCTCTGGTTTAGATTTTTCTTCAAATATTTAAATTATGTTTAAAGTTGAACTGGTTAGAGTTAAGTCTTCTGAAGGTATTTTGCAATCCTTAAATCTGGATTATGGAACCACCATATTCAGAACTCCACACACTGTTCCTATTGTATCCAAGCACCAACATGTTTTTCCACTTTAGTTTTGCAGGCTGATTTGGCAATTCAGTCATGTTAAGTATTTGTGATGAAAAATTTCTCATTGACCTCTGTGATATTTAGTCTACAGCACGATACTGTGATTTTGAAAAATACCCAGAAATCTTTATTTTCTGGAATATTGGAGGTTTGTATACAGTTTCAAAGGCGATGCACACAAATATTTAATAACTGTAACTTCTGTAACCTTAACTTGTCTTAAAATTATAAGAAGCTTTTAACTGCATGATGAAATACTAGTTTTGGAATAGAGTCTCTTCTTTATTCAGTACACAGGCTGGGCAGTTTTAAATTAGTGAATGTGGGGTATTATTATTGCTGAAGAAATTGCCACAGATGATTTTTTCACAACTCAGTTCTGATAGAAAAAGAGTTATCAATTCCCTTTCAATTTCCCCTTTCCCCCCTCTATCTTGTTAATCTGAGACTGAAGGTTTATTTTAGTTCTCACAACACTCCTGTGAAGTACGGTGGTTCTTGTTTCTCTGTTCATCCTTTTTTAAAACAAAGATAGCAAATATTCTTTAAATTTAGGCATCAGGTTGGAGGCAAAATACTTTTTTTCCTCTGAGTGCTTAGCATCATATAGAACTTAATATTTTAGAAGCAGAGCTCCAATTAAAAAAAAGATCAGTTTTGAACTTTGAAAATTTTGGACACTGAACTTCTCAAGGGACACAGATAATTAAAAAAGCTAGTGGTGTCTAAACAGTAACGGTTGCAAGAGTTTGAACGTAAGTACAATTTGCTATAAAGTAAATAAAGGTGTGATGTTATAGGAAGCCAGCTACTTGAAGATACTGTCTTCCTATAATAAATGTTATATATAATGAAATTTCAGGAAATCTCTTGTGAAATAGTGATAGGCTTTCATGGGTACATTGTTCCCAAAAGTTGACAGCTGTGTCTGTAAAATTTATAAAATCCAAACATAAAAGAATCTTTAATGTAAATTACTGTATCTGCTTATTTTTAGTATATTTAGTATTCCTGTTTGGTTTTATATAATAATACTTTAAATGTAAAAAATATCATTACTTGAACTATGTATCTTAGTAAACTTATGCTAAACTAATGGGGAGTGCTTGGGGGTTTTTTATTTGCTTTTTATTTATGGTTGAAAATATTACTATGAATGAGAGAAAGAAGGGACTCTCCAAAGCTATGGAAATATAACTGTCTAGCTTAATATACATTTCGCAAGCCTCAGTATTTCAAACTTTTTACCTGAAATTATCAGTGCCTTGGGCTGTGCAGTTTTTTGTTGGTTTTGGGCGTTTTTTTCCAAGTAGCCCCACAAATTTCATTAGTAACATCTTGATGATGTGAACACATGCTAACTAGCAGGAAACTGTGGTGTGAATTATTGGTCCCTTGGACTCTGGCAGCTCATTCTCTTACTAAATAAGATTAGAGAGTTGTTCTGACAGCCAGAGATGGACTGCACCGGACTGCGCCAAGAAAGATGAGAAATACACCCTCTACTGAAGGTTCTGGGAAGGTGAAAGAATTAGAAGAATTAAAGCTAGTCTTTGTATTTTTAGACTGTGAATTATATTAGTGAATAATAATAGAAATTATAATGGCTAGTTACTGCCTGGATGGCTGCCTCATTTACATCAGTATCACTTTGCTGGCTGCTATGTCCCATTTACATGAACGTGTAAATGGAAACTCTTAAAAATAACAGCATAACTGGCAGGCCTGATGTAGATAGGTTATTAATATTTTTCTCCTCTTATCTTAGATTGGTATAGAATGTCATCGAAAATTGTTTTTGCTGTTACAGATATTTGAAAGAGGCCATAAAAAAAAAAAAAAACAGTATTGTGATCAGCTGCAGAGGGTAAAGCAACTGTAATGACATCCCTTCTTGAAAATAACTTTCTATTTGCCATCTAGCTCTTGCTGTGCCAGCTAGCTCCTGTCTACACTACTAAGAATGTGCTAAGAGCCAATTTAACACAGCTTGCATACTTTTCTGCTGGTGTTGACATATGGTTAATAGGTTTATTGAAATTTACTATGAAGATTTGTATACTGGAAGCCATTTTTAAGACTAACGGAGATTGTTGCTTAGTAGCATCCTTGGAGTGAGGTCATGGCGACTCCTCCTGACTTTGGCTATTTAAGGGGGCAAGAGTGCTGCAAGGCATACCCAAACTATTCATGGGATGGATTACCGTGCAGTCCATATGAGACTTAATCCTGTCTTCCCTGCAAATCAGCTGGGACCTAGAGGGAGAAGGCTTCACATTACTCCCCACACTTAATTCGCTTGGTGGTATAGCAAAATCTGCTGGGGAAATGAACTAGATTTAACAGCCATTGGATCAGGGAACCAAACTGTCACACTCTGAATGAGATAGCTATGTGTAGTCAACAGCAAGGAATTACAGGAAAGTACAGGCTATATAAAGACTCTGCAGGTGTAATGGTATTTCAGCCAGTAGGTTGGACTTTCCTAGTCATGTGCAAGAGTGAAAGAATTGAAGTTCATTATAATGGTTTCTATTTATCAAACTGAAAAGGTAAATAAAAAGTTGTTTTACTGAACTGGGAAGAGCACCAAGGGTAATTTTGCCTGCTTTTCTACCAGCATGCAGAAGGATATGGAATATTTAATCCCTGGACTGTGATCCAAGCTGCTTTTGACTATGATGAAAACCTAAGGAGTTACTTCCCAGTTCCTTTACTTCCCTTTTTTGTCTAGAGCTTAGATTTTAACTTGGATCTTTATATACAAAGGTGGCAACTTGCTAGGAAGACTTCCACTGAGAAGCACACTATAGTGTGTTTGTTAGAGCTGAAAACTCTAACAATTTGCTTTATAAAACATAATTTTAAAATGGATTGGGTCCCTGGAGATATAAATCAGCATAAAATCAATTTAAATTAATAGAACTTGTTGGTCATTTGTACTTGATCTGGTCCAGTGGGTCAAGTTTTGAGAACAGGGTTTTCTTTTTTAGTGACCCTGCTCTGGCAATTGATAAAGTATGTGTGTGTGTGCACATGAATGTATGTACATATTTACTGGTAGCTGACTGAGGGAAATGGTGGATTGCTGGCTATGAATAGTCTCTTTGGATTGCATGAGACTCTGCTCTCACAGCAGTTGCCCAGATGAGATGCTACAAGTTACAGATTTGTAAGTATATAAATCTGTGCTTTGCTGTCTTCAGTGTTTATTTTGCAGAATGTCAAAGTTGCACATACAGTACAGGTAGTTAGATTTGTGACTACTGAATTTAAGTGGGAAAAGATTGTTCTTGAGGAAAATTATAATTACACGTAAGTGAAACTGGCTATTTTTACAAGCATTAAATGTTGAGGTGGGAGGAGTGAAGGGAGAAGACCTTATTCTGTATGCATTTGTTTCCTGTAATAGATGTTTGTAGCTTTTTTTATCTTAAAATGCTCTCGCATCATCCACATTATATTTGTATTGCAGAATTTTGTCTTAGGCTTGTATGTAATTTAGGATGTAGCACTCCATATCTTGTGTAAATCCACTATTATAAATGGATTGAAGAAGCGGTAATTTTCAGAGCATTGAGAATTTTCTTGGTGTTATTTCAGGTTAATGAAGTAGATAACCACTTCAGCATTTTTTCCAGTAGTCATATGAAGGTTTCCTGCTTTCCAAGCAAATGCTAAAATGGACATTACAAGCTTACAAAATAAATCCAATGCTATCAATCACCATTTTTCTTACAGAAAAAAGAATCAAACCTTTTTCTAAAACCAACACATTTTCCTATCTCCTACGTAGTATTTGTTAAATATATAAATGTATTAATATACTGTACATATGAATACTTTTTTGTTTTTATAAAATAAATTTTCTCTCATGGTCCAGTCTTGCATACCATGTCATTTTATAGTATATTCTGTTTTTTCACAAATCCTCAAAATACTGACAAGGTACAGTAGTTCCTGAGGTAGTTATTTTGTTCCTGACATTCACACATAATGTTAGCTGCCACCTTCCTTTTAAAAGTTTGGAATGAAGGGAATAATTTCTGCTCTTTAAACTTCAGGGAACAAGAATTTGATCAATACGATGCTGAAAACTGACATTGATACAGCAAATGGTTAGACTGCTGCTTTCATTACAAGTGGAGTTTTGGTAAGAAGATTCTGGAGAATAAGACTCAGCAGATATGATACTAGCAGGCCTATATAAATTTCATCTGGCATTTCTGTTGTCAGTGTGAACTCTGCTTAAGTGCACAATTTCATGGTTGGCCAGCTGCCGTCCTTGGCTGAATTTATTTTCAGTGCTGGTGAAAAAGATTATTGGTTTGCCAGTTGCTGCCTAGAGGTTATAACTCTTGACAGAAAATACATATTCCATCAGAATCTCAATTTTTTTAGTCCAGTGTCTGTGTTTATTGATGGAGGTTAAATAAAGTTATTGGATCAACAGGCAGCTGATTGCACTTCTATGAGATAATTAATTACATGACAGTGTATTGCAAAGTTTCTCTTACTTTGTTTTTCCTCAAGTAAACAGCAAGGAATGAACTCTTTTTCCATTACATTTCTTTATGTATATAATATATATAAAAGAAAACTCACTAATGATTCTTAAATAGCTCATACAGATGAAAAATTGAGATCTGTTTATTTAAAAGTAGTATTTAATTCTCATGTGTTCATTGACCTAATGTAATATTAGTGTCTGTTAATAGCCTTGCTGGCTCCATAAGAAGTTTCTGTGGCTATCATCTGGGATTTTGCTGTCCTTTAATCTAAGCTTTTAGTCTCATGAATGTAGCAGAAGATCATGAGCCCTCTTGTTAAATGTTTGGTTTAGACAATTTTTGCTTGTCATGGAAAGTAGTTTATGGAAAATCTGATTCCTTAGCTTTGGGCTGAAGGGAATTTTTTCCCGTTTATTGTGAAGATGTCGTAGACATGATTTTCAGGAAACTAATTAGTGACAGTACTGATCTAAGACGTTATCTGTCAACTGTCCTGAAGAGAGGTTCCTAGACTAGTGCTGTCATCTGTCAAACTTGCAGTTTAGGTGAAGTAATGGAGAGGAAAAAATACAGGGAATGGAGGGAGGAGATAAAAAGAGAAACCTTATCTAATACAGAAGATCTCCCTCTCCTTCCCTATGTCCCCTCTGTCCCTCTCCTCCCCCTCCTCAGAAGATAGCTGCTGAATTGGCCTGAGGGGAAAAGAGCTCTCACAGAGATAGCATGGGGGAGAAGTGTCACAGGCCTTGAAGCCCCATTATATGGTTGGCCCAGGTGCTGACAAAATTGCAGATTTTGTGACATGCTAATAATGATACAAAACCTGAGGAAAGATCCACTGTCTCAGGCATTTTAAGTCTTACCCTAAAGAGTTGCAGCTGGATTTGGACCCAGCCTGCTCCAGAACATCCCAGAACTTTGTTTATATCCGATTGTTAATATGTTCTTTATACACTCTTAGCTGGTTTTAATTCTGCTTTTTGTTCTTTACATTACCCTTGGGGAAGGATAGTCTGCTTTTTTTGTCATAGTTGCACTCACGTTTCAGACCCTTTATGGAACGATATCAGTGTGACTAACAGCATGTGTGTTTCCAGTAGCATGCGTTAGAATTTGAAACATTGGTAAGGGCTTGGCTAGTCCTAAAAGCTTAGAAAAATCTTAGGGAAGTTCCACTCAAAAGGGATTGTGATTAAGTATAGTAGCTTACATTAAGGTAGAGCTTAATTCAGCTTGAAAGAATCCAAACCCATCGTGTAGTTTCAGCTCCTAAGCTATTTATATTTATTTATAAATAGCTCCTAGCTATTTATATTAAAGTTCATAATACTTTTGATGATTAGCTAAAGGATCATCTTGACACTTATTCAAGTGCAAAGTATCAAGTTTCAGAACTCTCTGAATCTATACTGTAATCCTGCCAGACCAGTCCCTCCCTAAATATTTTAGTTTATTTAAGAGTTTGCAGAATGTGAGACATTTATGTCTAGTTCTTATCAGAACAATTTTCAGACCAGCATTTCCTGGTTTCCTTGGAATTTGGCTAGTGGCATTTTTAATTAAAAAAGAAATACAACCACCACAACTTAAAAATTATATAATGAAGTTCATTTGCTGATGTGATTGTATTATATTCTCTATTGTTTAATATTAGAGCCCAGAGAGTTGTGGTAAATGGTGTTAAGTCCAGTTGGCAGCCGGTCACGAGCGGTGTTCCCCAGGGCTCTGTTTTAGGGCCAATCTTGTTCAATATCTTTATCAATGATCTGGATGAGGGGATCGAGTGTGCCCTCAGTAAGCTTGCAGACGACACCAAATTGGGTGGGAATGTCAATCTGCTGGAGGGTAGGATGGCCCTGCAGAGGGACCTGGACAGGCTGGATCGATGGGCCATGGCCAGCTGTATGAGGTTCAACAAGGCCAAGTGCCGGGTCCTGCACTTCGGGCACAACAACCCCATGCAACGCTACAGGCTTGGGGAAGAGTGGATGGAAAGTTGCCCAGCAGAAAATGACCTGGAGGTGTTGGTCGACAGCCGGCTGAACATGAGCCAGCAGTGTGCCCAGGTGGCCAAGAAGGCCAACAGCATCCTGGCTTGTGTCAGGAATGCTGTGGTCAGCAGGAGCAGGGAGGTGATTGTCCCCCTGTACTCGGCGCTGGTGAGGCCGCACCTGGAATACTGTGTCCAGTTTTGGGGCCCTCAATACAAAAAAGACATTGAGGTGCTGGAGCGTGTTCAGAGACAAGCAACAAGGCTGGTGAAGGGTATGGAGAACAAGTCTTATGATGAGCAGCTGAGGGAACTGGGGTTGTTTAGCCTGGAGAAGAGGAGGCTGAGGGGAGACCTTATCGCTCTCTACAACTCCCTGAAAGGAGGTTGTAGTGAGGTGGGTGTTGGTCTCTTCTCCCAAGTAGCTAGCGATAGGACGAGAGGAAATGGGCTCAAGCTGCGCCAGGGGAGGTTTAGACTGGAAATTAGGAAAAATTTCTTTACGGAAAGGGTGGTCAAGCATTGGAACAGGCTGCCCAGAGAGGTGGTGGAGTCCCCATCCCTGGAAGTATTCAAAAAACGGGTAGATGTGGCACTTCGGGATATGGTTTAGTCTAGTCTACCCTTGATTGGTTTAGGTGGGCTTGGTAGTGTAGGTTAATGGTTGGACTGGATGATCTTAAAGGTCTTTTCCAACCTAGACGATTCTATGATTCTATGATTCTATGATTATTGCTGCTCAGGAATTTTCCATCCAGTGTTAAGTATTATCCTTACTCACTTGTACAGCCAGGTGAGACTGAGTCATAGCTTAAACTCATGGAGTTGCAGAGAAAGTAACCAGGCAGAATAAGCTATGGTGAAACTTCAGCAATTATTTTCTGTTTGTTCTAGTTTAAATTTCACCAGTTTCCTTTCCACAAATGGAAAGACGCTTAAGGCTACTTAAATGTGAGGCAATTTAAGTGATTGACTCTTGTATCTTACACATTTGTATAAGTCATGACTTTACCAGTTGCTCAGATTGTGTGAAGCTCAGAAATAGTGTTGTGGTCCAGGATATGTCTCTGACTGTTTGTGATGAGGAAGAAGTAGAGAACAGCAGGGGGAGGCCCCAAGTAACGTGACAAGGAAAGAGAGACTTCTGTATTTTTGTGCTAGTGGGATTCTAGTCCACAGATCTCTCCCCTCTCTTTGTTACATCACTGATCTGAGAAATATACTTTTACTTGGTGTATCTTCTGACCAGACATTCCTCTCATAACTGTTGTCACCTTTTGACAGACTTTCAGTTGCTGACTGTTCTCCAGTGTTAATGCTCCAATTGTGGTAAGCAACCACCTGGACACTTCTTCATCTGTTTCCTCAGGACTGATGATTTTAAATTTTTGTTCACTTCTTTGAGAAACATTTATTGTGACTGGCATATTCTTCATATTAAGTATCTATAGCATTGAAGGCAGGTAGCAAAGATAGGGCTGAAGCTACTTAGTTCCCCTTGCAGTACATTGAGTTGTCTTTTTTATTTTTTCCCCCGTAAAGGGAAATTAGAATATGCTGAGAACTGAGATTCCTATTAGAGCTGCCAAAGTAAGGCAAGCAACAAGACTACTGTTTCTCCTGATTGCCAGTCCACAAGGAGGACTGACACAGTTCAGCAGACCCATAACTTGTGCCTTCTAAAACAAAGTGTGCCAAATAGGAATCAGTCAAGAGAGTATGAGCCACTGGACCTTCAAAAGTTCAGGTAAATCAAAGAAGTTTAGGATAATCCAGAGGAAGCCTGACCAAAACTCTGCTACTTTTGAAGATTGCCTATCCATTTATCCAGAAGGATTTGATATAAAACAGATGATTTATTTTCTGGATTTTTTTTTCTGGAGTCATTCATCAAATTCCAAGTTCAGTTAAGATACAGTTGTTTTTTTTTTTTTTAGTTTGATGTTAAACCTATTACACTTTTTTACTATAATTCCATTTGTATGCCAGAGACAGCTAGAAGAAAAACCTGTAAAGAATGGAAGCTTTCATCTGATGTGAACCTCTGTTTCTTCTGTTAAAACTTGAACAGGAGAAAATTAATTTACTTTTTTCCTCCACATTTTGATAGTCAAATTAGATGATGAGTAAGTACCCTTTATAGCTTACATTTGAATTAGTTGAACCGTTGAAATGTAAATTTGAAAGTAAACCTGTATATTATTTAGGAAATACAAATTCTGTTTTAAAAGTAAGAATATTTCTTTAAGAAGATTGGAATACCTCAGGCTTTAATGGAATGCAGGAAATAGCAATGTATCAAAACGTATGCCAGGTAAAATAAGCATTCCAACTGTACCACAAATGAGCTATTACCATTTGTCTTAGATGGCTGTGGTATACAGGAGGGCTCACTGCATTGTTCAACTCATGCAACTTTATTTAGATTGCTTACTCTGATAGGTGATTGGGGTTTTGAGGGCTTTTTATACAAGGAATATAAAATTAATGTCTTTTATGTCTAAAGAATGCTTAAGGTTCCAAATCAAACCTTTATGCCAGGAAATATCACTGTAACAATACCTGCATAATCTTGAATTTATAGATGTTTAATTATAGGGGTATGTACAACAGAGAGATTCAAAATATAACTATTTATATATGTGTGTGTGTGTGTGTGCATGCATGTGTATTTACATATACACGCACACACTTCCCTTACAGTAGAATTCTCCCAATCCCTCTTCTCAGGACTCTGGGTGTTCTTGATTCTGGAGTGGATGACTCTAATGTTAATAGTACTTTAATTAAGTACTTGGATGTAATTCCTTCTTTTCAAGTAGTTAGGTCTGTAAACAAAATGAATAGGTTTGTGCTTTGGACATTTCAGCCTCTGGTAACTTAAAAAGAGGAATAAAATAAAGTCAAAACAGGGTTAAGCTTCATTTGGATTGGGCCATTGGCATTACCTCATTACTCCCTATATTTTCTGATTTTACTAACGATTAAACCCGTGCTCTGGCCTTTTGTTCACTGTGTGGCAGCCCCTGTTACTGTGTCACACATCTGTGTAGCAGCCTTTGCCAAATTTTGTGGTAATTCTAACCAATTTGGTCATCAGTTTCAGAAGTTAAATGTGCTACTCATTCTTTGCCTGACAGGCATGCACCTGCAATGTGTGAACACGTGCCTTACAAATCTAGGCTAAATAAACATATTGAAAGAAATGAAGTGACACCTGTAAGATCAGTTTTGGGATGGCTAGATCCCAAACATAGACCTCTGCCCCTTGACTAGCTGTTGTTTCTATACCATGAGGTGACTATACCCTATGGCTTGCCCAGCAGTCCCGTAGCCTGGACAAATGGATGTGTGTACATCAGTACACACACACACAGTTTTCCTGGTCAGTTCCCAGCCATGAGGCATAAACTCTGCATGATGTAACCCTCAGCGCTGATTCCCCTGCATGTCCAGACTGAAGGACCTGTTGGAGTACCCTATAACTCCTCATTGACAATGTCCCTAACTTTCCTTCCCAAACCTAACTAAGCCCATGGGCATCGGATTCTCCTCTTACTGTGCAGTGGCAAAGCAGCTGGCAACAAGCACACATCCTGATTGCACTGTGACTTTTTTTTTTTTTTTTAAATAGTGGTGAGACCCAGTTGTTCACCAACCATACTCATTTTCTCCTGATGATGTTCTGATCACAGCAGAAAGGAAGGCAGGGCATGTGTCCCTGCAGGTTGAAGAACCAGTACCTCATGTGTTTCAGTAAAGTGCTAACAGCTGAGTTAACACTGTCATTTATTTTTCTTCTATCCTTAGTCCTTGCTCTTCCTTTCCACTGCCGGTTTGGATCTTGTCCCTTTTGCTTTTCAGCTGAATTGCTTTTTCTTCTGTGTAGCTTTTATGCTGCTGGTGCAATCATAAGACTTTGAACAGAAGAGGAAAAATTAAAAGTTTGGAGGTAAATGTGATACAGCATAGTGTAGGGTTTTTTTTCCCCAGGTGAAAATAAGGTAGACCTCCTTTATTAAGCCCTCAGTAGAACATTTTACATGATTGTGTCTTAAATTAGAAGTTACAGGAAGCAATGGAGGTTATTAAGAAGGAGGATAAAGAATTGGTTAATGCAACTATTCACACTGAAAGAAGAAATATCAAGCAAAGGGAAATCATTAGTGTTTCTCAAGGGTTAGCATTGGGAGTAATTTTCTTAAATGTTTTCATTAATGACCTTTACATTAATAGTAGGGAAACATTTTCAGCGTAATCTTCTGACAAAATGAAGTTGGAGGACACAAAGGCAGGCTGATATATTAGAGAGAGAATGTTTTCCTATTAGATTCTGGATGTATGTCATTAGTTTTTTGTTTTCTTTTCATTGCTCTTATTCCTGTTGTCATTTATTTTTTTTTTCCTTTGAGAGTTACTAATCTGGAAATGAGTGACTAAGAGAAGGTCTTAGTATGCTGGTGCAGCTATAAACTGCCATTGTGATGCAGCCGAAAAAAAGGCAAAATGCAATCCCTTTGATGTATTAGAAGAACTGTTTTACTTTTTCCTTTTTTTTTAAAAAAAAAGGGAACAAATTGTGTTATTAAGATCTTGATGAAACAAATTCTGAAATATTATGTTCAAGAAGAGAAGAAGAAAGACAAACTAAAGCTGGAGCAGCTGCAAGTGCAGCAGAGCACTGTCAGAAGAATGGGGAGCCAGCAAATGACCTTGGACTGAAAATTCTTGACTTGTTTACTCTAGAGATGTGCATGAAATTCACAAATATATCAGACATAAATACTGGGAAGAAAAGAACTGTTTAGCTAAAGCGCTATGCTGACACCAAATAAGAGCGTATTTGTTTACCCTGAATAAATATAATTCAGAAACTGGAAGGTTCCTAGTTGTTTGAACAAAGAAATTCTGGAATAGCCATCACCAAATACAATTGTTAGGCGGGAAGTCACAATTTTTTTTTTTTTTTTAAGGTAGAGGTTGTTTAGATTATGAAAGGGATTTATATGACACTGTGTTCCATAGCAAGGGACTCTGCTTAGGAGCCTGGGAGGTCTGTTCTAACTCAGTGATCTTATGGTGGTGATCTTGCTCTTAGTTTCAGTAGTGTGTGTAGACCAAAGAACAGCTATTTAGGAAGTTTTAGGCAGAATGTAAAAAGGGATATTAATTGGAATGTGTAAGTGGTTTAAATACCTGGGAACAGCATTAGACAATAACAATTCAATTTATGAAATAAATTCCTATTCATATGGATTGACATTTTCAGAAATGCACAAGCCAATTCTGCAAAGATGGTATAGCATCTTCAGTTACTTACACTACTTTTGAAAATTTTTTCATTGTGACATTCTTGCTCTGTACAGCAGCAGTGGTTCATGGAGGTCTATTGTGTCCTTTAAGTTATAAACTGCAAAAAGTTAAAACGTTTCCAACTTTGAAGCTTCATTGCTAACAATTGTATGTGCATTCTCTAATTGTGCATGTACTGCTAGCTACTTATCCCTGTCAGGCAGTGCTGTGCTTTAAGAGTAACAGCTCTTGTTGTTGTTCACCATACATTGGGCATATCAGGCTTTGTGTCACTATGCATTGGGTTATCTCTGTCTACAGAGTCCCTGAGGGATGTTGCGTCAAGAGGGCTTTGGAAGGTACCCAATTTATCGTTATAAGTCCGGTCGTGTTCGGTACATTGGACTATCATGATTACGGATGCACAAATAACATAGGCACCTTTCATCTAGTCGTGCTGCATGAACTGCCACGGCCACACTTAAAGCATCTGGTCGCGTTCAATGACCACTATCACGGCTAGACCAATAAATCAAAGCAATTTATTAAAGCAACAGACACACAGGTTCTTTGGATTACTGGTGAAAAATTCACTGACTGCAAGGCACCAAAGCTTAGAATAACACAGATGCATCAAAAGACATAAAAGCAACTCTATAGAGGTTTCTAAATTTCCCGGGGAGGCACTTGGTACAACCAAGTGTTAGATTCTTACCCAAAGGCGTCCTGATGAGGGGGAAGAGAGGCTCAGCCCGTCGACTGATCCCAGAGGTCAGAGTAGCACACGATGGTATCTTCCCTAACATCCCCTCTCTCTTAGGCTAATTTATACTATTTTTTACCTTTCAGGTGGATCTTGAGGGACTCTAGTCATACATACTTTGTTATGATTGGTGTAAAACTTTCTCACTTCGCTTTAAAGGTATAGGCTTGGAAAAATTCAGAGCACAGGCTCAGTGAGGAGTGGTCTCACCTTAGAGGCAGGTAGTTTCTGGGATGGAGGTGTGTTTTGGTATTATAATGATATTATAATGAGCAAAGTTTACCAAAAGGACAGGATTTTGTCAAAATCATGACAGTTTGTTGGCTCAGGGTAGCAGTTATGCAGCTTATCGGTGCCATGGTACTCCTCCGAGTTCCCTTATCGCAGAGCTTGGCTGTGGTGTCTCCACACCACTCTACCCCCTGGGCAACTCCTCTTAGAGCCAGCACACCAGGCTTCCCTGGGGTTTCTGACATCTAAGGTTGCAGGCTTAGGGAACTTCCTGTGGAATAGATTCCAGCTGCATTCCACCTGGAAAGCTTCTTCAATGCTGTGCCTTTCCTAAAATCGTAAATCTAAGTTTAATGTCTAAGTCACCTCCAGAAATTACTCCACAAGGGATTGTTCAGTTATTAGGATTTAAGAATGCTGTACAGCATGGAGAAAGTAATTCCAGGCAAAGGTGTTGGTGGAATGCATCAGGTATGCAGCAGTGTGTATTTTGAACCTGACTGAGTCCTTGATCACATGGATTTTTCATCAAAGGAGGAGAGTGCAATGCTGTTGGTTGAAAGGAGAAACAATAGAGAATGTCAGACACAACTTTGAAGTCAGTCCCAAAGTTGTTTGAAGTCATAGGACAGAGGCTGTATCTGCCTGGATATTGAAAAGGATGGAAGTAAGTGCTGGTTGTGTATTTTGTTGGCATTTTCCTCCTGAGGGACTCAAGGAACCATCTAAACATAGAAATAAAGCTTCCAGAGCCGCTTGTGAGACTCCTCTCAGTGACTTTATTGACTCTTTCCCTCCATTATCATTGTTGGTCTTTTTTGGGCATGCTTTCTTCCCTCCAGCTCATACCACTGTGCTTCTCACTACTTGCCCTGTGTCTGTCACTTTTGCTGCTCCTTGCTTCTGGATCATTATTTTTCGATTCCCTTTGCCCATCTTTATAGACAGCACAGGGTGGGTTGAAGTTGAGAAGAACTGTAAAAAGTGTAAGCAGACCAGGAAGTTTTCTTCAAGGTCTTTGTGCAGCAGGCACAGGTGTGTTGACATTGATAGATGTGGAGTACCAGCAAAGACCCACTTCACTGGCCTAAGATGATACTAGTAACAAGGTAGCTTCGTCAGAAATCCATTGGTTAACATGTTCTGAGCATCTATAACATCTTGGCTTATTTTAGTGGCAGCACTGGGACAGTTTCCTAATGAAACTGAATTCTTCAACATGCAGAGGTAAAGTTTTTGTCAGTCTTGAGTTTCATAACATGTATTTTCTTCAGTTTGCAGTTTGCAGATGGAGCAAGAGGAGGAAAGACATGGAGGCTTAATGATTATTTGCCAAAGGGAAAGCTCTTTCAGGAGACATGTTTTTTCCCATTTCCCCATATTTTTTCTGTTATGCTCTACTCTTGAATCAAGTAAAATTTCACTGCTGTGATACAGAAAGTAAAATGTACCCTTGTTCTGTGCTTATGTTTTCAATTTTAAATATCATGATGATTTCCAAAAACAGAAATGGAGCAAGACAGAGTAAGTATGAAGAAGGGAAGTACTGGAAAAGCTTGTACTTCTCAGGTTTGAAACAACTGGAGTGGATAAAGAAGCAGATGGTACACCAGCAGTTAAAGTAGGTGGTGTATTTTATCTCTCAGCTGCCAGTTGCTAGAAAGGAACTACTGTCCTTCCTTTGGTCTTACCATATCCTAGTAATCCTCCAGCATCAACTTTGCATCTTTCTCCTGGTCTTCAGGAGTTTGCAAAAGTCATTCAAATGGTCTTTTATGTTAATTTTTAATTTTATTTGATCTTTTACTTAAAGGAAGCTATAGCTTCTTTGCCCTGCCCAAGGGCAGGGGAAGCTGCTCAGTGCAAAGCCCACATTCTAGTGCATACATTCTGAATCATTACTATTTAATTCTAACAGTTTATGCTTGAGTGCTTAATCTTTTTGGTGAAAATTGATATCACTTGTGATTATGTGCTGTGGAATCCCAGTGTATATACTGTAATCCATTAACTGTGATTTCCCTTATTTCATACCTGGAGGAAGAATGGGAGTAGATGGAGAAACATCCTTATCTGTAGCATTGTCATCATTTCTTAGAGTGCAGCAGTGTTAACTGGAGAGACTAAGAATTAAGAGCTTTATTTTCCATATGCTTATTTCATCTAGGCCCAGTCAAACATCTTGCTGTGGCTATGTTGGATGCACAGGAGCCTCTGCTGAAGCTCAGCCTTGGATAGCTACAGGCACTGCATCTTAAAGCTTCCAGCATGCCTCAGGAGAGAAGGGAGCTGCTTCATCCTTTTCTTCCTCTCCCTCTCCTACTGGTACCTTCCATCTCCCTGGTGGCAGAGTCAGACTAAATAAAATTTGTTTCTGTAAACATGACCACTCCTTTAATGAGATGGTCATTAAAGCCTCATGATTAGGCATGAGGCTCCTGAACTTTCTCTGAGTGTACCCACTTCATACCAAAGTTAAGAATGAATCATAGAATCATAGAGTCATAGAATCGTTTAGGTTGGAAAAGACCTTTAAGATCATCCAGTCCAACCATTAACCTAACATTACCAAGTCCACACTAAACCAATTAGGGGTAGACTAGACTAAACCATGTCCCAAAGTGCCACAACTACCCATTTTTTTGAATGCTTCCAGGGATGGTGACTCCACCACCTCTCTGGGCAGCCTGTTCCAATGCTTGACTACCCTTTCCGTAAAGAAATTTTTCCTAATATCCAACCTAAGCCTCCCCTGGCGCAGCTTGAGCCCATTTCCTCTCGTCCTATCGCTGACTACCTGGGAGAAGAGACCAACACCCACCTCACTACAACCTCCTTTCAGGGAGTTGTAGAGAGCGATAAGGTCTCCCCTCAGCCTCCTCTTCTCCAGGCTAAACAACCCCAGTTCCCTCAGCTGCTCATCATAAGACTTGTTCTCCATACCCTTCACCAGCCTTGTTGCTTGTCTCTGAACACGCTCCAGCACCTCAATGTCTTTCTTGTATTGAGGTGCCCAAAACTGGACACTGTATTCGAGGTGCGGCCTCACCAGCGCCGAGTACAGGGGGACAATCACTTTCCTGCTCCTGCTGGCCACACTATTCCTGACACAAGCCAGGATGGAGGCAGACCCAAGAGTCCACTAGATGTTTCTTTGGTTATGTTTGAGAATTGTGGGGTGGCCTGTCATTAATCTCATTCCTCCTGGAATCATTCAGCCTCCTCTTACGACAACCCAATTTCTGTTGAATGCATTTCTGGAGCTTACATGAATACATAGCTTAATGGTGCAATGTTTCTCTAACATTTTTTTTAATAATTGTGTGTGTATACGTATATAAACAGAAATTTGCACATTGCACTGTCAGCATTACAAGGACCTGTTTCAGACTTGGTGACATTCAGATGTGGCTGCTAAATTATACTTAAAAAAAAAATGTTACTAAGGGGCCAAACCTGTAGTTGATACAGCTCCAACTGTATCCAAATACTGTGTGCTTCAGTTTCAACCAAATTTGTTATCAAGTTGCCTCACTTATGTTCCCCATTTGTTTTAGAGTTCTCAGGCTAAATCAGGTTTTAAGACATGTATTACTTGCTGTGCTACCAATGTGGTTTTGACTTCTGTTAGATGTTACATGCTGTAGAATTTCCTTTGTTAGATACCAGCAACTGTAAAGGTCTAAAATGGTTTTGCTGTGTTGGAGATGTTAGTTAGCTAGCAAAATAACTATTTCAATTAAAAATTCTATAAGAATACAGATTTGTATCTCTTAAGACACTTTTTTCTAAGCTTTGGTATAATTGAGTAGAAAAGGATACATCATATATTTGAAAAAGCATCTTTGTTGCTAGGATCTCATAACCACACATTTAGTCATTGTTTATAAATGAACATTGCTTTTTCACTATCTATTCAATGTCTTATTTGAGATTCAAACAAAATATTTCAATTAATGTGACAAAATCCCAGTGGACTGAACCTTCAAGACAAACTTGGCCAAAATGCATGATAAGGAACTAAATGGTCATAGAATCTTGCTAATGTTTTCATTAAATGAATACTGTTGTGTAGGTCAAAAAAGTGAGTCAATTGCATGATTGGCACCAATGCAAGGATGAAAGATATTTATTTATACAGGTGATGTGAACCAACTTTCAGTTCTTTCAGTTGTATACAAAGTCATTTCTGTTCTTTGAAATTTCTGTTTAATAAACCAGTTAATGGTAGGATGTTTTTACAAGGTGGGCAAAGATGAGGCACAAATAAATTTTAGCACGCATACAAGAAGGAGAAGCAGCAGAACGGTTGGGTTAGGCAGTAGTGTACAGTTTCAGCAGCAATGTTGCAGCTGGAGCTCCTGCTGGAGAAGTTTATTTTATTATTTATTATTATTATTTCATTATTAATTTTTGTTATTTATTATTTATTGCAAATGCAGTTGGGGTGTGTATGTCATAAGCAGAGACCAGTCAAAACCTCCGAGTACATGTTCAGAATTTATCAAACCATGTGAAACTTTAAAGTGTGTCTTAGGATCTCGTATTCAAGTCTAATTCAGATTTAAACTGGGTATTTTGGGTGTTGATGGCTGTGTAGTCATATTGTTGCAGTAATCTGTGTCTTTGAATTATCTTAAATAATAGTATTTTCATAAGAATTTGTCCTCCTCTGCCCTTGCTGGGCAGTGAACCGCTGCACACCTAGTGTGTGAGTGATGTGTGTTGGTGTAATAAAGGTTGTTTCCTGAATTCAGGCCTAAAAGTATTCACTTCTTATTTTGCATTTTAACTGTTTGGTTTTAAATTTAAATTACTAATATATCCTAGGAACAGTCTGGCAATGGTTTCAACCAGAATTATTTAGAATAAAAGTTGATACTGTGAATTATTTTTCATTTATATAAAGAGTAAATAGTATTTTCTCTACTATACCAAGTTCCTCACTCAATTGGTGAAATAAAACTTATTTTAAATTTACTTTTAGACTTTTATAGCATAGCAATTATTCTTAGATAAGAGGTGTTTAAAACAGACTACGGTAAAGCATAAACAAAAGTCAGAACACCATAGGACAAAGATTTAACATTTATTTTATTTTGTTTGTCCTTTCTGTTTTATGAATAATAATCAGCTATAAAATGTGAGGAAAAGTCAAGAAATAAAACGCCCTTTTTCTTTGCATAACATGGTTGCTTTGTCCTGAGTTATGCATGAGGTATTCTCTTTTTGCTGTTTCTATTATGAATAAATATTTTACTCAAAGATTTAGTATCTCATTTTATTAAAATTCAAAGTTAAAAATTCAGTGTCTGTGTAGATATAGATATTTTAAAATTTTAACTTCCTGTCATTTAAAACTGTTAAATTAAGTCACTGAAAACCTGGCATTGCGCAAAGGACATGAAAGATTCAGATATGTAAGTCAGTGGCAAACCACTGAAAAAAATAGTCTGTGACATACCAAATGTGGAGTATTTTTAAATATGAATAACTAATGTTCAAGCTTTCAATATTATTTAGGATAAGGATTCTCATGTAAATGGGACACTAGGGGTTTGCTTTTAAATAAAGTCTAAAAATGTTACAGGGTGCTTATTATTTAAACTTTCTACCAGTGTTTTCTCATAGCAACTGCGAAGGAAAAAAAAAAGAATTTTGCTTTTGTCTTTCTTTTTAAGATTATATCACAGACTTCAAACTTTCTGCAATGTGTCAAATTTTGTAAAGTCGGTTGACTCTCTGTGTTGATTTTGTGACTTTTACAGTGATTTGCTGCAGTGTCAAATGAGTTAGGAACTCTCGCATTCTGATTAGTGGCATTTTACATCTCTTTTCTTCCTGCAGTGTGCAAGGGAAGGAGCACACCCGTGGGTGCTTAGGTCCCACGGGATATAATTTTAGTTACTTGGTCTTTGAGGCAGAATCCACAATCCTGTGTTAAGCCCTTGAGCTCAGAATGAAATGTGGGATAAAATTAAGACACCTCAAAGTGTGATGCAAAATAGGTGGAATGCTCATGCAGCAGTCTGTTTCATCTTCATACTGCCTTTGGAAGGCAGGAGAGGGGAATGACTTGTGTGGAGTAATGGTTCCTGCTACCTTTAATAGAGATGGTTGGTATACAGGCCTAGAAAACTAGGAACACACTTCAGTATCCTCTTTATCTGGAGAATATGAAATATTTTTTCTGTCTACAGGGCATCATAGAAGAAAGGGATTGATCCGTATGTCCTGTCGAAGGTCATGCTGCAGCATAGAAAAGCTCAGACAGACAGCGCACAAAAAAGCCCTCCCAGGTTATGCTATGTACTTGTTTTGTTGTTCCTCAGATTTTCTTTATTTTATACTAATTATTGGTTATGCTGCAAAGATAGTCCCAGGTTATGATTCTGTTTCTCTAAAAATCTGTTTCCAGCTCTCTAAGGAGTTTCATGTTATCCTTTTTAAAAAAATTCACGCAAGTTCTCCAAAATGTGCTATCTTGCCCACAAAGTATAACATAGTATCTACTATTGTTGTTATAATGTTTTTATTTTTACAAATATCTATTACTAATTTCTGGGGAAAAAAATAGCATTTCTGTGTAAGTGTTACATACTTATGACTAGCTCGTTGCTTCCTGTGGCCTTTTCTGTGTTTTCTATCCTAAGATTTTAGGTGGTTTCTGAAGGCCTGAATCATCAAAGCGCTTCAGTAAAAACACTTTCCCCGTGTCTTGGGGGCAGGAGTGTGTGTGTGTTCTGAATTTTTTTCTTCCCTGTAGCCATTAATTATGTACTTAACTTTAAATGGATGTCTAATTCCATTCAGCTCAGTTAAACTTATGTTCATAGTTAAACATATACTTGTCTGTTTCTGGACCAGGGTACAAGGTAGTACTCAAAGTGTTAATATATAATGCTACTTCCAACTGTACAATCTGTCATTTAAATGCTGAAATACAGTGCAAGACCTGCAGAAGTGCATATGGGAGCATCATGAATAGCAAATTAATCTATTTTGATCCTTGATGGATGTTTCAATGAATAACAAATGAGTTCACAGTGATTGGACACAGAAAGTGTTAGTGATTTTTTTTTTTTTTTTTTTTCCCCTGGCATAATAAAGGGATCATCTTAAAGTGATGGTATGTGGCAGGCTGTGTTAGTTGCCTCGGTACCGACTGTTGGGCTGTTGCCTTTTCTTTAACTGTGCTTCATGCTATTTTATAAAGAAACAACCATCCATGTTCTTTAAAGCTCTTCTCTCATTCATGTTTTTGTCTGATACAAAGGAATTAACCTATATTTGCAATATATATTTTCAATATATGTTAAATATGCATGCATTAAACTACTTTCTAAAGGACTCAATTCCATCAAACATTATTAGATCTTAAATTATACATTCAGACCTTTTGTTTTGAAATACTAGGGAGCAGTTTTCTTACTATCAACCCCTTGAATAAAACAAAAATGAGACTGCTTGTTTTAGTTTTCAGAAGAGAGAGAGAAGGTAAAGAGGCATAATTTCATCCTTGGACATCAAAGTGTTTCACTACTATAGCAGAAATATAGCTCGAAGTAGTGTCTGAAGATCCTACAATCTGGCAGTCAGTTATTTCAGTGCAGCACAGAAGTCTGTGATTGATACGTAGTGATTCTTATCAGATTTTTGTTCTCTCCATGTTGCCAAATAGAATGACTTGGTTAAGTAGTGCATGTGATTGCTGACAGATTTGCACATACAAATCCATGCTTACAGACTTTGCTAGGTGTATATGCAAGCTGGTTAGTATACCAGTTTGAAATGTTGATGCCTTTTTAGTTGATTTTGCAAATAGTTCATCTTAATTTTGTTTGTTTAACTTTCTGATGCTTATTCCTCACAAGCAGTTTGCCGTTGTATTTTCATAATCACTATAAATCAAGAGCTGTTGGGTTTGTTTGCTATTTTTTTGAAGGTACATAACAAGAAATAGCTTTCAGCGAGCAAGTTGCATGCTATTTTTTTCACAATGGATACAAACTTATTTGGTTATTTCATCGTTGAAGAGAAAAAACTATAACAATATACCTGAAATTGAGTATATGACCAAGTTGTCTAAAATTATCAGCAGCAGTGGAGAACGTTATCCTGTTTTCTTCTAGCTGTGTTCTTTATAGATTCACATAGTAGTTGGAAATTAAATGCTATCTGGTTGCATTAACCAGTGATTCAGGATTAATTAATTATCTTTGACACACAGATCTAATGTTAGTTTCAAAATGATCGTTTGCAGTAAGGGATAATTTTTGTAAGTCAAAGGTTTTACAGAACTGTGTTGGTCATTTTGCTGTCCAGGTGCAAAATCCAGCTGCAGCAACATCCTTTAATTGTCAAGCAACCAAGAGGAAAACATCTGCTAGTTATGAATATGTTCTGAATTGGTAATCATAACAAAATAATGCCATGCCTGTTTAGCTGAGGAGTAAGTCAGAAGGTCTAAAGGCTGTTGCATACTCAAGTTCACTGTTGACTTGCAACTGCCTGTAAATTCAAGTTACCCATTCTGTCTCAATAAGACTCAATATATAAAATCATTAAAAGGATATAAATTTAAATATTGGCAGGTGTAACAAAAGCATATGGATATGTTTTATGCACTCTTTATGAGATGGTGAATTGTCATGCACAAAATGACCTTTTCTACAACTAGATAACAAATGTAGTACAATGTGTACTGCATATACATTAAACACTTGTGACCTTTCCAGAGGAGTCAGTTCTACATTACCAGTTCTACCGAATTTTGCTTTTGCAACTATAGGGACTGATTATCCTTATTATCTTTATGGTAGTTGGCTGTATTTCCTGGCTGTAGTCAATGTAATTACACCATATTAAAATTTGTTTGAGAGTCAGTCCCAGTGAGTATAGGAGCAGGTAGCATGAAGATGCACGTGCTGAACTTTTAGATGTTTCCTCTGTTGTGAGAAGGCAGATGATGTAATTCTAGTATCCTGAGGCTGCCTCATTCCCCGACGTGTTCTGTACCTGTAGCCTGACCATGCTATACTGCATGAGTATAGCATACGCTGCGCATCTGGAGTTCTGTGTGTTTCTTCTTTGTACAGAGGGTATGTACAGACTCAGTGTAGCTTTGATCACAGTCTGGGAGTATAATTTATGTACCTGCATGCTATGCAAATAAAGAGTAAGTCTAATTTAAGGTTAGTCTTGATTACCTTTCTTGTTTTGGACGCTGAATTGTCTTCAGCAGGAAAAAAGATGTGGGAGAAAAAACACCAAGACATTTGAAAGAAGTGCTTGTGTAAAATGCCTTTAAACTTGATGAGTTTTGGCCACTTACTCTGCATTGGCAGCACAGCTGTGGAGAAGCTCATTGAAAACATGCAGGAAAGCCAGTCCTCCTCCTTTGATCATTCTCCACTTTTATTATCATTAATTCACCCAACCTTAAGCTCACAAGGGATTTGTTTGTTGTTTTCCACTCAGGGAGAAGATACGACATTTGCTGCTCCTTTGTGGTATCTGATGCGTCAAGTGCTTCTCCTTTCTTCTACGGTTTAACCACCAGGATTTGCTATGTCCCTGTTTCTGTGCTAACACACAGGTTTCATACTTTGCTGCCTGGAGTCCAGAATTTGTACAGAAGAGCTGTTGTAGCTCAACATAGAGGAATGTCAACAGACTTGACTATGGCACAGTCTGAAGGAATCTGGGCCTGTTGGGAGCAATATTCATGTCTTCCATGTTGGGATCACAAAAATCCTTCTAGATATCAGTTTGCATCGTTGATATCTCCAGCTTTCCTTCTTCTGTAACATACTTGAGTATCAAATGAAATAAGAAGCTTGCAGATATTCTAGTTTACTGTTTCCTTTACCTGGTTTCTTTCATTAGCAGGATGGGCATGTTGTGTAGCTGACATAGCCAAAAGCAGTGAAGATAGGAACTTGTTTCCAGTTGGTAACACCAGTATTAAATGATTGTCTATACGGCATTATAAACATTTAGTATACTTTCAGTAAGGCTATGTGAAATTTGAGAGCATTTGCTTCACTAAGGTGATCAGATCAACGACATTTCTAGTGCCCAGAGAGACATAAGGAACAGGGAAAGCTAGAAGCAAATTGCAGAGAGACACAAACCTGGTTGGCATTTACTCCATTATCCCTTGTCTAAGACAAAAAAAATCTGCAGTCACTAATTGATAAGCCTTTAAGAAACTCCAGGTGTAGCCTTGGAGTGTGCCAACCTGGCCTTTGTAAATGGTAAGTATGTTGATATTGGGTAAGAGAGTCCAGGATCAGGGCTTCAGAGGCAGAGCGCCCACGCTGGTGTTTGAGGGATCCGTACACGTGGGTGTGCCTGTGAATCTAGAGAGTGAGGACGTGTGTTTTTTCTAGTGAGCTTCAGTCTCAGCCAGAGAGCAGGAAGAGGACTTGGCTGTCTGTACTTAGGTTTTTTGTGAATTCTGTTGGTGTTACAGATGCGTGTTGTTAAAAGGCAGTGCCCTTGCAGCTGTCTGTGCTAGTGTCCTCTGTGTATGTATGTCCAGGATACAAGTTCAGCCTTGTTCCTGGTTGAACTGTGTTGAGCAGAGATCATCAGCCTCATTTTTTGGCCTGGGAAAGAGAGACCTCTAGGTGCACCTGGCCAGGGTCTGGTGGCTGGGCAGGAGGGATCCCTGGGCCCTGGGGTCTGCTGGAGGCAGCACCCGTACCATATCCCTGAACTCATTCTAATAAATTCTGCACTGGGTCACTCACTAATGCAGTTGTAATTCAAGTTCCTGTCACCATTTACAGCTCAATCAAAAATATTTACGTTCCTGTGGATGATGTTGTATTATAACAGCAGGAAAACGGAAATGCATTTGATGAGTGAAATGAAAAAAATAAAAGATGATGAGATACAGTAAAACATAGTTGCACTGAAATTTCTGTGGAAAAGACAAAATTATCTGATTTAAGTTGGTGATTGACACATTTGATAAAATAAGCAGCAGCTCTGCTACATCCTAATGCATGCAAGATGAGGAATAGCCAGATGCTTCCAAAATTCCAGATCTTTTAAATTTACTTTAGTCCTTTAGTGTTTATAGTAGAGGTTTTGTGTACAGTGTTGAATAGAAGAATAGTACTCATGTAATTTAACTGACAGCTGAGTGATTGTTTATTTAACCATTTTTGAATGGCTTCCAAGTTGTGAGAGAAAGAATTGTATATTTCTGAAGGATTATATAAATATACAAGCTGTTGATACTCAGTTAATTAATACCTTGGAGATGTGGCCTTAATATCTGATAAGTTAGATTCATGACATTAGGTTCTGTAGTATGAAAGGGAATGTACTGTACTACGTCAGCCTCTGACAATGGATAATTATCAATAGTGCAGATATTTGATGTAGCTAGTCACCAAATGCAGCCTTTGTGCATGTTTAAGAGTTCTACATTTCTTGCATGTGTGCATATCTATCTCTGTGTATGCACATGTACATGTGATTTTAGCCAATAGTTCTTTGTATATAGCTGCTGAAGTTTGGTTTGGGTATTTGAAAATCATTAGGTGTTTTTCAGCTACAGATTTTATCTATTTTATTCCAGTTGCATGAGTCTGAGTGACTGATTTAACCAGCCAGTATGAAACTGTAATTTTTGAGTGAATATATAACTCAAAACTAAGTTTGGATAAATATTTTTGACATTTAAGCTTAAATTTCACTGATCTGAGCATTCATTTCAGTGAGTTTCTAATATTCAAATGTTCACAGGAAGAAAATCTCAGAGTCAGGAGCCATGGTCAAGTGAAAAGTAGCTTTTCAGATTAAATGAGTATTTGTGAGTGCTTTGGAGATGTTGTTGGTTTTTGGTTTGTTTTTTTTTTTTTTTTCTTGTGTCCCTGTTTTTTCTGCTGTCCACTGCTTGTTGAGGCATGCTGCTTTAAACCAGTTTGCTCCTCCCATTATCACATAGCTGCAGTATTGCTTTCTGACACTGAGTGAATTATTTACATTGAATGCATTTCACATGTTTTCCGAAATAATACTGCCAGGCAAAAAAGGTTTTGCAGCTCAGAGCAGTGATGGGCTGTGTTAGGTCTACAGCTGTTTCCTTCAGAAGTCCCTAGTGTCTAGCACAGGGGTGGAAGTTGGATAAACACAAGCCTGTGGGGGAGTATCTCTGTAGCTCAGCAGTTTGGTGCTTCCAGACTGCTCCTGGCTTCCTATGGGGCCCACAGGCGTTTTGTATAAAGCCCACAGGCTCCTGTAAGTTAGAGCAACTTTCTGTTCACAAAAGGCTTCTGGGATGAATGTACATGAGTATCTATCCAGATATCTCTGGGCAAGATAGTACACAACTTTATAAGTTTGTGAAATGAGCTTTCAAGGTTATTTTATTTGCCTTGTAGAGGGTTTTCTGCAGCCAGCAGCCAAACCCCCACAGCCTCTTGCTCCCTCCACTCTCCTGTGGGATGGGGAGAAAGTAGAAGGATAGCAAGAAGTCTCATGGATCGAGGTAAAGACAATTGAATGGATGAAGCAAAAGCTGGACACACAAGCAAAGGAGGAATTCACTCACTGCTTCCCATCAGCAGGCAGATGTCCAGCCACCGCCTGGGAGGCAGGGCCTCAGCATGCATGAAGGTTGCTTGGGAAGAGAAACACCATAACCACCACCATCTGCCCTTCTTCCTATTTTCCTTGAGTTTTTACTGCTGAGCATGACGTCCTATGACATGGAATATGACATCGGTCAGTCTGGGTCAGTTGTCCTGGCTGTGTCCCCTCCCAGCCTCTTGCCCACCCCCAGCCTACTCACTGGTGGGGCAGAGTGGGAAACAGAAAAGCTTTGATGCTGTGCAAGCACTGCTCAGCAACAGACAAAACACTGGTGTGTTAGCAAGGCTGGTTTAGTCAATGGTCCAAAGCACAGCACCATACAGGTTGCTATGAAGAAAGTTAACTTCAGCCAACCAGTCCCAGTACAACTTAAATGATCAGATTTTATCATTAGAATCTACTACACCTTTGTGATAAGCAATTACAGTTTATGCAGGGTCTTTGAAATACAAATGGTTCTGGCAGGTAGATACAGCAGATAAATTCCTTTAGTGAAAAAGGTAATATTCCAGCCCATGTCTCGGGAGTATCATCAGGTGTGCATTATTTGGATAAGAAAATACACTTGTTAAAAACAAGCAAACACTCTTTCCACACTTTCCACAGAACTACAATCAGAAAAGCATTGGATAATGCTGACTTTTATTAGTCACCACACACAATTTTAAGAAGTTTTCTTAATAATATTAGTTATATAAAGTATTTTATTTTCTGCTTCTGTCCACCTAGGAGCTGTACATGTCATTCAGCAGCTCATACTTTGTAAAGCCCATAGCTGTGTCAGAAAAGATGTTAAACTATGTTCTTCACTTCCTTCACTGATTTACAGGAGTAACACAGATAAAATGCAAACAACAGTTAAAATACACACAGCATACAAGACAGGCACTGGCACTAATATTTTGTGGAGATCGTTCTTTTGTATGTTGAAGTTCAACTCGAACTTTTCCTTTGGGCAATATTTGGGTGAAGTTAACTCAGAAACTTTCTTTCATACAAATGAAACGAAGCTTCCTATATCCAATTTTGCAACTAGTCATGGGAAAGCCACAAAAATGGGACCATTCTTGACCTGCAGGGAGAAGACAGAATGAATGACTATAGTGTGAATTTACTTTCTGTCGTCAGGTTACTCAAGTGAAACATTGCCATTCTGAAGCTTGTAGAATTTTTCTTGACACTGAGAGAGACTTAAAAGTTTCATTTCATCTTGTTGGTTGGAAAGATTTTTTTAGTGGCTTCTTTCAGGAGAGTAGTTGCAGTTTTATATGGAGAGTCTAGAGCACAGAGTGATACATTTTTGGTTCCTTAAAAAAAAAATCCACTTACAATATAATTGTAAGCATGCATAATGAAGGAAGGTAAAAAGTAGGGTTATTTTTCCAAATTTCTTGGAAAGAGGTTTCTGATGTAAAGGTGTCCTGGTTTCATCTGGGATAGAGTTAATTTTCCTCCTAGTAGCTGGTACAGTGCTGTGTTTTGATGGGAATGATGCTGATAACACACTGATGTTTTTAGTTGTTGCTAAGTACTGCTTATGCTACTCAAGGACTTTTCAGCTTCCCATGCTTTGCCAGGTGCACAAGAAGCTGGGAGGGGGCACAGCCAGGACAGCTGACCCAAACTGGCCAAATGGGTATTCTATAGCATTTGATGTCATGCTCAGTATATAAACTGGGGGTGGCTGTTGGGGAGGCAGTGACTGATGCTTGGGGCCTGGCTGGGTGTCAGTCAGCAGGTGGTGAGCAATTGCATCATGCATCACTTGCTTCCTATATTATTATTATTACTACTACTATTTTACTTATTTCAGTTATTAAACTGTTCTTATCTCAACCCATGAGTTTTCTCACTTTTACTCTTCTGATTCTCTCCCCCATCCCACCTTGCATGGGAAGTGAGCAAGCGGCTGTGAGCTGCTTATTTGCTTGCTGGGGTTAAACCACAGCAGGGTGATACTTTGACTTCAGCAGCGTTTAAAAATTTGATCTCCAATATGAAACATGCTGGTAGTGATTACTGTGATTATATGTAAAGTGTAATTTGATGAAAATATAAAATGTAGATCCCCTGTGCATGTCAAATTCTAGTTTTTGCATAAATCAGGTATACAAGTTACATGCGTGTTGGAGATAATAGCACCTACTGTGTCTAAATAAAATCACAGAACTCAAGAAATGTGTTGAATATTTCCAAACACACTTCATAGCCTCTGACAGTTCAATAAAAAAATCTCTTGTATGCTTAGTGCCACCTGTTTATGCAATTCAGAGAAGTTCAGGAAAAAGAGACAACCTTGAAGAGTTTGTAGTAGTAATAAAAATACTAATTAAATGCTCATAAATTATACATGGAAAACTAGATATGGGGATAGTCTAAAAGTAGAATACAGTCCAATCAGAAAATAGTATTTCACCGGAAGTGTGTTTTCAGAGACAGGATAAAGAAGAGAAACAGATACAACTTGTCTCCTTTCCTGTCTAAGACCAAAGTGGTCCTGACTAAAATAGCAAAGGTATACAGAGATGAAGAAAAGTGGAGACACAAAGAAGGACCAGCAATGAAATTGAAAGAGATGGGACAAAACCATATACAACAAGGGAGATAATGGGTTTTACTGTGGTTAAAACATGCAGAAAGGTTATGTGTGTATAGTTGGGAGCAGCTGCTGCAACAGGGTTTGTGTCTAAACTTCAGCAACAAATAAGTGTTCCTTCCAAAAAGTATTTTGCATTAGATTTGCATCGAAAAGAGGAGTTGGCCTTTGGCTAGTCTGCTTCTTGTGCATTTTACTTTAAAAGTACATACCAAAATATTATGTGAAAAGCATTCCAGCTTTTTCCATCTGGTTGTATGCTAGTTGTTTATTAGTCCAATACTGACATGAATGCCTAACTTGTTGATTTCTGATTTTTTAAAAACTTGATTTTGAGGAAGCCTTTTCAAGATTTTCCAGATCATTATGAAAGCTTAACTTTTAATCCCAAGTCAGCAGTTTTGGCAAGTTTTCTGGAATTTTGCAGAAGATTTTTCACCCAGACTTGCAATATTTAAGACAAATTATTATTACTAGCCAGGCTGGCTATGGTGCAAGAGGTCTGGCCCTTTCCCTGCTCTGTTTTGTGTAGTTGCCTGGTTCCTGTTATAATCCAGAGTAATACTTTTTCACAGAAGTTGTTGGCTACACAAAGACTAAGGAGAGAAAGGGATTTTCCATTTTTATGTTAATTTTGTGAGCTGCAGGTGATGGGGAATTTCTACTTAGAATAGAAAGCCAATTAAGTCAGCCACCAAAAATCTTGACTTTTGCTGTAATGTTTGAAATTCTTTTGCCAGTATGCCCTTTTATTTTTGCATGGGTAGATAAGCCCCATCTGTCTATATTCAGTGCAAAACATGTGAGCCAAATGTTGCGAGTAATTAACAGTTAACCTGGAAGTGTTACTCTAATTTTTAATCATGAGCAGCTCTGCTACCCTCTCATAGAGCTCATTTGCTCGATGCTGTGGGTGGAATTGGTGTTGACCTAGTCTACCTGGAGACGGCTGAAATTTTAACCTTCTTAAAAGTAAATCTTGAGAGCTTCTTATCTTCTTATTTCTTTATGTAACTTATTTTTAAGAGAAGCAGAAGAAGATAGGAACAGCAATAATGATTAAAAAATAGACTTAGATGGGAATTTAAATCTATGCATAATTCACTACCAGTGACTCATGTCAATGTTCTTTAAGACCTTCCTCAGTGTAAAAAATGTTTCCAGGCATCAGCAATTGCTGCTGAGTTTGAAACAAAAAGCATGCTGCAAATGAGCAAGCGATGCAACAAACAATGGAACTGGAATTTCTGAGCAGACTGTTAAGTTAGTGGAAGAACAGTATGAAAACACACGTGGCTATCGCCAGAAGGAAGTGTCAAAGTTGTGAAAAGCACTTCAGTATCAGAACAGAAAGTGATTCAAACTAATGTATGGACTTTTTATATAATTTAAAAGATATCAAATAATATAGTTTAATAAGACAGTAATGAGTTCTTTCAGGAATGTTGTCATAATCCAAATATTAAATCTGTTTGGTCTTTGCTATCTTTTCCACCAACTTTGTGTGGTCACACTATTGAAAATTAAGGTATGGCTAAGTGCCTTTTGAACTACCATGCAAAGTTTGAGATGTCATTTTACTACAATCCATCTACATTGTTTACTGAATTATTTCAATTAAATCCCTTCGGAGAACTATCCTTTTTCACATGAGTAAATAAGGCACTGGTTGTTGAAGAATACAAAATCTGAAAAAAAAAAAAAAAAAAAGAAATTTTATAATGGCACAGACTGTTGTCTTAGGAGTCTTGTTTGAGGGCTATTTTGTTGTTGATTTCTTGATCCTTTAATGATATCTGGAATCTGCCAATGTGTAGAACAGTTAAAATAAGTAAGGCCAAAAATGAAAGACTCGAGGGGCAATTATTTTCAGCTGAATAATATTTCTGAATACAATATCAACTTACTTTTCTGGGTTTGCTAATATAAGTAAAGAAGATGTTTGCTTTGGTCAGAAAAACTCAATGATGTTTCTTGGTTTCTCCTTACATAGAGCTAGGACTGCAGTAAAATCAGTATGACTGGTCAGAAAAGAAAAAAAGTGTTCATTTGGCCTTCTCTCAAATGCTTAAATGACAGTTACGTAAAAAAAACCCCACAACCAAAACAGGCAAAGGAAAATTAAGCATTGCCATTGGAGTTAGAGGCCAAGATTCCATGTCCATCTGGGCTCAGCTGACTCTGGGAAGAAACACACCCTAAATCTAAGGCTCTACATAACCTTAAAGAAAATTTTAAATGTCTTTGAGGTGTTTTCTTAAGCTATTTTTGTATGTGTAAGATAAAGATTAACCATCTCCCTCCTATCAAATGATATTAAACACATAGTGGCATTGTTTGCCAATTCTTGACCCTCAATTATTGGGAATTATCCTACAAATACTGAACTATTCTTCACTAATGCTGCTGGGCAAACATAGAGTATGATTCTGAAGTAATTAATCTACTAAAGTTCACCTTAATTTAACGTATTTGTATAGATAATTAGAATACTGGCTCTGTTCATTAACATTTCAAATCTCATTTAAATGTAAATTGTAATATTCTTCTTTTGTGCAAGAGTGGGTAGTTAGTGTCATTCATGAGTAATAAGTAATTTGTTCCTCATTAGCCATAGGAATAGATAAAGATATAGATCAAATGTGGATAGCAGATGTAGTTAAAAATGGTCACCTGTCTGGAAGGGGAATTTTAAAAAAGCATTCTTTGTTTTTCTGTAATTTTACATTTTTAATCTGATCCTAATTCATAATTCAGAACATTTTCTATTAATTGGCTCTTTGCATTATTCATAATGAGGGTGTGAAAGTACAAAAATGTTTTCTCTGAGTGACTTATGAGATACAGTGTGAAATTTTAAAATATTATTTTCATATTGGTTCAGATTAAGCCCATTTATAATGTAGAGCTCTACTTCCAGATATTCTTCAAAGCACTAAAAGAAATATTCAGAAATAATGAAGACTGGCTATGTAATATGCTTATTTTTAAAAAAAATATCATCCTATTTTGACTGAAAGACAGTTTGAATTGATTTGGAAGAACAGTTCTAACTTGTTTCTGAAACTATAACAAAGTGAATTAGTGATAATAATAATAAAGAAAAAGATCCCATATTTCCTTTCTGTTGGTTAGATTAGAATTCAGTCTGTGATGGGAACCTGCCGCTTGGATGAAAAAAGAAGTATATTGTAATCCTTCCTATTTGTGAAAACTGGAGAAGGAATGGGAATTTGTAAGCCATTGCTGTCACATTGAAGGTCAGTAATCAACTCTTTTCTCTAAATAATCTGTTTCTTCTGTACCATTTTCACTGAGGTTTTTAGCAGAAAACTAGTAATTATTTTAAGTCAATTGCATCAAAAATTAGTTTGAAACGTGCTTGTAAGTGAAGGAGGAATTAGAGAGGAAACTGATGGAATTTGTAAGTACTAAATTAATGAGTAACAACCCAAACAGTGTTAGCACAGAGCCAAAAAGCAAAGAGAGGGGGAGCTTGAAAAGGGGAAGACTGCTCGGTTAACATGACTGCTTGATTAACAAGGTTGTGGTCAAAGCTATAGGAATAAAATGAGAGCTGCCAATACTCATGGTGAGTTAAACCAGGAAAGTACGTGTGTCTATACAGGTATTAAAAAAAACCCAAAAATTAAAAAATGAAAAGCCCTTTATTGTAAACAAGGTCTACTTCTTTATATTTTTATACACATACATCCTTGAGTAGACCTTTTATACAGGAAGTATGAATTACATATACCTATGTATGGCTGCAAAATATCTTGTGATTTTAGTAAAAAAAGATGATTCTGAACCATTGCCTGTCAGAAACATATTAAATTGCATTTAAAAGTAATTCAGAGGGGATTTTTGCCTCTCCTATTGGCAGGAGAGGTTTTTATTGTTTTGCAAATCCATTTGATAAAAACTTCTTTATAAAACATGACATAAATCTGCTGATGATCTAATCTCTGTTTGTTCCTGAGTGAGTATTATATAAATATTTTAATTCTTTCCTTGTTTCCTTTGAGCAACCTGATTTAGTGGAAGGTGTCCCTGCCCATGGCAGCAGGATTGAAACTAGATGTTCTTTAAGCTCCCTTCCAACCTAAACCATTCTATCATTCCATGATCCTTAACCCAATTATTATTGCTCTCAGCTCTTAGTTTGGTAAATACTGGACAGAACAACTACTTTCAGACCTTTGTTAATAAAAGCTTTCCATTCATCTGATTATCTTCATAGTCACTCTATGCTTGTGTCAAAGTGAAAATTAAATAATTCTTATATTAAGGATGATCAAGAGATACCACATGCAGTTTTCCAGATGAGAAGCCTATCACAAATGCCTTCCACAATGGCATTTATAGTACTTTCTCTCTGCTGGAAATAACTTTTAATATGTATCACAGGACAGCATTTTTCTTCAAAGCAAAAAATGATGATGGAAGACCCTTGTAAGATTACCAAGCATACAGTGGTCTCTTAAATCCTCTTATTTCCAGATAGTGAACTTCTAGCTTGTATCTGAAGGTCCTCCTTTTAGTCCCTAAATCCAAAACTCTGTGATTGATGTTAAGTCCCATTTCTTTCTTCCAGTTATCATAACCAACTCATTCTTCCTGCTTGATATACCAGTGTTTGTCTCAATTGACAATGCTTCACAGCCTTCACAGAATGTATTGAAAATAGGGCTAGAAGGAACCTGAAGAAACTTTGGGTCAATCATCTATACGATTCATTTTTTAAAACCTTCAAATATGGAGACCTACCATATTCCCAGGCAATCTGTCACATTGGTCTGCAAATTTTGCTTTAATGTCTAAATTGATTCTTCTTTGTTATAGTTTCAGTTCATTACTTTCTATCCATCATAGACATGGAGGAAAGATTTGTCCCTCTTTCTTCAATGCAAGAGTCTTTAGTGTATCTGAAAGCTGTGGTAATAGCCACTCTGATCTTTCTTTCTTTCTTTTGGCTAAACAAGCCTAATTCATTCTTCTTTTCGAAAGCACATATTGATCTCCACTGAACTGTCTCCAGTCAGTCCACATCCTTCTCGACAGTCAGTGCACAAAGCTAAACACTGGATTCCAGCTGGTGCCTTATCAGCGCTGAGGAAAGTAAAGAGAGTATTTGCGTGTCTTACGGGCAGAATTTCTGTTTATACACCTTAGTATGAAGTTTGCCTTTCTTGTAACATCATGACATAGTTGAGTAACATTTAGTTTTATGATCCACTATAAACCCAAAGATCTTTTCTGAAGAACTGTTATTCTCATCCTGTATTTGGGCAGAGGATTATTTCTACTTAGGTGTTGTACCTTGCCTTGTCTTTATTGACTCATACTCTTTGCTTTCCTCTCAGACCATTTGTCACAGGAAAACAAATGGGGTTAGGTGATTATGAATTCTGATCTTCAGCATACTTGCAAACCATCACAACTTTTTCATCAACTGCAAATTTAATGTGTCTAGTGTTTATTTCACCAGCCAAATCATTAATTGAAACACTACACATAACCAGACTGAAGATAGATCCCTTGAGGAATTACACTCAATCCCTACATTAGAAGAGGGAGATACAGGTCATAAAACATAATTGTTCTATCTATATTACATTTCCTTAATTTGCATATGAGAATGTCATGGAAGGTGGTATTAAAATCCCTGCTTAAAATCAAGATATATGTAGTCTCCTAGTTATTATTTTAAACAGATCTTTTACCCTGCCACACAAAAGGTTAAATACCATTTGGCTTTAATGCATCCATATTTGGTTTTAGTTGTTACTTACCTTTCAAACATTAACTGATAATCTGATATTTGTCCCATAAGCTTTCCTAAATTGAAAAGCAGGATGCCTTTTCTATAATTCTGTATTTCTTCTTTTACCTTTTCAAATGTAGGTATCATAACTGCCCTTTTCCAATCTTCTATAACCTTACTTGTTCCATTAAATAGGAGAAGCATGAAAAATTTCTGAATTTTCTAACTAGTATTTTAAGATTGGGTCAGTGGCTTCTTTTTAATAAATGCAGTGAAATAGTGTAATTAACTCATATTCTTGCAATTTTAGTTTTTCACTAAATAGTAATCTTGAAGAAACTGGAAATCTTTATTTCAGAAGTGACCTTCTTCAATATTTTTGTCAGTCGGTAATATCAGCTATCTGTAATAAATAAAGCTTCATCCTTCAGAACCCAGTGTAGCACTTGCATGTTTACAAAGATCTCCTTAAAGCTTCTTGAGCTCCTACAATCACCATATTCTTGGTATTTGGAAGGCTTTTCCAGATTTGGCCTTGATGGAATCTGTCTGTCACTTGGTCTTTATGTTAATCTTGTTCATCCTTGAGAGGCAATACCTTTTTCCCTTGTCTGTCACTCAGACTTTTCAGATTGGTTTAACTACTTGTAGTTAACTTTTATTGGGAGTTTACATCTTGTTTTGTGTTTTTTGAACCAATAAATAAAAAATAGAAATATTTTGTACTTGATTATTCATTGTCTGACCAAAAAAAAAAAGAAGTTAGCACTTCAAGGGTTGCAATGAGCATCCATGTAAAAATAGAGGCTTTTTCACTTGAGAAATCTGGAGACAGTAATATTGCCTGAACAAACTTTATTGAGAAAAGACACTTTGTATTTTATTACTGTGACAAATAACTGTAAGAAATGGCCTTTTACAGGACACTAAAAATATTTAAAACCCCACGAGACTTAGTGGGTTAATTCCTTTGCCTTTGTCTACTCTGTGTTGACACAATGAAATCCTCTTATACCTTTTGTAAGAGATGTAGTTTCCCTCATTGTTCTGGATTAAAAACTCAATTTATTTAATAGTGTAAGAACTATCAAGTGCTGATTGTTCATTGGATTGCCTTTCTCTGTTCAGCATTTCAGTGAAAATATATGATTTAGTCCAGCAAGCATTTACAGTGGCATATAAACTTTTCTGCTTTCAGCTGCCCATTGCATGGGGACAGTGGTGGTATGGTAGTAATTGTCCTGTTTTCCCTAGTTCTTCACCTGCTTGCTTTGAAACAAGGGAGAATTTTTCAGAAAATTACTTTTCAGAGTAAAACAAACATGACCCCTAGACTTCCAAGTATATCAGGCAAGAATTTAGGATATCTAGATAAGTTTAATTTCTTTTTAGGAAAGAAATCATTGACATTCACACTTAATGAGTAAGTAAAGAAGATTCTAATGAGCTATATTTTCAGCAGGTACAAATGAGAGTAGTTGCCTTGTCTTCAGTGGAGCCGTGTGAATAAATACCAGCTGAGAATTTGGGCCAAGAACAGTAATTTATCAGATGCAGGTTCCATTTTACAAAGAGAACAAAAGCAAGACCAAGCCTTCTTTTCACATGTAATTCATCTTCATGCACTACAGCAGATACACAAGTTTGCTGTGACTGCATGAACTAGCAGGAACTGTAGCGTGGGTTTCATTTTGCATTTTCTTTTTCCAGTTTGCATTTAGTATGTTAGGAGGTAATAATATATAGTCAAGAAAAGGTGACGTGAGAGCTACATGGGTGAACAAGGACCTTCTGACAAAACTCAAAGATCAGATGAAAGCATAGAAGAGATGGAAGAAGGATCTGGGCAAAAAGGAGGAATAATACAGACACTGTCTGAATGTGCAGGGATGAGGCTAGGAAAGCCAAAGCCCACCTGCAGTTAAATATGGCAAGGGACATGAAGAACAACAGGAAGAGTTTTTACAAGTATATCAGTGGCAAAAACAAAGACTAGGGAAAATGTGGGCACACTGCTAAATGAGGCAGGGGAGTTGATGACAAAGGAGATGGAAAAGGCCAAGGTACTCCAAACATTACAGGAAGTTGATTGGGAGTAGTCAGCTTGTATTTACAAAGGAGAAATCATATCTGTCCAACCTAATGGCCTTCTATGACAAAATTACTTGTTTGATGGACAAGGAGAGAACAGTGGATGTCTTTTACCTTGACTTTAGTAAAACTGTCTCTCATAACATCCTCATGGACAAACTGATGAAGTACAGGTTAGATAAATAGACAGTGAGGTAAAATGAAAACTGACTGAAGGTTGTGACCAGTGTTGTGAAGTCCAGCTAGAGGTCAGTCACACACTATTAGTGTACCCCAGGGGTCGATAGCAAGGCCATTACTGTTTAACATCTTCATTAAGAACATGGACAATAAGGTAGAGTGCACCCTCAGCAAGCTTGCAGATGATTTGAAACTTGGAAGAGTGTTTGATATACCAGATGGTTGTGCTGCCATCCAGATGGAGTTCAACAGGCCAGAGAAATGGGTCAATAGGAACCTCATGAAGTTTAACAAAGGGATATGCATCTGGGAAAGACTAACACCACACATCAGTGCGGGCTGGAGACCAACCAGCAGGAAAGTAGCTTTTCAGATAAGAACCTGGGGGTCCTAGTGTCACCAAGTTGACTGCAAGGCAACAATGTGACCTTGCAGCAAAGAAGGCTAATGGCATAGTGTGCTGCCTTAGGAAGAGCAGTGCCAGCATGTCAAAGGAGGTAATCCTTCCCCTCAGCACTGGTGAGACACCTCTGGAGTGCTATGTACAGTTCTGGGTCTCCTAATAGAAAAAGCAGCATGGACTTACTAGAGTAAATTTAGTGGAGAGCCATGAAGATCATAAAAGGACTTGAGTATCTGTCATATGAAGAGAGGCTGAGAGAGTTGGGACTATCTAGCCTACAGAAGAGAAGGCTTGGGGGGATATTATCTATTTTTTTAGATATGCAGTGGGGAAGAGTGAAGAAAATAGAGATGGCCTCTTCTCAGTGGTGCATGGTTGAAGGACAAGAGGCAATGGGCACAAGCTGAAATATGGGAAATTCATTTTAAGCATAAGAAAAAGCTTTTTTACTATGAGGGTGTTCAATAACTGCAATAGGTTGCCCAGAGAGGTTGTGGAGTCTCCATCCTTGGAGATACTCAAAAGCCATCTGGAGGCAGTCCTAAGTAATCTGTTCTAGCTACCCCTGCCTTGAGATAGAGGATTGGATTAGGCAATTTCCAGAGGTACCATCCAACCTCAATGATTCTGTGATGCTATGAATTTACTGATAAATTCAGCAGAGTACATGATGGTAGATGGTCAGTGCTAGCCTCTGGTATGATCCTTGTTCTGCAGGACAGATTTTTTCCCTATGAAATAACTTATTGGGTTTTTCCCCCAAAAGTAAATGCCTACATTCCAGAAATGCAAATGTGATTTTTTTTGTTGTTGTTGTTTTAAATGGGAGTGGAAGGTTGCCTTATTAAAACCATTTTATTTGCTGTGTTCAAATGGGTTTAGAAGTGACTTCAGAGTACCCGTCTCATGGGCCAGTGACATCCTAATGGCCAATCTGGAATAACTTATCTTTTTTTTTTATGTTTCTCCTAGGCAGTGCTGAAATGCAGCTTCACATTTTTAAAAATAGTTCACAGCAAAAGGAGGAGAAAGAATACTGGAGAAAGTGTTAGCCATAATTTTCATAACTATTTTACCTTTTATTTCCCCTTTGTGTTCTTCAGAGTATGTAGGTTTCTTCAGGTGATTCTGCTTGGATCTTGACGCTCCTTTGGGTTGAGAATTATTCCAAATTTACTTAACAGCTTATGACTGGAGATACCCAACTGCATTTACCTAGTTTTCAAGATGTCAGGGGAAAATATATTGCCCCGGATCTGATAGCCCAAGAGAGACAAAGCTGCTACACAGCCCTATGCCCCAGGTCCCACTAGTAGTGAGGCTGAAACTGTATTCCCAGCAGGCACACACAAGCAGAGTACATGTATATACCACATATACGCTTACATACTATGTGGAGCTATGTGGAGCTACATACATATGTGGAGCTATGGCTAGCTCCACAGATCAGACACACATTCACACAAATGCAGGCAACAGTCTCATCCTGTTCCTGTCTCTGCCTGCGCAAGGTGGAGGTCTACTACTGAGAATGTATGTACAACTATCATCCCGCCAGTAGCTGAGCTCAGACATTCAGTCTCTCCAGTTGCCGGCACCTGGACACATGAGCCCTTGGAGCTGCAACCCCACACCATTTTCTGGTGCAAACTAACTCACACATACACACACACACATGCATGCTCACACCCACCCAAAGCCAGCTGGGGCTCAACTCATCCCAATAGCCAACGCCCCTATGGTCTCACCCCTAGAATGACATAGACACAAGCAGATATCACTGGTAGCTGGCTAGGACTCTCCTGGTGCCTCCTGATAGCCAGCTCCTCTCACACTCTTGCCTTTAGAGTCACAAGCCCCTCCTTGACCCCCAGCCCACTTCACCTACCTGCCAGCTGGTCTAGTTTGATTCTTGTTCGCACTCACACACTTGCACTTGCTGCAGTTGCTGGCACCACGGGCAGGTGGGGCTCTGACCCCTGGTCCCGCACCCACGGCTGCACTTGATCTCCCTCACTCTGGTCTCTGGCATGCAGGCTTATCAGCCTGTGGTGCCAGTCCAGCTGGTGGCACCCAGACTTTCACTTGTTCCAGTTGTTGGTTCTGTGGACACACAAGACCCTATGACCTGCAGTCTTCCCTCAGGTTTTGGCATGAATTCTTACTCATTCTGGTCTCTCCACTTGCTGACTCCACAGATATATGAGCTCTCCAACTCGTGGTCTGACTGCAGTTACTGCATTCAGACTCCCCAGTACACACATGCACACAGACATAGTCCCTCACCCAGGAAAAGAATTAGAAAGAAATTCAATAAGAAGATAGGACAGATTACACTGATCAGGTGCAGGACATGGCTAAACAAGTGTACTGACCATCAGATTATTTATTTACAAGGAACCAGCCCTTTTTATCCCTTAACACTCTATTTTCCTCACGCTTGTTCCTCCCTAAATTGCCTAAATCCCTTTCCCTGCCTTTGGTTCCATCTCCAAGCATCCCATAGTAAGTCTTATGCAAACCCAAAATATGTCTCATACCCCTAAGCATCAATCCCCCTCCACCTGGCAAGATGCATCATGCTTGACTCATCATGATGGGTTTCACACCTGGGCAATGGGACTGAGGCTCTCCTGCGACACCCCTGAGAGGGGCCCAGACAGGATAAACATTTTTCTGAGCTCTTAATTCGGCTTCCTGCCTGCCACCATGCATCTGTGCTCCTCTCATGTTGTGGAGGTGGGCCTTTGTGGGCTGATGGCTCCTCTGATGGGCTTGAGAGCAGCCAGGATGGACTATTATTTGGGTTTTTCCCACATTATCATTGTCTCTCTGGGTCCCTTTGTAGGTGTGCAGATAGGCTTTTATTACATGGTTTAACAGCAGAGACTACAATTTCTTGAGTATTGTACTTCCACAAAGACAGAGTTCATTTTTCCACAGGAAGTGTCTAAAAATACCAGCAGTGATTTCTATAGGTATATACTATATTTTTTATGAGTGTTGTCCTGGTTTCGGCTGGGATCGAGTTAATTTTCTTCCTAGTAGCAGGCATAGTGCTGTGTTTTGGATTTAGTAGAAGAATGTTGATAACACACTGATGTTTTAGTTGTTGCTAAGTACTGCTTATGCTAGTCAAGGACTTTTCAGCTTCCCATGCTCTGCCAGGTGCACAAGAAACTGGGAGGGGGCACAGCCAGAAGAGTTGATCCAAACTGACCAAAGGGCTATTCCATACCATATGACATCATGCTCAGTATATAAACTTGGGGGGGATTGGCCAGGGAGCAGCGACCACTGCTCGGGAACTGTCTGGGTATCGGTCGTCGGGTGGTGAGCAATTGCATTGTGCATCACTTGCTTTGTATATTATTATTACTATTATTATTATATTGTTGTTATTATTATTTTACTTTATTTCAACTATTAAACTGTTCTTATCTCAACCCAGGAGTGTTTCTCACTTACTCCTCCGATTCTCTCCCCCATCCCATCGGGGTAGGGGGAGTGAGCGAGCGGCTGCGTGGTGCTTAGTTGCTGGCTGGGGCTAAACCACGACAGTGTGCATTCAGAGTAATATAGGGGAAGTAAATAGTTTTTTAACAACGTTTATTGTCTACCTGAGCTTCTGTTCATAATGGGCATGACATCATTCTTGGGTGATATACTTTAATGCTCTTTATGCTAATACCTTCAAATGTCTTTCAGCCATTTCTGGGTAAGTAGCCAGAAGAAAACTCTGAGTTTTGGTATCGTCTCAGCCAAATGAGATACTTGGACAGCTGTTGTGGACAGGTAACACCTGAATCATGTATATAATTTCTTGCCTACTCTATGACTGAACAACAATGCAGTCTATTTGTACTGTTGAATTAATTATATTCTCTTTTAGTTTGAACTGCCTTGACCTTTTCTAAGGAAGACTCTGAGTTAAATTCATTTTGACAGTTTCTCTACCCCTATGTATCTTAGTCAGGCTGTCTTTCACCTAAACATCTGGCAACTTTATAGTTTGCCTGCTTTTGCCTGTTGACTGTTTCTACCTGAGTAGATTAATGTAAGTGTAGCCTGTTGGACTCTAGTAAGATTAAGAAATGCTTCCTTGGCTTTTTCATAGATCTCAGTGCTGTCTGAAGTGATGGTGATATTACCAGCGAGGAGTCTTTGAACTCATGTTCCATGTGTTGATTATGCAGCTGCTAGGCCTGGCCTAAGAGACGTTACAGTTCTTGGTATTGTAAAAGGACTTACGTAAAATAGAAAAGATGAGAAATATTTATGGAGATTCAACCTGTGAACCCTTCACATTGCATCCCTTGTTTGCAGCAAGTAATATCTTCCCTTTTTGGGTACTTTGAAAAGGTCAGGTATCTTCTGTGTTAAAGACACACTTTCCTATACAAACTTCTTATGAGGTGAATGGGCAAAATTGAATCACGGTTAAAACTTTCTTTAATTGCTCATATTGTGGGTGCTTTCAGACTTTGATGAAGGTCTTACTGGCACGTAGGTGTACTGTGTGTCAAAATAAAAAGCACGTGTTTGGGTTTTTTTTATTCCCTTTATTCCCTTCCTGCTATAAGGTGCTTCTTCAGGAAAAGCTTAGTTCAATATTGAGCAAGAGTGCCATTTTCAGAGAAGAATTTCAGCTAAAGAGTAAAGCTTTCACCTTTTATGCTAAGGGGATGAATGGGCACCTCTGGTAAATGAGTTGTAAAATGGGTTGTGCAAAACTCTTGCCTGGTGACTCTCTTCAGTGATGATCGTATTCTTATATTTCTTGAGCCTCTAATCCAACTATTTAATTTGAAGTAACTATAGTTTAAAAACTCTGCAACTGAAGAAGTTGTTTCATACCTTAACTACTAGGTATTCATTTTCACTTACGTTTACTCTCTTATAATATTTCTCTTTCATTGTTTTGCAGTTTTCTTTAGAAAACCTTAGGTGTTCAAAATATCCTTAAAAGCCTGTTAACGGACCTTAATATCTTGGTTGGAAAGGTTAACAAACCGCAGGAGAAATTTGTGTAGTGAACATTTAAAATATCTAACATACGGTAAAGGCTTGTAACAGACAGCTAGCAGGATATGCAGATACTGAAAAAAAAAAAAAAAACAACCCCTGCTTAGGGACCTGGAGCAGAAAAAAACCCAAGCATTTTCAGTTGAGCTAATTAGCATGTGAAGGAATAACCACATTTCAACATTTAGTTGCTTACTATTATTGTCTTTAAGATGAATTGAGGAAAGCTTCCTTTTCCTTTATGATGTATAATAAGGTTTGTTTTTTCCCCTCACAACACAAATGTTTTTGCCATTAAAAAAGAATTGTTACTATTAGATCTTTGTTTCCTCCTTTTTGCCTGAAGACTCTGGCAAGGTCTTTGAAGGACAGAAACATTAATGTCGCATGAGGATACTGCCTGAGCCTCAGCCTCTAGAGAAAGGATGTAGATTCATATTTGCCGTGTATTTAACTTTATAGTTTATGCAACATTCAGGTTTCTTTTGAAATAATTGGCTTGCTCCCTGCTGAGTTCTAAGATCCTTTGAATTCAGCAGAAAGGTATGTAGCTCATCTGAGTTCAGTATATATTAATTTTGCCCAGTGTTACCTGCAGGAAACATAGAATCTAATTGTGGTTTCTGTGAGGTAATTGCATTGAAGAGCATGTTGGAAATCGCAGCTATATTGAAGCATGAGTAAGAAGCAAAGTGAAAAGAGGAAGTATGGTGAAACTGGTTAATTCATCTACACCTGTGAACCTAGAACAACAGGCACAATGTTTGCCACAAGGAAATTCATGATACTGCCTTATGCTGTGCAAGTCATGGTGACATTTTAACAGTTTACAGTAGCTTCAGAATTGCCTTGCATAATATTAATATTAGCTTTGAGATGTTTCATTGAAAACATATAATATAAAATATAAAATTGATAGTTTCTATCTGAAATAAAGCATTTGTGAATAGGGCTTCAATTGCAACTGTGATGCAGCTGGAATGATGTTTTCCAATAGATATAATCATATTGCAAAAGTGATGTAAAATTTGTTAAACAGTGACATGAGTAGAAGCATATGCTTTGCAATACTGGGTAAGAGAAGTACTTAACAAATGCAATCAGCAGCAATGGTTTTAAGAGGAAAATAATTTTTGGAAATGTTTAAAGAAGCAGTACAATTCCTTAAAGTGATAAATACTACATTTCTCAGTCCAATGGGATTTTTCTGTTGAGGATATAAAGTTGATCATATGAGAATATACTTCAGACAACAGCAGCCCTGAGGCATGAAGTATTTTAAGGCAACAATACCAAAATAACTGTGTGCAGAAAAGCAGTCTGAGACATAAAATAGGCCTGCTGTTTTGACTGCCTTTCACTTTGTTGGAATCATCTCCATTTTTGCAGAGCGATGATGAAGACAGTGTAAAGAACTACCAAATCAAAAAAGCTAAATGTAAACTGTTACAAAAGATGAATGGTGAAAGAGAATCCCCATCCCAAGCATATGTGGAAGCCACCACAACCTGCCAGTCTTGAAAGCAGAACCTTGGCCTCCTCAGAGATCGACCTGATGTGCAGAGGGAGGGGAAGAAAGGGCTAGCCTTACCACGAATGGTGAGTGATCCATTTGTCCCTGCATGCTGGTTTTAACAAACAGGCTTCTGTCTCTTCTATTAGGAAAGCTTTTGCCTTCTGTTTAACTTCTGTGACTACCTTGTTTGCTTTTGCTGGCAGAGCCTAGCACTTAGCAAGCTTAATACATAATAAGCTGAGGTTAGACCTCTATGTATTCTGATGCAATGCTTTTTGAAGGTGTCAGACAAGTGGTAGAACTCTTGGAAAAAATTTTGGGGCAACATGTCTTGTCATATACCTATTGCTTTGCTATACAAAACATGAATATATGTAGAATGGATTTTATTTAAACTAAAAAGACAGGCCAGGAGGGCAAGGTGGGAGATGAAAAACTCTATATATAAACTCTAGAAATGGTACATTTTAGGGAGTATTTCAAATTAAGCCAGTCTTCTGTAAGTTCATGGTGCTTGTATGATGAGTTGAGTAATTTGAGTAACAATGAAGTGAATGATATGTTACAACTGAATAGATGTATTTATCACTTAGGGAATTAGTGATCTCTGGTATGGGAGCATTTTGCAGACTGACATGTCAGGCCAGTTTTAACCTTTAAAACTGAACTTTACTAATTTCTCTCATAAACAACAAGCCTCCTGCTCGTGGAAGTTCTTACACAACATTGGTCATCATTACCACATATAAAAAATGTAGTTTTTAAGATATAAATTCTAAATTAGCTTTGAGTATACAATACCATGGAGATGATGTTATGTATTTAGTAATGATGGCTGCAGTTCCTGATGGTCCTTAGTTGCAGAGATCTGGGTGATCAGGCTTAAGAGCTCTTTGATGAGAGAAGTCAGAAACAAAATGGGCTTGCCTCTTCCTTCTGTCATATAGAATCACAGAATCATAGAATCGTTTAGGTTGGAAAAGACCTTTAAGATCATCTAGTCCAACCATTAACCTACACCACCAAGTCCACTCTAAACCAATCAAGGGTAGACTAGACTAAACCATGTCCCGAAGTACCACCTCTACCCGTTTTTTGAACACTTCCAGGGATGGGGACTCCACCACCTCTCTGGGCAGCCTGTAGATGTTTTTATGCTATTGCTGTCCTGCCCAGAAGGGGAGTGTGTTTGTCTGCTTGTTTGGTTTGCTTTTGTCTTGCCAATCATTCTTCCAGCACGTTCAGCAGGATGTTCTGCCTATTTGCAATCCCTTTACTTATCTTATTTTTGTCTGGCAACTTTTGTTACTTGAATGCCTCCTACCTGCAACTGCCTTTGCCCCTTTTGCTCACATACTTATCTAAAATTTTGTCTGTCTATGCAATCACAGTGTTACAAAATACTTATACGCTATTGTTAACTACAAAATTTTAGTATGCTTGTATTCGGGCTTAAGGCAAGTTTATATTAATTATGTCCTGGTTAGTACATTTATAATTTATAGATGCTACAGGCTTTGGCAACATATGACTGGAATAAAGCTTTTCCATTTGCAGGAATAAAAGTTATCTTTAATTCAAGAATATTTGGACACTTACAGTTGTTGTCACCGTATTAGATATTGAACTTTCTGTCATCCTCTAAGCAGATTTTAAGATGGTGAAAGAATTCAGCATAAAAAAACCCCATGTGTAAGGTTTCAAAATACGAAGTATTGTTTTTAATTTATTTTTAAGACAGAAGGCAGAGGATTTCTATTAGCTGTAAAATAGACCAGTTTTGTTCTAGTCTGCTTACATTTCTGAAGATAATCTTAATGCTACATATGTCTGTGTGGTTCCTCTAATGCAAACATTATGTCATAGCATTTTCCTAGTTGTTATGAGAATTGCCACATACCCAGTTAACTGTGTTGCACTTAAGATGCTCACAGGTGGTTAATAAAGAAATAAATATATCTCTAATTATATGCATCTGGAATGTCTTCAGCAACATCTGCATGGGATATCAACCCTTCCATCATCTAAAATAGTTCCTGAAATTTGTGTGTTGGTGGGCTTCATTGTTTAATTGTTTCTCCTAGCAAAAATAGGGTCCAAAGTTTTGGAAGGCAGGGTCTTGATTTTGTTTGTCTTCGTTCTGAATGGTATTTGTCTGTGGATATCCTCACACACGTGCACTGGACAGTTTGAAGGCTGGAATTGTAAGATAAATTGCAGAATCATCCAAGACAATTAGTTCAACAGCTCCCGAGTAAGCAGCTCTTCCTTCTCTGTCATCGTGTTTCAGTTATAAATTCTTTGTTGGCACAAACAGCTCAAAGCAAAAATTAGGTTTTCAGTGAGGGTGGTACAAAGCAGTTGCTGTTCTTTCTTTTTTTTTACATTGAACTCTAAACTTTGTCAGCTTTTTATTTTAGGTTTGTTTTAATACTCTGAAATTGTTTGTTCTTATTGTGATGAAGGACTGTTTTTGTTGTAGTGCTGTGGCTGCCTAGCAGATTGTTTCAGTTGTTCCAGCCTTCAGGAATATTTAGAAGTGATAGCAAGATAGAAGGTAAGAGAAAACTCTGGGGAATTAAATGTTATTATTTCCTCAGCATAAATAGCCAGATGCATACAATTACTTTTTTGAGACTAAATGGAAAAATAAATATTGTTAGTACTATAGATCTTTAGGCAAAAGAAAATGTTAATATTAAAGATTTTTACCATCAGCTGATGGTCTCTGAAAAATACTGAGCTAGCTCCTCAGTGCTGTCTGTGCATGCATCTACATCAGCTTCCATGGCGCTGTGCCAGTGAGTGCTATGTAGGATTTCACATTGTAGTACAGAAAGGAGGTTATGCCATGTGACTGCTCCTCCTACTTTTGTCTCAGGGCCTTCACTACTTCTAATGATGCAAAATTAAGGGCAATTAGTAGGGGCATTGAGAAGAAGGCTGTATTACTATTTCTGACTTGTACCTATTCCATAGAGAATGAGCATTGCAAAAAAGTAATTGTTCAGTGGCTGTTTCAAAAGAGCTTAAATATATTTAATGGTACTTGGGCAGCTAATTTTTAGGCTTCTTATTCTTCAAAAAAAAAAAAAAAAAGCGCTCCTCAGATGGCTGTACTTCAGAAATACCTATGCCATTGGTATAAGTAATGTGGTTATAGCATTGTTTTTTCATCATAGCATGGGGTTTTTTGCTGGAAACTTCCATACATACACTTAACACCTGTCAATTTATTGCCTTTAACACACAGTGGGAAAAGCCATTTCCATGCTTCAAAGTCCCAGCAGATTTTTCATAAAATTTTACTGTTGTTTTTGGCTTTAGAAATCAAAGCTTTATATGACTAGTTGGATTATGTATTTCAAAGGTTGAGTTGCAAAAATGTAATGAACAACACAGCTTGTTTAGCCTGATTCAAGGGCTAATAAAGGAAGGAAAATAGCTAAGTAATGAATCTCAAATGCATTATTTGGTCTTTATACTCTATGGATGATTACACTGCCAAACCTCTCAGACCAACTTTTTGTTATGCTAGAGCAATGAACTGTTGTAATTGTATTGAATATTAGTGACTTGTATTCATGATACGTTTTTTGACTGCTGTCCCTTATGCCATGGAACATGCTGTCTTTCACCTCAACACACCAAAGCTTTTGTTTTTGGAGAGTGGGTCTGCTGGAGGCTTTGCTAAGGATGATGATTTCATGTCTGTAATGCTGAGGAATGTTTGCTAGCTCACTCTGAGAAATTCTCAGTTCTGTGAATCTGGTAGGTGGCACTTTGTCAGAGTTAGTCCTACTCACTGTAATTTTCTGAGGCGAATAAGGGTGGCAGAATCCAAGTCTAAACAAACACTTTTTTTTTTTTTTCCCCCTGATTGTAGGTGACATCATATAGGCAGCCACATTCAGAAACTTTACCTGACAGAACAAGTGAAGTGTGTCTAATCACAGAGTAAGGATTCAGGACCTTTGATGCTGTCATTCCATGTAACAGATTTGTTTAATGATGCAATAGCTTCTCTGATGATTTCTTCCCTTCCTGGTGGAGGTGGAAGCCTTTCAGCACGTTTCTTGCATAGAAAAACAGATAGATCCTACTAGGATCAGGACACAACCAGCTCTTAATTCTAGCGGTCCTTGTAACTGCTGTTTGGCATCAGGAAGGCTAAAAAGATTTGATTCTCCCTGAGGGGAAGGTGTTGACTGAAGCCTTCCAGGAGTTCTTCAGACATAACTCATGTTCCCTTAGACAACAATAGAGTTGTTATTAAAAATTCTCTTAACAAACACAGCAAATATTTCTTTGATAACAATGTTAGAGAATAATATTCTACTTTTTATTTTTCAATAATCTGTTTAATGACTGAAGACAAGAGAAAAAGAAACAAACAAAACTTTTTCTGACCAGAGAGGGTTTGAATGTTTCTTGATTATTGACTCAATTACAGCTGGTACATCCAGAAGTTCAATAATCATTCACTAAAGGACAACTTGTAGTCTTTTAAGGTCATGTAAGAACATCAAGCTGGGGACAGGCACAGTTTGTGGAGATATACTAATATTTTAATTAATAGCTTGCTACAAGGCCAAAGAGGTGGCAGTGGGGAAGATACGAACTACGTGATTTGCTTCTTTTCTGTCTGTGGGAGCTTCCAGCAACATCTGCTTCATGAAGAATAGCGAAAGTAAGGTTAATTACTAGAAAATAGTTCTAATACTACTTGAAGTGAAAGGAGCAGCTGTGTGTGTTCACAAGACAGGTATACTCATGTCCCAGAGTACTGAACACATAGCTCTTCTGTAAACATTGTGGGCAATTGCAAGTCCAGATTTAAATACAAGCTTAACCCTATGCCTAACTAACAATTTAGATATGAAACTAGGATACCAAACCACTTATTATATCAGTCTACCTCAGAAACCCTTCTGTTTGGACATAAATTTGAATTTGCAGCATCAAAAAATGAAAGTCAAGTGCTTCAAGTAACAAACAAAGATAATACTATCTTCCAGCAGAAAATTTTCACCTTCCTGAAAGTTCTAATGTGTGTAATGATAATGCTGCCATCTTTGCAAGACATTCAGACTTGTTACAGAATTTGAAAATGTTCACTGGACTGTCAGTGGTAATAAAACATACCTGTCCTATGCTTGCTAGATCTTAAGGAGAGCAAAGCAAGTACAGGACTGTTGTACCAGCAAGAGCTCAGCAGCCCAGTGACACTTTGCCCGAACTCTTTAATCAAAACCAGTGGTGCTTCATAAATATGGGATTAAACAACATAGAAAAGAATAGGTTGAAAAGGACAGCATAATAAATGTAACATCACAATGGAAAAAAAAAAGCAGGTACAGTGGTATCAGTAGGTGATTATGTAGCTAAGCTGTAATTTCATTTGATGAAGATTCAGAAGATGTTCTTGCATAGAAGATCTCTTAATAATGCTGTGATGTCCAAGAACAAAATCAGGTGGACATTGATGTAGTCTTTACAGCTGTGTAGAAGAGGAATAACCTACATAAAAGCAACCCTGGAAGAAACCAGATCCTCACAGCTTGCTCCTCAGATCTAAAAATAGATTGTTTTAAGCATGTTTACATAGTGGCAAATATTATCTTCCCATGTGGAAAACTAGCTTTCATAACATCCTTCTGTAGTTCATCAGATGACTTCATGGATGCTCTTCTAGCATTTAATCAAACTCAAGTCATAATATGCTGCAGTAAGATAGTTGTTCTTCTCAGACCTCCTTAGGAAACTACGGGGACTGTTTTTGGAGTTGTCAACCATTAAAGGCTTGAAACATCTTCTACTGCAGTGAACAGAGGGTGTAGTAGATGGTTGTATTCCTTGGGAGCTTCCTTCACAAACTGACCAGCATTTGCTTAGGATAACCTGCATTTTTTTGCACTGCCTAGAACTAGAACTACATGTAGTAACTGAGCAGGTTAGTTTGGGAAGAACCAACAAATTTCATGTGGAACATGTGGCTGTCACATTGCTCTGTGAAGGCCTAAATGATGAGAAGAGTTAACTTCTTGAACAACCGTTGGGCTAGTGAGGTGTAGGAGAACATTTATTGATAGTGAGTGGAGTATCCTTTCTTGGTATACTGGATATGTCAGAAGAGTTTCGTGTTTCTTTATGTTCCACTTGTATTTTATAATTCTCCTACAGAATGGTAAGGAAGAGGTAAGGATATACAAGTAGGAAGGAAGCATCCACACAATAATAAAGAAAAATATCCCTTTTATTTGAAGAACTGTGAAACATAACATAAGCATATTTCACACATTGGCAGTGGAGCTGAGGAAGGATTTAAAGGAATAAAAAAGTGACAAATCAAAGAGTTGCATTGCATTTGTTGCATTAGTTAGAATAGAGGAACTGATTATAGCATTTGATTGCTTAAGAAGTCTAAAAATATTCTGTTGTCTAGGGTAAAATACAGTATAATACCATTATTAGCATTATATTAGCTGTATACTACCATTATTGGCTTTATATAATCCATTGTTATACAATTATTAGCAATTGTTATGCTGTCTGTGTAACAATTTTTCCCCATTTTTTTGAGGGACATGGGTATCTAATTATTGAAAAGTATAACTGTCACCATAATTTCCTTTTTGTTTGTCAGGATAGTATGTTTTGATTGTGTCATTGATTGAACTTGCTTTTCAAGGTCAAAAGGAGCACCCCTTTTTCAGAAAATGTCTTAAATTTCCTAATTAAACTAAATTAAGATTTTTTTTTATTATTTTTTCCCCTTTTTCCTTCTTCCCTTGCCCTCCCGCCCCCATCCCCACCCTCCCCACCCCCACCCCCATTAGTCTGGAACTGTGTCTTCTTTGTGGTATGGTTATAATATAGTGGACCATTTTTTTGTTTTGGATTCTGCTGAGTTCATCCTCTGTTACACGGACAGAAAAAAAAAGATCCCACAGAGGTTTAGGGTGACGAAATACAATAACTGGAATGTTTTTTTTTTTAAAAAAAAACAACAAAACCCACACCATTTTGTGTCTATTAACATATTTTTTTGTTTTTCGTATTTCAGTTCATGTGGTAACAGAACAAAAATTATAATCCTGTTATGTAGATCAGATGATTTATTACTGCATGAGAATGTTTATATAGTTTTGTATAAGAAATGATCAGATAAAATTGATAGATTGCTATCTCCAGTACACACTTAATGTTTTCACTTTAATATTTCTTATGCATCCTTGAAAAAATGAGTAGTGGCTTAGTTCCCTGTACATATTTGACTCTTTCTATGTTTTCATTATCATGAAGAGTAGGACAATTGATCTTTGCCTTCAATAACTTCCCAAATGTCAGCTGACCCTGTTTACACCAACATTCTTTCCCTTTTTTGTTTTATAGGTGTGTCCTGTTTTATGTTCTTGTAGTTACAAAGCAGCTTGAAGTAGATATACCACTTCTAATTATTTTGTTGAAAATATAATTGTATTCTGTAGTCCCTCTTCTGAGAATGCTGTAATTATCCTGGATCCTCTAAACATGCAGCAACTACCACTGTCAAAGACCTGGTTGTGCATTGTATGGAAAATTCAAACTACATACTCCCCTGTAGTATGTTAGGATAAACTAATAAACCGTTCTCTTCCTTTGTGCTTCCCCATCCTATCAGCTCCACTATTACCTGCCATCCATTTCCTCATATCTCAGACTTTCCAAGATGGTATCCAGACACAGTTGTTCTATCACTTTTGCTTTCCCATCCACTGAACTTTCTGTAAAAAAACATTCTTCAAATATTACAATATGTTTAATAAAAAGAAGTGACTGATGATTATAGAAGTTACAGGAAAAAGTCTGTAAGAGGTGACTTCTCACAAAGCACAGCTCTGCTATACCTTTGCTATAAGGTGTTTCTCTAAAATATGCCTTACAGTTTTGAATGATGAAGGTAAAGAAAAAAGAACATACATAGAAGAGATTTTTAAATATAGAAACATTGGTACCATTGAGGTATGCTACTAATGAGTTATTGTCATGTTAGTACCTAGAGCATACAACTAAAGCAGTGGAGGCTTGTTTGTTCAACAGTGTGTATTGGGTTTGCATGGCAAGGTTTTGGTAGTGGGGGGACTACAGGGAGGCTTCTGTGAGAAGCTTCTAGAAGCTTCTCCTATGTCTGAGAGAGCCAATGCCAGCCAGCTCCAAGATGGACCTAACGCTGGCCAAGGACAAGCCAATCAGTGACAGTGGTAGCACCTCTGTGATAACATATTTAAGAAGGGGAAAAAAAAAACCCAAAATGCCTAGAACACAAAGTGTAGCTGGAGTGAGGAGTGAGAGTATGTGAGAGGAACAACTCTGCAGACACCAAGGCCAGTGAAGAAGGAGGGGGAGGAGGTGCTCCAGGCGCTGGAGCAGAGATTCCCCTGCAGCCCGTGGTGAAGCCCGTGGTGAGGCAGGCTGTGCCCCTGCAGCCCATGGAGGTCCATGGTGGAGCAGATATCCACCTGCAGCCCGGGGAGGACCCCACACCGGAGCAGGTGGATGCACCCAAAGGAGGCTCTGACCCCATGGGAAGACCGCGCTGGAGCAGGCTCCTGGCAGGACCTGTGGACCCATGGAGAGAGGAGCCCAGGCTGGAGCAGGTTTGCTGGCAGGGCTTGTGACCCCGTGGGGGAGCCACGCTGGAGCAGTCTGCTCCTGAAGGACTGCACCCCATGGAAGGGACCCATGTTGGAATAGTTCGTGAAGAACTGCAGCCCGTGGGAAGGATCCATGTTGGAGAAGTTTGTGAAGGACTGTCTCCTGTGGGAGGGACCCCATGCTGGAGCAGGGGAAGAGTGTGAGGAGTCTTCCTCTGAGGAGGAAGGAGTGGCAGAGACAACGTGTGATGAACTGACCGCAACCCCCATTCCCCATCTCCCTGTTCTGCTCAGGGGGAGGAGGTAGAGAAAATGGGGAGTAAAGTTGAGGCTGGGAAGAATGGAGGGGTGGGGGGAAGGTGTTTTAAGATTTAGGGTTTTTTTTCTCATTGCCCTACACATGTTCTCACTCCTCTCTCCTACTCAGTTGTGATTGGCAATAAATTAAACTGATTTTCCCCAAGTCGAGAGTGTTTTGTCCATGATGGTAATTGCTGAGTGATCTCCTGTCCTTATCGTGACCCATGAGCTTTTTTGTTATATGTTCTCTCCCCTGCCTAGTTGAGAAGGGGAGTGACAGAGCGGCTTTGGTGGGCACTTGACATCCATCCAGGGTCAACCCACCACACACTGTTAACATAGAAGAAAGCTTCCTGTTGAATGGTGGGTTGCCTAAATAAGAGCTGTAAAACTACATTGGGAAAGAGACACAAACAGTAATTCGATCAAGATCGTATCCCAAGCACTGAAAGAAAAGGAAGTAAAAGGCAGATTAAAAAGACAGATTTATCATCTGAGACGGTAAACTGACATGAGTCTTGCCATTTCTCGTAGGATGATCCATTCCAGTACTTTCACCTTTAATATTATTTGTTTAATATAAATACTGGAGAAGCTATATAGTGAAGTGAAAGGAAAAAGAAAATATTCTTGTGGATTCTGTAGTCTCCAGAGAATTTACTCTCTGAATTGGCCATGATATTAAAAAAAAAAAATCAAGATTCACTATAAAAAATACTCTTGTTTTCTTACACCTCTCCTGTTTTATTTGAGAGTTCTTTTTTCTCATCCATCTGCTTATATAAAAAACTGGTTTTGTTAAAGATTGTTGTTTGTCCCCTTGTTTTATTAAAAGCAAGTGTAATTAAAGAAAGATTAACTGTTTTCATAGATTCTTCTCTAGTAGATTTTACTTTCTTTTGATGTTTTTCTCATATGACTTGACGCTCAAGCTGTAACATATGCCTGTGAATCCTTTCAGGGCTAATTTGAATGGAAAAATAGAAAACAGCTTCTAGCTTGAGGGTTAAATTATTGTAAGCAGAGTAACTATTTTTTGATTGTATTCAACATGATTTTGTATTTTTGCAGCTTGTCCAAGATTCACTTACATTAGATAAGACTAGTAATGTATTTGAAACAGAATGTTTTTCTCGTTCAAAACGTTACAAAAAAAAATCACAGCATAATTAGTACTAAACATTCTCTGTGTTAATACTATTTTTCTCCTAATTGAATGGCATAAACAAGTTTCTAGTTAACAGGGGACTGCAAGCAAGTATTTGCTACTTACTCCTCTGGTCTAATCTGGTAAGCTTCAGTGGATAACTAGGCTGTGTGTGTATCTTTCCTTCTTTCAGCCACATTTCAGATGTATTTAGCTGGACATTGCTCCCATGTTTTATAACAGGCAACATGGTCAGAACTGTGTAGAACAACCTGTTTCCTCAAGTTTGGAAGCATAACAGGACTCATGCAGCCAGGATGCATCAAAAGTGTGTTTCCATCTGTACATTGGAAAATATACACCTTACAGTATTTGCAGGCAGGTTCCCAAGCCTGTGTTTCCCCTGCATGGTGGAGGACTAAGTGCCAGAATCCACCGCTTTTAACGAAATAGTAGTTACAGCAATGGCTGGCCTGCTTTCCCATGAACACCGCAAGGCTGGAAAATGCTCCTAATCTGATTTCAGGTCCTCTATAGCTATGTCCACACAACACTATATGGAGTGGCAGGGACTTTGTCCAGCATGCTGGCTTCATAGTCCCAGAGAATCAGAAGTCAAGGACTTAAGTTTTAAATGAGAGTCTGAGAGCAAGGTAAACTATTTCCATAGATAAATCCAGTTGAGTTGAAAAGGATTTGTTCTTTTAAACTTAAAGCCTATTTACAACCTTTTGACAATGCTAAAGGCTATTTAAAACTTACAGAGTATACAGAGTATAATTCATATAAATGCTAGGCCTACTATATCTTAGGTGTATAAAAAAGGGCATGTTATTTGTCTTTTTTCTATTGTCTCCACCCTACATTGCATTGGAACAGGTCAGTGAGCATTCAGAAACAGGTAGGTTCTCCATGCTAGTTGAATCCTCAGTGAAAATAATTAGTATTTGGGGAGGCCCTAGAAATGGAAACATGGCTTTCAGATAGCATAGTCTGTTCTGGTATCATTCATTGGTGATTCAGTAGGGCCTAAGATGTATTTCTGAACAGTTCCTTTAAAATTCATAAAAAGTGTTCCTTTATACAAAAGATCAATAGATGTTATTTCAAAGCCAGGGGGCTCTTTTCCTTTTCTTCTTTGATGCAGGGTAAGAACTGAAAATTATATGGAATTATGGTTTACCCATAGTTGGCATTTAGTTCCCATTCTGTAGCAAATACTGAATTAGAAATTGTTTAGAATTTGGAAAAAAATAAATCTTTCCAAAACTTCCTGGAAGTGAAAATACTGAAAACAACTTAGGATCAGTCAATATTTTTTTTAACTTTCATTCTTTCATTTCAGTTTTTATTATAATTTTATAGAAAATTTTATATATATACCAATAAAAATTGAAAAGATGAGGATTAAGCTTTTTCTTAGGAAGGCTCACTTCAGGGTTTGTTGCAGGAATGGAGGTTCTTAGGCCTAGATTTTATAGTTATATAATTTTAAGTACCCTGGGAGAAGACAATGGACAGATGCCGCTAGTACATTTAGAAGATGATGCTTTTCCATGGGAAGTTTTGATTTCATTGAAATAGTGTATTTCATTGGAACATCATTCCATATGAAAAATTGTTTAGCATTATTATAAATTATATCAGTGTGTATTTGATACACTTACTTTTCATGAAGACAATGCTAGAAGCGAGGCATGACCTCTTACCAACGTTTACTGAGACTGTTAATCACTGAATTGCCAATCATATGTTCAAGGTTAACAACACTGTGTATGGAAAGAAAAAAAGTCTCCTTCTCTTCAAATTACAGCAATTATATCAGTTTATTCTGTGCTCAGAACAAATTTGATCCATGGATAAGGTTGAAGGTTAGAATTTTAAGAAAAACCTAAGGGAACACAACACTCAAACCCACTGTCATTCAGTGAGAGTTGGAACACATTTACAATTCCTGTCTCAGTGTAGAATTTTTTGTTGCTACATTTGAGGTATCCAAATTATAATTCAGTCTAAAATAGTTCTGTGATTAGCTGGGAGGTACATTATTGCACAGAAACACAAAAAAAGGCTGGGTGTATGCCCTGGGAAGAGGAGGAGGGGGTTTGGAAACATGCTGACCCCATGTGTTGTTTTTTATCCTATTTAGTTTATGAACAAACAAAACTAACAAAAGTGTGGAACATGGAAACAGTAATGCATTCCACTTTAATATAAAGAAGTGACCCTTCCAGTTGCAATATTGCAATTTATAAAATAAGGCATGCGTATACTCTCTGTTGGACCTGCCATTTGGCTTTACTGATTGCCACTTCCAGTGTTCATTAAGCTATCTGCCTGACATCATCCTTTTCAGGCAACAGGTCTTTCTAGTATTGTTGCTTTTGCTAATGCTTATAAATGTGCTTTCAGCTTTATGGTGATGATGGGCATGATATGTCTGTGTAGTGCTCTGATAGAGGGCTGCTACCTTGCCATGTGAATGACAGGTTCTTGCCCTTTTCTGATTGGGAATCTGTTGCAGTCATCAGTGTGACAGCTTCTAAAAGCATCAGTGAGTCAACTAGAAATTCATTGATCTCAGCTGGAAATAATATTTTCTGGGATAATTTCAGACAGCTTGCAGATACCTGCTTGCTTTTGCAGGGTGTCTGATCTAATAAGCAGTTATGCACATGGATAACTTTACAGATGTGCCTGGTTTATTTCAATAGGACTGCTTATCTGAATAAATAATTCTTGCATGGATGTATTTGCAGGATTAAGCTTTTGCTTTACATATGTAAGTCTGATTTCAGAAGTATTTGTTAAACTTACATAAGTCCGATTAACTGTTTGGAAAACACAGCATTGTTTTTTGCAAGTGTGCAGCACTGTAGAAGAGAGTCTATTTTTTATCCTCTTAATCAGACTCTTCTGTGTGGAAAAAAGCTGCACATGTTCCATGAACTTTTCATTAAAATTGATTCATTTAGGTCTGTTCATTTAATTAGTTTTTACTTAACTTTTCCCATGCACTGAATAGGAATAATTAACTTTTGCATGCTGAGAATTATGTTTAATGGTAGTCCTTAAAATTGAGAGGGACGTTGTCCCTCTCATATTTACTTACCAAGAATGTGACGAGTTTTGTAAACTAGAATGAGGCATCTCTCTCATCTAGTTGTTGAAGCTTTCTTGTCTTCCAGTCAATCCAGTCCAAGAAAAAAAAAAGTAAATCATTCCTAGGAAACAGTGTTTATTTCTGGATTTTTTAAAAATGGGGTTTTTTTCAGTGCAAAGGATAACAGTTGACTGTCCAGAACATAGCAGAAATATATTTGGGGAGATTGAGCAGTAATACAGATTTTACAAATCAGATAGAAATTGTGAAGACATTCATAAAATTAGGGTTATTGATAATGATGTTATTCCACTGTGTGTTTTACCTTGTATGTGTAATTCTTTTTCTCCTCACTGCCAATATCCTGGATGGCAATTTTTCCAACATCTCAGACAAATTCTAAAGCTGACCTTATGAAGACAAAACCATCTATATCAGCCTATAGAATCATAGAATAATTTAGATTGGAAAAGACCCTTAAGATTATTGAGTCTAACCAAAGTATGATTATATGCAAGTGAGACAAGATGCAGGTGAGATAAGGGAGAAGTAGTAACTGATAGAAGTGAATAAATGAAATAAGTTTTTGGTAATACTTTTTTTATTGTGACACTTAAAGAATGTTTTGTATATCCATCTTACAATGATATTTAAGCAGTTTTATGAGTTTAATTATTCCAATAAGGTTTGATTATTCTGGTAGCTATGTAAATGTAAACTAACAACTTTTGAAGTTTTAGCAATGTGGATCTTTCAATGTGTTAAACATTTTTCAATATTTAGCTATTTACATAGCACCAGCACTGTATATAGGCTGGCATTTGAAACTCAGATTTAATTTTATTAAAAGTTTAATAATTTAATAAGAAAGTAATATTTCTGTTAGTATTATTATTGGTTTATCATTCTTTCTCATTCTTTTGTTTTATTCCTTTGCAAAACTCATTCTTTCCTTTTATTCCTTTGTAAACTTTGCAGAAGACAAAATCATTGTGTTGCATTTGTCTCTGTAATAGTACAAGACTATTCATTAGTTGTTTCAGTGGAACGTTTGACAAATTTTAATGCACCCAGTAATTCTGTCCAAGTGGAAGATTATTTTTTTGTGTGCATGCAGTCAAGGTCTTAAGTCAGGAAAACAGCTCAGAAGTTATATTATACTATGTTATAATATGAAATAAACATAATACACTTATAAAATACTTGAAAAGGGAAAAATATGTGAGTTCATAAAGGGGGAATACCATGGAAAAAATTCTGCCCTCATTGAAATCAGCAACAAAACTAGCAGGCAAGGGAATATTGTGATTATTGTTTTAATGCAGGTCTAAATTACTCTAGTTGGATTTGATTTTTATGTGTGAGTTTGTGTTCATTTGGGATTCTGTTTCTGTAGAGCTTATTCAGGTCAAATACCAGTTGTAGTTATCTTGTACCTGTGAACCTGCTGAGGCCCAGATGTAGGGCACAGTGTGTAATAAAGACTTTAGATTAGAAACACAAGAAAAAGCATTCATGCAAGAAGCAAGCTGCTGTAAGGTTCATTCTTTAAAATAAATGGTTGTGGTTTTATCCCCAGTTTCATGATCGCTTCCTTGTAATACAGATGATTTTCAAAAGTAAGAAGTGTGAAGATAGCACATCCTGTACAGAACAGAGGATAGCTTGGGTCTGAAATGCTGGCTACATAGGAAGTGCAAGCATTGTGGTCTAAATCCAATTCAAGTTACACGAGTTAATCTTTTCAAAGCAAGATCCTCCAGTTCTTGAGTGGTCTTAACAGGACTCATACATAACCTAGGCTAGCTATTTATTTCTGTGAAATGGAGATGCACTGGACATGTCATAAAATTCTTACTAGAGTATGAACTGTTTTACAGAACAAAGATACTTCAAATGACACATTCTGAATTCTACTTGGTACAGTTGCGATAAGTACTATTTCCACTTTTTATTCTCAAGCAGTCTGCTCACCCCTTAAACTCCTTTCCCAGCCATCAGCAAAGCTGCCTCTTTTGGTCCTTTATTGGTCTGTGAACACTCATTTATAATTTGTGCTTCTTCTGTTTGACCTGGTTTCTCTGGCACTTGCACTGACATAATTTGTTCATGACTCTGATTTTGCTTTTAGCACCTAGTAACAGTTTGTAGCATTACTCATATCCACATGACACTCCTGTAAATACTGATGAATAGAGATCTTATGTTCTACAGGCAATGAGGAAGGAAGTGCATATCTGTATAATTTTTACTAACATACTATTAGCTGGTGTAGTATCAACTGTAATCAATAAAAAATTATGAGCACAATTCATGATACGTTTGTCTGAGCAGAATAATTGATGACTAATAATAACTTGCAGTATGCTGCTACTTGTCTGTACCTTGTGGAGCAGGTTCTGCTAGTCAGGGTGACACTTTCACCCTTATGGCTCTCATCTCTGGTCCAGAATGGTATTTCAGGTGGTGCCCGTCTTCAAGCATGTTGGTTCTACTAAGTCACATGCTTAAAATCAGACACACAGTACATAGTTGGATGTGCAAATGGATCCTTCCCTTACTGAAGTTCCCTTTTATTCAAATGAAAGCTTGTTCTGAGGCATTATGCTCACAAAGTAATGTGTTGCATAAAGAGAAGTGAAGATATATCTTTGGTACGTTCAACATATATCATTAAAATATGCTTTTGCTGAAATTTAACAGACTCTATCTTTAAAATTTCACTTGGCAGCAGAAGAACGTTATGTAAATTTATTTGCCTTTTTATATATACCAAAATGGCCTAAATATTTTCAGTCTTATGTTACAGCCCTTTCAGAACTCACATTGTAGAATGTACAAAAGTGTAGCTTTAGAATGGTTTAGAAATGTCAGCTGTTGAGAACTTTGTATGTCAAGAATATATAGTATGGGCAGACTGCTCAGTTTTCATGTAAAACTTTGCAACAGTAGTTGGCTTTTCAAATGAGGTTTCCCATGTTCACTTTGCAAGGCAATTCTTGTCTTTGCTTTGATGAGCATAATAGCTGTAGGTTTTCCTCTTGAAGTAACTTATTTTTAATGCAGGGACTACATCAGGTGCAATTCCTTCAGTTTCACCATTCTTTTGGAAGGCAGAATAAGGCTTTACATTTTTACAAACTGTAATCAGGTTTATTTAATTGTCTGCTTTCTTAAGTGATTTCTGAGTATTCCCCAAGCAATAACCACTGCAAATGTATGAAGTCTTTGCCTCATAATTTTTTCTTTCCTGTATTACACAATTGACATGTAGCATTCTGCAGTACCTGATAATGATTAACTTCAAAAGAAGTCAGCATAATATGGATAGTTTATTGTATCTGAAACTCAAAAAAAACCCTATGGAAGAACAAAGGCAAGTTGATACCTCTGACTTCAAATAAGTAGGCATCTAACTTTTACTAGATGCCACCAGAGCACTTCCATTACTATGGATTTTTTTTTTTTTTTAAGAGATAACCAGACTTCTTTTTTGAGGAATCTTGAGAAAAATGAGTTTTTAGTGCAGGTAATTTGTGATGCTTTGGTTTGGGTTGTGTAGAGTTATTATTTTTGTTTTAAATGCAATTCGCAGCTCCAGGTGCAGGCTTCTTCGACATACAGTATATACACTATGATGTATTCTTCAGCAACAAATTGTTCATTTTAGTTAAATGAGCACATAGGGCAAGAATGGACAGAATACTAAGAATATACTTGGACTGAAAAATTTTGCTGTTTCAGTTGCATCCTTTACATCAGCCAGAATTCCAGAATTTTCTTGACTCTTGTCTGTGAAAGCAAGTCATTCTGCAATCTAATGTAGCTTGGATGTTAAAAAATGAGAGAATAAGAAATGCTGAAAATAGTGTTCTTCTAAGGATTGGGGTAATAATTTGGTGGTGTTGGCTGGTTTGCAGTAGGAGGTAGAGAGGGTTTGGAAACATTTAGAAAAATGTCTTTTGGCTAACATCTAGATGTCTGTGAGGAGATGACAGAAAATGTTTCAGCTATGGTCTTAGGCTAGAATTAATTTCACTTAGCCTGAAACACCAGGTTTTCCTCCAAGGTGAGGTTGAAAATTTCCCCGAGAATCTTCCACAGCCGATTCACAGAGCTGGGTGCCTTCACAGGCTGATTTACCTCATTTGCACTCCAGCTCACTGGGAGAGGAATATTTCTTTTTCCTCAGATTATATGAGGAGGTTAAGATGACTCACTGATTAACTTAGTTACCTCCATTCAAAATTAGATAAGACTAATCAAGGCTTCCATCATGTGGGCTCTTCTGACTGCAATAAGGGTTAAAGCTTTCTTATGTCCCTCAGTCATTTTTACCCATAATGAATCACTGGAGCAGGAGAGAGGATCTTGTTATCTTTTTTACACCTGGGGAGGTCAGGACGTAATGGATAAAATCTAGGTATAGTAACACAGGTGTCTAAGTGCTTTTTGTAAAGTTGCTTTGCTATTTTAGAAAATAACCGGTGTTTTTTTTTCCTGGAGTCTGATTTTCATTGATGTTATGCAGTACTGATTTCAGTGGCTTCAATCTACTCCTTAGTCAAATAACATTAAAAAGATGGATAAATCTGAGGGGCTTTTTCAGAAGCAACACACAAACCACAGTTGTATTGTTGGCATTACAATCATTGCAGCTACAGATCCAGAATAAACAGAAGTAAATCTGTGCAATCACTGAAGCCAATATTGTTGTCTCATGCAGACAGTGAAATCCGTCTGTCTGGCAAAATGTATTATGAAGCCTAAAGCAATCTCATGTGGAGGAATCTGCTTTCAAACAGTTTTTCTTACTCATGATAATTGTATATTCATTTTGATTTGTCTCTCACTTCATCATTCTAAATTATGTTTTTACAACTATGATATTTATTTTATTTTAAAATCATTTTCAAGATCAGTTTAACTTTTAGGTCATTTAGGCCTAGAAACCTTGTCGTGATATGGGAAATTCCTAATTCTGCTGAGTTGCTATGGCTTAGACTCCTAAATGGCTAAATCACTTTGGAAAGTTCTGTCTGTAGAGATAATGTAACTCAAAATGGTGCAGTATGCTGTTATAAATCTGCAACAGGAGCAATGCTTTTCCCACAAGTCCATTATTTTTTTCTTTTTCTTTTGCTAACTGACAAAATAACCAAACGAGAAAATGTCAAGAGACTTAATTCCAAAGTTTGAGCTTTTTGTGGTGCTTCTACTTGAAATACAATTGATGATTTGTCCCACTGGCCTGAGACGTTAGCTAATTAATCATGACTAGCATTTGTATAGCAGCACTGGCTTTTCTCTCTTGGTGTGATTAGCACAGTTGATATAAATAGCCTTCTCAAATGCAACAAAATAGGTATGTTTTCTGTAAAATGGTGATGAAAGACAGCAAATGAACCTATATAAAGGTCAACATTTATCTTTCTATGCTTTCGATCATTTTGGGTACTGGTACAAATACTAGCTTATAGATGATTCTATGTTCCTTTTGCTGTACTTTGGGAGCTGTGTTAATGCCTCAGGCCTGTTTTTACCAAGATCATTTCCTCTCCCATCTGCAGAGATGCACCTGAGGCCTCCAGAGGCAGTGAAGGTCTCCCGTGGGAGTCCCTCCATGGTGTAACAGGTTGTGGTGTCTCTGCTTTGATTCCTTCCAATTATTTCTTTTTGTATCTTCATTACCAGAGCTTGTTCCAATTTAATGACTGGTCAAGAACTACTGAATTCTTCGCCTCTTTTGAAGCATCACTTTCATATAGATCCTCAGCTTAGTGATTGTTCTGTTTGTACTCCTGTTATTTCAATGGCCCACATTTAAAGGCTGAAAAAAGGCAGATTACTTTTCTGAGGATTTTCAGTTCCGACATGTATGTATGCCTAGGAAACTAGGGTAGATGAAGAACAAGCACCACATAGTCAAGAAGAGATGAACCAGTAGACACTGAGGATAGTTCCTGTCACTACCAGAAAGACTTTTCAGATCCCAAGATCCCAAGAAACAGACTTCATAGCTTTTGCTCGCCTAATGTTAAAGCAACAGTACACTGTATCCTCTTTTGGGGAATCCTCAGTATGTGAAGTTATGAGTAATCCGGTTAAAATTAGAAGGCGGACAGAGAGACATCTCTCTCTTTAATTTTGGGGTAATTCAGACTACCCAATGCTTAAAGCCTTTGGAGTAGATTGAAAAATAGGTAAGTGATTGCCTGGACAATGCTGTTAGCATCTGGAATTTTCGGGTTTCATATTTTATTTTAAAACCTTAGCTATATCTCTTCCTTTCTTCATTTTCAGGGGTGGCACGATATCCATCTGAGCAGTGCTAAGAAATAATAATTACAAACAAAAGAACACTAAATGGTAAAGGCATAATTGCAAATATGTATACTGTCTTATCATTTTTACAGGGGTTGATCTTTTCCTACATGTATTTCTTAAGGTGCCTCAACATGGATGAATACTCACAGTTATATATCTAATTCAGTCAGTCAGAAAGAAACTTCAGTCTGTAAGCATTGTAACTTAGTACAGCTCTGTCCTGAACTGCTGCATCTCTCTGGTGGACTCATTAGGTTGGGCTTAAGACAGAGTTCATGTGTTTACTCAGCTTCTGGGCCAGTAGTGGAGCTCTTCCAGATGTTGCTGGTCTGGAGAGTTTTGATGTCCTTTAGACTGGCATCCAACTTTGAGTTGCTGAGTGGTTCAGAGTTTGGTAAACTGTTCCTAGGGGTGGATCTACGTTAGCAATTCAGCTTTGCCAGGCAATATCCTGCTGAAGTCAATTTCCTGGATGTCCCCACTTACTGGGCTTTAGTTTGCATCACAGAAACATTTGGGAGTGCTTGAACTGTGCTTGCTTTTTGTGTGAATCTAAAGCAAAAGAGGCACGTCTGGAGTGAGCTCGGTGAACTCCAACTGCTGGTGAGTTTTCCTTCCCTGCAGCTAGTCTGGAGGTAGTCTGAAGTACCCTTCCTACTCTTCTTCCTCCTCCCACCCCTATATCTATGTACTATTGATTTTAGGTCCTCAGCACCAATTGTTTCTCCGACACACCTAGCTCTGTTGCACTACATTTTGTAATGTAGACACAGTCAAAGTTGTGATCTTCTGAGTAGTTTTATGGCTTTATTGCCACAAACATGAAGCTATTGAAGAGGCTTTGTTAAAGTGGGGAAGAAGAGAATTTGGGGGAAGGCACTGTTGATTATTTAATTGTACATTCCAATTTTGTGCCTGGAATTCGTGGCAAGATCTGTTCTTGCTGTGATAGGGAGCTAGATGAACATTGAAATGAGCACCCTAGCTTTAGGATGGAAATTGTAAAGGCTGTGCTGTTTCTTATTAGTTGTTCAACCATCAGCTTAACTGGGATTTGCATAATTTCTGAAATACAGAAGACACCTGACAGTTAAGAGAATAAGTAGAAAGGACTAGTGGCTGCATACATGTGAACAGACAGTCTCACTGATGTAAGTTTTCTAGCTTAATTTGTCTAGTCATATTTGGGGTTTGGGGGGAATATCAGCATATGACAAGACTGCATGGGCTGCATCTATCATTTTCTCAGAAGTACAAAGACATTTCCAATTCCAAAGAGAATGTAATTTTTAGCTTTTATTGTCTAGAAAATGTGATGGTCTGTGAGAAGGAGAATAATGAGAGACTTCAATTTCTGGGTGAGGCCGATGACTGAGACAGACTTGCTTAATGGAAACAAGGCATTTTGCTGGAAGCTGAGATTTCTGAAAGAGATGATTGTCTACCTGTGGTCTCTGTTCCAGAACTGGGACATTTAGATAAATTAAGTTAGCCACAGATTTTTTTTTTTTAAGTTAGCCACAGTTTTTTTTTTTTTTAATTGTGAGTCCAACAAGCAAGGACTTAAGTAAAATTATTTCTTGCACTAGACACTGAAGTATTAACACTTTTTTAATATGCTTTCAACATAGTCACAGTGGGCCAAGCCTCAATGTAGTGAATTGTTTATTCATTAGTGTATTTTTAATACTTGATTATTCTGAAGTCATGTCTTATAATCTTGTATGGATCTTTAATATTTGTAAAATGTGACAAAATAGATGTTAAAGATACATAATTAAAACTAAAACTCAGTTTTGACCTGTTTTATATTTTCATATTGACTATTTGTTGGTTTTTTAATTCATAATAACAGTCATATAATGTTAAGATTGACATTTATTCTAAAAACATACTAACAGGCTTACTCAAATTATGTATAAATGTGCCAGTCTACATAAATAGATCTAAAACGAAGTGTAAACTGACCATAATGTTACATATCCAAACTTCACAAGACAAAACCCTTTGTTGTTATGTCCTGTAGACTGAAGTGGAAAAGAAACTGAACAGGTTGTTTGGGGTTTTTTAAAATAAATTTTTAATAAGTGTATTTCATTTCACCTGGCTATTGCTGACCTTTAATTATACTCCAGGACCACTGCAGTGCATTTAAAACAAACCCACGTTTTGTTTTCTTTCACTAAGAAAAAAACAAAACAAAACAAAATAAAATAAAAACCCCTCCACTTCAGACCTTTCTTATTTATTCATTCAGAAGCTCTATAAAAATAGTATCTTTTTGGCACCAGGAAATAAAAAAAGATTTCTAATATATTTCTCATCTTCCTTTGTTTCCAGAGAAAAATAAGATCAATGTAGTCCACAATTTAATTCAGTAACTAACTTCAAAGGTCTATATAGCCATCCATTTTTCCCCAAGCTCCTGGTACCTTTATTTGAAATGTTGCAACATTTCTGTGATGCCTATCATGTTTTGTTTTGCTTTACAAAACAAAAATAAGGAACAATTCACTGAGTCTACAATTTATTTTTGTTCAAAGTTTGCAGTCATCAACTTAAAGAGCAAGTTTGGATGTTGGCGTACTGTAAACTCACATTAAAACATATATTAACCTAAGTACAGATTGCAGTTGTACGGTGTTGACAATTCAGAATGTAGTCAGGGAGGCTGTTATTAGAGTTGAGTATGATCTCCGTAGATCAAAGGCAGGCAAACTTAACACAGTATTGTTGGGAACTTACAAAGTGTGAGGCAGTATCTCAGCTGGCATAAACTGGCATGGCTCAGCTTGCAGATCAGAAAGGAACAGAATCATCAGTGCATTTCTGGCACTAAATATGGATGATTTATTTAAATGCATGAAGTCACAGGAAAATGATAGGAAACAAGTAACATAGCAAAATCTGAGGTCCTTCAGATTGGATTAGCCTTGTATGGGAGCTCTGGCAATGCGACAAAGACATCCTGGCTCAGCTCCTCGCACAGGACTCACAAAGTCATAATGACTAGAGGTCTTCTACTGACAGACCTGATGAATCACTCCTTATCAGCTCTGAGACTGCAAAGCAGCAGTCAGTAGCAATGAAGAGCAGGTATCAAAGCACAAGAGCCATTTGTTTAGGTGAAAGGAATAGGGGCATGATCCAATGAGCTAAATAACCTGTGCACTGTCAGTGATGGTACACAGATCACCAACATGCACTTTTTATAGAAATGCATTAGTGATTGGGATGTGCATCAGCAACAGATGTGTTATCAGTAATAGCAACTAAGTAATATTGTGGAAATGGATTTCACCAACTTTGTTTTTGACTGTCACTTAGTAAATGAGTTTGCTTTTCTTCTTTGTTGAACAAGTATTTCCCATGTAGGCTTTGTGCACTTCATTTTTTCTTTGGCTTAGCAGAAGGCTGGTCTGGCCACTGGAGTGTCATCTTTCAGAAGTACATCATCAGCTGAGACCCCTCATTCCTTTAGAGGAAAAATATCAGGGTAGTCGCAAAGCTTATCACAGGCAAACACTGACAGACAAGTTTTTCAGTTTCTTTGGGACTTTTCATAACAGTGACCACAAGAGTTCATTTCACACTTTGGTTACCCTCCTTGGGAAACTGCCCTCAGGGACAATGGAGCAGAACAGAGCTGACAGATCTTTAAGGACACTTTGCATAGAGCGCAAGAGCTCTTGATCCCTATATATAAGAAATCAGGAAAGGAAGGCAAGAGGCTGGCATGGGTGAATCAAGGCCTGCTAGTCAAACTAAAGGGCAAGAAGGAAATACACAGGTACTGAAAGCAGGGACAGGTATCCTGGGAAAAGTATAGGGATGCTGCCCGGTTGTGTAGGGACGGGGTCAGGAAGGCCAAGGCGCAGCTGGAGCTCAACTTGGCAAAGGATGCAAAGAATAAGAAGGGCTTCTACAGGTATGTCAGCCAGAAAATTAAAGTCAAAGAAAGCGTACCCTCTGTGATGAACAAGACTGGCAAACAGGTAACAACGGACCAGGACAAGGCTGGAAGTACTCAACAATATTTTTGCCTCAGTCTTCACTGGCAGCATCTCTTGCCATACCTCTTGAGTGGATGGACTGCAAGACAGGACTGTGGGAGCAAAGTCCCTCCCACTGTAAGAGAAAATCAGGTTCAAGACCACCTGAGGAATATGAACGTATATAAGTCTATGGGACCTGACGAGATGCATCGCAGAGTCTTGAGGCAACTGACTGATGTAGTTGCCAAGCCACTCCCCATGATATTTGAAAAGTCCTGGTGACTGGAAAAAGGGAAACATTGCACCCATTTTTAAAACGGGTAAAAAGGAGGACCCGGGGAACTACTGACCTGTCAGACAGTCAGACTCACCTCTGTGCCTGGGAAGATCATGGAACAGATCCCCCTAGAAGCTATGCTAAGGCACTTGGAAGACAGGGAGGTGATTTGAGACAGCCAGCATGGCTTCACAAAGGGCAAGTCTTGCCTGATGAATGTACTGGCCTTCTATGATGGAGTGACTACATCACTGGACAAGGGAAAAGCAAGGGATGTCATCTATCTGGACTTCTGTAAGGCCTTTGACCTGGTCCCCCATAACATCCTTATCTCTAAATTGGAGAGAGATGGATTTGATGGATGGACTGTGTTGTGGTTTAACCTGGCAGGTAGCTAAACACAACACAGCAGTTCACTCATTCCTCCCCTCAGTGGGATGGGGGAGAGAATCAAGAAAAAAAAAAAGTAAAATTCATGGGTTGAAATAAAGAGAGTTTAATAGGACAGAAAAAGAAGGGAAAATAATCATAATAAAAGAATATACAAAGCAAGTGATGCACAATGCAATTGCTCACCACCCACCAACTGATTCCCAGCCAGTCCCTAAACAGTGGCCCCCGGCCAGCTTTCCCCTACTTTATATACTGGGCATGACATCATATGGTATGGAATATCCTTCTGGCCAGTTTGCATCAGCTGTCCTCACTCCCAGCTTCTTGTGCATCTCCAGCCTTCTCAGTCAGTAGAACATGAGAAGCTGAAAAGTCTTTGACTTAGTGTAAGCACTACTTAGCAACAACTAAAACATCAGTGTGTTTTCAACATTATTTTCATAATAAATCCAAAACACAGCCTTATACCAGCTACTAGGAAGAAAATTCACTCTATCCCAGCTGAAACCAGGACAGACTGTTCGGTCGATGAGGAATTGATTGGATGGTTGCATCCAGAGGGTAGTGGTCAATAGCTCGAAGTCCACATGGAGACCAGTGACAAGTGGTGTCCCTCAGGGGTCTGTACTGGGACCAGTGCTGTTTAATATCTTCATCAATGACATAGACAGTGGGATTGAGTGCACCCTCAGCAAGTCTGCAGATGACACCAAGCTGAGTGGTGCGGTTGACACGCCAGAAGGATGAGATGTCATCGAGAGGGACCTGGACAAGCTGGAGAGGTGGGCCTGTGTGAACCTCATGAGGTTCAACAAGGCCAAGTGCAAGGTCCTGCACCTGGGACAGGGCAACCCCCGATATCAATACAGGTTGGGGGATGAAGGGATTGAGAGCAGCCCTGCGGAGAAGGACTTGGGGATACTGGCGGATGTAAAATGGGACATGAGGCAACAGTGTGCGCTCGCATCCCAAAAAGCCAACAGTATCCTGAGCTGCATCAAAAGAAGTGTGGCCAGCAGGTCAAGGGAAGTGATTCTGCCCCTCTGCTCTGGTGAGACCTCACCTGGAGTACTGCATCCAGCTCTGGAGTCCTCAGCACAGGAAAGACATGGACCTATTGGAGCAGGTCCAGAGGAAGGCCACAAAAATGATGCGAGGGCTGGAGCACCTCTCCTACGAGGCCAGGCTGATAGAGTTGGGGTTGTTCAGCCTGGAGAAAAGAAAGCTCTGGGGAGACCTTACTGTGGCCTTTCAGTACTTAAAGGGGGCTCATAAGAAAGATGGGGACAAACTTCTTAGTAGGGTCTGTTGTGATAGGACAAGGGGTAATGGGTTTAAACTAAAAGAGGATAGATTCAGACTAGATCTAAGGAAGAAATTTTTTATGATGAGGGTAGTGAAACACTGGAACAGGTTGCCCAGAGAGGCGGTAGATATCCCATCCCTGGCAACATTCAAGGTCAGGTTGGACGGGGCTCTGAGCAACCTGATCTAGTTAAAGCTGTCCCTGCTTATTGTTTGGGGGGGGGAGGGTGTTGGACTAAATAGCCTTTAAAGGTTCCTTCCAACCCAAACTATTCTATGATTCTATGAAATCATAAAACACTTTAGATAATCTAATCTGGTGTTGTAAAAGCAGAAAAGTGACCTTTGTATATCACTGTGTACCATCCAGCGCTCTGTAGTAACCAGAGAACTGCAATGAAGTAAGCTGCTGCTTTTTGCTCTCTTTATCAAAGGAAGCTAATGTATCATTTTCCTCTGGCTTGAGCTGGCAATTTTTCCTTTTTACTACCATAAATAACGAACTGAAGAATTTTCAAGAAAGCTGGATTCAGCACTTGTTGAAATGAATGGGACCATTTCTGTTGACATCTTCAGTGGGCTTTGGATCATATAAGTGGTTCTTTTCTGAAATAAAGCATTAGCTTAGTCGTCTGTCTCTCAGTTTTGCTCACTGGTTCCCTTTTTCTCCTTAATACAAAAGTATATCAAGCAGCTGAGAAACCTATTAAAAAGAATAGGAAAATCACCAAAAGATTGGCAGTTCATTAAGAATGCTGTTTGATGGTTTGTGAATACATATTTTACATTGCAGGTTAAACTTTCAGGAGGGCAGTTGTTAGTTATTTGGAATGGATTTACTCACAGTTACCGTGCTAAACTGTCCAGGTAGTCATGGCATGTGTTTATTTTTCATACCTTGAACTCCAGTCTTTCTCTGCCTTAAGCAGTTTCCAGATTTTAGTTCAATTTTGTCTCATAGAGTGGCTTTACTGCAAGGTCAGTCTGGCTGTATTAGATGACGAATGCATTCTGTTTTTGTGGCGGACCAGATGCAGCTACTATGTTTTGTTAGAGATGCTCATGAAATACATCTTTATTTCATCTATGTGTATCAACTATGGGACAAATAACAAGATCTGAAGCTCACCATCCCAGGTCAAAATACATTTAACCCTGAATAACAAGAGGAATCTTAAATGCAGATTAGGATAAAACTCTACGTATGTGCATCTATGAGTGTGTGTTCCTGCATGCCTACGCATATTGACTTGACTTTAAATGCTGTATTGCATAATACATTGTAGATCATTCTGCAAGAACAAACTATAGTTGGAACTTTTGGACACATAATTACATTGATCATAGATGTTGACTATTAAACTAAGAGCATATTTGTCTCCTGAAAGGAAGTTCTAAGTTGCAAAACATAAGCAAGAAGTGTGTATGTTGCAAAATATGCTTGAGGGCTAGTGTTATGTATTAGCAAAAGTTTATAACTATTTTGCGGTACTCACCTTCAGGTGGTTTGGATTTCACAGCTTGGGAACTAAAAATTGTTGAGCGTCTGCGACCTTGTGTGTCATATACAAGGTCCTCTGGCTGTTCAAATAGGGGAAGATAAAACTAAGATAAATTATGTCTGTAATTCAGAGTTGGGCTGTTTTCTTCCTGAACAAGCTGTATTTCTGTAAGTATTAGTTTTCCTAAGTAAGAAGTGTATGCACATATAGTTTGAAATAATATGTATAAAATTTATGTAGCTGTACTGAACTTCTGTATTCTCTAGCAAAATAAAAGTGCTAGCTCTAGTAACTACATAAAATTTAGCAGGATACTAAAGAAGTGGGACCATTCAATATGGTTGGAACATAATCTTCCCATTTGTATTTTTTGTACATTAATTATTTAAACATAAATTAACAGTTAAAAGTTGTTTAGTTAGTGGCACTTTTTGAACCTCATCATCTGCTTTCTGCTGCACTCCCACATTAAGACCTCAGGGGGAATCAGGGAATGCTCAGTTAACCGGGGTATATCTAATGCAGTTAGAATTGCAAGGAAAAAAAAAAAAAAAAACAGAACAGGCAAAGAAAAAGAGTAGAAAAGAGAAATAAAGTTATTCTTATGAATATGTATTTATAACATATAGTAAGCTGTATCATGTATGTGAAATTAACACCCAGACAACATAATTTAGATAAGAAATTGTATGGACACATTACAGTTACGAGCCAGAAAATCCCTCTTTCTTGTCAAAGAAAAGATCAAATGGAGAATAAGCAAATGTTGAAATTGTAACTTACAGACTACTAATGCTGCTTTTTTTTAGGTTGTCTTTCATAGCACAGCAGAGTAAGTAGTTCATTCTGACTATACTGTTTACTATATGTTGCTTTGTTTTGCTTTGGTTGTTTTTGTTGCTTCTATCGTGCATATAAATAAATGTGGAGGATGTGATGCTTTTTTGTAGACTAGTTGTAGTAGCTGACATTAGAAAGCAGAACAGGAACAGACTGAGGTAAGAAGAAAAAATGAATTTAATTTGAAAATGTCTTCACCTCCAAACAAGAAAAACCTTGTTTCTCTCAGAGGGGATAGATGTACTCCTATTATTGATTGTGATCACAAAAATAATAAGTGTATGTGCCTCCACTGCTCTGAGGATTATAGGAAATGATTGCAATAAATCAGTAAAACTGTTTGTGTTTCAAGAAGCTGAAAATAATACTATGTCACTGACAGAATTTTCTTATTTCAAAACAGTGCATTATGGCTTGATTAAAAAATAATACTAACCTGACTTGAACAAGATATTCTTAGTCCAGCTGGTTGAAAACCAATGTAACCCAGAGTAATTAGAATATCGAATTTTGGAATTCTCCCAGTTCAAGTCTTAATAATGTCATATTGTGATCACAGAATATGAACAGGGTGAACAAAAATGTATCGTTTCACTGAAGTGTTAAAAGTGAAAAATGTTACTGGCGTTATTGTAACTCAGATATAATGGTTAGCACTTAAGACATCTAATACCGTAACAGGATAATGGCCCATAGACAGTTTGCATGGCTAATGTGTTACCAGCACCATTATCTCATGTTAAATAGACTGATTCATCAATAGCTATAAGCATAACTGGAGGATTTTTCTATTTATTTTCATTGCACCAGAGGCATCAGCTCTGTTCTATTTACAGTCATTCCCAAGTGTGTTAAAGCATAAACAGCCTTAATACTGTTTTCATAATATGTTTATAGAAAAAAAAAAGGTTGGCAATGTTTTTTTACTTACTGTCCCTTCTACCATCTTTATAGCTAGAAAATTTAGGCTTGCTTTGCTTTCATACTAACAGCCTTTTGTTCCATTTCTGCTTTTAATTCTACTTCAATAATACTTTGCCAATTAATTGTAAACAAATCTGCACCAGGTAATCGTGATAGCCATTGTCATATGGTTATTAGTACTGCTAGTGACTTTGTGATAACTTTAGCATCTTCTTGTTTGCTGTGAATTAGTGTTTTCACTCCTTTCACCACATTGGTTGTATTTGTCCAGTGGTTTACAATGTATCTGACACAAACTTCCAAATTCATTTAATATTATCTCCTAAACTATTTATTTGCTAACTTTTTCTGCATCAGTGCTGTGGATCATTATTTTATTGTCCCTGCCTTCTGACTTTGGCTTTGTGACTGTTGATTGTGCTCAGATCAATGATCAAAGGCCTGAGCATCAATAGAGTATTATGAAATACTTCATAACTCAGTTAAGTAAAATAGAATTTTAAAAAGCAGTCTCCAAGCTTCTGCTCCAGCCTTCCCACACAAAATGATAGATACTGCAGCAATAAGCCAGAAAAAATATGGCTGCAATGTGTTGAAATGTGTCACATTGCCACATTATGAACACATAGTGAAATGTGTTTCTTTTACAGTATCTGTAAGCCATTGGTCTTGTATATGTGCACATATAAAATTACACAGTAACCATACTGATATTGTCCTCACTTGGCAGTTGCATTGATATGATGTCTAGTGTTGGATGCACCTTTCAGTCTTGAAAAGTTTAATGAATGTATATCTGTAGTTTTGTAGTTATCTGGATACTGGAAAGAAATGTTTTACTAGTATTATCAGATATTGGCAGTTTATAACTGAATAAATTGTCACTGACCATCAGCATGTGATAGACAATAAGATGTAGATGGTCTACGAAGATCTGCTCTGGTGAGACCTCACCTGGAGTACTGCATCCAGCTCTGGGGCCCTCAGCACAAGAAGGACATGGACCTGCTGGAGCAGGTCCAGAGGAAGGCCACAAAAATGATGCGAGGGCTGGAGCACCTCTCCTACGAGGACAAGCTGATAGAGTTGGGGTTGTTCAGCCTGGAGAAAAGAAAGCTCTGGGGAGACCTTACTGTGGCCTTTCAGTACTTAAAGGGGGCTCATAAGAAAGATGGGGACAAACTTCTTAGTAGGGTCTGTTGTGATAGGACAAGGGGTAATGGGTTTAAACTAAAAGAGGATAGATTCAGACTAGATCTAAGGAAGAAATTTTTTATGATGAGGGTAGTGAAACACTGGAACAGGTTGCCCAGAGAGGCGGTAGATATCCCATCCCTGGCAACATTCAAGGTCAGGTTGGACGGGGCTCTGAGCAACCTGATCTAGTTGAATATGTCTCTGCTTATTGCAGGGGTGTTGGTGTAGATGACCTTCAAAGGTTCCTTCCAACCAAAATTCTTCTGTGATTCTGTGATTTGTGGAGAAGATATGAAAGACACTGACTTAAAGAATAGTGTGATTTGCCAGCAAATCATGATAAGATCTTTAGCAGAAAGAGCAAAATATTTTAATAACTCAAACCATTTTGTACTGTTCTATTAACTTAAGGAGTATGCTTGTCAGCCTGGCTAGTTTGAGAGAGATTTGTAGTGAATGCCAGGAAATACTGTTACCTTCTGTTTCTTTATTAGTGTAGCCGGCAAGATCTAAGCGATTTACACAGCCTCCTGCAAGCTCGGAATGAAAGTAGAAGGCAAAATACTACTTGGTCTGGGCACCCTTATGAAACTTTTTTCCAAGTTTTCTGTGTCCTCCCAGATAAAAACACTTTATTAGTCCTATCTTTTTAATAGAATTCCATAAGTTTATTGTTACTGTTTCTTCTAGTTTTAGTTTAGCATTATTGACTGCAAATCATTGCAATTTTATAGAACTGTGTCGAATGCTTTTAAGAATTAAAAATGAAATGCAGCAGCTTAGAAAGACATTGCAGCTCCATTTGTACTCTAGTGAAGAAAAAATTGAGAACATTTTATCCCAGTACTAAACAGAAAATAAATAAATAAGTAAAGTAACATGGAAACACCATCACAGCTGTTAGAGCTTCTCTGTGGAATGCACAAGTTAGGCAATCTATCTTACATAATTTAAAACATGGGACCTTGAGCAAGATACTGTGAAAATTCACACCTTGTTTTCTAGAGAAAGGTAAGGTAAATAAGAGAACAACTTGCTGAGAAAGAAATATGAGCCAAGGCAATTGGCAATACTTCCTTCCTCTAATGGATTTTAAGCAGAACTAGTGGTATGGAAGGACACAGAGAAACTCTTATTAAAACCAAATACATATGCTTAAGGAAATAGACATTTATGTGTATATATATGGGGGTGTCTCTCTAGATACATCATATTTAATTTCATCTGGTACCTATGAACTGTATTCTGAGGTTATAAAGTCCAGTGCAGAACATGGTCATAGTGGTGTTATCTATGCCCAAACCTTTCTGCTTGTTCCTTTTTAAACTTGCAATTCACTTTTTCTGCTTTGTTGAATAACTGAAGAGAAACCTTTGGATCTTTAAGACAATTATATACAAAACTATAGCTTCAGTTCTTCTATTTTCTTTTTAGATTTCCTACTTTTTTCAAGTCAGCTTAATCATTATTTTATATTGCCTTAATATGTTGCCATTTTACAATACTAATCAACCAGCAGCACAACCAAAATAATGGGTCATGAGATTTCTGCTTCTAAATCAAGGAAGTGGAAAATAAGCTGACCTAAATCCTAGGAAATGCTAGCTTAAAAATAAATAAATAAATGAAAGGAAACTTGTATGACATCAACTGACTATATATTAGAGAAAAAAATAAAGGATTGGATGAAAATGTTAATGCTGCATTTAAAAAAGAAATAAAATGTATAGATATTTACCAAATGAATAAAAATTCCAGATTCTTTGCTATTTAAGGAAGAGGAAGAAAATGAGGCGTTCATCAAATTGAAATTGTCTGTTCATTTGTTCATCCTTTTTTTAATCATCTTTCCTCAGTTTAATGAAGGAAAACACCTTAATTTTAACACAGTTGGATCCCATCCCTTGTGTTTCACTCTAATTACTTTCTCTGTAGAAGCCAGTCAGGAGACTTAAATGGTCTCATAGAGATACTAGTGAAGGCAGCCAGATGGTGACATCTGCTCCAAACTGATACTAGAATTTCAGCACTGAAGCTGTTTTTAAACAATGTATATATTTCATTTGGTATGCAAGTTATATGTAGCTTTATATATATATGTGTGTGTGTATATATATATATAATAAGAACATTTTTATTATGCAATCTAAGATCTGGAGTTTGGATATTAATACTAGGTGGCACGTTATGTATGACTAGTACAGGAATAAGCCAGTCTTATTAGTAATCTGGAAGACATAGTTGGCAGCTAGTTTTTAGTGAGAAGTAATACTCAATTTGTGGAGTCAAGATATAGAATAAAATAGAAATACAAAGTCTCTCTTTTAACAAGAGGTTTAACTGCGTTTCTAGCCCATTAACACTACTCAAGAATGAAAGGTTGAGCCTTTGGAAACATCTGCGCTCAGATGCTGAATCCAAACTGCAGGATGAGGAGTAGGTTCTCAAAGGCACCGTGTGGTTTCCCCAGTTTACATTCCTTTCTCAGATATCTCTTCTGGTTTTGAGATTCCCTCATCAAATAATTTTGAGTTGAGAAAAAAGTTACACCACTTAAGATCTACACATGGTAGTGCTTTGTAATTCTTATTTTTCTCCTTGTAGAGACTGCTTTTATCAACCCTATTACATTTCATTCCCTGTGTAGTATCTGAGTGCTTCACAGTCTCTGAGGTATTCTTTTGCACAACACTAAGGTGAAAGGGGATGGTACAGAAAGTCAGATGATCTCAGGTTTGCAGAAAAGTCAGTGGAAAAGAATGAACTTGAACCTTGATTCCCTGACATTCAAGTCAGAGTGTTAAATGAACCTTCTTTCCATCTTTTATAGAGATTTACTTTGCTGATAAGTTATTCCCTAGGCCAGTCCCTACGTTGTTTAAAAAAAATTTTATCTTTTTTTTTTTTTTAATTGGCAAAAACAATGTGATTGCTTAGAAACAGCCCTTTTAAAATCATGCATTGATGGATTATGTGTAAGGTGTCCAGATGGCAAAATATCGTTTCCAGCTCCTCTGAAAAATTTAAGAAGAATCCAGAAAAAAAAAATCTAAAAAATTTCTCATTGAAGTAAGGAACAGCCAGGCCATTTCTTTCAGTGGATATTATACAAAATACATACTGTGTTATGAATAGTTTTGAGGACAAAATTGTGAGGTCTAAAGCAGGTCATTTACCATTGGCTGAGATATAGCTGATTTACAAATTTAAGTCATACATAGAGGTGAAATTGTGACCATTTTAAGCATTTAGCTGGCTAGAAAATGCTTACTTTTCCTGGAAGATAGGGAGGAGTGTGTGAAATGATTAGTTTGTCAAGAAAAAATGGGTGTGTGGATTACAGGACGGTATATTACTTACTTTGCATTTTAAAAAGACATTTGATAATTTAATTGAGACAATGCAATCAATGTTGAATTTTATCCCTTAAGTGAGAATTCTTAACTAAGAAGTAAGTTCAAATTGGCATGAATAAGTACACTGTTCAGTGGATTGAAAACTCTCTAAAAGAGCATAGACATAAACAACACTCTCTCTAGTTGTTTGAATACCAGGATTAGCATGGCACTCCTACGTGAATCAGCGGTGTGGGTCAGTCATACCTTAAAGAAGAGCAAACAATACACAGATGAATGTTGGTGATATTATCATGGGCTGGACTCCACATTACGAGTGCACAAGAAAGCTGAAGGGAATGATGTTTGAAAAGCTAGAGACAAGATTTTTTCCTTACCTTGGGACAGAGTTACACAATGCCAGAGTGAAATAACAGGTCAAGAAAAGAAACCAAAACCATATGGAAAGCCAGCTGTCTCCTGTTCTCCAAGCAAGCTTTCGGAAACTTAACTAAAGATACTGTTATGAAATTTAAAGTAATTTTACCATGTACAAGACTTTGCTATAAAACAGGAAAAGACTGACTTTGAATTACTGTAATGTGAGAAGCAATATATTTACTCTAAGTAAGTTTTGCCTGATCTGAGAGTTGACTTCCAGAGAACTTGGGAGGAGTAGGGCAGGGCAGGGAGCGAGGCATCCTCAGCGCATGTTCCCAGGATGCACTTAATATGAAATATGCCTAGGTCTTTGCTTTCTATAAATTACTGATTTAGAGGCTATTTGTAAAAGACTAGAAGAAAACAGTGGAAGTATCTTTAAATTACACTAAAAATCAGCCCTGTCCTTCAAGCAGTGTGGACATCTGCTGCAGACACTGTATAGATATGGAATATATGGAAGGAGAGTGGTGGTGTGAAGAAGTAATTCTTTTCATCCTGAATTTTGTGCACAGAAGAAAGTTTTTGCTTATTCCCTCTTACTGCAAAAGACTGCTGTGAGTACAGCAGCCATCTGATAACAGTTATATTCATAGGAAAAGCTACTGCAGTTTTCACCCGTTCCTCCCATTTCAATCATACACTGGTTCTTCCAGTAAATTAAAAAAAAAAACAAAAACAAAAACAAACAAAAAAACCCCCACCAAACCAAACCTGCTAGCTATAAGCTCAAGAGGGAGACTGTCTTTATCCTGAAAAGAAGGCCTTGCTCCTGCTGTATTTGCAGAAGTTTCCAGTTTATTTGAATAGGAGAAAAAAAAAAGCTACAGAATGTGCTCTCTTATATGGAAGATTTCAGTCCTACAGATGTCAAAAGAACTGCTTCTCTAATTTTACCTTCATTATGAAATGCCTCAAGGCACTAGCTGTGCACTATCTTCACTGTTGCTTCACCCACAGCCATTGCTTCTGTACTGTGGATGTCTTAAGAAAAGGCTGTGGCAACCTGTAAATAATAGATACAGTTGTTTAGTGCTGAACTAAGGAGAAGTCTTCCTGAATTCTGAAAGTGAAGAGAAATTCAAACACATTGTTTACGTTGGGTTTTGTGGGGGTTTTCATATATCATTTTAAAAGTTTCAGGGCTGACTTATTAATCTATCATGTGTGGCATTTTGCAAAGCTTTGCATGCACCTTTCTCAGAAAAATGGCAACATGCATAATTAGAATTTTCTGGAAAAAAATGTTCAATCAGTATTCATCAGAACTGGCTTTTGGGTGCAGTCTCTCTTCTTGGGCTGCTCGCCGTGGAAAGAGTAAACTGACAAAGGGGAGGCGGGATAGTAAGGTGTCCTGGTTTCGGCTGGGATAGAGTTAATTTTCTTCCTAGTAGCAGGCATAGTGCTGTGTTTTGGATTTAGTAGGAGAAGAATGTTGATAACACGCTGATGTTTTTAGTTGTTGCTGAGCACTGCTTATGCTAGTCAAGGACTTTTCAGCTTCCCATGCTCTGCCAGGTGCACAGGAAACTGGGAGGGGGCACAGCCAGAATAGTTGATCCAAACTGACCAGAGGGCTATTCCATACCACATGACGTCATGTTCAGTATATAAACTGGGGGTGGGGGGGGTGGGGGGGGGGAGGGTGTTGGCTGGGGATCAGTGATGGCTGCTCGGGAACTGTCTGGGTATCAGTCGGCAGGTGGTGAGCAATTGCATTGTGCATCACTTGCTTTGTATATTGTTATTATTATTATCATTATTATATTGTTATTATTGTCATTACTATTTTACTTTATTTCAGTTATTAAACTGTTCTTATCTCAACCCAGGAGTGTTTCTCACTCTTACTCCTCGGATTCTGTCCCCCATCCCACCGGGGCAGGGGGACTGAGTGAGCAGCTGCGTGGTGCTTAGTTGCTGGCTGGGGTTAAACCATGACATAAGGAAGGGACAAGAGCAAGACTTGTGCTTGCCGGACTTGACAATGGGATGCTGGAACAAAACGGTATGGAAGTGAATGAAGTCTCTGCAAACAGCTCACTGGCTCTGGTGCAACCAGCTGCAAGCACAAGTGCCAAGTACTCCCAGTCCAACCAATTTCTCCTCTGCCCCCAGGCTCTATCCTCAAAGACAGGCAGGGGAAGGAGGGAACTAGTGAAGAAACTCAAGACAGACAGACAACAATGTGAGCCAAAAAGAATGGCAACAGTAGGGAGAGAAGAGGTAGAAACAATAGCTGTGGTATGATTGCTTCAGCAGAGTGGGTATTTCATCCTATGATTGATTATCTTTACTTATTACAAGACTCCCACAGTAAGAGTAAAAAAAGACAAATATTGGCATTGAACAATGAGCTAAACTAAACATTTTCTTTTCTTGATCAGTAGCAAGGGTTGTGTTCCCCTTGTTAGGCTTTGGGTCACTTTCATTTGAAGTGCACTGAAATTGATACCAAATAATCTGTGCAACCTAGATATTTTGCTTCTGGTTAAGGAAAGTGACACAAAAGTTCATGAATGAAAAAAGTATCTGTAGAAATGCTAAGAATTGAATTATTTGTTGTTTGCTTGATAGTTTTAATGCTCATTCCAGTTTCATAAGATACTGGATATAACAAATCAATGTTAATGTCTGTGCTTGTTTTGGACAGAGTTAATTTTCTTCATAGTAGCTAGTATGGGGCTATGTTTTGGATTTGTGTTGAACACATAATACAGAGATGTTTTTGTTGTTGCTGAGCAGTGCTTACACAGAGTCAAGGACTTTTCTGCTTCTCACCCCGCCCCACCAGCGAGTAGGCTGGGGGTGCACAAGAAGCTGGGAGGGGACTCAGCTGGGACAGCTGACCCCAACTGACCAAAGGGATATTCCATACCGTATGATTTCATGCTCAGCATATAAAGCTGGGGGAAGAAGAAGGAAGGGGGGGACATTCAGAATGATGGCATTTGTCTTCCCAAATAACCATTACACATGACAGAGCCATGCTTTCCTGGAGATGGCTGAACACCTGCCTGCTGATAGGAAGTAGTGAATGAATTCCTTGTTTTGCTTTGTTTGCATGCACAGCTTTAGCTTTACTTATTAAACTGTCTTTATCTCAGCCCACGAGTTTTCTCACTTTTACTCTTCTGACTCTCTCCCCCATCCCACCTGGGGGGGAGTGAGTGAGCGGCTGTGTGGTGCTTAGTTGCCGGCTGGGGTTAAACCACAACAATGTCTTTTTATAGAATTGATAATTTCCATTTACATATATAACACAATAAATCTCCAAAAGTTATTTTATCTGTTCTGGCACTTTTTTTTTTTTTTTTCCTTTAATATATAGCCTTGCCAGAGGACAACAGAAGAAACATAGTCCTTTAAAAAAGATGATGTTCATATTACTCATGTAAACTAGTAATGCTAATGTTGCTGGCAGGGTCCTTAAATCAGAGTATCATTCTGCTCTTTTCAAGACTATATTTTCAAGCTGAAATAGTCATTGCTGAGATGAGTAATAATTACTACTGATACACTGGGAGGAAATTAGCATTTAAAATAAAGAATATGAAAAACTGACGTGTGAAGCAGGAACTGGAGTCTTTTGCTGCCTTAGTGATGTGCAGGATGCAGTAGCATTCTTCACAGAAATGAATAAATTCACAGGGTCAGAACCCGGGTAGGAGAGAGTGTGAAAGCCAGACCTGTGTGCTGCAAGGAAGAGATCTAGTTTCCCAGACTGTGATTTCCTTGGTTCCTGAAGCAATGCTGCAGTCAGTGGCCTTGCAGGCATCCACTGGCAGGTGTGTAAAGAGGCAGTGGCAGATACTCACAGAAATCCCCTCTGCCTGACGGAGAGATCTGTTTAATCTCTAAAGGTGGTCTACTTATCAGAGAAGAGCTTCTCCGTAAAGTCCTTTCTCCTGTCTCCCACCTGTCATCCCACCCACCTGCTTCCTGGCATGGGGCTGGAGAGCACGCACGCATGCACATACGCATATACTGAACCACCATCAAACCAGGATCTATCCCATGCTGAATCATCACAGACTCTGTAGCCCTTTGGAAAGGCTGTTTTTCGAAGCAGTCTGACTGAATGCCTTTTACAAATTACAGGCTTTTGTCTTTATGCCCCTGAAAGTTTTAGGAAAGAAGAAAGTAGAAGGAGAGGTCATCCTGAAGGTTTAATTTGGGGACCAGAAGGAGAAAAACAGCATTTGAGAGAGGTCAATACCATATATAGTTTAATATAAATTGACTGGAAAGCTAAGTTCTCAACATGGCAGATAAGTTTTAACCCTGAGCTGGAGCAGGAACCTCACTGTCAGTAATGCAAATCCCTTGTTCTAGACAGACCACATTCCCAAATAAACCTTCCTCGTTGACAGGCCCAGAGTCCCTGGTCGTCTTCCACAGCTTTTGAAGAAGGTAGAAACTAACCTCTGGAAAAAAGTGTTGAAGTCACTTGTGAAGAAATGCTCTCATCTGCACAAAAGAAACAGTCAGCTTGAGGTGTGTGGTGGTTTGACTGTGGCTGGATGCCAAGTGACCACTAAGCCGCTCTATCACTCCCCTTCTCAACTGGGCAGGGGAGAGAACATATAACAAAAAAGCTCGTGGGTCACGATAAGGACAGGGAGATCACTCAGCAATTACCATCATGGGCAAAACACTCTCGACTCGGGGAAAATCAGTTTAATTTATTGCCAATCACAACTGAGTAGGGAAATGAGAAATAAAAACTACAACTTCAAACACCTTCCCCCTACCCCTCCATTCTTCCCAGCCTCAACTTCACTCCCCATTTTCTCTACCTCCTCCCCCTGAGCAGAACAGGGAGATGGGGAATGGGGGTTGCGGTCAGTTCATCACACATTATCTCTGCCACTCCTTCCTCCTCAGAGGAAGACTCCTCACACTCTTCCCCTGCTCCAGCGTGGGGTCCCTCCCACAGGAGACAGTCCTTCACAAACTTCTCCAACATGGATCCTTCCCACGGGCTGCAGTTCTGTCCTGGTTTCGGCTGGGATAGAGTTAATTTTCTTCCTAACAGCAGGCATAGTGCTGTGTTTTGGATTTAGTAGGAGAAGAATGTTGATAACATGCTGATGTTTTTAGTTGTTGCTGAGTACTGCTTATGCTAGTCAAGGACTTTTTCAGCTTCCCATGCTCTGCCAGGCGCACAAGAAACTGGGAGGGGGCACAGCCAGAATAGTTGATCCAAACTGACCAAAGGGCTATTCCATACCATATGACGTCATGCTCAGTATATAAACTGGGGGGGGTTGGCCGGGGAGCAGCGATCGCTGCTCGGGAACTGTCTGGGTATCGGTCGGCGGGTGGTGAGCAATTGCATTGTGCATCACTTGCTTCGTGTATCATTATTATTATTATCATTATTATACTGTTACTATTAGCATTACTATTTTACTTTATTTCAATTATTAAACTGTTCTTATCTCAGCCCAGGAGTGTTTCTCACTCTTACTCCTCCAATTCTCTCCCCTATCCCATCGGGGTAGGGGGAGTGAGCGAGCGGCTGCGTGGTGCTTAGTTGCTGGCTGGGGCTAAACCACGACAGTCCTTTTTGGCGCCCAACGTGGGGCTTGAGATAACAACAGATTAATCAGAGTGTATTAAGGAGTCTGTTAACAGTTGCCGGTCACGATATTAGTTCTTCTGATCTGCACCATGTTCTTTTTTTTGCAGCACGCGTTAAAGCTTGCTGTCAGTTTGTGTAGTGTGCTATGCTCTGCAGTGATTCATGATCTTTTGCTTGGGAGGTTCCTTATCAAAGCCCTGACCTTGAGCATTCTTTGGTATTTGGGTTTCATACAGAAGTCACTACTGTACTTCGGGTACTACCTCATAGAGAGAGTTAGCAATTATACTTCTTACTCTGAGAGGCTTGTTGTGGAGGAAATACAGAATGGCACCTTTGCTGCTTTCTTCTATGATGTTTCCTCCTTCATTACAACAACTTTCCTGTATCTTGAACACCCCTGGGCTGTTAAGATACTTCTATTGATAATTCTTGGGAATGTTGTTTCCATTTTGATAAAGGTCAGTAAGCAGTTTAAAAATACCATCCAGAGATCTACCCCAAGGCTGGATAGTTATGAGTGGCAGGGTGTGTGGGATTGTATGCGCAAGTACCTAGGGCAGTGGGGACCTCCAGTGTTTTGGAACTTTACCCCTGAACAAGTGCAGAATCCTGAAGAACTAGTAAAGTATTTGGAAGAAGTATGTTCTCACCCTGGCAACTCCAAAGAGACACAACTCATTGCAACATGCTGGGGACTGGCCCATGCTTATAGAGCCCTGTTTAACACTATTCAGTACCCTCAAGGGAAAGAGAAGGTCTCTGGATCTGATGACAAAACAACAGGCACTGTGGCTACTCCAACCACAGCCACAAGCACTGCAGCTACTCCAACACCCACCACAGGCTCTGTGGCTACTCCAACCACAGCCACAAGCACTGCAGCTACTCCAACACCCACCACAGGCACTGTGGCTACTCCAACACCCACCACAGGTACTGCAGCCACTCCAACCCCAGTGGCAGGCACTGCGGCTAAACCAGAGAACCAACCTGCACCGGTATCAGTTGCCCCTATACAGAAGAAGAAATACACGAGGAAATCAGTTCGTTTAGTAAGGGATGAAGATGAACCAGGGCCATCACGAGAACCAGAGGAGGAAGAACCCATAAATGAGATGGTGACCACCCGATCCCTATCCCTGAGTGAGCTGCGAGATATGCGAAAAGATTTTGGTCGTCATCCAGGTGAGCACATCATCACCTGGCTGCTCCGATGCTGGGATAACGGGGCCAGTAGCCTGGATTTAGAGGGTAGGGAAGCCAAGCAGCTGGGATCCCTTTCCAGGGAAGGGGGCATTGACAAAGCAATTGGAAAAGGGGCAAAACCGCTCAGCCTCTGGAGGCGACTTCTGTCAAGCGTGAAGGAAAGGTATCCCTTCAAGGAGGATGTTTTATACCGCCCAAGCAAATGGACCACCGTAGAGAAAGGTATCCAGTACCTGAGGGAATTAGGCGTGCTGGAGGTGATTTACAGTGACCTGAATGATGAGCGGTTAACCAAAGACCCAGATGAAGTCAGGTGCACACAATCCATGTGGCGGAAGGTGGTACGGAGCGCACCAGCATCGTATTCCAACTCGTTGGCAATACTAGCCTGGAAAGACGACGAGGCACCAACGGTGGATGAAGTGGCTAGACAACTCCGGGACTACGAAGAAAAGCTCTCTTCCTCCCTACGGGCCTGTGTCTCGGCTGTGGAAAAACTGTCTGAAAAAATATGCCAAGAGTTCCAACAACTCAGAGAGGATCTGTCCTACTCCCCACCTGCACGGACCAGTGTCTCAGCCATTAGGAGTCAACGTCCCTATGCTCAAGAGAGAGGATATAGAGGATACACACCACGGGGCACCCTGTGGTTTTACCTGCGTGATTATGGAGAGGACATGAGAAAGTGGGATGGAAAACCCACCTCAACCTTAGAGGCACGGGTGCGTGAGTTGCAAGGAAAAACTATTAGGAAAGGCGGTTCTCCCAGGAAGATTGCAGCTCCAGTTTCCAGTGAGCAGTTCCCGAGACAGAGTAAGAGGGCTAATTTTACTTCCGACCTTGATCAGGGGACTTTTGATTCACATTTACAGGAAGTGAACAACGAATACTGTGACCAGTGTTAGAGGGGCCCTGCCTCCAGCCAGGTGGAGGAAAGGGACAACCGGGTTTACTGGACTGTGTGGATTCGATGGCCTGGAACGTCAGACCCACAGGAGTATAAGGCTCTAGTGGACACTGGTGCACAGTGCACGCTAATGCCATCAAACTATAGAGGGGCAGAACCCATTTGTATTTCTGGAGTGACAGGGGGATCCCAACAGCTAACTGTACTGGAAGCTGAAGTGAGCCTAACTGGGAATGAGTGGCAAAAGCACCCCATTGTGACTGGCCCAGATGCTCCGTGCATCCTTGGCATAGACTACCTCAGGAGAGGGTATTTCAAGGACCCAAAAGGGTACCGGTGGGCTTTTGGTATAGCTGCTTTGGACACAGAGGAAATTAAACAGTTGTCCACCTTGCCCGGTCTCTCAGAGGACCCTTCGATTGTAGGGTTGCTGAAGGTTGAGGAACAACACGTGCCGATTGCTACCACAACTGTGCACAGGCGGCAATATCGCACCAACCGAGACTCCCTGATTCCCATCCATAACCTGATTCGTCGACTGGAGAGCCAGGGAGTGATCAGCAAGACTCGCTCACCCTTTAACAGTCCCATATGGCCAGTGCGAAAGTCTAATGGGGAGTGGAGACTAACAGTGGACTATCGTGGCCTGAACGAAGTTACACCGCCGCTGAGTGCTGCCGTGCCAGACATGCTAGAACTTCAATATGAACTGGAGTCAAAGGCAGCTAAGTGGTATGCCACAATTGATATTGCTAATGCATTTTTCTCCATCCCTTTGGCAGCAGAGTGCAGACCCCAGTTTGCTTTTACCTGGAGGGGTGTTCAGTACACCTGGAACCGACTGCCCCAGGGGTGGAAGCACAGCCCCACCATTTGCCATGGACTGATCCAGACAGCACTGGAACAGGGTGAAGCTCCAGAACATCTGCAGTACATTGATGACATCATTGTGTGGGGCAATACAGCAGAAGAAGTTTTTGAGAAGGGAAAGAAAATAGTCCAAATCCTTCTGAAGGCTGGTTTTGCCATAAAACAGAGTAAGGTCAAGGGGCCTGCACAGGAGATCCAGTTTTTAGGAATAAAATGGCAAGATGGACGTCGTCAGATCCCAATGGATGTGATCAACAAAATAACAGCTATGTCCCCACCAACTAGCAAAAAGGAAACACAAGCTTTCTTAGGTGTTGTGGGGTTTTGGAGAATGCATATTCCAAATTACAGCCAGATCGTAAGCCCTCTCTATCAAGTGACTCGGAAGAAGAACGAATTCAAATGGGGCCCTGAGCAACAACAAGCCTTTGAACAAATTAAACGTGAGATAGTTCATGCAGTAGCCCTTGGGCCAGTCCGGGCAGGGCAGGATATTAAAAATGTGCTCTACACCGCAGCCGGGGAGAATGGCCCTACCTGGAGCCTCTGGCAGAAAGCACCAGGGGAGACTCGAGGTCGACCCCTAGGGTTTTGGAGTCGGGGATACAGAGGATCCGAAGCCCGCTACACTCCAACTGAGAAAGAGATACTGGCAGCATATGAAGGGGTTCGAGCTGCTTCAGAAGTGGTTGGTACTGAAGCACAGCTCCTGCTGGCACCCCGACTGCCGGTGTTGGGCTGGATGTTCAAAGGGAGGGTCCCCTCTACACATCATGCAACTGATGCTACGTGGAGTAAGTGGGTTGCATTGATCACACAACGGGCTCGAATAGGAAACCCCAGTCGCCCAGGAATCTTGGAAGTGATCATGGACTGGCCAGAAGGAAAAAACATTAGAATATCACCAGAGGAGGAGGTGACACGTGCTGAAGAGGCCCCACTGTATAATAAATTGCCAGAAAATGAAAAGCAATATGCCCTGTTCACTGATGGGTCCTGTCGTCTCGTGGGAAAGCATCGGAGGTGGAAAGCTGCTGTATGGAGTCCTATACGACAAGTCGCAGAAACTGCTGAAGGAGAAGGGGAGTCGAGTCAGTTTGCAGAGGTGAAAGCCATCCAGCTGGCTTTAGATATTGCTGAAAGAGAAAAGTGGCCAGTCCTTTATCTCTATACTGACTCATGGATGGTGGCAAATGCCCTGTGGGGGTGGCTGCAGCAATGGAAGCAGAGCAACTGGCAGCGCAGAGGCAAACCAATCTGGGCTGCCGCATTGTGGCAAGATATTGCTGCCCGGGTAGAGAACCTGGTTGTAAAAGTTCGTCATGTAGATGCTCATGTACCTAAGAGTCGGGCCACTGAAGAACATCAAAACAACCAGCAAGTAGATCAGGCTGCTAAGATTGAAGTGGCTCAGGTGGATTTGGACTGGCAACATAAGGGTGAATTATTTATAGCTCGGTGGGCCCATGATGCCTCAGGCCATCAAGGAAGGGATGCAACGTATAAATGGGCTCGTGATCGAGGGGTGGACTTAACTATGGACAGTATTGCACAGGTTATTCATGAGTGTGAAACATGCGCTGCAATCAAGCAAGCCAAGCAGTTCAAGCCCCTTGGGTATAGTGAACGATGGCTGAAATATAAATATGGGGAGGCCTGGCAGGTTGATTACATCACGCTCCCACAGACCCGCCAGGGCAAGCGCTATGTGCTCACCATGGTGGAAGCAACCACTGGATGGCTGGAAACATATCCCGTGCCCCATGCCACCGCCCGGAACACCATCCTGGGCCTTGAAAAGCAAGTCCTGTGGCGACATGGCACCCCAGAAAGAATTGAGTCAGACAACGGGACTCATTTCCGAAACAACCTCATAGACACCTGGGCCAAAGAGCATGGCATTGAGTGGGTGTATCACATCCCTTACCATGCACCAGCCTCCGGGAAAATTGAGCGATACAATGGATTGTTAAAGACTACCCTGAGAGCAATGGGTGGTGGGACGTTTAAACATTGGGATACGCATTTAGCAAAAGCCACCTGGTTAGTCAACACCAGGGGATCTGCCAATCGAGCTGGCCCTGCCCAATCAAAACTTTTACGTACTGTAGAAGGAGATAAAGTTCCTGTAGTGCACATGAAAAATATGCTGGGGAAGACAGTCTGGGTTACTTCCCCCTCTGGCAAAGGCAAACCCATTCGTGGGATTGCTTTTGCTCAAGGACCTGGGTGCACTTGGTGGGTGATGCGAAAGGATGGGGAAGCCCAATGTGTACCTCAAGGGAATTTGATTTTGGGTGAAAATAGCCAATGAACTGAATTGTATAATATTAATTGCTTTATAATACTGTATGTTATCTCTTAACTATATGTTATCTCTTAACTGCATGTTAATATAATAATATAGTAGGTTAATATTAAGTATATAATACTATATATTATGATTGCTATATGCCGCATCAATGGTATTGCAGTAAGAATTGCCCAGCCTAAGGAAAATGAACTTTGATGAAACCATGTTGGAATGAGAACTGACTTCAGCATGCAACAGTCCAACACTGCACACCACCTGTCCTGCTCTGAAAGACTGTGATGACAGATGGAACCCAAAGTCATGGGCTAAATGAACTCAATGGACATTTTAGAGGGATGGGCCATAGACGAAGGGAATGATATCTGTGTGTATATCAAGATAGGGAAAGGGGTGGTGATTAATTGGAACACATTGGAAAGGGGAGGGCCTGTGCATGACGTAGATGGTATAGAATAAGGGGTGGATACTGTCCTGGTTTCGGCTGGGATAGAGTTAATTTTCTTCCTAACAGCAGGCATAGTGCTGTGTTTTGGATTTAGTAGGAGAAGAATGTTGATAACATGCTGATGTTTTTAGTTGTTGCTGAGTACTGCTTATGCTAGTCAAGGACTTTTTCAGCTTCCCATGCTCTGCCAGGCGCACAAGAAACTGGGAGGGGGCACAGCCAGAATAGTTGATCCAAACTGACCAAAGGGCTATTCCATACCATATGACGTCATGCTCAGTATATAAACTGGGGGGGGTTGGCCGGGGAGCAGCGATCGCTGCTCGGGAACTGTCTGGGTATCGGTCGGCGGGTGGTGAGCAATTGCATTGTGCATCACTTGCTTCGTGTATCATTATTATTATTATCATTATTATACTGTTACTATTAGCATTACTATTTTACTTTATTTCAATTATTAAACTGTTCTTATCTCAGCCCAGGAGTGTTTCTCACTCTTACTCCTCCAATTCTCTCCCCTATCCCATCGGGGTAGGGGGAGTGAGCGAGCGGCTGCGTGGTGCTTAGTTGCTGGCTGGGGCTAAACCACGACAAGTTCTTTATGAACTACTCTAACATGGGTCCCTTCCATGGGGTGCAGTCCTTCAGGAGCAGAATGCTCCAGCGTGGCTCCCCCATGGGGTCACAAGCCCTGCCAGCAAACCTGCTCCAGAGTGGGCTCCTTGTGGGCTCCTTTCTCTCCACAGGTCCATAGGTCCTGCCAGGAGCCTGCTCCAGCGCGGTCTTCCCACGGGGTCAGAGCCTCCTTTGGGTGCATCCACCTGCTCTGGTGTGGGGTCCTCCCCGGGCTGCAGGTGGATGTCTGCTCCACCATGGACCTCCATGGGCTGCAGGGGCACAGCCTGCCTCACCATGGTCTTCACCATGGGCTGCAGGGGAATCTCTGCTCCGGTGCCTGGAGCACCTCCTCCCCCTCCTTCTTCACTGACCTTGGTGTCTGCAGAGTCGTTCCTCTCACATATTCTGACACCTCACTCCAGCTGCAGTTTTGTGTTCCTTTGGGTTTTTTTCCCCCTTCTTAAATATGTTATCACAGGGGCGCTACCACTGTCAGTGATGGGTTTGGCCTTGGCCAGCGCTGGGTCCATATTGGAGCTGGCTGGCATTGGCTCTATCGGACATAGGAGAAGCTTCTAGCAGCTTCTCACAGAAGCCACTCCTGTAGCCCCCCCGCTACCAAAACCTTGCCATGCAAACCCAATACAAGGTGGAAAATATATTAGGAAGGACCTGTACAAATGCATGCGCACGCCTTTTCCAGTCGTAGTAAAATGCATTCCTGTTGCCTACTAAACAGGACAGAGTTCTTTAAGTCAAGGAAGGCTATAAAGTTTCCCAAACCTAATCTTTTGATTCCAGACAAGTTTAAGCAGATATCAGTGATGTCTGTCACAGTAAGATCATAGATACTGGTGTACAGCATTGCAATCCTTGCTGAGTTGTATGATTTGAACTGTTGTGTTCATGTTTTGATCAAAACTTCTGTGTTTGAGTAAGGCTGCAGCAGCCTGATACTGGCTGCATCCTCGAGCCATTGTGTGAGCACAGTGCCTGGCTGCACGTGCATGTGCTACTCCCACAGACTTCAGTTTTATGCCTTCATTTCCTGCTGCTCATACCAACAATTTTCAAAAATAAGTGACCCCAGGTGATCGTAAGTAATCCTTTTAATTGAGATACAGCTTTAGTTTCTTTGCTTGGCATGTTTGCAAAACTCTTGGCAAACCTCAATTAGAAGTTCTGTCTTCTGATGCTTTCAGCTTCAAAGGGGACCTGACTGCAGCCCATCATCATAACAGGCTATGAAACTATGATAGCACGTTTACCCAGACAATTACAATTTTGATCATCAGTTCCGTGTGTTACAGAGCCTTTCTGTCATTGGCTTATTGGTGTTGCAGAGTTTCCTTCTTGCAGGGTCTGTGTTGCCTTGAACTCAAGGACTAATTAATTCTTCAGAACTGTTACAGCATGAATGAGTGCAGGTGCTGACCCTCATAAAATTGCTGATCTCATCTGTTAATTTTCAAAATCAGAGAAGATAGGGTTGAGTCACCTTTGCCAAGGAAAGCTAAACAAATATGAAAAGATTATTTATAAAAATAAAGTCAAAACAGAAGACATAGAAAAAGGCCACCATGCAACAAAGTTACAGTCAAGGAAACAGTGTTATGGCTCAGAACTAAATTAATGCTTTGCTTCAATTGTGTCAGTTATGTTGAACAGAGAAACAAAAAAAGCGATAGATAAAAAACACTTACATGGACAAGTTCAGCTAAAGCTTAGTGCAATTACTGTGCTTAAAGTGAAATGATGTAAACTATTCCTCAGAAAGATAAATAAATGGCACATGAAACAGTGAATATAACAAAGAATTAAAATCTTAAAAACACACAAATCAGGGATAGTACTCCCAGACTGCAGAAAGACAAAACCAGGTATTTTGTTTAAGGAAAAAAATATTTTATATATGCCTTTAGTAGTACACAGAACTTTAGAATGATGATTGAAAGAAAGAATAATTAATGGACTGAAAGTAAATAAGCTGGAAAGTGACATAAGTTTACCTAAACAGATCCAGTGTAACATGAGTTATTACAAATTGCTGTTCCAGCCTTAGACAGAAAACATAATCTTTGGGACTGCTGTACAGTGTTTTAGGGCCTCATGGGAAATTACTAGCAAAGATAAAGAATTTAGGGATTAGTATAAAAAAAATTTGAAGCAAGCAAAGAAATACTTAATTGGAGTAATGACTCTAGTGACAGGAGAACTCATAGGCTACAGGGTAGGCCTGTAGAAAGGGATTTTTTGTTTGTTTGTTTAAAAGAGATCTAAAAATGTTCCATTTCTTTTCTTTGGTTGAATTGAGTATTTAAATTTACAATATTGGCAGGAAAAAAGGGTAGATACATGCTAACAAAATTTGCTGATGACAGAATCTGAGAAGCATAGCAAACATAAAGGTAGAACTAGAATATCATAGTGAGGTGTAGGACCTTGAGAAATGAAGTAATAAAAATGGGAAAGATATAGTAATACAAAGTGCAGACTCATGCATTTAGGGACTAATGAGAAGAACATCTGTTATACCATAGCACTTTATAAGGTAGAAATGAAGGGGACAGGGAATTGCAGTGCTTGGTAGTCAATTTTTGAATGTTTTTGAGTTATCATTGTAATGTGACATGGAAATGGTGAGTACAATTCTAGGCATATTGGAGAGACATTTCTGTAGAGAAAGGAGAGTTTTGATGCTATTGTGCAAAGCATTGATCAGGCCTCTGGAAGATTGTTTAGAATTCTGGCCACCTCCCTTCAGGAGAGATCAGTTTCAAACTAGAATTGATGAAGAAAATGTCCACTAAAAAGAAAAAAGAAAGGAAAGCCCATCCCTTGGGACAACACTAAAAGAACTCGGCTTGTTTGTCATAGAAAAACAAAAACTGAAAGTGGATATGATTTATTTCTGTGCACTGAGGAAGGGATAAATACTAGAAAGGAAAGAGCTTTTGAAGCTTAAAGGGTAGAACTGACTGAAAAGCAAATGAATATAAACAGGCCGTGAGTCAAGTTACTCTGTAAATGTAAAGACCCCTCAGAGAGTTGAAAGGATGCAAATATGCCTGGAAAATCGGATCTGAAGAGAAATTACCAATGGTTCACCAATAAAATGGAAGGAAGTACCCAGTGCGGTTTGAGTTAAGATTGTATGATTTGATCGTCTGTGATTGCACAGGAGTGCAGTCAGTGACCCAAGAAGTCTTTTATTCCTGTGTTCCTCATTACCCAGGTGATATAAATTGGTGTGAAGCCCCTTGAGCTTCTCTGTACTAATTAACTGTGCTCCAATACTATGCATCTTTCAGCAAATCAGCACTGCATTTTAGGTAATTAAGTTCAGCAAATCTCACTGCAGTGAGTACTGGCACCTGGGAATCATTCCTTGTGACATTTCTCCTTTTCTCTAAACTTCTAAAGTATTTTTGAAAAGCCATCTTTCTTCAATATGTGTGAGTATCTGAAGAAGAATGTAAGCACATATTCAGAGTGGTTGTCGTCTGTGTATAATGTAGAAATAATTATACTGTAATACCAATGTAGATGATAAATGCTAAAAATATTGTTCTAAAAAGTTTCACTATGTATATAGTGTAATTACTTTCGGTCTCATATTTATTACAGACTGCACAAATCTCTTTCTGTGATGATTTGTTACATTTGCTTCACAATGGTACTTCTAATTGTGTTACAGGGTTATTTTTATTCCAGTTGTACTTGCCAAGAAAAACATTTTAAAATAATGTCACTTTTTATTTTCAGAAATACCATAATTCCTTACAAGCAGAGAGAAAGCTGGGTGCAGTCATAAAATACAAAAGGGAGCTAACACTCAAACCAAGCAAAAAGGTTTTAATTGTGCTTCTTTTGGAAATACTACCACAAGGCACAGGGGTGCACCTGGTCATTGCATTTCATGAGAGGAAGTTGGTCAGAGAATACTGTAATTCTGCCTCTCAGAACAGGATGATAAATATTACCAGTTGATGGAAACTTACGGGTCCAAGGTTTTAGAGCCCGGTGCTGAAGCTGCTGTTTCACCCTGGCATTAGAAACTGGAAACAACAAATAATTGTTTCACACATACATGGTTTGGGTCCTGAAATTTTCTTTTTCTCCACATATCAGGCAAGGACAGGAAAATAGGAGACAAGGCTGAGTCTCTGGGTCCTGCAGTGGGCAACACATTCTGATCCAGGAGACGTGCTAGGTAGACAGTGCTTCATCCCATTCATTTTTTTTCCTGGTTTGGGGCAGCGACTGCTCTCTTCTATTTCAGGCTCACTTGGAGTATTTAGTTCTGCATGCTGCTATGGAGAAAATGGTGAACATTAAATTAAATCCCAGGTTGTGTATGTGCTTCACTGCACAGCATGAGGAAGGATGCAGCAGTGAACACAGCGAGCCTGCAAGAAAAGGCACCGAATGGAAAGCACTGTGTTATTTCCTGGCATGCATACCTGCCAGTGATCTGCTGTGTAACTGTTGTTGAAGTAGCCAATTTGACACATGCAAAAGTAAAATTGTATTAGAAGCGTACAACTCTGAGTTGTGAGCTTGCTCAGGCAAGAAAAAAAAAGCCTGCTGGTTTTCTAGAATACTCTGATTCAATTGTTAACAGTGAAATTGCACATATTAAAAACATTATGATTTCCTCAAAATGCCCGTCTCAGTGAAAGTGGCCCTGAGCAAAACAATGTGACTGCAGTTTTTAAAAAACTCTGCTTCTAAAAATGGGGAAGAATTACAAGATTTTCTTGGGAAAGGCATACTGATAGCTGTAAGGAGCCAAATCTTGCTGATTGTACTAATGTTAATAATGCTATTAAATAAAACCAGTGTAACTGATTGTGTGAATAGGGCAATCAAGATTTGGCCCCTTACCCCTGCTTTGTAAACATCAGCATCACAGGGATTAGTATAATACTGACTAGCCAATGACATGTTAAAGCCTGAGTAAAATTAACTGTGTTTGGAAGGCTCTTCATTCAAAATGTAAAACAAATGGCTCAAATTAAATGTGAGACATGGGGAGTGGAGAGAAAATTAATAAACCAGCAAACTGTAAATGATGTGGAAGTAACTTCTTTATGTTTTCCTTGTTTTGTAGTTTATAGTTAGCACCAGTACATAAATGTAACAGCTTTGTGCAAGGGAAGAAAAATCCGAATCTAGAGTGTCGTGAGGAGCGACCTTCTCTTCAATGAATTCTCCTTTCTTCTATGAAACGTTAGATTGTTTTTGTACATACTGCTATGTGAAGGTTGGTTAGCAAGTGTTTTGGGGTTTTATTAATTGTTTATTTTCATATTTTCTACATTATCTGCACATTTCTTATTTCATTACCACCCATTTTCCAAAAATAGAGTTCACTGATCCTCATGAATTTCCATCCAATATTTCTGTCTGTAGGGATGAGAGATATTTTAAATATATGTATTGAAAATCATTCAGATATGTCAGATTGTTTGGGTTTCTTATAAGGACTTTATGGTCCCTTGAATTTTTATGTTCTAGAACATGTTTTAAATTGTCATTCTGTGTTCTTCATAATACTGAGGTAGAATAGGGAAACTCAGGCCTATCTTAAAGGCATTAACTGATTAGGGATGCATTTTTAGTCATGACTACATAAACCTATATAAACCTATATAAACTTATGCTGGGTGTCTGTACAATGAAATGCCATGGGAGAGTGGTACTTAAGACAATTTCAGAGACCAGAATATGGCTGCTGATAGGTGACTGCGAAAAGCTGTGTTATGGACAGGAAGATTGACCCCTTCCTCATAATTTCAGAATAGAAAAGGGTGATTGGGAAATGGGCGAGCTAGGTAAGTGTATATCACTAGGTGCAGGGCTATAAATGCCCCCTCTCATCCACGGTTTTCTTGATTTTCATCAGTATACAAGAGAGTTGCTGTGTACGTCACGTGTGCACAGAGAGCTCTGAGAAAGAAGTGAAGAGGAAGGAAAGAGTTTGGTTGGGGGAAGTGGAAGTTGGATAAAAAACAAATCCAGCATTCAGCTTCCTCGATTGTAAATGGAGGTGGAATGATCTAGATGTCTTCTAGCTTCCTTCCAGCCCCTTGGTAGGAGGAAATCTACCTGAGTCTGAGGACAGGTTCATTGGAAGTCTTTGGGAGCTGGCATGCAAGAGCAGTGCAAAATGATTAATGCGAATGGACTGATGCAGAAAAGTTGCTGAGGAGAAGATAAGCAGTAATGCCAGGCCTGTTTACTGAACTGCAATTTAACAGTGAGAATGTTAGAGCGTGGGGGCGTGGCTATCTGTAGGAATAAAATATGTGCATGATACTAAAGTGTAGTTAGTATGGTTGTCACAGGGAGGATGTGCTCCAGGCTGGCAACAGCCTGTCCTGGTTTGCTTATTTCTAACCACATGGGAAAGTGTTTCAGCCACAGCTACAGCACAGATCTTTGCAGTCTCCAGGTCTCTCAAGACTTTTTTGTGGGAAACCTCCAGAGTGAGGCTCTGGTGAGGCCTGGAGGGATCATAACCTGGCACAACAAGATTAGGTAGCCAGTGAACCTGCAGAGGGACTCTACATTTATGTTCTGAACCTGTTAATAGAGACTTAGGAATAAGGTAACTGGATGAAAAATTTAATTATGTCACAATGGAGTGCCTGAGTAAGTTAATTAACTAGTCATGACACAGATTTTATTCTCAACAGGAGCAAGTGGAGGACTTCTTTTAAGTCTAAAGAATGTGCAAAGTATAGACCAGAAGTAGGAACTTCTGCAGTAAATTTAGCTTACTTCACTAAACACAAAGCATCTGGCAGCAGATCAAAGTCTTCTCATATTTATGCAGTTTGATAGTTATTGATTTTTATTTTTCTCCACATTTTAATTCCATAGAACGGCCATAAAGAATTGTATAAGGACAGGTAGAAATAGATCCTCATTTGGTGAGCTGACTGAAATCAATGAAGCCATGTCTCTGGACATCATCTGAGACCCTGGCCCACAGGATCTTTCATCTGAAGTGGCATAAGACACTGGTTATAAATCCTGTGGTGTTTTTTTTCTGATCTCTGATTAAAGTAGTATGCAGGTGCTTCTGATGTAAATATTCACATTATATTAAAAATCTGTGTTTTGAAATTCTGGAGTTCATATTATGAACAGACAACTCAGTTGCACAGACAGTAGTGAAACTTAAATCAAAAAGGGACACAAACATGAGGAAAGAGTACATGACTGCAAATATGAGCACACATTTTTACTGACTGCTGTTCCTGAAGGAGAGGCAAAAATAAATAAACTGAAAAAGAAACAGGAAGTCATTTTATACAGCAGTAGTGCTAGAAGTTTTGGGATTAGTGGAAAAAGGATGACTGATTTTACAAACAAGCTTCACTTTTGTAGATGTGTTAAGATGGAAAGTAATTGGAATCTATGGAGTATAGATAACTGAGAAAATTTTACAGTTGAAATCCTGACCCTACAGAATGGGAATTTTGCCATAGCTTAATTGGGGCTGACATTTTACACAGTGCTTCATCACTAACAATTCAGGGATCTCATCCACAAGTGATTGCACCACTTGGAGTTTTTCCATTGCTTTCACTGATCTTTGGATCAGACCCATGCTGCAGATGCATCACTCTTCTGTCTGAGGGATAATTTCACATGTAATTGTCAGAGCTCTCAGAAGAGCCTTAGGCAAGGTTGGGAAAGAACATCTATGTCTGGACAGAGACCTTGAGATGTGAGCAGTACAACAATTTTAAAAAACACTGCTATGATTTTTCTTGGTCTTAAAATTTGAATAAATGTATTCCTTTATTGCTAGCTTGCAACAGCCAGCTTGGCTAGAAAAAGTAAAACTTTTTCCTGTTCATTGATCCAGCTCAAGAACTCTTGCATCAGCTGTATCCTACATAAATTCTATTAGGCTAAATGTGGAGTATTCCTATTTCCCTTTCATACTGGGAGCATGTGTTATCTGTACGTAAGCATCAGTTTTGTAAGAGTCACTGAGCTAAGCTCAGCTGTTTACTTAAACATGTTGGACATGAAGTATCAGAATAATCCCTTGACCTCTGAGGGGCTTTTCACCTGTGAATGGTTGTGTAGAGCTCAGACTTTTGGTGGGATTAGGCCAAGGGTATTCATTAACTCTCAAGAAAGAGGGCAGATACTCCATTTGACTAAATGAAGAGTATTGCTAGTAAATCTCAGACTTAAAATGTTTGTTCATCCTGGAAAAAAATGAACTACTTCTCTGTGAGCCTGATTGCTGGATTTAGCAATTTGATTCTTTTTAGGACTAGAAAGCAAATGCTGCTACTAGCCAAGAAAAAGTAATGTAACAGCTATTACTGCATACCCGGTCATTGTCGCTCTCCTAGTACAATGTGAACACCTGCATTTTTCTGCTGTGACCTCAAATAGATAGAAGATGCCAAAATAAACTGTTTGGTTTTATGCAACAAAGTGACTTTTAAAATTCATTAACTCTTGTTCTTTCCAATGGAGCTTTTAATGCAGTCACCTTACAATATTTAGCACCAAAATATAATCCTGCTAGTGTCCTCTAAATAGATTAGTTCACAAAGATAACATCCAAAAAAGTCTTTTAGTTGCTGTTGGGGAAAAAAATTAATTTAGTTTAATTTCTGGTGTCTCCAAATGCTGCCCATCTCTCTGTAATTGTATAGCATTATCACTATTCACTATTCTGTCTATTCTTGCATAGAGAATTGAAACATCATTCGAGTTTCCTCTGAGGATGGATTAACAAGATCTGCTGTGACATGACTTGATTAATTAATGAGACAGGAGTATTCTTTGGTCCTTATGTGCTGTTCTTGAACTTCTTAGATGGGAAAATTCTAACCTTCAATATTTTAGAAGCCAACTGGGTAAAGCAAAACTCTTGTATGACCTTCACTAGTAATAAAACTGAAAATCCATTATAGAATATACCTGAATAGTTGCACATATTCAAGGTGATTTAATTTTTTTTTTTCATATTTGAAGAATGAGAGCACACATGGTTAAAGTACAGCGTACAGAAAAATACTTCACAGACTGTTTAAAATATAATTAGATACCTCTCTACTTTTCTTTCAGCAGTCTTCTACAAAGAAAAATAGCTCTTGTGAATGCTGCATTGCAAAAAGTCATCTCACCCTGTGTACACACCCCTAAGGCAACAGAGAAGGTTCTCAAAGGGCAAACACAAGATGACAGCTAACATATGCCATCCATTGACCCTGTTTTAGAAACTTCTTGTCCATGATTGAATACCAGGCTATGTAAGGAAGTGTCAAGAGCCATGTCTGTGATATACATGTGAGCTACACATTTTAATGCCACCAGGTCTGCTTATCTCACCAAGAGACTAAGACTAGTTTAAGACAACCAAATTCCTTCCATTTTACAGATGACATGCTAACACTAGAGATGTTCAGATCCAAGCAGCAAGATGGGTTCCTCTCAAAAAAATCCTGACTGAACCTGAACTCTGAAAATCAACTCCTACTAACAGGATTTTTCTTACAGTATTGTATTGTGAGTAATGTGAAACTAAATTGCCTGAAAGCTGTGGGAATTGTGTCAAAAAATCAAAATCTCTGGTAACTTGGGGAATCTGTCAGCATTTTTCTTTTCCATAGCTGTTGACAATTCTGGCTAGGTAGAAGAGTTTCTAACTGCAAAGGGATCTGAAGAAGTTTCACAGCAAGAAAGATCGGACTGCAAACAAGTGGAAGCAGGCTAGTTAAACATTCACTGACCACAGATCAAAATCCTACAGGGCAAAACTTTCCAGAGGCTGTGTTGTAGGCAAAAAGCTTTTTTCTTACATTTTTTCACCTATAGCAGAGAACATTTGTAATAGAAATGACATTCAGAGCACTTTAAGCACTGACATGTTGAGTGGAAAAGAAGTGGAAAGAGCATTGTTCACTGGCTATATTTTGAGTACAGTTTGCTTGATTAGATGCATTCTGTCAAAGCCTCCCAGATCAGGCAGTCTGGAACCAATACTCAGGAGAACTCCCTGCTTGCAGTGCTGGACAACGCAGAGGTAACCAACAGGCAGCAAGCTGCTCTGAATAACCAAATGCCTGCAGAATTGTAACACTTAGGCTACATCTGGCTGTTATATTAGCTTATGCATAAGCCTAAACTCTCTGTCCACATAGCTTGTGAGATGAATTTGGAACTATCCAACTAGGTACTAGGAAGGGGAGACTGAGTCATAGAAGGGTTGTGGGCATATGCTTAAACCCTACCCCTACAAGCAGTAGAGGGAGAATTGATTTGCATCAGGTGGCATACCAGACTTAAGGCTATCTTCAGGCACACCTGACAGAAGTAATAGAGATCTGGGTTTACAGACCTGATAATGCTGTAAATTTAATTGTTTGTGGAACTTAGTTGCTTTTATCATTAAGTCAGCATTTTAGTGGAGGCTCTCAGGATCTATAGTTTGCACGTTGGTGCTAAGGATGGCAGATAGTTTTTCACCTTCTATTCCCTCCCTTCCCCCATGAAAGAAATCCTTTGTGAACCTAAGCTCGTGGGCCTTACTTACTATCTGTACTCTTCTCAATAAATTGACTGTCAGCATGAGAGTGTAAATGTTAAAAATTCCTTGTGCAGTGAAAAGCAGAGTTGAAAATTAGATTTGTTATCTAATCAAACAGGGATCAAAATGATTGTTGCTATTGTATACAAAGAAAGGCAATAACTATGCAATATACATTTTCTCCTTGGGGATCTTTTGAAAAAAATTAACAAGATTAACATCGTGGATGTCAGCTGCTTTTGCCTTTGCAGATGCCAGACAGCATTAGCAAAAAGAACCAGATGTAAGTTCTTTAACTAATGTCATTAGACCGCTTCCCTCCTACATGCCAGCATGAGATTTGTTTTAATGAAATTAGACCTGAACACATCCAACAATCCAAAGTCAGTAGTGGAGCTAGGAAATAATTTATTGTAGGTGACAGAGAACAGCTATAAAATACAAACTACGTCTAGTGAGATGGGGGAAATGAATTATTAGCCACTGATGGCCACCAGTACTACTGATCTCAGAAGGGTAATGTCACTGGCAGACATAGCATCAGTGGATGAGTGGGCATTGCATGAACCTCTTGAAATGAGTTATGTCCTTTGTAATATTATGGAAAATCTGAAGTTGCCTTTGCCCATCTTAATTTTGGAGTATGAGAGTCATGCACTGCTACTACCTGGTCTTCATATCCCCTCTCAGGTAAATAGTCCCATATCAGGGACACAAATAGTCCCACAGAAAATGGTGTTTCACATAGGCTAGACAATTATTGTTAGAGTTATTCAATATTTCTCTTAAAAACTTTCTTTCAGTCCACCAACTTGTAAGCGTTTACATGCAATTTTCCTTCTTTGATATGGGTTTGGGTGAATTTGGGGTAAATGTTCATTAAAATGTTTCAACCTTACAGAAAATAGGCATGACACGGCAGCAGCATTATAAGAAATAATTTCTTGTGTTTTTATGTATTGCTCATTTAAAGAGCAACTCCTGCCCTTTTCTTTGAAATGTTTTAAGGATCAAATGTTCTGTGCTAAAGAAGTAGTGTTAAATCAGGGATAAGCATGTTGTTACCCCATGAAAATCTACCCTGACTTAAAAAAATTACAGTTTAGATATGATTACTGGTTTAACTTTTAACTATAAAGTTCCTCAAAGGTTGTGCCTAACCTGCATGTGCTTAAGCCTCGTACTCAAAAAGATTTCCATTGAAAGTACATCTGTACAGATCTGTGGCTTGTCTGTCTGGTTCTAGTTTTGAACACCTGCATTAAAATCAGTGAACCTCCATTTTTAGCCTCAGAGTAACTTGCTACTGGACGTAAGCAACATAGAGGAAGCAGGCTGGCCCATCTGAGGGTGTCTGGGCAGTAAACCAGACAATCCAGGGAAAAGAAGGTCAAAGCAGATTGAGGTAAGAAAGCTGCAGGAGAGTAAAGGTGGTGAACAGAGACTTGGGGAGGGAGAGACAGAGAAACACAGCAGGAACAATACAGAAAGAGAGAGAAAGCTTGGACTCAAGTACAGAGAGAGACTGAAATCGGCTGCTAAAGTTGAGATGATAATTGGAGGCTGGGAAGAGTAATAAAGAATTTCCAAGGTGGAGGGGAGATTAGAGATAAAGAAAGGTGAGGCAAGGAGGAGGCAGATAACTTTTTTCTTTTCCTAACTGAAGAACACCACTTTTCAGAGTGAGAATAGAAGAACTAGGAATCCCACAGCTCCCTTGCTCTCTGGAAAAGAAAAAAAAAAAAAATTGCAAAGCCCTGTGGCAAATAAATACATAAATGACCTATTTTCTCCTAATGCTCAGAGGGGATGTCTTGCACTGAATATTTAAAAATGCCATATTAAGCACAGTTTCATGTTATCTACTTCTATATAAGTGTGAGTGCATGATAACATACTATTTGTATCTGCCTCATTTAGAGCATGGTATACAGTCTGATCACAGGAGAGGAACTGATATTAGCCCCACTTCACAGGGCATATGAGTCATCAATTTGTTTATATAGAGCATCCACTGTTTTCAGAACTGAACCTCAGATTAAGTACACAGAAGATAAAGACCATACAGTTGCTCACAACTGTGAAAAGTGTAGTGTCAGGATTCTTGATGGATAAGATGAGCTGATTTTTGCTCACCTCAGGAGATGAGCACTAAAATGTTACTGCACCAAGCTGTCCACCCAGAATGTCCCTCCCTCAGAGAAGAGTCAGCAGAATAAAACATCTGCTACTGCCTCAGCCATTGCCATTCACAGTGCAGTGATTTCATTTAAATTGCTGAGGAAAGTAGGCTTGCATTACCATTGTCATCAGTGTGCTGGGGCTGCTGAGATATTGACAGACATTCAGTTGTGCTGAGTCTGTTTTGGGGATGGCAACCTACGGAAAAGCAAAACAACAAGAAGCTCAGTAGGGTAGGAAGGAAGGCACAAGCCATAATGCTTTACTTAGTGACTACAATTCAGCAAGCCTTGCATTTTGCCTGTTGTTAGAGAAGATCTCTGTACCACAGAAAAAGAAAGAAGCCAGCTGTTCAGGGCATCCTTAATGTGAGACCACCTTGCAGTCTTCCACCTTCTCCACTGCATACATTGTAGCTTCAGTTCAGGAGCTGAAATGCTCTGGGCAAGTGTCCTTCAGGACATAGTCTCATTCTACCTGATTATGGGTCCTAGTTCAGAGGATTTGTTTTATGATGGAACCTCTTATTATATGGTAGCATAAAATCACAGAGAGGGACGGGACCTTGGAAGGATACCTGATCATCCTCCTTCTCCCAGCAGAGGTCTGTTCTTGCAGGCATTCAAAGACAGAGAAACTACAGACTGCAGAAAGCCATTCCAGTGCTTCATTATTCAGAAGAAACCTGAAGAGTGTTTTCTCTAATGCCTGATCTGGTACTTCCTGCAGTATACTATATGTATACTATACTGTATACATATATACTATATATGGTATACTATATACTATAACTATGCGTATACTATATATCTATACAGTATACTATATATCTATATGGTATACTATACAGTATACTATACATACACAGTCGTATCTGCCTACAACACCAGCAATACAATGCTGTCTGCTTCTTAATAGCTGCCTTTATGTATTTGAAAATATTATCATCTCCTCCATTAGTCTTCTTTACCTTACTTTACATAGCCTGGTTTATTCAATCTTTTCTTGTAGGCTTGTCCTTTATTTTTTTAGATCTCTATTTAGTTTTGTTTTCTTATTTGGCCTTTCGTCACTTGAGCAAAGGGCAAAAATTGTGCAAGCCAACTTAAATTGGCTTAATGTGCCTAATTTTAAGTGCTTACCCTCACAATCATAAAAGAAAGATTTCAGTAGTTACTAATAACGTAAATAATGCTTGCAGAAATAAGCTCTGAAAGTGAATGAAATTCACCTCAGTGCTAGTGGACAGCACATAAACTATGCATCATTTAATCCCCATTTTAACATCTTAGGTAGTGCATTTGTGTATCATGGAAAAACAGCTCTGCTCTTATAATTAAAACCAAATTAGTATTGAAGCAGTTTACTGATTTATTAACAAAATGTAATTTACTGGCAGTCAGTGAACTACATTCAGGACCAGTATCAGTAACACAACAGATAAACCGTGATACTAGATACTAACGAAGTGATAATAAAGATCTACAGATTTCTAAACACCTTTCTGACCATTAAGATTAGTTATAACTAATCTCAAAACATTCTAATCGTGCACATGCACACAATTAAATGCATGTTCCCTGCCTGCCCCCAGGCAGTGTGTGTTACCAGCACACCCCCTTTTTGGGGGGATAGAGCAGATTTCCCAACTGCACACGCCTCCTGTGGAAGATCTGGCTGCTCCAGCTCTGCATATACCCTTGCTGCTTCCTACCACCTGGTGACGCACATGCTGGCCACACACAGGTGCCCACACACGCCCCCTGAGGTTTTGTTTCCCTGCTTGCTGCGCCCCTCACTCAATGCCCTAGTTGGGTGCAGGCTGCTCCCGGCACCCCACAGGGAGGCTGCACCGTCAACCCTAGGCAGAGATCCTGATGCCCCATGGGGTGGCTGCCAGCCGTGTCAAACCAGGGGCCGACTGCTGCTGTTTCCAGTCCAAGGTCTCTTCCCCATGTTACAATTTCCATGCTGCTTATCTGTCTCTCTATATATCTATCTTTTCAAGCTGACTCCATCTTTGTTTCAGAACTCTCTTTGTAATTCCCGGGTTACTGTTTGATCTGTCTGGTGGTTGTATTCCTCTTTCACGTTATTACATTTAAGTAAATGCCTGCTCAGATGGCTTTGCGTTCAATTCACCTATACCATTTACACTCACATTCCTATTTTAACAAGTGGTGTTATCCAGGCCATTTGCCAAGGGTGGACCAGGTGAGCACTCCCACATGTGTTTCTGAATTTCAGACTTACTGATCACTAACTACATATTAGTACACTAAGGCTCATCTTCTATATTTGGAAGACATTAATTTTTTTTATTTTTTAATTAAAAAAATGTCCTTAATATCCAGCTAGGCTACTTCAATAACTTTTACAGACACAGCTACTAGGAAGAGTCAAACAAAATAATTTAGGATTGCTAAGAAATTAAGGAACAGAATAGTTTGTGGGTTTTTTTTTTTTAATAAAAAGAGAAAGTCTGGCAAGATCATTTTAAACTCTTAATATATTCTGATACTGAAATGGCTGTGTGTGCTGCTGACCACTGCATGGTTCACTCAAACTGTAAGAGGATCACCTTAAACTGAGCCTGAGGTGAAACACAGTGCTGGTTGTTGAAACAAAATATGAGATTCACAGCCCGTATCAGTACTAGTCACTGTTAAAGGAGACTTGATTTATTTAGCTCTCAGATCTCTCTCTTTTCAGTCACAGAACATGTATCATCATCACTAGATAATTAGGCCAGTCTTATCCTAAAAGGAGGATAGGGAAAAGCTAAAAATGATGACAATGAAGCATGCAAAGACATTTGAGCAGTTACCATTACCAAATCAGTAAGAAAAGAAGAAAAAGGAAGAGCAATAATCAGTCTTTTTATCATTTGTCAGTACCTGGAGAATCATCATGTGTAGGCTGCTCATTGTGATTGAAATTGTGAATGCTAAGGAGTGAACTTTTCTCATATTCTCAGATACTGGAAGGTCACATTGCCCTGTAGCCTATAGAGGGCTAGAATGCTTTGGATTTGTAGTTTAAGAATGGAATTTGGTCTCTGACCTTAGTGTTGCAAATGATCTGCATGTGTCTATAAGAACAATACATATACAGTTGAAACGCAATACAACAGCAAAATCTGTAAGTCTTTGAAAAAAGCTCTGAAAAGAACAGTGCCATTTTGGCTGTGTCATTTAGCCCTGAGACAAATCTCTTCCTTTTTTTCTTCCTGCAAGGGCATTTTGTAGGGTCCCACATCTTCAGAGAAGGAATGGTAAGGAGGAAGATAAGAACCATGTGTTACCATTACACTGCTTTGAAGAGTTTACAATTTTGAGGATGTTAAAGCCTAAGATGAATGGCTTTTTCTTGGATCTCCTCAAAGGCTCTTTGAGTAAACTACTACAAGGAGAACTAACCTTCTGGGGAGCTGGTCTTCAGTGGGTATGCACAGCCAGGAGATCTGAAGCCAGTCTGAAGCTACAGCACAGGTGGGTGATGAAACTGGGAGGGCTGAGTGCTCCCTGCACAGATGCAGGGATTTACCTTCAGCTTGGGAGAGCAGATGTGGAGAAATCTACCATTTGTTCAGCAATGGACCTCAATTCTCCTTGCTCTTTTCCCAAGAGATTTAGCCAAATCTTTTCCAGAGGAATATTTTCCATTGAGAAACCCTCTTCCACCAGAATTTCCCAGAGGAGAAAGGGGCTCATTGTCCTTCAGTTTGGAATTAGCCTACACAATCACATGCTTACTTCAGTAGATGAGTGAGTTTCCTGGCATGTTACTAAGTAAAAGTCTTATGCTCTGTGTGATGAATAAAAGATTTCCTAAGCAAGATTATTTCACTAATGCAAATTAATATCAATTTTTCTTAAGGAAATTTGCCTGAGTACGTAAATGTCATATATAAAGAGACAAACTTACAAGGTATTGGATATTCTTGGATCCAGCTGGGAATGTTCAGTGCTGATGAAAATCAGGCTAGAAGTTGCAGGCTTTGAAGATTATTTGGGTATCTTATTATCTAATTATGAGGTCAGTATTTAGATAACTTGCAGCATTAGGATCAATATAGTTAAATTTTAACAACCAAAGTTGCTATTTTTAATATTAAATTCTTATATTACAAGCAACAATAGATGTGAAATACATATATTCATATAAATATGCAAAAATCATGTTGGATGGGAATTAGAGGTCTACTGGCATTAAGAATTTATGATTGGCCTGCTTCTTTCAATTATCTTAATTTGAAAAATAGAAATAGTCATATTAAATACAGCCCTGAAGTTCAGAAGATGTACTAAAACCCCTCAGGATGCTTTTGAATTGGCTGTACGGTCCCTGTGCAGAATCTGAGACTGGTTTTGCTTTGTTTCATTTTTTAAAGTGAAGTTCTTCATCAAAATGGCACACTGATAGCTTCTTCATCTATCCTAGAGACAGCAAGTAACTATTTTTATTATGTATAGAAATATTAAAACACAGATGGAGACCCTTCGCCTATTTACAGAAAAAGGTGAAAGCAATCACTTCAGAAGTTCCCAGTGTGAGGACTCTGATAATACATGACAAAACTCGGTTACCTCATGCCATGCAGTTGTGTGCGTGTTTGTGTGTTTTAGGGGTGGGGGGGGGGGGGGGGGAGGGGAGTCCTTAAACATCAGAGTTTAAGGTGTTGGTTTTTTTAACTCCCAGACAAACAGGAGCTCCTGCTCCACTGCTGTGTGGCCTGGAAGCCTGCTGCAACATCAGGAGTTAAGGCTGTCACCTCCTGCAGGGATGAGTTTGAGCTGGTTTTCCCAGTTCTTCAGATAAACCACAGCCAGGAATGAAGATGGTGAAAAGACACTGAAAGATGCTGAAAGTTAACCAGCACAGTTAAGTGAAGAGTAGCACTCCTTTTTACAGTGTGGATCTGAGACACAGCAAAATCTGAGATAGAACCCACTGAAGCGAGCTGAGGTTCTGTCACTGTCCTCCGTGGCCTTTGCCTCACCATCCTCAATATTTCAGCATTATGAGCAATTGTTGCTTTAATAGCTTTCATGTAATTTGCATATAGAAATCCATCCCTTGAGCAGTTTTCTTTCTTTTATACTGTAGAATAAAGGTGGTTGGTGGCACGGTCATGGGGTGAATGACAACTTGAGTGTATTATACTATAAATAAATAATAGCTGCAATCTTTAAGACAGAAAAATTACAATTATTGCTTAGCCCTGTGAGGTTAGCATTCATTATGTACAGTACTTCAGAATTACTGAATTCTATGGCTAGTAAAGTAGGAAGGGTAAATTACTTCTCAGAAAAATGTTTTATTTAAATGTATATCACTTTCATTTAAAATACTTTCTTACAAGCTGTCTGCTCTTGGGAGGGGAAAACTCATGCAAGAGATAAATAGCTGGATAAATGTTATGCAAATGACAACAAAGGACTGTATTTCAGCTGTGATTTTTTGTGAATAGATCTTTAGTGATAGTGAAGGAATAGTTAGCTTTTGCAGAGGTAACATAAAATTTATCTTGGCATTGTTCTCCATATCTTGAATTGCTTTGAGTGAGCTTGTCCTATGATATATGTGAGAGCATCCTGAGAGAAGACAGTAGTATATACTGGCTTACACACCGATTTCAGAATACTAGTTTCTGTGCACTGCTGTAAATCTAATTAGCCAGAGAATCTTGAACAAATCATTTCACCTCCCTGTGCCCATTTTTCCTCCCACCATTTTTTGTTTTCTCTGCCTGGATTATAAGAGCTTTGCATGAGCATTTTTTTATTTCACTATGACGTGGAAAGTGCCTGCAATAAGCACTCAGCACTCAGCTCAAGTAATGTCTTTGGGCATAAAAAGTAAAATTAAGATCCTGCCTGAAAATAACTGTATTTCACCAAGTTCATAAGTGCTTGGTGAAACTGGGCCCTGTTTTTTCTGACTGCTTCCTCCACTGATAGCAGAATAGGTGACTGAGGAAACTCAGTGATTTTTAAAGAAAACCTTTGCTCTTGTTTTCCTCAAATTAGTTGATTTTCAGTGACACTAAAGCAGGTTTATATGCTCAAAGTCTCTGAAGGAAGGTGAAATTATAACATAAGAATAAACAGCCAGTATATTTACTCGGTCAAGCATGTACAACCTCATCTGCTGTTCTGGGCTTGAAAAAGGTGTAAATGGAGAGACTGGAGTGGAGGAAGAAGGATGTGATTAAGCTGAGAGGTGCCTGGTTGAAAGAAGAGTATGTGCAACAAGATCAACAAGGTAGATGCCCGATTCTAGACATGTTGATTCTAGTCATTCAACATATGTTGTTTGTATATGCAGTCATCTATGAACCTGCCATTTCTCTAGGAATCCCAAGGTATATTCACTATGCTATAAAAAATCCCATGAGTCACATTACTAGGATAGCCTGGTAAAATCTGGAGGCAATGGTACTGCATTTCAAGATTTGTATTATACGTATCTGAATGTTACTAGCAATATTTTAACATGAGACAAATTTTTTTTAAAAAAATTGTATATAAAACATATATTTATAATATTGACAATCCTAGTTTTATCCCCAAAATTCAAAAATTGCAAAGAAAATAGAGAATTTTACTGCTGTAAGAATAGGAAAAAACATCCAGAATTCCTTATCCAAACCACTCACTCTTTCTATCCACACTGCACAGCTGTCTTTCAGCAGAGGAATGGCCACATCTTTATGTGTTAGAAAAGGATTTTTATGAGAAAGAATATATTTTTATGATCTATTTTGTGTGCTCTTATCTGACTAACATCATAGTAACTAGCTTTCTTTTTTTTGTCAATCTCATTGCTATGGCATTTTATAAGTGAAGTATCCTGAGTACTTTTGCTCAATAGGGAGCAACCATCATCAAGACAGAGATGCAAGTTTTCATTTAGTCTTACTGGAGCAAGAACAAAAGTAGGATTTGACTGTGATTGGTGCCAGTTTTGCTGTCTTAGAATTTGGTTGTTGTCCTGGTTTTGGCTGGGATAGAGTTAATTTTCTTCCTAGCAGCAGGCATAGTGCTGTGTTTTGGATTTAGTAGGAGAAGAATGTTGATAACATGCTGATGTTTTTAGTTGTTGCTGAGTACTGCTTATGCTAGTCAAGGACTTTTTCAGCTTCCCATGCTCTGCCAGGCGCACAAGAAACTGGGAGGGGGCACAGCCAGAAGAGTTGATCCAAACTGACCAAAGGGCTATTCCATACCATATGACGTCATGCTCAGTATAGAAACTGGGGGGGGTTGGCCGGGGAGCAGCGATCACTGCTCGGGAACTGTCTGGGTATCGGTCGGCGGGTGGTGAGCAATTGCATTGTGCATCACTTGCTTCGTGTATCATTATTATTATTATCATTATTATACTGTTACTATTAGCATTACTATTTTACTTTATTTCAATTATTAAACTGTTCTTATCTCAGCCCAGGAGTGTTTCTCACTCTTACTCCTCCAATTCTCTCCCCCATCCCATCGGGGTAGGGGGAGTGAGCGAGCGGCTGCGTGGTGCTTAGTTGCTGGCTGGGGCTAAACCACGACAGTTGTCTAGATATTTCTTGGTGAATATTCATAGAATCATAGAATCATAGAATGCTTTGGGTTGGAAGGGACCTTGAGAGATCATCGAGCCCAACCCCCCTGCAGTAAGCAGGGACTGAACCTGTGAACTTGGCGTTATTAGCACCATGTATTTAACGGCAATGTTTAATGGATAGAATAAAATTTTGTGTCAGTACAAATATATCCTTACCCTGGAACACTCTTGGAAATTCAGGCATGAAAACTGTTTTCCATATATATTTTGCCTTGCAAAGTAAGCAGTAACTACCTTTGTGGCATTGCAAATGTATAATCCTAAATCTTTGTAGAACACTGCTAGTTAGTGAAGAGACAAAAGACTATCTTTGAGTCACCATTGCACTACTTCCCTCCCTTGCCTTTGGAAAAGCCAGAAGGCAGCTGCTGCTTAATTTGAGCTCTCATGGGAAACCATGATGTAGTTCATGTAAGGTACATTGTGACTGCCTTCTTTTTCCAAACTTGGTTGCCCAGTCCTTGAGTGTTCTTTGTAAAGCTCATTGCAAAGGAGAAATCTTTTTCTTGTCTTCTTTTGTGGCCTTATTTCTACTATAAGAGTCCTTAGAATAGTAATCAAAGTTCTATTATGCATTGAAAACATAGGGGTTTAGTCATGCCACTGCTCAGAAGTAGATGGTTGACTCAAAAAATCAATCTGACAAACCTGAGATACATGTCAAATTCCACTGCTTAAGGCAGTAATCAGGAAATGATGAGGAGAAGCATGTGTGTCAGATTCAAGTGAACAAGGAGGGGAAAGGAATGGAAATGTCTTTGTACTTTAGAGAAGTCCTCTTTTGGACAGGTATGGGTGTTGGGGTACCCTAAGTAGGCTGTAGAGTTGGACTTCCTCTATTGCTTGTTAACTCTTACCTCATTAATTACTTTTTGCACAATGCTCCATGCACTGTGGACGTGTGACTTGATTTGTCAAGTACAGTATTGGGGGAAAACTAGGTATCCAGCAACATGAGCAGGTAAATTAGGGAAATTGTTCTGCTAGTGTTAACCACTGAAATTCCAGCTCAGGTTAAATATAAGCACCTAAGTACCTTTCTGAATCAGAGACACTCAGAATAAGGGGACCTAGTCTCCCATCTCACAGTCTCCGCTCAGGAAAAAGCTTACCAAATCTGCTTGCACAGATAGGAACTTCCTAGCTGATAGCTGTAGAAAGTGAGAAATGATGTATGAATCCTCATAGCTGTAGAGTCCCTGTTATGCAACAGTATTTCCTAAAGCCATGATTGCCCAAAGGAGTTTGTACACAACTTTACACAAAGAAGCAAGGCAACAGAGTCATTCACAGTGCATAAAGTTGACTGTACATGAAGTCTGTGCAGAAAGGAGGCCAGTGTGAATTGCTGTGCTGAAGGTGCACAGCACCTCTGTGGCTGGTATAAAACAAAACTAATGAAAAACTTGAAAGTATTTTTCAAAACTTCTTAGGTACCATCTGGCTTCCCCACCACCACCACCCCTCCAAGGTATCATGCCTTTTTTTTCCCCTATCTTTGTCTCTAATGTGGAAATCAAGCTTCTAGCAAAAACTCAAAACATTATCAAGGTACCTCCCATGAGCACCAGTGCTAGAAACCATTTTTTCTTGTGGCTCTTAAAAGATGTTGTCAGCAATTATTGGACAACTTCTGTCTCACTGATCATGCAGTCTAGTCTTCCCTCAGGTTATGCCACTGAGGGTAGAAAATATTTAATGTTAGTTTTGATAGCAATTTTAAGCACAAGATTTACAATAACAAAAATAAGTTGCAAATCCGCATAATCTTTTCAGTATTTTTTTTTAATTTCACAAAAGCAAAGATTCTTGTTTAAAGTTCTGTTACAGAAGAGCCATATTCCATCTTCTTTCTTTGTTCCTGTGTATTTCAAATGTGCTGATGTAATTCATACCTTTTCATTAAAAGAAAGCTTGTCCTGTATCCTTACAGAAACAGCGGATGATTCTCAAACAGGGATACTAGAAATTCAATCTATTATTTTCAATACCGCATTTCAGACATGGGCATTAATATCCTGTGAATAAAATAAATGAAGTCCCATATTCTGTAGATCAGTTCTTAACTCTATTTTTAAAACTAAATAATTTTGTGTGTGGTCACACTCTCCTTAGACAAATACTGACTATTGACTGACACATAGTATATCACTACTAATGAGAAAACATAATGGTAACCATACACTAAGAACACTGCTAAATAAGAAGAATGTTTCAAAGTATTTTTAAAGAACCATGATTTTTTACCTATATAATCCATATAAGTGGAGAGAAATTACAAAACTGATAAATTCATGCAGTCTTTCCAGGGATAAAAAGGAACTATGTAGATGGTGATACATCTTTTGATAATGCTGGCAAACTCATTAGTGTACTGTGATATCCGTTATATAGAACATCATAAAGATGAAAGCTATTAAATGAGAAAATGGTCTTGAGTTCTGTCTCAGTAAAGGAACTATGATTTATTACTGAAATTGATATAAGTAAAATGAAGGGTAAGTTGTACTTATGATGCATAGTGGGGAAGTTTTAAGCCTTGCTTAAGTATAAGCCAGCGCTCTGCCCGGTGCGTCAATGATAGAGTGACCGTACCATCCAAAAGCTAGTTTCAGCCTTAGCACGTTTGCTGACTCTGACAGACTTCTATTGAACAGGATAAAAATGCAAAGAACGGAGGAAGGAAAGTGCTGGTAAATGGGACTGCACAAATGACATCAACAACTGCCTGACAGTGTGATATGCAAAGGTTCACCCTTTAAAGAGCCTTAAAAATGGTCAATGCAGTACAAGAATTCCACAGTCAGAAACTTACAAAGTTAGTTTAGCCTGAGAGTATTTCCTCTAATCAGAAAACAGTGTTCTCATCCTTATTTCTTTCCTTATTATCCTACTATCTGGACTCTGGAATGATGTATAGTGATTAAATATCACCAGCTTGTTACTGTCCTCCTTTCGTTTTGCTTTTGCCATCAATATCAGTCATCTTTTCTGCTGACTACCCTTCCTGTTGCTCTCAGAGTGACCAGCAGAAAGCATGTGTTACTCAGATTATCATCTTCTGCTGTGATGTACTGTGTGCCTCTTTTCTGTCATGTCAGATACTTGGAAAATGTGCCTTTTGTTTCCTGAGTATTTTCAAAATGCTCACCATCTCAAGAAATGGACCAGTAATCTACAGTATCTATGCGATACTTGTCACTCAATATGATGTTGCCTTTTCTCAGAATCAGGTCTGGAATTTCAGTGGTTTGTAGAGCTTTGCTTTTTAACCAGTCACTTTCCATTTTGCACACCTTATTATAGTCTATATATATTGCAACTGAGCTGTCAAACTTCACCAGTAGTTGTATACTCTGTGTTTAGTTTTCAGCTGACCTTCTGTCCCCAGGTATATAGACTTTATCCAGCTTGTGATATGCTCTTTAAAATCTAGGATTGTTTTCAATGCTCATTTAAATGAAATTCAGTCTTGCAGAAACCCATTTCTTCCCATCATAGTTTAATAGAAAAATGACCATTTGTGTCAATTCCTTCTTGTGATCTGATAAATCCTGAAATGCAATTTTTTTTTTTTTTTTTTTTCCCCCATCCCACACTATTCCACTTCTGAATACTGTTGAATTGTCTGGAGGTTTTGATGCAAAGGTGCAAATACTTTTATACATGTTGGTAGACATCTGCGTGCTACTTGTGAGACTGTGTCTTGCTTGCTGTATGTGTCATCCTTTTTGACTGTTCAGTTGTCTTATTCTCACCTTGCAGTGCCATGAGTCATAGCAGAAGTGTACAGTCATCAGCAGCACTTTTTAAAAAGTGTCATTAGAGGTTTTCTAATGGCTCATTATCAGAGTTCTTATCCATCCCTTTTAATTGTGGAATCATTCCATTCCAAATAATCCACAGCCAGAAGCTCCTCTAACAGCTGAGTGTTTTCTCCTCTTTAGCTGTCAAGGGTCTAAGCATCATGGGCTTCTAGCTGTGTTTCAGTACTCTACTAAAGCATTCTCACATTCTTATTAAAAGAGCTTTTCTGTACTACAGCCTTAGTTAACAGTTCTCCTCACTCTGTCAAATGCCTTCTTGTAGGTGTTTGATCATTTTCCATGCTGTTTCAGTGTGCACACAGTCTCTCAAAGACTCACAGACCTCAACAGGATAGGAGCAAAGCTGAAGAGACAGTGTACTGTTCTTAGAAATCCTTGGGCAGCCTGTACATTCTTTGGCCTGGCCTTGCTCTTAGAGGGCACAATATTCACAAATTTATTGCTAAATATGACGGAACTGCAACCATGCACATGCAGATGGTACATGCATGTGCATACAGACTGATTTGATTGCATGTCCTTCTGTCCTCCTCATCCAGGTTCCATACTGGTAAACACAGTTTTCAAGACCAGTCTCTGCTACGCTCAAACTCTTCAAGATTTGCTGCTGTTCTCTAACACTTCTATTCTATTGTCACACCTGAACTTGCTATAAATGTTCTTTGAATACAGAAAATTGAAATAAGAGCAATTTGCAAAGAAAGTTTTCTGGTCTTTGAGTAGGCAGGAAAATGGAAAAAAAGAGTGAAGCAAAGTTAGGGGATTTTGATCTATGGAATTATCTTTACTTCCAAACAAGAATTCTCTCTACACTGAAGAAAGAGAGAGAGAGTACTATTATATGGAGACTTTTTCTTCTGCTAAGATACTTATATGAAGTGTACATAAGAGATTAGTTTCACATTTATCTTGATTATTCCTTCACATTCGATGCTTTTCCTTTGCAGTAATGATTCTGACTTTTTGTAATCATGAACTTATCTGTTTTCCTAGAATAAATTTGTTTGTTTGCTGCATTTTCTTTAGAATGTAATGTGAACACAACTCCATGTGATAGACCACTTATGGAAGCAATAGATCTAAGTGAAGCAGTGGCTAGGGATTATGACACAAAGTTATAGAACAAACCAGGTGGTGCTGAGGACTCACTGTCTCTACATTTCACAGTTTTTTTTCTACCTTCTATCTCTAGTCTGGTACCATGGGATAAATGCCCACTAACAGGTGGATTTCATTAGGATACCTCCTGGACCTTGTGTTGTTGAGTTTCATCCAGAAGGATGAAAGAAAGATACATCAAATAGTTTGTGTGGTCTGAGACTTCTCTATAAAATGCTTTAAAGCACAGTAGGCATTATCAACAGATTAATTCCAAAAGCACCTTCAAATCCTAACTGAAACACTAATGTAGATGCACCCACTTTGCAAAAAAAACCCAAAAAACCCCAAACAAACAAACAAACCTAAAACCAACCCAAACCAAACAACTACAATTACTGTGTTCCACTATCAGACTGAAAAGCCAGACTGGAGTTCACTATGAAGCTGCCATTGTCAGTGTGGGATCTTATCAAAAGCCACATAAAAGGGAATCAGTCCCCAAGGTGTATATAATGCAACACCACTCTAGGAGGGGGCAGACAATGGCAAAGCAACCTAGCAGCTTTATTACTGGTTAATCATTTTCAACATGCTTTTCTAAGTAAGAAAATAATGCAAAAGACAATCCACTTGGTATAAAACTAACAGGACAAAAAAAGTTTCTTGTACTAATAGACCAAGTTAATACAGATAGAATAACTCTTCTCTGAATCTTATCACACCCAGATCACACTACATATTTTTGCAATCTAATTTCCCTGTGTTCTTGAACACTCCTTCACCCATCCTGTGATTCAAACCAAAGTATGAACATTTTTCTAACTATTTTGTAGTGTTTATACAAGTGTCGGTAAAAAGCAAAAGGAGTTGGGTTGTGGGGGGATTACAAAAATGAATGGTTCAGGTGAAACTGAACTCAAAGATAGATCGGTTAGAACTGGGTTGGCATTGTAGGGTCTAAATTGCTAAATAAACCACTAGAAGCATTGCTTTTGAATTTTGGTATTTAGGTTTTGCCCGAGAAAATTGAAATTTCCTTTTGATCACAAAAGTAAAATATAACTTGGGAAACAAAAAAATACTCTTAATAAATTAAATCTTTTTGGGTAAAGGAATCCCCCCCAAGAGTTCAGTCAGTCCAGATACAGGCCATGTTTCTTTTTTGTTTGAAAATTATAAATCTCCATCTGTGTATGATAACTGACTTACACTCTGCTGTGCAAGCAAACAGGTTTTTTCTTATCAGATTCCATCTTGCCCCCCCAAAAGTTACATCATTTCAGTTTTATTTTGTTTTGTCAATATTTGGAGGTACAGCAGGATAAAGCTCTTAGAATTTTATACTTTAAGCACAGAATGATTTGAGGTTTAATGCATATTTCTAACGTACAGTAAGGAAAGATAATATTCCTCTGGTTCTTAAATAATCCATGTACATTTCTTTTCAGGCTGGAGCCCTTTATTAGCTGAATAGAACACCATCATGTCTTCAGGCAACTTGTATTATATATTCAATGACTATAGTTTGAGCTAAAACATCAAGATTAAGCTCTCCAAAACAGCCTAAGGGATTTAATCTTATTATATTCAGGATGAAAAATTTCACTGGGATCTGGGTCCCTAACTCCCTTAGGTGTGTTTAAAATACTGGCCAAATTTCCCACTTCATGAAAATAATTTGAAAAAAAAAAAAAAATTACCTTAATGGCTCTAAGTTTATTGCCTATGTGGTTTCTAGGTCATATCTGATAAATTGTAACTTGATTTGCTTTTCCTTTAATGTCAACTAACTAATCAATTGGCCTTTTTTGCCATTACTAGGAAACTTCATGCAAATCAGGCATCCAACAGGTTTACCTGAGATGGAGCTAAACTTCAGCTCCAACTTGCTATTTTTGCCTTTTGCTGGTATTCATAAAAACACTAGAATATAGTTAGGAGAATTTTAACATCTTGGTTTGAATTTAATAGAGGTGATATATTTAAAATTAAATTGATTTTTAAACTTTAAACGTGCAAATGTCCCCAGAAAGGTGACCACATCTAAAAATTGGATATTCTAATAAGTGAGTATATGTAAAAGAAAGTGCTGGTCCTTAGGTTTTCTCTAATGGCACTGCCCAATCTCCTTACATTAGAGAAGTTTTTAATATATTTTGTTATCAGCTAGTCATGAGATTATGGCCTATATTCTGAAAAGGCTCCTAGGCTGATGCATGCTTAGCGTTACTTCTCTGGAGGTGAATGGGGACTAACTTCTGATGTAAACAAGAGAGGAGAACAAAACCAATTTGCAGCCCCTATACCTGTGGAGGGTAAACTGTTGAGCACTTTCTCACTTTTCTTTCAGCTGAGCCACCAGTTAGTTCTCTTATGGTAATGGCATCTGCTAAGTGTCCTAGTTTTTCAGTACCCTAACATCTATAAGTTTTTATCAACACATCATTAAAAAGACTCCTCTTGTAAGCAGGAGCTATTCTGTGGTGAAAATTCCTAAACTCTGTAGACAGATGAGTTTGAAGACCTTTTACTTCTATTAGAAGACAGATTCTGGGCCAAGAAATGTAACATCAGCAAAAATTTAAAATGCAGAGGAAAACAACTCAAGTAAATATTTGGTGAAATCTTACTCATGTAAGAACATCTACACAATAGTAAATTTTGACAATGTTGTGGGAAGAAAGACAGATATTAGCTATTAGATGTAGTTTAGGAACAATCAGTTAGGGCATATCTTGATGCAAAGATAAAATTTAGGTCAACAGATATACTGTCATTATGTATGATTTTTTCCCACTGCTGCAATCAGTGTTGAAGATGTTTACACATAAGTAATCATAGAAGCCTGAACCTTCAGATATACCAGATAGTCCTCTTATGATCTGACAGAATAAAATGTATTAAAAAGAAATGTAATATGTCATCAAAGGCTCAGATAGTAAAGTAAAGGGTAGTGATATTGAAAATTTATGTAGCTTGTATTGCTAAAGGTAATTATCAGAAAATTACACTTCATTTAGTCTGTGTACTAAAAAAAAACTTTAGGAGACTTTCCATTTCACACATCAGAACCATATATGTCTTTTAGCAGCAAGTGAACTGAGTGCAGCTAACCTAACATCTCCCAAATGATAATAAGTTTTCCAATTTGTATGAATAAAAAAATGTGATGAAGTTGTAATAAATGCAATTATCTCTCTGACTTACAAGCCATTGCTGAGGTCTAATTCAAAGGTTTACATTCCTTTCACTTTTCTTTTTAAGTGAAATAGTGCTGTTTATTATAACTACAGAACATTGATATTTATCCAGAATCAAAAAATATTCAATTAAAACTCGATCAAACATACAAAATGAGGTGCTCAACTTTTTTTTTTTTTTTTCCCTAATTAGAGAGACTTGCCAGTGATGCCATTGACATATCACTTAAGACTTGATCCTGGACAATATTTCTCCATATTTTCATATGGAGAAGGAACAATTGTGGTATTTTAAATGCAGGCACAGTTTTTATGAGAACAGTGAAAAGGGCACAGCTTTTATCCTCATGAAATGGTGATCTTCACACAATGAAATTTCTGTTTTAATAATCCATCACACTCTTAACACTGAGAACAGTTGGAATGCTCCATGGTGTTCAATAGGGAGTGTTATGGTTCAGCATAAGTGTCTTAAAGGCCAGTCAGCCATATGTCTCTCCATTCCTAGGAAGACACGCACTGTGCTGACAGTCCAACCTGTTATATCAATTCTTATGAGTCACCTTCTTGCTGATCTCCATTGCCTTATAGTTTCTGAAGCATCACATGCTTTTTTCTGCTTTGCTCTTGTCGTGGTTTAGTCCCAGCCAGCAACTCAGTACCACGCAGCCGCTCGCTCACTCCCCCTACCCCGATGGGATGGGGGAGAGAATCGGAGGAGTAAGAGTGAGAAACACTCCTGGGTTGAGATAAGAATAGTTTAATAATTAAAATAAAATAAAGTAAAATAATAATAACAACAATATAATAATAATAACAGTAATAATAATATACAAAGCAAGTGATGCACAATGCAATTGCTCACCACCCGACAACCGATACCCAGACAGTTCCCGAGCAGCGGTCGCTGCTCCCCGGCTAACCCCCCCCAGTTTATATACTGAGCATGACGTCATATGGTATGGAATAGCCCTTTGGTCAGTTTGGATCAACTATTCTGGCTGTGCCCCCTCCCAGTTTCTTGTGCACCTGGCAGAGCATGGGAAGCTGAAAAAGTCCTTGACTAGCATAAGCAGTACTCAGCAACAACTAAAAACATCAGCATGTTATCAACATTCTTCTCCTACTAAATCCAAAACACAGCACTATGCCTGCTGCTAGGAAGAAAATTAACTCTATCCCAGCCGAAACCAGGACAGTATCCACCCCTTATTCTATACCATCTAAGTCATGCACAGGCCCTCCCCTTTCCAATGTGTTCCAATTAATCACCACCACTTTCCCTATCTTGATATACACACAGATATCATTCCCTTAGTCTATGGCCCATCCCTCTAAAATGTCCATTGAGTTCATTTAGTCCATGACTTTGGGTTCCATCTGTCATCATAGTCTTTCAGAGCAGGAGAGGTGGTGTGCAGTGTTGGACTGTTGCATGCTGAAGTCAGTTCTCATTCCAAAATGGTTTCATCAAAGTTCATTTTCATTAAGCTGGGCAATTCTTACTGCAATACCATTGATGTGGCATATAGCAATCATAATATACAGTATTATATACTTAATATTAACCTACTATATTATTATATTAACATGCAGTTAAGAGATAACATATAGTTAAGAGATAACATACAGTATTATAAAGCAATTAATATTATACAATTCAGTTCATTAGCTATTTTCACCCAAAATCAAATTCCCTTGAGGTACACATTGGGCTTCCCCATCCTTTCGCATCACCCACCAAGTGCACCCAGGTCCTTGAGCAAAAGCAATCCCACGAATGGGTTTGCCTTTGCCAGAGGGGGACGTAATCCAGACTGTCTTCCCCAGCATATTTTTCATGTGCACTACAGGAACTTTATCTCCTTCTACAGTACGTAAAAGTTTTGATTGAGCAGGGCCAGCTCGACTGGCAGATCCCCTGGTGTTGACTAACCAGGTGGCTTTTGCTAAATGCGTATCCCAATGTTTAAACGTCCCACCACCCATTGCTCTCAGGGTAGTCTTTAACAATCCATTGTATCGCTCAATCTTCCCGGAGGCTGGTGCATGGTAAGGGATGTGATACACCCACTCAATGCCGTGCTCTTTGGCCCAGGTGTCTATGAGGTTGTTTCGGAAATGAGTCCCGTTGTCTGACTCAATTCTTTCTGGGGTGCCATGTCGCCACAGGACTTGCTTTTCAAGGCCCAGGATGGTGTTCCGGGCGGTGGCATGGGGCACGGGATATGTTTCCAGCCATCCAGTGGTTGCTTCCACCATGGTGAGCACATAGCGCTTGCCTTGGCGGGTCTGTGGGAGCGTGATGTAATCAATCTGCCAGGCCTCCCCATATTTATATTTCAGCCATCGTTCACTATACCCAAGGGGCTTGAACTGCTTGGCTTGCTTGATTGCAGCGCATGTTTCACACTCATGAATAACCTGTGCAATACTGTCCATAGTTAAGTCCACCCCTCGATCACGAGCCCATTTATACGTTGCATCCCTTCCTTGATGGCCTGAGGCGTCATGGGCCCACCGAGCTATAAATAATTCACCCTTATGTTGCCAGTCCAAATCCACCTGAGCCACTTCAATCTTAGCAGCCTGATCTACTTGCTGGTTGTTTTGATGTTCTTCAGTGGCCCGACTCTTAGGTACATGAGCATCTACATGACGAACTTTTACAACCAGGTTCTCTACCCGGGCAGCAATATCTTGCCACAATGCGGCAGCCCAGATTGGTTTGCCTCTGCGCTGCCAGTTGCTCTGCTTCCATTGCTGCAGCCACCCCCACAGGGCATTTGCCACCATCCATGAGTCAGTATAGAGATAAAGGATTGGCCACTTTTCTCTTTCAGCAATATCTAAAGCCAGCTGAATGGCTTTCACCTCTGCAAACTGACTCGACTCCCCTTCTCCTTCAGCAGTTTCTGCGACTTGTCGTATAGGACTCCATACAGCAGCTTTCCACCTCCGATGCTTTCCCACAAGACGACAGGACCCATCAGTGAACAGGGCATATTGCTTTTCATTTTCTGGCAATTTATTATACAGTGGGGCCTCTTCAGCACGTGTCACCTCCTCCTCTGGTGATATTCTAATGTTTTTTCCTTCTGGCCAGTCCATGATCACTTCCAAGATTCCTGGGCGACTGGGGTTTCCTATTCGAGCCCGTTGTGTGATCAATGCAACCCACTTACTCCATGTAGCATCAGTTGCATGATGTGTAGAGGGGACCCTCCCTTTGAACATCCAGCCCAACACCGGCAGTCGGGGTGCCAGCAGGAGCTGTGCTTCAGTACCAACCACTTCTGAAGCAGCTCGAACCCCTTCATATGCTGCCAGTATCTCCTTCTCAGTTGGAGTATAGCGGGCTTCGGATCCTCTGTATCCCCGACTCCAAAACCCTAGGGGTCGACCTCGAGTCTCCCCTGGTGCTTTCTGCCAGAGGCTCCAGGTAGGGCCATTCTCCCCGGCTGCAGTGTAGAGCACATTTTTAATATCCTGCCCTGCCCGGACTGGCCCAAGGGCTACTGCATGAACTATCTCACGTTTAATTTGTTCAAAGGCTTGTTGTTGCTCAGGGCCCCATTTGAATTCGTTCTTCTTCCGGGTCACTTGATAGAGAGGGCTTACAATCTGGCTGTAATTTGGAATATGCATTCTCCAAAACCCCACAACGCCTAAGAAAGCTTGTGTTTCCTTTTTGCTAGTTGGTGGGGACATAGCTGTTATTTTGTTGATCACATCCATTGGGATCTGACGACGTCCATCTTGCCATTTTATTCCTAAAAACTGGATCTCCTGTGCAGGCCCCTTGACCTTACTCTGTTTTATGGCAAAACCAGCCTTCAGAAGGATTTGGACTATTTTCTTTCCCTTCTCAAAAACGTCTTCTGCTGTGTTGCCCCACACAATGATGTCATCAATGTACTGCAGATGTTCTGGAGCTTCACCCTGTTCCAGTGCTGTCTGGATCAGTCCATGGCAAATGGTGGGGCTGTGCTTCCACCCCTGGGGCAGTCGGTTCCAGGTGTACTGAACACCCCTCCAGGTAAAAGCAAACTGGGGTCTGCACTCTGCTGCCAAAGGGATGGAGAAAAATGCATTAGCAATATCAATTGTGGCATACCACTTAGCTGCCTTTGACTCCAGTTCATATTGAAGTTCTAGCATGTCTGGCACGGCAGCACTCAGCGGCGGTGTAACTTCGTTCAGGCCACGATAGTCCACTGTTAGTCTCCACTCCCCATTAGACTTTCGCACTGGCCATATGGGACTGTTAAAGGGTGAGCGAGTCTTGCTGATCACTCCCTGGCTCTCCAGTCGACGAATCAGGTTATGGATGGGAATCAGGGAGTCTCGGTTGGTGCGATATTGCCGCCTGTGCACAGTTGTGGTAGCAATCGGCACCTGTTGTTCCTCAACCTTCAGCAACCCTACAATCGAAGGGTCCTCTGAGAGACCGGGCAAGGTGGACAACTGTTTAATTTCCTCTGTCTCCAAAGCAGCTATACCAAAAGCCCACCGGTACCCTTTTGGGTCCTTGAAATACCCTCTCCTGAGGTAGTCTATGCCAAGGATGCACGGAGCATCTGGGCCAGTCACAATGGGGTGCTTTTGCCACTCATTCCCAGTTAGGCTCACTTCAGCTTCCAGTACAGTTAGCTGTTGGGATCCCCCTGTCACTCCAGAAATACAAATGGGTTCTGCCCCTCTATAGTTTGATGGCATTAGCGTGCACTGTGCACCAGTGTCCACTAGAGCCTTATACTCCTGTGGGTCTGACGTTCCAGGCCATCGAATCCACACAGTCCAGTAAACCCGGTTGTCCCTTTCCTCCACCTGGCTGGAGGCAGGGCCCCTCTAACACTGGTCACAGTATTCGCTGTTCACTTCCTGTAAATGTGAATCAAAAGTCCCCTGATCAAGGTCGGAAGTAAAATTAGCCCTCTTACTCTGTCTCGGGAACTGCTCACTGGAAACTGGAGCTGCAATCTTCCTGGGAGAACCGCCTTTCCTAATAGTTTTTCCTTGCAACTCACGCACCCGTGCCTCTAAGGTTGAGGTGGGTTTTCCATCCCACTTTCTCATGTCCTCTCCATAATCACGCAGGTAAAACCACAGGGTGCCCCGTGGTGTGTATCCTCTATATCCTCTCTCTTGAGCATAGGGACGTTGACTCCTAATGGCTGAGACACTGGTCCGTGCAGGTGGGGAGTAGGACAGATCCTCTCTGAGTTGTTGGAACTCTTGGCATATTTTTTCAGACAGTTTTTCCACAGCCGAGACACAGGCCCGTAGGGAGGAAGAGAGCTTTTCTTCGTAGTCCCGGAGTTGTCTAGCCACTTCATCCACCGTTGGTGCCTCGTCGTCTTTCCAGGCTAGTATTGCCAACGAGTTGGAATACGATGCTGGTGCGCTCCGTACCACCTTCCGCCACATGGATTGTGTGCACCTGACTTCATCTGGGTCTTTGGTTAACTGTTCATCATTCAGGTCACTGTAAATCACCTCCAGCATGCCTAATTCCCTCAGGTACTGGATACCCTTCTCTACGGTGGTCCATTTGCTTGGGCGGTATAAAACATCCTCCTTGAAGGGATACCTTTCCTTCACGCTTGACAGAAGTCGCCTCCAGAGGCTGAGCGGTTTTGCCCCTTTTCCAATTGCTTTGTCAATGCCCCCTTCCCTGGAAAGGGATCCCAGCTGCTTGGCTTCCCTACCCTCTAAATCCAGGCTACTGGCCCCGTTATCCCAGCATCGGAGCAGCCAGGTGATGATGTGCTCGCCTGGATGACGACCAAAATCTTTTCGCATATCTCGCAGCTCACTCAGGGATAGGGATCGGGTGGTCACCATCTCATTTATGGGTTCTTCCTCCTCTGGTTCTCGTGATGGCCCTGGTTCATCTTCATCCCTTACTAAACGAACTGATTTCCTTGTGTATTTTTTCTTCTGTATAGGGGCAACTGATACCGGCGCAGGTTGGTTCTCTGGTTTAGCCGCAGTGCCTGCCACTGGGGTTGGAGTGGCTGCAGTACCTGTGGTGGGTGTTGGAGTAGCTGCAGTGCCTGTGGTGGGTGTTGGAGTAGCTGCAGTGCTTGTGGCTGTGGTTGGAGTAGCCACAGTGCTCATGGCTGTGGTTGGAGTAGCCACAGTGCCTGTTGTTTTGTCATCAGATCCAGAGACCCTCTCTTTCCCTTGAGGGTACTGAATAGTGTTGAACAGGGCTCGATAGGCATGGGCCAGTCCCCAGCATGTTGCAATGAGTTGTGTCTCTTTGGAGTTGCCAGGGTGAGAACATACTTCTTCCAAATACTTTACTAGTTCTTCAGGATTCTGCACTTGTTCAGGGGTGAAGTTCCAAAACACTGGAGGTCCCCACTGCCCTAGGTACTTGCGCATACGATCCCACACACCCTGCCACTCATAACTCTCCAGCCTTGGGGCAGATCTCTGGATGATATTCTTAAATTGCTTACTAACCTTTGTCAAAACCAAAACAATATTCCCAAGAAGTATCAATAGAAGTATCTTAACTGCCCAGGGATGTTCAAAATACTGAAAACTTTCTGTAATGAGGGAGGAAGCATTATAGAATAAGGTAATGAAGGTGCCATTCTGTAGTTCCTCCACAACAGACGTCTCCGAGGGAAAGGTATAATTGCTAACTCTCTCCATGAGGTGGTACCCGAAGTACAGTAATGACTTGTGTATAAAACCCAGATACAAAACCATGCTCAAGGTCAGGATTTTGATAAGGAACCTCCCAATCAAAACATCCTTAATCACTACAGAGCATAGCGCAATGCACAGACCAACACCAAGCTTTAACATGCACAGCCAAGAAAAGAACATGGTACAGATCAGATGAACTAATATCATGACCGGCAACTGTTAACAGACTCCTTAATACACTCTAGTTAATCTGTTCTTATCTCAAACCCTTCGTGTCCCACCTGGGTCGCCAAAAAGGACTGTCGTGGTTTAGTCCCAGCCAGCAACTCAGTACCACGCAGCCGCTCGCTCACTCCCCCTACCCCGATGGGATGGGGGAGAGAATCGGAGGAGTAAGAGTGAGAAACACTCCTGGGTTGAGATAAGAATAGTTTAATAATTAAAATAAAATAAAGTAAAATAATAATAACAACAATATAATAATAATAACAGTAATAATAATATACAAAGCAAGTGATGCACAATGCAATTGCTCACCACCCGACAACCGATACCCAGACAGTTCCCGAGCAGCGGTCGCTGCTCCCCGGCTAACCCCCCCCAGTTTATATACTGAGCATGACGTCATATGGTATGGAATAGCCCTTTGGTCAGTTTGGATCAACTCTTCTGGCTGTGCCCCCTCCCAGTTTCTTGTGCGCCTGGCAGAGCATGGGAAGCTGAAAAAGTCCTTGACTAGCATAAGCAGTACTCAGCAACAACTAAAAACATCAGCATGTTATCAACATTCTTCTCCTACTAAATCCAAAACACAGCACTATGCCTGCTGCTAGGAAGAAAATTAACTCTATCCCAGCCGAAACCAGGACAGCTCTTTTCATTGAGACCATGTGGTATACCGGCTTCCCTCCATTTTAGGTCACAGAAACACTACCATGAACATGATTATCTTTAAGCACTTTTAGTGTAACATCATGTAGCACAGTTTTCAGACACTGCAGTCTTATAACTACATTGCATTTTTTTCTCAGTAGTATAATGGTAAATCTAATGCTTCTGCCCAACAATATGCAGATGAAACAGATCCCTTCTGTTCATTGCTTTTCTGAGTAGTGCTACTCATCCTCACAAAAAGACATAATTTCTGTCATGAATCTTTTCCAGTCACCTGCTACACTTCTGAAGAATTTAAACTGTTCCATAATTCTTAGCATTTGCACTACTTCAACTTACCCCTTTTTCTTCTTTCTTTCCATTTCTAGGTCCCTTTTTACTTAAGTAACTTCATTAGTAGCCACTGGGGGTTATTACAGATGCAAGTCAGAACTACATATCAGTGCTTTCCCTTTCTCTGAATCTAGACATCCCTCCACAGGAACCACTACGAGCAGGGGCACAGGCAGGTAAGATAAGTTCTAAGTATGCACTTGGGATGCAGGGTCCTCCTGAAGTACCTAACAGAGTGCACCTCTGGAGTGTAAGCTCAGCTACTGAGAAGTCAAATCTGGAGCTTATGAGGACAGTAAATGTTCAGTGTTAGTGCTATTGAAAGAAATGTCTTATGTGGTATGAGGAAGAGAACAGGATGGTTAAAGTCAAGTTGCACAGCACTTTTCTGCAAAGTTTCAATCTCATGGTGCCTATAGGAAATAGCATCCCTCCCACCTTGTCCAGAGAAATTATTAAAAAGACAAAGAGAGACCTTGAATGGAATCCCAAAATGTTTGGTTGGAAAGAAGCCACTAAGGGAAATTGCTGAAGACAAGAGAATATTTTACGTTTTACCTGTCTGTTGGATTTACGTATCTCCCACAAAATAGCACACCCTTCTGGCACAAAATACTTTTCTCCTTGCGGGCTATATTGATTAAAATCTGCTGAGTTTTACTATTTGCCTTATGAAAATGTGAGACAAGACTGTGTGATAACACATACTTTTATGCTAATGCTCAGTTGGTAGAGCACTTTTCCTAACGTGAAAGACTGAAGCACAAGTCACGTCTTCTATGGACATCTCCGTGGACATCTTTTCCTCCTACGTAATGGTTGAGTTTAATAGATGAATACTATGGTTATGGAATACAGTAAGGGTGGGCATACTCTTGTCGAAATTTTCAGCTTTGCATGAAATAATTAAATTTTCATTGAATCAGAAAGAGAATAAGAATGATTTTATTGCCTACTGGTTAGGGAGGAATAATAAGAATTGCACTCTAGTCCTTTGCTTCAATAACACCTTTATATGAAATTCTTTAATATGAAATCCATAAGAATTCATTGGAAAAGGAACTGTAACTCAGGTCTCTCCTTCCATTATGAGGCTAGAGTAATTCTCATTACATCAATCTATTTCTGATCCAATAAATTTTTAATTATACATGCATACTGAAAATTTCAACAAGGAGGAATTAGAAAGCCTATTCAAAATACTCTGTAGTTTGTTGGTGAGCATATATACGTTAGAGATTCAGGTGACTCATGCAGAAAAAATATTTGAGCTCGTTTCCCTACCTCCTGGGCACTGAGGTCCTAGATTAAACTGTGGCTCGACAGATCTTCTTGCTCAGTTTTTTTTTTTTCATTCTGATCCTGTAGTTGCTTCAGTGTATATGCAAAGCAAAAGTATCATTAAGTCCATCTAACTACAAGAACTAGTTAATAGTTGTCAGTGAGGTATGAAGTATGTAGCCACTCCAGATTTACACAATGTGTTGGTTTGTTAGTAGAAACATAGGGAACTGCACTTCACAAATGTGAATGAAGGACATACTAAACTCAAAAGCTAGTCAGGTTACCTTCAAACAATAAAATAGAGTATAAACAGGTATTCTTCCTTTATCTTCCTCTCTTTCACCTTCCCTGCCCAAATGCTTGTTTCAGAGATCTTCTCTGTTAGGTTTCCAAAGATGCAGGTTTTTACATTAATGGATTCACCTGAAGGATTGAGGTCTATGTTTAGGTAGCAGTTAAATGTTCATCCATATTGACTTCTAAAGTTCACTTATTGACAAGATACACAATCAAAAGGAAAGACTGCATATTACTCCATGATATGAAGTGCATTTCAGTGAGTTTCTTAAGCATTCATCTTTTGTAATAGCTACATAGCTTGCTCCATTATCTTTAACCAGGCTATGCTTTTACTTGAAGTTAGACAAGAAATTAGGTACTTGGCTGAATCAGAACCATATATCTTAAAAGAAATTTAGTATTACTGTCATTAGTTAAGCAGTTGATTGTTACCCAATGAACATTAACTGTATTTTTATCTTGATGGTGATGCACTTTATGCAGATAATTAAAGAAAAGCTTCAATTTTCATTATACCCTTAAGTATCTTCTCTTCTCAATCCAGATTAAATAGAGCTATTTGCATGCACATTTGATTGATTTGGAGGTTTGGCATGCAAACAAATTGATATTGTTAAAGTTATTGACTAATTTACCCTGTATTTCCTTATTTTATTGACCTATTGAAATATTGTCAGCATTATAACAAGCCTCTTAGCTAAGTGCTAAACTTAAATCAATAAGTTTATTACTGTACTAGTCATAGAATGACTAAACAGTACAGATCTTAAGGGGCTTTCACTGAATTTATGAATTAGTGGTATGTTTTTAAATGACAAATCACTGTTTGAATGTTAAAGTAAACAACAAAATCTTATCTAAATAGATCTGTAAGACCAAACCAAAATAAAAAAAAGCTGGTTTGTGTTTGAATTTAACAAATAGAATAATTTTTATACCAGCAATTTACAATTTTCTCAAAAACAATTATGCAAAGCTTGCATGAGACCATTTTAAAGAACTGCTCATACATGTGGTAAGTTCATGGTGCAAAAAGTAATAGGGCTTCTCTACATCTCAGCTGTACAGGAAGGTTTTAGCACTGGATTTATTCTGATATATGCCAGCGGATGATTTGGGGTCTTGTTTTTTAAGATATTTCTATTTCTGTTTTAATAGGGTAAAATAGTGATGATAAAAAGAAAGGCTTGGACAAATCCTGGGTAGCAGGATTTACAAATCTATCAAAGGAATTTAAATGCTCATTACTCACTAGTCTTTATGACTGACATGGCATTGTTTGTAAGGATCTTGTACTTGTTGGTATTTTGGGAAAATTATTGCTGATAAGAAAATATGGAAGTTACTGAGTGGCATCAAGGTGACAAAATTGAGATGGTTCAAATCAAAGGAATCTGAAATAAAGTAATAAGGTGCATAAGGTAATAGAGATATATATCTCACTGAGACAATTTTGTACACTTTCCAAACTGATCTGTACAATTCCCTGAAAGTGATCCATCCACTTGTCATTCTGTAAAAGCTGTATTTATTTCAAGAACAGAAAGTTGTAAACTGTGGGGGGATGTTTCTTTGAACTATTTTATGCAATTATCTTTACAGTGAAATTAATTGAATAAATCATTCCTCTGAACAAATACTGTAATATGTAAATGTGGAAGTATCTGTGTGAAATACCTCCATGTTCTATCTCCTCAGCAGTGTGTTAAAGCAGATTAACACCAAACCTTCGATGACAAATGGCAAACATTTTTTCCTTCATTTCCCAAAATGCTTTAAAATTAGGACTTTAAGAAAACATGAAGTTTTTGTCATTGGCTTCAGTGAATGCAGAATTTCATGTACAAATCTGGAAAATAATTCTAAGAATTTAAAAATCCACAAAGCAAAAAAGTAGCAAATAAGGTATGCTTATGAATTCTGGAGAAGCAAAAGAAATATACTGAAAGAATGAAAGGTACAAATACCAAAATTATCATTAGATATATTTTTTTCTATTAGACGAGGTTGAGAGCAAAAATTCTTACCTCAGACAAACACAATATTGTTTTAGGGAACTAAAGGGTAAATGTATAAAAACACTTAGTCTTTCTTCCTCTTTGTCTTGGAAGGCTCAAATTCATGGATGAAATTCTGTGCTTCTTCATACCCTTTCTTTTTCCCTAGAGAGTAGTAAAAATCCCTTTGACATTAGAAGAGCGATTCGTATACGTTGTATAGCTATATGAAAATAGTGAGAGAGCCTTCTTTTGTATCAGTTAGATATTGGTTAAAAACGTATCTATGCTGTGAGTTTAGTTCTATTAGATGTCCGTCATATGTGTCATTTCTAACAAAGTGTATAACTAGGTAGAAAAACTGACCAACCACTCTAGGACCCACAGGGATGAATGGACAGTAGATTCTGCATAATGAAAAACATGGTTTCTTTTGTAGTAGTTGTGTGAGAAAAAGTAATATTGAATGGGTTTTCTAGTGAAAATAATACAGAAGATATGCCTTCAAATTTTATTAAAAACAACTGAGCATTACCTTAAAACATTGGGGGGAAAAATGTGTTAGTTATGAATGCCGTTCTGCATGGATTTCTGTACTTTCATATAACTGTATTGATTCTGGTAAAAAAAAAGAAATTGTATGAAGAAGAAATGTTATTAAAGGCTAAATTCATAATGTTTACTTGTAGTGTCTTCACCTGTCCCCTATAGCTCTTTTCTGCTGTAGAAAATGGTTGCTCTACATGTACTCCAGGACATGGGCCTGTGTTTTTAAGCCATGTTTAGCAGATATAAATTGCATATCAAATGGCAGTCTTTAACAGGTTAAATAAAACAAGACACAGCTTCTATCAAAACTAATAGCAGTGAGTTACTGTAAATTCCATAGTACATGAGAAGAATCTAATAAAATGGATATTTATAATGCATTTATCTGCATGATAGTAGATGCCTTTGATTTTAAGGGCTCCTGATCTGTTTTATATGTGTTTTCTGTTTATTGACTAATGAGCCTCTGAGACAACTTTTTCAAGAAGACAATAATACTTCTTCATAAACAGCCATATGTTAATTTTAACTGTGTTTAAAACATTTTTCTGCAGAAAAATACACCAAGAACTGAAATGTTTATCAAGCAGCATTTTATCTGTGGTGGCTGGATCAAAGCCATATGTGTGATCCTTCTTTCATTCTCTTTTCCAAGTGTTTTTGCTATTCCAATGCCATTAATAAAAGGGAATTCACAAGGTAAATGTGATGAGTTCTTGCTATTATTTTCTCCCTATTGTTATTCAAGATAAAATTTTAAGTATGGTCTTGAAAAAGAAAATTCTGCAATACTTATTAAGATACAGAGAAAAAACTCACAAATATTAATTAAATATTATAATGAAGTTATTTTACCATGCTTAGATTTATTTTTATGTTTTATTTCCAGGAATATATCAGCAAGCAAGGTGTCCAAAAGCATACATGTGTCTTTGAAAGTCAAAGGCCAGATGCTCAATATATATATATATATATATAAACCATTCCAGTGATATTCATTTAGATGCAACTATAAGAGCTTATATTTATCTGAAGATTTTCCCAGAATTTTAGTCTCATAGAAAGTGTCTTGTGGGGACATTCTATCAGGGAAAAGAAGCAATTTACTTTGACTTATTGGGTCAATCACGATCAACGGGTGCATCTTGAAGCTGTACGATCTATAAGGCAAATTTTTAGGAAGACATTTGTTGAATACATTTGAATAAACAGTTCATTAGGGGAAATTATGGTCTGCTCACAAATTATACAAGCAGAAAAAGAGATTTAATTATCTAATAAATAATTTGCTAGAAATTATTCCTTCTTCCATATTGCTAAGATTTCCTTTAAAATTGTTTTTTGTTAACTCATTTCCACATAATTACTAGTCCCATGATGATACACACTATACTGATTTTTTTAAGTGGTCTTAAAAAATACTTAAAATATATACCTTGCATGTATTACATTTTTATCAAAAATTTTTTCATCTAAATAAAGGTGCTGATGCAGTGGTTCTTTATTGTGAATAGGTTCTACTCAAATATATGCATTTATCATTTAATGCTCAGTCTTAGTATCTACTGAATGCACTTGAGTGTTGTGTGTTCTTTTTTTTCCAAAAAATCAATCATAGGTATACATTTTAACCCTGAGCAACTCAGTGGCATATCATATCAGTGTCACAGTCTAAAACTAAAATACTTCACATTAAAAGAAAGGATAAAGAATCAGGGAAAGAATTTTGGCTGTAGTCACAGATCTTTCACAGTAAATGACAAATCAGAGTGTAAAATTTTGTATTGGACACTTACTTGAGTAGACAGCTGGTACAAAATATTCACATAACAGTATTTGTACACCTCCTGTCACCAAATTCCACCAGGCCAAATGGGTTGGATGTTGGCAAAATGATGCCCCTACTAATTTTCACAGATAAAAATAAGCATTGTTCCAAAAAAATACAAAACTCTTTTAAAATTTGTTTTTGTAATGAGCTAGTGATTTTTAGGCTGCCTCTTCCACTTTCAGAACTATATTTGGATTTTTTTCTTTTTCTTTTCTTCCAGGTTATGTTATCAAAATGACATTTCTCACTAGCTTTGTGATTTTTTATTAATAAGAGGGATTGCTGAGGTTAGCTCATCTTGGTGGACATGGGAATATAATCTAATATAAAGAGATAATAAGCTGGCTACACAAATTTGTTTCCTTGTGTAATAAGTCTTTCCCTTTTGTGATGTATAGAGTGATATATTGCCCTCTTAATTCAAGCTTTGGAAGTGTTTACTGACCTAACTTACCTGCTGCAGAACATAACAGAGGAAAGTTTCAAAAAATATTTATATTGTCTGAGTCATCTGGAGAGCTTAATTAAAGGAAATCCATCAAGCCCACTTCACTCTTCAAAAAGTGATTAAACACACTTTCCACTCTGATAATTATGCTATTCAGACCTTTTAACTGATTAAAGCCCTTTAAAAAATAAATTCTAGACAAGATTTACTATGCTTTCAAAAAAAAAAAAAAAAAAGAAAGAAAGAAAAAGGAAAAAAAGCCTTGTGAAAACTGGTAAAAAATAGATTATTGTATTTCCAAATAGATGCAAATTCCAGTATTTTTTTTTCCAACATTCAGTGGGGTGGGATCCATGATACTTGTCTTTAGACATAATCTTATGTCTACTTTGTATCAGTGCATTGCCACTTTTTTATGCATTTACCTCATATTCCTGCTTAAAAGTTCTTAAGCCTCAAAAGCCAGGTCACAAAAAAGATGACATGGAGACTGAAAGTGATTATGAACCTATTTCAGACCCTAATTAAATCAATGAAAAGCATCTTAGTGACCACAGCGGACTTTGAATCAGTCCCTAACATAATTGTGATGTACTATCTAGGAAGCATAAGATTTTAAACTTAAAAATAAAAAAAAGGGCACAGAACATTAAACATCAGGGTGGCTTATGTCTGCCAAAAAACCCAAGATGCATTGTGAAAAGTACCTTATCCTGACATCTGTGCTGACTTGTGTTTAAAGAGCCTGTAACAGCCCCTAGAAGTCAATAAAGGAAGGAAACTGACTGAGCTCCTGGTACGAGATAAATAATGAGAATGAGACTTTAACTACCAGCCAATCAAGGTCTGATCCAATTCTCATCAAAATCAATATGAAATGTATCTGCTACCTTAGAATTTCCTTTGTTGAATGATGAGGTCTACAGAGGTACAACAATAAGGTTTTGTTAATGATGTTGGAGACGAGACTGTCAGTTAATGTCTATGAAGACGGGTGCCACTGTCCTGCGGCAACAGCTGAGACACATAGTTTCAGAAATCTCTAGACAGGCTTACAAGGATGGAAAAGCAATAGATTAAATAGAACATTTATACTTCTCAGGAACTAACTGGATCAACACCAAACTCTGAATGCCAATTATTTATCACTTTTTGTGCTAATTAATTGCAGTTTGCCACAGGTTGGCTCTGCAGACTGACAGAGAAAATGGTTGTAGGCAAGGACAGTTTTTTCCACTCAAATTTGTTTTGGGATCATGGATTAATGTTACTGGATGCACGTCCTCTGAAGGAGAAAGTTGATACTGCAATATGCCCCTGTGAAAAGAAACAATTTTCACAAACACTAAGATCTTGCAGTGAAGAGCACTTGTCTACAATATAAAGTAACGGGATGTGGTAACTAGATGATCATTTGTTAGAAATAAGAGAACATGTGAACCTACATCGCTGTCTAAGTCATAGATATCTCTGAATGTGGCTCAAGAGATTCCTCATCATGAAATCTCTAGAAATCTAAGGAAACAAGCCCTGATTATGATGACAAGATTATATTTTCTCTACATTAAAAAGTTTCTGGATCTCTTATGTTCTAACTTGTAGAACAGTGCTCCAGCCTACTCAAGATCTGTCAGAGAATATAATAAACCAAAAACATTTTCTCATCTGAACTAAACAATGTAGCATTTGGAGATGCTTCAGCTGAGACTGAGTTTTGCTTTCCTTTTTATTCATGTGAAAAAGCTAAGTAGACAAATAGAAGAAAGAATTACTTGCTGTTCTCTGTGGAGTTCAGCGTTAATTTTAGATTGAAGGTAAAGTAATTTCCAGGCACCAATTTTTAGGAGAGTATTAAGGTACTCCACTAAATCAGATCAAGGCTAAAGATGGGAATAATCTTTTTCATTACCTTTTTACAAGGCATCTTGTTTTATAGAGCTCCTTGATGCACTATGACTGAATTTAACACAAACAGATCTGGAAGCTAAGTTTTTAACAAAGATTGAAATACTGAGCGTAGTTCTCATTTTCAAAAATCTAGTTTTGTGCAAAAAACAAGCTGACTTTCTTTCCAAAGTATGACAAGCAATTTATTTCTATGTTCTTAATCATTAGGTAACCATCTTCTTGTCCTTGTTTCTCTTTATTGGGGCATCTCTACTCAATTGCCTATCAAAGCAGATAAGTAAGTAGAGTCAAATTAAATCTTTATTTAATCAGGTTTAACCAGTTTAAGTTATATCGTATAGCTATGTTTAGATCTGGTTCCCTAGATTGTTTCAACCCTATATGAGCACCTCATCTTTTTGGGCCTGTATAAGTGATGAGAAGCTCCCTGAGTGAAAAGCCAAATCTTGAATCCAGCATAGTTCTTTCACCACTTGAATGACCTGACAATTTTCCTGAAGTGATGAAATTTAACTGAAGTTGAGAAAGAGGAAGAAGAAGTACATTTAAAAAAAAAAAAGAAAAAGAAAAAAAGTATATGCAATCAGGAAACACTTGTTCCACAACAAGAAGAAGCATGTAAGTGGGTAAATACAGAAGCATACACTGATATTTCTCAGATGCTCTTTTTCTATAGTCAGAAAACTCATAAAGAATTGTGTTTCCACCCCTGGACTGGTGATATACTGATAAGTTGTCAGCTTTGTTATGCAGGACCTCTATTAACTGGATCGTGTATGCTATGATTTTGACTGTGTATTACACTGAAGTAAAGAGATTGTGAAAAAATATGGGTCACATTTGGCAGATGCTATCTGCATTTTCATGAATTTTAATGGCAGTGTTGTAAAACAAAATGGCAAGGACCCATTACACTTTCACCAAAAAAAAAAAAAAAAAAGAAGTGGAAACACAATTTGAGAGACTTTTGGACAAAAAATAATTACAGGCATCTTTCAAAGTCCTGAGGTCACACAGTCCTTTTCTAATGGCATTGGTTATGTTTTTAAACTATTTATCATGAATTTGACTTTTTAATTGATCTTTGAATTATTTGAGGCCAACTACTCATCTGCTGGTTTTTGATTTATTTTTATAGGTTGAAGGGTTCATATCTGCAATACTGTTGCACATTTGAATTGCTTGTGAAAGCATGTGAAAGCTCTCAGGGTGCTAAATGACAGTTCCTGAATATTTATTTGTGTTAGCTTGTCCCTCTCCTTCTCCTTGCTTCAGTAGTCTTCATGTCTGTAGAAGGAGGCTGAGAAAATATATCTGCCTGGATTGAGCCACAGGTTACGAGAATGTGTTGTTAGTATGCATGTGCACATGTGTTTACACTCCTAGCTGGAATTGGTGCATACACTTAATGGAAAATTTTACTTTTGCAATATAAAAATCTTTCCTTCATTGAAACAATGAGTCCCTTAGCTAAGAGATGGGCTTACCAAAGTAAGCATTGTCTGGTACACACTACATAACAAGGGGCACTTGCAGAATGAAAGCTGGACAAAAGGAGAAGTGTGAAGTAGTCAGAAAAAAGGGATGAGGTATAAGACTCTTTATTGCCTTTGGCTCTTCCACATCTGGGCTACAGTCCCTCTGCTCCTCCCTTGCTCGCTGTTAAGAGCTATAGGGATTAGTGAGGCATAGAAACCTGTCACAGATATTGGATACAATAATGTGGCTGGAGAGTCATAATTGCAGTTGTAGTCTTCACTGGAAATTGGCAACAGTAATGATATTTTCCCAGGCTTGCTTTCCTCTGACACGTTGAGACTAGCATTGTTAACTAGCAGCAGCACAATTTCAAAGTAGATGAGAGGGAAAAGTTTAGTGGTCTAGAAATATGGCCTAGTGGTTATAGCATACTGCTGAACGTGCAGAAAGAGGAGTTTCAGTTCTCCTAGGTAGGTGTCCCCATTTTTTAAAAGGGCAGGGGACGCTAGGGAGAGGAGGAAGGCAAAATGTATTGGAAAGGTATTATATATTTCATAAATGTTAGCAGCTAGTGAACATGACATTTGGCTTTCTAGTGCTCTCAGGATTATTAAGATTCTCTTGCTATCAGAATCATACTTAAGAAACATAAAAATGTACCTCTCTGATTCAAAACGCTGTCAAGAATTAGAGGCCCTAGTCATTCATCCCCACCAAAGCAACTCTTGCTGACAGATTTTTTTGGCCTGTGTAAAGACGACAACATCTCACTTGAAATCCAGGCAAATGTGATTTTTTTAACCATGTTCCTGAGTGTCAAGAGTTTCATTAATGTCTTGAAATCCTGTTCTACAGACAGAAAGTCAAACTTTTAGAAGAAACAAATTAACAGCATAGCTGTTCACAAATTAGTTTTGCTTCATTATGCCTGATAAAGCATATTGCTTAGCAGTATATCTTGAAAAGTATTAATTTCTCTGTAAGCTGTTTAAAAACATCAGCTTTCTTTCCTCTTCTCTTTCTGTCCTTTGCTGTACTTTTCCAAACATCTTTGCAGTTTTCTTTGCTGTCTCAGTGCACACCAATGCAACATCAATTTGATGTTATTATCAAAGCCTTGGAAATAAAAGCTGCAGCAAGCTGTTCACTGGAGATTTGATCTCTGACAAATAAGCTTGTGTCAGTGCATCTAAAAACCCTGAGTCCATACCTCTGTTTTCTTTCCAATAGGGTCTTGGCAGGGATGCAATTAAAAAAAGAAAATCAATTTGTGCTTTGCTGTCTGATTTCTGAAGAATGGCACTGAGCTGCCAGGGCGTGAAGATGTGGTATTGTAAATACAGAGAAGCCCTCATGAATTCCACTTTCCTCACTGGTCTCTAAATGAGTCTGATTTATTAAAGCATTAGAATGAGAGGGAAGAAAGGCTGAGAGAATGGGCAGTGGATTTTTTTAGCTGACTTCTGATAATTCAAAGCATGTTGTGTACTGTTTCAAAAGTACACCATAAAAAAAAAATACTTATGCCCACCAGGGATAACTTATTTTCTGATTTTCAGAAGGGCTGAACATCCATCACTAGGTAGAAAGCCTTAGGAGTTGCAGTATGTATGACAATCAAACCTTTTAAGTATTTCTTTTTCTCTTCTGAATGTGAGTTTTGGAAGATAAGAGTCAAAAATGTTGGTCTGAAATTGATTTTGAGGTTCATGCATTAGGCCCATTGTAAGATTCCTAAACGTGTGAAGTACTTGTGGCCCCAGTGCAGCAAACATGCTCACACCCACATCATATAACTTTTACCTTTTCAGTACTCCTACTGAGGTCACTGATACTACTTGCCTTGGGAAATTTACACAAATGTTCAAGTTTCTGAAGGACTATGACTTTTGATTGTATAAGAGTTAATTCTACAGTCATCTACTAGTTTCAGTGCAGATAATCAAAACCATCAACAAGCTATATTAACTATACAGCGGAATTTCCTAATGGACATACTGTGATTTAAAAATGACCATTTTTCAGTTTCTTAAAAACAAAAAAACCCTCACAAGACTATTTTTAACAGCACCAGCTAATGACCCATTAGCCAATCTTGGGGCTGCTCCTGCTTCAACTCCCTGAGCGTATCGGTGTTCAGAATCAAGACTTTGCAGGCTGGGCCCTTTGTTGCAAGTTTAAAGGAAAATAACATTCTTACTAAGCATACTTATTGCTTTTCAAGTGGATAATTTTGCTAAGTTTAGTGTAGTAAGAATCTAAAATAAAACATACAAAATGTATTGTTCATGTTGTTTCTTTTCAATCCCGTTTTGTTTAACTTTTATTTAGATCGCGGTACGTTTGCACAGTGTTGCTTAGGAGTTATTGACTATGTTGGCACAGATACTTCAGAGTGAAATAACTGTAAAGAACTGAAGTCCACCCTGAGTTTTGCAACTTGCCAAATGAGAAGTGCCATAGGTCTAAACTTTTGTGTCCTCCCAACCTTGAGACAGCTCTTCTGTAGTGTGCCCTGGGAACCGTATAACGGCCCAGAATTTGCACGCTGGTGTCCCCTGCCATACACCTCGTTTCTCACCATGCCCCCGCAGCAGAATTTGGCAGAGTACGCTTTGGCAGGGGCAGGCCCAGCACCTATGTGCCAGCGCAGTGCTTGATGCAGGCGTGCTTGTGCTGCAGCAGTGGGGGTGGGAAGGGGAGCTTAAGGTCCTGGTAAACGCATGGCTCGTCTCACCGCTATTGCCTGCATGCCCTCACCTAGAGGCTCCCATCTGACCTGGAACAATGTTTTGAGATTCCCTTCCTCTTTCTCAAACCCTCCAGCTGGCATAAGAGGGGTCAAATGGTTCTATCCTCTGTACACACTGTAAACACATGCTTTCCCCCCCCCCCCCCCCCAAATGTTCATAATGTCCCTTTACCTAAGCATTTCTACAATTCAGATTCTTATGACAAAAAGTGTTTAGCAGGCAGGTGGAATGAACCAAAATCTTCCTAAATTCATCAAAGGTTAAGTTCAGCTTTATGGTTTTTTTATTTTTATGAGTTAGAGATAGTGCAACTGCAGAGCTAAAGTAAAGAGACAAACAAGTAGATTATGCTAGCACAAAGTTTCTTGATGTGTCGTCTTTATTATTATATGAAACCGCAGTTTTGCGGTTCACTATCTCTGAAGTTTGCAAACTTGCCAGACATTGCCACTAACATCTGAATGCTTATTGAAGGTGACACCTGGATATTTGCTGGTAACTTTTCAAATGAAATCTTCAAATCTGAAATGTCCTCAGTGTATTTATGATTGATTTTTTTTTTTTTAAAGCATCACACTTTTTTATGTATATAAAGGTAAACATATATATATATATGGTTTATGCATATGTAAGTATACATACATACAAAATATATGCTTATGTGTTTTATATATCCAAACATATGTAAGCACTTCTTTAAGAGAGAGGGACAATTCTGTGTCCAGCTTTGCTAAGATTTATGCACTGCTGGCCAAAACATAAGACAATGTTCTAGCTGTGCTCAGATGTGCACTCTGACTCCTGGTCTACCACAGCAGCTTATTCCCTGCATTGAAAGTGATAAAGGCAGCCATATGCTGACAATGATTAAAACCACCAATAAAATGACCAGGTCAATAACACCATATTATATCAACTTTCTGCACTTCAGTATCAAAGTTCATTGAAATGCTGCAATTAATACTGAAATAGTATAACAGAACTTTCAGATAGTCTAAAAACTGAGATTATGTGATTATGCATACTTTTAGTCACATACCAAGCAAAACTCTATGTACTATAAAAAACAAACTTATATTATTCTTTGCCTTAGACAAGAAAATATATATAGATAAGGACTGTATTTTATTCTGTTTGTTCATACACAAAATATACATAAAGAATTATGCCAACCCTACCGGTAATAAAGGGCTGTTATTGTAATGTAGATAATATATTATCGTTTAGTTTTATTTAGGATTTAATTATTTTAATTTATATAGAGGACTTTCTATCACAATGAGAAACTCCAGATATGCAAATATAGGAAATCACCTTGGAATTTCCCCCGTACCTATCTTTATACACTGAATCTTGATTCTACCTTCCCAAAGAATCACAACCTTAGTCAAATCTTCTGATAATGGTTACCAAAACTCAGGATCGTATAGTACAGTCTCTAGGAAAGTTATGACTTAGACTCAGAAATGCAGGTGACCGAAGGACCTCTCCGAGCTTATAGCTGGACCCTATATCTGGACCAGTGAATGTTAGACCTCATCTCATTCCTGAGTTTAAGTGCAAAACCAGTCACATCCTGTCTCACAGAAACTCAGGCTTGCACAGGTGTAGCTTCATTGGGAAGGAAGCCTGCTGTCAAGAGCTGGAAGTGACCATGCTAAACTCTAACCAGATTGGTGGCCCCAAGACATGCTATTGAGTATTTCTCCAATCTCTGTCCCCCTAACTGGGACATCAGCATAGGGCAAAGAGGCAATTACTTCTATAGGTGTGACAGCTGTGTAACTGGGATCCTTTTATACATGCTTTTGCACCATAACAGTGAGCTGGAAGCTATCTGAATAAAGGAAGTCTACGATAGTGTTTTATAGAGGCAGCTTGTATAGTGTGTAATTAATTCCCTCTAGTAATATGAGTATTAGACAAATTTATTCAAGGAAGATTAGCAGCCTGTTGGCAGAACTTCTAAATTAAAAAATAATACTAAATAACTTGCAGTCATATTTTCTCCTGCATCTGTAATGTATACTTCTCTCTGGGTCAGAGACTGTCCGCTGTGCTTGTAGAGTGCCTATACAAGGAGATGCCATTCCGGCGAGTTCTCTAGACATATATCTTCCATTCCTGCAATCAGCTGTGTGAGCTCAAAGTTGATTTTTTATCCTCACAGACTTCTGAAAGTAGATGAAGAAAAGTAGTAATCGGTTAGATTTGAGTTGTCAATTAAAAGTTTTATGCTCCATGCCATTATTCATTATTCCTTACTTTCCTCCATAGCAGTTATTGTAAAACTTTAAAATAAATATTTAATCTCAGGTTCTGTAAATATAAATACAATGCATGTATAAATTAATGTTTGTTAAATTAGGCCCATAAAAATTGCCATACTGGATCTGACCCACAGCCAATATTCTGTCTGACAGTAGCTGGTAGCAGGAGGATAGAATAAACCCTTAAGTAAACAGCTGTGGAATAACCTGTGTACATTAAATCAGTTCCTCATGCCTAGAAGTCAGTAACTGACTTAAACCCAGTAGCATGACGTGTAAAATTAATTTTGTTATTTGGGATATGATCACACATAATAAGATGTTCTAAGCCTAGTGTCAATTGTTTTATGGTTTAATGACAGTTTTCCATTGCTTTAACTTTTTCATTTTCAACATTCCAATTTATTGAACTCCATTTCAAGGTTGCTTCAGGACATGCTTTTTTATCATGTTGCTGACTGGCTCCTGTTATGCCTTAAATCTGAGTCACATTTCAGGGAAGGTAGACAAATGCCTGCCTTCCTGTGAACATTTGCTAAGCTGAACTCTGTGTCTTAAGCAGGGTCCCTGAACTCTGTGTCTTAAGCAGGGTCCCTGTTTCTTTCCCCTCATCACATTCACCTTCATCTTGAACATGAAGTGGTGGAATAAGCCAGTGTCCCTTTTAGCATTGTTAGCACAGGTACAGTGAGATGGAATGCGTGGCTCGCTTGAGACTGATCCAGCAATCATGATGGTGTATCCTGCTAACTATAACCAAAAGTAGTAGTGAAGAAAAGCAGAAATATTTGTCATGACTTTTGCTAGCTTGTGTAAGTTATTCAAGACAATGAATGAAAATCTTTGGTATAAATCAATACTGTTGTTAAATGTTGCCCTTTGTGGGGCTCATGTTGTAATATCAAGCTTGCTTGAATCAAATCTGTAAGCACAAAAGACCAGATTCAATATGGAGGTACCAGAAAAGCCTACAGTAAAATGGAAATCTGAAGGGAAGGTTAATCAGAAGATTATAGGACTCAGCACAGGTCAATGTTCTGAGGAACCATTTGAAGAGGTAAAGCTTTCTCCAGTCCTATTCATGCACAAGGAGCCTGCTAAGAAAATAGGGATTTCAGAATACTCCTTCAGACCAGCAAATGAGAAGTGGAATGCCAAAGCAAAAAGATGATACTTTGACCCAATCAATCAGATATGTAGGTAATATGAGAAGAACATCCCAAATCAAAAGAGGTAAGCTTAGAGTGAGTTAAATTTGGCTCAACATGTCACAGCAGCAAGAAGTCACCAAAGGAGGCACAGTTGAGGGGGGCACTAGAGGCAAGAGAGTCAGGAAATGAATGGTATGATAGAAGAGTCTGTGCCTGAAATCCAGAGAACTACCAAGAACATCTTCCACATTGATTTGCAAGAGGATGATTTACATTATGTTTTGTTAGCAGATGCACTCAGCCATATTTTGAGTTGGAAAAGATAATCCTGTGTGATATTGTATGAAGGCTGTACGTATTCTCAGCTCAGATATGGTGTCGTAAGTGCTGTGGTAATGCTGCTCTTTCGTTTGTTGTTCATCCACTTCCGACTGCAGCATGAAGTAGAAACACAATTTGGAAGGTATTTGAGCTCATGTGTTTGTGAGATACAGACTGTTCTGAAGTGGTATGAAGTGAGCAAAATGTTAGGAAGATGTCAGCAGTCTAACATCAAGGAGCAAAGTGATTATATTCAATCAATGTTTGGCAGCAGTCAGTATGAAGCAATGGTTCTTTGTGCCTTTCTATCTATCTTGAGAGACTGGTCTTGTTCAATGGCCAGACATATCAGGGGAAAAAATGCATAGTAAGGAGATTTGGGGGCTGGTGGGGGGAAGAAAGGAAAAAGAAAAAAAGAAAAAAGGAAAAAAGGAAAAAAGGAAAAAAAAGTAATGGTACTGTTTTGCTTCACACAGAAAACAAGGATGTGGAGGACTGGTGAATGTTTACAATTGAGCATTACTGTGGACAAAAGGATTAAAAAAAAAAAAGAAAAAGGATGCAATTGCAGAACTGAAGAACTGTAGAGATATTAAAGGAGGTGGCAGTAAATTGAAAAGCATAGATGGTTTTCTCCCAGAAGTTTCATTATGTGGGACAAAAATTGCTTTCAGAAAATCACAAAGAAGTTGCAGCTGGTATGAATGGCCCAGAGCAAATTGAAGCTGCCATGAAGGAATAAGCAATCTCTCCAACAGCAGGCTGCTCAAGTTGAACTTGTCCTCACACTATTCCATGTGGCAGAGGAATGAAGGCCAGCATCAAAAGTTAAATACTAAATCACCAATGATAAGGAAGCTGTAGTTGCTTGGTTATCTACCTACCACGTGAAGGACTGCCAGGTTTGTAAGCATAATAGAGGACAGCAGATGTAGAGGGAGGCCGTGATGAGGTGCCATAATAGAATGGTATGTCATTGATCTAATGTGCTATTATTTTGAATGTAAGTATCAATTCTTCATAATTCCTTTCCTTTCAGTGCCTTGGGTTGAGCTGCCTTCTCAAACGCATAGGTGTTTAAAGGGGGAGGGAACACTGTGATCATCCAGTCTGGTCTATCTAGTGTAGGTTAGAGAATTCCTTTTTCCAGTGGAAGATGAGAACAAATATCTTTTGGTTTTGTATGAAAAAATGTGCAAGTGTGCCTCCTGTTTTATTAGATGATATTAATGTAGGTGCTCATACCCTTTAAGGAAATTTCCTCACTAATGAAACAGTTCTGTGTTTTAGATGAGCCTCTCTGCTAACACAAAGCAACACGTATAGAGCAAGAGTAGAGGTTTGGTGTAAGAACCACATTTTCTAATACCAAAGCAAAGAATTTAACAATAGTGTACATCAAAGAACTGGCAGTTCTCCCCAATAAAAATGCTAAATACTGTGTATATTCATCTGGGCTTATTTCTTTGGTTACAGAAAGAGAATAAAGAGTAATCACTGAAGGTTAAAAGGCAAACTAGGAAGAAAGGAGATTATCTTGCCTTTAGAAGTTCCCAAATTGTCAAACTGTTTTAAAGTTACAGGGTCTAATTAGTATCATTCATACTTCATATAATCCTTTGTAGCTTCTTCAAAAGATGCCTCACTTGTTGTTGGATTTCCATGCCTTTGAGAAACTTCTGGCTGTTCTGAGAAAGAAAAAAACTCCTGTTTATATGAAAAAGGGAATATAAAAGGCAGGGAAGAGTATCATGAACCCGCTTGAAGTCTGATGATGATGAAAAAATCAGAAATAAAGTTGAACTAATAAAGTAAAATAAAAAGGCAGTTAGAGAAGCAATCAAAAGCAAATGAATATTAGCTGTTTGTAGCTCTATGTACAGCGAGTCCCCCAAAATAACAACTATGATATGACCATTTACAAAATTCTATATGAGATCTATTACCTCCCTGATCTATCCCAAAAGCTTTTTATTTCTTTTCTAAATGGTTTAAAGGTACTATTTTCAAACATAGGCAAATATACCAACATATATACTTCTGGTGACTTATGAAATTAATGTCATTTTTTTTACTGCAGTACTGTTTCAGAACAGATCCTACTACCCTGCTAAAGTAAAAGCATTTTGCTTTATCTTATTAGGCTGGAGAGTGTCTGCTTTCATTTAGTTCAATGGCTGATGCTGATAGCATCATGTTTAAAAATATAGTGCTAAAGAAAAAGTCTTTATTATGTGTCTGGTTGTGCATAAAGGAATCATTTTTATGATATCTCTGATTCTGGAACGAAGCATGACTACAACAATAAGAATTCTACATGCAAAATGAAATAGTTTATAATGTCCAAAGATTAAGTTTCCTAGAAGGTTTTGACTTAGGCATCTATCTCCCTGTTGAAAATGGCATCTTAAGAGAATTCAGATTTGGTCCAGGCCACTCAGCCTGCATATGGAGATCTGGCTCTTCAAAAAGAAATCTGTTAGATGATCTGCAACATATTCAGCAGATCAACGTAAAGTGTTTGCTCTCATCATTGATCTTCCTGACTGGCAGATATGTAAACAGAATTATTTTAGTCTGATGAATTATTATATATTTACACAAGGATGATCAAGAAGAAATCTCCCTTTAATTACACGGTGGGACCCTGGGGGGTCTCCTGCACACTTGATTTCCCCCCGAGCAAGTAATTTAAATCCTATGAATCCCTGAAGCTCAGTATGCCTGTTGGACTTTGACAAGTGTCTCGGTGTCCCACAGAGGCTAAAGCAAATGCAGGTTGCATGTATTTTTTCCCAAAAATGTGAGTGCTATTCAGCTTTGTACCTACATTTCTAATTTCTTTTTCTAAATTTAAGGACCCACAGGTAAATAATAAATAGCTAAAGTGAGGTAAATTCAGTGAAAAACAGCACTTTGATAGCAATTAGAATAACGTTGAGATTTATTTTTTTTTTAACATGCATTCAAACAGCTGCATACAAAGAAATTAGGCATTCAAGATCTCTGGGGCACAGTGTTTTCTCATTTATACCTTTGTAAATCATGATGTAAACAGCTCTACCATTGTAAACTTACAGGAGTTGCTCAGGACTTACCACAATATAATAGCTGTCCCATGATTATTAACATTAAAGGATACACTTGGTTTTCCCCCAACAGACAGAATATATTCAGTAGAATCAATAACTCAATTCTGAGGTGCTAATAATTGAAAGACAGAAATAGTGACTCTCCAGCATACACAGTGCTATGCGGATATTCACTTTAGAAGGATTTCAGAAGTTACTCAGCACAGGTGACAGACAAACAGCAGGTTGTACAATTTCTACTGCTGAAGATCTCTAAAAATAGATCAGGTAAATATCTCTCAGGATCAACACAGGTGAAGTTAGGAAAGGAAAGTGAAGTAGATTGCCTCTTGCTATATTTTCTAACCCTATTTTTCTATGCTATATGTGATTAAGCGTTACGTCACTCATAGAGCTTGACTATGGAAGGGAGAGAAAATCCATAAAGAATCATACATGAACACAGACAGAGTCCTAGACTGTCAGATTTGGACAGCTTGGAACAGCACAGGGACTATTACTGCCATTCATCTTAAGGACACATAACCATTCACACATGGTCAAAGTTTCCCTTAAATTACCACAGGCCTGTCTACCCAAGAGCTTAGTTATTAGCTTATAGCTCCCTAAAATACCATCCCCTTAGAATCTCAAAGAATGTCTTGGTTTGGAAATAATCCCAAACAGCACGAGACAGGGAAATGCCTGGAGGTGGTAATGGTAGAGGGATAGAATGAAATGGGGAAATAAAAATTGGAAACTCTAAACCTGCTTCTTTCAAAGATACTGGAACAAATAATCAATGAACATTTCGGTAAGCAGAAATGTAAATTAATCTAAATTTTGTATGGGTTTGTTTCTCAAAGTTGATCTGTTAACGCACATTCTCCAGTGTCAGAGGGGTTAACTCATATTGCAATTTTTTCATAAAAGGGGACACTTCTAGGTCTTACTTCTCTACTCATTTGTCTGTTTTCCTTAAACTTGTAGCAATTTCCTTATCATTCAGATAATTAATTTGAATTTATCTGATATCTGTAGGATGTAACAGGCAGACATACACACAGCCTAATCATATGATTGCTCCCTGGTGAATTGCGTATGAAAATAAATAACAAAGCAGGAATTGTAGAGTGTATGGCTATATTATTAAATGAAATATGCTAGAGGCCATTTCCTGAGATGAACTGACACTTAATTGCCGATCTCCATGCTAATAAACTATCCAAAAGAAGGTACTCATAAGTAAGATATATCCACAAGCCAAGTGCCTGCAAGTTTGTGACAATTTTGTAAACATTTCTAGGTGTTGTTTGGGAGAGTGTAGGCCAGGCCCCAACAATGGCAGGAACTATTTTAACAACTTAGGTGACTGAGTTCCCATGTGTAGAAATAGCCTTTTCGTAATTTAATTTATTAGTGTAGATGTAGGCAGTGATTCCCTGATACACATGTCCAACCTTTTTCTAAGTCTAAGGCAATAATTTCTTTGAAAATTTTTACTTACTACAAAGTCCTCCTACTGTGTCATAAAGCTTATTCCACTGTAAAATTTGTAAGATGCACATAAGTCCACAGTTCTTCATTCTGTCTCTGATTTTCTCAGCTTGCTGATGATGGAGCCAGTGATGTCCCCTGTGTGAAACTGCATAGTGTAATATGTTATTGTCAATGTCTTCTCCAATTCACTTTGTTGATGTTCTGCATTAGAAACACCTCCTTATATATAAGCAAACATTAGTTCAGGTGAAATTTGTCTCATTCACTGGGATTGCCACGACATGGAACGTGTCTTTTATAGGTGTCAAATTTTGGCCCTTGTATATATGTGTTGGCTTCTGTGATGTTTAAGCCATAGGGAATTTTGACTGAACCCAGCCTTTGGAGATCAGGAACTATTCCATCTATTTTATAAAATGATGGGATTTGTTTGTGTAGCAAAACTTTAACTATTGTTGTGCTGGCTTCCGGTGTTTGGTTTTGTTATTCTTTAGGGTTTGGTTTGTCAGCATGATGATCCTGACACAACAAGGGTGCCACCATTTTTAAAAAAAAAAGAATATAATATGACTCTTTGAGAAAAGTTGATGTGTAGGACTAAGAAAAGCAAGGAAAACTGAACTCAAAGTTGTCTAAGCAAAAAAGAGAGGGAATAAATAGTACAGCTTAATCAGCATTTGTACCAATTTATACAAACCAAGAACATTTCATTAAAAGACAGGCTAGACAGAAAGGATTTTTATTTTTTTAACATGAGCAAGCACTGATTGTCACATTGCCTTTTCATTAGCGTTCTCTAAAAATATTTGTGAATGGTAGTAATCATCTGAAACCATTTCAGAAGCTCTTGATTTTTTTGCATTAGTTTAGATATAGAAAGTAAAAAATTGAAACACGGTGGGCCATGTTCCCAGCTGGTAGAAATTACCACTGCTCCAATGACTTCCACAAGCACAATTTACACAAGGTGTTATTAGTCCAGTAGCACTAGGATCCTCAAAAAATTATTAAGATTCATTAATGACGCTTTGGGATTAGTATGTATGAGTTTGATGCATTTATTTTCTTAATTATGGTGACATTCTATGCTTTATCATTTCTCTAATAGGAAAAGAGGGAAAATAACCTTAATTAAAAAAGAACATAATCACATAGTACTCTCCTTGAAATGTAAAGTCATTTTTTGTTGCTCAAAAACATATTAGAGAGTAATTTTTCTTCCTAATAACTAAAGATAAACCAAATTCAATGGGAATCTATAGGAGCTATTTCCCTAAGACTACCTAACACTGATGACTTTTTTTTTTTAACATTTCTTTTTCCAAAAGGAAACAAGCTGGATGACATGTGGACTACTTATTTTATGAAATTATGCATTTCACAGCCCAGTCTTAGGCTTTTCACTAAAACAACCTACATCTCTGTAAAATGAGGGAAAGTCAGGGTTGAGGACTGGTTAGTGGAAGCTTTGAGAAGCAGTAAAGATGAACGGTAGAGATAGCTGGGCATGGCTCTGTAACTGGCTGTTTCTCTGTACGTAGGCTTTCTGACGTGCATGGGGCCCATAGGAACAGTGATGTGTCTCATAGCAGGGTCCATATATTCTCTGAAGTGTGCTGTTGTCAGCTGCATCGATCGAGAGCCTAGAGGGATCCAGGGCCACTGAAGACAGATTTCATGAAACATTTAGGCACTGCTTCCTCCCTGTTCCCTTCTGGTACTCTTCATAAGTGGGACCTATTTAAAAAAAAAGTAGCAGAGGATATGACAGTGTAGGGATGACTTGCATATGTTATTTTGAGAAGTGCTACACTGAAGAGCTTCTGTCACTCTTGAATGCTTTGGGTGAAGCCTCAGCTCTTCTGAAGCTAGTAGAATTTCCCTGTAGGTGTCAGTGGAGTCAGGATTTCATTCTCTGGTTCATGTATCATCTATATTGTGCAGTGCTATTGCCTTAAATCTTTTCTGATATTTTATAGTATGAGATGTGTGGATATGCATGGATTGTCCAAAGTATCAAAAAAAGACACTGATGGCCTCTTTTGATTTGATATGAACTTATATAAGTGGGTTTTTTTTTTAAATTTTTCCCATTAAGGAATGATCACATAATTAAATGAAATTTTAAAAATTTGTCTGCATTGGGTACTAAGATACACAAGACTCTGGATTTTCTGAGTCTTGGTAATGCAAATTATATATGAAATGCATTTGTCTTTGTACTGAAATATTCTAAAGCTTAATCAATGATAGACCTCTCCTTACAACAGCCCTGTCCCTTGAGATAGGATACATAAGAAGCTTTGTAAATGATATTTCATTTGACTAGGACAGGACATTCATCCTCCTGAATTATATTCTGTTGGAAAGAAGATGATGAATTAAACGGAATATATGCATACTTGCTACCTCTGTTATTAATGCCTGGCTGGGATAGTCCATCATCTCAACTTTTTTACAGGAGATAAGAATGGGCGGAGAACCCCACAGCATATTTCTGATTTGCAAAGACAACTCAATAAGATTTTCTGCCTTTTCTCCCTTCTGAGCCTGTTACAGAGATAGTACTATTCCTTCCAGTAATATGTAATGCACAGGAGAAATATTGTCTAAAACATTTCAGTTGTTTATCGAAGGAGATTAGCACATACATGCACAAGTGTGTTTCTATATGAAATATAATATATTATGCTGGTTTTAGGTAAAGAGTATTTCCAGGTGATTTACAACTCCTACCCAGAGTGGCTAGAGCTAGTTGTAACAAAAGATAACAGCTTTGTTAAACATTGCTTAGAAAGCCAGGCAGCCTGATAAGTTCTGTAAGATGATTATAAAATTATTAAGTGTCTTAGTCTGGACTGGGGCAAACCATCGTTAGAGTCATAAACCTATATTTTTTAACTTTAAAAAGTGTGTTTATGTGATTTAAGGCTCATCCTGCCACACACAAAGGAGCACAGAGGCACAGTGGCAAGTGGAGGATCTCCAATAACCTCATCAGAGATACAAGACCCAGCTCCTGTTAGGGCTGTCCCAGGAGAGCCTCAGCCCCAGTATCCAGATGTCTCACTGGGAAGAATCACAGGCAGGAAAGGTCAAGGTGTTTCATGGAGGGACAAGCATGGGGTAAAAGCAGCTGGTCACATGTAAACAGGTGGCTGGGCAGTATCTTGGTCTAACTATGTTGATCAGAGCATGGCCATTTCTTATTAAATGCCATTTCTAGCTGTTTTCCTGGGTGAGTGACTCTATCTGTGTGCATGTGTGTGTATTCATGTATAAGTGCTGGCAACTGGTGTGGGACCAGGGGTCAGAATGCCCGTGTGTCTGTGGTGCCAGTGGCTGGGGAGACCAGAGCGTGTGCGTATTGTGTGGGTATGTATGTCAGTGCATGATCGTTAGCCAGCAATCTAGCTGGGATACCCAGCGAGTAGGAGAAGTGGCTTGGGAGCCAGTTATTGGAGTGGCCATAAATCTGGGCTGAATAGCAGGGGGAGACTGATGTGGTCTGAGAGTCAGCTGCTGGAGGGAACAACTGCTAGACAGCTTGAGTGCCTAGTGACAGCTACTGTCCTTAGTAGGTAGGACATATATACATATATAATGTGGATACTCTCACATTACGTATGTATATGTTTCTCACTAATGGACCTTCATCCTGAGTTGCCATAGAAGACAACAAAATTAGTCCATTTGTGCCATCTGTGTTTGTATGAGTGTTTTTGTCTGTCTTAATTTGTGTGGCCAGCTGTGTATATGTGTGTATATTGGGTGCAGTGTGACTGTGCCTATTGGGATTCATGCTCAGTCTCACTACTGACTGGACCTGGGGATGTGGAGTTGTAGTAGCTTCACCTCCTTCTGCCTACTGGATTCAGAAACTCCTCAAAAAAATAGCTTGATGTTAGCTGGATGTGTCACTTAAATGTGTTTGACATCCATAGGATGTTGGGTGAGCAATTGGCTGACAGGTCGGGCTCACAGGTTTATAGTAAATGGGGTTACATCAGGGTGGCAGGCAGTCACCACTGGGGTTCCCCAGGGCTAATTTTAGGGCCAGTGCTCTTTAGTGTTTTTGTAAACAATCTGGACGCAGGAATCGAATGTACATGAAGTAAGTTTGCTGATGATACTAAACTAGGAGGAGCTGTGGATTTCCTCATGTGTAGAGAAGCCTTACAGAGAGATCTGGGTAGACTAGAGTGCTGGGCAATCACCAACAGTATGAAATTTAACAAGAGCAAGTGCCAGATTCTCCACCTGGCATGGGGTATGGTAATCCTGGTTATACGTACAAATTGGGGTAAAAGAGGTTGGAGAGCAGCCCTGCGGAAAGACATCTAGGGGTTTGGGTTGGTGGCAAGTTGAATAGGAGTCAATAGTATGCCCTGGCAGCCAAAAAGGCTAACCGTGTCCTGGGGTGCATCAAGCACAGCATGGCTAGCTGTGAGGGAGGTGACTGTCCCACTCTACACTGCACTGGTGTGGCCCCACCTTGAGAACTATGTGCAGTTTTGGGCACCTCAATATAAGAAGGACATCAAACTATTAGAGTGTTTCCAGAGGAGGGCAATCAAGATGATGAAAAGTCTCAAGGCCAAGACTTATGAGGAGTAGCTGAGGTCACTTGGGTTGTTCAGCCTGCAGAAGAGAAGGCTAAAGGGTGACGTCATCACAGTCTACAACTTCCTCAAGGGGGGCAGTGGAGGGGGAGCTGCTGATCTCCTCTCTCTGGTGACCAGTGGTAGGACACGAGGAGTTAGAATGAAGCTGTGTCGGGGGAAGTTCAGATTAGACATTAGGAAAAGGTTCTCCACTGAGAAGGTGATCGATCACTGGAACAGGCTCCCCAGGAAAGTGGTCATGACACCAAGCCTGTCAGAGTTCCAGGAACGTCTGGACAATGCTCCTAGTCATATGGTTTAGTTTTAGGTTTTAGTGAGGAGCAGAGAGTTGGCCTCAATGATCCTTATGGGTCCCTTCCATCTTGAGATATTCTATGATTCTAGGATTCTAATAAAAAACCACACAAAAGTTAAAGAATCATTTCAAACCACACAGCTGATGCTTTTATTGGGTACTCAATGTTTTTTCTCCCTTCCATCTTCTGCACTTTCATGGCACATTTCCCACAAGATCTCCTAACAGCAATCCACAACAGGGCATGAGTGGGGCTACATGGAGAAGACTAGAGAAGAGCAAGGAAAGGCTAAAGTTCATCAGAAATTTTCATCTGCAGGATGGACTGCAAGACATATTGCAGACAAATGGGAGCTGGGTCTGCTGGCATTTATCACTGGATGAGACATATGTGGTTGCATAGCACAATCTACCTTGCCTCTCAGAGAAATGACAGGTTTTATTTTTGTTTCCTATTAAAGAGAAATAATCTGATATCCCTACAGATCATGGAATTAGGAACCATCTGCACACAAAAAGAGTGAAGGAAACCTTTAATTTCAACTTATTTGCATGTCAGTAGGTAAGGCAAAACAGATGTGTGTCAGGATACTAGAACAGTATTTAGGCAACCTAGGTTCAGTTCCATGTTCTTGCAGAAACTTCTCATAAGATCATGGGTTGCTCACCATGGAGTGGTTTTAACTTTTCTTCTGGCTCTTAGAAATGTAGGTGTCAAAGTTTTGGGGAAAGGCCATCTTTCTCAGTGGTCAAGACAATTTCTTCTTCTGCTAGAGCAAAGACAGAATTTCATATTAGCAGCTGCCTAATGAATGGCAAAGTAATCTTGACATGGTGTTGATATTCATTACCATCTAAAGCAATGCCTACACTAGGGCTAATTTGTGGTTGCAGATTACCGTTATTTTCTACTTCAGCAATGTTGTGCTTTGCACTGGTCTAAATGATCTTCCTTACCTTCCTCAAGTATCTGTACCACCAGTCATGCTACAGTTTTGCCAGTGTACTTACTGCATCTGCATGTGAGGGGCATCTGCTCACCCAGACGTGTTGAACAGGGATCGTAGCTCTACATACTGCTGAAACTGGGCTGGCAGGAGGCTGTAGACCTGGCCTGAATCTCTTCAGCCATCTGGTGCTTGCTGGCTTTGTAATCCCAGATCACGCCAAGATTTATAACAAAAGCATTGGCTTTACAGATAAAAACAATTGACAATAGTGGCTTTTTGCACAGGAATGCAAAAATCAAAGAGCGTAGTTTCTTTCTGCTGACAGCTTCCTCCAGTCCCATCTGGCATTCCGTGTGCTCTGATTGAACCCGTATACCAATAGCAGCAGTGACACATGCTAACAGTTGCTACAGCTTGTGATCCAAATACAACTAGCAAAATCTTTCCTGAATAGTAACTTTGTTTCCCTTAAATGTCTTCTATTTATCTGCCTGAATCTGAAAGTTTCCTCCCCTTCTGTGTTTTAAATACTTTCCTTTTTTTATTCTTTTTTTTTAACAATTGCATAATGAGTTTAATTACAGCAAACAGTTAAGTAAGAGTTTCAGTAGTATTTCAATTTGTAGACTCTTTAAGTGAGTTACTTTGGACATTGTTTCATTATGTTGTCGAAACTTCTGTTTCCGGGAACTTTGTACCTAAAATGATTGTCCTTTGAGGTGAAAAAAACCTCACCTTCTGTTTTCTTCTTTTCATCTATTTAGATTACAGTTTTACAGATTTTTAACAAAAATTCTGATATCTTCATATATACTTCTTCAGCTTAATCATTACTGAGTACATGACCTGGATAACAGATCAGTTTAATTTCTGCAATATTTATTCAATCCTAGGTAAAAAGCCAGATGTAGTACAAATTCTTTGCAGGATAATATATTATTCTGGAAACTCTTCCTGATATCTGTGAAAAGGATTTTTATATTGCTACTTATATGCCACTTCCTGATGAGCCCCAAGCACACTGAAGATCCTGATGTGTGACTCCTACTTAGGATTATCCCATTTGTTTCATATGAGAAAGGGCTGAAATTACCTGACCTATTTTTATTAACTTTCTTTCTCACTTAACTGTAACTTTTCTCCTTTTTTTTTTTTCCCCCCCCTTCCCCTTCCCATTCCTCCACATCTAGCTATCAATTTACAACTGCTACAGGGCCACCATTTCTCAGAATATATAACAATGGGTGGTGTTTAATCAAAAAGCAAGTAATAAAGGGAACAAAGGCTTCAAAATTAAGCTTTCCTGATAAAAGCCAGGCAAAAAAATCTGTCATGGCATACTATAAAATGTAGGTGTTCTACAGAGTGGATGTTCAATCAACATTACACCATCTCTCTTGCAGAGGACGGTTTCTGCTGCGGTTGTGATGCTAACCCCAGGGCCTGGCAGACCCGCACTCATATATCTGGTTTGACCTTCCCTTCTGTGACTGCTGGGAAGTCATTTGTCCATTCTGTTCCCTTGCTCTCTATGAGTTTTTTTTCTGAGGTTTTGTGGTTTTGGTTTGGCTTTTTGTTTGTTTGTTTGTTTTTTAATGGAGAGGGAGTAAGTTGGAAAGGTATGTCTTGGCCCTACAGTGACAGGTTTGGTTGTTACTCTGCACTGCGCTAAACACAACCGGGGGGAGGGGGGGAATGTTACTTTTCTCTGGCCTCTGACATTTCATTTCATTTCATCAGCTATGATGGACTTGATACTCTGTGTTTTCCAAAAGCCTTTAAAGAGAGATAATTACAGTAACTTAGAAAACTTAGTCAAATCAAAACATTCTTTGGTCAGCTAAAGCAAGATGCCACAGGGAAAAAAGGGTTAAAATAAGAAATGGATCTCTCTCACACTACAGTCTTTCCTGTCAGTCTTCTGTAAATGCACCTTTTCTCGGTTGGAGAAGAGACTTCACTTCATACAGTTGCTTTAACACAGCCTCTATGTGTATCTCTCAGTGCTTCAGAAAAGGAAAGAGTAAACTTTGGAGTTTTGCAGTAGACTTGTTTTGGAAGAATTAATACAGTGAAGTGTTTGTGTTAATATTAGTTTGTAGAGGTTTTAAGTACATGTTCGTTTCTAATGCAAGAGAAACGTATTGGCCTTTATTTCTGGAGGGGAAATCTGAGGTGAATTTAATGACTTCAGTAGGGGTTTTTTTCAGTATAAAGAACTACAAAACCAAGTAACATCAGGATAACAAAGATAAGTCATGTTGACACGTTGTAAGGTATGTGATGGGACAACACTTTATAAAGTGAGGCTTTACATCTATGCCTACTTTAACATCTACATTTGTATTTGTATTTAATGCAATTATATATATTGCTTAGAATCAATCACTCCCGATTTAAGGGTCTAACTGCCCAGAACAGAAGGATGTTCAAGGCAGATTGTTGGTATTGGTTGCCAAACTTGTAACAGTTTTGAACATAAGTTGTAAAAGTTCAAGTGCTAGAAGTGTTAGTATGATGTTCAATACTAATGCTCCAGGATACACCGGATGAATCATCTTACTCTGACTGAAAGCACTACAGTGATAACATTATCCCTCAGTAAAGTAAGAACGTGTTTTAACTTATTGTCACTTGACTAAGCTGATATCATAGGCTTTCTCCTCTGCATTTGTTAGAGGAAATTTATTTGATTTTTTTTTTTTCCCACAGATAACTTGTGTGGAGAAATGTATTTGTAGAGGAATAGCTCATAGTGTCCTTCAGACACAATGAAGAGTTTTGTTCAGCTCTCAAGATACACTGCTTGTGAATGTGAAGAGGTAAAAATCCATAAACTTCACTGATTTCTATCTTTATTTTATGAAAATGTGGCATCTGAAATCCATTGCCTATTTTTGTATACATATATACAGAAAGTGTATGCATTAATGTATGTTGCTACCATATACCATATTTCTATAGTGAAAGACAGTCAATTCTTTTGTTCACATTATCCTTTCTGTTGGCTGTATTATTAGTAGCATAGATTACAATTTCCTCCTTAGACATCCAGAAATGAGGGAGACTGGGGAACTACAGCAATACCTGAGTGTGCCCCAAAAAGAAAACTAACCATTGAGGTTCATTCATTTAATGTTTTCTACTATATACAGCAAATTGAGGAGCTAGTGATTTTTTCTTTAATTTTTGACAACTTGCTACAACCTTATCAGGTGTTAACAGACTTTGGATCTTAAAAGAAAATCAAGTAAAACTAGTATTCTACTGTGCTTAAAACAGCAATGTTTCTATCCATTTTTACCAGATGGTGATTACCCCAAGGGGAAGAAATTAAAACATGGTATATAATCTTTTTTATCTACCACACTCTACAGAATCAAAAATGAGCAGTTGGTTGGCAGCAGCTGAAACATAAAAACCTGTTCTTTTCAATTCCTTTGCAGCACATGTTATTTCAAAGGTGAAATACCATACTGAGTGTGAGAAACAAGTTACTAGGGTTAGGTAAAAATCACCATACAGGAATGACCTTTGATGGAAAAAACATAAGTTATGCCGCAGAGGATCCTGGATATTAAGAATGGTAGTTGAGAGAGGGCAGCTGAAGAGTAAGGTATGTATCACTTGATAGATAGCATTTCCAACAGTACAGTTCATGTACATGATCTTAAATTCTGATGGTTTACACGCGAAGCTTCATTTACGGTTTTGCTTATCAATGCAGGCGTAGTAGACAACTGAATGCAGAGCACTGATAAAGACAAATAAAACCAAATGGCACTTTGGAGCACCACAAAGGCCATGATCACATCCACCTAGAAAACCCTATCACACATTGAAAACTTATCTTTCCAAGCAATCCAACTTGAACTGATAGTAATATGTAGAACCAAAATGCTCGCACCATTTAAAATCTGTGAGCCAAATCCTCCGCTTTGGCAAAGATGCGTTCAAGCAATCTTTAGCACACACAGTGAAAAATGTAGAAAATTACCTTTTAATTTGATCTTTGTGAAATACTTAACTGTTTCAGACAACTAGCATAAGCTAAAGCATCATAAACCACCTTTGAACTTGGATTTTTTTTCTTGAGAGAACACCCACAGATGTAGAAAACTGGATAGGACAGAAGTACCTGAGGCACAGGTATATAACCCAAGAATTTGCTAATAGGGGATTTCAGTAAATTCTCCAGTGCCCAGGTTAGGCAGAATGGGAATGATGGCCTGAGGATATGTTTTTACTTTTGGGGGTTGATAATTCAGACATGTAAAGTGACTTCGGATTAAAATAAAAACGGTGTCAAATGTTTGTGCTTAATTACCCCGCATAACAGAATGGACTCAAAGGTGCGTGTCTTTAGCAAGGTTATAGGTAGTCTTACATGAGACACCTAAAGACCTTTGAATATAGACAAACTAAAACTCAGTGCTTACAATAAACATCTGTGTTAGGATAAAAAAATAACCACATACCAATACTGTCACAGTCACAATAATATGATATTTCAAGAACTGTCAAAATTAATGCAAGCACAAAGCTTTCCAAAAATCTTTATGTTTTGGCAAAACTTTGAAGTGGTATATTTCTTATGATTTTTTTATGAAGTAATCTAGTTGTTCCTTAGCCTATATGTTGTGGAGAACTTCAGGAAAAATGACTATATTTTTACACTGAATCAAAATTTCAATATCTAGGTGGTTTTTGTTGTTTTGGGAGGGGGGTGGTAAGATTTGTTTTGGTTTTCCCTACTCAGTACTCTAAATACAACATTTATGAGAGTCTGAACTTTAATTTAAAAAAAAATAAGAATTTTCCAACTGTAACTTGTAAAGGAAAAGTTTTTGAAAAATATAAGCAGGAGGCACTCTAGATTGAAGGCAGTACAAGTAGAGCAATACTCTTATTTTTATCTAGCCTTTTATATCATGTTTTCTTCCTTATGATTCAGAATACTGCAAAATTAAAATTGAAAAGTTAATAATGCTTTGAATGCAGGGGAAAACATGAGTGAATGCATCTCTCAAATACTTTTGATTTGATGTATCTTTACTTTTCAAGAAGATATTTTAAGGTATGGTGGAAAGAGACAGAAAATGACCTAATAGTTCCTAATTCAGAACTTGTACCTTTGTCACTGTCTTCAGTTGTAGGATCATTAAATTCACAGGTCGAAAAGTAAGTTTGATGTACATAGAGCAGATTTCACCTGCAGAATCAGCATACCCACACAGAAGCTAGCCAAATGTCTGCCTTTCATATTGTATGAAAGTTATATCTGCATATAAGATCTGATATAATGCATATTTTACATGTATTCACCTAATTATCTGCATCTGGCACAACTGGGATTCATTCCAGGACAAGGAAATGAAGCAGAATGGCACTGCTGGATGATCCATCCAGTGAGCAGAAAAAGGCAAACATCTGTTCTCCTTTCCTGATCCTCTTTATAGTGTTTGATCTGACTGATTAGCAGATCCTACCACCTCACTTTAAATGAAAAGTATGTTAAAAATGGTTTCAGTCCCCCCATAAAGGTCCATCCTCTTGTGTTTTAATAGGATCCTGTATATCTTATTACTAGTCTCCTCACAAGGATCAAATAATGATATATTTTTAAAATTTGCATGGAACCTTCAGGAGACCTGGGGATGTGCCATGTAAGCCTGCCTCCCTGCTGCAGCGTGCAGCCACATGACTTACTTCAGGATTGACCCAGTGTTTGCATGAGATCTGCTCATGAATAAAAGAAATCTGAGCAAGGTAAGAGAAGGAGAGGACAGGGCTCTAAAAAGTTAGTGCTACTGTGTAGTCTTTTGGGAATTGAAGTTATGGCTTTGCCTTTATAGCCAACAAAACTACATACCTGGGGTTCAGGTAAGTGAAAAACACTCCCTCCAGGACAGAGGTCATGATTGCCATGACCTCCTTTTATTCAAGGAGGAAAATTCATCTTACGATGGAGATAAAACTTACAGATACACAAATTTTCCTAGGAGTTTGTTACATGTTTTAGCACTTTCTACTCAGACGAGAGGCATAGCTGTGGGGTTTTTTTGCTAACCTTACCCTTCTAACTAAACAAATGCATAGCTACACATGAACATGAAACATAACACCATATTACAAAAAACCAAAGGCTCCAAATAAAAAAACCACAAATGTTTACCAAGAAACTACTTCAGTAAAGAAAGTGCATGCCTCTCTTTGGCTGTGGAGGTGATTCACACATGAAATATATCCCTTAGCATATGTTAGAAACACAGTCACTGTGGATAGCAGGTAAAAATCTAGTCAGAAAAGAACAAGATAGAGTGCTCAAAATTTGCCTCATATGTTTAAATGCAATATTTTTTATTTAGTTGTACCTTTTAAGAAACAAGTTAGCTTTCAATAGGCATATAATTTAATTTAATAACATGCAGACAGGATTGTTATGACATTTCCAGAAAAAAAATGCTACATAAGAGGTTTTTAAGGCCAAAAGAGACCTCTAGCTAATTTAGTCTGACATCCTCAGTATCATAGGCCATGAAAATTGTTACTGTTTTATGTTAGGACAAAAGTATGGTCAGTTCAAAAGACAATAAAAAGTTCTACATTAATGAACTATGAAGGTCAGTCACATAAATTGGAGAAGAATGGCTGTAAATAATAAAAATTTAAAAATGAATATCCTGTCTAAAAATAAGAAGACTGAATATAGGCTAAGTCAGTTTCTATTCATAGTGACATATATCCCGATTTTAAACACCTTCAAGGACAATGAATTTCAATTTCACTTACTTCTTCAGCCTTTTTATACATCCCATAAATTTATTCCATAAGGCTCTGAAATCTGCAAGTTTGTCTTATACTTTTTGTGTTTAGTCCTCATGTTGCATGCAGCAACATTAATCTTACATGAACAGTAATGTTCAAACTAAAGAACGATAGTTTATGTCTATAAAATAAAGTTTTATCATTAGGTAGAATAACTGTTATACTTGTTACATATGGACTCTCTTTAACATGGCACATATAAAGTTATAATAAAGTTCAATTTTTTACTTCATCTTCCCCCTCCCCCCATTTTTTCAATTACATTAATAATGATTGACTGTCCCTTATTGAATGATGTTGGTATAACTGGTTTACAGAGAAACATCAATCTAACTGCTTCAGTTTGTAAATTCCTCAGTGACCTATTAATGGGTCCATCTGAACTGTTGAAGAAGTGGCTAGAGAACAAGAAAAAATGTCTTTTAAATATATAATGGATTTAATATATGTTAAGGGAACTACAGTATGTATATAGACATTTAGGTAGTCACCAAAATGCATGTGAATGAAGTCACATTTTCTTATAGATAAACCATGGCAGATCTGGTAGCTCAGAACATCTGTATATGTAGTCTGTGGAGTCAGTAATATCAGCTCAGTGTCCAAAGAAGCATAAACAAGTTCCTCCCTTTCCCCCTCAAAAAAAAAAAAAAAAAAAAAAAAGAATCATGGACAAGCTATCAAAATCATGAAGCCCGAAATAATTCATGCTGAATTTTGTCTTTTGTTCAGAAGCTTTATATTCAGTTGTTGTTTTATTGTCAAACTGAGAATATTGTGAAAATTGTTGAACCAGGACCAAAATTCCGTTATGAACAGTTCCTGATAGTGATATTCCCAGTACTGATATTTTTCCTAACTATTTGTTAGTGCATAGCTTACTTTTCCTGCAACAGCTTATCTCTCTCTGACTCTCAGTTAGAAAATAGGTGGCCTCAGAGGCCAGAGGGCTTTTATCATAGTTGGTACAATGTGAATGAGCATGAACAAAGCCACTCTCAGTTTAATCAGTGTAAGTTTGGTTTTTAGATACCAAGGAAAAAAGCAACTACCCTGAGTAGAAAGCACACAAACAGCCTCCCTAATATTCATGGTTCTTGGAAGTTCTCTGTGGTTGAAATGGTGTGCGGGTATAAAGCAATGAAGCACATCATTTTGTATTCACCAGAATATGTTACGTCCCTCATTGGTCACTGCTGTCAGAGCTCTGTGGTAGAGATTCTCAAAGTGCCATGCCACTGAGATTGTGATTAATGGCAGTTATCAACTTGGACTCTCAAAGTGACATAAAACTGATGGTAATCAGAGTGTTTATCTAACCACTGATGTATGACACATAAAAAATGGGTAAAATGTTAATGCATGCTGAGCGTCATTAGTAGCTTAAACTTTAAAAAGCATTTGTGGTATATTATGTTTTGTGATGGGTTAATTATAGTGCTTTAAGCTCCTTTAGCAAGTCATTTGAATATTTTACACCCATGTAAATGAATGGCATTTCATAGCTTAACCTATTACTATGTCAGAGGTTAAAAGGCTATAGAGTGAACAAAAAAAAGCCAGAACTGCTGACCATAGGAAGCACTGAGGACATCGTCACAGAACATCTCTTTCTTCACCCCGACCCCTGTCGTTTATCTCACCGTAGTCATTAACCTAGAAGCATGTATTCCTGGTCCAATTTCACTTCTACTCAGGTGTCTGAGCTTGATTTCCCTCACGCTTGCAGGCAAATCTATCTGATTTCAATTTTAATCAAGGATAAGAAGGAATTACAAATAAAATAGATGGCTTAGCAAGCAAGGCAAAGGGACTTTTTTCCCTATTGATTTGCAAGATTAATTAAGAGCTTCATAAAATAAAATGGAGCCCAACATAAATACAACAAAAATATCATCTGTGTCTTTTTGAATAACTGATGGGAAGAAGAATCCACAATACCAGATAAATAATTCTCTGCAAAGTCTATCATCATTCAACTAAAATGATCAAATACGCTAAATAGCAGATGTGCTCTTGCTTTCCTCTGTTGAAGTAACAAAATTTGCATTCATTTTGCTGAAAACAGAAATGCCACGAGCTGCACAGCCAAAAATGTGGTTATACTAGTCCAAAGGCCAGAAAAATAGTTAACTCCTAATTCAAGATAGAAATTGAAGCAGAACAAAACCATCAGCAGTACAATTGATAGCCCAGGAAGTAGGCCAAATGTCTCTGTCCTTGACTACATATAAAAAGAAATCTATACATGATATAAGTAAAGATAAAATTCCTGTATATTCAATTGCAAGATTCTGTTCCAAGACAATTTTGCCAGGAAACAATTTTCAGAATAAATGGAGATTTCCATATCTGAGGGATCAGTCTTATTGCTGCCATGGAAACAAAAAGAATAAATCCCATGCAAGCTTTTAAAATGCATGTTGGTGACAGCAGGGATAAAGGAAAAGTTAGAACAAACCAAAGTATTAAGTACAAAGGACTTGAGTATTATATGCAAAATGTCATTGATCCCCTGCTCTTCTCACTTAGTCCTCAATTTAGTAAGACTTAATTAGTAAATTATTAGAACATTTCTGAATTTAAACACAACCGGTACAATGCCCCAGGTGCTTTGCTTCATATATTTGGTGTTTCACAAGACCGCATACTGATGCTGAGTAGGGTGAGATTTTCAGAGACATGTGACATAACATAAACAACAGTGGCAACAGCTAACACTGGTAGGTAACACTTTTAACATTTTTAACACTGTTAGCTGTGTAGGCAGCTAACTATACTTTGTACCCATGAAATCCTGTCTCTAAGCAATCATTTCACCTTCATTTTTCAGCAAAGCTGCCTCTGGAGCAGGGTGGTCCCACGTTCCCAGTTGCAGCAGCTGGATCCATGTTCAGGACCCTTTTACAGATTTCCCCTCTAGCAGTAGTCCATCTCTTCCCATTTAAAAACAGTGGTTCTCCTTTTTTCTGCACCAGCAAGCATTCTTTTTCAATGTCACTTGCTTTCCTTCTCCCTTCTTTAAGTGGCAGGCCAAAGGGAGGACCTGGTACCTATCGTAACTATTAGCAGCCGACCTTGACTGTTCAGAGTCCTTGATGGTCTGTTAGAAGCTCTGCGGGTACCTTTTAGACACACACAGCCATATCGGCTGCCTTCAAGCAGCAAAATTGGGTCAGAAAGGAGCAAAACCAAAGCATCCTTCCAGTGGAAAAGCCATCACTTCTACAGCTGATGGAACCAACTTCCTGGCCTCTGCACAGGGAATATTTCAGAAGCAGGGTATGGGAGAAGGATGGGGTGCTGCTGTCTGAACGAGCAGGTCATAAGTTTCTGGTGCACGTTAGCACATCAGTAGCATGCTACCTCCCCCCGAGGTGAATATTAACTGGTCGACAGAACTGGGAGATGATTCATAGCTCCCTGATAGCTAATCAGTGCTCCTTGTGTCAAGCAGATCACAGGTGCGGGAGAGAAACTATTACTTTTGTGCATTCCCAAGGCAACACATCATCACAACAAGCAGTAGAGGAAGTTAGGGCACTTCAAATACTTTAGTGTTTTTGAAGTCACATTTTCTTGCCTGACTGTTCTCTTGTTCACTGATGCAAGGAACCAGTGACTGCACACAGTGATAACAAATTGTATCTTCCCCTGTAGCAAAATGAAGATTCAGCCACAGCGAACAAGTTGGTCTGGGATGGGATGTATAGATGTTAGAAAAGCTTCCAAAGAGCGTTTCCATCTTGAAACATGTTGTGGCAAACTGCAGAGGCCCATGTAACTCAATAATGTTGAGCAGCATGATTTCCTTTGTGTGCAGGAATGATTTACGTTATCCTGGATGAGAATCTGGCTCAATAGTCTATTATGTAATTCATAATCTAAGCATTAATTGGTTGCTTATCTCTAAATTTCTATTATTCCTTGGTTGGCTTTTGATTCATCTAAGCTATGTGGACTCTATACATGCAGCGTGTAGAGCCATAATGATGACACAATCTTTTGGAAAATGACACTACAGCATTTTTTTCAGTGAGATTTGTGGGTATTTCTTGCTTATCTCTTATATCTGTTAATATTTGCTGTATATAAAAGTTAGTTTTATTCCATTTGGAACCCCTGTCAATCCAGAAAAATCACAAAAATATAAATCTGAGAATAGCTTCAATAGTAACATTGTCCATCCCTGTACCTGCTAAGACCAAATATATCTGTGTCATTTCAGATATGTTCATCTAACATACTCATGAGACTTCCAGGAAATTCATACCAGTTTTTACTGCTATGAAGATTTTTTTTATCTAACCTGAATGACCTTTGCTGCAGTTTAATCCCAAGTCTTCTTGTTATATTCATCATGGACATGGAACCACATGTTTATAGAGGGCCATTCAAGAAGGTCACAGAGGACACCTTTCTTTGCAGGAGCTTGTCATGTAGCTGAAAACTGTTATGATGGCTTTTCTTCACGCACTTCAGTCTACTCTTTTCTAGCTCAAGTAGTTGTTGTGGGGTTTTCTTCCCTTTCTACCTACGTCACACTTTCTCAGCATGTGTTCATTCTTATTCCTCTTAGTACTCTACTAAGCATGTACTCTACTAAGCAAGTAGATGACTCTAAGTCATCTACTTCTCTCCCAGCCTGGGATTCCCAAGGCTGAATGCAGTACTTTCCAGTGGCCAATGTCTTACAAACTTGTGCAGTAAAATGGATCTTTTTCTGTTTTTCACAGGTCATACCCCCCTTGTTTGTGTATTTGAGTATTACTTCTGCCTTTTTTGTTATAGCATCACCTTCTTGGTGCCTGCTCAGCTTTGTGACATACTGTAATGTCCAGTTCCTCTTCAACAGTATGACCAGTTGTCCCACATCCTGCATATTTGCAGATGATTATTTCCACCTACATTCTCTTTTTGGTTTACTGTTATGCTTTTACCCCTGTCCAAGGGTCTCTCTCCTGTCTGTCTTGCCCCTCATCTTTACCTTCTTAACTAGCTCCTTCCAACTGGTCGATGACAACCCCACCTAGATTGGTTTCTCTGGTTTTTATATCAAAAAGTTGTCACTAATGAGTAACAAGAACTTGCTAGAGAGCATTTGTCCTCCTTTATTTTGTTTTTTCAGCAGATGTCTCTGCAGTTAAATCTCCTTTAACAAGAGGAGAATGAGTCAGGCAGTTTTAAGCTTTTTGAACTGAAACTGCTTGTCAGGGAAATATGAATTATATATTTTAGTATGCAGGCTAGAAAAGTCCCTATCTATTAAATTTGGTAAGTCAAACATCTCAATACAGGGGTCTGCTGCCCTGAAAGAAGCAATGCTTTAGATTAATTACTTAATATTTTGGATATACACCATATTTATAACGTACAAGATGCATAAAATGTATCTTACTCCATATTCATCTAACACAAATAGTATGGTTCATTAAAAAAATGTAACAATATAGGGAGTAGAATGAATAAGGTATTTATTTATCTTAGGGTTGGTTCTGTAGTTACAAATCCTGCAGATTCTGTTTCCTAATTAAGACTGTCATCCTGTGCTGGAAATCACAGTAAGCCTTGTTCAGCTGATTCCGGTTTCAAGGTTTATAGTAGATCCCCAGCATATTGCCAGCTGCGTGAATCCTTTCTTTCTGGTATTAGCCAGAATGTCTTCAGTTCTAACTTCCTCTGCGTACTGGACTGTAGAGGGAACAGTCCCATCCTTGATATACAAAGGAATAATTTCTCTTTTTTAACACTACCCTTCCCAAATAGCCCACACCATTTCATAGGAAATCACTTTCATTTGAATCATTTCTTTAAGTCTCTGTTATGCTTATTAAATAATACTCTTATTCTGTATTAAAACTTTTGACACCTTCTTTTTATTAGACATATAAGGCACCAATACATGTAGCAGGCAGATAGCCAGAGCTGTTGCTAATCCCAGTCTTCCTTTTTGTTCTTCCTATGATCTTATTGTCCAAGCTGTTTGGTTATTTTTCTGTTTGGGTGACTGTTGTACATGCTTACCTACGGCCTTTTGTACCAGTCACCAGGTGCAAAGCTAAGCTCCTCTTTACTAGAATACTTCTCTGCCAATCTGCAGAGAAGGTGATGAAGAGAAATGAGAGCTCTCCTTTCCCTTCCTCTGATCTTCCTAGAAGAATGAAGATGGTGGTAAATTGAGATGGTAAGGGGTTGTATAACAGCCAACATAAAAAACAAAACAAGGGACACATAATCCAAGAAAGACAGGAGTCTAGGACTCATACATTCTCTCTTTGTCTCTATATCATTGTTCACATCAATTACCGACTAAAAAAAACCCTCAAAACAAACCAAACAAACAACAAAACAACCCCCACCCCCCCATCTGTTGACTAAGAACTTTGGTTCTGGTCTGATATTTTCATTATGAGAATTTTTGGGGGAAAGAAGTGGGGTTTTCCCTGAAAATTCTTGCAAATGCCTTTCTATGGAGCAAAGGCAAAATTACACTCATTGTAACCTTTTTAAAAAATAGACATTATTAGAAAAAGGAAAATTTAATGCAACAAATCATTTCATATTATTCCATACAAAAAAAAAAACCCCTCTGTTTTTCACATATCACTAGTAAAATCTAAGTATTCTGCAGGACCTCTGGACCTCACAAGATGAAGCAACACAATCTTGCTTACATTTAAAACATTGGAAAACCTTATCTTAATAAACCAAATTAAATTAAAATGAATTCTTTTACAAAATACTTCAGGGTAAAAAAAGTTAATGGTCAAAGTGGGGCAAAATAAATGAGCAGAATCAAAATCGTTTGTTAAAAAATTAGTCTTGCTACATATAATGAAAAAAAATTAAATGTAAGGGAAAGAAACCCAGAAGAGCAGTTGAAAGAGAATGACAGAATGTGACTGCAAGGGATTTTTTTTTGTTTGTTTTGCTTTCTTTCTGCCCTTTTATAAAGATTAGTGACCAAACCTTAAAACCTGTTCTTTAATTTTGGTATTGGACACAATTTTTCTTAAAGATCAGGCTACTGTTTAATAATTAGTGCTCATATGAAAACAAATACTTAAATCATGTGGATTTTAATGTTCATTTGTGAGTAATGTTTAAAATTGGCATGTTTGGACAAATCAATTATTCCATGTACATGTATGATTTGAACTGTAATCTGTTCTGAAACTATATTTTTAGCAACCATTTAGAAACAGCTAATTATGGATTGTGAACTTTCCAAATGAGGCTTAATGCTATTAAAAAGATTTACTTGATTGGGTTTTAAAGATATATTAGTGGGGTGAAATTCTTTTCAGCTTTATCTAAATGAAAGTGTATCACTGTTAGCAAGAACAGAACTTGGTTACTACATTTTCAAATATATTGAGCCTATCTGCTTGTCATTCTGAGTGAGAAGGAATAGCTAAAGCTCTCCACATAAATTATTATTTAAAATATTTTATAAATGTAATGGTCTTTAATATTTGTACATGTACATAAATGTGTCGATATTAGTGCACACTCAAACATATACAACATAATAACAAAATAATATCTTACCTTTTAATTTTTTCTACTGGAGTATATATAGAAATTCATACTACTTATACTTGATATTTGTAGATTATATGTAAAAACCAGTCACATAAGTAATAAGCATTGCAAGAATGAACTTGCATTTTTTTACTTATCATGATATCTATTTATTTTTAAATTTTATTATCATGCTTCACTTTCCATATCATATATTGTTGTTGTGGCTGAGAAACACTTTCCTTAAAGCTCACGTTTTCATGTGTATTTCATATTTTAATAAAATACCCTTTGCCATGAAGTATCCCATGCTTCTTGTTAATCCAGAAGTTTACTTTAAATTTTAAGTTGTTAGTGTTCCCATCTGGTTATCTTCAGTTTTGAAAAAGATGTCCTGTACACACAAGTGCCCTTGTCAACTGGAAAGCAGCGTTGCTGAAACAGAATCAAAAGGCTCCATGTTTGATGTCTCCTGGTGCTTCCAGAACAAATTCCACTTAGCAAGCAAAAGGATGTTTCGGTTCGCTCTGTTCTCTGCTTCTGCTCATCTCTCATCTTTTTCTTGCTACCACATTTACTTCCCTGTCCTGTCTTCTTAGGATACTTTTCTTTTTTAGCTTTTGAGTATAAGATGTGAAACCTTAATATTTTTTAAATGTTGTTCAATGAATTTTAAGCCTGAAATGTAGGTCTTTCAAGTCTGAATCTCTTTTGAGGTACATTTTTTGACTGCTAGTGGCTGGAGGCATATAATTTTTAGGCATGTGTGTTTGTGTTTGTTCATGTACATCTTGAAATATGTGTTAAGTCAGCATCAGTCAGCATTAGTCAGCATTAGTCAGCATAAGTCAGCGCAGTCACGGAGGCCAAGGGCTCCAGAGTGGACGCTCATGCCGGGGCACCCTTGCTGAGGCGGCAAAAGCGCAGGGTGAGAGCGGGCACCCCGGCACCCCAGCCCCCCGCCTAGAGTGGGAAAGAGCGGGAAAGGGCGAGCTGCTGACGTGGGGCAGCTCTGACGCGATGTGGGCGGGGCAGGAGTTACGACGGCCAAACCCCACCTATAAAAGCAGCCCCCAGGGAGCGCGAGCGACCAGGACAGGCAAACAGGGTGTGGCGCGTCAGTTTGCGTGGCAGTTGGCGCGGTCAGGGCGTGTGGGGAAGGCCAAGTCCCCCTGCTCCTAGCTCAAGAGGGAAACTCAGGCAGTGGTCATCGTCCTCCCAGGAGAACACCTGGCAGCTATGGTTACCACTCGCCTGAAAGCCACTGCCAGAAGGAATGCGGCAACCCAGATGGAGCTCCCGCACAAGCACGCAGCCGTCCAGGCCTCCGGCTGCAGGGAGTGCCTGAGCCTGTCGCTTGTACCGCAGGGCAGCAGAGACGGCAAATGTCTTCTCTGTGACCAGGCAGATGATCTGCTCAGCCTGGTGGCAGAGCTGAAGGAGGAGGTGGGAAGGCTGAGGAGTATCAGGGAGTGCGAGAAGGAGATAGACTGGTGGAGCCGCACCTGACCATCCCTGGGGCCAGGGCAGCAGGCGGAGGCCCCACAAGGAGCGGAGGATCCCCTGCCCTCTTGCCAGCAAGCAGAAGGAGGGGACCTAAGAGATGGGGGGGAATGGAAACAGGTCCCTGCCTGGGGCGGCAGGCGAATCCCCTCCCGACCTCCCTCACCTTCCCAGCTGCCCTCACACAACAGATATGGGGCTCTGGGAGTTGAGGGCCAGGCAAGTGGGGAGGGAGGTGAAGGCAAAGGTCCAGCCAGGGGGTTGTCAAGGGCCAGTCAGTCACCCCCACGGATTACGACTGCCCCTGTTAAGAAAAAAAGGAGGGTAATTGTGGTGGGTGATTCCCTCCTGCGGGGAACTGAGGGCCCGATCTGCCGCCCAGACCCATCCCACAGGGAAGTCTGCTGCCTCACTGGGGCCCGGGCTAGGGACATTACGAGGAAACTGCCTGACCTCGTGAGGCCCTCCGATTAGTACCCGTTGCTGGTTGTACAGGTGGGCAGTGATGAGATTACAGAGAGAAGTCCTAAAGCAATGAAGAGGGCTTCAGGGCACTGGGGTGATTGGTTGCAGGATCGGGAGCGCAGGTAGTGTTTTCCTCAATCCCGTCAGTGGCAGTTAAGAATGCTGAAAGGAATGGGAAAACTCACCTGATTAACAGGTGGCTCAGAGGCTGGTGCCGCCAGTGGAATTTTGTTTTTTTCAATCATAGGGAGGTTTACACGTCACCGGGCCTGCTGGCGGCTGACGGAGATCAGCTGTCTCCAAAGGGGAAAAGGATTCTCACCCATGAGTTGGCGGGACTCATTGAGAGGGCTTTAAACTAGGTTCGAAGGGGGAAGGGGATATAAACGGGCCTGCTAGTGAGGAGCCCAGGGGCAGCATGGCAACGTTGGGGGCAAAATCGATAGCCTATCTCAAGTGCATCTACACCAATGCACATAGCATGGGCAACAAACAGGAGGAGCTGGAAGTCCTTGTGCAGCAGGATGGCTATGACATAGTCGCCATCACAGAAACGTGGTGGGATGACTCTCATGACTGGAGTGCTGCACTGGATGGCTACAAGCTCTTCAGAAGGGATAGGCATGGAAGGAGAGGTGGTGGGGTGGCTCTGTATGTTACGGAGTGTTTTGACTGTATAGAGCTTGACAGTGGAGATGACAAGGTCAAGTGCTTATGGGTAAGGATGAGGAGGAAGGCCAGCAAGGCAGATGTCCTGTTGGGAGTCTGCTATAGACCACCCAACCAGGATGTAGAGATAGATGAAGCATTCTACAGGCGGCTGGCAGAAGTCTCGCAATCACTAGCCCTTGTTCTCGCGGGGGACTTCTTCAACTTGCCGGACATCTGCTGGAAATACAACATAGCAGAGAAGCAACAGTCTAGGAAGTTCCTAGAGTGTGTGGAGGGTAACTTTCTGATGCAGCTGCTAAGTAAGCCTACCAGGGGAGGTGCCTCGCTTGACCTGCTGTTTACAAACAGAGAAGGGCTTGTGGAAGATGTCGTGGTGGGAGGCCATCTTGGACTTAGCGACCACGATATGATAGAGTTCTCAATTCTGGGTGATGTAAAGAGCAGGGGCAGCAAAACTGTTACCATGGACTTCCGGAGGGCAGACTTCGGACTGTTCAGGATGCTGGTTGGGAAAGTCCCTTGAGAGGCAGTCCTGAAGGGCAAAGGGGTCCAGGAAGGCTGGGCCTTCTTCAAGAAGGAAGTCTTAAGGGCACAGGAGCAGGCTGTCCCCATGTGCTGTAAGACCAGCTGGCGGGGAAGACGACCGGCCTGGCTGAATAGGGAGCTTTTGCTGGGACTCAGGGAAAAAAGGAGAGTCTACCACCTTTGGAAGAAGGGGGGGGCAACTCAAGAAGAGTACAGGGATCTTGTTAGGTCATGCAGGGAGGAAATTAGAAAAGCAAAAGCCCAGCTAGAACTCAATCTGGCCACTGTTGTAAAAGATAATAAAAAATGTTTTTATAAGTATATCAACAATAAAAGGAGAGCCAAGGAGAATCTCCGTCCTTTGCTGGATGTGACTGGGAACATTGTCACCGAGGATGAGGGCAAGGCTGAGGTAATTAATGCCTTCCTTGCCTCTGTGTTTAATAGCCAGACCAGTCATCCCGAGGGTACTCAGCCCCCTGAGCTGGAAGACAAGGACGGGGAGCAGAATGGAGCCCTCATAGTCCAGGAGGAAGCAGTTAATGACCTGCTATGCCACCTGGATGCTCACAAGTCTATGGGGCCAGATGGGATCCACCCAAGAGTACTGAGGGAGCTGGCAGAGGAGCTCGCCAAGCCACTTTCCATCATTTATCACCAGTCCTGGTTAACAGGAGAGGTCCCTGATGACTGGAGGCTTGCCAGTGTGATGCCTATCTACAAGAAGAGATGGAAGGAGGACCTGGGGCACTACAGGCCTGTCAGCCTGACCTCGGTGCCAGGAATGATTATGGAGCAGTTCATATTGAGTGCGCTCAAGAGGAATGTGCAGGTCAGCCGGGGGATTGGGCCCAGCCAACATGGGTTCACGAAAGGAAGGTCCTGCTTGAACCTACCTGATCTCCTTCTATGACCTGGCGACCCGCCTGGTGGGTGAGGGAAAGGCTGTGGATGTCATCTACCTGGACTTCAGCAAAGCCTTTGACGCAGTCTCCCATAGCATTCTCCTTGGGAAGCTGGCAGCTCATGGCTTGGATGGGCTTAGTCTTTGCTGGGTAAAAAACTGGTTGGGTAGCCGAGCCCAGAGAGTTGTGGTGAATGGAGTTAAGTCCAGTTGGTGGCCGGTCACGAGTGGTGTTCCCCAGGGCTCTGTTTTGGGGCCAGCCTTGTTTAATATCTTTATCAACGATCTGGATGAGGGGATTGAGTGCGCCCTCAGTAAGTTTGCAGATGACACCAAGTTGGGTGGGAGTGTTGATCTGCTCAAGAGTAGGATGGCCGTGCAGAGAGATCTTCAGAGGCTGGACCGATGGGCTGAGGTCAACTGTATGAGGTTTAACAAGGCCAAGTGCTGGGTCCTGCACTTGGATCACAACAACCCCATGCAACGCTACAGGCTTGGGGAAGAGTGGCTGGAAAGCTGCCTGGCTGAAAAGGACCTGGGGGTGCTGGTTGACAGCTGGCTGAACATGAGCCAGCAGTGTGCCCAGGTGGCCAAGAAGGCCAACAGCATCCTGGCCTGTATCAGGAATAGTGTGGCCAGCAGGAGCAGGGAGGTGATTGTCCCCATGTACTCGGCGCTGGTGAGGCCGCACCTGGAATACTGTGTCCAGTTTTGGGCCCCTCAATACAAGAAAGACATTGAGGTGCTGGAGCGTGTTCAGAGAAGGGCAACAAAGCTGGTGAAGGGTCTGGAGCACAGGCCTTATGAGGAGCGGCTGAGGGAACTGGGGTTGTTTAGTGTGGAGAAGAGGAGGCTGAGGGGAGACCTTATCGCTCTCTACAACTGCCTGAAAGGAGGTTGTAGTGAGTTGGGTGTTGGTCTCTTCTCCCAAGTAACAAGTGATAGGATGAGAGGAAATGGGCTCAAGCTGCGCCAGGGGAGGTTTAGATTGGATAGTAGGAAAAATTTCTCTATGGAAAGGGTAGTCATGCATTGGAACAGGCTGCCCAGAGAGGTGGTGGAGTCCCCATCCCTGGAAGTGTTCAAAAAATGGGTAGATGTGGCACTTCGGGACATGGTTTAGTGGGCACAGTGGTGTTGGGTTGATGATTGGACTGATGATCTTAGAGGTCCTTTCCAATCTTAATGATTCCTAGTTTTTACTGTCATTATAAATAATCCAGCCGCCAAGCCAGGAAACATGAAATTGCTACTATACCCTTAACTGGTTTAGTGGTGGACTTGGTAATGTTAGGTTAATGGTTGGACTGGATGATCTTAAAGGTCTTTTCCAACCTAGACGATTCTATGATTCTATGATTACTCCAAAGAGGACAGGTAAAGCAACATAAATGTGAATAAACCCTCTATGTTTTCATTGGTTTTAATTTTCTTCTGTTGTGTATTTCATCAGAACAGCGTTAACAACTCTTTGAATATGGCTATTCTTTATTTGTTCTAGACCAAAACTGAACCTTGAATTGAACTATGCAGGGTGAGAGGGAGAGAAAAGTTATAAACAACAAATAGTGCAGGCCTCTAAATACTACCTAAGATTGCTTTCCAGTGTCATGATTTTATGACCAAATATCTTCCAGCCTGTCAGACCTAGGAAGGATTGCCATCTCTCATTGCAAGGGAAGGTTCTCCTCTTTCTAATGTGATAAAGCATCCATTCAAAGTCAGATGGCTCATGAAATACTGAAACTTAAACCTGTCACTAATCCAGGACTTAATATTGACTATCCTGCCTATCAGGCCAGTGTAGTTCTCTCTCATTGCTTCACTTCTTGCTCTGAACCCCAGCTGTATGGAAGTGAGACATTCGTATTTGGAGAGAAAGGAAAAGCTACCCTATACTGGGCTCTGAAATTTATTTTGAAAACATTTAAAAGTTCATTTTAAACTGTGTCTGTGTATTCTTATTATCAGGGATGAATAGTATGTAGCCTCTTTTTAAATGATCTTCAAAAACAATGCAGGAATCTTGGAGTATTTTTTTTTCCCCTACAGGATAGAGCTATAGTTAAAAAAAAAGGAAGGATAAAAGAGGAAACTTAAAAGTCAGGAGTTCAGCTGAGAGACAGTTTGTGTATTTAACAGGTTTATGCAAATCTCAAGAAGATCAGTTAAAGGCTTAATTTTTTTTTAATTATTACATTTAAATGATGAGTAAATTAAAACGTGCTGAAAGTAGCTCTGATAATTTATGCATTACAGGTTCTAAAAGCTTTTCTGCAAAAAGAAAAAAAAGTTTTCCATTCATGTCAGAAAAATAATTTAACTGTATTCACCTACAGTGATACAGCTGATAGTAATCAAAAGGCTTCATCTGTCCAGAGGGCTCTTTAGGGACCTTCACAGAATGTTTTATGTCCATCCTGTTAACACTGGACTCATGTCCACATCATGAACTTAACCAAACAATCATTCTTTACCAGCAGTTTTAGTCATTCACTGGGTGAACACACCAGGCATTAACAGAAACTGAGTCTAAACCACACTTAAAGATGTGGGTAGATGTGACAACTTCAGGGTAAAACTGAATCACCTGGAGAAGCAGGACAAGGGAACTGTTTTCTCTTCCACTTGCAGGGAAGAAATCTCTTTATCAAGGTACTGATGTAATTGTGCCTGAAAAGATCTGAATACAGTAAAAGTTCAGGAGGTGAGTATTCAGATTTTCTTTGGCAAGTTTTTTCAAGTCTCTGTGCCTCAAAGCTTTGTCTAAGTATGGGGCTAATGATATTTCTTTTCTAGGTCATATTTCAACAACTAGATGACTCAAGAAAGGACAAACCCAATAATTTTGACAATTCAAGCACAGTGAGGGTTTTGTACTCTGTTCTAGTTTCAAAAAAACTAATGTGATAGAAGCTAATAACAGCAGAAATATTATGGTTAAAATGCAGAGAATATAATCCCTGGTACTGTCATTATACATCAAAGTTTATCTCCTTCAATTAACATTAAATCATAAAAATCTAAAAATAAAACAGTACCTAAATTTTATGTATTCTAACTTTGTTAATGTAATTCTCAGCCTCCAGTTATTAGATAATTATATATCCTTCTAATTATGTGTAAGGAAATTAATAAAGATTAAGCACCTAGCTGGCTAAATATATATTTATCAAGTAGTGTTTTAATAATCTGTCATATTTAACAATACATAAAAAGTCATCCCTGACCTTACATTGGACTGTAAGTCTGTCGTTATATATCTATACACTAGGTATAGAATGAAAAAAAGCAAAGTTGCTGTGATGCCAGCCAAAAATTTGTAGTTTAAGGACACGGTGTCTATTAATACATATTAACTATTATGTCACTCTCTGAAATTATGCTTTATCTAGCTATTATGTGATGTTAGAAAACTCATTCTTTCTAGAGAAGGAACTAGTTATGGTACTGTAATAATTTAGTACAGTACTGTACTAAATAATTTCTAGATAGAGAGGAAAGAAGAAAAAAAGATAGAAGCATGATTGAGCCTCATGCTAAAGGTACTTTTGCAGGTTCAAGTTACCTTCACAAAGTCTGTTTTCAAAGTCTGTGTCTCTAAACTGCTTATGTCTAGACCTGAAGATACAGATTTGCCTTAAATTCAAGCATAATTCACTTTTATTACAAGAGCAGGAAGACACCGAGAACATGGAGGAGAAGGGTTCATAGCCATACTGATGGGGGAAAGGGCTGTTGGAAGCCAAGCAGAGAATATGATTGGGAAGGGATGGCTTGGTGAACATACAGAGATGCAGGAAGTAGCTGAGATGGCACGGGAATGGCAAAAAGTTGAACAGCGCAGACAGCAGGAGCGGAACGAACTTGAACCTCTTCTCTGCAACACCCCAGCCTTGGTTTCCTCAGCTCTGGTAGGTAAGAGATTCCCCTAAAGACTCTGACTGCAATCTGATTCTTCCTTTTGCCCTTCCCCAGCTGCTCTCAGCAGCTCCATAACTCCTCTCCTTTTCCTTCCAGAGGCAAAAGTTTTTCCACTGTCACTTCAGCTAAAGCAGAGAAAATTTTATGTCAGCCATACCTTTTACTTCTTCATCTCTTTAGCTCCAGCTCTCTCAGGTATACCTATTATTGCTAGTGGGGGAAGAAATTTATGGAGGTGTTTGGTTTGCAAGTAAAGGCTCTGATGAATTGCATTGCTGTACCTTAGGTAGGCTTGGCTTTGTTGGGGCTTTTTTGTTCATTTGTTTGCCATGACATGGGCATTTGAGCATATCAGCCAGGTGGGTTTACTAGCACATGTATATATCTAGATGATTAAATAAATGATGCATAGATGTTCCTTGGCTCACGAGGATTATACTTTAGAACAAATACCTGTTGTGCAGCAAAGGCACAATAAAGATTTAGCATGCAGCACAAGACTAGTTAAAAGAAGGCATGATTGGCATATTCTGCTCAAAGAAGCCATTGCTTAGACTTTTTTATTCACTGAAGTAGCAACAGAAACAAACAAACAAAGTCTCCCCCAATACAAAAACAACCCCCAAAACCAGGCAATAGCCTTCTGCCTCTTAGTATTTTTACTAAAGCACACAAGGAGACACAGCTATTCTGTGAGGGTGGATGTGTGTGTGGGAATCCATAACTGCCAACACCTCACAGGTTTAGGAGAGCATGTACGTACCAGACTGTGTTAATTCAAAACAGGGTGTTTACATTTGTGTGTATAGAGGGACAACCTGCAGTCCCCTTAGCTGTTGCTTTAGCAAATCCATATCTTTTTAATTCAATGTAGTCTTCCTCTGCTAGCTAAAGCTCCAGGAAGCCATCCACGAGACACATAAAAAGAAATGTCCTTTCATCATCTAACAATGTCTAACAAGTCTAATCAACTGGTGCACTAATGTATTAATACACAGTAATTTACTTTTTTGTAGAATTAATTTCTTCTCCATGTTGCAATAGTTGTGTCCTACTTCAGAAGTGTCGGGGAACTCCTACACTCCATTCAAGGGCTCTCCAACCCTGTGATTGTGCACTCACACAATTAACCATGTCATGTCTCACCTCTGACCTTCTGAAAAAAATTACATTCCTTTCTGTTTCCTTGTTTTTCAGCACGTTTATTCCCCTTCTTTCCACTCATTTAACCTTTAACTAGCTCCAAGATACACTGCTTAATTATGATCATGGTAGCAGGTGACCTGAGGTTTTTCTCTGGTTAACAGGACTGACCTTTACTTGATTTGCCTCCACCTCACTGTTTTTGACTACCAGCGCTGCAGGGGAAGTGAAGCAAATTGTTTTGTTAAAGCAGAGAGGAAAAAAGTAATAAAAATAGTAATAGTAATAATAATGAAAAATATCAGTCGGGTAAAATGGTTTCCTGCTGCTTTCACAGCCTTCATCAGTTGTACTCACCCTTAATTACTCCCTGCATGTTGACTGACTGAACAGCAACAGTGTGAGAAACAGCCCGCAGAGTGGAGTGAGGTTGGTATTTCATGTTTACCAACCACCAGACATGTTATGGCTTGGCAGCCCTTTCAGCTCTGACAAGGTGATGCTGCTTAGTAATATCCAATCTGCTCCAAGTCTGGTGAGTGCATTGACAAATGACATTTACAAAGACTAAAGAAAGAACTGTAAAAAGGAAAAGGATATAGCAAATGGGAGGAAAAAAGAGTACAAGCATGGTTTTCCCAAGTCATTTTACTTTTGTACGTAAACAAAGTGCTTGTTAAAAGGAAGAAAAAAAAAAAAAAAAAAGGAGCTCTGCCAGATCAGAGTTCTGCATCAAATTCCACAGGCTGGATGTTGCAGTTGAGACAATGAAAACAGACAGAGGTTCCTGTCTGGTTTGCATTTGTTTTTTTTACACAGCAGTTCTGCCATAATTGCTTTTCAGTGTAACCAGGTTAATCTCCTAATTTAGAAGTTTATCAATATTTTTTCATGGTACATATAATTATTAATCCCTAATGTAATGATCTGAATTTCTGCGGTTTGGATTATGTTTCCTGAGTTTAGAATACCTTGCCTGCATTCGTGACAGGAAACATTTGCTTATACTCATATAAAATGCTTACCTGGCCTACATCCCTAACCAAAGCCAGAGGCTCTCTGAAGAAAACAAAAAAAACCCAGGTGTCTTAGCCCCCCAAAACTCTAGAGATATACACTATGCTTTCTTTCTTATTTTGGAAAGCTTTATTGAAAGAGCAGTTGAATTAGCATGAAAGCATTTACACAAAACAGGAAAGAGGGAGAGACTCACAGATATAAAATTGCATGCAACTTCAAAAGGCATCCTTTGAAGCAGGTCTTTTTTAAATATTGAGAATGCTACCATGCTGTTTAGAAGGAAATGGGAAGGCTGAATACCAAAGGATAGTGTTTTACATTAAATGTTTTGTACACCAGAACATATGGTACAATGGAGATTTTAGAGTGGTAGAAATGTAATTACATTAATAAAATCATGTCTCTGTGCTAATTGTACAAGGAGGTTCAGGTTAGAAGAATAACCTTCTATTTAATGTATTCATTATGTGCGTTGACACTTGAACAAGAAATAGTAACCAGATAAGGGGCAAAACATATGGTTCAAGGATTCCCGTGAGAAGCTGAAAGAGCATTCTTGTCTCCTCTAGGCAATACCCGTGGAAATCTGAACCAGAGTGAGGGACCTGTCAACAGAAGTGCTGAGACACCAGCACAAGATTGAATGATATCTAATCTTCGTTCATAAATAGTAACTGCAAAAGTTATCTTTTGTTGAAAGCTGTTCTCCACTCTTGCAGTAGTTCTGATTCAATTTTATTTGATTCATTTTTCTCTGTCTCCTACAAATGCTGCTTAACTTAAGAGAACATAATTAGTGCCATTAACATCAATCACAGGTGATCCAGAAGGGAAGCCTAAAATAGTACCATGCGTCTTGAAATGATTCAAAATTCATGAGATTATCTAAAATAATTACTTTGAGACTTTTAATTTCCTATAGATTTTTGTTTTGGCTTATTCTATTTTTTACTGTTAAAGAAAACTTCTGGATCCAAAAACATATGAAATCTTTTAAAGGTCAAGTCCCATCTTAAACATGCATGCAAAGAGATCCCAACATTTCTTCCTTTAGGAATTCCACATGCAATGCTTACTGTTCTTCATGTTTCGGATATCATCCCTTCCCATCCTCTTACACACTCACCTGCAGCATCAGCAGTGCCTCTCTCTAACTCTCAGAGATCTAGTATCTAGTCTGTACTCTCCTCCCCGCCCTGCCCCAGGTCAAAGAGGAAGAGCCATTGTGCATGTGGTCATGAGTGGTGGTAGAATAATGACAACAAAAGCAGGTAATAGCACTTTTATTAATTGATGGGAGATGGTAGCTGTGATGCGTAAAGTTCGACAGCTTTGTATCACCCTTTCATGAAACAACGAAGGCCTAGGTTTATGATAATGTGAATAATAACAATTGGCAGCACTGCAGAAGTGTAGTCTCAGATAAATAGGGAAAGCACTTTGCAAGAATAAGGAAAAGGAAGGAACCACAATACAAGTATTTTGACTACCACAGTTGGAAAGACTAAAATTAAAAAAAAAAAAACAACCCAGGCATCAGAAGAAAGGTCAGATGTTAGGTTACAGCAACCCCTTCCAACACTTCTGACAGCATAACGAAGAAGTGAAAATCTTGGCTTCACTGGAGTCCTTGAGAAAATCAAAACTGTCCAAGTGCCCAGGCAGAGTCAAGTTTTCCAGCATAGTCAAAGTAGAGGGCAGGTTGGGATGAGAGGAAACAAGGGAACAAGCTTTATTCATTTTTTAGCTCTGCAGCTGTCAGGGCATGAATTAATATTACTTACTTTTAGATGTTATTTTAGCACATTTTTATTTGCAAATAATAAATTTGTTTTGCTTGGTTGATGCTTCTAATGCCTGGAACAATTTGTGACAGTCCTTAAACACGTGACTGCTGGGAAAACAGAAGCCTTTAAATAATCCCTAAGCAATTTAATTTGACGTTATTGATCGATCTACTTTTTTTAATTGATTTGAACAGCATTACAGGAGCAGCATTCCGTATTTTGCCATTTGAATTACTGTCTTGTTACTGTGCTGAAGTCTAGACACTGTCTCAGTTTCCAAAGGGCACGGGTGTCTCTGATGATGCCTTCCCACAGAACAGTGCCGGTCGGTTCAGGGTAAGATATTTTTGCCTGTTCATTACTGCTTCTTTGATAACTTCATCTGCACAGTCACCAACTATAATTTACCTACTTTTATAGTGTCTTACATTTACTGCTGTGTAACTACACATGACAAAAACAGGCTGCCAGTAGAAGCGGCTCTTGCTTGCTGGCTAGCCCAAATTCGGGGAAGCGTCTCTGCACCAGCAGTGAGGTGAGTGCCTGCCCTGAGGAGCCCCAGGCCTCCCTGTTTGTTCCGGAGCAACTGGACTCAAAACCTGCCTCACCTGACCAGCCAGGAGGAGTCATTTTGGTCTTCAGATCAGTCCTGCCCACAGCTAGCACCCAGGAGAACCCATGAAGGAAAAAACCCACAAACGTGTTGTCTTCACGGGGATGTAAGCCTTTCCTGGGTGTGCTGAATCATGGCGGGGCTCTCCTGGCACTGTGGTATCACACATGAAATCACACATTGGGGCAAAATCTTAACAGATCTGCCATTTTTTGGACAACCGCTCATTACCTTTCCAGAAAGTCCCTGTGGACTACGGAGCTGTGTGACAGTGTTTGGTACTAGAAACATGACTATCACTTCCTGCAAAGTTAATTCTTCCACAAGATATCACCATAGGGTGATAGGCAGGATTCCTTCATATACAAATTTAAAGTTACATAATTTGTCTTTTATACATCTAACAAAATAGGGTGACTTGGTTCTAAAGGTGACTTTGTCATTAAAAAAAGGTTTTAAATGTGTGAAGAATATTTTTAGAAATAAGATTGAAACACAGAGATTCATAATGCCTTTTTTTCCACTTTTTTTTTTTTTTTTTTTTTTTTAATCTAAGCCATTGTACAGGATTCTGGAAATCAAAATGAACAAGCCACCATAAAAAGAAAACTATCAAAACCCTCCTATTTTTTAGAATGTCTCCTCTTCATTATATTTTATGTTTCTCTTTTTCCACCTTTTCCTTTAAGATTTTTCTTTCTAGATATTAAGGAGATTTTTTTTTAATTGCTTACGGAATTAAAAAAAGGAAAAAAAAGTATTTCCAGTCTTACTTTGAGATCAGGATCCGTATTGTGGTTAACATGGTTATAAAAGTGACAAAACTGCGAAGATATGTTTATGTTACTAAATCTGTAATGATTACTGCTTGTACTGGTACAAAAGAAAAGATGGAATAAGCAGTAAGGATTTTAGTAAAACTTTTAAAAAGTGCTGGTGTGCATGTATTGCTTGCAACTTTTTTCTCTATTTTTTTTTCCATTCTTATAAAAAGTTTTATAATTTTCTGGTCAATATTTGTTAATATAATCCTTCTTTTTTCCAGACACTACAGTTCTTTTAATTTTCTTTCTCTCTGGACCTCATCCGAAGTTCCTTTAAATGAATGGAAAAACTGCCCTTGCCTTCAATGAGTTTTGCAAGTGATCCAGTATCTGAATCACTTGTTATTGACCTTTCATTATCTTCCTACCATTCCTCATTGTCATCTTTTTATATCTCCTTTTTGTTTTTCCACATTCATGTCTTCCTCAGTTCTTCTGAGTAAGAAGTCTTTCACATTTGAGAACCATAAGTATTATGCATATTATGAAGAACACATCTCAAACAAGAACCAAGGAGTCTCTATAATTAAGGAAGCCATCAAAACCTCAGAATTGAATTGAGCCACATGTTTAACAATACTTTTATTATCATTAGGTTTTCCAGTGATACTAGGAAGAAAATATAGGAGTAGTATGTAATGGTCAAGGAGGTTTTCAAATCTATACATCCTCTGGTGTGTTTAAATGGTTATTTTTATATTGATTTATTTTCATGAGAAGACACTGTCAGATGCATTTGCCGGAATGCAGGGGTTGTTATCTTGAAAATAAGAGCAGAGATTCCTCGGTTAAGGAATTCATTTTTGCTCGTCTTGAATCATCATCATCCTTTCTGTTCCCATTCCCTTAGCCTTCCCTCTTCCTCCTTATCCCTTTTGTCTTCCTCCTTTTCCCTTTTTCTTTCCCTTTCCCTTATGTCTTCCCTACCCTATTTATGTATTAAAATCACAATTTTCTGATAAAACATTTGAAAAAAATATCTTCATGAAGGCAAAGAAAGAGAAAAAAAAACCCAACAAAACAAAACCTGAAGACAGCACAAGAAGGCATGGTAAGAGTAGCATCTGCCATAATACTACAAGCAGGAAGAGTTAGTGACTCATTTATTGTCAAAATGGAGCATATGGACAGCATGGTGTGTTGTCATCAGAATATGGTGTTAATTAAAGCAAACATAATCTATTTGTAAAATGGTAATGTTTTTAGAATTGACAAATCTACAGAGTCTGGGTTTTTTTTTTTTTAATAAGTTGAGAATCAAGGATTTTTCAGTGACAAATTTAGGGCTCTTTGTGCAGTCTTCAGTCACATAGGTTAATAAGCAGCTTCTCATTTTCCATAAATGATCATTTTCAGGTTTTTATTTTCCTTATTTATCTGAAAAACCTTTCATGCAGATTGGGCCTTACCCTGTAAGCTGCTCATTACATAACTACTTAGTAAAAGAGGTATTCTTAATAACATGAATAGTTCTATATAATTTAATAGGATTTTTCTCATGGGTTGGAGTTCTTCAGGATCACACCCCAATGAAAGAAATCATTATATCAGATATAAATAATATTTCTGAGAGGAACTTGCCAACATTAAGAAAAAATAAATTAGTACTACTTAGCTATAACGTTTGTGTACCAAATACGTGACTTACATAATCACATGAAGCTTACTAGGGCTAGCAGAAGGAAATTCAAGACCTGTTGTCGTTAATTCCAAACACCACCAACATAACCCCCAGCAAACACCCATCCCCAATATCCTCTGAGGTAGTGTTTGAAATACTGAGGAAGAGAATTACAGATTATAAATGCAGGAAGAATTTCATTAAATTCAACAGGAATAGCAGATGTTCATTTAAGATGATAAATTTCTACTTGGGAGAAATAGCAGAAAGACTTTATTAGTACATTATAGCCTGTGATCCACATCATTTTTAATGGAATATTGAAGGACAAACAGCTCCTGTGGGTCTTCACTGTCCATAACCTTTTTTTAAGAGATGCCGAGCTCAACATAAAACTGAGTGTAGCAATCAACTTTTTATCATTCCAAGTTTTCAGGATTCCCCTCTTTTTCCTCTCATAAAGGTTTTCTTTGTAATTCACTGTAGCACCCAGCTGCTTCAATATACCAACTATACCATCACATTTAGCTTGACAAGTTCTTCTCATCATTGCCACCACATTCTGCAACTGTATTTCTGGAATATGTATAGAACATTCCATTGGTGTCATTCATGGCTCTGACATTCGGTGGTATTAAGTTCTGCAACCAGTTTTGCATTCAGCTGACACTATAACTCAGGAAATGGAGCACCTCCTTTTTCAATTCCCGAATAGCCATTTGCCTTTTTTATTTGCCTTTAAGCAGGAGAGCGAGGAATATTTCAGAAATAGATACTGTGTAACTTTGTGTAAGCCTTAAATCTGGCGTCCTGAGAACTTTGATATGTTTTGTAAAAGGTATGTTATGTGCCCTATTTATGCTTGTAACTTTAACTCACACTGTATAAATTAGAAGACAGACTGTAAAAGACAGAGTGCAAACTGCAGAATGCTTTTTCCCTCTTTCTTTCCAAAGCTGAGCTCTTTAAAGTGTCTTTTTTCATCTTTATCTTGGGGCAGTAGTGCTTATTAGAATATTAGGTCAATCTTCTTATAAACATGCCTTGCCTTTTAAACCTTTCTTCTTTCTTTTTCTTCCTGGAAATCTCACTGTTATAATTTCCTGTTGAGTAATTATTATAGACACGTTAATAAAGACCAATCCTGAATTTTCCGTTTAGTAAGATGCCTGACCAAACACAAAAGGAATGATATTTGTGGTGTTCTTCCTTCTCTCCACCCCCACTCCCCCCACCCCCACCCCCCCCAAATATAGGAAATTATCCCATGGAAGTAGCATGTGAAAGAATGACTGAGAGCAGGTTTTGTAGTTTATCACATAAAATTAATTTAATAAACAATTTATAATTTTATTAAGATCATAATCTTTTAGGTGATCATTTAGCTCTATGACAAGTCATTTCTTTTAACAACCATCTCTCAGTTTCTCCCATCATCTACTTTTCCTTATAGCCTCATTCCTTTCCAAATGTTGTCTAGTCTACAACCATTTTCTTAAAACAATTACTCTCTAAGCCTTCTGACATGGATCAGAGAAACACAGCCCTTTGTTCTTCCCCCTGCGGTCTCCCAGCACCCTGTGTGGCTGAGACTTCATTCTCAGTGAAGGGCAGATCTTTGCTTCTCTTGGCTTTTTGAGTGACCTTTACTCTGAGATATGGAAACTCTTGATCTATCCCTCTAATCTGAAATGCCATCAAAAAGACATCTCAGAAAGAAGCAGCCATCTTCTTCATCCAATTACACAATCTGTAAATAAGCGTTTGTATGTCTTAAAAACAAGCCCCACCCATTATTTTGTTGTGTTTTCCTAGAGGATTTAAACAAAGATGGTAAGAAGTTGTTTTTCTCAGAAAAACTCTGTCTTCATCTAACAGTCTTATTTATTACCTCCAAACTTGTATGGCATAAGGGAATATAATGACAGAAAAATGATCTAAATAATTAATCTTAAATCTCCTATGTTATATGACTCAACATCTGGTACACTTACAAGAAGGAAACATTAGAATTTTTATGAGAAGAGCTTCTGTTTGTTCACTGTAACTAATGCTTAAGATCTAAACATATGGGCATGTTTGTTAAGTTTACTATTACCCAGTCTCCTTCAGGGCTAAGCACTACGAAGGAAACATGACCACATGCCTTTATTTCTCTGCAGAGGAAACTTGACCACATGTCTTTATTTGTCAGATATGCATGTTCTCATTGACATATACCATATGGAAATTTATGCATATTTTAGGACCCGAACCTGTTGAATCAGTCTCACTATAAAATAAAATCATATTCTATATATTAAATAACTGAATAAGAGAAAATATAATGGGAGACAATCAGAAAACACCCTCAACTTCATTCTGCACAGGTTACGATTTTTTTAAAGTTCTGTGATAAACAGTGAAACAAAGTATTTAGAACACCCCAAAAATGAACAGATTTAAAATGGTTAATCAGGTGCTGATGGAAATTCTAACTGAATGTGCCTTTGCAGTGTTATTCTTGGACGAATATTCTAAAGATAATCTTAAAAAATAAATAACACACTCCTAAAGATAACCCTAAATTAAAAAAAAAAAAGTCACAGATTTATTAAAACCAAAGTTTTGTGATATTTTTTTTTTTAAATATACTAACAGAAAGGGGGAGGCAGGCAAGCTATTACAGACATAAAGAAAGACCCAAAGTAGGAATCAGAAGGGCAGAGTAGGGCTAAGCTTTATCAGATGACTGTCCACCCCTGACAAAACACTGACATTCACAGCAAGTGATTTCCCTGCACCTTTTCCCTCTCTTGTTCACATACATAGTTCCAGATTCAATGTATGTATTTGCTTTGATATGAGCTTAAGGTGGGGGGGAGGGAGGGTGAGCGGGATGACACCGCATGGACCACTGCCAGAATGTATACATGCATTTACAAATTATAGAAAATATTGGGTTTTTTAGAGCACAGCTTTGGCTTCACATTCCTCTGATGCTCACGCTAGCAACCACATACCCTCCCTTAGCAAAATATCTCCTGTAGCCTGTGTACGTTGCTAACCATATCAGAGACATTCAGAGCATTGCTGAGCTGTTAAGGGTGTCATCCACAAATGTATTTGATATAGATGAATCCAAGCCTAAATCGTAAATCCTCCCCTGTGTATCTTAAAAATGTAGGCACATTTGTATTGACACAATTACAGATTTAAAAAGATATCTTAAGAGAGTTTATATAGATTATGCAGAATTTACATACAACGCTTCCTGAAAATTTCTGGACTTTAAGATAATAAAGCATAATTTAATGTTCTGAATATGTTTCTCTGCTGGGTGGTTAGTCCTGAGATATTGCAGGTCTAATAATTCTGTAATGATACATAAGCTTTTCTTCATCATTTAGTATTTACCCATGTCATTTTTCTTAATTCCACTAATCTGTTCACTGCTTTCACACTCAGTTACCAAAAGAGACTAAAATGCTAAGATGAATATGTTAATTTTTAAAAACTGTTGAGAAAGGAAAACTCAGTGTATATTATGCGTAGAAAGTATTTGCAGTATTTAGAACCTAGCCCATTTTCTGGTGTTGCCACCAAGTTGAACAGATTTTTACCAATTTGCATTCTATTAAAGAAAAGCCCCCCAAAATAAAATTCTGAATGTACTCTTAAAGAGAAATACCATCTTTTCCCCAGAATCTGGAAAAATTAAAGATGACTAATAGGAAAATTGCTGCAGCAAGTGCTCCAGCTCTCATATATATATATATAGGTGAAATGTTGTCATGGATTGATAGAGAAGGAACACATTTCTTTCAGCAATTTCTCTTTACTCAGCAATAACTTTATATCTGAGTGAGCAGAAAAATACCCATTTTATATGGAAAATACAATACTTCCTTTCCTTGTCTTCCTTCCCAATTGGCTATTAAATGAGAATCTGTAATAAACCTGCTCAGCATTCTTAATCTGTGGCAGAGGAATTGTAAGAAATTATACCACTGTACAATATTAACAAGAAATCTAAGGTTTTGTGGGTTTATAATTTTTTCCCGTGACCTTGTAGAGACACCTGTGTTACAAATTTTTTATTTTGGTAGGGGTGAATATTTACAGTTCACCTACATTTCTACTTCCCTTTGTCAAGTTACAGTGGGTTGCTATTCTGACTGGAAGTAACCACAGAATTAAAGAGTTGGGGTTTTTATTTCCATGACCAGCAATGGGTCACTAGCTATCTATTGCCAGGTTGTACAAGTCATTTCATTTTCATGATGACATATGAGATCTATAAGCTTTCATTAAAAAGGAAATTACAGCCTACCATCATTTTTTCTGTGGAAAAGTTGTTCTTATTTAAATAGTTTCAAATTCATAGAATAATGTAATTTTTCTTTCTGAACTCCAAATACATCCAAAAACAAAGCAAACAGCCCCACAAAAATACAAATCCACCACAACAAGTAATAAAAAAAAAATCTAGAATATTAAATGAGGCCATGTTATTGCAGGTGTAGAAACAGGTCAAGTTAAATGTGCACAGATCTGGTGGAATAAATAGGTATATGCTGATTTATATCATCTGACATTTCTATCCATGAATATTTCTTAGCTTTTGCAGATTCCCTTTCTACATCAAAGAAATATATGCAGTGCTTCTGAAGGAGACTAAATAAGGGACAAGGACCAAAAGAAAATAATTGTCATAAACCATTTGAACTTGGAATCACAGGAATAGTGTGAAAATAATGCATATCTGGGAAATGTTCCAACAAGGATGCACAGGACATTAGTATCCATGGTAAGATATTTTTTACATTGCAGTGTTTTAGTGAGCAGGTTTATCTGAAAAGAAATTATGAAGAATGGCATTCCCAAAATAGTCAAGTATATTCCCTTTTACCACAGGAAAAACATTAAAGTTAGGAAACGGTAAGGTGGACTACCATCCTACATGTGTATCAATGCAACTATCACTCCATTATTATTGACACTTTAAGAAATAGAAATATTTCAAGTGTAAAAAAATCCTCTTCATTCTTCTGTCATAAGCTTTCTCAACTTAAAAGAGCCTGAGCATTAAGGCAAGTGTGGCTTTATGTGCCCCTGGATCTTGTGGGATATATAGGAATGCAAATTTATTCTGCAATGTGCATTCCTCTTCTTGCAGAACCCTTATTCTGCAACCAACACTGACAGTTGGTGACTTGTCATGCCATGGTCTTTGCAGAAGACTTGTTGTGGGTAGGTCCCTCAATAGAGACGGGGAAAATGCCCATGATCACAGTATGTTTGGGCAAATTTTCTAATGTTTCCCCAACCATTCTTCAAAAAAAAGTTCCTCGTGGCCCTAGGGGCCACTCAGGTGAGGAGGCACAAGGCTTACACTTTGGAGATGATATGGGCTCTAATTCTGCCTTTAATTACATTTGTATATGGTTTTTGACCTCAAAGGAGTTTCTTATACAAGGATCAAGGATGTGATTTGACAACTGCAGAAACAGAATAAAGACTTAAGTCGTCATTAAGTCCTCCAGGCACTTAATGTGCCTGGCAAACTTTTTCTGTTAGTAACTTCAATTAAAAAAAAAAACAACAAAACATAAATCAAAGAATTAATTTCAGAAACACTGGTGCCTGCAATCATCTGGCCTCCTGTGCTGTTTTTAAACATAAGGAATAAAAATATTTTCATTTGCAACAAAAGCACTGTTGATCTGAAGATCAACCACACATCGAGATGCATTGGAGAACTATAGTGCAGTGACATTTTTACAAAGCCACTCTTCAGAGAATAACTTCTTAAAGCATGAGATCATGCTATGATCAAGGGCCTTCATTCCAGTGAAAGTTCAGAAGTGCACGAATGTTAAAAACTGGGATATTGAGGGAAGATGGGAGAAATGTGGAGGAAAGAGAAGCAGCAATCAGAAGGGGGAAAAAGAGGCTGAGAGATTTAAAAGGTGATTGGAGCAACCTGGTAAAAGAAGGATCGATATTAACTGAGGGAGGGGAAAAAAAAAGGAGGAAGGAGCACTGAGCTATTCAGAATTACTTTTCTCAAGAGAAACAGGACTGGGAAATTGTCTACTAAAACAAACAAAAAAAAATTGCCACTGAATCTTCATCCTAAGAGATCAAACAGGCTGTGAGGCAACTATTATATGCATATTCCTTACACAGAACATTAAATAAGAAAGAAAGATTTGAACACATACTGTACATTCAGTGACTGTTGGGTTAGACAGAAAACAAAGTGCTTTATTTCCTTCAAAAAGCATGCCATCTATTCTTATGAATTTCAACAAGTCACATCTGCCTACCACAAGGTCTAAGCATGTTATTCAGAAAAAGGGATTTTTTTTCTTTTTTTCCAAGGTTATAACCTGGAAATGTTTTCCAACCTTTCCTCAAGGTTCATTTGCACATTTTCAAGGTACATTTTCCCAGTGAACTCATGAATTACTGATGCCTATGGGGGATTATCTTTAAGCAGACAGTTCAAACTCTTGTCCCTGCTGCAACCTCAGTTTCTTCTCATCCTCTTGTTATGAGATCAGTAGTTATACACTTCCCATTACAGTGTGTTGGTCAGCAAGAAAGCCACATGGACATTAATGTTTATTAGCAAGCTTTTTAGAAAAGTAATAGCTAAAGCAGTCTAAGCTTTAAAACTCTCCAGTGCCAGCTGGAGAATCAGAAAATGTGTATGAGGCTTTAATTAACTGTAAAATCTGAAGTGAACTGCATTGCATGATACCTGGGGATTTCAGTGAAGAACGTACATATGTTCTCTCTGCTAATTGAAGATGAGCTGCATTTTAAGGGATTACATCCCCTGAGGTTGCAGAGCCAGAGAGAGCAGAAGATAGGAGAAGAATTTTAAAGGCCTAAAGTAAACTTTCTGTTAATGGTCTGCCCTTTGCAAGCAAAGTTTATTAACAGTTTATCTTTAAGCTGATTTACTGCATGTTGTGTAAATTTTATATGGAAATGGGGGGGATGTGGCACAAAAAGGAAGTTTATATTTTTTCTTCCTAGCTATGAAGTATAAAAGTTGAAAGGCTTCTTATAGTTCTGTGCCAAAGCCCATACTTTGTTTTTTCTTTTTCATTAAGCACTTAGAACTTTTTTTTGTTTGTTTGCTTTTAAGAAGTTACAGAAGTAGATTAAATGGAAAAGAAACTAATCCTGGCTGTAAACTCATCTAAAATGTAGTGGACAACTACAACACTATAGTGGCAGGGTAGTACTGAATTGTCTCTTTCAAAAATGCACAAAAGCTAGTGGATTGCATGGGGATTTCACCTTTCAGCAGGGACAAATTACCGTTGTCTCAAAAGGGGTCTTAAACCCCTCAATTTTTAGTAAGAGATTCCAGCCCTCTCCTCCTTTCTCCTGCTCTGCAATCCCCTGTGCTTAGCCATAGGCTTTCGGGCAATCAGTTGGAATATTTTCCCCTCCCAGCCTCTTTGCCAAGCATTGGGAGGTACCTACAAGAACAAGCAAGAGTCTTGTTCCTGGATTAAGTAAGGCTTTTTGGCTGCTCATTCCTCCACTTGCTGCTGCCTGTCTAGGATGAGCAGAGGGTGCAAAGAAAAATTGAGATTAGCAGCTGCCTCTTATCCTTCCCTCAGGGTAAGACAGACAGTGAAATCGCTGTGCTATCTGGCATCCTTCAGACCATACTATAAAGTGACACGTCAATACCAGGAGCAGCTGAAGCATTACGTAAAAATGCTTCATTTCAGTCATTTTAGATTTGACGCAATGTTTTGCCACCTCTTGAAAGGTGTTGACAGATTGAGAGGGGCAAATTAAAAGGGCAGTAGAAATTGCATTTAGGTGTAACAGAGGAAGTAGAAGTTTTCACAGTATCCGTCATGGTTGAATTCCACTGAGGAGCAAAGCCAGTATTGCGGACAGTAAAGCACTGGTATATTAAAATTACAGGAAAAGAAAACATATGAAGGGGCTAAGAAAATGTGGGGAAGTGGAGATTAAGTTGAATTGAATCTGCTTTCTCAATTAAATATATTGGGGCAGGGAAATGAGGGAGAAAGTATTAGGTGAAACAGCCTAGAGAAATGTTTCTCCAGTGTTTCTCCAAGGGGGACGGGTAGGGGTTTTTTCTGTTTGTCTTTATCCATCATTTCTTCCCAAAACTGGTGTGTCCTGATTTCAGCTGGAATAGAGTTAATTTTCTTCCTAGTAGCAGGCATAGTGCTGTGTTTTGGATTTAGGATGAGAATAACGCTGATAACACACTGATGGTTTAGTTGTTGCTGAGTACTGCTTATGCTAGTCAAGGACTTTTCAGCTTCCCATGCTCTGCCAGGTGCACAAGAAACTGGGAGGGGGCACAGCCAGAATAGTTGATCCAAACTGACCAAAGGGCTATTCCATACCATATGACGTCATGCTCAGTATAGAAACTGGGGGTGGGTTGGCCGGGGAGCTGCGATCGCTGCTCGGGAACTGTCTGGGTATCGGTCAGCAGGTGGTGAGCAATTGCATTGTGCATCACTTGCTTTGTATATTGTTATTATTATTATCATTATTATATTGTTATTATTGTAATTACTACTTTATTTTAATTACTAAACTGTTCTTGTCTCAACCCAGGAGTGTTTCTCACTCTTACTCCTCCGATTCTCTCCCCCATCCCATCGGGGTAGGGGGAGTGAGCGAGCGGCTGCGTGGTGCTTAGTTGCTGGCTGGGGCTAAACCACAACATGGTGTGTGACTGAGATGAGTAACCACTGAATTTGGGTGTATAGCTGGTTGATCCGAGTCTGTTATATGGAAATGGACTGCGGATATGTAACAGTTTGCAAGCTGCATGCAGTTCTAGTGCACAATTTACACAAGCTGAATGTGCATTTATCATAGCAAGTGGTTGTGGTAAGCAGGGCATTGCTCAGCATGCAGCATTTTTTGAAACACCACAGTCAGATCACTTTCATATTTCGAACCCAAATTTCTCATGGATTCTACATGGAAACTAAAAAGAATGCAGGCTAATAAATGAGTAAAATAAATGAGTAAGTATCTTTATTCACTCTTCACTGTGAAAATCAAGTAGTTAATAATTACTGTAGCTTCATTTATGTCAGCAAAGTAATTGCAATTTCTCTTACAGTTGAAACAGAGTTTTGAAAATGACATAGAAAATATTGCCAACACAGTCTAAAATAGTATGTGGTTGATGGAAAAGCAATGAGCCTGTTAAGATATAGTCACTTCTCATATTACCTTTTTTTCATACGGTGCTATGTTAAAGATTAAGGAAAGGGAAGAAACTAAGTCTCTCTGTATGTTCAGCACATAAAATATTGAATACAATGTGAAGAAGAAACTGCTTACATTTCCTTTGTATGAAGTGTGTGAGACAAAGAAGATGAACACATAAAACAGCTCATATAATATTTAGCACAAGAACTTCTGAGGAGGTTAATGAGCTGACTTCTGTTAACTTCAGCAATGCTATACAAGCACAGATCTGGTACCTAACCTATAGACTCATAACACAATTATTTTGGGTCATATTTCTTGCATCCTTAATTCCAAGTGAGAAAGAGAGAAATAATATGTTGTGGATGCTCATAGTGCACTACACATTACTTCTTTTATAAATACTGAGAAGTCACAACTATTCCAGTCCTCCTTTCTTCTAGACATCTTTATGGACATTCAACCTTTGATGTCATTGCTGTTTGTTCAGAACTATACTTTGCTGCTTATAAGAGCTATTGTTATTTACCTTTTGCCTGTGTAATGGTGGTTTGACAGACAAATTCTGTGATAAGTAAACCTAGCTGTTGAATTGTAAGACCTTTTCTTCGTAATTTTTACTATTTTAAATACAATTGACACCTGCTGACTGGCTGGCCATGTTTCTCCCTCCTTCATTTAAGTATTGCCTCTGGAGCAGGCTCAAGAGCAGTATGTAACTTCAGGTGAGGTTTGGGTGCATAACATGACAGTACAGTGCAGTACATGAGCCTCTGCCTGATCCAAATCCCCGGCTATATGAAGACACAAGGAGCTTTTGAAGCTGAAATCAAAAGGTCATTCAATAATCAAGGTGTGCATCCATCCTCCCCCTGGTAATAGAATAGTGAGACCTAGGGAGGTCTCCTCTACCTTTCCTTCTCTTCTACCTTTCAACCATTCACTGTAACCTGTCTGCTCTTCTGAGTTACAGAATAAATGTCTCATGCTTTTCAGACGTGGTAATTTTGGTATGCAGCTTGCAGGGCCAGGAAAGCTAGACGCTGCTGTACTAGACACGGAGTTTGGCAGTTGCTGAACTTAGGAGCATTTTTCATTCTTTGCATCTCATTTGGGGAAGGCAGGATATCCTTGAGCATCAATGACTTTGTCAGAAAGAGGGGCATATTTACATATCATTTGCACACTGTAAATAGTTGTGTTCTGCTCATGAATCTTGCATAAAAACTGCATATCATCTGGCATGATGTGCCAAACAGAAAAAAAAGTTTGCTTAGGTTTTATTAAAAAACAGAATTTGGACTAAGTGTTGACATGGTAAACACTATTCTACAATCTAAAATGTCTTTCTTTGTGTAAGTATTTAGATTATGGCAATACTGCAAGTATAATAAGCAGTTAAACTTTCCAGACACTAAGAGGGTACAATCCTTACTGACTTCAAAATCCTAAAATAAAGTTAAAAAAAATTTCTACAAAGAGCTTTAAAGAAAAGAACACCCAAGAGTAGAAACTATAATACATAAAATCAAGACAAACCTCTTTTTGACAACTAGTAATGTTTTTTTATTAAGAAAGGAAAATAAAAATACTTTCAGATACAAACTGAGGTTTTGTTTTATGGTGGTTTTATATTCTTATACAAAAATCAAGTTACTGAATGGAAATTTAACTGATTGTGGTAGTTTTCTTATTTGGAAAATAATTTTTAAATTTGGCCTCTTTTTTTAACAATTGTTTAATAAATTTTGCAAAAAGATAACTGACTGTGATATGGCATGCTTAGCACAATTTCTATAGGTTAAAAAAACGGTTAGGGGTTTTTTTATTATTATTTTTCTCTTTTTATTCTGTATGTATTTCACTTTAATGGATCCATATGCATGTTCTCAGATACAAGAAACTAAGTCTTGAAGTATCCACTCCACAGTAGCATATCCAGGCAGTAATTAAAGGTTAAAGTTAGGATTGCCTATATAATATTTCAGCTGTCCACCTCTGAAGCAAGTTCCTAATTGAAGCTCTTCACAAAAAGTGACCTTCTAGATTTTCCCATTGCACACACAAACCACGTGACCATATCTGAGCTCTGATTAGCCCCAGTGCAAGTGGTTGCACAGTACTCAGAAGAGTGGTGTTTGGTATCACACCCTGCCAACTAACTACATCTTTTTGTTGTAAGGTGGAACTGCTGAAGGTGCATAAATTCTTGGCAGGCTAAGGGCCTCAGTAAACTCTGGCAACAGACTAAAATTAGTTTGTTGAAGCTGATAACATCACTAGGTGTCTCCCCATTTCTCTGTCAGCACAGGCATAGCTGATCTACCGTATTTATTCCAGGGCTGGGTGATAATAGCATTTTCTGCTTCTGCTGTCCAACTTCAGTTGACACCCAATATCTGTTAGCATGCTAAGGCTCACTGTAAATTGAAAAAAAATGAGAAAATGGCCAAGAGTCTGAACACACTTTATCGGTTTCACTCCTGAGCTATTCTAAGATAACATTAAGACATTCCTGCCCAGATATGGAAATGGATCCTGCTTTACTAAGTAAAGAACTGTTTTTAAGTTCCTGTGCTTTGGCATTGTATAGCTTGCCCAGCTACATCTTTTTTTCCAGTTAAGGCTATGGTGAAAGCCAAATTATTTCTCTTATGACAGAGCACAATTTCTCCCTTTCGGCCACTTCCACCTTTCCACCTTCTGCAAAGAACCTGTAATTCCAAACCTGTCAATTCTCACTTTACTGCTTTAAACATCATAAAGTTTTGAGTAATTAAAAAAAAACTCCTATGTTTTGTTGTTGTTATTGTTTTTCATAATCAATATTCTTATGAAACATGCTTGCTGACTTTCTGCATTTATTTCAGTCTTGTCGAATGTTGGTGTTGTGTACTTCCAAGAGGACAGAGGGAGAAGACAGACTAAAGAAGATATGCTAGATACAAAAAATATTCCAGAAGAATGCTAGGACCAAATTATAATACAATGTGCAGAAAACTGAGGGAAATGAAACAAGAATACGTGGAGAAAATGATAACAGCAGTGGGAAGCAAAGCAGTGTAAAAGAAAAAACCCTATGCCTTAAGCTACATGACTACTGTAAAACCCATTTTAAGAAAATCCCATTTAAAAAAAAAAAAAAGTTCTATTTCTACCTTCTTTATTTTTGCATGATGTATTCTTTCTTTGCAGCCCTAGCTATTAGAAATAGATTTATAAATAAAATAATTTTAAATAAATAAATAAAATTTAAAAATAATAAAAAAGGTGAATACTGATTTTAAATAGACATTTGATTCCAATGCCTGAAACATTAAAGGAGGCACAAGTGTCTCGGGATCATCTCTAAAATCATGTAAAGTTAGCAATCCCAGAGGTGCAAGGAGAGAGACAAATATACTGGAGAAAATAAGAGGCAGGACCAGGACTGAGAGTTTTAAAGGGGAAAGGGAGTTGTGGACATCAATTTGGAAGAAAAAATAGATGAGGAACAGCAGTATTTCAAAGGTGAACTAACAGTCCCAACACGAACAGGCAAGAGAGCAGATTCATACTGGATAGTACACTGGAGGTGGCTATCCTAGGTTGTTATAGCAGTAAGGAGAGCACTCATGTTAACTTACAACTCGTTCTCCTTAGTCTCTTGATGGCCCCAGAGGCTTGACATCCCTCTTTTTCTATTTTCTGCTGTCCTTTGGTAGCTAACATACAGTGAAATTTTCTCATGTCTTCTCTTCTCTTTTTCGGCCAGGAAAGGCTCAAGAGCTGTCCTCTTTTTTTTGAAAAGGATCTCTGCTCTTGCTTCAGTCCCACCCCATCTTCCTGCTGAGATTAGTGATTTTGCTGTAAGGGCACCTCTTTTTTTTTTTAATTCTTTTCATCTTCTTTGCACCCTTCACCAGTTTTCTTTGTAACTCTAAGAAAGGAAAAGAAAGGGCTGTGTGAATAGGCAAGAGGAAATGATCGAATGATACTTTAACTCTTCTTCGAAAGACTGTGATTTGAATCCCATTCGCTTTGGAAAGCACAGAGCCGTCTACTGTAAGTCTTTTTCATGGCAATATTTTTGTCCAAGTGTCTGCACAAAATCATGGAGAAATGTCTGTGGTTCTCTGAGAAAGAAAAGTGAGAGGCAATTGATCTCCAGACTAACACATACAACATTCTGCCACATTCTGTGCTGCTGTTGAACGCATACAGTGCCTATAACAAACCAAGACAGTTGCTAAATGCTTTTAGCTTTTTAAAATGGATTTTTTCTGTATACATTTTTAATTCTGAAATCTTGTGCTATTCTTACTCATTGAGCTGTAACAAACTCAAGTAAAGTGTGTTTGCTTTAGAAGGGAGATGCCATACTTTGGAATCAACCTTGGGCAGCTCCAATACTGAGCTGCTGACCACAGCAATGACATAATGCTAGTTTCTCATAGGATTGTTATTTCTGAGATATGTCATCAGCTGTAACTTATGCTCTTGCCCAAACATATCTTAGGAAAGCAAGGCATTTTTTTTCTGCTCATCCTGGCTTGATGACTTGTTTCAATGAGTCTCTATATTCTAGAGATAGTGACAACACACTTTGTTTCCTCTGTTTGTTGAGCTCTTAAGTGCAATCTACTCTCCACTAAATACACAAAGGAAGTTTTCACACAGTTGGGATTCTCTCACTGAAAAAGTGTTGAGATAAATTTGAGGGAGAGCAAAGCTTCTTCATTGTTATTACAAAGCAGTTGATATTCTTCAAAATACTACAGTGTATGCTGATGATATGCTAAATTTTCATTTACTCTGAAAACAAAGAAGAAAACAGGAATACTCTAATGAAAACAGTAGTGTATGTTATCTGCTATCACTGTGAGGCCATTACACTGAACAAGCAGAAAACATACCCTTGATTATAGAGGTTGATTGAAACATTTTTTAGCTACTTCATTTGCATGCAAAACATATCCTGGTACTTCAAAGTGACTGAAAAAGAGTTAAGACAAATTCACAAGTCCAGTTTTTTCCTACTGATGTGATGGAAATTGTTTAATAAAATCTCATGGGATTTTTTTGAGAAAAATCTTCTGGATATACACGCAATGATAATAGATAAAGCAACAATAGATGAAATGGTCATGAACAGAAAGTAAGTGGGTTTGTATTTGTGATGTATGGATGATGATATATGCATGTGTCTGAAGAGCTGATTAGACTTCATAATGTAGCTGGCACATCAGCAGCCAGAATTTAAACATTTGATTATATAAAACTGAACGTGAACAACTCTAAAAAATCATCTTTGTGATGATGTCATTAAAATTAAATGTGTAGATTTATTTGTAACAATTAAGTCAACCCCAGAGTACCAGTATTTGCACTCTAGGAAGTTTCTTCTCCATTGTCCTTGAGGCCTGGCTACTGGCTACTCCCTCCCTTCTCCTCTTTCACAGGTCCAGTGTGAAGTGCAGACCTCTAGCTCTTTTCTGTGTCTCACATCTGCTCTTGACATCCTGCAGTCCCTACAAGCTTGAGTAGACCTGCTTGCTCCCCAGTAAAAGTGCAATTTCCTCCAAAGCAGAGGTGTTTCCATAATAGTCATATAGTCAGTGATGACGTTGGCAGGGACTTCTGGAGATGGTCTAATCCAGCAGGCTGCTCAGGACTGGCTCCAGTTGGGTTTTGAATATCTCCAAGGATGAAACTCCACAGCTTCTCTGAGTAACCTGTGTTTGACCACTTTCTCACTGAAAACCGTTTTCTCATGTCTAAAGGAAGTTCCTGTATTTCAGTTTTGCCCATTGCCTCTTGTACTGTCACTGGATATCACTGAGAAGAGTCTTACTCCTCATTCTTTACTCTTGTCCATCAGGTACTTTTACACATTGATAAAATCCCATGCCATAAAACGCACTCCTCTGAAAGGAGTATAACACCACTGGGAACAACTGAGAATCAAATACAGAGGCTGTCACGGACTGGTGTTTTTGGGGGCTTTTTTTTCCCCAAGTCCCTTAAAATGCTCAGATGAAATGCCTTATCTGATGATTTAAAATAAGAAAAATTAATTCCCTCACTAGCAGCCATGTGTCTGTCCACTCAGACAAAACCTTCCCATAAAACTTTTTACTTCCTGATAAATATTTATTACAAAGTACAACTGGGGTGTTAACTTCCAGTTAGGACTTCTTGAAAGACTCCTTCATTTTCAAAGGACACATGCCTACTGTTTATTTATCAAGGGAGATTATACATAAGACCCTGGTAACAAATACCATAACAACCCATATTAATACCATATGAATAATGTAATATCAATAATATCAGTTAGCAGTTCCTTCAGTCATAATGTCCTTGGATAATCAAAGTTCACAGAATTCCTTTTTTGTAGGCTGCTTCTTCCTACACTTCAGACAAATCCAAAGATCTTTGTTGGTGTGTATATCACATAGTGGGGCATGTATGCTGATCTTCTTTAGTTATGTAATTGTGGATGTTGTTTGCTACTTCTAAATATGTGAGTAGGCATAAGCTGCAGCAATCCAACCACTGAAATTGAGCAACACTCTCATAAAATGAAAAGCTTGTTATTCCATTTCTTATTTGACACATCAACAAACAAAATCAGCTCATACTTTATCTCCCCATTTTACATGTGTGCAACTCTTATGAAAAAATATTCAGCATAAGCATTTCAGTGGCTAAGGCATAAACATTTATGCTAATATCACCAAGATTTCTATTTATGGAGGACATGGTGAGAGAAAATACAAAAAATCATGAAAGCAAAAGATTGGGTGGTGACCCAAGCCTATGGGAGGCTTTCTTGTTTGAATGTAGAGACATTCATCTCCTGTGATAACTATCTTTATTTTACTTCAGTCTGATGAAACATTTTATGGACAAAAAATCTGTGGATGTTGAAGACAGTGTGAATGCTTCAATTTTCAGAACTAGAGAAGAGTTCCTCAAATATGTAGAGGTAAACTCAGCTACACAAATTCAGTTGGAAGTAACTGATTTTGCAAAAGCTAATGTTGAACAGAGATGTGACGATATGATATCAATTCCTGAGGCTTCCATAACTATTCCAACTGTAATAGAAATGCGAGTTTATGATGGTTCCAGGTGCATGGTTCTGTTTTCAGCCGTGATCAGCTGATTACTCATCATCATCTGTTGCAAGCCAGCTGTCAGCTCACAGGGAGAGCATTGAAGTCAGTTTGGCTGAGCAAACAGAGTTATTTCTGAACTGAATGTCAATTGGTTTCCAAAGCACTGAAAGTAATAAAAGTGGTGATGTCAGTAACAGCAATCAAGCTGCACAGAGAAGCATTATTTCACTGCCCTAAATCATATTAAACTGTGGCTTTGATTAACAATGAGACAATATCTGCTCTACAGGTTCAGGCTTCTACTTGCATATTAGGACAAAACTGTGTTATTGATAGATCAGAAACAGAGAGGAACTGGTTTCAGAAAACCCAGTTTAATGACTTCATTTGTCTACTTTTATTGAAAAGAGAAAAATGTATTATTGGGTTATATTCAATGTTTCCTTTTTTTTTTTTTTTTTTTTTTCTTTCCCCTAATGATCTTTACTGTAGAGGCAGGGAGAGCTGTTTGGGAATACCTCAGCAGATATAGGTCTATGTATGCAATGGTGCATATGTTCTGTAAATTCTGATTCATTTGGACACACATGCCTGTAGATCCTATTCATGAATGACAGCTCTAGTGCTTTGTTTAGGAAACACTGATCATACTGCAAATGTACAGAACAACTGTATGTTATTTTTATAATAGATAATTACATCCATCAGATTCATATCTGTCATTTCTAGAGAAGTCACAGGTTGTCTGGAGTTGCTGTGCACTTCTCAGCTGTACATTTGGAAATGCCAGATACAGACAGAAAGTTCTCAAAATCTGCCTGGACAAAGGAATGTGTTCAGGAAACTTCAACAACCCTTCCAGTTATGAATAACCATGAGTAACATTGAAGAAACATAAAAGCAGCAGGTCCACAGGTTATGAAAGAGCAAGCTGAGTTTGAATGAAAACAGTGCTGAAAACTTGTATCTATATGGGACTATTTAAGGATGAATTTCAGGTTGAAAGCCATAAAAAAATTAAAGTCTCCATAAAAAAAAAAAAAAACACACAACAAAAAACCCAACAAACCAACAACAACAAAAAAACTTGACAAATATTTGAAAACAATTTTTAAGGTTCCTAATTTTGAGGTCAACCTCATGATCCTGCAGACAGTTTGAGTCGTGATTTTTTCAACCTGTAGGACTGATAGCTCTACAACTCTCATGTGAGTTGTAAGTTTCTATGCCATTTGAAAAGGAATGTTTATTATCTCACATGCTTATGGAGATGAACTTTGCTCGTTAGCTTTCTAAAATAATGTATCAATATGCTAATTTTTCTTAGGGCCATTCTCTCCCACCACCATTTCAAGAGTCAAAACAGAAAAAAAAAGAAAAAGATTTTAATATAAAATAGGAGCTACTGTAGAGAAATTAGCATTAACCCTCTCCTGGTGCACTGAAAATCCATCAGCACTGAAAGTCTATCAGCCAGACTTTGAAATAACATAATACACAAAAAGTATAAGTGTTAGTAAACATGCTTTAAAAAACCTTGTAACATTATTCATTTAGATGAAATAACCATCTGGCTGTCTTCCTAATCACTTGACCTAATTGCAAGGTGGTCATTTAGCACATGTTTCAAAGTGATATTCAGGTAGATGAGGTTGCGAAGAAAAACATCTGTTTCATATCACGAATAATAATTAAAGTTAAACAATTAAAGCAGTGATGTGCCTCTGGGGTTTGTATGGAGTCCCTCGTTAAAATTCCACAAACTAAATCAAGGTGTGATTATACTTAATTTTCATGCCTCTGATGAAGCTTATTTGCTTTCTGGCTACTGCTAAATCATTCCTGTAGGATCTCTACAGGCAGCTCAGCCAAAGCAAATATTTTTCACTAGTCTATTACCATAGACACAAGAAGGAATGGTTTTCTTTAGGGACTAGTAGGAAAAAAAAAATGCTGCATAGATATCTAAATGGCAAAAAGTACTTGAAAAGTTCCTTGCTTACCTCTAGTAATATGATTTACGGTGTTTATCCTACAGTGTGATTGAGCAAGTGTGCAGTGAGAGATGGCAAATGGTTTTGGTATGTATTTGTTGCCTTGACTTGTTATCTTCCTTCTCAATTAAGTGGCTGTAAGAAGGTATTATTCTCTCTTTCATTCCTCATTCATCTAGCCCTGTGGAGCACATGGTTACAGGGCAGTAACATTCCTGGACACAGAGCTATCATAAAGCAACATATTAAATATCAGATAATTGTTCTGGCAATTTAAAAAAACATAATTTGGGTTTTTTCAGAGCAGAAGGGAGATCTTTCATTTTCATGTCAAACAGTTGTAAACCTTTTTTATTAAAAGTAAATTGAAATTAAAGGCTGAAAATTAAAGTAAACTAATTTTTTTTTTTAATTTTGATTCCTGTTTTGTCTAAATGCACAACAGAGCAAGATTTAGCTAGTTTTATGTAGCATCTGGATGTCACCAAAAGTGCATTTTTTAAAATAAAAATGAGGTTTAAAGGGACATATTTTACCTAGATTGAATAATTAAAACAATAAAAAGAAGACATAGTAGCAATTGCCACTTGGAGTGAGTGTTGCCTTTCATTACTCTGTGTCTTTTTACAGCCAGCAGGACTTCTGAGAAAGGCACAAGAAAATTCACAATAGTCAGCTATTCCAGAACCTATGCTAGCTGAAGTTTCTTCTCTGAAAATCAGAAGGCAGGGTACATCTTGAATCATAGGAATTCAGGGAACAAATATTTTAGTCAGTATGATTTAACTATGAAAATTTTCATAAACCCATATCACATGCCTCAGTGGTATACTGATACCGGTGTACTACTAAAATTTGTTGGTATAATGAAATTTTGTGGCAGAAAGTTCCACAAAATAATTATGTGCCACAAACACACATGTTTTTTTAAACCAGTTCTGAAGGATGAATATATCTACTTAACTGAAAGGTTTCATTATTACTGTTCTAGGACAGCAGGATTCCATTTATATTCTTGGAATTGTCTAATTTTTGCCTACGTCTTCCTTGTTCTGTTTCAAGTCAAATTATTCACAGTCATCTTATTTGCTTTTTGTTTGACAATTCTTATCATGCTTCTGGTGCGATCAAGTTTATTTCTATGATTTGAATACATATATATGTTTTAAAGTCCATAACAGAACACAGTATTCCAAGTGAGAATATGTTGTTGTTTTCCATGATCTTCATTATGTAAACTATATTCAGGCTTATTTATTTATTTATTCTTCATTTTAGGTTTTATCTCTTATTTATTAATTCTTCTGTGGTTCATTTCTACCACTGCACAGTGAGAAAATGTTTTTTGCTGAGCAATCTAGAGAGGCACACTGATCATTCTTTTGATATATTTCAAATTCAATATGTGAAAGTCATTTTTTTTTTTTCTCCACTGGACACTTTCTTGCACTTATGAACAGAAAAATTCACATGCCAGGATTTTGCACACTTCACCAGCTTTACCGGATCCAGTAATATCTTCTGTTTTCTATTAAATGGGATGCATACCAGATAATTTTCATTAGCAAAACCAATTTCATGATAATTTCCTGATGATGGCACTGAATTATAGCATACATGTATTTTCGTACTATGTCTGCATTTATGTGGAGTCTTTTGTATCAATGGAAGAATTCCACTCAGCTACATCATTATAGGACTGTGAATAAGCTCAAGGACTCGGTATCTCTTCTCTAGCTGATGGTTTTTTGTTCTGTATTTCACTAGGTGGTTTTGAAATCAGAGTTCTTTCTTTTTATTATTTGCAGAAATAAACATGAGGTAGAGAACAAAGAATGATTTTGGAATGGTAAAAAGGAATTCTTCCAGCTTATTACTTGTCTTGCCAAGGATAAAATGTCATGTTTGTTTTCAGCTTTCCCACTGAGCTTGGGAATGTTTAACAAGCTAAGCACATAACTTTGGATACCATTGCCCAAGGAAGAAAACTTCAGGTGCCAACCATGTAATTGGAACCAATTTTTTTTCTGTAGTTTTCCTTTTTTTTTTAAACATATTAAAATGGCCAGTGAGTCAGTGAGTGACTAATGTAAAAAGTAGATACTCTTGAAATTGCTACTGGAGGTCAGAAAACTGTGTCACAGATTCAGAAATCAAGATGTTTCTAGAACTAAAGGCACATGACATAAATTGTATGCTTTCTAAAAGTTAGTGTGGTAAGAAAAACTTTTTATTGAACACTGACTATTTTACAGCTTAGGTGGTAAGCATATCGCAAAACTAACTTATCCTGAGAAGATGACATATTTCTTAAGAAGATTCATGGTTCCAGGCTACAAGGATAAAAAGTGTATGTGCTATCTTCAGTCTTGAAAATCTTTACATTGCCAAGAAATAAATAGAGTTTATCTATTGGGAATAAAGGGAAGATTCTATCTTATCTAGGTTTCTATTTCACCTATCATATTTCAGACTTGTCATATTTTTCTTAACAAAAGGTACCCATCACTCCTCTGTGAGCTGCAAAAAAAGGTCAGTCATTTGTGTCTGGACAGTGTATCCCCCTGAGTGCAACGGTGTCTTCTCATTCTATATTGCATGTGTGAGATACCAGACAATTGCTGCCATGGTTACGGTACTAACACTGGCTCCATTCTTCTGAACATTGTCTGCCCGTGTTTTGTAGTAGTAAGTGGACTGTTAGTGTTATGGTGCTTGTGCAAGATAGCAAATGGCACATAGTTACTATGCTCCTATGTAAAGAATATTTCAAGTATGGCTATTGCTTAAAAGAAAACATCTTAGTCCTGTTCCCCAGGGCTCTGTTTTGGGGCCAGCCTTGTTCAATATCTTTATCAATGATCTGGATGAGGGGATCGAGTGTGCCCTCAGTAAGTTTGCAGACGACACCAAATTGGGTGGGAGTGTTGATCTGCTGGAGGGTAGGATGGCCCTGCAGAGAGATCTTCAGAGGCTGGACCGATGGGCTGAGGCCAACTGTATGAGGTTTAACAAGGCCAAGTGCCGGGTCCTGCACTTGGATCACAACAACCCCATGCAACGCTACAGGCTTGGGGAAGAGTGGCTGGAAAGCTGCCTGGCCGAAAAGGACCTGGGGGTGCTGGTTGACAGCTGGCTGAACATGAGCCAGCAGTGTGCCCAGGTGGCCAAGAAGGCCAACAGCATCCTGGCTTGTGTCAGGAATAGTGTGGCCAGCAGGAGCAGGGAGGTGATTGTCCCCATGTACTCGGTGCTGGTGAGGCCGCACCTGGAATGCTGTGTCCAGTTTTGGGCCCCTCAATACAAGAAAGACATTGAGGTGCTGGAGCGTGTTCAGAGACAGGCAACAAGGCTGGTGAAGGGTCTGGAGAACAAGTCTTATGAGGAGCGGCTGAGGGAACTGGGGTTGTTTAGCCTGGAGAAGAGGAGGCTGAGGGGAGACCTTATCGCTCTCTACAACTCCCTGAAAGGAGGTAGTAGTGAGGTGGGTGTTGGTCTCTTCTCCCAAGTAGCTAGCGATAGGACGAGAGGAAATGGGCTCAAGCTGCGCCAGGGGAGGTTTAGACTGGAAATTAGGAAAAATTTCTTTACGGAAAGGGTGGTCAAGCATTGGAACAGTCTGCCCAGAGAGGTGGTGGAGTCACCATCCCTGGAAGTGTTCAAAAAACAGGTAGATGTGGCACTTCGGGACATGGTTTAGTCTAGTCTGCCCTTGATTGGTTTAGGTGGGCTTGGTAGTGTAGGTTAATGGTTGGACTGGATAATCTTAAAGGTCTTTTCCAACCTAGACGATTCTATGATTCTATGATTCTATGACTTTAATGCAGAGGGAGCTCTTTTTTCCATCTTCTGAGACATCCCACTTAAATAAAGCATACATTTCCACTCACTGTCCAGAATAACAGCATAGAAAGTAGATCTCCACATATCTTCTAGAGCAAAAATCAATACAACACAGAATTTGGGTACATTGTGGTTTGAACATGAAAAGACATCCACTCTTTTGAACTTCTACAATTTTTATTGAAACTGATTGTGTCTGGGTAAGCATGGAGCAGGCTTGACCTAGATGGAACAAAATCAAACCAAAAACTTCTGTGGATATCAACAGACCCTGGAAAAATATCAAAGATCAGACAAATCAGTACTTGCTTTTTCTAATTTGGATGGGTAGATGGAGTTTTACAACAGCACATAGCCTTGCTAGTGCAGCTAACAGCCCTGTGACCCATGAGTGAAGCATGCATAGACTGACTACAGTCCTACATGCCAATAGAAGCCTTATATAATATTTCCTGATATTAATTTACAGACTATTGGTACATATCTGAGGGCTTTGGTAGCCCATCTTAGAAAACACACAATTAAGGGACAAAGACTTAATATGATAGAAAGCATAGAACTGGAGAATAGAACTTCTGTATCAGTAACTCTGTTGAATATATATAAATCTATAATGGAACTGTACAGCTGAAAAGGTGTATTTGTTGTACAAGGCGTTGTACAAAAACACATTTTCTAATGTATTTAATTTAATCTAGATGTAATCCTCTTACTTAGTTCCCCTTGTGGATGCTTTCCTTCTATTCGTTTTGTTCTCATGTCTGTTTCTTCTTTCCTTTGGACTGAGAATAGGAATCACTTTTTTTCAGAGGCAGACTATTACATTTTAAAACACACATTTCCTTCACTGAGTGCTTTATGCAGAAAAGCTGAGCCTGCGGGATAAGAACCAGATGGAAAAAAAGTTTGGTAAGCTGTTCCTGCCTTAACATTCAGATATTCAGACAATTTTTGATGAATTTGCACAGCTATAGAGAACAACATATATTATGATGTAAATGCCATCAATATGACATATGCTTAAAGTTCTGTGTATAAATAAATAAAACATATTGAAAAGCCTGCTGCTTACCCCAGCTGTTTATTTCTCACAGTGTATAAATGTCAGAGAAAAAGCAAAAATACCCCTTGCTTTCTCAGTGTTTTCATATTGAGTTTGAGTCATAAAGCAATTAGTAATCTTAAATCAAGATTCCTAGCTGCATTCAGGTCAAGTCCCATGAGTGAATTTCTGCATTTGTGCTGAAAAAGATGCAGAACCTTTTACATCAGACTGACAGAAAATGACATCTTCTTTCAAGATTGCATCTTGACTGAAAGAAAATGTATTTTGCCAGGATCTTTTAAGGAACTCTTGATAATTCATGGGTGAATTGATAGAGCTATTCGATACCTTATTGGGGCCAGTGGAAAAAGCTTCAGGTGACATCCATGAGACCTCCATTGATTCTCAAAGTCAGTTTTCTTTGCAAGTGATTCAGTGACCAAAAAAAAAAAAAAAAAAGAGTAATTGAAGTAGAAAGTAGGGAATTGCTATCATTTGCTAGGAAATACATAACAACTGATGAAGCATGCCCATTACAAGAGTCATCTGCAGTTGTTAAAAACCAGTGTAGCTGAGGACTAGCATCCCCAGAGTCTGTGGTGCGGCACCTGGAAACTGGTAGAGGTGGTGGCCTGCCTTGCCATTCAGCTTGCATGACACTGCCAATGACCAGAAGGAAGGAAATAATCTTATCTGTGATCAATGGACTGTGGTCAACCATTCACTGTGACTGTGTGTTTTCATAAGTGTAACTGCTTGCTTGAAGAGAAAGCTGCTAAAATCATAAAACAGTAGAAAATCTATATATCTACAAAAAGAATTTCTGCTCTGCCACAGGATCCAAACTTGATATGTTGCATGTTATACAGTCCTGTTTAGTTCTAAAAAAAATCTTTATTTTTATAGTGATTCAAATAACCAGATTTATTTTGGAAAGGTGAGGGCTGAGGTCTGACTTTATTCCCCAAGCAAAATTCCCCTTGCACTGAAGTAGGGTCTTTCTAGACAAAAAAACATGCAGGGCTTAGTTTTTGTGATTTTTGGTAATGCATCTAAATCACACAAATAACAAAAATGCTGAATTATCAGCATTTACATTATTTTCTAAAGTATTCAACATTTAATTTCCTCTATTCCAGTGCCAGAGATAACAGTATATGTCTTAATGATACAAACAGGAGCAGACCTATATTAGCAATAGAATGTCTTTGAAAATCCCAAAACATTCTTGATCTTCAGTCTATGATTCTCAGTTTTACTCCCTGAATGACTAGGTTGAGCAAATTTAGATCCCACTTCCGTGAAATTTGTAACTTAATGGTTTGGCTAGGTTTTGGAACATTTGCATCTAACTCTTCTTCATAACAAATCCCCTGGGAAACTGCCTCTAAAGTTAAACTGGCAAGTCACAGAATGCGAAGATGCCCAAGACGGTATGTTCTGCAGTGGCTGCTGCTAAAATTCCAGTGACAGAACGCCTTTTAATAATATCTTCATCATTCAGATTAATGCAGTGCAGTTGAAGAATAAGTCATGGATTACCTCTTCCTGGGTATATATGCATTCACATAGAATTGGTAAGTACCACTGTTTAAATTTCCAAAAATTTTAGTATTACGTGAACCTAATAATTTCATTATTACAAGCTTTCTTGAATGAGTTAGGGATTTCCATATTCCACATATTCCACATTTTCCATATTCCACATATTTCAAAAAACATTAAATGGAGCAGCCAAAACGCTCACTTTATAAATGTGCTCCAGCTTTCTTTGCTCTTTTTAATATTAGGTTTGGATTCTTGTCAGCTTTTGGGGGTTATTCATAGGCTTGCTATCACCTGACCTCAAAACAGAGCCATAGCTCTGTGTACATAATGCAAAGAAATAATTAATTTTCATGAAAAATTTAATTTATGTTTACATCTCTAGCACATACATTAATCTAGGCAATAGGCCAGTTAACGTGTGGAACGTACATTTGGTGCTTGTTGCATGAGACACAGGGTTGGGAGGGCTTATTTTGTTTTTTACTTTGTTTTGCATTTGCACAGTGAAAAGAAACAAGTCTTATCTTGTAAGTCTCCTATATTGAAAGGCGTTTGTTTTCCCCATCAACTTATTTTTCTGTCACTGCTTCCTTCCAGCAAACTGTATTTAATATTTAAGAAGTAGATGAAAAAATTCTAGTTCTTCTATTTGGAAATGCAGTGATTAGAATCTATAACCACAACAAGATTAGGAAAAGCCTTATTCTAGTTTCCTAATCTTTCAAGGAATCTGAGCTCCATATAAATGTCCTGGAGACAACGGTGAGCTGTTTATACCGGAATTGGGGGTTGAACAAGTTTCTGCAAAGGAGAGAGAGCCTGCTGCCCAAAATCTGGGAGTTAATGCCTAAGTTATTCATGACTGATTGTCTTCAGAAAAAGGTTTGAAGTGGCTGAACTTTTATTTCCAGAAAAATATTACATTAACAGTTCTTCATTCCAACTAGAGATGTGTACCTAGCACTACCTTGATCACTTTGCTTATTTTTTTAGTTTCCTCTTTCTTCTTTGATCATCTTTATTTTTTCAGTGATATACTTATTAGTACCACACTGCTGAGATGGTTAGGGGATTGGAGCATGTGCTGGATGAGGAGAGGAAAAGAGAAATGGATTTGTTTAGTGCAGAGGACAGGTGGCTAGGCAAGGGAGGATCGAATTGCTATTTTCAATTACCTAATAAGTTGCTATAAATAAGAAAGCAACGAACTTCAGACATTAGTCGCAAAAGGCAAATTCCAACTAGATAAGCAAAAAAATAAACACTATGAGAGTTGTTAAGGACTGGGACAGGACCCCAGGAAGGCAATGAAATCTCAGTCCTTGAAGTCTTTTATGATTCAACTAGGCAAACCCCTGAGCAACCCTAGCAAACATATATATATATATATATATAAAAATCAAAGAAACTTTGAAAAGATCTCATCATTTCTTCACAGAGAAAAAAAAAATTCTATTTATTTTGTTTTAAGATGGCATCAGAGAGACTAATTTGGAGGATGGAGTTTCAATCTTCCTGCAAATAAAAGACAAAGAGCAACATTCCGCTCTGGATCTCAATTAGGGTGACTGCAACATGACTTTTTTATGCGGAGTCTAACACAAAATAGGAGTTTAGAGCCAGCTTGCTGTTCAGACTCATGCACCTTTGCTCTGGCACAAGGGAGAAAGCAAGTGCAAGAGGCAGAGATTGCCCCTTTGCGCAGTAGTGCAAATTTATGCAAGATTAAAGTGGCCATCAGTCATGGCCTATTTTTAGGCTACTGGTGATATTTCATATTGGAGTCTCAGAGCAGCTTGTATTATTTTCTCTCAAATGATGATTGAAAAGACTGTATTTCTCACAAAAACAGTCTATATAAGGTTGATACCAATTGGATATCAAGAGGATAACTCTTCCTATTCTGTGTTTCTACCACTTGGGACCACACGTGAGTGTATCAAATGCAGGACCAAAGCTGTTATGGATTCATATTAAGAGATTACAATTCCAACCCATTCCTTCCTCCCTTCTTGGTATTATAGGTACCAATTTATATTCACCTCAGCCTAGAAGCAAGCTCTCACATCTCTAAAACCCATGGTGGAATCTGTCAGCATTGCACCTGAAAGAGTGAAAAGAAACTGAGTACTTTGATATCTCAGATGAGACACATCAAGTTCTCCTAGCTACATATAAATATTTGCATGTTTCTTGTATCTGTTTTACAAGCAGCTACCATGTACTTTGTGTATAGAAAATGTCAATTGATGACAATGTTTTAATTCTTTTCTACAAAGTGAGAAATGTTTAGAGATACAGAAATCCCAAACTAGGTATTTCAAGAGAGAATAATAAAATGCTAGCCTTATTTAGAGAAGAATCAGCAACACAGGATGTTTTCTTTTAGAAATCTTTGACAAATGCCTTGTAACCATAGAAATGATTTTGGAGACAGCAGGAGTAGCTAAAATAGATTAAATTAATGTGCTAGGCTCACTTTCTCACAGCATGTTTCACTGTAATTGATTACACTATAGCCAAACTTAAATTACTAATATCAGTGCAGACAGAAGAAAATGAATATTTAATAAAATCCCTTTGTGCAGTTGTAGTAAATTAACCTATTTGAATAAGCTATAATTTGTGATAAGCATTCAAAGAATTTTTTCTACATGGAACACTTTGTTGTGGAACCCATAAATATGAAAAGAATAAGACAAAATAATTTAACAAAAGAGAAAAAAATAATTAATTATGCAAACTCATATTTGTTATTTACTTATAAGGCTTCAATAATATATTTGATTTGAAATATAGATGTCACCTCACCTGACTAATACTTTAAGCTTGGCCTTGCAGCCACACAGGCTCTTTAAATAGATTGGTTTTAGAAGAAACAAATCCCCAAACCAATATCCATTTGGTTTCAACTGTAAAATGGGGGAGAATTAGTCAATAAAAACCTGTAATTGTGATTAATGCCTATAGCTGAGCAAAAATCTATGGTTCTAGGGAATACAGAAGCTTTTATTTGCAGGTAGTCTTAATAGAATAAATCCATATGTGTCCCATGCTATAATTAGAGTTAGAATAATCAATAAAAGAAATAATTTTGACAGGGTAGATCTAGTGTCCAATCATGAAAGGAAAATTGGAACACAATACAGGAAAACCTGAGAAGCTGGCAAATGTAAAAAAGCATTCCGGCAACAAGGATATTACTAGGAACATGGTATAAGCAATAGAGGAAAAAGCTTCATACTAGCAGGAATTCAGGTCGATTTTTTTACTTCTTAGAAGCCTATTTCTTATATTCTACTTTACTTTAAAAACATACTTAAATTTTGTATTATTATTCTGTTCTTACTCTTCGAGGAAGATAACGGACTTATGAACTCCCATTTACTTCACTCGAGCTGTGATTTAGCTTGGTAAATACTTTGTGCGCAAAAGCCTCAGAAAATCTGCTAGTTTATATCTCCACAATCTGTACACACAGCCTTTGCTGAAGCTTAATTGTTGTGTCTTTATTTCATTACATTCATCTAAGTAATGACTCATCATCAATTTAAGTTTTTTCAGTTTTTAAGAGATACTGTTCCCTGCTTGATTTGACAGTGTGATACCAAGTGAGCTTTAAAATAAGAGAGAGAGGAGCGAGCAGATGAAGAACATGTGCTTTACCAGGTTCCTTGAACTTCTCACCATTTTTGTTTGGGTAACACCACCCTCCCCCTTCCTGCACATGTCAGGGTGGCAGTACACAAGTAGTCTAACTCTTTTGAAAGATATAAAAGGAATTTACTTGCAACTTTGCTACTTTCACACAATTAAGCATATCCAGTAAGGCGTTTTACTAAGAGCTGTGCACTGAGAACTGTTGACACATCCAGATGAGTAATAAACCACACCTATAAAAGCTGCCACCATTTCATGAAATTACCTGCTTTGGTTACTACAGTTTTAGCTGTTTCATCAGTAATACCACTTCATCATTCATCAACAATGGAACTTTGGTTTATATCCCACAACATTTCCTTTTTAATGCTTAATTAATTACTGACTTTTTTTTTTTTTTTTGCTAGAAATATCTTTTTAGCATAGCTCAAATTTTTGAAGATTTTTTCTTTTTCTTGAAAAATAAAAAACAAAATAGAGCTTATTTGTTGTTTTGTAAATATTTGTTAGTGTACTCATTTGATTTGTTTTTCTTACTTATGAGAAATAAAGAATGAATTATATCATGTACCATACATACCCTGTAACACCATAAAAAAGATCATGTCCACGATGGAGACATTTTACTGCACAGAGAATTCTCCACCCAGACATGTGCTATTCTCTGTTATATCAGTAAAGTGAGGCTGCGTCCAAATCAGGACATCAAAAATAGCTTTTCCCTACCTAACCTGGGTTTGCACATTGCTTTGCCCAATACTAAGACAGGGGCACTGTGTCCTAGGCAATGTGCAAAGCAGCCATGCTTAAAGAAATTGCATGCTTGATCTGAGAGTGTATCAGTTGGTGCAGTCAATCAGAATAAAAACAGCCATAAAGAGTGAAGAGAAACTGCACCTTTATTACAAAGTGCTTCAAACACAGGGTTGAAGAATTTACTGCAGTGTGCATGAGAGCTATTTTTTAAATAATGCATACTTTAGGCGTACTAAAAAGTAATTATGATTCAGAAAAGTTAGTAATTTTAATTGAAGATTTTTTACTGGACTTCAGTAAGGTCCGTAATACACTCACATAACAGCAAAAAAGAATGTTTCAACTAGATAAAGAAAATAGCCCCTTCATGGAGATGGAAAATATGCAAGATAAAGTTGAAGAAAATAGTAGCAATTTTGTGACAGGAAGAGGATGTGCTGTTGAAGTCACCACAGCCATAGAATTGTACAAGAAAAACATAAATTATTTCACAAATTAGATGGATAAAGTTTGTTCTGAGATGCTGAAGAAAAATATAATTTGACCACAGAGTTGCTGCTTTTGTTTGATTCAACAGATTACAATTCAGGGAGTTTATCCATGTCCTACAATTGCAATTTAAATATTTTATGATATAAAGGCCTAAAAAGGCAACAAGAAGAAGGTCCCATCTCTTTGGATGGACAAATGTGTTGTCATTGGAAAATATTTGAATTCAGCTTGAGATTTTCTGTGCTGGTAGTAATACTAACAAAAACTGAACAATCAGGATCAAACCCACTCAAAAGTCACAGCATGCAAAGAGGATATAAAATGTCAAAGAAAAGAAAAGGTAGGTTATGAAACGTAGCCATGAAATACAGACATCCTAACATTATGGGACTTTAAATCAAGGGAAAAAGTGGAAGAGGAGACAATAAGTCTTAAGATCCTGCTTAGGGTTCCTGCACATTGGTTGTTTTCAGAAGGGATATGCTCCACTTACAGAAGTTAATTATACAACTGGGGAAAGGAAAGCAGAGTTATTGATGTATACAGCATAAGAACATGGAATAACCATATGGACGTCTTGCCTTTCTGGCATTGACACAACCACGTATCCATCCCGAGTCCAGATAAGACTATCAGTAAAAATCTTACTGAATACTTCTTAGAGTACTTTTGAAAAAAAAATCAGCTACAGAGAAAGAAAGAAGCAGATAGCAGTACATCCCATGGATTCACCTGTGAGCAGCCACCATACTAAACTAAGCATATGACCTTCTACATCAAATCAAAAAGCACGGCAGATCAGAAAGTAGAACCTGGCAAGATTTTAGTAACAGCAACACAAATGCCTAAATGTGTAAAGTATCCGGTACGTTCAATTTTTAAATTGCAAACACTGGAAAAAGAATACAAACCAGCACAGTGAAAAATCATTGGATACCTCTCTGTGTATTCTTTACATAAGTTAAGAAATAACAGGGTTGAAATTTATGAAAAAAATGTTCCTTGCCCCCACCCCTCCCCCATTTTTATGGTTCAACAAGTACAATTCTAGAAAAATTTAACAATGAGTTAGTCATTGATCATCACAAAAATTGGTTAAATATAAGCAATGGAAGACATACAGGCAAAGGAAGGTAGTATTATTATTATTACTCGCATTCACTGTAACTCAGTACTATTTAATTTTTATAAGCTGATATTGTTCTAAAATCTGTTTGTAAGTAGGGTCATTGGAAAAAAGTTCTTTCAGCTTTATAACTTTATCATTTTGGATAGGGACCACACTGTGCCTATGGTCTATAAGAATGTTGGTCACTTAGAATTTCAAGAGTTGCTTGAGGGCATAAAAAAAAATTGCAGGGTTAATCATGCAAGCGACCAGATAATCACTTTTGTAAAACAGAGGGTATGTATTAAATTGCCTTTCATAATGATTCTGCTCATTTCTATATATCTTTTTTGTAACTGTTTCTTTACTGGTACCATTTGTCCTTAATGCGAAAGCCCAGATTTGTATACCTATGAGGTAAGACAATGTTTCCAGTGAAATGTTCTTCAAAGACTGAAAAAAACACTGTAATTTAGAGTTGTGGAAGGGCTTATAAGGTTTCCAGTGAGTTGAGTGGCAGTACTTTGTACAAAGACTCCTTTTGATTTAGCTAGGTCTGTTGTATTTATTTAAAAGGTTGGGTTTTTTTAAAAAAGAAAAAAAAAAATCCAATGGGAAATGGAGTTACATGCAGAGCAGAACCCCTATAGTACAAATTTAATTGACTCTTATTATCCAAATAAGCTGGATAATTTAGAAATTTTTATCTGCATGAAATTGCAAAGGAGGTTGATTATAAGGTAGAAACTGAGGAAAATAGTTATAATTTATTTATGCTGAGAAAATCATATTATATCTTATTAAATAAAAACCAAAATAACAGGGGACAGGCTGCTTCTTTGTCCTCTTTGAACAATGCTGTTCTACTAACTCATATCTATGTGTCCCTCAAAGGGAGATGTTTTTCTAGTTGCTTCTCAATGTTAAGCATTAAATATCCAAATAAGATATTAAAAAGAGGGGGAAAAAACAGGAAAATTCTAGGTAACAAAATAAAGCCAGGGTCCTGAAGTGGAGATGACTGATTAAGTGAGAAGTATTTAAGCTATAAATGAACAGAGATTCACTAACTTCAGTCTCAAGGGATAGGCTAGCCCCAAACATTTCTTGAGGTACAATCACCAATTTAGATCCAAATGCTTCATCTTTCACTTACATAAAAATGGTGGTTTTCATTTGCACTGTGCGCATCTTTTTTATATTAACAGAAAGAATTGAAAAGCAGTGTAATAAAGGCTGGCCTGGCAACTTGAGTGGGAGGAAATTGCCACTCTTCCTGTAACAATCGGAACAGAGAAGAGTTGTATGATTTCTCATTTCACATTTATTTGCAGGGATGGTGACAATCTTTTTTTTTGTGTGGTATTTCTTCCACCTGATAAGATTGCAGTTGTTAGAGTTTGTCATTACTAGTGATTGCAGTCAGGTTCTGGCAGTGTTTAGATGTGTATTGAGAAGGCATGGTTCGTAACTTTATTCTGTCAGTCATTGACCTGAAGTTTCAAGAAACGTTAAGAAAACACTGTGCTCTGTTATTAGGTGGTGAGCACATTATTGTTTTAGACGACCTTTTGTAGCATGGAAGACGGGGAAAAAAAGACTGACACACTTTCTGGTGTTACAAGGTTTAGAATGTTAATACTTATGCACAGGTTGAAAATTGAAAAGTTCATAATATTTCTCAAAGGAAATTCAAGAAAAAATTGGTAGAAATTTCAGTGAATTGAAACCAAGGGGATTTTTTTGCCCTACTTAGGCAGTATGTTGAGTTTGAGTGAAGATGATTTATTTTAGATTAAGCAAAGCTAATCAAAAAAATAGAGATAAGTTTTCCATAAATGAAAAGTGGGCATATTTCCACAAAGATTAGATCCAGTCCACTTAGAGATAAAGGCCATAAACGTCAAGCTATCTGCTTCAGTTAACCAGGCTGAGACAGCATTGTTTACCAGAGAACAAAAGTAAAAAATAAGGTTGCAGAATGCATTTCTCTTTGCAAAAAGTTACTGAAAAGCTAGCATACTGGACAAAATGCTGGAAGCCAATGCCAAAAAAAGCTTCTATTTTCACCACTGGGGCCAGGATTTCACTCCTAAGTTTATGAGCTGCAATATTACATACTCACAGAACCACTGGTGTTGGAAGGGACCTCTGAAGATTGTCTTGTCCAACAGCAGGGGATCCTGCTCCAAGAAGGGTCAGCTAGAGCATGTTGTCCAGGATCTTGTCATTGAGTTTTGAATACCTCCAAGGATGAAGACTCCACAACCTCTCTGGACAACATGTTCTAGTGTTTGGTTATGCTCATAGTAAAAAAGAAAAAAAAAAAAGTTTAGGTGTGGAATTTCATGTGTTTCAGCTTGTGCCCATTGACTCTTGTCCTTTCGCTGGGTACCACTGAGAAAAGTCTGGCTCACTCTTCTTCGTTCCCTTCTACCAGATATGTATACACAATTATAAGATCCCCCTTAGCTTTCTGTTGTCAAGGCTGAACAGTCCCAGCTCTCAGCCTCTCCTTGTATGAAAGATGCTCCAGTCCCTTGATTACCCTTGTGGCCCTTTGCAGGTTAGTCTGAGAGACAGCATATAACTGTAGGGACTCTGAGTCCCTGAGACCAGAAGTAAGTATGAGAGTATGAGAAAATTTCCAGGGATTTACTGATTCTTTCTGATAATTAAACCTGTATAACTCTATTGTCCTGGTCATTAATTTGCAATTCAGAAGACCCCCACAGACAGTCACATGGTAGAAAATAAATTAAAGTACAACTGCTTATGTTTAGTTGTTTATGTAAAGTCTGTGGTCCATCTGCAGTGAGACTTCCTGAAGAATTAAGGATTTTTAGCAACTCATGACAGTTCCAGTTTGCTGTGACCTAAACTGCCTTTGAGAATGCTTTTGATCCACCATCTCTCCTTATCCTGAGTGAATATTTAAGGTCCACTAGGATATGTGGATTTCATAATGCCTTTAAATGCCTGTTAATGCCTTTGGGGGATCAATATTTTTTAAGTTATCATGTGCCATTAGCTCTGTACCATTTACCTCTGTGTACACTTCTGATAATTTATAATCAGCTGTAGTTTCATCTGGGCAGAGTTAAGTAAAGTTAGATGCTCTGGATGTGTCTAGTTGAAGAGTCAGGGTGGTGGAGAGAAGGAGGAGGGAAGAAAAGACTGTGAGATGTCAGCTTGTTATGGGGTTGGAACATAGCTGGATCGTGCAACAGCAGGAATTGGAGCTCTGAATTATTCTTGTGTTTCTCGTTTTAATACTTGATATCCTGATTTGATATCCTTTAAATATTTTGACAGTACTGTTGAAACATCTGTGACAAATAGTCTCACTGTCTTTACAGTTTTTAAATATGTTTTAATGTATGCTGTAAATGATCAAGGAACTAACTTTCTTTAAAATAGATAGAAAAACAGTACAGGGCTTATAATGGAAAATTGCTTCCTCTTAAACCATACAGTGAATATTTTTTCATCAAGGACAGTTTCCATAATTAAAAAAAAAATAGTAAAAGCTCAGTAGTTTGACAAATCTGGGTGACGATCTGCAACTAAGTTTGAGTGGCAAATACCCTATCACTAGAAAAAAATGAATGCAAGTCTGCACTTTGAAGAGTAGATCTGTTCCTATTTTGATGAAGGGAAAATGAATAAAAACAAAGACAAAAAGCACTTTAATAGGCATTCCTGTTATAGTGGTGATCTGTGGAAGGTACAGTCTTTTTTCTGTAAACTGTAAGCAGAAACCACAAAGCACACAGTATAAATGCTGCCTTTGGTACCCAACTGTCTCCAGGCTCTCATGAAATAAGGTTATCTAAAAGAAAATTATTGATTAATTACAGTCTGTGTTTCCACAAATACCTAAACTTCTTATTTCAAAAGTGTGCCTATGAATAAGAAAATTAAAATGGGTACTTTCAAGGAGGAAAGGCTGAATTTTAATTTGAAAGGTATTATTTAATGCTCAAAAATTTTTAAATACTGTGAACACTCTTGTCTTTTCAAAGAAAACTTTCTTACTCATCAGCTGTAATCCTAGAAGTATGCAGTCTGGATTGATTTTGCTACCTAAAGCCTTCTACTGTATGTAAATGAACATAACCTCAAGTCCTTGCATGTCAGGATTTCCACCTCCATACAATGTTGACATAAAAAAGGAATGAGACATAATATGTATTTATTTGTAAACATTTAATCTTAGTTTAGTGTGTACACATAGGCTTTGTTTTACAGCAAATCTCAACTCAGATTGAAAATACAGTTGCCATATTCCTTCTACTGAGCCGTGCCTCTGAATGTTAAAAAAAAAAAAAATCACAGCTCCTGTGCAATATTTCAGTCTGCCCTGATTAACTGTGAGATGTGAACAGGATGAATCAACCCTTATCTTACATAAACATAGCTGTTTTAAAGCTCCATGACATTGAAAATGTATGGTTGGGTTTTTGTTGTTTTTTTTTTTTTAAAGAAAAATAATGTTTTGGTTTTGTTTTCCTTCCTGGTATTCATAATCATTACACATTTTCTGACTTCTCAGTTGAGATAATCAATTATTCTGTAAATCCCAGGACTTTATTCTTTTAGCACAGACAGTCAAAACCCCATCATACAGAGTAGAACTGACCAAAACAGCAGAATTACCTTTCCAGGGAAAAACTGTGAACTGGAAGGTTAGTTCTACTCCAAATTGGAGTGGAAAGCTGAAATTCTAAGATATCTTATGAAAAAGAAAATAAAAAACATTTAGACAATTGGTTTACAAATAGAAAAGATAGATACTCTCATAAAATATGAATATAATTTAATAAATTTATTATAATAAGAAGTTAATTTGATACCAGAAATAAAATTATATCACCTTATGCAAAACATTAAAAGAACAATGACATGATTTTTTAAAAAACCTTCTTGAGTGGAAAATATAATACAAATCAAGTCATTAGTGAAAAACACTCTCAACTTTTGCATGCAATCTTATTTTCAAATGGGAAACTGGTCCATCCCTACTACAGGGGGAAAAAAAGTTTAAAGAAAATTAAGCCTTCTTTTCTGGGTATGCATTTGGCTTCTGACCCAGCATTTCCTCAGCGTTCAGTCCCAGGGGGTACTTTTGTCTTCCCTTAAGCAAGAATTGACACTGCAGATTACTCCAGCAGGTTATGAAGAGCAAGCTGTTCAGATCTGCTTCACTTCAACAATCTACTGAACACTTTTTCCACAAGTGAACAATAAATACGGGAAGCTTTTTTCCCTAGAGTGTTCCCTCTTGGAGCCTCCAAGGTCCAAACTAGGTGACTTCCCTTCCCTCAAACATGACAGCAGTTTATATCACAGTTTCACCTCTCCTTTGTAGATATCCTCTTCAGGGAAAGAAGAAAAGAGAGCTTACCAGCATAAAAAAAAGAAGAAAGCTGATGAAGCCTGCTTTTATTTCTGAGCCAAGGGGAATTGTTTTTGTAGGAAGAGCATAAACATGTCTCTCAGCAGAGTTTGCACGGAGCCCACCTAAGACAGTGTATCAGAATGAGAGGAGGGGCAAAATAAATCCTACTGGACTTTCTCTTTGCTGAAAGAAAGAAGAAACCGACACTTTTATCTACATTAGGGGTATGTTTTCAAAGGGATGTTCAGGGATTTAGTTGGAGAACTTCCATTAGCATCACTAGGAGTTGAAAGGATTTTTCTTTGTGCCTTGCTTTGAAAACAGACCTCTTTGTGATATAGGCACAGACACTGTTAAATAAACAATCTCTCCCTCTTCCTCACTCACTCTTTTTTATTATAATAATAATTGCTAAACAAACAGGCTTTTGATTATGATCGATAAGGAAAATTTAGCTGGTCCCTTCACTCAGTGTAAAATAAAATATGATGTTAATTAGGGTCAGAGTGCCCAGCTTTTATAATAGTAACTATTAAAAAGGTGTTATAAAGGAGTATCTCTGGAATTTTATATACTGCAAAAATTCACTATAAAAGATAGTAATTAAAAAATGGAACAGTGCAAATAGTAGAAATTAAAATATTTTAAGCATCCTTTCTACACAGATGAAAGCTCCTTTTATAGTGCAAATACCTCTTAATTAAAAATCAACATTTAATAATCATGTTATATGAAGCTGCTCTTACTTGTATTAGCCTAGGGATAATTAACACTAGCTTAAAAACCATTTTTTTCCTCAGCCCTGCTAGCAAGAACATAATGCACTCTCTAGCATGTAGACAGAAGGTTAACATTTTGTTGTCCCTTAGATGAATGTACCGCATACATTTCTTTGTTCCTGAAAATTATGCAGAAGGTCCACAAAAAGGAGTTTTTAATAGCAATAAAGAGCTCACTGATGATATTTCTTCAGTGTTCCTAGTCAATCACACTTGATGAGCTGTACAAAGCTGGGATAAATCCACTTCTCTTGTGAGTGAAGGGTAAGCTGAGGAAAGAGCAAGGAATCAGCTCACCACTGGTACCTGCCAGGGGCTGTTTTGCTCGTAGTGACATGGAGTCTCATAAGCAGCAAGAGCTTGTGACAACACTGCATGCAGCATATAAAGTATCTGCCATGCTGGAAATCCAGACACCAGGACATGCTGGACTATTCGAGTAACTGTCAAGGGCCTACAACAGCAAGAGGACACAACAGTCTAGCTAAGAGATTAAAAAGGAAAACTGTCATTTATAGGTATTCCTTTTATTATAGAGTAAGCTCTTACACAACTGCTAAACACTGTTAGTGGATGCATTTATTCCCCTCCCTGTGAAGGGAAAAACTGTTAATACATCAGGGAAAAAGCATTCAAAGATGCAGCTAGAACTCCTTTAGTTAAAACCCCACCAGGCAAAATTACATCATGATTGCTCAGGAGAAGCATTTTAGAATCGTTTACATTGACTTGCAATCATATGCTTTTATTTTCTCTTTCCTGGGTCATTGAGTACAGGTGGGATGTATAGGTCATAACATCAAGGTTTTCTCTGCACTTAGGGTAGTTAGGGTTTTTTGGTTTTGTTTGTTTGTTTGTTTGTCTTTAATGGACACTAAGATATTTTACCAAATTGCCTGCCTCCAGAACAGGTTTTAGATGTAAGGTTGTAGAAAAAGAACCAAAAAAAAAAAAAAAAAAAAAAAAAAGTGTCCAGAGCTAAAAACTCTAAGTTTGTGTACACAATGTACTGAGAGCAAGTACAACAGCATAAATGGCTAACAAGATTGTAGAAAAAAAAATATGAGCTAAATGGGAAATTAGAATTGCAGCTGTACTTTGGGCAAAAACATCTCAGAGCATTTCTGAGTTCCTTTCTTTAATGACTTGAAGGGTATTTTCAAAAATTTAACCAATTTAGAATGCAAAAATAAAAGCCAAAATTTTTAAAGGACAATTTTCATGTAAATACTCTTTCATACATCTCTCACTGAAAGACATCTACTGTGTAGTAAAACATGACACTGAGGTTTGTTGCATTTTCCAGCATACCCGACCTCTTTTTCTGAACTAACTGTTTCTTCATGACAAAAATAGCCAAGCAAAAACATAATAAGCACTCAAGAGAGTGAATACTTCAAAAGCTACAGAAAAAATGAACTTAAACTATCCCATAAAGTTCAGTCACTGACATGTAACATCTGTAAATCACCTTCTATCACCAACCAAAGGTTTAATTTCAAAATAGATTTACAGCCATCCAGAGATGCAATTGTAGGGCTGAAACATTTAATCACATGCTTGAGCTGGAATTTTTACTTAACAGAATGCAGTGACCAGCTTCAATTAACATTCAGTGCAGGCACTTCATCTTAATCCCACACTGGTTTCAAAGCTCCTTAAAACAAACAAACAAACAAAGAAGCAAGAATACAAATACAAATGTTAAGTCTTAAGAAGAAGACTTGTTAGCATTTTTCAAATTCAAAATAATGAAAATTTTTCACTTGAAGTGTGTGTGGAGAATGGTTCATAACATTTTCTGATTAGAATATCAGAAAACTCTTGCTTATTCTTTCCCACTCTTTCTAGCTAATAAATTCTCACCACTTAAGGCTTTAAGGACTTAGGCTTCACTTCAAAGACAAGACAGCAAATGTGCCCTTGAAAACCTTAAACCTGAATTCATCAAATTCAGATGAATTTGATGAAAGAGGAAGGCAAAAAGGCAGGTTCAAAAGAAGGGGGATTCAGGAAATTTGGGATATTTTCTTACTACTCAAAGGAAACACTAAGTTTTGCAATCAAACAAATCCAACAAATCCAGAGTAAGCATCTTTTACATATTAGCTTTTCCTCCAGAAGACTTAACAGATTTTATTCTGTTTAGCTCAAAACCCTGTTCAAGCTCACAGCATTTTCATTCCGGATAGGTAAACAAGTTCCTAATGGAAGCCTTCCCTAAATTAGGCATTGAATTCTGAATGCAGCTAACTAATAAAAATCAAAGTTTTGCAAATATTATAGAATCACAGAATCATAGAATCATTTAGGTTGGAAAAGACCTTTAAGATCATCCAGTCCAACCATTAACCTAACACTACCAAGTCCAAGTAGCAAGTAGCTTCTGCTTCTCTAGCTCTTTAGTCCTATTGTATACTTAAGGCTCAAAAGTCCTCTAGGTACTAGTTTCTGTCAGGAAAATCCTTCCTCCATCCTTCTGGTGTTTGGGAGAAGCAAGTCTGCTGTGACATTTCCACAAATGTGCAGTGTAATGTATGTGACAACCAAAGGGTTTGCAGAGAGAAGAGGGTGGTGTTACAGGTATGGAGAGGCTTCCTAAGTCTTCCCTATTTTTTTTTCTGTGACCATTGAGGAACTGGATTTTCTCTAGTTCAAGATAATGGTCATTTGAGAATTGTCATGTATTTGGTAAGATTTTTGTGACGTTTATGTATATAAGAGACCTCTCATTTTATTTTGTTTCTATAGGGAAAAGTAATCCATTTCATCACACCTACTTCATTAAAAACCCAACCAAATCCAAATCAAACCAAAAAAAGTTACAAGCAATGATTTGAAGACCTATATTCTGCTGGTAATTCTGACATCAGATAATACAAATTATTCTAATGAATCCTTACTACATTAGAAGTGCCAGTAGAAACACTACTGGAGCAGGGTGGTGATTTTTAGTTCAGTATCCTGGTTTTGATGGCAAAAGCCCCAGACATTGCAAAGAACATTCTAGAAGACAGAAGTATATAGTCACCTCACTCTAAATCAAACAGTAGAGAAATTTTAATCTAGAAAGCTAAGCTTTAGACTCCCTTGTTGGAATTGACACAGAACGTACAGTTCTGCACAGGAGAATAAAGGGAAAAAATAAATTTTGGTTCCACAGCTCTAACATTACCTATAGGGAGAGGAAACAAATATTTTTGTTCTCTGATACATTCTTGTGTACCTTCATGTTTGATTTCACTAATTTCCGTACCGCATTTTTCCATTTCTGTATCAAAATCGTCTGCGTTATAAAAAAGGTTATATTTTTACAGTTCATTGGCATGCAGATGAGCATGCATGGGTGCAACTGGTGCTGTTATATATGGAAAATCAAACTTTGTATTTACCAAGTTGGATACCTGAGCTGGCCCCAGAGACAATGGACTACAATGCTTTTAAAAGAAATGTGCCACCACATGCTTAAAAGCTTTTGAGGGATCATCTGCAGAGAATATGGGTAATCCTTTAAAATTCTCTGGTTCAAAACAGCCCACGAACATGCTAGGAGCCCCACAGAAAGCTGATTACACAGATTCCTCTGCTTTCTCAAGGGCTGCATTCTCAGATGTATGTTTCTTCCCCTTTATGGTAACAAAGGTTTATATACCTCATTTTGACTCAGAGTTCTTCTTAACTACCAGAAAGAACACTAAATTCCCTACCTGCTTCTAACCTGAGTATTATCCCCTTATTCTAGCATGTACCCATGGGTCATTCCTGAACCACATGGAGACCGAAGGTATATTAGCTGCTGCTGCTGGGATAGCACTAGGATGTAGTAGAACAGTATCTCCAGCACATGTACATTTTTCATCTAAAAGTACATATATGCTGGATATGTCAACATCTCTCAGGGGAAGGAACAGCCAGAATGAAATGACTGCAAACTCTTGAGGAAATTTAACTTATCCATGAAACACAAGATCCAACAAGGCCATAGGAGTAAAGTCCTTAAGAACACAGACTAACCTGTCACAAAATTGTACTAAAGTTAGTGCAGAGGAAAGACTATCACAGACAGTTCTTAGCTAATAATTACAAAGTGTCATGGCCTGAAATCTCTGGTTTACCCCACTTTATACATCTCCCGGATGAGTGGTTTGAAGGAAAAACCATAAATATTTCAGTGTTTCTTGTCTTTCAGTCCGTGTTTCCTTTACAGAGTTGTTAGCTTGCATCCTAGTTAGAAAGACAGACTTACAAATGAAAGTTTCTATTGCATAAAGTGTTTTATCTTGATAAGAAAATTATTGATTAGGTTGGAGATGCATGGAGGGAGGGGTATTTACTTCATATTTAACAATACATGTGACAGGCAATTACAAAATATCAGTGGTGGACTTACTGCAGATGTGTAAATGACTAAAGGTCAGCCTCTTTGGTTAGATTTTCCCCTAGGTAAAAAGTCTTAAATGTCACATTTACACTCTAATAACCATATTAGGCAGTCAAGCAATTGTAAGGAGTGAATCCCTATTCGTTCCTTATTGGGTATTTTCACATCTCTTTCTAAAAAGAGAAGGCAACACTAATAAAATATTTGGCATAAGGGGAAAAAGAAAAAGTAAAAACAATGTATCATTGGAACAAGAAAACACATCTAGGAAATGCTCTGTGTTGCAGGGTTTTGGTTGGTTGGTTGGTTCGTCGTCAAGGGGGGGTTTTTAGTGTACTATTATTAACACCAACTAAACTGTATCCTAAAAGATGTAAACACAGAATACTAAAAAAACAAAGCACTGCAAACTGTTATTTCAAATCAACAGCTAGAGTATAACAGTTTCATGTATAACTTTAAATTACTTTCTCCTTCGCTCTTTCGCAGCTGGTGTGTGTTAGTATTCTGCAGGTTGGTAACTAACATCACACAATACATCCAGCTAATGAGATTGCAAGAACATTGTGCTCCTCCATCATTTTCTTATCAGTGACAGCCAGTCCATTAAAAGCTGTAACCCTGAGAAGTGAACTCCAGTCTTAAACTTTTGCATTCTGGAAACGGTCTTCCCTAGGCTGTTAATAGATAAGATGAATGCAACATTTTGTGACAGTTTAAGACGCTCGGCCTCCAAGAACTGTTTTGAAACTAACAACAGACCTATTATCTCCTCTTAGAAAAGGTTTTTTATCCAGGACAATTAAGCGGATTGTGTGCCATTGCTGGGAGCTCCAGGCTCATCTTCCAGGGTTGCATCTACCCTCATGGATACAACACCCTTGTCTTCTAAGCTTTAATGAGTTTCTTCTAAGTGAATTCAAAGGGTTTAGAAATATTTTTTTCAATCATATAATAATTTACAGATAGCTGGAGCTACTGAATGAGAAGATCTTCATTCATAAACTCAGAAAAATAGAAAGGTCATATCTAATACTGAAGGCTGTTGTACTGTCTTCACTAGAAGAAACACCATGTAATTGAAAGTATGGGTCAGATTCTGCTCTCCGTGAGCTTGCTGTGTGTGATACTCTGGATTTACATCAGTGTACAGAAGCAGAACTTGGCATTATAACAAAGAAGTCTCAAGCAAAGTTTTGCTATTGGTAATAATTGCAACCTATGAGAGTTTGCTGGATCTGAGTACATACCTATCCTGTAAAGAAGAACTAGACAAAAAATTATTCTCTCCGCTGGTCCGAAGGCTGTTCCAGGAGGAACGGCTGGTCATACTGAGGGGCAGGGCTGGCACTCTTACTGTTGAGGCTGGTATTTGCCTTGAGTTCAGTGAATCCTTGCGTACCTAGGGAGCATAGGCTCCTAACCTAGGAGGAGCTAAGTAAGATGCCTGGAGAAGCTAAGATTAGATTCACTTACTACCCTGCTTCTGGTTGCAGGTATCTTATATCCCTGCTAAGTGAATTTTCAGCTGAAGCAGTTCTGGACTGTTTGGTCTTGTGGATGAGTGATACTTGTCAGGTCCTGAAAAGGCATCATCCCCAGTGAAAGAGGAACTGGTCACTAGACAGTCTCTGTCAGAGTGCCTTTTACACACTGAAGCATATAGACCAACCTGGTTTTGGTAGACTGCTGCAATATGCAGTGAGTTTGCTAGCGCTTTTTTAGATAAATTTTTAATAACTCAAGAGAAAAGGGGATCACAGATATAAATGGGTCTCTGTGTTTAGTGTGAGAAAGACTGAAGAGTTCATAAGCATTAGAAATCATTGGATTTCACTCAACATTATTATGTGTTTAAATAGTAACAAGATTAATAAGAGGTTCTCTATGACCACTGGGAAGGGAAATTAATTGAGAGCCTGCTTGTATGCTTGTATGTGGCATTATCAACAAGTAAAAATGCTGTCATTCCTCCAATTCAAATTATTGCTAAGACAAAGGAGAATTACTAGCTTACAGTTAAACAAAGCTTCTGCTTTAATATTCTGAAGAACCAGGTCTCCTTGTATACTACATCTATAGGAAAAAGATATAAAGTACCTTTGCTTACAATTAGCTAGGTATGGTTTGCTTATTTAAAAGTGAGTATAATTGTGATTACTGCAATAAAAAAAATCTTAAATATACGTACTGCATCATTTAAACAACAACCCATTAAAATTCAATAAAAAAAACCCACACAAGTTAACTTCTCATTAATTGTACCTGGATTTGACCTATATTGTCTGTCAGAGGGATACCAGGTAGAATCTCAACAAAACAGTGGCAAGTAAGCTTCAATGTAGATAATGAAAAGTAATGCATCTAGGGAAAAGAATCTAAGCCACATCTAAGTAAAGCTGAAGTCAGAGCTGGCAATTACAATTCAGGAAAGAGATCTTGGAGCTGTCATTAGCAATTCCCTGAAATCATTAGTTCAGTGTGCTGTGGCAGCCAAAAAAATCCAAAAAGTTGTTGGATAAAATCCAAGAGGTTATTCAGGAAAAAATAGAATGTTTAGGGTTTTTTTTTTTTTTACTTCTGAATAAAACCTTGTTTTGCCCATCTCTTGAGAGGTATGTACAGTTCTGGTCCAAGAAGGGTGTAGAGGAGTTTGAGATGTTTCTGAGAAGGACACCCACAATGATCAAGGAGATGAAGCAGCTGCCTTACAAAGAGAGACTAAAAGGCTAAAATAGTTTGGAAAGGAGACAGCTGAGAGGGATGGGATTAAGATTTACAAAATCATAAATTGATTAATAGATAGAAAATCTAACAGTAAAACTAGAGGGCAACGGAAACTAATAGGAGATTGGTTTAAAACATAAAAGTAAATACTTTAACAATAGGCAATCTTCTGGAAATTGCTGCAACAGTGAATTTTGGAGGTACACAGCATCAGCAGGTTCAGCAAGCATTTAAACAACTTCACAGACAACAGGTCCATAAATAGGTTGTAAGAGGACAAGGCAGATATGTATGTCTCCTCTGACATTTCTCATCCAACAACTGAAGATAGTATTAAGTTTGATTGGAACAGGCTGTGCAGAGCCTCCAAGCTTGTATGCTCTCTGTAGTGACATCTTTTTTGCCACTGTTGGAGACTGGATATTGAGCTAAGTGGACCCCTTGTCCAACTCAGTGAGATATGTTTTGGGAGTTCTGATATAACACAGATGGGAGGGAACGGCTTCCTACATGGCATGGGAGTAAGTTACAGACCTTCCTTAGCAAACAGATTGAAAATTGGAACAGGCTGCCCAGAGCGGTGGTGGAGTCCCCATCCCTGTAAGTGTTCAAAAAACGGGTAGATGTGGCACTTCGGGACATGGTTTAGTCTAGTCTACCCTTGATTGGCTTAGAGAAGACTTGGTAGTGTGGGTTAATGGTTGGACTGGATGATCTTAAAGGTCTTTTCCAACCTAAATGATTCTATGATTCTATGATTCTAAAACTGAATATTTAACTTGAAAGTGACCCTTATTCTGCTGAACAGCTGTAGTAGGTTGACCCTGGCTGGACTCCATGTGCCCACCAAAGCTGCTCTATCACTCCCCTCCTCAGTGGACAGGAGAGAGAAAAAATATAATGACAAGCTCGTGGGTCAAGATAAGGACAGGGAGAGGTCACTCAGCAATTACCGTCATGGGCAAAACAGATTTGACTTGGGGAAATCTGTTCAATTTATTACCAGTCAAATCAGAGTAGGATAATGAGAAATAAAAAAACAAATAAAAAGACCTTCCCCCCACCCCTCCATTCTTCCCGGCCTCAACTTCACTCCCGATTTTCTCTACCTCCTCCGCCCAAGCGGTGCAGGGGGATGAGGAATGGGGGTCGTGGTCAGTTCAGCACACGTTGTCTCTGCCGCTCCTTCTTCCTAAGGGGGAGGGCTCCTCACACTCTTCCCCTGCTCCAGCGTGGGGTCCCTCCCACAGCAGACAGTCCTCCACAAATTTCTCCAGCGTGGGTCCGTTCCATGGGGTGCAGTCCTTCAGGAGCAGACTGCTCCAGCATGGGTCCCCCATGGGGTCACAAGCCCTGCCAGCAAATCTGCTCCAGCGTGGGCTCCTCTCTCCATGGGTCCACAGGTCCTGCCAGGAACCTGCTCCAGTGTGGGCTTCCCACGGGGTCACAGACTCCTTTGGGTACCCACCTGCTCCGGCGTGGGGTCCTCCCCGGGCTGCAGGTGGATATCTGCTCCACCATGGACCTCCATGGGCTGCAGGGGCACAGCCTGCCTCGCCACGGTCTTCATCACGGGCTGCAGGGGAATCTCTGCTCTGGCACCTGGAGCACCTCCTCCCCCTCCTTCTTCACTGACCTGGGTGTCTGCAGAGTTGATCCTCTCACATATTCTCATTCCTCTCTCCAGCTGCCGTTGTGCAGATTCTTTTTTTTCCCTCCTTCTTAAATATGTTATCACAGAGGCGCTACCACCATCGCTGATGGGCTCAGCCTTGGCCAGTGGCAGGGCCTTCTTGGAGCCGGCTGGCATTGGCGCTCTCAGACATGGGGGAAGCTTCTAGCAGCTTCTTACAGAAGGCATCCCTGCAGCCCTCCCGCTACCAAAGCCTTGCCACGCAAACCCAATACAACAGCACTAGTAATAACTCCTTTTTTTCCCCTCAATCTGCTAAAGATATTTTTGTATTCTCCACAATAGCAGGAAGCTCAAAGAGATTTAATCAACCAACACACGGTATGTATATACTTGCATCATACTGGCAACCATAAAAACATTATTCTGCAACAAGCAGTCAAGAAAAATTCCTTGAACTTCAAATGTTATCTATCAAGTCGAAGAACTTTTTTAAGAGCAGTTTAGAAATGCGTCTAACTGAAATAAATGTAACATGGAGCTTACATTCAAGAGATATGAGTTTGAGAAAGATCTTTGCTAGCTATAGTACAGTTTTTTGTCTTTAGTCAATTTGCATCTGCTATACTGCTGTTAAGTGAAGCAGCAACTCCTCTGGAAATGCCCATATGGGAAGGGTAATACCTTTTTCATTTTTATGATAGAGAAAAGAAGTTAATAAATACATTTTTATAAACCATTTCTACCTTTCAAAAGCAATGCAAAGCAATGCAACTTTCAAAGTGCAAAACACCACAATCATTGATTAAAGTATTAAATACCTTGTAAATATATAGTCTGTGTAGCTTATAATGTAAGACTAAATTCACTTCTGTTACTTTCTGGTTCTTAGATGTATTCACAAATAATTCTCAATGATGTAAATGAATGAGATTCAACTGTGACACCTCACAAGTATATAAAGCATCTTTGCAAAAAAACAAGTAGTCAAGATTCCCCATATTTTCACCTAAGTTATCCTAGAGTAAAACCAGAAAATAGCCTGCTTTCTGCATTCGTGTGGTGTTTCGTTTCATGGTGCCTTCAGATGAATGCATTCATTAGCACAGAAGACTATCTCTCAGGGTGTCTTGAAGAACTTAATGAAGGAAAACAACACTTCTTATTCAAAGACGTTCCTTTGGCTGTCCACAAGAATGGAACACAAACTGTAACAAAACATTTGTCATGTGCTTGTGAAGGCAGTATATCAGGTCCTAGGATGCTCAGCCAGTGGGAGCAAGCACCTGAGGAAAAAATAATAAAGGTAGACTTGCAGAGAAAAAGCTAGAAGCAGAAAGTTCTGGGAAAGCTTAAGGTAGGATTTATGATTTTTTTTTTTCTTAAGATAAGCAAGCACATTTAAATGCCATTGTAGCATGACTAATGTAGTGTATGTGTTCTATGTTGATAATGTGGTATCACCTACTTCAGGGGGTCCTGCTGAGATTCAGGTTGCTTCAGAGAAAAGCTATGAAGTTGAGAAGTAAACACGGAACATTTTTCTACTGTCTTGATCCTTTCACACTGTGGCGAGCACTTGTTTGTATGAGCAGTTTGAACACAGCTAGGGAGCTGCTTGGACACAGTACTGAGTGAAGATTGCATGGAACCATTAACTGGTGCCAGGACAAGCCTCACTTTGACACAGGCACCTTTTTGTGGGATTGCACCAAACAGACTGTTTTCATGGACTCAGTTTAGATTATTATGCCAGAAATCTGAAATCATCAGAGAGACTCTCTACTATCTCTACAATTTTAAAACTACAACTAAGTCTAATTCTAACTTTGTGGCGGTAGAGAGAAGAAAGTAGTTTTTAGGAGATGTTTATTAGTCAAAGAAAAGTGATGTTTTTAAAGTTTATTCCTGTCCTCTTTATTTTGCCAACACTGTAGTGAAATAAAATAATTTTATATTTCAGAACTCAAACATTGAATACAAATAAACACTTTTTCCTTATTCATTGAGGTGAGTTAACCAAACATGCTTTGCATAGCTACCATAGAAAAATGTCAAGGTAATTGTTTTCTGTCACAATCAACATGAGCTGACACTCTGCTGCCTAACCGTTGTAACTAAAACACCTACAAATTAAAAGTGTGCTGATAAGGATGCAAATAATATTAACTTGCCTTTAATCTGATTATGAGCAAACTAAAATAGTTTAACAACTGTATGCTTGCATTTTGTATCATGGCCTAGCCAGACACAACGTATAAGCATTTTACTAAGTATATGAGCAGTATGACCACCAAACGGGTAAGCAAAGAGGGGTGTGGTGGCATGTAGAAGGCATCCAACTAACACAAAAGTGCAAGACAGAGAAAAGATAAGTACAAAGGAGTGCAAATAGGATGTGCTGGATACATGAGAATGACTGGCAATACAAAGGAAAATAGATAAGTAGGATTGGGACAGGTTAGACATTTTTGGGAAGAGGAAAATGGCATAAAAACATCAGGCATAAATGCAGAAAAACAGAGAAGAAAGAAGACAAAACCACTTTGGTTTTGGCCTCTCATCAAAGAACTCTCCAGCCTGATCTGCTCACTTGGACATCAGTGACTAAAAAAAAAAAAACCATCAAGAAGCATGGCTGTTGTTACCAACTATACATCATCAGCTCCGTGTTATTGTATATTCACAGATAATTCAGAACATAGGTATAAAAGACTAACAGTTTTGCATATGTAGTATCATGATTAATAATTTGTAAGTACAACTATAGCAAGAAGTGTGCCACTAATTCATTCACTGAAGTTTGAAAACTGGCCTGAGCTGTCATTCTTCTAAACAATCCTATCACAGTAATCTCCGATTACCTAACTGATATCTGTCTATCTACCTACCCATGTATTCAACTGCAATATGCTGACTTCTTGAGCCATTTCCTCCTTGTCTTACAAATAAAATTATCATTTGGTACCTGTATTATTTTCATAGTTGGGAAAGGGAATATCAATATCCAAAGTTACACATATTAGTATAAGAAGCATGTTGCCGTGCAGTTGCCTTGCAGTTTAGACTTTCTGTTGTTATCAAACAAATAGATCTGACATAGGGTGCAACTCTTACCTTGTCTTCCTCCCTAGAAACGTATGTCGTTTCAGAAATACTTTAAATACAATGAGGTTTGCCAGAATACAACTCAACAATGGTTGCAGTATTGCTTTCATTTAGCACCATTGGCAATGTTAGTGTAATTAGCTAATTAATATGGTAATAATATTAGCAAAAACATCAGATGGGGATTAATTAGTCATACTAAATGTCTCATATTTCATGAGTTATTTTATGGCCCAAGAGAAAAGGAAAATTAAATGAAGGCTTAAAACCCTAGTTAGTAAGTAGTTCTGTTGCTTTCTTTTAAAGCAACACATTAAATGATGTTCCTCTTATAGGAAGAGAAGAAAAAAAACTTACAAATATACATTTGTTATTATTTAGGGATGTATACTAATAGAACAAAATCATACATTTATGTGAATCTGTTCTACAACTAAGTATCTAAGTGTGCCTGATTATCCATCTCTCCAAAAAATGGAGTCAAAATAATTGACATTGAAGCTGATTATTTATCACTGATGAAAACATTTTTAATGGAAAAAAATATTCTACTAATATAGAAAGGTATTTAAAGAGAATCCATATCACCAGGTGAACATACATTACAGATCTTTATGAAATGCCTTTGGAAATTAAAATAAAAATGGAACATCATAGTTCTTTTATTTATCTCTGTGTGTTTAATGGTAATGAAATATGCTAGGCCAAGCTCTGGATGTTGAAGTCTCTTATTCAGTGAATAGGGATAGCACAAGCAATGACAGTTTCCTCTGAGTACCTTACCTATAATAACTACTTGCATGAACTACAGAGAGGAGATATAGGGTAAAATGAATTATATGATTATCATGAAAAACCTCAACAATTTATATTTCATTTGATATAGTGATCTGGCTCATTTTGAGTGACAACATTTTACCAGTTTCTTGTAAGACTAGTGGAAGCATCCTGTGGTGCTTATTGTTTTGCATGAGCTGAAATGCAAATCTTCCAGGGACAAACTCAGCAAATCACTTCAGCATTAAATAACAGTTAATGGGATATAAGCACATGAATCAGTTCTTTGGTGCATACACATCACTGACCCTAATCTGTTTAGCTTTTACTTTGTGTCAGTTCTTGATCCCTGACTTTTGCAATGATCTCTGTCATCACTAGGTTCATTGCAAGATCATAGCCTAGAACTGCCAAAATTGAATCAGGGTATTTGGGCCATCAGCTTTGTTATGTATCATCAAAAAAATAATATTGAAGACTCTCAAAGCCTTGAGAGCACAGTGAAGTAGACCTCATAAAGAGTAACACAGGAATAAGTCAAATGAATTGCTAGTTTTATATTTAATTCAATAAAAGTCGTGCAATCTTTTGTGGATTGCAGCAGGGGGGAATATCAGTTTCTGGAATCAAAATTGCAGTCTCTGTACCAAAAGGCTGGAGGGAATCACTTGGAGAATTTAAATTAAGATTTTTATCAGTCCTAAATGTCATACTTCTAGATTTAAAGTCTAACATATCAGTCCATTAAGACTAGAAATGTAAAGGACTATAGTCCAAGCCCTTAGACAATGCTGGGGTCCAGGAACAGTGATGACAAAGCCTGAAGGCCAGATTTCTGGATAATGCTCTCTTTCCAGTGAGGCAGACATGTTACAGCTTTGCCTGTCGAGCCTAAAAGTTGACAGGTCTGGAAGTAACAAGTAAACAGAAAGATTTTGGAATGACTGGAGTATTAAATTAATGAATCAAAGAGGCTAAGTATGCTGGCAGCAAGAGAAAATGTGTGGGATTGGCTGTATCTGTATTCCATCTGCATTCCAAAAAAACTTAGTTTTCCATAAAGTTTTCAAAAAATGTCATCATGATGCAGAAGCAGGTTTTTCTATTTTACATATAATGTGATACAGTTGTTACCTGTAATTATGCTTCCCTGCAGCCAGTGAGTTGTCAGTGACATTCTGATATAAAATTTCATAATCAGTACTTCATTTTCAGCCCAAGGAAAGGAATAGGGCGACTTCACACAATGAGCAACAATGGCAAATTCCTCTAGATATCCAGCAGCAATATCTTGCTGTCCTTAAGGGAAGCAAGAATGGGGAACAACTCTCTCCACTTTGCACTGTTTAAAGCTTCTTCACTTGAAAGGCAAGTATCTTTCTTCATGGGGTGGAACAAGGTGCCTTGTAGATGCCTACTGCTGTGCTTAGTTTTCTTCCTGAGCAGGGCTGCCTACTATCCTCTGCTGTTAACAAACCAGAAATTAAAGGAGCTCTGTACTTCTGAAGGAAAAAACCTGCAGTGCTGGTAAAATTTTAAGTCACAAGCTAGCTGTCATTGCTATCTCTCAAGAAGTAAACAGCAAGTAAAATTAATCTCACTAGCCTAGAAATCTCTTCCCCGCCTCAAAAAGTGTTTTAAGTGAAAACTTTGCTTGGAAATCTCAAAAGCAAATTAATTCCTCCAATAAGAGAGGGACTCTGGCAAGGCAAATGTTAACCTTTTTCACAGCACATATGTACACATTATACAATTCTTAAAATTCTCTTCAGATACCAGCAGTATCTCTGGAGAGTTTATTACACTTGATTATTCCACTTAAGTATTCATAAATATTTATGCACCAACTGATGTTCTTGATGTAATCTTTCAGTGGCTGGTACAAATATGTCACTAAAAAGAACAGTGAGGGAATCTGCAATTAGCAATTTGTGATTCAAACATATCATGTGAAAAGTTGAAAATCTCACTTGTGTAAAATAAGCTTCTACATTAAACATATGGATTAGTTTAGTTTCCAAATCTAAGTCACCACCAGAGAGCTAAGCTGCTCTCTAAAGACTGTTATGAAGCTACCATAATATGTCAAGGCATAAACGTTCAACTGAATTAGCTTACAAAAGCTTTGTTTACCCAATAATATGCAAATTTTCCAAGACTGTTCCACTCCTCTTAATTTTTTTTCATCCTTTCTTCAGATACATTTACACTTCTCTTGACCAGTATGACACTAACAGACTTCTATAGTATCCTTACCAAGAACTTCTATGTTCTTGGAGTATATTATCTCATACAAACACCTGCCAATACAGTCTGTTTGCTTGATTTAGAATTTTATATAAGCTTGTTAATTTTGTCATGGAGGTAGTAGCCAGATGTTAGCATTCTGCTTTTTTTGAGAGGAACCTCACATGCAACATGAAAGTAGGTACAAAGTATTAAAAGAACGTTTCCTTTTATGTGTCATTTATGATCAAATACAACAGTGACTTATGAAGCACTAATCAGGCAGGCCATATGTTACCACATTTTGTCTGGAAGGAAAAGGATATGTAATCATATTTTTTAATTGATTGCCTAAAATGTATGACTGGATTGTTTTTTCCAAAAAAAAAAATTGACAGTATCTAAGGTATCCTTCACTTCAGTGGAAGCTTTGCGTTAATGTCAGATCTAAATACAAAAGAGACAGTGCATGCTTACCTCCTGAAGATCTCCATGTGGCATTTCTTCCCCTATTCATTTAGATTGGGCTTGTATCCCTGTTCCACATAACTGACCTATGGATTGCTCTTTGCTGTCACATCCTGAGATATGCAAAAAAACCACTTACTTCATAGCTGATCTTGTTACCCCTGACAGCTGCCCATGACTTCTTTTAATTTGGAAGCTCAACCATGAGAAGTCTGCCAAGGAAGAACTATCTCTGTGGCTTAGTTGAGTAAAGTTCATCACCCTGCATACGCCCTTACTTTACGCAGTTAATATCCCAATGATCTGTGACTTGTCCCTGACTAGATCTTAACCAAATGGACCTGCCTTGCTATTATACCACCACAAATGTACAGATCCACTTCAGTGCCAGCTTTACACACAGGCAAAAGAAGAATTGATTAGAGCAAGCTGGCTGCCAGACACCACAAAACAGAAGTTGCAAGAATGCTAATGCCAGAGCCCTGGGAGAAAAAAGGTGCGCTGCTACTGCTGTGGCTCTTGTTCCTCAGGGAACTGCTATGTGTCAGCTGCGGTCCACAGGGAGCCCTCATGCCCCTGGCAGCTCTCACTGTGGGCTTACTTTTCTCACCTACAGAAGCAAAAGCCTTAAGCTTTGTCACCAACAACATATTGCTCACTCTGTGGCTTTCAGAGTCAAGAAATTAAAGAAACAGACAGCAGGGCAAACGTATTCTGACCTTTTTTTTTTTTTTTTTTGTCCCCAAGAAAACAGATGTTGCAACTAAAAGTAGTTTCTGGAAACTTCAGGAAAAGCCTGGCTTCATAATGGGTCAGCAGACGGTTGTAATAGGCCCAAGTCTTTTGTTCAGGCAATTGCACTCTTACAAAGCTTGGTAGCCGGTAAGACCCCTTTTAGTGATTGTTTTCCTTTGTACTATAAAAATATCTTCTCTTACCTCCTATAATTTTTATTGCAAAGAAAAATGATGTCTTTGTAAAGTAGTATGTTTGGAAGGTAGAAACCAATCATTTGGGACATGGAAAACATATATTTGCTGTGAAACAGCAATGTTCTCCTGAGACAAATCATAATTGGTCCAAACATTAAAATAGCTGTTACATAGAATCATAGAATCAGAATCATTTAGGTTGGGAAACACCTTTAAAATCATCAAGACCAACCGTTAACCTAGCACTGCCAAGTCCACCACTAAACCATGTCCCAAAGCACCACATCTACACATCTTTTAAATACCTCCAGGAATGGGGACTCAACCACTTCCCTGAGCAGCCTGTTCCAATGCTTGACCACCCCTTCTGTAAAGAAATTTTTCCTAATATTGAATCTAAACCTCCCCTGACACAGCTTGAGCCCATTTCCTCTCATCCTATTGCTAACTACTTGGGAGAAGATACCAACACCCACCTCTCTACAACCTCCTTTCAGGGAGTTGTAGAGAGCGATAAGGTGTCCCCTCAGCCTCCTCTTCTCCAGGCTACACAATCCCCATTCCCTCAGCCGCTCCTCATAAGACCTGTGCTCCAGACCCTTCACCAGCCTTGTTGCCTTTCTTTGGACATGCTCCAGCACCTCAATGTATTGAGGGGCCCAAAACTGGACACAGTATTTGAGGTGCAGCCCCACCAGCACCGAGTACAGGGGGACAATCACCTCCCTGCTCCTGCTGGCTGCACTATTCCCGATACAAGCCAGGATGCTGTTGGCCTTCTTGGCCACCTGGGCACACTGCTGGCTCATGTTCAGCCAGCTGTCAATCAGCACCCCCAGGTCCTTTTCAGCCAGGCAGCTTGCCAGCCCCTCTTCCCCAAGCCTGTAGCGCTGCATGGGGTTGTTGTGACCAAAGTGCAGGACCTGGCACTTGGTCTTGTTGAACCTCATACAGTTGGCCTCGGCCCATCGGTCCAGCCTGTCCAGGTCCCTCTCTAGAGAATTCCTACCCTTGAGCAGATCGACACTCCCACCCAACTTGGTGTCATCTGCAAACTTACTGAGGGTGCACTCAATCCCCTCATCCAGATCATTGATAAAGATATTAAACAGAACTGGCCCCAGTACTGAGCCTTGGGGAACACCACTTGTGACCGGCCACCAGCTGGGTTTAACTCCATTCACCATCACTCTTTTGGCCTGGCTCTCCAGACAGTTTTTTACCCAGCAAAGAGTATGCCCATCCAAGCCACACGCAGCCAGTTTCTCCAGGAGAATCCTGTGAGAAATGGTGTCAAAGGCTTTACTAAAGTGCAGGTAAACAACATCCACAGCCTTCCCCTCATCCACTAAGTGGGTCAGCCTGTCATAGGAGTAGATGAGGTTAGTCAAGCAGGACCTGCCTTTCACAGACCCATGCTGACTAGGCCTGATCACCTGGTTGTCCTGTATGCGCCCTGTGATGGCACTCAGGATGATCTGCTCCATAACCTTCCCTGGCACTGAGGTCAGACTAACAGGCCCGTAGTTCCTCAGATCCTCCTTCCAGCCCTTCTTGAAGACAGGCATCACATTTGCTCACCTGCAGTCAGCTGGGACCTCCCCGACTAGCCAGGACTGCTGATAAATGATGGAGAGTGGCTTGGTGAGCACTTCTGCCAGCTCCCTCAGTACCCTTGCACAGATTCCATCCGGCAACATAGACTTGTGTGTAAGTGGTGCAGCAGGTCACTAGGCATTTCCCCTTGGATTATGGGGGCTTCATTCTGCTCCCCATCTCTATCTTCCAGCTCAGGAGGCTGGGTACCCAGAGAACAACTGGTCTCACGATGAAAGACTGAGGCAAAGGTGGCATTAAGTACCTCAGCCTTTTCCTCATCCTTTGTCACTCTGTTTCCCCCTGCATCCTATAAAGGATGGAGATACCCTTTAGCCCTCCTTTTGTTGCTGATGTATGTATAGAGACATTTTTATTGTCTTTTACTGCAGTAGCCAGATTAAGTTCTAGCTGGGCTTTGGCCCTTCCAATTTTCTCTCTGCATAACCTCACAACATCTTTGTAGTCCTCCTGAGTGGCCTGCCCCTTCTTCCAAAGGTCATAAACTCTCTTTTTTTCCCTGAGTTCCAGCTAAAGCTTTCTGTTCAGCCAGGCTGGTCTTCTCCCCCACTGGCTCATCTTTCAGCACATGAGGACAGCTTGCTCCTGAACCTTTAAGATTTCCTTCTTGAAGAATGTCCAGCTTTCCTGGACTCCTTTGCCCTTCAGAACTGCCTCCCAAGGGACTTTTTCAACCAGTCTCCTCAACAGGCCAAAGTCTGCCCTCCAGAAGTCCAAGATGGCAGTTCTGCTGACCCCCCTCCTTACTTCTCCAAGAATTGAAAACTCTATCATCTCGTGATTACTATGCCCACAACAGCCTCCAACCATCACATCACCCACAAGTCCTTCTCTGTTCACCACTAACAGGTCCAGCAGGGCACCTTCCTTCTTTGGCTCACTCACCAGCTGCGTCAGGAAGTTATCTTCCACATGCTTCAGGAACCTCCTAGACTGTTTCCTCTCTGCTGCATTGCATTTCCAGCAGACATCTGGTAAGCTGAAGTCCCCCATGAGAACAAGGGCAAGCGATTGTGAGACTTCTCCCAGCTGCTTATAGAATATTTCATCTGCCTCTTCATTCTGTTGGGTGGTCTATAACAGACTCCCACCATGACACCTGCCTTACCCATAAACATTCAACCTTATCGTCACCATCATCAAGCTCTAGACCATCAAAATACTCCCTAACATACAGGGCTACTCCACCACCTTTAATGCCAAAAACTATCCCTTCATTGTACAGGTGACAAGAAAAAGGGAAAAATACCTTACTTGAACTTGTGTTCTTTCCAGTATATAATGAAAACATACTTAAGTACTCAGATTCAGATAAGCAGTTTTTCCAGCTTTTTTATATTTCCATAGACCATGAGAAATAAATTGAATTTGAGAATCTCATCCCAGGAATTGTTCAGGACGAGAGTTATTGCTTCTGTTAACATGTTTTTGGATTGGATATGTTAATATACTTTCATTACGGTCATACCATTTCTAGCTCTCTAACTCTCTCAGAGCTATAGGCAATGAAGCAACCGTAACAACTATCATTTGAGGTGGCAAACGCTGAGTCAGGGAGGATTATTTGTATGTGTTAACAGAGTTTCTATTTTATGTGAACTAAAACTTGATGTCACAACACAAGAGTGGGCTTTTTATATATTGCTACTACCTCTCTCATTTGCATAATGTAAGTTATAATCAATGCTATATTTTATTGCAGGTTTGAAGCATAAGTGTCTCATCTATGAAATTAGACAGTGAAGATAGATCATCTATACATCTTTCAAATATGCATGAAAGACATGAATAATTGACAGAAATTCAGAAGATTCATATGTCAACTGAATGTCACTTTGGGACATAAATTCACGGCATCCTCTTCTGAGATTCAAAGTCATATTCCAAATTTGGCATTACTGAAAATTTCAGCAAGGGAGAAATAATGCAGGTATGATATCATCAGAGACAGGAAGCATGTTCACATTAACCAACTTTTGAGTACTCTTCTGTCAAAAATGAAAGCATAAAATGACAGTGACTAAAGAAAGTCAGTGAGTCTCCAAGTGATTTAACATGAGATAGATGTTGTCGCTAAGAAAAGCAAGTACCTAAATGAAAGGAAAAGGAACGAGAACCCAGTTTAAAAAAAATACTTTATGTGTAGGTGGAGGCATGCAAATTTGTATCATGAAGAAAAAGTTACATGAGTTCCTTAACTTACACAGTAAACAGATTGTTGTTGAAGTTCTTTCTCATCAAAAGGCACATTTGCGCACCAGCAGAGAAGAAGTCAAAATAACAACAGAGTAACATAATCCAGATTCTGAACATTCTGAAAAACACTGTGAAGAAATGGTTTTGTTCATCAGAAATAATCTCTTTGTTAGTTTGAAAATATTAAGAATTACTGACCTCACAGAAGGATTAGTGTTGTTTAGAAGATGTATGAAAGTCAGTGAATTAAAAAAATGTCCAAGAATATACACCATAAACTAGAAGGAAGGTTACAGGAATGTTACACACTCTCTTGCTGAAAAGAAAGGGAGTTTATTGCTTATCCAAGAAAGCTTTCTTAAACTGCTAAAGATGGAGTTGAAATGATCCAAATCAAAAAGAGCAGACATAAAAGCAATTTTAAGAAAGCAAGTTTATAGTTGAAAGATGACATTTAAGTACGAAGTCTGAATGAGTCATGGCCTCCTTCCCTCTAAAAATCGAATAGATTCAGTAAATATAAGTGCTCCAGCTAGATTCTTTTTTTTTTTTTAAATACTGTCAGAAAGACAGAGGAAATGCCCAGTTTATCAGTCTGGGTAAAACAAATATGAATATTCCTTACTCAGGATTCTGTAACCACCTGAGTAAAAACATCTCAGAATGAAAAATACTTTGTTTTGAACCTGTGAAATGTGAACACTCAAGAATGATCTGAACACTCTGAACATTCAAACATCTGGAACATTGTTTATGTCATTGAATTATCACAGGGACAGATACAATCCTGTCATTCCACAACAAATATTCAACCTTTTCCATACAGAAACAGCTCCAGCTTGGAATAAAATTGACAGATCTGAGGAAAGAATGCTGCAATACGTAGAGGAAGTTGCTTTTCTGTCTCCTTTTACGAGATCAGCATCCAGAATGATATTAGCTAATAGTGCAAAAAGTAAGTACAGAATAATCAATGCAACCATATTGTTTCTGTCCTATTAAAATGCTCAGAAAGGATTAAACCTTGTCCATTTCCAGTACAGGAAAAGAACACTGTCAGCATAATGCATGGAATAAAGAAAAAAAAATATTTACATACTGATTTCCTATGTCTGTTTGCCTGCTTCCATACCAAAATAATCCCAGACTTGGGATTATTTATGAGATAATCCCACTGCTGTTTTGTGGTGCTGTTTTAGTGAGTTTTGATAAGAAATTCTATCTGTTCCACTATTTGTTCCCCTAAAATAAACCTGCCCTTCATCAGCTGTTATGAACCAGTCACTGGAGAACATGTAAGTGCTGAAGTTGTACAAAAAAACACTTCTTAGATTAACATGGAGTGAATTTTCTCCTTGCCTACAAGATAATTACATTGCTGATGTTGCCCACTTCGAAGATGCACTTAAATGTGTCAGCGGTGCTTGAGATAACATCTGCTAAGTGCTTTTTGATTAAGTCTTTTATAATTACTCATTTTCACAAAGCATGTATCTATCTGAAGGGCACCTCAGTTATCAAAGAGAGGATGCTAATGGAAGCCTTTCACTATTTTGGATTTCTTATACCGATTTGACATTTAGCTTAGGTTTGTGAGAACTAAGAAAAGGGTGTGGATGCTCCACCTGCCATGATTCCCTTAATTTTGATGTATAATCCAAACTATGTCTCCTATGTACTATGCGACTATGCAGAGAAGATGGATGTATTTGTTAGCTACTCAGCTTGGAGCTTGTTGGCTCAGACTGGAGAATCAGAATACACCAGGCAACAGAAGACAGCAAACAAAACCACTTAGACTACAGGTCTTAAACAGAATTTTTTAATAGGTGCTGCTTAATTCCTAAGCAATGAAGCACTTTTATGAGACTGCTGAGAAATCTGAAGTAACTGAATAACACCTTAATAATTTCTCCAAATCTCTAGGAGTCTGGCATTTGAAAAGACCAAGGACACTTTCAAATCTTGCATGAAATATTAGAGAAACTGAATAATCCAGTGAGTATTACCAGAAAGACCTTGCCAGTCTATCAACTGGTCAACTAATCCCACCGGATGTTGTTGATAACTTAACGAACTCACTGAAGGGATAAACGTACCATGACTTTAAAGAGAGTCATCTCAAATGTGAGAGTCATCTCAAATGTGAGATGATTCTCATCCTCCTTGCAGAAACTATAAACAGAAGTCCTTAAAATGTTTTCAGATGTCAACTCAATAAAGGGGTTGCACATATCTTAGGAAAAAAAGTTACATTCAAAGCAGACAGGAATGTATTTAGAAGCACACTTGCTGTTGCTCAGAGCTGATGGTGGGGCATTTGAGAAATACTGTAATATCTTTTTCTCTAGGCATGAGCAATATTAGGTGAAACACTGGAAAACAAACACAACATTTCTGGGTAAAGGGATAGTACGGATTGTGAACCCTACAGAAACCATCCCCAGGCTATTTGTTATACCAGCAGTCTGAATGCTAACAAAACACTTGCAGAACTTTCAGAACATGCCTGGTGACTAGCAGGACAAGAAGATGCTCTAGGTCAAATAACGAATATAGACCTCAGAGTGCACTGGGAGATATTAATAAAAGATGCTGAGATATGCAACAAAGAGCCAGCACAAGCATTATTTTTGAGGGAAAAAAGCTGCAAGTAAAAAGGCCCAGCAATACTCAAATCATTTGTGCATCTCCACCAGCAAATCAGGCTTCATCATATTATTTGTTGATGGAAACAACAACAAAAAAGCATACAGAGATAAATTACATGGCAAAGGTCTGTCCCATGTGACTTGCAGACTAACAAAAGACTAATCTTGGAACACTGAATTTCTGAAATTTTCTTGGGCAGAAGAGAACTCATGGTATTTTGCATATGTCATGACACAAATGCTAACAGTAAATGAATCACAATTACTGTTTTAAACTTTGAGTGTAGTAATAATATTGGAACACAGACCCAAACAAGATTTTTATATTAACAAAAGAGAGGACTTGCTTAGGATTCATGTATACAGAGCACTGACTGTACTGCTATCCTGGTTTTGGCTGGGATAGAGTTAATTTTCTTCCTAGTAGTAGGCATAGTGCTGTGATTTGGATTTAGTAGGAGAAGAATGCTGATAACACACTGGTGTTTTAGTTGTTGCTAAGTACTGCTTATGCTACTCAAGGACTTTTCAGCTTCCCATGCTCTGCCAGGTGCACAAGAAACTGGGAGAGGGCACAGCCAGAATAGTTGATCCAAACTGACCAAAGGGCTATTCCATACCATATGACATCATGCTCAGTATAGAAACTGGGGCAAGTTGGCTGGGGGGCAGGGATCACTGCTCGGGAACTGGCTGGGTATCGGTCAGCACGTGGTGAGCAATTGCATTGTGCATCACTTGCTTTGTATATTATTATTACTATTACATTGTTGTTGTTGTTATTATTATTATCATTACTGATTTACTTTATTTCAATTATTAAACTGTTCTTATCTCAACCCAGGAGTTTTTCTCACTCTTACTCTTCTGATCCTCTCCCCCATCCCACCGGGGCAGGGGGAGTGAGCGAGCGGCTGCGTGGTGCTTAGTTGCTGGCTGGAGTTAAACCACGACAACTGCACATTTTTCCGGTTTGACACTGTGAGTACTTCTGCAGGAAAAAGAAAATTGAGAATGCAGTTTGAAACAGATCTTTCCTAGCTTGGATAACTTTTTGGGGAAGAATTAGGAAATCATTACTCAACTTTTTATTCCTCGAACTGTTACAATGGCTAAAATCATAAATGCCATTTTTAGATTTGCTGTGCCAAAACTGACACCACTGACTCTAGACAATTTCTGCCATGTAAAGAGAGTTCATTTCCATATGTGGATTATCAAGAGAAATCTTGGAGATGAATGCCATTTGAGTCCCTCATACTGAGTACAACACGAAGTCATGGCTGAAGCCAGAAGAAATGCAGATGTCTGTCCAGTGGATAACTGCATCATCCACATCCAGCGTTACTCTGGAACTTGTATCTGTGTCCATTACTAATGAATAATTATGCATTAGTAATGTAGTTAACCGACAGACATACCAAGCTGGAATTGTGTGCCAGCCAAAATAAGAATAAAGAAGAGGAGGTTGTAGGAGACTGATTAAATGAAGATCTGGAGAAGAAAGGGAAGGAAGAGGAAAAGAGTAATTGTCTGAAGTATCCAGTCTTTAGAAAATGCCTTTTAGAACAACTAATATGTTTGCTTTCCTTGTTGATGGTACATTTAAGCAAATAACATATATTTCTAAGTGTTACTTTTTGAGCAATAAATATATGAAGTCTGTCAGAATAGGGAGGTGATTGTTCCCCTGTACTCGGTGCTGGTGAGGCCGCACCTGGAATGCTGTGTCCAGTTTTGTGCCCCTCAATACAAGGAAGACATTGAGGTGCTGGAGCATGTCCAGAGAAGGGCAACAAGGCTGGTGAAGGGTCTGGAGCACAGGCCTTATGAGGAGCGGCTGAGGGAACTGGGGTTGTTTAGTGTGGAGAAGAGGAGGCTGAGGGGAGACCTTATTGCTCTCTACAACTCCCTGAAAGGAGGCTGTATTGAGGTGGGTGTTGGTCTCTTCTCCCAAGTAGTTAGTGATAGGACGAGAGGAAATGGCCTCAAGCTGCACCAGGGGAGGTTTAGGTTGGAAATTAGGAAAAATTTCTTTACGGAAAGGGTGGTCAAGCATTGGAACAGGCTGCCCAGAGAGGTGGTGGAGTCCCCATCCCTGGAAGTGTTCAAAAAACAGGTAGATGTGGCACTTTGGGACATGGTTGATCTTAAAGGTCTTTTCCAACCTAAACGATTCTATGATTCTATGATTCTATAAAAAATATATCAAATGGGAGAGAAAGAAAACAATATCTGCTGCTAAGCAACGATTGAATCGAAGATATTATTTTAAACAGAGTCTGTTGGCAGATGTCTTTGTATAACTTCATCAATTTACCGTATCAGGTAGTGAAATTTCTGTTCTCAAGTTATTGATTTAGCTTTACAAAACACTATACAAAGCTATCACTATCAAGTCTAGACGTTTATTGTAATACACCTTCCTTGGTCACTTTGCCTACACGTGAATCTAGACAGGAGAATCTGATAATGGTATTCATTAATATTGGTTGCAAGGCTTTTAAGACTTTAAGAAAACTCATATTCTTATTAGGCTTCCCATTAGGAAAATAAACTCTTTCTCTTTCCTCTAAGTCCTGACTTCTTATTTAAGTCTTTCTATAGAAAATATTGCCTCAGTTTACAGTATGTGAACTCAAACAATGTGAAGAAACTTCTGAAGACCAATCTTAAGCTGAAGAGCTAGCTTTGCATATTTTTATATAAACCCTATTACCCAAACATTACCCCTAGCTTTCTATGTAATCTCATCCAACAGTATGAAATTGTTAAGCCCTGTTATAAAGAATACTCAAAGATAGATAATATGCACACATCCTGGGTATGTGTCATTTGTTGTTAATGAAACCTTGATGAACAACGTCGAACAAATTGCAGCTGCTTGCTGCAGCTGCCCTTTACTGTAAGACATTGAAAAGAATTTATCAGATGCCATCCATTAGGGATTTAGGTACTTTAGACACATCTGATGACAAGCTGCTTGGAAATTTTTGGCTTCACATGAGGAAAAAAGAGAGGAGGAAAGAATGACTCCCAAAGAAAAAAATCTTGTCTTGACTTATATGAACACAAAAGTATTCTTTTAGCAAGTCTGCAGCTCAGGATTGCTAATTACAATGACTGCTCCACTAGGATTTTCTAAATTATAATATACTATCTATTTTGAATGAACGATTGGCTTAAGACAGAAAATGACACATGCCATGAAGATGTGTATAATATCTACCTGTCTGAATGACTATGCTTGATATTTCTTTAAAGATGCTTCTTAAGAATCTACAGAGTACTGAAAGCTTCAAAGAGGACCATTTAAAAGCAAGAATATCTCCTCATGAAGCTGTGAATGCAAAGGACACTGCTTCTTTTTTTGAAAAAGATTGTCTCTAGACTTTTGATTTCTAAGTAAAATCCAGTCCTTTCTAGAAGATATGCCTTTCGAAAGTTTGAATATTTTTAGGGGGGAAAAAAATCATCTGACCCTGTACCCAGAGAAAGAGCCTCAGATTATGATTCATTGCTTAGTAGATAATGCTGATGCATGAAATACCTGGCACTCACTTCAGGCACGTGTTTTCATCTAGCACCTTTTCAGCCAAAGAGGGTCTGAGCTCCCGACAGAGATGTAGTGTTTCCACATGAAGATATCTTAGTCTCCAGCAGATCTCCATTTCGGTGTGCAACTGTAGTCATGCAGGCTGTTTCCATTGCTAAGTCTGCATGACTGGTTTGTACCTCCAATCTTTCATGGTACAATATACACATTGAGGGTAATGGTCTAAAGCTGACACAAGCTCCATGTATGCCAGATCCTTCCTGTTAGTCTTGAGTGCTGAAACAAGGTATCATAATATTTTTAGTGAAGAATGGTGTACAAAAAGGCTTGATTAGACTATTTCCTAGGTATATGTAGGTGACTGACTACTTTGGTGAAAGCTCTTATTTATATGCAAATATTCCTATTTTGAAATCTGTTATCATAATTATACTATCTTATGAATAATTGTATCTGTAACTGTGGGAACTGGGGGTGCATCCTGGTTGCTGGGACCAGATACACCCTCTGCCCCCATCCTGATTTGGGGGCGGGAAGAACTCTCCACCACTATTATGCATTGTCTGGCCAAGTACCTGACCTGGCTAAGGAAGGGACCAGGAGGATCTGGAGCATACTGCAGAGCAATCGTTGCCCTCAGAGCAGCCATATCCAATATGAATTAGAAGAAGAAAATCCAATGGCACACAGCTAGCCGTAGGCAACATGTAATCCCCTTGCTGGAATCCCAGTGCGACCTGCATGACCCATCCACACTGAATAATATCCCAGGTGTGAGTCAGGGGTTTCAGGGATGCTTTAGCAGAAATGCAATTTCCAGTGTTTTACTGAAACAGTAATACCTCTCATATACATATATTAAGCAAATAGGCCATTACTTTCTGAACTAAAATAACAGCAATCTCCTCTGGAATACTGATGAAACATTTGATCTGTGTCAAACTGTAAGTGCTTAGGATGCAGGGTAACAGACTGCAAAGTCCAGCATTAGCCTTTTAAAATTTAATTTCCATATTAATATGAATCAGATCTTCAGAGATTTATAATTAAGATGTTTGTCAGCATTTCATTGCAAATCCTCCTTGTTGTTTTGAGCACAATAATTATTTGTCAATGGTATGGAAATAGTAACAAATGATGCTTAAAAATAATGGCCGCCTTGAATATTTACAGAAGAATGAAGACAGTTGATTGTAACTTTTATCTTACTGCTTACTTGGGTTTATTAAATGTGTGGTAGTTTTATCTACTGTGAAGCATTTTTTTAATACCTACATTAATAGCATTTTTTTTAATACCTACATTAATATTTTTCCATCAAAACTAAACTCCATATTTAAGTGCTCCTCATGATTATGGTATTATCCACTGTCATCAGTTTTTATGGTCTTTGGACTTGAAGTCAAGTACTCTAGAACCAGTCTAGGACAGGGAGTGTGTTAAACTGCTTTGTCAGATAGAAATCAAAGTGCTTAGCAACTTGAGGTTGTATCTGGACTTTACTTTTCAATGTATGTTTGCCCCAAGGGTCAAGACATCTAATCATTCAGATGAGGATCCTTTTAAACTGCATTATAGCTCCTGTATGGATTGAACACACTACTTCTTTTGAGTGGAAATCTAGCTGTTGTAAAGTGGGAGTTAGTGCAGTATGTGAACAAGGCTAACACCATCTTCAAACATCAGAGCAGGAAGCATCCTTGAGTGTTTTTAAAAATCCCTGGTTCCATGGCATGGTGGGTTGACCTTGACTGGCTGCCAGACACCCACAGGCGTGGGTGGAGCAGGGAGATGGGGCATGGGGGGCTGCAGCCAGCCCCCAGCAGCCCCCTCTGCCGCTCCTCCCTGCTCGGGCTCTTCCCCGCTCCAGCCTGGGGCCTTCCCCCGGGCTGCAGGGAAACCCCTGCCCCAGCGGGGTCCCTCCCGGGGCCGCAGGGGCACCTCTGCCGGGGCGCCCGGGCCCCCCCTGCCCTCCTCCCGCTCTCCCCTCGGGGCTCGCAGGGCTGTTTCTCCCAGGGTTTCCCTCAGCCCCAGCTGCCGGGCAGCTGCACTTTTGCCCTTCCTCCCCCAGGCTTTCCCCGAGGCGCCCGCCCGGGGCTGAGGGGCTCGGCCCTGCCCTGCGCTGGGGCCCTGGGAGCCGCCTGCAACCGGCTGGAACCGGCTGGAACCGGCTGGGGCCGGCGCGGGGCAGCCCCGGCCGCTCCTCGCAGGGGCCGCCCGGCAGCGCCCACCCCCAGGCCCCCCGCTGCTGCCGGCACCTGGGCACCTGCTCCCGGTGGATGTGGGTATCTTTCTACTGACCTCAACAGACCAAAAACTTCTTTAAAAATTATTAAATATGGAGGTAGCCACCTAAGTTGTGGCCAGCCCATTTCAGTATAGGCATCTATGTTTCCAATTTTCTTTTCAATGTCTTTGCTGGGGATTTGGGTGGGAAGGTGAAATAAGGTGTTAATTTAATAATTTTACAATTTCAGAAAGGATTTTTCTGAACCAATTTAAGTGTCATTCATTATGTGAAGCACTCAAAGTACATTCTTCCTCTCTCTGGTTTGTGGAAGCGGAAACAGTTGTACACTATTGAAGTCAGTGAGGATATCTGACTCCTGGGGCCCTGCCAACAGATGAGTTATGCAGTAAATTATCACCCAAAAATGATAAAGAAGATAAACACCAAATGGGAAATTTAAGTTTTTCAGACTGTGCCGCTAAAAAATTAGGAAAAAAAAAAACCCCAAAACTTGTTCTCAAAATAATCACAGTAACAAATGAAGGTTCCTCAGCCATAATCTTCCCTTTCTTTTCATTCTTTTCTCCCCTAAGGCATGTATGTGTGACAGAAAGACTAAAAGAAAACATATTTTACTGCTATTTTTAAAGGTGTATTTCAGTAACACAGTATAACTTTATACTGCATTTAACAGTGATTCAAGCTTTGGTAGTCAGCACAGGTACTGGGATTTGTTCTAGTGGATGGACTGAAGTTAAAAGTATTTTCCAGCAAAATTAACAACCATCCTTTTGCTAAGCAAATTGGGACACTCATTGTCCTCAGAAAATCCTGTAGAGACTTACTGCGTTTAGTGTTTATACATGGAAGTAACTAACAGATGAATCTTGGCCTTTGCGTACAGCTTTGGCAAGTACGTGGCTGGCCCACAGCACGTTTACAGACCACAGTTTCCGATGCACTGTGCTCTGCCGTCCCTAAAGTCCCTTCAGCTCGACATTTGCCTCCCTTTCACCCATGAGTACCGGTGTAATTCTACTGACATCCAGCACAGAGCAGAATATGATGCCAGCGTCGGTCAGAGGTTCTGTCCTCTCTTCAATAGGTTCCTTCGAAATCTAGCACCACAGTTTCAACCACAGTTTTCAATTTTATTTTGTTTTTATAACTAGGTACTATGACACCTACGAGCTGGACAAATAAGTTGCACTTCGGTAAGGAATAGTAAATGAAGACTTGTCTAAACTGAAATCTCCTTATGGAAATTCCTTGGAGGTTTTAATATTTTTCTGATTGAAAGTGAGTAAATAATTTGGTTTAGATTAATCAGTTTGAATCTAAACAAAATATTTTAAACAATCCATCTCAAGTACAGTTTTCTTACAAGTTGTTCAATGTGTAGCACCATGTACTAGTGTGTATTGGGTTTGTGTTGCAAGGTTTTGGTAGCGGGGGGGCTACAGAGGTGGCTTCTGTGAGAAGCTGCTAGAAGCTTCCCCTACATATGATAGAGCCAATGCCGGCCGACTCCAAGACGGACCCATCTTGTCCCAGGGAAACAAAACTGTCTCTCTGTATTGCTGAGCTCTGTCTCATTGCTCTGGTGGTGACAAGAGCAGGGAGGGTGAAAAGATTGCTTCCGTGACATTCAGGAAAGGAAGGGAAAGTGAAGTGGGCTCCACTTCCTAGTTTTGAGCCAATTCAAATAAATCAGGCAGACCCTGGGCACTCCTGGACCATGGAGGAGATCCCCTCCCATTCACTGGAAGGTAGAGGTTGAAATATTGGTCATTCCCCACACTGAAAACAGTTGCTACCACAACCTGTTGAATATCCTCACATCATTCATGCTTAATTTTGGCACCTGGACAGGGGTGAAATTTGCTTTTGCGAAGTTTGATTCAATGTGAGAGTCACGTTTTAAAACAGGAGTGAAATATCCGGACATTTAACAATCAGCCTTTAATATATTAGGCATAATGCACATACCATTCTTGAGCGCTTCTTCTTCTTAAATACAAGACATACTTTTATATATGTCCTCAGATTTAAATTCAGGACACATTCCTTCTAAAGTAACTTAGTGTTTCTATGAGATGATGAATGGATTGAAGTAACCCATCTCGACAGCGAAAGATATCATCTTAATAATCTGATACTTTATGTTCTTTGTTATAATTACTTTTTCCTCAGATTAATGAATTCCATTTACGGTAGCAAGCTAGCAAATGAAAACCATTCAGCACAAGTATGAAATACAATGGAAAGATGAGACTATCTGGTATGCAAGGCATAAATTGAAGTATTGAAGAGTCATTATTTACCAAAAAAAAAAAAAAAAAGATTTTTTCGTGGTGTAAATTTTATTAAAAAGAAATATCCTTCCCTCAGAAGACATCAAATGCATTTTCATTCTTGAAGACAATTACCAAAGCCACAGAACTGAAAAACTAAGTTTTCAATTTTCTTCTCAAATCACTCCCTTTGTTCCCACTTATTTTTCTGTATTGAGTGTTATGTCCTTCCTATCTCTCTGTTCCATCTGAAGTCCAATCATTAAAAGAAAAAAAGAAAAAAATCCCAGTATTTTTTAAACAAACTTCTGTTTCTATATAGATCCTTATTTGTTTAGAAATGCATGGCCTCATCTCCTGAGGAATGCACATCTCTTTCAAACAGGGTCCCTTTGTAACAGCTGTTCTGCAGCCTAACGCAGCTGAGTGCTGCTTAATAAAGCCATTACGCTAACAAGTGAAATGGAATAGATCCATAAGCTGGAAACGAGCAGTACCACGGAGCTGGGGCACAGGGCTCCAGGTCACGGTGCAGAGAGCAAAGGCATGAACACGAGATTCAAATGCCACAGGTAGAAGTGGCCAAGGAAGTCAGACATCTCCAGATTGAAAGGCAGCAAGAAAATCCATAGCAACCAGTCTGAGACAGGCAGGTTTCCAGTGAAGAGGAACCAGACGGCACCCTGGTTGTGATTCAGCAGGCTCTGAAGTGGAGCAGCAAATGACACAGAAATGAGCCTACTGCTGGAAATATCAGAAGTCTGGTCATTTTACCCATTAGTTCATTCAGAATGAAACCAGCAGTGGCCAGACTAGCAAAAATATGACCCATGTGTAAATCCAAGGTCCTGAAATATCCTTCCAGCCAGCAGCATCTGACTTGAAATTTAATGGGAAAGATCCGATTGGTATGTGGATCCCCAATTTCTATGTTACTAGAAAGGCTAACCCCACTCTCACCAGCCTTCCCCCCCCTCGAAAAAAAACCCAAACCCAACAATGCCCCTCCCCATTACCCCCTCAAAGAATCAAATCCATTCCAGGGAAAGACTAGAGAAATTAACTTTATAATATAAGGCAGAGTGGCAAAGACCAAAGGACAAAGTTTTAGGTATCTGGCAAAACTCTATATAAACCGAGACTTCACACTGGCATGGAATTTTACTGTGGCGACAGATGTAATACTACCTGTCAGGCTGTGAGGGGACCAAATCAGACAATATACATAGAGCAAATAATGACAGAGAGCAGTGTGGAGTTACCCTGTGGACATTAGAAAGCTATGTTTTGCCAGTAATATGTGCTGTCAGAACTACAAAAGACCACATACTCTGGCCCAAATAGCTGAATATGCAGAAGACAACACAATATTCACTGTGGCAAGGTGAGAAAAGTCGTATGACTCCATATCCCAGAGCCTAGCACATGCAGGTGAAACAGTAGGAGTCACCAGCACCCAGGACTGCTTTTGTGTTTAATCCGCAACTGCTTAATGTGAAATACGTATGGTCCTGGGAGCAGTAAGAAGAAGGGTCCTGGGAGCAGTAAGCAGAAGAATAAGCAAGATGACTGTGTCTGCTTTTCTGATATTTGTGCTGCTGAAAGCAGAGATGTATAGGAGGTAAAACAGGGATGTGTACTGTTCATTTTCCCCTTTTCTTTAATGTGCCTCAGCTTGTCATTTGGGAGTATCTCCATTATATCTGGGATACTGCAAACACTGTTTTTGTCAGCTTCTCTTTTTGCTGTGAAGTACAGGTACAAAGAGGGGAAGATTTCATTTCAGCATGCTGATGCTCTCTCCCTGTGCAATTCAAATACACCTTCCTATTTCATTCTTATACATATTTTCTGAACTGTCTTAGCAGTGCGTCCATGGAAAACCAAAAGGGGAAAAAAAGGGGGAGAAAAAGGGGGAAAAAAAGGAAACAAAAAATAAAAGCCAGATTTTTATAACCAGATACTTAGCTCACTGTTGCCTTTTCTGCATGGACCTTTTATGACATTATATGCAGTCTGACATCTAACACTTCCTTGCTTCTTTACAGCAGAAAATGATGCCAGATTTACACAGTATAGTAAGGTCTACAGTAAAGTGCTATTTCACTGGTATTTAAAGGCGAAGATAGAGCATATGGAAACCTGTGAAAAGAGTAATTAACCATGCATGATTCCAAACTTATAGCAGACCATGGGTGATTTGGAGTGGGGGGTGGTGAGTCATGGTCATACTCTGACAAAGTGGCCAAAGAGCACATAATCAATCCTGTTCTTTAAAGTCCTAATTTGCAAATTTCATCAACAATAATATGAGAAATTTGACTACACAGAAGTCTCAGTGTCTTATAAGCTGTTCTTCAAGGCATATCTTTTCTCCCAGCTTGATTGCAAAGGGGAGGAGGGAAGGAATTGAAGTCAAGAGACTATAACTGTCCAGATTGCGAGCCTTGTTAGGTATTTGTCATTTGCTTTGGTAGGACTGTCAGTGGTTAATCGATCGAGCCTGCTTAGGACTACAAAATGCGTTCAGGTTTGTCAAGGGCATTGTAGCTTAGGATGGGCACCCTTTTATGTAGCTATTATGAAGCATTATCAACTTGCAGAATTTTGCAGTTGTCGCCCTGTTTCATCATTATCTTAAATCCCTGGCTCTCAGTTCCATGTGACTACATGAGAATCTCAGGATTCATTTTAAAAGTAGCATGAGTTTTAGTCCTCGTAGGACATGGAGAAAAGCTCTTTCTCTCTCTTTTGAAAAAGAAACCCCACATTCTGTTATTTTTAAGATCATGATTACTAAGGAATACTCATCATGTTATGACTTTTAGTTAATGTTTGATTAAATTTTCAGTCTGAAAATGTATTTAAACTAAGTATCTATTCAAGTATCAGCTATTATATTTTTGATATGAACATGTATTTCTGCTGTTGAAATTCAGTTAACAAGACCAAGCAAAAAGAAAAAAGTTTGCATAACATATTTGTGAAAATCATTGCCACAGGAACTCACTGAGGCAAACACCATCGTTACCGTCTAAAAAGGAGTGGATAACTAACAGCATTGCTAAGAATCCATGCTTATGCAAGCTAAGATGATAATAACGTAATCAGATTTCATGCTTGAGGGTGTTAGCTAATCGCCTGCAGAGGTTTGGCATTGCACAATTGGCTGAGTGCATCTTATTTATTTTTATGCTTGCTCTGAGACATCAGTTATTCACTGCCACTGTCAACCGCTTACTGGACAAGATGAACTAAATGGTTTGTTCCAGCATGATGAACTCTATGTCCTGTAATAAATGTTATCATAAATATAGCAAGCCATCCGTTTTAAGACATCAATAAAATGTACATTATAGTGTAATAACTGGTTAGTGGGCATGTGTACTGCTGCCCTCTACTGACTTACAACCTTAGGCAAGCTTAAGTTTTGTGTTTCCAGCTCCACAGAAAAAAAGATGTTACCTTCACTGTTGGTGCTACCTGTGTGCTACTGAATGAAACTCTCTGTGCTTTAGCAGACATCAAGAGAAGAGCAGGAAAAGCTTTTCCCCGGAAGAAAAGGTAAGGAAAAGCCACACAAGATACTCCCATGTTTTAGGCATACAGATGGAAAGATTCTTCTCTGATCATCTCATCACCTAGCCTCAAAAGCACCCGGTTGAAAAAATTCTGCTTCCTTTTCAGCCGTTTCCTTTGCATGCCAGAGAAATGGGACCCCTGACCAGTGGCACAGAGGGAAATAAGCTGTTCTCTGCTCTTTGAAGCAGTCATCTCTTCAAAGCTGAAAACAGTCCTGATCAAGACAGATAAAGGGGAAAATAGAAATGTGAAGGACTTGAGAATGAAAATTCTGAAATCAAATGCCCAGAATTTTAAAAATTAAAAAGACTTTGATTAAATAACTTTCTTGCTAGAAAGGGAAATACAAGCTACAAATAAATCTATGTAAACAAGGGGTGAAGAAAAAGGGAAAATGGCAGTGATGACTCAGTCCCCAGATTCTGGGGTATCCTGAAATACTGATGTTCTCATCATACCAGGGAGAGGATCCACTGGAGCAACATATTTCCCTTCTTGTTTGTGCACTTGTTCTAGTTCACATCCTTTTGAGAGAAGCTGGACATACAAGTGAATTTTTTCTCCCAGCATGGAGCTAGGATGAAGTAGGGCACTCTTAGAGACCAGGGTAGTAAAAAAAAAAAATTACCACTGGTAGTGCTTGCCCAATAGACAACACTCAGTAGCAGTCACATAGACAACACTCAGTAGCACCTAAACCAGCCTGTAGAGTCATATATTGTAAAGCCAAGACAGACAGTTATGGTCCCTCTAAACTATAACACCTAACCTGTTTTAGCAGCCCTGTGTAATCTTTCAACCTCATAGTAAAATTTGTACTTGATGAGTCACTGTGTGTGAAAACTGGGTCTGACTTAACCTCTTCAGACTATATATTGATGCAGTTTCTTATATGGTATCGTTATGATATAAATTAACATATGGATTGTCTTTCCCTTTGTCCTGCTGCTAACAGATAGATCACACAGGCTTCACACATTCTAAGACAGATTTAGAAATGGCACAGAAAAAAATAAATGGCAGTTTATTTTGTTATAGTCCTTCACACTTAACTTTTAATTTGCCAGTTATATTTCAATAGGTGGAAGGTATTGCACTCTTTTAACAATGTCCATAAACATTTTATTGATTTAATTGTATTCCAAGTCATTAAACAAAATGGCTCTCAATTATCATTAGATTATGAGCAAAACACTATACAAACAGGAATCCAACTGGCTACAGAAACCGGAGTGTTTTCTTTAACCTACTATGTGTTATTCATTAGGTCTTACACAAAGAAAAATGATATTATTGATTTAATAACATGATTGATTTGAAAGCCAGGGGGACCAAACAAGCTTCTGGAGTGCTGTGTATTCTCAACCTTTTTATTCTGTGCATAGCTGCAGAAAAGCTTCTTCGCATTTGGCTTCTCTCATCTGGCAAAACATTAATTTTGAATTCAATCTATACCTAGTTCATTTTTTTCAGCTGCTACTTGCACAATATATAATACATATTTTCCTGCAATTTAGGAGAATTTAGGTGAGTTACAAAGCCATAACTGAAGAAACCATTTGAAAATTTTGCTCTCCTTTTCAATAGCCCTCCATTATGCTAGGCTGTCAGGTAAACTGTAGAAATGAATATCCCAGAAAAACACTTGGAGCCCAGTAAAAGAATTTTGGCTGGTATCTGCCATTTTGTCAACTGATGACCAAACATAGCTGCCTTTAAAGAAGTTACATTTTAAAGTACTAATCAGTCACCCCTCAGAGTGGTCCTGTGTTGTGCATAGAGTCGTAATGCAGGTGTAAGTTGCCTGTTCTAAGATATATTTGAAGTAGTAGTGAAGTTGTTAAACATATTTTTCCTTTCCATTGACACAAGAATGTGCAGGAGAAATGTAATTAATAAATTAAATTGCTTGAGTTTACAAATTATTACATCTCAGTCTGTCAGTGTTCACTTTACCATTTCATTACTATTTTTTTACCCTAAGAAGATCCATACACATCCAGTAACAAAAGGATACTCACCTAGTTTTAACACTGGACTCAACATCAAACATCTAGGTATTATAAACATGACAAAGTATTTTCTAATGGACATTAGAGTAAATCGTGCCTTCAGTTGGAGTCAGAAGGCCACAAGTTCAAAGGAGGAAAGCCTTCAGTGCTTTATCAGCCCAGGCCTTCAGATACATCTTAGTATCACAGTGCATTCATTCTTGGACAGCTAGCCAAGGCTGAGGTCCATACTGCCATTGACATCTGAACTAACTAGCTTTAAGCTAATTTGCATATATTTGCACAGGTTTTTAATGCAGTGTAGATGCATGCATACATATGCACAGTATTAGGAAGCAGAAACTTCTTGTCTACTTTGCTGAGCAGACAGAGCCTGCTTCAGCTGTAACAGCCTACCTGTCACCAGCTGCTGCATGCAGAATGGATTATTTAACTGCACAACAGAAAGCAGCTGCTCTTCTGCTGCAGGTGACATTTCTGATTGAAATTACTGGAAACTGAAAGTCCCTGTGTGGCCAGGTTCATCCCTGTGGAAATCCTACAGTGACCCAACTACAGCACTGCAGACCCATTCACACCTTCCTGTGGGACACTGTGTTAGGTTCAATGCACCTGAATAGTCATACAGATCTGCAAAGTGCTTTAATTCTTGTATACCTGGCTAACAATTAAGAAAAAAACAACCAATTAAGAAAAAACAAGAAAAAATACAAGCCTACACAAGGCTTTCCTGGGGATATGAGCTCCATCACAGAAACAGTATAAACAGCTGATCCACGACACATATTCATCTGATTTCAGCTAAGAGTAGTGTTGAAAACGCAAAAGGACATGTGTCAACAGTGATAGCCATGAGTATCCATACATAATTTTCACTATAACTGAATATAGCATCAGTGTTTTGTCACACATTCCTTGCAATTGTGTTAGCACTTTGGTGCTTCTGAGTGCAGTTAAAGCTAACAGTGATCTGTTAAGGCTCTGAATTCCCACAGCTTGGACTGACTGAGAAACCTCAGCCAGGCTGCTCTTCTGTAAGTGAACCTTACTCTTTCCCCAGTTTCACCCTGTTTCAAAAAAGGCACCTCTCAGAAGTGAATTTGTGGCTTTGAATTTTACTCCCTTTGAAGTCTGTTAGAACCAAAATGGCATACTATTTATGATGTCTTTACAAAACTAGTCATTAAATATAGTTTCCTAAAATATCTGAATTCCAGTTCTTGCCAATCCATCTTTTAGACACAGAAATCTGCACCGTAGAAGCCATCTTGATTTTTTTTTCCCTAGAAATGCTAAAAAGCCTCAGAACCCCATGTCTTTTACCTTAAAATATTCACTTTTTCAATCAAAGCCGGAAAGGATAATGATGGACTAGGGAGACAGAATTCACAAGATAAGGAGGCAGACCAATCAAGCTGGAATACAGGAGTTTGCATACTTTACCCCTCACACACTTCACAAAAACTTACCTAGATTTGGATCCAAATTCTCCAGCTCAATCTTTTTTTTCTCTTCCTTGACTTCAAAAGCCTCTTTTTAACTTAAAAAAATTCTGCTGTGATAACAATGCTCCACCTAGTGGAAATAAAACTCTTCGAACTATTATAGGACTAGTATAAACTTGGAGAACTCGTCTCTCAGTGCCTAAGTAGTCAATTTTTCCAGTGATAAGAAAGAAGTGCTAGTGTGACTATTACAGTATAATGCCAATTTAAAAACACAAAATACTGTCATTTTAAAATATAATAGTGAACAAAAAGAGCAAACCTCTTGATGATCTGACATAATTATGAATCTATCACTAATTTGCCTATGATGACTCCTTGATACAGATATAGTTAAAATAGTTAGCATTACAAAAAACATTTCTTATTCACTGATTTTTAAAAAGTAGAGAAGATCTGTCAGACCATGTTGTCTAAAATTAATGTATTGCAGGTCAGTAAATTTCACCTTCTCGTCTCAGTAACTTTTGTTCTATTAAAGCATTTTCAGTTTTGTGGTAGTGCCCGGGGACTTCAGCAGGGGATTGACATCCTGGTGTTCTTTATGTTGGGAACAAACATAATGAAGAACTAATCTTCCCTTCACAAGTTCGTAATGTGGTGGGTTTTTTCTCATCACAGAGTACATTCACAACTCAAACAGCAAGGTGGGTGTTTTTCATTCCAGAGGGAATTTCAGATGAAGAGGTGTAGGGAACAGCCAGAAGCCTTTAGGAGCCTCTGAGCGTGAAGTGTGAGACAATGTAGTCAAGAATTATTTGTTGTACTATCAATGGGAAAAAATCTGCAGTGCACAGTGGCCTTGTACCTGTGAGAACTTGCATATACTCTAAATCAGCATCAAGCTTACAAATCTTTTTATAAATTAAAAAGAACAACCACAAAACCCCCACCTTTCTTATTGCATTACTACAAAGTCTTGGAATTATAATACTCCAAGCAGCCAATATGGGGAGCACACTGAATAGATGACACAGCTGTATACATTGCAGAAAGAGTTTTAGTCACTGAGAAGGATAAGACAGACAGCTCCCATTGAAAGTCAGTGAGAATTTGTGGTGCTTTCCTCCTCTGAAAATATCTCTTCACTTCATGTTCCTAGATTCTTACTGATATACAAGGAAACATTAAAACCAAACCAAACCAAACCAAAAGCTAACCTAAGCATCTGTAGATCATTATGTATTATGTATGTGTGCATGTACCCATACATCAACACGCTCCATAGTGCAAATCCTGGACAGACTGGTGTCTGGAATTTGTTCTTATGCAGTGATTTATTTCCAAACAATGCTCACACAACCAATACATTACATGACTTCAAGACAAGTGAGATAAAGAAAAAGAAGGCTGCAGGGTATTCAAAACCTCTCCAGAATAACACGCTTATTTTTAATTCATTCAGGATCTGTTTTCTTTCCCTTTCATGCTCCAGTGTCCATCCTCTGGCCCCTCCAATATCCTCTTCTTCAATACCTTAAATCATTACGATTCAGTAGCTGAGTGGAGGCAATATTTACAGAAAATACACATGACAAGTGGTTTTGAGGCAGCAATTTCATTCTTTCTCATTAATTATATTTCTAGCCTAGGTTCAGATTACACCTATCTCCTTACATCAAAGTAACTGTCTTCAATATCAGTCATTTAAGTTAACTTGAAGCTGACACAAGCCTGCTATGGGACTACAGAGCAAAGAAGATTTGACTCTGCATACAGAAATATGCAGAGAAAATTACCATGAAGAAAGGTAGGGTATAAATTTAAAAAGCACTACTTTCTCTGCACTAAGTCCTCATGCATATATTTTTAACATGCAGGAGGGGTGACGTAGTCTAGAGCTTTCCGAAATGCCCCCATTGAGAGACAGCACTGTTGTTACACAACATGTCAACTGTGTGGTTAATAGTTACTTTTGCTCTGGTGCCCTTGATGTGGATTTCTACTTGTTCCAAAGAATAATCTTGGTAAGAAAGCTACCCAGTGCCAATGCAAAGATAGACAGTTTCTTTATATGAGAGTGGTATTATTCCAGCCCACAAGGTAGAGAGTAAAGTTCAAGAAAAACTCATAAATACATTTCAGTAAGATTCAAAAATTAGGGCAAAAATTGCACAAGCCACTTCGAGCAATCTGTCCTGTTAGAAATATGGCAAATATAAACTTCTTAATTTCCCTCATAGTTTCATGTAAATTGTCCTCTCTCACAGAGTCTGAAGATTTAAAGGACATATGCTTCAGGAAAAGATGAACAACAGAGATGAAAGCATATGAATTTGCCTTGTCAGAAACTAGGTGTAGATAAATAATGAAAAACCTGCCTATTTTCTCAGAGCTACTGATTTCCTCTATACTGACCACTCTGTATAATGAAACTTTATCCTCTCAGAAAACGTTTCTTTTTCACTGAGAAGCACAGAAGCTAAATTATTAAGTAGGCTATTTGACACAGTAACATTTCCTGGACTAAAAACCTTGGTGTAATATTTGCAATTTTAATCCATTCTCTCAGTAAATGAAAGGTAATTCCTAAGCTAATTCCTCAGTGTCCTTAAGTATCTACATTAACTCCTGCAAAACAGTAGTTATTCAGCCTCTTTATCAAAGTCTTTTAAAAAACTTTCCACTTCAGTTTTTTGAATATTAGCTTATTTTGGGGGTTTTAGTTGGCCTTTTTTTTATTTATTATTTCTGTCCCATTTTTGCCTATAGCATAACTGTACAGTATTTTCAAAACATTTAGATGAGGATTGAGTAAAGAAAGATAAAGACACTGGAACATATATTCCTAAATCAGCTGGGTGCTTGTAAATGCCTTCCCCTATCATGATATCACAACCACTGATGAGAATAGTAGACACACCTATTGTAAGACCTCACTATTACACATACATTTTGTTCCTTAACAAATGTTTAAGTTAACACGTACATATGTTCATATAAAGCGAGAACCCCAGTATGCAGACTGATACTATGACTGGTCTCCTTAAAGCAAAGGTTTCACTGAGGGCAATGTTTCATCTTGTTTTACTCATCTTCTAAGCTCCCTGTGGTCAGGTAATCATAGAATCATAGAATCATTTAGGTTGGAAAAGACCTTTAAGATCATCGGTCCAGCCATTAACTTAACACTACCAAGTCCACCACTAAACCAATTAAGGGTAAAGTAATAATTAATTTCATGTGGTGGATTATTTTTTAATGAAAGTTAAACTAGAATAGAATCATTAAGGTTGGAAAGGACCTTTAAGATCATCAGTCCAACTGTCAACCCAACACCACCCTGCCTACTAAATAATGTTCCTAAGTACCGTATCTACATCTTTTTTTAACACCTCCAGGCTGGTGACTCCACCATTTCTCTGGGCAGCCTGTTCTAATGCTTGACCACTCTTTCCGTAAAGAAATTTTTCCTAGTATACAATCTAGACCTCCCCTGACACAGCTTGAGCCCATTTCCTCTCATCCTATTGCTAGTTACTTGGGAGAAGAGACCAACACCCACCTCGCTACAACCTCCTTTCAGGTAGTTGTAGAGAGCGATAAGGTGTCCCCTCAGCCTCCTCTTCTCCACACTAAACAACCCCAGTTCCCTCAGCTGCTCCTTATAAGGCCCATGCTCCAGACCCTTCACCAGCTTTGTTGCCCTTCTCTGGACATGCTCCAGCAGCTCAATGCCATTCTTGTACTGAGGGGCCCAAAACTGGACGCAGTATTTGAGGTGCAGCCTCACCAGTGCCAAGTACAGGGGGATGATCTCTTCCCTAATTTTGCTGGCCACACTATTCCTGATACAAGCCAGGATGCTGTTGGCCGCCTTGGCCACCTGGGCACACCGCTGGCTCATGTTCAGCCTGCTGTCAACCAGCACCCCCACCCCAAGCCACTCTTCCCCAAGACTGTAGCGTTGCATGGGATTGTTGTGACTGAAGTGCAGGACCCAGCACTTAGCCTTAGGATTAGCCTAATGATTGAGAGCTAGTCAGCCAGCCACATTACAATTGCACAGAGAACAGGAGAAGGGAAAACTCATTGCTGCTGGGAACCTCTAAGCTGACCAGGACTTAACTCTAAACATACTGTCGTCTCTTTTCTTATGGTGACCCCCAAGAACCAGAGGGACCTGCTGCTTTTGCTTTTTCCAGTAGCCGTGCAGCCCAATTGCATGGATTCCTTCTTAGTTACCATTGGGGTTTTCCACTAGTCATGTTGCTGAAGTCCTCTCAGTGATCTCCTCTGCCATAGACACCCGACTCTGGCCAAGTTTCCTATGAGTTGACTTGTGTCTGCCCAGAAGGGATGTGTTTCCCACATATGCACCCTAGATTTCAGTGTCTGTGGGCAGAGACTGCATCAGCAAGGAGTGGAAAGTGGAGTGGGGCACAAGAAAAAAAATGCAGATGCCTTGTATCATAGGAAAACCTCACTTGCGCAAGTTTCTTTTGGGCCTCCCCTCACCAACCCTCAGCAGGTAGGAATAGCAGATGTGAACCTCAGATCCCCAGTTCACATGGCATTACTCTATGCATTACATAAATGTTACATGGATCAGATCTTCAGTCCCTCTCATACTGATTAAGAAGCTGGCCACTGGAATTAGCAGCTCTTCAGGCTGTAATGTTTTCATCCTGAACTCTATTTTATATGTATAGTTTCTAGCCAAAATATAGTCCTCTAGACGGGGAAAGCTGCAGGTAATTTTATATTGGTTTACTGCTTTTCCTCCTAATCTAGTCCAGCAGCCATGTCAGTCAGAGGGAACCAAAAGATATATGACTTTGTTTCCTCTTAATTCCTCTGCATTCAGCAGTAGGGGCAGGTAATTATAATATGACACACTGAAAAGGTGGAACCAAAGACACCAGATGTCCCTTACTTCCCTAGAGTTTTCTTGGCAGCAGATATTATTCCTGGTAGATGTGAAAATACCTTTTCCTACAGTGTAGAGAGATAGAAAACCTCCATTTTGCTTGTATCAACTAGAAATGTGTATCCGGAAACATGAAAATGACAAAAATCTTGCTTTCAAAATTGCTTGAAAACTAGTGTATGAAAGGCATTATTCCTATCACCTGTTTACAAAGCTAGAAAAGTCTGTAAGAAAAAAATGGACACTGGTGAACTCGACCCACAGAGAGCGCCACAGATGAAGAAAGCTGAAGGAAAAAGGCATGCCAAGTAATTTTACCTCCATGTCACACATGACAGTCTTAAAGACTAATTGCTTGGACACTCTGGCTATTTCAAAATTACTTTCTCTGAACATTCACTGCATCTCTTGGGTGAAGTAAGTGCCATTTTGTCCCTGATTAATTTTATGGATTGAGAGGAACTAACTGATTATATAGGTACCATATTGATTTGTCTGCTGACATGGGTAATGATTTTAACTGTGCCTCTTTATGCTAACTACTTTTGACTAATTGGGCATCAATTCAGTAGGATTTGTGAAGTGCTTCATTTACTATTGTATTTCAACCCAATATTTTAGCTTCCCCTTTCTTTAAATTTGAGTGGATAAAAGTAAGACCTTTAGCAAACAGGAAAGTTCAATAAAGTGAGGAAAATGGAAGCAAATTAAGAAGAGCAACTATCTGAGATTGACATGTAGACATCACAATGATTTGCAAACAAAAGCAAAGATAAAACCATAGTTCTAATTAAAACAAGGAAAAATATGAAATAAACACACTTAAAGCAAGATGCATTTTGAGAAAAAACAAAATGGCAAGAAGAGATTAGAGATACCAGCAGTGATCAGTTTTTCTCCTTGCACTTCCATCCTGCCATAGTTTCCTCTTCAGCCCTTTCTTCCCTCTGTGATATAAGAATGGAGAGATAGAGAAGGAATATGTCCTATCTTTTCTGCTCGTGCAGTTTACTGAGAAGATTGTTACTTGTGCCTGCACAGTGGTCTATGCAGGGCCATGAATCTGCTCCAAGAATAAGGTCCAACCCTATGTGCACATCAGTTCAGCAACATGCTGAAGAAATACTGTACAGCTCAATCTTTTTCCCAAAGTGCAGTCCCTTTCTCACAGCTCTTCCTGTTCTTTGCCAATGCCTCTCCCCAACAGCTGCGACAGTTCCTAGAATTCAGTACCTTTTTCTGTAGGTCTATCCAGATGCTGTCCAAAAGAAACTCAGCCCTCAACCACAAAGGCACAATGGCCATCTTCCCACCTGCTCTTTGTCAGCTGTCTGTATTAACATTTTTTTATTTCTTAAGCTGCATGTAAGATGAAGACACCATTGTCTTTTTTATCTGCTTAAATGGTGTTAGATCACATTCTTTATAATTCGCTCATATTTCAGGTGGAAAAATCCTCAAACCTCAGACCTTAATCATTATAAAACAAGGCACAGGGATTCACTAGGAATTCATTAGGCAGGTGTCCTGGTTTCGGCTGGGATAGAGTTAATTTTCTTCCTAGTAGCTGGCATAGTGCTGTGGTTTGGATTTAGTAGGAGAAGAATGCTGATAACACACTGATGTTTTTAGTTGTTGCTGAGTACTGCTTATACTAGTCAAGGACTTTTCAGCTTCCCATGCTCTGCCAGGTGCACAAGAAGCTGGGAGGGGGCACAGCCAGAATAGTTGATCCAAACTGACCAAAGGGCTATTCCATACCATATGACGTCATGCTCAGTATATAAACTTGGGGGGGTTGGCCGGGGAGCAGCTATCGCTGCTCAGGAACTGTCTGGGTATCAGTCGGTGGGTGGTGAGCAATTGAATTCTGCATCACTTGCTTTGTATATTGTTATTATTATTATTATATTGTTATTATTATCATTACTATTTTACTTTATTTTAATTATTAAACTGTTCTTATCTCAACCCAGGAGTGTTTCTCACTCTTACTCTTCTCTCCCCCATCCCATCGGGGTAGGGGGAGTGAGCGAGCAGCTGTGTGGTGCTTAGTTGCTGGCTGGGGCTAAACCACAACAGCAGGTCATGTGGTCAGATTTTCCTATTGATGTACCTGTGAAAGTTGAGAGATACTTAATGTTATACAGTTTCCCTTGTACAGTTTATCTTCTTTCTATAAATACCATGTAGATATGCTTTGCAAGATTTAATACATGTGGTATGTATGCATTTAGACTGCTAAGCGGAATTTATGGCAAAACTGTTTACCAAATACAGTGACATGATAAGAGTTTTTACAATAGCAAAAGATGTCATAGTTATTGTTACTAACTTTGTCTAGATGCCCCAAGATTGTAATTATTATCATACATTATTTATTTTCTTATTGCTGTTATTAACTTTGAATAGATAACTTTACAACTATTTACTCCATTTTATTAGGCCATTATATTTTTATTACTTTACTACTTTTTATTGTTATTGCCATCATGCAAATGTCTTGCATTGCAAATGTCTTCATTATCAGTGAAAATTGCAAGGAAACAGAGAGCTCTTCGGTCACCATTTCTGAAAAAAATCATAAACTGCCCTTGCAAACTCAGAAGACTCTATATATGCTGAACCAAAAAATACCCAAAGCAACTACCAAACTTCCACCAACCTTGCAAGAATAATCCAGCAGCCTGTGGATACTCTGCCTGCAATGTCAAAGAGAAAATTAACAGTAATCTGATTCCATCCCTTGAGACTGTGGTCTAATAAGAGAAGGTAATCACCCATCAAACTGTTACGCATTACATATCTTTATTATATCCCTTTCTGCTCTTCTCTGTATCATTATAGCACCTGTGTCAGCTGACAAAACTAATTGAGCACTATATAAAAACTATTTTTATCAATCATGCCTCAAGACTGATTTTTTTTTTCTGTCAAGCATGTATCTAATTTTTTTTTGTTTGTTTTCAAAAACTGAAATTAATGTTGGACTGAGAATCTACCGGGTTGCAAATAAACAGGAACTTCTGAATGGCCATAGCTAAACGGCTATGGTTTCATGAAGAGGCTTAATATTCATGTTATGCGGATGAGGTTAGTCAAAGCAGTTTTAACTGTTTATCAGTTTTATCAGTTTAACTGATAAAGTATCTGGGAGGGCTTTCTAATCTTCTTTGAATGGATAACTGGTTTTGCAGGGTTTTAACCCACATTGAGTAAATTTCACATAAAGCTTACTGTTCTCTGCTTTGATACAGCCACTGACGTGGCTCCTGTTTCCTGACCATAGCTCCTTTTTTGTTTGGTTGGTTTTGGTTTTCTTCGGTGTTTGTTGTTGTTGTTGTTATTGATGGCAACTCATTAAGAATATGCTTTTTCTTTGACAAAGTGTATGTCTTTTCTGATTTGGGGCCCTATTTCAGGTACTTCTTTCCATCTTGCTTGCCTAGATGATTTATTTTTTGCTCCCTTTCAAAAACAGGTGGTGCCCAAGGACTGCTCAGATTCTTCTTTCCAGGAACTCTCCACAGCAAACTGTTTTTCTTGGATCTGTTAAGCTATGGGAAATCTGTTATGCTGCAGGAAATCTGTTTCTCATAAACTACTTCCTTGTTCCTCCCAAACTCCCATTTCAAGGATCCTCTTAGGTATTATGTTTCCCAGATTCACCTTGTTATGTCTGTAAAGTCAAGTTATACATGTAGCTTCTTTTAAAGGACCAAAAAGCCTACTTCTACTATGAATGACACCTCTAAACATTTTCTATGATTATTCACTTAATTAAGAAAAGATCTTGCTGTATCCCATGCCTCTAGTATGAGTATAAAAGCAGGAGTAATTTATGGAAAAAACTGGTTTAAGTGAGGAGTAGAGAACCTGATAGCCTTCTAAGACTAAATCACTGGTTTGGTGGACGAGGGGAGAGCAGTGATGTTGATTATCTTGACTGTAGTAAGGCTTTCATCCTCACTAACAAACCGATGGATTGCAGACCACATAAAAGAACATTTATGTGGAGTGAAAACTGGCAGAACTGCTGGTGTCAAAGGGTTGTGATCAGCAGCATGAAGTCACACTGACGGCCAGTCACTAATGGCACACCCCAGGGACTGATAGCAGGCCTGATTTGGTTTATCATATTCCTTAATGATCTGGATGATGGGACATAGCACACCCTCAGCAAGTTTAAAGGTGATACAAAACTGGAAGGAGCAGTCAATAAACCAGATGGGTGCACCACCATACAGAGGGTCCTCCGCAGGCTGGAGAAATGGGCTGACAGGAACATCATGAAGTTCAGCAAGTTTAAAGTCCTGCGCCTGGGGAGGAATAAACCCAGGCATCATTTTATGCTGGGGGTCACCCAGCTGGAAAGCACTGTTGCAGAAAAGGACCTGGGTTCCTGCTGGACACGGAATTGAACATGACCCAGCAATGTGCCCTTGCAGCAAAGAAGGACAATACCATCATGGGCTGCATTAGGAAGAATGCTGCCAGCAGGTGGAGGGAGCTGATCCTTGCCTTCTGCTCAGCACTGCTGAGACACACCTGGAGCACTGTTTCCAGTTCTGGGCTCCCCCATACAAGACAATTGGACATATTGGAGCAGGTCCAGCGAAAGGCTGCAAAAATCATTAAGGGACTGGAGCATCTGATGTATGAGGAGACAGTGAGAGTGCTGTTCAGTCTGGAAAAGAGAAGGCTCAGGGGGATCTTATGAATGTGTATAAATGCCTGATGGAGAGAGTAGAGAAGACACTGCCACATTCTTCTCAGGCGTGCCCAGTAACAGGACAAAGAATGGGTACAAATTGAAATACAAGAATTTCCATTTAAACATAATAAGAAACTTTTTTTTACTGTGAGGATGGTCAAACACTGGAACAAGGTGCTGTGGAGTGTCTGTCCTTGGAGATATTCAAAATCCAACTGGACAATGCTTGTCAACTAGCTGTAGCTGAATCTCTGTTGAGCAGGCGTGACTGAACTACATAATCTCCAGAACTCCTTTCCAACCTTATTCATTCTGTGATATTACAGAAAGTAAATGTGAATTCATAAGTGAGAGTATTTGCTTAACATTTATGGCCTGGAGTAGAGAACAGATTCAGCGTCCCATGTCCTAATAGATGTGTAAATTGTACCTGTAGTTGTAGATACCAAAGTGATCACATGTTGGCCTCTGCTTTATGTGAGAGATTAAATATTCTAAGATTCAGACCATTACATAAGCTGAAAGGTTCCTAGGATCCATAAGCATTTTAAGCTATCAGATAAACGTATCCTATATTGAGCTTAGTGACTATGCTGCCTAATGTGTATCTGGCTAAAACATGACTGTAGGAAAGGCATCCAGTTTTAATTTTAGCACATCAAGAGATCTATCACTTGCTTTGTACTTTATTCTGGTGGCTAGAAATCCTCCTGATTGCTACTTATTTTAATATCTAAGTGAAGTTGTCAAGTGTCTGTCTTCTGCTATTAGTCCTGTTCATATTTTCTTTTGCAAATTTACAATAGACTTTCATGAACAAAACCACACATGATAAAATGAGAAAATAAATATAATCCTACATATTTGGTCCACTGTTACACACCAGCACTTAAGCATACACTGAATTAAGTCATGGACTTGTCTAATTTCAGTAGATTTTTAGTATTTTAAGTCCCTAGCAGATTTTTTCCCCTTTATAAATTCCTTAAATCTTAGATTGTTTGACATCTACAAATGATCAGGGATTTAGAACCAACACACACATCCTGTTAACTCCTGGGCACAACATCCATGTTTGAAACATACTTTAAAGTGGCTTTTGTCATTTCATTTCTACTTATGCAACTCAAAAAGAGCTGGGAAAACTATCTTCATATCTTCTATATTATTGCTTCTCTGGAACAGTCCAAATATTTAACATTGTATTTGAATTTTTTTGCATAGCAAAAGGAAAAAGAACAGACTTCACAATATATAAAAACAACTTCAAGCAAAGTAAATGTTCCTTATCTAGGTAAGAGCTAATGGGATCACACAATGAAGTAGATTTATCTGTTCTGTTTGATCATCTGTTTTACATTGCACTAACTAAAAGCTTTCCTTCTTAAGCTACTTCAAACACTATTTCCAGTGTGCAAATTTCAGTGATATACCATATTTTTAAAGACAGGAGCCACAAAAATCTTCTCAATTTTTTTAAAAACCAAACCATTTTGCAGTGCAGCACAGTCAGTGTTGAATACTACACTGGCAAAAAGAAAGCATTTTATATGCGGTCTGGTGTCTCAAAAAATCATACTGGTAAATGGAGAGTTGGAGAAGGGGGTGGCTGGACAGAACATTCTAGTATGCATACATTAGTGTCACCAGAGGTTTTTTTGGTTCCTTCTGAGATTTTAATATTTAGTTATTTACTCTGTCCCCACGGCCTGTCAAGCTGGACTCATAATAGTTAAGCTATCCAATTGAAAGGATGTGTGTATAAGATTCCAAACAAAAATGAAATAGTTTGAAAGAATTCTAGAAATATTTTCTGACAAAAAAAAATCCTAAGAGAATACATAGCATTTTTATGTGGTAGAGTGTTTAGTTTGCCCATTTTGAAAAAGATGGGACTCACTTGTGGCATTTCAATTTACAATGAATATAATTATCTCAAAATGAATGTTAATAAAAATTTTATACTCTACTACCACCTCTGCATCCATCTATCCTGAATATATATTATTCACTTACTATGGATCTTTTTCAAATATGTCCCAGTAAATTAATTAGCCTAGTATATCATATATAGAATACAGTACTCAGTATTGTTAAGGCCATTACCCACAGAAATAAAACATACAACAGTCTCCTGTGTTATTTTCAGGAAGGTTGTTTTATTTTTAATATTTTCAAACCTAATAGTTCAGTAATGATTATTTTTTAAGGTTTGACTGGGATTCACTTATGTATTTTTTTTAAATCTCAGAAGTACATTAAAGTACTTTTAAAGTATTAAAACTTATTCACTGTCTCATTAAAGTTAAAATGTTTTTAATGGCCATGCAATTGTTCCTCCGAATTGGAATATAGGATTTAACTTTCACTTTTGCCATAGTCTTCATCAAGGCACATGATCAACCTGTGACACTTATGTAGGCACTTATATGCTTCTGCATAAAATATAGATATTATATGTAAGTATGTATATAGAGAAAGTGTGGGATTTTAAAGCTTTAATGAATGAAACTTTATAACATCACTGTAAGGCAGCAATTGGAATGACTCATTATATATATTACAATGTAAAAAATGCAAGAGCTGAAAGGAATTTTTGAAGGTTATGAAATACTAGTTTGGAACTGACAGTTTAGACTTGAATTTCCTTTATCTTCATACAGAGATGAAAGCATGGAGCAGTGATTTATTTATTTGTATTAACATCTAGGGTTCCCAGCCATTGATGAAGATCCTACTGTGTTAAGTATTAACCTAACATAGAGCTGGCCCTCACCCCCCACATGCACTTTATTAGAATAGAGTGGACTAGAATAGAGTAGAACAGAATAGAACAGAACAGAACAGAACAGAATAGAATATTTTAGTTGGAAGAGACCTACAACAATCATCTAGTCCAACTGTCTGACCAATTCAGGGCTGACCAAAAGTTCAAACACGTTATTAAGGGCATTACCCAAATGCCTCAAACACTGACAGGCTTGGGGCATTGACCACCTCTCTAGGAAGCCTGTTCCAGTGGTTGACCACCCTCTCAGTAAAGAAATGCTTCCTCATGTCCAGTCTAAACCTCCCCTGGCACAGCTTTGAACCATTCCCATGTGTCCTATCACTGGATACCAGGGAGAACTCATCAGCACCTCCCTCTCCACTTCCCCTCCTCAGGAAGCTGGAGAGAGCAATGAGGTCACCCCTCAGCCTCCTTCTCTCCCAACTAAACAAGCCCAAAGCCCTTAGCTGCACCTCATAGGACATTCCTTCCAGCTCTTTCACCAGCTTTGTTGCCCTCCTCTGGATGCATTCAAGGACCTTCACATCCTTCTTAAATTTTGGGGCCCAGAACTGCACACAATATTCAAGGTGAGGCTGCACCAACTCCCAGTACAGTGGGATAATCACCTCTTTTGACTGGCTGGTTACGCTGTGTTTGATGCCCCCCAGGATGCAGTTTGCCCTCTTGGCTGCCAGGGCACACTGCTGACTCATATTGAGCCTGCTGTTGACCAGCACCCCCAGATGCCTTTCTGCGGGGCTGCTTTCCAGCCACTCCTCTCCCAGTCTGTACTTGTGCCTGGCATTACTCCATCCTAGGTGCAGAATCTGGCATTTTGACTCATTAAATTTCATCCCACTAATCATAGCCCAATGCTCCAATCTATCTAGATCCCTCTGCAAGGCCTCCTGTCCCTCAGGAGAGTCAGCAGGACCTCCCAGTTTGGTATCATCAGCAAACTTGCTAATGGTGCATTCAACTCCTGCATCCAGATCCTTGATAAATATAGTGAACAGAACTGGCCCTAGAATTGAATGCTGAGGAACACTGCTGGTGGCTGATCGCCAGCCGGATGTAGCCCCATTCACTACAACCCTTTGAGCTCTGCCCTTCAGCCAGTTCTTCACCCAGCGCACTGTGAACCCCCTCATCCCACAGTTGGACAGCTCATCCAGAAGGATGTTGTGAGGGACAGTATCAAAAGCCTTGCTAAAATCCCAGAAAAACTACATCCACCATCTTCCCTTCATCCACTAGGCGGGTGACCCAATCATAGAAGGATATCAAATTAGTGAAGCAGGACTTTCCCTTTGTGAGCCCCATGTTGACTGTGCCTGATGATTGCATTATTCTTTAAATGCCTTTCAGTAGTACCCAGTACAATCTTCTCCATAACTTTTCCAGGAACTGAGGTTAGACTAACAGGTCTGTAGTTCCCTGGGTCTTCCCTCATGCCCTTTTTGTAGATTGGAATAACTTTGGCTAGCTTCCAGTCAGCAGGAACCTTCCGAGACTCCCAAAACCTTTGGCAGGTGATCAAGAGGGATCCTGCTATAACATCTGCCAGCTCCTTCAGTACTCTGGGATGAATCCCACCAGGCCCCATGGACTTGTGAACATTCAGCTGATACAGCTGGTCCCTTACAATTTCAGTGTCCACAAATGGGAAGTCTTTTCTTTCTTTTCTTTCTTTTCCTTAAAACAGATATTTAGACACTCATCTTACAACAGAGACTATTAAATAGCTTTCACAACTCTATCTATATTTCAAGAGCTGCAAACACCAAAAGCATGGATTTTTTTTTGTCTTATCCTATACCCACTAGTCCCACAATGGTAGTACCATGTGTGTAAATAAAAAAAAAAGGCCTGCAACTTTTCTAAACATGTCAGTAGGACATACATATGCACAAATAGTCATAAATGGTTCAAGAAGTTCTATAGGTTGTCTGCATAACGAAACATTTGTTCAGATCATTTCATTTATTAAGTATATTTGGTTTTAATTCACGTAATAATTTACGCAAGGAGTCCTTCACCTCTAGTAAAAGAAAAATACAACATTATCTTTGTTTAGTGCACTCAGGGTTTGATGCAAAACCTATTGAAGGCAATTGAAAAGAATCCAATTGCCGTCAATTGGCTTTGGAATTAGTCTCTTAAGTATGTGCCTGCTATTTTCTGGGTTTTGTGGGTAGGGTAAATGATGTACCATTTTGCTGACTGCTTGCTCAAGCTAGAATGGAGCTGGCATGCTTTCAAAATTTGTCCCATAGTGAGTATCAGAACGAACTGTTCTGCTTCTGTTTGAACTGCACTCAGTATTAGTTTCACTAACTTAAACTTTCAGACATGAGATGTTGTAACTGGAAGGCTCAAAAGTCGTAAGTGTCATTTTCTCTCTCATACTCCATCTCAGCCATTTGTTTTTGCTGGCCATGAACTCATTAAGAACAGAATTAACAGAGTGGGAAAACAATCCTGTTTGACTTCAATAGTGATGATACGGCAGCAGTCACCTGTAAAATACTGACACCTGCACATAGTATTAAAATTTTAACCACTGAGACTGTGTTTACCAAAGAGAAGCACATTAACATAACATTTGACATTCATGCCACAATGATGACAGTCACAGAAGACAGAAAGACAAACAGATTGTATTTGCTATCTTTCTCCATATGTGGTAAAATATAAAAACATTAGCCATTTATTTCATCTTTTAACTAGGCACAGAGGTGAGTAATATTGCAATCATTGGAGCCTTAATTTCTACTTTATTTTCTACATGGCTAGATGGAGCCAGAAAGATCAGAGAGTAACTGGAGTTAGCTCTGTTCCTAACAGGTGCCAAGGGTTACAACATAACATCTTTGAGAGGTGTCCTTAGATGTGCACTTTCCTGAGAGTAAAGAAGGAAATCCAAGAGGCATTCTCAATACTCCCCCTGGCTGTTACAGTTCAGTTTCCACAGTGACATTGTATTGGGTTTCCATGGCAAGGTTTTGGTAGAGGGGGACTACAGAGGTAACTTCTGTGAGAAGCTGCTAGAAGCTTCCCCTATGTCCGATAGAGCCAATGCCAGCCGGCACCAAGACGGACCCAGCGCTGGCCAAGGCTGAGCCCATCAGTGACAGTGGTAGCACCCCTGTGATAACATATTTAATAAGGAGGAAAAAAACAAAGGGACACAAAAACTGCAGCTGGAGTGAGGAGTGGGAATATGTGAGAGGAACAACTCTGCAGACACCCAGGTCAGTGAAGAAGGAGGGGGAGGAGGTGCTCCAGGCACCGGAGCAGAGATTCCCCTGCAGCCCGTGGTGAAGACCTTGGTGAGGCAGGCTGTGCCCCTGCAGCCCATGGAGGTCCATGGTGGAGCAGATACCCACCTGCAGCCCGGGGAGGACCCCACGCCGGAGCAGGTGGATGCACCCAAAGGAGGCTGTGAGCCTGTGGGAAGCCCAGGCTGGAGCAGGCTCCTGGCAGGACCTGTGGACCCATGGAGAGAGAGGAGCCCACTCTGGAGCAGGTTTGCTGGCAGGGCTTGTGACCCTGTGGGGGACCCAAGCTGGAGCAGTCTGCTCCTGAAGGACTGCACCCCATGGAAGGGACCCACGCTGGAGCAGTCTGCTCCTGAAGGACTGCACCCCATGGAAGGGACCCACGCTGGAGCAGTTCGTGAAGAACTGCAGCCCGTGATAAGGACCCACGTTGGAGAAGTTCATGGAGGACTGTGTCCTGTGGGAGGGACCCCATGCTGGAGCAGGGGAAGACTGTAAGGAGACGTCCCTGAGGAGGAAGGAGTGGCAGAGACTTGTGATGAACTGAACCGCAACCCCCATTCCCTGTCCCCCTGTACCGCTCGGGGGGAGGGTGTAGGGAAAATGGGGAGTGGAGTTGAGGCTGGGAAGAATGGAGGGGTGGGGTAAAGTGTTTTGAGATTTTGGTTCTATTTCTCATTATCCTACTCTGATTTGACTGGTAATAAATTAAATTGATTTTCACCAAGTCGAGTCTGTTTTGCCCGTGATGGTAATTGCTGAGTGATCTCCCTGTACTTGTCTCCACCCACGAGCTTTTTCGTTACATTTTCTCTCCCCTGTCCAGTTGAGAAGGGGAGTGATAGAGCAGCTTTGGTGGGCACTTGGCATCCAGCCAGGGTCAAACCACCACAGACACATAGGAGTCAGCAACTTTCCATTCAAGGATCCTGTGATTTACACAATCTGCTGAACACTTTAGGACAATGCAAATTAAGGACAATGAAATCTACAGTGTACTATGTGGTAAACATTTTTTTCCTTCTTTTGGAGATACGCAATATGGTAAGGATACCCTGTTTAACTTCATTTTAAACTTGTTTTCCCTATATGAATCCATAAAGATAAGGAATCATCTAGCTGAAAAGGATCTTTCTTTCTCTAACATTAGTAAATACAGTGAAATGTCAGCTCCAGTGCTACCGAGCTGTTTAAAAGCAGCTAAGGCCCTGGCTGTCAAATTTTGGTCACAGAAATTTAAATAAACCAGAATGGCCCCAGGAATAATGTTTTATGCTGGTTATAAAACTGCAAGACTGAAAGTGCCTTTAAAGCCTGTGAAGGCTAAAAGTTAGGGAAAAGTCATGTTTTTAAAGTACAATAGGCTCAATAGGTTTTTTTCATCTAAAAGCTTTTATTTGCATCTATTATTTATGGCTATTAAATGACTTATTAATATTGAAGACTAATGCAAACCACAGTATATGGTTCCCTTTTTCTGCTAATTAAAGATTTAATTTTTTGAAAGGAAGAAAGCAACACTAATGCCAATTGTTACAGTGCAAAGTGCCTTGAGATGGAGATAGAATAAATGAGTAGGAGTGCTTTGCTTCCATAAAGAGAGTTGCCAACAGATTGTTCAATTAATTGGCCACATAACTTGAAATCAGATGGATTCAATATTTACTCGCTAAAGCTACAGAAAACATGTCATCATTTGAGTATATCTGTACTTTCACCGTGCAAATGATCTCAAGGTTATATTTATTAGCATCCAGACATGAAACCTAGAAACGCAGGCTCATGGAGCACATAGTTTCCTCATGCCCCAATATACATTTAGGATATTATTATTAATGTGTTAAGTGTCTTACAATGTTTCCAGTCATGCTCAACACAGATTATTCTCTGGTACGCTTGCAGAAACTGTCTCAGTGAAGTCAGTGGGATATAAGGCAGGTAAATGTGGGAAGACTCCATATTCCCAGTGTACTGATTTTGGCTGGGATAGAGTTAATTTTCTTCAAAGCAGCTGGTATGATGCTGTGTTTTGGATTTGTGACCAAAACAGTGCTGATAACACAGGGATGTTTTAGTTATTGCTGAGCAGTGTTTACACAGTGTCAAGGTCTTTTCTGCCTTTCACACTGCCCCGCCAGTGAGTAGGCTGGGGGTGCACAAGAAGCTGGGAGGGGACCTAGCCGGGACAGCTGACCCCAACTGACCAAAGGGATATTCCATGTCATATGATGTTGTGCTCAGCAATAAAAGCTGTGGGGAAGAAGGAGGAAGCAGGAGGGATGTTCAGAGTTATAGCGTTTGTCTTCCCAAGCAACCATTACACGTGACAACGCCCTGCTTTCCTGGAAATGGCTAAACATCTGCCTGCCGATGGGAAGCAGTGAATGAATTCCTTATTTCTTTTTGCTTGCAAGTGCAGCTTTTGCTTTACCTATTAAGCTGTCTTTATCTCAACCCATGAGTTTTACCACTTTTACCCTTCTGATTCTCTCCCCCATCCCGCTGCAGGCGGAGTGAGTGAGAGGCTGTGTGGTGCTTAGCTGCCTACCAGGGTTAAACCACAACACCAATAACTGCTGTTTAACTGAACATTTTCCAAAGTGTTTCTCAAGCTGGGTATACTAGTTGTACAGAACAGGTGCAGCACAGTGAAAGGTGAACATTAGAAAATGAAAGGAGAAGGTGGTGACCCAAGGGAAGGTAATTCATAAAGGAGACGGAAAAGGGCAAACACATGTATTGAAAAAAAAGAAAAAGGATAAAAAAGAGGAAATACTTCCTGTGGGACAGAATGTAAATGAAAGTAAGGCACTGAATTGTTAAGCATCAAAATAGAAGTGACAACTTCCATTTTCTTCAACTCAAGGGGAAGAAACTGTAGCTAAAGAAGATGAAGTAGGTCTGATAGCAAGATGAGGATGGAACTCTAAGAGTTCTCTAAGAGAACTCTAAAATTCTGGTTCATGTCTAAGAAAGGTCTGAAAGTATAAAAATGCCTCAAGCTGTGGATCCAATTACCCTCTCATTTTTAAGCCTCCTTACAAATTCACCATTTGAATTCTGGCAAGTAGGCATTTCTTCTTGAACTCATTTTTTTTAGTTAAAGAAGAAAACTGAAAAAAAAAATCTTCAGAAATATTTCTTAGAAAAGAATGCCAAATGGTTCAGCTATCTGTGGAAAATACTGTTGTTTTCTACAGATGCTGACTTTTGAGAGTTATATCTCCATATGTGCCACATATTTGGGGGATGTTTGATACAGAGCACTCCAGAAATATGGCCTATAAGAATACTGCACAGTTTGCAAACGTCTCTGGAGGAACCATTCTGTCTCAGGAAGGTAAAATCCTTTTAGATTCTATGTATACTGCTTTAGTACCTATTCTTCATTTAGGTTAAACATCACAGAATAAACTGGTTTAAGTCTATTGCACTCACACTTTTATGAATAGAATATAAGTTTGCTGTGCACTCAAGTTTCCCTGCTTGGAGAGATTCAAATGAAAGTGCAGGTCACAGATGTATGGAGGCAGATTCAGTGGACTCAGTCCAAGCTCAGGACTCAAGGCAATGTGAAAGTACAGTCTTTGCATTTTCTGGTACTTCATCATTGCTGGAATAGTTGCATTTGCATTCTTCTAGGATGTTTGCTTTCTTTAGGCATTCTTTTGCCTGAACCCGGCTTTATCGCATAACTTTTAGCTCTGTACATGACACTCTGATAGTTGGGGTTTTTTCCAACAGGAAGTTGTACAGAAGACTTCATATATGCCACCACAAAAAAAACCCAAAACTCTGATCTCTCCACATTTCACTTTTTTTGCATGTTTGCTGTAGTTGGCTGCAGGAGGTGTGAATGGAAAAAGAGGAGGAGGTGTGTGTGCAAAGGAGAGCTGCTGTAGCATGTTTTGCTCACCTTTCTTCTTTCCTTCCTCATCTACTGGCAACTTAATTTGAAAGCAGAAGGTTTCCATTCCTCTGCATCTTGTTTAACTGTAAGCACATTTTGTGTGCCAAAAGTTGGGGTTTTTTCCTAGTTCTTTATTTTTCCCCAGTATTCACTGAAGTGTTTCATGAGCTGTTTTGGGGAGGAAATACTCACTGTCATTTTGGGGAAATACTTATTGATAAGAAAATGTCTCATGGTCCCAAGCCTGTATTTCTTGGTACAATGGGAAGATAATCAGTGTACATTTGTTCTTAACTCAGAAAAATGCACACCCTTTAGACTGAATTTTTGTTGCATGTGACTTAAATGTTTATTACAGGCAATTTTTACTATTTTTAAACATCTGGGTTAATAAATTACTAATGTCTACAGCTTGCCATTTTCAATCTTGATTCCTATGCACATTTATCATAGATGTTATTCTCAATCATCAAAGAAGCAGTGTTTACCCCCAAATCTATTCCTTCTGCATATTTGCATTGTTTATGTTTAATATTGATGCCTATTCCATACATTGGTCTGCTGTCCAACTTCATTCATTAACAGAAGTGAGAACTGGTGTGATCAGATTAACTATACTAATCAAGAAGACTGGAAAAGGAAAACATCATTCCTTTTTTATAGCAAGCGAAAAGGAGGGGCCAAAGAAATATTAAGTCCTAAGTCTGGTACAAGTGATTTTACAGAGTTCAGTTTTAAAAAAACAGAAAAATACTGGAACAAAAATTCACACTATTTTAAGCATCTAAAATATAACTAAGAAATAAATAATTGCCCATAAAGATGCTCCAGATCCAACTTATATCAAACCAACTTAGTTTTTCTCTGTGACAGGATTCCAGGTCTCATAGGTAAGGTTGTGAATAATGCAGTAACTTCCAGGATCTAGCTCAAGAAAGAACAAATACACCAGTCTTCAGGCTGCTTGACATGGCTCATTGGTCAAATCTGTCCTCAGTATTTGAAGGGACCTGTTAAATGGTACCAAATCAGAATTTTGCTCACTTCCTGCTTATTCAGTATCTTTAGCTCTGTGAAGAAGAGTCCTGACACAATGGTGAAATGTTTTTCACTTCATTAAGGTAATACATTTGTGGACCATGCTCATTCTTACTCTTAACTTTTGGAAAGATTTAGTAAATAATTCCATTCATGAAGATACAAGGTAATGCTGATTTATGTCTTCCTTACCTGAATCTAACATTTCTAATGCCAAAGCAACAACAGAATTTGCCTATTAAAAATTGCAGCTAGGATTGTTTAAAGAAAGTATGAGCAATAAAGTATTCTTAATTTTCAATAGCTGATTTTCAGATACTTAGTTCTTGGCACATCCTGAAAACAAAACAGAAGTTCTACGGCTAACTTAAAACTGGTAGAAGAAAACACAGCAAATTATTATTTTATTCTGAAAATTTTACTGATCTTTCATACCAGTTTTTGTAAGTCTTTTATTCACATGTACATACATCTATAAACTCAGTTCTTGAACCCTGCTTACTTTTTTGTCTGTAGTTTTTCACATGTGCAAGGAGGATGCTAGCAGTTTTATGTGTGTATGTCTATCATTAAAAAACTTTTATGTACAGTAAAAGCAAATCCACAAGTGACTGAGAAAGCACAACTGCAAACAGAGACCACAAGATGAAGGCCCTTAATAGTCAAAAACCTCTTTGCACAGTACTTGAAGTCAGAGTGAAGAATGTTTCCTTTTCTGTTCACTTGAGTTATAAGCAATTGAAAACAGAAGTCTATAAAGGAAATCACGGCAAACCTGCACTTATTGTATTGGCATTACTAAAACACAGCAAAAGCTAGATGAAATAAAATATACTACATTATTCTTGGAAATGAGTGCAAATAGCATTATTTTAAAGAACAAACCAAAAAAATAAATAAATAACAGAAACCTGACAGCTTACATTATGCTGTGAAATTCAGCGTGCTTATTCCACTAACATAATCATTTTTTCATTCAAAGTAATCCCACACTCTACAAAGCCTTTTTAATAATTACTGCTGTTTCTCATCATAAATTCCCACAAGAGTTACAGCTGCAGATTAATATTCCCAGTTCTGTAGATGTCATTTGACTACTCCCTCTCCTTTTCCCAGCTCTTTCAAACTGTGTATTAATTTACCATGATTGCTCCCTTGAAATGCTCATATGTATGGACCCCCTCATGTAGCACTCGCACAAATGCCATTTCCACTGTTCTTTGTAAAAATTCCCTTCAGTCAGTGGTTAGACTTTCAACTCAGTTAATGTCCTCTTTTCCCAGGTAAAAACATAATTTCCTTTCTAAAGTATGGAGCTTTATGATGAGATGACTGTGAGGATTTTGGTTTTCAAGATCTCACCAGGACTCCTATGATATCTGCAGACAAAATTCTATAGTATCTACAGACTGGAATTTCAAAGGACCCTGTACAAGTTAGGTGTGAACTCCGAACCTCAATGAGTATGTATCTTTCTTCAGCACCTTTGAAAATTCCAGCTACAATTTAAGAAAAATGCTAAAATAAATTCCAGCAGTTAACCAGAACATAACAAATTTGAAGTCTTTTTTGAATACATAAATATAAAAGTACAAAATCTCCCCTTTGACAGAACTGGAATTTCAAACTTGATGTCTTTCAGCTTACTTAGCTGTGCCATGCATGACCAGAATGTAATATTATAATTATCATTTGTATAGATTGTTTTGTATTTCTTAAAATTATATTAATTTTATGTGTGCTTTGTTTAAGAAACAAAACGTTGGATTTGAAATAGTTTCCATTTTCCAAATAACTATACTGTAATAAATATTCAGAAACAAATTTAATGTATTTTCAATAGAATAAAGATTTGGACAGTCTTTTTTCTTTCAATTACACACAATGTATTACAAGTTCTATAAGTAGGTTTTTCATATACTGTTTATACTTACTGTCCTCTCAACATTAATCCATCTCTAACTTATATCCCATGAAAACCTTCAATGCTATTTATTAGAACACCTGTAGAACTAGCATTAGAACTAAAATTCATTAGAAACAAGCCCTGTTTATTTCTTTTCCACAAACTTATACCACTACACTGTCAATCCTTCTGGAAACACAGCTGAAAGGAAGCTCATTAGAAGCAAAATTCATTTTGAGAAGGATTTTAATGTTTTGTGGTTTATGACCTTCTGATATTAAAATTGATCAATTTACGGGTTTTCATATGAATGAAATACTTATTTCCCAGAGAGCAACACTGCAGTTTCCAGAAGACAACAAGACATCAGATCAAATATTTATAATATCTTCCTCTTATAAAAAATAGAATCCATTTTAGACAATATAAAAATGTTCTTAACATCTTCCAGGCCACACGCTGGAGCAGGGAAGAGCCCAAGGAGGGAGGAGCGGCAGAGGGGGCTGCTGTGGGCTGGCCGCAGCCCCCCATGCCCTTATACCCCTGTGCCCCTTGGAGGGGAGGAGGTAGAGGAGTCAGGAGTGAAGGGAGTGAAGTTGAGCTTGGGAAGAAGGGGAGAGTGGGGAGAAGGTGGTTTAGTTCTTGTCTTTTTTTCCTCACTACCCAACTCTATTTTAAGTGGCAATAGATCAATTTTCTCCAAGTTGGGTCTGTTTTGCCTATGATGGTGACAGGCAAGTGATCTCCCTATCTTCATCTTGACCCCCAAGTTTTTCCATCTTATTCTCTCCTTCTGTCCTGTTGAGGGGGAATGAGAGTGTGACTGGTTGGGTGTCTGGCAGCCATCCAAGGTCAATCCACAACAATCACAATGACTGTCCTTTCATACTTGTGATTTATTTGAATCCATGTAAGGTATTGGTAAAATTGACAGCAATGATGAAAGTCCAAATCAGGCAGAGTCTTGAGCCACTGTTCTCTCTTCCAAAGAGGAAAGAAGGAAAAAATTTTAGAAATTGGATGAAATTGGCTAAAATCTTACTGTTCATCTCAGTTCATCTCAGAGACAATGTCATAAGAGGCTTTATGAGGCACTAGATAGACATAGAGATAGTAGCAGGTTGTACCCTTTTTCCTTTTTTGTCTCTAGCTTTCCTCTCCTGTACCATCCTCCTTCTCCTCAGAACAATGACCAAGCCTTCTCCAGACTCCTTCCTTTCTCTACAACACAGTACCCATCTCAGGTAGCATCGAAGCAAACATCTCGCTTCTCACATTCTTCAGTCCAGTCTCGTCAGGTTCAGATGAGTCAGTGCTTTTACTTTTTTAGCAGGTAGGCAAATTTGCAATGTGAGAAGAGGTAGAGAAGTGTTCTCTGTTAGTCAGAAACACATTACTGAGCTTATTGTGAAAGTGCTTCTGGTTTTACCACAGAAGAGATTCCTTTAATCTTCAGGAAAGAAATTAATTTTCTGGGTGTTTCTTTGCAACTGCAGGTATTTTTAGTCTTTTTGTTGGCATTAGTTATCATATAGTTTTACTTCTTCCTGCGCTTATTTTATAGAATCATAGAATCATAGAATGCTTTAGGTTGGAAGGGACCTTTAGAGGTCATCTAGCCCAACCCCCCTGCAGGGAGCAGGGACAGCTTTAACCAGATCAGGTTGCTCAGAGCCCCATCCAACCTGACCTTGAATGTTTCCAAAGATGGGGCCTCCACCACCTCTCTGGGCAACCTGTTCCAGTGCTTCACCGCCCTCATTGTAAAAAATTTCTTCCTTATATCCAGTCTAAATCTGTCCTCCTTTAGTTTAAATCCATTATTCCTTGTCCTGTCACAACAGGCCTTGCTAAAAAGATTGTCCCCATCCTTCCTATAGACCCCCTTTAAGTACTGGAAGGTCACAATAAGGTGTGCTTGCAGCCTGCTCTTCTCCAGGCTGAACAACCCCAACTCTCTCAGCCTGGCCTCATAGGAGAGGGGTTCCAGCCCTCGCATCATTTTTGTGGCCCTCTTCTGGACCCGCTCCAGCAGGTCCATGTCCTTCTTGTGCTGAGGGCCCCAGAGCTGGACGCAGCACTCCAGGTGAGGTCTCACCAGAGCAGAGTAGAGGGGCAGAATCACCTCCCTCGACCTGCTGGCCACGCTTCTTTGGATGCAGCCCAGGATTCGGTTGGCTTTCTGGGCTGCAAGCGCACATTGCTGGCTCATGTCCAGCTTTTCATCTACCAGTACCCTCAAGTCCTTCTCTGCAGGGCTGCTCTCAATCCCTTCATCCCCCAGCCTGTATTGATATCGGGGGTTGCCCTGTCCCAGGTGCAGGACCTTGCACTTGGCCTTGTTGAACCTCATGAGGTTCACACAGGCCCACCTCTCCAGCTTGTCCAGGTCCTTTTGGATGACATCTCATCCTTCTGGCATGTCAACCGCACCACTCAGCTTGGTATCATCTGCAGACTTGCTGAGGGTGCACTAAATCCCACTGTCTATGTCATTGATGAAGATATTAAACAGCACTTGTCCCAGTACAGACCCCTGAGGGACCCCACTTGTCACTGGTCTCCATTTGGACATCGAGCTGTTGACCACTACCCTCTGGACGCGACCATCCAACCTTATTCCTTATCCACCAAACAGTCCACCCATCAAATCCGTATCTCCCCAATTTAGGGAAAAGGATGTTGTGGGGGACTGTTCTTTTAATTTTCTTCCTCTGGAAGACTGGTTTGTAAATATTCCAAACCTCTACAGAGAACATTAAAACCATTTTGCAAATTATTTACTGCATTACTCCTTCAAGAACCACATGGATTTTTTCTCACCTTGAGGTAGTAACTTAAAACACTCGATTGCTGAACTGTATCTGTTGTTTTTATGTAGTGTTGTAGTTGTTGAAGCCAGCTGAGGGACTCAAGACTCTCTAGAATTAGAATCTAAAGAATCTAAAATGGGACTCCAAGTACTTTTTTTTAAATTTGAATCTAAAAATTTTAGATTTTTCATTTTTATGTGATTAATTTCTTCTGATAGTCTAAATGGGGGCTCAGGTGTATTATGCTCCACGGTGTGATTTTCTTCATCCATCCATTTTCTCTGCCTTTGCCTGGATGTGTGTCAAGAGCAATGAGAAAGACTGTAAGATTATATTTTAATTTTATGGGTCAGGTTGTATCTCTGCCCTGAACACTGAAGAAAGTGTATTGTTTGCAGCCACAGCAGCTTCCTCATATGGCCTACTTTAATACTTTCTAATGGTGTAAATGTTTATTCAATTTTACAGCTGGGAACATAGCATACTACTAAATGATATATAGGCATTGACAAGAGAAAGTATTTTTATTTTCTTGAACATATGATTTATACATATCCTGTATGCGGGCATCTATTTTGAACTAGAGTTTAAAACAATACTCTAAATAAGTTTTCAGCAAACAGTTAATATTTTATTTGGCTGTTTTCACACAAATGTAACATATGACAGCAGAAAAAGAAGACATTCAAGCCATATACAAAAAATGTTAATCTACACACACCACAAATGCAGTTTAAGTAAAACGTCATACCCAGAGCTAAAACGAACATTCTATTTTCAATTATTTTGATGGCTCAGGTACTGATTCCTGATTTTTTTTTTTTTTTTTTTTTTCAGAGAACCTTATATACACATAAAAAGAACAATTTGCTATAAGGTGACTTGCCCTTATTGTATACAAACATCCATAAGTAGAACTGTCCAAAAAAGATGAACTGTTTTAAAGCTTGTATCTCACTTTTTTTAATTTTAAAAAACCCACAAACAAACAACTAGTTCAAGCTACTTAGATGAAAATTGATATTCTGTTAGCTTAGTCAAATGCACAGTCACAGAACAATAAGAAAGTAATTTGAAATTGTAAAAAGGTGGTACATGGTTAACTTCAGTGCTTTTAGATAATTAGCTAACATTTTTTAGCTCTACATATTGTACATTTTCCTAGTGGTGACATGCTAATTAAGATGAAATGCTAGAATTTGCTGATAGTGATTAAATAATGTAAATAATCAAATTGTTCTTGACAAATTGTTGGTAGGTATAATGAAGAAACACATTATATGATATTATTGGTACAATTTTTTATTTTACCTTTGTTGTTCTGATTGGTTTAACAGTGCATCAGGACATCTTCTTACTGACTTTAGGCACAAAACTATTTCAGGGCCAAAATGTGTTTGTTATTTGAGTTTAAAATGCATTAATTTGCAAGTCAGAAAGACAGAACAGATGTAAAAATGCAGCAAACTTTTTTATAAAAACAAAAATTCACATGTACCTTTTATAAAGTTATTAGTGTCATAAGTAATTTATTGTAAAAAGAATTGTACACTATATATATTTGTACATTGCACTGTAAAAAAAAAAAAAAGGCAATAAATTCAGCCGAAATGTATTATATTTTAATAGATTCAGAATGTGGAAATATGAATCTCTCAGAAGTTATTGCAACCTTCTCAGTGGTGTTCAGTCAGGAACAATATTTATTTGGTCCTTAAGAGGGGACAGTTTTATATCATATAATGCTGCAAGACATTATTATTCTTACTAATGTAATTTGGAACATCTGATATAAATCATCTCAGTTTCCCTGGTGTATAAATGCAAAACACTTAATTCGTCTGAGTATTAAATGATAATACATACCTCCTGTTTGGAGATGAGCAGATCATGTTCGGGAAGAAGAAATGTGAGACTGACTTTTTCATGTTCCATACAGAATAAAAATGCAAATTTTTTTTTTTTTAAATTGGTAAAAAGTTTTCTAAAACTCCTTTTATCTCCTGCATGTCAATATCTGGAAGCATGTGCGAAAATTCACCCTTTTTTGCTGATTTACTCAGAATTTGAGACAAACATTGATAAGATAACTGAATCCCCCTGGAATTGTTCAAGGTGTTGCCCTGTTGTATCTTTTTTGCCCATAGTCCAGCTCCCCTCCCCTATTTATTTTCACTATTTCATGATCCTGATTTCTAACTAGCTGTTAGCTGGCATCTTTTGTGGTAGCCACAGCTGGATTGGTACACAGACAAGAGAGACAGTGTTGGACAAAGGTGCCTTACCCACTTGATACACTGATGCAGTAAAGCAGCAAGGTGTCACCTGAACACAATCGGTGAAAAAAAGACGACCAGAAAACTGGTCTGTCCTGAGTACATCAGCCATCCTGTAATTATTGCCAAATCCAGCATCTCCTGAATAAATAGGAAATGTGAAAGAGAGGATAATTTGGTAAGTATCCTATGAAGTAAATCTCATATATTAGTTGTTGTTCTACTGTAATTTTACAACAGTGGGATCACTGAAATTTTGCTTCTAGTCAAAATATTTAAAAACATAGTGGTTTTGCCTTTGCAACATAGTAAAATGCCTTTTCCAGCTTAAGTTGCCCTTGTGAACTCAGTTACAGAGTCATAGAACTATACATTTGAATAAATTGATCTGAAAATAAAATACTCTGCATTATAGCATCCAACACTACTACAAAAACACAGCACATGTCTTTTATATCTATAAAAGTTATGGATTCTTTCTTTTCTTTTCTTTATTTTTTTCAGTCAGATGAATGTATCCTGGCTGGGGTTTTTTTAAGAAATAATTAACAGTTCAATGAACAAGCCAAGTGGGGCTGTATACTAAAAATCTGAGTTTAATCTTAGGAGTTTAGTAGAAACAGTATCGTTACAGAAAATGCAAAACAAGCAGAGGACTGTCAACCCCAGGAGCCTTTTTTGAGCTTTAAGGTATTTAATAGCAGCTCTTGTTTCCTTAGTGGGTACTGGGAGATCTAACTCTTTGCTTTTCTCATGATCTAGTGCCAATTTAGGGAAAGCCTCTGGGTGAACTCCATTTCAGACTATAACAAAATGAAAACCTTTATTTAAGTGTTACTGTGTGTTTTTTAAAACTTTGTTCTCTCTTCCCTTTCAGAATTCATCATGGCCATGTCATTTTTACTTTTCTTGGCATTTGAACAGTTCCTAACTAATAGGTGTCTGGATAAACATACCCTTTTCAATAATCTGTAACACTCAAAGCAACAATAAACAATCATCCTCATTTATGTTCAGTATTTTCTATGTATATTGGGGGCAGAGCTCTTCGTTTAGGTCATGTTGATACTTGAACAGTTTTTGCAGCTCAGCAAATCCAAGTCAAGGATTGAGAGCAAACTGCCTAACTTTTGCTGGTGTGAAAAGGGACTATGACATGGTGAGCTGACCTGGATTTCGAATTGATGGAAAACCCTACATTTTCTGATGCAAAAGTCAAGAAAGAACCAGCTGTTCTGATGTCTTCATAAAAACAAAAATATACTGTTCATGACAGAGTAGGTTGTCAGAATCACTTGTCGTCTCTTCTCTCTGATACTGCAAAGGCTTATTCTAGCTTCATGATTTACCTGAGGATTGTGGCTAAGAAGGTTTGCAATCTTAAAATGGGCTTTGAAGTCACTGTGGAACTGTGGGAGAGATGTTTTGCTCCTCCAGGCAGTGTTGGTTTGAGATTACAAAATGGGTCAGAGAGGAACTTTGGTTTGCAAATGAATGCACACCAGAGCAAAATCTTCTGCTACAGAAAGATCAAACTGCTGCTTCTGCAACCAGATTAGGAGTAGTCACCAATTTAAATGTTGTGAATGGTCATGCGGACATTTACAGAGAGGCAGCTTTTTTATCCAGAAAGCTAGGTATTCAGCATGAAATCGAGCTCTCTTCCTTCCCTCATTCTAACAGCGAACTCCATTATTACCCTTCCCACATTTCTGTGCAGACTTAGATGCAATAACAGAAGAACTTTAGTAATCTTAATGTACAGACTATTTATAATTTTAGGGATTATCACAGTGTTTAAAGAAATGTTAACTGCTCTGGCAAATTTGACTGTGGGAGTCCTACCTATTTCATGATCTACAAGCTGGAAAAAGAAAGCAGGGGTTTCTCAACAATGTGTCTTAAAGATGCCCAAAAGTAACACTTGACTGAGTGCAACTTCCTGGCAAATTCTTCTGTATCCTTCTGTACACCTACTTAAAGAGTCAGCTTTAGTTATGAATCCTGCAGTCAGATTGGCCAAAGCAGTTAACATTGTTTTAAGCACTGTGATAATCCCTAAAAATTATGAAAACTCTTTAAAGAATGTGCTTTAGAGCTATGGTAAATCCAGTCTTAGGCGAGTGTTCTTCCAGCAGTAGTTCACCAATGTGGAATGACTATTGGGCATTCTGAGAGCGACTTTATGTTTCACATATCTGCCAGATGTTGGTCACAGGAAGCTACTGCAGGGTAGAAAGTTCCCTCCTAGGAAGGGAAGGAGTGTTCCTCCATTGCTCCACTGGAACAGGAGCACTCTGCTCATGGCTGGGCCCAAGCTAAGGAGTAGTGCTCTCACTCTCAAAAACCCAGTAATGAGTGGTGTCACTCAACGGTCCATAATGGGATCAATACTATTTAATATCTTCATCACGGCATAGTGGGATTGGCCTGTAGTGACAGGACAAGGGGTGATGGTTTTAAACTAGGGTAGAGGGTAACAGGGAAGAAATATTTTATGATGAGGGTGGTGTGACACTGGAACAGGTTGCCCAGAGAAGTTGTGGGTGCCCCATGATTGGAAGTGTTCAAGGCCAGGTTGGATGGGGCTTTGAGCAACCTGATCTAGTGGAAGGTGTCCCTACCCATGGCAGGGGGAGTTGACTAAATGATTTTTAAAGGTCCCTTCCGACCCAAGCCATTCTGTGATTGTATGATTCTATGAAAACACCATGTGCATTCAGCACTTGTACCCAGCCCAACCACAGTGACATTAATTGAAACTACTACTTCATGTTTTCACTCCTCCACACTTCTGCATATACCTGTGCTAAACTCCAATGCATTTCCTTGATGGCTTGCCATCCACCTCATACTTCTTCCCATAAAGTATCTTATACTAGTAGCCAGAGTTGTTAAATTCAAGAACTATTTATAATACAATATTTTGCCTTTTGGGGTGGGGTGGGGTGAAGGCAGTGGATAGGAATCAGCCTGATGTCAGATCTTGTCTTGTAAGCTGGTCATTAAAACCTTTCTTGAGTAAAATTATAACCCTTTACATTTTTGCTGGACCCTATTGAGAAAATCATGTTCGACACCTATTTCTCAAGGGTTTTTAATTTATTTAGAAAGAAATTTATTATTTATTATTAAATTATTAATTTATTTAGAAAGAAAATGAATCTCTTGGAAAAAAGCAACAGAGCATTTCATGAATTTAAAAACAATCAAATGGGTTTGACCTCTTAATGGGTGGGTTTATTCCTTTTGCTTCCCATGAAGCTCATTTAAATTTAGTGGCAACCCTGAGAGTATTATGAAATACTAAAGTAGATTTTGTAATGCAGCTGTTTTCTACTTCTAGATTCTAAAGAAATATATTCATTTATGCATAGAAGTACATGCTGAAGCAGACTACCACTGACAGATAGTCTTAATATTGATGGATTTAAATATGACTAAAATTATCTTTCGTAATACTGAAGTAGGAGTTGTTCATTATGAGGTGAAATTCTGGAATGCTCTGTTGGTTCCTTACAGCTACTTAATAAGCATAATTGAGAGCATTTGTCATGTTCATCTCTTCCTGGACATTCTTGGCTTCCCTTCCTGCCATTTCTGATGCTTCTCAATGGTAAGTAAAGCAGTTTGTCATCTATTTAAAATCTGGCTTTGTGATGGAAGTTGAGATTCCCCATTTTTACACATCCTTGATATTAGGTGATTCTTGTTACTTAGTTGTGGGTTTCATGCTTGGATAGAAAACGTCACTTTGCGGGTAGTTGTTCTTTGCTGGTAAGTCAGCCATGCACGTCTGGGCACTCGTACAACTTCCAGTGCATAAGAGAGCTGTGCATGCATAAGCATACTTGTGCTAGCCTTTCACCCTCTACTCATTTATGGCAAATAACAACATAACTGCAGCCATAATATATAGCTGCCTTTAAAGACACAATTAACATTTTCTCTATAAATTATGTTAACTTTTTTTTTTGCATTTTACAGAGAGAGCACAATAATGCGATTATCCCTGTTACACTTCTTAAGAAAAATGTGTAAAACTACATTGTAAACTCAAAATATCAGCATTTTAGGTTAATAAAGAGCACATAGTCAATTACCTTAACATTATTATCTTCAAATTACTTTGCTGTATATACTTAACTATGTTTTAATTATTGATTTCTCCCAGTTTTTAGATTGTATTATTTTTAAGCCCTGTGTTTATTCTGTTAGCTTATAACACACAACCTGCACACTAAAATAGTTGTGTTTTCTTTATGCTTTTTGATAATTTGCTTATCATAATTTAATGATGTCTTATGATGAGATAATTTTTAAAGGTCAGCAGAGTGCTTTAAAGACCGGCATAATTATGCTTTTATTTACACTTCCATGAAATTCAATGAGATTAGTAAAATTTATAACTATCTTGTAGAAAGAGAGGTGGAAGAAAATGCTACTAAGCTGATACATTACAAATGATAAAAAAAAATTAATATATCACTGACCAGTTCAGACAAGGCTGCATTCACTCATAAAATTACGACTTGGGAATAATATTCCAAGAGCTAGGCACCCATATCACGCTGTATACTACGAAGATATACAGTAACAGGCTATATTATACACTTTGACTACTTTGAAAATTAAAACAAAAATAACTATTTCAGTCAAACATTTAAGAAAATAATTAGGAAAAAATATTCACTAACCTGAGAAAATCTCTTTATAAAATTCTTCAGAATACCTGTTATGAGTAATCGACAAATATTAGATATATCCATTATCTTGAGAGACATATGTTGTCATCATCCACAACATGAGAAAATGAGGCTATATTAAGAAAGTAAGCAAGAAAACTTGGTGCATTCAAGTACAAAGATTGTTTGATATAGTTAGAAATTTTATAATGTCAGCTAGCATACTTTCCACAACAAACTGAATATATGTTTCTATTTGATCTCTCATACCTGTCATTATTGCCTTGCTGTCGCATTCAGTACTGTCATTTAAAAAAAAAAACTAGGATAAGGGATGAACTGGGAGAAATGTTCTTCTCTAACGATGTGCTCAAAATGACCTAAAGAGCAAACACAGAAATAAAGACATTCTTCTATAACATTAACCAAAAACTATTAGCATATAACCTTTTGGGTCATATTTTGCAGTGATTATTTGTGCCACCTATGTAGATATGACAAATGGGAAGAGGGAAAGAGGTTGATGGCAACAAAATAATTAGGATTTGAAACTGCTGAAGAAATAAGAAGAGGAAAAGAGGGAATCCAGAAAGAAAAAGCAATAGTTGGCAGAATTAAAAAGGAATATAGAATGCTTTTGATCAGTGTAGGTCCACTTCTAGGCAGAAGTTAAAGACTTAATACAAATGCTGTGATAAAATGTCTTTCTGGATATTTTTGTAGTGTTTCTGTTTAAGTCCAGCTTTTGAAGGAAGCAGAGCAGGGAATAAACTCTGGATTTTTAAAATTTTGAACAGTGTCAAAACAAGATTACTGATACACAGCTCTTTTAAGGACCTAAAATTCTGTGTTAGATTGAAGACACTTTAAAAAAAAAATTGTTAAATAGTTAAATTATAATGTATAGTTTCAGCTTTAGAAATTTTCTTTTCCTTGTAAAACACAGCTTTCTTCATCTTTGGCAACAGTGTAACTGATACAAGCCTGCCAATGTTCACAGCTCAACTGGAATTTTGAAATACTGGAGATAGCTCAGAAGTCCACAAGAATGATTAAAGTTTAGGGAAACTTTTCTGTAGCAAATACCTCAGGGAGCTCAATCTTCTTAATTTATCAAAGAAAAAAATGATCAGATTGTGAGTACCTCTATAATAAAATGCTTTTCAAATCTAGCAGGCAGTGTCATATAAGAAGATAGTGGATGCTAAAACTAGACCAAATCAGACTACAAATAAAGACAAATTTTTAGGAATGTGAATCATTGGGACATCTTGTCAAATCATTGTTAGATCATTCATCAGTGAACACTCTAAAATCAAGATTATTTGGGTTTTATTTTGTCCTAAAGACGGATACTCCAGTTTGGTTGCAGAAGTTTTATGATGCAGAGTATTATAAATCAGCTTGCAACAATGGATTTTGTAATCTATGTGTCTACTTCCATTCCCAAGACAGAAAGAAGTTAACAGCAACTATGAAATAGACATGCATCTATTTCAACAGCAAATGTTGGCAGAGCATCGAAGTAGTTCACACAGCATCAAAGAGTAAGATAAAAACAGCTGTACAGATTTTGTAATGCAGAGTAAGATACAAACATCTGTAGACATTTTCTGATGCTTGAACCTGTCTATTCTCATATCTTGCACTGCCTGTGACAAAGTTATTTTTCAGATTTTGAGAAAAAGCAACTAGCAAACCTTTTAATAGTCATTGTTCATATTTTTATCACTGCACCAATATATTAAAAAAAGAGAGAGCAAAAGAAACTGATGAAAACTGGTGTTTGTCTTAAGTTACCAACATCAGCATCTTGTTGGCTTATGTTATGTATGTTTTTGCTGTTGCTGTTTTTGTAACAACATTGTTGCAATTCGTGAGAAACTTATAAAAATATCTGAATAAAAAATAATTTCCTGAGTACTCTTTAAAGCTGTTTTGATAGAACTTAAACCATTTCCTTTGTCTTTTTCCCCCAGTTCCAAAATAGAAACATAAAAACTCATTCAGATGAAACACTGATGACTGTATTTCAAAGCATTTTCAAGGCAAAGAATGAGCATGATTCCGGTAAAAAGCAAGTTTTTTGAAAGACTGGCAAAATACCTATAGGAAGTAAAAAATAAATCCTCTACATGGGTTTTCATAACAAGCATTTATAACAAATGGTTCAGCTTCAAGCCAAGCTCTGTTAATTGTTTTTCCTTAGTCTCCTATTTTTAACCCTCTCTGTGAGATCTGGAGGCCAAACATTTGTCGTCTGCCCAATTTGTTGTGAAAATGTTAGCTCTCAAGTGAAATTTTAATGTTTCAAAATGTCTCTTTCATATTAGACTTATTTTGCCAGTGTTACAAAATGTGTATTCCTATGAGAGGACACAAAAGGATCTCAGTGCTTAAAGTTAAATATGTTTTGCAGTTGAAGGAGAAAAGAATCTGAGAAGCAGATTTCTGTCTGAAAGTGCAAAGCAGCTGATCATTAGATTATTAGTTTTTCTGTGGAAAGAAAAAAAACCTCTCTTTTGGCTGATAATGTTTTGCTTGACAAATAAATTTACCATAATAATTCTCAGTGTTACATTACTAGAGCAAGAAATGGTTAGCACTTCCTGATATCACCATACTGTATGTTCAGACATACAGAATTTAGAACAATATTGGGAATAACAATGGCAATAGTTAATGTTTTGAAAAATAATTCATTTTTTATGCTGATCATGGCGAGATGTTTATGTCCAGTTCAGTAGTGGCCAGAAAGCTTTTGTTAGAATTAAAGTTTTTGAATTCCTAATTTCTAGTGGATATATAACCACATAGTAACCTCATCAGGGGCATCTTTGTGGAATAAATGAAGCACAAGCTGCCATATAGAGCAAGAAAACAAAGCTGTTTCTGTTACTTGGAGCTTTTACCTAGCACTTCTAGGAGTGTCAAATCTGTACGCTGGCAAATCTCTCGATATGATTTTGGGCAAATTGCCTAGATCTAGACTCGGGTTCTCAAAGAAGGTCTCGGGCATAAATAAGTACATAAATTCAAAATTAAAATTGCAAATAACCTAACAAGTCTAAGCACATCAGGCACTGATATTAACGTAGAAGCCACTTCTACTTTTGAGCATGCAGAAAAGTCCTTCAGTCTTGATAGCCCTGGCACATGGCTGATATCGTCCTGGCCAGAAAGAGATGTCCCTCTCCTGCAGGGCTCAGTCCACAGGCATTCTCACACCGTCCCTTTGGCTGAGCAACACTGACCAAAACCCTCTAAACCTAAGTATCCAACTCACTGCTGCTGCCCTCCTACTTTCTTGCCCAAACTTTAGTTCTTTTCTGCAGAGCTGAGCAGCTTTAATGGGAAGGAACTAGCAGAGCCTTATTTCTCCCTTTATAATGGCTCATATTCTGGTACTTACAGCACACCTCTGAGAGCAGGAAGAAGTGCATCTATAGTCCATCCAGCAGGATCCCTGACCCCCAGTCTTCCACGTCTCCTGCCCACCTAACCATTAGGTGGATTTATTAGCATGCGCTGTCTCTATCCTCACCTCTAGGATTTGTTTCCTCAATGCTGTTTTTTGGCTAACCTTAAACTGCTCTCCTCTTACTAGGTACGATCTAAAATCATCAGCCAGCTATGTAACATGCAACTCTTCCCACCATCTGACGGTGAGCGTAGGTGCCAGACACTGTGTTTTGGGCTCCATTCTTCGTGCCTGGCTAATGCACCCAAGTAGGTGATGTAATTTTCAGTGAACCTAAGTTCCTTTTTTTTAACCTGTCTGAGCTTTGCTTCTTTTTTGCCAAATCTGAGGTAGTAAGACAGCATGAATTTGTGAGGATAAATATATTTAAGAGTTTTCAGTATTCAAACCTCATGAGACAGGGTACAGAGGACAATATAGCCTGGACTGACCAGAAAAATTAGCAGCTTAGTTATGCTTTTACCTCAAGTCATGGTCATAGTTGAGGTATTAAAGTGACCAATTGTTTTTGCTAGGATGAAGGATAATTTTAGACCTAATATTCAGTTTTTTTCACAAAATAGACAAAAATTCTTAACAAGAAAATCTCTAATTAATATATATATACAGAAAAAAATAGCTGAAGATTGTATTTACTGTTCATAGGTACAGCTTCTTAAAAGAAACAAAAAAGATTGTCTGGAGATCGCTTTTGCTTTTGATGTGTGGAGCTCCTTAAAACAAGCAAATAATTATTATAAGAATAAGAAAAACATGGACTTATTACTTGAAATATTGAGTAATTATTGCTCACCACCTGAATTAGGACAATTTATTAATTTGTCTATTTTTATAATGAGAAAAAGCCTTTTAAGATTTTTCTGCTTTATTCTAGACTTAATTTTACCTGTTTATAGAAGGGTTATAGGGACATTTAGTTAAAAGTTGTCCAAGTAAAACCATATTGATACTTGTATTTAACCTGCATTGAACTACCTACTTGCTTGCTGCATAAATTACCTCCTCATTTTTGGTTTCTTTTTGCATTTTGGCTTATAATTTGAAAGTCCCATACACCTTCAGTGAATCCTTCTCCCTTTCCTTATTATTGTCACATTGAAATAATTTATAGGCAGTGGTCATGAAACCTTGAGTCTTTTCATTTCTTGTCTATATTGTGAAAATTTATCTTCTTTCAGTCATTTCTAGAACCCTTCATTAATTTTGGTTGAATGTTTTTGTTATTCATTCAGTTTTTACATTTCCTTCCTAAATGTACTAAGTGACTGTCTGTCTGGCAATATTTACCTGATTATAAACAACTAAAATTCATGTTCTTCCACAAATCTGTTGTTTGGTTTGTCTATTCCTAAATTAAAGGTTTAAATAGCAAAGCACATAGTACATTTCTGAACCACTACTTCCAAAAAAGCAGATGTAAGTGCTTGACAAATGATAAAAAGTGGAGTAGCATTTCCTGATTGCAGTTGGTCTCCACAATATCCCATTACTACCATTGTGTACTGTGAAGGGCTTTTCTGACATGGCATTGTGAATGCTATAATAAAATGAAATTGCACAGTTTTCTGTGATACAACTGTGTTCCATGTCTGTCTAAGGCAAGAAGGAATTTTCTGCACCAGTATTGTTTATTAGCAGAGACCAGTACAACAGAGCAATTCAGCAAACAGGGTATCACTCCTTCCTGTCAAACCAAAATTGTATCAGGGAACAAGAAGAGTATCTGCGGAATTGCCTTAAAAAAAATGTTTCATTTTATGCTGATTTGGTGTCTTATTAAATGCTTTGCCAACTTTTAAGAGCATATGTACCCTTTTCAGTTTTTGATGTCTGAACACATAAAACATGGCCCTAACTGCTATATCTTAAAACAGAAAAAAACCAAGTAAGAAATTATGACCTCAGTAGGCTGGAAGAAGTGTATTGTTGAGGAAGATGTACAACTAAAAGAAGTTTTCTAAAAGAAAAAAAAAAAAAGAAGCAGCAAGACGCAATGGAAAGAAAAAGTACAGAAAGATCAAGAAAAGAGAAAGAAAATCTATGTTATGTTTAGAATAAAAGCTCCTTCACAGACGCATAGGCTGGGACTCTGTGCCTATTTACAGCCCTTCCCACCTCCTGTGACAGTGCTTGGGACCCACCTGCGATGGACTGGTGCCCAGAGGCTCCAGTTGGCCACGCTGCAAGCGGCTGCCTGGCACCGTGCGCAGTTGCGCAGGAACCAAATGCAACAGCAGCCGCTGGGCTCTTGTGGGAAGGCTCGCCAGGGTCGCTCCTGGGAAGAAGTGGTTTGATATAGAGGTGAAGAGTAGTTAGTAAAACTGGCCAGCTCAAACTCTAAAAGCAGAACTGTGGTACCACATAAAATTCAGCACCACTTCCATTTGTTTTCTTAGTTCACTTACTGACATGTTTTGCCTGCTTCAATTTACTTGGGAATGGTTTACAGCACAACTATTCAACTTCCAAGGGCCTGTGATAACAGCTAGGTAGTTCACCCCCCAAGTAGTGCACCACCAGGCTCCTCTTCAAACCCATGAGAAGGCTTACAGGACACCTCTGTCATATTGCCAGTGCAGGCTCTGTCCTGGAGTGCCCTGTACTCACTGACCAATATTTTAATAAATTACGCATCATGGTAGAGAAGGATTTCCTGTTTTGCACAATACTGCCACGGTTAAGATCAAGGAAATATTCTGGGTTCAAATCCTTTCTGGGTTTGCTGGTGCCTTGCTTTCCCTTGACTCTGGACCCCAGGCCAGCTTTAGGAGACTGTGCAGACCTCATTATTTTCTGACCTTTCAGGGGAGAGGGACATGATGAGATTTTTGCCCACGGGAAGACTCACTATTTTTCTATCTGCCAGTAATTCTGGCTGTGTGGATGGAGGTAGGCTGGTGGAATCATTGGTATTTGTGGGGTTTGTTTTTTTTTTTTTTTTCTGTAGTGGTCAAAATCAAAGCAATGGGTAGGTGTTATTTCCTTCTCTATGTAAATAAAAAAATTAATCAGGTCATGGTGCTACTCACTGCATGCTTTGTAATAATAAGCACCATCTAATGCTTTATTTGATTCAAGGGGTGTAACCTACTGTTAACAGCTATACAAAGTAATTATTCTTAGAGAGTTACTTCACAAAATAGATCTTAAAGTCTAAAAACAACTGTACAACAATTTTAAAAGTATTTCTCCAATTTTATTTTGTTGGGTTTTAACCTCAGATGACATCCAATATTAATCTTCCATTTTTTGAATGAAAATATATTTAGTTCTAATTTTTTTTTAAAATCAGAAACATCAGAAACCGTAATTATGGTGTATGTGAGAGTTTCTTACTCTTCTCAGTATCTATGAGACTTAATTCCAAATCAGCCAAATGTAGTCTATGACTGAACAAAATGTGACTTTAACAACTTGTAAGATCCTTGATACTAATTCCAAATATTAAACATTTTCTCAGCTGAGTGATTTTTCAAATACCATAAATTTGAAATACAAGATATCTGAATTCAAATCATGGGAACTACTTCGAAACTAAGAACTCAAGTTTTTTAAAAATGCATGATGTATCTTTATATTTGCTTAATTAATATTTAAGCCTATAAAGGAACACTACAGTCACAGTTTTGGGGTTTTTTGTTTAAAACCAGGAGAATTAGAAGTACACTTTACTAAAAAAAAAAAAAAACCAAAAGAAAACAGAGGAAAGCCCAAATAAAGTAAACGTCATATGTAACCACTGCACTTTAAGAACTGGAGCTTGAAACCCCCATAACTGAGTTATCATTTAGCTTGCTATGTAATTACAGTCGGGGACAACCCTGTGTGGAATCCTTAGTGCTGTATTTTTTAATTCTTCAGATATTTGACTTCTATGCTGCAAAATGCATCTCTCTCCTTTTTATCCTCCTCTCCATCCAATTGCCCTCTCCATCTAATTGCTGTAACATTAATGCAGTTCCCATACTGGGGATATTTTGTACCATCCAGATGCACTTGGTGGATCCTGAAGTAGAGACACTCTTTGAAACTAATGCATTAGAGCACAGATGTGCAAAAAGACAAAAATACCTAAAGAAGGACCTGATCCAAGATCTACAGAACTGTGTCATAGTTCTGACTGTGTCAGTTTGTAATGGGTTAAGAACACGATACAAACGCAAGGCAGGTACAAAGTGATACTTCCCCCAGTGTGTACACAGAAGTTCTGTTATTGTTCTATATTTGCACTTACTATGAACAAGCTTACATACTTTTTGTGGTTGTTCATAGTAGTGCATTCAGTCAGTGCATAAGGATAGTCAGGAAAGTGTTCAATGATGTTTGCCTACATCTATACTTTTGTGAGGATCATAGTAATTTGCATATTCATGTAAAATTAATCTTAACTTGTTGACATCTCTCCCCATGGACCTTGTCTACAAACTGCTGACATTAGCCAGTTGGCCTATTGCTGAAGGCATTGCCACACTGAGTGCTTCTTCTGAAACAAAATCTGTGCTCTTCAGTAATATCATCCATTTTTTGGATTTGCACAGATGTGTATAATGATGTGTTTCAACTTACAACACATCTGCCATTTTGCTGGAGGTGCATCTGTTCTTTATATTTTCCCCTGCGTCGTGTTTCGGGTTTTAGTTTGCAGCTGACCAGCTTTTGTACCTCAGTGTTTTCTGCATTTTAAGGTTGCTTGCTTCATACATTGCTTTCCTAAAATTTAGATACTAGCTTGGCTTATGCTATTTGTGTATTATTTTAATGCTCAGTGTCCAGATTTACTAGCTTTCGTGGACTTCTTATGAACAGATCTTAAACAATACTTCAAATTATTTCATCCATGAAAGTAATCCAAGGGCTTTAACTATCATCCTAGTCCAATTCTGGATGGTATGCCAAAATCTGCAGGACCAGGAGATAAGTATTCTAAACTTATAGCTGAAGAATGACTTTGGTTCTGTGTCCTGTGTCCCAAAGGGCTTAGACATTGTACTGAGTTTGACTGGGCTGGAGTTAATTTTCTTCATAGCAGCCCATATGGTTCTGTGGTTTAGATTTGTGACCAAAACAGAGTTTTATGGCTATTCCATACAATAAACCTCGGGGAGAGCTTTTCCAAGGCAGCCATTCTTGGAGGCTGGCTGGGTATCAGTTTGCTGGTGGTAAGTGATTGCTTTGGTGTCACTTGTTTGGGTTTTTTCTTTTTTTTCCCCTTCAGGTAAAGCACCTCCCACAGTAAGGGAAGATCAGGTTTGAGACCACCTGAGGAACCTGAACGTACGTAAGTCTATGGGACCTGAAGAGATGCATCCCAGAGTCCTGAGGGAATTGGCTGATAGAGTTGCCAAGCCACTCTCCATAATATTTGAAAAGTCGTGGCAGTCAGGTGAAGTCCCTGGTGACTGGAAGAAGGGAAACATTGTGCCCATTTTTAAAAAGGGAAGAAAGGAGGACCCTGGGAACTACCGACTTGTCAGCCTCACCTCTGTGCCTGGGAAGATCATGGAACAGATCCTCCTAGAAGCTACGCTCAAGCACATGGAGGACAGGGAGGTGATTCGAGACAGCCAGCATGGCTTCACCAAGGGCAAGTCCTGCCTGACCAACCTAGTGGCTTTCTATAAAGGAGTGACTGCATCAGTGGACAAGAGAAAAGCAACAGTTGTTATCTATCTGGACTTCTGTAAAGCCTTCAACACAGTCCCCGACAACATCCTTCTCTCTAAATTGGGGATATACGGATTTGATGGGTGGACTGTTTGGTGGATAAGGAATTGGGTGGATGGTTGAATCCAGAGGGTAGTGGTCAACAGCTTGATGTCCAAATGGAGACCAGTGACAGGTGGGGTCCCTCAGGAGTCTGTACTGGGAGCAGTGCTGTTTAATATCTTCATCAATGACATAGACAGTGGGATTGAGTGCACCCTCAGCAAGTTTGCAGATGATACCAAGCTGAGTGGTGCGGTTGACATGCCAGAAGGATGAGATGTCATCCAAAGGGACCTGGACAAGCTGGAGAGGTGGGCCTGTGTGAACCTCATGAGGTTCAACAAGGCCAAGTGCAAGGTCCTGCACCTGGGACGGGGCAACCCCCAATATCAATACAGGCTGGGGGATGAAGGGATTGAGAGCAGCCCTGCAGAGAAGGACCTGGGGGTACTGGTGGATGAAAAGCTGGACAGAAGCCAACAATATGCGCTTGCAGCCCAGCAGGCCAACCATATCCTGGGCTGGATCCAAAGAAACATGGCCAGCAGGTCGAGGGAGGTGATTCTGCCCCTCTACTCTGCTCTGGTAAGACCTCATCTGGAGTGCTGCGTCCAGCTCTGGAACCCTCAGCACAAGAAGGACATGGACCTGTTGGAGCGGGTCCAGAAGAGGGCCACAAAAATGATGCGAGGGCTGGAACCCCTCTCCTATGAGGCCAGGCTGAGAGAGTTGGGGTTGTTCAGCCTGGAGAAGAGCAGGCTGCAAGCACACCTTATTGTGACCTTCCAGTACTTAAAGGGGGCCTATAGGAAAGATGGGGGCAATCTTTTTAGCAAGGCCTGTTGTGACAGGACAAGGAGTAATGGATGTAAACTAAAGGAGGACAGATTTAGACTAGATGTAAGGAAGAAATTTTTTACAATGAGAGTGGTGAAGCACTGGCACAGGTTGCCCAGAGAGGTAGTGGAGGCCCCATCCCTGGCAACATTCAAGGTCAGGTTGGATGGGGCTCTGAGCAACCTGATGTAGTTAAAGCTGTCCCTGCTCACTGCAGGGGGGTTGGGCTAGATGACCTCTAAAGGTCCCTTCCAACCCAAAGCATTCTATGATACTATGATTCTATTAAACAGTGTTTATCGTGACCCATGAGTTTTCTCACTTTTGTCCTTTTGGTTATCTCTTCCACCCCACTGAGGGGGAATGCGATTGAGCTCCCTACAGGGGTTAACCTATGATTTGTGAAGAAGTCCAGGACCATCTGTATTTTTCCAGTCCATTTTGCCACTCTTTGATCTCTTTTCAAGGAACTTGTTGAAAGTAAGAGAGACATCAAACCTCTTCTACTCTTTAAATGCTTACAACTTTAACACCAGTACAATACTGTCTAGAAAAGCATTGAGTGCATCTTTATATGTCACATATTTTTGTCTATCACACCTGTGAAAGCAATTAAGCAAACTTTTCATGAAGGCTAAACCCTTGGTCCTAGCTCTTTCATGATCTGTACTTTATCCAATATCTTTCTTGGATGTAATGCTTGTATGTTTACAGGTCTTTTCTCCCTGGTGTAGAGAAGACTTGGGGGAACTTCATCACAGTATTCCAGTGCGTAAAAGGTGACTACAAAAAGGTCGGAGGCTGTGTCTTCACAAGGGATCACATGGAGAAAACAAGGAGCAACAAGTACAAGTTGCACCGGGAGAAGTTTTATCTTGACATAAGAAAGAATTTTTTTACAATAAGAACAATTATTCACTGGAACAACCTGCCCAGGGATGTGGTAGAGTCCCCATCACTGGAGGTTTTCAAGATGCCAGTGGTCAGGGTGCTAGATAATCTCATCCAGGCTCCCTTTCCCATGAAAGGTTGGACCAGATGATCTTTTGAGGTCCTGGGCTGTTCTATGATTCTATGATTCTAAATATGCTCTCTGGATGAAACAAATTCATTCTGTGATGTAGAAACAAGGTGCTAAAACTTGTAGTTAATTTTTCACCTATTTAGAACTAATAAACCCAGAAATTTGTCATATATCGAAAATATTGTTTGAGGATAAGATTATCATCCATTTACCAGACAAGGTTTCGTAATGGCTTTTCTGAACTATTCTTCTGAATAGTCATGACCTTAAAATAATTTCGCTGTCAAGTAGAGGCATGTTCTTGTTTCTCTCCTTGGGTAAAATTCTGCCAGGTACTGAGTATCCTTAGATGGTGCCTAGAATTGTCAGTTCTTATCAAGGAGGTTGAGGGTGCTCTTTGTTTCACAGGATTAGATGTTATCTGAATTAGTAGTATTCCTTCTTAGTTGTCACTCTCTTTCTTCAGAACACTTATTTTTCTTTTATGGAAGCAGATTAAGGCATAGCAGTCAATTGCACAAGCCATACAAACTGAAAATTATATTCAGTAGCAGAGTTAAAGATTTAGAAGGGCATTGTTTTTTCTTACAACTACCATGGGTCAGCATTTCACAATAACTGCATAATAAAATTTTACCTGACAAACCTTAACTTGATTTTTTTTATCAGTACAAGTTTATGATGAATATAAATCATTTTAATGTTATTCATAGAAAAATTCTCAGTTGCTGTGTAACAGACATTTTCTTAATCTCAGCTCATTTAGACTGCTCACAGTTGACATAGAAATTTATCTGATATTTATAGAAGTTTAGTACTTTGGAGATAGTACACAATAGTACATTTCTATGCCAGATGCATAAAAATAATATGTTGCTCCATTATTTTTGGAAAAATAAGCTTTTTCTGAACAACAAGCAGAACTAAATAAAACAGGATTTGTTGTAGCTATGCTAAAACTCCCTTTACTAGAAATATTTGAATATTAATAAAACTGAAAGCAGCAAGTTGCCACTTGATGACTAGCATACTTTGTAACTTAAAGATATTTGATCTTAAGCATTCAGGGGGTTTGCAGCCCAAAATCTGCAGACTTCTACTCATGCAAATCTTGTTTCTAAAAAAAAAAAAAAGGAACAATATGTTAATGTATTTGATGGCCAGGCATGTGCTTGCCTGCACTCTGATAGCAAGGCTCTGAATGATACCCATACAATTGATACTTCAATACATATTAGCTGTTACTGAGCTCTATTCTTAAGGTAAAAATCTGGAGGATAGAGGAGGTATTAAGTATGCCATTATGTAAATAACAGGTTTCTGTGAAAAGTGCTATGGGGTGTCAGGATTTCTATGAAAGTGTTTTATATAAACATACAAGGCTGATCCTTTCAGCAAGATTTCAGCTTCGTATCTGTTTCAGTAGCTGTCTCTCTCACTGAGTGTTAATGCCAGGAAATAACATACTGAAATTTACGTTATGTGCATAACATTACCTTTTTTAAAACCTCTATTGCAACGAGAATATGTAACATGTGCCAATTATTTTGCTTTTCTCCTTATGAATCAAATGCAAGGGAGTGGGTTCAACCTACATAGAAGGTCTTTACCCTCTAAGGTTCTGTGTAGCCTTGCCATAATTCAGCAGAGAACTTTTCTAGCACTAGAACTCCTCCATTGTGTTAAAAGCTAGGGAGAAGCGTATGTCCTCCATTGGATGCAGCTCAGGGTACGTCTAGGACTTCAGAAGGGTGTGCCGCAAAGACCAAGTCATTTGACATTCAGGAAGCCCCTCTTCTGAAGAGGATAACCCAAAGATCAACACCCCCACCCACCAGCCTGACCCTGTGAATGCAGCAGAATTGCACGGCTGATGGAGTGCACTTTTCTGGGCCTAAGGAACTCTCCCAAGACATTATGAAGAAGTATGTGCTTTGAAGCCACAAGAAAGTGAAAAAAGGTAGGAATCTCTTGATCTCTTCCATAAGAAGCCCTCGTCTTGAAAACCTGTCCCTCAAAATCTGGGCTGAAGTGACAGGAATTTCAGAACTACTGAAGACAACTGCTAAGCTCATTGATGTATGTAGCCTTCAGAGGCAGAAGAGGCTTATCAAGAGTTAGGATGGAAGGAGACAGAAGGAAAAACTAAGCAGAGTTTTAGCCTACTGGAGATTGCTACTGGATTAGCTGCTGGTATGTATCTATTCTTTCCCTCCACTGAAACTATTTTCCTCCTTTCAGGAAAAAGTCATAAGAAAAATCAGCTAGCATATGAGCAGTTTGCTTGTTTAGAAACCAAAATTAACACATCTTTAATGTGAGGGGACTGTGAAGTCTTTGTGACCAATGGAACCTCTAAAGTTTGCTGGACTGAGATCAAGATTGGTGGAAAAGATTATCCCGCAAGGAGACAGATGGCAGTGGTAAGATTTGTTTTGACCTGTTTTATTCAATCTCACACAACTTATCTGAGGTTTCCTTACATAAAGTGTTTCTCTGCTCTAATGTATTATTTTGTGTTCCAGTAAAACCTAGCCTTAGAGACTAGACACTTTTGGCTTAGTGTACATCCTTAAAAAAAGAGGTGGAGCCGTTCCAAAACTTTAGCTATCACAGGTACATAATGAGGAAAAGCTTGAACTACTGTAATCAGATTGTACTGACTGGAGAGAAGAAACATAAAAAGCCTTTATTAATTTACACCAATGAAAATCCCATGTCATCATTGGTTAATATGCCCACATTTAGAATGTGAAGCAAATTTCCTGATAAAAATGTGTTTTCATGATCATAATACTTGTATTCCATCAAATGTCCTTGGAACCTGTGTATACTGACAACAGCATGTATCAGACTTTTTTTCTTTGGTGTCTCTGAGGATTTGAAAGTGGAAATTAATTAAAGCTTACACACAACATTTTCCCCTTGAGCTACTCAATATGCTTAAGTGGCATGATGGGGTACCATCCGTTTTTCTAAAGCTGTTCATTAAATAACTCAATTTGGTTTAAACACACATCATATTTTTTTCATAACTAGCCATAATTTCTCTCCTTGACTATGTAACCTTACCCCATTAAGAGACTCTGGCTTGTGTAATTAAATTATCTCTCTGCCTCCAGTAAGAAGACAACATGAAAACGTGAATGTATGCTGATGTCAGGGTCTATGAACATAGAAAGTTATACTGTTTAGAGATTTATCTCTAGGAAAACTGCCAACTTTAAATATCTCAGGGATTTCTATACTATTATTACTTAAAGGAAAACAAGCAGTTATTTTAGAAAGTTAAAATTTCCCGAGTTATTCATTTTGCTATTTGATTAACTTAAACAAAAAGTAGCATCATAAAAAAGTGCAGATTAATCAATGGTTAAACTGTAATACATTTTCAAAATTGAAGCCTTGATTAGGCATTTTTATGCCTATTATAATGAATAAGACATTCTTCGGTATTGTACAGTATCTCATTTGATTCATAGCATTATATAAAACAAGTTAATGTCCTATGTTGGGTTAAGACTGTGTGTGTGTTCATTGGGATATACTCATCAGCATACTTAGTAACGTCAGCTCTTGTTTCATTGCAGGTCTGGTATTTCCCCCATTTTTGCAAATATTCAGGACTCTGGCTTTCCATTCTTGGGAATGAGCTGAACAGTCTGTCTTGTTAGCTGTTTCTTTTCAATAGGATGGTCACTTCTGGACAATTATGGCAGCAGTATCTGGCTCTCATTTTCTAGAGAAATGTCCTTGAATGTGAGGTTGTTCAAAAACACTATGAGCAGTAGCTAGAAAGAAGGATAGTGTGAAAGGATAGACATACAAACACAATGAGGGTCTTCCATCTGGAAATATTTATTCCATTTCTTCAATAATAACAGTTAGAAGTTGTCTGCAGACTGGCTTCTGAAAATAACTATGTGATTTTGTTTATTTTAATGGGATTATTGAAATCAAGTACTACTTAGAGTGAATAAGGAAGGACATAGTCTGGGCCTAGGCACAGTGATATGCATAACAAGGTTGTAGAAAATACCATTTCTCACATAAGACTCCATCACATCACGCAAAAAAAACCTGACGTGCAGATTCTGAGCATCTCAAGGATCGATATATAAGCCTCACAATGCCTGAAAGATAAGTACTTTGTTTCAACATAGTGACTCAGAACATAAGATAGACCTATGAGCTTCCTAGGCCTGGTCAACAGAGAGGGAAGCACCTGTGAGGAGTAATTCAGAGGTCCTAACTGAAGCACCTATCTCTCATTGACTGCATGCCTCTATAGGACTACTCAGTATAGATTAGGAAATGTTCTCTCAGCTGTGCACTGATTGGGAAGCCATCAGATGAGAGACCCTTGGCTTCAGGCTGTCCTTTACCCTCTCATCGAGCTGAGATTCAGGACTCCTGGATCTCTTCTCAAGTGCAGCCTCTGCTAGCTCATGAGATACGGTGAGTCACCATTAGATCTGGTTGCACGATGATTAGTGCATTTAGTGACAGGACAAGGAATAACAGATTTAAACTAAAGAAGAATAGATTTAGACTAGACATTAGAAAGAAGTTTTTTACAACGAGGGTGGTCAAGCACTGGCACAGGTTGCCCAGAGAGGTGGTAGAGGCCCCATCCCTGGCAACATTCAAGGTCAGGTTGGATGGGGCTCTGAGCAACCTGATGTAGTTAAAGCTGTCCCTGCTCCCTGCAGGGGGGTTGGGCTAGATGACCTCTAAAGGTCCCTTCCAACCCAAAGCATTCTATGATTCTATGATTTACTTGAGAAATAGAAACTCTTGAACTTCAGGTCAAGAAACTTTAGAAGTTCAGAAGCTTTACATTTTAATGAGGGGGAGCTGTGATGGGTGAGGTGGTGGCGAGGGGGAGGAATGGTTGTATCCAGACTTCAGTTCTCTGGTATAGCACTCTCTACACCATACTAGAATAGCCGGGAAAAAGCCCGTTCTCCTGCTGAGGCTTGCTGTTGTGCACAGAAGGATGCACAGTTTATGTAGCTCAGGATAGCAGGAAAGAAAGGATATGATTCTGTAAACTACTGATTATGAGGATCCCAGGTTCTTTACTTCAGTCACTTTTTATCCATTTTTTCTTAAATAGAATATGTTTAATCAATTCTCAGACTCCAGGATGAGCCCTCGCAGGGCAGGTTCTTCCCTCACATATCTAGAATGAGGCCTTCTCTTACATTTTATCTCTTCGCCCTCTGTCTTTGGCCTCATAAGTCTTGCATGCTTTGATTTTTGTCATCCTATAGGAGCTTTTTGGATGGGGGGCAGGGTGTTGGTTTAGGTTGGTTTGCCTTTGGTTTGGTTTTTTTTTTCCCCTTCATTTGGGGGAAAAAAACATCTAGCTTTGTGACATATTTAAGGAGAAATGGTTTCCTTTTAGATTTGCCAATCAAATTTTAGTTAAGAAGAGATAATGTTGAGATCCATCTGGGAAAAAACAACAAACAGTGACATTTTCTGCTCTGTTCTGTCTTCAAGAGGACTTGAACCTGTAACCACTTTACAATATATAAATGATCTATAGCAGCTTTAGAATACATAAATCAAACAAGGCATCCAGCGACCAGATCACTGGAACAGGTATTTTTTCCTGTCTTCAGTTGTGTGGAATTTTTCTGACAATAAATTCTTAACCACTCTGGAAAGAATGCTTAATACATAGAATTGTGAAATGCAAATTCTGTGCAGCTATCTCAGAGAAAGGCATGTCATTTCATAAATATTAAAAACTAAATGGCAGTACCCAATTAAAACTAAACTGAATATACACATAGGCATATCCTTGAAAGAGAGGTAAAAATGCAGTATTGCAAGAAATCTTCTGTAATCTGGACTTTACTGCAATGTAGAGTGTACATGAAAAATCAATCTGTTTGGCATTTTTATTACCATTGTGCAAATGGAAAGAGAGTAAATGAACCATTTTCTGCCTTTACTTTCTTTGTTGAGCAATGCTTCAGTTTTCCATTTAGCTGTAGTCTACCCTTTTTTTTTTTTTTAATCACACAAATGCTTACTCCTTGGTATCTTTGAGATTGTGATTATTCGTTATGGCAGGTTTCCATTCTACATCCCTGGAAGCCTTCCTACGGTGGTGCAAAAACTACCAAGAGCTGAGCAGCTGTAAATAAAATTTCATTTAAAGGGTTAGTAAACACACTGTAGCGAAATACCCTATGGCAGTTCACGAACGTTGAGTTACAGAATGTGCCTACCTGGTAGAAGGCATAAACCATTGCTATATTGCACATCCTTTTCCTTACAACTATTTGGACCGAAGATTAAGAGATCTGAAGGGAAAAAAGGAAGGAAAAAAATGCATATAATATGATTGAGTGGTTTTCTGTACATATTCAAGGTTAGAGCAGCATCTACATTTAGTTATTTTGATCTGTTTTGGGAGGAATGACATTTAAATTTTTTCTTGTGAACATGAAATCATAATCCATCCCCTGTGCACCATGTCGGAAGCAGACGGAAAGCTTAATTGGGTGTGGTAAAATTGTTCCCAATCCATCTGGACAAACCAAATGAATCTTTTCCTTCCGGACATATTAAGAGAAATAAGCTAATAATATTCATCTTTTAATGCAGATGAAAATTATAAGCTGATGGAGTTTTGTTCAGAAAATAGATGTTTGGATTAAGGTACACATTTTCAAAAAATAATTCACAGAACAGTAATCATTCCTGAGTGGTAGCATGTATTCACTGGCTTCTAACTGCAAAATTCCCTCCTTTTTATGCTCCAAAAAGTAGTAATTTAGGAAGGGGTGAATGAGAGAGTTGTAGGAGGCATAAAAACCTTAACAGAGATTTGTTGTTGTATGGTTCAGCGCTGCATTTCAACTGAGCTATACTTTCCTTGCATAATATAATAATATTATACAATATAATAATAAAGCATAGAATCACAGAATAATTTGTATTGGAAGGGCACCTTGCAGGTCATCTAGTCCAAACCTTCTTCTTGAAGCAAATCCAGTTCGGGCATTTGCCCAGCACCGTGTCCAGTGGGTTTTGAGTATCTCCAAGGATACAGACTCCACAGCCTCTCCAGGTAACCAGTTCCAGCATCTGACGATCCTGTTAGTGGAGATTTTTTCCTTATATCTAATCAGAATTTCTCATGTTCCAGCTTGTATCCACTGCTTCTTGTCCTATCACTGTTCACCTTCAAGAACAGTCTGGCTCCATCTTCTCTGTACTCTTCCATTAGGTTTTTTTGAAAGCAGGAGTAGGATCTGTCTTTAACCTTCTTTCAGCCTCTCCTCACATGCCTTGCGCTCCTGCCCTCAGCCATCTTCATAGCCCAGACCTACTCCAGTATTTCCACTTCTTACTGGGGAGCTCAGACTTGGACCTTCCTCCAGCTGTGTCTCATCAGAATTAAGCAGATGGGAAGGATCACCTCCCTCGACCCGCTGGCAACACTCTGCCTAATGCAGCCCATGATGCTATCGGCCTTCTCCACTGCAAGGACACGTTGCTGTCTAATGGCCAACTTGGTGTCTGCACAGACCTCTGGCTCCTGCCACGCTGCTTTCCAGCTGATCGGCTGCCAGCATATACTGGTCTATGGGGTTATTCCTCCCAGGTGCAGAGCTTGGCATTTCCCTTTGTTGAATATTATGAGATTCAGGTGTTAGTTTAAGAGTTTTGGTTTAGTAATATATAGCATTAGAATTATCTAACATGCTGTTATTAGTGTCTGCCATAATTTTTGTCACTTCCTACTTAGAGACTTAAGTGGGCATCTGGGATTTGAATGTCTATTTCTCTTTCTCAGTCATTTGTATCCAAGTCTATTCAAAATACATGTGCTCTAAGTTTTACTTTTTTCCCCTGTGTGAAATGAAATCTCAGAAAACCATAAAAAGCTAAGGGAAATTTCTAATATATGTGTAGAGAGATGGTAAGAGATAGAGAACGCATACTTTAAATTATTTCTGTAATTTCAGCAACTAAAACAAAAATCAAAAAACCTTGTTAAGGAGGTCAGATTAATTAACAAAGACCTTAGAAAACATTCAGGCAATTAAAATCTTTTTTAGCCTAATACATATTGAGAAGTTTTTATTAGAGTTACAGTTTCTTTGCATTTGTTTTTGTTTGTTTGTTTCTTTTTGGGGTTTTTTTAAATGATTTTTTAATGAACCACAGCATGGTTGACGTTGGAAGGGACCTCTTGAGGTCATCTTGGCCAACACCCCTGCTGAGGCAGGGCTACCTAGAGCCGGTTGCTCAGGCCCATGTCCAGTCAGCTTTTGAGTATATCCAAGGTGGGAGATTCCACAACTACTCTGGGCACCTTTTGCCAGGGGTCAGTCACTCTCACAGGGAAAAAATGTTTCCTGTTATGCAGATGGAACCTCCTGTGTTTCAGTTTGTGCCCATTGCCTCTTGTCCTGTCACTGGGAACCACTGGGAAGAACCTGGCTTTTTTCTCGTTGTACCCTCCCTTCAGGTATTTGTGCACATTGATGAGATGCCCCTGAGCCTTCTCTTCTCCAGGCTGACCAGTCCCAGCTCTCTCAGCCTTTCCTCATAGGAGAGATGCTCCAGTCCCTTCATCATCTTTGTGGCCTTTCACTGGACTTTCTGCAGTCTGTCTGTGTCTCTCTTGAACTAGAGAGCCCAGACCTGGACACAGGAGTCTAGATGTGGCCTCACCAGCGCTGAGTAGATTGGTAGTATCACCTCCCTCAACTTGCTGGCAACACTCTTCCTAATGCAGCCCAGGACACCACTAGTTGCCTTTTCCACTGTGGTGGGCTGACCTTGGCTTGCCGCCAGGTGCCCACCAAGCTGCTCTATCACTCCCCCTCCATCAATAGGATGGGGGGAGAAATATGATGAAAAGCTCATGGCTAAGATAAGGACAGGGAGATCACTCAGTACCGTCAAGGGCAAAACAGACTCAACCTGGAGATATTAATTTAATTTATTGCCAATTAATTGTAACAGAGTAGGGTAATGAGAAATAAACAAAACTAAAAACACCTTTCCCCCACCCCTCCTTCCCAGGGTCTACTGCACTCCATGCTCCAGCATAGGTCCTTTCCATGGGGTACCATCCTTCAGGAGCAGACTGCTCTGGTGTGCAGCCCCCACAGGTCCTGCCAGAAAACCTGCTCCTGTGTGGGCTCCTCTCCACGGGCCACAGTTCCTGCCTGGAGCCTGTTCTGGTGTAGGCTCTCCACAGGCTGCAGCTTCCTTCAGGTCATATCCACCTGCTGCAGTGTGGGCCCCTCCATGGGCTGCAGTGTGAATATCTGCACTGCCACAGTCCTCCATGGGCTGCAGATGGACAGCCTGCCTCACCATGGTCTTCACCACGGGCTGCAGGGGAATCTCTGCTCTGGCACCTGGAGCACCTCCTCCCCCTCCTTCTTCACTGACCTTGGTGTCTGCAAAGTCGTTCCTCTCACATTTTCTCACTCCTCTCTCACAGCTTCTGCACAGCATCTTTTACCCTTTTGTCATAGCAGCACAACCCTCTGGTGTATCAGCCACTCCTTCCAGTTTTGTAACATCAGCAAACTTGCTGAGGGTACACTCTGCCCTATCATCCAGACCATTAATGAAGATGTTGAACACTGTGGTGCACTACTAGTTACTGGAAATCCTATGGAGCAAAAAGGAAAATGTTCTTTGGTTGAATGTTCTCCTCTACCTTCCAGATGAGGACTGGTATATTTACTGTTGTACAACCTCTGTATTTATTTTGTTTTAAACTTATTTTGAGTGAGACCACTGAATATAAAAGATATAGCTGAAATATGCATGTTGCCAAAGCTAGAAATTCGAAGCTGACTGTACTGCAGTAACTTTGGTATTTTCTTATCTTTGAATATTTCAGTCTCTTGATTTCATTCTTTTATCGTAGGTTTTAGTTTATTAGGTAAGCGCACACACACACACATAGAAGGGTACAAGTTTACTTCTTTCACTTGAGATTTCTGAATTTCTGATATATTCATCTTTTAATGTTTTGCAGGGTATATATATACATGTCACAGCACATTAAAATGTCATGCCTGCATAGCATACAACAGGAATTTATTTGAAATTATGTACATTTTTATAGTTAAACTCAACACTGATTATATAAATATCCTGTTAGTAGTTTTTGAATACTAAGGAAATTAATCATTGTTATTTTTATCATTTAAAAACCCCAGCATTTTAGCTGCTTTTTTGATACAAAACCCTCTCAATTCCTGCAGAGGTCCTTGACATATGAGGTTAAGCACTTTAAAGGCAACAGTGTTAAAGAGTGTGTTTATAATTACATGCCCTCATTTCTAATCTTAAAAAAATTTAGATCCAAAAGTTCTACTTGAATTTAGGATCACAAGAGTGTTTCTGCAATGAATTAACCATTAGCCAATTTAATTTCCAAACCAGCTATCTTCCTTGCAGCAAATTAATTCCATTTTATTTATTTACTTTTATTTATCCTGCTGATTGCACACTGTTTACAATTACTATCGTAAGTTTCCAAAGTTTTCATTCCTGAGGTGAGGTGGAAATCTCCTCCTCATCTATTTCCATTGTCAGTTACAGCTGGTCTACAAAATGGGGGAAAAGAAAGCCATATCATCAGAGAAGGTCACAAATGAACTCCAAGTAAATATTTACATAATTTCCTTAACTGGGATTCCTAGCTGAACATTTAAGTGATCGAAGTGAAGCAATGTGGTTTTACACATAACTTTTTCCTTTATTGATTGCAACACCTAATTGCTTCAGAACAATGAAGGACCTAAGAAAAAGAGAAGATGATTAAAGATTTTTAAATTCTTTTGGGAAATGAGACTGGCAAGTAAAGGTCACTCTTCAGGTTCTTGTCTCCCACAGACCATGAAACAAGGCTAAAATTTACTTAGTTTCCAGAAAACAAAATCAAACCAACCAACCAAACAAAGAAGAAAAACAGAAGAAAATTATGATCAGGGTCAAAAGCTACAAACCTCAGCAAATATAAAGAGATAAATACAACTGCTTTGGGGAGAATTTCCCAGGGGGAGATCTGGAGTTGGTGTCATGGTAGGACCTGGAGAGGTGTGGAAATAACAAATCGAAGTTGCTTTCAGTGGCAGGCAAAGACAGACAGCTCAAAGCCCAGATGTTTTATGTTTGTGAATACCTAAGAGGTGTCCTGCACTTTACTGAATTAGTGGAGAGTCTCTGAAAGAGCTCATGGAGCTAACTGGACTTCTGCTTCATTATACATACACAACCAAAAACTGACATGTGATTCAATACAAACTTACATCTATTTTCAGTGGCTGTATTATACCTGTCAGTATGAAAAGAACATGTTCACTTTTTTCCTGTTCTATTGTCTTGCATTTCATATCTCTTCATAAGAGTAGCATAAACCTTCCTCTCACTTTCAGTATTGAATCTTTACCTTTAGACCATGCTTTTCCAAGTATTCAATATGATATATATTTGTGCCTCAGAAAGATTGAATTATACTTGATATGATAAACCAGGTACTCTGAAAGAAATAACCCTTAGTAGTTTTTCTTGACCTATATCTTCACAATTTTAACTCTTGTCTCCAGAATTATGCAGTTTGAAAGACGATATTTTAAAGCTGAGATAGTGGATACACTTTCTGATCTCTCCCTCTCTCAAGAATGGCTTAGTCTTATAAATGATAAAATTTAAATTACACATAAATCCTGAATAGTATAAAGACATATTGCAAGCCTCAGTCCATGTGCTTGAAGAAGGAAGCCTGTTACCTCTCAGGCAAGGTGGGAGAGAAGAGCCGAACTTCCTAATGGTCAAGAAAAAGCTGCAGGTAGTCAAGTCAAACTATATGAAAGAGGGATCACTTGTTGCATAGCCAATATAGCTAAATTCCATGCCGGAATAAGGGCCTTAGTTGGCTCCATATCAGCTATGAAAATGTTTTTAAAATCTTTTATTTTGTAATTGTTACTTATTTTCTATAAGATGTCTTCAATTTATTTCATAGAATCAAATATATGTCTATACACATAAGGAAAACCATTAATTTATACTCAGAAAAAGGCAGGTGCTCATTCTGTGATTGGTATTAACACACGGATTTACACATGCAGCAGGTGTACCACAAATGCTGCAAAAATGGCCAAAATGCCATTCAGCTTGTGTTTTCGTGTAGTTAAAAGGTAACGAGTGTAATGCCTAATGCTGAAAAATAACAGAGGGTTTGCTAAACCAAGTTCAGATTCATGAGTTACTTCACACATACCATGCAGTAATGTCACAAAACAACATAATGAATAGTAGCCAATGTCCTGAAAAATAAGAATGTATTTTTATTAAGACTGGGATTATACTTCCTCACACAAATCAAGGATTGACTTGTTTCAGCTTTGCTAATCCTACCTCCCCCCCACGCCACCCCATGCTAAGCAGTACTTAGCAACAACTAAAACATCAGTGTGTTACCAACATTATTCTCCTACTAAACCCAAAACACAGCACTATGCCAGCTACTAGGAAGAAAATTAACTCTATCCCAGCTGAAACCAGGACATCTGGGAACATTTACTTATGGTAATATCAATTACTTTTACTTGAATCAATTGAGTAATTTTACCTGAACCTAATATAGCTGGGAATTATAAACCCCTTCACTTTCCTCAAAATATCCTCTCCCATCTTTTACTCTTTCCATGCATTTAGGAACTGAGTAGGGAATCAACAGAGATAAAGCCTATGGGAAACACACCTTCATGGCTAATTTGATAGGTCTGATGAAGTGATAATGCCAGTTGTCATCTGACAGAAGGGGACAGACCTTTTGGTTTTGTTTTCCTGTATGTGTGTGTGCGTGTGCATGCACATTTGGTTTTGGTTTGTTTGGGTTTTAATTTTTTTTTTATTTTAAATCTTAATTTAAAGATTTGAGCCAGAGAAATGATCATGACAGGATCACAGCTTTCCTGTTCTCTTGTTTCCTGTGTGGCATAGCAACACCGTATCCTTTGCTAGGGGGATTCAGAGAAGACTGTACATGATGCAGATCTCGTAGCAGACAGAGAAGCAGAATGAGCTGGCATTATTTTTACTTTTCTCATTTGTCTCAGGACACCTTCTTGCGGTAGGTCATCCAGCCTGGAAACGCTGAGGCTGTCATGTGCACCAGGAGTAGCAGCAGTTTGCCCCAGCTTGTTGCAGAGGCAAGGCAGCTCTGCAGTAAGCGGAAGACAACATTACACGAACACCAGGAATGAAGCTTACCGGCTGTTACTAGGCATGAGAGGAATGAAATATCTGTTCAGTCTGCCTGGTTGGGGACAGCAGCCTGGATTGGGTTCTGCCTTCTTTCTCCACACTACTGACTATGCAAAGAGGAGGAGGACGTGTCCCTGCACTCACTTTGGTTTGGGAACTGTCATCTGCCACTGCTGGATGCCTCCAGGGGCTTCTCTGAACTGCCTCCCCCCTGTTTCATGCTGAGAAAGAGCAATCACGTGCTCCACTCACGTATCTGCCACATCAAACATGTCTCTGCTCCTCTCTGGCTCTCTTTTCTTCCAACTAATGTTTCTTTGCTTTGTTTTTATCTTACATCAAGATCTGATACATATTGTTATGATGCTGTTTAACATCTTCATCAGTGACATAGACAGTGGGATTGAGTGCACCCTCAGCAAGTTTGCAGATGACGCCAAGCTGAGTGGTGCAGTTGACATGCCAGAAGGCCAAGATGTCATCCAAAGGGACCTGGACAAGCTGGAGAGGTGGGCCTGTGTGAACCTCATGAGGTTCAACAAGGCCAAGTGCAAGGTCCTGAACCTGGGACGGGGCAACCCCCAATATCAATACAGGCTGGGGGATGAAGGGATTGAGAACAGCCCTGCGGAGAAGGACTTGGGGGTACTGGTGGATGAAAAGCTGGACATGAGCCAACAGTGTGTGCTTGCAGCCCAGCAGGCCAACCATATCCTGGGCTGGATCCAAAGAAACATGGCCAGCAGGTCGAGGGAGGTGATTCTGCCCCTCTACTCTGCTCTGGTGAGACCTCACCTGGAGTACTGCATCCAGCTCTGGAACCCTCAGCACAAGAAGGACATGGACCTGCTGGAGCGGGTCCAGAAGAGGGCCACAAAAATGATGCGAGGGCTGGAACCCCTCTCCTATGAGGCCAGGCTGAGAGAGTTGGGGTTGTTCAGCCTGGAGAAGAGAAGGCTGTGAGGAGACCTTAGTGCGGCCTTCCAGTACTTAAAGGGGGCCTATAGGAAAGATGGGGGCAATCTTTTTAGCAAGGCCTGTTGTGACAGGACAAGGAATAATGGATTTAAACTAAAGGAGGACAGATTTAGACTAGACATAAGGAAGAAATTTTTTACAGTGAGGGTGGTGAAGCACTGGAACAGGTTGCCCAGAGAGGTGGTGGAGGCCCCATCTTTGGAAACATTCAAGGTCAGGTTGGATGGGGCTCTGAGCAACCTGATGTAGTTAAAGCTGTCCCTGCTCACTGCAGGGGGGTTGGGCTAGATGACCTCTAAAGGTCCCTTCCAACCCAAAGCATTCTATGATCTTGTGCTGTTGGATTTTAAGCCTCGTAATTTTCTTTTATGACCAACAGAGTGTGTATTGAGTTTTTTACTGCAGTTAATATTGCACAGGATAGATGTCTGTTAATTTTTCATATGGAAAATTATGTAATCTCTCCAGTCCTATGCCCTATACAGGAATACGTTTGCTTCCACATTCCTTTTTTTTTAAACTGAGTTTAATTTGTTCATGATTGAAAGGAATCAATGAAGGGAATGGCTTTTTATGTATGCTAATAAAATGATGGCAAAAATGTTTAACAAAGTTGTTACCCATCATGTATCAGTTAAATTCAGATACTGAATGAAGGAGATTTTTCTTTGTCTCCATTGCTCTGAGTGGCCATTAAAAAATACACAGCACCAGCAGTAAAACTAAGACAATAGCCCAGGTAGTGGGAGTGGTGCATTTACAACCTTTATCAAGGTTAAAATTCCCCAGAGAGATATATATATAAAAAAAAGTATCTGCATTCAATGAGTGTTGGCAAAGACTGACAGGTGGAAAGTACCTTCTGCTAGTTCTGAGGCACTTGATGCTTCTAATAGTTTTCAGTTAATGTAAGCAGGGGAGGACAAGTATGATACTAAAAAAGTGTGGCACTGCATACCTTAGAAAAAGAGAGGAGAGAGATGTTTTTAGAAAAATACAAAGGGAAAAAGTATAAAAGAGGTTCTGACTGATACAAATCCTCAAAAAACCCCAATTTTTCAAATTTGCTATGTGGAGAGTGGCTTGGTGAAGACAGGGAAGAAATGAAAACCTGAAAAGAGGGATGTGACAGAGATGTAGACTAAGGACACATGGATTACATCATGTGCAAAACCTGCAAGTGTTTGCAGACATGCATAGCATACAGAAAGAATGAAAGCTGTCCCTGTTTTTCCAGAGGGAGAACTGGACAAAGTTGCAGTAGAAGTGAATGAAAAATGTACCAAAATTAAATCAAACACTAGTTAAAAATTGAACATAAATTAGTGAGGTGAAATAATAATGTTAATATCGAAGGAAAAGCAGAAGCCAATAGAAAGTAAATGCATGAAACTTTGGGCTTGCAAGGGCGATCTTATTCCTGCTGAGCAAGGGTAGGAATTAATTGAATGCATAATATGAAAAAGCATTATTTATGATTCCAGTGAAATGGAATTTTATCTTGTAAAATTAAAGACTTCGAAACAAATTGTGCTCTTTGAAAATCAGAAGTTCAAAGCAACTGAGGAAAAATTTGAATTCTCTTTCAATTCTTCAGGGCTCCAGGAGTTAGGAGTATAACAGCCCCAAAAATCATATACTTGTTAAATTTTTTAGGTGGATGCTAAAGTGAAGCTGCTGGAGGACATTCTTCAGCAGTTACAGTTCAAACAGAAGAGCCAACAGAGTGAATACACTCCCTAGATATTGCGACTGTTATCCAGCAGCACTGTGGAAGATATGGGAGGAAACCAGATTTCCTGAGTCCAATTCCAGTGCTGTATGTACCAAAATTCCCCAAAACAGAGAACTCATATCCTAATATACCGAATCCATGAAACTGCTTGAAGAACAAGAATGTCCCTTTTGTCTTTCATAAATAGTATCTTTAATTTTATTGCACATGCTCTGCTAGCTGTCAGTGTTGTACTTAATTACATCAAAGTCATAGCGTATTAGATGTTTTTTATATTTCATATTTCTGTGTCTAGACATGCTACATTGCATTTCATTTTATATTAAGGTGATTTACCATGACAGGACTCCTCATGAAACAATTAAGCATACTGCTGTGTATCATAAATATGAAGTGACAAGTCAGAAAAGTGGCATGTCACATCAAAAGCATATACACACATTTGCCAAACAACCAGTCTGGCTAAAAGAAGATAGATCCTTTCAAACATTTTTGTATATATCTGTTGCTCCACAGGTACTGAAAATTTACTACCAGAAATGACCTAGCTCAATCACCATCATTCCTGCCCATCAAAGAGAATCGTGATTATGATGAAGAACTATGAATAAGGAGTTATAACTGAAAGTTATTCAGAATGACCCCACTTAAAACATACCCTGATGTCTCAACATGTGTCTTGCTATAGGCAGTGTTTAAAGTTTAGGGGGAAAGCAGTAAGAAAGAAATACAACTTTTTTTTTTTTTTAAAATTGGAGCAAATATAATATAAAGCCAGCTGTGAAGCTACTGCAGATATGTACATAACACCATATGTACCCATTAACATGTAGACATGAATGAATGATCAGCTAGCTGTGTAAGAAAACACTTCATGGAGACCAGTGCATGAATGCTGCGCAGAGCCATAAAAGTAAATCCAGCAGATAACTGCATTTATAGTTTAGAAAAAAATACTTTCATGAAAGAAAAATCAAAATAATTACATACTTGAGTTTGAAAGCAAGCAAAATTATTGAATATATTCACTTTTGTTCTTATTTGATTGTGTTCTACATTTTTATTATTTTGTTCACTTTGATCATTTTTATTAGTTTGATTTATCTACTCGCTATCCTTATGTTTAAACACATGGAAATAAACAAGTCTCTTATTAAAAAAGAAATCTGTCCAAAACATATAAGTTTATCCAATTATTTAATGACTAAACCTTCTGACAAAAAAATAAAATGTATCACAGTAAGCCTTAGTGTCTAAAAATACTATCCTTTTGAGTCTACCAACTAACCAGAGAAGTCCAAAATCATCATAGACCTTGAAAAATAGCTGAATTTTGCAGTAGAGAATGGGAATAGAGAAGGATTTTGTTAGTAAGAGCATGAGCATTGGTTAATGAGCACACTCACTGTCAAGCAAACTACAGCAATCAAATTACCATCACAACAATATGCACACATTTCTTCAAGATTTGATTTTAACATCTTTCATGGTTTGTATCAGGTTGGAAAACAGTAGACTATTTAAAAAAATGTGTGGAACTTCTTTATAATTCCTGGTTTTGTTGTGGATTTTGTGTTTGTGTGTGTGTGTGTGTGTGTGTGTGTGTATTTGTTTGTTTGAATTTCTTTTGGTTTAGGGTTTTGTGCAGGAAATAAGTTAACCCTCCCTCCTGGCTGCCCTGAAATATTTCTTCACTCTGCACACTTTGAAGTCTGTGGGGCTGGATCTTCCAGGCTTGATTTAGTCATCAGCCCTGAAAGTTTACAGTGGTTATTAGTGCACTTCAGACACAGAACAAAAAGATGATAGATTTTATTTGCTCTTAAAAATAACGTTATTCCCCATAATAGTAAAATCTTTGGTAGAAGGCAATTTATATCTCCTTATGCCATCAGTAATAGTTTACAGCTATAATAATTTTGCTTTCACATAGTGAAAAGCCCTGCTGGGTGAACACAATTTTGTAATGAAATAATATGCCGATAAGCAAGAATTACACTTCAGGAAAAAAAAAAAAGAACGCACACAGCAAAAACACCCCAACTCCTCCCTCCCCCCAAAGAAAACACTCATCTCAAAACAAACAAAAAACTGAACTAACTAGGTGTATCATTATAGGCAGACTTTAGATGCAGATGGAAAAGCTGTTTCAGAGAAACAGAAATTAGCAATATGGACTCTAAAAGCTTCAAATAAAATAACTGGTTTCTAAGAGGCCAAATATTTCTTACAAAGATTAATTCTGTCTGAAGAAACACTGAGCTTCCCACCTTAGTAAGACTAGAAGACTTGGAAACATTGCAGACTTGAGCCTTGAAAAATCAAATGAAGATTTCTAATCTATATTTTCTTACCTCTGATTATAACCTGTGATCTGATTGCTTTGAACTGGTAAGGTAATATTATACAAAGAACCGAGTGTCTCAAATGTTGCTGGAACACAAGAAATCCTTCACAAAGCACAAGACACCTATAACAGCAAGTATTATTAACAAAGGAAAAAGACATATAATATTAATGATAAAAATACATTCACTTCTATGAGCAGTAAGACGTATACAAGGACTACACTGCCAATATGCTATTGACTTCCAGCAGACAATACAGTAACAAGGGAAACATAATGTATCTAATTTATCTGGACTTCAGAAAAGTATCTGATATAGTTCCTAATGGGAAATTATTAGTTAAATTGGGAGTTAACGAAAGAATTCTAAAACATGGAATTAGCTAGGGGGAGTCAGGCTGTGGTGAAAGGATAAGTGTCTGGCTGGCAGGAGGCAATCAGGACAATTCCTTAAGTTTTGGCCTTGAAATTTATAATTTTTAGTATTTTTATTAATGGCCATGGCACAGAAAAAGAATCAGACTAATGAAATATGCTAACAACGTAAGGCTGGGATGCCCCCTCCAGTGGGAAAGGGTATGAGAAAACCACAGAGAAAGAACTAGATGATCATGAAGACTGAAGTAATACAGATGGGATGAAATTCAATAGTATAATGCGGAAGACTCTGCACACAAGGAAAAAGAAGAAATGCTGCTGTTAAAAGCTCAGAGCTCATCAATTACAAGTGTCAGAGAATGAAGAAAACCCATGAGCTATCCTTAGCAATAACATAATTATAAATCTGAAGCATGGTGCAGTTGTAATTGTATACAGATATATATATGTATGTATGTATTTTATTATATATAAAACGTGTGTGTGTGTATATATGTAAAACTATGTATAGGAGTGAATCAGGTGGTATGTTTCAAGCATAGCAGGAAACTATTGCTGCCATTGTGCAGGATACTGGCAACAATTAATATGAATTAGTGCACACATGCAATCTCCAAATTGTTGTGGACTGCCACACTATCTTTAACCCTTCAAATATTTGCTCTGTCATCAGTATAACTAAATACGCTGCTGAGTTCTTGTGTTACTGTTCAAATTAGGACTGCTTACCATTGTTCTGTGTATCACCTGCAGACCCTGGAATACAGGCTGATATAATTTTGGTATATGGTGATGATCACTTATTAGCAAAAAAATAATTCAAACTCATGAGGATACAGAGAAAAGCTAGTAAGATCAGCGGGAAATTAGGAAGCTATCATATAAAAACTAGTAAGTAACACAAAGACTAAAGAGACTAAATCTAATAAATAGATTGGGGCAATAAAACTCCAGGGAGAGAGAACTATTTCAGCTGAAGAACAACACTGGTATAGATCAAATGGGAGTAAATTGGCCATGAGGAATTTAGGCTGATATTTGGAACATGATTTCAAACCACAAGAGGAATAAATTCCTGTAACAGTGCTCCGTCAGGAGAAATGGAAGCAAAAAATCACAAAGCACTTTAAAGTTGTAGTTTCACCAATGTATGGTGGAAATTATATGAGGGGGAAGTTTAGGGAGCAAGAGACTGACCCTGACCCAAGGCATTCTTCATTTTAGCTTGTTTGGAGTTCAGATCTCAAGGCTTAAGTGCTTACCTGTATTTACCTAAAGCCAGAATACTAGGATCCAGGTCTCCTGACTTTGCATTTCCAGACTTGCTGCCTAGCAGCAAAAGACATCAATGAGTCTTTTTGGATTCAGGTTGTAATCAATGAAAATAGGCTTTGCAAATAAGTCTGTCTAAGGTATTATTGTTCTGGTGGTGGTCTGAGTTGGTGCTGCTGGGAGTCAGCACTTTCCCTCCCATCTTCCTTCACTTTTAGACAACACCAAACTCACTACCATCCTTTACTCATCTGACACTTCACCAGTTGTTAAATAATTATTTAAGCAGGAGAAAAATAACCCCCATCTTTAAATTAAATATTAGCCAGGAATTAGCAAGATGATGCCTACCCATGCTTGTGTAAGGACTATGACAATTAACATGTACTCATTGGTAAGAAATATTAGTTACTGCTACAGAAGTGGTAGTTTCACTAAATGGAGCATGGCTGGAAATACTGGCTAAAAGAGGTTTCAACCTGGCTAGTCCTTTTTGCACTTGCAACACATTACATCTCCTATACAGGTGTGCCCATTTATGAAACTCTGCCTTCAGTCAGCTGTTTGCTAAGACAACAATTAGTCGCCAACCCTTCGTATTGGGTTTGTGTGGCAAGGTTTTAGTCATGGGGGGCAGGGTGACAGGGGTGGCTTCTGTGAGAAGCTGCTAGAAGCTTCCCCTACGTCTGACAGAGCCAATGCCAGCTGGCTCCAAGATGGACCCACCGCTGGCCAAGCCAATCAGTGACAGTGGTAGCACCTATGGGATAACATATTTAATAAGGAGGAAAAAAAACTGTGGCTGGAGTGAGGAGTGAGAATATGTGAGAGGCACAACTCTGCAGACACCCAGGAGGGGGAGGAGGTGCTCCAGGCGCCGGAGCAGAGATTCCCCTGCAGCCCCTGGTGAAGCCCATGGCGAGGCAGGCTGTGTCCCTGCAGCCCATGGAGGTCCACGGTGGAGCAGATATCCACCTGCAGCCCGGGGAGGACCCCATGATGGAGCAGGTGGATGCCCAAAGGAGTCTGTGACCCCATGGGAAGCCCACGCTGGAGCAGGCTCCTGGCAGGACCTGTGGGCCCATGGAGAGAGGAGCCCAGGCTGGAGCAGGTTTGCTGGCAGGGCTTGTGACCCCGTGGGGGACCCACGCTGGAGCAGTTTGTGCAGAACTGTAGCTCGTGGGAAGGACCCATGTTGGAGAAGTTCATGGAAGACTGTCTCCTGTGGGAGGGGCCCCACGCTGGAGCATGGGAAGAGTGTGAGGAGTCCTCCCCTGAGGACGAAGGAGCAGCAGAGACAATGTGTGATGAACTGACCGCAACCCCCATTCCCCATCTGCCTGTGCTGCTCGGGGGGAGGAGTTCTGGAAAATGGGGAGTGGAGTTGAGGCCGGGAAGAAGGGAGGGGTGGGAGAAGGTGTTCTAAGATTTGGTTTTATTTCTTATTGCCCTACTCAGTTTTGACTGGTAATAAATTAAACTTATTTTCCCCAAAGTGAGGCTGTTTTGCCTATGATGGTAATTACTGAGCGATCCCTTCCTGTCCTTATCTCGACCCATGAGCTTTTTCATTATATTTTCTCTCCCCTGTCCAGTTGAGAAGGGGAGTGACAGAGCAGCTTTGGTGGGCACTTGGCATCCAGCCAGGGTCAAACCACCACACCATTGATCAACATCTGGAAAATACATCCATTTTTGAGAGGACATTAATGGCATTTATCACACTTATCAGGCATTGCAAATGAATAGCAACTCATAGGGACTTTGCCACAGGCCTTTTATTTCTCTGTATGCAGAAAACATTACAAATGCAGCCTTGGGTACTGACCCAGGTCATGCATTCAATGTGAACATCGTTCCAGGAAGCCTGTTCCAGTTTGGACATCTTGTCTCCTTAGTTATATATTGCATAGTTAATGTTCAGTAAAAGCATGTTTCAGGTTGCAATGGCATGTCTTTAAAAACTAGAAAGCACAGATGTGATTTGGGCTCGCTCTTTATTTGTGCTATATGACAGTGTATTTAACAACAGGTTCACATACCTTTTCTGCATCTTTGTGTTTCGTTCAGGGTACCCTGTGCTCTGAAGATGAAATCAAGATATTTGCTCTTAAATATACAGACTAATCTTATCTCTCATTTTGAAAAAATGCTTAGCTGTAATAGAGACAGACATGAAAACCTCTAATTTTCTGCATGTGTAATTCTCCTCTCCAGTATAATTTAGTAGTTGATCCTCAAAATAATTAAATGATGCAGAAACTCAAGTCAGGTAGAGTGAGGTGAAAAAAGCTGCTTGCATGCTTAGAGACACATATGCTGGTAAGATTTGCTGAGCTCAGGATCTAAAGCAATTTATCCACTCTGTTCAATGAGGCTGAAAGTCACATATGAAATAAGAGTCAGATTGTATAACAAAAACAGATTCCAGGATCATATTTTTTCCTTTTTTTTACTTTATTGTATTTCAGCATCTAATTATATCCTTTATATAATTTGATTGGTGTTCAAATAGCAAACTGAATTACAGGTCTGTAAGCAATCAGATTTATTATAAGATTAAGTCACAAGCTGTATCAGTTGAACACACATATCTAAAAAGAAATGTTTGTTGTTGGTTTTTTAATAGAAAATTTATATATGAATTAAATTATACTATAGAATTAAGTTACACCATAATTTTCCCTATGCTTTTAATTTTAAACATTTCATAAAAAGAACACATTTACAATATGACCTAATTCGTTTAGAAGCTATTTCTTGAAAAGATGTCTATAGCAGCAACAGATGGCAAGAAGAAAAAGAACAACAAAATCCTGTTTTGACTATCATCCAATTTGACAAAGAACCAGCTGCTATAATAAGCAGTGTCAACATCCAAAACCTACTTTAAAATGAAACTCACTTATATCCATTAAGTGAGGAATGCTTTAAGCAAAATTCATTGCCAATAAAAGTTCATGGTATGTTCTCATTTATACCTATATTATCTACTGATTTCTATATTATCTGATAACTGCCAACACTTGTCATACTAGTAAGAACAGACAGATGGAAGGTTGACCATACCTGTTTTTCTAAACAAAAAGAAGCTGTGTATAGTGTATGTAATATAGACAAACATAACCAAAACTATAACCAAATTTCATCTCACGACTCCCTTTCTCTATGAGCTAATTAGAAAATGTGCTTCAACTGCTTTTAAAAAAACGTTAGCATTGCTTTTCTTCACACCAAAAGACCTTTTTAAAGTAGGCATTCAAAACACAAATTTTAAACTTTGCATTTGATATTTCTAATATATTATATTGTATTATCTGATACAATTCTTATTTTTAGTAGGATAAGCTAATACACAGTACATTGTTTTTGGCTTTACACTGGAGCCTGCTTGTCTGAATAAAGCAGTTTGCTCCCTTTCCGTTAGGTTTCATTTTGACATTCTTGGGCTCTGTCAGGATATTGAGAAGTTTGGCTAGAGGGAAATCACATTCGTTTTAAAATCAAGAATTATGTTATGCCCTTTAAAGTACAGCCCTGTACTGGGAGTTCTGTCCCAGAGGAAGCTCAGGAACCATAAAAGGCCTCTAATCAAAAAGCAAAGAGGAAAAGCTCTGCCTAAGCCTGGGAGAAAGATGTCATTGTTCTGTATAGCAACCTGTCACTGGGCAGAAGCGGAGAGTGCTGACAAATACACAAAGGTAGTCAGACTCCAAACACGGGAGGCTGCCCTTTACAGAAAGGATCACAAATTCACACTGCAGGTCAGTGACAGAGCTGGAAATACAAGACAAGTCTTTTGATTCTCAGCCTTAGGAACTATACAGCATTGACTCTTTTACCCCTCCTTGCCTGTTTTGCAGAAGATGGTAGTACTGCAATTGCTTAGGGAGAGAAGGATGCTGAATTTCGCCTCACACATATGCTGCAGAATGTGGCTTACCCCTAATTTTTTTACAAACGGACAACAGCAATTATGAAAGGGTAAGCCTGCTTTCAGATCTCATTAGCAGTCTTGAGAGTCAAATGCAAAATCTAAAGGTTTCATACCAAAATGTGAAACAAAACTAGTTTGGACCTCCATCCACAAATCAAGAGAGAAACAAATCAGGCAGAACTACTCATTTTTCAGGGATTATACTGACTATGAAAAGAAATAAAAGTTAAAAAAAACCCCAAATTAAAAAAAAAACCACCAAAACCAAAACCCAACCCCACAATCTTTTATGAAGTTGTGATGTGAGAATCCAGAAGCAATTCTGGAAAATACAGCAAAATTGCATCAAGAGTATGCAAGGAGTATTGGATATAAGGAGATGTCACCTTTTTTCCCCAATCATAGGAAACGGTACCTGATAATCTCTGTATAGCAGCTTTTCATAATTTCTTCCTTCTACATCAGCTACTAGCTGACTGCAATGAACGATCTGAACACCGTGCTACTGAAGGGATGCATAGATGCAAAACTAGCTGGAAACTTTTAGAGAAACAATTGCTATAAAAGATGTCACTTTATTAAAAGACAAAAATGTTGCATTTGAAATATCTCCAATTTAACTTAATTATGGCAAATCACGAAACAGGGGTTCCTACAGAACCTCTATGTCAAACCTGCCAATCACACTGCCCCCACTGCAGTGCCTTTAGCAATTCCAGTGCCTGGGAGCGTGGACATCAGCCATCCCAGGGTAGCCCTCCTGTCACGCTTCCTTTGCGTGGAGATACCTGGACTTCCATCTTAGAGCAACCTCCATACAAACTCCATGCCACAGGGTAAGGAGCACATGCTTGCAACAGTCTTGTCTCGCCACCTTGCCACAGTCTTGGAAGCACCTAGAAAGTCACCAAGAACTAAAGGTATCAGGGTGTTCAGGCTCTTTGCTATGGGAACTGGAGCCTGGGAAGCCTGGGCTAGGCTTAAGGTCTGGGAATCCATCCACATACCCTTCCGAACAGCATCTCCCAGGTGAGTTTCTATAGCCTCATCAGTCATTAGCCTCACATTAGTCAAGAGACAAAAAAAAATAGTTTTGTTCTACAGACTGGAGGCAGGTATTTTCTTGGCAATCTGTTTTCAAAAAAATCTTTTTAGTGAGATTTTTTTAAAGGGTTTTTTTTTTCAAGCAGATTAAATCATCACCAGTATTTCCTGTGAACCAAAATAGTAATAAATTTTAGTCACATGTAAACAAATTTTTTTTTCAATCTAACATACTGCTTTATATACGTATAGATACATGCCTTCGGGATGTGTACCTAATTGAATAATGTAGAAGCAAAAAACATCTGCACATCATTCTTCTAAAACGCTAGAGCAGATTTGTTCTTGAAGATATGAAAAAAGTCTCAATTATTTAGCGTAAAAAAGGGAATAAAGAACCTGGAAAAAATACATCATGGATAATGCAAAGAAGTTGTATATAACATTGTAGGACAAGAGACTGCACTAAGGAAAGAATGGGGACTGCAGAAATTACTTGGCTAATGTTGCCTCAAGCAAGTCCACAGAACGTTTATTCAAGACCCAAGTGTAGTCACACCAGATTTGATCTGCAGCTTGGAAAGTTCGCACATAGAAATGGTGTGGTCATTGCAGAACTTTTGTCAATTTACAGACATTATGGCCATATAGTGTGAGCAGCTGTCTGGCAGAAACAGACATCTCTTGAAGTGAACTGTTCTTTAACTTCATTACCAAACTAATGGCATGGTTTTGATAACTTTCTTGCTTGTGAACTCAGTTTCCTGAACACTTATTTTTGCTTGCTGGAATAGTCATTCAAATTATATTAAATTGAAATATTCCACCAAATCCAGGTACCGGTAACCAAAGTATTTGGTTCATCAGGTGAAGTTAAAGAAAGGATTACTGGAGAACAGAAATAAGTGGTGAAAACTCAACATTAGAGGAAAAACATAAATTTCTCTCTGCTCCATCCTTTTTAGGATGCAATCACAGCACCACCCTCCAAGTTAACTCCCAAACTCTTTTACCTAGAGAAGTTAGTGACTTTTTCTGACAAACACAAGAGAGACAGCACCAGTGGGATTCTTTCAAAGATGTGAAATCTCTCTTTACTACAGGTACTTGGGCGACTCATTATCAACTTCATGCCTTTCCTCTATCAACAGACTTCCTTCAGGGGAGGGAATCTTCAATATGTTGCTGAAACTATGGTAGGTCCCTCAGTGACTGATTCTACATACGTGCCATGCACTCTCAGCCACTAATTGAAATACTATTTTAACCAACTCTACCAGAGATGTTCTGGTTCTCAGGTTAATACCTCAGTAATTATCATCTTAGGCATAAAACTGGTTGCAGTATCTTAACTATTAACATCCTTACCTGTTTTACAATACCTAAAAGCCCCCATCTCATTGTTTTAGTATTTTATGAAAGCACAAGAAGAAATAATTTTTAGCCTAAACAATGCATGACGGAAGGGTGCAATAAGAAGCCAGGTTGTTAAGCAACAGACTGGACAGAAAACAGTTAAAAGTAGGGTTGTTGTGATTCCTCTAACACAGGCAGGCTCATCGCAGGAAATATTTTGAAAAGGTGAACACAGCACTTAGGGCTACATATAGCATACACTTTGCTTGAATCATGATAGAAAGGTTTTCTTCAGTGTACCCATCCAACCCTGTTAGGAGCTGCTAACTGTATGACCTACAAAGGCCAAGGAAAAAAGCTCCTGAAGAAAAAAAAAAGGGGGATCTCACTGGAGACCTTGAGGAACTCTGCACTGAAGATGGCAGTAGATCCAAATTCAATCAAATAACTCAATGCCTATAGTTTGGCACTGTAATTTCCAAACTCTGCACGCTGGCCCCAGGGTGGACTACACAATCCTGGTGCCAAGCCTCTCTGCACAGCACACATAGCTCCCACAAAGGGGTAAATGTCTGCAGGGGATCCAGAGGAGCCACTGTGTTGAGCAAAGCATCATCCAGGAGTTATCCATAAGGAGAAGTATGAGAACAAGTCTAAAATCCTGCACTTGTGATCCATCCTCCAGATTCACAGGTCTATGTATCTTCCTTCAGAGACACAAGTAAGGCTCAAACACTTCTCTTGAAACCCACGCACCTCTTTCCTCCTTTCATGTAGTAGTATAACAGGCAAAACACCTACCGAAGTAGTAAGAGACCTGGGTCTAATGGCTTTAGTAGTCTGGAGGTACTTCAAATCCATATTTATTAACCAGGTATTGTTCTAACTTCCAGGATGTAGTCTATACTGGCTGTTATATTTCTCTCCCTTTCTTGAAGGCTGTGCCAACATTAAAAAAAAAAAAAAAAAGGCATTTTAGAGAAATGGAAGATAGAAAAATAATTTGACTTTGCTACTGATTAATGTTTCCTTCCAACTCAAATTAAGTCTTTGAGCCTGTAACCAGTCTTTTAAGCAAAAGGTGGACTCAGTCATAACCACAATTTTGGTGGCATACAAATATTGACCAAAAATGCGTTCTGTGGCAGGCTGTCTCCCAAGTGGTTGTCGCAGGACGCATTCTAGACAGGCACACTAGGATATAGAAATTACAGGTTTTTCCATTAGGAGGAACCTGGTATTAAGCTACATAGCCTGGGATGCTACAAGGGATGAGCAGAGATGCAACTCAAAGTGCTTGGAGAACCTGAAAGAAAAAAGAAATCAGGAGGTTTTGAAGCACTGACACTCTGAGGCTTTGACTTTAGTTGGGGAGTAGTTTTGAACGAACACTTAACAATGAATATTTTAGCACCTAAACTCAGTAAGTCCCACTTTGTGCACCTAAGTCCTTTATTGATTTGATCTTTTCTATAGTACCCGAGTAGATCGTGATGCTATCATAGAATCATAGAATCATCTAGGTTGGAAAAGACCTTTAAGATCATCCAGTCCAACCATTAACCTACACTACCAAGCCCACTCTAGACTAATCAAGGGTAGACCAGACTAAACCATATCCCGAAGTGCCACATCTACCCGTTTTTTAAACGCCTCCAGGGATGGTGACTCCACCACCCCTCTGGGCAGCCTGTTCCAATGCCTGACCACCCTTTCCGTAAAGAAATTTTTCCTAATTTCCTATATGTTCTTACTTTTCAGTCATTCAGCAGGTAAGTTGCACAGGTTGGTGTTTTGCCATATTTGTCATATGTTCCAAATGATTCTTTTTGTGCTTATCAAATGAAAAGCCATGTTGTGCTCTTCCACAATAAAAAAGCTACTAATTTATTTTACAGTATGCTTATTCCTTCAGTTGGCTTATAAATCCTTTGTTTGAAGACAGCACTTCAGGATACTTATAAAAGATGGTATCCTAAGAAGTGTGAAAGGAAGTGCTTCATTCCAAGACTTGTTATGAAAAAAGAAAAGACATAAATTTTCATATTCTTAGCATTTTATAAATTATTCTAAACAGCTAGTGCCTGCTATTGCCACATACTTTGAAATAAATCCTCCTTTATAGAGAAACTAACCTTAAATAAATTCTAAAAAAATCAAACTATTCTAGTAAGTGTTTCATTCAATCCAACTATTATACCTATATAATATGATTCAGATGAAACAGCCACCAAGCCACCAAGCCTTTCTGGACATAAGTATAAAAAACTGTCAGAAAGTGTGTTAAAATGCTATTGAAAGAAGAGTTTACTTTGGAATTGTATTTACAGAAATGCACATAAATCACTTTCTTAACACTTTTATGTCTTTCAGTTTGTTCCTTTTGTTTATGTTCTTCTTTCATCTCCATATTTATATGGGTTGCTTTGACACAGAATGACCCGATACATGCAAGACAGGAAAAAGTACACTAATATATGTGAAGGTCAAGCATTATATGCCCAAGTAAACCCTGTTTCTTAATTACATTAAAATGATAGCAGAAAACAGTTTATTTTAGGAGCCTGTTAAATTTTAGCATACAAATCAGATCATATGTCATCTGATCCAGACTGAAAAATTGATGTAGAATTCCTCCAATAGCTTGGCAAATAGGTGGTCAATATAATGTTGACACCCAGGGCCAGAGCCCACAAAGAGCAACTCAGTGTGTCCAAACTATGGGAGCTGGTGACTGCTTTCTGGTCCCCGGTTTAGCATCAGAGACCAGATTAGTTCTAGTGTCTGCGTCCTTTAACTACACTTTTCACTCTTCTAGCCCTGGCCACTTTGTGGTCCTATGCTCCCAACCATGGAAGTCTGAAAAATAAGAAAGAGGTACAAATATACAGTAGAGATTAAATAGTTGCTCACCATTACCTATTGCCTCTGGGAGGGGGGATCATGGGGGGAAAGGTGTAAAGGGCATCCGCATGAAAACATTGCAATAGACCTGATTATTAAAACTCATTCTCTTATTTTCTGAACTGCCATTTTACAAGCAGAATGTGAGCATCAGAGTCACTATCAAAGATCCTGTGCTAATCTTACCCATCTAAATTGTGGGAGGAGATCTGTAGGGTAGTATCTTTTTGCTTAGAAAAAACCCTTTACTTCAACGTACTTCTGCATATACACTGCTGCATGATGAACAGGAACCCTTTTGCCAGTCTCTTCAACTTTGTACGCCATCTAGTGCAGTGCTGAGAATTAATTATATCTATACAAAGAAACATCCATTTTGATTGCAATGCTAAAAAACATAAGTACAACAACCTTTAACCAGCTGTTTTCACAAAAGTAAATGACTATTTATTATATTCTTTATAATTAATGAAGACTAAATTACTTACTATGATGAATGCCAGTAAACACCTCTAATACGCAAAAACTTTTCCCACCATTTACATTTTAATGAGATTTGAAATGTTAATGAATGAAGGGATTCTACTAATTACCTCAGTGAGTGTCTCAAATAAAAGTGAACTTTGTTAGATGAATTAATATTAGTTCCTCATTAGGCTGTTCTAATAGCTGAAAATAATGTTTTAGCTAATATGCTGAAAATAAATATTTGTTTCACAGTTTGACAAATATTTTTAATGATAAACAATGAGCTCATCAGTAATACATGTGACTTTTCAAAGGACTCCACATGGAACCCAAATAACAAGATTCCTAACACACATATTTTTAGTATAATAAACAATTTTAAGTTTGGGTTTTTTTAAAAAAAAAACAACTTTATATTCATTTGCTTCCCATTTGATTGCTTGGCAGACACTGAAATGAGGCTCAGTGTAAGCTGTATTATTTTTATTAATATGTTTAATGTAAAAATGAAGATCACTAAAGATAAATATTAGCCTAATTATTTTTCTGTGAGAGATGTATGGCATCCAGTAAGGAAATTAATGCCATTTTCCATTAGTATATATTCTGTGACAAGTGCACTTTCTGAAGCACAACAGTGCAGCTCAGCGTAGAGTACAGGTGGGATTGTGTATGAGGCTCTGGATTTATTCCATCCAGCCAGCCAGAAGACAAAAAAAAGAGGACTCAACCATTTGCACATCAGAACAGCTCACTGCCAAATTGACCTGGAGAGAGAAAAACAGAAAAAAAAACCAAGTATTTTTGATTCACCACTTCCTCACAAGGATATTTTTTTTTAAATAAGCAACAGTAGTTCCCTATTTGAAAAGTGTGTTTTGCCAAAAAAGAAAAAGTTTTGATGTTGAAAAGGGCATTGACAGAAAATTTAAAAAGATGGCGGGTTAGAATTTCTAAGACTGCACAAAATACTGGATTAAATTGTAGAGGACAGATGCCACAGACCTCACTTGTTCACGTCTTAGTAAGGACTTCGTAAAAACTACACAGATTCCAGGAGGACTGTTTCCTAAGGAAAGTTTAAAACCTAAAAGTCACATTATGAATACATAAAAATGCTAATTCACACATACATTCAAGAAAGAATACACACAATTTACTGCAATGCCAAAATAAAATTTATAACCATTGTTTTAACCATTTATCTTGGAGTAATGGTATATTTATAGCCAAGCTGTTTAAAACATAAATTGCCCTCCCTTCTCCCCCAAATGAATAAATAAATGAAACATTCAACCTTATATTCCAACAATAGTTTGTTACAACATCCTGTTTGTTACAACATCCTATACTTCCCATAACTTCTTACTTAACAAGGTTGCTGATCCTGAAAATACAGAAACACATGTAGCTCCAAGGAATATATTGATAGGCATATTTGTCATGTTCAGCCTCTGATCCACGGAAGTGAATCCAGTGGGCTGGCAAGGCTTAACACGCTATGGAGCACTCAATCCCAGTGGCAGTTAACAAATAGTTCCTTCTAAAACGGTTGTATAGAAAGGTCAAAGTATACCTTTTTTGCTTGTTACGTTAACCTCATAAATTAGTTTGCTTCTGGGTAAGGGAACAAGGAATATATATCATCGTACCTGGCTATTTTTCACACTACAGCCTGATTAGATAGCTACATATATCGGTATGCGTCCTGCACCCAGTTTGATTATCATACCTCTGGAGTCATATGGAGCACTTTCACATTCTGCCACTACACCCCCAAAACAGGTTCATAAATCACAAATCTGGCACTAACGGGTAGTGTCTCCAGTTGAGTTTATAAAATTAGTCATACTATGTTTGCGGGAAGTAAGTTTCTGTTTAAATTTGGCAAGACAGCACTGAAATTCTAGCAACAGTTTTGAAAGGATGCACACAGGGTGTTTTTACTGACCGGAAAAGTATTTGAAGGGCACTTGGTTTCTTTTTAATCTCTCAGTAATTTCCTCTGGTCCTGCTCTGTGTCTAAAAGAGTGTTCCCAAAATGCCACGTCTGCTCTCCTCTTCCTAGACAGCTGAAACTACTCTGGACTGGCTGCAATGTGTTGCAGAAGGACTGGCTCTCTGTTCACAAGTATTGGAAATTTTCAATAAGTGCTCATGAAAGTGGGGCTTTTAACATCCTGAGGATATCAGGGAGTTATGACATTGGATGAGCAGATGTGGTCATGTGTGGTTATCAAGATTTCTGGGTAGTTTTCACATAGTAGACATTTCCCCTTCTAGGTGGAGTGCTCCGTTTCATGGGCTACACAGCGAGTACGGCTATGGGCCACGTGCTGTGAATGCTCACTAACGCTGACCGGTGATGACTGTCATAAGAAGCTATGAGCAAATCAGCAAGGGCCTACTACAATGAGAGAGCTTGCATTTTAACTGCTTATGCTGTTGAAACATCAGTATGGAATAGACAGTTGGGACTGTATGAATGTATATTTTGAGAATATCGGTAACATTTAACATTTTCAAATCTTATCAGTCTACTGGGTAATTACATCCTATTAACATATTGTGGTGCTAAACCTCTTGATTAACTTTTATATGGGATTCTTTGGAACTTTAAAAGAATAAAAAAGGTGTTAATGCTAATTAACCCCTGTTACTAGCAAAGCTGTTTGGCTATGGAGGAAACCAACCTTAAATGTGAGTGGTCTGAGAAACATGCCTTCCTATTCCAGCAACAAAACATAAGCAAACATTCCATGGGCAACATATGCCAAAAAGAGCTTAGAGTGTTTCAATTAAATCAAACATATATGTAAGTCAACATATACTGTAATGAAGGAGGAAAAAACCCCATGAAAGATGGCAAGAAATGGAGATGTAGCAATTGTGACAATTGTGTCCAGACTAAATGAAGACTTCTAGCATCTATTGAAGAATAATAGCTCACGTTATTACATTGGGTGAAGCTACTTTGCTCTCTTGCTTGACTTTTAAGAAACGTTAATGAGTTACTATCGATATGCAGAGGTGGGAATCGTACCTAATATTCTAATTAGGGATTTCCAACTTCTTTTTCTCTATACGCATAAAAGTAAAAATTGTTGGAAAACAATCAAAGTGGCATACATATTGCAGGATCATCCTTGACAGATCCCCATGCTTAGCAGTCCTGTTTTGCTACAAAAGCAAATACATAATACAAAACATTGAAAGCTTACTTACTGCTCTAGCAATACAGCAGTGCTTTGGCTTTGGAAAAATCAATCCAATCAGCTAAAAGGGACCAGAATTAGCAGTCTCTAACACACACTGTCACTCCTGTGGTAATGTATACCACTTCCTGCGTGACCAAAATAGAAAGACTCCCTTTTCTCTGTCTCTCTTTGGTTATCAGGAAATGCAGCATTCCTCCTTTTTTCTTTTCCAGCTGCCCAACTCTCTGCCTTTCCACCGAGTGATGAAAAATGCAATCAAGAGAGGAAACCAACAGCAGGAAAAGCCTGACTACGAAATGCGTTGTTTTCCAAATGTTTTCCATTTTTCTTCCCAGTCCCTGGGTTAATATTAGCCTCTGAATAGAATGAAAAATGTCCACAATATAATTCCACTATTTGGCTCTTTTTTTTTCTTTTCTTCTCTTCTGGCGGGGGAGAAGAGAAACGCAGGAGAGAAAAGAAGAGAACCTCTCTCTACCCCCTCAGAAGAGAAGAGAAACCAGCAGTGGGACTGGCTCTTCTGCAGGAAGAGAGAGCTGCCTTCCTCCTCCTTTTCCTAACCAGGAGGCAAAGGAGACCTTGCCACAGACTTCCACAGGTTTACCCAGAACACAAGAGAAAGAATGATCATACCAGTATTTTCTCCTACCCTAGTAGTCAGCCACTCTAGATATGGAAAGTGGTGACAAGGTGGCACAGTCCACAAATTTAGGGCATGTTCTGCTGTGTGATTTCTGACGTGACTGTTGCCTGAACGCATTGCATTTTTGAAAGAATCCATCATTCCTTTTTCTTCTCTAGGAGCAAACATGCCCTATCACCATTTGATAATAAATTGTAATGACAACTGGTGAACGATCCATTACTCTCTTATTTTTATTGATGTGGTTAAGTAGTGAATACGTCACCTCAAAAAAACCTTTCTGGAGTTAGAAAGTAAGGTATTACATGAAACATTGTTCATATGATTGATACTTTGCCTAGTAGTAATCTCTCTTCAGGTATAACTGAACTATGAAGAAACCAAACTAAAGGAAATTTGAATCAGTAGAAAGATAAAATAAAACAAAAGTGACATGTAACTTCTTTGCTGAGGAAAAACAATGTTTTTGAGGCTTGAAAATAATGAAGTATGTCTAAAGCCAGCTTCCATATTCCTTAAATGAAAAACAATTAGTCAAATTCTAAGAATGAACTGGAAAGATACTAAATTTTTTGTCTTTTGAGCCCTTTCAAATAAGTAAAATGTTTTCTTTTAGACCTATCCTACAGATCACATTGCACATTAATACTTTATAGCATTCTGTTCCAGCATGGCCTATGAAGCATGCAAACACCATTTTATATCTTCAGACAAACTAGCAGTAAGTGCTTTTGGCTTCTGTTGCCAGCTCACCTTTCTTGTTTACAGAACTCACTCAAACTTTGATTCATAGGACATCTTTCATGCCCTCCACTTCTACTAAAGCAAAAGAAGTGTAGGAGCGGAGGACAACATGTTGAGATTTACTGTGTTTACAAGAAACATATTTTCCCCACTGATCTGCAGTGACTGATGCCAGTGGGAGTGTAATTCCATTCCCAGTATTTATGTGGTTAGCATAGAAGTTTCTCTGTCAAATATACTTTACCAGAGTGAGTAGAAAGATTGGAAGAGACAATAAATTCTGTCTTGATCACTTTGGCTTTTGAGTTGTTTTCAAACCTAAAGCAGTTATTTCCTTTCAGCAAGAACTGTTAGTTTAGGAACTAGGAAATCTAATTTTTCTTGTCTTACTCATCTGTTTGTATGAAATCTTGGCATGTCTTCTTTCTGTAATTCCTAATAAAATTTAACATTTCTTAAAGAAAAAAGGGCATACATGTGTGTATCTGTGTAGTGTACACAGGCATACACAAACCCCTGACCATGAGAATGTGCTGACTATAAAGTAATATTAATTGTTTTCACTTATGTTGCCCTCTTCAACTGTAAGGCTTACCAGATTTATCTTTCTATGGTTCGCTGTGAGACCAACCTGGGAAATGCTACTTTTACTGTATGAATAATTCCACTGAAGACAATGGGATTAGCCATGGTAGTAAGCAATGGCCTACTTTGTGTTTCTATAGTATATTTTACTCAAGTTTATGGGAAGTTTTAAAAGTGGGATGTGAATTACTAAGCCAAGTAATTACCAAGATGTGCTGCTCAGAGCTGAGATACTGCATCCTACATATGCTAGATATAGAAAGAAGCTTAAAGTTATACATGTAGACAGTTCAGAATTAAATCCTAAACAAATATGCCAAATATAAAGATTTTCAAGCACCGTAGTCTTTCATGAAAATGAGAAGCACTACAGAATACACAGCAAACCTAAATTAACTGTGGCTGTGCCCTACAAACTGCTGGTTCTAATACACTAGATGTTGATATACTATAAGCTAAGTATACTAGCCTCCAGTACAGATATAGTGATTCTTTTAATCTTTGCTGTGCTTAAACCAAAGCAGTAATTTGTTCACATCTAGGACAGTGAACCTCTTTATATTTCATTTCACAACAAAAGTCTAAAGAGTCACTTGTGAAACAAAAGTATCTTCAGGAGCCTGTTGAGAACTAAAAATTTTTTCTCACATAGCCAACACAGTAGGAGAAGAAGCAGCAAAAGTAAGAGTTAATTCCTGTGAAAAATATGGCAAAGCTACCAGTGCTTCATCTGGAACTGTGATTTCACACGTATCTAAAATTTAAGCAATGTAAATTCTCTACAAAGAGAAACCATATCTCAGAAGAATTGCTTCACACAGGATTTTCCTCTATTTTACTTTCAAGTAGAGGTACAAATTCTGTAATAGGAAATATATAACCAAAATCACTTTATTTTGCAAAATGAGGGAACCTATTCTCCTATTTACCCACTCTTACTGTTCTTCAAATGACTGAGAATCCTTTGCTGTCAGCCAGCCAGTACTCTAGATGCTGTAATACATCAGGATGCAGTCTTTTGTTTATTGGTCTTTTGGATACTACTTTAGACACTTAAATTAATTACTAGAATTGTGTTTAGCTGGTGGCTATGTAATCTGAATGCTTCAATAGTATCTGTGATGCCTCCTCCAGATGCAAGAGGTGATTAATTAGCTTTGTCATTTTGCTTCTGTGCAGTATGAGGGCCTATCTTAGCTGTTCATAGGATGCCAGATAGATTATCATTATTTTAAGATTTGACTTGGAAAGTCTATACCTCCAAAATTTTTGCAAAGCACTGCTATTTTTATTTGGTATATATTTAGAAACCAATAAAAATATTTTACCCTTCATTTGCACAGTAACAGAAGTACAAACATGTAACAAAAAGGACTTTAAACTTCTTTCAAATGTGTCCTGATGAAGCAAAAGGGAAATCTCTGAAAGTGTGATACTGCTGTGTGCCCACAGAGCTTGCTTACGAAAAAAGGTTTGCCTCTGGGGGCTGCATCATGATGAAGACATACTCACTAGATGACTCAGCATTGCCTTCTCTCTCTCTTTTGCATGATAAATGAGTAGGCTGCAGGAATACTGTTTAAAACTCAAAAGATAAGAAAAACCCAGCTCTGGATAAAAATTCAGGACAAAATAGATTCAAAAACTTCTTTGGCAGGTCAAGTTCCTGTCTGCTGATCCAAGAGGTCTGATCATCTTCAACATGCATGCAGGTGGTGTATGTCTGTGGCTTTGGCAGATGGGATTCACTCAGGACTTGGTCCAACCTGTCATAGCAGCTGTATCTTTATTTTGCAAGCAAGAATACAGAAATTCCCCTATGAGACTTACTCTGCAGTATTGCACACTAGTGGTACGTTCCTGCATCTCTTTTCAATACGTGCAATTACAAAAAAATCATCCCACTGGACTTGTTTCCCAACAGCAGGACCTACAGGAAAAAGGCTAGTCAAAATCAAAATGGCAAGATTAAGCTATTTGTGGGTAGCAGCCTGTAACCCTAATTCTGGGTTCATTTATAATTCATACTTTCCAAAGGACAAGGCAGCTATCCCATCCCCAAAACTCACTCGCACCACTCCTCTAGCCAAACTCACGCTCATTTGAACAAGAACTTGAAGGATACAGAGATTTCAAATCCAAGAGAGTTTACAGAACAGTGTGATACTGATACTAGGCTTTTTGATACAGTATTGGCCCAATCCTCAGAAGCAATGTGCTCCCACACATGCTGCTGAAGTCCACAGGAGCCAAGAGCGTGCACCATCTGGCAGTAAGCACCACAAAACAATGGGCTGACAATCATTTTCAGACTAGCAGCAGAACTGGGTTTCACAAACTACCAACTTCTAACTGCCCTAACATTTCCATAATTATAGTTATCTTCCAACTGACAAGATGAAGGATAGGAAAAGAGCAGTATGATTTTGATTAGGAGGTAAAGAAATTAATAGGTCTGCTTCTCTTAACCCAGTAAGAGTTGCATTCTGAACAGGAATATTCCAGTCAATATAATCTGCTTATTATTTATTCACAGTTTTGCAGCTAAAGATTGTTAAAGCTTTTCCATCTTCTGTTTACCTGTGGTTTTGAGAACAAAGAAGCTAATGGATTCTAATGTAAAGGGAATAATACTTTTTATTCAAATGTCCTCAGAAAGTTGTCAGCTTACACTTTTAAATTTCAATTAATAGTTCCCAAAGCACTGACAACCCCCCAACACAGTCATGACTGTTAACTGTGAAAGATTAGTTATATTTTTGTTTTATTTTGAAGAATTAGCAGACTTTCGAGATTATCCTAACTTTCGAGCTGAAACTTGCTTAAAGTATAACGAACGCTGTTTTAAATTCTTCAGTTTAAAAATAGTACACAAATAGTATGTGTTTGAAATTATTTATACAGGGTTGCTCAGCTTTAGAGAAAAAAAAACATTTTAATGCTGAAGATTTCATTTATAACCAAAATTAAGCTCTATATTGGAAATGAGTATTAAAGGAAGCAAAAAAACCCACTTGCAATATTCTAGATAGCATGTGCATTTCTAACGTTACCTAATATTACAGATGCTCACAAACAGTAGAATTTGTTTATACTTCTCACGATATACAAATGAGATACTTAATGATCCATTTTGTTGAAAAGCAGCAGTACTGCTAACACATCAACCATGGTAGGGTATGTTTAGTTAAGTGCTCATGTCCTATACTTTGTGGATTCCTACTGTTAGCTTTACAACCAGCTTCACTGTTCCATACTACTCTTGCTGGTACATATTATAAAATCACACCTATAAATTTGTATAGGTGGAATTGATGGCTCAAACTAGAGCCAAAAGACTCCTACAATGCAGTGCTGCATTGTAAATTATAAATATTGGAAAAGAAATAAAGTAGTTTGCTCGTCACAGGACTTTCCTTTAAAGAATATCTTCCAGGACACTATGATTTGTTCATGTGAAGGACTTCTACCTCTTACACTAGGTAGAGTATCATAATATGAGTTATTTTATGGTTACTTATTATATATCCTAGATTTGGTTTCACTTTTTTAGTCTTAGTTATAATCCAACTGGTACCAACTTAAATAAACTCACCCCTTCCCCGATATAATTTAAATACATAAAAGCAGACAGAAACAAATGCACTAAGAAGAATTATACACAATGGTATATCTGTACTTCAGAAAACCACCACACCCTAAAATTTCTTAGACAGTCCATACTTTTAGAGAAGAAATACAAATGTCAACAGGTAATAGATATCAGTGATAAGGAGCTTTCGGAGGTAGAACAATGAGGTTATAAAGGATTTATACCTCAGGACTGTTAGGGAGAAAGAAACTTGAAATTAATATCTGTCTTTATTATCTGAAAATAAGTATAGCATCCAAACTGCTGAATTTCAAAAGGGTTGTTCAGTTTTTGAAACATGAAACACAAGTGAAAAAATATGTTGCCTTGAATTTTGACAAAGAATCAAAAAAACATTTTCAGTACAGACTTGACTATTTTGTTCTGGTTTATAATTTTTCTTAGTTAGGATGACATTTCAAGCTCCAGGTCTACTATTTGGTCTGCAGCTTGTCAATCAACAAGGAATAAAAATGGGCAACAGTGCCACTAAATAGAGTTTACAATTCCAGATCCAATGGTAGGACCATCTCCTTAAACCAAGCAACCTGGTTTGTACTTTTGCAGGTAGCCATTCTGGAAAGTTCACTTTCTCTTTTTTCTTTGAAACTGCAGAATTCTTAACACTTGACATTATTTTCTGCACAGAATCAACACGTGCAGACAAAATCGCCCCTAGCTGGCAGCATGTATCCCTCAAACACTAACAACTCAAGAGACAGCAGAATTATGGTACTAGATTATTAAGAAACTTGATATTTATCTCCTCTAAATGTCACTGTGTGTCAAATAGGGTAGAAAAATTATATCCAATGTAAGAGTCTCAGTCAAGCAGAAAGATTCATATTTAAAAAGAAATGCCAAACAACATTTAGAAATAATTCAAGAAATAAAATAACTGTTTTCAATTTATAAGGTATATAAATGGGATATAATGTCAATTTGTAAAGTTCAATCTATAGTCAGAACTCCATTTCATTCTCTGGTTTTGAAATAAATCACTTTAAAATAGCCCCAAGATTTAAAGTTTCATCAGACCTTTACTGAAAGACCAGCTCAACTAAACAACCAATATTTGCTGCTGTTATCGAATCCCTGTAACTGTGAGCAACATTTAGTGAGTTTGCATAATCAATATCTCTCCTCTGAGCAGATAGAGTTATAAAAGCTTTGCCCTGTACCAAAAGGTCTGAAACATTAAGATGAATCCCTGTGAAGGCGGATGCACAAGTGAAAATATTTACCACTCAATAAATTGGATCATACTGCTTTCTGTTGATGAAGCAGGTTACATGCCATATGTAGCCTAAGTGAAATTGTTCTCAGTTTTAAAACGTTTTTCAGTAATGTCAAATGAAAAATCTATTCTGTGCCTCTGTCAATATTAACAGTCTAGCAAAATTACACATTTCATGTTAAATAATACACTTTTCAATTTCCCTTTCCTATCATCTATTCCTAAGTGCTATTCCAAAGGCATTAATTTACCATTCTATGAAACAAAATGTTACATATTTTTTGAACTTTAGGATCTAGCTCATTTGGTTCATATTGACTGTCAACCTTTTAAGTATTCAGTTATTATCACCTTATGAGGTGGGGTTTTTTTCAGCTTTCACGACTCCGAAATTATTTCTTTCTATGTGCTGTGGTTAGCATGAAACAGACAGTATGATTCAGAGATTTATTAAGTAGAATGAATCTTTCAAACTTTTATGAAACAGTTACAGGATTTTGAATTACTGGCGCTGCGAGAAGTATAAGTGACTTTCTCTTTAATGCGGAATGGGGCAGAAGCCTGATAACCTGGTTCGGGGTGCCAGGCATGGCCAACAGGAGCTTTCATGTCCCTTGAAACTATGGAGCCTCCTCTGCCATACAAGAATAACTGTAAATGCTAAAGCTGCATGAAGATTGTCTGACTGGGAAAAGGGAACATAAAGCTTTCAAAAAGGTACCTCTTCCAGAGCCTGTTTGCTCATCAACAAAGCATTTACACTAGGTTTGGGCAAGGGTTTTACTGGTCAGATTGTTTTCTAGTGAAATGGTTTTCAGTACCTGAAAACTGACCTACTTTGCAAGAACTTATTTATCTTCCATTAAATTGTCATTTAGAAAGGTTTCTCAAAGATAAAATAAAATTTCAGGACAAAAACACAGAGCCAACTCCTATAAAAACCAATAGCATAGCATTTATCTGCAGTATGAGTGATACAGATTGAAATTCATTGAAAGGTAAAGTACTGACAGTCATCCACAACCATGACTAACTATAATGTATCTAGCCCTTTAGAAGTCTTATTCTGAAATATAACATCCTTCAAAATGTTTTGATACAGGCTCCTTGCTTTTAGACAGTTAACGGTTTGAATGAATCAAGCACAAATCCTCTTCTTTCTTAAGAAGCTTTCTCCATTATTTTATTGTAATTCTTTTACACTGAAGACATTATAGCTATAAGCTCAGACTCCTCATTAACAACAAAATTATGACATCAATCATTAGCTTATAAAATCAGTTTATTCACATGATTTAATTATAAAAATACTTTTTTCAGTAACACAAAAGAAGTTTTTGTGTTCTGAGAGTCGTGATGCAAACACAGTTCTTTCTTTTTAAGAACTAGCCAGTTCCGTCTAATGCATGGCTTCTCTCAGGAAAAGACGTAAGTGAAAGAAAAGCAGAAGAGAAGAGAATGGAACACTTTCTATGAGACTGTATTTTATAGTGGAAGAGTCCATAAAATTGATATTTAACCTCTCATAGAGGACAGCTTAAGTAATACATAAAGCAACTGTCTTTCCCAGGCAATCATGCAGTTGTTCCTCTACCCCTGTCCTACCCCCCATCAGATTATCCTGCCCTGTTTGTTTCTAATTCCCATTTTACAGATGAGGAAGAGAGACACCAGGCAAAGTAAGATTCATATGAAGAAAGGCACTAATGAACCTCAGCAGGTATGCTTGTAGCTCCTGTAACTTATGCACTTGCCTGCCATATGTATGATCCATAAACCTAAGTATTTCTTTCATTCACAATGTACAGTGACTACTTCAGATTACAGTTCAGCACAGCCAGTAGTATTGAGTGAGGTCCTATCTAAACTACACAGTAACAAAACTAGGACAAGGCTATCACTTTCCTCTGCAGTTTGAATACCTGACTCTGTGAAACTGTCCATACAGGACTTGTGCTATGCACTTTTCTGTGAGGGGCTCATCTGAACTGTGTTTTAAAGAGCATGGGAGGGGGGCCATCCTTTCATCTCAAGATCCAAAGAATAGAACAGAACAGAATAGAATGTTTTAGTTGGAAGGGACCTACAACAATCATCTAGTCCAACTGTCTGACCAATTCAGGGCTGACCAAAAGTTCAAACACGTTATTAAGGGCATTACCCAAATGCCTCAAACACTGACAGGCTTGGGGCATTGACCACCTCTCTAGGAAGCCTGTTCCAGTGGTTGACCACCCTCTCAGTAAAGAAATGCTTCCTCATGTCCAGTCTAAACCTCCCCTGGCACAGCTTTGAACCATTCCCATGTGTCCTATCACTGGATACCAGGGAGAACTCATCAGCACCTCGCTCTCCACTTCCCCTCCTCAGGAAGCTGGAGAAAGCAATGAGGTCACCCCTCAGCCTCCTTCTCTCCCAACTAAACAAGCCCAAAGCCCTTAGCTGCGCCTCATAGGACATTCCTTCCAGCTCTTTCACCAGCTTTGTTGCCCTCCTCTGGATGCATTCAAGGACCTTCACATCCTTCTTAAATTTTGGGGCCCAGAACTGCACACAATATTCAAGGTGAGGCTGCACCAACTCCCAGTACAGTGGGATAATCACCTCTTTTGACTGGCTGGTTACGCTGTGTTTGATGCCCCCCAGGATGCAGTTTGCCCTCTTGGCTGCCAGGGCACACTGCTGACTCATATTGAGCCTGCTGTTGACCAGCACCCCCAGATGCCTTTCTGCGGGGCTGCTTTCCAGCCACTCCTCTCCCAGTCTGTACTTGTGCCTGGCATTACTCCATCCTAGGTGCAGAATCTGGCATTTTGACTCATTAAATTTCATCCCACTAATCATAGCCCAATGCTCCAATCTATCTAGATCCCTCTGCAAGGCCTCCTGTCCCTCAGGAGAGTCAACATCAGCAAACTTGCTAATGGTGCATTCAACTCCTGCATCCAGATCCCTGATAAATATAGTGAACAGAACTGGCCCTAGAATTGAACGTTGAGGAACACCGCTGGTGACTGGTTGCCAGCCAGATGTAGCCCCATTCACTACAACCCTTTGAGCTCTGCCTTTCAGCCAGTTCTTCACCCAGAGCACCATGAACCTGTTTATCCCACAGTTGGACAGCTCGTCCAGAAGGAGATGCTGTGAGGGACAGTATCAAAAGCCTTGCTAAAATCCCAGAAAAACTACATCCACCATCTTCCCTTCATCCACTAGGCGGGTGACCCAATCATAGAAGGATATCAAATTAGTGAAACAGGACTTTCCCTTTGTGAACCCATAATCTTCTCCATAATTTTTCCAGGAACTGAGGTTAGACTAACAGGTCTGTAGTTCCCTGGGTCTTCCCTCATGCCCTTTTTGTAGACTGGAATAACTTTGGCTAGCTTCCAGTCAGCAGGGACCTCCCCAGACTCCCAAGACCTTTGGTAGATGGTCAAGAGGGGTCCTGCTATAACATCTGCTAGGTTCTTCAGTACTCTGGGATGAATCCCATCATGCCCCGTGGACTTGTGAACATGCAGCTGATACAGCTGGTCTCTTACAATTTCAGTGTCCACAAATGGAAAGTCATTGTTCTCACACTTGTGGTCCTCTGACTCAGGGACCAGGCAGAACAAGGTCTACCAGTATTATTAAAGTCTGAGGCAAAAAACAGATTGAATGCCTCTGCTTTTTGTTCATTCCGGTTAGTCAGATGACCATCTTCAACAAGTATCAGTCCAATGTTTTCTTCAGACCTCCTCTTGCTATTAACATACTTAAAAAAGCCCTGCTTGTTATCTGAATCAACCCCGGCCAGTTTCAACTCTAATTGAGCTTTGGCCTTTCATGTCTTCTCCCTGCATATACAAACCACAGCTCCAAAGACCTCCTTTTGCATGACAGATTGATGAATACAAATCCCTGAGCACAGATTAGGGAAAATCAGAACAGGGCCTGAGTTATTTGGGAGAGAATTTAAACCCCCCCCATGTCGCTTATCCGCAGGAAGTATGCCTTATAATAAGCATAGCTGTTCTCTTCTGGAGGATGGGACACCTGTCCTTCTCGGATTATTTTATTTGCTTAATTTTGTCAGTTCTACAGAGCAGACCTCTCACATGAGAGGGGGAAGCCATGAGTTCCTTTTCAACATATTCCAATCACTGTACAGTACATCTTATAGTATAGTGCTTTTTATAGTTTATACATAAACAGTTCTTCAGTATCTTTGCTCCCAAAAGGCATCTGCCTGATCATTCAGGCTCTTGTACATAATGCTGTATTTGTATTTTAAAATCAAATTAAATAACTAAATGCTTTTATGGTTTGTTTTGATATTCATCAGCCCCTCAAATAGGCTAGCATTTTGTGTCAATAGAGTAATACTAGCCTTATGAGAAATTTATTTCTTGAATTCTTTGGAGAACAGGAAAATGCAAGATACAGGAAAAAATCTGATATTGAAAATTACTTACTACTAGAACAGGAACCTCTTAGGATCAAGCAGATTACAATCTATGCATTTTAAAAAAGTTTGGTTTACATGCAGGAGTTATTTTCTTCTTTCATTTCTTATAAAAAGAGAAGCACATCATGCAAACAACAGGCCACATGCTGAATTTCCAAATAAAGAATGATACGATTAGATTCCATTGTTCTTGAATACATAACCGGCAGTGCAGAAGTAAGAGGAAAGTGAGGTGGGTGAGGAAGATTAGGCAGGGTCTGTGTTTTTTTCATTTCTTAGATCAATACCTTATAATTTCTTCATTAGCACACAGGAGTATGATCCCTTTCCCATGACATAAAACCTGCACAAACAGCTTTTTTCCATGATGTAATGAATCCCTTGCTGATATAAAATGATCAAAAGACTAAGATGAAAGCTTTAAACTCTATGATAAAACATTGATAATTGTACTGTAATATTCAATACTGTGACCCAAATAAAGTAGTTTTCTCTTCTGAATTCAACCTTAAAATACAATCTTTTTAAGTCCTGTTGTATCAACAGTTCTATAACTACCAATTATCTGCATAATATTTTGTATTATAACTGCCAATAAAACTTGCAATTCATGCTGCAATGAAGTATTGCATTTAGATTAAGTAGCAAATATAACTAGTTAGATCAATGAGAATTGGTTTAAGCTATCCATAAATGTTTAAGAAGCTTGAATTAGTGTTGTCCAAGGCTTTTTCCACATTTTTGGTCTGATTCTAATTTGTGTAATCTGCCAGTACAATTAGGAAATTAATTAAAATGCCTATAACATAAACTTATGGAAAACTTCAATAAATGTCTATTATATCATTACTTGTTAATATTGCAAGCTCTTAATTGTTTGCTTAATTAGCTGATTTAATTCATGTAAATACCACATTACTTAAATTAAACACTTAATATTCATTTCTATGGTTTTATGTCATACAGCAGTATATGCTGGATCAGTTCAATCACAGAACCATGACACCACAAGAGAAAAAGTGAGATTTTTCGATAGTTCACTTTTTTTCTCCTACAGTGCCAAAATTTATTTTAATCTAAACAGAGCTAATTAATCATTTTAATTAACAACCAGAGGTGGGCTGAGGTCTCCCACTGAACAGAACAGTGACTACTAAGTTTGGTGTCATCTGCTTCAGGGCAGATTCAGCCTACTGAATTTGTCTGGTTGTTGAGAAAGATTCTTGGATATGAAAATAGCTCCCCTTCTTTCCACACCTGAAGCAGGTCTTTATGAAATGTGGCATTTTGTTTTGTGAACAGATATAAAACTGTTTAATGTTTGTTTTTAAACTCTGTTTTTGTCACTGTGGATACCTTTATGTTTAGACTTCAGGGTATTTTCAAAGCTGTGTGTAGGAGTTGAGAAATTATACATCTGAATCCCATTATTCTCTAACAGGATTTGAATGCATGTATTTGCCCTAAGATTTAATTATACTTCTTTGCAAATGTAGATCAATTAGACAACTTGAAAACCTGCTCTTTGGGGAAGTAACTGTCAGTTTCTCTTTTTCTTAGAGTGTCATAATTGTACCAGAAAGTTTGCTCTACCACTTTTTTCTTGACTTCCATTTGCATAGTAAAAAAAATTAAAAAAATATATATATTTATAAACGGTCAATTTTTAAATTAATGAGTAGAGAATTATAGAACTGAGCTGGAAGAGATCTCAGGAAGTCATTGGTCCATCTCTTTGCTTCAATATGGGAAGAAGTATAATTATGTGCAAGATGTTTCCAGTTCTGAAAGATTTTCTACAGTAGAGACTTCACAGACTCTGAAACTGGACTATTCTAATATATCATTATGTTTATTATTTCAACATGCAAATTAAGCTGCTATTTAAACCTGTTAATTACCTATTGTCCTAGCATCACTAACACAGAGAGCTGACAAGTACTTTCCTCTTTCAAGTAGTATTTTATATATTTGAATACTCTTAAATCTTCAGTCTCCTTTCAAAGAACGAATCACAAATCGTAGAGTTTCCCCTTACTAGAAAAATTATCCAGATCTTTGATTATACTAATTTTTCTCCTCTGAACTATTTCCAGTATTGGTGTATAGCTTTCCTGATGGGCCCAAATGCTCCCCAAAACAGGTTACTATACTCCAGCTAAGGTTTTATATATGATGAACAAAGCAGAAGAATTACATAGCATTTCTTGTGAGCTCTACTTCATTTACATATCCCAGCATGATGTACAATGTTCTCCTTTACAGCAGCATGACACCACTGATTGATGTGTGGCTTATGATCTGCTGAGGATTATCCTCAGATCCTTTGATATTGAATTGCTATCTAATCAACTCGTGTAGAACTGCTAAATCTCTATTCATGCACCTGATATTACAACCTAAAAGTAGAAGCCTGTAGTCATCTTTATTGAATTGAATCATACATTTTAAAATCTTTTTTTCCCTGTCATTAAAATTACTTTGAATTATAATACAGACTTCCAATATGCCTACAGTTTATACCAGGACAGCATAATAAGCATACTTTCTATTCCAGCACCCACTCAAAAGTAAAGCTCCTGCCATTGACAGTCTCTCTCTCAATACCATCTTGCGATCAGTTTCGCTATGACACTATGATGGCCTCATCTACACTGTATCTGTGAAGCTTAATTATGAAAATATGTGAAACTAAGCCAGAAGTCTTACTAAGATCACAATAGATAGCGTCTTTTGATTCCCTACTATACCTAAAACATTAAATCCAAATTGGCTGTTACTTTACTATCTTTTAAAATCTTACAAATTATTTGATTGTTTGTGACAGTATTTTAGGGGAGAAGAAAGGGTGGAACAGAGCAGAAAAATGAAATAATTTAGCAATAATTTTCCAACTCTTCTTCCCATATTGTATTATTATAAAATATTATTATATTTCTCATTTTCCAGTCTTCTAACACCTCATTCATTTTTCATGCACCCTCAAAAATACTGGCCAACAATTCTGACATTACTTTAATTGGTTCTTAAAGCAGTTTAAAGCACATATCATCAGGGCCAAAAGATTTGAGCAGATTCATCTTTTCCAAGTATGCTCCAGCTTATTTTTTCTCTGGCAGTAAGAACTTGTCATTGACATCAGCTATGCCCGTAGTTGAGTGTTTCACAGAATGTTGATAAAAAGACAAGGCAATTTTCCCCTTTTGATAGATTATTGCCATCCCTGGCTTTCTTTTTCCTTAAATGTACTTGCAGAATGATTTCTCAGCACTCTTGCATGCCACTTCCTAACTGTATTTATTGAGCTATATCTGTTCTGGTGTTGTTCCTACCTATGTGAGCTACTTTTCTTATCTTTCCAAGTTTCTATCTGACCTATTTTCCATAGTCTGTATGATCCCTTTCACGGTTTAGATCACTTGATCTCTTAATATACTTCCTGTTCTTCCTCTGTAATTGGATAGTTTGCACTTATGCCCTTAATAATGTCTCTTTAGGAATCAGCTGACTCTCCTTAACTCATTTTTCACTAAATTTGTTTCTAAGTGTCCTGAGTTTGTTAAAGTCCACCTTTTTGAAGTCTATTGTTTTGATTCTGCTTTTCTTCTTCCTAAGGATTGTGAACTCTATCACTTCCTTCCTAGTAGTTAACATCAAATCTGAAAGAGCTTCACCTTTGACTTTTTTTTCCTTTTTCTGTGTAAAAAAATTGTCATTCATACATTCCAGGAACTAATGACTGAACAAAATGATTACTCAGACACAAACACAGGTTTTGTAAGAAACTGATAGGCTAAGCACAATAATGTTTGAGGCTATTGCATGTTTTTTTCTCAGTAATTTAAAAAGCTTGAAAAAGAATTCCTACTTAATACTTCTTCTATGGATAGGACCTATTTTTTCTGATTTTCAATTATCCATGTCAAGCTTATATGAAATTACTAAGCCCCACAAGTCATTCAGAATTATTGAGAAATTACCAACCACCTCTTAGCCTGCAAGTAGTCTGAAAAGAACTCTACAAATACTATGCAAGCCCACAGTCCTGGATGCCTACAAATATAACTAGCAGCAAAGCCTTTTTTCATCATCATTCTTATGGGCATTGTGCAAGCATCACTAACACATGTAAAGTAAGCATATAATGTTCTCAGATCAGAATGGTAACATTTTATTAACATGCTGCTCTAGTGTAAATTACTGCTTATTTTGAAGAACAGTGGTGATTTAGGACTCAAGCCTTTAATATTCTGAGGATCTCCTGAAATAACTTAGTCATAAATATACTGTCTATGTCAAATTGTAAATTTCCTGAATGGACTACAAGAACATTCTTGGGATAGCATTCTATGTCATTGGTATCTAAACATGTCTACCCATGATGTCAATGGTGCTTGCCGTACTAGGAATTCTAAACATAAGCAAAAGGCTCCTGACTCCACTCCTCTGAAATCTCAAATGGTTATGGTTATGATCTCATTCCACTTAATGACCTTACACTAAGTCAGGCAGTAAAGAACAAGAGACTTGTAAAAAGCAATCCAGCCGAAAATGAAAAAACCCACAATAAGTGCATTCTCTGAAATCAAATACAAGTTTTATTTCAGTGATAAGCACATGAAAGAAAAAAAACTATGTCAGCTGAAAACTTTTAGCTGGGGGAGGGATGGCAGTCCAGTGACTTTCAGATGCCTCTACCAACCTGAATTATTTTGTCATTGCTCTTGAAAAACAGACTCCATGCAAGTGATTTCTTTAAATTCTCTGCATTAACCAATCAAGTTGTTTTTAAAACAGAAATGAAATTATACAGGTTTTATAAAACACTAATAAAATAATTAATTTCTTATCAAAATTCCCCCCAAGTGTTCTAGGATGGCTTTATTTCCTTTTATGACTGCTATTTACTGTGTTTGCCAAGCATGTGGGAGACTGGTTTCCATCTGAGAAGGTTTGAACACACATATATCCCCGGTAGGGCAGCTCCTCAACCATCAGACCATTGTGTACTCTAGTATATCTGCTTGTGAAGATGGGGTAGATATCCTTTGGTTTTGCTTGGTTTTCATAATCTTCTACTAAATTTGGGCATCCTACCTTCACGTGAATGCCATAGCCATAATCCTAGAGAGTCTTTAAATGTTTTATACAAAAATATTTCCTGCCCCTCAGGGAAAGTTGAGAAGGACTCAAAGACTCTTCTTCAAATATCAATTATGTGGCTCAATAGAAATGTGTGATGCAGTTGTTCAGGTACCTCTGGAAGAATGGAACCAGGATCTGCCAACCATAAGGTAAGGATGTTGAGCACGAAAGCACCTTGAGCTTTGAACAAATCCTCAAATCCTGCTATTAAGTTTTGTCTGTATGCATAAAGCACTCTTACTCAGTTCTCCATCTCTGAATTCCTTACACTTGGAGACTGGCTCTATACCAGCACTGGTATAGTGATTCAATTAGGTAAACACATTAAATTAAGTGTCCTAAATAGGCTTAGCATGTTCCATTTGGAATTAAAGCACAGTTAATCTGTTAATTAATATTAATTATTGAAACAGACTTGAAGTTTAACAACTGCAGTCAGATTTATTTTACACACTCCTTGGCTTTTAGCTGGAATGTGGTTTAGGTTTGTGTTTTATTTATTGTCTGACTTATTTTTAGGACAATAAGTTTGATAGGATGCAGCTTGAACCATGCTGTGAGGTAGGAAATGCATTCATGTTCCTGGTGCTGCCATGATCTTTATATATAGCTTGTGACAAGTCACTGAACATCCACTTCTCTCTGAGCCAAGTGGAAGCAGGACTCCTTTATACTTCTGCTTCTTCTCCTGCAGCATATACATGAGTATACTTTCCAACTTTGATAAAATCGATGAGTCTATCTCATTTGTTATTCCAGCTGAAAATATGCTGATGAATTTTGAGCTGAGTAACACCTATAGATCTAAATTCAACAATTTTATTGTTCATATTAAATCCATCATTTACTGGGTTTGAACATCCCAGTGATGGAGAGTTGTTGAATGTCAGGTATGAGTCAAGAAATGTAAGCTTAATAATTATTGGTTTATTTTCAATATAGAAATACTGAATTATTCAGTTATGGTTTTGCCAGTCAATGTACCATAACATGATAAAACACAGACACATTTTGATTCCTTTGATTTTGTAGACTTCTAGTGGAATGACAGGTTGATATTGATTCACTCTCCACAGATACGTTGTAATTAATTACTTCCTTTCAGCCATTTTTTTTTGTGAAACATGTACATGAACACAGAATACAGCCATCACATTTTCTTATATTCTGTTGCATTTTTCACAAGTTTCTAAATTGTGTCTTGAGGTAGAATACTGACAATGTTTTATTAGTGATTCCTTTCATTTTGTCAGTAGTCACAAAATCGTTACTTTTAAAAGCCAAGATCTACTACTATTAACTATCCACTAGATTCTGACAAACTGCACTCCCCATGCAATTGGAAAAGTGGAATAAAACTAGATATATTAATCATATAAGCTCCTGACATCTTTGGGCAAATGCTGTCAACAGCATCTATAAGTTACCTGGAAAGATGGCACAGGATATATTTGTCTATGATTTGAATGGGGGCTCCATCATCTTCAAATCAGGCTTCAAGACAGACTATTATTGCTATTGATCTTTAAATTCCACATACATAAAACTGTGTGTTAACTAATGAAAGAAAAAATCCAGAGTTCAAAAATACCATCTTTAAAAGCATGCCAGCAATGTACAAGCATCAAGAAAAGACCATTAAACACTACCAGCTAAAATTATTAGGGAAGATATTTTAAGGCAATCTTGGTAAACAAGATTCTCATGTTTTATTATATGTCACTTGTAGCTAAATATTTAAATTGTTTAGGTTCTTTTGAAAATTCTCCACCAGGAAAAGAAAAATTACAAAGTCACACTGAGGTGGAATTTCTAAACATTTCCTTGAACGTCCCTTATTCTACTGTACCAACATTAAATTTCTCTTTTTTTTTACGTCTCCTAGTGCCTCTATGGTTCCAAACTCACCAACAGAGTACATGCAAGTCCTGTGCATAAATGGTGGATAGATCATTCCAACCACTTCTCTCTTCTATAATTTGAAGCTATTTTCTAACTGTCAGGAAGATTTCTTCTTTTCAGAAAACCTAGGAAGAAGAGCATGGTAACCAGACATCCTCTTCAACAGGATAACTAAAAAAATCTTACTTTCAATGTCTTTTGATAAATGCTGTTTTATTTTAATTGTTTGTTATCATCTTTTTTAAAGCTCTGTACACTAAGACAGAGATACATAGTGGGCTAGCCATAGAGACTGGTTCCCCAAACCCCAAGGCACATACAGTTGCCATGATTAAACTCTTTGACATCTCTAATAGAATCAAATACTCTACCATGAGTAATGAAGTTAACTAACCAGTAAGAAAAGATCAATTACTCAGTTATATCAGAGAGAGTTTTACCATCATCTCTAGTGGGATAAGGATATTGTTCTAGATGAACATTAAAAGTGTTATTGTTGTAAATTCAGTTGTATGTATCACTTTTATCTCTACATTTGACCGTCCTCTTATTCTAGGTTCTGTTCACAGTGACTACTACAGTACAGCCCCAATCTACAACTATGATTCCTTGGTGATATTACATTGAAAATAGTTTGTCATAAATAATCAGTAACAATGATAATTTTTGTAAGAATTATCATCTCCTCTACCACAAATTATATTCAGCTTTGCAAAGACTGAAGATATTGGTATAAGCATGGGCAACTAATACTTTTCAAAGAAGCTGAACCATACAACTTTAGAAAAAAGAAATAAAAAAACCTCACGATGAATCCTTAGCAGAGCATTCTGATATTACAGTTTTGCTAATGCATGAGGAAAGACCAACATTTTTGTGTTAGACCAAGTTTTAATGAACATGGATTCCTAAAACATCTACCAAGAACTTCAGGGTTCTCTTAGCCCTCCATTCATCACACATGCTCTTGGAATATCTAAACTGTATTTTCCTGTTTGCATGACATCTGTGTGCTCTGTCTAGCTGCTTGAAAGTAAAATCACATTCTCCTGCAAGCTGAAGGAGTTGAAAGTGTTCAACAAAAGCAAAACAAGATAAGAATATGGCAAGATGTGAACTGAGTGGCCAAGCTGAATATGTGTTATGATAAAGGTGAATTCCATATTCTCATCACTGTCAAAGCCTATTTCCTGTATCTTGTCTCCAGAGAAATATATGCTATGGGTGGGAAAACACTGTTTTGTATCTTCTGAATAATGTAATGTCATTCAGTAACTACAGATAACCACATTCATCTTCAAACAGAAGTGTGGTTTATAATATTTAAGTAGAGGAGCCATGAGCAGGCTACACTTACACAGGATGGGCAACAAAATTCTCACTTTTCAGTTTTTCTGTTTGCGTTTTTAAGATAATGGAGTGATAATGAAAAGCTGTCAATAAATTTAAAGATTTAAACTTAATTATTTTTAAGCTATTCAGACTTACTCAAAATGCTTCAATCTCTTCACAAAGCGTGAAACTTCTTAGGACAGCATCTCATAGCAGAATATACAACATTTTTATGTTTGGGTTTTTTTTTTTTTTTTTTCCCAACTTGAAATACGTCAAAATAACTCTTAGAATGTATATATTTCACTGGGTTTGGTTTTGTAAAGAGAAGAAGTCTGGGTATTTCTTACATAATGTGATCTACAGGAATATGTAAAGTTATTTTGAAAACATTCACTTCATTTTTTAAATTCTGTCAAAGTATTTTGTCAGTTAGTCTACCTTCCCTCCCAGAATCATAAAGCCTTCTGTCGTTTTGCTCTTTACAGAGAAGAAAGGAGAAAGGACAGGATGGTAAATGATGTTTCTTTCACTGTTTACCTCAGTGTCTGACACTGACTGTGCTTTATAGTGTGATGGGAAGATCACTCAAGTTAGTTGGCCCTTGCTGTTAGCTTTCCTACAAACTGTAATTTTGAGCTACCCAGGCTTGTTCTAAGACACAGACTACTACAGAAATTATGAAATTTCATTTTCCTCACCTTTTTGAAGCACTTACCAATCAATCTGAAAGATGCCAAAGACTCCACTGTATGGCACTTAATTATGATACTGGCATCACTTACAAACTGCTTGATTGCCAGGACTGATCAAAGGACAGAACCTCGATATTCACCTTCTCTCTGGCTTTCTATGCCTCCAACACCAACAGTCTCTCCATAATTCATTTTATGTTCTTTTAGAGGCATAACACCCTCAAATACTTCCCTCACCAGTATTTGAAAAATGTTTAGCTTCTTGTTACGGAATGTTAAAAAGAACAGAAATTAAAGCATTCCTGGGCCTGCAGCCATGCATGTTTGGGTGTTAGCCTTCCTAGTTCAACCAGAAAAAAACCTGATTCAACCACTGCCTATCAGATCTTTTGCAAGGCAAATGTATCCTCCAAGATATAAAAGTAGGCTGCATCATCATATTAACAGAAAAACAATGAGTCACCAATTAAAAAAAAGCATGGTTCTTGTAAAACCCAATAAATTCTGACTTTTTGAAATGTTTGTTTCTGGGTGGAAGCAGGACCACTCAGGACATGTTCTCTTAGACGACAACATGGAAGAGTCATATTAACTAGTATGAAGCAAATACTGTTCAGTAATAAAAGGTTACAGACACATGCACACACACAAAAACATCATCATAAAGTTGTGATGGAAGGAGCACAGTCCCCAAAGCCAACAATAAAATCTGAACTTGAAATTTTGAGACTCACTCATTGTGGTGCAAGACTGACAATAGCATTGACTGAAGCAAATGTAAAGTTTTCTATGACCTTAGGCCATGCTAGAGTGTTGGCTATTCAAAAATTGCCTTCTATGAAGTACAATAGAAAAAGTGTTTTATGCTTGAAAGCATTTAAAGGGAGTACACTGGAACAAAAAAAAAAAATGTGCAGATCATAAGAAATACAGAATGAAGGGTGAAAAGTCAAAAACCACCACATCTATTTTAATGTGGAAAGCATTTAACAAAGCAGTTAGCTCAAACAGCAGTTAGTTAAAAACACCTGTGGAAGTTCTGCTTTTAGGCTTGTTTTTCTTTTACATAACTATACTGTCAATGTGTAGGAACTAATTGAAAATTTAGTGAGATTAGTCTTTGACTTCAGTTAAGGTCAACTTTAAAGGCATTTTTAAGCATATTTCACATTATAGAATATTAAGTAATTTTTTTCAGCATATGTACAGTAAAATTCATTCTTACCTTGCTAACATTCCTTAATTTACTGATACCACTCATTTGTAAGTCTCATTTATATTACATGCTATCAAAACCTTACCATTCAATTTTCCCTTGTTCCTGTTTATTTACTTCCTTCCACTGATTGTTCTTTTATGCACTGTGTCATGTAAATTGCAAAAATAATGTACTACATTAAATACATAAATGAAACCCTGATTTGTATATGTTCTAGGTGTTTTGGCTGCATTCTTTTGCCCATGCATTTACCAGAAGTCAGCCAACACAACCAGAAGCACTGAAACACCCTTCCTGGAACCACAGTATTTGTAAGGCTCTAATGCTAGAGTCTACAGTTTGCGACTGCTGACTAAAGATTACCCACCTCTCTGGGAAATGATGTATTATTACTACCTCCTGTTAAGTAGTAAAGAAACTGCATATTTATAAGAGGTAGCAGCTGAGTTAATTTGCCTTCCTTACTCAGTAAGCACCTAGTTTGTCAAGTCCAGATTCTCACAGACAGCTGTGTAGCAGATTTAAAGTCCAGAAGGCTACATATTCAGCGGGCTTAAAAGTCTCATCACTGCCTCTACAACAGTAACAAATGCTTTGTGATTATAAAGATTTCAACATTGTCCAGCTCTTGTATACGTACATGAGTCACATCTAAAAACACAACTACACAGCAGCAAATTCTTATCTGTTTTGATCTCTGTGTCATTGTTTTAGAGTAAAAATGTCTCAACACCCTTCCATAGCTAACCCCAAACAGTTCCAGTCCCACAGAGTTACATACATACAGCCTCCACCTGGTGGTGTGGCCTACCAGCACACCCCCTTACTGGGGAACAGTGGGGGTTCCCTGACTTCACACCCCTCCTTGTGGGAGACATGAGTGCTCCAGCTCTGTGTGTACTTCTGCTGCTTCCTACCACCTGCTAACGCACATGCTGGCGAGGGAGCACCCCATGAGTGTCCACACACACACACTGTGGTGTGGGTCCTTGCTTGCTGCACCCCACACTCATGGCCCTATCTGGGTGCAGGCTGCTCCTGGCACGCCACAGGGAGGCTGCACCGTCAACCGCAGGAAGAGATCCTGATGCCTGTGGGGTGCCTGCAAGCAGTGTCAAACCAGGGGCTGACTGCTGCTCTGTTAGCCTCTTCTCGCTCCCCTCCCATTACACATTATCCTGCTTCTTTTCTACTGATTTTCAAGCTGTTTCCTTTTTTTTTCCCAAAAGGTCTTTGGCAGTTCTCTGGATAGTGTTTTAGCTGGCTGATGGTCACCTTAAACAAACTTTGTTATTGTTAAATAAAGGTGTTAACAGTTTTGGAGCAAATGCCCCCTCAGGCGGTTTTGCGTGTTCCACACACACCCACTGATCACACTCATATAACAGAAAGGGGAGGGGGAAAAGGCTGCAGAGGTCACCCACATGTACCTGCTCTGTGCTACCAGAACTTAATTCAACCTTAAATAAATACCAGCACCACCATCAAGTGGACTTTCAATAGAAACTCCCCCAAGGAGCAGCTCCAGTGCATGATCCACTGTGGAGTGTTCTAGCAGGGTGCACATGGGGTTTCCTGAAACGGAGAAACCTCAGGGGAGTGGAGAGACCCACCAGGAACCCACGGCTCAGCTCGCACAACAGCAGCTGACGAGACCTAGGCGGGGCCAGGAGCACGTCAGGCAAGACCCCACATGTATGAAAGAAACCCCTGGGGAGCGTTAGTGACCAGGGCAAGTTAGTTCATGCAGGAAAGGTGCTATAACACTACCGGCTCAATGAGGGAGCAATGATATCTACCCAGCAGAAGGCTATGTCCACAACTAACGCAGCTTCCCAGACAGAGCTCCGATGGGAACACGCTGCTGCCCAGGTGCCAGGCTGCAGGCTGTGCCCTGCTCTTACGCCAGTACCCAATGGCAGCAGTGAGCACACCTGTGGGAGGAGGTGAGTAGGTTGAGGAGTATCAGGGAGTGCCAGAGAGAGATAGACTACTGGATCTGCACCCTACCATCCCTGGGACAGACCTGTCAGGCAGACAGGACACGTGATACGGAGGATCCCCTACCCTGTCTCCACCTGGCAGAATGCAGTGACTTAAGGGACGGCGGGGAATGGCAACAAGTTCCTGCCTGGTGCAGCAGCCGCCATCTCCTCCATGACTACCCCATCTTCCCAGGTGCCCTTGCATAATATGTATGAGGCTCTGCAATTGGAACCAAACAATGATGAGGACGATGGTTCATCTAGGTTGGAAGTGCTGCCAAGGTTAAGTTGGCCTGTGCCCTGTGTCAAAACCACTTCCATAAAGAATAAAAGATGGGTCATTGTCATAGGAGACTCTCTTCTGGGGGAACAGAAGGCCCAATATGCAGACCAGACCCACTTCTCAGAGAAGTCTGCTGCCTCCCTAGGGCCCAGGTTAAGGATGTGATGAGAAAACCTCCTGCTATGGTACGGCCCTCGAATTATTATCTGTCACTGATTTTTCAGGTAGGCAGCAATGAAATTGCAATAAGAAGTTCAAAGGTGATCAAGAGAGACTTTAGGTCCTTTGGACAACTGGTTAAGGGAGAAGGAACACAAGTAGTGTTCTCCTCTACCCTTCCACTTGCAGGGAATGATGAGGGAAGAAACAGTCAGACCCAGCTGATCAATACCTGGCTCCATCACTGGTGTCACTGGCAGAATTTTGGGTTTTGATCACAGGATAGTCTACACAACACCAGGCCTGCTGGTGACAGATGGGGTACACCCTTCTCAAAGAGGGAAAAGGATCTTTGTGCAAGAATTAGCAGGGCTCATTGAAAGAGCTTTACACTAGATTTGAAGGGGGAAAGGGATAAAACCAGGCTCACTAGAGAGAAGCCTGAGGATGGCATGCCAATGTTTGATGGACAGTGTGCTAACAAGGTCCTTCAGTCTGCTCCATGATGCACTGAGTACACTGGTCCACATCTGGAATGCACGCAGAACCTTAGCCATTGCAGTGGAGGTAGGGGATGAGGACTCATGCAGCAGCAAAGACGTAAGGGCTGTCAATGCCTTAGAAACCACAGAAGCACCTGAGATAGGTCATATGGGAATTAGGGTTTCTCCCCCAAAAAAGGTAGCAGGACCAGTAGCCCAAATAAAGTGCATCTACACCAATGCACACAGCATAGTCAACAAACAGGAGAAGCTGGAAGCCATTACACAGCAGAAAAACTATGATATAGTTGCAATCATGGAAACATGGTGTGATGACTCACACAACTGGAGTGCTGCAATGGATGGCTATAAACTCTTCAAGAAGGGATAGGAAAGGAAGGAGAGGTGGTGGGGTAGCCGTGTATGTTGGGGAGTGTTTTGATGGTCTAGAGCTTGACGATGGTGACAATAGGGTTGAACGTTTATGGGTAAGAATCAGGGCAAAGGTCAACAAGGCTGGTAGCATGGTGGGATTCTGTTACAGACCACGCAACAGGATGAAGAGGCAGATGAAATATTCTACAAGCAGCTGGGAGAAGTCTCATGATCGCTAGCTCTTGTTCTCATGGGGGACTTCAGCTTACCAGATGTCTGCTGGAAATACAATACAGCAGAGAGGAAACAGTCTAGGAGGTTCCTGGAGTGTGTGGAAGATAACTTCCTGACACAGCTGGTGAGTGAGCCCAAGAGGGAAGGGGGGTCAGCAGAACTGCCACCTTAGACTTCCAGAGGGCAGACTTTGGCCTGTTGAGGAGCCTGGTTGAAAAAGTCCCTTGGGAGGCAGTTCTAAAGGGCAAAGGAGTCCAGGAAAGCTGGACATTCTTCAAGAAGGAAATCTTAAAGGTGCAGGAGCAGGCCTTCCTCATGTGCCAAAAGAAAAGCTGTTGGGGAAAGAGACCAGCCTGGCTGAACAGAGAGCTTTAGCTGGAACTCAGGAGAAAAAGGAGAATTTATGACCTTTGGAAGAAGGGGCAGGCCACTCAGGAGGACTACAAAGACGTTGTGAGATTATGCAGGGAGAAAATTAGAAGGGCCAAAGCCCAGCTAGAACTTAATCTGGCTACTGCAGTAAAAGACAGTAAAAAATGTTTCTATAAATACAATAGCAACAAAAGGAGGGCTAAAGAGAATCTCCATCCTTTATTGGATGCAGGGGGAAACAGAGTGACAAAGGATGAGGAAAAGGCTGAGGTACTTAATGCCTTGTTTGCCTCAGTCTTTCATCGTGAGACCAGTTGTTCTCTGGGTACCCAGCCTCCTGAGCTGGAAGATAGAGATGGGGAGCAGAATGAAGCCCCCATAATCCAAGGGGAAATGCCTAGTGACCTGCTGCACCACTTACACACAAGTCTATGTTGCCGGATGGAATCTGTGCAAGGGTACTGAGGGAGCTGGCAGAAGTGCTCACCAAGTCACTCTCCATCATTTATCAGCAGTCCTGGCTAGTCGGGGAGGTCCCAGCTGACTGCAGGTGAGCAAATGTGATGCCCGTCTTCAAGAAGGGCTGGAAGGAGGATCTGAGGAACTACAGGCCTGTTAGTCTGACCTCAGTGCCAGGGAAGGTGATAGAGCAGATCATCCTGAGTGCCATCACAGGGCGCATACAGGACAACCAGGTGATCAGGCCTAGTCAGCATGGGTCTATGAAAGGCAGGTCCTGCTTGACTAACCTCATCTACTCCTATGACAGGCTGACCCACTTAGTGGATGAGGGGAAGGCTGTGGATGTTGTTTACCTGCACTTTAGTAAAGCCTTTGACACCATTTGTGACAGCATTCTCTTGGAGAAACTGGCTGCTCATGGCTTGAACAGGTGTAGTCTTTGCTGGGTAAAAAACTGTCTGGACAGCCAGGCCAAAAGAGTGATGGTGAATGGAGTTAAACCCAGCTGGTGGCCGGTCACAAGTGGTGTTCCCCAGGGCTCAGTACTGGGGACAGTTCTGTTTAATACCTTTATTAATGATCTGAATGAGGGGATGGAGTGCACCCCCAGTAAGTTTGTAGACACCAAGTTGGGCAGAAATGTTGATCTGCTTGAGGGTAGAAAGGCTGTATAAAGGTATCTGGACAGGCTGGATCAATAGGACAAGGCCAACTGTATGAGTTTTAAATGTCAGGTCCTGCACTTGGCTCACAACAACCCCATGCAGCGCTACAGGCTTGGGGAAGAGGGGCTGGCAAGCTGCCTGGTGGAAAATGACCTGGGGGTGTTGGTTGACAGCTGGCTGAACATGAGCCAGCAGTGTGCCCAGGTGGCCAAGAAGGCCAACAGCATCCTGGCTTGTATCAGGAATAGTGTGGCCAGCACGACTAGGGAGGTGATCATCCCTTTGTACTAAGCACTGTTGAGGCCGCACCTTGAATACTGTCTTCAGTTTTGGGCCCCTCACTACAGCAAAGACTTTGAGCTGCTGGAGCATGTCCAGAGAAGGGCAACGAAGCTGGTGAAGGGTCTAGAGCACAAGTCTTATGCGGAACTGGGGTTGTTTAGCGTGGAGGAGGCCGAGGGGTGACCTTATCGCTCTCTACAGCTACCTAAAAGGAGGTTGCAGCAAAGTGGGTGTCGGTCTCTTCTCCCAAGTAACAAGCAATAGGACAAGAGGCAACGGCTTCAAGCTGTGCTAGGGGAGGTTTAGGTTGGATACTAGGAAAAATTCTTCACCGAAAGGGTTGTCAAGCATTGGAACAGGCTGCCCAGGGAAGTGGCTGAGTCCCCATCCCTGGAGCTATTTAAAAGACATGTAGATGTGGTGCTTAGGGACATGGTTTAGTGGTGGACTTGGCAGTGTTAGGGTTACAGTTGGACCTGATGATCTTAAAGGTCTCTTCCAACCTAAATGATTATATGATTCATTTATTTTTATCTTTTATCCAATGAGGAATATTCAGCACAGATGGAACATATATTTATATCTTATAATGTTGCCCTTTTCCAGTGAATGCATTACCACGAAAATAAGATGGGTCTACTTTGCTTTTCCCATCTTAAAATACACACTTTATCAAGCTTAAAAATAAAACCCCTTTCACTTCCCACTTAAAGGGACTTGACTGAATATTCTTTTAACAGCTAAGTGTAATTTCTTTACTGTATATTTTTACATGGATGGTTATTTCTCCCTTTTAAGAGGACAATGATATTTTGGAGTATCTGTAGCATACTGAAAACTGGTGGCCTATAGCTAAAAAAAAAAAAAAAGGATTGCAACACCACCTACTTTTTACCAAACTGAAACAGCAGGAGCTTTGAAGAGCAAACAGAAGCATGATAGAGACAACAATATCCTAACCTTTCTTTAACTATTTATTCATGAAAGGCATTTCACTGTCAAATTTATAATTCTGTGTTGATACTACTTTTGGAATTTGCATTAAATGACATTTTGATTATAGTATTCAAATGCATGTGCCCTTAAAACTTTGCCATTTATTTTGTATGCAAAAATCTTCCAGCTAAATGTCCCCATTTCCATTTTGCTCTGGATTCCACTGAGATTATATAGGAAAGAATAGCTAAGTTTCTCTTTCCCCAAAAAAAATCTTGTCAGGAAAAAGAAATTCAAATTATAACAAGCATATTATGCACCAGCTGTTTGATTCTTAGGTCTAAACTACAGTGTGGAACAAATGAGATTCTTTTTCTTTTGATAAAATTTGGGGGTTTTTTTGTTTAAATCTAACTTTTTCCCTAATAATCCAGGAAAACTCCTAGGCTGACATACTTAGACAAAGCAAGTATGTGTGCCTATTATGTAAATTCTCTGACCATGCCTTTGAGCCATAACCTTTTGAAACCATCGGGAGTTTCAACCCCAACAATTACATACGTTCAGCAAGGGAAAGAAAATTACTAATGATATTAAAACAGCAACAGGGATATGACCTCAGGAAGTCCTTAAGTCAGAAAGTGCTTGCATCTGCACAACTGGGACCTGGGAAACTATAACTATGCAATTGCCCTGTCTCCTCTTTCTTTAGGCATCTACCACTGACCACTGTCAGTGATAAAAAAGTTAGAATGGTCATCTGTGTGAGCAGAATTAAGCATGTGTTTATATTATGCCTTACTATATATTATTTTTTTCTTTAAGCCACATGGAGCACGTTTTGCTTCCACTAAAATTGCTCCTTGCAATTAGAAAACAAGGTCAGAATATAATATCTGAGTTTACATTTTGTAAAATGTTTTGCATTTACAATGAACTGGCATCTACCAGTTAGCATTCTTCAGTCAGCCACACATTTTCCTAAAAGTTCACTCTAGCAAACAAAAGCAAAATGCAAAACAGAACTATGTTTTCCAAAGTCATGGTGAGCCCAAGGGGCACAGATGAGGAAAATTGAGATTTAAAAGCATATCCAAGATGCCCATTAAGTTTTAACACACATTCTTTTCCCTACTTGAATATAAAAGTGGTGTTTCAAAAGCACATGGTGAATATTGTATTTAAAAATCAAATCAAATTGCTTGGCAATTACCTTGAGCACAGAATATTAAAGGGTTAGCTACTGTAAAGTTTTGCGAGTTTTCCAGTTGCTGGGATCCAAAGCAGCACAGAATGTAAACACACATTTGAAAAGCGAGCAAATCTATTGTCTTAACCATCTGCTTCAACTCTTGGCTAGACCCAGGTTAGACTGTCCACTGTCTTTCAAAATCAAGTTCAACACATGATTAGGACATGATCCTCTAATGAGTTGTGCTGAGGAACACCTCTGTGCCTTCTTACAGCTCAGAAAGGGAGACATGAGTTTGCCTTGGGTGTACCATGCAAATTTAGTTGTACAAAATAGTGAAACAATCCTGAAAAAAGGTACTACTACCAGTAGTACAATTTTCTGCATTTCATCAGACTGTCTGATAAAATCAGTAGCAATTGTGCACTTACTTTAACAGGATAGTATAAAAAAACCCCACAGTTGGGGATGAGTGTTGACTCTAATGTCAATGAAGTAAAAACATCAGGATTTTCTTGTTTCGTCTTTTAATTTTACAGGGAAGAAATAGTTCAACACTGAATTCCATGCAACCTCAGAAGCGCTTAGATGAAGTAGTTAAGTTTCTCGGAACATTAACTTTAGAAAACTTTAAGATAAGCTTTCTAGTAGTAACTGCAGTTGTTCAAGTTTTTATCACACCTTTTATTGCCAATATTTTAAGTAGACCTAATTTGGAGTGTTTTATTTGCTTGAAAGAAAAGAAAACATGGAAAGTCCTGATTGACACGATAATAGGTTTGCTATTAAAATGTGCACTGTAAATCAACTAAATTACTTCAGAGCTGAACGTTTCTGCAGGAAGATGAAAGCTAAGCATATTTAACTTACAGATGTAATTTTTCAAAGCTCTAATTAAGGCTTAAAATATTTTTTCAAGAATTCTACGCTATTATTGCTAAAGAACTTCCTGTTACAAATTTGTTGCGCTAGAAAGATGCTGTAGAATTCAAAATAGAATTATTATACAAATTTTGTATGGGCCTAAATATCTTTATCGACATTGCCCTCTCAGAACATTAGCTCAGTTGTGGCTGTTTACATAGTCATAACCACCAAGAGCACTGAAAAAACCACAAGGTAATTAAGTCATAAGCCATTGGGTAGAAAGAGGCCTTTGTGTGTGCTAAGGGATGTAGCCCAGTGCATTTGATGTTTCCACCACTAGTAAAAGGTTATGGGCTTTCTATTAACCTGACAGTTCAGGGTCTCAGGACTTGTGCCTTTCCACAGCACCCCCTTCAGGTAGCTGCAATAAGCACATATGTTTCCCTGAAACAATACTGGCTGCCTGGTAGATTTTTCAGCGTTCCCTGGCACAACATCTTTTTCCTCCTTTGCATTCGCACATAAAATCCTTCTACAAAAAACACTATACCACAAAATGATATACCACCTCCTCATTTATAATACTGTTCCATTGCCAGTCAGGGATAGGCCTAGACAACTTATATCTTGTCACACTCTTAATTCATACCACCACAAAGTTGTCAACACCTACTAAAATTAACACATGGAATTAGTGCATAGAAAAACAGTGTTACAGTCAGACAAGTCTTAGATTAAGGAAGCCCCTACATTTCTGACCTGACAATACTGCTAAGAGGATGCCAGTGAAAAAAATCTGGCAGTCACTTGTGCCTGCAGCTAGATCAGGGTGCACTGTTAAAACAGCATACGCCCAACAACCACCTACCTTCAAGCCTTCCACAGTTCCTCATAGATCATGTAAACACTGACGGCAGGAGTGCCCATTTCATTTCCCGCTTTGTCTACAGAACATGACAGAAGAGGAGCAGTGCAGGTCTTGCTATGCCCTGCCACGTCTCCCACGGCAAGCCTGACAAGGGGCAGTATGCGTCCTCCTGGCCAGTGCTGAGCAGGACCATCACGACTGCTACCAGTCTGTGGAGGAACTGGCTCATGAGGGGACTGAGAAGGAGAAATAACCCAGCAGCCACAACCCAGCGAAGCAGTTCCTTGAATGACCTCTCTGCTTGGAGGGTAAGTATAGGCAGAAGCTCCTATAGGGGTAGGACCAGTGACACCAGAAACACCTGGCCATCCTAACATGACACCATGAGAGCAGATTAATGGCTTGCTACTGCATCATATCCCACTTCACCAACAATACCCACATCAGTGTTGTTGCATAGTGAAGCACTGACTGCTTAATTTGCAGGTTCTCACAGCCCTGAAATAGGCAGCGTAGTCAAGCTTTTGCACTGGAAGAAACGTCCAAGGACCCGTGCCCTGGAAATGATTTGGTTCGTGTGGTCAGGGAGTTAAGTAGGATAGAAAAGCTCATCGGGGGTCAAGACAAATACAGGGAGATCACCTATCAGTTACCTTTGCAGGCAAAACAGACCCAACTTGGGGAAAATTTACTTAATTTATTGCCAAATAGAGGACAGTGAGAAACAAAGAAACTAAACCATCTTCTTCCCATTCTCCCCTTCTTCCCAGGCTCAGCTTCACCCCTTGGTCCTCAACTCCTCTGCCTCCTCCCCCACCCCCGAGCAGCACAAGCTGATGGGTCATGGGGGGCTGCGGCCAGCCCCCAGCAGCCCCCTCTGCCGCTCCTCCCGCCTCGGGCTCTTCCCCGCTCCAGCCTGGGGCCTTCCCCCGGGCTGCAGGGAAACCCCTGCCCCAGCGGGGTCCCTCCCGGGGCCGCAGGGGCACCTCTGCCGGGGCGCCCGGGCCCCCCCTGCCCTCCTCCCGCTCTCCCCTCGGGGCTCGCAGGGCTGTTTCTCCCAGGGTTTCCCTCAGCCCCGGCTGCCGGGCAGCTGCACTTTTGCCCTTCCTCCCCCAGGCTTTCCCCGAGGCGCCCGCCCGGGGCTGAGGGGCTCGGCCCTGCCCTGTGCTGGGGCCCTGGGAGCCGCCTGGAACCGTCTGGAACCACCTGGGGCCGGCTGGAACCGCCTGGAACCGGCTGGAACTGCCTGGAACCGGCTGGAACCGGCTGGGGCTGGTGCGGGGCAGCGCCCACCGAGCGCCTGCAGGCAGTGCGGGCTGCAATCGTTGTGGACTGGGCCCAGTGGAGGCAAGATCCTGACAAAGGCAGTGATCACCAGAAAGAGACGTAAGGCCGTATAATATTTTGTAGCCAGCAGTTCGTCGCCTAGTAAGTCACTTCACCTAGAGACATTTAGGTTAATAGCTATTGCTGAATCTTCTGACTTCTCAGGAACTTCAACACATCCAGTCTGTAGGACCACAACCACCTGTGAGATCTAATGCGATTAACATTGCACCTAGAGTAGAAGTAATATCTGGTAACTGCCAGTAATAATATAACCACGTTTATTGGTAAGCAATTGAAAATGAAGAGATTTAACTTAATCTTCTTAGAGAATCATGACTAAACAAGTCTAATTCATTATGTATTACCAGAGCATACACCGATTAATAATAATTAAACTATATAGTGGACTTGAAGCAGTATTTTCAATATGAGCATTCATACTTAAAGCGCCCAGATACGATAAGCTTAGTACAGATGACTCCTGTATCTATAAAAATGTTATAAGAAGAGTTAATACTGAAAGATACTTATTTTTTTTAATTTAAGAGCCAAAGCAGGAAACCAGCTTTCCTCTTATGTATATAATTAGAGTCCCCATTATAAGTACACTGGAATTTATTCTGATGACTGACAACCATGAAATTCTAAGTGACATTCTGAGAACTCTGTCATTTATTTTCCTGCTGTCCAGCTGCATTTAACTAACTGTCCTTCAATTTCTCCATATGAATACATTTAGACATTAGCTAATGTATCATTCTTGACATCTATTCACCTTCAGCAGTGCATTAAAAAAAGAATACATTTAAGGCAAAGTCAAGGGGCAGTCTTATCTGATGCACAGTAAAATACTCTAATGCCAACAGCATGATGTACATGTAAGGGTGAAAGTTATACAATGCTTCTAAGTATTTACTCCCTTTCAAGCTGTAATGTTAAGTTATATCAAAGTTTATCTTTATTTTAAGACAGTGCTGCGGTGCATTATGGGTCCATACATCATTACACACTCCAAAGCTTCTGAAAGCACATCCAATGTACCAATTCCTTTGGAATTCCTTAGTTCAGCCAGAAAAACTGTCTTTATAATAGTCACCACCTGCTTTAATATGATTAGCTTCACAGTCTGAAGTGCTTAAATTTCCTCCATTTTATAAGTTTTTCTGCTTATCCTACTTTAAAATGCTAAAGTGCATTACACATTCTCAAAAGCTGAGGTGAGAATATCTGTTGAGAATATTAAGCACACATAAACAAGGTTGATAAGTCATAGAAATAAAATCATTGTATGGAAATGTTTGCTTTATGCAAATATTATGCTTTGTTAGATATGTGCCATAAAGTAGCACTTCAGAAAGCAAAAGTCAATTACAGATAAAATGCAGGTAAATTTTACAGAGACATCTATATCAAAGCTTGTATTATTTTTAAGCATTGTGTAAAAATTAAGCTTGAGCTGCTGCTGTGGCCTATTCACATCATCCTGATCTCTATTCCCTTTGGGCTTCTGGTATCAGGTGTTGCATTCTCCTTCACTATTGGCAAATCATGTCTCTTCCTTCCTGTGTAATAAGTGACAGTCATGGATTCCTCTTTGGTGAATCTCTCTGTGCCGTTGAGGTTTTTTGTGTGGTCTTTGGAGCACACTGACTGCCTCCCAAACTGGGAGATTGACAGGCTATCTGTTTCTGTCAAAATCTGGAGGCGGAGTTAGATACCTCAGATCATTAGTGAGTTGTAAAAATATGTCCTTGTTTTCCATATGTTTTTACACATGAATTAGCCAGATAAAATCACGGAGTGAGTGCTGATGTTGCTTTACTATGGTTTTACAGTAAATTACAGTCTCAAAGCAATTGTCCCAAAATGGATTCTTGCACAGAATGAGGGACAACAAAATATTCGGTAGCATATCAGAGATTTTCCTGGTGTAAGATGGCAGACTATGTTGCATAAAAACCTAACACTAATGTAGCCAGAGCCTTTACACAACAGTATCCCCTATCACAAAGCACTTGGTCAATTCCCATTCTTCCCAGTCTCTAGTCTGTTTTACCATTACAGACACTTCTAATCAGGCTTATTTGGGTAAAGAAGTTTGTTATAATAATTGATGAGTAACATTTTCTTTTTCTATACTTCCAGCCGTAACTATCATTTGTGTTCAGCACAGATAACCGTATTATCTGGAAAATCCTCTTATTCCTAAAAGATTTTTCTTTTAAAGACGAAAATGTACAACCTTTCATACATGGTACCTGTTATAATAATTTTACAACACACAATCATTTTACGCACACAGAGAAAAAAATATTAGGTCTAGTGTAAATTAAGCAGCCATATACCACTTAAATATACTGACTTATATGAGATGTGAAACTAATCTAAATTGGAATGATTTCCTCAGAAACATGTGAATATCTGCATGTTATGCATGTTTGCCTAACACTGGCAAAAAAGAAAACAAACCTTAAGACAGTAGGAAAATAAGTCTGAGATTATAATAGGATTTTCTAACTATTTTTTTATCCCTGTTTTAATAAAAAATAATTAATTTCCAAGAACCTATAAAATCAATACTTCTTTTTAATGGTTTCTGTTGCGTGTATGCTTAAAGGAAAATGAATTGCTTAGGGAAGAATAATTTTATATTTCAAATGTATCACTAATACTTGAGGCTATGTGGAAAGATATCAAATTCATAAATCAAAGCACCATCAAGGAAAGGGTAAAGAGTGAGAAAGGCAGCTTATTAACACTAAGATTCCCTTGCTTATAGGTTATTTTACACATGCTAGTTTGACTTTTCACCTGCCCTGAGCTTTGGTGCAAAGGGAGACATGAATACTGTTAGAGAAAATTACAGCTTAGTACTCAATTATCTTTATACTTAAGACTCATATCTGGACAGGTATTGAAAACTTTGTATCATCTGCTCTACATAGCAAGCAGTACAGCACCAAGTGAACAACAGTTAGTATGTGCAAAAAGAAACTAGCTACATTATTCATGGTACAGAAATTACCATGAGAATGTGTTTTGGAGAGATTATGTTGCATTATGAAGCCAATTTTCTCAGTTTTGTACCTTCCAGTCTGACTCAGCTCACAGTACAGGTGACTCACTGATTTGACAATTTGACAGACAGCTTCTCAAAAAAAAGGAAGAAACCACATTCCTGACATAAAGTATACCCCTAGCACACTTCATGGTTTTGTTTTCTATTTGGAAAAAAACAGTCCTAGATGTGGGGGAAAAAAGGTATGTCTAAGATGGTTTTGCAATCCTGACATTAGGGGTGAGGCTAATCAAAACTTAACAAGGTATTATGCCATGCCAAAACTGACAAGCCATTTAGCATACTGTCTTACTAAACCAGTATGAATTTTATCTAGTGGTTGTTCAGTCAAAGTGTGTAGTGTAACTGGTGGTATGGGGCACATCAATCAAATGAGAAGCAGTTAGATGTTCTTTGCTTTGTAAATTATAATAAATAAATGGCATTCCTACTTGTTATTTATCTACCTTCAAACTCTAATGAATATTTCTAGTGCTAATTGCTGATTTTCTATATTTAGAGAGAAAAGGCACATATGGAGATAATAGCACAATGTGATATTTATGAGGTGCCAGTTCCCTTATAAATATAGAAATTGAGTGATTAGCACTAGAAATATTCATTGAAATTTCAATGCACTCTTTGGGATTTTAAATTAATTTGAGCTAAAGTTGATGATCCTTGTCATAAATTAATATTTGGGGATTTCGAATTTAACTCACTAGAGGTATACCTTCAACTACTGAATAATTTAAATAAAAGAAACATTGGACATAGCAAGCATATTTGGTGAAAGGAAAGGCATCGCAGGTCAATTACAGCTATTTGACAGTGTGGGATTGTTGTTATCACAGTTTTTAATGTGTTTGTTATTTCCCATTATATCAGTCTATATCACTCTTTAATTATCTTTAGTAGAAGATAGCTGATTTAAAACAGTGGTGGGAATTACATGTTTTCCAGGTCAAGTCAGTACCTACAGAAGTATGAATCTATGATAACACAGTTATAAATTACACTATATAAACTAAATGCTTCATTGACATAGCTTGATTTTGAGCTATTCTTTGAAACCACTAATCTTTTAAATAATAATACCAAAATAAAGTTGCCTATGAAGATTTAAAGTTGGTTTTGGTAACTTGTGGCTTCTGAAAGTATCACATGCAACAAAACCTTAAACTTTTAAAAATTCAATAATAATAAGCTACTTCAGACTCAAATTGTTGAAAATGAGGAAACACAAAATGCCTGTACAATATTGATTGATTTTGGCAGAAAGCATAGACAATGGCAAGCCCTCTAGATGCTTCTTTTGGGTGTTGACATACTAAAGCAAATCCAGTGAAGGACCACAAAGACGTTAAAAGGATTTGAGCATCTGATACATGAGGAAAGCCTAAGATAGCTGGGACTGTTTACCCTCAAGAAGAAAAGGTTCAGGGACATCTCATTAATGCATTTTTATCAGGTGGGGGGAGCAAAGAAAACAGACAGACTCTTCTCAGTGATGTCTAGTGAAAGAGCAAGAGGCAATGGGCACAAAGTGAAGTACAGAAAATTCCCTCTAAACACAAGAAAACATTTTTACTATGAGAGTCGTCAAACACTGGAACAGGTGTCCAGAGAGGTTTGGAGACACCATCCTTGGAGATGCTGAAAACACAACAGAGCACGGTCCTGAGCAACCTACTTCCTAGTTGGCCCTGATTTGAGCAGCGGGTTTGGACTGGATGATCTCCAGAGGTGCCTGCCAAACTCAGCAACCATTCTGTGACTTCAGTCTCTAGGGAAGAATTTGTATTAAGCTTTCCAGTTTAATGTGAAGTTGCTGTAGGTAGGAGAATGCAATCTACACCTGCAGCTACCACAAGCATCATTTTCCGTAGGAGCTGTATGTTTTTCAGATGTTTTAAGCTGGCTATTAATATATCACATACCCATGAGAGCAAATTACGTGGGCAGGTTTCTTATTTTTGTGCTCCAGGTACTAGCATAGCTTCTCTAAATGGATGTGACTTGTTTCTTTTTTTTTTTTTTTTCATAGCGTCCATTATTCCAATGCATATACCTGCTTTTATCTATTGAAGTCATTTATTTTAAAGGCCAAGATAGAAGACTGGTTTGGGTTTGTGACTGTATTATGAAAAATAATTACAACAATCAATGTAAGAATATACTGCTTTTTTAAATGTGAAAATATTTACTTTGCAAAGAAATTAAAGTTAAGAATGTAAATTAATCACTTCTTGAGTTGCTTCCTTAACTATGCAAAAGTGCAATAAATCATAATGTGGTTATTTATGCTAAGTAGCTTGGGTTTTATAAGAAGCTCATTAAGTGACTCCTTATCTAAGTTAAATGTTTGGGAGCTTTACTTTCATTAAATGTTATCTACATTCACATGAACAAATTCATACATAAATTCCTATTAATCAGTTTAAAATAGATTTTAATAAAAACACTAAACAATCTGAATGAGCAAATGCTTTTAATATATACAGTAGATTTTTAACTGATTAATATTGCTGTCCCTAAATGATAATGGATTAATAAGCTTTAAAACTAAATGCATCTGACTACTGAATAAATAAAACTAAATTAATGGAAGCTTTGAAGGCTCCTTGTTATTAAAACTGGACCTGGACATTAAGGTGATTTTCTAATTAAAGTGAAATTAACAGCCTGTAATTCAAGCATGATACTTTGGGATCTCAGGAATGGGCTCAAAAAATCATGCGATTCTGTGGGAGAATCATATTCTTCTAACATAATTTAGAAAATTTCATTACCAGAAAAGCATGTCATACCTTAATTGCAGAGATTTTGACTGCAGTTTAAAGCAGCAGCACATGTTCTCACAATGAAGATCTCAAATCCTGACACATTTATACACCTTCCATTTCATGGTTACCTTCCATGTTTACAACCCTTCCATATTAATTGAGCATGCAGCAACAGTATTCAAAAGCAGATGTAAAGTCCACCTCTTTAGTGAATTAATACTATGGTATTATGTACTACTTCCTGATTTCACAGTTATGTGAAAAGAGCTCATCTATATGTAATTCAAAGGCAACACAGAGATACGTCACACCATTTAAAACTGCAATGAAAAAACCTGATCTACAAACTGTGACGAAGGCTAATACAATTAGAAGACTTCATTTAGTTCTATGACCACTTCTGCTGTAGTATGCTGCTAAACACATAAATGGCTCCCACAGACACTTGATAGGTTTCTAAAGAAGCAGAAAATTAGTTTACATTTCTCATATGTTTTTAGCAGACAATGACATTAAAAAAAGGCATAAAGAGCCCCAGAAGATCTTGTGCAAAATAGATGCATTTACGGAACAATGTTTTCTAAACAATGGAAAAGTAGCAAATGCCAGAACTATATTGTCACAGATAATCCTTTAATTCATCATATTTGTGCATATGCAATAGAGACTCCCAAATCAGCTTCTGAATTTAATCTGGCTGTTGCTTGCCCTCTATAAAGTAAACCCAAATTAATCCATCCAAAGCATTTGATAGTCAACTGTTACATACATCAGAAAACTGCAGGAGGAAATTTGTACTTCATTACTGAGAGCTGAGTCTGAACAATGTGGACTAATGCAGGAGTAAAACCATGCCCTGAGCAAGGTGAAAACAAACAGGGTACATGCTACTTCTGCGTATGCTGTCTATCCTGCAGTCAGTCAGGAACAACAAAAACTCTTAATTTGATATTATGTTCGTGCTTCACATGCAAGTTTTAATCAGATTATTAATCTGTAAAAATCTCTTCCCAATTTAGATGCCTGACTTTGAAACATTAATAGTCTTTTTTTTTTTTAATAAGATATTTAATTTAAAAAATCTTGGCATAAATGTTTCTGACATGTTTCCAATTATATTGACTCTCAGGAAGAACTGATCATCAGGAAGCTAAGAACTTTTAGATACTCAGAACTTAATCCTCTGAGGAAACAGGGTAAGTGATCATATTGAAAGAGTCTCGCAGTTTACATAAGTTGCACAGCATATGGAAACTGGAAACATTTTCCAGTAACATTTACACTATTTCTGACATCAAGGAAATGCTAAGGCACTGGATTTATCACTTATTATGCATTCTTTAGTACCCCTTTGCTCCAGCCTGTCCTTGGCTCTAGCCTTTACCTCCCATTTACATCTCATTTTTTTCCCTTCCAGCATCTCATGCCCATTGCTATTCCACTCACTCACTCTTCTCCCATCTCCTCCCAGGCTGTAGTGGGAGTAGATGGAAGTAAAGTGAGGTGATTTTTTCAGCAACAGCACCAATTTATGCCCATTTTAAAATGACTCCTTGCCTTCATAAAGTCCTAGTATTTCTCCCATCAGTGCAGATCTCTCTCCCAGATCCATTTTCCTGAGCTATCACACTCCTGGCTCCTTACTTTCCTCTGTTGCTTCAACTGCTTCTCGCCTCTCGGCTCTAGTTACCCTGTTTCCACCCCTTCCCCTTACAGCGCTTTTTGAGAAGGACAGGAGGGAGAAAGCAATGCTGCCTCTGCCCTAATTCCTGTAACAACACCTTGTCACCTTCATTTCTGTCATGCGATTAGCAGCCTTCACCAGCCACCAGTCTGTTTCCTTCCTGCTCGCATCTTCAGTCCAAGCTTCTGGCCAACGCGGACTGAAACCTCAAAATACTTGATTATCAGCTTTAACTGCGTGTGTGCAGCAGGTTTTCAACATATTAAATAAGTTTTATTGTCTTTTCATTTGGAAAAGAAGGAAAAAAGAAAAAAAGTCAAAGTTGACACCATGGTGACTATATTTTATGTCCTTGTTTCTAGGTGTAAAAGTTTTTTTATAAGATATGTGCGGGATTAATTTCTGGGCAGACCCTCTCCTATTCTTGACTTGTCTCTTTATAAGAAATCAAAAGTCACCCTGGCAAGGCCACCTTATCCAAACAGCTCCATGCCAAACAGTTAAATATGGCAAACATACACAAGAAAAATAAGATTCACAGTGTTATTTTCAGCAATTTTATACTGACAGCTATTCCTTAATTAAAAAAAAGAGCATGTTTACATAATAAACACAGAACTGTGGAATATAATACTTTCTGTCAACACACTATACTTTTTTTAGATAAAAGTGCCAATCTCAAAGTCCCATATAAAACCAGAGTGTAAAGACAAAATCAACTCTAAGGATTTGTCATCTCCCTGGGAGCACTGTCAGCCCTGACTGTCCCTGCCCAGCCCACCGGGGCTCCCCCCACCCTGCCCACAGCCCAGGACCCCGTGCCAGCCCCCCGTGGCCGTCAGCCCCTGCCCCAGCGATGCCACAGCAGGGCCCGTCTCCAGCTCCCCACAGCCCTGCCCTGCCCGGCCACGGGCCCCGCTGAGCCGGGCCAACCCACGGGCCCACATCCCGGCCTGACCTCAGCCCATCCCCGTCCCCAGGGAGGTGCCCGATGCCTGGGGCTGGGGCTGCTCCAGTGCCCCCGGCTGCCCTGCTCCTGCCGGGGTGCTGGGATGGGCCCTGGCTGCCAGGCCCTGCCATCACCCACCCAGGGGAGCCCCTGACACTCATTCACAGCCCCAGGGAGCCGCTGGCCCCCCAGTGTCTGCCACATGCAGATTAATTCACCATCATTTCCATTTAACTATTAATAGAACAAAAAGTGTTTTCATTACCAGCACTGGTGAAGCCATACCTGGAGTCCTGTATCCAGATCTGGGCTCCCCAGTTCAGGAGAGACACGGACACACTGCAGAGAGTCCAGTGAAAGGCCACAAATATGTTGAAGGAACTGGAGCATCTCTCCTATGAGGAAAGGCTGAGAGAGCTGGGAGAAGGCTCAGGGGCATCTCATCAATGTGCACAAATACCTGAAGGGAGGTTACAAAGAGAAAGCCAGATTCTTCTCAACACATTCAGTGACAGGACCAGAGGCAGTGGGCACAAACTGAAACACAGGAGGTTCCTCCTGAACATCAGGAAACAACTTTTTACTGAGAGGGTGACTGAGCACTGGCACAGGCTGCCCAGAGAGGTTGTGGAGTGTCCCTCCCTGGAGATATTCAGAAGTCATCTGGACATGGTCCTGGGCAACCAGCTTCAGGTGGCCCTGATCGAGCAGGGGGCGTTGGACAAGATGACCTCCAGAGGTCCCTTTCAACCTCAGCCATGCTGTGATTCTGTGATACAAAGGAATTATGCTACCAAAACTGATCTTAGTGTATGGCCTATTTGGCCATATTTTTCCAGCAGGCTGTATGCTGGAGAAAGCTCAGACAAAAGGACCTTCCTCCACCCTCTCTATTGACAAACAAGAGTTAAACCTCCTTGTATTGACTGTCAGGACCATATAAAAAGACCTGTCTGGCAGATAGTCAGACTTGCAGTATGCTCTATGAAATATGGAAAGCCTTATTTACTAAAAAACAACAACAAAAAAAGAGCTTGATCCTAACCTATACACAGGCTGAGCCCATCAAGGAGGGCAGGAAATCTCTGCCACCATGCACATGTCCAGCTCTGGTCACTACCGAGAAGTATTTCAACATCTAATTAAATTGCTGTCAGTGTGTCTTTCCTGGTGAATGGAGAAACATATGAAAAAATAATTAGGTCATGTTGTCTAGCTGTACAAGGCAAGATGAGAAATTTAAATGGTGAAAGCGCTCTAATAGGTATCATGAGAAATCTGCACAGCACTGCTTAGACCTTCCTGACGGCCTGGAACAGCTGGAGCTCAGGGGAATTCCTCTCCTGTTAATAAAAATTTGCATTGCTTCCTGTTCTTGAAACAGAAGCTACTGAAAACCTAAAATATGCACCCAGTGGTCAAACCTAATTCAAGGTCATAAAATCTATTCTACTCACTAGAAAACACAAGGGCAGCAGCTCCTGATACGTTTTGCACAAGGAGGCAGCTTTAATCTTCATACTTAACAAATTAAAAGCAGTCAGTATATAGGAAGGTTTAATGTAACTCTGAATTTCTTGCTTGAGCTAAGAGAAAAACAAATCACCGCTACACACAAGACTGCCTTTAGTAGAAATTGATTCTCACCTAAAGGACTAAGGCTTGCTAAGAGACTCTCAGAGGATTCACCTAACCTCAATCAAGACAAAATTAATGAAGAAGCAGACATCTCCTGGCATATCTTGGCATATCACCTCAACAGGAATCACTGTCTCAACACTTTCACTGAAATTAATTTAATTAACTCATCCATTAATAATGAATGATCTACAAGCTTGAAAATAACCATAGATAATTAGTTTTGACTAGAATTTTCCAGTAAGCTGCCACAGAAATGGGTATTTTCACTCCAGGGCAGCTTTATGGTATTAAAACTATATTAGCTGCGGCATACATAGTCTGCTGGAGTTCATAAACATCTTAGGTATTCAGAAACAAAGTAGAAAAATATCTGTTTGTTCTTCCAGGCATGAAAATAGGAACTGATATTATAGTGCATCTATCGGGTCATTAAATCATAAATTTCACTTTACCTTGTCACAGGCTGAGGGATTATGAAACTGTGTTAGATCTACTACAACTTATCAGAAACTAAGCAGCTCTCATGATAACCAGATCAAAAACTCAAATCTCCTGCTTGACCCAAGCTTAATCCCAGTGACCCTGAAAGACGTTAATGAAAATAAATATTTTAAAGATCATTTGTGAGCAAATCTGAAAGAAAGGTTAACAATCAAATTCATACCACTGTGGAACTGAAAGCAATACTATTTCTGACTAATTTTTCATGAGAGATATGTCAACAACCTCATTCTGTATCAAAACAACAAACAACTTTAATAGCACTTTAAATGTGAAAAGAAATATTTTAATTACTAATTTACTGCTAATTCATCTCCCTCTAAGCTTCGCATTACTTGTGTCAAGATAATTTACTCTTCATTGTTAAAGCCTATTCTGAGTATTGCCAGGCATTGATTTAATTTTTCCTTTTTCAGGAATTCTCCTGGAAGTTGACTATGTAATTAAGACTGTCTTTGCATCTGACTGCCATTAATTGTTGTGACAGATTGTGATCAGCCTGTATCACACTGGGAATCTCATTTTGTCCTAAATGGTCCATTTTGAACTTCATGCTGAAAACATACTTAAAAGTAAACAATACAGATTTACGTTGCATGCTTATTGTTGATAAACCCTTCTAAACTATTCACTGGGAAAATTACAACCAATCCAGTGCCATAGCAGTTTCTCTTGGCTACAACCCAGTCACATGGTACTGTGGATGTTTTGCCTTCTTCAAAGCCTGAAAAAATAACAGGGAGAGACTCAAACCATCCAGGGCAGGGAGAAGGTTAGGACACAGCTCTTGAAAGGAAAGACAGTTGCCATCATATAGACGCAGCACATCATTGATTTATTGATTTGAATTGCATATCAGGACCTCAGCAAATTTATCCAATGAAGCCAAGTTCTCCAAAGAAATACTTTCAAAGGTTTCTGAAAATATTAATTATATAATACAGCAAATGACCACACAATAGAAACACAAAATAGGTTTAACAGAAAATTATTCTTAATGCTAAGTTCTGAAAACCACAAACTGATGATTTCTTTCTTAAGTCTTGCCCAAGTTTTATATGTTAACATGCAAAACATTAAGGGTATCATCATTCCTTCAGGTGGAAACCTTGGCGTGAATATGAGAAACATTATGTCAGACATGCTTTTATTATCAAATCACTAAAATAAGACTGCTTTAATATTAAATGGAAAATGGATATCTTTAACTTGTTGTATGTCTGGGAAGATTAGCTCATATTTTTAGTCTAATTTTGTAACCAGACTGTTTTCTAAAGTAGTTGGATTTTTTTGTCTGTTATTAATTCAAGCTATTTCGGTCAAAAGGATGCTCCTTTTACAGTTTCTTAGTTATCACTTCCTTTCATTCTTCTTTCCTGAATATCTTTTTGGGCCCCATTTCAAGTAAACAGCTTCATTTGTCATCTCCAAACTACAAAATATATGCTCCTACAAAAAATCCAAAACCAGGTAAAAAGTCTACAACAGTCTGTTAGCTGTTTTTCTCCTTACCTGTTTTTGAGGGTTAGAAATCATCTTCTAGATCTATGTTTTTACAGCACTTTGTGCAATAGAGCTTTGGTTCATGGCTTGGGTTGCTGGGTGGTACAGCAGAAGGCTATATCGTACAGGGAAGTGAACATGAGACTTCTGTCTGAAGTGAAATGCTGAGGAGATTGAATGAGGGATAGGAAGAGTCAGTCAGTTGGCTAACTCTCAAGAGATTAAAGTAAATGGGTAAGTGACGAAAAGTTTCTTTTGCAAAGTTTTGTCCCTTGCTTTCTGCCACGTTACCTCAGCATTAAAGGAAAAGTCTGGAGTACTCAAAAGTTATTAGTGGGATGGTGGGGAAAGTGGTGATAAATTGCTGGAGAGAGAAGGGAAGGTCAGAGGCTTTTGTGTTCTGGGAGGTTAGAGAGATTGCTGATTGCCTCATCCCAAGAAAAAGCATTGCTTTACACTGAATCTGACAGTATATCGTAAGTCCCAGAAAAAGACAGAATTATTAGTTGCCAATCCAAGGCAGGTAACTTAGAAACACTTGAAATGAAAATGCTTTTATTAGTGTGGAGGAAAACTTGAATAAAATTGGTCAGATGTACAGCTTAAACTCAACTAGGTTTTCAGACAGAAATAAAAGGAATACAAATTTATTTTAAAATGTAGTCAATACTGGCCTGAGATCTGAGGTAGACGTTCCAACTGTTCTCGGACCAGACAGAAAAAGACCAACCTCTTCACTACTGCTGATTAGCATTCCCTTGAGGCATCAAGGATGTTCAGTGCTTTGCATGTTAGTTTACTTTTTGAGAAAACTGGATAAGTACACACAGAAATACACCAACATGAGCTCCTATCCAGCCCAGAAGAGGTCTAATGGAAATAAATAGGTGAATACAGACATCAGAAGGCATTAATACCATCACTGTCATGGTTCAGGTGTTTGGTAGACTATTTTGGTACAAAATTTAAAAAAGCTAACAACAAAACCACCATGAATCACATTTAGATCATCTGCTTTTTGATACCCTTTTTTGCTTGTTTCTTGCAAACTACAGCAGCAGTACAATTGTCATTAATTAAAAATGTCTACTCTTTTTACTTTCATCCTCTTTTTCTCTGTCAATTTATTTTTTCTCATTTATGTCCAAAGTATGACTCTGTGGAAGCTCAGGGTAGACTTGCCTTGATTTTATTAAAGCCAATTTGACCAAGGAAGCCGTATTTTAAGAACTTGAAACTTTTGCTTATTACTTGCATTAAAAGCATCATTCAAAAGGGAATGAAAGGAGAATATGCTTTGTTCATAATTCATAATGCTGTCAAGTAGTAGAATTATTAGTATCTTAAAATTTTATGACATTTGCAAAGGGACATTATAAAAATACTTAGAAAATCTGATTTTATTGCATTTCACAAACTCAACTTACATTTGGACTTAAGTAATAATTAGCATTTTTACTGGCATTGAGCTACTGGAATTACATATCAGATAAAGTAATTTCAAAAGTTCAGTAACAGTCAAAATTCTAATTTAAACTTTAGGAAAGTATTAAAGCTGGAATCATGTGCAAACCAGTGGAGCAGTATGCCTAAAGCATCAGCCTGTTAACTAAATTAAACCAGTTACCCATTGCATTGAAAAGACATAACATGTGCAGGTGTAATTGGCCCAGGAGAGTATTTGCATACTAGAGGGTCCAAACTTACCCTTTCTGGAGTTTTTAATTCAACAGTAATCCAGGCAAGGCTGCAGGTAGACTCTCTCAATGAAAAATTACTAATTTTGCAATGAACACTTCCTCTCCTCCCTCCCCTTATTTTTCCCTTCTTTATTACTTGTCATAATATTGGATAAGTTTCTATTTCCATCTCCTTAGAGGTATACAGATCATTTCAGTTGTTGGGGAGATTTCCTCAACTTACTTCAAAGGCCGTTGCTGGTTTTTTATCGGGAGAAAATTACGTCTTTGGAGTTTTCTGGGTCTTTTTTTTAAGATTCTGTACAACAAATTTTGCTAGGAACTTATATGCCTAAAGACACAAATAAACATCAGGGAGATTTTAAAAAACTCTTACCTCCCATTCATTTTGGTAGAAGTTACTAGGTCCTGTTCATAGGATTTCTCTGCAAGTCTACCCATTGTTCCATAATCTCTAAAGAGAGCAGGATTCAACAGTAGTTTTAACAGGAACTGAAGAGCTTAGCGATTTGCAGAAGATCCAGATATATTACTCACCTCTTAGATCTGGATTGGCAGCAACTTGGCCTAAGTTTAAAATAAAAGTCTGTTGACAAAACAGTGGCTTGAATCTTCACCCAGAAGCTGAGGAAAACTTAAGCTAAACCTGCTGGTACTTGGTGAGCTAATTTTCTCTATTCACAAATACTAATAAATTAGCTTACCTAATAGCATTTTACTAGGGGAGAAGAGAAGATAGACAACCAAATAGAAAAACAATACCATACAGTTCCTAATTCCTGAAGTATAACTTTATCGCAGTTCTGTTTTTCATATCCAAGGTAATTTCTTGGTCAGGTAGTTGCTTCACTCTTCCTCTAGCTACACCTCACATAACAGGGATTTTTAAGTCTCTAGCAGCAAGGCTAGGTTTCAAGCTGCTGCTCAGTCTGTGGTGCAAGTTGTGCCTGCTCCACTTCTGAGACCTTCCTCAGCATGCTCTGCTCCACACCTGACATGCAGCCTTCCCCCTCCCCAAGGCTGGGCTCCAGCTGTCTGAACAAAGTGATTCAAAGATAGAAAGTTATATGTGTAGCTTTGGTAACAGCTCCTGTTAATTCAATTCTCTGCTTGAATGAAACATGGTACTTCAGAGGTGACACAATCTTCTATATATTAGAGAATTTTTAACAGATCTTCTGTTAGCTTTGCCAGCCAAACACTTCTGTTTTCCTCTGTACATTAATTTCTTAAATTCCTCAGTTCTTTAAATTTCTTTTTTAAATTTCTAAACGTCTTCTGTTCTTTAATTTCTTCTTCCCCATGCAAAAAGTATTGCTATAGGTTAACATGACCATTTACTCCAGGAAAGTTTAAAGTGTAGTTAGCTGGCCAAGAGCCATATTCTTGCCATTTTTTCTCTGCTTCATTATAAGCTTCTCAAGAAAATATAGCGACATCTGAAATACAAGAATACTGTAAGCCTTTCCGAAGGTCCTTTCATTTATCTTTACTTTAACAGATGTCAATAGAACACACCTTCTTTTTGGATTCTCCTCCCCTTTAAGACATTTCTGAGCAGGAATGGACTACAGTTTAATTCTTTTCATACACTGAATGATAGCCATCTAGAAACAACACCACTACGTAGAACTTACATGTGCTATACAGATAGACTATACAATAAATGCAATTTGATAAGTAAATAAATTTGTTATTTATGTGACATGTGGTAAATGAAAAGGCCTTTATCATTTAACAACAATGAAAAATGTCATTTTTTGCAAAGCCAACATTAATTAGTCTTAAATCAAACCTGTATTTCACAAGACACAATAAACTTCCTCAGGAAAACATTGCTTGAGACTTTTCTTGTATGTCTTTTCTCCCAAAGGACAGCCCAGAGAGGTCTCACTGGAGCCACAGGAATCCCCAGTTCAGGACTTGGGATCTAGGACTCTGGGTTTCAGCACTACTAACGTATCCCTCTCCTCTGTGAAAGGAGTCCAAACTACAAAGTTTCTTGCACAAGGGATGTGCAACATTATGTAATGTTGCTGTGCTGTAGCTATGAGACTGAGAAGTGTGGGAATTGTAGATCCCACCACAAATTAGCTAGAAACTAGGCAAGTTTCTGTCAGAAATCTGTATGTAAGGTGTGTCAGACCCATCTCCGTTTTCTTTAAAAGTCCATGAAAACAGAAGATCATTCAGTAAGATGTTTTGACTTTAATTAATATTTTTTCATTTAAAAATGCTTTTTGAGAAAATTCCAGCAGATGCTATCTAGAATAGTTTCTGTACTTTCCTTATAGACTGATAGTGTGAAAATAAAACCTGAAATTATATATTTTTTAAGATGATGTTTGGTAGGTTTGTGAAAGGAAGCATATACTGTCTTCTCTTACCTCCTTTTACTCTTAATATCTTTTTGTCAGAGGCTCAGATCTATCCCATTAAACTTTGGGCATTCACAAAATCACTGTTGAGGTTGGAAGGCACCACTGAAGATCATCTAGTCCAACCTCCATGCTTAAAGCAGGGCCAACTGGAAAAGGTTGTTCGGGACCACGTCCAGTCAAGTTTTGAACATCTCTGAGGACAGAAACTCCACAACCTCTGTGGGCAACCTGTTCCAGTGTTTGAATACCCTCACCATAAAAAAAAAAAAAAACAAAAAACAAAAAAAAACACCTAGTTTTTTCTTATGTTTAAATGGAATTTCTTGTATTTCAGTTTGTTCCCATAGCCTCTTCTCCTGTCACCAGGCACCACTGAGAAGAATCTGGCTCCATTTTCCCTACTCCTCCCATCAGGTATTTGTACACATTGGTAAGGTCTCCCGTAGCCTTCTCTTCTCCAGGCTGAACAGTCCCAACTCTCTCAGCTTCCCATCATTTGTCAGATGCTGCAGACCCTTAATCACCTCTGTAGCCCTTCGCTGGACTCACTCCCAAAGTCCATATCTGTTTTGTACTTAAGAGTCCAGGCCTGGACCCAGCACTCCACATATGTCTCACCAGGGTTAAGCAGATGAGGAAGATCATGCCCCTCTGCTTGCTGGCAGTGTTCTTCCTAATGCAGCCCAGGATGCTGTTGGCTTTCTTTGCCGTGAAAGTCTGAAATACTTGAACTGGGGCCCCTTCAGACCTGTTTCATTGGTTATGAGGCCTGTCTTCTCCACATCACACTGCACACTTTGCTTGTCAACCTAGTTCACCACTTTTTCACTTCACTGCGTGTCATCCTCTCCCTCTTCCACTGTTCCTTATTTAAAGCTCTCCTCACCAGTTTGGCTCACCAGTTAGCAGAAATGCTTCTTCCTTGCCTAGACAGGTAGATCCTGTCTCTTCCTAGCACTCCTCAATCCTCAGAGGGTTCCACAGTCATAAAAAACAAACCTCTGCTGTTGACACCAGCTGTGCAAAGAGTTGCTGACCCACAGCATGCATCCATTTTTCCTCAAGCTCTTCCCCATCACTGCCAGGATCACGAAGAAAACCGCTAGGGCCCCCATGCCCTTCACCCTCACCCCCAGTGCCCTGTAGTCATGTTTGATGTGTTCCATGTCTCCTCTGGCAGTTTCATTGGTACCCACATAGATGAGTGGCAGGGCATAGTCGTCTGAGGGCCAGACAAGCCTCGTCAGTCTTTTCACAACATCCCAGAGCCAAGGTCCTGGCAAGCAGCAAACCTCCCTAGACAACAAGCCAGTCAGGTCAGCAGATGGGGGCCTCCTTCCCCTGCAACAGAGAGTCTCCCACTCATGTCACTTGCCTTCCTCCTGCAAAGTCTGCTGACTTCCTCCTTCAGCTCCATTGCTGGGTGACACATATCCTACACAACTCACACCTCCTGCATACGAGACCATCTCCTGCTGCCCCAGGCACCACTGCAGCCTCAGACCTGCAGAGTTCACTCAGGAACTCAGTTTGAGTCAAGGCCTCTGAAGTTACAGGGAAAGTTACTCCAGTAGGTGCTGGGGACTGTGCCATGGCACATCACACCATTGTGGATCCCAGCTTCCAGCAGAACTGCTGGCCCCTTCTGCATGCCCTCCTGCACACCCTTTTTCGCCTTTATCCCCATGTATAAAAGAAACCCCTGGGGAACGCCAGTGACCAGGAGCACCGCAAACAGTGCAGGCAAACAAGGCGTGGTGCATCAGCAAGGGCGTGGCATGGCAGTTTGCAGTTTGCACGGAAGGAGGGGTGCTGAGGCTCTGCCAGCTCAACAGGGGAGCAATGGTATCCACCCGGCAGAAACCCATGGCCTCTCTAAGCCCTGCACCCACCATGACTGACGCAGCTTCCCAGACAGAGCTCCCATGGGAACACACTGCCACCCAGGTGCCAGGCTGCAGGCTGTGCCCTGCTCTTACGCCAGTACCCGATGGCAGCAGTGAGCACACCTGTGGGAGGTGGCCCAGGTAGAGAGAGGAACTCCTCAGCCTAGGGACAGAGTTCTGGGAGGAGGTATCAGGGAGAGCGAAAGAGAGAGATTGACTACTGGAACCACACCCTACCTTCCCTGGGACAGGCCCAACAGGCAGATCCCCTATCCTGTCTCCACCTGGCTGAACACAGTGACTTCAGGGATAGGCAGCAATGGTGAGAAGTTCCTGCCTGGCGCAGCAGGCGCATCTCCTCTGTGACCACTCCATCATTCCATGTACCCTTGCATAATATATACAAGGCTCTGCAAATGGAACCAAAGAATGAAGCGGACAATGGTTCATCTCGCCTGGAGGTGTTGCTGAGATTAAGTTGGCCCTGCATCAAAACCACTTCCATAAAGAATAAACGATGGGTTATTGTCATAGGAGACTCTCTTCTGAGGGGAACAGAAGGCCCGATATGCAGACCAGACCCTCTTCTCAGAGAATTCTGCTGCCTCCCTAGGCCCTGGGTCAAAGATGTGAAGAAAAAGCTTCCTACATTCGTATGGCCCTCGGATTATTATCCATTATTGATTTTTCATGTAGGCAGCAATGAAGTTCCAAAAGGAAGTTCAAGGGCAATCAAGAGAGACTTCAGGACCTTGGGACAGCTGGTTAAGGGAGCAGGAGCAGAAGTAGTGTTTTCCTTGATCCTTCCACTTGTAGAGAATGATGACAGAAAAAACAGGAAGAGCCAGTGGATCAATACCTGGCTCTGAGCCTGGTGCCGCCAGCAGAATTTTGGGTTTTTTGATCATGGGTCAGTTTGCACAACACCAAGGCCTGCTAGCGACAGACAGGGTACACCTTTCTCAAAGGGGGAAAAGGATCTTTGCACAAGGGTTAGTAGGGCTCATCGAAAGAGCTTTAAACTAGATTTAAAGGGGAAAGGGATAAAACCAGGCTCACTAGAGAGAAGCCCTGGGGCAGCACGCCAGTGTTTGAGGGATGGTGTGCTAGCGAGGTCCTTTGGTCTGCTGTCTCAGCGGAGGTAGGGGATGGAGATACATGCAGCAGGAAAGATGCAAGGGTTATGGAAGTGTTAGAAACCGCAGAAGCACCTGAGATAGGTCACATGGGAATTAGGGTTTCTCCCCCAAAAAAGGTGGCAGGACCAGTAGCCCAAATAAAGTGCATCTACACCAATGCACACAGCATGGTCAACAAACAGGAGAAGCTGGAAGCCATTACGCAGCAGAAAAACTATGATATAGTTGCAATCATGGAAACATGGTGTGATGACTCACACAACTGGAGTGCTGCAATGGATGGCTATAAACTCTTCAAGAAGGGATAGGAAAGGAAGGAGAGGTGGTGGGGTAGCCGTGTATGTTGGGGAGTGTTTTGATGGTCTAGAGCTTGACGATGGTGACAATAGGGTTGAACGTTTATGGGTAAGAATCAGGGCAAAGGTCAACAAGGCCAGTAGCATGGTGGGATTCTGTTACAGACCACGCAACAGGATGAAGAGGCAGATGAAATATTCTACAAGCAGCTGGGAGAAGTCTCATGATCGCTAGCCCTTGTTCTCATGGGGGACTTCAGCTTACCAGATGTCTGCTGGAAATACAATACAGCAGAGAGGAAACAGTCTAGGAGGTTCCTGGAGTGTGTGGAAGATAACTTCCTGACACAGCTGGTGAGTGAGCCAAAGAGTGAAGGCATCCCACTGGACCTGTTGGTGGCAAACAGAGAAGGAATTGTGGGTGATGTGATGGTTGGAGGCTGTCGTGGGCATAGCGATCATGAAATGACAGAGTTTTCAATTCTTGGAGAAGTAAGGAGGGGGGGTCAGCAGAACTGCCATCTTGGACTTCTGGAGGGCAGACTTTGGCCTGTTGAGGAGACTGGTTGACAGAATCCATTGGGAAGCAGTTCTGAAAGGCAAAGGAGTCCAGGAAAGCTGGACATTCTTCAAGAAGGAAATCTTAAAGGTGCAGGAGCAAGCCGTCCCCATGTGCCGAAAGATGAGCCAGTGAGGGAGAAGACCAGCCTGGCTGAACAGAGAGCTTTAGCTGGAACTCGGGAGAAAAAAGGGAGTTTATGACCTTTGGAAGAAGGGGCAGGCCACTCAGGAGGACTACAAAGATGTTGTGAGGTTATGCAGAGAGAAAATTGGAAGGGCCAAAGCCCAGCTAGAACTTAATCTGGCTACTGCAGTAAAAGACAATAAAAATATTCCCAGAAATATATTAGCAACAAAAGGAGGGCTAAAGAGTATCTCCATCCTTTATTGGATGCAGGGGGAAACAGAGTGACAAAGGATGAGGAAAAAGCTGAGGTAGTTAATGCCACCTTTGCCTCAGTCTTTCATCGTGAGACCAGTTGTTCTCTGGGTACCCAGCCCCCTGAGCTGGAAGATGGAGATGGGGAGCAGATTTAAACCCCCATAATCCAAGGGGAAATGCCTAGTGACCTGCTGCACCACTTAGACACTCACAAGCCTATGGGGCTGGATGGGATCCATCTAAGGGTTCTGAGGGAGCTGGCAGAAGTGCTCACCAAGTCACTCTCCATCATTTATCAGCAGTCCTGGCTAGTTGGGGAGGTCCCAGCTGACTGCAGGTGAGCAAATGTGATGCCTGTCTTCAAGAAGGGCTGGAAGGAGGATCTGAGGAACTACGGGCCTGTTAGTCTGACCTCAGTGCCAGGGAAGGTGATAGAGCAGATCATCCTGAGTGCCATCACAGGGCGCATACAGGACAACCAGGTGATCAGGCCTAGTCAGCATGGGTCTATGAAAGGCAGGTCCTGCTTGACTAACCTCATCTACTCCTATGACAGGCTGACCCACTTAGTGGATGAGGGGAAGGCTGTGGATGTTGTTTACCTGCACTTTAGTAAAGCCTTTGACACCATTTGTGACAGCATTCTCTTGGAGAAACTGGCTGCTCATGGCTTGAACAGGTGTAGTCTTTGCTGGGTAAAAAACTGTCTGGACAGCCAGGCCAAAAGAGTGATGGTGAATGGAGTTAAACCCAGCTGGTGGCCGGTCACAAGTGGTGTTCCCCAGGGCTCAGTACTGGGGCCAGTTTTGTTTAATACCTTTATCAGCAATCTGGATGAGGGGATAGAGTGCACCCTAAGTATGTTTGCAGACAACACCAAGTTGGGCAGAAATGTTGATCTGCTTGAGGGTAGAAAGGCTGTATAGAGGGATCTGGACAGGCTGGATCAACAGGGCAAGGTCAACAGTATGAGGTTCAAGAAGGATAAGTGCCGGGTCCTGCACTTGGCTCACAACAACCCCATGCAGCGCTACAGGCTTGGGGAAGAGGGGCTGGAAAGCTGCCTGGTGGAAAATGACCTGGGGGTGTTGGTTGACAGCTGGCTGAACATGAGCCAGCAGTGTGCCCAGGTGGCCAAGGTGGCCAACAGCATCCTGGCTTGTATCAGGAATAGTGTGGCCAGCACGACTAGGGAGGTGATCATCCCTTTGTACTAAGCACTGTTGAGGCCGCACCTTGAATACTGTGTTTGGTTTTGGGCCCCTCACTACATCAAAGATTTTGAGCTGCTGGAGCATGTCCAGAGAAGGGCAACGAAGCTGGGGAAGGGTCTGGAGCACAGGCCTTATGAGGAGCAGCTGAGGGAACTGGGTCTGTTTGGTGTGGAGAAGAGGAGGCTGAGGGGAGACCTTATCACTCTCTACAACTACCTGAAGGGAGGTAGCAGCGAGGTGCGTCTTGGTTTCTCCTCCCAAGTAACAAGCAATAGGACAAGATGCAACAGCCTGAAGTTGTGCCAGGGTAGGTTTAGATTGGATACTAGGAAAAATTTCTTCCCTGAAAGGGTTGTCAAGGAACAAGGCTGCCCAGTGAAGTGGTTGAGTCCCCATCCCTGGAGGTATTTAAAAGACATGTAGATGTGGTGCTAGGGACATGGTTTAGTGGTGGACTTGGCAGTGCTAGGTTAGAGTTGGACTTGATGATCTTAAAGGCCTTTTCTAAGATCATTTCTAACCTAAATGATTCTATGATTATATTCTATGATTCTATTGCATCCGGTGGCTGTGCTCTGCAAGCTGAACTCTAGGCAACTTTAAATAAGATGCCCAAGTTAGGAGCCTTGCTATCTTAGCCTACTTCTACAAGTCATTCAAGAAATACAGAACTCCAACTGGCAATTCATCCAAACTAAATTTCTTGTGGTCCTTCCATTCCCAAAATGGAGGGGGTCCCCTGGACTGTAGAAGAATTCTAGAGGAATTAGTCTGCTAACTTCAGGTCTTCATTTGGTACTAAAATGCATGAGCACAAATCCTATGTGTCTTGGAAGCATACTTTTAATTGTTCAAAATGGAGCTCTACTAGCCAAATCCATCTTACTGATGTGACAGGATGTTGTATGAGCAGTCTTGACTTGTACATCTGAAATTGGAATTATTTGCACACACAAAATATATTGTGCCCATGGATAGACATATATAGTTATACTCCAGTACACTCATTTCTCTGAGATAGATAGAATATTTTATATAGAGAATTTTTATATATGTGTCATAAATAAAGAGTAAATTAAATCTATCTGCCTGATTTGATGTAGGCTTCTGTAAACTCCCATAAATTTTGTCTGTGATTTTAAATTAATCCCATAATTTGCTATTACTTTGAAATGTTAGAGCAGCTTCACAATTGGTCACTCTATGATAGGGCTGTCACTGTTCTCTGCAGCTTTCATTGCCGTTTTTCTGAACCTGACAGTTTTGAAATAATCTCTTTTAAACTAATTTGTACACTGATGATCTAGCATGATCCCTCACTGTTCAGAGCAGTGATAAACTGATTACTTGTAAACTAAGAATATATAAAGAGCCAACAGGATGCAGTCTCTTAAAGTGTATCTAGATTATATTTTTCCTTCTACATAAAACAGAGAAATTAATGTTAAATATAGAAATGCTAATAGAATACCAAGATAAAAGTTGATTAATTCCAGTGCTTTTAGAAGCAAAGAATGAAGGTGCTAAGCAGTTTTGCCTCAGAATGACCCAGTTTCACTACTTGCTTTCAAGTACTATAATTCATTTTAGTCTCAGATATAATGGTATTGTACAGAAATAGGGAACATCTTCACTTCTATTGACTGAAATACTTGTGAACTCTCCTCCCCGCCCACCACCACCACCAAAAACTCCTATATCTGTCAGTCTGAGGATGATTTGCCTAAAAAGATTAATCTACATAAAAATAATTTCATCTGATTTGGTTTAGTATGAGTGGGTTACTTATTTCTATCCCTGTTTTCAGGTTCTGGTACACATTGCCTTTGACATACGGATCCTGGAAGCAAGTTGAGAACCTACAGCAAACACAGATCCAAATCAAAAGAGCCTAAAGCTAGGACAGAGTGAGTAATCTGGAAAGACAGTTTTATTCTGTGCTATTATAACATCAGCTATACAATTGTAGCTATTGTAAGGAATATTTCCCCCCGCTGATGGTAAAGGGAAGGAGATATCTGAATAGCTAACCAAGCAGGGTTATATTAGAAGTCAAGAAATGGCATTGTACAGCACTTTTAATGAAATTAATTACAAACCCTCTTGTGATGTATTGGTTTCAAGACGTAACTACAGTTACTTGTATCTTTAATTATTAATGTTTGACGTAAACCCATGATGCTACGGGTGTCTAGAAAATGTAATAAAAGTTTTTAAACAAATTCTGCTATTAAGATATTATTTCTCAAGTTTTCAGTATTTTTTGAGTATTCATAGCTTTAAAGCTTGATTACTGAACTACAGAGACTGAAATATTCAGAAAAATGAAACATGATGTCCCAAACTTGTACTAACCCAGACTAATATGCCCATTTTGCACAGGTCTGGAGCACAGGCCTGTATACTGATTCTGTATCCTATCACCTGAAACTTATCTCCTGAGCTTCTAATTCCAGGATTAATCTGAGTGCAGTGAGCTCAAGAGTCACAGGGGAATTTGCATCACTTGTTCTTTATGTTGTATAGTTTGAAAACAGTAGTCTTTTGATCACTAGAGGAGAAAAAAAATATTCTAAACAGTAATTGAAATAAATTGGTCAAAAACTTTATGACAGTTCTGAATTTTCTGCTACATTTCAGAGTTTTTCAAGAACAGAGAAAAAAAATCAGATTTCAGAGACCAAAAAACTGAGAGGCATCATAGCTGAACTATAGCCCTTGAAGCCTGACCACCAAACCAGGAGTATGTCTCCTTGAACCTGTAAATCTTGCTTCATCTAGTATCCTTATAAATACGTGCTCTTCTCCTTGCAAGAAGCCTTGCAAGGTCCACCTGTCTTTTATGTAGCCTTTCAACCAGCTATGAAGAAACTCAGCAGCTACAGTGCTCTGTGTTCCTCAGGCTTCTTTACTGTTTTCTGGAAGTTCACAGAAGTTCACATTTTCATGATACACTATAGACCCCAAAAAGTCAATGAAAAGCTTTTTAGGTGAATTGCTTGTTGGAGAGTGACTCTTCATTTGAGTACTGTGTCACAAACATCTTCTTTTAATTGCTTTTTACCTTAAAGATGCAAGTTTTTAAATCCAAACTCACTAACATTCTCTGCTTATGGCATGAAAAGTCCAAAGGCATAAGGTAGTTTTACATAAGAGTGTAAGAGATGTTGATAAGAGCCTGAAACAACATTGTTGCCACCACTGGACATTTCATTCTAAATCTTTTGAATTTAGTGCGTTTTTAAATCTCTGATTCTTATGAATGTATGAAACTTTACTTAAAAATATCTCTCTCAATTTTACTCAGAACAATCTGAAACTATGAGACCTGAAGATTAAAAATAGTTTTAAAAAAACATTTAAAAATAGTTTAAAAAAATCCATTTAAAAATTATGAGGCTTGATCTAAAGAGCATTTTTAATTCTTTAATCTTTTAACACCATCCATTCTTACCTCACAATACTGGAATTTTAACACTCACACTAATAGAAACTTGCAATTGTTTTTCACTGGAAAAATTACACTTTCATTTAGTCCTCATAGTGAAATTTTTATTTCACATCTAAAGTAAAAAGTTACAGCTGACATATATTTGGTTGATTTATTTGAAATATCTCTACAAAGTGTATACCACAGGAATACAGGTTTAGATTGGATATTAAGAAAAATTTCTTCATGAAAAGAGTGGTCAAGCATTGGAACAGGCTGCCCAGAGAGGTGGTGGAGTCACCATCCCTGGAGGTGTTCAAAATATATGTAGACATGGCACTTTGGGACATGATTTAGTAGGCATGGTGGTGTTGGGCTGACAGTTGGACTGATGATCTTAGAGGTCCTTTCCAGCCTTAATGATTCTATTCTAGTTTTACTTTCATTAAAAAATAATCCAGCCATCAAGCCAGGAAACACGAATTAATTATTACTCTACCCTTAACTGGTTTAGTGGTGGACTGGGTAGTGTTAGGTTAATGGTTGGACTTGATGATCTTAAAGGTCTTTTCCAACCTAAATGATTCTATGATTCTATGATCCAGCCAATTCCTTATCCACTGAGTGGTCCATCCATCAAATCCATGCCTCTCCAATTTATAGACAAGCATTTCGTGCGGGAGAGTGTCAAATGCTTTGCACAAGTCCAGGCAGATGACGTCAGTTGCTCTTCCCTTATCCACCAATAATGTAACTCCATCATAGAAGGCCACCAAATTTGTCAGGCACAATTGGCCCTTAGTGAAGCCATGTTGGCTGTCACCAATTACCTCCTTATTTTCCATGTGCCTTAGTATAGTTTCCAGGAGGATCATGATGTTGCTGGCTCCATGATCTTGCTGGGCACAGAGGTGAGACTGGCGGGGCACAGAGGTGAGACTGACTGGCCTGTAGTTCCCTGGGTCTTCTTTTTTTCCCTTTTTAAAAATGGGGGTTATGTTTCCCCTTTTCCAGTCAGCGGGAACTTCACCAGACTGCCACAACTTCTCAAATATGATGGATAGTGGCTTAGCAACTTCATCTGCAAGTTCCCTTAGGACCCACAGATGCATCTTACCAGGTCCCATGGACTTGTCACCTTCAGGTTCCTTAGATGGTCTCAAACCTGATCTTCCCCTACAGTGGGCCGTTCTTCATCCTCCCAGTCCCTGCCTTTGCCTTCTGTGACTTGGGAGGTATGACTAGAGCACTTGCTGGTGAAGACTGAGACAAAAAAGTTGTTGAGTACCTCAGCCTTCTCCATAGCTCAGGTAACCAGGTCTCCTGTTTCCTTCTGGAGTGGGCCCACATTTTCCCTAGTCTTCCTTTTTTCACCAACGTACCTATAGAAGCTTTTCTTGTTGCCCTTGATGTACCTGGCCAGATTTAATTCTGTCAGGGCTTTAGCTTTCCTAACCTGATCCCTGGCTGCTCGGACAATTTCTCTGTATTCCTCCCAGGTTACCTGTCCTTGCTTCCACCCTCTGTAGGCTTCCTTTTTGTGTTTCAGTTTGTCCAGGAGCAACTTGTTCATCCCTGCAGACCCCTGGCATTTTGGCCTGACTTCCTCTTTGTTGGGATGCATCACTCCTGAGATTGGAGAAGGTGATCCTTAATAACCAGCTTTCTTGGGCCCCTTTTCCCTCCTGGGCCTTATCCCATGGTACTCTATCAAGCAGATTCCTGAAGAGGCCAAAGTCTGCTCTCCTGAAGTCCAAGGTAGTGAGCTTGCTGTGCACCCTTCTCGGTGCCCCAAGGATCTTGAACTCCACCATTCCATGGTCACTGCAGCCAAGGCTGCCCTTGAGCTTCATATTCCCTGCCAGCCCCTCCTTGTTGGTGAGAACAAAGTCCAGCATAGCACCTTTCCTCATTGGCTCCTCTATCACTTGGAGAAGGAAGTTATCATCAACGCATTCCAGGAACCTTGCTTATGCCCTGCTGTGTTATCCCTCCAACAGATACCAGGGTGGTTGAAGTCCCCCATGAGGACCAGGGCTTTTGAACGTGAGGCTGCTCCTGTCTCTCTGTAGAGGGCCCTATCCTCTCGGTCTTCCTGGTCAGATGGCTTGGAGCAGACTCCCACTGTAATGTCACCTCTCCCTGCCCTCCCTTTAATCCTGACTCATAAGCTCTCAGTCAGCTGCTCATCCATCCCCAGGCAGAGCTCCATGCACTCCAGCTGGTCACTGACATAGAAGGCAACACCCCCTCCTCGTCTCCCCTGCCTGTTCTTCCTAAAGAGCCTGTATCCTTCCATTCCAACTCTCCAGTCATAGGAGCCATCCCACCATGTCTCCGTGATGCCAATAAGATCATAGCCCTGCAAGCGTGCACACATCTCTTAACTCCTCTTGTTTATTCCCCATGCTATGCGTGTTTGCATAGAGGCATTGAAGTTGGGCCCCCGATGAAGCTGACTTACTGGCTGGAGTGGCTGGTATTCCTTTGAGCTGCTCTTTGGGTGCTCTCCTGCTGACCTGTGATCCTTCACACTGAAGTTTAAAACCTAGAGAAAAATCAGGATTTTAAAAAGCAACATGGAGGGGTTATCTTTATGTTCCTTCTTTGCCTGCAGCAGCACAGAAGATTGACAAAATAGAGCAGATTTCAGCTAAAAGAGGATCAAGTTCCAGTTATGTATACCTAAGAAGTGTACCACAATCAGACAGTCAGACATTTTTACCATACTATCTTTTTATAGTACAAAAAGTGACACTGTTGTAACAAAAAGAAGACTAAACTGTACTTCATAGGCATTATGAACTCCATCAGTTTCCTGGAAAATTTCTTTCTTTTCAGTACAATAGGTAATTTAAATGACCGACTCAATTTCTAATACACTGAGGAAGAGCAGAACCTGGCGAGGATGTATATTCTCCAAAGGAGTATTTAATAAATCCATTTAACTAAGATTAACAATGAAAAATGTCTTACAAGCCAATAAAATTTAATCACAAATATACTTTAATTAAAGAATTAAAGTTGTTGCACTGTCAAATTATAAAAGAAATTAGAAAATGTAAAAGATGTAATCAAAGATCCCATACATGTGCTTTTGAAGAGGAGAAATGAAGCCAGTTAAAATTCAGCTATACTACACAGAACAAATAACACCTACACATTGCAACATTCTCGATATTTTCTACAAAAGATTTGCAATACACGTATTTATGAATTTCTTCTTAAATTCCTATCATATCTACATTATCTCATCTTAGTGCAGACACAGTGAAGACAGGATGCAAGCATATTGCATATACTGAGATGCTCCCTTTGTTTTACGTAAGGAAGCATGAAAAATAGAAACCCCAAAAGGTCACCTACTCTATTTCACTATCACATGGCAAAACACATTACACATCTGCCATGCACATGAAGAAAAAGTGCCCATAGTACAATAACTGTATTAAAAATAAACAAGGAGATGCCATACCAAGAATTATAAGGAAAATTTAGTATTATTTCATAATATTCACTTATTTACAAAAACATGAGTGCCAAATTGTTATTTTTCAAAATTACTAGTCATAATCCACCAAAATTCTAAAAAATAAATCCCCAAATAACTCAGTGAGAAATACATATGTGAAGGGGATATAGAACAGGCGTGTGAATACCTCTGGGTACTGTATAATGTCAGACAAGGACTGTAACCTCAGGTCATGATAATATGACCGTATATCAGGCCAAAGAAAAAAAAATAGTCATAGCTGTCATCACACTGACTGGCAGGGTTTCTGACTTTCGGTAGTTTGGCTGCCTCTCTCATACCCTGTCAGTATTGTTTAGGGTTGTTGGGGTTTTTTTTGATTCTCTACTTGCTTATTTTAAGGCAGTTGTCAGAAAGCAAAGCTAGCACAAAAGTGGTCTTATTCTCTCCTTAGACTATTATAACTCTGCTGAAGTCAGAGGGGATTGTTCCCAATTTACACCAGAGAGAGAGAAAGAACGAACAAGCTAAAAAGAAACAGGCTTGATTGACTGCTGTGAAAATTGTTAAACATTTAGGGCTGACATAGAATAAAATTACTGAAGCTCAATCTCATGTCACTGAATCATCAGAAACATGCCACTGGTTTCACTGAAGCTCATTTGCTGGTATGCCACCAGATACAAGTTTGATGCAGTTGTTAGTGAAAGAAAAGCACCACTTATTATTTTTAATATGGTAACTGCAAATACAGGTAGATTCCAAGAAATGTATGTCCACAGGAAAAGGAATTACAAGGATTTTTTTTGGATAATCCTGGCAAACAGACTTTTCATTAACACTGTAGTGGGAAGCAACATTTAAAGCAGTGGATCTGACATTCCTCAAAAGAGTAATTTCCTTTAAAACACTTAGGCAGCAGGAGTTTCCTTATCAGTGTCAAAGTGAGGGTAGGTACATTTTAAAGTGACAGATTTAATCGTTCCTAAACACAGCCTTAACTTCCTTGGCTAAATGTTCCTCTCAGAACTGAACAGAACATTTATGCACTCCCCTATGCCCAGGTTTTAAGACTGTAATTGTTTCAAGTGGCCAAATCATCACAAATTCCCTGAAAAATTGTGAGTGTGGGAGAGGGTGGAGGAAAAAATGAAAAAAATTAAGTGACCACAGCTTTAAGTTATTTATAGTAATACCTGTACTCTCTCCTCAACTTTCAAAAAAAAAAAAAAAAGTATGATGGTGAGGTTACTCCAGTGTTTTGAATGACAAGCATTTTTCAGAATGTAATAGCATATGTTTCTGTTTACCAGGTTTGATTACTTCCAACTTACTGTAATGAGAGAGTTAGATCTCCAGCTGCTGCCTAGACCAGGAATCTCACTGAAGACAAAAAGCATCTTGTGAAAGAAGCTACAAGTCTAAGAAAGGATGAAGAGCAAGACCACAGCTCCTTGGCGTGGGGGGCAAATGAAGGTAAAATGGTGAAAAAGATCAACCTGGGCTCATGGTGGAGGAAAATGTGGGATATCTGCTCTAAAACTGCTGTATGAAACAACCATTATGTGACTTGTTAGAGGAGGAGAGGGTGGTCTAGGAAGCACTAATGAAGGTGGAGATCAGTTTGGAGAGTATGGTGGTGACACTAGAGTTCTGGTTTTGCTGTGTCCCAGTCTATTAAAGGAGAAAGGACAGATTTACCTGTGGGATAGCAGACACTATTGGGACACAGGAGATTGTTCTACAAAGCCCAAGACGTTCAATCCCTCCTCTCTGTTCCAAACACCTCTCAAACAACCTGAGCAAATACAACTGGCCATAGGCAACAAAGTTTGAGAAGAACCCTGTAATGCACTGCAGACTGTAGAAAATGACACGTCAAAGCTGCCTGCTGTGAGCGCTAGTCAAAAGTAGTGAAAGATGGATCTTCTTCAGGATGTTTATGGATGAATGCAAACTAAGGATTAAATGCCTGTTCCTAAATGTAATTTCTTTTGCAAGGATTACTTTCTAGGTATGCAACTACTACTATTTTCCAAACCACACTTTTGACTGGCATAAGAGTGACATTTCCAAAAGTAGAGGGTCAATTAGTTGATATCTATGTATTTAAATATACTTAAAATATAAAATAAAAAAATTACTACATTAAACATTACAATGGAAAGCTTTTTGTATGCAGTATTTGTGTGAAACAACCAAAGACAGCATTACCCCAAGGTCTAATCTCTGGTAAGATGTTCTGTAGCATTAGGGAACTGATTTAATAGCCTAATATGGTATGTGAATAGTCAGTTGAGATGACAGCTGAAGGGTAAACTCTTCTGATTGAAAGCTTGTGCAATAAAATGTGACTTTTTAATTTTTTTAATTTTTTTTTTTTAATTGGAGCAATGTGTACCTTGTGCCTGAAATGACAGCCTTTCTGTATCTTTTTGCCTCATCAACATCTTATTTCATATCCTGGCTGAAAGTGCTTTTTTCCTTCCTAACTTGTACTTAATTTCTGTTCCCTTTGCTATATTTCCCATTGAACTTGGTAATTGCATCATCTGGGACTTGGTTTGTATGCAAAATTCTATATAGAACATTTTATTTAATCTATCCTTCCCATTATGAAAGAAGCCCCAAACTCACTTTTAAAACAGAGTAAGCACAAGGAGGTAAACATTCTCTGTATGAAAATCCCGTAATTTAGGAAAGCTCTGAAAGCTTTTCACTACAGCTTGTTGATCAGCTGATAATAATCTTTATCGTACTGGTCTAAAACTGTCACAAACTTTAGGCCAAACTTGATGCACATGAACAGCCAAAAAAAATACTCTGACTAAAAATATCTGCAAGTTTTGAAGAGCAGAAAAAACTAGATGTAACTTGCCACTTGGGGACTTGTATTTTAGTAAAGCTAACTGGTGAAGCACAGGTACTAAAATCCTCTTCAATCTTTCTAACTACGTGAGAATCTGCTGCAGCTGCAAAATTCCTGTGTTGCTGAAGTCTCGTTAGCCAATTATAAATGCCAATACTTTGTGCCCTCTCTTGTTTTTCTTTGAATTCTCAGCTCAGCATTGTACAAACTTGATTCAAGCTGCTGTATAATCCTGTTATAAATTCATTGCCTTTTCATTTAAAGCCTTCAGTTTAATTCTTTCCTGGATGGATCTGTCAATTCATTCACACTGAGTAGCCACACAAGGGCTTTATTTCTGGCTTTTTAATGTGCCAGTCACGGATAGACATAAGATCCAACTGCAGTATCTCAAGTGAGCTTCTACAGTACAAATGTTCACACAACTGCAAGAGACAAACTTCATTTCATCTGGTGAAGCTTTGGTTGACACTAAGATTAAGAGCTTAACAAATGCAATGGTCTGCTCTGTTACCGAGAGTTTCTTGCTTCACTGTGCTATGAAAGAGAAATGAAGGACTGTCTGACTGGCTCACATTTTCTCATCTCTTGAGTGTTGTATGTGATTAAAAGGCAGGCAGGGTGAGGAGGTTTGGGATCAGTCATACAAAATATCCAAATCTGTACCCATAGGAACCTTGTCCTTTGGCCACCAAAGTGTCTTCCTTTCAGACTGCAGCTAAAAATCATCCATTTAATCTGAACCTGATAGAAAACAGATAAAATGCTAAGTAAATGTAGCAGTAAATGAATGCATTTGAGTGTGCTGGAAACCGTTCTGCTTTTTTGTCACAGTAAATCCTTGTGTCATAATTTTTTTTTTCTTGTTCTAGGATTTAACACCCTTATACCTGATTTTATTTGTTTTTCACCTTTTGGGAGAACTTTCATTTTTACTTCGTACTATTGAATGCCCCATTTCATCTGAAAAAATAAAATCGTTGCCATTTTTTTCTTCCTTGTTGGGGAAACAGACAACACAGTGTGTTTTTAAGTTGCTGATAAAGCTAAAAATATCCTATAATGCCTCCAGTGAAGTGCAATAATTTAAAGGACTGAATACAATGCCTTTGGTAGAAGATGAAAACAGCATCTCCATTACAGTAAAAAATATTTCTGGTCTTATATACCCACAATTATGATGGTTATTATTAAACTGTCACATCACATCAATGAGTAAACAAGTGGCTATGCCTAGATCATATTAACTATTGTGACAGCTGTAAATACCACAGTAATGACTCTCCTGCGGGCAACAGAAAAGATAAGAAAATGATTGAAGCTCCATGGGTTTACGACACATTTACAGGTGATTCTGCAACAAGTTAGACAATCTCTTAAGTAGAAACAGCCTGCTTGCCTCAGAGGTAATGCAGTGCTTAAACAGCAGTCTGAGCTGTATGAGAGCTTTCATCAGTAATATAACACTTGATTTTAATACTGTTTTATAAAAAATACAAATGAAGTACTCAGAATGAAAGTGGTTCTTCAAAGGTGATCTGTAAAGGGAGAAAAACATCTATCTGTGTCTCTGTTTTTGATGTATAGTTTGAGGGGTTTTTTACAGGGTGGGAGGTGGTTGCTTTGTTTACGAAAAGGTTGCATGCCTCTAAAAACCATCAGGAATACCAAATGCAGTTTTCCTCCCCTGCATACACCAGTAGAGAGACTAAGTACAAAGACATGTCCCTATGCAATTAGTATTCATTCACAAGCCTTCCCAGTTCTGTGTCTTTCTGCTTGCTAGCTCAGCAAACGCCATGCCAGGAGGAAATAATGGTATGTGCCCTATATTCAAATTACTAGGGGTGATGATTTCTGAGAATGCAATTAGAAGTCATGCTCTGAAGAGACCAAAGTAGATGAGGAGAAGACAACTTTTTTATGCTTGCTGACCAATACTGCAAAAAAGAAAAGGTCAATAATATTTGAGCCTTAGAATCTTAATTAGCTAATTAGGTTCCTGCTTGCTTCGAGCAAAGATCCATAAGAAAGACAAAAGAGAAAAAATGAAATAGAATGATGTTGTGAAGCAGTGGAATGAATTCCATTTTTGAGGGGGTATTTCTTAGTTTTTTAACTGTACTTTTGATGTGTCTTGCAAATCCACTTCTGAAATCAATGGGATTCATTTAAATATTTTAACAGAAACTTTAAGGTTTCAGTATCACTGGTTTTAAAGCTTTATATTAACAAAATAAACACCTGAATGCATCCTTTTTTATTAAAAAACATCAGGACAAGATTTCCTAAGTGTGATGATTTGACATATGGCTGCTGTTGAAGTGCCCTTTAGCATCTTCTGCAAATTACCTATAGGACTAGGCTATGGCTTTTTACAGTCATAGTTATGTAAGGAAGGACTTTAGTATCTACAGCAGTTCATAGAGGCATTTTGACTGAGAGAAAAAGAGAACTTTTTGATTTTTCTGCATTCAATGTCAATATATGACATATCATGAAGGAGTATTTATTAATGAATGCTGATTCTTGAGATCATTCTTGTAAGAAGTTTAAGACTTTTGCACAGTTTCATATTTCATATTATGAAAAAGGATTGTAAGTATCTATTTGTTCTTGAACAATGAAGGATCAGAAGTTGTAAGAGCAGACAAAGAAATGTCTGCAAGGTACTACTTTGTGGAAATAATGTGATTTCCACAGTATGGAAAGGTTTTGTGGAAGAAAGGGGCAAAAAGGAAATTTTTTTTATTGAAAGTACCTAAATATTGTATTCTGACTTGCTTATATTTGTATTAAATATATTATTTTCATTAATATGAAGTACGCATTTATTAAAGTCCTGACTTGATCTTTGATCTACATAAACATGTTTTCAGCAGCATAGTACAAAAGGCAACCTGAAGCATTTAAACTATCATGAGAGCCAGAATATTTTAGAATTTCAATACAAAAACATGTCAGTACAAAATTTAGAATTGTTGTTTAAAAACAAAAACACCACTTGAAATAATGAGAATGTGTCTTGCACTTTCTAGATTATCAGGTAAAGCACAGTTGCATGCAGCTACATGCACTTTATCTCTCCATACACATACAAAGGAACGTGTTTTACATTTTACATTAGTTTCACAATGCTACTTGACTTGGAGAAGCTACCGCTTCTGCAACAAAAGGCCTGCTTTCACATGCCTGGCAGTAAGTAACATAAGTACCTCCTCCAGCGTTAGCTGAACACTTAACACTTGCTCTTCCATGCACAAATGAGTATGGACCTGAATATGCAATTTATTCTCTAATTTAAATGCTATTCTTTCATTGACATTCCTCAGATATTATTCTACCAGTTCATACAAACTGTCAACCTTTGCTACATACAGACATCTCGCTCGCCTCCTCTTCTCAAACCCTGTCTACAATAGGTGCACCAAGCTTGCTTCTGCAGTGCTCAACTCATCGTGCTCATGCTCATCATGCTTTCCTCCAGATTTCCACTCACGCAGCAGCGGTTCCTGCCACTCAATTTATTTGTCCCTGCTGCTACAGCTAGGTTTAACTGAATAAGCGAACTTCATTATCTATGTGAATCTTTTTCTTTCTTTTTCCCCTCAGTTAAGAAGTAGGTGATAGCATTAAATCACCTGTACAATATTCATCGTTCTTATGGGAATAATGATGTACAGGGAAGAGGAGCGAAAACACTGAGGCCATGGCAAGCCTCTGAACAACTGGCCATAACCTATCTGAGAAACACAAACCAGCGGCACAATATTTTTGCCACTGCTGCCATTTAGTAATTAATCTCGACAGGTCTCATTTTGTTATTTGATAGATTTGAACATACCACTGCAATGACAGGGGGAAACTGGAAACTCCAGGTTAGCATGTTTTACCCCTGCATCTTTTCACTTCCATCACAATGCCCCAGCAGAGTACATATAAAGCAATACAGGTGTGAAGCTTTACAAGCAGTCGTGATGCTCACGCCTAGGACTCCAAAGGCAAGGCCAACCACAGATGCTCGGCACTTAGTGCTGCCACTGCTTAGAAATCCAGTGATGGGGAGGACCATCAAGCGGTTAGATTTAGTTTAAATAAGCTGATACTAACTAAACACTACATCTTCTCATGTCCCTGTTCAAGCATAACCTACACTGGCCTTGTAAGGCACCTTTCTAACATTTCCCCACAGAGTGAGATTATTTCCATCATACGTGATGTTTTGAAGCAGGATCCAATCATCTGTATTTGACAGAAGCCAGGATATCTCTTTCCATTGACCATGCAGGAGCTAAGCCGGATGACCTCAGCTGAGGATGTCTCTGTTTATGTAGAAACTTCTTGGCCAGTCTACCATTCTTATTGATTGTTTCTCTAACTGAAGCCACTTCCACCCTTCCTGAGCGCGCCCATCCCTTCGGGCGGGTCGTACTCCCAGGACAGAAGGACTCCTAGCACACTGCTGGTGCTGCGCAGGGAGGAGAGAGACCTCCCCCAGCACCAAACCCCTATCAGGAAGTCACCTGGTCCTGTGCTCTGGGCGTTGGGAACGGGGACCAAAGGTGGTACATGGGACTTGGGCATTTCTCTGCTACCGCATGGAGAATGAGTCAAGAGTCGTTAATTCGGGGGCAATGGGGAGCCAGTGGTGGTATCAGGGCTGGGGGACACAGGGTGAGGAGGGCGCCAGGGAGGCCAGGGGTCCACGCAGGGCTGGGTGCTCCCCGGGCATTACTGCTGTGACAGGCCCCTCCCTGGGTGGCAAACCCTCACACAGGCCCTGCATGATGCCAGCCCAGGAACTGCCCTGACACCCTCCCTCCGGGCACCGCGGACAAATCCTCGCAGTCAAGAGGGTGGTCACCAGCCCCGGGGACCTGGGGACCCCCTGCTGCGAGGGGCCTACAGGAGCATAGGCCTCAGTGTGGGCACCAGCACCCCGGGAGGGGCATGGGGCTCCCGTGCTCTCCTGAGGCACGCGTGTGCCTGCCCCTCAGCCGCTTCCTCCGTCCCTCCCCGTTCCTGCGGGGCGTTGCTTCGCTCCTGGCTCCAGGGGCTGCTGCTCTGCAGCACCTCCAGGTGTGCTCGTCTGCCTGTGGTGGGGGCGAGGGCCTGACATTTCCTCTCCTGAAATGCTCTCATCTGTGTCTCCTCCTGCCTCTGCTGTCTTCAAACTCAAGAGACCTCCCATCTTGAGGATGAAAATGCACAGAAATGTTAATCTGGATCCTACCCAATTGTGCCAGACGGGTTGCAATCAGGATCTGTCCTTGACACATGGCTGTAAGAGGACATCTGTTGAAAATTTTACATGACCAGTAGAAAGACTTTGCCCCAGCACAGCTTAGGTCTCAGCCCAAGATGCCTACGTGAAGCAAATGGATTTCTGACTGTGAAGAAAGTGATCAGGCCCAGGACTGGTCATTGCTAACTTGTGTTTGGGATTTCTACATGCTGACAGATTACAGAGGAGAGAAGTGACTGGCAGCTGAATGGGATACAGTGCAGGGCGCTTAGAAAAGGAGCTGTCAGAGGCGCCACAAGGTTGTGGGCTGCAGGGAGTGCTGTGCCAAAAGCTAGCTGCTTCAAGAGCCATTGAGCAAGAAAAGAAGAGCTCCAAACCTCAGATTGGCCTGAAGTGGTGACATTCATCAGAATATCCAATAGAGGTTCTTCAGTAGTGCTTTTCCAGCATGTTTAAAACTGTCAGAAAGTGTATGGAAAAGCTGGACTGTATTTTTTGACTGTATCAGTCAAGTGAGGGAGTAATATGAAACAATCTTGCAGCTGTGTAGATGGCAGTGCTCTTATACAAAAGCAGTGACACACCATCTCAAACTTAAGAACATACACTTTCCCGCACTCTCTACATACATCTTTGCCTTCTGAAGAGGTGAAAGGAACTCATGAAGCTGACACAGCTGACAGAGCAGAAGTATGTTATTCATTGTTTTCTTTTCTAGGCCAGTATTAAGAAAGAAAGGCAGCGTTCATGCTATCAGAAAGACACAGAGCAAAATAATTCTGTATCGTTATGGTTGGGATACTCACCTATGTATAGATGATTGTTTTGTATTAAAGCATTACCAGGCTAAAGCAACAATAGTCTTGGGAAACCAGGACTCATCTACTAGGTGTCCTAGTTACTGAACTACAAGGTAGACGATTGACCTCCTGAACCGCATGATTTCTCCACTACAGAAGTTATGTACCATCCACTACCATCTTCACTTGAAAAAATAAAGTTGCTCTAATGGCATTTTCAGGGAGCCATATCTGAATAGCTTGTGCTAGGTATGCTTTGAATGCATTCACTAGATGCTCTCAGGAGACTTAGGCTTCATCCCACCTGGTTCCAGGATTACAACATCAGAAAAGGCGTCTCATTGCTTGCATCAAGGCACTTCAGGGCAAGCAAGGAAAATTGCTGTCTTCCAGAGAATATACAAAAGGTGAAAATAAGGTGCCTGCAAATTTTGGATACTTGCAGGGGTATAGTAAAAGAGCCTTTTTTTAGATGGCTTTTTGGACGTACATGTTTAAAGCCAACCTATGTACTGACACCCACATCATTATTTTGACTGTGGCTTCTCCTTTCTGAAGCCATCTATAATGTTGTGCCTTAAACATCTTATTCAGTGATTGTCCATTACACATACATGGAAAAATACATTTAGGAAGTGTGTCTTCTGAATCTGTTTTTCATAGGCCTAAGATATTATAAAGAAAACCTACAAATACAATGATGTAAAGCCTGCTAGAAATGATTATAATACTATATAGGAAGTAAATGTAATTTACCAAGAAAATAAAGTCAAGGACTTACTAAGAGTCACTTTTTTAATAAATATGAAAATTAAAAGTCTAGATTATCCTTTTGGCTTTACTATGTGACTGACTGTACAGCTGGAGTAGAATAACACCTTGCATAATGCAGATGGCATAGAACTACGTACATTCCCATCAGTAAATGACAGATTTTGATGTGTGTAATTTTACATTACATAAATATTACATCATTAGAATAAATAATAACAAATCACAATTGAGTAACTGTTAACATGTTTTTATTGATAATAAATCAATGTAATTAAGTAATTACGATTTTTATCTTATATGATACCATGATTGAACATTGGATTTTAGTCCTGATCTATTTATACTTCCTATGTGCAGCTCCTAACCAGAAGATACCTCAACTGAATTTCTAAGTTTGGTTTTAAAGGGTTTTAAATTTGTCTGTAGAAGTTGTGATTGTTTCAGTTCTGCATCAGAAACTGCTGTTGAAATATATGGCATACCTTCCAGCAACACCAAGTCAGCTCACTTGACTAAGTTATTCCAGTTTTCTGGATGACACTGTGTAGTTACTCTCAAACTGTATAGCTGAGCTGGGAAAACCTAATCTATGTTAAAATGGCCAAAACATAAAGATAAAAATCAAATTAACAAAAAGGCACTTTTAACCTTCTCTTAGAAATGCTATTGATACTGAAATAAAAGCCCCTTAGTTTGAATTTTGTTTTTCATCTTTCTTCATATTAGTTTCTGCCTTCTGTGGTTCTTAGCATGATTCAGAGTAAGAACAGTTGCTCATTAAGTTGTAACGTATTGCTGTCTTCACTTGCACACTACTACTATCAGCTTTGAAGTGCAGAATCAGACATCAAAATTCAAACTGCTTGTTAGTCATAACAAGTATAAACTATATCAAATCAAGACGCTAGCGTACAGAAGGTAAAAGAATCACATTACCACATTAACTTCAGCTTGGTACAGACTAGGACTATAAAATGAAACAGAAGTTGGCGCAAGTATTCTTATTTATAGGTAGTTAGTATTTGTAACGATTCTAGATAAACATTTCTGCAATGTCCTCTTCATTCATGAGACATACTGAAGGCATAAGAACTCCTCATTTGTATGAGGTGATCAGTAGCTGACTCTGAAAATTACTTTGTTATACACTGAATTGGGTTTGCATGGCAAGGTTTTTGGTCATGAGGGGGCTACAGGGGTGGCTTCTGTGAGAAGCTGCTAGAAGCTTCCCCTATGTCTGACAGAGCCAATGCCAGCTGGCTCCAAGATGGACCCACCGCTGGCCAAGGACAAGCCCATCAGCAATGGTGGTAGCACCTCGGGGATAACATATTTAAGAAAGGGGAAAAAAATGCTGTGCAAGAGCAGCCAAAAGAGAGGAGTGAGAGTATGTTAGAGGAACGACTCTGCAGACACCAAGGCCAGAGAAGAAGGAGGGGGAGGAGGTGCTCCAGGTGCCAGAGCAGAGATTCCCCTGCAGCCCGTGGTGAAGACCATGGTGAGGCAGTCTGTCCCCATGCAGCTCATGGAGATCCATGGTGGAGCAGATACCCACCGGCAGCCTGTGGAGGACCCCACTTCGGAGCAGGTGGATGCCCAAAGGAGGCTATGACCCCATAGGAAGCCCGCTCTGGAGCAGGCTCCTGGCAGGACCTGTGGACCCATGGAGAAAGAGGAGGCCATGCTGGAGCAGATTTGCTGGCAGGACTTGTGACACTGCAGGGGACCCAAGCTGGAGCAGTCTGCTCCTGAAGGACTGCACCCCATGGAAAGGACCCATGTTGGAGCAGTTTGTAAAGAACTGCAGCCCGTGGGAAGGACTCACGTTGGAGAAGTTCATGGAGGACTGTCTCCTGTGGGAGGGACCCCATGCTGGAGCAGGGGAAGAGTGTGAGGAGTCCTCCTCTTCAGGAGGAAGGAGCGGCAGAGATGGCATGTGATGAACTGACCACAACCCCCATCCCCCGTTTCCCTGGGCTGCTTGCGGGGAGGAGGTAGAGAAAAATCAGGAGTGAAGTTGGGCCTGGGATGAAGGGAGGGTTGGGGGGAAGGTGTTTTAAGATTTTGGTTTTATTTCTCATTATAGAATCATAGAATCATAGAATCATTTAGGTTGGAAAAGACCTTTAAGATCATCCAGTCCAACCATTAACCTACACTACCAAGTCCACACTAAAACAATCAAGGCTAGACTAGACTAAACCATGTCCCAAAGTGCCACATCTACCCATTTTTTGAACACTTCCAGGGATGGGGACTCCACCACCTCTCTGGGCAGCCTGTTCCAATGCTTGACTACCCTTTCCGTGAAGAAATTTTTTCGTAATATCCAACCTAAACCTCCCCTGGTGCAGCTTAAGCCCATTTCCTCTCGTCCTATCGCTAACTACATGGGACAAGAGACCAACACCCACCTCACTACAACCTCCTTTCAGGCAGTTGTAGAGAGTGATAAGGTCTCCTCTCAGCCTCCTCTTCTCTAGGCTAAACAACCCCAGTTCCCTCAGCCGCTCCTCATAAGGCCTGTGCTCCAGACCCTTCACCAGCTTCATTGCCCTTCTCTGAACACGCTCCAGCACCTCAATGTCTTTCTTGTATTGAGGGGCCCAAAACTGGACACAGTATTCCAGGTGCAGCATCACCAGCGCCGAGTACAGGGGCACAATCACCTCCCTGCTCCTGCTGGCCACAGCATTCCTGATACAAGCCAGGATGCTGTTGGCCTTCTTGGCCACCTGAGCACACTGCTGGCTCATGTTCAGTTGGCTGTCAGCCAGCACCCCCAGGTCCTTTTTGGCCAGGCAGCTTTCCATCCACTCTTCCCCAAGCCTGTAGCGCTGCATGGGGTTGTTGTGAGCCAAGTGCAGGACCCGGCACTTGGCCTTGTTAAACCTCATACAGTTGGCCTACTCTGATTTGATTGGTAATAAATTAAATGCATTTTCCTCAAGTCGAATCTGTTTTGCCCGTGACAGTAATTGCCGAGTGATCTCTCCCTGTCCTTATCTTGACCCACAAGCCTTTTGTTATATTTTCTCTCCCCTGTCCAGCTGAGGAGGGGGAGTGATAGAGCATCTTTGGTGGGCACCTGGTGTCCAGCCAGGGTCAACCTGCCACATACACCTATATGATATATATTGTATTTGGCTAATCCATAATACACACTCCTACTCCTCCTTTTTATTTAGCATTTGATGAAGGAGTTAATATAAAATTCACATAAAACAAGAAGTAGCTATCATTGTCTAGAATGAAAACATACAGCAAGTAATTTGTACTCCTATAGTAATTGGATGTGAAACATAATGAGTCCTGAAATTGTCTTAAGGCTATTTTTAAGGTGACATAACTAAGTGTGTGGTAAGTCAAAAATATAGCTGCTGTAAAGCTACAAGTTTAGACAACTTTCTGAAATGCTCTCTTTGAACCCCTGTATCACCCCTATATTAGATTAGAGACCCCGGAATGTTCCTCTGATCTTGGAGTTATAACAAGTACATTATTGTACAGTGGGTTATAGCAGGATGATAGATTGCTGCATTTATCCTGCATATTAAATTTGCTGATTATCTATGACCCAATATATTTCAGCTTCTGACCATCTGTTACAAAAAGCTTGGAAGCTTCATGATTAGGTAATTGTTCCATAATTATTCTGAGAAGATGGCTAATATAAATTTTATCATTTAAATTATACTATAATTTATTGAAGAAGTTTTTAATCTACTTGCTTTTTGCCTAATTGTTTTCAGCCAACATCTGCTGTGTATGAAAAGCTAAAAAGTATATATAAAGCCTCATATGCATCAAGGTTCTTCCCAGTGTTCAGTAAACACAGCAAATGTCCGGTAACAGTTGGTATCCACACAGAAAAAGACACTAACCATATTGAATACCCTCTTCCAGCTGCTGATGCAGAGATTTAGCCTAGGGAGCTGTTTACAAATGTATTTGGCTATTTTACCATCTGGTATTTACTGGCACTGTGTGCAGTCCTGCTTCTAGTCATGTGATTTGTCCAAATCAAGGCTATAGGAACTAATTCCAGAGGCATAGCTGGGATCAATTATGTTAGTCAAATAGTGAGAAGTTGAGGCTCTTTAAAGAAACCTATAGATATGAAATGCTCAAACTTAGCAGAAAGATTCAAGTTCCTTTGAGCACTATCTTTCCTGAAATTAAACATTTTTTTTCCCTCTCTGTGAGACATTTGGTCTAAGAATAATGTTTTCTCCAAAGGAAAACTTCTTATTGCTTAAAGCTTTCAGCCTTTGGCTAAACATTTGCTCTGTAAATGGAACCAATCACGATTTATTTAAAAGGAGTTTAAAAATTTCTTCTAATAAAATCTTCCTGTGAAAAGAGTCAGAAAGTAGGAAGAGAACTACTGAAGAATGTGAAGAAAGGATGCATATTTAACCTAACTTGACTACATATATGACGTTTTAGAAACCACCTTCAGTATTCCTCTAAAACAGGCAGTGGCTTCAACTACTTAGAAAAAACTAAAATGTAAAAAAGAAAAAAAAATTAAAAGGGTAAGAATTATGTAAGGTTATATGAAAACCATTTTTTTTCTAAGTATAATGAGTACCTGAGTACTTCAAAATTTTTATATGTTGGAGATATTTCAGTTATACAAGATGTAGCAAGAAGCACATGGAGGAAACAGATGAATGCTGGGGTAAAATAAGAAAGGCTAATATATTCCTGTAAGCAATATGAGACGGATATAAGTAGTTGGCTTTGGAGTGCAAATGGTAGTTATAAATAAAATACAGTATAACATGGAAGTTAAAAAAGAAGTGATTTCAAAGCAATACTTCTGGTTGTTTTTCTGAAACCATCCAAGATAGTGAGCTGGCACATCCATAAATGTGTTCAAAGTGTTGGACAGATAGTTCATTAGAAAGGTGATAGAAAGTCAACGAATACTGGAAGAGAGACTGGAAACTAGAAATTTTATAATATGGCAGATAGAAAAGGAATACCAGGTTTTGTTGTAGAATGGGGAAATAGGAATATCTGTAAGGAATTAGTGACAGGATTGTTTCTAAACATCATTTGCCTAATGCTAATATTTTTGCTAGTCATACTGTTATGTTCAGAGAGTCTCAGGAACAGAAAGAAGGAAGGACTATACTTCTCTGATTTTCTCTATAAAATAGGTTAGGCTCTACCAATCTATAACAGTACTGTCAAAACCAAAAATGACTGGGAGAAACATTTTGGGAAGTTCACAGGACAATTTGGAGCTGGGAACTGTGCTATCTTGTGGGTGGACACGTAGTTTAAGACATTGTGCCCCTTATTTTTAGCCTGAATGTATCAAGGTTTGTATAGCAGGTTTAGTTCTTTTGTGCTAAATTTAGAGATAAGCTGTCAAAAAGCTTTCCTCCATTAGGGGTGCTTATGGGATGTAATCAAGACATAGATTTTGGTCATTTCTTTGTATGAAACTAAAGAGGCTGAATCTCTTAAACAGTTTGCATAAAGGTATTTTCCCCACAACTATGGTTCCTCTAAAGTTGCTTTTAATTCTGAAGCCTGGACATTGAGTCCACCCCATAACTCAGTGTTCCAACAATGGTATCCATATTTTCTTGGGGAGAAATCCCTGCCACCATCCTGCATCTAGTACTTCCCTGCATCCAGCATTGCATTAGCTATTTGAACCAGAGCAAACAGCTTAGAAGTACCAGATGCAATAAATTGTGCCAAGTAGACTCTCTCAAGCTGTACCAGTTGAACCCTTACTGGTTTGTTTTTCAGCCTTTTTGGTAAAGCTTTCCCCAACAGACAAATTACATGTTTAAGCTTTCTACAGCAGTACTTCTGGGTGTCTTGAATCCTCCGGAAATGTAAGTATGCAACCTTTATTAGATCTAAAATATATGTTGAGTCAATTTCTAAAGTAAATTTTAATCACCTTGAAGATAAAAGAGTAATACAAATCATCTTTACTCTTATAAGGTCTTGTAACATAAAAATAATTCCTACGGGGTAGGAATTTTCCTTTACTACTTGTAAGTTATCAACTGATTCTGTCACCTAGGGCATAAATTGTGGCCATTTTCTCAGTTGCTACCAGGGTAGAAGTGAACTTATAAATATGTATGGACATGTCCCATTTATGGTCATGAACATCATAACCTCTGATTACACAGTATTTTATTTTCTACACAAATGCATTAGTTTGGAAAGAACCACAAGTAAGTCCCCACTATACATCTATAGGCACCTTCAACACAAACTTCCATTTGGAGAACAAAATCAATTTGTTTGACACTAGAGACAGGAAAGAGTCAGTCCTAAACTAGTCAACTTCCTACAGATTTTCATTCAGATGTCTAGCAATCTTTCAGGTTCCTACTGAGGGCTTTTTAAGCCAATATAAAGGGTAAAATTAGAATTAAATTAGGACTATATCATTAGTTTGGACAAAAACAAGAGTATTAGATTTCACGAGAAGACTTTGTTCATGGGTCATTAATATAAGCTCAAGGCAAGGTTCATACTAGAATTGACAATGGCCTTTCTAATTGCAGAGCTTCTATACATGCCCAATTAAAACCTCTTTTCTACCACATTATCTGACACATCTATTATTAATAAGGCATGAAGGGAGTATTGCCAGTTTACCAGTGTGATAACACTCCTACAAATCCTGTCCTGGTAGAAACTGAGAAGAAAAGATGTACTAATAGTTAAAGTATTGGGTTTAGGATCATATACACAGTTCAAATTCAGCTGACAAATTTGGCAAAAAATTCTTGGTCTCCAGCTCAGTTCATGGCATTTGTCCTTGTAACTTGGAAGTCTCGTAAGGTCCCAGTAATGTTTTAAGGATCAGTAGAAGTCTGTGCTAAGACTTTGTTTTTATTTCAGACTATTTGGAGGAATATATAGCTTTTTGGCCATCAAGACATAGCTCTTTTTCATATGAGGGAAAAGATAGGAAGAGCAAAGTATTGTATTGTTGTTTAAAGATGAAAGACTGAACATCAGCCAGATTAAAAGCCAAATTCTGTGAAGCCCATAAGCATGTGCTTAAGAAAAATATTTTGAATGGAGCCCAAAATTACCTTCTGACATTTGTCATGATGAGCCTGAGAACAGAACCTGGGCTTGTTCCAGTCCAGCATCTTTTCCACAGAAACACTTTTCTTACCCACATTGAGCAAGGACTACAGTCATCTAATAATTGCTTAAATCACTGAATCTCTATTAAGCCATCCTCTGAAGTCTCTCGTATTTAGTAGTCTAAGTAAATACATAGGACATACTAAATTTAGACACTAAATAGCACCTGTTTGTTCCATCATGCACCACCCATTCCCTGCTTTCTCACTTGAGAGTAGTTTAGTCATCCCAAGCGTAGTCTGACAAAAACTCCTTCATGCAAACATACATATTCTGTCCCTCATTTTAAGACAACTCCATCCGTGGATTTAAAAATAACCAGCACTTGGAGTTGTGAGTCACACTGAAAACCAATGCAGCAGCTTCCCCTGCTGGCTGTTGAAGAGCTCAACCAACAGACATTCCTCACCTCGCCGGGCGTCAGCCCTGCCGTCGCTACACAAATGCACAGAATTCAGTCAGAGCGCGCTACAGGAGGCTAGTCACATGTCAACATTTTTCACAGGGTAACAGTTCATCAGTGAACACTGAGATGCTTAGTACCTGTCAGAAGAAAAGAAACAAGTATGCTGGGTAAAATGCTGTTTAGATCTGCTCTGAGGAATCCTGTACAGTGGCAGTCATTTTAATATATTGGCTACACTTGCATGAACGTTTTAGTCTGCCAGCACATGCCAGTGTGTTTTAGCTATGTGACTAGTTACAACAGACCTACTTTCTTCTTTTAGGGTCAAAGACATTGTGTTAAAGCAACTAAAATATCTGTATGCATTTTTCTGCATATTTATATTGTTGCATCAATAAAATCATTCTAACTCCTTTTCAGAGTCTTTTTTTTAACACTATATTGTGTACTTCCTACCAAAATTAATGGGAATCATACAACACACTCTACTGTATAACTTGGAAAGTCTCATTGTACCCATAAATGGATAAGCTTTGACATTGCTGTCTGCAGGACAATACCCTCTCAACTATTCTGTCTTCTGTAATAAAGCACATAGCAAATCACCTGTAGGGCAAAAGATAATGGACCCAATGGTGCAAATTGTGATGGTCAAGACTTTCTCATTTAGCTTAATGGAAAACCACAGGACCTTAGCAGCCCACAGGAATGGCACTGTGTAATATCTCACACAAGGTCAGGCCAAACATTTCAGATAGACTGGGGATTCAGCTACTATGAAATTTTTGAAGCTTTATGTAATCATATAATCAGCTGTTTATTCCTAGTCACTAGGCTAGTAACTGATCATGATTATTCTACAGGGTCATGCAGTGTCCACTTTAATGAAATGATTACTGGAAAGCTTTTACTATTAAATTTTATGTTTATTAGTATATCTTTATGACCCCATTCATTTAAAGCTGCAGAAGATGAGGAGGGAGATGACAGAGCCAGTGATCTGAGTTTCCTGCTGATAAAGTAAAAGTAAGGAGAAAATTGCATTTTTCTATTTTTTTAACATATCATCTTTTCTTTATAGGGATGAACTCCTCTGATGCCTTGTTGCTGGTAATACTATTTCAAAGCCACTTTGAAAGTAGGGAAGTCCTTGTATTCCCCTCCATCAGCCAAAAGCAGTGAAGCATTACAATTCTCTGCCCATTCTATTAATAGACTTGCAACTGAAGCAGAAGAAATTCAAGGACTTTTCCTTCCTGACACATTTTACAATATCTCTAAGCAGCACAGCACAAATCAAGGTACAAAGCTTACATGTCTTTTCTGATGAACTAGGGCATTTGTTTAAGAAGCTGAAAATTAATTACACGTATTTCCTAATTCCTTTGGTAATGTCTAAGAGTAACATGGTCTCAAGCATTGCAGCACTTCCACAGTGCGCCAAGCATCCCATTCAGCATTCAGTGCCAGAAAAAATACTGCAACAGTTACTTCCACAAAGCTAATGTGGTCATGTTCACACCTAAGTGAAAGGATTTTCTTCTGCAAGAAGAAGTAGAGTGAAATGTTAAGGCATGGATACAATCTCAGACTATAGCCTGACTAAGCAGAAGTAATGGTGGCTTGCCAACAGAAAGTCTAGCGGAAAAAAATTCCTGGTTTTGTTAGACATCTTTTCTTAGACATTGTAAGATCTGTGTTTTCCTACCCATTTATTAGATATATTTATCCATGCTTGTGACACCGATTATCACTTTTTATATTAAAGTATTTCCTGTGCTATGCAGAAGTTCCATCCAGGACCTCACTGTAATCTTGTATACAACTGAAAATAGCCCTGACACATACTGGTCTGTTTTGCTTTTGGCCACATCTATTTTTCCCAAGACTGAAGTCCGTATCTGCATTTGCTCACAGAAATTGAGCAAATAAGTATGCTTTTCTGTGGCAGACAGATTTAGGAGTTTATTCCATTTCTCTTTCTAGTTAGACATGTCCTAATTACAGGTAGCTTTTGGGGCAGCACTTTGGATGACTCCAGAGATTCTTACTGGTTTCCAGTATCCCAAAGATTTGAAAAGTGGTGTTGTTTTGTTATTGATGTTATAGAGAAAATTCCAGATGAATACCCAATTTTGAAACTGAAGTAAGTAAACACATTTTTACAGGGTGAGACACGTTTCTGTGAAAATACTGATTTTAGCAATCTGAATGAAATTTGTAGGAATGAATACAGTTGCTGGAGGAAATAACTTGGAGAAGGTATCAAGAGACCAGTTTATAAACACGCTTAAATCCCAGCTAATATTTCAGTATCTCTGTAAATATTTCTTCTTAACAACGAGCCATTTTAATTACACAACAAAGCAGTCCTCCCACAGTGCTACTTAATATATGACAAGCTGACATTTAATTGAATTCAAATCAAGACTTTCTTTCTTGATGGTATTCTTTTATACATTAATTTGTTTTCCTCAAGCATCTGGGAAAAAGTAAACATTTAAGATAAATGAAGTTCTGCAAGGTCTCTAGAAAGTGTTTGAATTAAATCCTAGTCACAGCAACATCATTACAGTGATGGTATAGACAGGTTTGTACATTTTTTTTTTCACTTTGGAAAATGATCCCTCTTCTTTGTATCAGAAAAGAAAGAACAAAGTATGTTAATATATATTTCCTCATCTTAAACAGCAGCTACACATAACTACTTTAACTTGGATCTCTGTTTTCAGTTAAGCAAATTTACCTATATCAGTAAATTAAAGACATTACACAGTACACTACCAGTTCACTTGCAGTTAAGGACCCTTGTCAGCTAGAGTCAGTCTTTAAACAAAAATCTGGCCTTGGATACACAATTCTTTCCTCTTGACAATACTTTAGGAACTTGACAGTGACACTATATGGATGTAGGTGAAGACAAAATTTAACCCCAAAGAGATAGGATCAGTTTATAGGAGTTAACTCCTATTAAAATTAATTACTGTTGTGTGGCTAAATCCTCAAGTCAGGTTTGATGAGTTCAATCACAATGCAAGTACCTGATGGGAAAGTAGCAATCTTACCCTCCGTTAAATCAGAGAAACGTTGTGGCCTCTGTATGTTGTTGGTATTTGGGCAAACAGGCCTACTGAAAGCTACCTCTTCACATACCAACCAGTCCTTCTTTCAGGTCCACATTCCCATTTCAGCTTGCTTTCAGCAAGCACAGCTGCCAAGACTCGGGCTGCTGTCTCAATAGTTAGAGATATAATAGCGAGATTGTAGTGAATGTCAAATCTCTGGAATAGTTGGGACAGAACAAATGAGATGTGCAAAGTAAGGCTGAGCAAGATTGTAAATGTCTTCTAATGTCTGAGTCACAGATGAGAATATAAAATGAATTAAGGAAGGAAATTAAAAACAAACAAACAAACAAAAAAAAGAACCAAGAAAAAAATACTGCTAAGTAAGTAGGAAAGGGAAGGGAAAAAAAAAAAGCTACAGACCCACTTCAGTGAACTGTATTCGACTGACTGACACTTTCTTACTTACTACACGAGGTAACTAGTCTGATTGAGAGAGGAAAACAAATAATAAATAGAAGCAGAAAACTCCAGAACCCCACCCAGAACAGAAAACAGATACCTCTGGAAGTGGAAAATAAGACAGAAAATATCTTTGAGTACCACAAGCCTGGATTAATCACCACCTTAACCTGGTGAATGCCAGGAGAGTTCTGGTGACAAATGGGAATCACAGGCAAATGTTCTTGGACATAGGATTAAATCACTGAATTGCAGAATGGTTGAGGTTGGAAGGGACCTCTGGAGGTCATCTTGTCCATCACACCTGTTCAAGCAGGGCCACCTACAAGACTATGTCCAGACAGCAAATGACAGTAAATAGCATAATAAAGAGCAAAGAGAAAGTTGATGTAAAAGTTGCATTTCTTTAGGCATGATTTTAAGCTGCAATCTCAATATGTTAATTTGCCAGACTACATTTATTTCTTAGCAGGCTATTCTCTGAAGGCCCTATCTCATTTTACTCATTTTGGATCCCATCAGATATAAGCAAGTTTTTTTTACGAGACTTTGAGTTGCACAAATATTTACAAGTCCACTGAATTTTAAGGGGCTCAGCATTTAAAACTCTCCACCCCTTAGAACTAAGCCAAGTTATCCACATCTCAAACAAGTTCTCTCTCCTGTCTCATCCTGCTGTCACCCCAGTTTTCTTTTAGTAGGAATTCCATTATGTCTCTATCCTGGAAGATTGGTAGAAGTGACTATACAAATATAAGTATTGTGTTAAACATAAAATCTTCCCTATGCCAGCTGTGGAAAGACAGACATTTCCCCCCTCATTATTTCGTGCCTATAAAAGAGCTCAAAGAGCTCAAAGGTAGTAATTTCTTTTGGGGGTTGATTTTCTTAAAAAGAATATTTTATTCTCAGCCTAATGACTATCCCTAAATTAAGAGCTACATTAAAAGTTAACAATTATGAAGGTCAGTCTAATATCAGAGAAATACTTACTTGCTAATCCTGACAGAGGAACAAATAATTCTTTCTCTTTTAAAATTTTTTTCTCTCTCTTTTTCTCCCTCTAGTAGGCATAAACAATTCTGCTCAGTTTTTCTTGTATTTAGATGGGATGTCAGGTTCAGGACACAACAGTGTCTCTGTCTTTCTATATCTGTCTCATCCTTTTTTTTTTTTACCCCTGGAAAAGCTTACTCATATCACATTCATAGGCATTGTACTTTGTGCACAGTCTACCTGGGCAGCACTACTTACTCTCTTACTTTTCACGTGAAACAGCTGCACCTTTGTGAAGGAGAACATGCCATAGAACATAGGTCCTCCTTTTTGACTTTTATTTGATCTTGCACAAGTAAGTATAAAGAATAATTATTTTCCTCTTCACCGGGCCCTTCAGTAAGAATTTAGGACTCCAAGTACAAACCAGGCCAACCTAACTGAGTCTGATTCAGTATTTGCACATAGAATTTTTAGAAAAAGGCAAACACTATACTATATGAACAATAAAAATACTCTGACCATTTGCATTCTCCAGGTATTGTGCTTTTGTTAAGTGCCTTTTAGCCTGAGCACTGAACATTTGGAAGCAATTCTACCCCAACTTGTATCTGCCCAATCATACTGGCCAAAGTTAAATCACTGCACCTTTCAGTACTAATAAAATTAATGAAATGTACAAAGAATTTAGACTTCATAATTTTCAAAGAAACAGTGGTGTGAAATTTAATGTGCCAGTAACATTTGGGCTGGTTTTGCTTATCTAACCTATGAAAAGGCAATTCTGCAAAAGCTGCAGCAGGCATGCTTGTACAGCATGTCATGGGAAACAGTGCAAAATGCTTTATTCATTACATCCTATTAGAACCCATGCCTTGTTAAAGCATTGATGTCTCAAAAGGGCTTACAGTAACTGTTACTGAAAAATAACACTTCCCTCCCATCAAAAGCACTAAGAATTGAGAAATGTAAATAAAAACTTCTGCTCTCTCTGAGGGGAGTATGATAGTATGTATTTAACCACCCTCCAAAGTTTCCTGAAATAGTGTAAAAAGATGAATACAGCACTAATGTGCTGCACTAATACAGGAAACCACTTTAAGGAATTTGATACTATTAGACATTTTTCAATTATATCAGCCATGGTAGTTAAAGCTGTATACCAAATTCAACAGAACTGTAGTTGATGAAGAACCAAAGAGAAAGAGCAGAGGAAAGCATCTAAATGATTCTATGATTCTATCTCTAATTCACAAAGGTTTTGCTTGTCTGATACTAGTATATGTCACAGGTGGGCCTGATGATCACATTTTTGGCAGCTCCACTGAGGATCACTGGAAGTTACAGAGCCTGGGCATACCCATCAAATGGCAACAGGTAGCACAAAGTATGAAATTATCACTGTATTTCTTTTGCATGAACCAGAGAAGCCTGGAAGACCTATCACTTAGAGTTGTATTTGGCACTGGTAGAAAATTGGAAAAAATGTTTCTAGTGCTTCATTAAGAGCATCCTGTGTGGGATTTTTGCTGGCTTTTTACAACCTGTCGCCAGGTCTAGGCAAATCCAAAGGCAGCTCATCAACAGAAATTGTTCTCTTACTTTCCCTTTTATTCAGTTACAAAGCAAACATTTTCCTGAAATCCCTTCCCGATTGTTATATTAAGGTGTCTTTTTTTTTTTTTAAAGTCTTTGTAATTCTTCTTACATTGCTGTTAAAAAACATTGGATCATGATTTGTTGGCCCTTACTCTCAGGATCTGTATCATAAGGAGTCTTCTACAAAGAGTTTTGTGTGCCTTCCGCCATTTTATTACCAGTCATTAATATGTATGTAAGTGCCACTATACACATCAGTTCTATTGGTGGCACATGTTTTGTTTCTTCCCCCATTCTTCACATACTGCAGTGGAGTAGTATGAGACCTCTCTTCAGTTCCACATTTCTCCAGTCTTTTCCCTTGCATTTCTCCATATCCCAACTCAAGGCTGCATGCAGTTCCTTATTTCCCACATTTACATTGCTTGTTTTCCTCCTCACTCTATTCTTTCTCATAGAGGATAATTTGTCAGCCCATTAACTCTTACTGGCAGGAGGCAACTCTAAGAAATAGATAGAGAAACAGATATTGTCATAATAGAGATCATTAATGGGCACCTTCAACCAGTTGTTTTACCTCCAGACAAAATTCTCAAAACCATGGTTCTGCTAAACAGATGAAAGAGACTGCGTATTTTTTCCATTTTACTCCTTGCTACTGTGATTTCTCTCACCTGAGTAGGTTGCTATCAAATAATACCATAAGGACTTTTACATTTGATTTTTTATTTTAATTTTGGTATTAATTCCACTGCTGATAAAAGTTCTGATACCTACAGACAGAAGAACATACCACAGCCTCTTGAAAGTACACATGACTACACTGGAGACTATAAGATAGGTCTCTCAGCAGAGTTCCTCCTACTGGAGAGGAAAGCCATGCTTCCAGTTGTCCTGCCAGCTCAGCTATATTGTCCTCCTGAAACGGCACAACACTTAAACCGACAGAAGCACTCCACATTCAGTAAAGTAGCACAGACATCAAGAGTTTTGAAGGCATAGTTGCATTAAGTAGAGCATATGCTTTCTTTTCCCACAGCTTTGCCATCTTAGCAGAACTTAGCAATAGAGATTGGTTCCACTGGCAGTGGTAGACAAGCACCAACGCTCCCTGCTATAGCTATAGCTTGCCCACACTAGTAGCAGCTCTTCTAGCAAAGGCAGCAGAAGTATAATTGTATCTTACTCACTGCTAAGCCTACTGTTTTAGTTCAAACTCACAATCATCTATGGCTTAAGTTTAGACACTGAAAAGACAATTTGCAATGACTCAGGCACAACCTTTTGCCCCTTCTGTGACGCACGTAATAATTTTCAGAGTGAGGAGGCCAGACAATGGGGAACCATAACATCTCTAACTTGCAGCAAGATTTACTGGAGCATGGTCTGTATTTCTGGCAGCCTCAGTCAGAACAGGTAAACTCAAAATATTTGTACCACAACATTCTGAAACATCTAAACACGCAGGGCTGCTGAGTTGTCGCTCCACCTTTTTGTTCACCTCACTAGTAAGTATCATCAAAGGATGTCTTCGTATTTCAGAAAGAGAAAGAGGTCTTCAGAGATTTCAGAAATGAACTTAAAAAATACAGTGCTTATGAAAATACAGTTTATGTATCAGTTGAAATAAAGATTATTAATCACTGCTGTTACTCCTATATATTGCAAACCAATCATTATGTTTCACCTCAGATACGGTTTTTAAAAGTTTTTATAGGCCTCCTTATCTCTATTTGGAATAAATTTCACAGTAAACATAAAGAACACACATCCACTGAAATATATGAAAATAGATAGAAATTTCAGTTCCATAAAGCTTAGAGTGGAATAAAGAATTAAGATACCATAAAATAATGATTTATGACAAATCTAAAGAAAAGTGTATAAGCATATGCAATCATGAAAGACCTACCTCTTGGACTAGCCCAGGAACTAGTTTCCCAATTAAAGAAGAAAATAATTCATTAAGAGAGGGAAGAAAAGCAATTGTTGACACTCAAGAGGGAAATCAAATTAGACCAACTCATTATTTAAATGTTTTGATTTAAGGGCAGAGCTGTTAATAAGCTACCAAGAGCTATAATTATCTATGTGTCCAATTTCAGCAACAAAATTAAAATCCTGCAACAGATAGAAAGGAAAAAGAAAAGCAAAAAATTTAAATATCAGAATATTGGCATTTGCTCAGCTGTTGGAGGGTTGGCTTTTTGGGGTAGAAGGTTTGTTTTGTTGTTTTGCTACTGTTGATTTACCAGACGTAAAACAAAAGAACAGGATTTTCAAAAGTTAAGGGACAGTTCCCCAGAAATAAGATACCAGGGTCAGCCCTGCTATGTCTAGACATATGATGGTGAGGGCAATTTTGTACAGCTTTTTAGGGAGCTAGTGGGAAAGTTTCTTGCATAGCTCATGTGTAGATTGAATGGAATAGCAGAGAGAACCAGGGACGATTTCAAGATTACAAGGGTGCACTGCATCCCAAAAGGGATTATCTAGTTACTAGCTCAAATATCTTGCTGCATGGAAGGATGAGGAGTAAAATGTATCCCTGACAGAGATAGTAGTGATATGCTCATTAAGCTGCCTGTATTTCTTGTAAATTCATTGTCCCTTATTGTAAGCAACCAAAACGGTACAATCTAATTGTCAGAAAGACAGGATTTTGTGAACTAATTGCAAGTAGTGTAGCTGGGGATCTAACTATTAAAAGAGCAAATAATTGAACTACAGCAAATAAAACAGAAGCCCAAGAGATTAAATTAACAGTTTCGAAGGTGTATCTCATCATGGCACTGGTAATAGCTAATATACCTATGTCATTATAACACTGTAAATTTAGGTGCCTGTGACACCAGTTATTAGGTGCTGATATTACTACATAGCTGCATCCCCTGTAGCCATACTAGTGTTGTGCCTTGCTCTGCACAGTCCAGTGCATTTGAACTTAGTCTTTCTCATCTCCAGTTTATTTTGTCATGCGCCAGTACCCATAAGCTGTTTCCAAAGCAGCAGCAATAATACTGATACTTGCTTTGCCTCTCTGCTGGGGAGGGAAAAAAGTTGGAAGCAGACTGCATTTTAGCCCCACGCAGCCTGTGGTGCTCCTTCCTCTCAGGAAAATGCCAGAACAGAGCTCCTGTGGATCTCAGAAGAGTAACAGACAAAGAGAAGGTTGTCTGAAGGCAGCAGCACTTGATATCACAATGAAGTCCAAAGGCAGCAGCACTTGATACCACAATGAAGTCCAAGCATGCTCAGTGTTGGTTTTGCTATAGCCTCTTCCAGGGAACAATGTTTGACCCAAGCAGAGGCTCTGCCCCCTTGACCATTGCAAGATGGGTATTATAAGGGCAGAAAAAGAGACTCTTGCCCTCAACAGCAATATTATGAGATCCCTCAGATGCCTTGCCAAAAAGGTTTAATAGCATTGCAGTACAGGTGATACCATAATAATTTACTTTTTGTTAGCAGTAACTCAAAAGACTCAAAGGATCTGAACTCTCACCTGAGGGAACCATATCCCAAAGCTAACAAACTAATATACCATTAAATCTTTTGGCCTTTTCTCCAGTGAACCTTTCTCCTTAGGGATGAAATATTTGATACAGCCATTCAAAAATACATTCTGTAAGATTAGGGAGGAAGAAAGAAAGAATTTCACACAAAAAGTTTGCTTAAAGTAACTAGACCTACTAACTAGCCCATAAACAAAATTAAGTTAGACAGCATGCATGTAGATCAGCTACAGAGCTGTAACAACATTTTAACAAAGATACAGACACAACTTCTACTACTTTTTTGGAGCAAGAGGAAGAAAGATGAAGGCAAAAGAACAGACTCAAGCACACTCTGTAACTAGTCAGCCTGATTATTAAATCTCAGCCTATTAGGAAAGATTGTTGAACAGCTGAGTTGTTCTCAGGGAAACTATCTTATAAAGCATTCATTCATTATGAGCCTGTCCACTCACTGCTCTTGAAGTTAAACCATCTGGCTGGGATGATTTTTTTTTCCTAAAGTTGAAAGAAATTTCCCTTATGCACTTTGGTTATGAAATAGTCATTTATTACCAGGCCATTGTCCGTCTGTTACAATTATTATCAAATCCTCATCTGAGAAATATAATTATATTTTGTGTTAGTGCAAGACCATGTGGGACCCACACTGAAGAAAATGGCTTTCCTCTCCCTTAAATTATTAGGCTTATGATAATAAAATCATATAAAATGCATTACTATGGTAGTGAAAATGTTGTTTCATCAAGTAATAAACATTGTGTTATATTTATGAAGATGAACATTTTCTCTCTGTTCTTTCTAATTGGGCAAACAATTTTTCTTATGGCTTCTAATATAAAAAATGCAGAGTCCTTTATTGGATTCTATATTCAAGGAAAATTCATAGGGAAGTAAAATATTCAGATCTTGATCCTGCTGAAAAACTAGGAGCTCTATTATTGACTTTACAATCAACAGAGTCTAGAAACTAATATAAAAAGCAAGCGTGGGATTCTTATGCTTGCTCTGAACTCTTTATGCCAAGTGAAAGGGCTGATGCTTAGCAAAACACCTAAACCACAGTAAAGTACAAGCATTACCCAGAAGAACCTCATAAACATCCTCTTGCAAATTCTATACACATCAAAAGATAGTTCCTAACACAGGATATTTCTTATTCTTCCCTTGTGATGCAGTTCTGCTTCCTTGGAATTGCTTCTGTTTCTTGCAAATTCTTTGCATTCTCTAGATCTTGCAGCACTGTTGGGAATGTCTCACTATAGATTCCCACTGGACATATGAGCGGATAGTCCCATGAGTAGTGTTGGAGTCTCCCCAATCCCTGAAAACAGGTTTTGCTTGCTAATGGGGAGGATTACAGATAGCAAAGCTTTTCTTAAGTTACAAATTCTGGACAGGCCCTTTCAGAAAACTTCATGCTAGTTGAAATTGGATTTTTCATCAGCAAATTTAACATTGACATGAAAGTGATAAATAGAGCTGGTCAAACAGGAAAAAATGCTGTTTCACTGAAGCTGAAGCATTCTGACACATCAGTTTTAATAAAGTTTGTGTCAGAAGGAAGCAGAAAAGATTAATCATTGAATTCTTAAACATGGGTGCAATAACCTGGTTTGAGGATCTAGCATTGTGTTCCCACTATGACTGATTAACAGTCATCTGAAATGACAAACTCTGCTCAACAGGAAATTAACTACTGCATTAGAATCCTCTATACATTATTGTAAGTGGAAAACTATGCCCCAGGAAGTCTGCTTTGACAAAGGCTTCCTTTATACTTTTTTTTACAGTTATTGGTTTTTATTAACTTTGTATGAAAACTGACACAATTGGCCCTCCATCCCATCTGACGTCCCGAAACACTTTTATGTGTGAACGTTTAATAACAGCCCTTCACCCATAAGCTCAGTTTAGTTCTATTATTTTTTAAACTATGGTAATACATTCAAACATTTCTAGCACACCAGCTGAGCAACTGAACCACTGGCGGGCTTCATCCATTTTCCTCAAAGTTCAAAAGGGCATGATTTCTTCTCAAAATCAGAAATTGCCAACACTGTTTGCAAACCACAGCCTTTTTTTTTTTTTTTTACACATACAGCTTTCAGCATGAAATCACCAAAAAGCAGTGAGAACTTAAAGCTCATGCTGTTTCTTAAATGATGTTACTAGAATTGGGGCTCACACCATCTTCTTTGAGCTGCCTAAAAATTAGGCATCTTGTCATTGCTCTAGACTTCTCTAACGTCAATGAAAGAAGTTTGCTACATCCAAAAGATAATTTCACCCATTCTAAGACAATGATGATACATCCAACCTTTTTTATTCACCCTACTTATCTCTGTTCCTGTTACCTGTATTGGAAGCCTAAACAATTAATGTAAACTAGATGCTGAACTTAAATACACCTGAAAATCAATAAGAGGAGCTATATTGTCTCATTCCAATTGTATTGCCTAATTTTAAAGGAAATTTTCTTCATGGGATGTTAATCTAATTTCCAGTTGTGTATTACTAACTCACTCACTGCAAATGTATCTACACGAACACAGTCAAATCATGACTACTTCTGAATCAAAGTTTCTGATCATTCCCATTTACTAGGCTTTGGTTCATTCTAGGGATAGCTTTAAGCCAGAAAGTGTTTGAGAAGTGCATTTAATGCCACTTAATAGAACAAGTCTAGAACTGGTTTGAAGCTTGAAAAAATAAAATCAAACAAAGAAAGCATTTCAAATGTGTATAGCATCTATGTTTGAGATCCTTAGCATCATTATTTTGCACTCTATAGTAGACAGCTACAACATGGACATCAGTTTCTCAGCATGAGCATTTGTGCTACAAATCTACTTCTGCTTGTCCAAACTGTTTGCTACTGTATTCATAGTTGGAGACCTGCAGGACATAAAAGCTCTTCTCTTTTCCAGATCATGTTTGTGCCCTGCTTGCGCCCTGGTCTTTATAAAGAAGAAATCTTAGCATATGTTGAAAGGATGATATAATGTGTCCTGAGCTGGTCACAGAATATGTGGAGTATCCCCTGATCAATGAAAAACTCAGCTGATGTTGTAGCACACATCTGCTATTCAGTTTGGATACAGACATAGTCATTTACAGGCTCACTTTTTCATACCATCACTTCTGCAAATAAGTGATACAAAACTTACATTACAAAACGATGTATTTGAATTACAGAAACAAAAATAGATGGATTCATATGAAGCACTCACTTGCATATGAAAAGGAATTTCCATAGGGTTGTTTGCAGAAAAACAAATACATGCAAATTGTGAACATCATTTCAATGTATGGTCACGCCCGTAGCATGTATTTCACACTTGCCTCATTCTGTAACACAGTGTAGCATTTTCAGTTTCTGGTACACTTTGATGCTCTTGCTCACAGGGTGTCTAATTCAGCGAGATGATGAGCACCACCTGACAGAGCAGTCACAGCTACTACTGATCCCTCTAAGAAGGGCTGTGGCTCAGCTACTTGGAGGAGAAAGCTCACTGTACAGCCCAGGTGCACCGTGCCAAGTTTCAACAGGAGCGGCAGAGACTTGCTGTGTAACTTTTTGATGTCACCGCTTGCCTCACACTGAGAGGAAACTGCATGCAAAGTTAACTCAGGCTGAACACAAATATTAGAAGTGATATTGCTAAATTACCTTCCACCACCGGTCATGTCTCTAAGTCTAGTCTCAGGCCATAGCACCAAAAAGTAGTATTTCTTGCATTATAGCTTATAATCTATATACTTTTGCCAATAACCATTATTCCAATCATAATTAACTTTCTCCCACTTCCAGTTTTAAATTGCAGTGGGAAAACAAGGCAGCTTCTATGTGCTTTACCAAATATAACATGAGGAGAATTTGAACTTTTAACATGCGAACTTTTAAAAAACTTTTTGTGTTTAAAACATACACAAATTACCCCTCTTACCATCAATCAAATACAACACAGTAGACTTTGTGCATGAATGATACAATTAAATTATTAAGCAGCTCTCATTCACTTTTTTTAATCAAGGAAAAAAAGAAGTAAACTAGAATTGCTTTGAAGTATTCTACCTTACCTATTATTGTACAGGTTAAAAGTTTATTATATTTACAAATGACTTACTGCAGAATTTTCCCCTAAGGTGTTTGCAAATTTGATGTCACTATGAAAGATTAATGTGTGTTTAAGCAAACTGGAGTAGCCTAATTTAATTACTTAGGACAATTCTTAAATAATGCTTTACTGACTGCTCAGCAATTAGATGCATTGCCTTAAGAAAGATAAACTAACATGTGGCATGTGGATCTCATTTGACATGAATACATTTATTTTCATTCCCCGTGTCATTTGCTTTTAAAAGCTTCAAGTGTACAGTATACTTAGTTTGAGCAAGATTTGGGGGGGGGGGGGGGGGGTGGTGAAACAGGTGTATATCTGATATGAGGAATTACTGAAACAAGAGCACAGAATATTGAGGCTGTGCGGGCTGGCAGGAATGATGGTGAATTGATTTGCACATGGCCAGACACTGAAATCCCATCAGGACACTGTGGGTGCCAGCGGCTCCCTGGGACCATGAGCATCAGGGGCTCCCCAGGGTGGGTCACACCAGGGGCTGGCGGCCAGGGCCCATCCCAGCACCCCAACCAGGAGCAGGGCAGCCGGGGGGCACCGGGGCAGCCCCAGCCCCAGGCATTGGGCAGCTCCCTGGGGACGGGGACAGGCTGAGGCCAGGCCAGGACATGGGCCTGCAGGACAGCCCAGCCTGAGGGACCCATGGGGCCCTGCTGTGGCATCGCTGGGGCAGGGGCTGACGGCCACGGGGGGCTGGCATGGGGCCCTGGGCTGTGGGCAGGGTGGGGGGAGCTGCGGGCACTGGAAAGATCAGGGCTGGTGGTACCCTCAGGGCCAAGACACAGAGTTCAGGGACAAACTTTAATAATACAGTGGAAAGCCTATTGATCTTAATATGATGACAGCTAAAGCTAATTATCAATATCCTTCAGCTTAGTTCTAGCATGGAACAAAACTGTAGCTGTGGCCATAAACACTTTGCATAAACACCAAAACCACTTGTGCTGTCTTGTTATTCTGCCAAACAAGGGCTCCTCCGGTAGTCACCAGAAGACAAAATGCAAACTCAATTCCTGACACTGACTATATTCCTTTTGAACTGTCCCAGCTATTGTGGCTGCAGGGACTGAGCTAAATACATTCCAGTAGTATTGTCTTGATCAATCACCCTCCGCTTACTTGCCTGCTTACTAACCCACAATAAAATCCTGGGGTACTGTGGCCAGCGTTTAGCCTACACATTGCACCTGCCTTTGCTACACAACACAGTCTTGGTTACACCCGTAAGAATTTCAGCTGCAAAAAGTGAATTTTTTCTCATCTAACTTGCCACACATACAATGTAGATGGACATGGTCAGCCTAGCTGCCCCTTAGACAGTAGAAAGAAGAGGTATTGAGAGGATGTGTTACATATTCATTAAACTATTCTGATCACTAAGCAGTCTGTGTTTTGGGCCAAAATCTGCGCCGTAAAAAGGACTAGATAAATATTTCATTAAAATAACATTTTTCTACTGCAAATGACATTTTGCTGTATTTTGCTCAAGATGCTGAATTACTGCTTTATCGCTTACTCAAAGAGCACAAATTGTTAGATCTATTCATCCATCAATGAATGTACATTAATACAATACTGCTAATAGTTTTCTCTGTGTGAATAGTTTCAACATGCTTTCCAATGAAAAACAAAACCAAGCTCCATTTAGTATTTCCAGTAGATTTTGTTTGCCACATCTATTTATTTATATCTGGAAATTTTACATCTTTTATGTTCAAATATTTTTCAAGTGCTGTGTACAGACCTTTCTGTTCCATCTGAACAAATTGTGAACGTATTATTGATTTCAATTGCACAAAACCTTGCCTATTGTTTATTCACGAGGTACTTCTTTTTTCAGCAGAACATTATATGCAGTCCAGAGAAGGTGTAGCATTCTGTTTTGATTTAATCAAAAGTTGAGGAGTTTGTCAAATCCATATGGTGCAGACAATCTAAACCCCTAACAGTATTAGAATACAAAGAATATCAAAGTGACTAGGAATGGAAACAATCATTTCCCAAGTACCCTGACTTATTTGTCAGGCAAAAGAGGGTTAAGAGGATCAGAAAGTGATGTTAGCCAATTATTACTATCTTCTGGGACACAAAAACAACTGGAGAAGTGTTACAATATAGTATTAGCTGTTTTGATCTTTTTTTTAAAAAAAGCATACAGTAAAATCATGTAATTCATGTGCATGTAAAAATCTGATCTGTGCATTCAGATTTCTCTGCTGGTTCCTTCTGCATTTCCACATCTAATTTATTGAATGCCTCTATTATGAAAATTTTAATATACTGAGTCTATCAAAGCTCAGTCTCATAAGATACTCTTTCAAGTATTCATCCAGAAAGACACAGCTGTACTCCTCTGGTCTGAAAGATGCCAAAAAGTCCAGGTGAGCAAGAGAAGTAGTGATGAGTCGTTGACAGAAGGTATTAAGTGAAAAATGCAGGGAGGTAATTTAATTTGCAAGAACTCATAATATACCCGATTTTATCTATGTATTTTCAAGATATTCATCAGAACTCCCTTCTTTGGCAAACCCTTCTGCTCCAGCCAAATTGTAGAAAGAGTGCTGTGAGAAGAAAAAAGCCCTATCAATACTTCTACCAGATATATCTTCCTTCACCTTTCAATCTGCTAATTCAAGGGGAATATACCAATGTACTTCCAGAGCAGTGTTAAATGCTGTAACTTCTAAAGCAAAATTAATATTCTGTGTCACTTTGTAAGGGGAAGGAAAGAGGGACTACCAAAACTACCGAAAAAATGCTCTGTGGTAGGGATACACAAATGATATTAACTTAGGGCTGGGCAATTTAAAAAAAAAAAAAAAAAAAGCTTGAAGATTTCCTTTGAATAATTTATCCAGATTTTTTTGGTCTAGAAATACTGATGAAGTTGTAAAAGATCCAATTCCTCCTGTAAGATTTCCAGTGTATTTCCCTAAAAAAATCTATCTTTTATTTCTGCCTTCTCTAGTAATAAGAAAAGACAAAAATTCCTCTATTTGTCTGATTTTCTTCCTCAGCACAAGCGTGGGGGTTGTAATAAATGGGCAATGGACAATTCTCACTGTTCCACAAGCACCTACAGGAATATTAACACTGAAGATGCGTGCTCACAACATGAATCAGCAATTTCTTTAAAAGATACGGAGCTAATTTTCATTCAAACAGTTGATATTTTGGTATATTCCGATAATTAACAGCTCCAGCCTGGGACATCGTTTTATGCTGACAGTACTGGCTTTCAGTGAGGAACAGTGAGAAAAGCTCAGCCCCAAAGAGCTATGAGTCAGAACAGTCGTATCTAATAATGTTGTGGTTTAACCCCAGCCGGCAACTAAGCACCAGTCTATCAAGGGGCTGGAGCAACCGCAGTGCCTGTCGCTAGGGTTGGAGTAGCCGCCGCGCCTCTTGGTTTGTTTTCCCTCTCTTCTCCCTGAGGGTGCTGCGTAATACGAAGCAGTGTCTGGTAGATACTAGCCAGTGTGGTTAAGTTGTGCCTCTTTGGAATAACCACGGCATTTCTTTTTCAAGCATTCTACCACTTCATCAGGATCCTGTAGTTGTTCGGGAGTGAATTTCCAGTCCACTGGAGGTGAGAAATTCACTAAGTACCTGCCCATGTTCTCCTACATGCTGAGCCACCCATAACCATCCAAACTCAGGGCAGATCTCTGGGTGATTTTTTTAAATAGTTGTTTAACCCTAAACAAGACCTGAAACACATTCAGGAGACATAGCAATAGGAGCATGCTGGCTTAAACATCCCAAGGATATTCAAAATTCTCAAGAGCTGGCGTAACTAGCCTGAAGGAGAAAGGGAAGGTGAAAGAGTGGAGGAAAGCATCACACCAGTCTTTGCCATAGATTGGTTGTCTGAGGAGTAAAGGTGAAGAGTGTGATTATTAATAATTTCTGAGAGAAGGCGCCCAAGGTATGGAGATGACAGCAATACAAAGTACAAATACCAGATTAATCTCTCGACCAGTAATATTATCATATCGTAAACTGATGTTACACAGTAAGCAAAATGATACTCCTGATCCATCTCCCAGAAGTGATAAATAGCACTGCAGGGAAACACATACTGCAAGTAAGGATTTACGTAATACAATCATGTGAACAAATAAAACAACATTGTGACCAGTGACTATTAAACTAATTTAATGAATGCTTATAACATTTATTTTAACACACTCTGGTCAGATTTTGTTGTCTCAACCCTTTGTGTCCCATGTTGGGCACCAAAAAGGACTGTCATGACCAGCCGGGTTAGCTCAGTTGGTTAGAGCGTGGTGCTAATAATGCCAAGGTCACAGGTTTAATCCCTGCTCACTGCAGGGGGGTTGGGCTCGATGATCTCTCAAGGCCCCTTCCAACCCAAAGCATTCTATGGTTCTATGGTTTAACCCTGGCTAGCAACTAAGCCGCTCGATCATCCTCCCCCCTGGGGGGAAGGGGAAGAGAATGGAAGGGCAAAAGTAAGAAAACTCATGGGTTGACATAAGAACAGTTTAATGATTGAAATAAAATAAAATAAAAATGATAGTAATGAAAAGGAAGTCAACAAAAAGAGAGAGAGAAACAAAACCCAGGAAAAACAAGTGATGCAACCACTCACCACCTGCTGACCAATGTCCAGCCCGTCCCTGAGTAGTGATCGCTGCCCCCCAGCCAACACCCCCAATTTATATACTAAGCATGATGTCATATGGTATGGAATATCTCTTTGGTCAGTTTGGGTCAGCTGTCCTGGCTATGCTCTCCCTCTCAGCTTCTTGTGCACCTCCTCACTGGCACAGCATGGGAAGCTGAAAAGTCCTTGACTTAGTACAAACACTGCTTAGCAACAACTAAAACAACAGTGTGTTATCACATTATTTTCATACTAAATCAAAAACACAGCATTATACCAGCTACTAGGAGGAAAATTAACTCTATCCCAGCCGGAACTAGGACAAATAAAAATACAGGAACTGGGTATCTGGAGCAGCAGTGCACCCCTCATCATGCTGCAAGACTCAGTTTAGAGGGCAACAGCGATAAGCGCAGGGAAGAAGTAAGAGATTCACTTGAGATTGACCAGCACTTCTTTGGCAAGGGACAGAAGACCAAGAAACACCTTGCACCTCTCGATGATTCAAAACTGTCAGTGATGAAACAGACCTAAAAATATGGAAATTTTGTAGAGTGTTTTAGCATACTATGTTAGTTGCAAGGAACAAATGCATATTCAAAGAGACTGAAGTTCTGTCAGAGCTGTACTTGCTATGTGATTCTGACTTCCTTAGGAAAATATATTGGAGATCTTGACTTTGGCAGAAAATCGTATCTATTTGTTCTGCTACAAGAGGCTAAGAAACATATTATTAAACGGTTCTGAGTGCGCCATTAATGCGGGTTGGAGCGATGCATCCAGAGATGTAGGCCAGAACACAGAGTTTGGAACCGTACGCTCCAGTACTCCAAGGGTGTACGAAAAAACACTTTAAAAACTAACCTGTCTATACACTGTTATTTAAGGATGTGTATTTCTCTGCAGTCATCCTGTCCTAAAATAAATGCTATTTTGCATCACTGTGCAAAGAATAAAAATGCAGGTACTCAAGACTGTTAAACGCAGCGGTTTGAAAGAAAACTGCAGCCTTAAACCATGATTGTATGGAAGGGGAAGATGAGTTAGCTTGAGTTCTAGGCAGGTTATTTCCAAACCGTGAAATCCTTCTGTCCTAAGAACAAAGAATAATACTTGTTCTCCATCACCTTCTTCAGTGGTCAGTTTGCCTAGAAGTGTATGTTATCAGGGCAGTATTTTGTCGGTAGTATGAAATAATCTGTAAACTTGGCTCTGTTGGTTTTTATGTTTGTAATTAATAGTCAGGCTTAACTGTGGAAGTCTGCACTTGACTGCAAAGTCTGACTGGAGCTTATGCTTTATTCAGAAAAATGCTTTACTTAGAACAAAATCCTGCCTCCACCTTGTGAGAGCTTTACAGAAGTCACTTTTGGTTACGTACTGCTTGTACGTCAGAAAACCTAATACTGTGTTTTTACTGTCTTTTTTTAGTAGCTTCCCCCCACCTTTTTGTTGCTTTCCTTGTTGTTAACAAGGTTTAAATTGGCTGTATCTAGCAATACCTTGAGCTGGGAGTAGGCCACATTCTTTACCAGGAAAGTATATAAAAGTAGTTCTCCAAGTACATGTTGTAAAAATTACGAACAAAAATGAAAATGTTATGACATTTTGGAGGCATGTATTTTTACTGAGCATTTTGCATGAAGAGAAATACTTGTATCATGATAGCTCTAACCATGACTGGCCCAGCCAGAAACAAGTATGCACAAAGGAAACACCACTTTACCATTAGACACCGCATCTTCAGCACAGCTTTTATTACATAGTCACTTGATCCAGCTGATTCTCCAACTCACAGGAGATTAAAAATCTGCTGTTTATATTTATACTCAGGAGACTAAGGAGGGGACAGGCTGAAAAAGAAGACCTGTACCTAACATCATCCTCCATTCCAGAATACTGCAGTCCTGCGATGCTGCGCTGATCCTTAGGTACTGGCTCGAAGAAAATGTCTGTCTTAGACAGCCACTGGAAGACAGTATCTAGTAAGTGCCTCTGTGAAGCCTTGTAGCTGAGATGGCTTTTCAGTCTATGAATTGAAAGCAGAACAGAAAACAGATTTGAAACTGCACAGGGAGCAGGTGCCCAGGTGCCGGCAGCAGCGGGGGGCCTGGGGGTGGGCGCTGCCGGGCGGCCCCTGCGAGGAGCGGCCGGGGCTGCCCCGCGCCGGCCCCAGCCGGCCCCAGCCGGTTCCAGCCGGTTCCAGGCGGTTCCAGGCGGCTCCCAGGGCCCCAGCGCAGGGCAGGGCCGAGCCCCTCAGCCCCGGGCGGGCGCCTCGGGGAAAGCCTGGGGGAGGAAGGGCAAAAGTGCAGCTGCCCGGCAGCCGGGGCTGAGGGAAACCCTGGGAGAAACAGCCCTGCGAGCCCCGAGGGGAGAGCGGGAGGAGGGCAGGGGGGGCCCGGGCGCCCCGGCAGAGGTGCCCCTGCGGCCCCGGGAGGGACCCCGCTGGGGCAGGGGTTTCCCTGCAGCCCGGGGGAAGGCCCCAGGCTGGAGCGGGGAAGAGCCCGAGGCGGGAGGAGCGGCAGAGGGGGCTGCTGGGGGCTGGCCGCAGCCCCCCATGACCCACCCCCTGTGCTGCTCGGGGATGAGGAGGTAGAGGAGTCGAGGATGAAGGAGTGAAGTTGAGCCTGGGAAGGGGGAGAAGGTGTTTTAGGTTTTGTCTTTGTTTGTCACCATCCAACTCTATTTTAATAGATCTCCCTGTCTGTATCGCTACCCATGACCTGTTGATCTTACCTTCTGCCGCTGTTCTTCGAGGAGGGGGAGTGAGAGAGCAGCTGGGTGGGCATCTGGCAGCCAGCCAAAGCAAACCCACCACAGAAGCTACATCAAAGTAACCAAGTTAAAATCAAATGACAATATTTCCTTAAACTCTGTATCAGTTTCAAAATCTGGTGTGTAAAATCTAGCCAATAGCATGTTCTTTACTAAAAGGCTTTTTCCTTTTGTTCTGTAAAACTCAGGAGTAACTCTTCTCTAGCATTAAGCACCATTTCAGACTGAATTCACAAATGCTCAGCATCAGTTTTGCAGGTGGTGGTAAATATAACTAGGTAATCCATTATGACTCATAAGCATTGGACTTGCCAGCATTTGATGGAAATTTTAAAATTCTGCAGTAGTAATCACAGTATGCCAGGTGTGAGAGAGGAAACTCTTAGCCTAAACCTTTCTTTCAAAAAGCATAACAAAGCAGGAGCCTGACATACTGTGCTGGAAGTACATTAAACCCTTTAGTGCAGGTTTAAAGAAATTTTTTGAACAGAATTATAGTTACTTTTATCTATTGTACAAGCATTAACAATTGTATTTCTATTATGCATTGGGTTGTACTACCAGGAGCAGTGCAAATATGATTTTTATCTCAGTAGTTTCTTACATTACCTCATGTGTAATTTCTATGGTCTGGTTTCTTCTGCTGATTCAAAGCAGCATCAGGCACCCAGGTTTTACACAGGTCCAGCAGAAGGTCCTAAGAGAAGGCTCAGTATTGTTAACAGCTGCAGTGAAGCCCACACTACAGTTCATTAATTTTAGTTGAGGTATAGGCTGGGGTTTCACAGGCGTGCTTTGTTAGTTTAATGAACTGGGGTAAATATCTTAAATATCCTGGTGGGGCTTGGTATTCTTTTATTTCAGGTTTGCTCATGTTTCGGAGGTAGTCTGATAAACTGAAGCTAATGCAAATAGTCAAACTTCTAGGGACAAGCCCTTACTTTCTAAAAAAATCCCTCTGATTAAGTCCAGTAAAAGCATTTCATTACAAATGGTGTATCTGGTGAAGATCGTCCTGGTGTGATGTAATTCTATTTTTCAGGTTAATGTACCACTTACGTGAGTACTTTCAAAAGGTGATTGTTAGACCACTAATAGGTGGTGATTTCTCCTGGAGAGCTCTCAATTTGCTGTCATGTTCTCTGAAGTGAATTTTTACATGCCCCTCATCTTGTCTACCACCAGTGACTTTGTATCCTATTAGTTCTCCTAATATGCTTGCAGCTTTTTTTTTCCTGACATGTTCCTTGTGCAGGTGATAAACTGAGGAGCAGCCTTTCATAACTCCAATGAGGAGCAGTGTAGTGAAAGTACTTACCCACAGTTACTTACTACAGTCCGATTGGCAAGTATCTTGACAACTGTCTAATCTACTGCGTGAATTTAGAGCTAAGGCTGTCCAAGTAAGGCTATCCTGGGGTATCGATGCTGTACTACTTCAAAAGTGCTGTTCTATTATTTTTGTTCAGGGTTAACATGCATTTTGACTGATGTTTCTCTTCCTACTGTATTTATTGAGGAAACTCTTTTCACTGGTCATCAGTCAATTTATTAGTCAATTATTAAACTGCCTCATATTCTACATGTCAAGCATCATAGTTAACAGCAGTGTTCATACTCCTGGCATGATTTTCTGCTGATAGCTTGTTTTTACAATGCCTTGACAGGTTTTCTTTGTCTTCAGGAACATCTGAATATCTCTTTTTTTTATCTCTTTTGCTGTAAAAGGTTCTTTTATGGCACCAACTGACATTTTTTTTTTTTTTCCCTAAATTTAAAGATTCTAAGGATTTCAGACTCACTATTAGTTTCAGGTAGAAATTTAGATTTGTCATTGTCCCTACACTTGACATGGTGTTTTCTCTGTCAGAATAGTTGTCCTTTCTACTTTTCCCATCTCACTCACACTTCAATGCCATGAGTAGGACTTACCTTGTTTATTCATACTACAGCACCAATTTCTGTATTAATAGTTCTTCTTCTGTTGGTTAGTGCTCTGTTTGTTACTTATGTAGCCAAAATCAAAATCTGTGATGTTAAACTCACCCTTTAAAGCATTTTTGAGGTTCTGGCACTGTAAGTCTTTTTCTCTGGGTGAGAAGGGAGGGAGGAGAAGGTACAGCACGTGTCTTCAGATTTGTAAATCATTGCTTTTATTATGCCTCTCTAACTGTTCTACAATTTGGGGGGTAGACAGATACTGTTGTTGGTTTACCCTATCATTAAGTTGTTTTTTGGTAGTACTTTTCTTTGTGTCTTTCAGATGGGATCTCTTTAAATTCCTGTCCTGTAAAAGCAGTTTCTTAATATCAGCATTAACTGATTACCCCTCATCATTTGCCTCAGTGGGTTTCAGGTTTCTCTCAAAAGTTTTTTTCTTCTTTCTTTTTGTGAACAGTTTATTCCTCAGAAAAAATATACCTCAAATGTCTTGAAGAGCAAAACTATACTTCTCCCTTCTGCTTAAATAAGCTTGGCACTTAATATCCTAATCTTTTGTCACTGTGTATATTAGAAAATGAGTGGCTTTGTAGGCTGCAGGTCATTTATCTAGCTCAGGTCCTGCAAAGTTTCAGCCCCATTAGCTTCTTCTGCCTATTCAAGGTTTCTCCAATTTGCACATTGATTTCAAAGTCCATGAAGGCATCTTTTTTTTAAATTCTGACCCCATACTTTGAGTTCACTTAAGCTGCTAAAAGAACTGAATATCCTGTTATTGATGATTCTAGAAAACATTTCTCAGCAGCTCAACTGCAAGCACAAGAAGAATTCTTGAGTCACTTCTTTTTATCTTGAAAAAATAGAGGCCATAATAAAACAGTGGAAAAAGCTCCATCTGGTGCTGTAGAGTTTTACAGACAAAACAGCATACCTATATAAGATACATGATGTATTTAATATTTTGCTAATCAGTTTGGACCAACTCTTTGACTGATATCGGTTACCATTACACTGCCAAAGTCCATTTACAATGTCAACTAACATCATCTGCAGGTCTAGCCCCTTGATAAGGTAATATAGTTTCTTTTTCTAGCTAAAAAAGACCTTTTTAAAGACTATTTTTGACAAAAAAAATTTTATACAGACAAATCTTCTGAAACTCTAATGGCTCTAATTCGGTTATTACTTTATTATCAAGTTTAAACACATTTGTATTTAAAGTTTACATTAGTTTGGACTATAAAAATGAGATTAATGGAGCATCCTTACAAAACATGATTTGGATTAAGTATTTTGCTCAATCAGAAGAAATTCTGAAAGCTAGCCACAATTTTTTTTTTCTACAGGATATATTAATTAGAATATTCACAAATTCTTAATCAGTTGAGTATTACTTTGCCTATTCCAGTGTAGTACAGAATAATTTTAAATGGTTTTATTTATTATTTTCTCAATTCAATCAAATAATGAAAGACTAAAAAGCACATAAGGAAGTATCCAATATACACATTCATTTTTAGTATTATAACAACCCACATATATATGATCTGCTCTAGGAGTTGCAGTCATGTACAAAGGAAACCAAATTAGAATTTTAGGGTTAAAATCTGTTTACAGTCAACTCCCTCTCATTCCATCTGTATCCACGATGAAGGGATATTGATATCTTTTCCAGGATAAGGCATTCCAGGGCAAATCCTCTCTGACATCCTTTACTATTTTAGAGGGAAGACTCAGTCCTACTTAAATACAACTGAAGGACTACATGACTATGCATTCTAGCAAGGTTCTGGGGGAGAGATTTGGTCCTTGAGGCATCTCAATAGACCCTGTAGGCTAAAACTGAACACAAGTAATTATCATTAGAATGATTCTTTTTTTAATTAGGTCACTATTTCATTTCACTGCTTTTGTTATTTTATTTCAAGTTTTGTATTTCTCTATTGAATTGTCCTGTAAATAAAACCACATATAATTCAAACCCCTTTGAATTTCAGTTATACTTGAATCTAACCACTAGATACGAACCCAATTCTTTCTTCTTTTCTCTCTGTTCCTATATTCCTTTGTGCCCTCTCATCAAAGGAGTGCCTCTACTTTGGATGTGGCCAAAGTCTAATAAGAATGAGACACAGGAGAAATCCAGGATGGCAGACTACAATTAGTCTATGTACTTCAAAGTGCCTGACTGCAAGTTGTCTTTTTGGACATCTTTACTAACATGAGAAGTTCTTCAGAGTGTTCTGTTTAGCTTTTGATTACTCAATGTATCAGATGTTCTTCCTTCCTAGAAATAACCTGTTATCCCTTTCACTTCATCTCACTCACAGCACACTAAAAAAAACCCCTCAGGTAAAACCTCAAACCAGTTTTCTGAATAGCACTGAGTTCTAATATAGTTCTTACCTGGCCAGCACTCTGTTTTCAGCCAGTCATCCTTCGACTGACAAGCTCCTTAATTTCCTTTCTAAGCGTCCAGGAATAGCTCACTGAGGGACTCCCCTCCTGGCTCCTTCCCTGTTTGCCCCTAACTAAAGATCTGATTCTTCATGCTGAATAGTTCCTTATACTTTGCACTGTCTGTTAATTATCTTTTGATTGACTCCCAGCTCTGCCAGCCACTCTGTCCATTCAGTCTTTCAGAACTTAACTTCAGCTCATATCAAACTCTTCTTCATTAAGGACTGTCACTGTATCACTGCAGATAGCTTCTCAAAGCTCTTGACTTCTCAGACTAGATCACATGTACGTGTCTCAAATGAATTTCATTCCCATTTGAGATCTTGCCAAGAGGATACAGCACATTGCTGTGAGTCAGTGTGGCCACAAGCCATTATTTCAAATGCAAACAGTCATTTGCTTTACTATAGCCTTTAATTAATATGCAATTAACCTGGATCTGTCATCACTACATAGCTATTATTATTAATTATTCTATGCTAGCCAGGGCAGCTGGGTTTCTCTTATGTTTCCTCAAATAGCACTAACAGTAGATTTCCGAGCACTTCAAAAAGCCAGACTGTGCCCAGGTTGTTAATGTTCTTGGACCTTTGGGGAAGCCTAATTAGAATAGTTGGAGAATTTCAAATTGAAAGAAAAAGGGTAGCAATTTATAATCAAGCATAAACATTTGGCTCCAGTAAGACATCAAAGGAAGTTATAGACTTCCTTGGCGGTTTACCATGCACTTAACCAAAATGTTCTGTACATTGAAGGTAAACCTGCTAGAATATAATATGTAATAAAGCAAATGGGAATCACAACCATGAAAAGGCATCATAACAGCAGATTCTATATTGTACCAAAGATCACCCACTCTTTGCCCCTTTTCACATTAGGTACTTTGTTGTCAGAGGCGAAGTGTTCAGAAGCAAGAGTGAACCAAAAATGCTTTGGTTCCCTCTAGAATCCATATCTTGTTTAGGGGAAGGAGGAGTTAGAAAAGTTGTTGTTTGGCTCCGTATTTAAATTATCTCAGTAAGATCTAAGCAGGATTTAATTACACAGAGTGCCAAATCTGTATCTTGATCCAGATGTAGACCTTTGGTCTGAAATTATCATTATGGAAAGTACAAACACTATCTCTACTTCCCTAGATATGTTTAATAGGAAATAATGACTCATTGCGTATTCAGAATAATTTCCTTACACAGTACGTAATTACACAACAGGAAAATAGCAGAAATATGGACATGAGAGACGAGAGTGTGTGGGGCGGAAAGGTTCTCATGCTGTCCCTATCATTCTCATCCACAAGGAAGGATCTGTGGCTCAGACCTTTGGCTTTGAGTTTAAGAGCTTCTAGTCAGAAAAAGCAGGTTGAGCTGTGAGAATATGGCAGTGCTGTGAATGCAGCAGTGTGCAGTGATACCTTGACTTAGCTTTAGCTGTTAGCTCCTGAGCTAAAAGCATTATAGCCATATTAGGCTCATGCTCTACCCACACTTGCTAGTCCTCAGAGGCAGGCACAATTAACCCAGCTTTAACCTCATTCCTTAGAGTCCTACCTCCACACTGCATCACACTGTGGATTTGTGCCCTCTCTCCAGTAGCCAGCTCATCTGTCCCTGACACAGCATCACCTGCGTGGGGACACTTGCTTAGCTGCCATTAGTTACCATTTCCTGCACACCATTCATTTTTTCACTCACTGGTCATGTCAGTTAACAATCTGCAGAGGTCCCTTCATTAGTAATGTTTCTTCTCCTTTGTGCAGTCTCCAGCATAGGGCTAAGAAGAATGAAAGAAGAAAATCAGTGCGAGTTCAGCAATGTAACGGTGGCTTCCCTCCCCACACTTCGAAGCACATATTCATCCAAGCTCTTCTCCTAGATTAAGAGAGTAAGTGAGAAAAGTAGGTTTTGCAAGTGAACTAGGCTGGACTGGTTTTAAACCAAACATCTCAGTGCATCAATGTATAATGATAGTCAAGTTTTAATGAAACAAAAACCATGAGCAGTGACTAATTTTCAAAACGGCTATTACCACCATAGCAGCACCGATGCTATGCAGATGGGATATGTACCTATCTTCTTAATTACACCTAGAAGCAATTGTTTAGACATTCAGTTGTTTTATTAAAAAATTGCAGGCACTATATTAGCTTATTTTATTATAATTTTTAGCTTGAAGATGTAGACTTCTTTTTTTAATAAATAGCAGGAAATGAGGCAAAAGTCAGACAATACACTAGGACAATATTCTGTACGGAAGATGGGTGTTCCTGGAAAGCAGTGTCAATTCATGCTACTCTCTTTGTTGACGGAGGAGATGGGTAGCTTAAGATGAGCCTCTGTACTTACTTCACACAGTGCTGTGAGCACGTGTTTCATTTTACCATTTTTATCAACATGAGGACAAAGGAAAGGGAGAAAAATAATAACAAACAGTTCATATAGTGCCATCTTAAACTATCAGAACTACATGCTAAGTAAATGCAAGTTCAAACCCTAAGGTACTTTCATTTGCAAGCTCAGAAAACCAGGTATTTTGTATAGAAGAAATGTGCGAAAAAACTGACACATTATGATAACCTGTATGTATCCTGGTCTCTTTTGTTCATATTGTTGTACTGGCCTTTTTTCTATGGAATTATTACTGCTTTTACAATAAGTTCATGAGGTGCGTTTGGAAAGAAAAATGCTGGTTGACACATTTTTTTTCCTTTTTTTCTGGATAACTGTATGCTATGAGAAACATTTTTTTTTTTTTTTCTGAGCCACTTCATTTAATTTGTCTTAATATTTAAACATAGATTTCATTCAAAACATGGAAAAAGAATGAGGAAGGGGTTCAAGAATGTGCTTTTAAAGAGTCAGCCTTTTAGCGTGAATCTGCAGTAAAGAAAATATATATATATTTAAAGGTTTCAACAAAAGTGCATTTTTTTACTTCTGGAAATACCTTTCTCCCAGAATCTGTACAGCTTTTTCCAATTATATTCCAAGGTTATGTTCAGCCTTCAAGATTTGATTTCACATTTTTATGGGCAAGTTTCTGCTAGCAAATCCCTGAAGAGAAGCACTGGTATTTCATGTCAGTGTTGAAATTAGAGGATGGTATCTTATTTTGCTCTTGTGGTTTCTGATAAACCTAGCAACAAAGCATTTAACTCCATCTAAATCTCTAAAGTGTTGTAGACTCCTCAGAGACAGAACCATAACCCAGGAGATTCACTTTTTGCAGAAAAAGATAATAAAAAACAAACAAAACCCCCATAATTCAGCTTTGACAGGTAATGACACACGGTATGATCTTAGGAAGAAGCCTTGCAAATCTGTTTACCTGCTAAGTCACTGTTTGTTCTTCTCTGAAAGGGGATTTCCTTCCTGATTTGTCTAATGACCTAATGTTCATTAATGACTTAATGCTCAGAAACCAGATCATTCTCCTTTCATAAAAAATTCTGAAAAGAGTAGGGGAGAGGAGACATCCAGAAAGAAGTTCACTCTCATGTACAAAATCTTGTTCAGGAGCATAAAATGTGCTCGTACCTATAAAGGCGGCCACGGGTTCACCTTCAAAAAGCCCAATATGGCAAGAGACTTGAGCTGCCTCCTGTGATGTATTTCTTGTTTTGATTTTACCAGCTCTCCCCTTAAGTGTTCTTAGCACTGTAGCTCCCTGCAAAATTTGCTGTCAAGTCCATAAAACAGCAATGTTTTTACCTTAAATGTGACCCATCTTCAACTCATTCCATCTCTGTCCCTTTTAAAGCATGGATTCCAGACCCAGGAATCACTTCCTAATCTCTTTTCTTCCTTCATAGCATCTTTTTGACAAACAACGATGGAAGGGAACTCTCATCAAGTCAGTTCACATTAGAAAGGAAGTTTCTGTGGCCTCCTGCCCCATAGCTGTGCTACCACTCCTTGGAAAAGGATTCACTTTCTTAGAATTCCTGTCTTTGAAAAAGTTGATTGTACTTATTTATTTGTTGAAGAGGTGCTTTATTTTTAGATGTGTAGTCACAGTATTAGCTAACAGCAACTAACTACACAGGCATACAAGAGCCAGTATAAATCTAGAATAACTGTACATGCTTAGTCATTCATTGCTGTATTTCTCATTTATTCCTAATTCTAATGAAGTTTCATCTCTAACCACAACATGGAAAGGATCAAATTCTCAGCCTGATATTGATAACATTCACAGGTTGGAAAAATATTGTTTGAAGCTTAACCCAGGTACAACTCTGTTGCCCACCTTGGACCTAAAATTTAAAGGCGTGTAACAAAAGCTCTAATTTGAAGATACTATTAGGCAATGATATATGAGCCACAGAATCAGTAGTGTCATAAAAATGATATAAAAAAAGGGAAAATGAAATTATATTTTCTAATTCTGGTTTAGGCTTTAATAAAGTAGTTTATATATCTCTATTTCCCTCACTGGCTATTATATTTCTAGTTCAATTCTTTATGATTTAGCTATGTGAGGATAATTCTTGATTCAAGTCACTATAATATTAGCAACACAGCTGGAAACACTCTTCCATAAATACATATATAGTCCCTTCCTCACATATGTTAGAATAACATCCACAAAAATGGTAGCAAGATTCTGATGTTCTGTTAATTGGAGCCAGAAATGTTATCAAAATTTATTTAAAATATATTTGACTGACAAGTACTATACTCTAAATGACTACTGATATTTCTGACAGACATAGCTACTTACTGCTGATTAGTTCAGAATTAGTTATAAAATGACATGTTTATATTGATTAGTATGCATCAAAGTGTAAATGGTCATTCTGAGGCTTTAGAATAGACTCATAGAATCATTTAGGTTGGAAAATACCTTTAAGATCATCCAGTCCAACCATTAACCTAACACTACCAAGTCCACCACTAAGCCAATCAAGGGTAGAGGAATAATTTCATGTTTCCTGGCTTGGTGGCAGGGCCTTGGATTATTTTTTAATGAAAGTAAAAACTAGGAATCATTAAGATTGGAAATGACCTCTAAGATCATCAGTCCAACCATCAACCCAACACCACCATGTCCACTAAACCATGTCCCAGAGTGCCACATCTACCCATTTTTTGAACACTTCCAGGGATGGGGACTCCACCACCTCTCTGGGCAGCCTGTTCCAATGCTTGACCACTCTTTCTGTGAAGAAATTTTTCCTAATATCCAATCTAAACCTCCCCTGAGGTTTTAATTTATAGTTCTACAAAAAGGAAAACACACAGGTAAATACACACAGGCAAATCTGGTCGTGAAAAAGAAAAATCCATGAACAGAAGTATTTCTTCATCTAATGATACACTCCACATTGTTTGTTGAAATAGGACAGTATTTGCAACATACTAGAAGCAAGTAAAAGAGCAGTAGCTGCAGATCTGTTGCTAGAAGACTGAGCAGTTTTATTGACTCTACTTGAATTAGCCTTCATAATTAAGATTTCCATATTTGCTTTGGGAAACGAGTAACAAACTTCCATAGGATTCTTTTGAAAAAAATCTGTTTGTCTTGATAATTTTTTTTTCCTTTTTTTTTTTTTTTAAAACCAGTACAAAGCTTTCCTTTAGACTGGTGCAAAGTGTTCAGTAAGGATAAAATAAATTAATATCTGAGCGTATGTAGCTGCATATAGTCAGTTAAATTAAAAGGATATATGAGGCACTATATTCAGCTACATTGGACATCTAGAATACATGAGAAAAAAAAATCCCTTTATCCTCCTATGTTCTTTTGCTTGTGTTTGCACAAGAGGTCATGCCAAAGATTGAGCTAAACTCCAGCATGCTTCCTGTCTTCATGTCCCATTCCAAGGTACAGGACTCTGTGATACACTCCCTGTGCTGTAAGAATTGTTCAGGATTCAGTTGCCTTTGAGCGTTACCTGGCCCTGCAGTAGATGGTTGAGGAAAAGCCTTGCAACCAGCATATCTGTCTATGGCTGCGTACAAAGGATTGATGAAATGTTCATCAATTACAAGTAACTGTGTAATTGATTTTGCATTTTTACCCTTCGAAGCATATTCTGGTGTTCATCTCAAGGCTCTAAATGAACATAGACTAATATTCATGCAGCACATTTTTGAACCCCATTCAATCTACCCAGAAGGCTGGTTTTGGCCTGCATTCAAAACATTAGAAATGTATCCTTTGACTTAGTGGCATATTTTGAAAATGCAGCACAGAATGCCATTTGACATATCACAGTGACATGTAATTTCTTTCAAAAGGTAAGAAAGTCTGACTGAGAACCCTTTTGCTGACAGTTGGGAATTTGATCGATTTAAAACAAAATGGTATTTTTCCTATAGGGGTTGGGGTTTTTTCAGCTGCTTGCTAAAAATTAAAACCTTCTCACAGAATGAAATAGTTTAAAAGAAAAAAACTACTAGAAAGAAATCCATTCCCTGCAAGTGTCTTGGCTAAAGGCAGGGATTCTTGGACAAAATCCTCTACCTTTGTTATTCAGAAGAGCAAATTCAATGATCTAATGTAGTCATGAGTTTACACTGGGAGGAAGGCGCTGCTTATTAGCAAAACCACGTTATATAGTGTGATCACACAGTTATGTAGCTTTACAGAGGCTTTGTTCTACCTTCATCTAATGAATGTCTCTAGCCTTAAAATATACTGTTGTCTGGAGTGCTCTATAGAGTCCTATCAGTTGCATTGCAGCTACACTATACAGGTGTATTTGATCTGGGTTTTCTTAAAACCAGAAGAATTAAAAAGAGTACCATGCTGACTTGCTTTTCAACTAGGCACATCTGGCTGTTATTAATTAAAGAAAAATATCTTGCTTCCTAAGCAGATATGATACATTAGAAAAAAAAAAAAAACAAAACAAAACAAAAAACACCCACAAAAAAACCAAACCACAAAGTAAAACACCTTTTCTAATTCTTGTGTATGTTTTATGAACCTTTTTTTTCCAGCTACAAGCAGTTTATGTGGTTGAATGAATAGTGTCTAATCATCATTGGTATTTAACACCTTACTTTGGCATAAGTTAATGCCCAAGTTCATCTCGTATCAAAGCCATGCCATTGACACAGCAAATGGGGAGACAATAGATCTTCACCTTACCTCTTTGTGAGATGCTCAGAAAGCACAGAATAGGCATATCCTGGGATTTAGGGGTTTTTGTTAACTAGATTTAACTGCATTTGAAATAATTGGTACAGAATGAGGCAATCTAGCCTTTGACAGAGGATGAAAAGAAAAATAAAGTTTTACAGTATCAAAAAGCATATGTATGACATTATGCCATTTTTTTTTACACCAGTTTTGGTTCTGAGGTTTCATTTGAGATGCAAGGCTGAGCCTGGAACAAGTAAGTACACGTGAATGAAACTGTACCTTTAACTCAGGTAAAAATACATTCTTTTTGCATTTCAGCCACTGCAGTGCCAGCCAGAAAGTGAAAGTGTTAGGAAAATGACTTGAAACAAAAATCAAGTTGACTAGCCTATTTTCATGGAACATGGTAGCTTTTTACCTTTCTGCATTACCAGTCAAACCCAATTTAATTTCTGAATCATTCTCTAAAATATAAGGTCGTATTACAGAACAGTTTATTCCACGTGCATGTAAAGTTTGTAGCATCTTCCAAAAAAGGGAATAATCAAGCATGTAAGATTAACTTCTCCTCAGAGCACTTTTATTTCTCAAACTGTTTATTCCTATACATGCTTTTATTTTTTGTGCGCATATTTCTCTCTCCTGCTGTAAACATTGCCCCACAGTTGGATACACAAAATTAAATCATTTAATGGATTTGTGGTTTGGTTGATTGAGGTCCCTGGGTCTCTCTGCACTCCTGGCAGCCATCTTATTTGGTCTGTTACTGTCATTCACTGTCATTTCCACTTGGCTGGCGCCCGCGACAGGTCAGATTACTGGATGTGCTCAAAATATGATATGAAAGAGAGGACTGTGATTCTGATACTGATGGGTAGTGCTCTGCTTGCTAAAGCTATCCGAGGAGATCTTGGTAAATGCAGTTTCCTCAGGCTGTTTGGGGAATCAGTGGAAGATATGATGGTAAATAGGGGGCCCATCTGTCTACATTTACTAATAAGGCTATGCTTTCTGAAATCTGTTTTCCCTACGTGGGTATTGTTAAAGCCAGGAGCTGGTTTACTGACACAGGATTATTTTAATATAATTGACATTTTTAAACCTAGACCAAGTTGTGCACCTGTTCATCTATCTGTTATACATTCACTTTTCTTCTGTTCCGTTCATCTAAACAATTTCAGGTTTCGGGGTGTTCGATTTAATTGTGCAGCCCTTCTCTACTTCCCCTCCCAGAGCTGCCCTATTTTCTCACACAATAGCTACATTATTTAGAGAAGATGCCAAGGGGTTTTTTCATAACAGCTTAATGAAATAGCTCAAAATATTTAATATATGTGCTATTAAAGAACTTGACAGCTTGTAGAGATGTTGGAACATTTCAGGGCTAGCAGCTCTCTGATTCAGAAACACATACCGCAGCAACTTCAGCAACTGCAGTCAATGCATTGCTGTGACTCTAAACATATTTATAAAAATAAAAAGATGTTGGTATGCTAGTAGTAAGAGAAGAAACAGTCTAGTTCTGGATTAAACTAGAATTGTAAATAAAAATGGTGACATCTCAAGGGATCAGTACTGATCTGCTTTTTTTCTTCACTAGAACTTCAGAAAAAAATTATAATAAAATAGAATATGTATTTCTATAAAAAAGATCTCTGAGCCTCTATGGGACTTTGTGGCTCATTTCATCCAAAGTCTGAAGCCAAATTTATTGGCAATGCAGCATAAAAAGTGAATTGAGATGAAGTTGGCCAATCTGTTTTTGCTGTCAGAGTAAAGATAGTAAATATTGTAGTATCTTAATATTGTAAGGGGACTAATATAGATGACATAGAACAGACAATGGTGAAATTCATGACTTATATGTAGTAGGAGGTCTTCCATAGGTGGACGAACCTGACTCCTACAAGTTCTATGTTCTCCAGTCCTATCAGTTGTAATCCAGAAAAACTGCTTAGTATGTCAAAAGAAAGAATTTTATTATCGTCAGTTTTGTAAGGAGGGTCATGTCTGTATACCCCTTCCTTTTTTAAGAACTTAGTGTGGATACTTCTGATCATAAAGGTTACAACTTGTGCTGTTTTCATGTCAAAAAGGGATGTGGTTAAAAATAAATTGGCCTTTCTTTTACATCCACATATGGTTATAGTGCTAATATGATTTCTAAGACCATTTTTATGCTCTCCTTGCACAATTATAATGTATAAGATATCAAAATGTCATTCCATCAAGTGGCTAAATTTCTCCTGCTAAAAGAATTGTTTGGGAAAGTGTGAAATGCACTGCAGAGGGCATGCAGAGACTCATTTTCCGTTGTAAACAGAAAATTCTTTCTGAGGTATATTTCAGGGAAACTTCAGCTTATTTGATTTCAACACCTAAAGTGTTGCAGAAAAATGGGTAGCTTATGGCAGTGAAGCCTAACTGAAGTCTAGCAAAAGGCCTTGTCTCTGAGGCACTTTTTGCTATCTGATGGTTTGGGCTCAGAAAAGTAAGGAAAGAGCCATGAAAAAAAAAGAATTTGATGTGGCTGATAACTAAAAAGAAAAAATGAGAATAATATATGAATGCTAAAATAGTTATGACAAAAAAAATTTTAAAGTCATTTGTAAAAACTAATTTGAAAAGAACAATAATAAAAGTGGTATTTTTCTTTACTTGTTATGACCCAATATGAAGGAACATTTTTCTGTTCAGAAAGTTTCTAAATATTTCTTATACATGATGTTTCTCCTCTTGTGCCCATTACTCTACATGTCTTTTTCTTGTCACAGAAGCCAAGAGCTTCTTTTCTCCATTCAGATCATGTCTTTCCTAGCCTCACAGGCTCATCCTGGGCTCTGGAGAATATTAATGCCTAGCTGATGCTTCTGCCTTAGAGAAGAGGTGCCAATGAATATCTCTGTGACTCTATTAATACATAACTTCTTTCAGCCATGACCTGGGAGTGTGAAGAGAATTGAAAGGAGCTGAGTTGTTTCCATTGACATGCTTCTTCCACATCCCACTGACCTCCCCTTGCCCACAGAGTCAAAATTCAGAACAGGCAACTGACAGACCCTAATGGAGGACCTATGGTATGAGCAGTTCTCTCACGTATGTACTGGAGACCTTGAGCTGTCATGTAATTTTACCTCAAAAGTCCCACCACAGCCTCTTTGGTCCCCTTAAATACAGAGGGCTTAGAGAAAGGGAGTATGGTATCTTTACATGGCATCTTCACCCCTCACAGACCTTTCTACATCTAGCAGGAGTAGCACAATAGTGTTTGGGAAGATTTTGGAGGAAGGCTGGAGGGGAAGAGATTCTTTGCAGACCAAAACAGAGATCATTCTTTTAGGTATCAGGTATGAATTAATGAATTTTTCAAGGCAAATAGATTTGGGTAGATGCTGTTATTATTAGTGTCATGTCATCTGCCTACATGAAGCTTTTCACCTGCATTTCATGTAACAACATGATGAGTTGCAGCAGAAATGCAAATGACAATCATATTTGCTCCCTTCTGGTGTTAGCAAACTATGTGTTAGCACATTACTAAACAACAAATTGATACTTGCAAGAAGACAGTAATTTCATTATTAGTAATCTCTTTGCTAAGGCAGAAAATTCACTTTCCACTTCTCTACCTTGTATTAAAGATGAAATAGAATTGTATTTTTACAATTATTGTACTGAGAGAAAATCAATAAGAGCCTTCTCTGCTGAAAAATTCAAACCTTATGTTTTTTCTTTCAAATCTTGCAACAGTATTTTAACAATTACTTCAAAGGGGTAAAAAAAAATTATTATAATTAGACAATTTATGCTACATGAATGCTCAGAACTTAAAAGAAAAATCTAAGTTATTTATTCAGTTACTTTTTGTCTAACAGAAGCAAGCCTTTACTATGCTGCATAATTTATAACTTAGAAGGAAAACACACGTTATAGGCTTGCTAAAATTGTGATTTCCTCCTGCAAATGGAAGTTTAAATTAAGAAGCTCACTGCAAGCCTCACTCTGTCCTTCTATGTATATGCCTTCTAGGCCCCCATCCAAAAAGGCACTTGTTTAAATTAAAATAAGATTACTCTTTTTTCTGGAGTTTACATCCCTGCTTAAGTGTTTTGAAAGTTCATGTCCTACAGAAGGGTTTACTAATCTTAGGATCAGCATGGCAAGTTTTAGGAGGCCTTACAATCACCCAGTTCACTTGACAAAAACCTGCCAGATTCTGCTGGAAATTTTACTTGGTGAGAGGCAGATTTCCATTCAATGGAATGCTATCATCAGTAACACCGCTGTGCAAGTCACTGCATTAGATACATCGTAAGAAAAAGCGTTTACTCTCTCCCCCTTAATGACAGTTGAAAGACGGAGTGCTGGTGGGGAGAGGACCTCTGCACCTGCCTGCATTAAGAAATAAAACAGATCCCAGTGCTGGAACTTGACTGCGTGCATTGGGAAGCTGCTACAACTGTGCCTGGGAATGCTGCAGCCTGACTAGACAGCACTCTCCCAAACTGGCACCGCTCTGGAGTCGGCGTGGCTGAGTGACTGTCCGTACCAGGCACTGCATCTAGCCATCTGGTTTCCATGCTGAGATAGCTAACGGCATGTGTGCACAGTGGTTTGTGCCAGTTGTCCTCAATGCTAAGGAACGGTCCCAGGCACATTTAATTTACTTGTATGGATGTAGCTTCCAATTCTCACAGATACCATGGCTGGATTTAGTTTAATGTTAAACAGCAGAAATTCTTTCCCTAAAGTTGTTTCCTCATTCAAAGAAAGCTGCTTGTAAGCTTCTAGGACTGAGCAAGTATTGTTATACGTGCTAAATATATATGACACAGAAAAGTATAAGCAGACCAGAACAACAGTTCAGTTGCTAACCAACCACATTTGACATGGGGTGTTCTTTAATTTTGTTTATGCATTTTCCATTCCCTACCATTTCTTGTAAATTTTCTGCAAACTGTAAAAAGAAAGTGTGCATACTGTAGAATAGAAAACATTTTATATTTTTCTAATTGGCCCACAAAAGCAATGCGAGAACACCACTGTAATAACCTATGCTACCTCGAGTCCTTGGTTAATTTGTATATTTGCTGGTGGCAGGTAAATGATATTAAACTTTCTGCTTTTGACTGTGCAGAGATCAGTACACATGGAAACAGTTTACATGCATTTGGAGCATCACAAGTATGCGGAGATGAGTTTAGCTTAAGTAAAAGTCATACTGTGTGATTTTTTTTTTCCCTAACAGATTATGAAGAAATGGATGGAGGGGAAGAATTTGTCAACATCTCTACCCATCGTCCCCCAAGTTCCCTTTAATTGTAAGGAGCTGCGGTGACAAGGCAGAGAGCTTGCACAGTGCCATAGTAGTGATGTTTCCAGCCTCTTTTTGGACAATGCACCTAAATCTTTCTGACAATCTTTTCCCCCCTCTTTCTCTGTCACAGTTTAGTATTCAGCTGCCTTCCCCGTCTTCGAGGCTTATAAACTTACTGCAGTCTTATATTTTTTTCTTTTCTTTTGCTTCAAAATGGCCAGTATCTTCCTTTCCTGGTACCATTTCCACTTTGAAAACTTTAATAAACATGTGATGTGCTTTAATTTCATCGAGAGCAAGTTATCAGATGAGAAAACAACCATTCCTTGCAGTTCTTCAACCCAATTTTCCTTTGGTTGTATAAATAGCACTCATGGTTCTTTGAGACTGTTAAACATGCCAGACATAATAACATTTGCCTGAGTTTTTAATACCCAATTAAATTTTACTTTCTGACAATATTTCATAGAATCTCTAATTCATTTCTCTTAATGTGGCAGCTGGCAGAACATGGAACAAAGCCTATAGCCTTTTGTTCTGTCACTCTAGCAAATTTTCTTTATATCTAGGAAAAAGAATTTCCTTAGTTTTGCTTTTATACATTTGTCTTAGTAGACGACATCTTGTATGAAAACAGCTGCAAAATTGTTCTTGACCAGTGATACTTATGAATGTATGTTCATCACTTTGGAAAAGAAAATTAAAACTGTTTCTAGTACAATGGTCAGTACAAAAATGCGGTTTTGCTAGAAAGGTGTTTTTGTTTTATTTCAAACATGGATTATGTTTCCAAAATTATAATTTAGATGCATCATCAAATAGATCTTCCTGATGCTGCACCTCAGAATTAGAAAGTAGAAAAGGACCCATTTGACAAATCCACTCATCTGCATGCCATGTCTGTTACCTTGCTGCATGTCAGCAGAAACATTTCATGGAAATACTTGCAATGTGTCATTCTTTCGATATATTCATACATCATATGAAAATGGAGTTAAAAAGATAATCAATGTTCTATTAGCTTCTTATTATCATTAATTTAAATCATGGACCTACAAACAATTTATGCAGGTGAACATCTTTATATTTACAAAAATACCTCCTGAATTCAATGAACTTAGTAATTTTTGAAGGGCTTAATATGAGGCTAGCGCAGCAAATCACACAGTCCAGATTCTCAGCTGAAATGTAGTAGATGAAGCAGATCACAATGTGTCCCACTTGCTACCCCAAATTTTAAGCTTTGCAAAGTAGATTGGGCCATCAGAAATCCTTCCCTATTTCCTCATTCAGCAGAGGCATAATCAGTGGTGCTAGTAATGATTCACAGTATCAGCTCCATCTTATGACTAATAGCATAGAAAATAAAAATTCATCTGTCACCCATTCATTGATGTATTTTCCCCTGTGAGCTGATGCTTAGTTTTATTCTAGTAAAACTGGAAATTGTGAACAAAGGCACCAAAACATTGGACCCAATATAATTCTGTAAAAATCCATCTAATTCATAGCAGTTCAAACAGCGGTTCAAACCGGTGGTTCAATATATGAGACTGTCACCAGCCTAGGATTTTCTTTTATTTTCTTAGGTTTACCAGGGGTACAATTAAAAAAAGCCAAATAAAACAAATATTTATTTTTCCATCTATTTATTACATGTCAGAAATCCTTTTTTTTTTTTTTTAAAGAACCAAGAACTAAAACAGAAACAGGAAAAAAAAAAAAAATCCTAGTGTAAAGTTCCATGGGACAGTTGCATTGTACAACATTTCCAGTATTCAACTATTTGCCCCAAGTAAGGGGATAAAATGGGTTGCCTTGTGCAAGTTTCTGATGCTCCTCTGTAACAGGTCATTCTGGCTGCAGCCATCAATACCTTCAATTACTGCAATACTACATTTTGCAGTAAGGTTATTAATGAAAATATTAAATCAGCCTCTAGAACAATCCTTAAGGACTTTTACCAATAATGTCCTTCAGCTGATATTTCTCTTTCTATATGTTGTTTTTGCCAAATCATTATTTATAAATCTTGTATTAAACACCACCTTTTCTACCTTAATTTATGTATGGCAGCATAACAGGCACTTTATTGAAATATATTAGACCTGCTTTGTTTTCCTTTGAAAAGTTGCTCTTAGTGAAATGGGAGTGATCTGGAAGGTTTCAGTTGTGGAATACCCATGTTGCATTTTATCCTCTTTTCCTTTTGCTTTCTGATCTTTATTCATTCCATCAGAATATATACCACAGTCTTGTATAATGCTGTGATCATATTTATAATCTTACACTCACCTATTTTTTTTTCTTTCTTTTTAAGTATCTGTAAAGTACCTGTAGACATTTTTGTTTCTGGTCATATGAAGGTATCAGTAATTTGCCAAGACTAACCTGGGGAGCAAAACAAGGCACCATAGCCATGAACATCTTTCTTATACTTCGGCATGTTGGAATTCAAATACATCCTCTATCAGTGAATAGTCCACTTTCAGCTAGTGATGTTTTCATACTCAAAAGAGGATGGGAGACAAATTCAGCAAGTTCTAGTAGGTATATATATGTCTGCCATCATAAAGCTAATATCCAGAAAGCCACATAAACACTTAAAAAATTAATGTTGCCACATTTTCACGTTCACAGTACAGTGTGTTTCATGCTGTCTTGAGCTCCCTTTTTGGAACTTTATCATTTGTTTTTCAAACTAGCCTGATGTTCCTTTCTTTCTGCACTACTCTTTTTTGAGCAGCTGAGGAGTATTTTAATTTTCACAGTAATTTCTGAAAGACAAAATCCCAAACTTCACCTGTCATGTAACTTAATTTAGAACAATGAATTGACCCACCTCACAAAAATAGGGATGATGTCTTCTCTAAGGAGCCCAACAAGCATCATTTCTTAGCCCTCTCAGCTAACTAGTTTCAGTTCTCAAGTAGATAAGCAAAGTTTTTTTAAATGTTACTATTACTATTTTGTACCTGACAGGATAAATCAGAAGTCTTTGAATACTAAGTGCATAGACACTAGTTTTATTCAAGTGATATTCAAATATACACTCACCGAACTCTTTAATGAGTACTTCCACTCTGACAAAAAACTCAATTTATTCCTACAGTTCAAAGACAATAACTAGCAAGGACAGGGGAAAGAACTCGTCTAAACTCATCTAAAAAGCAGGAAGTAATATATCAGCAAATGTAAAGGAAATCTGGGAAAGTGGGGATTGAGGTGGGAAACAACGTATTTTAGAGTATCTGGAGACAACCATCAAAGCTGGCACTGTAACTTTGCAACAGTGATGTTTTTCAGACAGACTTTCATAATACGAATATCACACACTGAGTTTAATGTGTGCTGGAAAACTAATATGTCTCACAGATTCATAATATAATAAAGAACTAGCCTATTGAATCATATGTTATTTATTGTTCTCTGAGAAAGGAGCAGGAATTTTTTGTATTACCTCCCTAATGTATTTTTCCAATAACGCTACAATGTCCTACAATGAGAATTTTAAACTTTGAAGTCACTCTAATTTTACATTCGTATCAAACCTTTAGCAGGAGCTTGCCTTGCTTCTAGAGCCTGCTCTAACCATAGGTGAAGGCAGTGACAGCACGCAGCTACAACAGGAATGCAGTCACACGTAGGGGCAGGCCCCAGTCAAGTGTAGTTACTTGTGGATCAGAGTTCCTGTTCACTTGATCCAACTCCTCCCCTACTACTTCCATGTTTTGAGATGCTAATGGCCGAGTTAGCCATGCTGCTGGCCTAAGGAGTAGAGAGGAGTAAAAAGAATGGAAGCATTCACTCCTCCCATTCTCTGCTTCCCTTTCCTCCTTTGCCAAAGTATCCATGGACAGGGAGGGACAAGTCTGAGTGACCAGACCTCTCCTGCCCATTTTTGTGGCCACTGATGCTATAATAGGAGACCCTCACAAAGAAGTGAAGATATGACTTTGGATTTGTGAATTTCTTTGGTATACTTTCAAAATCAGTTGTTCAAATTTCATACACTTGGTATATCATAGAAATGTAACCTGCAAGGCACTTTCTAGTCCTTCATCTATTTCCCTACTCAGAAACATTTCATCTGCTCTTTCATACTTCCAGTGAACAGAATTCTTGATTCCTATGTGCCAGTGCTAATCCTAATATTGATAAATATACAGCATAAAAATATCTTCCAATCTGATTAGCAATCATTACAATACTCACATAAGCTTGTGCTTACATAAATGCACACTCAGGTAGGTCCACATATTCAGAGTGTAAGATGTACATAAAAATGTGCATGTTTAAAAAATATGTGAGATCATGAATTTTCTTCCACTTCTTTTTTCCTATCATTGCCACTGTAAAATACTTTCAGCACTTATATTCTGCAGCTCAGATTTAGGACCAATGACATTTAGCAAGACATAGCAGGTTTGCTAAAAGTTTGCAGATTTACCAACATGTTGTAACTTTATAATTCAAACCTGAATTATCGAAAAAAATGTTGTTGCCTATCTCTAATATTTTTCTTATTTCTTTTCCTGTAATTTTATTTCTGTTTCAGTATTACAACAGAAATATCATGTTACACAAAACACTAGCCTGAATCCTCTTAATTGCCTTGCCAAAATTGTGCTAAATAATCAATTTATTTCCAACATTTAAGTGACATCCTAAATCCTAATTTAAGCACAGCTGCTTTTTTGTACTGAAAAATACAGATTCAAATGTTCACAAAAGGACATAATTTATCTTAATGAAGGCATACTTGATGCATTACTGTACAGCGCACAGGGGGCATCAGTCCCGCTGCTAGCTGATGTATAACTTCAGAGTCACAGGGAACGCAGACCTTGAAAGCTAGAGAACAGACAGATAACAGGACAGGAAATATTTCACAGGTCAGTGTCAATAAACTGACGCTGGCCTGTGGTCTGAATTGCGTATCTCCAGGTAGAATCATAATAAAGAGCACATAAAGCTTTCCTTTTTTATTGAGCATACAAAAGAAAAAACTAAAGAAACGACAGCTAGATGGATTAAGTGAATAACTGCCTTTTAATTACATTTTTTACCAAAGGTAGAGATGCTATTTAGGAAAAAAATGTGAAACTACAGCACATGGAAGGGGGAAGAGAAGAATAAGATACACCCAGCTGGCATAAATGAACATAAATGAAATTAAGTTGCCTGAACAGCAGGAAATACAATTTGTGCCAGAAACTGTCAGGCTGATCTCAGCCATCTCTCAAACAAGGCTATCAATCACTGTCTCATCCCTGTCTTCGGCATGGTTTTTCTTACCTCCAGCTGGCTGTACTTCAGCAGTGGAGTCATGTTAGCTGAAATTCATCGCTTCTCTTTGCTTGTCTTTCATTCTTCAGAATTTCAGCTATTTCTGCCAAGCCTGGAAAGTTATTATTCTGCCTATGTAATTGAGCAATAAGCAGATCATGGGTAGGAATGGAGGCTGCAGTGCTTAGCGAACACAGCCGTGGACGGCCACTCATGAAATCTGGATTTTATTCCTACCTCTGCAGTGGACGTTGAAAATCTATCCTTCTGTGCTTAACTTTCCTCCATCTGCAAGATCTCCACTTATATGCTGAAGCCTTCTTTATTATTTATGAATTTCTCTCTCATGATCTATATATTTCGCTTGTATTCATATATGTCATACTTATAATAGTCAAAGGCTTAATCTTCCATGCCATGTATTTTAGGTTTCTGTAATCTGGGAAGAGACAAAGGATACATCTTTAGAGGAAAAATGAAGTGTTTCATTACTGTGTGTATGCGTACAATATGCAATTGTATGACTGTCCTCTGTTCAGGATCTTAAATTATTAGAATATAATACAGGAGTTAGCATCAGGGAGCACCTACAGCTTTCTGCTCCATAAGGGAAGGCAAACTGGGAGCTAAGGGTGACAGAAGGCAGGCAGGGCAGTGGCCTCATTGACAAGGGCACAGCACCAAAGCACCCAGACAAGAGCGGAGCAGAGCAGTAGCCAGGGTCACCTAACCGGCCAGGGACTGCCAGGCAGATTTACAGCGATGACATAGATCTGAAGTCAAGCCAGGGGGCTGCAGGTCAGTGTCCTGCTCCGGATCACGAAGATAATGGCGAGCAGAGGCATGGATGCAATGTAGCTCAGGCAGGGACCATGGCGGAGCAGCTCAGGGTAAAGGCAGCTCCTGAATGAGAGGTGGTCAGCCCCTGCCAGGGCTTCTCAGACAGACCTGTGTCAAAGAGCATCAAGGCCAGATAGCTGCTCTATTACAGCTGGCCCTTGAGCCCTCACTGCTGAGTCCCCAGGATGATGGCAGAATTCACTCATGGCTTGGACATTTAGTGGGTAAGTAATGTAGTTATAACCTACTTGAATTTGTCTCTGGAATATATTTCACTGTATAGGTATATGATAAATTGTATTGAACAGTGTGCACTAAAATAACTGGAACAACTTGTATAGTGAGTTTTAGATAAGCGTTAAGTTACTACTAAAAAGGATGGCAGACTGACTTCTCTTTTTGTGTTTCAAATACTCTTACAGCTGCTTAAGTTTCATGGAGTTATTTGTGACAAAAGTGGCAAACACCAAGACCTTCAAGAAGTTTCTTCATCAGATATGCTTTTGAGAAAAATATCTATTGATTCATAACCAATAATGACTCAACCCCAGAAGTCATTAGTAAATCAATTCAGGAAGATTACCTCTAACTTCAGTAGTAATTCCATGCATGAATGCTCTAAATGATCAGTCTGGCAAGATATCATGTTTGCTTACCATTTGGAAATTCCTATATGACTAACAGGTATGATCTATGATATAGCTCCAGAAGCTTTCTCCCACTATGTCTAATACTTTAGTTGCTCTGATTAGACCAAATGAATTTCTGAATTCTAAATTTCTATGCATTTTGCTATGACTTAGACCTTTCAAAGCTAATGACCTTAAATTCAGAGCATGGATGATATTGACACATCATTTTTCAAATTGGTAGATTTTCTTAAAACTGAACTTCATCAGAGATCTGGGACAGCAGGACATTGATAACAGCAATGCTGTAAAAAAGACATATTGCCTACAGAAAGCTTTCAGTGTGCTTTGTTAGGTGAAAATATTCGAGCTGAGGTAGGAATATTTTGAAATTGTCTGTTTCGTATGCATAGTAACTACTTCCAAATACAATTTTATCATCACTACGCAATGTCAGTAACCCCTTTTGGAAAGTTGGAACTACCCACTAGAGCTTTCTTTCAGGTCTCAGGTATCAGAACAATGACACCACAGCAATGTACATCAAGGAAAATAGTACAACTGAGTGTATCTTGCAGACTGATAGTCAGAAATTAATGAGTAAAGAAACATTCAATGTTATTGATGGGATGTCTCAAACCAAGACCATGGAAGCTGTTCTTCTCTGATGTCAGTAGCTTATGACAACTATTGACTTACCTTTTTGATTTAAGGAAGACTACACCACTAATGCATTTTTCAGAACCTTTTTAATATTTGATCAAGGATAAAGTAGATCATACATCATACTTAATTGGAACAGTGCAGTAAGACGCAAATGCTGAACAGAAAGTCGGTGAAAATTTTGATTGCTGTTAAAACAGAGATTACAATTGTAATGATCCATCAGATTTCCACTATGATTTGGGAAAAGTATACTACATGTATATCTGTTTTATGGGACTCTAATTAAGATACCAGCAATTATGAATAGACAGAAGATGTCAAAATTACACCCGATTGTCTCCTCACCTACTCTGTGCCCTGCCAGGGCTGCAAAGAAAGTTGGCAGCCTCTAACACAGAATTTAAGCTTATGTCAGGAACAAAAACATGACTAAATAAACATTAAATATATGTTTAATGGCTATGGGTGTGTTGTAGGATCGCATTAGTATCATGTATTTGGTATGGCTTCTTGTGAGTGAAGAGAATAGTTTTCACCAGCTTGAACAACTGTGAAAAAAATGTATCAGCAATGGTTTCACCTACATTGCTTTTTAGCATTTTTCACAAATGCTGCCAGAGTAAGTCTTAGTTGTACAGCCTTTGCCTATTAAATTTCCTTCCTTGTACGCAGCGGACAAACAAGAAACATTCATTCATGACTGTGAAAAAGCTTTAATTACTTTTATTCAGGTAAAATAGCCTAACTTAACCAATGCATGCATATTTGTTTAGATGCAAATCATGATGGTTTTTAAATTGCAAGTAAACTGCATGATTTTCAAAGGTAGCAACCAGTTTTGTTAGACAAGAAAGTGTCTTGAAAGATGTTCATGGCTCCTGCAAAATACAACTAACTCACATTTTTCTGTACTTTACTCTTTTTTTCAGTACTTTTTATCCAAAGTCTTAATTTGGTCATGATAAAATGCTAAAATATTAATGTTACTATTCATCTTTTGATTTTTTTCTCACCTAAGAATGGATACAGATTCTTGTTTCCCCCTTAAGCACCTTATTGTTTACTGTTGGTTTTGTTTGCATGATAAAACAAAGACATAGAGCTACTACAGGACTGCATCAGGAATCTCACTGACAACTCAAATGACAGTGGTGTTATACCAATCAAATACAATGAATTAAAAAAATTGAATGATAAAAGAAATGTTCAAAGAGATCACCAATGGTGAAGATCTTAATTCTTATGAAATGCCAAACCTCACTAAGACTGATTTGCCCATATTACAATGATTTAAGTGACTGGATTATTATATTTCTTAAGAGGAATGTAAAGTTAAAGTAAGCATTTAAAATAATGCTCCCTGACAAAACAGAGATATTGTAACTCACTCTTAAAGTAAAAGAAAAGAATATTTAAGTGTCTCAGATTTCTTCTATCATTAATATATGAGAACATGCGGTGTGTATTTAAGCCAAGATAATGGATTGTTGGTCTGAACTTAGTCAAAAAAAGGGCTTTACAATGACACATTTTCACACTATGATCCCTCTTGTACATAAAAGTTGATGAAGCCTAATCCCAAAAATAACAAAGTCAGTGTGAGTTCTTCCACTGTATTATTCACAGATCACTCTCAGTTAAAGGTGCATTATTTGTCCTTTGTGCTTCTTACTTGGCCATGTACTTAGGCGTGCATCTCAAGGTAAACGTGCAGTTTCACAGAACATACCTAAATATAAGTATGAACAGTCCCACAAAAGTTAATGGCATGTCCTTCTTGAACTGGAGTCTGAGGGAATCCATGGGTCTCAAATTTATAATCTACTTTTTGGCAAAACAGTTTCATGAGATAGCTCCTATGATGGTATACTGCAAATACCATGTCCATGCAAAGTAGTGTGAATATTTAAAATATGTTGTCATAAGCTTCTGTTTGGAAGTTCTCAAATAATGCACATGTATACATTACATCTGTTATTTTTGTATTAATCTAAGTTTGATCCACAACATCCAGTTCTTTTTGTAACAGCTTCAAAATCAACTTTGTAGAATATCACACGTTAAATGAATGTGGCCACCAGAATTTTACACAGAATTATGCCAAAAGTCAACAGATATCCTTCAACTGTCCTACAGAAATTTACAGTAGAGAAAAAAAGAAAGCTGTTGAAGACAGTAAAAAATAAAGTAATATGGTACATCAGTGTCTTTCTGTTTGGTTGTTGGGTTGTTTTTTTCGTTATGGCACTTACTAATTGCTTATCCATACTGGTATTTATTGTAGTTCATAGAATTTAACAGCACTGATAGATAGGAGTACATCATGGGTATTTATTTATCTGAGTAAAGTGAAATACAGCAAAGTTAAGTAGAAAAAGCTCTGTAATTTGAAAATGTCACCCTATCTTAAGTCAGAGTTCTTACACTTGATTTTAATGAACTGGCTTTTCCTTCCATACATATATCTATACAGGCTAATATTCAGTTGATTACCTTGTTTAAAACTTTAGTTTTGCAAGAGGACTCCAAGATATGCTTTTAGAAACTGTTAGTATGGTTATCCTAATTAATTTTATCACAAATTCAAAAGCAACAATCACAGCATCAGTGTTAGGATCTTGATTTTTGACCCTGGTGGAAAATTCCAGTGAAATCCAGCAGAAAGTTGTGCTATATTTTTAAACTCTCCAATAATATGTAGTTCATCCTACCACTGCTGTAATTAAACAAGACTGAAGAATACAATAAAAATAAAAAAGTAGACATAACACATTTTCTGATCTGCTAATGAGTCAAAAATTGTACAGTGTTCTAATCACGAAGCACTAAAGCAATAATTCTCAGCAAAACCTTGCAGTTCTGAGCGAAATGCAGAACCCTAGGGAGTTCTCTCATACTTCTCAATGGGTGAGAATTTACTGATTTACTACAAAAAAGGTCAACAGTTGTATAGCTATTTTAAAGTAACAGATATTAGTAATCTATTTGTTCTGGGAATTTTTTTTAGCAACCTCTCTACTCATTCCTGGGCTTCTGTCCAGTTTTGTCTAGATTGACACGCTTTGCTTTTTAGAACCTGAACATGTGTTGAAATCATGTAATGGCTTGGGTTTTTTTCCTCTCACTTCTTTTTACAGAAAAAAGAATGGAGAGGAGGGCTTGCTTATGCTAAGATTTTTACAGGAATGTGTGTCTTAGTATGCATTAGAGAAGGTAAGATGTCCAGCTTGCACTTCAAATAGGAGTCAAAGTTGGTCATATTTTTCAAGATAGTTCCTAGTTGCTAGCTTAATTTACAAGAATGATATAGCTAGTATTTTCTTCTAAAGAAATGAGTCTCTACATATTCTATGCCAATAGCTCTATGGTGCAGGACTTTGGGACTTTATGACACTCAGGTTACTAATCAGGGATTTTGTAATAGTTAGCCAAGTGAATTAAAAATTATCTTTTTATACAGGCTTGGGCTGTTCCTGGAGGTGTTGCCCTCCTTATGTTGAAATGTTATTAACAAAATTCAGAATTCTCCTTTAAAACTGGAAGCTATCCAAAATCCTTGCATTTATTATTAATTCTTTCAGGTGGAATTCTAGCAGCTTTCTAGGCTACATTTCCTCATACTTTACTTCACCTCAACAGCCTTTGTTTATAACCAGAACTCTCACCTGTTAACAGAGGTTCTTTTTCTTATCTTTTATATTCCTTGAGACTTACAACCCTACCCTAGATTAAAGAAAATAAAAAGAGGAGACTAGAAATGCCATGATATATTTTCATGTTCTGTCCATTCACATTTGCTGCTGCTTCTTTTATGGCTTTATAATCTTCCCATCTATCTTTCAGATTTCCTTGCCCAAGTCTGAAAGTAGATTTACCACATGAGCCTGGGAATATTGTAGCACTTTACTTGCCAGCATTACCTACCCTGGTGCCTCTGGTCAGACAAAGATCTATTCCTGTCCTGGTTTTGGCTGGGATAGAGTTAATTTTCTTCCTAGTAGCAGGCATAGTGCTGTGTTTTGGATTTAGTAGGAGAAGAATGTTGATAACACGCTCATGTTTTTAGTTGTTGCTAAGTACTGCTTATGCTAGTCAAGGACTTTGCAGCTCCCCATGCTCTGTCAGGTGCACCAGAAACTGGGAGGGGGCACAGCCAGAAGAGTTGATCCAAACTGACCAAAGGGCTATTCCATACCATATGACGTCATGCTCAGTATAGAAACTGGGGGGGGTTGGCCGGGGAGCAGCGATCGCTGCTCGGGAACTGTCTGGGTATTGGTCGGCGGGTGGTGAGCAATTGCATTGTGCAACACTTGCTTTGTATATTATTATTACTATTATTATTATATTGTTATTATTATTATTTTACTTTATTTTATTTCAACTATTAAACTGTTCTTGTCTCAACCCAGGAGTGTTTCTCACTCTTACTCCTCCGATTCTCTCCCCCATCCCATTGGGGTAGGGGGAGTGAGCGAGCGGCTGCGTGGTGCTTAGTTGCTGGCTGGGGCTAAACCACAACAATTCCTTTAGACAGACATGCCATTGCTGCTCTCTCATTGTTTTTCTGCTATTTCCATGTACTACTGATTTTGCTATGCAGCCAGACTGATTTTTTTAAAATCCAAAGACATTAGGTGTCTTAACACAACATTTACAAAAATGCTGACACAGTTTGTCCTATTAGTGTGTAAAGAGGTTATAAAAGCATTCATAATTCTCTCTAAAGACAACAGGACTTACTATTAATGTCTTAACAATTAAAAAGAAAAATACAATTAACAGCCCATCATGATTCTTTCTGCTTATGGATAAATTAGGTCTTTATGGTTTCATCTTCATACTCAGTGATTTAGTTACAACAAAGTAGTCCTCAAACAGTCAACTGTAGTGCTATTCTCCATAGATGCAACGTAGTCTTGTTATATACTCCAGATCATTATGGAATCTTTGACAATAATCAAAGCTGTGACGTTGCTTGGAATTATGCTTCATAATCACCATGTTACTAAAGCCAGCCAATTGCTACACTGCGGTATCACCAGAACAACTTGTGTAATGCAATAACACAACTGATAGATCTTTGGTGTTCGTAGGACCTTCAGTTTGGACGGGGTGTTGTTTAAGGGAGGGTGGGGTTTTTAAGTTTAGAGGATTTCTGCTACCTGTAAATTTCAGTAGTTCCTACCTGCAGCACTAAATAACTTTTACAGAACATTTTAGAAAATTTAATCAAAGTAAGTAGAAAAATCCTCTTCATGAGCTTTTTAAACTCCAAGTTGATAGCTTCCAAGCCAATAGCAAGTGACTTTGAAGCCTCAGAAAGCACTTATTCCCCTTCTCCCTTCACATCTGCGTATAGCTGAAGTGCACACCTATGGTTCCCATTTACTTATTTTAAAAGCTTACTTAGAACTTTTAGTTAGTCTCTACTAAGCTTTCTTGTTACAGGTAGAAAGGCTTGAAAGGATTGAAATGAGGTGCTCTTCTCCCCACCCCCCAAAGTGCAGGTGTGACAGATAAATGCTACCAAAGTCCCAGACACCATGACAGTGGTGCTCATTGCTACTAGCCTGAGCACAGGATTATTTCCTAGCGCTAATCTCTCTTGTGTTAAGCCAAAGCACTTATATAATCTGTCACTGTATTATATAAAACAGGTAAGCAAAGTTAAAATTTTCTATTTAGAGATGACAGCTTGTTTAGCTGAGTTGTTGGCAAAGTTGTAACATTTTACTGAAGACTTTAGGGTTTTAATGACTCTTTTTCAAGCAACAGTCTATAAAAAAACATGATATAAGAGAAACACGACATTGTATCTATAACTCTGTGTCAGAGCTTTACAAAACATAAACATCTTTGCATCTTTAGAAAACAGAGATGTTCCCCTCTGCCCAGAGATTCAGTAGCTACAGAAAAGTCTAGTTAACTGTGGAATTTTTAACATAAATTATTTTTTTTACAGTACAGATATTAACTGGAGCTCTATAAATGAAAGTATTCACAGCCCTTTGAGAATAGGTAGGAGAATACCTTTATAAAGCTGTTCTCCATTTAATTAATCCCATCGTAAGCCATCAGTTAAGCCTGCCCTAAATAATCAGAGTAAACCTCTAAATCCTGGGAAACTTGCCCACTTTTCAATACAAAACACAGCTTAATAAAGTCTTGCTTCATGATAATTCCTAAAAGACAATATAAAATAAATAAGTAAAAGATAATTCCCTCTAATTAATTTCAAATAGTTCTCCCATCTGTAAACCAAACCCTTTTTGTCACCATCATACTGTCCTGGTTTCGGCTGGGATAGAGTTAATTTTCTTCCTAGTAGCTGGCATAGTGCTGTGGTTTGGATTTAGTAGGAGAAGAATGTTGATAACATGCTGATGTTTTTAGTTGTTGCTGAGTACTGCTTATGCTAGTCAAGGACTTTTTCAGCTTCCCATGCTCTGCCAGGTGCACAAGAAACTGGGAGGGGGCACAGCCAGAATAGTTGATCCAAACTGACCAAAGGGCTATTCCATACCATATGACGTCATGCTCAGTATATAAACTGGGGGCGGTGGCCAGGGAGCAGCGATCGCTGCTCGGGAACTGTCTGGGTATCGGTCGGCGGGTGGTGAGCAATTGCATTGTGCATCACTTGCTTCGTGTATCATTATTATTATTATCATTATTATACTGTTACTATTAGCATTACTATTTTACTTTATTTCAATTATTAAACTGTTCTTATCTCAACCCAGGAGTGTTTCTCACTCTTACTCCTCCGATTCTCTCCCCCATCCCATTGGGGTAGGGGGAGTGAGCGAGCGGCTGCGTGGTGCTTAGTTGCTGGCTGGGGCTAAACCACGACACATACTAATGTTTTCTTTTTGGGATGTCCTGTTTATAAGGACTGAGCTGCTAATATCTGGAAATATTTTCCCTGCTTCAATGTAATTTATTAGTTTTTGTTAATAGTATGTAATTTTTTTAAGTATATTGCATTTTTTTAGTATTTAGTTGAATTAGGGGTTTACAAAAAATATTAGATGCTCGACATTTGAATTTTCTGGTCAGTTGTGACTGCCACCCACGTCAGATATTATTGGTTCTTCTGTTTCATTCGGAATAAAGCTTGAGGAAACCTTTACCATTTGAAAATACATAGAAGAAACAATACTGAACGAATTATGACATCTACAACAATCTGAATATATGTTTTAGAAAAATCTAAACTCCTCAAATTTAATAAGAGCACTGTTTTAACATCACATGGTACCAGTAAAACCTCAAACAATAACGGAAAAACCTCAAAAATCTCACTTTCTAGAAATGATTAGTCATTAATACAAACAAAAATTATTAATTATAGAGGACTGAATATTTTCCTCCCTTTTTTCAATATTAGCATATAATAACTTTTAATTGAAGCAATCTCTCATTGCTTCAAACATGAACAAGGAAAGCATTCCCTTAATCAGGGTAATGTGACAAAAGAATGTGAATTCAGCCAGATCATGTATAATATATATTTTATTTTTTCAAAAAATTCAGTTTGCAATTTTGATATCTTCTCTATATTCATAGGATCATAGAATCATAGAATGCTTTGGGTTGGAAGGGAAGCCCAACCCCCCTGCAGTGAGCAGGGACAGCTTTAACCAGATCAGGTTGCTCAGAGCCCCGTCCAACCTGACCTTGAATGTTGCCAGGGATGGGGCCTCCGCTACCTCTCTGGGCAACCTGTGCCAGTGCTTCACCACTCTCATTGTAAAAAATTTCTTTCTTATGTCTAGTCTAAATCTATTTTTTTTTAGTTTAAATCCATTACTCCTTGTCCTGTCACAACAGGCCTTGCTAAAAAGATTGCCCCCATCTTTCCTATAGGCCCCCTTTAAGTACTGGAAGGTCGCAATAAGGTCTCCTCGCAGCCTTCTCTTCTCCAGGCTGAACAACCCCAACTCTCTCAGCCTGGCCTCATAGGAGAGGTGCTCCAGCCCTCGGATCATTTTGGTGGCCCTCTTCTGTACCCACTCCAACAGGTCCATGTCCTTCTTGTGCTGAGGGATTGTATTGTCTTTGTATGTGCAACTTTTTAAGGAAGACAAGGGTGCATTAAATTTTATGATTGAATAATTTAGTTGTCTTTTAATGAAGACAAAACAGTTTTATATTTTGGACAATATTAGTATTGTTATTTGTTCCTGTACTAAGAGTTCAGTGAGGTGTTTTCATTCCTCTGTTTCCTCACTCTGTGAGGACGACATTATCCTATATACAGGATTACCTTAATGGGTACTATTGTGCCCATGTATAAATTTTCCTGCACATGGAGTTTGCTGTGCCCATATGTCATTGCAGTTACATTCTCAAGATATTAATGCCACTAGGACTAATGTTCTTCATTGTTCAAGATTTAACCACAAATGCAATGAATCAAGTTGTCTTTTCAGGTAGATATTGTGCAAATTTGTTGCTGTACTCTTTCGCTTCTAGTGAAAACAATTCTGAGCCAAAGCCTACTGATAGGTATAAAAGTATATATTGAAATTTAACTAGAAAACTTTCTCTAAACTTATATTTTTTCATCCATTAAAATGCAGCTGGGAACCCTATAGTAAACAAACACAGAAAAGAAACCCAGCAAGGTTGCAAATGAAGCATGGAATTGTTTGACAATGTCACAATCAACATTTTTTCATCATTATTTATATGTGCATTTTTTCCCTTCCTCCTTTTCTGAGTCACAGTTCAGCATCTTCTGTGAAGTACTTGTCTTTACAACATATCCAGATTTGGCTCATCCCCACTAGCTTTATCTGCCTTCATCTGCTGTGTCCAGCCATCACAGACTGCCTGTGCACCTCCTTTTCTCTACCAATGTGAGATTGCACCTCTTCGGTCTCTTCATCATTCATATTTAAGGTCCTCTCTTCTCTTAGTCAAACACCACTGAAGAAAAGACCAAGAACAAAGAAAATGCTCCTGTTTCCTACTTCAGCACCATTGTGGCCACTTCCATACCCCATTCCGCTTTTATAATATCCTGAGGAGAGCAGCTGCTTTGCAAATTTTGGTTTGTTCCCATTTTTAGGGTTGGGGCATACTCAGGCTTATCTCTGTACAGGGTATCTACGGGATCTGCACACAGTACACAAGCCACTACTGGGCATATACAAACTGAAGTTTTCAGAGGTAGCGACTTATGTACGAGTTTTGTAGAACAGCAGAATTCACCCCTTACTCCTAAACAAGACAGCTTGCTGATTTTCACGCTCATGCCACAAAGCTGTATGCATTTCTTTAAAATGAAACAGAATATTCTTGGTCTTTTTCAGATGAAAAACAATGTGATTTCCTTAAACTAATTAGAAGAAACCTTTTGATCATTTTGCTGAAACTTTCCAAAAAGCTAGCCTGAGGAAGAAAATCAGCCTTCAAATTCCTCCCAAACAATTAAATTTTGACAGACTTGTAAACAGCTTATAAACAACTGAAACACTTTTCTAATAAAGCAGCCTTGTTTTGTCTTGCTTATAAGCAATCACTGTAATTTTAATTAGATATATACGGGCATGATTTATATATCGTCTCTTCTGTATGTGTATGGTTTTTAAAACAAGACTAAGTGATCCTGTAATATCTAAAGAACACTAGAGTTTTTCTTTGATCTTTCTTTGTAGTTGATTTCCTTCAAAAACTGTATCATCGTAATAATTTTAGTCTTACCAATTATGTAACACTTTAAATCTTCAGAACAACATAAAGATAACTGTAATGCTTTTTCTATACACTAAGAGCCAAGTCTGCAGTCATATATTCTTTGATCAAGGACAAAAGGAAGAAAAATATTTAAAAAGTTACCCACGGTATCACCACTGGAGCTGTGAGCTAGATTTTGCCAAAAGTGTGTTAACCAGCTCTGAAAACAGAACAGCTGTTCCTAGTCCCTTTAGAAGGGTAGACTGCTTGAAGTTATCAGGGTATATATTATTAACTGCAGAGAGGGAAATAAAAAGGAACTTCAACTATTTTACTATTGTCAAACCTTATTACTATGTGAAGGAATATGCATTCAGTTTCTATAGCATATTCTAATGTGTGACAATATCTGAACAAAATAAAGAGTATATCATCTTATAGAAGAGGAGACAATTTCTTGAGAAATTAGAAATGCAAGTTTAATGCCATGTGAGGATCACAGATTAAAATGACACAGGCAAAAAATATGAAATAGCTTTTTAAAATATAATTTATTTACCCTGTATTCTTTACTATCTAAGCAAGAGAAAATAAAAACACACTTTACCAAAATATATCATATTTGTTTTATGCTGTGTATCTGCCATCATTTATCCATTTCACATTTTGGAAAGTGATCTAGGCTAATTGAACAGGAAAATGTTCCTGTTCTCTCACCAAAGCTTTTAGTGCCTTCAATAAATAGTCACTCACTTGGAAATGTATTGATCTGTGTTGTGAAGCTCATTATAGATCCTCTGCAAAAGTTCATGTCAAGTCATTTTCTATGTTTATTATTTACTCTAATAACATTGACAAACCCATTAGGTGCTGACAGTTGTACAGTTTTTCAGATGAGAAATCTTGGCCCTTTCTCATTGTAGAAAAAGGTTACAAGACCCCTTTAATGAGATTCATTTGATTTCTAATTAGTAACAAATGCAAAACTGAAGTATATTTGACAAAAAAGAAATAAAGTCATTAACTCAGTCATCAGTATGTTAAAAAAAGCTAGCCGAAGACTTGAAAGATCAAACAACATGGAAACAGAATGCAAGGTAGACTTAAGTTTTTGGAAGAACTCCATTGAAGAGAAACAACTTTAATACAACTTTAATACAACTTTAATAAGGAGGCAAGAAAAAATAATAATTATTTTAGTTATTCATCTTTAAGAGTTGGTATTTTATTCCTACAAAATGGAGGCTGATTTTGCAAGGCATCCCAAGGTATCCCATTTAAAATTTTAATACTGTTTTTGGAAATAAGTTGTGAATTGAAGTGCTGATTCCTAGGAGAAAGAAACAGAGAATGTGACTTCAGATAAAAAATGTCAGTTACTTTCTCTTGTTTTTGCTAACTCAAAACTACTCATGTTTGAGGCTTAGTTCTGAGGCTCTGATTCTATCTTTTCTGTTTTGTTTTTTTCTAAGCAAATATTTTTTGCTGTCTCTGGGGGACTGAAGTAAAAAAGCACTCCTTTCCCACCTCATTTGTTTTACAATGGAATCACAGAAAACATTACTACATTTTGAAATTTTTCATAAGAACAAGAGTGAATCCCACAAAAATGGCTGAGCAGCTTTATTTACAGGATTAGTCCCAGTGAAGGCAACAGAAAAAAATCACCTGAATACTATGATGCAATGCATAGCTGCAGTCACACCAATAAATAAAAACTAGAAACAAAGTAAACAAAGATATTTAGATGCGTAATTACCCTTTGAAAATAAACTTTGAAACAAGTAAGAGGTAGAATTAGATTTAAAAGGTATGTTGATGCTCGTGTTTCTTTTTGGGGAAGAGAAAAAAAAATAAAAAGATCAAATATGTGTTGGGTTTTGATTTAACAGTCCTTCTGGGTCCAGGCTTGCTCGTTTTACCAGGAAGACAGATTTTTTCAAGATTCTCTTTGGTATATCCCTACACTGATACCTGGTAAGCATGATTTTAAGCCCTGCATCACAGACAGCACTACTACAAACAGCTTACTAGAAAAGTAACTTTTAATCTACAGCATAAATATATTGAAAATGTGCAATATGGGTGCAATTTTCTTTTCTTTTCTTTTGCTAGTGACATCAATAGGAAATCGGAATAAACAGAATTCTTTTTGGCTCTATATTCTCTAAGTTTTAAATTAGATGTCGAAAACAGAACCTGCAAATACAGTTTTATATATAAAACCACACTGAATATCATGTAATATTGTCCTGCTACTTGTATAATTTACTGGTAGTTAACATACTGTAATTATTTGAGTTAATTTAAATTCTTATCTTAGTTACTTACTTTAAAATGTGAACATAAAAGCTCTTTTACTTGTTGTACTGTACTACAATTCTCTCACGAATATACAAAAAGTTATGGAATACAAAACTTGCTATCTTCTTATCCTTACATATTCATACACTAAATAGTAACAAAGCAATAATATAGCTCACTAAGGTCCACAGTGCACGCACATGACTTCATCAATCCTTAGTGAACCATAAAGACCCAAGAATAACAATGCAAATCAGTTTTCCATGTACACAATGCACAGTGAGCCAGTAATACTACAGGAATGGACTTGTCTGCATACAGAAATAGTTTCAGATAATGAAAGTGTCACCATATGATATTGCAGGGGACTCTTCTACACGCTCCACCAGGTGGAATTCAGAAGAACTTAACGATTCATAGTTGCTCTCAGTAGACTTCAAAATGCAAATTGACTTCTTATGTTTCTTTAAGGCAGCCAGGAAAAAAATCATAATACATTTGCTGTCTCATGAGATGCTTATTTTTATACTCAACTGGAGGCAAAGCACATAGTCATGCATATAAGCAAACGTATCTTAATTCTACAAAAGGCATAGCACCTTTATGCATTATGCTTCATAGTTCTTATTTTACAATCATCTTGAGATTCACAAAAAATAATGAGAATATTTCAAGAAAATTTCACTGAAGTCAGAGAATAAATTAGGTTGGTTATCCATATCAGGAATAATTTACCCCGGAAGAACTGTACAATGTTTTATTGCAGCCAATATAATGAAACTTAAGTGGTTCACATGGATTTGCCTTTTATTTTTAACCCCAAAGAAAATGTTCCATCTAAGACACAGGATATATTTGTCTAGAAATCTGCCCAGGTCACTTAGAAAAACAGTAACTGTTTGGTGGGAAAAAAAATGATCAAAGTTGGTGTCCTGAAGAACTGGGACAATTGTTATTTGAATGGTGGGGGGTGCAGGGGGAGAAGAAATAATTTAAATGGATGCTGCAAACTGTACAGCAGCTGCTGTCACGTCTTTTCCTTCTTTCTCACTGATATCTAATCTTGTTTGCTTCTGTTTATTCTGGTTTCAAAATGAAGTACAATCAACTTCTGGCCTAAACTTCTTCCATAGGGTGCAGCTGGGAAATCTCTATCCCATTATCGTATATCCTGGGTCATTGCTGCTCAGAAGGTAGAGGGAAATACAGGAATGTGAAGCTGGAAGTTTTGGGTTGAAGAAATAGGTATTGGGGCTTTGTTTGATCTGGTTTTACACTTGGGTCCTGGTCCAAAATTCCATCATAGAACTTCTTTACAACTCTCAAAATAAAAAGAACAAATCATTCTCAATCAGCTCTTCTCTAAGAGTGGCTTAAATTTCCCAAGTAATGCTTAATTTTAGCCATGACAGAAGACTCAAATGAAATCTTATGTTTAGAGGATTATGCATATCCAGCAGAACAGTCATGTGCCTTGCCTGTAGAAAAAGATTAGAGTTTGGATAAAAACAGACTATTGTGCAAATGCCAAACATCACTACTTCCATTTCTAGTACCACCCTAAAACAATCTTTCAGGTTGCAGCCCAGTTTCTGGCAAACTACTGCTACTTTCATTCTTTAGGTTCTGCATAATCATGCCATTTGGGCTGACAGAGTGCAAAAAACTTTTGAGGTAGAATGATATTGACATCCAGGGCAGATACAGGTTCACAACGTATATTCTGTCTTTAATAGAAATGAAGAATAACAGATGAGGAAGAAATTCTCTCTTCCCACTTCACTCAGCATTGTTTCTCTCAGGGACTTCAAATGTGGGTTTTTTTTTTTCCATTTCTAGCTTCTAATATTCTAAGCACAATATCTATTTCAGGGGTCGCTTAAACTGGTAACAAAATAATGTAGTACATCTTTTGGAAATTTCTACTAACGCTCGACTAATACCCTGGTAGGTATTTTGTCTGAAAATTACCTATAAGGGCATTATCTAGTAGATAAGGAGTCTAATGCAGCTTCTAAACATCTCCGTTTATAACCTTTTCTTGAAGCAGGAATGTTACCTAATAACTTTCATTAGAGGTGCATATGTATCTTTATATTTTATGTTAAAACACAATATATAGTATTTATATAAAACACTATATAACACAGGAGCTCATCTTCAAGATTTGGGGTGCCTGAATCTGTTTGTAACCCATTTTTTTCATTGTTTTTGTTTTCCACATAATTCACAGATATAAGCAACTACATAAAGGGCTGCCATTAGTAAGAATGCAATCAGCTGTCATATGAATATTGCTTTGAGAATTCAGAAGCCAAATCTACATTTTGTTTAATTTAGCCCTTTTGAAGACTTGAAGAACAGGAACAATCGCAACAGTGGAAGTAGAAGAACAAGAACTAAAGCAACTTTCATCTTTTTGGCTCATTAACTCTGAAGTGGGGAGGTATCATGATTGGTCATAAAGGTGCCTCAGAGAATCGAAAAGCTGCAAGGAAGCAACTATAATTAGTTTCCTTTTTGTTTCTTTCTTTTATTTTCTCTTTTGCTTCAGGGAAACATGCCAGAAAGATTCTATTCAAAACTTTAAATGCATCTAAATTACAAATACAGCTTAAGAACATTTGTAACTTTTTTCAATTATTTGAAACATAAATGTAATTTTAACTAAGTGCTCTATTATCTTATTGCCTTACTTTGATATATATATACCACATTTTCAAGCATCTACCGTGTATAAGCAGGTCTGATAATAATTACATAATCAATATGTAACTGACAGCATCACTGCAGTTATCAGCCAAGATTGACTCAGCAAAGAATTAATCAAAATAGTTCCCATCTTCACACCACAGACATAAGAAAATAACTTGGCCTTGAAATTTTCAAAAGGATTTAGGGGCCAAGGGAAGAGCTAATTTCATGATCAAGGCTGCTCCTGGAAAATGTTTCATCCATTAAAACTGAGGACTCCAGGCAGAGCTTCTCCACTAACTATTGTTGCAGTTGCAGCCATTTAGAATGTGCAAGACAGGTTCCTGAAAGGAGTAGTCCCAAATCAGCTAGAGGTTTGAAGGTTAAAATCAATGAACACGCAGAAATTTTAGAAAAGGCAGATTCTCAAATCTTGGTATCCTTAAGTTCTGATACTTTCAATTTTGAAAAAAGTATGCAAAATGTAAGAAACTTAAACAAAACCATGATTTTTAATGTTGTTTTACAAAGTGCATGGGGAAAATGTTGACTCAAATGAACCACGCCTACTTCATATGAATATTTTAAAAGGTGCTTTAACTCAAAGATGTTTGACAAGACCATTTTGACTACCATTTACACTACTTTAGATATTAATCAAAACCCTACATTGCAAACCCGAGTAATAAAATGTGCTCAGGAATCCTTAGGAACCTCAGTCATCTAGCCAATATGAATGCCTTAATCTTCTCCAGCCACTAGTTAAGGCAAGCAATGGCTAAGACAAGAGTGAATTAAAGAACTGAATGGCATTGGTATAGCCGGACTTCCAACTCCCCAGTAAAATCTCCAACTGCTTCATGTATGGATTCTAAAGCAGGAGAGACCAAGAAAGCACTGTAAAAATGAACAGGAAGAAATCAGCTTAGGAGAAATACTTACTCAGGAAGAAAGCCTTTAGTGGCTATCTCTCTGGTTCAAGGGAAGGGTGAGAACATTGACTGGGGCCAATGTCAAAATGAGACACTCTAGCCGCAACTGAGGCAGCTGAGAAAAAAAGCACCTATCACTTTAGGACTAGACAAGCTGTGATTATAAATTTTATCCTTGATTTTCAACGAAGCTTCTTAAAAGATTGATTTCATAGCTTTCTCTAAGATACTCAATCTAACTGGACCTGGTAAAGCACTGTTTCATGGTTTGACTCAATTTAGGAGATTTTTTTGTGAGAGAATAATAGACTGTTATGTTTATTCTCGTGGTTTCACATGCTGTCTTAGAATATTTATTATTCTTACGAAAGCTGCAGCACCTGGAATGAAAAGAATGTGTACGATTTCATTTAAAAGGAGAGCTAATGCTTCAAGGTGTTCTGGATTTCTGGACTAAGGGGAAAGAAATTAGTTAATAAAGCCTATTCAGAAACAAACCTAACATGGTGTACATCAGGCCTAAATGCCAGACACTTTCTTAGTAAAGTGATGGAGTATTTGTTGGGTTTTGTTTGGGTTTTTTCAGTGGTTTTTTTAATTGGTCATCTCTAGAACCAATGCAGAAGCAGAGAAATCTGAGGACAGAGAAGCAGAAACCCCAGAATATACCTATGTGAATTAGGAAAGTTGCGACTTAAGGCACAATCACAGCTGTCTTTAAATGATCTACTGAGTTTATACATCGTGATGACAATTCAGAAATATTTATGAGAGACCTGGGACTGCATGAATGCTTCTGCATGCCCACCACTTGAAAAATGAAGCATTTAAACCCTGTCCAACCTTTTTAAAATGCAGTAGAATATATTTCAAATTATTAAAAACAACAAAAATCAAAATTTGTAAATAGATTTCATTTTAACATGAAAAATTATTTTTCTGTGTGCATTGCCATACACACATGCAATTTCTCTTCATTCCTGTGAAGAGTATTTGAAAGTGAAACTTAGTATCTCTGTGAAAATAACTAGATACACAAACCCCATCTTGGACAGAGTCAAGAATCACTGAACTTGGGGCAGACCAGTTTAAGTCATTGCATTATATTGGATTTATGGTTGGAATTGATGATCTATGGTTGGACTTGATCTTAAAGGTCTTTTCCAACCTAAACGATTCTATGATTATGTTTGTAACAAATCATGCAGGCTGCAGTGTGCCTGAGGAGCCCCCCAATATCTCACTATGTAAATAAATTAACTGCTAACAGCTTTAACTCAAAGTATTCTTGTTGCTGTTGCTTTTTCTGGATATGAATATTATTTAAAAGTAGCACAGGTGACTGTGACAGAAGAAATATGCATTCATGTGCTTTGTTTAGAAGAAAAAAGGCTTCATTTAAATACATGTTTTAGTGACTTCTGGAGCAGGAGAGAACAGGTAGCCAACAAGAATCTTTATTTCTGTCTCTGAGAAAGACCCCCACTCTCCTGTTCTCTTTATATCTTCAGTCTTGGCTTATGCTGCTTGTTTTTTATCGAACACTACCTGCTTTCACATCATAAAATAACTGAACATTTAAACTGAGGTCTTGTAAAAAGAAAAGAAATCTGGCATCATCCTTATTGGCTTTAAAACTCCCAAGATGCCCAGAACATTACTTCTGTTAATGCTCAGAACAGCTGCAGTACTGAGTGAATAGCCTATCACCATGTCATAGCTTGACAGGCCCAAACACAAAAGACCATCTCAGAGTGTGACTGGACCAATCTACACCTGGAGAGGGGAGGGCTGAATTCTTTCACAGAGTAGTTTTGACTATAGAAGCCATACAATCCCCTACTCTGATATAGGGACTTCTAGTCCCTAACCCTGAATCAAGATTTAGTACAGACTTCATCCTGGGAAAATAAACCTCACAAGTAGTTTTCTCATTATTACTTATTTTCTAGGTGGCTTGCTCATCTTATTTTGGGGAACTGGGATGGCCTTCTGTTCTGCGTTACAAAGCAGCAAGCTCTCTGTGCCATGGTCTGACAGCTACGTGTACATGCTACCACATGACAGAGGATTGATGACACCCCTCTATCAGAGTATTTGTGAGGAGAGAAAAAAACATATTACACATGAAATCATCACCTAGTAAACTGCTTATCTAAATAGGAGTCTTAAGAATAGTTACGTATAAATTATTTTGCTAATAATAAGGAAAAGTTAAGGAAATGCTATAGAAAGATACAATCAATATTGCAGCCATTTGACTTAATTTCCAAATCCAGTATAATCATTATAATTCAAAGTAGCTAAGAAAGCTAATCAGAATCTTACACTCTTTCAAGGGAACCTTCATCTTGTGTCCAACTTACCGGAGGTAAAAATCCTTTCTGTTTCCAAAGTGCTATGTGCTTCTGCTTCTAGCTTTAAAAATCAATTATTGCTGGCAGTGAGTAATTAAACCAACTAATGAGATGTTATTTTAAATTACAATCCTACTTGCTTTGAACTGTTTTTGCACTAAACCTTAACCACCATATCTGCATTATTCTGATCCCTTTATAGCTTCACAAGCTTGTTTATCTGTGGGTTGCTTTCAGTTAAATATCACCTGCAGTCATACTAAGAAATAATTAAGTATTTTTAATTGCAGGTTTCCAGAAACCAAACCAAACCAAACCAAATAAAATTTAGGTCCATTCCATAAAATGAAAGTTATCTAATGCTACTGCATTGCTAAAATACAGCTAGCTATAGTGTGCAGATTCCTGTCATGTAAGAAATGGCCTACCGTAGTTAACTTTAGCAGTCAGGTTAAGTGCATTTCTTGCATCTAAGTACACCGTTGAGTGTGCTGTAAAGTCATTTAAATGCGTTGCTGGCCCATTTCTGCATTTTCTTTTTTAGACGTTGGTAATAAAATGATATTGTCTGAAGTACATGCACCATCAGGGTTAGATTTTCTGTTGTGTGGTTTGCTATATTGTTTTCAAAATGTCTAGAACATTTCATGTATATAATGTTGAACCAAATAACAGAGAAGATTTATGTAAAGTGAGAATGTGTACAATAAATATGTCACATGCTTTCTAAGCAATTACATTTCTGCTGGTTTATGAGTTCATAATATGAATAAATGGTTCCTTTAACATCCAGCTCTCAGTCCTATCTATCCCTTACGTCTTGCAATGCTTTTTGCAAACAGGACATTTATTAACATCATCTGCTTTGCATACCGTCTCTCCTTCAACGCATGTGAAGAGAAACTGTTGAAAGCATCCTACCCCATTCAGCAATACGGCATGAATAGCCACTCTTCTGCCATCAGCACCATTGAGAATCTGCTGTTGGAGGATCCTGAGCAAAGCATTTACACAGACACTTTTATGCCTATGGCTATGCAGTTTGCCCTCTGGTCTGACCTTAACCTCCATCATGTCATGCTGCAATCCCCTACTCTGAACTGGTAGGAGACAGCTGAACTCCACAGCACATGAAATAGTGTTTCTGAGCAGCATTCTGTTCTTTTTATTTTCCCCTTCATTCAGCAGAGCCTTAGGAGCCCATTCTCCCACTCTGGAGCGCAACTGACCCCTATTCTCTCACATGGAGCTGTTCTTTCTATGATGTGAAAGCAGAGGCCTCAGGGACCCCCGAAGGCTTGTACAGTATTTCCAGTTCCAACTGACAAGTCCAGCTTTCTTTTCTTGCTAGCCTGCACCTTTCTCTGCAAACTCCAAAGCCACTTACTCTGTCGATTTCTGCCAACACTGTGATATAAAGGGCCATGAAGGAACACGAATTAGAGAGGAGAGGGCTCATGTCTGCTTGGCACAAACATCTGTACCTCTACCGCTGACCTCAAGAGACCCCAAACCAGAGAATGTTCCCTTCAGTTGCCCTGACTTTCTTTGCTGAACCTAATCCCTACGCTGTCCACTGTGTCCTGTTACTGCCACGTGTGCCGACAGCACCAGAACAAGGAAGACTCTTGGCAGCACCTTTCCCACGTCTGCTGGGGGGTAGCTCAGCAAGTGCAGCCTCCCTCTGCGTTTGCCTGGCCTCACACAGAGAACAGAAACCCACAGGGGATTTCCTCAAGGTGCTAGTCTGCCCTGCAGGAATCCACTGAAACAGGTCTTCCATCAATGTAGCAACAGTTGTCTATGGAGAAAGCAAAGAATGGGAAGAGGAAAAGAAAAGACAGAGAGAAGACTGACAGTTGTCTCTAGAGACAGGAAGAACAGCTTTCTGGGAAGGAAGAGGTGGCTTTGAGGGTCAGGAGCAATTCCTGTTTCTTGAAGGGGGGGCTTACATGTCCAAAAAGAAACATTAAAGGCAGTAATGATCAGATGTGAATTAATGCAAAGACAATCATGTCCATGAAATGGAGTCCTAATGAAAATCTGCATTTTTAATGCATTTTTTCATCTGTACCAGTTTCGTGCTCCTGGATGAAAACACACTGTGCTTGTAAGGGCATGAACATGTCCACAAGAAACTTGGGGGAGGGGGGCAAAGTCTGAGATCAATTGTCATTATTTACTGAATTAATTCATAAATAATCCCATTGCCAAATGGGATGTCTCCCCACTTCTTTGGTCTTCCAGACTGTATATATGCAATAAATGGCTTAAAAGCCAGAAACAGGTTAAGATGCTGATAGGTAGATAGGTAGGGTCTGAAACTCACTTTGCTAGTCTGAATTGGACTGAATCTGCTCTGTTTCACAAGATTCAAAGGCACGCTACATCCAGCCTACATCCCTGCCTTTCTCCAGTTTTCCAGTGCAAATCTGGGTTGTTAATAAGGGTCTCAAGATCTGTCCTGTGACTTCTGTCTTCCTGAGTAAAACAGAATGAAAGCTTGGCTGATATATGCAGAAAACCTAAGGTACTCAGGATTTAATGCAATTAGACCTTGAATTATATATAGTCTTATTCCAAAAGTACCAGATTTCATAGATACTTGTGTAATATTAATACAAGATCACTTACAGCAGCCACATAAACCATATTCTTTTTCACTGCTTTTTCTTGTTAAATCATTTACAAATCAACCACCACCAAAAGCAAAGTCAACCTTTACTTTTCACAGATCACAGCCACAGTCCACTGAGTTCTTGTCACTCTTAATGAACTCTGTTATTGCTTAAGAGGTGTTTAATACCTACCAATATCTAGGTCTGACTGACACAGACACTGGATACACGGTCTTCGGCCTTATGCTTACCCCAGGTAGAATTCTGTTAACACAGGCTGAGATATAGGTAACTTTTCAAGCATCAGAAGCTGAATCCAAAATGCTGCAGAGGGAATGATTGAATATGCCCACAGAATATAAATAATAAGGTGCAATAACCACCTTCCCTTGGTTTGCAAAGCCCATCTTTCCAAAAACAGTTATTTCTCTTCCAAGTAAGCTTTCTACCGTAATGCCACTGTTCAAGCTTTCTGGAAAGACAGGCTATATATAACAAACAGGGTAAATGTCATCTTTCATCAAAACTAAAGGCTAGTTCAAATACCATTCTACAGTAGAAATATGGACATATTAGTCTATTCTCAAGTTGTCTCAAGTTTTACTCAAAAATATCAATTTCAAATTACAATCATATTTCATTAAAAATATTTCATAAAATAGCCTCTTTTTTTCTCCTCAATATCTCCTCATCAGAAATCAAAGCTAATTAATTCCATGCAGAGTCTATGAAAACATTTGTCTAACATAGTCAGCTCTGTATTCATTATGTCTTTCTGAAATATCCAAAAATATGACTTGCTGCTCTCTTGGTACTAAAATCTGCAGAAATGAGTAAGAATTACTGCTTGTCCTTTGAAAGTACAAATCTAGATATAAAAAAGCCCCACCAAAAACCAGAAGGGAAACTATATTAATGTCCATTTGTCTAGTATTTCCTAATCAAATACACTTATTTTTGCATTATTAGCTGCCTTACTATATTTTTATATTTAGTTTTGGATCGCATCTTAACAGCGACCTTAAGGTGAAATTTACTTTGATAAAATGAAGCATTTCAGAGGTGAGAAGCTCCATCTGCTGGATATTCAGTTGCATATTGTAACTTCTGTGATTTTTATAATCTTATTACTTACACCTTTATTAACTCTCTCCCCCTAATGGAAATCTCATTCTTTTACTTTATTGAAAGTAAATAATTTGACAAGAATATTATTTACCCAACACAATACAGCAGAATATATTAACAGATGGACATCTGGGTTACTGCCTCACTTACTTTCCACTTGACTTTTATTTCCAGGCAACTTTATTTCACGGAAACAATTTAATAAAGTCCTGAAATTCTTTTGGACCACAAGCTAAGGTAATGCTTAAAAGTATGATTCCAAACGCTGATATGCAGCCCTGACTTCTATATCAGATCCAACTGAAAAAAAAAAAAAATCCATAAAAAACATTCATATAGTTTTTGCACAACATGGCCCATTTTTCAACATCATGAACATGGCACACAGTCTAGATGTTTCCCCTTTCATGATTAAGTATGTTCCACCCATTTTTCAGAAAGTTATTTTATTTAAATGAAGGTTGGTATCAATCTTTTCAGCTAGAGTTGTGTAACAGCAGCTGCCAGAGGACCACGATGGAGGAACGGTGCAAGCACCAGTGCCAAATGATGACAGCTTTGACAGAGAATATGGGAATATTGTTGCTCTCTGCTCTACCTCACTTTTCTTTTATCCGTGCTGCAATATGTCAAGTACAAATATTTAGATCACTGCAAAATGTATTTACAAATCATGCCCTACATCATCTATCAAAGAGATGATCACCATTAGAAACATTTTTTAAATTAAAATTGAAGCTTAAAGGAAAGCAAATGTTTGCAGAGATTTACTTAGGTCTGACAGATGTGATTTATGTTTCTAAAAGTTTAACTCAGCTCCACTTAGTATTTCAGGTAGTTGATAAATTAACTAATACTCTTTCTGCACCTTGTCTTCCTTTGTTTTTTTTTTTTATGTTTTGTTTTTTTTTTTTTTTTTGTTATGATAAGAAATGGAAATCCTAGTATTTGCAAATGTTAATGTGTTATTGAGCTGCACATTATTTTAATGTTAACTGCCAAGGTCAAGCAGCAAGGCTACCTTTCATCCTATACCTGGCAACGTTTTATATGCATGTTTGCAAAGAAACATTTACAGGGTGTTTTAGGAACAATTGACATCTTTATTCCTTTGAGTTTACCCTATTTTTTTATGAAGTATAGATGTATAGTTTTCTGGACTTGCCAACACAGAAACCTTTAATTTTAAAATCAGTAAAATATTTCACACTGGATCCAGATAGAAAACTGTCCCTCTTTTCCACAGGGAAATGAAAACGTTTTGCACTAAAAAACAAAAGGAGCGGGTGGGGTGGTGGTGGTGGATTTCTCTTTGCAGTTTCCACAGTCCCATGGCAAGGGATTTGCAAAACTTAAAGGGTGGAAGCACTTCATTGTTATCTTCACTGTTCTTTCTTGTTGAGTGCACTTCAGCAAACACCCTGGCTGAGCTTAGCAGAGAGATAAGGCATTGGCACACTTTGCTGGCTCTGTCTGTTGGCTGTACTGTACATACAATGGTCTTAAAGTCACGAAAGTGTTACTGAGTACGGAGATGTGCATTTGTTGCTTTGTCCTCTACATGTATTTCCTTGCTCAAAAAGACAGAGTGAAAGTAAGCCACCCCCCTCCACACACACACACTATTACATAGTCCCCAAATCCTGTGAGATACAAGGTAATTTTCCCAAAACAATGCTTATAAGTGACTGGTACCACTTCTAGAGCTTTTGCTGGGAAGAAAGCATGATTCCTACCCAGTAGCAGTTTCCTAAGAAAGATCTGGCGTATGTTGATAAACTTTATTGTCCATGAATTGTCTCTTATTTTTCTAAATCTCTATCCCTACACGCAGCAGCCAAAAGAAATACAGAACTTGTCTGTATTCCAGTAAGTATTCTTATTAATATCATGGGTCTATATCCCCCAACCCAGACTCCTGTGAAGCTCTTATTAAACTATGTGCGCATTTTGCCTGAGCACACGATTGCACAGATTAGTCATTGGGACAACACATGGTGATTTGCAACCAATATAAAATATCAGCCAAAGCACAATCTTCCTTTTTTAGAATACTTTTTCTCAGTTCATCAAAACACTGCAATTTAAACATTCAGACACAACTCATAGGTACTTGTTATAACTAGAATTCTTTCTGAAACAGAAGTTAAAATGGTTCCCTAAATAGAGGGAGAATTCATATGGATATATATTATGTAAGAGGAAAAAGCATATAGGCTAAAATGTAAAGCACGTAAAAACGAAGGGAAAGACAAAACAAGTACTGGAAAAGGGGCAGATCAAGAGAGAAGGAAGGGTAACAAGGAGATAATCAGGATGCAATTAAAACTTTTCAAGTAAAAAGAAGATTGGTATCTGAATATACCTTATTTTTTGGAAATCCTAAAAAAAGTCTTTTAAAGTAGGTAAAAGTAATTAGGGAGAAATAATATTTTTTACCCTTTCCTCTTCTTTTTAGCCATTTGGGAACAAATACCCAGAAAAAGGAGAGGTAAGCCCAGAGTAATGCAAATGGAGAAGAAAGTGAAAAGACCAGGAAAGGCACTTCAGTCAGAGCCAGAGATGGTAACAGCTATCAGGAGAGGGACTGAAATTGTAACTGCATATAATGGGAAAACTTTGAACCATTCTGGGGTTAGTTTACTAAAGTCTGAGCGGCTTCCTTTTTGGTGATTTAACAAAATGTCTTTAGACTGTACTATGAGCCTTTCTCATATTCAATCTTCTTACGAGAATTTAAGTATCACATTTTTAAAGTATGGTAAGATCTACAATAAGAAACTGTCTTATCAACTGTCTTATAACCAAAATTGGTTTAAAAAAAGTTTTTAAAACCTCTTCAGCTTTGTCTATGTGCAGCTGTTGATGACATCTATACACACTGCAATATCAGAGTTGTTTTTCCTAAAACAGTAACTTGAAAGTATTAGTGAAATCAAATTTTAGTGAGGTCACGTGCAAAGTCTGAACCCCACACATCTAGATCAAAAATATGAACTGCCTCTAACTGAGGTAAAGACAAGACAATTATAAAGGTGTACTTTTAAAGCGGTAAGTTCCACTTTTTTGATTGTATGTATCAACCTAGATATTAAAAATATCTAGTGCTTATCTAATGGAATATATCTTGAGAGTAACAGAGCATATCCTAAAGTGAGAGACCCTGAACAGAGGCCCCCCCTTCCTTTTGGAGGCATGTAAAAGCAGTAGTCACTGACAAAATCTTGGTCATATATCACACAAATTAATCCTCAAATGTCACATTCCTAATTAGTAGCTGATACAGGTTCAACATGTTATACTATTGCCAAGATAATTAATGTTCTTTCAGCATCATTAGAACTCTTCCCTTATTTTTTTTTCTCTGATAAAAAGCACAGATTATGTACAATTAAAATCTTTTGATGCAGATCTTGCTTTTAACGATGTTTGTCAACTTCCAGTTGAGAAAATTGGTCATTTTTGCCTTGGCTCAACACCAAATCCATTTTGCATTAATGCCATTCTAAAGGCAATTTTTTTCTTTTGTGGCCCACTGCCTCATTTGGACTGTAGTATCTGCAGACTTGCTCCAGTGCTTCTAGCAGTCTGGGGTCTCTCATGGGACTACTGTTCCCTTATTTAAAGAAAGAGGCAACTATGATTGTACAACTTAGTGTGTCATAAAATCAAACAAATGCACACAATTTCTTGGATATTTCTAATCCCTCAGAAGCATTTTGGTTGGTGCTGGATTTTTTTGGTTGGTTGGTTGGGGTTTGGGGGTTGTTTTTTCTGCCTGGATTGAGGAAAAAGCTTTAAATTAAAATATTGGGAGTCCTCCCAAGAAAGCAGCTGTAAGTTGTGCTCAGTTCTAAGTTTTACACCAGACTTCGGACACATCTTTACTCATGCTTAAGTTGCATGAGCATTTATTGTGCCAGCAGTTCCACTGAAATCAATCCTATTGAGCTCACCCCTATAAAATTAATGAGAAGTTGAAATAAATTAATTAGGAGTTCAGATAAGAATCTGTAAAGATGTCCACTAAGATGCTAAGCAATGGACAGACTAGTGCATTGGGCAGTCTTTTTTGACACTTTGCTTCAGCTGATGAAGAAATTTGGCTTTAAATTCAAAAAGTTATCTTGATACTGAAGTGGGAATATGTAGGGAAAAAGAAGGCCTCCTGTCCAACACAATAAACCCAACAACAGGGCTTCCCAGGTCAAAGTCACAGGTGTGCCTTAAGATTATTTATGAGACTACTTACAAGTTATTTAAGGCACGAGTTCATGGGAATTGTATCACTAAAATGGATTTTAAGTGAATGCAAAAGCTTGTGTGGACCTTGTGCTTAAGGACTAAGAGTAGCTTATTTGGGTTTAGGTAAATCTGTTCCCAAATGATTTCCACTAAGCTGAAATAAGCGAGTTATTTTATTATGACTGTTCACAGAGATTTTGTGCGGGTTAATGATTAAGCTATCTCAGTTTAAATTTATACCTTAAATCATAGTGGCAAAACTTTGCCAGAAAAAAAAAAAAAAAACAAAAAAACAAACCCGACAGACCTAAACACCTCTGTGCTACAGTTTTCCATCTGTGAAATTTGGTGAATTAATTCTTGATTTCTTCTAGCCTTTGTCAGTCACACGTTTTGAGACTGCAGGCTCCTAAGGGAAAGAATCATCTTTTGTATGTTAGTACCACGCTTGGCACAGTAAGGCACCAATTTCATAAAGGGCCTCCAGGTGTTACTTTAATACAAATTAGTATTACTAATATGTAATTGTTGCAGTATAACCATCCATATAAGCAGTGAAGTGCCTTAATTTTCTCACCTGCTTTCAGCATGTCTCTGAAAGTGTAATGGAGTCATATAATTCTAAAGAACATGTTAATACTCATGATAAGCAAAGAAAATTCTAGGGGGATTAAATCTTCTTCCTTTTTACAGAATGAACATGATAAAAGGTGCAGGGACAGGGAGGTAGACTAATGCTGAAAATCCTCCAATCCTTCTGAATCCTGAGTTAATTAAAATGCTTAATGAAACTTTCTTGATCACACTAGCAAAGCTTTAGCTAAACTAATAAGAAAATGTATCAGTTACTCATAGTTACAGCACATGCTTTTAGATTTCCAGTGGAATACACAGTCCTAATGCTGAGGCTTACCTGCACCAAACCAGAGGAGCATTTTGCAGTTTTCTGTGTAAGTCATGTATTTTAAAACGGAAGTATCTCTCTCCCCAATACTAATGCAGCTGATCTTATTCCAGACAATTCCTCTTAGATTTCCATATTTTCATTATTTCACATTTTGACAACTAAGTTTAATTAAAGATAGAGAGAAAGAAACATCTTGGATCTATTTTTTAAAATTCTGCTTAGTAGTCGTACTTTAAGTATATTATTTAATAATTCTACTGTCTGAAATTATGCCAGTCATGGCTGCTTCATTGGTGTGGTTAGCATTCAAAAATAAAGAAAAAGATGTCTTTAGGATTTTTAGTGATAAGATTGTGATGCTGTTCTAAGACCTAGGCACAGAAATATGATTCCAGCTTCAGATGCAACTAGAAAATACCTTGGGCCTCCTTTTATATACATGTGTACAACATGTCTTATTCTGACACGATGCTTGTGCATGTCCTTCACATGACTTGTTTGTGACAGAACATGGCTTCTCAGATCTTGAAACTGATTTCCAGGAAGTTCGGTTTTATTTGGTTTAATTCCAATGGAGATTTTATTTAATTTTAAAATTTTCAGTAAAATTCAACTCAACTTTCAAAGTCTGCTTCAAAATGCTCACATTCCAAAACAATTTCCAGAACTTGTATTCATATTTTGCTAAAATGTTGCAACTTTTAGAAATCCAATTACTGCTAAATTTTTTTTTAGTATTTCAACATGAATACCATTCTTTGATGAACCTCTGATCCACTCTGAGTATTTATGTTAGTGCCATGACATAACATGCTTGACAAGCTTAAGCAAAGATTTCTTATAATCCATTCGAAATCATACCTGCAAATCTGACTAAGCTGGTATTTTAAATGCATGGCAAAAAAAATATTTGAGAATTTGGGTGAAACATACTGCACTTAGGTACAATGTTACATAAGCTGCAAACCTGAAGCTATTTACTACACTGTTTGTACAATCAATAAAAAAAAGTCTTTTTGGGTAGTACTTGTCAGATTTACACATTACCACCAGAATGACCTTCATTAATGTCTACCATGTCAGAAGGGAAAAAATCTTTCAGTTTTTGCACTATGTTTATAGTATAATACCTCAATCTGTTTCATGGACACAAAGTGACAGAGTGGCTGTATTCATTATGCTTGTTTGACAGGATGACAGAATCCAAGCAAAATTTTATTTTGTGACTTAACTATGATGAAATTAATTTTCTTCACAGAGTTCATTGGACAGCTGATTACATTTATTTCAGCAACAGATTGTTCCACGTAGATGGATATGTGCTTTGACCACAAAATGAAGTATGAGGTCTGACAGAAGACACTTCAGTCAGGAAAAGTGACGGGCTCTCATTTGTCACTATTGAGATGGCTGATTTTCAAAACCAGCACATATTGTGATAGTTTTGGAAATCATCGTCTGGACATGGTCTTCACCTTGGCTAGCAAAGACTCACTGACAACTCTTCAAATGTTGGAGAGCAAGGCTGGCCAGGACCCAGGGGAAATACAATCAACCACTCATAGCCCAAGACTACTGGGAAGATGGAGGTGGATGAGGTACTCAGAATAAGGCAAATAGCAGCTTCTTCTATGGTCTGTGTAAACTACTGATATATATTTAACTATTAACTAACTATCCCCTTCACAGTTATAGGCTTTCCCTCTTTAATCACAGTCCTACAAACAAGAAGTTGCAGAGACTTTTTTGTGGAGTTGGCAAATAATTATCTGTACAGAGTAAAAACCTTTCCACCTTTGATCCCTATATCAATCTCCCTGTAAAAGTATGAACCTCAGTCACCTATTAACTACCCAGCAGGGCTTGGAGGGTTTGTGAAGCTCACACTGAACTCTGTATTATTGCACTTAAATCACTTACTGGTAGCCTGAAATAAGGTTATATGTGCCTACCTGGGCTGTGATTAATGATGATTTCCAAAGAAGAGAAAGAACCCAAAGTCAGCATTAAGTATGGAGATAGAAGGCTAATGTTGTGTTAGAAAAAGCAAACATCATCAAGCACTTTGGAGAAAGACCTTCTATGACACAGAATTAGAGATATTTTCCAGTAATTCAAGACTTTTACTTTTTTTAATTTTAGCTTTTTAATTTAAATAATTCACTCTACTTAACTCCTCACAGCTTATTTCATGTACTTCTAATAGTTCCCTGTATGCTTATCAGCTGAACTAGATTACAAAACCACATTGATTTCTGAATTTTCCTCAAATATTGCCAGTCAAATAACAACATTTGTTAACTCTGATATTAGAATCCAGCAAAATATATAAGCATTTAACATATTTCCATGCAGTGATACTGTTTGGGCAGAAGGCTGCAGTAGAAGATCAGGTTGAAATGCCCCAGGAGATACGTAGTTTTTGTTTGTGGATTTTTTTTTTCCTTACTTCATCTTTGCCAGTTAGATTAACAACTACCCAAAAATATTTACAAATTTCAACAAGCTTTAGTAGCACAGAAGCTGTTTTCACAGACTCCCATCGTTAATTGCAGTTAGACTGATGATCTGCATCATAAAGAGGATTTTATCAAGATGCAGTACAAAGAACATTTCCATTCATTAGATATTCTGTCTGACTCCGTGCTTGGCAAAAATTAGTCATGCATACTGACTACATTAAACAATATTCATACATGCAAAATGTATAGAATAAAAGTATAGCATAACCTTAAAATGAAAACTTGTCATAGTTAATGATTAGCATACCATAAATTTAGTCCATAACAGGATTTACCAAGTTATGTGCATGTAGAAATGAATGAGAATCAAAATTGCATAGAATATTGGCATTTTTTTTTAAGATTAATTAGCCAATTTCTTCATAGTTTGGTAACAATTAGAATAATAAGCTGCAAACCGTGGTTAACTTCTACGCAAGGTCTTTGAAAAAAAATATTTAGAAAAACAGTTATAGTAGGTGACATTTTGATAATCATCTAGTGTTTGAAAAAGTGAGCATTTTCTCAAAATAGCATCCAGATCATGTTTATTGTGTTTCCTCTGTTCATTTGATCAAACGCACACAATTGCCACAGACCAGAATAGTTGCACTTCGTTTGTATCTGTATGGAAGTGCACGTCCTACTACAAGAACAATTTAAAGCTCTCTTTCATAGCAATGATACTGAACTAATTGCAACATTACTGCTAATAATACCAATCCTTTCTTCTTCAGTTTCACCTTTCATCAGATTATCTCAAAGAGATTCTAAACCACTAACTGTGGGGGGCAGTAATTTTTATGCACTTTATATAGGAAATGATGCAGATAGCAGGGAAAAACAAAGGCTTTAATGGGCACACAGTGGGTAAGTAGCAGGAACAGTTGTATTAATTGCAATATGCTGCTCTGTTCCCTGAAAATTTCCTCAGTGCCAGGTGCTATACAGACATAAAGGCATAATCTTTTTTTCATTACTTATGCTTGTGACAAAAAAAAAGTAAATAAAAGTTAAACATTATCAAAAAAACCTTTCTTGAATACATACCAGACCAAAGAGCTGAATGCACAAGGGGAATAAAACTGAAGACAAGCAGCTACATGAATGTAGTAGCACATGTTCTTAGCTCTATTTTTGGAGTTCAGAAAGATACAATGCATCGAGATGCATCCTAGAGTAGAGATCTTCAGCTGGCCTTTAACTAGCTGGTAGGTGCACAGATACTATTTACCTCCTTACAGTAAATATAGGTCAGGACAACATACAGGTAACATAACTGATTAGGAGCAACTCTACTTTGGTTTCTGACCCAGCCCGTCTGGCATTAGCTTAAGTATTTCCTGCATTGCACCAGAGGGGGAAGGTCTTTGGGTTTTGGGGGGTTTAGACCCTACTCCTTAACTCAATGTTGACATGTTTTTAGTGTTGATGCGGCCTCACCGCGAGTATCATGTGCAGTTCTGAGCCCCACAGTTTAAGAAGGATGTGAAGGTCCTTGAATGCATCCAGAGGAGGGCAACAAAGATGGTGGAAGGGCTGGAAGGAATGTCCTATGAGGAGAATCCCAAAACCTGGGGTGGGGGTTGCTTGCTTGTTTGCATGCTTGTATCTCCTGTATTTGCATTATTTGAGAAAAAAAAACCGAACAGACTAATAGGGATTATTAGGAAAGAAATGGAGCATAAACAGCATAAACTAACAATATAAACCCATAATGCGGCCACATCATGCATACTGAATGCAGTTCTGGTTTTCCTGTCTCAAGATATAGTTGGACTGGAGCAGGAACAGAGAAGAGCAATGGTAATGGCTTATGTACGATTACAAAGACAAGAACTCTAACTGGAAAAGGGGCAACCAAGGAGGCATATTATTGTTATTAATAGAATTATAACTGACTTAGAAAAGGTGAATATAAAATTATTGTTCACAGTATTTTCCAGACCAAGAATTGGTGACTATTAGATAAAACTAAAGGTACCTGGTCCAAAACAGAAATGTACATTTGAATTTGTAATTCATCTCTACAGGGTATTTGAAATGCTTGAAGGTTTATTAGACTACCTTTTGGAAGGAAACTCCACTGAGTAGTATCAAATACAAAGACACCTTCTGTAGTTCAAAACCACAAATACTTTAGGCTACAAACAGCCCAAAACTGTGAAAGTATTCAGAAGGTGCAACTCTACATATGGCCTACTGCTGCATACTGTAAAGGCAGCCAATAGGGGTTTGATCCAGTTCAGCCATTTTTATGCTTGTATTCATGATATGCACAAGATAAATACCAATGGACAAGTGGTTAGGGCAGCAGTTTTAAGAACCAGGGTCTCCTGAGTGTATTCCTTACTGCACGTCCAGATTTCCTCTGAGACTGAGCAGCCCATTTATCCACTGTCTATATCTGTTCTCCATCCATAAAATGAAGAACTTTTCTGCATCACAGGGCTTTAAAAACAAATACTTTCATAGTTGTGAATTACTATCATGATACAGATCAGTACAGGTCTACAAAAATCCCCACTGAGGAGGAAAAAAATCCTTGTAAAATATTAAATTCTCCATATTCCTATAACATATAAGCATTGGACAGAGAAAACGTTCAACAAAACAATAGCACATGCTTTTATTGACCATCTAGGCTTAGATCCCGTCTTTCTTTCTGTCACTGAAGGAAATGGCAAAGCACTTTGTGACTATTTACTGCAGATTCTTATTTAAAAGGGATGAAATAACTGAAAAAAAGTATTTTCTCCGACATTCCTGCTTCTACCTCTTGTGTTTCCAATGCAATACTGTTAGCACTAGCACACATGGGAAGAATTACAATTAGCAGAACAGCTGCTTACACTCACTCCAGCACATAAGCTGTCATTTATCTCAGAATTTAAATAAGTCTAGTGGTAGAAAAAACATGCTCTTGCTGTGGTTTCTTTCTTCCTCCCTCTCCTCCTCTATCTGTTTGTTATATCTGTGATTCTGGCTTCTCTTTCGCTAATTAGGTTGTGAGTTCACTAAGAAACCTTTCTACAATACCCACAAAATGGTGGTCCAACACTGATCTGGCATACGGGGAATATAAAGGATAAATATGGTAAAGGCTGGCTATTCTCACCAGTCAAAATAGACCTTTAACATGTGTAAAACATGTCCTTTCCTAGAAATAGTCTCCCTCGATCCCATACTTGCATTCTAGAAACAGAGAGCTGTCAGACTGAAGTCTTGGTCTACTTTTCTACTTACTAAATTTACTATCAGAGTATGCTTCAGGATGTGAAATCTAGGCTACCTCAATGGGACATTTTCTTCATAGAGTATTGCTTCCTATTTTCATAGCTTCTGTTCTAAATGGGTGGCAGAGTCCAGTCTAAATCAGCAGCACCTACTGAAGGCAGTTGGCCTCTAAACGTTTGTTTCTTGACAATGAAGTGGGATGCCCACCCAGGATAAAGAAGAGTGTGAGGAACTGTGTAGGCTTTGATGGAACAGTTGGGCCCAGGGTGTCACACAGAGATGCAAAGACAACCTTGTCATTGAACAACACCACTCTGTTAAACAAGATTCAAGGTTTTGAATGCAGGTCTCAGCTGGCTAGGTTCTTGTTACAGATACAGTGAAAGCTGGAAAAAACAGTTAAAGCTTGAAATACAAAGTATTTTGGTCTCTACTTTGACAATGTCTTTTGCTTTCTTTCCCTCACTACTTCAGAGAAATTGCAGAGGGAAAAACAGTTTGGTGGTGTATTAGAGCTAAAGATGACAACTGTCCTTTTTGAGGCAAACAAGTAAGGTGAGATGAGCTGGATTTGTGCTGAAAAATGATCCTACTGCTTTGAAGACAAATGCACAGGAAAGGGCAGAAAACAAAATAGAAGTAAAATGCCGTTCGTGTCTGTGATACTTACAGCTGTTTGTAACCTTGCTGCTTTCAAGAGGCAGCCACTAACCTCTTCTCACTTCAACAGCACTTCAACATAAGCAAAATTGTATCTGTGTCAGGTTATTTATGACAGTGCACGTAGTGTTTTTTCTGGTCACAGTTCACAATAGTTTTGACTGTATATATCAGATCCTGTTAAACAGAAAACAAAGAAATAGGAAAGAAGGGAAATATGGTAAGGTTGCAAAAAGGTGGTAAGAAGACAAGAGTTAGACAGGAGAGGTTACATGTTCAGCGCATGGCCTTAAGCTTTAGCCAGCAGCAGTTCAATATATCAGCCAGACCCTTCCTTGTGGGTTGTTTTTCTCATTATATCTTCCTGGAATGGTATAGAGAAGGTGACATTTGTCATGTGAGGTCCCCCAGAGTGGTGGATGTGACAGCTGTGATTTGAAAGCTTATTTACTATTGTCCATAAGATACTAATTTTTGTTGTGATCAGTTTCAAATTAGGGACACCCAAATTGGCAGAGAATTTTTTGCTTTATTATTTAAGTCTATATCCAGGACATAAGCCTTGGTCTGCTGATTTCCATCTTCACACTTCTTTTGTTTATTAGAATTGTGAGTTTAGGTATTTTTTCTTGGATTCATCTATTTTCAACTTTTAAAATTTTGTTTGCTTTTCAATGTAGTGTGTTAGAAATCAAGTTGGACTTTTGTTACTTTGGAGTGCTTGTAACATAGGCATATGCACAATACGGCAGGGAGTAAAAAGGATGGAATAAAAAAAGGAAGAAAGAAATACGAAGTTCATAGAAGAGTAGAATGATAGGGACTGATAACTGCCTATTTATATATCCATCTGACACTTCTAGAAAAATCTGAGCATAAACCAATGAGCAATTGCTGTGCTGTAAAACCCCTCCCTTGATCCTTTACAAGTACCAGAAGGCTGGAAGATGGCTAATGCGACACCTGTTTAAGCTCCTTTTTCCAAGGCTTTCTGTGGAACTACTGACCATTGACTCTGATGCCTGTACCAGGAAAATTATTAGAAACTATAACAAGGAGCAGAATTTAATGGATAGATATGATACACTGAGAAAGAGTCAACATCTTTTTTGTAAGACACATCAAAGACATCAAAGACCTGATGGAGTTCCTTGAAAAAGTCAGTAAATGAATAAGGGAAATCTACTTGTTATACTCTATGTTCTGGTTTAACGTGACAGGCAGCTAAACACCACACAGCTGTTTGCTCACTCCTGCCCCCCACCAGTGGGATGGGGGAGACCTCCCCACATTTATATTTCAGCCATCGGCCTCCATACCAGAGAGGCTTTAACTGCTTGGCTTGCCTGATCACAGCGTATGTTTCACATTCATGGATAACCTGTGCAATAGTGTCCCTGGCCAAGTCCACCCCTTGATCACGAGCCCATCTATACATTGCATCTCCTCCTTGATGGCCTGAGGTGTCATGGGCCCACTGAGCTATAAATAATTCATCCTTATGTTGCCAGTCCAGATCCACCTGAGCCACTTCAATCGTAGCAGCCTGATCCACCTGCTGGTTGTTTTGGTGTTCCTCAGTGGCCCAACTCTTGGGTACGTGAGCATCTACGTGACATACTTTTACAGCCAGGTTCTCTACCCAGGCAGCAATATTGTGCCACAACGCAGCAGCCCAGATGGGTTTGCCTCTGCGCTGCCAGTTGCTCTGCTTCCATTGCTGCAGCCACCCCCACAGGGCATTTGCCACCATCCATGAGTCAGTATAGAGATAAAGGACTGGCCACTTTTCTCATTCAGCAATATCTAAAGCCAGCTGGATGGCCTTTACTTCTGCAAACTGACTCGATTCCCCTTCTCCTTCAGCAGTTTCTGCGACTTGTCGTATAGGACTCCATACAGCAGCCTTCCGCCTCTGATATTTTCCCAGAAGATGACAGGACCCATCAGTGAAGAGGGAATATTGCTTCTCATTTTCTGGTAGTTTATTATACAGTGGGCTCTCTTCAGCATGTGTCACCTCCTCCTCTGGCCATATTCTGAAGTCTTTGCCTTCTGGCCAGTCCATGATCACTTCCATGATTCCTGGGCGACTGGGGTTTCCTATTTGAGCCCATCGTGTGATCAGTGAGACCCACTTACTCCACACAGCATCAGTTGCATGATGTGTATGGGGAATCCTCCCTTTGAACATCCAGCCCAGCACTGGCAGTCGGGGTGCCAGCAGGAGCTGTGCTTCAGTACCAACCACTTCCGAAGCAGCTCAAATCCCTTCATGTGCTGCCAATACCTCTTTCTCAGTTGGAGTATAGTGGGCCTTGGATCCTCTGTATCCCCGACTCCAAAACCCTAGGGGTCGACCCCAAGTATCCCCTGGTGCTTTCTGCCAGAGGCTCCAGGTAGGGCCATTCTCCCCGGCTGTGGTGTAAAGCATATTTTTAATATCCTGCCCTGCCCAGACTGGCCCAAGAGCTACTGCATGAACTATTTCCCGTTTAATTTGTTCAAAGGCTTGTCGTTGCTCAGGGCACCATTTCAAATAGTTCTTCCGGGTCACTTGATAGAGAGGGCTTACAATCAGACTGTATTTTGGAATATGCATTCTCCAAAACCCACAACACCTCAGAAAGCTTGTGTTTTCTTTTTGCTAGTTGGTGGACACATGGCTGTTATTTTGTTGATCACATTCATTGGGATCTGATGACATCCATCTTGCAATTTTATTCCTAAAAACTGGATCTTCTGTGCAGATCCCTTCACCTTACTTTGTCTGATGGCAAAACCGGCTTTCAGAAGGATTTGGACTATTTTTTTCCCTTTATTAATATGAAAGTAAAATTAGCCCTTCTACTCTGTCTGGGGCATTTCTCACTGGAAACTGGAGCAGCAATTTTCCTGGAAGAACCCCCTTTTGTAATTGTTTTTCCTTGCAACTCATGTACCTGTGCCACTAGGGTCGAGGCAGATTTTCCATCCCACTTCCTCATGTCCTCTCTGTGGTCACGCAGGTAAAACCACAGGGTGGCCCATGGTATGCATCCACTATATCCCCTCTTTTGAGCAGAGGAATGCTTACTCCTAATGGCTGAGATACTGGTCCTTATGGGTGGGGAGTAGGACATACCCTCTTTGAGTTGTTGGAACTCCCAGGACAGCTTTTCCAAAGCCAGGATGCAGGCCCGTAGGGAGGAAGAGAGACTTTCTTTGTACTGCCAGAGTTGGCCAGCCAATTCATCCACCGTCTGTTCCTCTCTGTCTTTCCAGGTCATTACTGTCAATGAGCTTGCATGCGATGATTGTGCGCTCCATACAAACTTCCGCCACATCGGTCATGTGCACCTGACTTCATCAGGATTTTTGTATAACTGCTTGTTGTCCAGGTCATCATAAATCACCTCCAGCACAGCTAATTCCCTCAGGTAGTGGATACCTCTCTCCATGGTGGTCCACTTGCCTGGGTGACATACAAGACCTTCCTTGAACAGATACCTTTCCTTCATGACTGACAGGAGTCACCTCCAGAGGCTGAGGGCTTGCGCCCCTTTTACAATCGCTTTGTCAATGCTCCCTTCCCTAGAAAGGCATCCCAGCTGCTTGGCTTCCTTACCCTCTAATTCCAGGCTACTGGTCCCGTTATCCCAGCATCAGAGCAGCCAGATGATGATGTGGTCTCCCAGACAATGACTGAAATCTTTTCGCATATCTCGCAGCTCACTCAGGGATAGGGATCAGGTGGTTACCATCTCATTTATGGGATCTCCCTCTTTGTCCTCCTGTTCTTGTGATGGCCCTAGTTCATTTTCATCCCTTACTAAATGAGCTGATTTTCTTGTGTATTTCTTCTTGTGTATGGGGGTGACTAATACCAGCATGAGTTGGTTCTCTGGTTCAGCTGCAATGCCTGTCGCCGGGGTTTGAGTAGCCATGGTGCCTGTCACAGGGATTGGAGTGCCTGTCATCAGGGTTTGAGTAGCTGCAGTGCTTGTTGTGGAGGTAGATCTCGATAGTATTCTTAAATAGTTGTTTAACCCTAAGCAAGAACTGAAACACATTCAGGAGACTTAGCAATAGGACCATGGTGGTTTGAACATCCCAAGGATATTCAAAATTCTCGAGAGCTCTAGTAACTAGCCTGAAGGAGAAAGGGAAAGTGAAGGAGCGGGGGAAAGTGTCCCCCTCTGTCTCCCCCATAGATTGGTTCTCTGAGGAGAAAAGGTAAAAAGTGTAGTTATCAATAGTTTCCGAGAGGTGACTCCTGAGGTACGGAGATTATGGCAATGCTGAGTACAAATACAAGATTAGCCTCACAACCAATAAATTTACCATATCATAAGCCAGTCTTACACAGTGCAGCGAAGTGATAACCTTGATAGAGCTCCCAGCGGTGATAAACAGCACAACAGGGAACATATACAGCAAGTGAGGTGTTATATAACACAACTTTGAGAGCAAGCATGACAATCTTGAGAGCAAATAAATTAATATTGTGACAAGCAACTCTTAAACCAATATAATGAATGCTTGTAATAAATTTGTCTTACCATGCTCTGGTCAGATCTGTCATTATCTCAACCCTTCGTGCCCCACGTTGGGTGCCAAATGGACTGTTGTGGTTTAACCTGGCAGGCAGCTAAACACCACACAGCCGTTTGTTCACTCCCTCCCCTCCCCAGTGGGATGGGAGAGAGAATCAGGAAAAAAAAAGTAAAAATTGTGGGTTGAGATAAAGGCAGTTTAATAAGACAGAAAAGGAAGGGAAAATAATAATAATAATAATAATAATAATAATAATAATAATAATAATAATAATGGAATATACAAAATAAGTGATGCACAATGCAGTTGCTCACCACCCACCGACTGATGCCCAGCCAGTTCCCAAGCAGTGGTCCCTCCCCCAGGCAACTCCCCCCAGCGCATATGCTGAGCATGACGTCATATGGTATGGAATAGCCCTTTGGCCAGTTTGGGTCAGCTGTCCTGGCTGTGCCTTCTCCCAGCTTCTCGCTAGCAGGGCATGAGAAGCTGAAAAGTCCTTGACTAATGTAAGCACTACTTAGCAACAACTGAAACATCAGTGTGTTATCAATATTATTCTCACCCTATATCCAAAACACAGCACTATACCAGCTACTAGGTAGAAAATTAACTCAACCCGAGCCAAAACCAGGACAATCTACTTGGATTTCCAAGGATTTTGATTTATCATCAGTCGTTCCTGAAGAAGCTAAATGGCCAAGGAATAACAAGGCTTATCAAAGATTAAACAGTGGTTGAAAGATAAAAGCCACAGAACAAATTACTATTTTCCATGACACAGGAAAGTCACCAGTGGAACCACCATGAGGTGTGCTCTGCATTTTGTTCATAATTGATACGGAAATGTCAGAGAGGTAGCAAAGATTGTTAGCAATACAAATCAATCACAATAGAGAAGACAAAAGCTGATTGCAAAGAACTGCAGGAATAACGTTCATGATACTAACATAGGGCAAATATAGGAAGACAAAATTCAGTGCAGATAAATATAAAGTGAGGCACACTGAAAAAAAAAACCCAATCTCAGTTTTATCTGTGCAATGATGTGCTAGGAGCTTCTGAAATAGCCGGCAAGAGAGCGTTCTTAAGAGTTATAATATGCAGTCAAATGACAAGAAAATCTAAGTTCAGTAGAGGTAAAAATACAGAATGTTTTAAGGCATTAGAAAAAGAATAGGAAAAAGAAGAGAAAATATCATTGTATCACTGTGTAGATCCATGGTACATCAAATCTTGAATATTATGTGTATTTCCAGTCCTTTCCTCTCAGAGGGTAAAGGTCAGCAATGATGAGAAAAGCTATGAAGTGTTCATATAAAGAAAAACTGAATAGATGAGGTTTCTTGAGCCTACAAGATACATCACTGAGTGGGAAATGATAAAGGAATACAAAATTATGCATGGAGAAGTTGCATATGAATGTGGTGTTCCCTGTGTTTTCCAACCCTGGTATTAGGAGTCAGCACACATAATAACAGGCAAACACTCCAAAACAAGGGAAGACAACGTATAGTTAAGATGTGGAACTCCATGCCAGATCACGTAGTAGAAGCTGACTGTTAGTATGTGTTCAAAACAGGACTAGACAAACTAACAGAGATAAAACTCATACAGGACTATTGAATACAGAGGTACAACATCTGGAAGCATCTGAGACACACATCACTAGAATATGAAAGATTACTCAAAAGAAATATATTTGCCTTAACTTAAATCCTTTGTTATGAACCTGCTAATGACCACTGTTGCAAGCAGGATACCAGAGCAGATGGAGCTCTGCTCTGCCTCAGTATGGCCTTTCACTTTCTGAACCTTTGCCTACACTGTCAACTGAAGATTAATAAAAGTGTTCAGCAAGACTCCAAGAATGGTACTACACTCTGAAGAAGATTGTTTCAGAGACTTACGTTGCAGCTTGCCCTTGTTACTGTAAGGATAACTTCATATAATTTGATAAGAAGGTGCCCTCTCTTATCTATGCTGATAAAGACCACACGATGATGAATGAAAGGCAAACAGAAGAAGTCAATGACAAGTCCTGTGAAGCAATTTCAAAAGTATTTATCCAGCACATCCAGTCATCAATGATTTTGCAGTCATTTACTTTTTGCTGGCCATAATATGATTATGAATAGTAATATATGGATGTTACTATTATTCCAAACAGTACACCTATCAAAAATATCCCAGAGTTCTCTCTAGATTCACTTACAATTTGTAGCAATTTGTTTCAGTTCTGAATCTGTTCATGATGTCCAGCATCCCTGCTGGACTGCTTACAGTTTTCCTTCCCTGCCAAGCCAAGACATATAACTGAAAAAAACTTACTAATTTTCCCATTCACACTTTCCCCACTTTAAACTGTGTCTTTGAATCCACTCAGAGCCCCACCTGAGATACGTGAATATAACTTTCTGTCCCTGCTGACTCAACAAACAGAAAGGATTTTGAATCATACAACCCAGATCATAGTGAAACTCCTGCGCTATCTGTAGTAGTACTGCAATTAAAAGTCTTTTTAGAAGTACAGCTTATATAAATAAATCCTTTAGATGAAAAACATTGTATTAGAGTTATTAGAGAAGTTTCTGTAGAAGAGGTTTTATATGCTTATAAAAGGATTTATAATGCCTTCAACTTACATGGACAATATTACTCTTTAAACTATCACATCGTAAGTATTGGTTCAATGCACATGGTTGATTGTGTAGAGCTAACTATCTTTTATTGTCACTTGTGGTATAGTAGGTGTACTGAAAAATCAACTTACTAAGCTGTAAGCATGGCACAGTAGCTATATTTATAAAGACTCATTCTAGAAAAAATTTGCTACTGATTTTATAGTGCTCTGCTATTTGTATTTTTTTGTTTTTAAAGCAAAATCATTTATCATAGATTGGGAGTTTGAAAAAATAAATTATTTAGTATATCATTTTTTCCTATCAATCTATTCACTGTGCAGAGTTGTAAATGTTTTTTGTAAGTAATCACCAATACAGCAATTATTCAGGAGACAAATAGTCAAGATTTTTAAAATGAAGGCACACGGAGTTATTAAGTGAATTTATCCTTGCTCTAAAATGTCCACAAAAAGATAACATGTTGAGAATGTATAAAGAAATTTGTAGACCATAGGCATAATATCTTTTAAAAATCTCTGAGACAATGGATAACATATTGTTACGAAGAAATATGTGCTACTGTTCTGCTGTTAATATAAATAATTCTGTCTTTTTATAGGTGTAGTGCCATTAGAGTACAAATAAAATTTGTATAGAAAACATCAGGTACATAGTGCCCTTTAACTGTAGAGAGCTACAAATCATTTTAATCTTTTAAATGTCAGAAAATCCCTGAACATTGTAAATAAAAAACTAAAATGCTTGTTTCTAGTCCATACATATTCATTTTTAACTCGGATACCCAGAAGCAATAAAACTAGACTAACTGACTTTCAGGAAACTCCAGAACCATTTGAGCATAATTTTATTACTTTGAAAATACTGCAAAACTCAACAATGGCTTTGCCCATATCTTAGGCTGTCAATGTCTAAATGACTCCATAAAGTAATCTTCCCTGCAGGTAGACTTACATATAGCATTTAATTCTAGCAATTCCTTAGTCATTTTTATGGCAATTTACCCTTGGAGTACTAGGATGAATTTTTTTTTTAGGTAACTACATACAACCAATAGGCAATACTGAAAAACACTGAAATATTCATTGGATAAGGTATGAGACTTTTGTTTGCAGCCCTGTTTCACCACTGATTTCCCAAGTCAGGTTTTGAAATTGCAGTTGTGTTTTGCTGATATGGCGTAAGAGCTGCGATAAACTAGTGTTCAGAAATTCAAATGATCCACTAAGACCTGTTAACATAGCAACTCCTGCTTTGCAAAAGTTTGCAGAGTAAGGAAATCAATGAAAGGTAATCCCCACTCCATTGCAAAACAGTAAGAAAACCGAGTATTCATTCTTTCACGTGGAATTGGGAAAAAACCTCAAGAGGTGCAGACTGAAATTCTCAAGTTTCAGTAACTCATTCTGAGAAAGAAAAGAGGTATTTAAAAAGCAGATGAACAACAATACCTGTAATTTTTATGAAGGAAATGGAACACCAATATCATGGCTGCATACCTTCCAGCTAAATTAAGAAAAGACCAAGATATTGCAATGGGCAAAAGCCGGGATGGAACATGACAATTTTATCTCTTGGACAGACACACACACAAGACACCCAGAGAAGGCAATACCAAGTCTCAAAACTTTTCTCTTTTGCAGGAAAGAAAAAGGAAGTTCTTACTGAAGGGAACATTGACCCAATTTGATATAGTAACAGACCTGATAAAAGCTCAAAAAAAAAGCCCCCAAAATCTCCTTATATTCATATTGTAGCTCAGAAAAAAAACACTTTTACTGCTTCTTTCTCTTGTTAATAAACAACCCACTGGACACTTGTAAGCATGTGTTGCAAGGAAGAACCAAATCCAAACAATAATTTTTACCTGATTTTCCATGAAAAAAAGAAAATTAATACATACTTCCTCAGATCACTGAGCCAATTACAGTAAATGGAAAATCATACCAGATTAATAGTTATTTTACAGGAACAAAATATTGCCCCAGATCTGCACTTTTTCTCCCTATTCAATACTCCTTTCCTCTGAGGAGGAAAAAAAAAAAAGACAGTAATATATGAGAGTTTAGCCATAATGAGTTCCACATTCTTATAAATTAAGTATTGTTCAGGAATGTAGAGGTTCAGTTAGAACAAGGCATCTTGCTTTGCTGGAGGCTGTATATATTCCCAATATAAATCTTTACACTTCACAAGGTGAATATAAAAGGTATTAGTCCTACAAGGCCTATGTTTGACTAAAAATGTACTATCACCACTAATCACATTTGTTTAAGAATAACCAAGTCATAAAAAAAATTGTATGTGAATCCAGAATGGTTAAATCATTGTAGTGGTCCTGATCGGAAGACCATCGTACATCGAGGAGCTAAGAGAGCCACGTAACAGTTCCCATGAGCGGCCTCCAGGCCTGTGCTCTGCTGCACAAATCCCTTGTCCACAGGATAAAATCAGCCAGCTCAGAAACACAGAATCACAGAATGGCTGAAGTTGGAAGGGACCTCTGGAGGCCATCTGGTCCAACACCCTTTCTCAAGGAGGGCCGCTTAGAGGATGTTGCCCGGGACTATGTCCAGATGGCTTTGAGTATCTGCAAGTATGGATACTCCACAACCTCTCTGGGCAACTTGGTAAGATCCCCCTGAGCCTTCTCTCCTCCAGGCTGAACAGTCCCAGCTCTCTCAGCCCTTCCTCATAAGAGAGATGCTCCAGTCCCTTCGTCAACTTCATGGCCCTTCACTGGACTCTCTCCAGTATGTCCATGTCTCTTGAACTGGGAAGCCCAGAACTGGACACAGGACTGCAGGTACGGCCTCACCAATGCTGAGCAGAGAATAAGGATCACTTCCCCCAACCTGCTGGCAAAACTTTGCCTTATGCAGCCCAGGATACCATTAGTCATCTTTGCCACAAGGCCACATCGCTCACTCATGTTCAACTTGGTGTCCACCAGGACTCCCTACGTCCTTTTCTGCAAAGCTGCTTTCCAGCAGGGTGGCCCTGGGTGGCCCCCAGCATACACTTGTTCCTCCCCAGGTGCGGGACTTTGCACTTCTCCTTGTTGAACTTCATGAGGTTCCCATCAGAACATTTCTCCAGTCTGTTGAGGTCCCTCTGGATGGCAGCATGACCCTCTGGCATATCAGCCACTCTTCACAGTTTTGTGTCATCTGCAAACCTGCTGAGGGTACACTCAGCCCCATCATCCAGATCATTAATGAGATGTTGACCAGGACTGGACCCAGTATTGACCCCTGGAGTACACCACCAGCTACTGGCCTCCAACTAGACTTTGTGCCACTGAGTAGCACCCTCTGGTCCTGGCCATTCAGCCAATTTTCCACCCACCCCTCACTGTCTGCTCATCTAGCCCATACCTCAACAGCCTCTTTATGAGGATCTTATGGGAGACAATGTCAAAGGCCTTACTAAAGTCCAGGTAGACAACTGCAGTCTAGGCAGCTCATTGGAACAGAAAAGCCTGCAGGCAGCTCCCACAAATGGCAGTTGTGATTATATCCTGCCGCTGACAGCTGTGATTGGTTTAGCATTACAGACTAACATATACAGCATTTGAAAGAATCGTGGGGAGAAACAACTGTCTTGGGAAGGCTGTTGTCCACAGGATCCTTGATTCTGCCTTCTCCAGGTGGCTGATTTCACTTGCACTAACAAGAAAAAACCTTCTGTGGGATAGAATTTCCAGTACAAGTGCAGAGATGATTGCTAGGGCCTTGCTGGGCTTTCCTTAGGTGGAAGAACTAAACAACTGAAGATCCAGGCCCACAGGAAAGGTACTTCATTAGCTGGGATGCAGGAACTTTTACGAGCAGGAAAAGAAGGAAGGTGACTTTGTTTACCCTGAAGCTGAAGTGCTTTCCATTTGCAAGTAAAGGGTGTGGCCACGAATGAAGTACCATCTGTTAGTACATTAAAATTTACTGTGTAGCCCAAATGTAGGCAGCATTGTGTGCATCTGTTGTTGTGGACTCCCGCAAACACAGACATGCACAAATAAATGGTCAGAAACTTCAGAAACTCAAGTCTTGCCTACCAGTAAACTTGGGCAAAAGCCAGCTGATTCAATGGAGGCCATGTCTCCCTTCTGAACACTCTCTTATGGTTTTCTTGTTTCCAAGGTAAGTCTACCATCCATCTCAAGCTATGGACATAAGGAGAAAACCACACACACACAAAAAAATCTTCAACCCAAAATAAAACCAACTCCACAAAATTGTGTATGTCTGCCACTACATTAACAAGCAGGCTGTCTTTGAAAAGCAAGCATTTGACAACCAATTTAGCTCTGAGTCATTCACTGTGACATTTACTGTTATGAGGATGAGTTTGTAACACATTTGGGAGCTGTATAAAAATCAAGACAGCCTGAGAAGCCTTCAGCTACAGCTAGTCACCTGCCTCAGCCCTAATTTTAGAAAGACGTAAACCTCTCAATAAGGAGAATTTCTCCATCTCTGATCAAACCTGCAGTTTGGTACTCCTGGTGTGGCTGAGCAAATCTGAACACATTATTCTTACACCGTCACATCCTCCTGTGTTTGAAAGGAGGGGACTTGGCAACACCTTTGTCCTACTTACTTTGTTCTGCCTCATTTGCTTTTCGATCTGAAATTCCTCTGACCATGGCTATTAGTGCCAGTCAGTATAACCGCATTATGTCAAAGGAACTGCCAACTATGCAAACAAAGCCTTTCCTAAGACAGAAAGTTGCTGCTTCTATTCAAGCTTGATTTTATTTCACTAATTTGTTTGCTCGTGTTCTGCCTATGTATCTATCTGCAAACTTACCAGCAAGAGCTATTTTTATCCCTAAAATGCATGCTCTCAAAGCATGCATTCACTCATCCTGACTCTGGCATCTCAGTGGGGAAAGCAGAGACATGAGCTCACATAACTCATTCTTCATTGAATTTGGTTGAAGAAATCTTGTAAAGTAAGACAGCTGCATAGGTTGCTGCCTTTATAGATCTCTAGAAGGGTGGTTTTTTTTTTTTATTCGGCACAGAAAAGAATGAAAAGAAACAATACTTTGTATATGTCATAACATTTCAGAAGCTTGTTTTCCTGCAATCCACAACCAGTAGCTAGTAACTCTTCTTCTGTTCTAAACAAAAGCCAGGATACTGAAGAGGGCACTAGACTGCTTAGCAGAAAGTAGGTTTAAATTTAATCTAAACCCAAATAAAAATACGATTTTTTTTCAGTAAGTATTTAATCTAGACCTCTCTGGCCTTTGGCAGGGACAAAACAGCTAGGAGCAATCTTCTGCCCTTTAGATACTTGACATTAAGTTGCAGAGGAAATAAAAAGTACAGCACAAAAGCGATGGGGGAAAATTTTGGTTGGAGACTGTAAGTAAGATTTAAGTTTAACTCAAACCAAAATGTCAAGATGCCTTATTTCTTATTATGGCGAAAAAACTACAGGAAAAATACTCTGAGTCAAACACAACATTTTGTTTCATTTTGCCCTATTGAGGAAAAAAACATAATGGTGTAACCTGAGAAGAAAGCTGCTGATGTCCCCCTCTCCCCAATTCCTTTGTCACTTGAAGTGGCTGACTAATGTCCGGATTGCTCTATGTCAGGAGTCAGTAAACAGCTACTTATCCTGTCCTAAGCAGTTTTTTTTAATTTATAGATTGACAGAAAACACAGGCATTTCACAAAGAAGTAGGCATGATGCAGCTGCTGTATCACAGCAAACTGAACCAACATAACTGCTGTCTTTTGCAATCAAACCTTCTCCTGTAACCTTGTTTGAGAGGTCCCCTCTCTTCATTTGCCTCCATGGAAATATCCCAGTCCTACTTTTCCTCTTCCAAACCACTCGCTCCCATCACTCTACCTTACTCTGCTCTAGACCTCCTCAAAACTTTCCAGGAACCATTTCTGCTCATTGACAAAGCATCTGTACTTTTCCTGCCAGTGAGTGAATTAAATTAGTTCTTTAAAAAGTCTAATAAGCAACAGACTTAGCTCAAAGAAAAGGTTAGGGCCACCCAACCATGAGTAGCAGAAAGAAGGAAACAAGGTAATGGTTTCTCTTTGTTGGCTGTTGTATTCCTTCATCTGGCCACAGAATCACAGCTTGAGTTAACAAAGGCAAGGACAATTTTACCTCCTACTGGAGCAAAGGTACAGGGCATGACCTGTAGACCTTTGGTCTAGCAAAGATTCGTTTTCATCTTCAAATAAGTGACATAATGCTTATTTTAATTATGAACAATGACCATGACATGTCCCCAATAACAAAAAGAAAAATAAAGTATCAGAGAGAAATATTAAATTTGTCTGGCCTCTCAGGAAAATTTCAGATATAAGATTGCATACAAAAGTTCACGTCTTCCACTGAAAAATCAGTTCTATGTAAGGCTCTTCTTTAGATTAAGACAAAACATACTACAAACTACCAAAATCTCAGGGACCCCTTCAGCCCACATGTTCCTACCCCTTTCTTGCATTCATGCTCATGTGACTATTCACTTAGCTGTTTCAGTGACCAATCTAGCTGAAAAGTTACCATGCAAAAGAAAGAAAAGATTGTCTGGGGAAAAAACCAAAACAAACCCAAAACCTCTTCCTCCAAACCTAACTATTAGTTACTAATCAGGTAATTAGCTAGTAAGGGTTAATAAAGACAAGAGAGATATTGACTCCACATCTGCGGAGAAGCAATTTTATACCCCATTGTACCTTACTCCAACTTGTATTTTAAACCAATCAATTGGTCTGCTGATAAATACAGTTCCTGTCTGACCAGAATGATTGCAAGGAATGATAATACCCATGTAAAAAACCCTGATATATAAACAATTCCAAAGAATTACATCTCTCAGTGTAATCAAGTCACACTGGATCTTCCCTTCAAGCCTAGTGGCAGCAGTACATTGTCATTTGTACCCATTTTTCAGACATGTCTTATTCTAATAGTGTTTACAAGTAGCTCTAGTTAGGAAACTAGTTTACAAATAACTAAAACTATTTCACAAAAGAATGAATCTCAGTAATGAAATACTAGATTTATATAACCCATTTTTCATTTAAAGAAGCTGAATGGATTTTGTAACAGTTAAAAGACAGACAGAGGCAGGGGCATAGATACTGTAATCACTCATTCATTTTGAATAAATATTTGAGTTACTCTATTGAAAAACATATTGCATTTTGTCTGGTTTGCATTTTAATTGCAATTGATTGATTTTATTTCTGCAGATCACAAGCTTATTGCGTTTACTTCTACAAAGTCCCACACGGATGCATCAGTATGTTTTTACTTGCATTTGCTTTACTGTTCCCTTCCTTCACAACATGGAGGTACACAAGAGGAGGAGAATGGAGAGAAAGGAGAGAAAGTAGAAAAAGAAGGAAAAGGAGAAAAAGGCTGGCTGGTGATGGAAAATGCAGGGAACTAAGAATAGAGCAGGAATAGGAAAAAGGGGTAGACAATGTAGAATGGAGAAATAATGTGGTATAATAATAATAATAATAAAAACCACACATTGTAAGAGGATACAGAACAAAGTTATTGGGGAAAAAAGATAGATGGGCCTAAGAAAAAACATTCCTATTTCATGACAGATTTCTAACATTCAAACAGTTGGTTTTGTTCTGTAGTGGTATGAGTGTGCAAAAAAGATGTGGATTTTTTTCTGTCCTGTCCCCCCCTGCCAAAAGCACAAGAGCAATCTAAGTGAGAAAAGAGCAACTGACCTGCACGTTACGGCACTTGCCCGGCAGAAAGATTTTGGTGTTCAAGTCTTACTTCTACCTGGTTAGAATGGGACAATCTATGCAACTACGGTACTAGGTTATAGGACAAACCTCTTTGCAAGTGCTTTCCCTTTTTCCCTTTGCAGCAGTAATTATTAAATAGCTTTACCTGAAGCTCAAACTCAAAAGAACTGGGAGTTTAATAAAATTCTCACACAACTGCCGTGACAGTTTTAGATTTCATTATGCTGTGCTAGTTTTCCTTCCTGCCTGCCTTCCCTCCTTTCTTCCTGCCTGTCCCTCCCCTTTCCTTTCTCTCTCTCAGAAACATTCCCTATTCATACTTCATTAAAACTGGCAAGTTGCTAACAGCAACGCATTTTGAAGAAACTACAATTTTTAAATGAAAGAAAAAAAAAAAAGAATTACGTGGAAATGTTTTGACTAACCTCTTCTGAGGCCATGGTTTCACAAGACAGAGTGAACCAAACAGGCCAGCGCTGCTGAAAAAAAGGAAGGATCCAGAGATCCAGGGCCATCACGACAATTCTGGTATGCAAAGGACCCCTGAGGGCCACAGATCCTGGAGTCCCAGCTGCTGCTTGGTGACACTGGTCTTCCTGCGAGGTTCACAAATATGGTCAGCAGTAACTAGGAATGTCAGTTTTGGTTACCTGATTGCAAGGAGTAAAGGGAATTCTTTGCTGCAGAAGCAACGTACTTTCAAAAGAGAGTTTCTTTGTGTATTGGTAACTGGTATTGCTGGCTTGTGAAATCTGGAAGCTTTTGGTTGTGGTACTGGTAGGATTCAAACATTGGCCAAAAGGCTCAGCTCCCACTAACTAGAATGTCTGCCTTTTTCTTCCAGCTCTATCACTATTTTCAGAGCCTGTAACAACTGTTACACAGAGGACCATCCCCTGAGACTATCTGGATCCTGAAAATGAGCTCTCTCATGAAATGTGCATACTTTATAATCCTCTGTTTGCAAGAAATAAGGACAGAAGGGACTAACTATCCTCCTGTCTTTCAGAAGTGGTAGGATACGAATATTTATACACACACAGAGTCTCTGAAAAACTCACCTGAATGCAACTGAAATATTAAGCATAACCAATTTTCTGCATTCCTTATGTCTGGAACAAATTTGATTATTCCATGCATAATTCCAAACAGATCTTCACATGGTGATGCTCTCTGCATAACATGTACAAACCTAATATTCTAGCCACTTTCACAGACCTCCTTACTTCACTGTGCCTAATGCAAGCAAATATTAAAAGTATGCAAATGAGAGCATAACTAATGCTGAACATGAAATGTAGTACCTTTCTGAAAGCTTAATTTAAGTGTGTTGCTATGTCACTATGTTCCATCTTCACTGAAAGCTGACCAATTCTGTTGAAAAGTGTCAGACATTACTCAGACTGCTTTCAACCTGACATTTTCTTGACACTGAAAATTTGTAAGACTTGGACCAAGAAAGGAAAGGACTGGGAGAAGAGCTAGCCAGCAGAAGTTCAGATGCTTCCCCTCATGACACCAGCTGAACAAAGAGAGTAGGACAGGAAAATTTTAGATCCACCCGAACAATTGTTCTGTTTCAGAAAGTTATTATGGAATAATCTGAAATCAGATGTCCATTTAGAGTCACTAAGTTTTTTTGCTGAGGATGGATTAAAGGAAGTATTCATCAGTGAGTTATATGGTGTAAATTCGAAATAATTCCAGTGTAAATATAAAAAAGAAGCACTGCTTCACTTTGATTATGCAACTCAGATTTTACAATGCTATGGGAGAATTTCTTCTCACACAGACAATAAATGAAAAATATATTAATTTAGATTATGTTTATAGATGTATTTTATTTCTATTATAAATATATTTATGTATATGTGCACAGTTCTATTAAAAAAACTAGAATACACAAGCAAACCTTTAAGGGAGGGAAGGGAGAGGAGGGGGAAGGGAGATATTTTTTAAATAATTTGTTTGCATAGAAATCATGATGCAGTTCGGGCTGTTCTACACATAAACTCTTCAGAGACAAAGTGTCATACCTGCAGTTGAGTATTAATGCATGTTCTAATTTTATTTCCTATCCTAATTTCATTTGGTTTTAAAACTGTACTAAGTAAACTAGAATACACAATTTCACAATAAACTGATTATAAAATAACATTATTTAAGACTGTTTAGCATACTAATAAGACTATCTGTGTAATAGAATAAACATGAGACAGTTAAAGAGGATTATTTTCCATTCATAATGTTGCTAAATAGGCAAGGATTCATTCCTGGACACTTAATGATTTTCTTTTCCTGTATGGTCTATTAGTATTGCAAAATTTCTGAGACAGATGAAAAATTATGCATGTTGGTTCCACAGCACATCTCAGAGGAACAGGTTTCTCATTATTTTACTGAAATGATTTCTTGCCTATCAGCCAATTCTTTGCTTATGTATATAGTGTCCCACCATCTCACTTTACCTTTAATTGTACTCATGGGAGAGCATTAGTGTCACTAAGTTTAATAAGGGACCTCTGATACCCTCTAGTTGCCTTTCCTTCCACCAGTGCTGCTTCTCTTTTTCAGTCAGGCAGGATAAAATCAGTTTAATTGAGATTAGTATTTTAAACATATAGCAAAATGAAATTAGCCTAACCTAGAGGTGCAAGCATGCAGCTAAGTTGTTGCAGTGCATGGGTTAGACACAGTCTAAGTAGCAAGTGATAATGTTGTTTTTTGCATTATCCCTTTGCTATGCAGAATTTTATGGGCTCTTCCCTGCAGGGTTATTTTCAGTTTGGAGAAGAAATGAACATGGACTGAGGTATTGTCTTACAGTAAACCATTTTCTTTCAAACTCCAGTCCTGTTTATTTAAATAAATGAAGAGGAACTACATGGATGAAAGACCATGAATCTTCCAGCACTCAGAACTGCAGTAGCTAACTCTTACATACCTTGCCGTTGTAACAGAAGCAGTAAACCTGAATTTAATACCATGACTTCCTTGACAAAAAAACCCCTTAGAACAGTTACATATCAGAGAATTACATTCACTAAAATATTTTTAGCTCACTGACAGCAGAAAGTAGGATACAAAGAGGTGTATTTTAAATCTTTCTTTTCTCCAGGAGCGGAAAACAAGAAACCTTTTCTTTAACTGCAGAAAGGTGTTTCTGCCTCTGTAAGATCACACCACCCATCTTTCTCCTGAAGCTAGGCCTTAAACACCTACAAAATAGTGTAATGATTGATCACGCCTCTTCTCAAAATAACAGTTCCAATTTCAGACTCCTGGGAGACCTGGGGTCAATCTTTTTACTGTGGTTGAGGGGTAGAGGCTGTCAGAGATCCGAGCTCATCTTCCCCATTCTTGGGGATTTGTCTCCCTGGATTAAGGCCAGTTTAGAAACAGCACAGGTAGTGACCACAAATAAAGTTGCTTGGAATAAATCTAGAAGAGTCACTGAGAGCTACCCTGCCTTCTCTTGGAAGCTGCTTTTTAAGCTGAGGCCCTCACCCTCGCCCCCTTCCTGAACTACATTTTCAGCTGCATCACAGTCAGTCTTGTGCCTGCCTATGTACCTTGTTGATCCAGACCCTGTCGTGCAGACTGAGGACCTCATCACTGTGGATTTGCCAGCAGATCACTGGACTGTGGCTAACCTTGGTTACTGTTTCCAAACCTGATCCTGACTTGCTGACTCAACTTCCTGGCTTGACCTTGGACTCACCTTACCACTGTGGACCTGTCTGATGATCAGGATGCTCAGCCAGGGCTAGCTACCATCACCATCCCAGCCTGCTTGCCTCGCTCAGGTGCTGCAGGATGGGGTCCTTGCTGGTGAGACCAGGTTGGATGAGGCTTTGAGCAACCTGGTCTAGTGGAAGGTGTCCCTGCCTATGGCAGAGGGGTTGGAACTAGATGACCTTTAAGGTCCCTTAAAACCCAAACCTTCTGCCTCTTCTGATGATGTTACCATGCTTGGCTCCTGGCTCCCCTTTCCTCAGGGAGCTACCTGCCCTGGCTGTTGCCAACAGAGACTATACTCTATTTGAGATTACACCCATTTCAAAAAAACTCCACCACCATCCCCCACCAAAACCCCCAAAAAGCAACTTATGCAGCAAGCTCTAAAACTCCTTTGGAACAAGCTTGTTTCAGTATGTTTTTCAAGAGGATTTAAATTGAGATGCTCCTTTTTCAGGTGAAAACCCCAAGCCATAGAGACAATAGATCAATCTTATTTTGAGCTTTGCTTTAGCCCAGTACTGTGTTGGTATTTAAAATAGTTTCTCTTTGATCCAAAACTGATAAGCAGTTTTAAGTTTCTTGGTGCTGCTCTTAAGGATCTACTGAGGCACTAGGTCTAATCCTACACACTGGATGACTACCCTTCCAGGTGAAAGGTATGGAAAACCATGCTAAAAGGGGGGAAAAGCTTGAAGTCTTTAAAGGAAACAGCATCTTTCTCAGAAACATAACAATTCTGTGGTTCAAGGCATCACTGACCTTTGAGATAAAAACTGGACATTTCGACTAATTTTTAATTGCTTTCTCAACAAGAAACTACTAAACATTAAGATGTGGGGAGCTATGGCTTAACCTTTAAGAAAGAAAACATCTACAGCCTTTGCTGAGACAATCATCTGATCCACAAGTAATAGTATGACATATTTCTGATACCTCTGCAGGAGTCACCTTGCTGTTTCATGTAACTTCAGTCTTTAGTGACAAAAAAAATCAAAACTTTCTGCCTATGAATTATGATAGGATAATTTTCTGATCTTTTCCAATTTACATGCTTGCTTACTTCAAAAAGTCATGAGAAACTGAAAACCTGTAAAAACTACAGTAAACTTGAGTGCTTACTGTTGCCCTTACTAACCCAATAAAAATTCTTTTTCTACTCACACAAATCAAAAGCCTTTTTAGGGTGTGTACCCTGGCCTCATGATGGAATGTTTCTGTCACAGGCACTGTCACAGTCATGATCTGCCTTGAAGGTGTAACTTGACAAAACTAAAAATTGCACAGGCAATATTTAGTTTCAATATTAGTCCATGACAGGCAGTGAACCGTGAAGTCTCGGCAAATTTGGACAACAGTTCAAAGAATCATAGAATCATAGAGTGGTTTGGGTTTTAAGGGACCTTAAAGGTCATCTAGTTCCAACCCCTCTGCCATAGGCAGGGACACCTTCCACTAGACCAGGTTGCTCAAAGCCTCATCCAACCTGGCCTCCCCAGACACTGGGCTATATTTAGCCATAAATCAGCCTCTTGTAAAATTTATTGATTAAAGTGATCTTTAGAATTCAAAGGACATGACATTTATATATAAACTCTAGCATGAGGCCCTTCATGCAGGTAGAATAGTTGGGATATTTTGCAAGTATATATTAAAATAACTTTATAGCAGTTCAGTGACAATTGAAATAATTTCTATCTAAAGTCTAGAAGGAAATTTAGGGATTTTTTTAAAGGTGCTGCATAAATGTAAACTATATTTGTCTGAGATGAAGTATGCAGGACTTGGTCTGAAAAAACAGTATGTCTGACCTCTTTCCTGAAGGCAATTAACTTTACCCACCTAGTTCATTTTAGTTACCTAGGAGTCCTCTGGGGGAGTAGAGAGCTAAAGTACATCCAACTCCTTGTATTCCCAGCAGGTTCATAAGTCAGAAGTACCAGTCTGGGAACTGAGCAGTCATCACTCCTGACTTTTTTAAAAAGCTTTTCATTTGAGTTCTCTGTTGACAACCTCACCTTATTTTTGACCCTGAGATATAAAGAAACCTTTTATCTTTCTAAATCTATACCATGGGTTGTGAAACTCTTTCTAGAATTTCCTCAACAACTTGTGACATATAGCAGCAGTACAAAAAGGCCTTATCAGAGCCTGGACTTAAAACTTCAAGACCTATCTAGTAAGTATATCCGCAGACAATTTCAAGGCCTGCGAGAAAGCGCTGGCTTCGTACCAAGTCCCAAGGCCTAAGAGAGCACACTGAATTCTTCCAATAAACTTTACTAGTGTCCATACATGAAAAATATATACAATTTATACAACCATTATTAAATATTTCAAAATATTTTGATCCCTCACAGGACCTTTGCTTAGCAGAATAACAAGAGCAAAAGCAGAGGACTAAGATGATATCATGTGTTAACAGGCAAAATTACAAGCAGCTACATGCCTGTTTTCAGTTCAGGTGTGCAATTCAGTATATTCTCTCAGCACTGCAGAAAGAAATTTTTCTCCCTTGTGTTTCATTTTTTTGTTAAAGAACAGAGTTTCTTCAGGTAAACTCTACACTCAAAGTTGAATCAAATCTTACATTACTAAGGACTCCTCTGAAAAGACTTGATCCATTCAATGTCTTTCCTTTATTTGCAACACATGAATTAGAACAGAAACACTGCCTTACACAAAGAGTCAGGAAATCAGTCTAACTCTGAGCAATTCCAAGTATTTCCAATTGTCTCTTAGCTCACTAAAAATTGAAGTTACTTGGCTCCTTTAAAAGGGAGCAGTATTTTAAGAATGTTCTCTATGCAGGTGCTACAGTTTAACAGGACACCTACCACAGTTCTTAGGATTTTAAAGGAAAAAGAGAAGCCAAACTGGAAAAAGTGAGTAGTAGTATTGTATTTGTTCAGATTTTTTTCTTCCATGAGGTAAAATTATAAATATGTTAGTTAACCAAAATATTTTGTTTGCCTTGAAAAGGAGTATTTTGTTTGCTAACCATAATGAGCCTTTTTTCATTTTACATAAGTTTTTAAAGTACTTTGCTTGAAGGACAATGACTCTAAATACATCTGTACTCCTGTGTTCTAAAGTAACACTTACGAAAAGTCAAGATGAAAATAATTCAGTTTTTTTCCTTTTTCTGAGACTGCTCACTTTAAGTGAGTATGTGTATTTTTGTGGTTCCTCGTAACTTTCTTTTTCAGTTAGCTTACTGTTTACTGGAGAAAAAATGTAATCCTACTTGTCATCAGGGGGAAAAAAAAAGTTGTTTTCTTGGCTTGATTGTCTTCTTTCTTCTTTTCCTACAGCTACACAAAACACAGGACACAATGGGGACAAGAACTTGTGGCTGAGGATCAGTGGGTTTACATAGTTTTAGAAGTACTCTGGGAAGAAGTTCTGTGTGATTCAGTCAAACTTCCCCCCCCCCCCGCCATGTAAAGCTATTTAATTTCCTCTCTACATACCAAGGTTGTATTTTGGGGCTTTTCACCTGCTTTCTGCCATGGCACATCTCTATTCCTTACTGGCTGCAGCTTCCTGTCTTCACCATCCATACATACAAACATTTTCTCATTCATGGTACATTCAGGCACACAGCCTGTTTTGTGAGCACACACATGGTGAAGTATTCAGTCATTCTGTCCATATTCATTCTCATTCTCCATGTTCTTCCAGGAAATGCAATGGACCTGATGGTTTGGATTCATCCTGCACAACACTGAATGGCCTGTTGCTGAAGAACCTTGTTACAGCTCCACTAACCACATTTAAATTTTTTCTAGTGCTATAATTGTTTTCCATAGGAAAATAATTGCTACTCTTGAAGGAACTGTGAACCAATAAAATTGTCTCCATTCTAGAAGTGGTTGTATCACTTTAGTTGTATTAATAACGTCAAGAAATGCAATTTGTACAATTCCAGTGTACAAATAAGGGCCTAAGGATCAAACTCAACATGCTTTATGGTTACTTTTTAGAGTTTTAATCATGCAATCCCATTTTCTTCCCCAGTAACCTTCAAGATTAATAGTGTTAAAATACTTTATACAAATATCCCAAACAACACAGTAATGACTTTGCCACTTCAGTACTAAAGAAATGTATGCTCATTGACCTAAAGAGGTTCTGAAAATGTCTGAAGTATTTAAAAAGCCCACAATGATGACAATTATGATCAACTCCATCACTGAATTATGGTGATCTGGATCTGACTGGCAGAAACATTCAATACCTTGATTTAAATCTGGGGCTTATTGCCTCAATACACTAAACACTGCCAATCACCTTAATTTCAAAAGTTAGCATTTCTCATGCTGGTATCTGAATGCTTAGTTTCAAACTTGAGATCAAAATGTAGACAGCATTGGTTGGTTTTCAACCTGCTACGTAGGTGCTCATATTCCCATTTCACATTAAATTAATTTCAAGTTGACTACTTAGATGAAAACTGAACAGTTGAAGATGGACTTCCAACTTACAAAGCAACTCCAGAGTAATAAGCAAGAAGATGAAAAACAAATCTAAGCTATATTGTATTGCCTGACTGATATGGAAATGAAAAGTTAACACTTTCTTTTTCTCCTGGTATCTTAAAAACAATTTTAACTGGCTATTTCAGGTGCATTTTTGCTTCAGCTGCCACATAATGATCATCAATGATTGCTGTAGGGTAAAGAATGATATTCAGAATGAGGTGTACAAAAACACTCATTAGTTATAAGTATAATGTTTCAACTAGAGATGTTGACAATCACAAAAAATCCATCGTGTGTAAATAGGATGGAGTGGCTACGGGCTGGTTTTATAGACTTTAAAATAGGCTGCCGTAGCATAGATGCTTACTATGTGTAACCTCTGGGGTACTCACAGTAGGAACAGTAGCCAATTTTGGCTTCCCAATCATGGCATTCATTACCCAGCAATACTGTCAGGGAGCTACAGAAATAAAACCATTTAAAATGCCTCTAGCATTATGAAGACAAATTTTATAACAAAACGCTTTCAAAATTTATAAAAGTATTCCTTTTCTTGAAAACTTTGCATTTATTTTATTTTTATTTCCTTGATCATATTTAGAACTAAAAGGTAAGGTTTGCAAGTGACTGTCCCATAAGATTCGTGTGTTTGTTGCGCATGGATTGCAGCACACCAAAGAATATTGTTAGAGGAATTTTTTTCAACTATCTTTGTCAACCCTGAGATAATCAAAACTGCTTGAAGTCATTCCCATAAAACAAAATTAAGCTGAGCTGTCTTTCATGAACCAGTAATAGGTATGACAAAACTGCAGGTATGTATGGGGAAGACACAGAATTTTATATAGAAAAGCAAAGGGAGGAAAGTAGCTCTGTATTGTTACTCAGTTTTCCCCTTGTCATTGTGCAAGAGAAAACAGTGTGTACTGTGATTCTTCAATTATGGAGAAAAAGATTGTAAAAAGCTGGGGAAGAACAAGGATGTAGGTCACAGCAAAAGTTTAGGCATTAATAATACCCTTGCTCCATGAACGTCCTGTACACACACTATTGTGATCGTTCAGTACTTTGTGAAGCTGTAAGGAGTCTGCACAACATAGAGGTTCATTGCACAACATAGAGGTTCATTTACTTTCAAATAGCACTTTCCCCTGCACTTCTGTTTCTTCTGAAATGCTTGGGCATAGCTGGCTTTACTACTAAGGCAAGCTACATTAAGATTTATTTGTGGTTTACTGATATGAAATCTCATTAAAAAATTGTTTTATTTCCCTGTTGTTCTAACAGGAAACTGAAAATACTCCTTAGAACTTTCATTTTCTGTGACGCCTGCCAATAGTCCCATTAAAAATGGTTAGGTTAGGCTTAAAGAGACGGGAGACATTCAGTGGGAACAGGGACTGAGCATGGTGTTAGGAATTACATCTTGAGCTGAGTTGATTTTTCGCTCTAAAAAGGTAGATGTGCTAGTTTCATTGCCTTCGCTTCCTCCCTGGTCACAGATGCATGTTGCCCTTCCCTCTCTTGCACTGACCTGCTTCAGCTTCCTGACATGACAGAAAAGCAACCTGGCAGCACAGAGCAGCTCTCCATCAGATGAGTGAACTGAACAGTTCAGTGAAGATTCTGGCAGACATCAGTCCAAAAGAGGAAGGCAGACTCATCTGGTTCCAAGTTAAGGCTGAAGGAGATGGCAGAAATGGCACTGTCGCCTTCTGCAGGGGAGAACTGTTAAACAATCTGGGCCATAACCTGTAGATTTTAGCCATGCTACAGGATGAACAGCAAGAAGGCTGCTTTTCGTTAAACATCTTCAGCAGTTACATACACAATGAGATGCTACCTCCATACTTTCTCAAATTACACGGAAGCTGAACAAAAAACCCTTTTTTTTTTTATCCTTTGTCACTCCTGTGTGATCTGTATTGGTCTGTACTTTAGTCACCTATATTTAGATGGCAAAATGTCTACATGAATTATCTTTGCTGATATAACACCTGAGATTGTGCAGTCCAGGACGACAGTTCCTGTCTGCTCTGATAACAGAAATAATTTTAAAAATTAGGAATAAAAATTAATAATCTACAATGTACAGGTTTAGCTGTTGATATAGCGGGTTAGAAATTTGTCAATGGAACATTTGCCCAAAGTGTCAATTTGCCAAAGTCAGTATCATTCAAATTAAAGTGTTAAATTCTGGTGAATTTTCCCACCTTGGAAAAGTAATATATAGCTCTGAATAAACACTTATTTTGTAATATATGTCTCAGTTGCCGAAGTGAGCAGCTCCAGTGCTGGCATAATCCACCGCAAGCACTCCAGCACAGTGCACAGTGGGGCTTCCTGACCTGGGGAAACCTCAGGGGAGGCTCACGCCACAGTGGCTGATGAGACCTGGGTGGGGCCAAAAGCAACAGCAGCCAAGCCCCCACACCTATAAAAGAAACCCCTGGGGAGTGCTAGCAAATAGGGTGTGGCATGGCAGTTTGGCAGAAGGGCGTGCACGAAGGGCACTGTAGCTCTGCCAGCTCGACCAAGGAGCAGTGGTGGCCACCCGGCAGAAAGCCATGGCCTCTCTAAAATCTGCACCCATTGTGACTGATGCAGCTTCCCCGACAGAGCTCCCATGGGAACACGCTGCCACCCACGTGCCAGGCCGCAGGCTGTGCCCTGCTCTTACACCAGTACCGGAGGGCAGCAGTGAGCACACCTGTGGGAGGTGGCCCAGGTAGAGAGAGGAACTCCTCAGCCTAGGGACAGAGCTCCGGGAAGAGGTGAGCAGGTTGAGGAGTATCAGGGAGCCTGAGAAGATCGACTAGTGGATCTGCACCCTATCATTCCTGGGACAGACCTGTCAGGCAGACAGGACACACGATACTGAGGATCCCCTGTCCTCTCTCCACCTGGCAGAATGCAGTGAGTTAAGGGAATGCATAGGTGACAATGGTGACAAGTTCCTGCCCGGCGCAGCAGGTGTGTCTCCTCCATGACTACCCTGCCTTCCCAGATGCCCTTGCATAATACGAATGGGGCTCTGCAAGTGGAATCGAACAATGACAAGGACGATGGTTCATCTAGGTTGGAGGTGTTGCCAAGATTAAGTTGGCCTGTGCCACACATGAAAACCACTTCCATAAAGAAAAAAAGACCGGTCATTGTCATAGGAGGCTCTCTTCTGAGGGGAACAGAAGGCCCAATGTGCTGACCTTACCCACTTCTCAGGGAAGTCTGCTGCCTCCCTGGGGCCTGGGTTAAAGATGTGATGAGAAAACTTGCTACCCTGGTACAGCCCTCAGATTATTATCCATTATTGCTTTTTCAGGCAGGCAGCAATGAAGTTGCAATAAGAAGTCCAGGGTCAATCAAGAGAGATTTCAGGGCATTAGGATGACTGGCTAAGGGATCAGGAACACAAGTAGTGTTCTCCTCTATCCTCCCACTTGCAGGGAATGATGAAGGAAGAAACAGGCAGACCCAGCTGATTAATACCTGGCTCCGTCACTGGTGTCACCAGCAGAATTTTGGGTTTTTTGATCACAGGTCAGTCTACACGACACCAGGCCTGCTGGCAACAGATGGGGTGCACCCTTCTCAAAAGGAGAAAATGGTCTTTGCGCAAGAGTTAGCAGGGCTCATCAAAAGAGCTTTAATCCAGATTTGAAGGGGGAAAGAGAGGCTCTCTAGAGATAAGCCATGGGGCGGCACACCAATGTTTGAGGGATCATGTGCTAGCGAGGTCCTTCAATCTGCTCCACAATGTGCTGAGTACACTGGAGCACATTTGAAATGTCTCTACACTAATGCGCGCAGCATGAGGAATAAACAAGAGGAGCTAGAAGCTTTGGCCCAGTCTCAGAGCTATGACATCACTGGCATAAGCAAAACCTGGTGAGTCCTGTGACTGGTGTGCCATGAGGGACAGTTATAAGCTCTTCAGGAGGGATAGGCAGGGCAGGTGAGGCGAGGGGTTGATGCTGTATGTAAGGGAGGGGTTGGATTGTATGGTGCTTACAGTTGGGGATGTCACGGTTGAGAGCCTCTGGGTAAGGATGAAAGGGAAAGCAAATAAAGTGGATGTTGTTGTGAGAGTCTACCATTGAAAACTCAGCCAGGATGACAACACTAATGTATTACTCTACAAGGAATTAAGGGGATCACTAGATCAACCGCCCTGGCCCTTATGGGTTATTTTGACTTCCCAGACATCAACTGAGAATATCATACAGTGGACACAAACAGGTCCAGGAAATTTCTGAAGCATGCTGAAGATAACTTCTTGGTGCAGGTACTAAGGGACCCAACTAGGAAAGGTGCCCTCCTAGATTTGTTGTTTGTAAACAGAGAGGGTCTCATGGGTGATTGGTGGCTGTCTTGGTCACAGTGACCACAAAGTAGTTGAGTTTCAAATGGTTTGCAACAGGAGAAAAACTGGGGAGAGCAGACTTCGGGCTGCTGAAGAAGCTAGTTAGTAAATTCCCCTGAGAATCTGCTTTTGAAGGTATTTTGGTCCATGAATGCTGGTCACTCTTTAAGAACCATCTCTTAAGAGCACAGGAGCAGGCAATTCCAAAGTGTCAGAAATCAAGCAAGTGGTGCAGAAGGCTGGCTTGGCTGAGCAGGGAACTTCTTCTAGAACTTATGTGGAAAAGGAAAGTGTATGGACATTGGAAGCAAGGACAGGCAACACAGGAGGACTACAGAGATGCTGTTCACCACTGTAGGGAGAAAATTCATGCGGCCAAAGCTTGATTAGAGTTCAAGCTGGCCAGCACTGTGAAGGACAACAAAAAGGGTTTTCTAAATATGTTAGCAGCAACAGGAGGATCAGAGATAACAGTGGTCCATTACGTGAAGAGCTCGGTCACCTCACAAATAGGGATGCAGACAAAGCAGAGACATTTAATGCTGCCTTCACCTCTGTCTTTAACACTGACGTTGGCCCCTGGGACTCCCAGAGCCCTGTCTTAGAAGACTGACTGGGGGGATGATAAACTCCCAGCTGACCCTGAACTTGTTCGAGACTTGCTGCTTCAGCTGGATGCGCATAACTCTATGGGACCCAATGGTATTCATCCCAGGGTACTGAAGGAGCTGGCTGTCATGGCTGGACCTCTCTCCATTATTTTTCAATGGTCTTGGGATCTGGAGAGGTCCCAGTCAACTGGAAGCTGGCAAATGTTATCCCAATTTTCAAGAAGGGTAGAAGGAAGACCTTGGTAATTACAGGCCTGTCAGTCTGACTTCAGGACCTGGCATAATTATGGAGAAGGTTATTCTGGGAGTTATTGAAAACCACTTGAGAGACAATGCGTTCACTGGCCATAGCCAGTATGGGTTCATAAAGGGAAAGTCCTGCTTAACCAACTTAATTCCCTTTTATGACATGATCACCCATCTAGCTGACCAAGGGAGGCCAGTAGATATGGTGGTTTTGGATTTGAGCAAAGCTTTTGATACTGTCTCTCATAAGTATTCTTCTGGACAAAATGTCCATCATACAGCTAGACAAGTCCGTAATATGTTGGGTGAGCAATTGGCTGATGGGTCAGGCTCAAGGAGTTATAGTAAATGGGGTTACACCAAGCTGGCAGCCAGTTACCAGTGGGATTCCCCAGGGCTCAATTTTAGGGCCGGTGCTCTTTAATGGTTTTATAAATGATCTGGACACAGGAATCGAATGTACATTAAGTAAGTTTGTCAATGATACTTAACTAGGAGGAGCTGTGGCTTCCCTCAAGGGTGGAGAGGCCTTACAGAGAGATCTGGGTAGACTAGAGAGCTGGGCAATTACCAACCATACAAAATTTAAAAAGAACAAGTGCTGGATTCTCCACCTGGGATGAGGTAATCCTGGCTATACATACAAATTGCAGGATGAGATGCTGGAGAGCAGACCCGCACAAAGAGATCTGGGGGTTTGGGTTGATGGCAAGTTGAACATGAGTTAACAGTGTGCTCTGGCAACCAAAAGGGCCAACGTGGTCCTGGGGTGCATCAAGCACAGCACCGCTAGCTGTGAAGGAGGTGACTGTCCCACTCTACACTGCACTGGCGTGGCCCCACCTCGAGTACTGTGTGCAGTTTTAGGTGCCTCAAGATAAGAAGGACATCAAACTATTAGAGCGCTTGCAGAGGAGGGTGATCAAGATGGTGAACAACCTTGAGGGCAAGACTTATGAGGAGTAGCTGCGGTCACCTGGGTTGTTCAGCCTGGAGAAGAGAAGGCTGAGGGGTGACCTCATCACAGTCTACAACTTCCTCAAGGGGGGCAGCAGAGGGGGAGCTGCTGATCTGTCTCTGGTGACCAGTGGTAGGACACGAGGAGATGGCATGAAGCTGCATCAGGGCAGGTTCAGACTGAACATTAGGAAAAGGTTCTTCACTGAGAGGGTGATTGATCACTGGAACAGGCTCTCCAGGAATATGGTCATGACACTGAGCCTGTCAGAATCCCAGGAGTATCTAGATGATGCTCTTAGTCATATGGTTTAGTTTTAGGTAGTCCTGTGAGGAGCAGGGATTTGGACTTGATGACCCTTATGGGTCCCTTCCACCTTGAGATATTCTATGATTCTATGACTCTAATTTTTTGGGGGGGAAAAAAAAGTTTGACTTCAGGGCTTAGTAGTCACTGAACTAAAAGTGTTTTCAAAAGACCAAAGCCTAAAAACCTTTTTGATATAAACTTTGATTTTCTGAAGAAAAAAAAAATTAAAAATTTACATCCTTTTGGGTTTTTTTTCTTCCAATTCCACAAGGCAAATTCATTGCTGCAGTATACCTGAAAGATGTACTGGAAGGCAGTCCCAAACACCGTATGCAGCCAAATCAGTTAATATCCTTTCCAGTTCCAATCTATAGCTAGTAATGAGCTGCATGCATTCATTCCATACACAGGTTTGTATAAATAATGAGTGATGATTTTTGCGACTGAAAAAAAATCTATTTGCATAGAACAGCTTCATCCTGAGATTTACATGCCATCTCACTTAGGAGGGGCAGGTGTGAAAAACTCTCAATGCTTAGCAGTAACTGTTAGTTTTGTCAAAAACAACAGAGCAGGAGATAGCACCTGGCCTGCCAAAGTAATACTAACATTTAAAGAGCAGAGGGTGGATGATAATGGGGGAGTGACAGTGTTGGCACCACCTCAGGAATCAATAATCTATGTAGACAGCTAGAATTGAACTGCATATAATCCAAGAAAAAGACTGGATATAAAAGCTAACATCCCTCTCTAATCCAGGATTCTCTCCTGCAGAGGCTGAACACAGTACTGAGTCTCTGACCATGTTGGAAAAATAAGCTTGTCATCTGCATAGAAAAGGGAAGAGAGATGATTTGGATTTGATCTTAGTATAAGTAGATTAAGCATGCCTTTCTTTCAATTCCACCACTTTAATCTTTATAGACCCTTTGTAACTTTTTTTACTACTTTTGAGTGGGTAATTTTCACCATCATCAATATCAAAATGGTAAGTGGATACCTTTCCACCCATCCAGAAAGGCAAGTTTGAGAACTGGTAACGCAGGAGTGGGAGACAACTTACTTTTTTTCTCTGGTCATCTTTACCTATGAAAGCTCTGTGCTTCATTGGAATATAGTTGGGACCACACATGAATAGGAGAGTTTAGAATAGCACAGATGAAAGAGTTTGTTAAAAGGTAGGAAAAATGTTAGCATCTATCTTCTTGTACAGCAACGAAGTTCTGTCATGAGCTCAAATCTTGAGCAGTATGCCATTTCTCATTGTATATAGTGTGGTTACTTCACACAATAGAAAGCTGCATGCAAGTCTTTCCTCACATTCATCCCATGGATTCATTTTGCTTGCCCAAACCAGCACTCCAGAGCATCGTGAACATTTTTCTCTCTCTCTGGCCTAATTAATATTTCATTCTCTTCTGCCTAGTTACACAGCCTCAGCAGGGCTGAGCAGTTTGTAAGGTAAGTGTCTTTCCTGGGAAATAACAGAATGTGTTTGAAGTTCCTTAGGCAGGCAGGAAATTAAACCTGGATCTCCTACCATCTGGCCAAGTCTCTGACCAATACACTGGTTAAAAAAAGGGAGGGAAAACTTCCCTTGTCATATTTGAAGAAGGATGAGCCCAGGTGTGTTCTTTGGAAGAAATTAAAATAGCAGACAACTCCTAGGCCATGTATCCCACACGGCAGATACATCCCCATGGTGTCTACTGAGGCATGAGAGATGAAAAATTTAAGACAAATCCTGATAAATCTTCAGAATTTCTGTATTAACTAACTACAGACAGCTGAACAATGATTACTTAGGGAATGTTCAGATACCAGCCAGCTCTTGCTTCTTGTGAAATCCATGCTGAGACATCTATCTCTATGTTACCACATGCTTCAGTTTTCTATCCTGGATACTGGTACCTAAGACTCAGATGTTGCTGTAGCCCAGGGATCCTTCACTTCTACAAGCTTTCTTTCCTACCTAGTAAAAAAAAAAAGGAAGGAAAAAAAAGATGACAGTAGTTCCCCACTACACTGATGTACTGTCATTTTAAATGCATCAAAAATTTTAGAAATGTTTGAATATGTAGGGGGAAAGAGACGCATAACTGCATATGAGACATAGCTATTATTTATTTAGTGAAAGAAAGGGCCTTTTATCAAAGGCCTTATTTATGTTGCAGATGAACAAATTTGCAGGTGAACTCCCACAAAAACATTTATGTTTTCTTACTGTTGCTTTCAGAGGAACAGTTCTGTGCATTAACTTGGTAAGTGCTAAGCACATCGTGCTAGAATAGAAAATCAATTTCATGCCATTCTCGAACTCTGATACACCCTGAATATGTAATTTATTCATGGTTAGTTTAATGAAACTAAATATAATTAGGATGCTTCTGTAACTAAGAGTTTGCTATTATGAACACTACCATTTTTCTGTTTCTGTGAACAGCTTTCTATGAGAATTATTAATCATAGTAGTAGAGATACATTATTAGTAAGATACTGAGTTATTGCACAATAAATCTGACAAAATGAGCTGTCAACACATAAGAAAAAGATGCCATTAGCCACAAACATAATATTTAATAGAAGACAGCATAACAATAAAAATATATTCAAATGCTGTTTAATTAAGTAATATAATCACTAATTTTAGCAGATGGCTGCTTTAAACGGGAGACAAAGTATATTAAGGAGAGGAAGGGAAACAGAGGAGGGAGAGAAAATCGTTAGGTATAGAAATTAAGTTAGCTTTGAAATGTTTCCTATTACCATAGTACTGAAATTCCAGCCAAATGGTGTTCTGTAACTGAATAAAAAACCCAAATTAAATGTTTGCTCTTGTTTCTGTATTAGCACTTTCCATACAGATTAGTGCCTTTTAGATGAGAATCTTTGAATGCCACGGCAATGACTTAATGAAGTAATGTTTGGGAAAGTATCATTGCCCTCTAACACCTAGAATAAGAATTATGCTGTTACATGCTAGTAACTGTACGTTACTAGTGGTGAATTTCCTTCAAATTAAGGTGTATTGCCTCTGCTTCTTCTGTGGAAGGATATAAATTCTCCTCATTCTGTAACTTTAATTTTTTTATTTGCTAAAGATACCACTACGTAATTAAATTTAAATACAAGACATTTCTCAACAAATATTTTTGTCAATGATCACCTCCTCCTTATAGCCCTAATTCCCACTGGATGGTTAGAGTCCCAGTTTCTCATTTGGGCTATTAAAAACCTAAATACTTACATTGTACTTACAGGTTCAGCATTTTACAGTGTCTTGCTTCCAATTTCAAACAGAGAGCATCTGATAAATCCATGGGTTTCTTACAGCATGTCCGTTCCAGTCTTAACCTGCTGTTAAATCTGAATAAAAAGAAACATGTTATAATTCTCTCCACAGATATTAACAGAAAGTATCTTGCCATGAGACCACCTATCTGGGCTATTTCAAAACAAAAGAATTTGGAAGGGAGTTCTAAATTCTCAGGCAGCTTTCTGATAACCCATCTTATACCAAAAACTTCAATTTTGTGTCAGGACACAAGAAAATAAACCTTCCCTCTGGTAGCAAAATAAGAGTATGATTATACTGTGGGTACCTTTCTCGCTTTCACAGTGAAAAAGCACTAACACAGACCACCATGAGCTAGTTACCCAATATCCACGGTCTAGGGAAGATCAGTAAAACACCAGTTAAAATCTATTTTACCCAGTTTTACTCTTATTTTTTATATATGTTTGTTGGCTACACAGGAACTACAGAAGAGTGTGTACTGCAGAGAATTTTTTTCCTATGATTGATAAATAAGATTTAGGGAAATATAATTTTGATAGGTTATTTTTTATTTCTCATAATGTACTTTGGCTCAGCAGAATTTCCAAGAAAGGAGGGCATACGTTTTTGATAGTGTGTGGCAGAACATGCATGAAGACAAAATATAGATGAGTTGGCCAGAATTGCTCACATAGCTTTCTTAAATTTCTGAGGAATATCACAGCTTGTGTATCCTTGAGTACACAAACACTCTTGAAAGTTTCGAGTCTCCTTCACTATGCCAGAGCCTGGCCTATCAGTGGAAGTCCACTAAATGTATACTGGACTACACAGACTTGCTTTTACTTCAACAGTCTGTTCGGTACACAGCACTTTCAGTCTCAGTCAACAGTGTTTCTATCTTAGGAAGACAGGACTTTGTGCAGGTTTTTCCCCCTCATTTACAATTCAGCAGTTTTGTTGTTTGTTTGTTTTTTTAAAAGCACCTCACTGTTTCCACAGTTAGGCAAATATTGATCTTAAAAACTTATGTCAAATGATTTGGGGAGCTCTAAGAGGCAAAAAACTGCGAAAGCAAACGAATTGAAAAGAAGCACAGACTGACTAATAAGTAGCTAAAATTTATTTAGAACAAGTTCCTCCCAGAGTTCTTCAGCATTGCTCGTTGTCATGGCCACATGACAGCCACACACTTGTTACATCACTACCAGAACAAGCCTTTTGAGATGAATGATTTAGTTCAGCACAGATATGATTACTAACAGCTCAATAGCCTCCTTGGCCTCACATAGAAGAGCAAGGAAAACATAGAGCAAAACCAAACCTTGTCAATTAAAAACATAAGAATGTTAATGAAAAGTGGGTATGTATACAAAAATTCTCAAACTAGTGAACGGGTGCCCTGTAATTCCATGAAAAAAAATCAAGTATAAACAAATACAGTTTCTGTAGAGAACACTACTATTGTCAGGCCATACATTTATTAAAGTGAGTCTTAGAACAAATTATTACATAGTATAGGTAAACTAGAAAAGATATTTCAAAGTTTGCAACAGAGAGGATTAAAATCTCCTGCTGTATCTCTTGGAGGATGGCATGATCCGCAGAAATGCAAGACAGACCTAGGCAAACCTCATCTGAAGCTGAGTAAAGTTAAGGGAAATAATCCCATCAATAACAACAGTATTTGGATATAGCCCAGCAATTCTAGGAAGAAGGTTAAAAACCAGAGTTCTTGTGGGCTCTCCACCTGCTCCAATGCCATTCGAAAATACCTTTTTTAATTTTAAAATTGCATCTTAGCATCTGGCCTTTCCATCTTCATTAATATTTACATATGCTTTCAAAACACTTCACGTTCATTTACCCACATCTGCTATATTAGGTCACTTCCACACACATTTCCATTTCAACACCAAGAAGTGCGCTTATTGTATCAGTGTCCAGTGAGCATGAAGCACAGCTGCCAGATACACAGTCATTTTTAAAGGTCTTTCTTTCCAGATACATTATGGAATGGTAATATATAATAATAGTTTACTTGTATTATAATGTCTTATTAACAATAATTACCACATTTCATCTGTTTATCAAATACCAGCTCAGACTGTAAAATTGTTGCCATTGCTAATCAAGGTATAAAGTAAGGTGTGCAGAATTTAGACAGTTGTCTTATGAAATACACAGAACTATTCCTAAATTTTTCAGGAGAACCTTATACCTTACAGGATTCTGAAAGTGGGGTGGGGGGAAGGACAACCCACACAAAACTAAGTACTCAAACTGTGAGGAGTTTTAATAGCAGACCTTATGCTCCCAACTTCAGGTTTTGCTGTGAAAGTTTAACAAAGCTGACAGTTCTGAAATTCCTTTCCAATTCTCTAGTTAGTCTCACAGCTGACACCTCCATGCCTCTGAAGTAACGTCCTTCCAGAAAATTACTCATGCTAATTTAAACCAGGGATCTGCTTCCAGCTCTCCAGCCATCCTCTTCTGACAATTTCAAGCTTTTTGTAGCACCCTCCTTAAGACTCTGGCATATACCAACATCCTCGCATTCGAAATCTCCTGTAATGCACAACAATCAGGATGAACTGTACTCAGGATCTATAACCACTAACAGGAAAAAAAAATGCATCTAAAGCATGCAGAATGTTTTGCAGTGACTATAGAAGCGTTTTGGGGATGGGACAGTGTAATTTCCTGAGCTGTTACCACCGAGTACCAGACCCTTGCCCAGACACGCTCGTTTGCCTTCAGAAAAGCACTCCCTAAGCGCCTGTCGTGGGCAAAACAGCCTAACATCGGGGAATTTTACTTCGGTGCTGCTACCCTCCCATGAACAATTAGAGAAAACCTTACCCTTTCCTCTCCCCAGTCATATTTTCACTGCAGGGAACGCTGCTAGAATCGCTCCCAGAAGGCGACGGGCAGTGCGGGCAGGCCGGGGGGCCCACGCAGCCGCTACTGCTCTCCCCGGCACTGCAGCGCCCGCCATCTCCCTCCTCCAACCGACCCTGTGCCGGCAGGGCGTCCACTCTTGACCCCCACTCCCGGAGGAACTCCGGCTTCTCCCTGGAAATCCATGCCCCCTTCTCCGACCATCCCGGACAAAGTCCATGGCACCTGGCGGGGTATCTCTGGCAGGGGTGCCACCACCTCAGGGCTGGCTGGGACCGGTTTCCACTGGCGCGGGGAAGTTTGCTGCACGTGCGGGCCCCCCAGTGCTGGGCGCGCTTTTAGTCCCCACCTGAATCCATCCCTTACAAATTCAGCCCCTCACTGCTGCAAAACACGTTTTTAAGGCTATGGTGCTTTATAGGAGCCTGAGCATACGCTGATTACGGTGCCCGGCTACAACTCCTGAGGGTGTAACCAAAGTAGAGGCAGAAGATGACCTCCTTTTATCTACTTTTAGCCACAAATGTAAAGCTGATTTTTCTTTCCCCAGGGAATATGTAGTTTAACTGTACCTTAAGTAGGCTTTTCACATCCCTCACCAATATTTTGAGCTAAAGACTATGGCAAAATTTCATTATTTCTTAGTATGTGCCAACACAACCAGGAGCATACTCGAGCAGGCCTTGCCTAACAGAGGTTACACTTCAAGACGGTATTCAAATTCCACATCGCAATTAAGTGTAAACAAGTTGTTTTCTTGGAAAGGCAGGCAGCCAGGACAGCGCAGGGCTCCAACGTGGCACTGGGGGGCTGCTGTGTGGGCTGTAGGAGGGCAGGAGGAGCCGAAGGGAAAGGAGGCCAGCACAAAACATCAAGCTTCCTTCAGGCGGGCCTGAAGCACAGAAATATAAATACGCGTTCCAGCTTGGACATAACAGGTAAATAAAATGGATCTGTTAAAGACAAGCAAATGCAGCTTCAGTGAGGGGATGGGGTAAAAGTAAGATGACGGAATCTTGTGGTTTCCATCTACATCTGGCTGAAAGTAAAATGCTCTGCAACCAAGATGCGTGGGAAGTTTTACAAGGTGAATGTAAAATATTTTTATGTATTTTAAAAATGAATATAAGAATTTCTGGCATGGGCAGTAAAATAAACGTAGGATAATGAGACAGCTATTCCTGTGACAGAAGATGAACTGACTATCCATAAAGCAAAAATTAGAGATGGCTAAAAAGAAAGCAATAATGACTTGTTACATTCACATAAATCTACACTTAGCTCTCATTTGGTGGTGGAAGCAGCTGAGTAAAACTGGAAATTAAACTTATGTCAGACAGCTGAGGACAATCTGTGTGAGTTATTCAAGAGCAATCTGCTATAAGCCAAAACTAGGCTTACAAAAATGACACTGAAACGAATTCTGGTTTTGTAAAAGAAATAATAAGGGGGGGGGGGGGGGAAATCACATTTTCTTACTGTATTCCTGATCATTTGGGATAGGAAATACTGCCTAGCTCTTGCAGGTGAAGGGAGTCCTTCGGTGTTCTCTGCAGAGGACAAGAACAACCAATATATCCCACATTTTGCCAGGAAGGTGCTTCTGGCCATAGCTGCCTTGGAAGGTTTCTACTCCGAGACCTACAGCTTCACGGTCAGAAGGACGCTCGTACTTCTGTGGCAGCTGTGTGCCAGTAAGCGTGTTTGTAACCTACTTCCCCCGACTGTACTGTAGCAATATTACAGGAAGGTAAGGGAACAGAGTGAAGGCAAGTAGTTCTTCCAGGTAAACCTCTTCTCTGATTAGGTAAACCCAAGTTCTACTAAAATGTCCCATGCCTAACATTTCACTATCAACCCCCAAATCTTACAGGCCTAGCGTAATTTTTACAGGTTCACCCCGCCCCTCCATCTTTTTCAGGTTAAAAAGAAATAGTAGTTGAGACTGAGAACTAGGCAAAAAACATTTTGAAGTGTCCAGCCAAAGTAAGTCCAAGGAAACATTGAACTAGCAAAGGCATGCATCAGAGATGAAAGCTGCACTGCGTTGCTATATTCTAGGCAATGAGTTTGTATTGAGTGAGTTCAAGCTGAGGACATTCTGACCTCTCTGCTTGTAAAATAAAATGCTCATGAAACTCACTTTCTGTCTTCCCTGCCAAGGCCTGTAACTATAATCACGGTGAATTTACCAAGGGAGAAAAAGAAGGTAATGCATCTTAGACTGACACTAAGTTCTCCAGGCTAAGAGAGAAGGATTATTTAAAAATAGACATTGAAAGCTGGTTGGCCTCACTGCTTCCTTTTGAATTCCAGAATGCACTGAACATTTTCCCAATGGTGGGCTTTTAATAAGGTATGAGCATACTGAGTGGATTTTAATAGCAGGTAAATGAAGCAAATTAAACGAACTTTTAAGAGATCAAGCTAATGAAACATTAAAGAGTCAATTTTTAGATGCCATGGCTTTCTGAAACTGTAGCTTTTGATCTGCAGCAGGCACCTTGTTTCACAAATAGTTTCTGCACCGGGAGCAGGTGCCCAGGTCCGGGGGGGGGGGGGGCTGCCACCTGGGGGGGTGGGCGCTGCCGGGCGGCCCCTGCGAGGAGCGGCCGGGGCTGCCCCGCGCCGGCCCCAGCCGGTTCCAGGCGGCTCCAGGCGGTTGCAGGCGGCTGCCAGGGCCCCAGCGCAGGGCAGGGCCGAGCCCCTCAGCCCCGGGCGGGCGCCTCGGGGAAAGCCTGGGGGAGGAAGGGCAAAAGTGCAGCTGCCCGGCAGCCGGGGCTGAGGGAAACCCTGGGAGAAACAGCCCTGCGAGCCCCGAGGGGAGAGCGGGAGGAGGGCAGGGGGGGCCCGGGCGCCCCGGCAGAGGTGCCCCTGCGGCCCCGGGAGGGACCCCGCTGGGGCAGGGGTTTCCCTGCAGCCCGGGGGAAGGCCCCAGGCTGGAGCGGGGAAGAGCCCGAGGCGGGAGGAGCGGCAGAGGGGGCTGCTGGGGGCTGGCCGCAGCCCCCCATGCCCTTATGCCCCTGTGCAGCTCAGCGGGGGAGGGAGGAGGCAGAGGAGTTGAGGACCAAGGGGTGAAGCTGAGCCTGGGAAGAAGGGGGGTGTGGGGGGAATGCGGTGTTTTCACATTTGTCTTTTTTTCTCACCATCCAACTTGGTTTTAATTGGCAGTAAATTAAAATAAGCTTTTCCAGGCCAAGTCTCTTTTGCCTATGATGGTAACAGGCAGGTGATCTCCCTGTCTTTCTCTCTACCCATGAGCTTTCTTACCTTACCTTCTCCCCCTGTCCTGTTGAGGAAGATGTGTGAGAGAGCGGCTGGGTGGGCATCTGGCAGCCGGCTAAGGTCAACCCACCACAGGTTCAAATAAACAAGACCCTTAAAGCTTATAGTTCTTCAATTTCATATTCATGTAAACTGACTTTTCATCATAAGTGCTAATCTGTTTTAAGATTCACACATGATCTTCACATTTCTGATTTGTCAGTGAAGAGCCTTGGGGACCTAACTATAAGAACGCCAGAAGGTAGAGGGGAGGGGAGGGGATGAGGAAACACATCTAGAGTTGAGAAATAAACCTCAAGATACCACTCTGTTAAAGAACAAAAGTGATTTACATGTGCACCATTTAACATACTTTCTTTGAAACTTTACCTGATTTCTTTACATTGAATTTTGGGAAAAACTATTGAAGTAGTTCAAGCAGGCTTACATAAACAAGTGCAAAAACCTTCTTTACTGAAGAAATGACAGCAATTAACTTTGAAAGCACTTGACATACAAAAGGAAAAAACTAGGCTGGTACCTAGTCTGTTCTGGACCAGTGGCAGAAAGGTACCTTTCTTAACACCCTTAGGAGGATACCAGGCCCTTTATCTTATGTCTTTCCAGTCAAATATCATGTAACTTGTCATGATCATTAACTCCTTAAATACACCAAGAAATACATTTGTTTCTTGAACTCTGATTTCTGAACTTAATTTTCCTGAAAAGTGGGACTGCTTCTTAAACAGATACACGTAACAAGAAAAGGAAGCACTGGGTCTCCCTGACTTTTCAGCAGTGATTCCTTGCCTGGAATTCTGTAGAATTGAAGATTTTGGGAGTAAGACTCATCTGTCCAAATTAATCAGCAATGTACAGTATCCCTAAAAATGCCTATTTCTCTCCATTGACCATAAACATCCTTTAACGACATGCTAAGATACAGTGGCATATGCTGTTTCCATATACTTTTCTTTCTTTTGTCCTTGTTTACATTGTTTGCTTGGCTTTTTTTTTCTTTTTCTTCTTTTTTAAACCTGTTCCCTTCTTAAATCCCTTCTTCTAAGTCTTGTCTTTGCTGTTCCTGTCTGATACAAGCAAGTTTATCCTACAGCTAACTCCTCTTATTTTTTTGGCCTATGGTTTTGGCTGGGATAGAGTTAATTTTCTTCATAGTTTCTTCATAGTAGCTAGTGTGGGGCTATGTTTTGGATTTGTGCCGGAAACAGTGTTGATAATACAGAGATGTTGTGGTTATTGCTGAGCAGTGCTTACACAGAGTCAAGGCCTTTGCTGCTGCTCAGCCCACCCCACCAGCGAGTGGGCTGGGGGTACACAAGAAGTTGGGAAGGGACACAGCTGGGACAGCTGACCCCGGCTGACCAAAGGGATATGCCATGCCATACCGTATGGTGTTGTGCTCAGCATTTAAAGCTGGGAGAAGAAGGGGGAAGGTGAGGATGTTGGGAGTTATGGCGTTTTGTCTTCCTAAGTAACCGTTACGTGTGATGGAGCCCTGGTTTCCTGGAGGGCTGAACACCTGCCTGCCGATGGGAAGTAGTGGATGAATTCCTTGTTTTGCTTTGCTTGTGTGCATGGTTTTGGCTTTACTTATTAAACTGTCTTTATCTCAACCCATGAGTTTTCTCACTTTTACTCTTCTGACTCTCTCCCCCATCCCACTGGGGGGGGAGTGAGTGAGCGGCTGTGTGGTGCTTAGTTGCCAGCTGGGGTTAAAGCACAACAGCCTATAATACAAGGACTGAATGAATTCTAAAATCCTTGGCAGTGGGCACAGGCTTTTTGCTCGCAATATTATAAACAGGGTTCAATCTTTTTATCATACCATATTTGCTTCACAGTGTTACCATAGGAAAGAGAAGGAAGATATTTTAATTAGTGGAGACAAAACATCAGACCTCATTCATTTAATTAATCTGTTTGGTTTGTTTCCATTATTGCAATATAAACATTGTACACATGGAAGTCTTTCTTCACACAAAAATAAATTTGAGGCTCTGTGCCACAGTAAGAATAATAAATGGAATTATCCAATGCACAACAAAGCTAGTATAGCATCCTTGCTAATCTCTCAAGTTAAGACGAGTTATTTTTTCCCACACACACTGAAACATGAAATATGTGACCTTTAAAAGCAGTGACAGATGCTTTAGAAGGGAGAAAATAGTAGGCATAATGTGTAAAGTTTGTTTTGCTGATAGAATTGCTTTTTATATTGTGCAATCTGTCACAATCATGTTAAGATGGTTGCAAGAAATCAGTGCAATGTTTTTGCTGGAAAATGCTGTTTTGTCAGTATTTGTCAGTGTAAAACAAAGGGAAAAAACTTCAAAGGATTCTAACTGGCATGGGTATTTTTTAATTCTTGTGTCATTCTAATAAAACTATTACTTAGTTTTAATATTAAATGCATCTGCTAAATAATATTTTGACAATCCTGAAATTAAGGACTTACTGTTATTTCCCTAACAAAGGACTTTTGAATTTTAGATCTGTATTAAATTTAAGCACATTTTAGATTAGATTTTTGTTTCTTTCATTTTGCCAGTTAAACATAGGAAAAATCCAGCAAGGTGACTGCCTGCTCTCATTTTGCATTGGTCTGTCTAAAACAATTTTCAAGAGTGCTAAATTTCATATCCTGGGCCTACAAGTTCACAACTTGAACAGTCTCGCACAAGCCAGGTAATTGAACAGGGGACAGAGATGTTTTAAAGTTCCCCACCAAGATTAAATAACTGGGCCTGTTTAGAACACAGACGACCAAGCTGTAATGTGAGTCTTTCCATTGTGTGAAATGATTACAAATGACAATAACAGGTTTCTCTTGTCTGCCAGAAGACAAATCATAATTGGCTTAATTTGTAATAAAGGAGACTTAGTTTGTCTGTTAAGAAAACAACATTACAAGACTGGCAAGCATAAGAAGGTGTCACCTACAAACAAGTCACCAGAGGTTTACAACCCGGTAAATCAAAAATCCAGTTATATATGCCTGACACTGCTTCAGCGCAGGAAGGTGAAATAGATCTTCAAAACTTCTCAAAATACTGTGTGCATTACTGTAGCAAAAAAATTTTTGAATGTGGGAAACCCTTCTACTTTCATCTTTCCACTCTCTGGGCTACTTCTAGTTTGACCCTGCTACCATCTTCGCTATTGTTTGGTGGTAGCAGCAAGAGCAACAGAGGTCAGGCGTGTTTGCCTATTAAAGTCAATACTTGAAGGGGACTCTGGGCAAGCACCCATCTTGATGAATCCTTTCATTATTTCTTTTCCAGGGAGAGATTTTTAATTTAGTTCCTAGGCTGTACTTTACAATTCATCTTCCTGAGATGTCGAGTTGTTATAATCTGAACTAGAAGTTCTGCTCTTTGACACTTCTCTATGAATTCCTCACCGTCTGTTTCAAGAAACAAGTTGAAAAGAGCTGTGAGCCTGTGTAAGTGCTTCTGAAGTTCAGCTGAAGTGAGTACAGTGTGCTGCTAGCTCAATTCACCAAGTTTTTATGATCTCACTTTCACCTAATTTCATGAAAGGAGGAAAACGTACAGTTTTCTGTCTTAGCTGGATGCGAAACCAGCTGTTATTCTTTCACTTGTTCAGGACCTCTGTCAGTCATCTCTATAGGCGCATGCACTAGTACATATGTTTTTTTCATCTATTTATCAGTTTTACTGACTTTTACTGTAGCAGGAAGTTTTAATTCTTCTTTCTCATCAGTCTGCCTTTAGTTTCACTGGGAATCTACCTAGAGTTAAAACATCTATTTTCAACTAATATGAACGACTATGTTACTTTTCAAAAAATGAGTCAATTTTCATTTACAGTATGACCTAAAATATTCTTACAATCTTTCATGTCTAGTTGAGAAAGCCTTGTCTCTTTCTTAATGGTTTCTGAGGAATAACGCCTCTTTTCCTGAAACTGTTTAATTGATTCAATAAATATTCATTTAATTCCAATAAGAGACAGGTATGAATCTGAAGAGGAGACAAGTGACTTGCAAGTTTAACATCTACAGTTATCTTTGATATAGTGAGTACTTGTAAAATAATGTTTAAAGGAAACTTAAAAGGTGTGTTAAAACACACTTTTAAAAAAATCAAGAATTACCTTAAAATCACTTAAATTAATAAAAGGATCTGCAGCAGTTGAAGGTGATTACATCAGCAGATCACATCACTATGACATGAAAAATGCATTTATTCAAGGGTTTTTTGTATGTGCGGTGGATTGATCCCAGCTGGCAGGTAAGCCCCCACCTACTTGGTCACACATTCTCAGCAGGATGGGGGAGAGAATGGGAAGGGCAAAAGCAAGAAAAAACTCATGGGTCCAGATAAAAACAGTTTAATGACTGAAAGAAAAAGAAAAATAAACAAGTGGTGCTAGAGCACTCACTAACCATCAGCAGACGAATGCCCAGCCCGTCCCCAAGCAGTGGCTCCTTTGGAAAAAACTCCCACTTCAGTTTTGTTGCTGCTGATGGTGTTGTATAGTATGGAATATCTCTGATTAGTTTGGGTCAGCTGTCCTGGCTGTGTCCTGTCCCAAAATCTTGCCCACCACCAGTCTACTAGAGTGGGAAACAGAGGTGATTTTGATCCCATGCAAGAGCTGCTCAGCGATAGCTAAAACATTGGTGTGTTGTCAACACTGTTTTGATCACCGGTCTAAAACCCAGCACCATGTGGACGGCCATGAAGAAAATTAACTCCATCCCAGCCAGACTCAGTGGAGTATGACTGATCTTCATTAAATACTAACACTGAAAACTTACGCTGACCAATCTGTCTCCTAGCCCTGTAAAATACTGTGCAAGATTTTTAAGTTGCCATTTGAGGAGATAGCATAGTTAAATTGTGTCCTGCCCAAACAGCCTACTTCACACTGCTCTTAATTTCCTTTGTTGTTCTATGGACACTATGCAAATAAATCTGTACCACCCATGTTGACATAAAGTGATTAAGAGTAATATATGAATAAAATCTCAATAAAAAAGTAAGTAGGCAAGTGTCCTGCGTGAAATGTAGCCAGAAAGATGTACCAAATAAGTAAGAAATTAATGCATTGTGTACGCAAATAGAATAGAGTGGAAAAGACAGAGCGGTAAGGGCTACAGCCTAGGTCATTTTCCTATGCCTTCCTTTCCATTAACAATAAAGCCTTCTTTTAAAAAATAGTGAAAGGAATGCTCCAAAACATGAATTTTAGAAAAATGATGACTTTGTGAAACTTTTGATGTCACTAGAATGGACGTGCTTGTTAATCACCTAGCAAATTCTAATTCATGATTATAAATATACATACTATAATGACATATTATTATTTTAGCACATTATGCAGCCCTCAGTCACTTTTATCTGCCCTCACTTGCTTATACTTTTATCCCTATTTTCAATTATCAGGATTGCTTGGATATCCTGGTCCCCTTTGCTAGTATAAGAATGGACAAACAAAAATTGTAATGCTCCAAAGCACCTGGTATCATTGTTTTTCTTTTAAGGAAGACAGATAATTGGAACCACTTCTAAAGAATCCAAGTTAGACGAACACAACACACACCTTTAATAAAAGATTTTCCAAAAGTAAATTTGTCTCTTATTTGAAAAAGGCTTAGAATATTTGTAGAAGGAATTTTAATAGAAACATTTATGGGGTGTTAATCTGAGGCAGACATCTATGAGGGCAAGTACAGAAGGCTGCCTTTTGTGATACTGTTTTAGTCCTCTCGTAAGTGGTCCTTGCCAGCATTAGTTTTTGATCATGAATCGAGTGAATTTTTACAATCTGAAAACAAATGCCTTCTAAATTGGCTTGGGATATATGATTATACCTGTACCAAACCATTGTCTTGTTCTTGAAAATGACAGCTGTATGGCTTTTCTATTTTTATATGAAAATAGTCTTTGAATTTATGACCTGCCACCTGCACCGTATTTGTAACAAGCAACTAGAGAATTAAATGTGTTGTATAAAGCACAAATCACAATAGCTAGTGCTATTACTACACATTTAAAAGCACAGAGTCTAAAGGAAGTAAAAGCAAAAAAGAGAGGATTATAAAAAGCTGTGTTATGAAGTGTGTGCACATCATGGTAATAAACATGGGTTTTCATTCAAAGACATGTTGCTGTTCCCTTAGGAAAAAAGAAAAGTATTGGAAAATCTTCAGTAAGCTTGTTCATCTTGCTTACTAAAGGAAGCAATACAAAACATAGATACACAGGTGTCTTTTTCCTAGCACCGTGCATGAAAAGAGCTGGTTTAATTCACTGAAGGCACCAATAGAATTGTTAACAGGCATTGCACAGTGATCAGTTTTACCCCCTTCCAAGCTATGTGATCTCAGGGAAGGGAGTGATATTCTTCAGTTTTACATATAGGGAGTTTTAAGATGTATTATTTTAATTCTATGAATTAAATTAAAATGAAACCCAAAGTATGTCCTTGTTTTTCAGCAAGTAGTCGTAATAGCAGGAAGCAGTAGTAAAAGTAACTTTCTGCATCACAGCTGTTTCATGTACGTTCTAACCAGCACCGTGGGTTTTGGGTAGAAGTGGTCATGGTACTGAGCGTACCTGGGCATCACCTGGGGCCTCCACAGCTATACCCTTTGACCATTGCTCCAGAGGCTCTATTTAAGGTCAGGCCTGGGTGTTCAGTCTCAGCTTGAGCTGCGTTGTATAGCAGCTTCTGGCCCGGTGTCCCAGAGACAGCTCAGATCTATGCTATAGGTATCCTGATCTCCAGCTTTGTCTCCCAGATGGACCTTGGCCCTACACTGTGTATCTGTCTCAGCCCTGTCCTCTCCTGATCCTTATTTCCTCATTCGTCTTGCTAGATTAACCTCAAACCTGAGGCATGAGTTCACCCTCTTTTATGATCACCTGACGGTTGATGGACCCCACCACCAGCCTGGCCCTCTTTGGGTGCTGTAGGACTGTGCCTGCTTGGTGAGGGTACTGCCCCACCTGCACTGGGATCACCCTTGGCACCTGGCTTGTCCTCCCTCATGGAGCAGCTCCTGCTGCTCCTAACAGGGAACTCTGGCAATGGCTGGGAGCCTAGGCCTGAGCTGAAACAAAGCTTCTGGAGCAACTGGTAGTTGTGACCGGCTCCCCAGCTCCTAGCCGCTGGTGCACCATCCTGTGGGGGTGGTCAGCCATTGGCCATGTACACACATATCCTTTAAAGGGGGCCTGGGCGCCTGGGCCAATTGGAATGACACGCGTTGCCGAACAAGGAGGTGTAAGACCACGTGGCACCCGGCGTATAAAATGTGCGGCAGTGAGTCCCAGTCAGGTGTGGGCTGGAGCTGTGGGGTGGCAGAAACATGACCTCCCGGTGGTCATGGATGCCTTCGTTGGCTGCTTCATCTGAGGACTGAGTGTTGTGTGTGTACTTTGAGCTCAAGTTATGGTTCATGTGTAAAAATTATCTGATCTGTAGGGGATTGGGATGTTATTTAAAATTACCTGATCGCCAGAGGGCTTCTGATGCTAGTTTGGTAAAATGACCCAATCTACAGAGGGTCTAGGTTAAAAGAAAGTTTTGATTATAATAACAGCTTTGTTGTGTTATTGTTCTATCAAGGATCCCTAAGCAATCTGCCTGTCCCCATAGTGTTGGCTGACAGCAGTGTGCGTTGCAGGTGAAGGTCCCAAAAAGAGGCTGCTCATGCCAGATAAGGTCCAGTGGGGCATTCAGTGCCCTGACAGGGAGTCTGAGACCTTATTGTAGTATTGTAGCATTACAGTGCCTGTGAACGTGAAATGGGTATGTATGAACAGGCTGTTTCATTCTCTGAAGTAATACATTTGCTGATTTGGACATGTACATGAACATAAATGTTGAAATGGATAATGCATAATAAAGGACTGATTTGAGTCCTCTAGTCTTTCAGGTAGTTAAACTAAACTCCAGAGCACAACTGCTTAGTTTCAGGGTGGCAGCATTGTAAAAACTACTGTTACTACTAGACAAAATAATAAAATATGATGCTACACACTACTTTTCAGCTCCAATCAAGTCATAATTTGACAAGTTTGATTTAAAATGTCCTTCTACAACTCTTAGACCCTAAAAAAGGCAAGTGTATTTTGTTGTGATGATTTCTCAAGAATTCTGGGCAGTTATTTCCCCATAGAATCACGGTTTAATCTGTCAATCAAGTGATAAGCTAAGTACTCTATAAATCACTGAGTTGTCATTTTGTCTTGTTTTCAGTGGAACACCTTGACTGTTTCTATCGTGAATAACTTTCCTTTCAAATTGAGAAGACAAAATACTTTTTAGTGTAGCTTAATTGCTACACTTGAAGTTAAAAACTAGGGTAATTTGTTATTTTTAAATCATTGTTAGTTATTAGTGTTATGATACCTGTTTTGCAGAATTAGGAACTTCTTATGCTGCTCGGAAGATGATTGTTATCTTATGCTTGGGAATAGTGAACACTCTTGCAAAGATGAAGGCAACTCAACATTGGCATGCTTCTGAAAACCAATAGTCAATATTGGCTTAAAGGAAATAAAGGAGATAACAAAGCTAAGATATTCATAGAAAGTTCTGCCCCTATCTTTCAAATACTAATCTAGGTTTGCATTTAGGTTTTGGAATTGCCTGTCTTCAGCTTTCTGATAGCACATAGGCACAATTCACTGTCAGTAGACCTTCCGATTAGCAGTTTGCTTCAATAAACAATCCTATTTACATTTCCTCTGGATTTGCTTTCCACTGGACTCCAGCCCAGGTAAACTGTGAAAAGTTTACGCTATTCTCAACATATGTAAGTTGTTGGATGTTTCTTCATTTTGTAATGAGTCAGTGAGGTTTCTTCTGCCGTGACTTATTCTGTGCTAATAACAAGGCAGCTGCTTAAGGAATGAGCCACTAAGTTAAATGAAGATGTGAAAAATGGCAAAAGTGCTGTAGGTGACTAGGGGAAGGTTAAGCAAGTGCACATCAGAACAGAGGTGCTTCGTAGGTTAGAGAAGTTTCTTGCAGATTTGTGTTCATAGGTTTCTTAGCCATAGCTCCACATCTCAATTCTGCACAAGCCAGAGAGCTTTCTGAACCTGAGCTAGAAAGGAGTTCAACTCTCATAATGCTTTCAAGTCTGAACACTGTATGTCTAAGTTTGAAGCTAGCCAAGATCAAACAAAAAGAATATGGAGAAGTGGGTCTGCCTGCCCATAGTGAATGTTGGGTTACTTAAAGTGGGTTTTGATCCTATTCAGTTTGTGCTAGTATCTGCAGAATTTGATCCATCCACCCCTATAGGTTGCATGCTGGCAACCTTCTTAAATTCATCATTCTTCCTTTACTATTTGACAGTCTCTTCCAAAGCCTATAGTACCTGAGCCTTCATAAGTGTCTCAGCTCACTGGCTTCTTCTCTTCACTGCATGTTAGCTATCCTGCTGACTCGTTTCCCTTCTGAAAGGTCTTGTTTTGTATTTCTGCCAGCAAGCTATGGAACTTGAATGACAAAGGGACTTTTGACATACTGACCTTTTTGTCTCTAGTCTTCACTATGTTGCTACTGTGCTTCAAGCTGCATTTCCTGCTTGTTTCAGAAATGCTTTTACTGCTCCATTTGATTCTATAAATATTTCAAACACACAGACTTGTTGTGCTGTTGTCACTCATTTTCATAGAATTTCTTCAGTCTGCTTCTGCTGTATTAAATGTTCCTGGTATCTGTCCCCACCTCTGAATTTCCTTTTTGTGTATCGTCAAAAAATGAGTGCAGAGTAGCTTCCTACCACAGTGTTGTTTTCTTTCATATTACCTCAGTTTCCTCTCACTCTTAGCAGAAAAAACCCAACATTCTCCTTCAAGTGAGGTAAAGTGCCTGTGTATTTGATGCAGCTGTTCTTCATTATGTCTACTTCAGAAGCTGCTATAATACTCTCTTCCCAGAATCTAATTTTGTCTCCCTTTCTTCTACTGTCCCTGAAGTTGCTTGTTCAGCCATTTATGGTTGATCTGGTACCTGAATGTAGCAGACTGATCTATGCACTGAGAATCCAGAGGAACAGGGTGTTACATGTAACTCTTTCAGCAATTTCCTTTTGAAAACTCAAACTTCCCCATTTATTAATGTATTCCTTTACTTGACTTATGCTGAAATGATAGGTTTTCTACCATCACTTCTATCTCTTGCCATTTTCACAACTGTTTGAGTATTTCTTTCAGGTTTTTAAGAGCATTCATAGTAAAAATCTGCTCAAGCACCACTGAAAAGCATCACTTACTGACACCTGTGTGAATTAACAACAGTAGCTACCACTAACCAGAAGGTGGTAACAATTTCTCAGCTGCCAACAATGAAAGCAGATACATCTCTACTCAGTAATGTGTCTGCCTTTTTGAAAATCCCTACCTATTAAATAGATTTCAGAGCATGTTCGGAATATCATAAAATGAGAGATACTTCAAATGAGCTGGGGAACGGCCCAACACCTACCTATTGAACTTTTTTGAAGACCTTTCTCTTATTAGGAAACTTTTTTTTCCTAACCATGTCTGTGACAATTACTGAGAAGTAGCTGTCAGAAGTAATTGCATGGCTTCTGGCCTCACTAGGTGAGAGCAGCTTTTTCATGCCATGACCTCATTGCTTGTCAGAATATCTTGTTGATCGCAGCAGATTCCTCATGCTACTCAGTGGTCAATCTCTGAACATTTTCTTCTTTGCCAGGCAGGCTGGCTTAGGCCTGGCCACTTTGAGCTTGTCAGATACTAGCTTTCAATTGGCCTTTAAAAGTGGTTTCCATATTTGCCTTGGCAAGGTTTTGATTAATAACTGACTTCATTTTGCATCCTGAGATAGACATTTCAGTGATGAAAGTTTTCAGAAAATCTTTTAAATTTTGAGTGTTATATAAGGTACTAAATAATCAGTTTATGATACCTATTGTCACCTGTTTTTACTTCTCTGTGTCTCTATCTTCCTTTAAGCCACTGATATTTTATCTTTATGGCCATGTCTAAACTTCATGCTTGTATGTCAGATTTTTGTTCAGTGGGGATCTGGGTGCAGTTTAGGTATAGCCAATATTTTCTTTCTGCAAAGGTGCGACCTTTTAAATGGCACTTCCATTGATCTGGACTGGAGGGAATTGCATTCTCCTATTAAAAGCTATATTTGTACAAGCTGAAAACATTCACCAAGTTTTCTTTGTTAGCTATGGATTTTATTCTTGCAAAACCTTACTTAAATGTTCGCTTTTCATTCCTGTTTTTACTTTCGGCATAGCAAATTCCACACTCAAAGCGTAAGGTTCTTGTTCTAATCTATACCTCTCATCATTCAGTCAGAAAAATAAATATGGAAGTTTGAATTGCACTGATATTACCTGTTAGACTGTGTGACCTATTGTATCCATCTAAAGGAATAGGACAAAAGACACTTTTTTCTCTAATTATGCAGAAAAGTTTCAAGACTTCCAACCCTCCCTTATATTGGAGGATAGGACTGGAAATTCTGAAGAAACTTTCTTCTCCACTGTCCTGGTTTCAGCTGGGATAGAGTTAATTTTCTTCCTAGCAGCTGGCATAGGGCTGTGTTTTGGATTTAGTAGGAGAAGAATGCTGATAACACGCTGATGTTTTAGTTGTTGCTGAGTACTGCTTATGCTAGTCAAGGACTTTGCAGCTTCCCATGCTCTGCCAGGTGCACAAGAAACTGGGAGGGGGCACAGACAGAATAGTTGATCCAAACCGGCCAAAGGGCTATTCCATACCACATGGAATATGGTAAGGTTTCTCCTCATTGCCTTTTCTCAGTAACAAACCAACTTACAGGTTTTCCTTCTTTTTCTTGGATATCTAAATTTAGTTTAAGTTTGATGTAGGATTGGAGTAGAAGGCTATGAGGTGAATGGCTTCATCATGGCTGGTTTGTTGTTTTGGTTTTTTTTTCCCAGATTCTGTTTCCTTCCCTTGCTTACAGTGTTTTTTTAGCTCTGCAGTTGACTGCTTGACACATCTTTTGGCTGCTTTGTAAGAAAACAGGGAGAAGTGGTGGATCATGGCTACTGACATTGCTTGTGACTGACAGCTACTTGGCTTCTTTGCATTGTATTGTTTGAGACTGGTTTGTTCTGTTTGAATAATTCTTTTAGCCGTTGAACAAGGTGATTCACGGAAATAGTATTTTCTATTAATTGATACTGTGGCAATGGAGAGTCTCAGAAAAAGGTAGTGATGACATTTTCCTTAGGCAAATGATACTCATCTTCTGGTTTTTATATATGTTGTATCAATTTCTTGGCTAACAAGTATACTCTCCAGTCTTAAATTTTGAATGCTTTTTCTTTGTGTCAATTCTTGGAAGAGATATAAAAGCAAGTCATTCCAGGCTACAAAACCAGAACCAGTAACATAGAGACAGCAGTCATATACAGGTGTTTATTGTTCAAGAACTAAGCAAGAGATGCAATTCTGGGAGGAAAATGTTTAATGGGTTGAAAACCACACATATAATACTGATATTTATTAAAAGCACATGTCCATTTTCTCACAGTACATGAGTTTCAAATCAGTATGCTTTGTTCATGTTTACTCTAGCAGCCCTTGTTACTTTAAGTCAGTTACCTGAAGGCCATTCTCACTTTGTTGTTTCTCCTTAAGAGTGTGTGGTGGGTTGACCCTGGCTGGATGCCAAGTGCCCACCAAAGCCGCTCTATCACTCCCCTTCCTCAGCTGGACAGGGGAGAGAAAAATATAACAAAAAAGCTCGTGGGTCGAGATAAGGACAGGGAGATCACTCACCAATTACCATCACAGGCAAAACAGACTCAATTTGGGGAAAATCAGTTTAATTTTTTACCAATCAAAACTGAATAGGAGAGAGGAGTGAGAACATGTGTAGGGTAATGAGAAATAAAACCAAATCTTAAAACACTTTCCCCCCATCCCTCCCTTCTTCCCGGCCTCAACTTCACTCCCAATTTTCTCTACTTCGTCCCCCTGAGCAGCGCAGGGGGACAGGGAATGGGGGTTGCAGTCAGTTCATCACATGTTTCTGCTGTTCATTCCTTCTCAGGGGAGGACTCCTCATACTCTTCCCCTGCTTCAGCATGGGGTCCCACCCACGAGAGACAGTCCTCCATGAACTTCTCCAACATGAGTGTTTCCATGGGCTACAGTTCTTCATGAACTGCTCCAGTGTGGGTCCCTTCCATGGGGTGCAGTCCTTCAGAAGCAGACTGCTCCAACATGGGTCCCCCATGGGGTCACAAGTTCTGCCAGCAAACCTGCTCCAGTGTGGGCTCCTCTCTCTCCATGGGTCCACAGGTCCTGCCAGGAGCCTGCTCCAGCCTGGGCTTCCCACGGGGTCACAGCCTCCTTTGGGCATCCAGCTGCTCTGGCGTGGGGTCCTCCCTGAGCTGCAGGTGGATATCTGCTCCACCGTGGACCTCCATGGGCTGCAGGGGCACACCCTGCCTCGCCATGGTCTTCACCATGGGCTGCAGGGGAATCTCTGCTCCAGCGCCTGGAGCACCTCCTCCCCCTCCTCCTTCTCTGGCCTTGGTGTCTGCAGAGTTGTTTCTCTTACATATTCTCACTCCTCACTCCAGCTGCAGTTTTTGTCCCTGTGCTTTTGGTTTGTTTTGGGTTTTTTTTCCCCTTCTTAAATATGTTATCACAGAGGCACTACCATCATTGCTGCTTGGCTTGTCCTTGGCCAGTGGTGGGTCCATCTTGGAGCTGGCTGGCATTGGCTCTGTTGGACATGGGGGAAGCTTCTAGCAGCTTCTCACAGAAGTCACCCCTGTAGCCCCTTGGCTGCCGAAACCTTGCCACGCAAACCCAAGACAGAGTACCATACTGGCATTGCATGATTAGACCACAGCTAGGCCGGAATCTGGAAATGCATGGGTTCCAGCCTTTCCTAAATCGAAAATTCCACAAAACATGCAAACATCTTCTAAATGGAAAAGCTGGAGGTTTGGTTCTGGTTTGTTTGTTTTGTTTTTTTTTTTTTTTTAACTAGAACAAGGTAATAAATTAATATAAAATGTTTGAAAACAGATTCCTTCATTGTCAATTTTGTAGTTTTATAAGTTCTTCTCATGAATCTTGTGCTCAGTTCAGTAAATATTAGTGGCTTCCCAATTTGAAACATACTTTGCAAAATACCTTTAAGAATCTTTAGGAAATTATTTCTCTGATCTCATAAATTCAGGTCAATTGGTGGAGGATCCCATAGCTGTGGGAAGCCATGAGCTGTGCATTTGAAAATACCTCAGCATAACATTTACTGGAAAGAAGCTAACACACTTTCAGTTTTCTTGTAGTCTAAGAGTTCAGCAGGGCAGAATGCTTAGTTTGCTTATATTGTTTTACTGAGAACAGAAACAGAAGAGATGTACACTGTGACATTTAAGGGACTTCTTTTGTCATTCTCCTTTTAAGACTGGACATCAACCAGATTGGTAAGACAGCTGATATGATGAGGAAAAGCTAGAGTAAAAGCAAAACTTCAGAGACCAGACTACTAATGGTGGGACAACCAAATAAAAAACAAAGGGGTGTGGTGGTCAAGGGCTAAAGAAATGAGTAACAAGGGTTCTGGAGGAGAGCACCAAGCAGAACACGCCTGACAGCACCCACTACTTTCAGAAGGGGAGCAGGCAGCTGGTGGAGCTCCACAGCACCGTGAAAGGCAGATTGGGCAGATTGAAACCCCAACTGGAACAATCACTGCACAACTCAAATTTTTCAATTTGTCATTCCCAAGTTAGTCTGAACATCTTCCTACAGTATGGGAAGCAGCAAAATGGATAGGTGAGTACAGGGTGAGTTTTGCTGAACAGTAACCGAGGCTCATAGGGAAAAGAAGGACCTCAACGAAGACATTCTGAAGATAAAGCACTCTCTGAAGTTGAAAAGAAAGGGGCTTAGCCTAAGCACGGGAAAGCTGATCCCTGCCAGCTGTAAACAAGGCAGCACATAAATGCTTCATAGATGAAGCATTTTATAAGCAGCTGGGAGAAGTCTCACAATTGCTAGCCCTTGTTCTCATGGGGGACTTCAACTTACTGGACATCTGCTGGAAATAGAACACAGCAGAGAGGAAACAGTCTAGGAGGTTCCTGGAGTGTGTGGAGGATAACTTCCTGACACAGCTGGTTAAGTGAGCCTACCAGGGGAGGTGCCTTGCTTGACCTGCTGTTTACAGAGAAGGACTCATGTGAGATGTCGTGGTTGGAGGCCGTCTTGGGCTTAGCGATCATGATAGAGTTCTCAATTCTTGGCCAAATAAGGAGGGGGGCCAGCAAAACTCTTGCCATGATCTTCTGGAGGGCAGACTTTGGCCTCTTCGGGACATTGGTTGGAAGAGTGCCTTGGGAGGCAGTCCTGAAGGGGTCCAGGAAGGCTGGGCATTCTTCAGGAAGGAAGTCTTAAAAGCACAGGAGCAGGCTGTCCCCGAACTGGCAGGTAAGACAACCAGCCTGGCTGAACAGGGAGCTTTTGCTGGGACTCAGGAAAAAAAGGAGAGTCTACCACCTTTGGAAGAAGGGGCAGGCAACTCAAGAAGAGTACAGGGATCTTGTTAGGTCATGCAGAGAGGAAATTAGAAAGGCAAAATCCCAGCTAGAACTCAATCTGGCCACTGTTGTAAGAGATAATAAAAAATGTTTCTACAACTGCATTAACAACACAAAGAGAGCCAAGGAAAATCACCATCCTCTATTGGATGTGGGGGGGAACATTGCCACCAAGGATGAGGGCAAGGCTGAGGTACTTAATGCCTTCTTTGCCTCTGTGTTTAATAGCGAGACCAGTTATCCCCAGGGTACTCAGCCCCCTGCGCTGGAAGACAGGGGTGGGGAGCAGAATGAAGTCCCCATAATCCAGGAGGAAGCAGTTAGTGACCTGCTACACCACCTGGACGCTAACAAGTCTGTGGGGCCAGATGGGATCCACCCGAGAGTACTGAGGGAGCTGGTGGAGGAGCTCGCCAAGCCACTTTCCATCATCTATCAGCAGTCCTGGTTAACAGGGGAGGTCCCTGATGACTGGAGGCTTGCCAGCGTGACACCCATCTACAAGAAGGGCTGGAAAGAGGATCCAGGGAACTACAGGCCTGTCAGCCTGACCTCGGTATTGGGGAAGATTATGGAGCGGTTCATCTTGAGTGCGCTCAACAGGCATGTGCAGGTCAACCAGGGGATGAGGCCCAGCCAGCATTGGTTCATGAAAGGCAGGTCCTGCTTGACCAACCTGATCTTGTTCTATGACCTGGTGACCCGCCGGGTGGGGGAAGGAAAGGCTGTGGATGTCGTCTACCTGGACCTCAATAAAGCCTTTGACACCGTCTCCTGCAGTATTCCCCTAGGGAACCTTATGGCTTGGACGGGCATACTCTTCACTGGGTAAGAAAACATCTGGATGGCTGAGCCCAGAGAGTTGTGGTGAATGGAGTTAAATCCAGTTGGTGACCGGTCACAAGTGGTGTTCCCCAGGACTCTGTTTTGGGGCCAGTCTTGTTTAATATCTTTATCAACGATCTGGATGAAGGGATTCAGTAAGTTTGCAGATGACAGAAAACTGGGTGGGAGGGTTGATCTGCTTGCAATTAGGAAGGCTCTGCAGAGCTATCTGGACGGGCTGGATCGATGGGCTGAGGTCAGTTGTATGAGGTTCAACAAGGCCAAGTGCTGGGTCCTGCCCTTTGGTCACACCACCACCATGCAACACTGCAGGCTTGGGGAAGAGTGGCTGGAAAGCTGTTCTTGTTTGAAAGATGATAAACGTAACTGTAGGGATTTTGTACCTCTTAGTGGGCTTTGCTTTACAAAGCAAAGAAAGCAGTTTCTCTAAAAGGCAGACCTGGGGGGTTCACAATGCATGTCACTCAAGCCACAAATATACTAACCTTTGTCCCACAGATGGGCTGGAGAACTGAGAACTTTTGTAGTTTCTGGGAAAAAAACATCCCTGTCCTGAGTTGTCAGAGTCCAATGTTTCCTGACCAAGTTCTTTTAGATACTCCATGCATGGAGGGTGTAATGTTTAATATCAGATTTACTTATTTGAAGATATTTGATGTATGGGATTTCTGATTTAGCAGAGAAATACAAAATATGCTGCAAACACACTACAAGTGACAAATGTAAATTACGCTTAGCAAAATACAGCAATTGCAATATACTGTTCAATCACAACACCAGTGTGATTCCAATTACCGGCTTCTATAATATGCTCACCATCATGATACTGGGCATCCGCAATTGCCAGGAAGGAATGGTTGGGTGGCCGAGCCCAGAGAGTAGTGATAAATGGTGTTAAGTCCAGTTGGCGGCCGGTCACGAGCGGTGTTCCCCAGGGCTCTGTTTTAGGGCCAGTCTTGTTCAATATCTTTATCAATGATCTGGATGAGGGGATCGAGTGCACCCTCAGTAAGTTTGCAGACGACACCAAATTGGGTGGGAGTGTCGATCTGCTCGAGGGTAGGATGGCCCTGCAGAGGGACCTGGACAGACTGGATCGATGGGCCGTGGCCAACTGTATGAGGTTCAACAAGGCCAAGTGCTGGGTCCTGCACTTCGGTCACAACAACCCCATGCAACGCTACAGGCTTGGGGAGGAGTGGCTGGAAAGCTGCCTGGCCGAAAAGGACCTGGGGGTGTTAGTAGATAGCCGGCTGAACATGAGCCAGCAGTGTGCCCAGGTGGCCAAGAAGGCCAACAGCATCCTGGCTTGTATCAGGAATGCTGTGGCCAGCAGGAGCAGGGAGGTGATTGTCCCCCTGTACTCGGCGCTGGTGAGGCCGCACCTGGAATACTGTGTCCAGTTTTGGGCCCCTCACTACAAGAAAGACATTGAGGTGCTGGAGCGTGTCCAGAGGCGGGCAACGAAGCTGGTGAAGGGTCTGGAGAACAAGTCTTATGAGGAGCGGCTGAGGGAACTGGGGTTGTTTAGCCTGGAAAAGAGGAGGCTGAGGGGAGACCTTATCGCTCTCTACAACTACCTGAAAGGAGGTTGTAGTGAGGTGGGTGTTGGTCTCTTCTCCCAAGTAGCTAGCGATAGGACAAGAGGAAATGGGCTTAAGCTGCGCCAGGGGAGGTTTAGACTGGAAATTAGGAAAAATTTCTTTACGGAAAGGGTGGTCAAGCATTGGAACAGGCTGCCCAGAGAGGTGGTGGAGTCACCATCCCTGGAGGCGTTTAAAAAACGGGTAGATGTGGCACTTCGGGATATGGTTTAGTCTGGTCTACCCTTGATTAGTCTAGAGTGGGCTTGGTAGTGTAGGTTAATGGTTGGACTGGATGATCTTAAAGGTCTTTTCCAACCTAGATGATTCTATGATTCTATGATTCTATGATTCTATGAATACATGGTTGAAGCTAGCTCAAGCCCATTGTTTTCTTTGAAATGCTTTTGCTATTTGTCTAGCTTTTATACTGTATGTTGGGCTGAATCATGTATTCACCTCACCCCTCCATGATAGCCTGGCTAACTCAGGGAGACATTCACACTCTTAGTGAACTCAGGGAACCACCAGTTGATCCACTCAATTGATGATAGGTGTTTACCTAAAACAAAGACCACCCTCTGGTCCCCTTTGTGTTCAGATAAAGTGAGCTTATTTGCAAAAGCTGTGGTCAGACACACCCTGTGTTATTCCCTGAGCTTCATGGGCATGTTGCCCTTTCCCACCCACTCAGAGCCTTCTTCCATTTGTAGGGTTTTATTGGTCAGTCTAATCAGTTGAGGCATGACACTGAAATAAGACATACTTGTGAACTATAAAGCAAGACACTGCTTTGGGTCAGCAGAAATTCATAATTTTGAGATTTTTTGCAATGGTTCATTTTACTGCTGACCTTTTTTTGATTGCTTTCAATATATATTCTGTGAAACTTAAAGGGAAAAGGTCACACTGAAATGATTTGATTTTTTAAATATTTTTTTTATTGTTTTAAGAAATGTAAGAAATGTCAAAACAAGTCACTTGGGTTATTGCCAGATATGTTCCTCTGATGCTATACTTTAAGCCAGAAACGTAGTCCTTTCTAAAAAATTATTTTGCTTTTTTCCACTCAGAAATTTATTTCTAGTTGTCCTATCCTCCAGACAGCTGGAAAAACTCCTAGCCAGCTGAATTTAGAGTTAAAACTGTTAGAGAAAATGTGCTACTGGTAGACACAGGAAAGAGTCATCTTAGGCCAGTTACTTAATCAAAATTAATCAAATGCTTTTTTTTTGCTGTTTAAAAAATGAATGGGAATGATAATTCTTCTTTGAGATTATATTTCATGTATTATGTTACCAATATAAAGTTTTTTTTTTTTTTTAAGTTGAAAAACTTGATGCAATTGACCGACACAGTAGACTTTAATTTAAACTCTGGCATTCTGGCATCTACCCTGATTCTAATAAAGTAACTAGGGTCTTAAGTCTTATGCTCTTATGCATGACTAAATCATATTTTCCACTGTTAAAAGAGTTTGCACGATGGGGAGAAGTAGATCTTTATCTAACATGAAACACAGGAAGATTTCGCTTGCTTCAATTTGTAAAAGGGCACACAAATAACATTAATGCTGTCTCTGTGCCTGCCTCATTTCCTGGGAACCCTTCCATTATATGTAGGCATTCCTGTCAAATCTGGAAGCTTTGTCTGGATTGAAAATCAGCAGAGATCCTTGTGATGAGAGCAGCTATAGACTGTCTGTAGAGAAAGTCATCAAATGCCCTGAACAAAATAAAGATCTTGATGTAGATAATACTGATCCGGAACACACCTACTCTCCCTTCAGTAAGAAAAAGGGAGCTGTAGAACATTTTGCAGACAAATAGTACTTTTCTGTGCTAGGAACTGACTTCATCAAAATCAAACTTCCGTCAACCTCATAAGCAATTACAGAAAATGTCAAACTCCTGATATCATCAAGGGAGTTGGCTGCTGTTACAATGTGTGATAAGTAGCATACATGATAGATGGCAGTTTAATTAATATACTGGAAATCTTTCGTTGATTAATCTGTAATATATAAATCACATTAATCAAGAAGGAGTCTTTCTACTAAGTTTAATTTTATAGGTGTTATACTGTCAGAAGAGTTTATTAATGGGTATGTGCATCCTTGATTATCACAAATGCTCTCAAGGCCAAACCAGAAAGGTAATAGATTCTTTCTCCTTCATCTTAGATTTTTTGACCTTCTGGCTCTACTGGGAGGGACATCAAATTTAACAAGACTTTGAGAGTAAAGGACATCGTCTCGCTGAAAGAATGGGTTAAAATTTACTTGTGGTGTCAGATGGTTCTTTAGTAGCACTCTTTATTGCATTGAGCTGCTGTGTAGTACAGTAGCTGACTAAATGATTGTTGTGGGGATAAGTAGAATTTTTCTGTTAATGCTTTTACTCTAAAACAGTAGATAGATTTCTGTAGTAATTTGTGTCATTTATTATGACCAAGAATAATATTTTTCTTGCTTTGGAAAGTGTCCTATTTCTAGCTATTTATTATACATATAAGCCAATATCACTGTTTCACACTAAAAGGGATATGTAGTCTTCTGTATGCTCTGTTTGTGCAAATACTTAACTAAGCATTATTTTCAATTCTAGTTTTCATTAGTGGACATGGGGTTAATTACAGTATTGTAGAAAAATCTTTGCATAAAATGGATGTCTCCTTTTGCCTGTTCTAGTAGTAAGAGTAATGGCTGAAGATTTGCTGCTGTGTCTTTTAAAGATTGGTGTCAATTTACTTGATCAAATGCTAAATTAGTTTTAAATCTCCACTGTCTCTACTGGCTATAGTTTTCATTAGTATCTGAAACAACGTAATACAGACATTTGGACCATTTTCTAAGGATTGCATCTGGCACAGCTGTCTTCTCCATAGTATAGGCACTGAGGGCCGTATTCAGGTGATCTACATGCCACTGAGATGCCTACTCCTCATGTGCTAGTCACTACATTTTATTAATCTCTGCTGAGGGCACAGGAACTCAGCTGACACAGCATGAGTGCATCAGCTTCGTTAGTGAAAATGCACTCTTTTCTACCAGTACTCACAGAATGTTTTGTGTCAGGGTAAACTTATATTCACTACTTTACCATATGAAAACTTTCCTAAGTGTAGTATGGAGGTTTCATAGTCCTTTATTGTAGATAAAGGAATCAGTAAAAGTTCAAAATCAAAACTGAAGGGAAGCAAGCTTTTTACAGTTGAGTCTGGCTTTCCCAAATATTTTAGTTGTTGAACTTTACCAAGCTGAATATTTTTAAAACATTAAAATTTAATCTTGAACTTTGAATGTGAATTTTCCATTTCCCTGTTAAGATTTACAGCTCTTCCATGTTGGCTTGTTTGTCACTGTCATCCAGTTAAAGAAGCCATATGTGACTTTTATAACTAACAAAAATCAGTCAGATAACAACTAATCATAATGCTCACCAGAGATCTGCATACCAAAATCTATTTATTCAGATATGACAACTTGGCATAGTCCAAGAAGACAATCTGAAAAGCATGTGTTTTATTTTCCTGAAGGATTTTCTTTTCAGTGCACTTGCCTCAAAATTGAGGCAGTTTATGGCATTATGATTTGAAGCCTTGGCAGCAGCTTCTAGTTTCTCAAAATCAATCAGTAGGATTGGTTCATTAGAAAAAATCTAAAAAACCCCCATATCTCTGAGAAGTCATTTGTGTAAAAAAAGAAAAAAAACACCAACCCCCACAACAAACAAAAAACCACCCTGTAATCTCTGTTCTACAGTGTTTCCACAGTAGTGAAGAAACTAGAGAGAGAGGCACAGTGCAGATGCAGATGTTTTACCATGTTTTAGCATTTTGGAAGACTTTTGTTCTGTCAAACATTATTTCAGATAAGGCAAAATTCTTAAAAAGCAAAGGCTGGATCCAAGTGCACACAAGATAGTATTTAAGTCTCCTTATCTTTTATCCCCTTGCTGGTCGTGCTTTAGAAGCAAGTTTGGTATGGGTGAAAGCACTGCAGCTTTAAAGGTGAATACTAGAGAAGCTTAAAGCAAAAGAGCCTTAAGCATGCCTGCAGGGAGATTCATTTTAGCACAGAGAATGGGAACCTTCCACAGTGATATATTACATTTCACAGTGCTGTTCTATCATATGGGACCAAATCAGGAGTGGTTTCATTGAAGTCAGCAAGCAAAATTATAACTGACATTTGCAGAGGTTCCTTAATTTTGTCCCAGGAATTGGTTTGATGCATGTATATACATGCTTATTTTTAAACTAGCATCTTGCTGCTTTTCTGGAGCTCACCAGGTAAACAGGGTTTTTTCTGATGTTAAAGAGGTTACAGCCAGGCAGTGTAACCTCTCAAATTTAATGGGCATTTCAGGTGAATACAAGCAACAACTCCTGTGTGCCCTCACGATGCGGTGGTGATCTGTTGAACCAGGACACAGAAATAAGTTACTCAAATATGCTGTTGCCCAGAGGCAAGCAGGAGAAATGAAAGTAGAGGACCAGCTCTTCAAAGGTTACCTCCACTGTCAGTTTTGTCCATTTCATACCTGCTTTCTGAAAACCACTTCCACACAAGGCAGGTGAGTATCACTCTCTCTTCCAATGTAAAAAATTTTGCGAGGCTACCGAAACTTGTTTCGAGTGGAGCTGAAAATATCATTGTTGTAATACAATAAACTGAAGTTTCATCCATTCAGGCATAATGCCTTTTGAAAGGAACTAACAAATGCATAGCTTGGATCCCCTCGCTTCGTCTCTCTTAGTAAATACTTCCACATACCATTGAAATGCTGTTACTTTGATTACTTCCCTCATGGGTGAAAGGAGCCTTAACCTCATATCACACAGCACAAAGTTCCAGTATTTAAATATAGACATACATGTTCCTTAGGGCCTGCACTTAAGGAAACATGTTTTCTGGTTTTGTGTTTATATTTATACTAACTGACCTGATAGACAATGTTAAGGCATTCAAGACAGTCTTATAAGAACAAATTTACCAAGAGTGAAATGAAATGTACACAATTGATAGAGGTATCTCACATTTCAGCCATTGACTACATCTTTCAACCTTTTGATCTGACTGGTTCATTTGAAAATCATAGCTCTTGATCTTGGATGGTAATAGAAAAACAACCCTCAAAACAAACCCTTCCCTAAGGTGTGATTATCTGTCTGTCTGACACCAGTTATTTCAAGGTGTTATTACAGTCCATTTCCTTTGCATTTAGTAAAAAAAAAAAAAAAAAAAAAAAAAAAAATTGAATAGAATCATCTTGGGGATACCCTTTAGGGAAGTGTTTTAGTAAGATCTAATTAATTTTTTTCAACATGAAAGTGAAAGAGAAAGTTCATACCATGATATTTTACTCTTGAACATGCTTATGCCAGTAATTGCTTGCTCAGTGTCACTGTTCTGCTCGTTGCTATGTCGCCATGGCCACTATGAGGACAGATGGTAGGTATGTACTTGAATCGATACTGCCATTGTAGAGTGGCTTATTCTCTCAGACAACTTCTAGCTGCTCCAGTCTTTCTCGGAGAGCGTGGTCTCTCTCAGCCCTGTCAGCAGTGGATTCACTATGCAGACTGCTTAATTAGGACAGTGTTACACTATTATTTAGAGGAGATCAGGACAGTGGTCTCATTGTCCAGCAGCTTCACTCTAAATAAAGCCATCATTCTCCTTTCCAAGAGTTTAATAAGTTCTTATACGTTATTTCTCATGTTCCCTTACTGGTTTTCATCCTCTTTAATACATATAACTGTTAAAAAAAGAGTGTAACAACTATTATCCTCAATTCACCAAGTTCTCACGCTGCAGTTGTTAAGAAAATCTCATGTTCTGTTCCTGCTTTATTTATCTTTAAAGACCCTTCAAATATTTTCCAGTCTGTAGGAAGGTATTTCGTGTGAGTTTTCATCGGTCCTTTGATGGGCCACATATATTTCTCCTCACTAGTCTTTTCATTTTACAGTCATTGTATCTTGGTACAGTATCTTCGTACAGTCACATTCTAGAGTTTTACTTTGTTGTACAGCTACAATAATTTACATATCATATATTGGACTTCAGTACCTCTTCTTTATAGCATTTTCTTTGCACTAGCTGTAGTGCAAAGCACAGAAATTTTGGAGAATTGTGTGTTATAACAATGCTAATAATATTTTATGCTAATAATGTTTTTTAAATGACAACATGGATATGGCTCATACTCAGGTGCTATTCACTGAAATGCTAATACAGTACATTTTTTTTGTTTGTTAATATATATCTTAAGAAAATAACATTAGGGATTAATATAACTGATGAATAGTCTGCATGCTTTTATAGGAGGAGGCTTACTTGACTAGTATTGAGTTATGCCTGTTCTGAAGACATACCCAACGTAAGCAGAAAGCATCCTTTCCAATGCAGACAGTCATAGTTATCTCAGATAAAGGTGATATTTGTTAGAGAATGCCTGAAATTCATTGTTACAGCCTGCCTGTTTAAGATCTCCAAATCACAACAATGCTGTCTTTTTCAGGCAGATTTCCTAAGACTCAAAATGATGTTCTTTGTTCAAACGATTATTATTTAACAGTGAATAATAAAGTGTCTGTAAGCAGATACACTGATTGGCTACATTTCTATGTCAGTAGGAAGTATCTAAACCTACTGTTTATGTATCTCAGCTGAAGCTGATATCTTTGTTTGGCATCTATTAAAATAGTTCATAGTAAAGAAAATCAGACCAAAAAAAGCATTTCGTTCAGAAAGTGCTAGTGTTTTTGCTATTATCAACATGCTGTAGGAAGGTGTATCAGTATTTGAGAAAATGCCTGGACCTAATAGAATGCCCCAAGCTACATCAAATAGCCTACTGCTTATTGGAAGAATTGTTTTTCTGAGGGTTTAAATACATATTACTTGAAAGAGCAAAAACCCCATTAATTTACAGTAACCTGAGACAAAGTTTCTAGTTTGTATTTAAACAAATATATTTGGTACCTAACATGACACTTCCACTTTCATTGTTCTTATTGGTATTCAACACACTTGCCAAACCTAAGATAGGAAATAAACATTTTCCTGAAGACCATATTCTTAATAATTACATTTTCCAGATGGCATTTCCTTTCAACAAACCTGCCTTCTGATAGGAATAGTTTTTCCTATCATCTCTTTCATGTATCTGATTCTACAAAAGAAGCTGGGCTTTTACTTTTTTTATTTAATAGTAGATACTTTCCCCCCCCGCTGTTTTCTCAAATTGTAGTATTGGACACATCTCTCCCTTTAATAGAAGATCTAATATAAGTTGAAAGACATGAAGTAGATATGTAAACAAAACAGAGTTTGTCATTGAATACACTTATTTTCTAGGCTGCTGGTGCAATAATATACGTTATTCTGATTTTCTGCTTTGTCTCTCCTGAAACACACTGCAGCTTATTCTGTGGGTGATTGAAAATTATATAAACACCTCCTTTCATTCCCATCTTTCTTCCCCCTCCAGTGAACACATTCAGATAACTCATTATCTAAAAGTTACTGTGCTCACTTAAGGAATAGAAGTGATGTTCTGGAAAGCTATCACAGAAATGAAAAGGATCATTTTATCCATTGCGTACAAATTTACAAAATGCTTTTTCTACTAATAGTGAATGGCTATAGGAAGGAGACAACAAGTTCAAATGCACATTTTGGGAGGGGAGAGGATTAATAAAATTTAATAAATTCAAAGTTGAACTAATGGATTATTAAAATGAATCATTAAAAGACTTTATCTCTTTATTGACACCTTATATGTAGCAGAAGACAGTTAAATGTAACAAGACATTTGCAGTGAATATTTCAGTTTCTTAAATTTTGTGTACAGTTCTCAGCTGCTTCTTCTGTAACATGTCCCTGGCACATAGGAAACTTTGACAGCTAGTGAAGTAGGCTATACATACTCTAAATACACCCTTCTGCTCAAGAAGTGGAATTGGTCCAAAACGAGAAAATGAGAAGCTGTGTATCAGTCTGAAAGTCGTTGTAATAGCTGTGGTTTTCAGTAAGATCCTAGATTCAGTTTTCTGAGTTTTGCTGCCCCACACTGGGATTACAAGAAACTACTTCACAAAAATCTGACAAGCAAAAAGCAGTGAGAAAAGCAAAGTGAAGGTATGTGAAAGCCATGTAGTAACATGGCTTTTGTAACAGTTTCATGTAGTTTCTATAATTCAGCCATATTGCCTCTATCCTTAATTGCAGCACAACCAGGCTAACAGTTTTTGCACTCGTGAATTTGTGCTTGTAACTCTTTATCAGGTCTTATTTAGTTCCTAGCTTCTGTTCTTTCCTTGCCATTCCCATTTTCTCTTATACAATGAATACTCAATTATATTTGTCTCAATTAGTTTTAAACTATTGTACTTTTTAAATGATTTAATTTATTTTAGTTTTAATTTGCACTGGCCTGGACTCAGTCCTATAGTTTTGTATTCATTCTGAATTGTATATGTAAGTAGTTTAAATAGGTCCAGCACTATTAGTTGCATTTTCTATTTCATTATACTGTGATTATCCAAGAATTTTTACACAGGATTGATGGCTTGAAAACCAATGGGCTCTTCTGACAAATGGGGAAGGAAAGGAAAGGACTGCATGAAAATAATGCCCATTTCTATACAACACAACTCATTCCTTCTCTGTCAAATCATTCTTGCTTTCTAATTTGAACATTCCTGCCTTTCTCATGTCCAGAGTGTGGCATATTGTATAAATACTCAAAAGATTACTTTTGTTAATGGGTAGGTGCTACTATAAAACTAATTGTACTCCTGAAAGTATAGATTTTTAATTTGTCAAAGTATTCACAGTATTTTCTGACTGAGTTACTACTAGCTAGGCATTCCTCAAGACATATGAGCTTAGGTGCCTAACAGATGTATCAGTTTGTTCATTTTACGGGCTCACATTAGACATCGTGCTGTCGACAGAATTGTCCAAACCTTAAGAACTTTTCCACAGGACTCTCCCAAAAACAGTGCTTGTGCCACTGGTAGTTACACGTCAGTCTGTGTTCCACTCATGTTCGTGGTAAGTCTAAGTTCTAGGTCCACTTCTGATGTGGCCTGAATTGTAGCTCAGTCCTTGAATTATTATGATGATGGCCAAATCCTTGGATGAAAGGGCCAAATTCAGAGCTGGAGTTCCAGAAGACTCTTCTCTTTGGTCAAAGCAAGTATAGTAGAGACAATAATAGCAGAGTGCTGAGCCGCAGCACTGGATATTTTCCTGAACAGCTCTCACAGGCTCTATTTGTCATCATTTGGAATTCACAGTTATGGCCCAAAACACCCTGCTCAAGTGTTCAATCTGAACAGTTGGTTTCATCTGATTAAATCACAGGTTGGGCTAATGATGAAGGCTAATTGACTGAAGCAAAATCCAGACAGGACTGATGGACTGGTCCTAATGGAATAAAGAAATTAAATACTTGAAAGTTAAGGGAAGGATTGTTTCTTTTCCTGTAAGTGAGGTCTTGAGATCATTACTTTCTGTCAAGTTTGGACTTATGTAATGGGATTCCCATTTATGTAATGGGATTCAGGTCTCCGTGGTTGTTACCAGGAGAGACAGTGACCAAGATATGCACCTGTGCTTAAGTAGAAGGCTGATCCTTCTACTAAATGGTGAAACAGGATGGGTAAGGACCTGCTTATGTGTGAGATTTTCTTTTAGGGCATCTTAATTTTAGTATTAAACTGTTGATTAAAATGAGAGGAAGAATTTATCTGTTTGTCCATACATTTTTAGGTAAGCTTTCTTTTTTCCATCTTTGGTTTAGAAATTGTCTGAAGGTATGGCTTTTATGAATGTATGGATATACTGAAGATTTTTTTTTTTTTTTAACCCACTGACATTGTAGAGATAGCAGTGGTTTCAATTGTTAACTGAAGTGGAGTCCCCATCCCTGGAGGCGTTTAAAAAACGGGTAGATGTGGCACTTCGGGATATGGTTTAGTCTGGTCTACCCTTGATTAGTCTAGAGTGGGCTTGGTAGTGTAGGTTAATGGTTGGACTGGATGATCTTAAAGGTCTTTTCCAACCTAGATGATTCTATGATTCTATGATTCTATGAAGTCTCTGCAACAGGACACCCTGATAATCATGCTTCTAATGTCTAGATCAATGAAATAAAATATATGCTTCTATTGCATTACTTAAATAATGTATTCAGTTTTATCTGAGTAAAAAACCTTTTTCCTTGTTCTGTTCATCTCACTGGTTTACATGATTCTAATTACAAGTAATGAAAAGACATATTTTTACCAAGCTGCAGCCTTACTGGCACCATATAACTATACCGCTCTTTGCAAGAGTGCACCCAGAAGCAAGAGTGAAGGCAACCACACAAGACAGACTTTTCACACATTTTTATGATTTTACATGGGATGAAAGAGTAAGATTTGCTTGTTGTTAGCACAGTATAAAAACATGTAAACAAAATGCTGTTCTTCTCTTAAATTCAGTTGATATCTCACACCACTAAAAAAAATAAACGTGAAGAGGGAAAAAAAAAGTAATAATTATCAAAAGAAATTTCTTATTCTTTAGTGCAGGAGTTAATATCTGCACTAAAAGGCTGTTCCAGTCAAGGTCTCAGTCTGGTCTCTGGAGAGGTGTGTGTTTAATTCCAGGTACCTAACTATCACATTGACTGCAGTAGTCAGCATTTCCTGTTTTGATATTCTCAAGAATATAAAATCGGAGATTAACAGTGAAATGGAAATTATTTTTTAAATATAGACTTTAACTGTCTTCAAAATTGGTTTAGCATAGGCTTTGAGATTTACTGGTGGCTCTATACTGTATGAATTCTGAGTATTAAAATAATGCAAAATTAGAAATATCTCAAATTCACTGTTTATAGTGGTTTATCAGTGCTTTCCCAGTAGGTATGATTGAAATAATAGATCTTAATATGTAAATTTTTTTTTTTTTTATTTTGGGATGTTACTATTAAACTGAGAGTTCTAAAATTTATTTTAAAATGAGGAAAGATCTTGATAAATGTAAGTATTACAAACTCCAGTAACGGAAAGAGCTTAGGTAGAACTTAATTAAAACCTTTATTGCTTATGAAATCCTACTTAACACTTTTGGATTTGCTCTGCCATTGGTTCAATTGCTGTTCTCCAGTACATCAGGAATACCTTCTCTTGCCACATGCAGGTGCAAATGAAAATGATTGTTTGGATGCAGCACAAATGAGTTTATCAGATAAGTTCACTCCTCAGTCTGACAAATTATGTGATTTCTTTTAAAGCTAACATTGTGTTTAATAAGCCTGTGTAACTTTTCATACATTTGTTAAGAATTTCTCTCTACTAACTGAACAGGGGAGGGAGCAAAAGTACTGTTCTGATTTTCTTCATCATTAATTCACAACAACCTAATACATGGTGAAAGTTAACTCAAGATTCCTATTTAGACCCACTTTGAAGAGAAACCACGTTCTTCTTCTTCTTACTCTTCCCTTTTTACAACCCCACTTCTCACCCCAGCATCTGTTCCTGCTTAGAACTTAGGCATTATCTTTCCCAGCAAGCTAAGATAGTTTCAATTTAAATAACTTATGACTTATTTGTATTTATACCTCATTTTTTATCACAGGAATAAGCGTACCAATTTGAATATATCATACCAGTGGTCCACATCTTTGTCCTCATGACTCATGAGGAGTTTTGAATGATCAGCCTTTCCAATGATATTCAAACTTTTACAGATTGATAAACATCTACACTTTCCAGTTACTTGTACAAAATATTATATTTGGTATTTGGAGTATAACAGTCTAGCCAGGGAAGAGTTATTTCTTGATTGCTGCTCAGAAGACAATTGTTTAGCTAATGATGAACTTGACGGGGCTATAAGAAGGAAAAAGACAGGCTAATTGTGCCTGCCCCATACTGTGCATGTCAGGGAGGATAGTTTCATAGGAATTTTTGCCTCCTCACAAATTGGAAACCCAATTAGAATTAGTGTAAGACATCCCATAAATAATATGGGGAACAAAGCTGAGAGCTTGTAATGTCTGGTGCAATGACATAAGCATGCCGATGCATAAGTGTTTTATGTAAGTATGAACAACATGACCTTGAAAGGGGCAAACAAATACTTATGTCGTTGCACTTGAATGCAAGTAAAATGCAGCAAACAAGTAAAAATTCAGAAGATAAAGAACAAGATAAACACAAGTGAAATGGGAAGAATATTTTGCTGAATACAAAAAAGATTGATTGGCAAAACTATAAACAAGATAAGCAGCACTGGAAGCAGGCTTGGGAGATGGGCTGGTGAGTAGCGTAAAAACGTTGTGCATGAGAAAGGAGAAGAAAGAAGACAAGCCTGCTTCAGTTCAGACTTCTGTTGCTCAAGAGCTCTCAAGTTTGATCACCTCAGCCTCTGCAGCTGAGACCACCAAAGACAGTATCCATCATTGCTAACTGTGTAGCATCAGCTCTGTGGGCTTTGTATCATCACAGCTAATTTATATGCTGGGTGTTAAAGACAGTTTTGTACAGACAGTGAAAATGTGTTGGTAATGTATAAGAAATACACATTAGCATGAAGTGTGTTGATAATGAATTAATATAGTAAATTTTTGTTTTAAAATTTAAAACTGGTGTGATTTATCAGTCGTCTTAAAGCTCCCATCACACAGATCTGTAATTCCATTCCTGATAAGCACATACATACACAAAAGAATATTGTTGCAGAAGGTCTGTAAACAAGCATGAGGTGTCACTAAGCTAAACCTTTTAAATCTTGTGGGTTTTAGTGCCTTTTTTTCTTAAAGGCTTCTAACAAGTGAGCTGGAGAATAGATGACTATGAAAGCTAACCTACTAAGTTTATAAACTGGGAAAATGCTCACATCTTTTGCTTCTGGGAATTATGCTGGCCATTTAAGTACCTTTTCTGACCTGACAAAATACCGAAGATCATAATTTTGCAGTGTGTTTGTACTGTCTCAAAAATCATGCTGAAATGTTCTGTAGCAAGACAATTCTCAGACATCAAGCTGTCACTATCATAGCAGTTTTTGACTATATATAGTTGCCTATTACTAACAAGGAGAGACAATGCAAACTTTACAGTGTTTCCACAAACTTTCTTGGATGATGGAGATAAAAACTAAGCTAGGAGGTTGTCATTAGGGGTTTTTTTTCTCCTCTTTATAACAGGCACTTTCTGGGAGAAGCCACCTCCATTCTCTCATTTGTGTAAAACAGAAGTCTGTCTTCCTCACTTCTGTGTATCACTTTGAAACTACTTCTAAAATCATTTAGGTGTACTGGTTGGAAACTGAAGTAGAAACACTAGATGAGCGTCTGTTCTGCACTGTGGTGGGGGATGGTGGCAGTGGTGGTGAATGAGAGTGAGGGAGCAAGAGAACTGGTGCAGGGCTCTTTCTGGCTCTCGATAAGGAAAGCCCCAACAACAAATGGCTAATAAGATAACTGCTTTAATAAGACAGAATGAGAAGAGAAATATAGATAGTGAGAAGGTCTTGCATCTCTTCAGATGCTGGGCACCCCACATTCTTGCAGCATCAGTTGGAGCCTGGATGGAATTTTTCCCATGGTGCTGGGGAGAGCAGATGCTGTCTGTGGAGAGAAGCTCTCCCTTTTGGTCATCTGAGCTGTCATGTAATATCCTCACAAGAAAACAACTCCGTTTCTAAAGGATGCTCTCATGAGAACTTCCCGTTGCACAGTTAGATAAAAGCAAGGCCAGGCAGGTGGGGCAATCGCAGGTAGCAAGTGGGAGCTGCCTGCAGGCTCCTTGGTTGCAACAAGCTGGCTGAGTCTGTCCTGCAGCCAAGGGATGGCGCAGCACAACCCAGCCTGCAGCCATGCGGGACAGGCAGCACAGCGCAGGCCTGCGCCTACTCAGGTTAACTGTTGTGTGGATCACTGACTGCTAAAAGTGCAACATTTCTCATTCAGGATCAATACGCTGTTAGAGTGGAATACTACAAAAGATTGATTTCCATGAATATACATTGAAATGTATCAAAGGGCCAAATCAAGAAGAAAAGACATGAGTATCTTAAGCACAATTTAAACAGACAATACAAAATACTTCAGTGTGTATGTTTTCTCTATAAATCTGAAATCATTTCAGACAGAAAACAGGTACTAAAATATCTTGGCCTTGGTGGGGACAGTTCTGGGCATGATCAGTAGAAGAACTTAAGGTACTTCGGTTTTTACTCTTTTGTAATAGGAGATGTCAAGCTGTCTAAGGGCCCCAGTCCTGTAAGTGTACTAACAACATTCATAGCACTGGCTTCAGCACAAAAGATTAATAAATTCAGAAACAAGGAGAGGAGGAAACTAATTCAAGAATGCTAGGACTTTGTTTTTCCTTTTTATTATTTTTTAAGTCATCCATCTCTAACAAAAAAACTATGTGACAATGAATTAACTGGTTTCAGGGTGTGTGTCTAAGACAGGCATCTAAGTCTGATGGTGTCACGGTTTAGCCCCAGCCAGCAACTAAGCACCACGCAGCCACTTGCTCACTCCCCCTACCCCGATGGGATGGGGGAGAGAATCGGAGGAGTAAGAGTGAGAAACACTCCTGGGTTGAAGACAAGAACAGTTTAATAATTGAAATAAAGTAAAATAGTAATGATAATAATAACAATACAATAATAATAATAATATACAGAGCAAGTGATGCACAATGCAATTGCTCACCACCCGCCGACCGATACCCAGACAGTTCCCGAGCAGCGATTGCTGCTCCCCGGCCACCCCCCCCCAGTTTATATACTGAGCATGACATCATATGGTATGGAATAGCCCTTTGGCCAGTTTGGATCAACTCTTCTGGCTGTGTCCCCTCCCAGTTTCTTGTGCACGTGGCAGAGCATGGGAAGCTGAAAAGTCCTTGACTAGCATAAGCAGTACTCAGCAACAACTAAAAACATCAGTGTGTTATCAACATTCTTCTCCTACTAAATCCAAAACACAGCACTGTGCCTGCTACTAGGAAGAAAATTAACTCTATCCCAGCTGAAACCAGGACAGATGGAGAGAAGATTTTTCAGTCTATATTTTCTTCAACTTTATCCATTTGGTGGAGCAGGCATCTTCCCTGCTTAATATTCTGTGAATGTTAAAAACCCTAGTCAGAGGTATTCAAAGGTGTACCTAGGATTGTGTTTCTCAGACAGATAAGATCTTTCTGCCTATATTTCAAGCTATATGATGCAAGCCAGCTCTTAAAGGAAAACTGTATAACTGTGTCAGTTGTAGCTATGCTGTGCTGAAAATCCCTGGTGGGAAGATAAAATGATAATACAGCTTTTGGAGTGAAACTGATTTGTGCCTGGCTAGTGTAGAGGTGGACAGAACAGTCCTGGGTTTGTTTGTGAATCATTCTGTGATTTTCCAGTTACTGAAGTATGCTAGCCTTTCTAACAGCTTGTTTCCATCGTCTTTCCCTATCTCTTCTCTGCCTTTTCTTCCCTGCTCCTGGCCATACAGTCCTACCCCTTTATTGGGCTACTGTGGAGCTTGCTGGATCCCTCAGTTGGCTGTCCACTTTGTGCTAAATTAGTCTTTGAGCACACTAGTTTGTTGGAGCATCTTACAGGAGATCCAAAACAAGGTAAAAGGAAACAACAAGGTAGGAGCTGGATGGGGACAGGGGAAGGGTGCGTGACCTCCCGCTCTCAGTGTGGTAGTGAGTTTGTTAATCAAAGTCGTGTTTAAGAATGTCAGTCCTAGAGCCAGGTACCTCAAACTAACATGGCTACCATTAGTATCTTACCCAAGCTATTTACCGTAAATGCCAGAAGCTTATGCTTTACTAGGAAAAAAAAGAGAAAAAGACCACAAAAAAAAAAAGAAAAAAAAAAAAAAAAGAAAGGAGTCAGGAGACCTGGCTTTTGAGAATGGCTTCACAAAGAGTTGTAAGACATCTGCTGTCCTTGGTGAGGGGGATGGACAATCAGAGACACTGATTCTTTTGAAGTCAGTGTATTTATTTACACTATGTACAAGATGTATTAAACTATCCATACCTGGTGTATATAGTACCCACACAATTTCTGTCCTTTTCTAAGGTGGGATGTATCTACAGAGGAATGAAATCAGTTCCATCAATACAGGATTATCTCGAGTCCTTTATCAAGCCGTAGCAGCCAAGTTGATTTAAAAGCCCATTGCAGCTGAAAGAAGCTTTTCCTTTTATACTATTTTCTTTCTTCCCCTCTGCATCCTATGCTGATGAGCCTTTCCTTCTTGTTAGATCAAGAACTTACCAAACACTTTGAGTATTTAGAGTATTTAACTCATTTAATTGGCAGTAGTCCCTTTCTTTTCTTTTTTTGTAGCTCACTTAACTTTCTGTCATCTTAATTAAATTTCCTTACAAGAGGCTTTGATAAGGGCACAAGAATAAGCACAAGGTAAGTGGTGGAAGCATGAGGTATGAGGAGTGGAGATGGAGCAGAAGGGTAGCTTACCACTGCCAGGAGGGACAGGTCTTCCTGTGTTGGTTCACCGGATTTGGTGAAACTGTATTTTTCAAAAAGATGAGAGTAACTCCTGCTGATGAATGTCTTGAAAACCATTATTCAGTGAACAGAGGTGGACAGTGCAGAATAAGATTCACCAATTAAGTACATTTTGAATATTAGAACTACCAAAGTTGAGGGCAAGTCCTACAGTGTTCTGGAAATATAAAGCTGGAGGGCATTTCAAAGTATCTGCAGGTCTTGTCTTCTGTACTGAAACAAGCTTAAATATAACTGCCGTAACTGTCATGTACCTTATTCTTTAAGTAATATGAACATGTCTGTGAGTGGCCTGCACAGAGAGAACATTTCTTACAAGTGCTAATGCTTTTGAGTTAATATCAAGAATTTCAGTGTAAATGCTGGTACTTAGGCATTTATATTGGTGTCCTGTGTTTCAAAGTTTTGAATGCTTATCATATCCCAGTTTCTATTAAAAATGCTTCCCTTCCCTCAAATATAGCTACAGAAAATAATTTTTCACCCTCTCTCTGGTTTTACTTCATTACTGGCTCTAGAACTTCTCATCCTGGCAATGCTAGACTTGGCCATAGAAGGTATCATTTACTATCTGTTCTACAAAACCAGCAATGACTGAAGCTTGCTCCTTGTCTCCAGAGCCTGACAGATTGATCCATTTAAATCGACACAAAGATCAGCACGTTTTTCACCCTTACTCTATTAACCTATGCTTCTCAATGTCTTGAAAGCTATACTAAGTTCTCAGAATGTCTTAATCAGGCACTGCTGAAACTGTGAACAGCCACCACCATTGATCTTAGGAATTCATACAGTGTGGTTTATTGTCAGACCTTGAAAATCAAATTCTTTTGCAGATGCTAAAGGTCCCATAGCATTTAATGGGACCGCTCACTGAGTTGTCCCACAGTCCTTGGCCATAACTCTCTCGTGTCTCTAACTGTGTATACTTGTCAATGCATCAACTAATGTCCCGTCTGTTTAGAGGTGGCTGAATGTCACCAATGATGTATTGGTTTATGCATAGCTAGCAAGGACTTACAGTCCCTTTGAGTAGTAAGGATTTTTATAAACATGAAATGTTGCTAGTGACTGTTACTTTCAGTTTGCATACAGGTAACCCTAACTGTTTTCAATGGATCTGTAAATGTAGCCATTTTATTACATATCTTTTAATTAAAAGAAAAGGAGAGGTGGGGAAATCTTGGTAAACTGGTTTACAGAATACAGAAATAAGCAATTATTTTGTAATTACATGGTACTTGGTAGATGCAAGAAGGTCCTTTTTATGATTTCTCCAATACAATTTTCATGTAATTTTCAGAAAGTAAATAACCATGTCATTAAAATAATTACATTGCTATTGTCAACAATAAAACTTTTTTTTTTCTTCTGATTACTCTAAGACTTCTTCTGAAAGGAGTAATGCAAAAGAAATAATAACAATATAAAAGACCCACTACCAAAACCTGAAGTAAATTACACAGGGAAAAACGGGCAACTTAAAAAACAGAGGTGACAAAAACAAATTGGTTCTTGTTTGTGTACTCGTGTACCGTAGAGTCAGAATATATTTGTGAAGTGCATTATAATCTGAAAATATTTTTCCGCTCCAGTGTGTGTGGAATCAAAGTCATTCATCTGAGTGTCCTTTTGCAGGAAGATTCTTATTTGCATTCACTGAGTAGTTATGTTTTCATTATTTAGTGGTTGTAAAGTTTTCTACTTCTGGTCCGTGTAGAACTTCTCTGAGGTCTGCAAAAATGACAAGGATCCTCAGTGGGCTTAGATAGTGTAGATGGGGATCCGCTATCACTACAGAACAAATTTAAGAACCTATATTGAAATGAGAAATATGGGCCTGACCATTTATATTTAGTTGAGCTTGGTGAATAATATACATATGATTTCCTCACATCTGACTATCAAATCAGAGACCCCTTTTGTTTTGTGAACACCCATCCTGCTATATATATAACAGACGTAAAATAGGTGCATGTATACTGGGTAGATCATATTATGAAAGATTTCTAAAGGGATTGACTTTCTGTTACCATTATTAGCAATGAAAAATTATTTGACATCTTTCACTGTTAGGTTACCTGATAGGGTTGCAGCTCTCCCAGTTTAGCAGACACCGTAACTCAAAATGGAGGTAACAAAGCATTGGCTAACAGAAGAAACATCTGCCCTTCTGTGACTGTTCCATTTGAGCAGTTAGCTTTTTGAATACTCTTTAAAGGCTCACTGAGTTACAAAGACTGTTTCTGACCATCCAAACACTAGGAAGGAATGATGCTGTGACCTATACTATAGGAAACAGGTGGATGAATTCTTCTCCTCAACTGGTTTTTAAAACAAATCAGAAAGATAATTTCTTCTGTGGGTTTCTTTCACACTTAAAAAAAAATATATATGTATTTTAAAAAACTTGCATAGATATTGTGCTGTGTAATTACCTTGCCATTCCTGTTGCTGTACATGTATTATGTTTCTTCCTCCACCCTAGTTCTTTCCCAAACCCAGATTTTTATTAGCCTTTCAGTGTTCCCATTGCTACTTTGTTACTCTGGTTCCCTTGTGACTCTTAGGACAAATTTCCTCTCCACTTTGTGACAGGAGGCTGCCCTGTTTCACTTTCTGCCAGTGGAAGCATCTCACACTGTCACAGTCTAACTACCGAGCTTGCAGCAGGCATGACATTTTCAAGGTTTGAATCTGTCACTTGAGTCTCGGTAGAGTATGCTACTAATTTTAAAACTTGCTGCTTTCTCTTTAGGCAAAGAAATGCTCAAGTAGCTCTTTTAAAGGTAGATTGTCACTGCACACAGTGGTAGATGTAATATTAGTAATTATCCTTTAGGAATTAGTCTAGTAAAACAGGGAAAAATCTATACTCTTGTCTGCCCTCACTGCAGACTTTAAATATGCAGAAGACTATCTTCATCTTCCTTTTCTGAAGATTTAGTGACTAGGTTTAATTAATCTTTGAATGTGAAACTAAAATGAACTCTGAGCCCTCTCAGTTCAAACTTCTGTGCCTGGTTTTATGAGGAATAGTGGCATACTAACAGGAAAGCTGAGACACTATACTGTTTAGGCAATTGTGGAGCATGCAAGCTCATCTGTGGAAGAAAATGTTCTTTACACTATTTCTTAAGAAAGTGAGGCTTAGAAAAATCATATAATCATATAATTCCTCCCTATAAATTTTGAATCTCTTGGGCTAATTTCAAAGGAATTTGATGGCAGAATAGCAGTCCCAATTAACTGAGTTCCTGCAGGCTTTCTAAAAATAGCAGATGGAAGGAAAAGGAAAGAAATCAGTACCACCAATGCAAGTCTAACAGATAAACGACCACAGTTGGCTAAAACCCAACATCATAGAAATACTTGTCTGATACTGGCATGGAATTTAGCCCCAGAGTTGGCTGCTGCTTGCCCAGCCAGTCCATCAGGGTCTGGAAGTCACAAGGCAACTGAAGGAAGAACCTGGGAATGTTACATGTATATGAATATGGATCTAAATCTTCCGAGGCCTTATTTAGTTCTGCACTCCATGGAGTGGCAATATGCAGTACAAATTTGCAGGGTCACTGGATTTCAAGAATAATTACTGTGTTTTGTGCTGTTTTTTTCAGTAAAAGCATGTGCTATTCTGATGCTGTGGTCTTTCGTTGACTCTAAAGTGAACTGGATTTCTCGCTTTCATGCTTTGCATAGACATTTCAGAGCCATTTCAGCCTAAAGGCACACTCCTCTTTTCATATTAAAAAAAGAGAGTATCCAAAGCATCTTACTGCTGCTGGATGCCAAATCTAAAGACACACCCATTATCCAGTTAAATTCTGTCTTTTTTTTTTTTTCTTTGAACAGAGAAGCTTCTGGACATGTTTATCGAAAAGAGAGACAAGGTAGTAATGCATTTATGAACTAACACCTAAAAGAACTGGTTGGAAATGAGTCTGTTCTGTATACTTTCTTTGCCTGAAACAAGTTTTTCAAACACTGAAGTTAGAGGAAGAACTATTCTTTGACAGTGGAGCAAATGATTAAACTACAAATTTCTCTCACCAGGAGAGGTAATATTTATTATGTTCATGCTGAATATAATCATATTGACAAATGTTTCTTTGTTTTCATTTCCTGTTGTTCAGAAGCTGAGGAAGAAATAACATTGTGCCACCAGATAGAAGAGAGGAGACTTAAATTATTTTCCTGATTCTCTCTAGATTTGCTATATATTTTTAGCCAATTTCCTTAATCACTCTGGAAAGCAACTAAATATGAGTTTGTCCATACTGCATGCCTGATCAGCAGTCACATGTGGCTACAGTATGAATTGGAATCTTGTTTACTAAATCATGACTCTGCCACATTTACTTACGTTTTCTGTGCAAGTAGCCAGCATGAAATGAAGTATGACTTCCCTTAATCAGAAAGCGTTCTAGATCTAAAGAATTTACTATCACATATAAGTACAAATAACAATGAGGACTTCCCCTGCATGTGCTTTCAAAGTGTGTTTTGGAGGGAAGCAGATAAATGTTTCTGCTGTTGTAGAAATCAGCCATAGTTCTGTTAGCCAGTTAGATATCTCTATAAACACTCATGCTGATATTTTCCTATGGAACCTGATAAACATCATGAAGGAGTTAATTTCTTTTAGGTGGGGGATGAAGAAAATAAATTTATTTCTCCTAACTGACATTAAGCACTAGCTTACTATGATAGACCTAGAGCCAATATGAACTTTTGATTGGTTTCTTTATTTAATATATAAGAATATATCGGATAACAGAGGGTTGTACAACATAGGTTGCATTTAAAATATTTTCAAAAGATTCTAATCTCTACTTATCTTGCTGCATATAATTATTTTGCTGTGATTCACTGTAAATTAATTAAAATGCTTGGGTGCCTGATATATTGCTCAATAGCTAACCTACCATGATCTTATAAAAAAAAGTCATTAAACATTGCAGTGAATTACATCTGAGTAACCTGACAAATCCTAAATTATTGATGCTTTCTATCAGGGTCTGAAAGATACTGTTACTAATGCTGCTGTCTGTATGAATAGAAACCAGGATCAGATGAGTAGGAGGGCTGGGCGGAAGCATAGCTAGAGATGCTGGTTTTCATTCACTGACAGGGAGACAGAAAGCTTGGGGTGTATCTCCTGAAAAGCCCAGAAGGTGATATTCTTTAAGAGCTGTTTTCAGGATAATAAGAAAATTGCTGAAGCACTGTAGCAGTTTATTTATTTGGGTGAGATAATATGGGTCAAACAAAAAGCAGCTCACAATGCTAACACAACCAAGCTCTTTCCACAGCAGAAATAGAGATTTATCGGTTCATATTAATTAAATAACTGCTATAAAATAACTTCTTAACTCATGTGCTACCGTATTAATACAACTCTACATCACATTGATTTTGTGTGAACAGAGGCCAGATATTTACTATGCAGTTGTTCAGTGGATTATGGAAACATGTAGTCCAAAAAGACTACTCAGAAGGCTGGAAGTTTCTCCTACAGAATCCAGTTAGCAGGTAGTATTAATGTTGTTTAAAAAAAATAAAACTGGTAGCTCTGTAATGAATAAAATGTAATTTCACCTTTTAAAATCAGATTAAAAAACCCAAAGTACAGTAGATAAGTAATGAGAATTTGTAAGAGGGAACTAATCTTCCCAAAGTAATTCTGAGAAATAAATTGCATTAAAGACTTTGAGTTAATTTCTTGTACTGTGCCTGTAATCACAGAAACATGATAATATTTCATGTTTTACCCAAGACTACTATCATTTGCTGATTATCTGGACAAAAAATGTCATAATTTAGAGAAGTACTTAAGTATGTTCCTAAGCTTCTGCTACTTATTATAAAACTAGGAATTTAGATGTTTGAGCCATCAAGTATACCATGTAATAATTAGACTACATGCCTCAGAAGTGTTGCTTTGTAGATGCCTGTAAGCATTTCTTTTAAATAAGGATGGAATAAATATTTGGCATTAAAATCTTAAAACGAGGCAAGCTTTCTGGAAAGATGTGACCCAATAAAGATTCAATAAAACATCAGTTGCTACGTCTCTACTTACACTCATAAGTAGTCCTGCTCATAAGGTTTTTTGTTTGGAAAACTTTCCTGGTTTGCAAAAATGTCTCCCATATTTCTAGTGGTAGAAAAGAAACACCACTTGTTAATTTATTTTCCATTGTCCTTGGGATATTCCAAGGACACTTAATTTCTCCTTTTTGTAATAATTTGGACTTTTTGTCTGTATCATATGCAGTAGACATCTAACTTGCATTTGTTTCTGATGATATCAAGATGACTGTCATTAGTGTAAGTGGCGGCTTCTCCTCCTTTTCTGTATGGAGCTCAGACAACAAATGGTGCAGGCCAGCAGTTACTGGGCAGGAATATGCAAGGAACTTGGGGAGGAAGCGCATTGAGGGAAAGATGAAGGAATGAAAAACATTATATATGGTTGATAGATGAATGGAGCAATTTAGTACCATGTAGGGAATGCTTCAGAGATAATTGGGAGACTAAAAAGCAAGAGAATGCGTGGAGAAAAACATTTCATTTACTTACAAGAAAGAGTGGCATGGTGCAACAAGATGGTGGTGGTAGAGAAGCAAGAAAGAGGGAAGCTTCTTCTGTTTGTGTATTGTATTCATTGAAAGTGACATTTTAAAACATAAACTGATGAACTGCAAATTGAAGATGAATATTTCATGAGCTGGGAAAACATTTTAAAAGAACGTAATACATTTTGAAACCAATTGCATACTGTTGAATCAGTCACAATAAAGGTGGTATAGTGGTGGTTGGCAGAGTCATTTATTTAAAAAAAACAAGAAAAAAGATCAGATATCAGTGGATCCCCACAGTATATGTTCTACTTTCCAAGCTAACCATGTGGAAAATCTCATGTACCTATAGACTGTTTAAATTAGTTTTTAACGTGCATACAACAAATTACATGCTCTTAGGGGGAAGGGACTTTGATTTAAATGATAGATGTAAAAATCTGTTGCCCAGCTACCACTTATATGCAAAATGAACCTGTAATTCTAGGCACTTTTACCATCTTCTGTCTGAGACCCATATAACAAGCAGTGAAGTGAAGATGACTTTTAAAAACTCATTTGGAGTTTATAGTTACTTAAAAATACGTAAAGTATTGTTTAATCTGCTTTAATCTGTTCCTAAACTTGTTAATATTCCTGGAAAAAAATGGGAAGTTTGGGAGAATGTCATTCCCTGAAATTAATTTTATTCCTATTTCAGGTAAAAAAATATATTGAACATTTACATGAGCAATGAATTTTTTTAAAAACAAACAGAAATGCAATTTGTGTGAATAGTCTAAAATATTCATGAAATACTAAATATATTTTAGATTGTCCTCCTTCTGTCATTTAAAATTTTGTATTTTGGGGGGACTTTCACTGTTCCTTCCTTCCTCCCTCTCCCCCTCCTGCCCTCCCTCCCTTCCTTCTCCTCTCTCTCCCTCCCTCCCTTCCTCGCTCCCTCCCTCTTTTCCTTGTTTCAAGTTTTTGAACTTTAAGAATTGCTTGGATCACACATTTTCTTTTTCCTCCATACCTTTGCTCCAGGATGTGACGCTTATGGAAACACACCAATTACCATGAAACACTTGACAGAGTCACTAGAATTGACAGCACTGATGCTGGGTAGCATATTGGAAATGACAGTCATTGACATAGTACTGGAGTGTTTCTGTATATTACAATAAAATGTTATTTTGGGAGATATTGTCAAGTGCTTCTGCCACAACATTTGCACTTTTTCATTTTTATTGTGTTTGAATAGTCTCTCCAGTGCCTGTGAGTACTGCATTAGGGCATTCTGTTAGAAAATAAGTGTAGTGACTGAAATTGGAATGGAAACTCTCAATAGAGCAGTGCAGTTTCTTTAACCACGGGGAGTGACATAAAAAAGGCTGAATACAAAACTCGATAAATTTTTATGTCCTGTCTTTTCTAGGAGCTGAAGGATCAAAGTGCCATAATAGTTAGAATGATTAACTTAAATAAGATATGCCCATTAAAATAAAGGAACATATGCATTGTTACTGACTATTAATGTGGCTAACTGGTCAAGAAAGGAATAGTTGAACAAAATAAAGAGTTTCAAATGTTTACCAACAACATGGTTACTGAGAAATAAATTCTGTAATGTTCATGTTGCTTTTCTTAACTTCTGCTCTGACTCTGGACTGTAGTGATCTGGTGAAGTTCCATGCTGAGGTTGATGGTACATCAGAGAAACGCTACACAGTTTTTTCAATAATTTTTGACGCAGAGTGATCTGCAAAAAATGTTCAGGCTTGAGAATGTTCCTTTAGGGCAAAATGCTTGGAATCATTGACTTTGAATGAATATAATCTGCAAAAGACTGAGTACATCATTAGCACCCAGTAGTGCTTTTGATTTCAAACAGACCATGCTTGCTTTTCTACCACGTAACTTAGCAGTGCTTGACTGACCTTGCTCAAACACTCTGGTGTTGTGAGGATTTAAAATGAAGGGTGAACTAGGTGCCATCTCTTTCCAGCTAGTTGTATTAATGCTTGCCAGGGTAGTAACTAGGGTTATGTAATAGATTTCTCCCCTATTTTAAAATCAATGATCATGGAATCTTACAATAGAGTTACAAAATAGTTTGGGTTGGAAGCGACCTTCAGAGATCATCTAGTCCAACCCCCGCCCTGCAATGAGCAGGGACAGCTTTAACTAGATCAGGTTGCTCAGAGCCCCGTCCAACCTGACCTTGAATGTTGCCAGGGATGGGGCCTCTACCACCTCTCTGGGCAGCCTGTGCCAGTGTTTCACCACTCTCATTGTAAAAAATTTCTTCCTTAGATCTAGTCTGAATCTACCCTCCTTTAGTTTAAAACCATTACCCCTTGCCCTATTGCAAAAGGCCCTGCTAAAAGGCCCTGCTTGGCAGAATGAAAGCCTAGCATAGTGACAGCTTTGCTTTCTGTAACATTTAGGGTTTGGGTTTTTTTTTAAACAGGGGATGTTGTCATGGACAATGGAGCAAGCGAATGGGCTGCTTCTCTTTATTTTTTCCTTCCTCCTCACTTTTAAGTAAAAACTAAAAAGAAAAAAAAAAGTAGATTGTGTAGCAGTTCCATTTAACACCCACTTACTTCTGTTGAGTTAAGAAGGATGCTTTGGTGCACCTAACAGGCACAATTTTGTGAAGTCAATAAATTCTGAAATATAAGGTCACTTGAGTTAACATTTATAAATGTAAATGTGTTGTTTTAACAACAGTGCATAAAACACTGATGGATCACACATTGTATCAAGCGATGCAGTGCCTCTTCAACCCATTGCCATAAAGGCAAATCATTGCTGCAGGAGCACAGAAGTGCTTCCTTGTTTCAGGCGGCACTGTATGTCTGACGTGTCAAAACAACAGTGGTAATGTATCAGATTGAGAGAAGAATACCATGTCAGGAGAAAGCTGAGAATCAGATAGGGAGGAGAAAATACTATTTTTGAAACTTAAAAATGGCAGGCAATACTATGCAGATTTAAAGTGAAAAGTCAAGCAAGACTGTGAAGCTGCAATTTGGAAAGACATCTGAACTATAAGAGCCTCTGGAGTTAAATTTGTTAAAGATCTTCATCATAGCCTAACATGTTTAATTGATCACAACATGAAAGATGTGCATGTGTGTATGCTGAAACTTTTCATGCTTTGTCTCTGCTCTGAGGAAAATAGGTTGAGGTTTTTTGTTTGTAAGAAGGTATTCGCTTGACAGAATAATACAAGTACTTTTGTTAGCACATTGGCTCACTCTCATTTAGAAGTAGAATACCTGCAGATTTTAATTTTTTTTTTTTTTAATTTAAATATAACCTGGAAATAAACTTGACTAAGTTAAGGTCTCTCTTTTTAAACAATTTTAAAGTCACGTCCTTGACATACAGGATGCTTGGAGAGCATGCTGCACAGTCCATGCATGTGCATTGTGAGTGTGTGAATAATCTGTTTGGGTTTATTTTGCAAAAGTCTGCAGGATTTGTGAAGTAGTTCTTCCACACTGCTAAGCAAGGTTAAAGCCTCAGATGGAATACTCTGTTGGTTTTAGACACTACACTTTGAGGAAGATACGGATCAACTGTAAATAGTCCCAGGGAGATCAAAGAGCATAATCAGAGGTCTAGACATCATTACAAAATGTGAAATAACTGGGGATAGATAGAGAAGCTCAGGCATCAGGATGGTATAGAGGGCAGGGTTACGAATGGAGAGCTGAATTTAGTGACAGTTTTTGGATGCATTTAAAACTACTGCCAACAGGCAGAAAAAGGTAATAAAACAGGTTATCTATACTCATGTACAAGGACTAGTGAAATTAACACCATCAAGGAAGGTTCACATTAGACATAAACAGAATTTTCTAATGGCAACAACATAGATAAACTGACACTTACTACTTTGGAAGGTTTCACTTACTACTTTGGAAGGTTTTAGAATATCCATCACTGTAAGCTGTTTTCTCTGAGACAGACCAATATTGGTTGGAGATAACATTGAATAGTAGATGGTCCTTTGGTGACAGGGAGTAAGGATAAGGTAGACTATATGAGCTTATAGATGACCTCATGGTTAGAATCTGACAGTTGTTAATGCAAGAGCAATGTAGGCAGGGAAAAAATGCTTTGTGACTGCTTGAAGTGTATATTTTCTAGATTGCTGATAGCTGAGAATAAAACAATCAAATAAAACTGTGTATTTGCGACTTCTTTCCAAGATAATTTTTTAAAAATAATTATCAAAACATTGAGAACCATGGTTTGTAAAACAAATGCCTGTTGTCTATACCTATGTTCTCCAGGCTTCCTTGCTAAAAACAGGTTACAGCTGGATGATTTCTCATAAAAGGTGAGTCATATAATTGTGTTGACGTAGTAGGTGGAAAAAGTATATCAATTCCTTTCAATATATTGTTTTTAATTGAATTGCAGCACATAGACTTGGGATTACGATCCATTAATATTTGGTTGGTTTAGTGTTGCGGTTTTACTTGTTTGGTTGGGTTTTTTTTTTCATTTTTAGAGGAAGCCAATGGATAATGAGTGCATAGGAAAGTTTACTAAAGCCAATGTAGTTTTTAGTACCTGAATTTATGATGAAGACTATTTAATGTTTCAACTTGCCCATGAAGATTCTTCAGATTTGGAAGCTTAGTTTTTATTTTTCTATAATACTATGTGGTGGTACATTCCCCCTTCCCATTCCTCTTTCTCTTCAACGGCTTCACGATCTCAGGAATTCCAGGCCGCCGCTTTTGTGTAGTGAGTTAGTCAGTTAAGCATCCCTTAATTGTACTAGAAACTCCTACATGGCTGAAGCAGAGACCGGCCCTGTCCTTATCAAAATCTTCGTATGTCATGGTTTCGCCCCAGCCAGCAACTAAGCACCACACAGCCGCTCGCTCACTCCCCCTGCCCCGGTGGGATGGGGGAGAGAATTGGAGGAGTAAGAGTGAGAAACACTCCTGGGTTGAGATAAGAACAGTTTAATAATTGAAATAAAGTAAAATAGTAATGATAATAATAATAACAATATACAAAGCAAGTGATGCACAATGCAATTGCTCACCACCCACTGACCGATACCCAGACAGCTCCTGAGCAGCGATCGCTGCTCCCCGGCCAAACCCCCCCAGTTTATATCATGAACATGAAGTCATATGGTATGGAATAGCCCTTTGGTCAGTTTGGGTCAACTCTTCTGGCTGTGTCCCCTCCCAGTTTCTTGTGCACCTGGCAGAGCATGGGAAGCTGAAAAGTCCTTGACTAGCATAAGCAGTACTTAGCAACAACTAAAAACATGAGTGTGTTATCAACATTCTTCTCCTACTAAATCCAAAACACAGCACTGTGCCTGCTACTAGGAAGAAAATTAACTCTATCCCAGCTATAACCAGGACATTGTATTATGGCTAACAAGGGGAGCAAGAACAAACAGCTACCCCTGAAAGCCTTGAAACACAGTGGTATCATCGTTACTGGAATTCTAGCAACTACCGATCCAAACTGTGGCTCAGATGGAAATTTACTGGTGATTAAAGTCAATCATCTCACAATCCTATAAAGAGCAGTCCTAAGTGAGGCCCTTTGAGCTCTCCTGGACTGCCGCGGGCTGCACCAGCATCTCCCTCTGAGCAAGACACCTCTCAGAGCTAGCAAACTCTTAAAGTTTGCTACAACTAGAAATCCATTGCCAAAGACTGACAGTGGAGCCTGGGCTGAACCGCTTCACTCCTCGAGGCTCAACCCTCGCCTGTTGAGAAAAGCCAAGACATTAGACGTGAGTATTTCACTGAACTTGAGGGGAATTTTTAACAGGCATACCATTTTTATATATGCATTCATGTTTGTGTGTATGCATGTGTAAATCACTTTAAGTAGTCTGTAGATATATGATTTAATTTCAACGAGAGTCTTATACTGCTGCATTATTCTTATAGCATTATTCTTATAACCCGTTGACCAAGTCTGAGACTGAGTGGGCCCAGCCACACCTAGACTCCTCTCTGAGAAGGAGTTTAGAAAGCAAGGGGGTCCATTCTGAACCTTGTGACTCAACGGGAGGGTACTCCTTATCCCCTACATACACGATCCCTTTATGAATCATTCCAACTCAGTGTATTTCAATTTTCCTTTATGCGCTTCCATGTAGTAACAGAGTGAACCTTGCCATCTTCAAATCTGTAACTAAGTCACTGTTTTGATCAATTTTGTCTAATCACTTTATTAATCATTGATGATTGAGTGCTATTAAAAATATTACAATCAAATTCTGCGATTTGCTACAAGTAAATTCTAACTGTTACTAAATCAAACTGTGTAAAGTCACTCATTCATAGTAAATTGACATAACCAGCAGGATTCAGCCAGTACGTGTTTCTGTCCATCTTGCCATTACATGCCTGTGTTTCTTGAGTGGGCCCTCTTACTTTGGAGTGTTTAATAACAAATCTAATAGTGAAAAAAGTACTGATTACCTACTGCATTTTATTTAGTACTTTGGCATTGATCCTCTAATCAATACATCACCAGTATAGTAGAAAGGTTCTATGGAAGCCTGTTGCTTTAAAGTTTGGTGGATGATGCCATTGCAGATGCTAGGGCTGTGTCTTCAGCCCTAGGACAGACAGTTCCAGGTGTATTATCTTTGGCCATACTGCTAATCTTGTGTTGTTCTTCCAGCATGCTTCCTCCACTATGATAAGTATGGATGTCTCCTTGATCAACAGGGAATCCTCACAGGTTATCTGTGATACCAGAGGGGTGTTAGTAACTGTGCGCAGGCCTCAGAGCTCTTAGGCCCTGGCATCAGTGATCACCAGCTTTGGGGGTCTCTCCTCACTGCCCTGTAAACACACTGCAGCCACCCAAGCAACGCCAGTCTATTACCCCCTTTTCCCCCGTTCCTTCCATGGGTGTATTTAATCCTTGCAGAATGCATGTCCTGTTGGCATGTTCCTCCAGCCTGTCTTGGTTCCTCTGCATGATATTCTTTCCCTTAAACATGTGCTTCTTCCTCCAAATGGGTATCATCTGCAAATGTGACAACAGTGTACTCCATTGCCTCCTCCCAGGACAGACCTCTGTGGTACTCCACTTCTTGCTGATCTCCAGGTAGAGTACAAGTCATTAACCGCTATCCTCTGAGCCTGATTGTCCAACCACTTTTTTACTGATCAGGCTGTCTATCATAATGTCCCGACTTGTGTCTACTGTCCCTAAATCACCTGCTACATTCAGCAACAGACCTACATTTTCCTTGTTCAGCCTTTGAACACTGATGTAGTGGTAGAAGCTCTTCTTGTTGCCCCTGATGTGCTCAATTCCTTCTTTGTTAGTGAGGAATAAAATTCTAACCGTTTGGAAATATGGTTCAATGAGTGGCACATGGTCCTAGACATGGATACACACCGGATGAAAGAATATGTTATAGTTGGAGTCATTGAGAAAAGCTGTTCAACAATAACAATATGACTGTTCCTAAAACTGCGTTCATAATGAGAACTACATCTGTTGTCATCATTTAAGTGCTGCAAGCAATAAATTTTCCTCTCTTAAAACTTTATGGGAGTAATTACAGTTTTTTCATGAATCCGTTAGTATTACATGGGTGAGAAAAAACAGGTTTTCTGCTATATTTCAGATAGTCAGAAAACTCTTGTGAGTATATTCCATTGTATTAAAATCTTTTCTAGAGACAAAAGTGACTGAGAAAAGGTATTTTCTGTAGATTTAAATTTTTTTATATCAGCTTCTAAAGCTGAGTGAAAACTTATTAACAACACATAAATAGATAGAAAAGTCAAGTTATGACAAATAAGACTTCTTGCCAAAATTTGACATTGCAACTGAGTTTTCAGTCATGTTTTTGTTCTTCAACATTATCGGGTTGGTATTACCTCCTTCTCCCCCTTCCTTCTTCTCCTAATGCCCCGTTCCCCTCCCCCACCATCCCCCAAGTTAGTATTTTGGCTGAATTTTGGATGAAAAGCCTCAGGCTGTGATTTCTTGACAATTTTCAAGAAGAAAATTAAAAGTTTTTATTCCTCCTCCCCCTCCTTTACTCCTCTGCCTTTTGCAACTATTGCTCTCCAATCTGTTGCTATTTTATTTTTTATTCATATACGAACTAGTAACATTCTGCCCATCCTAAAAATTGCTATGTTGGTCAGCATTTGAAGCATTCTTATGTTGTGCAATTATAAACAAGAAAGTGCTTAATGAGTGAAGGCTTTATATTTGATCCTTAAAACAAATTCTTAAGACTTCCTAAATAATATTTTTAAAGAGTAGCATACTTGTATATTGGATATACCAGGGGAACTTTTTTTTTTAAATGGATTTGGAAACAGTAGGGAAAACTTCAATTCTTACTGAAAATACCCCAGAATTTTAAGCACTAATCTCTCAGTTTATAAAGTATCCTGCAAAGTAATCCGTTTATCTAATGAAGTGGCTAAAATACTTCAGCTATTCATGGTTGTATCAATAAACGTTGTCTGTATGTCTTCTGAGAAGAGTCTTTTGAGGGTACAAGGATTTTTCTTTTGCTTTCATTTATGTTTATTTGCTTTAAGACTTTGGGGATATTATGGAAAATTAAGGGAAGCCTCTCTTCACAGGATTTCCTTTTTTTTTTTTTTAAATAAGAAACAGTCCATTACATTTAGAAATGAGTGAAACAACTGCAAAATCAGATGCTTCCCCTCCATTCTAGATGTTGGCAAGTAAAAGAAGCTCTATTGCTTCTACATGTAAATTAATCTAGATGTGCAGTAAATGAATCTCCATACAGTGCAAACTTATTAATGCAAATAACACAAGAAAACAGACCAGAGTAATAGTTTAGATCAATTTTTAAGTTCTGCCTACATCGTGTTCAGTTGACAATGCTTTATTTTGTTTTTCATTGTCTTTTTCTACAGTCTTGGTTGTCATTGTTTTGGTATAGTTGCATTTTTGCCTTTAGAATGCTATGAAAGTTATGATCCTTGCTTTTAAAAAAAATAAATCAATACTTAATCAAAAAGATAAAATGATGACATCTTTTGGGAATAAAGAGAAAAAGTAATTCTGTATCTGCCCCCCAAGTGGTTACCAGGTTTCCTTCCCTGTCAATGTGACAGAATTTGAGGACCTTTCTATAGGTCTGGGGTGGGGGAGTGCAGGGGGGAGGGAGGTGGTGTGGAGCACAGAAATTTCATGTTTAACCCTCCCATGCCCTGGGCTAGTGAATGGAAGCCTGTCCTAATTAAAAAATAGTGTGGTGTGCTACTATGTCATTGTGCTTGAGCTCTAACATTAGGTTATGGAAGCAGACCTGGCTTATATCAGGGCAAAAAAGGAATTTAGGCTACGTACACTCATTTGGTGTGCCTTTCCCAGTAGCCATCTTGTGTCACTAGCAAGCAGCGTCCCATCACAGTTGTGGTTCTAAGGACCCAAACCTCCCATTCTCACCCATTAGCTGCAAAGAGTTGCACAAGAGCCTATTTCAGATCCTGCTTTTCCAGGAGCCATATCATGTCACCCCAAAATAATGCTCAACTTGGAAGAGGTTTGATCAGTCAGATTCCTACATTCAGCTGTTACATCAGGTAATAATCAGCCCATCCCACTGTTTTGCTTAATCAGCTTAATGTGGATTCCGTGCTGTGATTCTCTTTCTGTACACTTGTTTCCTGCACATTGAATTGTATCACAGTTGACAGCCAATGAGAAAACTACCATATGTTACATAAGAGTTTTGATATTTCATCATGCTAAGCCTGCACATGCTATTGATAATTGATTTTACACTCAGGTCCTGCTTAATGCTGTATTTGGGTGTTTCCTGCTGCATATGTCTATTTCTCAGTAATTTTTACACAGCTGAAAAAAGCTGGATGGCAGTTACCCTTTTATGCTTAACCTCAGCTACCTGCCTGTGTTTTTGTGAATGTTGTTAATGTTATGCGTTCAGTTCATGTTTGTTCCTATATTTGGTATTACCTGGTCTGCATGCATTTCTTTTTCAGTAGCATCTATTGACTGAAAAAGACTGGACTGCATATATCCTGTCATGACCAAACTGGACTCACCTGCCTGCCTCTCTCTCTAAAGTAACTTGAACGCAGGCAAAATCTTTTCCAGATATCTATTTCTGAGCTGCACACCTTATGAGCTATCCCACACATGCTTTACAGCTGAGACAGCTGGACTGTTTTTCTAGCTTTTGAGATGACCCAGCATCGTAAATGGCAGCCTTAACTTTGTTATAATACTGTTTGTATCTGTCTATGTAGAATTACCAATCATGTTAACATGGCAATCCATAGAGAAACACAGGAGACCTCCTTGCCTCTGAAACAAAACTTACATAACTTTTATTGATATTAATGTTAATTCCTAAGGGTTTATTTGGATTTTTCAACTGTTTAAGTTTCAGAGGCTTCTTTTCCAATATATGTGAACAGTTATCAAATGAAAGATAGAAATTCTCCATGTATGATTAGTGAATCAGGGAAAAAACCATCCACAAGATACTTAGGGCACAATGCCTATGGGAGAACTGTCCTGTGTGTGCACCTGTCACAGGGTCAGGGGAATGAATGTGACTTGTCAGCTGTGTGATATTATTTTCAGATACGATTCATCAGTGTTCACCTTTCTCATTCATGATTCAGTCCTGTTTATTTTGCCATCAGAAATTACAGGCGTGAATTTCAAAAGAGAGGAGAATAGAGCCTGGGTTCTGCCTGTTAAGTAAACCAGATACTTTGGGCTGTCTTGGATGTGCAGATTGAATGATCTAGATGCAACAGGGAGTTACTTTTTTGCATAACTTGAAAGATCCAGAACATAGTTTCAGTAAGATATCAGGTAATATCAAGTGTCAGGCAGGAAAGACCAAAGAGAAACAGTGAGTTCAGGTCCAGTTCAAGCCTGCACCTGAATGCCGCAGAATCTGTATGTGATTTTTGGTAAGTCACATAGGACTGTAACCACAAAAGGAGTCCTGAAAACTGCCACCTCAGCTAATACATCCTGTTGAATGTTCCTAAAATATTGAGACCACTACGATTTTGTGTAAAATGTCTTGGCACTGCAAGGTCTAATTTGGAGCCTGCCCAGAATTTCTTCCATGCCAGAACAGATGAGCAGCCCAGGAAAGTTTACAAACTGGCTATTACTCCATGGACTTTTTTCTGTGTTCCTGCACAAAGTGTTTTTAAAACACTAATCTGAGATGTAGGACTTCAGATCTCCAAACAATAGCCTAGCTGAAGTGAATTTACATCAGGTACTTATTAAATCAGTAACTAGAACCCCTTGTCTCTCTATTCCCACTTTTTGTACACTAGTTGAAATTATAGGGTATCATGCCCAGACTCTGGTTTAATATATATTTAACAATGCAGAGTGAAACAAATTCATCAGTGGAAATTGGAGAAACTGCACTGATTTCACATAATCTTAACCCAGTGGCTGAGCATGCTTCTGTGAAAGATGAGGTAGAGTTTCAAATTCTTATCAAATAAAGAAATGGAATCCCAGCCTTCCATAATCTGTGCCCAGTACATTACAAGGCTTGATGGTGGCAGAGAGCTCACTATCTTTTCTGGAGTTACAGCTAGGAGGATGAATGGGGAAAATTCTTATTGATTTAAAAGAATATTTTTAGTTACAAATACTGTGTCTGGAGTCTAAATGTTGAATTTGAGGGGCTGTAGTCCTAGCAGCTAAGTATTATTTAAGAATGTTCATAGGTGAACATGAATGTCTGGTTTTTGTAAGATAGCTTCTAAAACTTATTTCCTATAATACAAAGTTAAGGAAACTTTTCAAAGGCCTTTGTTTTTTCTGACCCACAAACTTACATTCTTTTGCAAGTTGCCACTTTAGCTGCCTTCATCTGCCATCTTGTGGCTTGTTGGCTTAATCTCAAGTGTATAGAAATACACATACATCATTTATTTTATTTTATAAAATTTCCCTGCCTCACTTTAGTAATTACCAGAGTGATACAAGCTGATTTTACTTTTGTGAGCTATTGCATACAGTAAATGAATTTTCATGCACTATTTTCTTTTTAATATTGGAAAAGTAAAGAAAGACTGAAAAATCAGTCAATTGCAAAGTAGTTCTTGTTGAATGTATTTCTGTCATACTAGAAATCATATCTATTAAAAAGACTTTTGGACTTTACATTATGTTCACATGTCTCAATAAATTAACACTTTTCAATTAAATAAAAAAAACAAGAATAATTTTTGTTGAAGTTTTCAAAACCAGTTACTGATAAAACAAGTAGAAAGGCATTGTGAACACATGTAAGCTTAAAAGTAGATCCTTCTATCTCCCTGAATTGTTTATAAGATCCAGGTGCATTTATAGAAGAGAATTTTGTTAAAAATGTTATTGCAGTGACTCTGAGATATTAATGTATTTGTTAATATCTGTCAAAACTATTATCCTATTCTTAGTACCAGAAGATTCACAGGAAAGGACAGAGCAACTTCTACTGGAAAACCAGGATGGAATAAACTGTCAGATAGAATGAGGAATTATTTTTTCGAAACTCCAGTATGTAGCCTCTGATAAATTTGAAGATATGTGTATGTAAAAAAAAAAAAAAAAAGCAGATATAGTCAAGATTTTTTTATTTTGCTAAGGAATAATACAAGAGAGTTTAAAACAGAAAGAAGAAGGGAAAGATGTAAAACCCCTTTTAAAACTTACCTAATTCAGAGATCCTTGATCCTACAGTTGGCTTCAGGCTGAATTCTGTTATTTAAATTAATTATATGATGTTTATTTGGATTTATCTAAACTATCTATCTAAACTATTCACCTAGCTTAACTTATCAAAGCTAACTTTACAGTTAAGATCTACAACTTTCTTTTTCTGGATCTGCCATGTGTATTGGTATATAGGACACAAACTACATTGAAAAAATACTTGTGAAAATATGTATTCATTACATGTTTTTTATTCAGTTTCTTAGACTAACCTTGAAAATACTGCTTTCAACCATATCATTGTGAGTTCTCTCTTATCTTTTACCAGTTTGGAAAGATACAAAAAGTTCTAACATTTATTAACCAGTTTGGCTAAGTATAAAACATGATTACAATGCAATTTTTCAGATATTAGCACTGTCATTTGAAAATATATCTATGTACTGGCTGTGAACATACATACAGTGGAATTTATTCAAAAGGTTTTTTTGAGCCCATTCTGGTCTGTATTCATACTGTTGTAGTCTCTTGCTTTTTTGACAAAGATATACATAACAAAATTAGCTATATTTGGTTGCTCTCCAAAAAGCAGTTTGGCTGACCAAGCTCTAAATCTAAGCACTTTCTTTCCTCAAATGTGGCCAAGCCAAAAATGTAAGGCAACATGAGTTGAGCTTAAAAAACCCCATACTTTATAAATATATTATAAAGCATGCAAAATGTCAATTATTAATTTTCAGTAAGGAGATATTTTATTTCCAGGAAAGAGATTAAAAGGAATATTGTTTCCAACTACTTTATTCAAGTTAGCAGTGCATTTCTGTGAGTATTTGACAAAGGTCAATTCTGACACTAGTAACAATGAGATTTAGTATTGAGATATCATGGCACAGACTGGGAAATCCAAATTACCAGTTTGGATGCTCAGTTCATCTTGAGACCCAGGAGTTTAGCCTTGTTAAGCAATTATCTTTTTGTAAATTTTGAGTAAAACTCAAAATCATTTGCCTTTGAAAATTAGAATTTTTTTTTTCCAAAATACAAAACAAATTCATGAGAATTCTTACTATTTTGATGTCTGCAGGTCTCCTGGGCTCTCCCCACAGTAACCACCTCCATTCTCATATGGATGTGAAGGCAATGGCACAACTCCATTTGACTCCATAAGGGTGAGGATTTCTTGTCTGGGCTCTATCCTGTGTGGACAGGAGCAAATTATTCACATGACTGGTTAAACACGATTGGCTGACAATTACTAATTTAAGGTCATATTACCCATTTATGTTACAATGAGAAGATAAAACTATCCCAGGTACTAGTCAGGCTCAGGTGTATGAACTATTTCCTGTCTCATATGCAAGATGATGAAAATTGTCATAGCAATGATATTCAGATGTCAAAGTAAAAGTCAGATCAGGTGGTTATGGCTCTGTGACTCATTCACTCTGCTGTCTTGAAAGAATGTTTCTAGAAAAGATACCATTTTACTATGAATTAGACAAGGTATTTCTACTTGTAGGGTTTGTGATAGCTGTGTAAAAACATAAGTCAACAGAAGTTGAGATAGGCACAAAAGGATACTAATGTAGAACTCTTTTTATTATACTTTTTAATTTTTTAAAAAAGTAAACTAATATCAAACACCTATGTAAAGCATATATTTAGGCAATTTTCCGTATTTCCTCATTACAACATCTTAAGTTATTCTTTAATACATTTCCAGTATTCAGATGATTTGGAGATCCTACTTTTACTGCTGTAAATAAGTGATTTGCAATAATAAGTTAGTACTAACTGAACATTGTAAAAGAAGTCTTAGTATTCAATTGTTCATTGATTTGGGCATGGAGAGATAAGGGAAACATGGTTTAGTCATAATGGTGACTCTATTCCAGTGATATCAAGTTTTTCCTCAATATGCTTTAGAAATGGCATTGAATCTGCTAGGTGAATAGAAGTGTAAAATTGCAAGGATTTGTAGGGATGGGGGATTTATTTAGTTTTGTTTTCTGTGTCTCCCTCTAGTATTACAAAAGTTTAAACAGCAACCACCTTAAAGGAGATTATATAAAGTAGTTTTATAGAAAAATCTTCTAAAATTGACAGAGCTTTTTTAAAAGTTGCTAAAGTTGGACATAATCTGTCAAATGCAGTCATAGGCAAGATTTTTCTTGAACATATCTTGAATATTTTAAATCTCTTAAATAATGCAATATTTTACTTCTATGGTTTGCACAGGGAAACAAGGGTAAAGAGGTTTTCTAGGAAAATCAAATCACAAGAAAATGAATCTTGTCTGTAAGTCCTTTCTACAATTTCAGTTTACTGAAGATACAAACGTATTTGAGGAGTTTCAGTATAGTGCTAAAAATGTTTCAAAGCCTGTGCCCAGAAGGGAAAGTAGATTACAGCTCTTCTGATACAGCATCTAATACAGCAAAAGACAAAGGAGAAGAAAAATCTGTAAGCAATCATTAAAAAAACTGCAACAGAAAACCCAAGCTATGTGGTGAGACTTCATCTACTTTTTTGTGCTACGATTAAAGAGAATGTCAGTGTTGTACTAAGATGAGTAAAGAATACTGCACTGGATTAAAACTGAAGTAGAAGCTACAACAGATTAGTCTTACCTGGTTTATATTTGGCCAAGGGAAAAAACAAAACAAAACAAAAACCCAACCCCACAAAAGTAACTGTTCAAACCTTTTTTTTTGTTTTCCTTTTGTTGGAAGTTCCATTTGAACTCTGACTTGCAATGTTGAAGAACTTGATCTCTCAGTTATTTGAGAGCCCATACTTGCAACATAGTTTCTAATAAACAAGTTCAAAGATTTAGTATTGGTTCACAAGAAAAAGTGTCTGCAACAATACTTTCTGTTTCACTAATGACTCTTAGTCATCTGGTACCTCAATCCAACATGAGTTATCCGTTGAAGTTTCCATAGGATTCTGGAACTTTTAGCTTTAGATGGAATTTAATTTTTTTCTGCAGAAAAACACTAAATGAAAAGTAGAACATCTGAAAAATTTGAGATCCTAGGGAATTATTACAGTTCAGGATGGAGATGTATTTTGAAGCCAAGAGAATGTGTGCAACTTCCAAGTTAGAAAAGAATGTGGTTACTTGCTATAATCCTGAACCAAAAAGTGTACGTAAAATCAAGACTTGATTTCTTGTTATGTTGGGCTTTTCAAAGGAAACCATGGATTCCTGTAATGGCTGTTTTTCTTTCCCTATGAAAATACTATCAAATTTCACATTTTGTTTTTAAAGAAAATGCAACAAAAATGGTTATATATTGTGATAGTATATTTCTGCATCAGCTGTACAGTATCACTGTATGATGACTTAATTAGGTCAATCAAGACAATGTTATTGAGGTTCTGAAAGATCACGTGGAGTGATTTCTAACTCCCTATTGGCTCTCCAAACTTGTGGAAAGATTGTAGTTTCATTATGAATCTCTTGACAGGAAGTAACAATCATGACACAGGCAGCTTTCCAAGGCAACATGGAGAACTTATGGACTTGTCATACACCAGAACGGATGGAAGGTACCAACTCAACTGTGATTCACTGCTGATTGCTTTTGCTATCGAAGAAGAATCCTTTAAGGTTTCAAGATTTCCTTCAGGGAAATCTCACAGATTATGCTTGGCAAGATGTAAAGTGTCAACTAATGCATCATGTAACAGAGTAGGTAATAATTTGGTAAAAGCCAAGTTGTTTGGGTTTTTTAATGCTTTGTTTTGAACCATTATTGTTCAATTTTTTTTTTTTTAATTAAAGTAATTAAGGGGGTGGTTATAATGAAACACCTTTAACAGTTTGTTTTCTGATTAAGAAACAATATGAGAGGTCTAAATATTGATTATTTCCCCCCCTTTCCCCTCTAAGAAATTGTTAATAGTTCATATTTATTGACTTGGCTATCTTAAAAACTGGGACTCTACTGGAGCCAACATAATTTAAGAAAAATCTTTGGGTAAAACAGCAGAATCCTGAGGGAGTTTTGATGGTTGCTGAAAGTTTTGTGTTTAGAAGAAATGGTTTCTTACCTCCTTTATCTGTTTATTGGATCATATTTGGACATACTGATAAAGATTTTTAGTCCGTAGTGTAGTGGTATAAACCAGAAGCCATATGGATGCCTAAATTACTTAGGATCGATAGTTGCATAGCTAAGAACATAATTTACTGCTGTATGAATATTCTAGGAGTTAAAAAAAAAATGTAGTGCATAGTTATAACAATAAATTCCAGTGAAGTATTGGGCTATGTTTGATTACATACAGAATCCAATAGTAACTTCCTAAACTTTTTTAGCCTATGCCTTAATATGAAACATGACTTCTTTTAAGACTATCAGGTTCCATAATCTGTGAGAAACATTTAAGATTATTAAAAGGATAATTTTTATTCTATACTAGTCATTATGGAATATAGCTAGTCATTGTGGAATACTTTTTCCATGTACAAGGATGTAACAAAGCAAACTGTAAATTGTTAGTTCTAAATATTTTAATAATTGGTTAATCAGAAGAGAGCTGAAGTAATTAGCAATTTTAAAACCTGTTTAGCATTTTAGAAAAATAAATTTTTGTTGTTCTGTTGCCCAGTACTGACTGCTCAATTGCTGACATTAAGCAGTTATTAGACATTGAACAAGCTTTGAGAGACAAACCTTACATAAGATCTGATATTGTTTCAATCTGTCTTCCTAAATGTCACATGCTCGTATTTAAAACCCCCAAATCTCTTCTCATGGCACAAGAGACAGGCGATTTAGCCTCACCAACTGCAATAATATTTTAAATATTTTAAATAAATATCTAAAGGGAGACATTAATGTGTCTGGGCATGACTTGGGCACTGCTATTTTGTAGTTTCTAATAAAAAAAAAATTATAGATGCTGCATATCTTTTCTGGCATTAAGGCTTTCTCCCATACTCTCTTATTTCCCTACAGTAAAAATTCCTACATAGGCATTGATGTGATAATCATAATCATATGTTCATGATAAAGTGACTGGGCTACTGTTGGAAGGCCTTCTGCACTTCAAGGCATATGACCACAGCTGATAAAACTTTAGGCTTGGCCTGAAAAAGAATCTAACAATATTTGTTACATAAAATAATTCTAAGGAGATCAGATAAAAAGCAGGAAAGGAAGTAACCTGAGGAAATAGGTTAGTTGTCTGGATGACTGATTATTAACTCTGCCTTAAGGGACAAGACTAATATACTGAATGGAAACCTGTTTAGCTGGGAAAGACAAATAACTATTATCTGAATTTGGAGACCCTGCCTGGAGTACTGTGTCCAGCTCTGGAGTCCTCGGTACAAGACAGACGTGGACCTGTTAGACTGGGCCCAGAGGAGGGCCCCAAAAATGATCAGAGGGATGGACACCTCTCCTATGAGGAAAGGCTGAGAGAGTTGGGGTTGTTCAGCCTGGAGCAGAGAAGGCTGCGAGGAGACCTTATTGCAGCCTTTCAGTACTTAAAGGGGGCTTATGAGAAAGATGGGGACAGACTTTTTAGTAGGGTCTGTAGCAATAGGACAAGGGGTAATGGTTTTTAACTAAAAGAGGGTAGATTTAGACTAGAATCATAGAATCATAGAATCATAGAATCGTCTAGGTTGGAAAAGACCTTTAAGATCATCCAGTCCAACCATTAACCTACACTACCAAGCCCACCTAAACCAATCAAGGGCAGACTAGACTAAACCATATCCCGAAGTGCCACATCTACCTGTTTTTTGAACACTTCCAGGGATGGTGACTCTACCACCTCTCTGGGCAGCCTGTTCCAATGCTTGACTACCCTTTCTGTGAAGAAATTTTTCCTAATTTCCAGCCTAAACCTCCCCTGGCGCAGCTTGAGCCCATTTCCTCTCGTTCTATTGCTAGCTACTTGGGAGAAGAGACCAACACCCACCTCACTACTACCTCCTTTCAGGTAGTTGTGGAGAGCGATAAGGTCTCCCCTCAGCCTCCTCTTCTCCACACTAAACAACCCCAGTTCCCTCAGTCGCTCCTCATAAGACTTGTTCTCCAGACCCTTCACCAGCCTTGTTGCCCGTCTCTGGACACGCTCCAGCACCTCAATGTCTTTCTTGTAGTGAGGGGCCCAAAACTGGACACAGTGTTCCAGGTGCGGCCTCACCAGCGCCGAGTACAGAGGGACAATCACCTCCCTGCTCCTGCTCGCCACAGCATTCCTGATACAAGCCAGGATGCTGTTGGCCTTCTTGGCCACCTGGGCACACTGCTGGCTCATGTTCAGCCAGCTGTCTACCAACATCCCCAGATCCTTTTCAGCCAGGCAGCTTTCCAGCCACTCCTCCCCAAGCCTGTAGCGTTGCATGGGGTTGTTGTGACCCAAGTGCAGGACCCGGCACTTGGCCTTGTTGAACCTCATACAGACTAGATATAAGGAAGACTTTGCTTCACTCAGGATGAAGCTTTAGCTCTGGTTTGATAGTTTCATGGGCTGCAGTTAGTTGCTGTGTAAGTAGGGATTGCTTGGCATAATGTAGTTCTCTATTCTGCAGCCAGGATTAGGCTACAAGTTCAGGTTAGACATGCAGTTCAACTAGAGAATGTTGTTGCTGAAACATAGATGGACTCTAAATCAGGTAGATGGAAGAAAAAAAACCCAAACAGCTGAAGATTTTCACCAGCATGACTCATTTGTTAGCAGATGATGCTGGTAAGTGTCCTTGACTTCGGGGTAATACAATCTTTGTACAGAAGATGACTACAAAGATCATAGAATCATAGAATCGTTTAGGTTGGAAAAGACCTTTAAGATCATACAGTCCAGCCATTAACCTACACTACCAAGTCCACACTAAACCAATCAAGGGTAGACTAGATTAAACCATGTTCCGAAGTGCTACGTCTACCCATTTTTTGAACGCTTCCAGGGATGGTGACTCTACCACCTCTTTGGGCAGCCTGTTCCAATGCTTGACTACCCTTTCTGTGAAGAAATTTTTCCTAATTTCCAACATAAACCTCCCCTGGCACAGCTTGAGCCCATTTCCTCTCATCCTATTGCTATACAGTTTGAATTGAGGGGGCCATTTGGACTAGCTTTTGGGTTGGTGTTGAAACCTTCCTCCATGATATGCTCAATTTTACACTTTATGGGCATGACTAGACTAAAGCTAATCCTGTAATTAATTTCAGGCCTAGCTTTTGTAGAGACTGGTTAAAAAGTTTAGGGCCTAGCCTGAGATGTCTGTTATGTCAGGCAGCCTGTTGTGATTGTATCATGATGGGCCTGCCTCACAGCTGTCTTCAGCCTGAGGCTGCCATAGATGTCTTTGCTAAGACTTAAGTCTAGAGTAAATCTGAGGTTGTGGCCGAGGTCAATAGTAAGGAGGAAGGACAAGGGAGTTAATAGAAATTGCCAGTGTGTAGTGTTGACTAATACTGTGAACCTTTGGATATGCAATACAAAAAAATAACATTCAATAACCTAAGGAAAAGATCTTTAATAACTGTATTTGTTGCTTAAATCAAGGTAACGTTTTTTGCTATTACACTGTCCATTTCATTTATAGAATAAGATGAGTATGACAGCAGATCTCTCAAGGAATCTAACAAAGACTGCCTGTCCATTTTGGGGACTCAAATAGAGTAAGGAGTTTGGGGGCTTTATACTATCTACATTTTTATAACTTATATTTGTCTACAGATATCTCTTGCTTCTTGAAGTGGGTTGATACTTCAAAACATCAGTTATACTGACTGAATTTTCTGAAGCAAGTTCTGAAATTAATTTTTTGTCATCTGAACAGATAAAGGCTGATGAAGGAAAAAATCAACACTTGACCGATTATGACTGTTTTGCAACAAAATGGATCTTGTTGACAAGAGTGAGGTTTGATTAAAAACATTCTTTAAATATCGTATAGTCAACACAATGAATTACAGCTACAGAAGTGCGGTGTGTCAGTTTAGTGGTGAACAGTTCCATATCTATGCAGAGCTAATCACCATTAATAAAAATAATGGTTTTGGAGCTTCACTGAAGATGACGTGCTAAAAGATCAGTCAGCATTCCCACTGTAACATCACTTTCTAAGAGCTTGGTGGCTCACTATAAAGGTTTCTCTCTGGGCTTTAGGTCACTAAATCTCAGACTAGTGGCCTGAAGAAATTGGCTGCCACTTTATTGAATTATTTGCTGGCATTTTCTGTGTCTGAAACCAGGCTTAAATTTGTTGGCCACCTCATTTTTTCTGAAGTTAATATAGACACTGATAATAGTGCGTGTGATCAAGATGATGGTGACTTTCTCAAGACTTTACAAAGGGAGACTTCCTAAAGGGAAGAGACAGAATTTGACTTAACCCTTCCTGAGAAACCTTAACTTTTAAACTAAGTTGGTATGACTTATAAGGTCTTTTGCTCAAATTCATTCTGAATTAATTCAAATGACAGTTGTCACATTTACATCATGTTCAGTTCCAGAGTTTCATATTGTAGACCTTCTAATGCAGGTCATCTTAACCAGGCTTAAGGTTAGCTTTGGTCAAGATATTTTGAGCTTCTAAAATATTTTTACTTAAATTATTACATTAGATTCATAGAAACTTGGTAATAAATGGAGTCACCTGGCTTTTGGGGAGTTTTATTCATGCAGCTTTACACTGTTTCCAATATTAATTTTTAATGGAAGTAATATTTGTAATTTTTATAGTATTTTCCATCTCAAAGGAGCTAAACTACTTCATATACTTTATGTTATAAATGGCATGCCTTATCCACTAATGAAATTCAGTCTGACAATATAGCACTAATATAGACATGGGTTTTTTCCCCCTTTTCAGTTTTTATGCTGCCAGCTATACTTTTAAACAGCGGATTTAGATTTTCTGGAGGTGCATATATGTCTCCGTGTAGCATGGCACTGATATTAACAGAAATATGCAAGAGTTGCTCTAAACAGTGGGATATTGATCATTATAGAAGAATCTAAAAGCACAAAGCATACCAAGAAGAATATAAATATGTCATCATTATTACTGAAAAAAAAAATCTTGAAATAAGTTGGGGGAAGTAGTGTGATTTTTTGGGGGGGTTGGGGGATTTTTGGAAGGGACAGATACAGGAATGACTGTTGAAAATGGAAGAATCCTTTAGACAATTGAGATGGTGTATGGCAAGGAGAGTGAAGGAACCAGTACAAACATTTAAGAATGTTTTTTCACTTATAGAGAAACTAGGAAGGATGTGACCTGTTTTAGCCTTTTGTTTGTTGGATTTTTATTTTGTTAAAGAGTTGTAAGGACTGAAAAAAAAAAAATTTTAAGTTTTTTGATCTTTCTTGCCCTTCATCACATTTCCCTTTTTTTGCTTTGTCTCATTAAGAATTATTTCCTCTCAGTTGTTGTCTCCATTAAGGATTATTTCCATTGTTTCCCTTTCCCTCTAGGCCAATATTTTTGAAAATTAACTAATGAATTTGAATGTTCTTGTTTTGGCACACCAAATTGAAGATTTGTCTATTGTGGTTGATATGAGCATGGTGACTACATTCTACTCGTTTCTTTCCAACCTGTAATCAATATGTACTTGCAGAATTAGAAACCAAAAGTTATGTCCCTGCAAAACTAAAGTTGCAGAAGACCCCAAATATCCCTGAGGTCTGAGTTTTAAACGTTTATGTGAACATGTCCAGATTTGGAGGAAAGGATCAAGAACTACTTTTAGGGAATGTTTTAGGATAAGTATTCTGTGATCCAGCAACAGAAGATACACTGCAGGATACCTAACTTTTTCCCTTCTCAAATAACACTGTATTTAACTTTTGCGTAGGTGAAATCCAGTGATGATCTCATTGCTTTTCAATTATGAAGAACATTTAAATATTTAATTTAAAGGAATGATTAGTAATTTTCATAAGTTGGAAAGATGACTTGCAGCTCAAGTAGTTTAAGACATACAATCTAGTTTTATTTGCCTATTTGCATATCCTTCTATGAGTACTGTGGATATTTTGACATGTGGCAATACGGTCTCATCATATTTAATATATATGCTTTTTTCCTTGTATGTTTTCTGCTGTAGTGTAAGAAACTGGCAGGAATCAAAAGCATCACAAAACTCTCTCTTTGCATGACGTGCACTTTTTTGAAGAAGAAATAAATCCTAGTCATCTTGACAATGACTATGATAAAACATAACATAGTAGTATGTCAGTAGTTCCTAAAAGCATTAACAGTTTAAAAAGATGTTAGCTACTCTTCCTCAAACCTTTGAATTATAAACTTACGTCCTCATTCCGTATTCCTTTCTCTTCTCACACTATTTTTCCAATCTTAATGATTCCTAGTTTTTACTTTCATCAAAAAATAATCCAGCCACCAAGCCAGGAAACACGAAATTGCTACTCTACCCTTAATTGGTTTAGTGGTGGACTTGGTAATGTTAGGTTAATGGTTGGACTGGATGATCTTAAAGGTCTTTTCCAACCTAAATGATTCTATGATTCTATGATTCTATTTCTAGAAAGGGAGAGGTTCATGTATAATGATAATTTTTAGAATATATTATGAATGCTATATATCTCACATTTATAGCTTATTATGGGATACCTAGGATAAATCAGTGATCTTTGCCAATATATGTCACACAAGCATACATGTGTACATATGTATGCAGAGTTGTATCTAAAAATACTAGAGGAAGCTAGCAAGTAAACTAAAACCTAAGGAATGAAGCTCATATGTTAACCTTACCCATAGTGAGCCATAACCACAGAAATCAGGAGCGTTGCTTAATATTGTCATGACAGCTAATGCAAAGCCACGTCCTTATTTGTGTGCTCACATGAATTTTGAAGGTGGCTACTGACTCACCCCTCATCAACTTTACTTGTTTCTTCAACACTAACTGGTCAAGAGATGATCTCAAATTTGTAAGGTATCACTTAGTTCTTTTCTTATCAAACGTGATGTTATTGGAAATATAGACAGCCTTTGTATGAATTTGCAATGTTGGCATTTATCTGAGGCAAGCATCTTGCAGATTCCTAGTGTAGGCATAGTCTAAAACCAGTACAATTAAATGTTATTTTTACACATGGTAAAAACACATCTCCTTTAAGTAGCAGCAGTGGCTGTTCCAGATGTGCCATAAAATTTCCAGCAATGTGCACTGAGTTTTTGTGGAGAGTTACAAATAAAACTGGATATGATATATTTTCTGAAAGCTATTGAAGCTTATTCTATTGCCAAAGATAAAGACATTTAGTCATTGCATTGCATAAAACATTTGGGGTGGGGGGTGGGGCTTGCATGTTTTTCAAAGGTGCACATGATAAGCACTTACAGGACAATGCACTAGAATACTTAGCATAAGATGAAATGTTTATTTGGGCTTTAATAGCTCTCATGATTAGATTTTAATATTTTCAGATTTGTTTATGTATATTATAGTTTTGCTTTTAAAGCTTTCATTTCATAAACAGATATACACCATATATAATCCTTTCCCCATAAAAACTTCTGGAAACTGTTTCTAATATTGAAGACTACAGGAGATTTCTCCTTTCTCTTCTCTGCCCCCCCCCCCCCCCCCCCCCCCCCAAATAGCTAACATAAACAATTTTTCATACAGTTTTTCCAAATACAGCTGTAGCTTTTGTCCTCACTGTAATGTCTTTGGGGCAGGTTATTAATATATGTATGATGAAAGCTGAAACACATCCTTCCTCTTTATGGTCTTGGTATCATACTTTACTACTTAATTACAGAATGAAAAGCACTATACCTTTAGAAACCATTGAAAGTTTTTTGTTGGTGTTTGTTTGGGGTTTTATGAGCTCCTCCAGAAGAGATGAGTTATACACAGCCTTCTAGCCAGTGACTGTGAATGAAAAAGGCATCGTTTGTGAGGGAGACTAGCTGGACAGTGTGAAGGACATAGTGACCTCAGTACCAAATGCCCTTGTTTCCTTTGAACAGTGTGTACTGGATTGATTGTCCATTTCAAAAAGGACACCCATATGGCAGAAGAATGAGATAGCTATTGCTGTACTGTGGAAAAGCATTGAGAACTAAGCACGTGCCTTGACTGCTTTTTCCCCTCTTGCCAGTTAATTGTAGCTTCCTCTTATCAGAATAACTCTTACGCAATACTGAGACAGTTTTGTGGCCCTTATTGTTATGAAATAAATTAAACTTAGTGAGACTGACTGCATTTATAAGGTTTGGAAAGCTTACCCTGATAAAAGTTTCATTCCTAGAATTCAACAGAAAAACACCAAATTACTAAAAAATTAAGGGACTTTTTCCTCAGAGTTCGTAACTGAAAATGTAATGACATAGTGGGCCAGCAGCAGCACAACATGCAAGTCTAGGAGTGATTTTAGAACATACTGTCCTGGCAATCAGTAAGACAATATAATTTGCTTCAATCAGACTTATGGGTCAAGAGGTTAGGTAATACGTAAATTTCTCTGGATCCATGAGATGGAGCAGATAGACCTGAGCTGTTTTCTTTTATATGGTGGTTTCTCTAGTTTAGGCAGAGCTCACCAAATGCCTATGGCGTCTTGTTTAAACAGCTGTGTTATCTCGCCGTTGCACAGAGGCCACACATTGTTGGGACCACAGCAAACATGTATGCCATTTCGATAATTATCAGCATCAGTGTCGCAATTCCATGGAAGTTTCCTGTGTTTTCAAAAAGAAGTGTCATACAAAATCTAATATAATGAAAGGCAGAGAAGAGATGCATGTAGCGTTTTTTTCTGTGTAGTCATTAACAAGTTTAATACTTTAGTGAAATATATAATGGTCTGAATAGTTATAATTTTAAAACAAAATTTTAGGGTAGAAGGTTTCCCTGTGAATTGTTTTTTGTCTTATCACCAAGGTTTTTTTTAAAGTATGACTACTTTAGCATTCTGCTGGTTTTGGCTGGGATAGAGTTTTTTTTCATAGTAGCTAGTATAGGGCTATGTTTTGGATTTGTGCTGAAAATAGTGTTGAAAATTCAGAGATGTTTCAGTTAATTCAGAGATGTTTTAGTTACTGCTATTATTATATAGTTATTACTAATTCCAAGGTGCTTACACAGAGTCAAGGCCTTTGCTGCTGCTCACCCCACCCCACCAGTGAGTAGGCTGGGGGTGCACAACAAATTGGGAGGGGACACAGCTGGGACAGCTGACCCCAACTGATCAAAGGGATATGCCATGCCATATGATGTCATGCTTAGCATATAAAGCTGGGGGAAGAGGAGGGAAGGAGGGGATGTTCAGCATGATGGTGTTTGTCTTCCCAAGTAACCATTATACATGACGGAGCCCTGCTCTCCGGGAGATGGCTGAACACCTGCCTGCCGATGGGAAATAGTGAATGAATTCCTTGTTTTGCTTTGCTTGCATTTGCTTTGCTTCTGCTTTACCTATTAAACTGTCTTTTAGAAAACCCATGGGTTGAGGTAACTTTACCCTTCCATTTCTCTCCCCCATCCCACCAGTGTGGGAGAGAGTGAGTGGCTGTGTGGTGCTTAGTTGCTGGCTGGGGTTAAAGCACAACACACATGCGTACACCTCTCTTCCCAGACTTTCTTCCAAAAGTATTAATGTTTGTATTCAACACTTCTAGTATGACTGAACTGCTACTGCCACTTAAAACCACAGTTAAAAATCACCTCATTTATATCACAATATAAATGTTTTGTATTTACTATAGAGTAATTAGTATTCAAGTCCCTCTTATTCAATTAAAATACTACTGTGAATATTCTCATGTCATTTTTCTTAGCTCCTGTGTGTTACCATTTTTAATTCAAAATTTGTAATTTAAAGAAAATAAATAGGTGAAGAAAATGGAAACAGTGAAATAAACAGAAAGAATGAAGTTAGCTATTTTAGGAATGAGATGCTAGGATTTTTAATACTTTTCTGTAGTTTCCAAATGACTTAACATGCTGCAACATTGATACTACTTAGCAATTTAATTGTCTTCATTGGACCATTCAGGTAATTTGTAGCTAGGTGTGACCATTAAGCACTCAGTGTGAATTAAGGAGACAGTATTTGGAATGAGGATGACGTCTTAGTCTAATAGGTTTATTTCTGATAGCCTGCTTGGCTTTCTGCACATATAATTGTCTGTGTACTGCCTGTCAAAGTGACAGGGCTAATGTCATTAGTTTCTTCGTCTTACGCATGGCAGGCAGAAAGGCAATTTTTGTTGTGAGAAGAAACAGCCAAGTGTGTCTTTTTTTTTTTTTTTTTTTTCTTTTTTCCCTGCCCTTGACTTTTGAGATCATTTTGTGCTCTTTAACAGCATTAAGTGGCAAGTGGGAGGGCACAGGCTGGACAAAGCACATGGATGGGTTTCCTCAGTGTGTGGGCCATGACCCTGCCTAATGATGTGAGGAAGTTGTTTATGCAGTTATGTAATGCTAGGTTGGCTGATCAAGATGGCAAACAATGCACAAAGCTGGGACTGGACTACGAACCCAAAAAATACTCTCTGCTAGTCATGGAAAAGCTAGGTGGGAACTAGGGAGACTTGGCTTACCATCTTAACTCCGTGAACTACTTTAGGAAACCTAGGCAAAGATTTTATCTTTATTTTTAAAATACATATAGGCTGCAGGGAACATATATGTGATCCAAGCACAGTCTTGCTGAACTGAGGCATTCAAGATAGGATATTAGTCACCCCAGGTCTTCCTGTGGTCAGTGAAGGGCACTGCCAGACTGAGAATTATGGTGGGTGAATTGCTTTCTGCATGTATTCTCTTGATTGTTTTTAAAGTCTTAGGCAGGTTGGTTAGATGCCTTAAACTAATCCAGACTCTTAAATACAAGCTCGAGTTTTTGTTTTTAAAAAAATCACATTCATTTTTTGCTAGGGCTAAAGACAGGACATCCTGTTTTCTGCCAGCCTTCAAGGATATCCATAAAGAACCATATATATGCAGTCAAAAATACTTCTATTAAGTTGTCTTTTTTAAAAAAATTGAAATTATTCTGCAAAAAACTGAAATTGAAATTTTAAAAAATTTAAACAAGCAAAATTACCAGTTGTTTAAAATATTTTAAAATGGGCTATGATAAAAGGTTCAATTCTGACAATACCATCTTGTGTAGTTGTGGTGGTTTAACTGTGGCTGGATGCCAAGTGCCCACCAATGGTGCTGTATCACTCCCCTTCTGAACTGGACAGTGGAGAGAAACCATAACAAAAAAGCTCCTGGGTTGAGATAAGGACAGGGAGGTCACTCACCAATTACCATCATGGGCAAAACAGACTCAACTTGGGGAAAATCAGTTTAATTTATTACCAATCAAGACTGAGTAGGGTAATAAGAAATAAAACCACATCCTAAAACACCTTCCCCCCATCCCTCCCTTATTCCTGGCCTCAACTTCACTCCTGATGTTTCTCTACCTCCTCCCCCTGAGTGGCGCAGGGGGAGAGGGAATGGGGGTTGTGGTCAGTTCATCACACGTTGTCTCTACTGCTCCTTCCTCCTCAGGGGAGGACTCCTCACACTCTTCCCCTGCTCCAGCGGGGGGTCCCACCCACAGGAGACAGTCTTCCATGAACTTCTCCAACATAAGTCCTTCCCACGAGCTACAGTTCTTCACGAACTGCTCCAGCGTGGGTCCCTTCCATGGGGTGCAGTCCTTCAGGAGCAGACTACTCCAGCGTGGATCCCCCATGGGGTCACAAGTCCTGCCAGCAAACCTGCTCCAGCGTGGGCTCCTCTCTCCATGGGCCCACAGGTCCTGTCAGGAGCCTGCTCCAGTGTGGGCTTCCCACGGGGTCACAGCCTCCTTCGGGCACATCCACCTGCTCTGGCATGGGGTCCTCCCCGGGCTGCAGGTGGATATCTGCTCCACCGTGGACCTCCATGGGCTGCAGGGGCACAGCCTGCCTCGCCATGGTCTTCACCAGGGGCTGCAGGGGAATCTCTGCTCCAGCGCCTGGAGCACCTCCTCCCCCTCCTCCTTCTCCAGCCTTGGTGTCTGCAGAGTTGTTCCTCTCACATATTCTCACTCCTCACTCCAGCTGCAGTTTGTGTCCCAGTGTTTTGGGTTTTTTTCTTTTTTCCTTTCCCCTTCTTGAATATGTTATCACAGAGGAGCTACCACTGTCACTGATTGTCTTGTCCTTGGCCAGCAGCATGTCTGTCTTGGAGCTGGCTGGCATTGGTTCTATCAGATGTAGGGGAAGCTTCTAGCAGCTTCTCACTGAAGCCATCCCTGTAGCCCCCCCCCGCTACCAAAACCTTGCCACGCAAACCCAATACAGTAATCTAGACAGCAGAAACCATGAACTCCAGACTTCCCTCAGAACTTCCAGGAGGAAGTGAGATTTGACAGGAACAGCAAAGGTAGATGCAAATACTGAAGAAGAATCCACCACCTGGTTGTTCTGAGGCAAGGCTAAAAGGAGAGGAAAGAGGCATGAACTCTGCTAGCTTGGCTAGTCAAGGATGTCAAAGCTTAAGGCATGAGCAAAGGATAGCATGAGTTTGTTGTCAGAACTGCAGTTCCAACTTAACAGTAAAAAAAAAGCATATACGCTGATGACTTTAAAAGAGATAAAAGCAGACTTTTTTTTGTGGTAGCATTTTTTAGAGGTTATAACAAGTGCTATGTGTCTATGGGCAACTTAGCATAGCCAGATTTAGGTAACTCTGTGTGTTGCATATACAGATGCTCTGAAGTAGTAGGACACAAACATCTTGTTTGGGTTTTTTTGCATGGAAGCCATTTAAATGCAGAAATACATGCATGTCCCTCTTATAGAATCATGAAAGTTATTTGTCGGAAAAAATATATGAATTTTTTTGTATTGCAGAGTTTATAGGAATAAATGCATTGTCATGGTTCAAATGCTGCAAATGTATGTCATTGGTATGAATCCACACTAGTGGTAATATATGATTACCTTTGTAATATCAATTTTATTACATCATTCAATATTACTTTTTTAACTAGTATTTTTATTTATAAAGTAAATTTAATTTAGCTTTTAAAAAATATTAATTTCTTATTAAAGTCCTCAAAATATGCATAAAACCTTTCAGAACTGTTTCTTCCTTTCACTACTGTCACCACATTCACTTTTGAAGGTCAAAGATACTTTCAATACTTTTACAGGCCAGATGGTAATGCTTTCGCATTTGTACCTCAGACTTTCATGCTGTGCCTCACTCCCATTGAAATTAGAAAGAACTGGGCATCTTGGCATGAGTTCATAGTGTATTAGTAAGGCACATATTAGAGAACAGAGTTGTTCTCTCTTCACATTAGTAATATCATTCCTATTTGTTTTGGTGCCTGTGCCAAAATACTGTTTTTCCCTTACAAAGAGTAGATTCCAAGCAGCTGTCTTTTGTCTTTTCAAACAGGGGAATAAGAGGAACATGGAGAGAGAATTTGGTATGACTCTTTAGTTTTATGTCACATTCAAAACTTAGTTTCAAAGATATTTTATTACTCAAATGTTTAGGCTCATATGTCTTTGGACTAAGTCCAAATAATTAAATCCTAAATTTTGGCATTGTTGAGACTTTTTCATATTCTTATGGTAGAATTTATAGTTCCAAGTTGTATTAAAATGAAAAAATACTAGCATTTGAGTGGATCTTATTTATTTACTTATTTATTTTGCAACTTTTTAGCTGCATTTGCTATAAGGTATAGCTGTAATAGCAATGGTAATTTTAATCTTTTCCAGCTTTGAGTCCTTGAAGGATAACAAAGCCAGGAGTGCAGAATTTACTATGGTGAAAGCATCTTGGAAATACACAGACAAAATGCTTTAAAATTAACAGCTGTTGAAATGCAGTTTGTAATTGATCACTAACATTTCCAGACTCCTTTGACTGCATTTTGGTATATATTTTAAAGACGAATTCAATTTTGGGTTTATTATAGATGAGAATTCCATGAAGATCTTAAAAGACTTTGAAATATCTGGTTTTAATAAGTCATGTTTTACCATCAGCATTCCATATTTGTGGGACACTTTTATCAAGTTCTTTAAAAATCAGTCCGATTCTTCCACTTTTCAGCTGCTGAGGCTCTTCATAAATCAATAGTTGCAGTCGTATTTCTTGGAAATCAGCATGATTCCAGGTATAATTAAAACCCAGCATTGATCTTTATCGGTCCCAGGCGCCTTCCCCTGGTTGCAGGTTCCAGGTGCCCTCTCCCATAGCTGAGACCACCCTGCAATTCCATGTGATTCCCACCATGCTCAGTGACTCAGGGAAGGAGACCTTGTTCATGTGATAAAAGTCAAACTAGGCAGCATTATTCTTTGCCTACCACCCTCACTGTTCCTGCCAAAATACACGTTAACTGAACAAAAAATACAGTAAGTTCTGCCCTTTCTGCAGGAACTTTTTAGAGAGTCCTAACTTTGGCTGTGTTGCCTCAAAGCAACAGCAGAGAATGAGTGAGAGCGCAGATCCCCATACTTCCCTGGATAGGAAATCAAGGCTGAACTTCTTATGGTTTAAGAAAAAGCCTGAAACAGGTCCAGGTCAAACCACGTCTCACATGGTTTCCCGTTACACATTAAACGTCAAAAGCTGTGAATTCTACTTTACCTGGGACTTGACTTATTTGTATTACAGTATGCATTTGCTCATTCATAGAGACATTTACGTGTGGTTTGTACTTTGTCTTGTTTTGTTTACTGGATCTTTAGAAAGTAAGGATAGGATACCTTCTAATAAATATGGTTCCTATCAGCATCTTGTTGTAAAAGTTCTACCTGCAGTTTGATAAGCTGTGATACACAATTGCTAATGTAGTGGAGGTCTACCTTATGCTGGTATTTGGTATTATCTGTGCTAGGATGGACTTACAGGACTTGTGCAAGCTAAATAAAGTTCTAGGAGTCTGCAAATACTGTACAAGTTAGGGAAATAATTTTCAGATATGCTTGCCATATTTTAACATTTTAAAAAAATGTTTATTTGTGGAAAACTTGTGTGACCATGTGTTCAAGCCACATTTTAACTGAATCTTGAGTTTCCACTAAGACTTATGAACATAGTGGATTAATAGATGAGTTTTACTATTAATGCTAGGTTATCCAACTATCCAACAATCCCAAAAGAGTTAACTAGTAGGGCCATGAATCCTGTGAAAAGCCTATGCCTTTCGGTGCCTAAATCCAAAATTGTTGCCTGATGCTGAGAAAGATTTGCTTTCGAATACCTTACTGAACAGATTAGAAAGTAACCCAAGTTTGATCCATCCATAGCCATATCTATTTTTATTCTAATTGTCCTCAGAGTTTTTTTTTTACCTCCAGATAAAATGTAGCTATAACAGGTTGCATATTCAGGGATTGAGAAGCTATGTTTTTAATACTTTGAGTCTGATGCCAGTGTAGTAACAGACAACACTCTAATGGTTCACTACTCTGATTATCTGTCTATCTAGGGCAACAACTTGCATATAAAACTTATGAAATTACTGATGGTTTTAATGTAATGTGCTTAAAAATATATCAAAGTATATTGGTGTTTCTCTAAATGCTTCATTCTGTGGGTAATGAAATTACATTTCAAAACTACAAAATACCCCACCAAACAGAATTTTTACTTTCCTAGCGAGCCCTCAGTTAAAGGTCAAAATTGATTGATACATATGAAGGCCTGGGTTTTATGTCAATCATTTCTCTAATAGAAGTGCTCATTATGATGGCAGTAATGGTTTATGTACAGGCCTGTGTGTGCCTGTGTGTGCAAATACATTCATTCCAAACTTTTCTATTTTATTTTTGTTCTTCCACAGCTGTTACTACATAAATTTCTGCTACAGTAATGAAAGAGAAGTCACTGCCAAGTCAGCCTGGATCTGCAACTGTAAATTAGGCCCCTAAGGAATCACAGAATCACCACTTTAATTTTCAGAATTTCTATGGAAAGATACATAACAGCATTCTTAGATTATATCCCAATGCTTTGTAACGCCACAGCGATCAACCAGAGATAGCCATCCCATGGAATATAAAATCACTTCATCTTGTTTGACTTCCAAAGTATTTAAAACTAAAATTGAGATAGAAATGACAAAAAGAAATGTTTGTGGTTATGTTTGGGATCATGCTGGTTAGCCACCTGCTAACCAATCTATCCCTCTTTAGTTGAAATATTTTCTTCTCCAGTAAAGTATGTGTTAAGCCTCAGGGTCTACCCGTATTTACCTTCGCTGGGTTATAACTTTGCTATCTGCTGCACTCAGCTGTGGGAAAGAGAAACTGTTCTGAAGAGTACTCTGTCTGCCCTTGTGGTAACCTACTGGCTATGTAAGAGCCATCTAGGGAGTAGCAACTACTCATATTTATTTTATAATAATATTTTATTCACACTTCTTCTTTTTGTTAAATGTGAATGTTCAAAAATGTTAACAAAGGTCTTTCTCTTTTTCATGTCAAACATTTAATTTTCTTTTTATAGATTTTGAGGTTAACACAACCAGCTTCAGAAGTTTTGTACTTTTATAAGGCCAAGTGGTTTGGCATATCCTTTTTGTATATCCTTCAAATTAAAAATATAGCATCAATTCTGTCAACAGAAAACAGTTAATGGCTGCCTATGAGATACGCAATTATCTAATCACAAATGTCTCATGCAAAGAATAGATGCAAAAAGAACTTGTAAGCCATTGTAATATTATGTTACTGCTTTTTTTTTTTTTTTTTTAGCGTCACAGACTTAGCTCTTTAATGCTTGGTTTAATAACTCACTGTTTCTGAGGTATTTTTACTTTTTTTTCTCTCCAATATTAGGTGAGTAGCTCATTCATAGTGAAATGCTTAAGATTTCTTTCATCACAGCAAGGGTATAGCGAATGCTTAATAAATACTTAAAAGCTCCATCTGCCAGAGTAAACTAGCACAGGCAAAGCTTCCATGTCCCCTGGAGGTTTTTAGCCCAACATATTCCAAAGTAAGCCACTGTTCTAGGAAGGCATATCCTGGCTCTATATGGGACTAAACTGAGTTTTGTAAGGCAATCAAGTTATGAATTACATGTTTCTTTGGCAATAACGTCTTCACAGAGAACAGTTTTTCTTTGTAATATGAATAAAGTAGGCAAGATGAAACAAATTCCTTTTTTTTTCCTCTGATTCTGTTCGTGTAAAAAAACATTGCCTGTGTAGTTAGCAGAGAAAATTATGATGGTGGGATTAATTCCATCCAGGAATGAAATCTAAGGTTTCTAGAGAATGTTAAGCATGTGAGGTTAGTAACATGGCACAATGGCTTCTTGAGAAGTCTCTTATTGTGATATAGCTGGCCCTGACAAATGATGGCTATATTTGTCACTTCGCATTCTTGTTCAAGCAGTATCTTTTATTCTTCAGTTTGTTCCTTGGGGGATCACTGAGGTGTGTGAAACCTTGAGTGTATTTGAAAGGATTAGACTATCGAAGGGTAAAGTTATCATTCATATGAATGTCATTCTTCACAGGATATATAAAATGTGAAATATGTCAGGTGGCCCAAAGTGGAAAGAATCTGCAAAGATGCTTTTTCCATCAGCAGGGGATGGTTGTTTTGCTTTCCAGAATGCCAATGAGCACATCAGCAGTTGCTGCTCTAGCAGGTCTTCTTCAAAGCACGCTTAAAAACAGGGGGATAATGGGAGGAGCTTTTCTTTGTGGACTTTTAAATGCCATAATAAAAATGCGCTTGTCCAGTTTCACAGTATTCCACTTCACATTTGGATTGGATATAGAAATATTTAAGCTAAGCTGCCAATACTCTTATATTAAAATCATAGTTCTATAGTCAGCTGAACTAAATCTGAAGACCAGACTGACCTAGAGAGAAAAAAATATTACCTCCTAGCTGTAAAAGCTTAGTTTAAGATTTGATAGCATGGATTTTTTTTTTTTACTTGCATTTACTGCACTCTTTGAGATGGCCTGGAGTTGGATGAAAAAGTTATTGACTGCATGATTCTCCATCTTTTAAAGTACTACATTCAATCAGGATTTTTTTGTCTGTCCTATCAATTTAAGCAGAAGTGATAAATGGGATAGACGGTGCACCCCTTCATCCAGTTAATGATCTGAGGAAAGAAATATGTGAATAATTTTGAAATGTGTTTTAAACACTCATTTGTCTCTGGGTTTCTGTGACTGAAAGCATAGAGTGAAATCTGAGTAAGGAATACAATACATCGTGCAAAATCATTTGTTGTTAAATGTGGGCATCATAAGCTTGATTTTTGTGTAGGAATAAGCAGTGGTTTATAAGAGTCACATTTAATCTTACAAGTTACATGAGAAGTCTTTCAAAGCAAACTCCAGAGCTTACTCCAGCTGGCTTATTTTGGAACATATTGCAGTTTGATGGAAGGAGTTTGGTAATGCTCTGAAAACTGCACAAGAAATACTAAAAAATTCAGCTGCCAAAATATCATATATTGTGCATATTTTTTCAAAGCAATTATAGCTAACTCCTCCCCAAGTGATTCTGACATACATTGAGAAAGCATAAGCTTAATTCTTGCTCTTTCTGAACTAATTCTTTGTGAAAGGTTTTCAAATATCTTAAACATAACTCTGAGTCAGAACTCAGTCAAAAATCAGTGTTAGAGGAAATCTTAACACTTTAGTGGGATGTTTCCCTTATCCCACAGTGCTTCTCTCTCCCACATTGAGCAGCAGAATAAAAATATTTTAATGCCACTGTCAGCTCTGCCTCACCGAGATCCCTGCATGGTCAGCATCCTTGAAGGACCTGTTAGGCACTGTTCAGACTACTTTTTAATGCCTGAGTTTTCATTACAGCACTTTAACATGGTTAAGAATGTGCAACTTGCGTTATGCTAAAGTATTTATGGTCTCTTCAAGGTCTGTTTTTTTTTAACTTGATGTTCTGTAAGTATTTAATTTGTCTGAAAGAAATAAAGACATTATGTCTTTTATGAAAAAAATTCATTGAAAGCTATTATTTTCATTTCAAAGTTGTGATTATTTCCTCCAGTTAAGATGCAATGATTTTTATACTGCTGAGTTTTTTTCAATATCAGACCCTTGCAAGAATTTTCTGCTTTGGAATTAAAGCTCCACAGAGTGAAAGTGGCTCAAGAAATCAAGACATTAGCAAAAGTTGCCATCTAAAGATAGTAGGGGACAGTGAATGCTTTTTTGATATATTACCCATACTCATAGAAGTTCATCCTTGTGATTGATTTGGCTCCTTTGCAACATACTGAGGAAGATTAAATACCTTGCACCTCCTAAATAAATAAAAAGGTTCAGAGATTCAATATTTTCCCTAACATTTAGTCATTTGAGACATCTATGGAACAGGTGGTAGAAAAATCTATATCTGTCTTAACCTAGAGGGAAAAATCAAATTAAATTGGTTTTAAAATGTGTATCCAATAAACTAGTGGAGAATGATGTCATAAACTGGAGGCACTGGGGAATTAGTTCAGGGCCCACAAATCCTAAAAGCCTCAATGATAAAGAATGAGGGTATTTATTTGCTTGACAGAATGTGTGAAGACCAGAGTGAACAATTCAATCTTAATATGTGCATTTAGAAGGCATTTGGAGAGTCTCCCACTTCTGCCAGATGGATTCAAGAGATTATTGAAAGGAAAGCACAGACACTTACCTGATATGGCACAAAGAATTTTTTAAAATCACCTGAAGAATTCTCAGTGGGCCTGGAACTAGCTAAAGAATTTCTTGCTGTTGATTTTGGTTTTATTGAAGTTATTGAAATATTTTATACTAATTAAAGTGATTGAACAGATACAGTCATAGTATGATTAATTTATATATATGTATAGATCTACTTACCCTAGGAAATTTATTTCCTTTCTGGTGTCAACAGCAGGAAATGTCTATGCTAGCAATTTCAGTCAAGTCAGGGTGTCAAAAGGTATGATTTCTGTTCTGCTAGAAGATGTATGGATAAAGTTGCACTGGGCAAACTTACTATTTTGTCACTATAGGTATTGATTGGGTTCAGAGGCTGAAGTACAAGTGGTATTTTTGCACTTGCACAGAATCATAGAATGCTTTGGGTTGGAAGGGACCTTTAGAGATCATCTAGCCCAACCCCCCTGCAGGGAGCAGGGACAGCTTTAACCAGATCAGGTTGCTCACAGCCCCATCCCACCTGACCTTGAATGTTGCCAGGGATGGGGCCTCCACTACCTCTCTGGGCAACCTGTGCCAGTGCTTCACCACCCTCACTGTAAAAAATTTCTTTCTAATGTCTAGTCTAAATCTATTCTTCTTTAGTTTAAATCCATTATTCCTTGTCCTGTCACAACAGGCTTGGCTAAAAAGATTGCCCCCATCCTTCCTGTATGTTGCGTCAAGAGGGCTTTGGAAGGTACCCAATTTATCGTTATAAGTCCGGTCGCATTCAGTACACTGAACTATCACGATTACGGATTCACAAATAATGTAGGCACCTTTCATCTAGTTGTGCTACATGAACTATCATGGCCACACTTAAAGCGTCTGGTCGCGTTCAATGACCACTATCACGGCTAGACCAATAAATCAAAGCAATTTATTAAAGCAACAGACACACAGGTTCTTTGGATTACCGGTGATAAATTCACTGTCTGCAAGGCACATGCAAATACCAAAGCTTTGGATAACACAGATGCATCAAAAGACATAAAAGCCACTCCACAGAGGTTTCTAAATTTCCCGGAGAGGCACTTGGTACAACCAAGTGCTAGATCCTTACCCAAAGATGTCCCAATGGAGGGGGAAGAGAGGCTCAGCCCGTTGACTGATCCCAGAGGTCAGTGTGGTAAGTGATGGTATCTTCCCTAACATCCCCTCTCTCTTAGGCTAATTTATACTATTTTTTACCTTTCAGGTGGAGCTTGAGGGACTCCAGTCATACATACTTTATTATGATTTCTCGCTTTGTTTTAAAGGTATAGGCTTGGAAAAATTCAGAGCGCAGGCTCAGTGAGGAGTGGTCTCACCTTAGAGGAGGGTAGTTTTTGGGATGGAGGTGTGTTTTCATATTATAATGATATTATAATGAGCAAAGTTTACCAAAAGGACAGCATCTTCTCAACATCATGACTGTTTGTTGACTCAGGGTATCACTTATGCAGATTATCAGTGCCGTGGTGTCCCTCCGAGTTCCCTTATCACAGGGCTTGGCCGTGATGTCTCCACACCACTCCACCCCCTGGGCAGTTCCTCTTAGAATCAGCACACCAGGCTCCCCTGGGTTGTGACATCCAAGATTACAGGCTTAGGGAACTTCCTGTGGAATCAATTCCAGCTGCATACCACCTGGGAAGCTTCTTCAATGCTGTGTTTTTTCTTGAAATCATAAATCTAAGTCTAATGTCTAAGTCACCTCCAGCAATTACTCCACACTGTAGGCCCCCTTTAAGTACTGGAAGGCTGCAATAAGGTCTCCTTGCAGCCTTCTCTTCTCCAGGCTGAACAACCCCAACTTTCTCAGCCTGGCCTCATAGGAGAGGTCCTTGGATCCAGCCCTTGGATCATTTTTGTGGCCCTCTTCTGGACCTGCTCCAACATGTCCATGTCCTTCTTGTGCTGAGGGCCCCAGAGCTGGATGCAGTACCCCAGGTGAGGTCTCACCAGAGCAGAGTAGAGCAGCAGAATCACCTCCCTCGACCTGCTGGCCACGCTTCTTTTGACGCAGCCCAGGGTATGGTTGGCTTTCTGGGCTGCAAGTGCACATTGCCAGCTCATGTCCAGCTTTTCATCTACCAGTACCCCCAAGTCCTTCTCCACAGGGCTGCTCTCAATCCCTTCATCCCCCAGCCTGTATTGATATCGGGGGTTGCCCTGTCCCAGGTGCAGGGCCTTGCATTTGGCCTTGTTGAATCTCATGAGGTTCACACAGGCCCACCTCTCCAGCTTGTCCAGGTCCCTCTCGATGACATCTCATCCTCCTGGCGTGTCAACTGCACCACTCAGCTTGGTGTCGTCTGCAAACTTGCTGAGGGTGCACTCGATCCCACTGTCTATGTCATTGATGAAGATGTTAAATAGCACCGGTCCCAGTACGGACCCCTGAGGGACTCCACTTATCACCGGTCTCCATGTGGACATCGAGCCATTGACCATGACCCTCTGGATGCAACCATCCAACCAATTCCTTATCCACCGAAAAGTCCACCCATCAAACCCATATCTCTCCAACTTAGAGAGAAGGATGTTGTGGGGGACTGTGTCGAATGCTTTACAGAAATCCAAGCAGATGACATCCATTGCTTTTCCCTTGTCCACTGATGCAGTTACTCCTTCATAGAAAGCCACTAGGTTGGTCAGGCAGCACTTGCCCTTGGTGAAGCCGTGCTGGCTATCTCGAATCACCTCCCTGTCCTCCATGTGCTTGAGCATAGCTTCTAGGAGGATCTGCTCCATGATCTTCCCAGGCACAGAGGTGAGGCTGGCAGGTCGGTAGTTCCCAGGGTCCTCCTTTCTTCCCTTTTTAAAAATAGGCACAACATTCCCCTTTTTCCAGTCAGCAGGGACTTCACCTGACTGCCATGACTTTTCAAATACCATGGAGAGTGGCTTGGCAACGACCTCAGCCAATTCCCTCAGGACTCTGGGGTGCAACTCATCAGGTCCCATAGACTTACGTACATTGAGGTTCCTCAGGTGGTCTCGAACCTGATCTTCCCTTACAGTGGGAGGGGCTTTACCCCCCTGGTCCCCATCTTTTGGTCCATCGATTTGGGAGGGGTGAGGAGAGAGGTTGCCGGTGAAGACCGAGGCAAAGAAGTTGTTGAGTACCTCAGCCTTCTCCTCATCCGTTGATACAAGTTCGCCATTCTTGTTCATCACGGGGGGTATGCTTTCTTTAACCTTCCTTTTCTGGTTGATATACCTGTAGAAGCCCTTCTTGTTATTCTTTATATCCCTTGCCAAATTCAGCTCCATCCTTGCCTTGGCCTTCCTGACCCCCTCCCTACACAACCGGGCAGTTGCCCTGTATTCCTCCCAGGACACCTGTCCCTGCTTCCACTGCCTGTGCAGTTCCCTCTTACTCTTTAGTTTGACCAGCAGGTCTTGAGTCGGCCATGGTGGTCTCTTCCCTTCCTTGCCTGATTTCTTACACTTGGGGACTGAGAGCTCTTGTGCTCTATGGAAGGTGTCCTTAAAGATCTGCCAGCTCTGTTCTGCTCCCCTGCCCCTTTCCTGCAACAAAGTTTAGTGTATAGAATATATTTAGATCAGCAACATGAATGTTTCTGATGCAATATACCAATAAAATGCTGTTCATGTATATGAGGTACTTATTAGGACTGTTACACAGATATGGCTGCATTTGCATCAGAGTGATCATACTGCACTACTAGTGTAGGATGGCCAGTTGAGCTGCTTAGTATGTGATATGAGTAATTTTATAGCTGTGGCTATAAATTCACAACCTGTTCTCCACTGCCATCTCTATTCAGCAAATACCCACCTATTGTTCAAATTTGAGTACAGAAGCAATCTCTAGACATGTTTTTGTTTTGATGTTTTAAATTTTTCCTTATAGATCAAAAGACATGGATTGTGACTTGATACAACATTTAAAAATTATTATGATCAGACTGTTTTTAAAATGAATTGTACTTTTTTTTTGTTTGGGACATAAAATTCTTTGCACTTCTTTGGGCTTCAGACATCAAAAATTCAGTGCATGTGTTATATGATACTGCCTGTTAACAGTGATACTTCACAATATACATGAATTAAGAAATCCTTTTTAATAACTGGATGAGCCAGCTAACTTCATTCTTTCAATATACTTTCTGAAGCTCACATCAAGGGATCATACATCTGAGGAATTTATTAATGTTATATGCAGAAGTGAAAGCTCTTCTCACTCTTTAATTAACCACGTATGAATACGAAGTTTTAGACATTAGATTTGTGGTGTTCTTGTTTTCCATACACAGTTTATAAAACTTAACTGCAACTCTGCTCCAGGCCAAAGTCCACCTCAGTTGCTCATCTTCATGAATGGCAACTGGAAATGCCAAGGAAAACCACAGAAGAAACAATTAAAGCAAGGACTATGTGCGTCTGGCAATCAGTAGTTTATCAAGGAATTCCTGAGCTATACATTTCATATGAGCTATCACTCTCAATATTTATTTTTGATCTGGTTTGTGTCTTTACCTAATCCCTTTCTGATATTCTTTATCTTGGTAGGTTTCATAAGAAATACATGGAAAGATATTGACACAGTTAGTAATTTCTTTTCACTGTGAAAATTGTCCATTTATTCCAGTCCTTTGCTTTCTATCTTTTAAATCAATATTCATTTAGAAGTTGACATTCTTTTATATCTTACAACACTTTAATTGCTTAATTTGTCTTGGTGAGGCATCTCATCAAAATCTTTCAGAAGACCAAGGATGTTATGTCAACTCCATAGCCCAGAAGAAAATGCTTGTTGGAACACTGGAAGAAATACACTGTGAAGTGTCACATCCCTACATTACCTCCCCCTAGTATGATAGGACTCTGTTGGTTACCTAAGATGTCCGCAACTGTTATAACTCCTATCAATTAGTTTGGTGTGGAAATTAGGTTTTCATACCTGCATTTGTCAGGTTCATCTCTGAAACTATGCTTAAATACCAATGTGGCATTTGCCATCTTTCATTCCTCTGACACTGAGTTTACTTTACACATAGGAATTGGTATTTGACCAGGTGTTATGACTGAAGACAGATATCAAATTGCTGCAGAACTTTCTGATCCTATTGACTGACTGTTGTTCAATTGAGTTCTGCTTTGGGTTTTGTATGGGTTTTAGTTGTTTTAAAATCTCTGAGCCTTTTCTCTGACAGTGGATCCCTATCCAGGTTTGGTGTGAGAACTGTCTTACCACCACTAGGAATACCAATACAATGAGTAAGTTTAGCCTTTCTGCAGTAGCCTTAGTCTCACTGATTGGTCCTTTTACCTCTTGATCATCTATCAGCTCTCCTGGCTTTCTGTTTTATAGGTTCCAATTATTAAAGGCATAAAAAATGGTAAGCTGCTCCTTATCCCTTTGGCCTATCCTGTTGTGATATTATATGTAAATTGCTCGAGATTTAGTTAACTATTTTCCTTTCCTGTATTTCGTTGAACATGTCTTTCTGGTATCTAGTAGTGTTGTCTTCAACTTTTTCTTTCTGGGGAAGAGAAGAAGGGGAAGAACTGCAAGGAAGTGGTAAAGGGGAAGCATGAGTCAGTATCTATGTGTAGGCATTATATCTTTAAATGACCTCCATGTCATCTGCAGGCATTTCACATATTTAACTGTTCATTTTTTATTTATTTCTGAGTTACTTTTTTGTGTAGTTTCTCTTTTTAAGTGCTAAGGACTGAGTGACTGAGTGCTTTGTGAACTTTGTCATTCATATAGCAAGCAAGCAAGTCTCCATGTAGTTCCTGATGACACCTTTCATGTCTGTGTTCTTAATAACTAGATTCCCAGTAGTGTCTGTGTCTCATCTTCTTGGCTGGTACCCTTGTCTTCACAGGAGTATGCCTGGAGCAAGAGGCTGTAGGATATATCTATATTCTGATATGAAAACCTGGTTTACCTTTTCAGATCTCATGTTAACCTCAGTCAGACTGGAATTAAGCTTAGCGTCAATGTTGAACATTTCAAAATTCACATCCATAATATTTAATATCTAGGACATATTGTACCATTTTGGCTTCAAAGGTCATGCAGTTCATTCTGGGGTGTCTGACAGGGAATGGTGAATGAATCATAGAATCACTTAGGTTGGAAAAGACCTTTAAGATCATCAAGTCCAACCTTTAACCTAACACTACCAAGTCCATCAATAAACCAGTTAAGGGTAGAGTATAATTAATTTCATGAACTTTGTAGAAAAGACAGTGGGAAACTTTTCTACCAGTGTTTGAATATAATTTCATTTCTAAAGGTATAGGTACAGATTAAAGGTTCTCAGACAAATAAATTACCAGCTGCTAGACATGACTATGGTTGAACCTACGATAAACTCAAAATAAAGTGGTTTATTGAACCAATATCAGTTGGTCACAGCTGGTCTGGGCTAGAGTGCACATAAGCTCAAATACTGTTGTTCAAGGGATACACAGGGTCAAGACTACAGTAATGATGCAACATTTGATCATATGCTCATAGCTGCATAGCTAGAGATTTTCTAAAGCCCCAAAGCAGCAAATTTACAACTGCTATGTTTATGGCTGCTTTTTTTAACAACTTTCAATGGCAATGGGTTCCATGATTTAATCACAATATGAAAAACATACACTTTTATCAGTGGACCATTTGTCATCTTTTCATATAGTTGAATATTTCTTTGTCTTAGGCAGAGGGAATACAATCTCTTGCTCTAAATCATTTTACCGTTCTTTATGCCATCTACATTTATTAAGTCACCTCTTTCATCCTCTTTCTTTAGCATAACCAATCCTTGTATTTTTCAATCTTTTTTTTCTCAGATCCTTGACCATTTCTATCACTTTTCACTGAATGTTTTAGTAAGTTTTGCTTCCTTTTAAAGAGCTGTATAAACACTGTATGATTAAATCTCAAGAAACTACTGCAAGTTAAATAAGGGACAGATATTCTCATCTGATAGGTAAGCCACAACAAAAATGAGGAAAGAAACATGAGTAGAGAAAGGTTCAGGTATAGAAATATCTAACCCTGTGTAACATCTGCCAGATATCCCTTACTTTTGTCAGACTTAGTCTAGATGCCTTGCTTAGTCAAAAGCTCCTCTGTTGGGAGCCTGCCTCTTTTCAGTGACTACATAAATTCATAGATTAGGAACCTCACATCCTTAAATTAAAGGCCTAAAATCAGATGACCTGAATCTCTCTTTTCAGAGACTAGTAAAGGTTTTTTTTTTAAGGTACGCAAATCAGTAGTTGAATACATTTAAAATTCTAGCTTTGATTTGCTTAAGATTAAATAGGACATGTGAAGCCAATTAGGAAATTGAATCCAGGTTGTCTTTATTCAAAGCTAAAATTGCAATAACTATCCCATTTCTCCAACCCATAAAATACGTAAATTTGAGGATTCCTATTCTGGCTTTCATTTTTGCTGTATTTAAGTAGAAGGAAATATAAACAACAGTGACTTTTCAGAAATAGTCCTTTTAGTTACATAATTACAGACAGATAATCTGCACACTTTCTTTGTACTAATACCCTATTCATTGAAAAAAACCTTTAAAAATCTGTTTAAATAATTCTTATTATGGATTTTTTTTTCCTTTTCTCTCTTTGTGCATACAACTTCCCTTCCGCTCATGTAGTGTTTCTCATTTTGGGACCCCCACTTCTGTGAAATCTGTGTAAATCACTTTTTTTAATAAAGAATCATTTCCACAAAGGAAGGAAAATAAATCAGAAACATTTGTAGTTATCTTAATATTCATAAAAGCTTAATTTGTTTTTCTCCCCAAATCTATTTTTGGCCCTAATTAAAGTGGCAATGTCCCCCCTAAGCTATTAAATTCCTTACAGTCTCTTTTTAGTCCTGATGTGCCATTGCACTGACATTTTGGAATTAGTTCAGAGATCACAACTGCCAAAGCCCTTTGATCACACAGAGCTGGCCTTCCTGCTACTGTTCAGAGCATTCATAGCTACAGCTGCTCAAAATGAGATCAGCCAGCTTACTCTCTGGGCTCTCTGCAAACTTGCTCCTGTAGCTGCTGTGCTTCCACCTGCTCTACCCTGAGTAAAGCATTCATATTGCATGAACACACAAGGACCAAAAGAGTACCAAATGAGGTGCCCTGGCTCTTGCCTTCATCCCAGTGCAGCTCCAGTGACCAATTCAGCACCCAGTCGGCAGCATCACGTAACTGTCAACGTCTGAGCTTCCTTTCCACCCCGGAGCTGAGCACAGAAGGAATCTGTTCCGTTACTGATTTACTGTAATATATTTAGTAAAAAGATACTGCTTTGTGTCCATTCTACTGCTCCTTTTTCATGCCTAACAGAACTTTTTTCATTGACTACAACTTATTAATAGCTTACATATGATAAACAAATGATTAATTGATGTCCTAAGCCTGTTTTGAGTTGTATTTAGTTATGGAATGGTATTTGTTACTGATGGAAAGAAGTGAATTAGATGCTTGTTAAATGATGTTCGTGCATAAGTATATGAAACCTACTATCTCCTGAATTTAACAAAACAATTAGTTATTCAACAATCTAACAACCATATGTAAGTTATCTAAAAATATGTTAGTGTGCAATTCATGAAAGGCTCTCTAACCACTATCTCAGGAACTTCAAATTCCTATATGTGCTAGTTCTACTCCTCTTTCAAATATTTATATTAACAGTTTATCTAATTTTTTCAACTCACCTTTCGGTAACTAGTTGTTTCTTGTTTAGGTACTTTAACTCATTCTCTCCACTTTAATTTCTCAAAAGAGTTTAAGAATGTATCAAGTACAGACCCTGCAATTGTTTCCAGCATGCAATAACAAAATATTTCTATCTGTGAGATATATTTCATATGCCTGATGATTCCCTATGTCCTTATATGTTTTTTTAGTCACAGCTATGTTCCTGTTTTACCTCTCCACTCCTAACCTGCTTCTTTTTTTTTTTCTGGCTCCTTTTACACTCTTTAAATGTGCTCCAAAGCTAAGAGTAGTCCATGTTTAACTCATTCGTGAGGACGTGAGCAATGATGATTATTTTCTTAAACTTGTCTTTATTTCTCTGTACACACTTTACTTCAGAGCAATACCAAACCAACTGGCAGGGCTCAATGTTGGTCAGTGAGAAGCCTGATTGGCGTAATTTATTTCAAAGAGTAGAGAAATTTCCTAAAGTTATTAATAGGATCAAGTTTTCAGAGTGAGGCTATCTAAGGGATGGCCTCTTAGTTCTCTTAAGTTGGCATTAAAGAGCCATTATTTTAACAAGTTCATCTAAAGGAATAAAATGGACAATAAAGAAGTCAAAGTTCTTAAGAATAACTTGGACCACTAACAGAAATATGTCTGATAGATATATATGATATAAGTGACTGGAATTTCTCATCGATGGTAAGTCACCTTCTTTGTATAAAGTCTTTGTCACTCATTTTTTGATATGCCCTTCAAAAGCAAAGCATGGATTCTTGTCTCTGATGTAGGTAAGGACTTCACGGTTGCATTTTAATTTGCACAATGCTGTATTTACTTTATATTTCCATTACTAGGATTTTGAAGTACTTTCTTTGCTACACTCCATATCTAACATCACAATTTGATTAGAAAATTTCACTGCATTTTTTTGGTGCAGTGCATGCAAGGAAACTAAGGCATCTTAAGCAAGTAACCAAAGTAAGCAACCTTTAGTAAGCAACCAAAATCCCAGAAGATGGAGCATATAACAAAAAATATTTCTGTATGGAGAACTCTTCTGCTGTTTTGGCCGCTATTTGACTGGTTGGGTGGGTTTTGGTGTTTTGTTTTGGGAGCGGTGACAAGGTAGGAGAAGAAAAGTTTGTAAAATCAGAAAATGAAAGCTGAAAAGTGTGCAGGAGGTGTATTTCTCACCATGTAGATTGCCTGCCTACTATTATTTGCAGCTGTCAGCTTCCAGTAGCAGCTGGTGAAGGAGAAGGGTGTGTCACAAGGGGGACTGCCGCACCCATAGCCTCGTAGCATGGGCAGCCAATGCAAGGAACTGTTCTTACGCAGAGCTTTCCTCCACAAAACTACATCTTTGCTTTATGAAATGGAGGGATGGTTTAAAAGTTCCATCACCTGTGAGGGAAGTAGCACCTCCATTTCTTGCAACAAAAATTAGAAGAAATTGAATGGGACGAAAGGACTATGCTGGGAAACAGTTTAAAGGAAGAGAAAAATACTGAAGAGACTGAATGAAGGAAACTTTTTAGCAGTGAAATAGGGACACCTTAGCTTTGCCTCAAAAGGGCGTCCATAAGAATATAATTATGTAAATGTCAAGAAGACTAGAAGTGGTTTTAATGTTGTACATTAAGATATATATTAATAATATGATGGAATTAGGAACAGAAAAGCCTATACTAAATATCATGAAAAGCGTTCTGACAGGAAGATACATTAGGCTGTGGAATAGTTTTCCATAGGGAAGTCATCACTTAAGGGCTTTTTCTTCCATCAGTAAGTTCCCCAATTCTATGAAGATTCATATTCAGCTCTTCATGTCCAAATGGCAAATTAAACAAGAGAGATAATTTAAGCAGGTCTCTAAGTCCCTCAGTAATTTTAAGGAAATTCAGTTACATCCTCTTATCAAAATATCCCTTGCTGGGGTTAAGAATAGACCCCTCGATATATATTTTATCAAGTTATGGTTAAAAAATAATTTTATTTAATTAAAAAGTACAGATGTTTCTCCAAGTTTTGATCTCAGTCTTTTTGTGATTTTTCTGTCACACACTTTGTTCTGCAAAATTCTGGGCTTTTGGCTGTTTCCGGGTTAAAGAACAGAGATGCAAAAAGTGTTTTAAGTTTGAAATACTGTGTAAAGTGCATGTTGCATGGGCTTTCAGAGTTTGCAGTTCAAATGAAAAGTTACTCATTTCATTGCAGATGCACAGCTGCATTTCCAGGTTGACAGTATCAGTGATCTGTGTGAGGCAGAAGGCAAACTGATCCTCAAGTCTGAGATCCAGTCTTGGAGACAAGGTGTCTGTTTCTGTTATTATGATTAAAATGTTGGCCTCTGAAGTAATGGGGCATATCCGGAGGTATGGGAACCTCAGGGTAAAAAGTAGGCCTTTGCCAGAAATTTAAGAATTTTGAATGTCAATTCATCCTGAAGTTTTCATTCTTTTTGTGGGATTTTCCCTTTTTTTGGCCTACCCTTTTTGATGAATTATTTTTACTCCTTGTTTCAGTTTTCAAATAAAGCATGAGGAATATTTTCTTATTTTTATTTTTTGATGTCACTTTAGTTAGTGTTTGGGTTTGGGGCAAGAAAATTTTTAAGATCTATTCTTATTTTCACTGCAACTATGAGAGAAAGGATATTCTAGTGCCCTGGCCTTGGTCTGGAAAATAAAGATTTAATTCACTTCTCTGTCATAAGTTATTAATATGGGATTAGGCAGCTTGAGATACAAAGAGATTTTTCAGTAATATGCACAAGGACTGAAAGGTGGAAGACAGCACTTCGAGAAAGACCTTCTTAAGCACAAAGAGGAATACAACATGCTATACCTTTTGGATGTTCATCCCATGTTCTATGAAATCTTGACTAACTTACTCAAATCTCACTTTATTTATATAATAAGGATATTTGATGACTAGTTTCATCCGCCTAACTGGTACTGTAGAACAATCTAACATGCCACTGTAGCAACTAAAATATAGAAAAAAATATATTGACTAATGTCTTCTCTTTAATTAGACAATTGCAAAACTGCACATTTTGCTGAAGAGGAATTTTGTACTTCATACCGTTGGTGAATTTTGTGGTTTTCTAACAACAATGTTTTGTTACCCCAACAGACAGATTGTTGATTTTCATATTGATGCCATGTATTTTAATTACATTCTGCTCAGTTTATTGTAAAAAATATAGGTCTCATCTTCTAGATTGTTTTGAGTGCACTAGGTTTTCTGCTAAAAAGATGTTTCCTATAGCAATGACCGTGGATATTAGTTTCTAAACTATTGATTAAACAGCACAACACATTCTCACATTAAAGCATTATGTATATATATCTGTCTCCTTTAATTGCCTTGTTTAGCTTATTTTGTTTTGGCAATCCAGAAGGTACTTTATACATTCCTATGTGTCCATATACAGTTTTCACTGCATAGTATGTACTACCACTTAAATGAACTGATAAATATTAAGTCAAACGAACAAGTTTAACTTCTCTGAGTAACTGAATTGCATTGAACTGCAGGCGTTGAGAGCTTTAGCCGAACTTTTTCTCATCAATAAGTCTGCAATCCTTTACTAAGAAGCTTTGCCTCTGAAACCCTCTTGGGGTTTACTAAATGAATTTAAAGCAATACAGATACCTTCCAAATCCCATAACAGAACTCAAAAGTAAGCCAAATAAGCTGGAAAAAAATCTGTAAGTGGGGAAAGGCAATTCTTGCTGAATTAATGAAAACTGAAAAAAACTGAATTCTCTGGTTGCTTTCAGCCTGACTCAATAGCAGTCTCTGAACAAGTAACTTAGAAAAGACAATAGAAAGTGGGTTGGACAACTGTAAAATGTTGGCCAACTAAAATAAATTGAGCAATACAATTACTTTTAAAGAATTTTAAGGTAGCAAACTGTGAAATGCGGTGCTTCAACCTGGAAGCAAACCATAATGCCCAACAAAACCCAAGTACAAAAAAAAAAAAAAAAAATTTAAGATGCTTAAATGCTTGTGCTTCTAGATCACCACTTTCCTTACTGCCACTGCATATAACCTATACAGGAAAGATGTGAACTGAACTTCAAATCTTAATGTTCTGAAATGTAGGTGTGGGACCCAGAATCCAAAGCCATATTTGAATCAGGGATGCACAATTGGGCCTTTTTTATTTATTAGTACATTAAAAGTGTATTGAAAAAGTTTCACTGTTGAGCTCTGGACACTAAAGATCCTCAAAAACCTCGAGAAGGGCAGTCTATTCCTGCTGCATGTGGGAAATAAATATTTTTAAAAATAAATGGTATCTTAAAGTCTGTGATGAAAAAGATAAAGAAATAGACTGATATAATTGGGTAACTTATAGTGAATTCTCAATGCATCTATTGACTGCATCTAATTGTCCACCTTGTACATACCTTGGTTACGCTGACCAGATATTGTACAGAGCTGAGGAAAGGGAATCCAGAGTTTAACGTAACAAAACCATTAGAAATAGAAACAAATAGGTACAATAAGAACAGAGAGCATACACTGTGTCTGATGAGCTATCCCACCAGTATCAGAAACTTTAGTTATGTGTATTCCAGCAAAGTAATGCAGCAGTAGTACACAAATAAGATACATATATTCTCCCACTTGTTTTTTGTTCATCATACATTAAAGAGAAGGAAGAATACCTTTGATTAATGAAGTTGTATTTGAAAGGATGGATTAATTTACATCTAACTGTTGTAAGCTTTAATGTTTCCTCTAGCAATTTTGCTGAGAATATTTCACCTGGCCCATTTCTTGTTTGGGTCTGGTTCTTTGTGATTTTTATTTTAAACCTAAGTTGTTGATGCTGAATTCTAATCAAAGATGATCTTATTAAAGACCAAATAGTATTCAGATAGGTTACCAAATATACCTCCCATTTCTGTAAGTTTCAAATGTTCTCCCTTTATACCTCTTTTGCCTTGATGATATTTCTCAACAAGACAAGCTTGTACAGAATGATCAGCATTTTTCTGGACATATTTAATATTTATTGGATAAAATCAACTACCTTCCCAAAGCCAATGTTTAAGTTTTAGCTACTTAAACAGACACATTCCTGAAAAGTAAAGCTTCCTGTTCTTGTAAGACAGATAATAAAACAAGAGTATAAAGTATTTGTGCTTGCTGTTGGTCTAGAGTTAGTTTGCAAGGTAAGTCTTTGTCCAAAAGCAAGACTGTATCATAATTTAAATTTTTTTTTAAGAAAATTACTACTGTTGCGAATGCTGGACTAAGTTTCTATGTTTATGTAATTATTTAAACAGTTTTGACCTTCAAAAATTGGATTACAAGTAATTTCTTCTTTTATTTTTCTTGCAAATGAAAATGTATTACTGTTTAATTTCCAAAGCATCCAAAATCATTATTCTCAGATTTATTTCTCTATTAATGAGTCGCATACTTTTTGCCTTTTGGAATGTCCCTGCTAAATGCATTGTTTTCTACGTTCAAGGAAATACTGAAAATCCCCTGAAAAACGTGTCTTCTTGCTGTTGATCCTGATCAGAATTTTTCAATGGGTCTACTATTAAACAATGTAATTGACTACAAGGTTTTTGTTGGTATTTTTGTTGTTTGGTTTTGGGTGGGGGGAGGGTTCCCCACAACCAGGTTCTTACAGTACTTTTTCTCTTTGTTCAATCTCTAAAATTAGTTTAGAAAAAGACTGTGGTTTTCTTGGTTTGCTGATGCAGATGGATTTGTTCTGTCCTCTGTGACACTGTGAAGAGCCTTAGGGAAAGACTCACATTCTTTTTTTGTTTGTTTTTGGATATCAGATGATAGTATTATTAATAGTATTTCAATATCATTTCAAACCATATAAAAATAATGGAATTGAGCTTTAGAGTTCTTAATTACAGGAACCTGATAGACTTGGCATTTTATTTGACATAATATTAATCACTGTTCTCCTGTCCTGTGATTAGTTGGCTAACAACTATAGAACAATGTAAAAACAAATTGTTCTGTAAATTATCTGGCCATTACATTTTAACTTATCAGAAGATTAAAATAATTATAATTTTAAAACATTTCAACAGAACTTTTTGCAGATAACATGTCTCCTTCAATTAGACAGTTCTCAATGTAAAGAACAAGCAAAATCCTAGGTGCAGCATTTATTTATATGTAATTCCTCTAATTGTAATGAACAAAAGCCTCGTGTAGCATAAACACAGGCTTGACTTTAATGTGAATTAGCAGTGCTCTGAAAGGTGGAAAGAGGCTGATAGGAAGAGCTGACAAGTATGAAAGTAAGATGGAAGAGCTGGAGAGATTTAATTTCCTAGCAAATAATTATCCCCGAGCTGTGTAAATTTGCTTAAACAAATACTTTAAAAAATCAAACCAACAAACAAAAAACAGATTTATCATTTCAGCATAAGTGACAATAACTGATGTCCATATATTTCTACAGGCCAGCAGCCTCCACAGGAAGACATCTCGGACTGTCCTTGCTCTCATAAGCAGTAAACATCTCTATTTTTACCAACTTGTATCCTTTATGAAGGGTATATGTAATACATAAAATACATTAAAGGGATATATAGAATAAAGGTTTAGAGCTGCTTACGATGCCACTGTATAGTAATGTCTCCTGTTTTGGAGACTCTAACTCCAGGTTTATGATTCTGAGCAGGAAAAAGATTCACTCTGGTCCATTGCTTACAATCTTGGTTATACAGCAATGCATATGGAAGACACCTGTGTTTTTCTTCTTCGTAACAAAGTTTGCTTCTATCATAGATCTAATGTCAACCTGTAAGACAAACCAGTAACAAACATACTTCGCACTTATTTTGAGATGTTTCCCTCGTGTCTTCAGGCCTTGTCAAAGAGATTTCCTCTTTTTTTTGTTTGTAATTTAACTGTTTACATGTACATCTGTATACATTTTTAGATACAGAGAAAGAAATAGTATGTATACACAAATGCGTAATTGGATAAATATATATTTCCATACCTATGTTATAAACTGATTGCTGCTTGACAGAAAACAGAAAAATACACTGAGAGATTGTTTGTAGATTCTGACTCCCAGCACTGAATGGTGAATAAGTATTGCCAGGAGTTTAAGAATGTCATAACTTTGTCCAGAACAGCCAATTAAATTAAAATTGGCTAGTTCCAGAATCAGTTATGGAAATTCGGGCCTGAATTATATTTGACTACAGGATATAAATATATTGTTTAATCATTATATTTGAGTTTTTTCTACGGATAATAAATCTTACTGTTAGGAGGAAGTTCCTAACATCCCTGACTGTACAGATCACCAAATGCTGCCTACTGGAGAAATGTCTCACCACAAGAGGTATCTCACAAGAAGTGTCTCACCACTGAAAATTTCTTCCTGAGACACTGAACCCCAAGCCATAGCCAAATGGGAAAACAGATTCTGGAATTCTTTTTATTGGGCAATTTGGAAACAGAAAACAGGATACTGAAGCAGCTCCTACTTAATATGGAATATGTCAAATTCTGGTGAAGTGCAGGATTTTTATCTGAAGGCATTAAATACAAAGAACTTGCAGTCCAACACAATAACCGTCAAAAGAAGGAAGACAGGAAATTATGGAACCCAAAGACAAAAGCGTTTCTTCAAAAAAATCCCCATCAAGATGTATATTGAAATGCAGTGGGGGATTCCCCTCTGATTTAATGTCAAAAGAGCTTGTCATGTGATATACATTCACAACTGCTGACAAACGCAACAGATTAAACTCTCTCTGTTTTATTAAGATTACAGAAAGAAGAAAGAACTAGAACAAATTTTATATTAATTAGTCATCTTTTTTTTTTATCATATCCACGCAAATACTATGCAATATAAGACTTGAGTCTTTTTGCTTTGTCTAGAAAACAAAAGCAATTTTTGTAAAGGCCTTGGGGGTAAGCTGGTTAGGTAGAAAACATGGTACATGTAGACAGACTTCACAACTGATGCTTGAAATCAGTTGATTTATTCTGTTAGTTTGCTAGAATAATGAGAAGGTAAGTTAGACCGTCACATGCAATGTTTGTTGTGCCTCAGAAAAGCTGTATAAGACATCTGTAATCTTCTTTTGTGTGAGAAAAGAGTTTTGATTTAATACCTATGCTAGAAGTGTTTAATTAATTTTTTGTAACATGAGCCACTTTGTTAGAACAGCAGTGAATCACATTTATGTTTATTTTCAGTTACTCTGTTAGTTCCCTTCATCTTTCACATTTCCTGGCTTTACATTAAATATTTTTTGTTTAGCATAAACTGATTTCTGCTAAGAGAAAAAGAAAATATAATACAGGAAGTGGGAGAAATTTTCAGTTTCAACTCTTTGCATATTTGGGAGGTACTAGAGACATAATTGGGGCACAAATCATCAAACTGTTCTGCTGTTTAGCAATGCAGCTGCTTGCTTATTTCTATCTCTTAGTGAAATATTGACTCTCATCTTGCTGCAATGCTGTAGACAGTTCCAAAATCCTTGTGAAATCCAGCTTTCTTCGGTTTAATTAGTCATTGCTAGCAGATTAAGTTGACTGTCTTTGGTTTTTAGCTACAGGCTCTTGGGTTTTGTGATTGTATGTCCGTGAGAGCCTGGGGTATCATTGCCTGGTGTGCCAAATTGCTCAGCTCCTAAATGCTTACATTAGCAACACTTTTTGTCTCTTTCTTGTTTTCAGCACGGTGATTTCACTTTTCTTTCTTTCTTTCTCCACCTCCACCTCCTTCCCCAACCCCCCAGTTACTCTTAATATTCAGTAGTGTTACTGAAAGGAGAATGAAATCTGCATTGAAAGTAGAATAATGAGCATGTATCTGATACAATCAAAGCAATGTCTGGACACATTATCATCACATTCTGTTATAAATCAAAACAACACTGTATGTGTTTCATTCCAAAGATAATTAAAGTCTGGTCATGTAATTTAGTAGATCTGTTGGAAAAAATACAGTCGTTGAAGATTAAAGATAACCATATCTTTGAATAGTCCTGGTTGTGATACATTGGGAAGAATACATGGGGTCCTTTAGAGAAGTACATATAAAAGTTACTGCTAGAAGGCAAAATAATAAATCCTCTCTCCCTGAAGGTTACAAAGTGTGATTCCCTTAGGTGGGTCTATTATTAGCAGAGGTATCACACTGCAGTACAGAAAGCCTTGTAAGTGTATGGAAAATCATCCATTCAAAATAAATTCGAAACAATATTTTTCAGGCAAATAACTTAGCCAACTACAACATTAATGCTACATATATTTTAGGAACAAAACAAAAAAGCTTTACCCCAACACTTTTTAAAAGGTTAAATAGTTTGAGTTTGGTGGTTGTCAGTGACATAGTGTAATTAAAAAAAATTTTCAATCAAAATGAGGCATCATTTGATCTTAAACATATTTTGAGGTGGGGTCAATTAGGCAAGACAACTATAGTGCTTTCTGGTCAACAGACTGAAAGGTTTTCCTTTCTGTGATGCTGAGATAGTGGAAAATCTGCCCAGCTTTAATTGAAAATGTCTCTGAAAATGATCGGCATCAAAAATGAAATTAAATTTTTCAATGTAAATGTTACAGGCTGCTTAGTTTATACACCCAGTATCTTAGAAGACACAAGCACCTTCACACGTGTACTCACACATGTGCACATTGCAGACTTATCTCTGTATAAATGTAGAAGTTATAGCTCATTGTCTTTTCTACTGTATATACAGTTAAGAATGATGTCCACATGAATAATAAACTTAATAAAATATTTTCACAAGTTGGAATTTATGCAGTTTACTCAAGTCAGGTGAAATCCAAGCAAGTTAAACCCATCAAGGTAGAATACCAAATTAACAAAGCTTGAGGATTTCCAAGAAAATTCGTTAGGATTTCTTGGCTGATACTTTTCTCTTTGCACCTAAGAGGAAGAGGTTGATGTTATGTCACAGATAAGTAGATTTCTGTTCATTTGTTTTTTTAATTTACAAACAAATTCTTCAACAACGTTCTTAAAATCACATTGTTTTCCTTCTATAGTCAACATGGTGTCACAGTATTTCAAATGGTATCCTTAATTCTATGGGTTTCATTTTGTTCTATCATCTCTGAATGATGGTTTTTTTACCCTCAGGGAAGTTTTGGTAAAATCCTTCATACAAATCTTTCTTTGCGTGAAGATTCATGTCAGGCCACATTTCGACCTAACTGAAATCATTATGTATGATATTACTTTCCTAATTTGAATACAGAATTATGTTTCAGGTTAAGAGAAATGTTTTCTTTTCCTCCATGATTTTATAAATGTTTATATCGTGTTGAGTTGCTTACAGCCATGTTATTAATGTAAATTTCATTAAGCCTAAAGGACTTCATTTTGTTCCTTCCAAAGACAGCCACAAGGGTAAAATAACAGCTGGACCTTGCAATAAAAATATTATATAAATAAAAATATTACCTTGGGCTGTGGCTCTAAAATACTGTGTTAGGACTTATGGAAATTCTTCCTGCCACATCAGTCCAGTCAGATCTAGTCAGTGGCATATAAAGAATTGATTTTAGCTGATTACACGTGTTTTGCTAACCAGATAGAGGAGTTGCCATAAGATATGAGACGGACCAAGATTTTTGGCAAATATGTTACAAAAAAGTGGCTAGAACAACCTGTTAGTTCATGCTTTGGTGAGTACATGGTCTTGTCCAGTAAGTACTCAGTTTTAGTAAATATGGATATAGATTCTGATGTGATCTAGTAGTACATTAGAAAGTTTTGGCTTTCATCAATGCGTGTTGCAGTAGTAAAATAAACCCAATAGATATATAATTGTTTGCTATAGGAAAGTATATTTTGAAAGATATGTGAAATACCTGAAATGTTATTCATTGTTACTTCCAATATATATTATTTCTCTAATACACAATTAAGATTGTACCATATACTTTCAAGGGCAACTGGGCACAAAAGTATTTTTACTGCTCACGTAAAGTATACCAAAGAATTCCAATCCCTTCATTTTGACGGGCAAGGTATTTTACAATAAATTGATAAAGTACTTGAATCATTCAGATCATTCTCAACTAAATTTAAAGTTCAAGTGATTAATCAATAATGTAGTAATAGAATTTTAGATGTAAGCTAGACCGCTATGGATTTTGCAGCATTAATGTCATTATGCTTAAGAGTGAACATTCACCTTAGCCTATGCATTAATGCATTTTTCTTTTTAATATATGTATATCCCAGTAAGTCTTGTTACTTATGGAATCTTATCCATAGGAAGACAAATGCTCTAAAGCAGTGAATGATTGGTGAGGCTTAGTTAATCTCTACAGCATGATTTATAATCCCGTCTTGAACAGTCAGATAAAATATCACTAGGTCCTGAGCAAGGAAGAAATGCAGTGATATTTCACTTTGAACTCTCCTCATTTCTTGAGCTGGTACAGAGTCTTCTTACAGCCTCATTTACATGTTCCTCTGTATGACTTAAAGTACAAAGCAGTGGAACTCTGCTACAGTGGAACAGGTTTTCAACAGCAGCAACAAGGTCACTTGACAAGTCTTCCACTAACAGTTGAGAAGAATAATCTGTGCTGTATCTGCTTGCTGAATGTTTTATACTCTCATCTGACAATTAGTTTGCAAGTCAGATTGTTCTCTCTGCAGCTAGAAAATGTGACATTATTCTTAAATTGAAATAATCAAGACTAAACTGTTTAGTTTGTGGGGTTACTTGTCTTTTTTCAATGGAGGTCCCTGTTGTGGGTTGACCTTGGCTGACCAGATGCCCACTCAGGTGTTCTCGCACACCTCCTCTTCCTCCTCAACAGGACAGGGAGAGGAAATAAATTAGAAGAACTCGTGGGCTGAGATAAAGACAGGGAGATCCCTCACCAATTACTGTCACGGGCAAAACACACTCAACCTGGGGAAAATTAATTTAGTTCATTACCAATTAAAATAGAGTAGGCTGGTGAGACTGTCAGGGTCAAATACTCTGACCAGGTTCTTTTAGATATTCCACTTGTGGAGGGTATTATGTTTAATATCAAATATGCTTTTTTGAAGATACTTGATGCTACACAGGATTTCTGATTTAGCAGAGTGATACAAAATATAGCCAAAACACAATACGTCTAAGTTACACTCAGAAAAATATAGCAATTGCAATACATAGGTCCAACACAATACCAATGTATTTCCCATTACCGGTCTCTACGATACACTCACCCTCAGGACACTGGGCGTCCCCACACACGAGGAGGGAATATGCGTTAAAACCAGCTCAAGCCCGCTGCACTCTTCAAAATTCTTTTGCTGGTTGTGCGGTTTTTGTACTCTGTGTTGGGCCAAAGCAGCGTTCATTCACCCTGTACTGGTCTGGCTAACTCAGGCTCACACCTCCAGCTAATTCACTCAGCCGCTGACAGCTCTTCATCTAAAGCACAGGCCGCCCTCTGCTCCCCTTCGTGTTGAGACAGAAGTCAGCTCCTCTGCGCTGCCCTCTGGGCTTCGTGGGCACGCTGCCCCTGCCCTTCCTCCCCCAGGCTTCCCCCGAGGCGCCCGCCCGGGGCTGAGGGGCTCGGCCCTGCCCTGCGCTGGGGCCCTGGCAGCCGCCTGGAACCGCCTGGAACCGCCTGGAACCGGCTGGGGCCGGCTGGGGCCGGTGCAGGGCAGCCCCGGCCGCTCCTGGCAGGGGCCACCCAGCAGCGCCCACCCCCGCCACTGCTGCTGCCGGCACCTGGGCACCTGCTCCCAGTACGGTAACAAATAAGTAAAAGCTTCCTATTCAGCCCAGTCCCTATTTCTGAGGTTTACCCAAGCATATGCTTAAGTCCCATTTGTTTTAATAGGATTTTAACTGTTGGTTGAACTAATCTGCCTAATTTCAACTGGAAAACTGCAACTGGATGGGAGGGTGGAGCTTTTTCCCTTCGTTTTTGTAGGAATACAGCCCAATACCCTTAAGAGGTAAAATATTTAAGACTATTATAAATATATATAAATGTATAATATATTTTTTATAAATACATAAAGTACTTAAAAACTCTGTGTGACAATGTAAAATCTCCGCTGTGCTCAGTTATATCACGCACCACAGAATAGCCTAAGTAGGTAATGACTATTAACTTTAGCTCTACTATTAGGCAATTATTTGCAATTACAAAGCCAGTGAATTGTACTTCGTTTCACTCAGACAACTCTACATTTAAATGTATTATTCACTGTGTTTGACCTTACTCTGCACGTTCACATCCCGCTCTTGTGCAAGGTACCCGGTATTTTTCAACCACATCTGTGCAGGTGCAGGGATCTGTGTGAAAGATACTGAAACAATGTTCTACTTAAAGAAAGTGTTCGCTCAACTGTTCGCTAGAAGCTGTGTGATGTGACAGTTACGTAAATGTGATTTGTTGATCTGTGTTTTACTTCTTGTGCCTGATTCCCTTATCCATTTGTTTTCGTCTCAAGCAGTCTGTCTATACCAGAATTGAGATGCTCCCAAATAGGCAACACTGCTTATCTGTTGTTGTAACTTTATATAGACATAGAAATGCGTTGAATACAAACTACTCATAGTTGCAATTAACACCAGCTATATTTAAAAGCCTTAAGGCAGAGTAACTCCTTTCCAGCGTGCTCAACATCCTTCCTAGCAAGGCAACAGGCGGGCATAATCCTTCTGCGTGCGCTATCAGCAAACCGTGACTCCTGCTTGGTTATAAACAGCTGCACCGCTGCAGAAGGGTGCAGGAGCTTTCAGCTGTCTCTAGTACTATGCATGTCAGCTGCGTTCAGGCAGAGGGGCCTGGGCTGCTCTTGCTCAAAGCCTGCTCAGGAGCTGGAAAAACAGGCATGGGAACGCAGCTCCGTCGCCTCGCTAATCGCGGTTAAAGCCACCACAGTTGGAGTGAGGAAGGTGTGCGCTGCAATGGTACAATTTCTAATGCTTTTGTGTGACTCAGAGAACGCTCTTTGGACCAGCTACAGTCTTCTCATTAAACGCAGATGCATGGTAAGACAGCCACAATGTACTCTGCCTCCAAACACTGCTGTGGATGGAGTGTTTAATTCAAGTCAGCATTAGTTCAAACACCATTTTCCATTGCTTGCAAGTGCATGTTTGTTGTGAGTTGTTTGTTATTAGGTATCTTCTGTCAGATAATGCAGTGCCTATTTATGGACTCAGTCGATTCCGGGTCCCTAAAAAGTTGTATAAACCTTAGTGGGAGGAATATCAGACACGTGGCAGTGTTTTTATATCTCCACCTGAGATGGAGACAAAAATCTGGGAAGTTTCCGTACCAAGTGTATAGATGTAATGTTTGTCTTCCATAACCATAAGTTGCTCCAGGCATCTATGGAAATTAAATGTCAAATAGATATTTGGTCATAGGTAAGTAAAATGATACTCATATTCTTTAATTTTTCCTATCTGTCATGTTTATATAGTTGTATGAATTTTATGTTCAACTGTGTTACTGAATGCTCACAGGGTAATTAAGTAATATGTGTGGGTGAAAAGCTTGACTAGGTAGCCTTCTGTATGTCATTAATTTACAAATATCAATTTATCTCTTCATGTGGATGACTTATAGTACAGTTATGGACAACAGATCCTTTTACATAACCCACTGAAACTTGATAAAATGAGACATCAAAGTATATACTGTTTTCTTTATTATGTTTTTGTTCTTGAGGTTAATATTTTCCAGCTGGATGGGTCAGGTTAAGGTACATTACAAAATATATCATTTGACAGTTTCCTGTTTAAGGCTTCTTAATGTTGTCGATACTTGTAATGGATAAAAATCAAGGAAAAAAGCAGTAAACTTCTCTCAGACTTACATAATTATGATGTCTCATGAGTGAAGAGTATGCTGGTGACGTCTACAAGATATTGATGAGATAGGAACATTCAAAGCATTTTAAATTTTAAAAAAAAAAAAAAATGCAAAAATAAGGTCGTTTAGAGAAATAGGATGCTGGTCCCCTAAGTCAAGAAATCGTAGGATATGGTTTACTTTGAAGATTAACTTATATTAATATAAAACAAAGACGCTATGTAGATTGGTTTGGAGGCTCATTTTTAATAGTTGGTTCTACTTCGTGGAAATTAAGCTACCTTTGCCTGCTGTTAATAAATAACTAAAATATAGATTATATGCAATTGTCAGATCTGTGAAGACACAAAACATTTAAGTCCTCAACAGTGCACAATTCCCAGTTTCCGCTGGAAGTAGAATTATTACAAGGTGTATCAAGGTTCAGGCTTACAGTGATATATAGTCTAAAAATTATACAGAATGAGAGATGTTAGTGATACAGAAGTGATACAATTTGTAATGTTTAACTTGTGATAAACTTTTCATAGACTCTCTATATAACATACACAGACAACAAAAGAGTGATCTGAAGGTAGGGTTGCCAAGACTATGAAATTCCACCTCGCACTTTCTTAGATTTTCAGTAACCCTGTCACAACAAAAGTATTTCTTTAGGTAGAGCAGACTGATATTTCATCTCACAAATAAAACATTATGTTATATTTGATTTATGATCTGACAATGGTAAATTATATCAGTGAAAAGAACTGCTTTTAGTCTCTGTCTCATGGAAGTAAAATTAATTCCCTCAGCCTATGCCTGATCCTTGTAGTGAGCAGTGTAATCAGAATGATTTTGATAGCTTGAGCTTCCACTATGAGTCGTTGCCTAAGTGAAATTCTAGTCACTAATCACTGAACCATTCACTGTGCAGGTTACATATGGCTTTGTTAGCAATTACATTTATTTTAAATTGAGAGAATTACTTGGAAACACTGTTCACTGAAGATTCAAACAGACCAGAGCAATTAAGCATTAGTTGCCAAAGGCCTTCCGTTAAAATTATTGCATGGTACTTTCACTATAAATGTTCATCTACCTGATCTCTGGAGACTCCTGACTGATTTCTAATAAACATTTACATTTCCTCACTAATACCAGTATGAGCATTTAAAGACTTAAAAAAAAAAGAAGAAAAGGGTCTGAGTTCTACTAAGCTTTGTTCTGATGGCAAAAGATGGAGGGTGTTCAGGGGTCATTTCTTCCAGGCCCTCTAGTAGTATAGACCCTGTGTGATCTTACAATATTTCCATCTGATGGAGTCCCTAAGCAAGGCCAAGTAGCTGTGATATCTGCCACTATTAATTGTGACTCCCTCAATATAAGTACAAGACAGCTTTAATAACCTCAAGTCACTCCTTCTCCAAATTTACTGAATCAGTCCTAGTGTATTTATAAACAGACGTAATGGACTTGGAGAACCCTTGATTAGATGTCCCTTGGTGGCTGCCCATAAGACAGGTATTTTCTAAAACCGTGAGAAAAAATATAAAATCAGGCAGAACTTATTGGTGTGGGAAGGAGGTAACAGAAGAATATTTAAGCAATTATTACTTTTATCAATAACACCCAATACAGCTTCCACTGTAACCCTTGTTAACTCCCAATTTAAGTATTTTGGTCCAAACAATACTGATTCTCAACCTTTGTATGTCAGTAGGGACATTGCACTTTTGCACGATCATTGCAAAAGTTTTTCTGGTTTTACTTCCAGTAATTCTCTAAATGGTTTAGAGCCACAGACTAAAGATGGGAGGTGTCATCTTTGGCTAGAAAGCATGAGGAACTGACACTATCATATTTGTAGAATATATCAGATTCATTGTAACAAATTTTAACTTTTGTTTCTAATTTCCATGCTGGTTGGTGGTTTCAGTGTAATTCTAACAAATGAAAGTGAAAGCAGTTTAATTTATCTTATATTTAAAAATTGCTCTAGAATGATGAAGGGGACAGTATGACTATAATGGCATTTTAAAAATGTACATCAGCCATAAATCCTGAAATATAAATATATGTGGTCAGTACATTGAAAATTTTGTTTTTATTTGCACCTATAGGATGAAGAAAATCTTGATATGTACTTCCATGGGAAAAAAGTATAAATCAGAAAGCCATCTATTTAGAAATTATTGGCCAAAAATACATTAGCAATGCATTGAATAGCATTCAGAGAGATTATAAATTCAGTAATTGAAACACAAATTATGCATGCTTATTATTTATGAAATTTTAAGTATTGCTTTTCATCAGAAAATGTAAATGGCATTTAAAACAATTAATTATTCAGACTGGCGAAAATGGAAAAGCTGGCAAAGCACTTTACCATCCCTGAAGTGAAACTAAATAAATTGAGAAGACTGTAATTTCTTATGCTGTTTAGGCTTAATGTAGCAGCTTAAGTCATTGGGTTGAAAAACTAGATGTAACTCTGAAGTGTGAAAAGTACGCTGCTAATGTGTGTTCTTGTTTATGATAAAGAATTCTTAAAATGTATTTGTATTGGATCACCAAGACATTTTACCCCTTTGTCTTGTCTTAGAAGAAGGGGCTTTGTTTTAACAAAGTGTTATAAAATAAGGGCGGGGGGGAGAATATCATTGGATTTGAAGCAAATTTATCTTTATCTCTTTCCCTCTTGCCCTTCTTCCACTCCTGAAAGACAGATACTAGAGATGTGAAATTAGAAGAACAAATAGCATTTGACACCTTCTGGTTACATGTACCTTTAAATAGATGTTAATACCAACATAGTGGGGAGCTTTAGGCCCAGTCTATGAACATCTCTAGGAATATATCGTGATTGTTATTATGTAAAGTGAATTTCTAAAGATTTTAGGATTGTTTGCTTGGTGGTGTCAAATAGTTTTAGGGTTCTTTTGCCTTGAATCTATACTATTGTATTCTTTTTCTTTTTTTTCCTCAGGGCATGTAAAATATCTGTAGAGTTCAGGAAAGTCAGGGAAATGATCTTAGTAAGTCATCAGAGGATTTAATGTAATATCGCGTAGACAGTGACATGAGGATAGTCCAAGAGTTAATCAGATTTTCCAGATTTATAAATGGGGAAATTAGGAGGATAATGAACTGATAAATCAGTAATAAACCTATTCTAAAGAGTAAGACATTTTTGGCTCTCTTCATTAAGATTTGTATCTCCTAAAGGAAAAGTGATTTCTTAATGCTAAGCCTTTTAGAAGTCACTGTGACCTATTTCTGAGAATAAAATTAAAAAGATAAACTTTCCTTTGAAATTCATAGGTAGGACAGAGAAGTCACAAAGGGAATGTAAACTTATTTTCTGCAGATAGCTCTCATGCTAACTGTTTCACAAAAGGCGCCTGGACTAGAGCTGCCATTGATTCAAATATCAGAAATCCCACTGTAACTCATGTTCTTGCACTTTCTGTGATTCAATAAAAGATTAATTATAAAGAAAAGGTTTAATTCTGTAGTTTGAAATAAGAAGATGCATGCTAATGCAAACTCATTGCCTAATTCTTCTGGGCTGAAAACCATACATTTATATTTGCACCCTATTACTTTCCTCATAAAAACTGTCAAAGGTGTATGGAAATTTTATTAAAAAGCATAACCAAAATTTCTCAGTTTTTCTGTATGGGGAGAGTGTGCTTTGCCATCATCTAATCTAGGATACAATCTGGATCCCTCTGCAGTAAGTGAAAAATTCCTGAGGACTTCAGTGGGCAGGATTCATTTGAAAATACTAGCCTTCATATTTGCAAGTCTAACGTAAGGATTTTTTTTTCCCCCTTTTGGAAGTTTAATGGTTGAGCACTCATAACTATGTGTAATATATGTGTGATAATCAGTTTTATTTGTTGAGCAGCTCTGCCAATAATAACGGAACTGTGGAAGTAATGATCCAGGAAATCACCTGCAGTGCTGTCTTCCTTATCTTCCTGTAATCACTTACTGATCTAAGTACTCAAGGTACTGGTAATTTAAAACCGACTGGAAAAAAATAAGTCTAGAAATTTATACAATCTCAGACAATTTTTGTCAAAAAAGAGGAGAAAGCTAGATGTCAAATTTCCCCTGAGTTTAGTAAAGGGTCAGTTGGCTGTATTCAAAACAAAAAATAAAATTACAATATAACAATATAATACAGTGTATAATGAATTAAAATCAATTATGGAATGATAATAGACTTGTTAAATATTTTTCCTTGTTGATATTCAGAGCAGTTAGGTGCCTGAGCTCTAGCTTGCTATTGTAAAGCAATATTGACAGCATGTCATTAGGTTGTATTCAATATCAAAATCTAAATGGAAAATCTACTGGAATCCAAAGATGTGTGTAGTTTTATAACATAATAGTAATATATGTTAAGTACATCTTTTCAGTGGAGGGAAAAAAAAAAAAAAGAAAAGGTAAGATTTCTTAAAATGTCGTGGATGGATTTTGCGGCTGATGTCTTCCAAAACAGCCTTTATTGTGACCCTGGATTCATGTCTAGAGTTCAGATCTGGAGTAAAGAGCAAAAAACACTTTCTCTGTGGCTGTCGAATGATGTTACTTGTATTTGAATGCAAAAGAAATATCCTTTGTTTTCCAGTTTTTAAATAAGAGTTAACTTTAAAAAAAAAAAGGAAAAGATGAGATAAAACTTGATCATTCATCACTTCTTGATTTTTTTTTTTATTCCCCCCCATCAGTATTGTGTATTTTCTTGTTTAATTTTACTTAACAGGAAAAATAAATGTTCTACTTATTTCTGAAACTTTTATTGTTACATTGTTCTTCATGCTGTTGAATAAAATGGTTATTTTATCCATCAAAACAACTTTTTTTTTTTTTAATACTGTCCTCTGTCCCCCTTGTAAGTTTTCTTCCTCCCCCATAACTCCTCAAGCAAAGAAATTCTGTAACTCTGTTACTTTACTGTAAAAACATCTCTGCTGTTGGAAAAAAAAAAATGCTTATCCCTTATCAAAGCCTTAGTAGAGAGTTATGAGATAGGTGACTAAATGATGTAACCAAAAATACAGACAAACACACTTAGAAGTAACTGTGTTTTCCATCAGGGCTATGTTTGAATGTTGATAATGTTTCTTAATAAACTTGTCTTATTTCAGATTCTTATGTTCTGCTCACCCACGTGCCTCCCACGCTGTCCTTTAACCCCTGAGTACTTGAACCCAAGTGATCCCACAGACAACTTGCAACAAAAAAGAAGTAAAGAACAGCGAGAGACGTGGGAGACATGCAGTGGCGTTGCTGTGGATGCACGCGCAACCTCATATAATGCTAAAGGCAGGGGTGGGGGGAGTGATTTCGTGTCTACTTTCCTTTCGGTTCTTCCCCTCCTTTTCTCTATAAACCTGACCCCATTTAATGAGCGGGTTTATAGCAAGTCAGTTAAAATAGCAAAGCATGAAGCAGTCCAACACAGAGGAAAAGGAGCTGTATAATGGTCTTTTCCTGTCATACACCTAGTTCCACTCCCCAAACTGTACATGTACCATGCAGAATTGATGACTCGTATGATAAAAAAGAGGGCTCCTTCTGATGAGTCAGGTTCCACCTTTTCCAGCCTGTACATTTACCTGAGAAAATGATATAAGTTATGTATGACTTTATATCCAGGAAGTTAGTGTTACTGCTGTTGGAAGAGTAGCTTTCATCCTAGAGAGCTGGAAGGTTAACTCATAGTGTCAATACAGAAAGATGAGAGGCACCTGGTAAACATCTCAAGACATCAGACTATGTGTCATTATTTCCATGTGAGTAGATTATAATAGTCCACATCTGGCTATTAATTGATCTCCCTTTCATACTGTCTGCTATATGAGGGTGTATTTTGTCATTCCTATTCCATGTGATATCTGAGGCAAATTCACACTTGTTTGGCTTTTTCCTCATTAAGAAGTTAAAAAACTGCCACCCAATCGACCTGTTGGAGGGATTTGGGTGCAGACCAGTTGGAAAGGCCTAAGCATCCCAGCAGAGTGTTGTGCAATGGATCAGCAGAGTTTCTTGAAGCTTGCGGAAATACCATATTCCTCTCCTGCCAGGAACAAGAGCCATGTATGTGGCTGTATATTCTCAGGCACTCTCAACCTACTCTTCATTTCTACATTTCATTTCTTTCATTTCCTAATGCAACTTTCAGGCCAGGAACTGGCAGAAGGAGACCTTGCAGTTTGTGCATGGATGTCTGTCAGAACAAGACAGGACAGTGTAACCAAGTTAAGAGGCTTGTGTTTATCTATCTTTCTGGGTGGGAGAACGTAAGCTGTGAAAGCATTCAGACATGGTGGAAACAGAGAAGGACTGAGGTGGCTTTGTTTTGTTCAGTAAAGGGGATGGAAGAACAGCAGTGGTGAAAGCAGCTGGGATCCTGTCACTAAGATTTTATTATGGAATGTGGTTTTACTGACCACTTAAAAATGATAATTCTGCAATAGTTGTCTGCATAAAGTTCTCTCACATTTTCATTAGGAGTGAATGATTTGGTTCCTTAAGGAGGAAAAAATGTGGTAAGAAATGGTTGTCCTCAGCTGCAGGTAAAATTTTGAATGTCAAATGACTTAAAATGCTGTGGGTCTCATTTCCTCATCTAAAAAAGGCATAATGTTCATAGTCTTGATGTTTACTTTGTTGATTGCATAAAGCTTTTACATATTCTCTAACAGAAGCTGTTCCTGAAATGAGTACAGCTAGAATTATGAATGTGGGGGAAGCACAGGGGTTTGGGAGCTCAAATTACTTATGGGCAGTACTGGACCTTAGTTTTGGTATGGCTCAAACTTTCTGTGTTGTTTTACCTGTACTTCAACCAAGGCTGAGATAAATTTCCTGATCTTAGATGTAATGGAGGCCATTCACTGCTGAACTGTGTAAACATCAACACATCTCTCATTCTCTGGAGTTTAAACCACATCAAAAGATTTAAAAAGGCACTTTTCTTTTTTGGTTCTTTGCGAAGTTAAATCCATGGAGTAAATTATTAATCTCTTTGTTTCTTTCAAATTGGAGTGTCTGGCAAGGAGATTCCAGTGCCAGCTTACATTTTCGTTTTACCTTGTAAGAGATATGAACTAGAATTCATCAAAGTTTTCCCACTACCTGAACAGACAGGGTCACCCAATCTGCAAGTAATCAAAGAGCAGGTGTTGCTTTTACTGCAGTCCACTTGCTTAAGAGCATAAAACAGTTGTATTGCAGGAAAGATGTTAATCTTCTACCATGTAGTGAAGAAATTAATGTTTTTAAACCTAAAGCACTTTGTTGCTTATCCTAAACAGAATTCCCTTCTCCTCACATACCTTATTAAAACCGTCATGATACTGTTTTTAATTGAGTAAGTCCATAACGGTTCTAGTGGATATCTCATCATCTGCCAGGTACCTCACTTTTTCAGCCAGGGAATTCACAGGGGTTCTGTATTCCTAACGTTATTACACCTGGGGCTGGGAAGGTTGTTGGGAATCTGAAGAGCTCAGCTAATACAAATGCATGCCAACCTTATGGAAGGTGTTTGTTAGGCTGAGGTTCATCAAGATCTCTACAGTGTAAGGGTTCAGTACTCTACAACCGACAGATGGATTTGAAGCAGAGAGAGAAAGAAATGCTCAATACTCGTACTTCTCCAGCGTGGCAACTGTCGTTGAAAATGCCTGCTTGCCTCTAAAGGTTAGGCTGAAATCAGCTAGCTTAAGTTCTTATCCAGGACGTGATTAATCAAAATTGAATTACTCCTGGCTGCAACAATGTTCTGCAACATATTGGCAATACAGTCATATTTATTAAAAAGAGAATTGTACCTTTAGGTTGTTACATTTCCATTTCATACAGTTAATGCACTTCCTTAAGAAACATTTTATTGTGATGACAAACTGAAAATAACTGAAAGGAAAAAATAACTGAAAGGAAAACTTGAAAAATATAATGAAAATCATCCTGACTCAGAGGACATCTAAAATACATGTACGGTATAATCTCATTGTATTTGTTGTTTCAAATTATGTAAATTCTGAGTTGTCTGACTTCAGATATATTTATGTGCTTAAATTACTCATTTTTCACTGTTCACCTTAGGGGAATTAGAAGTTGCAATTGAGGAAGCAGGAAGCAAAATCCACACCACCATCACCTCCCCTCCCCCCCACCCCCCCCCCCAAAAAAAAAAAAAATCCAAGCTCAAATGTAAAGTGAAGGGTGTGGAAGTAGAAGGAGCTCAGGCATATAAATTACTCCAACTAGAGCTGATTATTTTTCTAGTAGTTCCTCAAAAAGTGTGCTGTTTAACAACATAAACCTGCTTTTTAAAAATAATAGTTCTTACCAGTCTATTTGATGTTTAGCAGTGAAACTATTTTGAGGTTGCTTGTGAAATGCTCTGGAACAAGATCAAAATGAATTTCTTTCATGATATTAAAAAATCATATTTTAATGCCAATGATGTTATTCACTAAGTTATAATAATTTGTGTATTGCAGGAAGGGATAGGTTTTTCCACTAGACACCTAAGTATGTACATTTACCAAAAAATGAAACAAAACCACAACCACCTTAAATATGTGTTAGTAAAATATCAAGGTTAAGAACTATAATCAGAAGCCAAGACGACCTTGTTTAAGCTTGAAGGATATTAACTATGCCTGTCCTTGACCATGTCTTGTCAGTCGTTATGAGATACCTAGTCAGTATTTCAAATAGATTTCCTTTCTAAACTGTGCACACATGAAGTCAGGTTTTCTTACACAAAATCTCTCTACATACTGATTTTTTTTTTTTTTTTTTAGTCTCTCTAAGACCCACAGAACAAGCCAAGGTTGGCAAAAATATTCATTAACCTTAAACACTAGAACCTGTACTTCATTGTTGGGGGAATGCCCCTGCTGTACTCACATGCTTTCAGACAGCAGAGAGGCTTCTTCTGGAATTTACAACATAAACTTTACCAATAAATGGTAATTCATTGATGATGAGTGTGAATAGTGGTGCATTTCCAGCCCCTGACAGAGCTTAGTTGCTAAAAGGATTATGTAAGTACTCCACAGCAAAGCTGATGAGTTATTGCAAACCAAATTCATCTTCTCTTTAAGGCAACACAAATAAGTTGCCCAAAAACATAATCAGAAGAGTTTGTGCTATTCTTTTTGTGTGCCAGATTGGGTTGGTGCAAGTAGCTGAAGTAAGGAGTTGTGGAGAAAAGGCATCAGTAGGTTCTTGACAGGATCTCTTAAAAGATGGGAGCTCAGCCCCAGTACAGAGCACTCTGGACAGAAAATTCACCTCAGGATCCTGGAAGACCAGGGAAGTTTAAGCTGAACTGTGTAGTGCCATTTCCAGCAAAGAACTGATAAGAAAAGCCTTCCTGAGTGTGGCGCCTTAATTTACCATGGTGTCCTGCTTTTGACTGGGATAGAGTTAACTTTCTTCCTAGTAGCAGGCATAGTGCTGTGTTTTGGATTTAGGATGAGAATAACACTGATAACACACTGATGGTTTAGTTGTTGCTAAGTACTGCTTATGCTAGTCAAGGACTTTTCAGCTTCCCATGCTCTGCCAGGTGCACCAGAAACTGGGAGGGGGCACAGCCAGAAGAGTTGATCCAAACTGACCCAAGGGCTATTCCATACCATATGATGTCATGCTCAGTATAGAAACTGGGGGGAGTTGGTGGGGGGCAGTGATTGCTGCTCGGGGACTGGCTGGGTGTCAGTCGGCGGGTGGTGACCAACTGCATTGTGCATCACTTGCTTTGTATATTATTATTACTATTATTATTATGTTGTTATGATTACTACTACTATTTTACTTTATTTCAGTTATTAAACTGTTCTTATCTCAACCCAAGAGTTTTCTCACTCTTACTCTTCTGATTCTGTCCCCACATCCCACCGGGGCAGGGGGAGTGAGCAAGCAGCTGCATGGTGCTTAGTTGCTAGCTGGGGTTAATCCATGACACATGGATGTATTTCTAGTACTCCAGTATTAACTATTACTTTTTATTTGAGAAAATGACACCAACAGCTTTAGTATTGTGCATCTGTATTTGTCAAGCTTCAGAACATGGTGAACTTAAAATGTCTTTCCTTTTTTTTTTTTCCCATTTTTCCTTTTTTTTTTTTTTTTTAAGGCAGTGAGCTTAGAAAGACCAAAAAAAGTCACGTGTTAGAAGTGGGGTAGAAAGCACTATTAGACACAAAGTTAACACTTGAAATGCCATGTAGAAAAGAGTTGGAATAGCATCTGATTTTACAAATTTGAAGCCAGCATTTACCATTAGCAACTGCAGTAGCTGACTATAGATACTTTACTACATAAAGGGGTTTGCTTCTGATAGCAGAGGGCTGGACTTAATATGGGAAATCACATGCTTCCTATCTGCAATTAGATTGCTTATTAAGGAGGGCCTGAAAATGAGGAAATCTGTAGGGGCAGAAAATAAAGAGAAATATGTATGAATGAGTGCACAGGATGGGTGTGTGAAGGTTAGTGTATGTTCTAATTAAAACAAATGTTGAAATTAATCTTATTGATTCCTCTTCACTTTATTCCCCAGTTATTTCTGACAAGCATTGAAATAATGCTCTAAATCATCACATATTTGAGTTATTTTCAGTATCCATCTTCGTTATATAGAAATATTCCATTAAAACATAGCATTTTTTCCAAGGACAATGCATAGAGAGAGATGTCTTTAGAGAGCTGCCTTGCAGTTCAAAATTTTTAGAGAGATTTATTAAAACTTGACTACATAAGAAAGCACATCCCAGAGAGGCTGAGTTGCTTAATTCAATAAACTCTTCCACAGTACCCACATTAAGAAGTTTATCAAAATTATTTAAGTAACTTCATCCTCTAACATGTAGTGTAATGATAATAAAATAAACAAGTTCTTCACAGAGGGCATAAATTTTCTGTGTGACAAAATGTAAAAATTAAAAGCTACTGCTTTGCTGTAGAAACTGAGTTCTTTGTGCTCCAGTGCAACAAACATAATAAAGAGAATAGTTTAAAATCAACTAAAGTGATAATATCAACAGAATGGTTTCTGGAAGTACTGCTTTTCTTCTTGTTCCTTTTGTATTATGTTAAACATCACAAAAATATATAATTTTATTTCCCTAGTAATTTCTTTGGTAACTTACTTTCTAGTTAGCTATAAGTACATAAATATTTATATTTATTTATAAGCCTATCTTTCACATCTAGCTATTAATATTTTATTGATGTGCCATTTCCCTTTATTACTTCATTAAAAATTATGCAACTTCAGTATACTGTTTGTGCAAAAGGATTCCCGTCCTTCATAGAACAGTGCAGCAGAACTTCAGAGGGGTTTTTTTCTTGTGATTTTTCTTAGGTCGGAATGTAATTTTACATGTACTTTCTGTAAGGGTTTTACAGAAAAGCACTGTGTTCCCTTATAGGTGCTTAAGAACATAATACAGTTTTGCTAACCTTTTGATATATACTTCCATATGCTTGGGAAGGATAAAACAGTCTTTGCATTATTCAAAGCATATGGAATTATTTGTAATATGCTTTCATGTCATGGGGAAGGGGACAAAAATTAGAGCATGGAGAGAAATTAGGTGATTCTCGTGGAAATGTGTTGGTGCAGGATTTCATTCTGCTGTATCCACATAATTTTACTTGCAAAGTGGCAGAGTCAGTAGTCCGTACATCTAAATTCTGCCTAAACCAGCGATGTTATCCTGATTAAACAGAAACTGCTTGAAAACAAAGCAGAATTTGTGACCAAAGTTTTATGCAAATTACATTATGATAAAGTACATGTTACCTCAGAATAAAGCAGAGATTTAGTGCAAGGAGAAATGATTGTTACAATGGAAAAAGATAAACTTAAGTTCCACTCAAACTCTACTTGCAAGCAAAATAGTTGGAGCCTGCATTTATAGGACATTCCAGCATAGCTTCCCTGAACAAATCTTTTCAGAAGTACATCTATGAGATGCCTTTCATGGTGCACTGCATTTAAATTGATCTTGCCATTTATGGTCAGATTTGACATAGAAACTTATGTTCAGCAGCTTCTTAATAATGCTGGTAGTGACGGTACTTACCAGGTGACTAGAAAAGCTCTAGAAGGTCTGACCGACAGGAGTCGATGCAAGCCTTAGCATGGTGACACCAGTTATCTTTTTTGGTCTGGAAAATATGCAACATTACTTCTCAGGGTAGTTTACATGGGTCTCAGTCTCACATAAAGGAGGGAACGCAGCAGTGGAGGCATGTAGATAGTGTTCAGTGTAAGGCTTTGGCAGTATTTGGGGGTCTAAAGCAACTGTTTCCTGTGCTTGTCTACAGAACTATATAAATTTTAAGTAGCTTCAGAGTACCGCCTCAGGCAGGCCTAGAAATCAAATAAAAAAAAAAAAAAAAGGATTTCAGCTTTGGATTTTTACATCTGAAAGTTTAAACTGGTGCCAAAATATCCAGGTTTTCTGCCATCTGGTAGAATTTACCTCATTCACGTATTTACTAAACTGGCTTTTTAATTAAGCCCTTGCTTTATCCCACAGCCTACTTTCGGAGGTAACATGGTACGGTTTGATGATATACTCTTACAGAAAGCTGTTTAATGTTTGTCTAGCTTCCAGTGAACCTAAATTTTTCAGCTTGCAGTGTGCATTCATGGAGTATAGTTCCTATTACTGTTTGTCCCTGGACACAGGGTGATGAAGAGGAAATCAGAAGGGAGGGAATTTTAGTAACATTAAAACTAGTGCCACTTCCACTAACTCATCGTATTTGACAGTAATGGGTTTTCCTATATAAGTGTACACTCCAGTTCATGCCACTAGATCTTATCTCAAACTATCTCCGTTGGTGGTGTCTCAAAGGCTTCATCTGCAGATATCTGATGAGAATTTTTTTCTTTTAATTTAAGGGGACAGGATAGAGGAGGAATTTTCATACATAGTTGTAGAGAACCTACGCACCATTTTAACAAGCAAACTCAAACAGGACTCTAATGTACAAACCCAAGAGGTCATCTACATTCAAGGATGTTGCAGGGAAACTTCTGCAGAGTTTTGAGATGGGTCATGTGCATCTCATTTATTGTTGGATTTTCAGCCATGGAGCACACAGCTCTTACAAGCTAAACCAGATTTTATATTTCCACTTCCCAGTGAAAAAACTGTCGTATTGGACATGTCAAAATCAGAGTAAGTGACAGTCATGGAGATTTATAAGATTTTTAGTTAGTTAATGTAATTCCCCATATGTTAACCAGGACACACGAATAAATTCCTCCATTTAGCATCCAAATAAGATTCAGAAAAGAAGAAAAAAGAGGCCTGAATAATTAATTATGCATGCATAGTTTCAGCAAAGCTAGCTTGTCAGGTAGTGCTAATGCAAGTGATGCTTGACCTAGAGATGTTCTAATCTATTTCAGTAAAACTGAACCAATTTTCGTGCACTTTTTTCCCCTTTTGCCTTTCTTTTTCAACTCATTAGAGCCTCCTCTGAAACAATTGGAAAAAAAATAAGAACACAATTTTGTACATGACATGGAACTGTGGACTGTATTTTAAGTCTTACTGTTCAGCAAGTCAGAGAGGTTAGTGTTTCAGCCAACTGAAACATTGATTTTCATTTAAATCTTAATCTCAGCAGTGTTTTGCTATGTCATTGGCATTTGTGTTCTACATCAGGGGATTAATGGCCACAGAATAAAAAAGGGAGTTAAGATATATTTTGTGTCAGAAAATGTTAAATAATGCAAAGCACCAGATTAGAATACAGATATTTTTTATAATTGATATATTGCCCTCGCCATCTTGCTAAGTGATAATTCTTTTGATGAAGTATTCATCAGCATGCAGAACTGTAGTCTACACACAGTACTGACTTCTCTTACTAGTTAAACATAATGAATTGTGCCTAGCCGCTTATCCCTGTTACTTAAATGTTCTGGATAAGAAACAAAAAATATTCTTTTTTTAGCTTAAATTTCATTAAAAGAAAAGCAAGAGGAAATTTTACTGTATCTGCATAGTTAGACTTTTTGTGAGTTTGGGGAGACAATTATTCAAATATTTTTTTCAACTACTGTATAGGATGCAATTCATAGTAATAAGTACTGTTTTACTGAATACTATGTAGAGTCTGATTTGAATGTGTTTTCTGTGTAACTGATATTAATATGTGCCTTTCAAACTGTCTCCCCTTCTGAAAGAACTAGGTAGAGAGAGGTGGACTAAAGGGGTCTAGAAAAGTGAAGAATTAAATTCTAAGGGAGGGAAAAAGACAGCATACTTAAAAAAAAAAAAAAGAAAAATAAAGGTTTCCCAGACAACAGAAACCAGAGGGACACAGAGCATTTGCATTGCTCATTTTTTGCACAAAGGTTACTTTTTATGGCACAGCATGTAGTTGTGAATGCCATTAGTTGAAATCTTAAGGAATTATTGTGTATAGTCTTAAGGCAAAAAAAGCATCCATTGATTTTCCCAAGGGTAATATCTCACTGGTTAAGATCATCCCACGTATGGGCTGGACAATGTGCTTTTAAAATTTGTTTGCAAATGAAAAAAATCATTCTGTAGATTGATGCATAGTGAGGATATGCTTTTCTAGCTGGGTTCATGCCTAGCTAGCCAGGTGTAGAAGTATAGCCTTTTTGAAAAATTTACTGTATGTAAAAGTCCAAATGGTAAAACAGATGAAATGCATACTTTAAGGAGTCTGGGTAGTGAGTTATTTTTTCTGTCCTTCTCCACACAGTAATTCCTTCAAAATGTATACAACCTTTTCATTTCTACCTTTGTACTCTTTCTCTTACAAGCCAATACAAGAATGTACAATACATACAATTGCCTTGTATAAATACAGCTAATCTCTACCTGAATAGAGATTTACACCTCCATGCAAACTTACTCATTTTGTTGTAGTTCCGTGAAGATACAGTTACAGAATGTGCCAGAATATGTAGTAAAGATTTCTAAAGACAACCCTTCCCCCCCTGCCTCTCAAAAAAAAAAAAAAAAACCAAACCACAAAACCATTCAAAACAATGTACTGAGAAAATTGATTAAATAAAGTATTAAGAAAGATGGACATACGTAGTTTGGTGATGCATGAAATTACATTGCATCACTGGTTTATATAAAAAGTACATATCTACTTAAGAGTATAGTATTAAAAACAAGTAGGATGTTGAGTGGATATATTTGTAATATATGTTAACATTTTTAGCATATTGAAATAGACCATTTTATATGAAATTAAATGTTAGAATAACGCTTGATTTTTTTAGTAGAATTTTTCAGAGTTTAGAGGACAAAGTTAGGTTTCCACAAACTGTACAAATATAAGCTGCAAATTCCTGATGGTAATAATAAAAAGAAACTTGACCACATTGAGAGAATTATCTTTGTGTGTTGCCTGGGGATTAATTTCAGGTCACATTTAGAGTTTCTGGCATTTATATGTTCATGAATATTACTCTCTATGCTCATAGATATAGTTCTGTATGGCTATGTCCGAAGTGTCACTGTAGGTATCTACAAGGGCTCATAACAGTTGGATAAGGTGTTAAAATTTGGTAGAGAATAAAAACCTCATCTTCAGAAATAGATCTATGTGCAACATATTTCTCTGCTCTGGCTGAACATATGGGAGCTTATGAGTGGAATTTTTATCCACTTGCTATTAAAAGAACAAACAAACAAAACAGACTGTAAAAGATAATAGCCTGTGCCCTGTAGCTGCTGCATCTCTTTTGATCAATCTACTTACAGCAAGCTTCCCAGTTCCAACTTGTGCCACTTCCATAATTGCCTGCTTTTTTACTGTCTTAGTCTAAGAAGTCTCAAGTTATCTTTTGCCCTGGATAGCTTGGGGTGAAATGTTTATTTTAAAGATTGTTTTTATCTCTTCCCAGCAAAGCCCGTGAAAGAATTGTGGTGTTTACAAAACTGAAAAATGTTGGCAACACAGTTCACCACAAAGAGTGAGGAAATGACTGAAATAAGGATCGTAATTTCATTCTTTCACTTCTGTTGCTGTTATTGGGGTTTTGTTTTGCTTTGTTTTAATTAAAAATTTCTTCCCATGTTAAAAAGTGTGGTGAAACCCTTCCTGTGGAGTCTGGAAGCAAGGCAAGGTCATAAATTTGGTTTATCTCTTCAAACATAGCTACTCTTCCATGATTCATAGGTTACTGATGCAGAAAATTGGTCACTTATTTCTCCTGCACCCTTTTTTAGACTTGAACCACTGTCCACCTGTGTTTTATTCTTTTCTCAGAGTTTTCAGCTTTGTGGCCTTGATCTTTTTCATCTTTATTAAGACTTCAAATCTAGTGGGTATTTGGTTTAATTAAACCGTTGTAGCAGAGCTGTGTGGTGATATTATAGTTACTACGAGTAGAAGACTAATTACTTTAACTTAATACCTAAAGATCTAATGATGTGATATTGTTTTCATTTGCATTCCTTTTGATAATCTTTATTGCTTGGGATTACTATGTCCCCAAATTCACTACAGAGTTTAAAAGGGTAACAGCCAATTTCACTTTTCCGTTTAAGTTCAACCAAGAAACCCCCACTTATATCATCAGGGCTTAATACTGAGACTGTTTGGTTCTAACCCCCCTCATCACTTTATTCAGCAGTTGACACTGTGGAAGAAAACCAAAAAAAACCAATAAGGGCCAGATCCTCAGCTGACAATAAGCTCTTCAAACAGTACCAACTGAAACTCTGTTGTAAAGGTTATAAAAGTTATCAGATTGGCAAGCTGATATTTCCAGCTAACTGTCTGGGGCTTAGTACTTCCAGTAAAGTAAATCTTACTAGAAATAGTAATTTCTAATCCTGTCCAATGCTAAGTAGGAAAAAAGAATCATATGAGATGTGTTCATTGAATATCTAATTGGAGAAGGACCACAGTCAGATGTCGGGGGCGGGGGGCAGGGAGAAATGTTTCTTTCTCTTAATTATAATATGCCAGCTACCAGACAGTTTAGGACTAGTAATATTTCACAAACCAAAAAATTATTAAGATTATTGGTTTCAAAGAAAAAAGAAACGAATCACTACACATTTCTACAGAGGTTTAGTGATTACCTCTAGCAGTGATTACAGAGGGTGGGATGACAACCAGCTGATTTCATTCACCTTCTGCAGCCTAAGTAGGTGTAACTGAGGCCAAAGAGGTTTGACATACCAGTGCTTGGTACTGTGGTAGTGGTTGTTACTTGTCTGCATTGCAAAGTTGCCTAGCTTTTCTAGCCTGGAGATTACAGTCCCACTGTGCTAAAGAGTGTGCAAACTGTCTAAAAGATCATCCTTGCCAAGAGAACCTGTGGCCTTTGAAAGTCAGACACAGACAAACACAAGGAAATAAAAAGAGAGTATTTGTCCATATGATCAGCTGGAGCCACAGCTACCATGTATTTAGCCATTGCTAAGATTTTTATAAGCTTTACATAAAAAAAGTTTTCATGGAGAGATTTGAAGGAGGACTGAGAACTGACTTTATGGAAAGGTCTTTCGAGAGTGAGAGCACAGGTAAAGGTAGAAAAATCACATATTAAAAAATGTAATGAATGGATAATGAGGGCTGAAATAATTGGCTGCTAGAAATGGAAATCACCACTATGAGGCAATATCCAAGCACTTAGTTCTCAGCGGGACCAGCATTTTTTAGTACAATGCTGTTATTCATCTGTCCTATACTTTTACAGTCATCATTAACCTCTGGGGATAAGATGGGGTGTTAGATTATTCCTTCTTCCCCTATTTCTATTTGACACTTATTACTTCTTTCACCTAGTCTCTTTTGATAATCTGTCACTGAAGTTTCTTGGGCAATATTCCTTTGGGACCCTGAGGAGGATTAATCTCTGATATGAATAATATCTGTAGTATTTCATATATTGTGGGGTGATGGCTGGTACCTGTCTATTTGTTCTCTGCTAGAGAACTGCTTTTCTATTTAAAAAAGAGTGTCTGGGTCAGGTGAAACCCTAGTCCACGCCCCCCGCAATGAGCAGGGACATCTTCAACTAGATCAGGTTGCTCAGAGCCCCATCCAGCCTGACCTTGAATATTTCCAGGGATGGGGCATCTACCACCTCTCTGGGCAAGCTGTTCCAGTGTTTCACCACCCTCATTGTAAAACATTTCTTCCTTATATCTAGTCTGAACATACCTTCTTTTAGTATAAAACCATTACACCTTGTCCTATTGCAACAGGCCCTGCTAAAAACTTTGTCCCCATCTTTCTCATAAGCCTCCTTTATGTACTGAAATGCCACAATAAGGTCTCCTCGGAGCCTTCTCTTCTCCAGGCTGAACAACCCCAACTCGCTCAGCCTTTCCTCCCAGGAGAGGTGCTCCATCCCTCGGATCATTTTTGTGGCCCTTCTCTGGAGCTGCTCCAGCAGGTCCATGTCCTTCTTGTGCTGAGGGCCCCAGAGCTGGACGCAGCACTCCAGGTGAGGTCTCACCAGAGCAGAGCAGAGGGGCAGAATCACCTCCCTCGACCTGCTGGCCACGCTTCTTTTGATCCAGCCCAGAATTCGGTTGGCTTTCTGGGCTGCAATCACACATTGTTGGCTCATGTCCAGCTTTTTATCCACCAGTACCCTCAATTCCTTCTCTGCAGGGCTGTTCTCAATCCCTTCATCCCAAAGCCTGTATTGATATGGGGTGTTCCCCTGTCCCAGGTGCAGGACCTTGTGCTTGGCCTTGTTGAACCTCATGATGTTCACATGGGCCCACTTTTTGAGTTTGTCCAGGTCCCTCTGGATAGCATCCCATTCCTTAGGCGTGTCAACTGCACCACTCAGCTTGGCGTCGTCTGCAAACTTGCTGAGGGTGCACTTGATCCCACTGTCAATGTATTGATGAAGACACTTGTCATGGTTTAGCCCCAACCAGCAACTAAGCACCACGCAGCCGCTCGCTCACTCCCGCTACCCCGATGGGATGGGGGAGAGAATTGGAGGAGTAAGAGTGAGAAACACTCCTGGGTTGAGATAAGAACAGTTTAATAATTGAAATAAAGTAAAATAGTAATGATAATAATAATAACAATATACAAAGCAAGTGATGCACAATGCAATTGCTCACCACCCACCGACCAATACCCAGACAGTTCCCGAGCAGCGATCGCTCCTCCCCGGCCAACCCCCCCCAGTTTCTATACTGAGCATGACGTCATATGGTATGGAATAGCCTTTTGGTCAGTTTGGATCAACTCTTCTGGCTGTGCCCCCTCCCAGTTTCTGGTGCACCTGACAGAGCATGGGGAGCTGCAAAGTCCTTGACTAGCATAAGCAGTACTCAGCAACAACTAAAAACATGAGCGTGTTATCAACATTCTTCTCCTACTAAATCCAAAACACAGCATTATGCCTGCTGCTAGGAAGAAAATTAACTGTATCCCAGCTGAAACCAGGACAATACTGAACAGTACTGGTCGCAGTACAGACCCCTGAGGGACACCACTTGTGACTGATCTCCATCCGGACATTGAGCTGTTGACTACCCTCTGGATGCAACCATCCAGCCAGTTCCTTATCCACTGAATATTCCATCCATCAAATCCATCTCTCTCCAATTTAGAGAGAAGGCTGTTGTGGGCGACTGTGTCAAAGGCCTTACAGAAGTCCAGATAGATGACATCAGTGGTTCTTTTGGACTTGATGATCTTAGGGGTCTTCTCCAACGTAAATGATTCAATGATTCCCTTGTCCACTGAGCAGTCACTCCATCACAGAAGGCCACTAGGTTGGTCAGGCAGGACTTACCCTTGGTGGAGCCATGTTGGCTGTCTTGAATCACCTCCCTGTCCTCCATGTGCATAGCTTCTAGGGGGATCTATTCCATGATCTTCCCAGGCACAGAGGTGAGGCTGACAGGTCAGTAGTTCCCAGGGTCCTCCTTTCTACATTTTTTAAAAATGGGCACAACATTTCCCTTTTTCCAGTCACCAGGGTCTTCAACTGACTGTCATGACTTGTCAAATATCATGGGGAGTGGCTTGGCAACTACATCAGCCAATTCCCTCAGGACTCAGATGCATCTCATCAGGTCCCATAGACTTATGTATGTTCAGGTTCCTCACCTGGTCACGAACTTGATCTTCTCTTACAGAGGGAGGGACTTTGCTCCCCCAGTCCCTGCCTTGAGGTCCATCCACTCAAGAGGTATGGGAAGAGAGGCTGCCAGTGAAGACTGAGACAAAGAAGTTGTTGAGTACTTCAGCCTTCTCCTCATCCATTGTTATGGGTTTGTCAGTCATGTTCATTGCGGGGGTACGCTTTCTTTGACCTTCCTTTTCTGGCTGACATACCTGTAGAAGCCCTTCTTACTGTTCTTTGCATCCCTTGCCAAGTTCAGCTCCAGCCACGCCTTGGCCTTCCTGACCCCATCCTTACACAACTGGGCAATGTCCCTGTACTCTTCCCAGGATACCTGTCCCTGCTTCCACTGCCTGTGCAGTTCCATCTTCCCTTTAGTTTGACCAGCAGGCCTTGACTCACCCGTGCCAGTCTCTTGTCTTTCTTTCCTGATTTCTTACACCTGGGCATTGAGAGCTCTTGCTGTCTATGGAAAGTGTCCTTAAGGATCTGCCAGCTCTGTTCTGCTCCCTTGTCCCTGAGGGCAGTTTCCCAGCGGGTCCTACTGACTAAGTCCTTGAACATTGGGAATTTTTCTTTCCTAAAATTCAGGGTCCTGACTTTACTCTTGGCCTGACCTACATGCTTCAGCACTGTGAACTTCACCAGTACATGGTCACTGCAGCCCAGGCTGTCTCCAATCTTGACATTACCGATGAGCTCACTTGCACTGGTGACCAAGGGGGCATTGCATCCCCTCGGGTGGGGGTGTCTGTTACCTAGCTTAGGAAGTTATCCTCGATGCATTCCAGGAGTCTCCTGGATTGCCTGGAGAGTCTCAGAGATCGGAGAGGAACAGAGTTTCAGAGGGCACAGAGAGAAAAAGTTACAAAAAAGCAGGAGGAACTGGGCAGAGTTTGCTGAAGGCAAATGCATTGTGTTCTACTGCAATGTCTTGAATCTGTTTGCCGCTGTGCATTTCAGTGACTTGTTCAAGGTAACACAGGAATGTTTAAAACAAGGTTAGAAGCAAGACTGATGAACATCTATATTATGTAGTGGAAGGTGGGTAGAAATCTTCAAGGTAGCAGAGATCAGAGGCAGCATGTCCACATGGCGCAATAGACTTAGAGTTTTGATTCAAAGCAATATTAATGTGGGCACAGTGCCATGTATTGCAGCTAGGCTGGCTAGGTTTTAGCTGGCTGACTGGTAAGCAGCTAGCTCTGGTGTCTCTGCCTGTATTCTTCACTGTTTCTTCTTCAACAGCATGGGTGGATGCAGTTAAGCCAAGCTTCTTTATTTGTTTGCCTTTCTGGTCCTGGATTGTAAATTAATTCCTTAGCAATTACTGTAACCCTAGAATTTCCAAATATTTGGACTGCAGCCTGCTGCTGCCTCTAGATCCTTTTTAGCCAAGTTCTCTTTCACAGTTCTCTGTTTTTAAAAGCTGGAAGGATTGCATGGTCCTGTGCCAAGAGCTAACACAGTACTTGTTAATGAGTCAGAACACAGTATTATATAGGAATGCAATAGAATATAGAAATTATTTTTCTTAAAATTCATTCAAGCGAGAATGTAATTAGAGGGTCATAAGAATCGTATGAAGAGGAATACTCTAATATAACCTTAACTGTTCCTAATTATGTGCCACATTATTAAGCCTGACCTACTAAAACTGCCTCCTGAATACAGCATACTTCCTCAATGCTTGTTAAAAATGTGTAAGCACCACTAGAGACTGCTGGAGACACTATGTAGTAGAATGACTTCCTACCTATATATGCTCCATTTCCCAGCAGCCAAGCTTGTTTCTAGCCCCAGTCCTCACTGGTAGCAGGAGAAGGTGGTTATCTTGAATATGAAGGAGAATATATCATAGCATCTTTCTAGGCTTGTCAGGAAAGTGTTTAAGGAGGTTCTCAGAAAGTGGAGTTTGCCTGAGACTGACTGCGTTCCAGAGTAAATTTTGTGTTATTAACTACCGTAACTTTGGACTTTGCACCATCTGCCATGATCCATGAGGTGATCAGATCTGGGAGGAGCAATGCCTTCTCTCTTTGAAAGACAGTAAGACATCTTCTCCTCCCTGTTCAAGATATCAGGCTCAACCTGACATCATAGCACTTGTTCCTCAGTGATGCATTTATAAGTTCATTGGAATAAATGGAATCAGAGTGGTTTTGAGAATTTGAGCAAGCAGAAAGGGGTGGGAGGAAGAGCAATATACCTAAATGGTGACAGCCTTTTCAAATACGTGATTGCAAGGAGAGGAGAAAAGGCAGAGTTTTAATGTCTGAAATGGAAAGTCTGTTGTTGTCTTGAAAAAGACTTCAAAATGAGCCCTGTATAGTTTTCCTGCAAATGAGTAACGGTTTAAGATTTGCCTCTTGATGCTGGTGTGAAAGGCTCATGCCTGTAGATACATCAGGAGGCTCTGAATGTTCCCTGCCTACAAAGCAAAAGATTCAAACATCATCCCTCTGCCTATCTTCTCCTTTCAAATCCTACATTTTCCTTCTAGGGGTCTTTATGTGCTGTGAGGTAGTGATGCACCCCAGGAAATTTCCTAATGCTCTAGTCTCTGAAGCTCTGTACAGTGTTTCACAGACCTGGGACAGGCTGCTCAGGTGCGTGTAAAAGAGCTATAGCCCTTAACTGTAAGTAGAGCTAGATTGTATACAGGTTTTTTTTGTTGTTTCTCCCTCCTCCCTGATCCTATTTTTTCAAATCTTTTTTTTTTCTGCTATCTTAAACTTTTAAAAGCTGTGACTGTCTTCTATGGTCTCTCCTCCTTTTTTTCTCCTTTCTGGTTTTACAATAATAAAACAGGCTGCTGTTGGCTTTTCAGACATAGGAATGGATGTGTGACTCATTATGAATGGAAAAATGCATGTGTAAGAAACTTTCAGTGATGTCTCATACAATTCTAGGGGCCTAATGCATTCCTCATTCCTTTAGTATTTGAAAGTATTCTGCAAGTGACAATCAATTATCAAATGGCATTTTTCTATTTCCTCTTGACTCTGCATACTTTTCTCTCAATCTTAAGAGTCTCAAACTGCTGCTGTGCAGGGCCTTTTAAGAGTAAGTGTATACTTTTTAGGGAGAAGTTGATTTTCGGGGGAGGGGGAAGGAACAACAGAGCTCTGATGATCTCTCTTCCCGTGGCCTACTTTCCTTGCATTTGGATTACACCATCCATTACAGAAATCTTTGGTCTTTTCCATAAAAGTTTTAATGCTTAATGTTTGTGGCTGAATACTGAATATTTTGAACTGGGTTTGTTTTTTTTTTTTCTTGTGCTTTTCTGAAAAAGATGAGTATCCCTTTTCTGGAGAGAGTACCTTTTAATTGTGTTGCAGATTAGGAACTAAAATCATTAATCTCTTAGGACTCTTATTCTCATACAATTGTTGTGCATGTCTCATGATCTTTAAATAGAGCAGTTTTCTCATTACTACTAATGACAATTAGTGTGATAATATAATTGCTGTGGATTCTAGAAGCATAAATTGAGTTAAGGGTCAGGGTTGGAATCTTTTTTTTGTTTCTAACCTCTGTTTTGTTGGCATGTATTTCCATTTTGCTCAGTATTCACTGGGATATTTTTATTGGTGAAAAACCTCGCCCAAATATAATGCAATGTAGTTTTGCAAGTAAACAGTTAAAGCAGAAGAAAGAAACAGTTAAGGAGAAAAAAAAAGTTAAAATAAAATCTTTCTACCCTTTAGCTTTCCCTGTTTTCCAATATGTTCTGTTACTCTGTTTTGAGTAGATTTTGATACAGCTAAGAATGCCATGGGGTAAATTGTGAGGAAACATATGCAGAATGGATGTGCACTGCCTGCTCTGTAACAATTGCAAGAGTTGTTATTAGTGGGTTAGCACTTATTAGGAAACGTGAATAAGCAGTATTGGGCCCTGAGGGCATGTCTACACTGTGCAGCAGAGCATAGCACAAACAGTCCCCAGCTAGCTCCAAGTTGGCTGAAGCGTCAGCATGGCACAGTGCAGCAGCATATGAATGCCGACAGCAAAATGGCTGTGCTGGCATGGCAGTTCTCAGCAGTACTAATGAGCACCAGTGACACAGTTAGACTATTTCTCTTAAAACTTTGTTTTACCGTCTTTGCCCTTTTTTTTCTTTTTTTTTTTTTTTTTTAAACATTGTAGACACAAGACTTGTGTAGGCCTCATACAGGCAAGTTTATTTCATGTTGCTGGATGACAGGACAACACTTGCATACATATATTTAACGCATACATTTATTTAACGCGTGCATGTATTTAATGCATAATGATAAATATGCAGACTTTACTCCCTGCAAAAGCTCATCTTACACTTAATACAATGCAATGTATTAAAGAAGGGGGAAAAAGCGTCTTTGTTAATGCAGAGCATGTACATGTGACTGCAAACAGCTGCAACTTGGTTACACGTAGTGTTTTCTACTCCAACATAACACCTTCTCTGTGATTTGCTCTTTCATGCAACACTTCAGTAGCCACTGGTGATACATAAGCAGTTGTTTATTGCTGTTGTGCATTGATTTATATTTCGGTGGTTTGGACCCTTTGCAATATCCGTGAGTGATGACTTTTAGCTTGTGCACATACATCAAGGTCTCTGACACTCATGCTAACTGTTCACCAGTTGTGGCTCCAGCTGCACTTTACATCAGCCTGCTGAGCTGAGCAGAGACATTCACCATCTCATGCTTCTTAGCACTCTTGCATAGCGGGACGGGGGGGTAAACTTGAGGATGTCTTGGGAGAAGGAAGAGTTACCTGCATCGTGCTTATCCCAGAGAAAAATGAAGGAAAAGAAACATCCAAGAAGGGTGTTTGTATTAATGCAATGTGCATGAAAGAAATGTTCCATAAAGGAGCAAATGCAGTAATCAGGTATCCAAGCTAAAAAAAGTGAGCGAAGCATCTAAAAATACTGATGTTTAAACACCTATTCATACACATTGGGGGACATTTTTCATGTAGGTTTTAGTTAATGCTTGTGGTGGGTGTACGTTAGCTGGCTGCCAGAAGCCCACTCAGCTGCTCTCTTGCCCCCCTTCCTCAACAGGGCTGGGGGGGAAATATGATGGAAAAGCTCATGGGTCAAGATAAAGACAGGGAGATCCCTTACCAATTACCACCACAGGAAAACAGATTTGACCTGGGGAAAATTAATTTAATTTATTGCCATGTAAAATGGAGTTGGATAGTGAGAACCAAAGACAAACATGAAAAGAACACCTTCCCCCAGCCCTCTCCTTTTCCCCAGGCTCACCTGGGGAGTATGTGCTATTTTTCTGTTGAAAAACTAACATGCAAGGCAAATAATACGTTCAGGCCTGCACGGGGTGATAAGTAAGGACTGATGACCTTTATTTCACTTGCCTTACAATCGAATTCCCTAAAACTTCTCACAGAAAGGAGCTATTGATGAGGAGGCAGAAGAGAAACTCAAGAGGGACACAGAAAGTGCAGGGAATCATGGCTCTGTTTCACAGGTTCTCTTCCTGCCACAGACTGACATTCACATTTGCTTGCAAAGGGTACACCTGCGCAGCACAACTGTTGGTGTGCCCCATTTGCATGTGTACTTAGCATTTTAGTATGCGCTAATTCCATCTCTGGTGTTGCAGTTGGATGCAGCACTCCAGCATGCAATACCAACTAGCAGTTAAAAGGAACAGTGATGTGCAGTGGCACATGACCATTTTCATGTTCTGGTCAAAGTGGAAAAGTGGAAGCACTGATGTTAAGTGCCTGCTTTCAAGCAACTACAGAGTTTTGTTACGCTCCATTGTATCTGCCTGGCATAGGAACATAGATTCGGTCATGTCTAGGATTTTGCACAAAAGTAGATGATCACATCCCTGATACATTTCTTGGCAGTTCTCCCCAAGCTATTGCATGTTATTACATTTCTTTAACTTAGTATTCTGGGTGCAATGCTGACTCCTCCATAATCAATTGCTAAATACCTTACCTGTTCCAGAAGGCTGGAATTGTAACAACCGGTTTCTGTTAGTATTGATGGCTGCAGCCTCATTGTCTCTAAATAAGAGATGAAGAAAAGGAGATTCCATGCAGGAAGAGAGTTGGTGAGGGGGGTTGGCAACAAGTTTATTAAAATTTCTTGTTAGAAGAATGTGAAAGGCTCAGTTTGAGATTTTTAGAAATCAGTAATTGCACAATGGTTATGTCTGTCTCTTTTTCCCATTTGTTATCTCTGTCCTCCTTAGTTACCGCAAGACAGTCATTTTGTTTAAATGTATTTAGGTAAAACCAAAAAATGTTAGGGTGTGTGTGTATGTGTGTTTATGTAGGCACAAACAAATGCATAAGGTCTAAAACACCTAGCTAAGATACTGAAGAGTAAAATGATGCCTTACCGAGGAATACTAGTGGGTTTTGTACAGCTACTTTTAAATGATGAGAATTACTTCAATTTTAATTTTCTAAAATGACAGAAATACAGTATAGTCTGCCAAATCATTTCAAAATTAAAGTATTAATCAGAGATTCTGAGGTGACATGGATTATTATTGTTCTAAATTATTCGAGAAATTCAGAATTCCAAAAAGCTGTTCATTCAGCAGCAGCACCCTTTCTTCACAGGTACTGAAATTATCACATACTTTCTTCTGTCTAGTGATATAAATATTATTTGCCATTACATTTCCCTCACTGCATCCTGCTTTGGCTAAGCTTTGCAGTCAACTCCATAAAGGCTCACTGCTCAAAAAATCTTTCCCCAGATAAGTTTCTGGCGTATAACCTACTGGCTACCCATCACTGCTGTCACAGTTAGTGTTGGAGAAATGGTGAAAAATTCTGCTGTTCTCCACAACATTTTATGATGACCTGATAAACCAGAAAGACAAGCTTTGTCAAATTATTTGCTTTGGGATCTAGACTGTAAATTGTAAACGAGAAAAAATAAGTGCTCAGGCAGTGCAAATATTCAAAAACCCATACACAGTGGAGGACGGAGGGGTTTTTGTTTTCTTTTTAGATGATCAAATTTGTCCTGGCTATAGTCATAGCATACTGTTTCTTTTGGATCCAGAAGCAGTCTCCTCAAATTTTTCTCCATTTGTTTGCATTTATCTTATGCTCTACAGGTTTTTCTGCCATTTTGTGTTCTCCACAAACTGCTATCTGTAGCTATGACACAAATCACATCCTAGATGTATATATTTCTGATAATTGTAAACAAAACTTTTTGGTTTTTAATATGTACATGTGCATGCATTGAATACTCAGGTTTCTTTTTACCGCCGAATCCTTCTGAATACAAAGTCACAGATTTTCATACATTTTGTTTACTGATAGGTCGGCTTAATCTTACCTTGTGTTTCAAAAATGATCGTAACTTAAATACTTGTTTTGTTGCCATGAATGGGTTACTGGATCTTGATTATGAAATAACAGGTTAGTTACTCTGTTATAGAACTAATCTTCAAATAACATTAGTAGAACTTTGTCATCTTGGTATTATGCTATATCACTGTGTGCGGAACCAGATGGGAAGGGAAATGAGAAAACTCCCTTGGTACAAATACCATCTGACAAGAAGAAATAAACCCACCTGTTATGCTGTGTAAAGACAGAGTTAAGGCTTCTTAAGATTGATGAAGTTCTTTACTTTCTTTTCTTCTTTCTGGCCCATGTAGACCTATGATTTCTTTCTTACATTTTATTGGAATTATTAATCATATTCCTGAGGCCACAGCCCAAAATGCACAGTTTATCCAGTGGTGAAATCTTGCCTCTTTTTGAGTAATTAACAGTTCTTGCACCTCTTTTATGCTCTCCTTCCTTCCCTATACATACTCATTATCATGGTTTGTCAATTATCTTCTAAGCTGTATTAAAAAAAGATAACTCTCTAACATTAGCAATTGCTCAGAAGTTGCTAATAGCTCTCATGAGAGCACTTGTCTCACCCCGTATCTCCCACCTTATCAAAAGGTCACATTAATTACAGGACCCTTGCTGGGAATAAATCAATGTGTCAGTCAGAGATCCACAATTGTGCTGCAGTTGGAAAGTAAAAATTCCAGAACAAGGTTATATTTAGGGCCTATTTTTTTTTCATTACTATATTTGTGAGTTAACTGAAGAACAAAGAATAATGGCAGTATGTTGAAGATCAAGGTGTATGTATATTTTTAAATGAATGTTTTTATTTGTACCTTTATTATCAATTATTCATCTACTTCTTAGAATTATAATACACTTACTTTCTTAGTTGTAAGATCTCAAAAATCATTGCCTTCAGTTAAAAAAAAAATCTAACAAAAGAAGGAAACATATTCAAGAGATGTTCAATTTCTCTGACAAACATTTCTGTATTTCTATCTTTAGCCATTCATCTGAATAGTTTAATGCTGTATTGTAAAACAATCACAGCTGTAATAACAAAGATTTCCTTATTTAGTCTCTTTAGGTCTAGATGTGTTCACAGTCTACAAGACTGTTTAGGGTATTCTTAACATTTGTAGGGCTGTTTGTTTTGTTGTTGTTTTGTTTTGTGAAACAAAGCAGATAGTTTCTAACTGAAATGGCAGTAGATGAGGAACTGCATGAACAAATACAAAAGGAAAAATGTTTAGTTTATCCAGTGCCTTACTCATTTTTCCTCCTGGTCTGGTTTTATTATATTAACCTGGTTTCCAGTGGTAATAGCCTGCATACAAACTGATTCACAGACTGCTGTTAAATCCCAAGATTTAGATCAAATTCTCATATATTGTTATTACCACCAGCCTAATTCTTCAAGATCTTAATTGTGTGCTAACTACTCAAGCAGGTTAACGTAAAATTTAATTTGTGCTCATTGGCTTCAGGCTATAGAAGTGTGTAATAAACTTGATTTATAAACTTCTCATTTTGCTGGCCATTAAATAAAAAATAATTTGTGTGTGCATATGTTAATATTGGAGAGGAAGCAGTCTAATAACTTTCTAAAAACAGTTGGATTGGTTATGTTACATCCATTTAACATGGTGTCTGAGTCATTGTTTTAGATCCAGACAACTTCAAGTCTGATTCTGGTAATGTTGAGAGGCAAAAGTTGAAAACTTCTAGTTTTAAATTATCCAGGTGGAGAACTCAGGTAAGAGGAAAAATGAACAAAATATATAGGAGAAGATCCTTAGGATACCAAGTCAAATGGAGGAAATAGTAGATTTCTTTTTTTTTTTTTTTCTTTTTTAAGATTTTTTTTTTTAACAGAAACAGAATATTAGTTCCAGTGCAAGTCAGTTATTGCCATCTCCCTTTCATTGCTCGAAAGAAGAAAAAGTTATGCTTGTGAAGAAAACTGGACTATGTGAAATGTTCTTAGCAATACAGTGCATCTCTAATTTAGGCTTATAAAAATACATGCTGTTGATATTAGGTAACTCTTACAGGAATTTGAGAGTTGATTAAAAAAAGAGATTTTTTTTTTTTTCTTTACCTGCCAAGACTTGCAATGCTGCCATAACATCCTGATGCAGAAATCAGAACGATATGAATAGATTTAAAAAATGTAAAACAGGCTGTGTTGTGTTATCTATTACGATAAGAGAGCCTGAATGGAAATTGAGGACTAAGTTGTAAGTACATAGTGTTTTGGTCTTGACTGCAAACCCTGTGGAGGTTCCCTTCTGGTCAGTTTGCTGCTCCAGTCTCTGAAGAATACTGCATCACACCAGTGCCCCTTGAGTCTAAGAGCAACCAATACTGCTTTACTTGTCCAGTGCTTTATTTGCATTGAAGCTGGTGAGCAGGGAAAAAAAATATTTAATTTTTTCCCTGCTACTTTTGTTTCATGTAGAAAAATTAGTTTCAATGAACAGTGGACATAGTGTAGCTGGCCATTATGGAATGAAACGTCCTTGCTAATCTTTCTGATGTTGATTGGTTTCTGAGCTGAAGTAAGATTGTATATGTATTTTCCGAAGTGCTTAGAGTAAACAAAAATCCTGAATTCTTCCATGCTATACTATGTTTATGTAATTAATGTTGTCTTTTATCTGCCAAGGAGAAATCAAGTTTCAGTATCTCTGTGGAAAAAACGTTGTAGGCAACTCTAAATCTCATACCAGCCTCTGAATCACCTAATTCTATTTTATTCTTTGTAAACTGGAGTGCTCAAGCACACTTATTAACTGTGTATTTTTACATGAAACCAAGTAAGGATGAGGGTGCTAGGATGCTTCAGACTGCCTGGTTGCAATTTTGTCTGTGCTTAGAAGCCTTTGGACTTTTTTTGCAGTTTTAGTTTGAAAGTATGCAAAATACAATAACAAAATGCTACTTGTGTATATGCCAAAATGACTTATCACATAGAAAAAAAAATAGGTGTTAGAAATGAATTTAAGTTTTGAATTAAATCAAACCAGTTTTGATCAAAACCCAACTGGTCCAGTTATGTGAAGTTATTTCTGAAACTTCTTCCTCTGAAGGAAGTTTCAAATTTTCCCTCTTAGTGCTGAACATGGCAGGAATTATTAGTTTAATTTTGGAATTTGTGTGATACTCTGTTCTAATCAAAGGTAAATTTGCAGCACAAATGGTGTGTTCCAGAGGCTGATTGGTTTAATAAAGATGATACCAGTAGGCATATAAGTAAAATCTAGATCTCAGTTTTTGGATTGTGTGTGACAAACTAGTCCATTGAAGAGACTCTGAGAAATGAGCTACTTCAGTAGAGAAGAGAACGAATCTGACTTGTAAGACTGTACCTGATTATTTATTTATTTATTTTAAAATATTGGGAGTTATTTTTGTCTGAAAATGTTTTAAAACTAGCATGCCTAATCAAGCCTCATCCATTTCTGATCACCGCTGAACACCGTTGCTAGCTCCTTTTCACTTCTTGCATTTACTCATTTTTTTCCATTATTTAATTTAGATAAAGAGAGTGACAAGTAACCAGAAGACAAAACCTGGGTACTGCAATTCATAAATAGTTGTATCATTAGTCTCATTCTCCTTCCCTCCCTGGAAATGCTTTGCAGGAAAGTGTGACTGTAGCTGGTACTGCTAATTAGCAGTATGCTATTACCATTTCCAAAATACATGTTGTAATAGTTATAACTGAGATTACAGGGCATATCCAGCACTGTAGGAAACAAGAAGTAATTCCCATTAATAATTTCTAATAGAATGAATAATTTCTAACAGCAGAGTTCACATTAAGTGCCCTTGTGTACCTTGATTTCACTTAAGCAAGAGTAATGTATTTGCTGAGATGTCTAAGAAATGGTCTCATGAGTGTGTCCTGTTGTAGATGGCCACTAGATTAGTCAGGCACAGTTTGCCCTGGGTGAATCCATGTTGGCTCTTGATATATTACACTGCATCTGTAGTTACCTGTATTTAGAGTTTCCCCCAAAAGGTCTCCTTTCTTGCTTGAAAAATCTGCTCAGAAGTATTCAAGGAAATCATGAGATTTCTGCATAAACTGCGTAGCTGTACAGTGCATGGTAAACTGGAGGCATCCAGGATGCACTGAACATATCACTCATAAGCAAAATAGCATGTGAAGTGCTGCAAAGCATAAAGCCTATGGAAGGTATGTCATTATGGCTCATGATTTATCACAGGTAGTAAGGTGTTTCCCAGATGCACTTGATTTATTCAGCATGCACAGAAGATATGTTTATGCACAAGGTATTAATTCAGAGTGTCAGGCTCACTGTTTCTGTTAGGCAAATCTTAGGTGGAAATATGACAACTTTGTTCAGATCTAAAAAAAGTTTAGTAATTTGTTAATATCTATGAAATGGTCATATGCAGCGATGGTAAGCTGAATATTAACATAAAAGCTTTTAAATGAACAATGTAGTGTTCTTTCTGAGGCCACAAGGTGATTTTTTTGTTTAATTAAATCAGCATTTAAGAACTTGATCATGAACAAGAAGGTCAGATGTCCTTTGGCATGCTGAAATACTATGCTAGATAAGGCATCAGAACTACTCTGATCTTATTTTCTTTCACTGTTTTTTGAATTCCTATCATTACAGTAACATAGGCACAAAAAGAAGAGATTCAACTTATCCACATTCCAATTTGAAGACTGTACTGACTATTTGGTCTTGCAAAGTACAATGTATTCTGGTTTCTGTTCCCTAAGTCTGAGTACAGTACATAATAAACTTCTGCTTCTAAACAGCATTACTTGCATGGTTAAAAAGAAAGATAGGTTTAAGTGCTTTGTTGAACGTGAGCTTTACACTCAGCATCCTGTTGGTAAAACATAATCTGAGGCTTCTAAAGCTGGGCTATAGATGAGTGTGGTTTGTAGAGGATGATGGGTTGTGTTCTGCTGCAGTCCAATGAGTAGCCTTCTTTTGTACCTCTGACTGATTCCAGAAATGAAGCAAAAGTCATTGTGCAGAGAGAGGGACAAAAATGCAAAGCTGCAACTATATTTGCTAAAGAATTTATTCACTTGCTAATCATAGAATCATAGAATACCAAGTTGGAAGGGACCTCAAGGATCATCTGGTCCAACCTTTCTTGGCAAAAGCACAGTCTAGACAAGATGGCCCGGCACCCTGTCCAGCTGAATCGTAAAAGTGTCCAAAGTTGGGGAATACACCACTTCCCTGGAGACATTATTCCAGTGGCTGATTGTTCTCATTGTGAAAAATTTTCCTCTTGTGTCCAATCAGAATCTTCCCAGGAGTAACTTGTACCCATTACCCCTCATCTTTTCCATGAGATTCCTCGTAAAGAGGGAGTCTCCATCTTCTTTGTAGCCACCCTTTAAAGGCTGGAACATGGTGATAAGGTCTGCTGTAAGCCTTCTTTTCTCAAGGCTGAACAAACCCAGTTCTCTCAGCCTTTCCTCATATGGCAGGCTTCCCAGTCCTTTGATCATCTTTGTAGCCCTTCTCTGGGACCTCTCCAGCCTGTCCACATCTTTTTTGCATAGCGGGAACCAAAACTGAACACAGTATTCCAGGCATGGCCTGACAAGCGCCGAGTGGGATAATGACTTCTTTATCTCTGCTGGTGATGCCCTTGTTGATGCAGCCCACCATCCTCTTGGCTTTCTTTGTGGCAGCAGCACGCTGTTCACTCATACTGAGCTTGCTGTCCACCAGGACCCCCAGGTCCCCTTCCACAGAGCTGCTGCCCAGCCAGGTAGATCCCAGCCTGTGCTGCACTCCTGGATTATGTTTTCCCAGGTGCAAGACCTTACACTTGTCCTTGTTGAGCTTCATAAGGTTCTTGTTGGCCCACTCTTCCAGCCTATCCAGATCTTCCTACAGGGTGGCTCTTCCTTCTGAAGTGTGCAGTTCCCCACTCAGTGTGGTATCATCAGCAAACTCCATCAGGGTACACTTGATCCCATCATCCAGATCACTTATGAAGATATTAAACAGCGTTGGGCCCAATATCAGTCCCTGGGGGACCCCATTTGTGACAGGTTGCCAGTTTGAAAAGGAGCTATTTGCCACCACCCTTTGGGTGCGGCCTGTCAGCCAGTTCCCCACTCACCACAGACCGCTTGCTCTGAACAAATTGTTCTGGTATGCAAATGGCTGCAAATCTACTTGAAACGTACGTGCCTTAGGAAAATGCTGTTGACTCTTATTATCGGAGGCATTATAATCACACATCAATTGAAAATTTGGCTACGCTGTAACACTTTTATATTACTGCTCAATTACAAGTTCAATAGAAAGACAGCCACTCCCTCCTAACGCATTTTTCAAGCAATCTTTTCCTAATCTACTTATCATTGAGATGATCAAGGAAACGTTAGTGCATGTTTTAGTGTAGTGATCATTCTGTGCTGTTTTAGTATTTTAAGGTACGATGCTGGTATGTCATTCCACAAAAATCTTATAGATTATGAATTTCAAGCAGTATTTAAACCACTTTTCATTTGTGTTCCTCTGGATAAATTTATTTACTTTTTAAATTTTTATAGTAATTTTTTATAAAATATAACCTTTTTGGCAATTGCACATTAATAGCCATGCTTTTTTCTTCAATTAAGGAACAAAGAACAGCCTAAAAAAAAAAAATCTCTTATTCATAGTTTTTCCTTTTGCAGGGCTGATTGATTGACTGGCTTTATTCATTAACCGGAAAACTCATTTACATATGAACAGTACATTCCTTTCTTAGGAAATTATGATCATTATTAAAGAATACTTCATTAGCTACATTGATTTTGTTTTTGACAATAATTAATCATGAATCAGCTGAAATATAGAAAAAGAATACCTTAATGTTTTATAGCATGTATTCATTTCACCCATCTCCTCTGACTGGTAATGCTCTTTCAAATGCAAATCTTTAAACATTTCAGGTAGTCAAAGCAAAGTTCTCTATGTAGATTGTTTGAAAATACTACAAGTTTTAGGAAGGGTTTCTGGTTTACATTGATGGTTCCCTTTCCTATATCACTTTATCTGGCTAAAGGAGACAGAGGCAAAAGGCCTGAATTTTCTGCTCTTGGGAATTCATAAGATGCTGCTTTTTCCTCTTTGTCTGATGAAAGGCTGTGTTAGGCTAGTGAACGCTGCTGCTGGTTACTGGGAAAAGTGTTGTAAATCTTATTTCTAGACTTAACGGCTTTGGACTTTATGAACAAGTTATGATTTTCTTTGTTGATAATAACTTTTCAGTCAAAGAATGCAGAAAAGCAATTTTCAGCCTTAACTGGTTTTAGACATTTCTAAGGCTGCCTTCCATGCATATTTTTAAAGATAACTTTAAATAAATACATTTAGGCCTTTCTTCCAAATGAAGGAGCAAACAGAACTTTTTCAGAATGCTTGCAGAAAGTATGAGCTCTTAATTTTTATGCCAGGCTGTTTCCTGAGGCAAAAGACAGAGACCATTAAAGTAGTTTCATGTTCTGCCAAGGTATTTCTAATGCAAGTTAAAAAAAAAAAAAAAGACTATCATAAAATAGAAGTGCCCATCAAAGCTTCATGAGAATATTTGACAGGCAATTTAGCTGTCTAGCAGTAGAGTATTTATTGCAGGCAGATAGGACATGTGTCTTTAAAATTTTTGGATTCCTCTTGTGTGAAGTTAGACACTATAATTAAATGTAACTGTGTTATTTTATTGTAATATAATTGTATGGAATGAGATATAGAGGTAACTTAAAAACTTCCTCTATATAGTATTTAAAAATATTTTGGTATTCCTGCAATAAAGTTAGCTTGAATTAGTAATTTTAACATAGGTATATTAATCATATTTGATAAGACAAGAACTGAACTAAGTTTACACATCTAATATCTAATGGGTTATGGGATTTTTTTGTTGGATTTTTTTTTTATTAAACTTTTTTTGTAAAGCTGGAAAATTATTTGAAAATTATAGCCTTTCAGCTATATCTCTGTATCTTCCATGTTCTTGTTGGGAGTCATCATGAAAGGCTACTGTTACTGTATCCTTGGCTCAGCTCTGAAACAACTACGTTTCCATGAAAAATTATTTTCTTGCAATTTTGTAATTCTTGACTGTTAGACATCCATGTTTTGGAGTCAGAGAAAGTTTTATTACTAAAATATCAAAACTATCAGAGTAAACCACTCTGGTAGTATTTTCATGATGTATCCCATTTAAAAATGTTGATTTTTAAAGTAAACAATTAAGCCATTTGTTTCTTAATAGTTAACCAAAACAGATGTTTAGGTGATTTAACCTAAGAATACATGCAAATGTTCAGAAAATGTTATGCACCTCTTAAAATGACCTTCAGGTACCATGACAGAAAAATGACTGGTTTTGCAGATTACCATGTTATTTCTACTGTATGTCCCTTTTAAAGAGGGTTTGGGTTTTTTTTTTCCCAAAACAAAGCTTTAAAGATCTGAGTCACTCTTGGGGTCTAAGGCTGGCTATGGTGACTTGCTCAAGAAGGTAGTTTGGCTTCCTGTTCATTAGGAAATAAACCAATAATTTCCTTCAAATGTTCTGAGAACATGCCTGAAATTCCTCCGCTCCTGGATTATGACCCTCTTCGGTTCTGGATCAGTCGGTGGATCCAGAATTTTGGGTGAAATCAGCACAGAGGTGAGCAGCGATGGGAGGCTGTGTGTCTTTGCTACACAGGAAAGTAGAGACATGGAAAATCTTCTACTGTTGGACAAGAAATTAGGATTCCAGGTAGGATGCTGTAGCTACAGGAATGAAAAATGCAACCTGACTCTGGAAGCTACTAGTGCAAAGGATCGATGTCTTCAGGACCTTACAGTAAGCAATGCGTGTATTTACTACAGCATGCATTTATAGAGGTCAATCTGAGGCTGCCTTTAAAAACAGACATACCTAGGACATGGCTGTTAGATAGGGTTAAATTACATGAATTAATGCAACTCTTAGCCAGTCTTGTAACGGCTTCCTACGTGTGTATCTTTCTTCAGTGTAATAGCATCAGTCTGTCTACAGCCAAAAAAGGAGAGAAAAAGTCTGATTTTTTTCCCCATTATATTTTATAGCTTGTATATGGTGAAAAATGTTCCATTTGTAAAGCAGAGGGAAATACAGTAGTACTAACAAAGCAAACACTGAAACAAATTATTTTTCTGTAAAATCTATAACCACCATATACCACAGCTCACAATTAATAGTTGGTTACAGTGTATTGTATTTACCATTAAATACATCACAACTTCATATTGTATTTACAAATGTGTTTCATGTAATTTAATTTGTGGCTGATGCAATGTCATATATTTTATAAACAAAGCAGGGATACACAACTGTGCTACATAAAAGTTCTTTAAAATATAGTTCATGCCAGGGTCAAAAGAATGTTTAATTCTCTTGTTTCTGGAAATGATTTTTCATCCAAGATGGGTAATTCAAAAATAATTAAATCCCTCTTAGATTGCCTGCAGGCAACTTTATTATTTAACTTTATTATTTTTGTAACTGCATGGATTCTAAGCCAGCATGATAAATCTGTAATTGTTTTCATTTCTTTGTCTGCCACATTTAGTTTTTCCCCTCCCCTCTCTCTACAGCAGGCATTGTCTTCATTTTGTTTTTTGCTCCGAGCATGCTGTTGGTACACAACAAACAATAAATACTAATCACAGTCATCAGCCACATTCTGTAATCCTTAGGGCTTGATGTAAAACCTGCCAGAGCTAAAAGGTATCTTTCACACGTAGCATGACAGAGCTCTGCAGTCAGGGTTAGGATGCTGTGATTCTTACCATGGTCCTAGGATTGACCTACTGCATGAATTTGCCCATATCTCTTTACCTTTCTGTATCAGAGACAGGCAATATGTAGAACATGTACAATTTTGCTTATTCAAATGGCAAGCTCTCAAGGCAGGTGCTAAGTTTGTCATGTCTAGAGCTCAGCTGCAGGAGAGGTGTTTGGTGACTATGTGTCTCATCAGGATGTTACTGTGACACAGTGGAGAAACATCTTGTGTTCAGTGACTAGTTCTAAATCTACTGGAACTGAGTCAGAGAGACCTTGTGATGGCAAAGCGTTATGCAATTAGCAATCAATAACGTATACACTCCTACCAGCTGTGTTATATGCTCACTTCTAGAAGATTCAGGAATGGTCACAGTTGTATTCCCACATGATGAATGTAGGCAAACTGCAATATCATTCTACACCAATATTAAAGTTAAATGTGCATTTTTACTCCATGAAAATTTTAATGGTTTTCCAAAAGGTAGTTTTCACTTGTTTTGGTATTTTTAAATAGTCATGTTTGGGTTTACTGTTCTGTTGTTTTAAGCACGCTTTTAACCAAAAATGCAATATGTTAGAAATCAAGGAGGTTTCTTTCCATACACACTGGATTGATACCTGTTCTCTTGAGAAACTTCCTCCCTATTTTTTTTAAGCTGTCCTCTTATTAAAAATCTATGGCCAGATTTTCAAAAGTCTGGCTATGAGTTCAAATCTCACAGTCATTCCTCAGCCAGAGATTAGAAGAGAGTATGGAACAATCTGATACAAGCCTCTTTCTGCCTCACATTTATAGCCTATTTTCCCTATTTCTCTCTGGGCCTAGGAAAAAAGAATGCTTTTCATTCTAAAAGTCAGATATCATCAAGAAGTGGGTATCAGAAAGCAGCCAACATTATTAAATAACTCTTCATCCAATGCAAATCGTTAACTTTGTTCCTTAAAAACGTATGTTTATGTTAATCATGGTGTAACACATCTTCAAGTACGGGGTTTGGCATGCCAGCAGAAGATCTACAGTGATTAGTTATAGTACAAATACACATTCAGCTTTATTACTGGTGTAGAATGATGCTGCAACTTGCTTAGGGTTAACATTTGGGAATATGACTGTGTGTTAGTGGGGTTCTTCAGGTAAGGTCTTGCTACAAACACTGTGTTGACTTAACACTTGAAATGGGAGTAGGGAGAAAGCGCATTATTGTCCCATTTGGAAGAGGCATCACATGATTTTATTAAAAAGTGGTGTATGTAGCAAAGCCAACTTGACTTTTATTTGTCAGGAGGCATGGTACTGTTGCGGAAATTCAAGGAAATGTGTAGCGAGCTTTCTGTAATTTGGAGGCTTAATTCAGTTGTTAGCATCTCTCTCAGAAGAATACCCTAACTGAAATAGACTTCTCATCTTAGCACAGAAATCATAGGTAAAGACAGGTAAATGTCCCTGTATCATGTAGGGATGAGTACTGGATCCCAAAATAATGATTCAAACTTTTTTCTCCTCCAGGTCCTGGACGGTTTTCCAGAATGCTGGCAGCTACCAGGGGAACTGCCCCCAGATGCCTCCTGCATTGCCTGGAGCCGGTGCTTCCAGCTATCAGCTCTGGAGCTGATGTAGCAGCCATATATTTGAGCAGCTGCAGTACTGGGAAGATTGACTTACAGAGTGAAAGGACACCCAGGCTTCTGGCAGAACTGCCAGGTGGCCTCACAGGAGGCGGGCACAAGATTTCAGCTCTGCAGCTCAGCAATAGTCTGTTTCACCGGAGCGACAACTCTTCAGTGGCTGCAATCACCATGCTTTTAATGAAGGTTTGGCTCCTGTCAACAGCCAGCATAGAAGCCCTGAGGGCACAGCTAGACAGTTTTCTAGGTAGCACTCGTATGAAACTGAAATCAGCCTGTGATCTGAAATAGCGCAGGGTCCTTTCCAAACCTATGCTCCCGTTGTGGGCAATGTTGCAATATATATTTAATCCAGAAACTTCTGTTTCACTTACATTGTCTCAAAAAGCTTCCAAACTGCGTACATTAAGGTAGGGCTAGAATGAAAGATCAAACTCTTAGAAATTAGGTATTTTGCATAGAAGAAATTGAAAGTAGCTAATATACTCATTATATACTCAATATACTCTTAGGCAAATTTCTCTACTGAAAATCAGGGAAGTGTCCTAACCAGCTTGGTTATGGAGTTCAGTTTAGTTCCCAGAGACATTTGAACTGGGAGAGAGATGTGATTTTAAGAAAAAATATTGATTTTCAAGAATCCAACTCTTCTTATTCAAAAGGAGGAAACTTTTTCAACATTCCGACATGTTCATGACACCTTTTCTGTGGAAGGTGTGTAATACAATGCAGTCTAATGAAATATCAAAGATTGCAGAAGCAGCTTGAAGCACAGTCTGCTTAGTTTCTTCTTACATCTGAATTACTAAATTAGCCTGCCTCCAACTCCGACCAATCCAAGTAGCTAGTTGAGTCAAATTATCACACCTAAAATAAAAAGCGCTGTAATTCTGAAACATGAAATTCCATGGTATACGCCATGCATCACAAAAAAATGTTCCACAATCATCTTACTCTGAGGAAATCAGAACAAAACAAATAAATATTACAGTGTCAGCAATCAACAAAAATTTTTGTATTCTTTTAATTTTTTCAGCACTTTCTCTCAAAATCTTTTTAGCATTTCCATTTTGAAAAATGTTCATATTTCACTGTTATACACTGTTTTGAAATTAATACATAATATGTTTTTCTGTGGGACAATTACTCTACTTTCACCCCCACCTCTTGTTCTTGGTATGTTTTGCCTAACAAAGATTTGCACATAAGCTTAGAGTTTTTGTGTGTGAGGAAATTTTACATATTAAATGCACCAAAGGAGGGTGTGTTGTAATTTTCAAGAGTTCTGAACTGTTAGTTTAGATGGCTTATTTATCAGTTGGGAGACCAATACATTGAAGCTGTTTTGTTTCACTGTGGCGAAATAGCTTTAATGGTAAATACCTGTTCCTTTTAAAACCAAATAATCTGTTTGCATTGAAAAAGAGTGGCATTTGAAAGACAATTTCAATTCAACAAGAAAATCAGTAGTTTTAATTTCAGTGAAAGAGTGGAGAGTTAATTCTCTTAGCCTGTGTACATAATAGGTTGTAGACTTATTCAGGTATTAAGAGTCTATTGCTGCTATTTTTTATGTTGTTATAGGTCATATCACATAGCAATATCACGGGAATGTTTGTGAACAGAATGAGGACACGAGCAACAGCAGAAAAGGAAAGATTAGCTCATCTTTCACATGCTTGGCACTTATTTTTGATAAGTTAACTTTTGTGTTTTTCCATTCGTATGATAGCTGGGTCACCAGGGAATATTGAAGTAGTCCCATGACACATTTTGTTCCATTGGTTTCACCTACCATGCAGATATTCCACTTGTTCAAATAAAACCAATAACCACTCCTCACTGCACCCAAAATCCGAAGTCATAAGGTGCTTAAGGGTGTTGTGCAAAAAACAGAGAATATTTATTTGAAAGGGCAAGAAGAAGTGGGTTGGGGTAGGGAGGAAACGAAATGAAGTGTTCTGAGGGACTTTTACTTTGAATTTTATATTTGAAAAGTATTTATCTGTACATACTAAAATTAATCAAAACAGTGCTTGAAGTTTGAGAAAACTTTCACACCTTCTCTTTGAAATCCTTTTTTGTCTGTTCGCCTTTGACAGGGTGTTACTAGTTGTTACACTGAAAGAGGGAAATCTTGCAGTCTTTCTTTGTTGACTTTCATGCAAGAAATGATTTTCTACTTCTAGGTGATATCAGAACCTCTTCACATTTCTAAAGCTAGACATCAGTTCTCAGAAATGCTGTTTCCACAAACTAGAATGCAACCAGTTTTATATACAGGTTGTCTTGAGGAAAAATCTATTATAAACAATTATTACAGGTACAGGCTAGCCTTACTGAATTCGGTCCTGCCATTTGGAATGATTTCAAGATAAATTCCTCCTACCATATATATATGGAAGGAGGAATTTATATATATATAAAATGCAGCGAATAACAATGTATCCTGTGTAATTCCAAGAATCAACATGAATGGCTTATTAGTAGTATATTATATGTTTTCGTAAATCATGGATGCTTTTTTGTTTTGGGGTTTTTTGGTTGGTTGGTTGGTTTTGGATTGTTTGAGTTTTTTTGAGCAGGACTTTAGATAAAGCCTAAAAAAACATGTTTAGAGCCTTGGCAACCATAGTGAATCACATGATTCAGTATTATGAAAGTCACCTGGACTTAATATAAACTGTATATCTGTACTTAAATATAATACAGACTGATGTGATACATAGATATAAACTATACACTTATGCTCAAGACTTATACCTGGTGAATTACATGAAATAAGGATATTAATTCTCTCCAGCACTCCTTCCCTATTTTCTGTGAGTTGAAGGAGGCTGCTTGATGTACCTGAAGTGGTGAAAGTGTTAAAAAATGAAAATAAAATTGAGAAAATGAAAAATATTTTATGTTTTGTTTTACATTTTTTTTAGAGATAAGAGCAGATAGAAGCAAGTTTGCTCACACAAATCCACAACATTATTTACAGAAATGAAAATGTAAATATATTATTTGCTTCAGAGAATAGCTGTAGGGAGGCACATGAGCATTACACAGTATACCCAAGAGAAGCTTATATAAGGAGAAGGAAGAAGCTCTCCAATAATGTCTGACAAAATCTACTGAAGGCATATAAAGTATGAGTTTCTTGAAGCCTATAATTTACACAACTCCTAACAAATTACATAAGTACCTTAGATTAATCTACTGCAGTTTACAACTGAATGCTTTAAAAGGTACAAAAATGTTCAGCTTTCAAAACTGTTTAATGTCAAAAAAGTGACAAATTTATGCAGATTTTCCCCATGGAATAGCACAAGTCTTTGTAAATGTTTGCTTTTGAGAAGAACCCAAGTCATCTCTGTGTACATTCAACTACAAACATGGGGCCAAATGCTTTTCCAAGTTCTTCTGGAATTTCACCACAGATAGGAGAGTAGAAGTGTCTCGTACTTTCAGGAACACTGAGAAATTAGATTTTTTTATTATTATTATTTTAGACCATGCGAAAATACACGCTTCCTTCTTGCTTTTTTTTTTGCTGTGGTCAAAGATAGTTTTCAGTTGGACAATGATGTAGTTACAGTAAAAAATAAAAAGTTTCTGAACTCAGCTTTGTGGGAATGTTAATGTTAAACAGACAATAATGTTACAGAGTTCTCATCTTGTCTTTCCTTTTTCCAGGTTCCAGTTTCTTTGCTGGGAAATGCAATTTCTTGTCTTATTTCTGTATTCAGGTGAATTTGTGGGCCCACATATCTGGGACAGATTTAAAGCTTCCAGCAACCAGTAGTGATGCTCTTTGCTCTAAAGTATTTCAGCAGAAAATGTTAACTCAAAGCAACATCCATAATTGTTCTGTGAAAGATGCTGCTGTATTGACTCATCTTGCTATATCTATCCTCCCCACCCCAGCTTTTTTTGAAGGCCAAAGGCAACAGTCTCCTCTTTCACTTAAAATTCCATGCAGTTGCTGTCAAAATAGGGCTGCACTGGAGGATATGACAAATTCGATTGTTTAATTGAAAAATATGAATGTAATTAATTTAGATTCTAACTGAGGCAGTTTTGTTGGAAGCCTTAATTTCGATGAAATTTGTTAAGTTGAACATTGGGATAGTTCCACAACTTGCACTTCTTTTATAATGTTGAGATTTACTTATCATAGGCTTCCAAATATACAGAGACTGCTTGTTCATAGGTCTCCTAGCCATGGTTCAATATAGGAGTCCATTTGTATTGTGCAATATCACTTCTTACATCCTACTCTTATATAGACCTGTACATAAAGGGTAAGAGATTTCAATTTTACATTGGATGTTTTCTGTGTGCTTTTATTCACAGTCAAGAGACAGTTTCATTTTTACATAAGAACTGTTTTCTATTTGAAGTGACTCCAAACTTCTTCCCTGACAAGGCTCTAAATTGTTTCATACAAATTATTTTCAGATAAATTCTCCTTGATTCTGAAATTTGTTTGCTTATCCAATTCTGCCAGGGGTAATGTCTTCAAGAATAAGGGTGCTTTCTTAAACAAATTTGTTATAATGAACTCCAACTTTGTTGGAGCTTAAAAGCAGTCAGGATTCCTCACACACTATGTTGATCTTGTTGATGACATTTTGTAAAGCTGAACTCCGTGGTCACTTTAGGGGACAGAACCTTTCTATAAGAAAATAATTAATGCTTCTGTGAACAAAAATACAAGGAGTGCAAAAAAACCCAAAATCTACATTTTTCCTTCATGCCAGCTTAGTGTTGTACATGGTTTTTATCAAAAGAAGAATGAGAAATACATGCGGAGGTCTATGATTGTTACTGATTTTAGTGAGAATGAAACCAGGAGTACAGAACTGAGAAGGAACTTTAAAGATTTTAAGTTCTTTTAAGATTTTAACTTCAGATTTTAAGATAATATAAGGAGATACATGCTCCTTATTGAGTGCATGACTCTGTGTTGACTTGAAGGAGCAATTTCCTCCTCATCCTCATTCTATCCATTCCACCTGCATCTGTCTGGGGGAGGAAACCCAGAACCGGACTGCTTACACCAGGTGTAGAGCTCCAGTTTGTGCACAAACTAAATGACTCTGCACTTCCTTCCTTCTGCAGCAGCACCACCACTAGATCATGAACTGAACTCCCTGGACCTCTTTCTGAATGGCTGGCAAATCTGCGTATTGGATTATGCATTAGCAATATGGATATCGAGAAAATGGTATACTGTGTGTGATGGCTTCCATTAAGAGTCTACAGATTTTGTAATTCCTCTACTATACTTCTATTTTATATGGAATTAAATTGTCTTGACTAAATGAGGCATAATCACACCAGAACATTTTCCTTTGTGAGGGGCAGTAGTGTTTTGCCCCAAAGCTATATCTTCCTGCCACTTACTTTTTTTTCTTCCAGAGAGAAGCCTTGAGTAAAGGTTACCATCATTTCTGCTTCATTGTGAATTGAAGTGAATTATAGTTGTATTCACAATTGCATATAATGGTGACTATCTTCCGATATTAATCCAGGAGAAAGATTTTTCCTATTTGGGGTGGGGGGGGTGGGGGGTCTGTGTTGTTTTTTTCTTTTCTGAATTGTATTGTTTTTCATTAGAAATACTTTTAAAAAGTTATAAAGGTGTTATTGTTTTACTGTGGGTGGCTTGCTTATATTCTGAATTATCACTGCCTACTGGTACTTCATATTATTTTGCTAACCTGGTACAGTGACACTGTAAGATTTTTTTTTCCCTCTTCTCTTAACAAAAGTATATTTTCTAGAATCAACTTCCCAAACATATTAGTTGTACTTTTATAATACAGCTTACCATTTTAAGAACACTTCAGTTGCTCTGCAGTATCAAAGAGCATCCAATTAAATTAAGTTGGCATCAAGAAATATGTTGTGCTCCTGCAAAAGGAAACACTCTCACAACTTATGGAGAAATCTTAATGTCAATGATCACTTTGCTTACGTATTTATCCTAATTATAAAACATTTTCTTTTTTTTTAAGTGAATCTTACATAATATTCAAAGTGTCTATTTTACATATCAAATTGAAAGCTTCTCTTCAATGTGGTTCTCAAACTATAATATGCAAAAACATAAAAGGATTCCACTTATGGAACTGTAGATATCTATTTTGAATTTCCTTTTGTTTCCTTTAAATATTTGATCTTATTATATATTAAGTCATATTCTCTTGCCTCGGGGATGTATGTCTTAACTACTGGGTGCAACTTCTAATGTTCTGTCTTTATTGTTCTCTGTGTTTCTACTGTAGTTTACACGGAGACCAAAGTTTAGGACACTAGTGTAGGAAGAGTTTAGAGTGTTCGCTTAATCAAGCTGTGATAATTGACAGGGTAGATAAACTAGTAAATAGAATTATTGTAAAAATATGGACAAGATGAACTAGATGAGTAAACTGCATGTAAGAGAAAAATGGAATGAAAAAAAAAGCAATTGTCTGTTTTTCACTTGCCTAACTAGAAAATTTTAATTTTAAATGTAAAATACAAACGACTATTTACTAAATGATGTTCCATCTCACCAGAATTATACCCTATTCATTAGAATCTGTATTAAGAGTGTGCCTTTCTTAATTTTGCTGCATTGTACAAGTTTCAGATTACATTTTCTGAATCCCATAAGAAAGCACTGATTCTGAAGTTCAAAAGATCACACTAGTCTGAACCACTTCTTCTATTAATATGAAAGCCTGGATAATTGCATAGCTCAAAGCAGTAGGCCTTGAGAAAAGGCAGAAACAAAACTCTTCTATGATCCACAAAGTTTGCAGTAGTTAATGGGAGCGAAGTTCATCCAGCTTTTTTAGAACAAAAACATACTTCATTTAAAGAAGAGCTTTCATCCTAACAACAGCTGTTTGAAAATCTGCCCTATAAAAGGTATAGCTTTTGGATCACAGAAGGAAATATCAGGGATGCCCATACATTTCAGAAGATCAGAAATTTAGCGGGCAAGTCAAAGCATTTGAAGATCTAGCATCTGTAATGTTTTATCTTCAGCAGCCCTTCTGTTGGGGAAAGCCTTTATGCCCAGTTTGTCACTGTCTAGGCTGGTCTAACATTGAATCCTTCCTGAGCTCCCTAGTCCCAGGGTCCCAAAAGAGTATAGAACATAGTGCATCCATAAAAACACTACAGAGTTCTGTTTTATTAGCTTTGGATGTAGTGTTCAGCATTACAGCACTGGATGGGATTATTTTTATAAATACCTCTGGGTTATCTGAAGCATAAATTCATAGAGAATAGGTGTGAACAGGGCCCTAGGAAGTCATTTAACTCATTCTATTCCCCTAACATTTCACAAAAGGAATAGAAGTCTACTCTTTTTTCTTTCTTTCCCAAAATGGTTGCTAGTCAAACTACAGTAGACATTTACATATTTTTAGTTTCTAAATGACTTGACATACATTATTCTGAATGATGCAAATAATGGCTGTATCAAGTAAAAATCTGCAGGACATCTGTCTTGGATCCAATAGTACTGAGTAATTTTGTTAAGGAACTGAATGATGGAGTAGATGGTATGTTTATTAAATACAAGGCAACAGAAAGATAGTTGGTACCATCAGGTATGTTGAAGCCTGGGTTAAAATTCGAAATAAACTTGCGCTTCATTTATTTTAAGGTCTCTTCTCTAATTTGTCAGTTCCACAAGCAAGAACACTTCTAAGAAAAAGACGGAAGAACTACAAAAGATCACAAGATGGATACGACCTAATAACGTCATGCCAATGTTTGCTTTATATGCAAAAGTCAATACTTCTGTCTATGAAAGAAATGCAGTAATCCTTTCACTTGACTCAACACAGGTCAGGCTAAGTGTGTTCTAGTAAGTTAAATATGCCAGGGACTCTGTCATGAAAAACAAGTGGCAGAGAATGGTTCATGTCACACCATTATACCACTTCCTACCTTTCAGAAAAGGATGCTTGGATCTAGAACGCCTCCTGGGAATTGTTCCTTTTGTGTCCTTGAGAATTGTTTTGGAAAATGCTCATTTGTATGGGCCAAAACATGACAAACAGCCATTCTAACAATTTGGCTGTATAAGAAAATGAGTTTCACAGTCTGAAAGTGTTCCATGGAGGTATTTGTTTTACTAATGCAAACATAGTTGTGGGCTGCTATTTACAGCCGTAGGCATCTCAAGAAAGGTATATAACACCGAAGAGTCTTGGGCAGAACCAAAAATATAATTAGGTATCTAATAAAATGGCTTGTAAGGAGAGATTTGAATAAATTGCAATTATTTATCCTAAAGAAGTTGATTGTCCTTCCATCTCTCTACCTTCCTTCTTCCCTCCCATTGCCTAAGTGTTTTTCAAATTAGTAAAAATATTGCACTGTTTTGATCCAAAAAATTGGAATAATTTCTATTGTGACCATGACGAATAGGACAAGAGGTATTGAGTCTAAATTTTAGCAAGGAATCTTTGGCTGAGACATGCAGAAAGCATTCTGTTATTAAATAACAGAGTGTTAAAATAGATGGCTGAAGGGGATTATAGAGACCCAGTCCTTGGAAGTCTTAGCATATCCTTGGAATAGTCATAGAAATATTCCTTTAAGAAGGGCATTGGTGTAGGTCATGGGAATGAATGAGGGAGATTAAATGAGCTTTCTTGCCTTGGTTTTCTATGATTGTCTTGAAACAATTGTACATTGCTGAATGTATTTATGAAAAATCATCATAGCCCCTTGCATTCATCTATACTGTAGTATAAAGGGAAACCAGTTTTCTCTATTTTTGGTGTTCTTTTATTTGTGATAAAAAATTATTTTAGATGCAGCCATATCTGATTTTGCATATGCAGAAAAAGTAATGCCTCTCTAGTTTGTGATCTTCCCAGTTACTTGTTAACTGACTGTTTATTCAGATATAATAATACAGCAAATTCTTATTTAGTTTCACACACCATAGGTGTTTCTTCATCTTGTTTTCATACATTGCTGTCAAGGAATATTTATCTGGGCTGTGTTTATTAGCTGTCTCCTGGTATACAGCTGCTCTTTATTTAATATTAAAGCAATTGCATTGAAGGCAAGCTGCTATTCCAAAATACCCAAATATGTGTGTAGGTTAGGTCTGCTGTCTTCCTGTTTGTTTTCTTCCAAATCTGGCTGGGGGGGGGGGGGGGGGGGGGGGGGGGGGGGGGGGGAGTTGACTTCATATCTTCCAGTGTGCTCTTAATGAAACTATTAAATTATAAAAATAAGTCCTGGTACTGATCTCTGTGGTACTCCACTTGATATTGTACTTTTCTCCACATGGAGGTCAAAATCACAATTATAACAGAGTTTAAACTAATTTCTTATGAAATGGAAAACAGCTAAGTTGAAAAACAGCTGACTTAAGAGCTTGTTCACAATATATTCACCTTCTTCACTGCAATGCTAGTCTAAAATTCTGCATCTGCTGACAAGCTGTTAATTTCAAGAAGAGGTGACATGATTCTGTGAATTTCCACTTGCCAAATGCTGTGGGAATCAGACTGTAGTCTCTGGTTTAAGCTGTGACCAAGAACTTCAGATAGTTCTCAGCTTTTCCTCCAACAGTTACCATTTTAACAAATAATTAACAAGAATTATCAAATGCTTGATAATGCACTTCCTTAGTTCCCCCCCAAAAAAACTACTGTATCAGCTGTATATTTATGTTTGTACTAATATGTTCTTTAAATTTCCTATGTACAGAAATACAAATTTTGCCTGTTTCCTGAATTATTGTTTATTGCTTTGTTTCAAGGTTTCTTTTCTAAGGGTAGAAATTCATACTCCATGTAGATGGTGGAAGACCAAAACTCTACTATTTTTAACTTTGTTTTCCAAGACTTGTTTGTATATTTTATATATTTGCAAATATGTATATTTTACAAATCTATGTATATTTCTGTCTACTAAGTTTAGTGTATGTGATTCTCTATACTTCTGTTTTATAAGTGAAAATATTGTATTTGCATTCATCGAAAATATTTTTTTTAATATTTTCTGAGCTTCAATCCCTTTTGAAGATTGATATATGTTCGATTTCTAGGCTTGTCAATCTCGAAGCTGTAAGTAATTCTTGGAGAGCTGAAGCTTACAGGTGAATTTTACTTTCCAGGAAACTTAATTCCCTTTTTGTTAAGTCAAGCAAAATTTCTTTGAGAAAATCAAGCTGAAATGATATTATAGTTTCTATAATTAGTTCCTGTGTTTCTCTGTTATTTTTAAAAGTATTTGTTTGCCCCCTCCATAGCTTGCTATGACATAAACATTCTAATGACTTAAGGTTGCTGTTTATTATATGTATATTGAAAGAATGAGTTAAAACTCAAAATTCATACTGATAAAAAATTGCTATGTGTAGCCATCGGACAAATAGCCATATTAACATAGTGGAAAAAATAGAACACACAAGCTGGTTTTACTTCAATAAACACACAGAAACCTCTTGTATTATAGAATCAGGGAATCGTTTCGGTTGGAAAAGACCTTTAAGATCATCAAGTCCAACCATTAACTTAACACTACCAAGTCCACCTCTAAACTAATTAAGGGTAGAGTAATAATTAATTTCATGTTTACTGGCTTGGTGGCTGGATTAGTTTTTAATGAAAGTAAACCAAGAATAGAATCATTAAGGTTGGAAAGGACCTCTAAGATCATCAATCCAGCTGTCAACCCAACACCACCATGCCTACTAAACCATGTCCCAAAGTGCCACGTCTGCATGTATTTTGAACACCTACATTGGGTTTTATAATGGCAGTATTCATGTTAATAAGGTGATGTTTTGGGTTTAATTTTATTTATTTTTTTATTTCACTTAAGTAATTTTATAGTTCTCAGTCTGGTAAACTTCCACTGTTTCAATTTAGCTATTTTTTTCTCCCAATTACTCACAAATCACAATAATCAGATATTCCACTGAGATATAAACTTACATACTTTTTACATGCTAGCTTTATGTGGTGAATATAATGCAGGAGAATGTCATATGATGACCCCACCTGAAAGCTCAGTACTGGTGGACCTTTGTGTTATCTTTCCTGCTAAGCTTTCTGTGTTACTGGAGCTGGAATTAAAGCACATAAGTATGATATGGATATCTGTAACAGTTCAACACAACTTGCCTGGAAAATATGGCAGAGCAGACAGGACTTCTGATGCATGCATGGGAAGGAAAAAAATAAAAGATATCACCTTTTAACCAATGAAATCTTTTCAATTGTAGAGAAGGAAATTTTGAAGAACTCTTCACAGCTTGAGGAATTCTGTGTTTAACTTCAGGGGACCAACTCTAGCATATTCAAATAACAGTGTTATACATAATTTTACGTGTGTGTGTTGCTTAAAATGCAATGAGCTGTATATGCTTACATATAGCAGTAAGCTTTTGGACAGATTGAAGGCCAACAAGGTCATAAATAAGTTTATTTCATAAATTTGTTATTCACTTTTAACTCTGATTTCTCTGAATGTGAGATTTTTTACTGTTTACTTATGTTATATGCCAGGAAAAAAAAATCAGCTGCGTAGGCAGAAAGCCAATGAACAGCCTTTTTTATATATATGTATGTTACTGTGTGTAAACAGTACTGTAAAACAAAACTTTATGTATTATATTTTAAAGACAACATTCTGCATGCAATGAAAACATCAACAAAATGTGAAAGAAGGTTGATGGGGAGCACCCACGACACAGTTAATTACCTGGGAAGTGATATTTAGCACCGTCATTTTCTGTGGCCTGTTCGTTTGTTTAAACAGCACTGCAGAATCCCCTCTACCCATTCAAGTGGAACGTGTGCTGGCTGTTGCAAGCATGAATGATAATTAACCCAGGGTGTTTCTGAAAGTGGATCAATCAGCACACAGTACAAAATCACTATGTAGAAGAAGGAAAACGAGCAAGTTAGACTTGTGAGCCAGAGTAAAACGCACCTTTTTTGAAGATGATTGTAAATGTTGTCAGAAAAAAATATGGGGGGGGGGGGGGAGGGAGGTGTCTAAGCATTCTTAGTATAATTTCATATCCAATTCAGAATGCAATAACGCTATCTTTTTAATTAGCAGTCCTGATAACACTACCTATATGCACAAGGATTTCCAAAGCCCATAGAAAAGCATTGAGACCCATGAAGCACAGAAAAGAACCTTCTCCAAAGGGAGCCAAGAAAGACAGACAAGTGTATTAAAATAAATTAGAAAAGTTCAGGAGGGGTTTTGAATTTGTTAATGTCCATGTAATCTTAATCCAGCCCCTGAGTGCCTCTACCCTGCAATCTCAGTGAAGTGGAGCTCCGTTTGTAAGAGCATTAGGGGAAATGGACTGAGTAAATGCTATGTGTAAGGAGGAAGGTGGTAACGATATGATGGGACTGTGCAGTTTAAGACTGTAACGTCCTTCATGAGCACTAGAAGGTCAAGTTAATGGTCAATGGTAAAACGGCACCTGCTTACTTGCCTGCAATCTAAATTGCAAACTGAGTTCTCTAACTATAGAACTATTTTTCTGTTTTTACAACACAAAATATGCCTCTGCAGTACTCCTTGTTGGCATTTCCCAGAAAAGGTTCCTTTCTATCCTGAAGCATTTTTCCTTACCAAATTTTGAAGTCCTGTCATGAACTGTGGGAGTCTGAATTTTGATTTAAAGTAAAAAAGAATTTAAATAATGATCCTATTACCTTTTTCTTAAATTACATGTTATCACATGTGATTTTGAACTAAGTAAAAGTGCTTGAAAGCCCATATCCATCAAATAACTTACTGCAGTTATTACAGTATTAATCCTGTTGAAAGGGCAGTCACTAGGAGAACAATGAGGTACCATGGAAATCCAAGCTGTTCTCCAAATTATTATACAATTGTATTAAAAGGGGAAAACTGCAAAAAGCAAATGGGGAGTCGATCTTCTCATGCTTTGAAATGCAGTTTACTCTTATGTTGGGAGGTGTTACCAGGCACTAGTCCCAGGTTCATGCCATCACCTTGGCTTTTTACAGCTACATGTCAAAGGTCTTACTAGATGTTTCACAAGTTTCCAAATATTATTTAGTAATTTTTTTCTGAAGAAACTTGTTCTCCATTTTTCCACACAGAATTCATCCCAGGGTTTTTTGGTAGTGCCAAATTTATTTTCTTATTTTTAGTAGAGGTGTGTTTAGTTATTACTCACTGATACTGTTGCTAGGTATAAATTGTCAAAACATCTCTTCAAGAGACCTGTATGCATTTCTTCTATATATACACAAGATAACAGCTTGATTTTGCTGAAAATTGTATTCAGCTTTGTAAAAACATAAAATATGCAAGATATGAAAAATCAGATGGTTTCTGCTCAAGTGGAAGCGCTTTTGAGAAAGGGTTGAATAATGCCTTTCATTTTCCCCATGTTCCCTGCCACTCATTCCAGCCCAAACACGCACACTTCACATGACACCTTATCTATAAATAATGGGTTGCAGTTGTGATATTTCCTAATGCTGTCCTCACAGATGCAAAACTGTGCCAAGATTTAAGTAATTCTCACTTCCTGGAAGTGATTAACATAAGTCAACTGATTTACTTCCATCTGTCAGGTGGCAAAAGATTAACCAACAGTGCTAAAGCATGTAATTTGTGGTGGTTCACTGTCATGAGAGACAAAGAAGTCTCCTAATTGGAAATTGACAGCTCTGGCACTCATTTGAGCTAAGTTTTTGCTTGCATTAGCTCTTGAGTCACTTTGCTCAATCTATAGCTAGTCATTAAAACACCATGAAAGTTCTCTCTGCAGGTATGTAAAGCCAGATCCTTGCCTGTGGCAGACTTAATTAAGGTAACAGCTGGATATTCAATCTTCACATAAAAAGAGGAAAATGCAAGTGATGTTAATGCTTCTCAAAGCACCATGAAAGGAAGGGATTGCATGAGCGGGGAATGATCTTGTCATGATGGTATTATCATATAAATAGTAAAAAAGAAAATGTAAATGTTAGAGGGGAAAAAAAAGACTCATTTGTGTCAGACATTAACTCAAACAATGACTAAACTATAACAACATAAGTAAACTGATCACACTATATGGGCAAATGGCTTCATTTCAAAACTAAACATCTGCAGGCTTGAAGTGCTAGGATGTGGTTCTGAATTTAAATGAGCTAAAGATTTTTGTAATGTAATTTCATTCTAGGAAATATTTATTTATGGAGATTCTTCTCTGCAAACAGAAGTGCAAAGAACAGAATTACAATTTGTGACAGGTCCACTGTGTATGTACAATGCATGTCCTACAATTTTTTACCATAATATGTTTAGAAGACTATGTGGATATGTAATCAGGACACATTCCTTGAAGTGGAAGAAGGAGAAAGGTATAGACAATTTCTGTTTATATTGTACTTATCGGTTCTTGTACAGTGATTGAGTATCACTGTTTTTCCATTCAAGTGGCCTTAAAACAATACTATTTGGGGCTTATATAGGGTTGTCTACACTGTGGAGATTGGTCTTGCAACCATGTCTCATAAACCTTTCCACTAAATGATCAAGTTCTGTTTCTGAAGTGGTGGGATAGTATTTTTTTTCTTGCTATTGGAAGACTTTGAAAGAATCCTATGTTTCCACTGGCTGGAAGCTTCCTTTTCATTGTCAGCTTAAACAGAAGACTGGAATAGAGAACAGAAAGTTTTGTGCTTAATGCTTTATTTACATTGGTCATTTTCAGTTGTACCTGGAATATTGAATTTCAGTAATCTAGTTATCAGTATTTTCTTTCACAAATTGTGGGGAGTCAGAAAACGGCAAAAGAATTTTTCATGAAGTTATAAAAAGCTAAATTGCTTCACTTATTTAGGTACATAGCAGCAAAAGTGAAAAAGAAACTAGTAAATTCTAGACAGCAGTGTGAGTTGTCAGTTTAGGGATGATTCATGCTGAAGCAGTGTTGTGTAGATGGATCACTGGTACATTCCCATAAGGATTCATCTTTCAGGGCTGACAGTTACAGTAGGCTAAAAAATAATGACACCTTTAAAAACCCCAAATATTTAAAAAGCAATAAATGTGGGTTCTTTCTGTTACAATAGCTGAGTCTCTGATGTAACTTCAGTGAAGTTAATAAAGCTGCAGTAAAGATAAAGCTGTCCTAATCTCTGTCAGTCTTAAATATACATTTTTCAAATCCATGTCATCAGCTTTTCTCCAGTCTTTACTTTGGTTTTACATGTTGTAATCTTTTATTGCATCCCACTCAGTGCCATAAAGGGACATTTTTTTCATCCCTTATTAGGCTTACTTTTACATGATTCTCACAGCAGCTCTTCTACTTGCATGAAAACAGTGGGAAAGATGTGAAAAAATACACAGGTGGAAATATGGGAGTGAGATAAATGAAGCATGTTAGATTCTAGAGCTAGCCACCAGTAAAGGAAGTAGACAAGTACTATAGAGAGAGCTATAGAATAGCAACACCAAAATTTCTCAGTTTTGGTTGACTGGAATTGCACAGCCTAAAGTTTTACGTTCTGCTTTCTTACTTCTGGTGCTAATATATAATCAAAACTGCAAGGAATGAAAACATGAAATCTATGCCCATCTAATACTCTCCAATTTTTCTTTTTTTTCATGAAATGTATTTCAGTTAAGCTGTAATATTTGGCTAGTTAATATTTCAAATAGTTCAAGGTTCCTTTTTATCTTTTTTGAAGACTTTTCAAAAAATGTATTTTCATGAAGATTTAAAAAAATTATGTCATTGAAATATTGGCTTCTAGTGACAAACTTCTGAGACATCTGAATGAGCTGACAGATACGACAAACAGCTTGCACCATTCTGGAAGAACTGAAGGCCAGGGGCATTATCCTGAAGTGGTGTTAGACATTTGTATTCAGGCAACTGAATTTCATACAATCTTACTTCCTTTTTTGTTTAAAAAGAAAAAAAAAGATATTTCTTCTTGAAAATATTGTTCTTCTCAGTCTAATGTGAATATGTTCAATTACTTAAGGGTGTCTAAAAAAGTGTTTGGGTAGTAATGTACAGGCAACTGAATCCCATCAGTTACCTCAAAATAGAATGTCACCTTCAGCAGGTGCTGAAAATGCTCTTAAATTAATTGGGGTGACCGTTTTTTTTGTTGGTGGTGTTTTTTGTTGTTGTTGTTTTAAGAATAAAAGCTGATACAAGTTGCCATAACAGGTAACATTAATAGTGTACCACTGTTTGTCAGGCTCTTGTCTCAAAATGCACGGTATCTGAAGCCACAGAAGGAGGAGCAAGAAAGTTTACCTAAGACAGTGCTGGAACCTGGACGTTAGCTCTTACCTTGAAACAAGAATGACACCTAATGTATTTTTATAGTAAATTTTATTACCAGTGGAAATTGGCTTTAATTTTCATGAGCAACAGGCCCTTCAGAAGAACAATAAATCCACAAAATGGTTCAGTTTTGCAAGGACTATAAAAACTGTCATTACCAAAACAGTTGTTGAAAAACCTTAGGCATGACCTTCTTTATTAAAATAATTTTTTTTCTCTTCCTTTTGTTAACAAGGCTATAGTTCATTTATTAAAGCACATAGAGAGAGGCTTGGGGAAGGAAGACAAACTATTTCAGAAGAAATGCACCTTTTTCTTGTTTTGATTGCAGAAGGAGTGTCTAACATATTTAATATACCTTTAACTGAATCTTATTCATTGTATTGGTAAAAATTTTAGAATATATTAAGTATCTGGAACTCTTGGGTCAAATTACTTAAATGATATTTGCCAAATAGATTTCATTCCAAATATTTAAAATTATGTGGAACAGCAGATGATTGATGGAAACTATTGTTGAAATATTTGTTTTAGAAGAATATCCAGAAATTTTCTTTTGTTTTTTTTTAAACCATTTATACTTTATGAACAATATCAGGTTATATTTTTTACTTTTTGGACTTTCCAGTATGTGCTGCATTTACACACCAAGATTTGGAAAAATAAATTATGAAAAAGAGGCCCTATTTGTGTGTGTGTGTGTAACAGTTTCTTTACCTGTAGCCTGCTCAAGAAGCCTAAAATGAGAATGAGTAGTACCAGTCTTGCAGATCCCTTCCTAATGTATGAGTTTTTTCATTAAACAGAATAACATGAATATAACATGAGACAATCTTGTTTCTCATTATGTTAGTTGGGATTGTTAAAGTTTCAACATTGTGTCTAGCTTCATCCATGTTAAATGAAGGCTAGAAACCATTCAGCTACCCAACTCTCTAGTGATTCAGCCACCTCACTTATTAAATGTGTTTTCTCCTAATCTGTTTAAAGATTTCTAAATTATAGGGTCATTTGCATTGCTTCTCATGAGTAGATTTTTTTTAGCTGTCCAGGGTCAATAGTTGCATGTATTTTGTATTTATAAAGACAGTGATCAAAATAAATCAATGACTGATTCTGGTGAGCAAAAGGACAGTGGCGAAAAAGCTTTAATTATTACACGATACTATTTTCTATGCTCAGTATTGTGGTTTATGTGTAATGAAAATTTGGTCAAAAGGTTGCTTTATCAGTGTTCTTTAAGAAAAAATTGAAACTTCAAAAATAAGTAAATAGCAATTAGTTACATTGATGATGGATGGAGTTAAAAGCATTGAAAGCTCTATGTTAACATTCACTGAAAAATCAATCAGGGCAGAGAAGGAAAAATTATTAAAAGTAGTATGACTGACATGAGGCTTTAGAAGAAACTCCAGAAATAAGAGTTGGGCTTCATTATACAAAATACATCAAATCTTGACAAAAATTGAGGGTAGATTTACTATTGGTAATTACAAGAACAGTAATTTTCAACAAAATATGCAGTGATTACTTTTGTCCATTGAAGCAATTTTGTTCTGAGTGCCTTATGGGTGTACAAATTGTAGTAGTATTTCTTTCTGTTCCTTCTTTGCAACCTCTGGGCTGGAACTATGTTTGGTTGTTCTGCACCTGGACTTTTTTGGCCAGGAAGGTAACTACCTTTTTCTTGAATTTCAGATGGCAAATTCAATGTCTACTGTACCACTATGCAATGCTGATTAATTGATCATTCAAATAATTTGCTTTGCACATGATAGCTCACCAGCTTTTCAGGAAGCATCCAGGAATCTTCATGTAGCTGTGAGTTTACCAGATACTATGAAATAAAGTAACTTTCTGGTATTTATAGACCTAATCCCAGTGAAACAGTAGAATGACTTTCATAAATTTTAATATGCCTGGAACAAGATGACAGAAGATGAGACAGCTGGATTGAAGGCTATCTTTAGTTATTTCCAGATAACTTCCAGCAATCTCAAGTGAAGTTGCCTGTGTGAACAAAGACAATATTCTTTCTCTTGTGGCTTTATTTCTTTAATGACATGGGGTTTTTAAGTAGCCCATTCAGCTACCAAACGATCAGCTAACTGGGATGGGTAGTAGACCTGGACTACAGGAGATATACTTAACTGTTATCATTTACTTCTACAATAAAATAACAAAATTGAACAAGTGTAGCCATAAGTTACTCGGATTAAAAGAGATGAATGAGTAATACTGTACATATTAGAGTAATATACATGCAGTATTAATACTGCATATATAATAAACTTACATATAATATGCTAGTGGTATATGTACCACACTGATAAACTTCATATGATAGAGTTCAAAACTAGGAAATGCAACTTAAAATACCGGATTTAAAAACAAAGCCAAAGACTCCTTAAATTAAAATACTTTTGGATAGAAAGACGAGTGAAAATCGGAATATTTTTTGCATGCTTTACCCAGTGCTCTTATGAGCAGTGATTTGGTTTTAATAGTGATTGATCACTAATTATTCTAATCTTTGATCAAAAATTGTGATTCATAAAGCAGAAGATAAGAAGAAGATATAAAATTAGGGCAGTTTATGGTTTGGTTTTTTTATGAAAGCTACTGTGGTTATTATCCCTCCTTCCAAGTTTCCTATACTTGTCTCTAGACTTATTAAAAGACATGATTGGTTTGGGAGTGTTCTTATCTTTGTGAGGTGATGCACTTCTGTTTCTTTCTCACTGTGTATCTTTGCCCTGTAAAAAAATTTCTGGACACATGAGAGAGGAGGGAAAAGCATGTTCCATGCAACTTGCTAACACAACACCTCCAAGCAACAGTTCCTGGAGGATTGCAGGATGGCTAGGTCCAGAGATTAGCTGCATTTCCTCAGTGCATGCATTAAGAGCAGCAGAAGTGAGTCAGCAAGAAAGTTTACTGTCACAGAGTATGTTCAGCTTGGGGAAGGGAGAGTCATTGATTCGATTGTATATTGAGATTTTGAAAATGTGAAATGTGTTAAAGGGTATTAAATATGTGTTGTTTCAGCTGTATAGTATCTGGGGCTCTAGCAACAGTAGAATTTTTCACTGGGGCACAACTGCTGGACCAATAAGTCATTTGATTGTGCTCTGGTTTACCTTATTTTCCTTTTCTTGTCTCCCTAACCCCTTTTCACCTTCTGATCATGATCACAAAGAACAATTTGAACAAGCTGCCTTTTTTTTTTTTTTTTTTTTTTTTTTTTTTAATTGTAACATTACTGGCTGATCAAAGGTGTTTTGGAGCTTGCTTCTGGACAGCATCTTTTGCTGAGATGCTTGTGTGGAATATATGGGGACTATTTGTTTCTAATTACAGAAATGATTCCTCCCTACAAGTCTTGACAGTCATTGCTGGCATTTCTTACTGAGTTTCAGCACTGCTTGTTTGCTAGCCAAATGTCAGATTCTGTCTCTGAATATTCTCCAGCTCTGCCTTTGCTTCTGTGACATTGTGCTTTTTCCACCGTTCAAATTATTACCTTAGGAAAGTCAATGTGTATGGCTGAATGGAGGTGTGATATTTGAATGATTTCAAAAGTATAGCAAGACTCTTGCATCTTGATTATTACATTTCTTAGTGGATTGGATGACTTGGAAAACAATCTCTCTGGAGGCCTTTCTGTGTCCCCTATTTTCTCCTTCCCCTCTGGAAGGCATTAAACATACAGACTGGTATCCTAATTCTACACAAAGAGCTTAGATGTGATGTGCTCTCCTTGGAAGGATTTTTTTCATAGTGACTGAAAATTAAGACTCTGAATTTAAAATTAAACCTAGTTGTCTAAGGTCCTTAACTTAAAACATCATATTTTATCTGTTTAAAACATAATAAGCTTTAGCAGTTAAGAAAATATTACTTTATAAGCACTGAACCATGATTATCATCAAAACTGTTCCCAAACTTTTGAATGCTGACCTGTTTTCAAGAAAGATATGGTACACCTTCAATCATTATCCCTTCCATCCTAGTGCCAAAACATGTTGTATGATATCACTTGCCCATAGCTCCAATTCAGAAATGTTGCTTTAGAGTTTTCTGATGTATTAATATGGGGATTTCAAGAATATACCCATGTCTTTTTATGCTCATTTGCAATCTTTTATTGCTCATTCTGGGTATGCTGGTTTTAAGGGAAGAAAATAGGTTAAATCTTGGTCTGAGAAACAAGGACTGAGGGGCAGGGGGATGAAAACGGGGTGATGGCTTACGTTTAGTGGTGAAACTCAGAATTAAATAGCTTATCAGAACTGAAGAACATCATCTAATGCTCATTTGCTTTTTACAGAAATCTCAGCTGGAACAGGCTTTAAAGTAGTAGTATTGGTACTGTACAGCACATTGCAGAAGAGAACTATTGACAAGCTACAGCTTTAAGCGTTTGCCATAATGCAAGAGAGGTAGATCATTTGGGTGGATTTTGGTTTGGGTTTTTTTAATTATTATTAGCCCTTCTGTCCACCTACTTTAAAAGACCTTCTTTTTTGGGGGGTGGGGGGGGGGTGGGAGTTTTCTTTTTACTGTAATTGCTTTAGGATTCTGACCTACTGCAACAATCTCAGAAGAGAAGCAAAACAGCTGGGAATGGTTACCCTGATTTGATCTGCAGCTATTGCTCTGACTTAATCTTCTGTTCTGTATAGACCATAGGCTTCAGTATTAATAATCCAGTCCTTGTATGTTCTGCTGTGTCACAACTGGCAACAGGAAATTTTTCTTCCACCTATTGTTAATGTACTGTTAGGAGGAAAATATCTCCTGTTACCCATGAATGTTGTCAAAGTTTCACTCAAATCTTCATCAACTTGCATCAAATATTCATCGGTTTGCAGGAATGGACCCCCAAAATGTTTATCTCACCACAGGACAAGCTATGTGCTGAGACAGAGATGTATTTGATAATTTTTCTAAAGATAAGCTGCAAGAGTGTTCTCCTAATGGATGTCAAACATATGTGGGTTACCACTTTGATAACTACACAGCAAAGAATATCTAGTGGCTGTCTACACTTTAATAAATGGGCTTTTTTTATATTTGCCACATTTTTAAAGGATTTCTGTAATCCTCCATAAACAAGAATATTGTTTGTATAATACAAGCAGGTTTTGTTAGATGACAAAAGCAAGAAATGAAGAATTGTTGTGCGGGTTTATTTTTTACATTTTACATTGGCATATAGGAATATTCAGTGTCATTTTTAATTGTTTTACCTGTCTCTTGTCTTTAAGTCAGACCTTTAATCTTATTTAAATGTCTTCTTTGTGCTGCCTCCATTTCTGATCTGTAATAAAATTAATAGATATGCCCCTATATTGCTCTTGAGTAAGGAAAAATATCAACATTTTTGAACACTATAAGCAAATATTTTTTTCTCCATGGAAGAGACAGTGATTGATGACATTACTATGTGTACTTAGAGCGATTTCTGTATTATGGAAGGAAAATATGTTTCTTCTCTGATTAACTGTTTCATTTTCTAATTAGGATGCTAACATCAGTGTGTCCCTTGTGTATTCTTTCTCTTTGCACTGTTGAATCTAGGTCATACTTTCTGTACCTTTCTGCATGGCACAGTAAAAATTAGACAAGGTTAGAATTAATGATAGGCTAAAATACCTAGAAATAATTTTAATAGTTATTGAGCTTAAAGCTATGAATGTCCTGCGAGGATTTACATTTAGACTCTGATTTCGGGCTCGGTTCTACAGCACATTAACTCATTTGCAACCTTTAGTACTTTAATGCAATATTTCTATCCTGGGCTTGCTAACACTGCATTAGATAATGTTTACATATATGAATGATCATGAACTGTTGGGTTTTTTGGTTTTTTTTTTTCACTTATTCCCAATCCCAAGCAACAAAAAGAATCGAAAAGAAGATAAATTTGTATACAGGTTATCTAAAAGGTCAGAATTTTGAGACAAAACTCAAGTATATCTTTCATTAAAGTTTCCCTTTGTTTCCCTATCATTAAAAATTTCATATTTATTTCAGAACCCAGAGCCTTCATAAACCAGCTTTGACTGCCTACATTATATGTAGATAAAACTAACAAGCAAATTCCGCTACAGGAAAACATCCCTTTGCCAGGTTCTGACATCAAAGACAAAAGGATGAATTAACAAAGAAATCCAATCACCGTGTTGAACAATTACTAAATTTAAGGCAGACTTCCACAGAATTACTTTTGTGCTCAGTTCCCAATGATTTCAATGAAGGGGTGGAGGGGGAGGAAAGCACTAAGTACCAAGTCTTTTATGATTACTGTCTCCATAGAAAGAATTGTGAGTTTTTCTATTTTAAACATCTACGTCCAGCACCCATCAGGAAAGGCAGAATGAAGGGGCGTTGCTTAGCTTGAAGAAGAGACAGAAGGATGATAGTATAAAATATGTTCAAAACTGATTAAGAAAAATAATAATTGTGCCCATAGTTGATTGGAAAAGATTAGGCTTAAACTGCAGTGAGAAAGCTGTAAGTTAGGCACAAGGAATGTAACAGCTTCCTTACACTAATGATTGTAAGGCTTGGTCAAGTAAGGTTTTTAAGACTTAAGCCATGATGCTTCTGATCATCAGTATGATAACAGGTACAGTTGATGCTGCTTTAAAGCAGGTTTGTTGACTAGATTACACTTGAAGTTTCTTGTAGCCATAGTAGTTTAGCCACTATTAAAACATGAAAACAAAAGCCACCACTACGAAGAACTTGGTTAACCTGGATGATAGCAAATGTTGCCTCTCTTAATGTCAGAGGTAGGTTTAGGCTGGAAAGTGCCTTTGGAGATCATCGAGTGTAACCTTCCTTTGAGAGCAGGACCTTAGATTAGGTTATCCAGAGACTTGTCAAGCCAAGTCTTGAATATTTCCAGCAGGGGAGATTGCATCACTCCTCTGGTCTACCCATCCCAACATTTAGTTGTTCTCATGGTGAAGATTTTTTTTTCCTTATACGCAATCAGAATTTCCCCTGAATCAACTTGTGCTCATTGCCTCTTGTCCTGTCACCGTCTATTCTTGTCAAAAAGGAATCTCCATCTTCTCTATAACTACTTTCCATGTTTTGGAAGTGGAGTGATAAGATTGTTGCTGTTGCCAAAGTCTGCATTTCTATTGAAGAGATAAAAACAACCAAAGTTTTGACAGATATCTGACTTTCCCCTGAGATCTCTTGCCAGTTTGGCCTTATTCTCAAAATAAAAACCAACCAACCAAAGAAAACCAAACCCACTTTGGAGCATATGGGGCATGCATACAGGTGTGCCTGTTCCTATCTTCCCCAAAGGCCAGGATACTTATCTGCAAAACTGGGAGATCTGTTTTCGAGTTTCCCAGTATTGTAAGAGCCTTGACTCAAGACTTCTCAACAGAACACCTCTGACTCACTGAATATCCTTTTGGTTAAGCACTTCCTGCGATGCTACTATTACTAACGAAAGAGAGGTATTAATACCTACAGTCAGGACTCCCAGCTAGCTTTCACAGGAGCGTGGCAGAGAGTAAGCTTCTAAGAGATTCTACTTTTAATAATTAAATAACAGTTTTCAAATGTGGCATTTTTATATTAGGATAGTATTGTGCTTTGATACTCATTTTTGTTATGTTCTATATTTGCTTTTATGAATACAAGAAAACAGGGGAGCAGAGAAAGAAGTCCTTAACACTAATTACTATTCACAGATCAAATGGAATGTACTAGAGCTATCCTAAGTAACTCTAAGATTTCTTAAAGCATGATTGTAGTTCTAAACTGGTTTTATAATAGTGTAGTCATAATATCAGTTGAATAACTTGCATCTTACGCCATTATCAGAGGGACTCATGTGAAAACTTTTCTGGGGTAGGATTCACTTATGTCATGGTTTTTGTGAGAATTTAAAGAACATAACAGGGAATGTTTACCAGATCATTTAAAGCATCCAGAACTAGTTGGTTGTTCCTGATATTTTTTGCTCTAATATACCACTTCAGTAGCTAAGAATTGAGTTTCTCTCAGCTCTAATGTTACCATATGTTGTTGATACAGAAACTGATTCTACAAAATTAATATGTTTAAGAATAATTCCTAGCCTTTAGTATTGAGGAATCAGTGAACAAAAATGACCTGAAATCTGTTTTCATAAACTGTTGTAATTGATTTCAACTTCTTGAAGGCTATTGTAAACTGTAATTAGGCATGAGGAACTAGCTAAAATCTGTTCTGTAGCTGGAAAGTCAAACTTCTCTCCATCCCAGTTTAACTCTAGCTGACCTGCCACAACCCTTGACATTTCAAATGCATTGAATGTTTTATCATTCCATTCCTATGTATATGTTTTGTTTAGACATAATCCAAAGTAACAGATCCAGAAATAGAAGAATTCTGTTTTATTTTAAAGTTGACTTGCTGTGTCACACCTCATTTTTCATGCCATTCTGTGTCTCGTAAACAACCAAATACAATAATATGCTCCATAAAATATGAGTTATGCCTCCAAGACTCTACACAGGTTGTTTCCATTTCTAATGGCAATACATGTACATGTTCTTTTTTATATTCAGCTGGTGGATCTTTGCTTACCATTTCTGGAAACAGGTAAATGGTGAATGGCAATTAATATTTGTGGCATGCATTCTGTCTCTTGCAGAAATACATATTAACTTGTCAGTCTAAACTCTTGGATTTTATTTCTTTGTTGGTTGGTTTGTTTGATTGGGGGTTTTTGGTGACCAAATTGGAATTCGTTTTAAAACTACTATGTTTTTCAGAAGGCAGGTGCTTAGCATTTCTAAAAAGCAAGCTACTTGTGTCACAAACCCTTCACTCAAATTTGCTACTTACTTATGATAATCTGGGGTGCTTATATATGATACACAACTTTGGCAGGAAAGCCATCATGCAACATACTGGTCAGTTGAAAAAAAATTATCTTTGAGAACAAACAAGTGATCTACAGCACAAATCCTTCTGTTTACGCAGTCTACTTTCAGTTGCATCAGAAATTAGTATAATATCATGGTTTCAGAAATGCTGTCAGTTGCTTAGTCTTTATGCTGACAGTATGCAGAATTGGAGCCGATGAGGGAAGGTTCTTACTGCTTTGAATAAGAAAAAGTACTTTCTTAGGTACCGGAGCAGACAAAACAAGTAAACAGTCTGAACCTAATTCAAAGTTCATTGACGTCAACGAATTTCTTTCCCTCGACTTTGTAAGTTCTGAACGAAGTCATACAGGAACAGGGCGATAAATGTATTGGCATTAATGCTAATCTTACTTAAATACTATAGATTACATTATTGTCTGACATTCAAGCCATAATTACATAAATCTGCTCCACATATTTGCTGTCATTTTTATAGATGTTTCATTCACTTAGAAAATAAACAAACCCACAATGTTCTGTTTGCTTTAGTATGCAAGAGATTTGAGTTCTTAAGAAGTGTATTTACATTCATTGTTGCTTGTAAAGATGCCATTTGTGTGCAAACTTAGTGAGAGGTATGACAAAGCCAACTTCAGTTCTCAGATGATAAGAAAATATCATTCCTAAATCCGTTTCATCAACTAATTTAAAGAAACTGAGAAAGAAGGAAGGTGAGGATACTAGATTGCACATTCCCAGAGGCAAAGTAATATATGGACTGAGCAAAGCCATGGGGAAGATAATTCCAGACAGTTATAATGAGATAAGCCAGATGGATATGATCAAAACAAGTATTAGCTTTAGGAAATTAAAAAGAAAAAAGCAGAAAATTAGGAAGGTGTTAGAAGTATATAATTTAAAGCCCTTATTAAAAACAGAAGAGCTAGAAATAGAGGTAGCAACATTTAGAGGGTTAAGGAAAAGCAGTGTTGCCTGTAGTTTTATTTCAGCAGTCTATTTGAGTTCTCAAATAGTTTTTTGGTTTAAAGCTGCCTTTTTGTTTTAAAAACAGTTACAGCTAATCTAGAAAATACAGTTCTCAAGCACTCCAGGTTGCTAAGCGCTCAGTGTGCATTTTGATTTGACTGTTTCCTTTTCTGAGCTCTGCATATGACAGTTTGTCTCTGTGATGAAAAATAGATTTTATTTTTTTTTTTTTTAAGGGGCAGGTGGAAAGGGAGGGAGGAAGAGAGATACTGCATTCTTTTTCTCTGACACAAACAGAAAATGCAGATAAATAATAAATACAATTTTTGTGGAATTGTAGAATTTTCTACTCATAAGGGATGTTTTCTATGGATAAGAGACATTGTGATCCTCATTATGCATTTCTTGAGGTAAACAAAAGGTTGAACATCCTACCTAGCATCTCTGAGTATAACTTATTCACGGCAAATTATAAACTTGCAAAAGGGGATTCCCTGTAACTGCAACTTGCCAAATTTTAGTCCACTTTCCTTATTTCAAAACCTAACTCTGAAGTCAAGGCATAAATGCATTTACACGAAAGTTCAGAAGAAATCTTCTTGCTCCTAACACTCATGTTTTCTCCCTAACATTTCTGACTATGGAGCTGCAATGCAACAGTGTGGATGAAGTTACAGCTTCAGAAGTCTTTCAAACAAACAAACAAATCTAAAGAGATGTAGATAGACCTGAGAGATCCAATTTCTGCAAAACCGTATCCCAGTATCAATACTTCACCTAACCCCGCCATGCCTCCCTTGGGTATCAGGGCCATCTGAAGGCAGTGAGGTGCCTGCACTTGTTCCTTGCCTCAGCTAGCTGCAGGAGCTCAGGCACTAGAATTCTGTGTGCAGGAGGCAGCTTTTCAATGTTTGAATGCCACGGGCAACTTGAAACATCTATTCTCTGCCTTTCCTGAAGATAAGGGAGTGTGCTGATGGGAGAGAAGTCTTCTATGTCCAGATTTGATCTACGGGCCGCCAGTTAGCGCCCCACTGAACACTGTGGACTTCCTAAAACAAGCATAGATTAGGTAGTGAATATTTCTTTCTCTGATCTTTAAGGGAACATACACGTTGAATTCAATTCTGCGCCATGGATTTGCAGAGTTTTGATGTTTTCCAATTTTAACATGATTTGCACTTTTTCTTTTGTTTGCTATTTATCGGGAAGGTTTTTTGCTATTTTTTCTGGCTTTTGGAAATATATGCACCTTGAGAAACCTTTTCTGTGTTTTTTTGGTTTAGGGTTGTTGGGGTTTTTTCGTGTCTTTTTGCAGGGTGTTGTCTAGGAAAATCTCCAGCTTCCCAGAAATTGTCCTGGTAGATCTCCTAACAGAGTGCACTCCTCTTAAATTCAGTAATAAAATGTTCTGGCAGCATTTTTATTGCATTTCTGGTCAAAAAGTTATACTGTAGGTCTGTACTAACATCTTTGGCAATGGATCGTTTCTTTAAAGGTTCCATTTATAATTCCAAAAACTACAGCAGAAGTTTATCCTCTACTTCTGTAGTGTTAAAGCCTTTGGGATTAACATTGCAAATTAAAAATGAAAATGGACTTTTTTTTTTTTCCTTTTTCCCTGGTTTAACTTCAAATAAAGGAGACATTTGCATAAAAGGTGTATAGGAAGGTGGATTTATAGAGTGAACCTCATTAAACTTCACTCCAAATTACCTGTGTGCAATATTTAAAAAAAAAAAAAAAAAAAAAAGTAAAATACTCTGAATGAAATAATCATTTAGCTGTAGCTAAAGAGTGATTATAAACACAAGATTATTTTCTATATTTTAATGGTCATATTATCTTTCTGGGCAAAAAAAAAAAGTATTTATATTAAGTTTGATAAGACATAATCACCTTATCAGTATGACTGGCTTTATACCAGTGTATGTGAAATTAGCTGGGCAAAATTCAGCACCAAAGCATGGATATCATTACAAGTTAAGTCTAAACTAACTTTGCTAATGAAGATCGCCAGTAGCTGCTCATATTAGTCGCTATCTTTAGGTCTTGGATTAATCTGCATGAAAACAGAAGTGGTCCTTAAACTACAGTGATTACAACTTCATCTCAAGCGGCAGTTAAAAAAGACCTGTGCCCTTGGGGTAGGTAAACAGTGTTAAATTGTTGATCAGGAGAAGCAAGTGTCAGTGACCCTCTCCAACACAAATGTGTACACATTTATTTGTCTCTACACTGACCAGCATCTGCTACCCCAAGCTTAGGTCTGCAAGTTGCAAATAGTAAACTTCTTCACAAATTCAACTTAGCTGCCAAAATGATGGAAGAAGATGAGATCTCAGCTAGCTAGAATATTAGTATAAGGCTCCTCTTATTGCTTTTAAAAATGTCCCTCATTCCTAGTCTGTCACAGTAGACTAGCCCATCTCATAAAAAATTTCTCTGATGTCTACAAAACCCTGTGAAATTACTTACACTGCTAGAAAAAGTGGTCAAAGCTTGTCTTGCCGGTCATTATTATTCTGCTGTTTCTGTATATATTGTTCATTTCATATGCTCACTTTGTCTCTTCCCTTATATTTAAATGGCAGGTTGTCTGGGACATGGACCTTCCTTTTGGTCTCGGTACATACAGTGTCTGATGCAATGGGGTCTGTGACTGAAACTTGTTAGCAGTAATGGAAATGTATATTGTAGGTATATGCAAAGAACAGTTGAAATAGAGCATTTATGTATAGGAGAACCTTCTCAAGTATTTTTAGAAGACTTAAAGATAAGCTATTTATGTCATTAAACAGAGATTAGAGTTGTCACATATGTACCTCTGACTAGGAAAATCACTCTAATTGATTCAATCCTAGTGCAGAGCGTGAAAATAATATATATGAAAATCACAGTACTTAACTTTTCTTATTTTTATGAAAGCATAAGAAAAATAGTACATTAAGATTCACTTCTGCTTCAGTCTCAAGTTTACAAAGTATAAGGATATTGGGGTGAGAGCTGGACTGCATAAAGTGGTCTCTGTAGACTTACAAACCTATGCCATGCTTTGAGGGGGGAAAAAAATGGTATAATTCATGTGTGCAAAGACAATTGATGTTAGAGTAATTGTCAAGCTTTTACTTAATTATGGGCATAGAAGCTCCTGTATATTAAAAAGTCTGTTTCAACTCTTGTTTACATGTATAGTGCAACTGAATTTTGTGGACTTATGATTTATAATAGTAAAATATGATAATACTTCAGAGAATGTTAGTGGCCCAATTCCTGCAGCCGTTATTGCATTAATATAGCATGACTCTTCCATGTGTAGTAAACAATTCCATTACTAGAAGAAAAAATACTGCTTGTGCTGTTCCAATTAACAAATTAAACAAACAAAACAAACAACTGTTCAGTTGTATGCAAAGCCATCTAGTGAAACACTTGGCATGAAATACTTCAGTCATGTTGTTAACAATCTTACGTGTTACATTTGCTAAAATTTGGCAATATGTGTGTCATTGTTATACAAGTTAAAGAGCTGAGATATCTCATCTAAGTCTTGTAAAAGAAAACATTAAGAGCTAAGTGTACCAGTATGAAATGAACAGGTTATCAATTTATAAGTGGAACCAGAAAAGAAGAGAATAATTTTTGCAGACTACTTTAACACCTTCTGGCAAAGGATAAAAGGAACACTGGGAAGAAAACATGAATGTAAGACCCCAGTGTTAAAGGCTATATGTAGACTTGTGGCAGTGGATGCAGGAAAAAAAACCAAAATTTGTTTTTAGAAAAATACAGCTGGCATTTTTACAGATCTGTTTCTAACTCCTTGTGCAAAAATCTGACAATAGTGTGAGAAGCCCTTATGGCAAAGTCATACTGAAACATTCACTATCAGTGTGAAACATCTGAAAAGGAATGGCAATATGCATTAGGGGGAAAAAGTAATTTCAGCAGAATTTTAGGAAGGTGGAATTGAAAGCCTTTGGAGAGGATAACAATGCTTAAATGGTTTAGCCTTTATGATGTAAATTACCTGATGTGAATGGACTTTTTGTCATTTGGGATTCTATATAAGGTATAGAAATGTTATTTCAGCACAGGCTATCTGAGAAGAACAAACTTCCTGCTGTAGTTTAGATTTTTACTTTGCAGTAGCTAACCTGGTTGGGGACTTACAAAAGAATGTAAGGCAGAAATTTTTGAGATAAGCCTGAGAGTACGTTGTCATTGAAAATACTATTGGTGGAATGTTCAATACATCCTTCTAAACTGACAAAGTTACACAAATATAGTTTGTTTCCAAGTTTTTTTTTTCACCAGTTCCAGGTTTGCCCTTAGAGACAAAGGTACTTCCCTGTCTATCCATGCTCTGGACTAATTTCTCACAGCATGAAAAAACCCTGCAGTCTTACTATCCATTCCAAAATGGTTAACTAAAATAGTTACCGTATTTATGAAAGCTACTATCCTTGTAACAGGTACACGCCGCCCCCCGCCCTCCCCCCAATGCAGATGGGGCTTTGACCATGGTGATCACTAGTTTTTCACGCCTCATTTTTGTGCCTTTTATGCTCTACCGTGCCCGCCTGCAGGCTCGCACACCCCTCGGCAGGAGGAGCGGGGCCCCTCAGTCAACAGACAGGGCCCACGGCCAGTGAGGCTCCTTGGCTCACAGAAGCTTCTGGATCATGACCAATTATGACCACAGCTCAGATCAGACCCAGGGTACAAATGGGGCGCTGCTGGAGACCCTCTTTGGGTGGTCTTCTCAGAGCAGCGGGTCTGTGTTCAAAGCCTCTCCCCTGGAGCTGGGATGCCTCCTGAGGAAACTTCCTAGGACTGAGTGCCCTCACGTCCTTTTGGTGAGTGATTTCTTCTGGATATATCCTTGAGTGAGCCCTCACCTTTCCCCACCCCCAGGTGAGTGATTACATCTTCAGGGAGCCCATGAGTGAGAGAGAGGGAGAGTCGCGTCACCCCCCACCCCGTGAGTGAGTGCATGTACGCACTTTGGATCATCATTCTTGTGTGTGTTGATGCATAGTAACAATACCTCGACTGACACCTGGAACCTGCTACGTATTAAACGTTATTGCAGTGTTGATTGATTTTGGTTTACCCCTGTTGCTCATTGGTTTCTGTTATGTTGTTTTGGTTGTTTTGTGAAATAAAGTTTGAGCTTGTCCTTCATTTGGATTAGTTTTAGTGTATCTCCGTGACAATCCTCTTTGAAAAGTGATGAAGATCAAGGAGATCCTCAGTGGCTGGAGGAAGGAGAATATTGCATCACCAACCCCTCAAAAGAAACAAACAAACAAAAAAAAAAAAAAACCCAAAAAAGAAAAAAGCTAAAGAATAGTCTGGGGAACTACAGGTCATCTTCACTTTGATTGGGACAGTCAGCATGGGTTTAGTAAGTATCCTTGTATCCAGTTTAGGATGTTACAGTCTGGGTAGGCAGAAAAAAATAGATAAATAGATAGATAGATAGATTAAAAAACCTAGTTGCCTAGTTGGGCTCAGAGGGTTGTACTCTACCTGGAGATCAGTAATAAATGGAGTACCACAGGGTTCTGTGCTGGCACTTGACTAGTTTAATGTCTTCAACAATGAAGGACACTAAGATGACCAAGGGATTGCAACAACTGACGTGTGAGGAGAGGCTGAGAGAGCTGGGACTGTTCAGCCTGGAGGAAAGAAGGTCAGGGAGATCTTATCAATGTGTATAAACCCCTGGTGGGGAGAGTAAAGAAGGCAGAGCCACACTCTTTGCAGTGGTGCCCAGTGACAGGACAAGAGGCAATAGCCAGAAATTGAAATACAGGAAATTATATTTAAACATAAGAAAAAACTCAAATATTGCAATGGGTTGCCCAGAGAAGTTGTGGAATTTGAATATCCATCCTTGGAGATGTTCAAAACCCAACTGGACATGGTCCTCGGCAAACTGCTCTAGGTGACAATGCTTTCAGCTGGGGAGTTGGATTAGATGATGTCCAGAGGTATCTTCCAAGCTCAGTGATTCTGTGACCTGGAGAATGATATTCCAGCTGGATATGAGGAAAAGCTTTTTCTCCCTGAGGATGCTCAGCAGTGAAGAAGGCTGCATGAAAAGTGTGTGTGATCTCCATTCCTTAATGTGATCAAGACCAGACTTGTTAAATCCCTGAGAACTTAGGCTGCTCTGATCTCACAGCTGAAGTGCTTTGAACAGGAGTTTGGTCCAGAGACCTCCTGAGGTCCCTTTCAAGCTGAATTATCCTGTGAACTTTGCAGTTACTATACATCATCAGCTGAACGGCCTGTTGAAAGAGGAGAGATGGAAGTTGGTGGCTGCGTATGGACAAGGTTTTAAGCAGTCTCTGCATAAACACTATTTCCTTTTCTTAGGCTGTGAGATTGATTCCTCATCCGTCTCTCTTTGCTTATATGGCTTTAGTTAAGCCATCTGTGAAATTAGGATATTTTAGTGCTTATTTCCTTGTTTTCTTCTACTAATTTTGTTGTCCACTTGAAGACAGTAGAGGATTTGATAACAGAGAACATTTATGAGAGAAAAAAACACTTCTCAGCTGCTTTCTGCAGAGGTCTGGTATCTGAAATTATTCTTCAACACTACATTAAATCTACCTCTAAGCCTCAAGAGTTCTGAGTTTAAATAATCTGAGGCCACGTGCCCTGAATGCTGATTCCATATGAAATGGTCCATCTGGTTTAAGTATGTTTAGAAATATTCTTTTTTCACTGAAAGGCTCTTTCTGGTGCTGTCAGTCTTCTTGCAGCATCAGGACAACATCACATAAGCTCTTTATTTCATTTTCAGGTTGTTCAAACACAAATGGCGCAAATGCCAGCAAACCATCAGTATCAATTTTGTACCGAAGATCAAGCAGCAGTAATCATGGTACCATGACCTGATTATATAGTAAAAGGGATAAGCAGTTTTTTTGGTTTGGGGTTTGGTTGTTTTTTGTTTTGTTTTGGGGTTTTTTTTTGGTGGATACTGGGTTCTGTAGAGTTTCTGAAAGAGAAGATTTCTGACATACCAGTAATGTATGACAAAATCATGTAAAGAATAGTCAGTTAATCTTGGTAAGTAATCATTTACTCTATTTATACTTATACATGGACATGAAGAATTAAATAGTGTCTGAAAAATAGGAAGTGTTTTGTACCTTTTTGTACCAGAAACTTAACCTAGAATTTCCTGTCTGTTTCTCTATATTCATCTAGGAATTAAATTTGTCAGCCTTGACTCCAGATTAATATGTTTTATTGTTTCTCTTTTAGAAGTCTTTTAGGAAAATCCTCCTTTATTTTTAGATGTAAAACTACTAGTAATACAATGAACACAGTTACAGCTTAAGGCTTTTTTTCTTTAATTCTGTCAAATGGGAATTTTTAAATTTATCTTCATGTAAGAGATTGAGTTAAGAATCTCTTTTTGGCCTCTCAGGTCTTGTCCATCACCAGTTTCTATGGAGATTTTTATTTTCAAATCATCTTTTGCTTGCAGCCATAAATAACTTAACAGAGAACAGTGCTGAAATTGATTTTTTTCAAGTAGAGATTCAACACTAATACAAAGTATTAATGCTGACCTCATATGCTTACATCAACAGACTGGCACCTCTGACTGTCACACATTCCAGGCAGTTGGGAATTTATTCTACTTTGACATTGCTAAGGTTGCTATTAAGGCTGAGAAAATGAGTTTGGAAGTTTGAGACTCTTACTACTTTTTGAAATGGAATGGAAAAGCTTGTGATATCTTGGTGTATATTATTATTGAAACAGTTTACCACAAAGAGTAGGCAAGAATACATGGACTTTTTTCTTGAAGTTGTTTCCATTCTTCTAGTGCTTGAGTTTGTGAGAGCTTGAGGCTGCCTTCACCAAGCTAAATGTTTCTAGTTTGTTCTAAGCTGTAGGTACTTAATTTACAGTATGCCTCTTGCAGTGGTTTTCTGTCATGATGATATATTTCCATTTAAATGTTACAACTATAATCCTGCATAATCCATTCCATAATAAGGGAAAAGGATAATAGGAGTAGTCATAAGGCAGTAAGGAAGAGATGCAGCAAGTAACAAGCAGATGCCAAATGGTTACTTCAGAAGTATGGCTTTGTATCTCTGCAAGGTTCAAATGGAATCTTTTGTGAAGGAAAAAAAGGAGCGAAACATCCACACAAAAATACAATGACAGTTTGTACATTCAGCACCCTGCAGAGATGGAGAGATTTTTTTCAGCTATCAGTGCAGTTGTCCAAAAATGTATTTGTGAAGATTAATAGGACAACTTGAAAATTTGGTTTTGCAGCAGTAATAGTAAAAAAAAAAAAAAAAAAAACCAAACCAAAACCAAAACTACGTAGGAATGGAAAGGTTGCAAAAATATTTACATTTTAAAATGTCAAGCTGAAAGACTTTGATGACACTGTGAAGTAACATCTTGTAATGTGCCAGAATTTTTAGGGCTAAAACTGGTTTTAAAACATACTAATGGAAAGATGAAAGCATTCAATAGTTATAAAGAGAATTTAAGTGAGAAACAGAATGGCAGCAATTCTTTGACTAATCAACTTCTGGTTTACTTGAAGATAGTAAAGAAATGTTGCTTGATAACCAGATCAGGGCTACTTTTTATCCCAGCAACATTATATGGACTGCTAAGACTCTTAAAAACCAAAGGCTAGGGATTGGATTCGAGAGTATAAGGAACTAAGTCCTTTCATTTGTTTGGCTTTTAAGATAGTTTAAGACACATTTTGGAATTGGGGAACTGTTTAAACTGCTTCTTTACTCTGTTCTTACCAGACAGACTCTGATTCCTACATCCCTTGCTATACTGAGTTTCTTCTGTTGTGTAAGCCATGACCTGTTTTTTTCCAGTGCTGTATCAATGTTACTTTACCATCAGTATCAACCAGCATAAGTTGTAGTGGAAGCCCTGATATAAAGCCATCTCAGTCCAGATGGAAACCTCAGATGAATGACCAAAAGCAAGACTGCACAGAACATGTGCAACTATATTTTTATTTTTTTATTTCTCAGAACCTTTTATTTCCAACACTTTAGCCAAATTTTCATGGAAGTCACAATGTGAATTTTCTGTGCCATGTTTGAAGTTCTGGAATGTAAGGCCCTCTTTGTTGAAAAGGGCAACTTTTCAATAGAGTGTTGGGTTTTTTCAAACATGAACAAAAATGTGTATTTTGCACCAACCTTCTTTGCTGAGAAATTACATTAAGTTGAGGTCTTACTGTGCTGTGTTTTATGAATACTTAAGTAGAGAAAAAGTTAACATCTTTTCATGTAAGGTAGCACATATATGATAATTATTAATGTTTCCAAATTCTTAGATTAAACAAAGTAATGCACCTAACTCTTTAAGACAAATTCAGTATGAACTTTCAGTGACACAAAATTATATGACCACTCACATCAGTTCAAGGAAGTGAATTTTTACTGCATTTTTTCAATACTATTAAAACATTAGTTAAAAGCAACAGAAGCTGTGTGCATCTTTTCCTCCATCACATATTCTGCAATGCACTCTTGTGTAGTAAAGATTTACACTGGCTTTGTAGAGGTAGAAAAAACTTACGAAGAGGCAAGGTAACAGAGCTATTGGCAAAGTACATTTGCATGTATGTGTAATATTTGATGTAAATTATTCATGTAAAGGCTAATCTTTGTTTTCAGAGTAATTTCAAATGCATATTATAATTGCCTTGGGTATTTGGTTAAAGCCAGCAATTGAATGGTACACTATAGAAAAATAATGAAATCATAGAACAATCCGTTAAATTTCACTGATTTTACTGACTGTACCAATGCTATTTTTTTCAGGAGAATAGAAGTAGAGCACAATTTATTATCTGCTGCAGATAAAACTACAAAAATAGAGAGTCTGAGGTAAATCTCCTGACAATAATGCCAGACAGGAAAAATGGATCCTCTCCAAGAAATACTACAGAAGTTAGTAAACTGTATATCAGATATTGGTTAGCATATTCAGTGCTCATTGCCAAAAGAAAAACTTAAGTAAAGGACAGCAGCATTTTTCATTATTTAGTAAGCAAACAAAAGGAACAAAGAAACTATTCAACATATGCACAAAGTATTGTGCAGAGACATCTGGATTGTATTTGGATATGTAATTGAATAAAGATTTCAAATATAAACAAAGATTCTCCTTTATTGCTCATTAGATTGAAGTAGATATGGCCAAACTATTCACTGAAACAACTTAATGACACTTTCATTCCTTTTTTTCTATAAGGAGAATATATTTTAATTAAATTCTCTGTCAATTGAAGTAGCAAGAATATGGTGAACAAATACCATCATCTGAGTAGTTTATTACAGACATTTGATTTTGAGCATTACTTGTTTCTCATTTGAAAATTATTGTATGCTACCTACCTTACGGAATATGAAGTCTCTTTTTTTTATTACATGATGTAATAATGACTGATAGGGAGGTGTCAATACATTGGTTTGGTCATGAGATGGTGCGAAATACATTGTTGTGAGCAGCATTTAACTTAAAAGGTTAACCTTTCTACTTTAGGTGATTAATCTCAAGTGAAGTTGGTGATAACCAACTAGGTTGTATTGCAAATGCCACCAAAAATAGACAATTTAAGCAAATCCATTTGACTTTGAATCTGCAGTAGGTCAAAAAAGATGCTTGTGGTCAGTTTCTGGTTTTTACTGGGAGTGTTCTTTAGATGCAGCAGCAGTGATTATTGCAAATGCAGTGTACGTAGGCTAAGGTCAATAATTTGCCATAGGGGTGTATTTAACATAATCTTTCCTGTCTTGCTTTTGATAAGAAAGACCATTTTATTCATTGGTGTGCATATTGCCTAGATTAGAAAATACAGGTTTTGCCTTCTGTCAGACAGAAAGAAGAAACACCAGTTTGGAAATTCAATCCACTTTATCTCAGTTCTATCAAGGACTTACATCATTTCACAGAAAAGGATCACTCAAACTTTTGATAGCCCATAGAAAGTCCAACAAACCAATTGCACCAAAGTATCACGCAGTTTACATTTTGGTTGTACGCTGAAGCTGCCTGCAAGAAGATCCCAAATGTAGAAAACTGTCTGATGCGCTGTCATCAGTTGGTAAGTACAGAGGTGCAGTACCATTGGAAGCTGTACAAAAAGACAGTGAGGTTGATGCTTAGTTAGGATTTTTCAGGGAGGTGCTGAACAGTTGCAATGCTTTTGTTATGTAGAAGTTTAGCTAACATCACCCCAGCAGGTCTGGCTGTAAACTGGAATTACCCAAGTGTCATCCACATCTCTGCCAGCAACCTGCTCTGCTGATCTGCTAGAGACCACTTGGTCTTGCTGTGTCCCTCCTCTTTGTTTACCTTTTTATACTATAGACTTTCCTCTTAATGTTTGTTTGTACAGTTCCTAAGGTAATAGGATCTTGATCTTCATAGGGCTTCTTATACGCTACTGTAAAGGGCATATAGTGATTGACAGATCTGCCTTGCGAAGATGTCCTAAGAATTGACTGACCCAGTAACAAGCATACAGTTGTCTGCTTCACGCTGAAGTGAGAGGAAAAATATATTTTACCTGGAGTATTATTTTAATGACTAAGTATAATTTTAGAAGGCTGGCACAAAATTCTTTTGCTTGATCGTGGTAATGAACATTACACATGATTTGGTAAGTTAAACAGCTTTTGCATTGTAGCATTCAGAGGAAGTGAATACCATAGTTAATATTAAGAACACACTCAAGCTATAAATTTCCAATCCTATTTTATGCCACTGAGCAAAGAAGGAAAAGCAAAAATAAAACAACAGAGTTGTGAATAAGTTGTTTATTTACAGCTGTATACAGAAAACATGTCCTGTCTCGCAAAATGCTTAAGGAAGTCTAAAAATTGTCAGGAAATAAAATAGTCAGTGATCTCATTTACATCCACTGCTAACACATGCATTTGCTAGTTTAGGAAAAAAGCTAAGTTTACTCAGTTTTGTCTAAAGTATTGCCTGTTTTTATGTACCCATTAAGTGCAGTATGGAAAAGGGAGCAAAGAAACAGTGACATACAGTAACTTTAATCACCAGAATGTTGTCCCTTCAGCTTGAAACTACCAAAAGTGCCTTTTCTGTTCTAAAACTCCAACTTCCATTTACAAACTTGCTTCAGTGAATGCACAGTATGGATTGAATTTTTTTTCAGTGAACACATCCATTATATCTGTGAAAGTGCGTGAGCACAGTGTTAAGAAGGGTTTGGTTTAGCTTTCACCGAGAAACTCACAATAGATATGCTTCTCAGGGTGCTCTCCTTCTCTCACCCCTGTATGACTGGTCTTCCAATTTCCACATCAGGGGACCTTTTGGACCATGACAACTGTATAAATTAACAATTATTTATTTTTAATGACATTTACATTTTTATACAGATACGTTAGTTGGGTACATTTGAAATTGTGACTGAGAGTTTTCATACTTCGTGCTGTCTTAAAAATATTAATTTAAGAACGTTGTATGCACTTTTTGGCAAATGAAGTTATGACAATATATAAGATAGTTATTGGTGCCTAGCTGGGAGCTACAAGCATTGGCACATTGCAGATTATAAGATAGAGAATAGAAATTCCTTAATTAGTAGTAGAGGACTCAAAATAGAGGGCATTCATCAAATATCTGAATTTGAAATGGCACACTTTCATAAATGCTCTGTCAAGAAACATCACCCATCCTTCCTGATCCTGAGGTTTGGGATCTTAGATACCTACCTGGTGCCCTAGATCTTGCCATTAGGAGATTAGGGAGTGTCAAGGAGGCCCTTATGGATGTGTGTTTCACCAAGATTGCTCTCCCCCTTACTACTATACTGCAAAGTCAGTGAATCAGATGGCAGGTGGAAGAAGTAGGAATCATCTTATACTGTACGTTGGGGTTTTTTGGTTTTTTTTTTTTTTTTGTGCAAAACAAACACATCAATGATATTTTAAACATTCTCCCTATTTTCTGTTTCAGGAGTAGAACTAATATACATCTTCAGTTCACGTAGTATTGTGTAACCTTGAGCAGCAATAATAAGGAAACTAATTGGAGACTGATGCTGAATATTTGATAATGTGCAGCCCTTATAACTCAAAGTATGATTTAAACAGAGTAGGATAAATACCAATTAGTAAACATCTGTCCCATTAGATTTTAAGTTAACAAAGTTAAGGTGAAGGCTTGCAATTTGGTTCCATTTAATGCATATTCCACAAACAATGCATATTAGGTCTCTACAATGCAGTAAATACCCAATGCTGTGTTTGTCCTTTATTTTTAGTTGGAAGCATAAAAATATGGAGTAGAAGGTGGTTTGATGCATAATCTTCTTTAAATAACTGCCAGGGAATTATTCATAATCATGCATATAGTAGATATGAAGTGGTATTTTTTATCTTATGTTTGTTGACTTTTGGAGTGCAGCTTAAAGCATTTGTGCTCAGACAGGCTCCCAGCTGAATATTTGATGGCTATGCTAGCTAATACAGCCAGCAATTCAAAGTGATCATCTTTGGATTACTTTATTTGGGGAACAGGAGAAGGGGGAATGTGTTTTGTTTAATTGCATGTTTTGAATTCATAGGACATAGCACATTCTTTGGTGAGGAATGTCAAACAGAAGTAGTTATTTGCTTAATTATGCTCCAAGGCCCTACATTTGTTCTCTTGGACAGCTTTAGAGAAAGCTTCTGCCTTCTGGCTTCTGGAGTTCCTGGTATTCAGAGAGAATATGAACATTGCTATGTCCTTTGCTACCTCAGAGACTGGCAGTTTTGTCTCATTGCTCTGTAAAGCTAACTCTCTATTGTGAGAGACTAACATTCACAGTGTATACAAAGATCATGGTACCGACTTTAAAACAATGCAGTTTAATTTTTATTTATTTGTTTAGTGTGGGTTTTCTTGGTTTTTTGGTTTTTACAATTTAGTTGTCAGGCCTGAGAATCTACCTTCTTTCCATGGCAATGAGACCAAGCCCCACACCTAGTACCTAATCTAGGTTTTATTTTAGAAACTCAGACCTCCAAAAATAACATACTCATAAATGCATTCGTTGCATGAGGTTGTGTTCAGTAGCAGTGAGGGATTAACTGGAGGTGCTTCACAAGCCTGACAGGACAATCACAATTCAGCTTGGAAAATGGGATGAGCTATTCTGCCTGATGACTATGTCTGATCAAAGGAAGAGACATACGCATACCTTCAGGGATGCCAAAATCCTCCTTTGAGCTATGTATCACTGTGTAGCTTGTGTTGGGTAGTGAGTCAGAAAGTCAGTGTGCCCCTTTACCAGACTTGGCCAGGGACAAATATGCCAGTTGTTTGTAGTTGTCATGGTTTAGCCCCAGCCAGCAACTAAGCACGATGCAGCCGCTCGCTCACTCCGCCTGCCCCGGTGGGATGGGGGACAGAATCGGAAGAGTAAGGGTGAGGAAACTCCTGGGCTGAGATAAGAACAGTTTAATAATTGAAATAAAATAAAGTAAAATAGTAGTAGTAATCATAACAATATAATAATAGTAATAATAATATACAAAGCAAGTGATGCACAAAGCAATTGCTCACCACCCGACGACCGATACCCAGACAGTCCCCGAGCAGCGATCGCTGCTCCCCGGCCAACCCCCCCCAGTTTATATACTGAGCATGACGTCATATGGTATGGAATAGCCCTTTGGTCAGTTTGGATCAACTATTCTGGCTGTGCCCCCTCCCAGTTTCTTGTGCACCTGGCAGAGCATGGGAAGCTGAAAAGTCCTTGACTAGCATAAGCAGTACTCAGCAACAACTAAAAACATCAGTGTGTTACCAACATTCTTCTCCTACTAAATCCAAAACACAGCACTGTGCCTGCTGCTAGGAAGAAAATTAACTCTATCCCAGTCGAAACCAGGACAGTAGTAAACCAGAAGAAACACACATGAATGTTCCTATACCACACCTCAACCTAATATGTAGGTTTGTGATTTTGCTTGATCCACCAGTAAAATAATGACTGTATTTAGCAACACTGATATATGTGCACAAAGCCTGGCTGGTGGTCTAACCCTTACACATGTGCTTCCATCTCAGGCTCAGCCCTGACTTGTTGCTGGAGGTCCCTGAATGGAGAGAGTTCCTCCTGCATGTCTGAGGGCTCCTGTTTTCACTATTTGTTGCTTTCTATATTAGATTGTTGATACAAGCCACCAATATAATTGCCTTTCTTCATATCTAAGGAAATAGGGAGACTGCCCGTATTTCTTTGACTTTCTCTGTATCTAGGATTGTCACTGGAATTTTTATCACCCTTTGGTGTCTTTTCTGAACCTTGTTATAAGGGTTTGAAGCTGACAACACTTATATAATAAAGTTCATTTGTTTGCTTCCTTGTTTTCCACTCCATACAGGATTAATTTAGTCAGAAATGGACATAGGTAGTTTAGGTTTCACTTATCTGAGCAGTGCTTTTGTGTGGGCTTCAACTTGTGACAAGAGCAATGAATGATGGTGCCAGTTACTTTCCAAGGAAGTTTATCTTTGATCTGTGAAATTTGGGCAAATGTTACTGCACCACATCAATCTTGTTCTTTACTTGCTAATGTCTTCTGCTGCTTTGCATTGTGTCTAAGAGAAGCCTGTCAAAAAGTAAGACACTTGCTTGAGTATTAGCATGAGGTACCAGTGATACCAGAACAATCACAAACTCAGTATTGTTTTCTCTGCTTCTGCCTTGCCCAGTCAGCTTGGCCCGTCCTTGGGTCCAGCTTTCAACTGAATGGTGCGAAAGGGGAGCCAAGGGGGAGAACTTGGAACAAATTAGGGAGCTTAATAAAAGCATGCAGGAAGAGTGAAGAGTTGCTATGCCTATAAAATAGCAAAAGATTTTGGCTAAGATTTGTGGCAGCAAGATAAACTTAAATTTCTGACCCCAAATTATCAGGCTTCTTGAATCCCATCTCATACACAAGAGTGAGGGATGCTGATGTGCACCCAGTTTCTGAGCAACGGATTTAGCTCTGAATAGTATATTTGGTATTGCTTGCCTAAGATAACACCCTAGATATTGAGAGAGGCTAAGATGTTTGGGACCATGGTTTGAATCCTTGCGATGAGTATAAATGACTTTCGTGTTGCTAAAGGGAGGGAAAAAGGAAGGTGTGATATTCTTTTAAGAACTGCTTACTCAGATAATCCCACATTTGGTTCACTTACCTGGACAATCACCAGGTCTGTTGTATTTCAAGAGCACCTTCAGGCTCTAACAGGTGTACTTGGGTACATCTCAGATTGGTGAGGCACCTTTGCCCTCCGCGGTATGCCTCCCCTTATGCTGGAGCAGGGGGTGGAAAGGAGCACCATTGCTGGTCTGCACTGGGTGGAGGTGAGCAGTGTCTGATCACACACTTCTGCCTGCTACTCCTGCTTTTTCAGGGGAGTAAGAGAAGCTTGTGGAGGAGAGGGGAGCCTGAATGAGTAGCTGTGAGGTGTGTGACTGCCGCTGATTATTTCCCTGTCCCTGCTCTCCTCACTACCTGTATTCGGAAACCTGAACAGGAAGTTTTTCTGGTTTAAGAAATAGGAGAAAGTTTGTTTCATACGCTCTTCTGCTATCCTCAGTTGGGCTTCTGTCATGTATGTAAAGCCAGCATAAACTTGAAAGCTGATAGTATGAAATGATTAGTGTAATTGAGTACAACTTCTAACATATTCTAAATATATCCCATCACAGTCATCTCTTTCCTACGCTGCTTTGTTATTAACACAGATATCCCATGTTATCTAGATTGCATGTATCAAAAGATGCAGAGTTCAAACTATGCTTTTAAACTGCTACTGGCCAAGCCGGTTTTACATTCTCTGTCACTGCAGTTTCTTTTATACTCGACAGAGGTAAGCTACGTGCTTTACCGACAATAGCATAGTGAAATGCATGTAACCTTTTTCTCAACCATTAGTCAACATTTAGCCAACAACTCACTGATATAGGTAAATATAGCCAAGTTGTTACATGAAGCTTTTCATGACAAATGTATTCCTAGTTCATTGTATCAATAAAAACTATAGTATTCATAACTTAGCTTATTAAAAATCTACGCCATACAGCTTTGCATGAATGAAATTTTAACCGCTACATTTCAGAGTATCAGAACTACTTACACAAAAAGATAAGGATATGAGTTGACAAATGTGTCCATGAATGTTTAGCAATTTGTGTTGACTGTCTGAATCTTACTGTTTAATGACTTAAGGACTTATTCTGGTGGGATATGCACATCATGTGTGCATAATTTGAACACAGATATGGTAGAATACCACTGTATAGGTTACATAAACCCCAAATACTGTCTCAACAGTTTATTTTTATTATCTGAAAACTCCATTAGAACCTGAGGGTGCAAGTTCAGTGGGGCAAAGGGAGCTTTTAGTGTCTATATGGAACTTTTCCAATGGCTAAAGTTGTACTTGTTTATCAGCATACTATTTAGAAATATTGCAAAATGTCATATAAGCCTGATATTCCTCAGTCTTTCATTCTTTTATTTGGAAACATCACGCAAATTAGTCAACCTCCTGTGCCAAAGTGTCTAGTGACATTTTTCAGAGGCTATTTTGGACACAGATATTTCCCTCATTTCAAAGAAGCTAACCTCATCAGCAGAAAGTCAGTGAAGATTTATCTGTACTGTCTGGATTCCCAAATGTGTTGGAAGTCTTTGACTCTGCTCATGCCAATGGCACCTACTGGAGATAATGAAAGAATCTATGGGAATAGATTGAGCATGAGGATGATGCATACACCACTGCCACAATATTATGACAAATTCCTGATTTATGCACGCTTGTTCAAATGATAATGCTTACAGTATTATTTTTTTCCTGGAACTCAATTATGTCTTGAAATCTGATGACAAATTAAGGTTGTTAAGAAGGTGACAGAAATGTCAGAAAGGTCAGGCCATGGAAAAATAAAAATAAAACATAGAGCCTTTCTTTACAAATGTCAATGATCTAAACAAAGCACAAATGAAATTTGTTTAGGAATGGTGACTCAAGCCTTATCTTTGGTATCTCAGATCCTGGCACTGCTCTGTGGACATCTACTCCTCATTGCATGTTCTCAAAATGACAACTTGAAATATCTTCATGGAGATGAAAAACCCCATCAGGCATAGATTGAAACAAAGCATCTCGGTGATGCTGGTTTACCACAGCTGTATGCAGCTTAGTGGACAAGTGATATTAAAGTTTTTGGTTTGTTTTTTTTTTTAAGCATTATTCTGTTGGGAATCTGCTTTCACACCATCACATTTTGCCCTGGCTATGTTAGCTCCTTTTTAATAGCTAAAGTCTGCTGGCAGGGTACAGCCCTAAGCAGATGTAACAGATCAAAGAATATGTCTCAAAAGCATCATTTTTCTGTGTCAATAGATTCACACACATGCACATATCTTCTGCAGCTCTGAAAGACCAGAATCCTGGACTTGGCACTGTAGAAACAAATTAGTGGGTTTCGCTGGCTGCAGAATGCCTCCCGTTGTAGAATTGGAGCAAGTTAAGGGTGAATGAGACTAGCATATATAGGCTCTCACATCCAAAACCAAGCAGAAAGAGCTAATGAGAAGGGCATAAACTAGTCTCTGTCCCCCGGTCTTTTACCCTGATGGTAGATGAGAGCCTGCAAAGTATCAAAATTTTTGTATACAGGCACCCAGTGCAGGCAACCTATTTTTCACGTTCTTTTTTAGGTTACTTAATCATCACAATCAGCTTCAGAATTAAAAAGAAAAAGAAAGTAATGGCTGAAAACTAAATAACCATTCCTGTAGTTTTTAAGCACATCATTTGAATTATCAGCTCTAGACATTTAAACTGAGACACATTAAACTGGTTAATGTGCAGAATGATAACTAAACATCTGACCACCTGGTTGATTAGCATTTAGAAAGAAATTGTACAGTTGAGAAATAGAAACCAATTATAGACCTTAAGACAGACTACGAAAGTCACATATCTTGTAAATATGAATCTGAGGAACTTAATAAAAATACATTTTTGCCAGCTGTTTCCAGATTTGCTAAATCAAAGTAAATGGCTTTTAAAAGCCATCTAGCAGATGGAAGTAAAATGTTCACATTTCCTAAAGTGTTAATGAAATTTAGTTATAGCAAAATTGGAAGAAACAAAGCATAGATACACAGATTTTAATGGTTATGTGAAACCAACAGCTGTCACAGCGAGGTACTGAAATATAAAAAATAAAAAGAGAAAGCAGATTACCTCTCCCCTTTTCTTAACAAAAAAGTGGCAAAAGAAAAAAAGAAAAATGTTGATTTTTCTTTTTCAGATCTGTATTAATGAGTGCCATTTTTTATTAGGCAGTGGTTATAATACAGTGCAACTAACTCAACTATAGTACAACTAAGGCTGGTAATGATTCAAATGATAGACATAAATCCACTCAAACTGATACTTAGGGCATTGATAAAGAAGGCCAACAGCCTGAAATGTTTCAAGTGTTCATTTCAAAAGTTTTAGCATAAAGAACTTTATTTCCCTACAGGGATCTTCATGCACTTAGAAGTTTTATGTACTTACCTGTAAGATTCAGACAATGAGGCAAAGAGACAACAGAACTTCTGTAGCAGAATTTAAAGTAGTAGTTGAGCTGCTTATTAAGGGGCTAAAGACTTTATTCCACTCATTATCCATAGAGATAAACACCCTAACAATAAAATTATTTTATTGTGCTAGGCAGAGGAAAAGTGGAGTAGTAAAAGACTTCTGTATTGGCATGAAGGCACACTAAACACTCTCCACTTCATGTTACCTATTAGAAAAAAAGAATAGCTGTAACATTAAATTAAAATGAAATGAAGCCCATACATCCTACAGGATAATAAGAGCTGTTTAAAATAGTATCAAACATTTTTTAATAAACTAAAAAGTAGAGACTTTTGATAATTTTATCATTTCATCTTGTTCACTTTGTTTGATCACCAGTTGTGCAACACATGGCAACAAATTTCTTATCTCTCTTTTCTGATCCCCTACTTTATGGATCGTTTGCCTTCCCTTCTGACTTTCTACTTCAAAACCTTTGATCTTCAGATTATGCTAGTCCTTTTGACTTCTTGTGTGCATATTTCTTGTGCTGTCACCAAATCTACCCAGCAAAGAGCAATTACTGTCTCCCAAGAACACTCATCATTATCTTACCTATATTTGTAGGGAAAAGTCCAAGGATGAAATATAAATAGACAGATAGAAAAAGACTGTTTTAAAGCATTGGTGAAAAATCAGAAATTATAGGTCTCTAATTACAATACACAGACATCTAGAAAGTCTCCTTTGCACTTTCCTCTCATTGCATCTCATTTTAAATAATGACTGTAAATTCTCTGAGTTGGGATATTGCTCCCATATAATTTGTAAGGTACCTTACATGTTTTTGAATCATGAGAAAAACTTGATAATTGCTCCAAAAAATTGGCATAGCTTGCTTTTTTTTTTTTTTGGACAAAACTACTTTTTACCATATAAAAATATTTCACAGAAAAATATTAATTATAACTAAAATTACAATTTGAATCTTCAAAATGCATTGTTTGGCTTGTTTCAACATTGCTGGAATTTTCCATTTTAATGAAAAATATTTTAGTTTTACACTATTTTTTAAATTTATTTTCAATTCTATAGTCTCCTAGCATAAATAAAATTGAATGGAACTGAATTATCTCTAAATTGTTGTTTTACACATATTGATATAATTCTAATGCAAATTTCTAAAGTTTCAGATTTTTCTTTGGAATCATAATGGAAGCAGCTTTTGAAATAGTGGAATTTCCTTTTGAATAGGAACTCTGGTTTCTGATATCTTTTGTTAATATGTTAACCTCTGTTAGGCAGTTCAAGGAAAGTTTAACATTATTTGAGAAGTACGCATTTGCTAATTTTCAACAAAATGTGTTACTTGATGGCAGAAAAACTTGATTCTGAGGAAACTGCCTTTACGATAGTTTCTTAGATAAGAAAAGGCATATCAGTATTATCACAAGCATGCTGGACAGTGTATTCATTTGAAATGTAGGTTCAATTTCTAGAAACTTGAACTTGGTCATCTGTCACTTCAAAGATGAGCTGTAAACACCAGTGTGTAAGCTGCTGGTATATATTTCTCTCTTCTGCTGAAAAAAACTTTGTAAGATGGTAGTTATATCACAAACAGACAAGCAGAGTAGCTTTTGAAATCACAGACGCTTCTGCCAGATGGATATTAAAAGACTTTTTGCTCAGCTCGACTTCTAAAGTAAGTGCCTGTGATCTGTTATTACCACTACAAATAAACATGTATCATTAAGGGGCTCCTTAAACTTCTATCATTCTTTTTGTGTTAGTTTTGAATTTTAAGATGTCATGAGGTTTCTTATTTAACTTTTTAAATTTTTATTTTAATTCATTAATACTAAGAAAAATTAGCAACAGCTTAGTATATAGACATAACATAGTGCTTCATTCATCTGAATATTATATGTTTTTCCCCATAAGTTTATGGAGGTTGGAGAATTCCCCTGACAGGGTTGCCAACTACAATATCCTTGCACTAAAAGAGGTCCTGAAGCATTAACAAAAAGTGTCATTTTTCTTGTGTTTATATCGGTAGCCACAGTTCTGAAAGGCTCAACTATTTTAGCAAAATTTGCAATCCATACTCAGCCTAATATCCACACAGGTTTTGAAAAAGGAGCTATTTTATGGCAGGAGTTGGAACAACTTTAGTGGAATCACTGATTCATTGTTACCCAGGGAGAGTTTACCTTTATTATCAATTCAGATTTGAATGAAACATTCTATACTTGTATTTCTATTGACCTTTTTAATTCTGCCTTACTGTCAAAGTGTCCACAACGGTAAGATAATAAAGGGTGTAATACCTTGTTCAGACTTCCTGTTCTTCTACAATTATATCTGGAATACTTTCCTTTCAGCATACTTGCAGAAATTGTTGGATTTCCTTCAGCCTTAAGATAGAGTTATGTAAGAATCTTGGTGCCAACAACACTTTAACACCCCCATCCTCCCCTCCACCTCCCCACCACTTTCTTAAATAACATTTTTTAAAAACACAGAATGTCTGCCTCACATTCAGGTTTTCCCTTCAGCTGTGCTAGAATTAAATTAGAACAAATGTTAATCTAGTTCTGGTGCAAATTAATGGTAAAGTTAAGGAGCTCCCAAGTCTTGCACTACACATTGGTACTGTGAAGGTATAATGTAAATATTAGCTTTCAGGAACATTTCTTTGATGATAAAGGCTTCAGATTATTTTATCCATTCCAATCTATATCCAGGAAAGTTAGTGAAATCAGTTCATTCTGATGCATTTAGTGCCATATAATGACAGGTATGTACTGTGAACATAATGTATGTGACTCTGGGGCAAGATTACTGCATTTATGACCCTCACGAACCAATTTCATGTCGAGTGTCTGTCAGTCAGCCAGGAAAGAGCTTTCCTCCACAGAAGGCCTCAGAACTGGACACTGCCTGTGGGAAGGAGCTGAGAAGTATTTTGATTACAGCATTTTGCAGTTATTTATGTACTTCAACCAAATCAAATCCAAAAACTACTATGCAAAAATTTAGGCCTCTGTGGGTCAGGAAAGAGTGAAACAAATGCACTTAGAAGTGTGCATAAGGTACTACTTAATAAAATCTGTAATATATTTCCATATCAGGAGATGATAAGTAAAGTGTATATGGACATGTGGTGGGTAGAATGGGAAGTATTGTACCTAACGCTGTAGCAGTATATCCAGCCTCAGTTTGAATGGAGCTGGGAGTAAGTAGTTGTATAGCTACTATGGTATCATTTTACCAGTGCCTGTGTTTCTCTCAAAAAAAACAAAATCACAAAGTTCTGACAGGCTGTTCATTCTGGCCAGACACAAACTACGTTTTTTTTCTGCTTCCAGTCTTTTAGTTCAGTTGCAAAAACATAACTTCCATTATTCGCCTGGTCCTGATGGCCACCCATATTAAAAGCATTTTTAGAAGAGGAGCCAGAAAGCTGTACTTACTGTGTCTTTCAAGCTGAATGCTCTTAAAAATGGAATCAATGGAGGCTTGTAGAAAAAAAAGTGTAAAAAGCATATTATGTCTTCTATAAGAGTATATAAGTATGTACTTTGGTAAGCCCAGGGTCCTCTATAATTGACTCTCTTTTGTTTCCTAGTAGCCACTGTTTTCATGTTTAGCAGGTATGTTTGCCAGTATGCTTATATGAATGGTATCATATAGAAATGGTAGCAACAGGTGTTGTTTTGTGCAGGCAGGCAAAAGTTTTTGACTTTAAGAGCAGTACCACCTCTGTTGATGCATAAAGTAGTACCTTAAAAATCCTGTGCTCAGGTATATACATGTACATGCATTTGTGTAATTCTTCTAGAAATGTCTACAAAATATTTCCAAGGCCATTACAGGGAGCAGACACACTTCAGCTGATGGCACTGAAGGCATCTCAGGTAGAGCCTCTTGGCAGGAGATCAAGATAGACTAAAGCTAGCTGCCAAGCTCATCAAAGGAAATAAAAAGAATAAAATCAGTTAAAAAAAAATAAAGAGAAAGCAGGTCCACTCTCTGGGTATATGAAGTCATGAAGCAGGTTGTAATGAATACAGTACCAAAGCTGAGGTTAAGGACAATAACATGAGTGAGGAACTAAATATTTCCAAGATAAAACTAGTATTTCTCAATCCAGCATGTCTTTTGAAATTAAAGAAAATGCTGGAATAATGTTCATATGACTTTCTAGGAAGAAATATGGTCCTTCCGTTCCAGAGAAAATCCAATTTATGCTATGGCTTTCTTTCCTAGTCTTCAGAAGTGTGTCATTAGAAGGTCTACAGTTGATCAGGAATCATTTGGTTATTACAAAATAACCTTTGACTGTCTGTTGATGTAGATGCTGTCTTTGAAAAACAGGAAATGTCTTTGTTCCTTCTGATGCGTTCCACTTGAATAAGTTGACTTCCCTTTTGTCCAATTTTTAGAAGATTCTGTGGCTCACCTGATGTTCAACATCATCATCTTAATCAGTGTGCGTGGATATTCTTCAGCCATGTTGAAAATTTACTGCATATATCTAAAGAAAAGTAATAAAAATATGGTAGCTACCTATACTATCAATTGCAATTAAGTTCCAGAAAGCTTATGTGTTACCTGTATCAGTCTTCATTCTTGCAAGACCTATTATAAAAAAGATCCTGATGACTATCTTACTTATTTTCCAGATTTTTTTTTAATGTGATAATGAAATTATTGTAAAACTGCTTTCAATTGAGTTTTTAATAGGCTTAACCTGTAGATTAAACTAGTGCTTAACTGGCAAGTAAGAGTTCCTTGTATCTTTTGCCTTTTTTTTCTGAAAGACCTATGAAGATGTCATTTCTATGATGAGTATTTTATATTAATTCCAGTCCTGCTGCAGGTTGGATGTCTGTACAGAATAGATTAACTTGGATTTAACTTGTTTTGTGCAAAAGAAGTCCAAGAAGAGCCAGCATAACTAACTTGTTTTTTACTTTTGTGTTTTTATATTTGGATGGTACTGTGAGTTACCTTGTATTCACAAAAAATGAAAGGTAAAAGGTGGAAAATCCAACCGAACTTTGGAAAGAAAAGAGAATAATGCATAGATTTTACTGCATTTATTGGAATTCTTTGGTGCTTATAGTTTATTCTGTTCACACTGTTCCCATCTGCAGCACCAGCTTGCTTTTCTTCCCTTAGGACTGCAGGGTGTTTTAATAATAGGCTTTCAAGACCCCCATAGCAACAAGAAGTCTGATAAAATAAAGAGAAAAAGGAGCTGAAGTGATCCCTAGAGAAGGAAAACATATTTTCCACTTTTCATTTCCATTTCAGAACAGAATGATGGGCTGAACTAATAAAAACCCATTGGCATTCCAACAAACCCAAACAGAGTTTGCCTGTTGGGTAGTAATTAGATGTTCCAAGTATTCACATACATAATTAAATAGTGTTCTGTTTCTTTAAATAAACATAATCACACAGAAGCCAAAATAGTCAAGTGATCTCCTCATTCTTATTTGGACTAGAGAATAATAAGAAAAGTTTTCCAGTAAAATTTGCTTTCCCTGCCTGTTCTCATTTCTAAGCTCAGTTGACTTACAGAAATTAATACAGTTGACATCAGTAATCCTAGGATATTAATCACTTCTGAAACACATTGTCATCATTTGGCCAGAGCTGAAAACCACGTCAGTTCCTACTAGCAGCCTCTATTCTAACTCTAACCAGCTCTTCTGAGTTTGGCTACAATCTGTTTAAGTTTTGCTTGCCATTAAGTGCATACATGTCAAATTGACAGAAATGCATTTGTGGACCTGTAAGAAATATCCTGCGTAACTCCCCGCCTCCCATTTGCCAACTGTCCCAGGATTTCCAAATGTTTTCCCTTTCCTGAGAGAGGTTTCTTTGCCAGCCAACCTTGTGTTGCTCTTTTAGGTCACCTGCACAGTGCATTGCCTTTTCCGTGACAACGTCGGATGCACAGAAGAGGCTGAGAGCCGCTGGCTGAACTGATCCTGATGGTAAGCTACACCGCAACAACCCTGGGACAGCAGTGTCACACCAAACAGGGAGGGCAATAAAAAAAATAGCTCTGTAAACATTCCTGGCACACATGAGAGCAAGTTTTCTAATTCTACAAAATTATCCAATAATTTGTTCATGCTTGTGCTATTAATATTGTCATTTCAGGAAGTAGATATAAGGTCATTTTTTGATCCAGTGAGGATATGTGGAGACATAATGTTTTGTAGGCTTGTGGCTACAAGTACTCTGAGAAGACTAGGGATGTCTCAGGCACTGTTACTGATTAGTTGTATTGGAACAACATTGTTGACTCCTGATCATACAGATTCAGTGCCATGTCATATGCCATTTACATATTTGAATACCCACCCTTCCTCCTTCTTACAGGCCTATTACCTCAGGTAGCTTTCAATGCAAGCAGAAAACAATAAAAAACAGGATAGGTGAAAGGATTTTTTTCCCCCCACATCAGTAATTCTGTATTCTGAGCATGTCAGCAATCTAATTATTGTCATTGTTTTTCTTGTACATCATAGCACAAGTGGGTTTACCAGTGGTACAGGAAGTTCTTTCTGGTGCAGCATAAGAAAAATACTGTTGGGTTTGGAAAGTGCCTGCTTAGAATATGACCACTTGGAAGTTGTGGTTTGGATACTAAAGGGGTGATAATACAGTTGCCAAGGCACACACGTTTATGGCTCTGGATATGTATGTGCAGGGCTAATTTTATTTGTCAAAGCTCCAGAAAAGGACAGTACCTTAACTGAGACATGGTATCACCGTGACCTGTAAAGAACTCCACCATAGTGGAGAGGCAGGAGAGAGAAATCATATCTCTAAGAGTTTTATGCAGAAAGATTTTCTGTTTCTACTCAGCATGTCTGCAGTGGTATGACTTCACACATGTTAATAAGATGGGGCTGGCTTAGAATTTGAAGACCCCCTCAGATGAACTCGAGGCAGCATAAGAAAATACAGTTAGTGATACAGAAGATAAAATAATTTGACATTAGTGTTCCTGAGTGAATCCAGAGCTGTACGCTACCTTTTGGTTTGTGAAGAAATCCTGTAATTAAAAACTATTCAAAAGCAGCACTGGGCCATGTTTTTAGCTGAGGAATCAGACAGACTTTTTAGAAGACTGTAATTGTTACTCAGTGTACTTTAAGAAGCTAAAAAGTATGCCTATTTCAGCAAAGGTGGTGTTTGTGAACTGCTTATTAATGATATTGTGATTTCAGAACGATTTCAAAGTTCTAATTAATCATCTAGGATTGGTCACCAAGACAATATAATACTGTGTCTTTCCTTGGCTATATCCCTTAAACAGGGAAAAGTAAAATGAAAAATTCAAGACAGTTAATCAGAAAGTGTGCTGTGTGTCTTTGTGCAGATCTGTAGTTACTATCCCCAAGGGCTTTGGTTTGTGTTCTGAAAATACTATCATGACAGCAGAATTCCTAGAAATAATTTTTTGTTAATACAAACAGAATTTGAAGATACTTTTGAAAATAAGATGTATTTCAGTTTTTTTATTTGATTTGAAGAAGTGGTTAAATACACTGTTCAAGTTTTTTATGAAATTCTCTTCTAGTGGCCTCTAGATCCACAGCATTTCTGAAAATTTACAATTAATATTAACCCAAATGAGAAGATGTGTAATAAATACCCATCTCCCTTTGCTTTCTTCAGAGGCTGTGTCTTTGTCACTACCCATTTTGATCAGGGGAGTGTCAGTAGATACTCTTTCAGGAGATCAAAAGTTGATTCAGATTTGTATTTTGGTTTTTGTCTTTCACAGTTGAAAATATAATGCAGATAACATGGAAAAGGGAGGAAGAAAGTTGGTGGCTGTCTTCAAAGGACTGCTCATCTTTTCTCTGTGTGTGTGATTAGTGGTTGTGGGAAAGAAAACTTGCACTTTTTTTTTAAAAAAAAAAAACCATGTCTGTCGGCATTGCATGACAGTCATATTAAACATTACTTGCCGGAGAAAGTATAGAGGAGAATGGTCCTACAGAAGTACCTCATTTCCCTGTTTTCCATCAACTCATAATGCTAGACATTTTTTGCCATGGATCCTTGTAGCTTCAATATTTTTATTTGTAATTATTTCTTTTTTAAAGTGTCAGGAGCAATTCCAGCCAAGAACTCTGGCTAGAACACTTCTAAGTTCATGACGAAAGTAATGATGTTATGACAAGTACTTTACTAGTAGCATAAAGGAATATCATTTGGCACATTCAACACTGAATCCTATGTGTGACTCCTTGTCTTTAAGAGAATATTCCTAGGGAAATGAACCCAAAGAGAGATGAAGAGATCTTCAGGTGACCATTTGAGAGAATCTCTGTTGCACAGATGACCTTCAAGAATCAGTGACATTAAGTTCATTATTATAATTTATTGGGGTCACATGCTTGAAAGGGGACATAAAACTGAAATTCTGAAACACTACTCTTGGTGCCTTCATGAAAGGAGAGTGTTAATATTGGACTTTGGACAAATTCCAAGTCAGGCAATTACATTTTACCTCTCTAGAAATTGTGGGAAATTTTATTAGATACATTATTCTAATTTTTAGAACTCAGCTGTTATGTTGTGCTCCTGCAGAACATAAAGGCAGTTATTTGTAGAGATTGGAAAAACAAATTATTTTGTTCAGGGAAAGAAGCAACATTTTTATGAAGAGGTGAAATTAGTTATTATGAATAATTATGTTCCACTTGAAATGTTAGTGGACAAAGTTGAAACTTCAGGATTAAGTCTTGCCAAAATTAATAAATGTGGGGTTGATGCCATGTGAAACCTGTAAGACTTTCCACTGCTCTTACTGAACAAGACCAGAGCCTAAAGACCAACAAAGCATAGGTAAAACCAACAGCCATTACAAGAGAACAATTAGCGTTATTGTGATTCTTTCCTTCATTAATAAGGGTTATATATACATATATATTGCTGTTTTCATGTATCTTCTCTTTTTGGGGTTTTATTCCAAAGCAGAAATGCTAATTATTCATGATAATTACAATCCTATTTTGCAGACCTAGGAGATGCCAAGGGAAATCAAATAATTATCTAGCCTATTGGCTGATTACCTGGAGTGTCACTGTTATGCATAAGTACTCATAGTTTGGGGTGGAGGGAGTGTTATACCTTCCTAGACATACACAAACGGAGGAATTGAACAGGAATTCCTATGTTTTTAATTTCCTTCTCTACACAGCAGTGTTCCACGTGAACACTGAAGTGGAAACTATACTTCAGGAATAAATTACCTGTTCACTCCCTTGAATAGACCAGCGGTTAGACCATGAAGCTGAAAGTTAAGACTTGGCTGCTGTTTCCCATTGTGCCATTTACTTGCTCCTTGACACTGCATGAAAGATGGACTTCTCTGTTTCAGTTTTCTCATTGTCACAATGTGGCTAATGAAATTTGCTCTTCTCTCAGATATGCTATGGAACTTAAAAATAGCGAAATGCACTCTGTACCAGCCTCAGTACAAATGCAAAGCATGATTTTAAGATGATTTGTTTATAACTGTGTACCTATGTCATTACTCTTTTATCATTACTCTGATTACTCTTTCAGGGCTTTTGAGAATATATGAAGATGCTAACAATCTACTGAGCTGTTATGACAGTGCTCGTTGCTTCATTCTAAAGAGCATCCTACTCTTACTTGGCTCTGTAATACATAGTGGGGACAAACACCTCAAGCTGGCTAAGCTGGAGCATTCAAACTGATATCCAGGAGGAGCATACAAAACCAGACAGCTGTTACTAAAATATCTGCTGTTGCAGTTGGCGCTGCTTCTGCTGTTGCTGCTCCCAATCTGTGGCCCCCGAGGTCTGAGCGACACTGATCAGGGTTTGCCTAAGCCAGGAAGATGAAGCCAATTTTTGTAATGAGAAAATTGAAGTGCTAGCGCAGAAGATTAGTACCCCCCTGCTGCTTACTGTAGGATGATGGGACCTTGGTGAAAGAACGCTTGGTACAACGACGCAGCATCAGTAAATGCAGCAGCTTCTGACTGCAATCAAAAACAATATTTTGGCATCTTGGCTAAGTGGCACCAGAATACTTTCAACATCTAATTAGATTACAGTTTAAATGAATGCACATTAAATGTGTGATGATATTGATCCAGCATCAGAAAATATAAGCAAAAGTGACCAGATGTTCCACTTTGACAGATTAATCATTTTTTTTCTCCTCTCTAATAAAATGTCCTGCTGTCTTGGTGATTTTGCTGGCTGAAATGTGACATGCTCCAATAACTGTTTATGTAAGAGCAGAGACCATGATCTACAGTTCTACTGTCCCAAGAGAGTTGTACATCCATTAGGCTAAAAGTCATATTATTTCTAGTTCTAGCTCTGTCTCCCTCTTTCCCTCCAAATATCTAATTATTCCACAGAATGTGGAACAGCTTCAATAACAAAAGTTAAATGACTTCTTGCCATCCTTTTTGCCAAACAGCACAGGCTATACTGTTGATTTGGGAACTTCCCTGAAAGGCAGGAAATGGGGACTTAAATCCCCATTCCAGGAAAGGGAAACTGTGACTTCTAGCACCCCATCTCTTGGTGGAGTATTGTAATCACTGAACTATTAAATACAGGAGGGCATCTACTCTTGCTGTATTCTGTTTCAGATATATTTTGAAAGAAACAAAAGGGTCTTCCTCACTTTTATAACAGAAGACCTAGTTGTCTAATTTTCCAGGAGGATTCAAGATGTTTCCAGTGCTAGTAGGAGGCTCTGCAGCCCTGGTAAAGTGTGCTTGAGTTAAAGAAGGGATAGGTTTCATTTCTTTCAGGTCACAACCCTGTCTGAAATGTTGCCTGTCCCCTGCTTTACCCACCCCTTTTTTCAGCATCTGGGATGCTGTGAATCCCCACTCTGAGGCCACTAATTCCTTTGTGACACTCTGACAGAACCTCTGCATTTTGCTGAAAACTCTTGAGCACGATGTGGTGCCCAGATGCCCAAAAACTTACCAGTGTGGTGCCTGAGTTTTAAGGCATAGACACATCTTTGCCAAGGCAGCTACATTAAGAGTACAACTGCTGTAATCTCTGTCGTTAGCCGATGTTTAAGCTGTGCTCTGGGAGCTCCTGTTTCTCTTTGCTGACACTAACAGCAGCCCTCAGCTACAGAACCCCTCAGCTAGAAACCCAAAATTAAGTGGGGTTGAATGTGGACCTTTGCTGCTGTACAAGCTCTCTTAGGATGTTTGTAGTGCAACTGGGATGCAGTCTCTGATGTCCCAACAGTTTTCTGGTTTCTGCTAACTGATTCTGTGTGCAAACTTTTCACAGCTCCTGAAGAGGAGTAGGACTGTGCATCAGAATGTGGCAATATGTTACAGGGTAACAGCATTGCAGTCAAGGGCTCATAAATGCCCTCGTGCTCTTGAGTGTCAGGCTTTACCTGTACCTGCAGCGTGCATCTGTGGTTTTTGGCACTGTACTATGTGTTTCATTGTGGGAGGCACATGCTATTGTAGCAAGGATTATTTAATGTGTAAATACTTTGTAGATGTCTTCTGCTCTCCCCTTTCCACCCTGTTCAAGCTCTGCTGATAACACACTGGCTTCTTACAATGTTATTCAATCTGTCAAAATCCTATTTTCCCCTGTATTTGTTGTTGCTAAATGCAGAAATAAAGAAAATCAGCTAGACAAAGATAAGTTAGTATAAAAGAAGGGCTATGCTAAATGCTGTCCAGTAATTGTCTTAAGTTCTGGTGACAGAATGTGGTCCATTTCACATTGCCAAGGATTATATACCCTTTGTGAAGTACAAGATTAAAAATAACTCTAGCAAGCATGCACTCTGACAGAGGAAGGCTTACGTGTCTGCCACATGGGAGTGCATCAGTATTTTAAAGAACATGAAAGTATAATTTGATAGAAAAGCTATCTAATTACAATAATCAATTGGTGAGCACTGATTGATTATCAGTAGAAAATTATCAAAGCCCAATTTCTACAGCCATTAACTTGCAGTTATGTCTTTTAATTGCAGTCTCAGCAGTGGTTTGTTGTGTAAACGACCTCTGGGATGACACTAAGTCAGAGGTCTAAGGTGTGTACAATACTTCCAAAATGTACAAAGCAAAGAAAGCTGACTCAGCTTCTAGCGTTTTGCACACTTGGGGATGTGACCGTCCAGTGAATGTTTGTCTTGATGATGTAACACTTTTAACTTTGTGTGGAGTAGCTGAAAAGATTGTCCCATGGTGAAGATTCATTCAACATGAAAAATAAGTCAAACAACTGCCCACACTTGATACTTCTACAAATAAATTTCAGACCCTATAAAAGCTGAATCTGGTGGTATTGAAAAAAGAAAGAAAAAATAAAAAAGCCTGAGGTAGTCAGTGAAGATAGCATTTTATTTGTTTCTTCTTACTCCACACACCTCTAATACTATATTCAGCTAATGAAGAGACGGAGGCTTTCTATCATTCTGCGGGCTTACACAATGCATGTGTTACAGTGCCCCTTTCACCTTTTCCTTCAGTAAGAGTGTTAATAGTCTGTCATTTTCCATTTCAAGTATCATAGTAATTTGTCATTTTTTATGTGTTTATTATACCCTTTGCATTTTATTTGCCTTTTTAACAGTGAAGTCCTTGACCCAGTTAAATACACAGGACCGATCTTTGTCTTGCCATTTCATAACATTTTAAAAAACATGAATGGGCTCTCTTCAATGGAACACGTGTCCCTGTTGGCAGATGCACATTTTCATGTTTTGTTTAAAATGGCTAACAAAAGTAAAGAGGCTAAATAGTTTTATTCTAAAGCAAAATGAAAAAAAAAAGCCCACATGATTTTAATTGTTGAGAATTTATTTATTTATTTGTCAATTGAGTGAAATACAATTTTCACACAGATGGTACAGTAGGGAAAACACAGTGAAACTACTCAAGAATGCAGTCATCCTCATTTCGTATAGGGAGAAAGAGCTGCAAAATTTTATGCCCAAGGCTGTTTGGCCAGAGTTCAAGAGTTCAGGTCTTGGAGGCCATGCTTTGTTCCCTGAAACACCACTGCTTCACTTTTTATTAAAGGAAAGGTTCCAAAGAAATTAGGTTTCTGGGCAAAATAGGTGCCAGAAGGCAGCAATTTACAGCTTGTTCTAAGGCCTAATTGAAGGCTTCTTCATCAGGTAGAAATACACTGTAGAATGAAAGCAGAGTTCAGAAGCATGACATTATTAGTGCAGGCTTTCTTCTGATGAGCATAACCTAAGATGATAACCTCAGAGGGTAACACTGCATCTAGCAGTTTATGGAAAGCACTTTTATTGTATTCAGCCTTTTGAAAGTATCACATATGACACAAACCTTGGACTGTGTGCAGAAGCCTCAGAAGATTTGACTTTGTGTGGAAATTTTCAGATTTGCAACATCTATTTTTTTTTCAGGCAAAGCACTCCATTGGCCCAAGTTATGTAATAGTTTTGCTTTAACACCAATATTATTGCTTTTGCACTATGAACTGACCAGATTTGCCTTCTTTAGACATTTTGAAATCTTCTTTTTTCCTTACTGTTGAAAACAGGGCATTAACATCTGCAAAGCAGAGATTAGAGTCATACATCATATTGATATTTTTTTTTTTTTTGAGTGCTGGTATTGCTTCAAAAATCTCTCCCTTGTGACACACTGCATGAAGAAACTAACAAGTCTGCAGGCAGCAAACAACCTTGAAGCACTTCCACTGCTGTTCGGAAGTAATTAATGATAATGTCTTCTACTCTCACCCTGTACTTTCCACAGATATACATTTTTGCTCTTGTGCTATGGAGACAAAAAGTACTTGTTCAACAGAGATAATCATCCAGAAGGACTTTTTCATTGACAAGTATTTACCTAAGCCTTACAGTCCTTATTGATCAAGACAGACACCTTCATCAAATAAACAGAGTAATAACACTTTTGCTATAGTCATTCCAAAGCTCATGTGTTCTGAACCATCTTGAGCAAATCTATTTTGTAGTGATTATCTAGAACTGGAATTTAGCTTGGTCTGCTGCTATCTTATTCTAAACTTTGGAAATTGTTTTGCTTCTTATATTTTAAATATTTTACCAATATAATATACTGATATTTATCTGAAGATAATTGTTTTTACTGAACATTAGAACTTTCTTGATTCTTTGAAAATTAGTTTTCTGTCTTTTAGTGCTTTATACTTTTGCTATATAATGAAAAGATTACGCAGCAACAGTTTACAGTTTAGCAAAATATACTCTTTTTAATGCTATGCTAAATGTGTGACAACAAGCAGTATTTTCAGTGAGAATTTAATATTGTCCTGGTTTCGGATGCAAAATATGTAGGTGTCATTTCAGAAAGCTAGTACAAAACCAGACTGTACATAAATCATTTGAAAAAGATTTAGTCGCTCAATCATCTAGAACATGAGTCAAAGCTAGCAATGATACAAACTAATCTAACTATAGATGTTTATGTATCCTTTAAGAAAAAAATAATTAAATGCTGACTATTCTAAACAAAAAAGTCCTAAGGCTAAACTCCAATATTTGTGGGTAAGTCACAGTAGTTTCTACATATAAACTGGAAATTAAAGAGGGCTAAAAATGTTAGCTTCACATTCCTGGGAGCGAAATTATTTGGACTAGTTCATGATTTTGCTGCTCCCCCAGAAGAATTAGTTTTGCTTATTGATTGATTCATTTTGTGAGAAAACTGTTTTTTTACTCATGTGCCATAAAAGCTGAATTTTGAATCATATTTTTATAGTATTCTGTAAAGCCGGGATGGACAAATGACAGTCTATGCTTTGCATAATTCTGGACAGCTACTACCCTGTATTATTTCCTAGAACCCATTCCCATCCAGTGGTGGCTTTGTTTTCCTTTTGGGAATGTTGTTATTTTGCAAGCATTCAAGAGGCATGACTGAACTTAATCCAGTTAGTTAGGGTGCATTTAATCCAGTTAGTCTGTATATTAACAGTAGTGAAGTCACAACAGTCTCAAATCCATTATTGTGTGTACACAATAATTTGGGAAACTCAGAACTTAATGGATGAATTTCTTAACAGAATTGTTTCACCTCTTGGTAAACCAAGTAGCTAGATGAAAGGAAGCCTAAGGGATACCTAGAAAAATCTGTGGTGCAGACGTACTCTGCATGGTGGTGACATTGTTCACAAACTTATTAGATACCTTCATCTCATTCCCTGCTGATGACTTTCAAAAATGGTGCTGGAGAACTCCTAGTCAAATATACTGTAGACATTAGAAGATTTTGTTGATCCAAAGGGAGACTGGAGGAGCTGACAGAAAAGAAATCCAGTAAGAGCTGCAGAATAACAAAGATGGATTAGGAAGTCTCTGAGACAAGGTTGGAGCACGGGAGCATGCTAGGAGGAAGTATCGCATAATGTCATCATGTTCTTGTCTTCTTGCCTAGGGACCCATTCACAGCCACACTGGGAGAGAACATACTGGGTGAGAGTGTCCTGGTCTCATCCAGTACAACTGCCACACAGTTCCTGTGTTCTTACACCAAGAATTGATATTTCCTCAGTAAAGCACACAAGAAGCTAATGACCAAATCTGCATTTGTGTATCTTTTGGGAGTGGGCACCAGAGGAGAATGTCAGTTTGGTTCTGCTTCTTAACATTCTGAACATTTTATGGTTACTTCACTATTATGATTGAGATGTATATTCCCATGGGTTGAGCCCTAAACCAGTATTAAAATAGTGGTTATATAACTCCAACTTTTCCAGAAATTGGAAGCCTTGAAGTGTCATTAAATGGAAGAATACAAGTGATATGTAATATGGATCTGATAAAATACTTGTTATGATTTTTTTTCAAAGGGCTTGTGCACAAGAACTTTGAGGAGGTTTTTCATATTTATCGGATGTTTACAATGTATGATGTAATCGGCATACTCAGCTATTGGCCAAGTCCAAAGTGAGTACAACCATGCTAAACACCATTGACTTGCTAATGAGATTTTTCACGAGTGAAAAGCAGAAAAATGCCAAACGAAAGGTCATAATGGAGAGGGGTGTTAGAGTGTGTGGTCGCAAGGAGGGCTGGAAAGGGGAAGAGCCTAGGATCATCAGCAGTGATGATTAAACCAAAAGGGTTTCTGGATCATGGGTGAAAGCAGAGACATGGCTGTGTGCTCTATGTATTTGTTTTTATCCTGTAGAGCTATTATGCACAATGTACGCTACATCTCTAAGTAACATGTGCGTGAAACCAAAATTCCTTTAGAAGAACAGGATGTTACTTTTCTAACTGTCAAAAATCTTCTGTGTGCCAAATTGACTGTTTCCACAAATTCAGATAAATTCCCAAAGGGCTTGTGAAAGATAGGAAGTAACAAATAACTAAATTGAGATGCAAGGCAGGAAGCCAAATATCAAGGCCTAATGCCTGACAGGCTGTCCTACCTTAGATCTGGGCCTAGAAGCCCAGGGACTGAGACAGTACCAAAATACAAGCTCTAGTCTTAGAAATCCGTAGGAAACTAAGGTTTGGAGCCAGGGAGGGATTCATAGTGCATCTTCAGAAAAGGAATCTGAGCTAGGGGTAGATTAGTCAATTATATCACCTTATTTGATGTAATCTTTTTTTTTTGGCTGTTTTCAGGAAAATGGGAGGTAGGTAACATTTTCTCCATAACAAAGTTCTAGTAAGAAGTTAAGCCCCTGAAATCACAACTAATAAAAATAAATTGCTAGTATTGTTTATCTGCTGTGCTAGTCTCTCCAGGAAACTGTGTATTAAATAAATAATGGTTGCAATTATAAAAAAGGAAAGTATTTTTTCTCCTGTCTTGATTCTGTCTTAAAAATTAAGTTGGATATCGCCATTTACTTGCAGATTTGTGGCTGTCCCTCCCAAAAACAAAAAGGTGAGAGATCAACACTTGTTTCCTTCTAAACAACCCAGTGAGGCAAGCAGTGGTGACATGAAGGGGATGCATTCATTCCCCACCAGCCATCTGCCTATCACCAATTGCTCTGAATGGTTTTCATAGTTCATAATACCTGCACAAACTCCCTAGGTCATCTACTATAAGAACTTCTAAAAAATCTTTTAAGAAACAACTAGCTTCCACTACTGTGGAATACAGCTTCCTGTCCTATCCAATTTGTATGTACAGTATCTCCCAAGTGAAAGTTAACTTTTTCCTCTATTTAGAGAGGAAGCACTGCATAGTACTTTGTGGATCTCTTTGAAAAGCTAAAGTGCAATGTAAGTGCAAAGAATCATTATCAAGGGAAAGTGGATTAGGTACTTAATAAGATAGGCATATGTTTTTGGTGATGATCCAGACCATGTCAATTCACAGGAGTAAATCACTTTGTATACTTTACTAATTTGGAATGAATGGCAGCTAGAGATGTCTAATAGATATTTGGAGCTGAAGGTCAAGTCATATATTATTGTAAAGGCATATTCCCTAAGATTTGTAATGAGGTTTGATGTATGAGGTATTCTGTTTTAATATACCTGTTTCTTTAATGACTACCTGCATTAATTTGCTTTATGAAAGGAAGAAATATACTCCAAGCAGTTTTGATGTGCTAATACTTAATCCTGCTAAACTGCCTTCAGCCTTGGTCTATATTAAATGTGTGACTTTTTTGCTCAGTGATGCCAAGAAATTCTTGGATGTAAAACTGGCAACCTCCCATGCAGAGAAAGGTGAAAGAGTACTTATCAATGGATGATGCTATAAAAACCATACTTTTGTTGCCAGGTCTCTAATTAAATTACGTTTTATTGCCTCTTTTTTTTTTTTTTTTTTTGGATTTATTTCTCTTCTTTAAAGCTTTATCTTGCCTCATAAGCAAGATTTAAGATCTAAATGTAGCTGTCCTTCAACTGTTCTCCACCTAAACACTCCCTACAATCCCCACCCTTTTAAAGTTTGGAAAAATAAAATGGTGCTTAAACAGAATACAGAATTTCTGTGAAATAAAATGAATGACACCATAGAGTAGGCTTTTCAAAGTAACATTGCCTAGAAGCTCAAATCCCCTCAAAAATCAGATCTCAGGACAGATACAAAGGCTATTGATGTCTAAAGTATTACTTAAATGCATGTGTCTAAGTGACACATAAGGCTAGCTCAAAATCTGCCTCACTGCTTAGTCTTCAGAGCATCCACACACATCAATACTTTAATCTTTTTAACTCCCTAGGTATTTATAATTCTTACAGAGTTTGTCCACATTGCTTGATCTGAGAAACAGAGCGTCTGACACAGCAGCTTGTGTGTGATCCCCTTGTTATGCCTCTCTCCCAGCTGTATTTTCTGTGAAGCTCAATCTGTTGCATGTTCACACGACGTTTTATACACCCCAGCAACATTCAGATTAACAGAGGACATAGTTGCCATTATTGTTTTCATTTAAAAATATGGGGCGGTATCAGTCATTCTTTTTATCAACAGCTGCTAAACAATTACAGCAGTTTTCCATCAAGCAAGAGACTTGGATTCACAAGCCTTTCTCATCTTATGAAACTTCTATTCTCTACATCGAACCTGCTGGGGCCTGCTGCATGAGCAAACTGGAATCCATATTGGGTGAAAATATGGAGACCAGCAATATTCATAGATCTGAAGAGAAAATAGTAAGAGAACATTTACCAAAAAGATCAGGGAGATGCTTCCTATTAAAATGTTAAAATATTTTAAACAGAACTGATGTACAGTAGCTGAAAATGTCTGATGGTGGTGTTTTTTTAAAGCAAATATTACCAACATTACTATGGGTGGATGGGTTTAAACACTGCATAATGTAACAAGGAAAACATTTTAAATTGTATTGAAGAACTGAGTAATATCTGAGAAGCAAAGCAAAACTCCTGAAACAAGCTTAGCGTGTTTTCTGCTGGCTTGACAGAGAGGTTCATTTTGCTTCATTTAGTTCAGCAGCTCCCTGCACACCATGAAGGCTCTACCATGATTGATGTTTTAATAATGTGAAGGTGGCACCTGGTGTAGGCCATCCAATGAGGGACTTCAATATCTGTTTGAATCTGCTATAATCACTGGCTGCCATGTGGGAGGATGGCAACGTGGGCGGTATTGTCAGCCACGTATAATGTCAAGACAAGAAGAAATTCAGAAATATACCAAATTCCTGGAAGTAAAATGACTGAGGATAAAAGTAACGATGGGATACATTCTGGCAGCTCAGGCTGACCAGTCACAGGCTAACCAAAACGGTTTGGATTCAAGTAACAGAAACATGTAACATGTAAATATGCCCATTACAAGATGATAAGTTTCATTTTTTTCTCTGTTTTCTATAAACTAGTGGACAGATTTAGGGTTTGAAATGAAGACTGAATATATCTAGTTTCTACACTATGTATGACTGTTCTAGTGATCAGAAAGAGTGGTGTTCATGAGTTATCACAGGTGCGGTGCTAAGATATTTGCTACGATATTCCCATGTTGTCTTAATTGCTGCACTGTGCCAGCATTTGGGGGTCATTAAACAAATAAGACTGCTGCAGTAAAAATCAGTACAGGAAATACTAATGTATAATTAAATTTTTAAAAATATTCCTTAGTTTAGACCATTAGAGTAATTGGTTGCAAGCCGTATTTTGTGCAATGCAAGTAAGAGCTGCATGTGGACTAACTAATACTTTTTGGGATAGTCAGACTCATTTTAGAGTGTTGACCGTTGTAGTAAAGAAGTAAAATGTCTCTAAAAATTAAAGCCGTTTCATCTTTTGATGTAAACTACACAGAGACTCAGTGAGCATGACCCTTTACAATAAAATACTGTAATGCAGCAAAGAATAGCCAAACACCGTGACACCTGGCTTATTAGCTTTAAAAAATAAATTAATCTGTTGCAAAATTAGGAACATATTATGGGACATATGAGGGATTGCAAAAACCCAGAAGTTCCACATACAAATCTAAAACCATTCAGGCTGGTGTGTTCCGAGCCTCACTAAATCAGGGAAAATGAGTTTTATGAACAATCCACCAGATGGGAAAATGTTCAAATACCACAAAATGTTGATCAGATTTATTTGAAAAGCAAGCTGTAACCATATGCATATGAGAGGAAGTAAAATGGATTTTCAGATATGCAGTGACTGCTGTCAAGCTTGCAGCTGTATGAATTTAATGCTATATTGCTGTTTCTACAGTAGACTTCCTTGATTTCACTTACCTATTTGCCAGCTAGTATGATTAATATTGATTCAGTTTTACAAGCAATTAAATTGGAAAACATAAACAATCTTTCTACTGGCTTTTCACCAGACAGTACCACATATCTGAATTTCTGACAGGAGGGGTCTCTGAGACATATTAATATTGCAGCATCCAGAATCTTTGTGCACAAACAGACCACACAGATATAATGGCATCTTTACAACTCTGGGATTTCTCATTTATAAATCTTCTCAGGTTACAGTAACTTACATGTATTCTACTGCACTAACTTCATCTGCTGGAGTCAGAAGAGGGTATATAAATAGTTACAGCTGCTTCATAATAGGTGTAACTGTCTATTTTAACTTTCTAAATGTTTTATTTGTTGAATTAGAAATGAAATCTGAAATTAATCTGAAATAGAGATGAAAGTGATTTGAATGTGTGGTTCACTCCTATTGAAACCAGTTATGTCTAAGTGATTCCTTAAATTTTTGTTTCATAGATATTTTTATCTTGATATCAAGTCATCAGATGCAATGTAATTTTTATTTTTAATATTTTGTAATTTTTTTAATTGTAAATTTTCAGAAGCCACTGTTGATTTTAGGTGATTAAACAGTCCTTTTCATAATGTATTTTTAAATGGCAGAAGTTCAGGCTATTCAAAAAACCAAGCGATTTACAAATATGTTCAGTTGGGATCAAAATTGCCAGCCACTGAGGAAAAGCTAGATATCAAAAAACATTCGTGCTCATGTAGGAAGTGCCATCTGAGTGCACTCACAGCTTTGTCTTCTCTCTTTGACTGATAGAAGATAGTTTGTATCAGGTCCAGTGAGTACAGAGTACAAAATCGTTCTCCTGAACTATTAGACTACTAGATTTCTGTGTTTATTAGATCCTCATCAAGTTGCTGCTCTTTTGGTGACACCTGTTGCCAATGTTGTGCTTTTTTCATTTTCAGTTAGCAGGAAGTTTATTACATTTTTCAAAGTTTCCTACATCCCTGACTGTTGAATCAAGGTTGTGTTGTTGCACTACACTGGACTGGGTTTTTAAACACCAGCAAGTTGTATCTGGTGGCTTGTTAAAAGCACCATTCCTTGTAGGAAGTGTCTTCTACATTGGATCTGCATCGGTTATGTGCTGATTTGTGGGTGAGATTTCAATGTTGATCCCATGCAGGATCTTGACTCCTTCAGCAGCAACCTCAGTCTTCAGGTAAGGCTATGTTGTAGCTGTTAGCAGTTCCTTTGTGTTACGCGAGGCAGACAGTAACTGAACATATTTCACATTGAGTTCTGATCCATCACCCATCAACCGACATTCAAGATATACTGCAACAACTAAATTCCTCCTCCAGCCTACTAGTAAGGAATTGGGTTTGATTAGTGAAAGAAAGAAGAAACTTAAAAAAGACCAAGTAGACATGTATGGGTTATTTTTTTTACTTCTTTCTCACCTCCTTCCTATTTCTATTTCTATTTCTATTTCTATTTCTATTTCTATTTCTATTTCTATTTCTATTTCTATTTCTATTTCTATTTCTATTTCTATTTCTATTTCTATTTCTATTATTTCTATTTCTTTTCCTAATTCTATTTCTTTTTCTATTTCCATTTCCATTTCTTCTATTGTTCTCTTTAGATTTAAGTTAATTGGAAAATTACTGTTGTTAAATACTGTTCAGTGTCTAACTGAGGATGACATTTCAATTGGTTGGAATATTTTGGAACTGTCAAAATAAACTTTAAACACCACCAGGCTAGATGGAAGAGATAATAGTGTTTTATCCATTGGGTTTTGAACTGAAATTTTCAAATGGTGACTGAATGTTGGCATTATTACTTTTTATGATGAAAAATGCGTAGAAAACCAGAAGAACAAATCAAAGAAAAGAGTGTCAGCTATGTCATTGGTATCTCTATGATGTACAAAAAGAATTTCAAGTATAAACATGCCCTTGAAATCTAAACCCAGATTTCTCTGTCTTTCTCGACCCATGCTGGCAGCCTTGCCAAACAGCTGTACACCAAGAATTGACCAGTTCTACACATTTTCATTGCTTCACAGCACTCTCTGTGCAGCCCCTGCTGCAATTGCCACTTTGTTGATGAGAATAACCTGACTGGCCATTTGCTTTTAGGGAGGATTGACTCCATGGCACAAAAACAACTCTGCTGTAAAACTAGAAGAGGTTCAAGGTGATTAACTTTCTTGTAGGCTCCCAGCTGGTTTCAGATGTATGCTGCTTATCACAGAGTACCTCAGGTTCTTGAGAAAGCTTTGCTTTATTTAGTGTCAGTGTCTCACTGACTGTTCATAACTAAGAGGCTGCACTGCTCGGCTCAGACTCTGCTAAGAGAGTCAGCTTCTTAAAAGTACATTTAATTTTACAAGAAACATGCAAACCCTGGGTGCAATAACCTTACACTTCAGGTTTTCAGAGCAGCAATACCTGATTTACTCTGTCATGACTGGTTCTTACAATTTTATCTCAAGGATTAGCATATTTTCATGGGTTTTTTTATGAATTTCAAAACTCCTAAATAATATTTATAGGAGGGAGTATTTTTTAGAATTAACCTTAAATTAGAATATGTTGATTAGAGAGAAAAACTTGAAAGGTCTACCCTGAACTTTCAAAATCTGAGGGGGAAAAATGCCTTTCCCTCTCCACATTTTTTATATCTTTTATTTAAGAAGTATTTTAAAGATAATGGGAATATCATCTCTATTCTTTTGTTTAAAAAAGAGGTTTTTTTACCTCAGAAGGTATAAATAAGAATACATCTTTGTCTGTGGAGTTCATTGAATGTTTCAATAACTTGAGATGTGCATTAATTTATCCTACAAAACCAACCATGCTGTTAGTGTACACCCATGGACACAAGGCAGAGGGATGATAGCAAAAGCTTTAAAGGCGACTTATCCCACACTGGGAAGATCAGCAGGGGGAAGGAGGGTTTGTTTAAGATTAGAGTGGGCAGGAAGAATTTAAATGGATCTCCGATATGTTTTCTTTCCCCACCAGATTTAAGCCAGATTTGCATACTGACTGTTACCTACTTGGTTTCTAGAGTCCCCACAAGATTTTCGTTAGCATTGCAGAGGTTACAAATACTAAGATAACTGTAAAGATATGAGCCTCTGACTGTGGTATCAGTGTCTCCTATGCAGCTTCTTCAGTTTGATTCTACTTTACATTAGGCACTTGGGGCATAGCACAGAAAGCAAATTTGTTACAGCGTATGTGAAGCAGAAGAAGGGATAAGCGTGAGAACCCAGCAGTCCAGATTACGCTCTGGCTGCTTTTTCTGTCACTGTTAAATAAAGAACAGGGACATACTGTCATTCTCCAAGTAGAAATGAATACAGCCTGTGACATGGACTTGTTGGTATTGAAGTGTATGTGAAACCTTGATGGGATTTTTTTGGAAGGACACAGGCATATCATGCTCTGGTCATACTGCCAGAAGCCAGAGATACTGAGGCACTTTTTTTTTTTTCCTTTTTCCTGTAAGGTCAATCCCCCTGAGATTACTCTTCCATCTGGTCGTACGTCTGCCTCATTCCCTGGCTCTGCACTAAGTCAGATGTTGGCAATTCTAACATGACAAAAACCCTCTTAAGTCATGAAAGCCCCAAACTTGCCTTCTGGTACACATAAAAAAGCAGAGATTAGCGATAGCACCAGCTTCCGTTTTCCAAAGAGGAAAGTGGGTTGACAACAAAGCTCATTCATGTCTGTCTTTAAAGGTTTGGATATTCTTTGCCTTATTAAGTAATCACCACTTCAAGCCCCTGAAATCCCGAGCTGAAAGACCAATTAGATATTACCCTGACTATGCTGTTTGCTCTAATTTAGATTTATGACTATGTCAGTTTAAGGAATGAATCTCTCATATCAGACACAGAAGTATTCGTTTCATTTTTCCTATGGAATACAACGTCTCATTCACTGGCAAAATTCCCAGACCTTCAATATGGTGGGGATAAATTATGTACATTTACATGGCACTTTTGTGAATTCTTAATTAAGGAATGGTAACTGTGATCTGAAAAGAAGCATTTTATGCAGTAAGAAAAAGAATAAATCCATTAGCCCCTATAAATTGCAACATTTAGCAGGAATGATAGATTTATGTTTGCTTTTAATTTTCTTCCATTGTGTTAAAAAGCCCTTTAACCTTTGAGTATTGATTAGGAGCAAAGAGTGAATAAATTCTGCTTGCTTTAGGGGTAAACTTTTCATTTTGACAATATTAATGCAGCATATCTAAGCTTGTTAAAAACAAACAAACAAACAAAAAAACCAAGAAAAGCAATATAATACAGCATTTCTTTAGAGTAGCAGAGTGGCATAGTCCTGGTCAGTGCAAAGGTTAAATGTTTTGTGGCCTTCTACAATTCCAGTTATACTACACAGAGAATTAATTTACCAAACCCTTCTTGTCATTCTCATGAACGTTATTTCTGATGTTTCAGAGAGAGAAGAAAAATATTTCACCCTACTCTGCTAGTACTACAGAGGACCACTTAATTCTCTTCAAAATCCTGTTGTATCTACCATCATCAAAAGAAAAAAGTGCTTCTTAGTTGCAGCTCAGTGAAGCCATCTGGTCTTAAGCATGGAAAAAATTAAATACCTACTAGGCAGTTGTAATTTTAATGCATCTTAGCTGGTGCATATCTTGACAGAAATTTTGGCAGTAGACGTGTGTGCATTCATGTGCATATATGCACTTATAATACAAAGGAGATATACAAGAAAATAAAGACCAAGAAGAATAGAAGTTGTTCGTTTTCAGGATACTGCTAACAAGATGAAACTACCCAGTCACTATATGCTGAAAACCAGAATAAAACCAGTTTTACCTTTTAAAGGGCCTTGTCACTTTCATCTGGTAGCCCCTTTTCATGGTCAGCCCAAGCTGCCACATGACTGAATCTGAGAGCTTGAGCACATCAAGCAAAATCTGGGCTGAGAGCTCCCACGCAGGTGCATGAACACATGAGATGTCTGCAATGTGTTAGGTGTGAGCTAAAAATACATAAGTGGAAAATTGTTACATGGTGTACCAAGCTGTATGTCATTACTAGTTACTACCATTTCATTGTGAGGCTGCTGCATGTCACTCTTGGGAGAGAGTCACAAGGGAAGATATGAATGAGGTTATAAAATTTCTGGTGGGGATCAATCCCTCAATCTCCAAAGCCAGAGCCAAACCTGGATTCAGTAACCCTCAGCCAAGACATGAGCATCAAGCCTTAGATTACTTTGGAAGACTCTTCCCAGCCCCCTCCCACTGTAGCTCCAGGCTCTCCATCTCAGCCCTAGCCATAAAGCTGGGCTGAGCCACAGGCCACAGACCCTGCTCTCTCCAGAGATTACATATTCCTCAAAGGAGAAGCTTACTATCAGTCTTGGCTGGCCTGGGAACATGCTTCTTAGGCCCCCTATGACAACAGCTATGAAAATTTTATTTCCCTCAGCCTTAACTCAAACACTTGGTGGACTCACAGGCAAGGCACCCCAGCCCTCCACCACTAAAAATCCTCACTGCAGAGAGTTTTTATATCCCTTGACGGTCTGTTTCCAGCTCTACACGAGCTTTTGCCATGGGCTTTCTTTGTCTCTCAAATTTAATCCTAGTCAAATCCATGGACAGAGGGCTATTTAGGTGTTAAATTTTGAGAAACAGATAAAATGGCCATTACCTTATAGAGGACTCTATAGCTATCTATTATATTTCCCTTTCTGTCCTCAACCTAAGTTACAACATACATTTTTTCTGCAAGACTGAGATTATTCAGTGAAAAACCCACTGCAGGCTACTCTGCAGGCCACAAATACACCATAAATCTACAGTTTGTTTAAGTCTTTGAAAAAATATATATGCATGGAAACTTGCTACTCCTTGTAAAAATTTTCTATGACTATGAAGCTGTTGCACTGCACCCTATTGCTAACGTAGGTCATTGTACATCGTTATTAAAATGGAAAAAAAAGAAAGATTTTTCAAAATGTAAATGGTGGAGATGAAGCCCACTGTCCCCAAGGTGCAAGCAAGCTTTGTTTCTTGATTTCAGAGTACAAACATGCTGGACTGCTGCTTAGCAGGAAAAAGTGAGAAGTCTGGTAAGATGTGTAGAGAAAATATTTACAGCAGTGCATGTAAAAAATGGCGTTGCCTTTTAAAGTTCCCTTTATACTTTAGAGTTCTAATTATTATCCTAAAATTAATGGAGTGAAGGTGAGTGACCAGCAAAGTATATGGGGAGAAATATGTGTAATTCCATACTATTCATGCAAATTACAAGCAAATTAAAGAACACCAAAAAACTATTAAGTTGTTGTAAGGGCAGACAAATGAAGAAATGCTAAGACAAAATACATTAAAAGCTTTGCAAAATGCTAATTTACACTGAAATATCATAACTATTTATGTATTACGAGGGTGTAAATGTCAAATGAAAGCATGGATTTGTTTTAAGAATCACAAAAAAGAGCATAATTAAATGCTAGAACAGAAGTGATGTAAGTGAAGAGCTAAGTGAAGTAAAATTAGGCTAAACATTCAAAGAAAATCTATAAAGCATAGTGCTCTTAAAGAGGTAGTGAAACTTGTTCCTTAAGTTTGAAATTAGAGGAAAGATTGGAAATTAAATTGTAGTAAAATCTGTCCTGTTGCAGGGGGCTGGGCTAGACTGAGATTACTGTCCTTTGAGAGTTTTTGAACTAAAAACTCTTTTAGGAAATCTAAACCAAAATGAAAACCAGGAATAAAAGAGGAATGGTAAAAAGAATGAAAAGACCAAGGCAATGTTCATCTGCAAACTCATGCGTGTTCAACAAGGTGGCATGTAGCAGAAAATGCACAGAAAACAAAATAAGCTGTCCTGTCAGCCTTCAGCTGATGATGCACACTATATTAACACAGAAGCTTAATTTATTGAGGGATTGTGTGGTGTGCAAGGTAAATGTATGCTGGACTCTCTGTTAGCTCTGCACTGCGATGTTTTAGCTTGCACTGGGCTTGGTCATGGGGGAAGGTTCATGCAATGTGACATCCACTGCCAGAGCTGCTTTCACTTGGAAAACATAAAGTCTATCCCCTCCCCTTCCTACCGATCCGTTGAATCCACGTCACAAAGATACATACCTTCACAAAGCTGGTACGCTTGCATAAACACATGACCAATGGCTCACTTTTTGGGCATACAAGCAACTTCTCACTGTTGTGTCCTTTTCTTCCCCTCCTCAAGGAATTTCTTTTAAAAGTATTATAAAAAAATATAAAAATAAAAATATTATAAAAATCCTGCTTCTTTTGTTTTGATTTTCAGGTAAAGGGGACAAGAGTGAACACTATTTAGCAACTATCTAGACCCAACTTTGCAAAGGTAGACAAGCTAAGTAGTCACATCACTGAAAACACTGCAACAATATACCAGAAGACATCAGGGTGGTATTTATGAACTTAGTGATTCATGCAATTAGTACTAGGATGGTTTAGCCCCAGCCAGCAACTAAGCACCACACAGCCGCTCGCTCACTCCCCCTACCCTGATGGGATGGGGGAGAGAATCGGAGGAGCAAGAGTGAGAAACACTCCTGGGTTGAGATAACAAGAGTTTAATAGTTGAAATAAACTACAATAGTAATGATAATACTAACAATATAATAATGATAATAATATACAAAGCAAGTGATGCACAATGCAATTGCTCACCACCCACCAACCGATACCCAGACAGTTCCCGAGCAGCGATCGCTGCTCCCCGGCCAACCCCCCCCAGTTTATATACTGAGCATGACGTCATATGGTATGGAATAGCCCTTTGGTCAGTTTGGGTCAGCTGTCCTGGCTGTGCCCTCTCCCAGCTTCTTGTGCACCTGGCAGAGCATGGGAAGCTGAAAAGTCCTTGAGTAGCATAAGCAGTACTCAGCAACAACTAAAAACATCAGCGTGTTATCAACATTCTTCTCCTACTAAATCCAAAACACAGCACTATGCCTACTGCTAGGAAGAAAGCTAACTATTCCAGCCGAAACCAGGACATAGGAAAAAAATAAGAAAATTATGGCTGTTTCAATATTTGCCTTTTTGGTACTTAAAAGTATGTTAAATGTTTGAAAGGAGGGTGAGGAACTGGATAAAATATTTTCTTTTGGAAATGTTGGCTTACATCTGCCAAACTTTCAGAGGCATTAGTTTTTCTTTGTTTTAGGTCACAGAGCTCAGCTGTGGCTGCTGCTTCTGCAAACAGAAGTGGGGCAGAGCAGAGAAGTGCAAATAAATGCCACAAGCTACATTGTGTTGGAGGTCCTGAGCATAACTTACGCTCATGGATGATGAGTTAGGTCTCACAACTTATAAATCACTGTTCTCTCTGCATGCACCACCAGTCCAGTGACTCAGATGTTTTGAGCGATGCTGTAGGTAAGAACTGTCCCAGTCTTGATGAGTTGCCCGTGTCTGTTGGGGTTCTTTCAAGCTGTGAACTGCATTACGGATCCTGTGGAACCAGTCTGTAAGATAACAATGGTCAGAAACCAAGATATGTGATAGACAGTGGAAAATAGGCTAACCCTTTAAAAACCTAAAATACACATGCACAGAGAATTTACCACAGTAATTTGGGTATCCAGCTGTGTGGAAACAACTGGGCTAAGTGATCTGCTGATTCTCTTGCATCTTAAGATCACTCCTCACTGATGTGAACTCCAATTTTAAAAGTGACCAAACATTGAGAAACAAAGTCGTACTGACTTTGAATTAAAATTAGAAAATAATTTAGGCACTCTTGAAAAATTTACAAAAGTTATTTAATGGTCAGATTTAACATCAGATATTCTGTATTGTTTTTCTTCATGCTTTATTTTCTTGATACTTTAATGTTTGTGAGTTTTAGCGTACCTTGTAATTTTTTTCGCATTGTAAAATGTCAACAGCATATTTATTAAAGGTGTAAATCTAACCATGCCATATTTTAAGAGATCTGGCTTTTGATGAAATACAAAAAAAAAAATTACTAGAAGGATGTAACTCAGTTTTTCTGAATTAAATTTTCCTCTTTGTTTTCCAAGAAATAAAGTTCATCTAAATCCTTTTCTACAGCTGTTACTGCATATCTTACTATAACATTAAACTTATCACCCAGGCTGGTATGGAATAATCAGCACAAAATTGCAGTCTTGGTGTTAGATGATCCCATTGATTGTGAAACCTGTTGTCGATGGAGTATTTAAAGATTATTTGCATCCTGTGGTACTTACAGTTTTACATCCAGTACTTTATCAAATTACATGAAAACATATTTTTCTGTTTTATTCATGTTGCGCTTTGTAGAAGGACCAAGTTCTCTTCCCTTTGAACCCTGCAAAATTTTGTCACTGACCTCAAGGAGGCCTGACTAACCACATGCATGGAAAAATCTTACATAACTGAAGAGAAGTAAACATAACTGAAGCCATATAAATTACTTTTAAAATTTATAGAATCAGAAAGTTAATGAGATCTTTGTTATAAATATTTTGAGCATACTATCAATAAAATGTTCTAATTAATTCCTACACAAAAGTTGTCAACACTCCTTCTACAATCCTCTTAAGTTCCTTTTTTTTTTTTAAGCAAGAAAAATTAAAATGCTGAAGTTCATCATCAATCTATTTGGTGCATGATTTTAATTATCATTTAATTACTTAGCACTCATTCTCCCGTATTTCTTTGCAGTAGACAATTTGCCAGCTAGAAATGTGAAATCTCAGATGATGGCATACTACATGTGTCTTCAAAGGTATCTGGTAAAACTTGGCACATTTTAGTGTTTGTAATTTTCCAGGACTCAGAACTTTGTATCCCTGCAGTAGTCATTAGGAATGGGAAGGCTCATTTCATTGATTGCTCTGTGAGAAGGTTGTTCAGGTTCAGATGGAGCAGAAAGGTTAGTGGAATATCGGTTAAATGCTTCAGTGGTCTGTGACAAATCTCCAGTCCTGCTCTTATCACAGCTGATGAATTTAATTTTTAAAAGGTGTTAAAACTGAGTACATCCTCGTACTTTCCAAGGCTATAGAAGCAATTGAATATACACAAAATGGTAATTTAGATAATAGCAATCTCTGTGCTTTTATATGGAAATTACCATCATGTAGAATCAGTCAGTGAAGAATCTCAGATTGTCCCACCAAAAAGTTTATGGTCAAGATATTTTTCTTTGGTTTTAATGGATGAACCTCTGCCAATAAACATTTCTGTGTATATTCTGGGCTGCAGTAGCCAAGTCAGATACTGTAAGTGGGTATCATAAAATGAGAAATTAATATATGGAAATAAGGCACCAGCTGTGAAACTATGGACAGGAATGCTTGGTCATTTTTATTTCAAATACTTGCACAATACTTTTAAATTATCTTTCCCCTCATATTAGCATGATTATTTTCACTGGATTTCAGGAAACAGCTCTTCATTTGCTAATATCAGTTTTACTGGTTTTACCTCTATGCAGCTCTTTTGCTTTACAACATCTGGTTCTAACGAGAAAAACTTTTAGAATGCTTCTTTTGGTTTTGTCAGAAATTAGAAACTGAAATTGAGCCTGTAAGTGGTCAGAAGTAACTAGATTAAAACATCTGAATGTGATATTTGGAAAAAAGCATTTCTGTAGCTTTCCTTATTTTATGTGAGGGAATGTAACTAGTCGTAGGCCCCTATGAGTTAAAAACAAAACAAAACAAAACAAAAACAAACAAAAGACAAACCACACCAGGAAAGGCCAAATTTGTTTTATTTTATTTTAACTAATATCAAAATCATATTATAGACTATAGCTGCTGACTGCCTGATGTCATTGCCTGTTCTACTGCCTTCAGTCAGACTTGGGACAAGTCATATCTCCAAACTGAAAACTGGGCAAGAAATAGGCTTTCTGATTCATTAGCATTTAACATATATTAGGGAAGGGATAATTTAAAAATTGTTTCAGGTTGTAGACAAGCAAAATGCATCAAACATTTACATTGTCTGTCTTTTAAAGTTGAAACAGCTTGATGAAATATGAAATAGTTTGGTTGCTGCATTTTAATTAAAAGATAACATCAATACAGTGAACCACTGACTAAACAAACAAAAAAAGATTAATTCTAGTATATTGAATCGAGCTGTTTTGGTTTTGAGGTTCATTTTTATTTGACTGAGGTACCAAAATGAACAAATCATGGATGTAAACAAATTTATAAAATCGGTAATTGTTTGAAAACAATATACATCATGGGTTTGCCTGCATTTAATAAATACTTTCACCCAGATCTAGTTCTGACCGTAACTTCCATCCCCAAGGGACTGAATTTTCAAAATCCTTTAAATATCCAACTGGAATATGTGTTATAAAGTGGATTTGCATTTAGTGGTGAGGAGGGAGTTTAAGTACAACGTAAATCACAAAAGTATTTCACTATTCCCATTGCACCTCTGAAAGGAAATCAACAGAATGTTGTAATCTTTGTGAAGTGTTATGTGTTTGTTTAAATGCCAGTGGTAAGTAGATGATTACAGGAGGATTCTATCAGTTTTAAGGTCATCTCAAAGCGCTATGTACAATTACAAAAGATAGAAAAATCTATAGAGCTTCTGTATGATTAATCAAGACCAATTGAAGAGCATTTAACTAACATCCTACCAACAAAGTGCAAATTTCTAGCTATGCAAAGATTTGAGCCCACATCTGAAATCAATGTGACCAAACATGAAGGGAGGTTTGCAGCTGACACTTAATGTCTGTAAGCTCCATTAATGTTGATGAAACTATGACAAAATGATAGAAACTAGTGATCTGCCTGGCCTGTTTAAAGATATGCACATCTCATCTGACCAGGAATTAAAATTGTAATTGAAGATTTGCTATCCAAAGTATTCTTGCCTTGTTGAGCCTCTGTTGTGGTTTAGCCAGCAACTAAGCACCACACGGCCGTTCGCTCCCTCCCCCTACCCCAATGGGATGGGGGAGAGAATTGGAAGAGTAAGAGTGAGAAACACTCCTGGGTTGAGATAAGAACAGTTTAATAATTGAAATAAAGTAAAATAGTAGTAGTAATAATTACAATATAGTAACAATAGTAATAATGATATACAAAGCAAGTGATGCACAATGCAATTGCTCACCACCCACCAACCGATACCCAGACAGTTCCCAAGCAGCAATCGCTGCTCCCCGGCCAACCCCCCCCAGTTTATATACTGAGCATGACGTCATATGGTATGGAATAGCCCTTGGGTCAGTTTGGATCAACTCTTCTGGCTGTGCCCCCTCCCAGTTTCTTGTGCACCTGGCAGAGCATGGGAAGCTGAAAAGTCCTTGACTAGCATAAGCAGTACTTAGCAACAACTAAAACATCAGTGTGTTATCAGCATTCTTCTCCTACTAAATCCAAAACACAGCACTATGCCTGCTACTAGGAAGAAAATTAACTCTATCCCAGCCGAAACCAGGACAGCCTCTCACTGCTTTTGATGATACCAATCCTTATGGATTATGTACTAAGAGGTGTGACTAAAACTTAACACCAGTCTTTGCTTGTGTACCCCAGTATATTAGAATATAATGTAAACAAAACTCTGTTGACCGATATAAGAAAGGACAAGTATCTGCCTGGATGTAATGCTTAATTCTATATAGTATCAGTCATGGCTAAGATGTTAAAAATTCTTTCATTTTTAATAATATTGACAACACTGTATTTTTTTAACCCCCAGAAAACTTTAATTTTGAAGGAACATTTTTAGTGTTGCCATAGAAGAGAATATATGACAGGAATGTTCTTTACTGCATTTTATACAACATTGAGTTCTATAAGGTGTGATGAGCTATCATGAAGCCTTTGGACTGGATTCTGGCATTGCATTATTGATGGCAAATCAATAAAAACCCAAAAGATTCAGTTGCCTAAGCAATTGACATTTTACAAAAGTTCAAGCATATATTTGTTACAACTGCCATTAGTCTTCCATGATATTAAAAAAGTTAGAGACTGAGACCAAACTAGAACAAAATAAAACTTTGTATCACACTTCATAAACAGACATAAATCAAATTTTTAAAGAGCAGAGTGGGAAGTGTTCTGTGATTATGTAGCATCCAAAATGTAAGATCTGGAGAGTTAATGTGAACATGGAACAAACAGGAAAAAATACTGGATGCAAATCAACTCAAAAAAAAAAAAAAAATCCTCAGTAATGCAAGAAAACATGCCTTTGCCTTTGATGATGTGGCTCTTACACCAGGTAAGATGAAGAGGGAGATGATGCCATCAACTGGCTGCAATTCCATAATGTGCTAAAAAGTACTTTGAGTGAGATGGATGGCACTTTATAGCAAAAAAACTTTACTGAAGAATGCAAATTTAATTTAATCAAAGCACATCCTAAGCAGCTTAACTTAATGTAAAACAGATATTCCTGAATGAGAGGGATAACATCAGAGCAGCCTGGTTTGTTGGACACTTGCCTGAGAGGAGGGGAATCTGGATTCCTCTTCCTGATTCAAGGTTTATTTAGGAAAGCAGTGATTAGATGTCAAAGCACTCTAGTTCTTTCCTTTTATTGAAAGTTCCAGGAAATTATTAATTTGATTCAAAAGTTTGACTTAAGTCAGCGGTAATTGTTTAGTTGTTTGGTTTTTCAGTTTCTGTCAAACATTTTGCAAATAATCTTAACAATAAACCTTATTTCTTTGCAAACTTCTTCAGTTCCTTTTTTGGTATAAACTAATGATGATTAAAGGACAAAGTTGGCCTGTCATTTTTCAGTAATGTCTCTGAATAAACTATAATTTTGCATTTATGCGTGCCTTTAAAACTGTAGATTTCCTAGCTGAAGGAGTATTTTCTATACTTAAAAAATTAGTTTAGAAAACCAGCAGAAAATGCTTGGGACAAATATTCAAATGCAAACCAAATACATACAGACCGAGACACGGAAGGAAATACAGTACTTAACACTATAAACTCAATCTGTCATGATGGTGGTTGATTGGTTGTGGTGCTTTTTTCACTAGGAAAATCTTCCCTGAACAAAAGCAAATGAATTTATAATTATTCAAATTCATGCAGGTTTTCAGGAAGTTGAGTATGAACAGTCAAAATATTTAGTAAGAATTTTAATATAGAGGGAAGGTGAAACACATAATTTGAGCTGATTTTCTGTTCACAAATAATGTCTGATATATAATCAGGAGATAATGTTTTGAAAAGGAAATTAAGCTAATTCTTTTAAAATGAAACAAAAAATCCCCAAACATTTTCTTACTTATTCTTAAGGAACAGACAAAATATGTGGGGTTAATCTAATATATATCACAGAAGTAATGTAGGCTTACCAATTAGCTATAATTTTATTCTTAAATCTCTGCTTAGAATTCCACAATACCATCAAGCACTGAATCATGAAGGGGTAAAAAAATGTGAATTTCATAGTCCTGTTTTCCTAAACTATGCAGACAACTTTTTGCATACTTGAACACAAGTGAAAACATGTGTCTGTTCTTCTTTGTGGCAGCAAAGTAACTTGGGCTATAAAAAGGATTGGTAACATTCTATTTTTCTGTCTTTCCTGTAAATTTCATAGGTTTCTCCACAAGTATTCAGCAAAGCAGAGATTGGATCAAAATAATTTTTGTCTGCTGAGAGCAATTAATATAAATTTGATAGATAATTAATGTATGTATTCATTTGAATTATTTTTCTTTAAATTATAACACTAAAGCTGGAAAGAAGATTTTAAAAAGCCATAAGAACCCAACTTAAAGTACATGACAATTTTCTATAGCGGGGATAAGAAATAATTTTTCTATTCAACAATATCAAGTTGTTAAAGGTGTAATTTTTCTTTTTTTTAAATTGGGTCCGGATATGTCTATTCAGTCATGTCTTCCTCATATATTAAGACAAATTACACTTGCCACAGCCTCCTCCCCCCCACCCTTGTTTCCAGATTTCTAAGATCACAGAAGTAATAATATACACTCTGAATGGTGAAATTCCCTTTTGTGTAGAAAATACACAGCTTTTGCAACACTTATATCCCCATCAGTAATATTTTAAAAGATATTTACATTGACCAATGAAGCAGACTGGCATCCAAAGTGATTTCTGAAAGTTTCTGTATTGGTTAGGTCTATTGAATATCCTACCTGATATCTAACTTGCATCAGTAGTTACCTAAATATCTCTGAAAGTCTGTCCCAATTCCTTTACAGACCTGTGTTCTCAGCATGGAAATTAAATGAAAGCTAATGTATTTCTCTGGTAATGGCTGTTCCCACAGAAGTTATTTTAATTTAAATGAATAAAATGGAAAGTATATTAATTATTAATAAACCAACAGTTAGTATCCTTCCTAATTTTGAAGTTCAGACGTCAGCACAGTGTATGTTCAAATTGAGTTGACTTTAACAAAGTTCCTGCTCTCTTAAAGCTTTTCTGCATACATGTCTGTGGCACTTACTTTATCAGGGAATAGATTGCTATCCACTGCAACTACTGCAGCCATTTCAACAAGTATTTTCCTGGCTAAAGCTTTTGACATACATAACGTACGTCATGCAAAGATGCTTAGGGCTCTGGACTACAGGCAGGGGTTGCAAAGTCATCCTAGGAAAAAACAATGTAGAAAGTAATTCTCTATCTTGCTAGGGAAGATAAAAGATTTGCAGTTTTAACTTGTATTTACCACTAAATCAGCTTCTGTAATGCTTGTTCCAACGATTCAATGTATCATTTGAACAGAGCTCCCAGTAACACGCCAAATATACCCAGCCCTTCAGTAGGACTTTCTTCTGAAATCTACTGTTCATCCAGCCAGCGCTGTAACAAATTGCCAGCAGTGAGAACAGCATGTGTTACTAGAAGGTTAGCTAGTCTTCGACTTCAGCCTCTGCACTACGGATGATATTGGCAAAGTGTGTTAAGGTCAAATGCCTTTCTTAAAACCATATTTGAAAATGTTTGCGATGATACAGCTCTTTAAGGCATGGCTGTACATCTGTGCACTTAGAGGTAGGCAGCGTGTTAGCAAGACAGGAGCTGAAGTGGCAAGATAAGTGCTACAGCATAAAATAGCTGTTAAAATAAGAACGGAAAGTCTTTTCTGTTCACTGTGTTTAGTATAAATCTGGTGTGACTTATGCTTTGAACGGGTTTGACTAAATGTCTCAACATTTAAGTGTGGGGGTTTTTTTTGTTTTTTTTTTTTTAATTTATGAGGAAATGGAGGGTACTATTATTGTTAATCACCCTTCCTGGTTTTAATGGAGGCAGATTAATTTGTTAATAGGACCATTATGGCATGTTTCTGTAGCTGGCATTGCAGAAAGGTAGTCTCATAAAGGTCTGGGACAATATGCAAAGGCAGAAATATCCAAGTCAGTGGTCATCACAAGCGCCTGAATGTTTTCACGTACAGAAATGGTTGGGTACTTGTGGCTGGTGGTGTTTTCTTTTTCTTACATATGTCTCTCTTATCCAGGAAATACTTACTGACCACCCTTTGCTACATCTCTGTTTTCTTTTGTTAAATTTAATGTCTGTGTCTGCCAATAGGTAAATTAAGTTCTTACTCTTCTTTTTTTCCTTGGAGAAAACTTCAGGATTTGACCCATCCTTCCTGATCCAACATTAACTAAAATCAAAGTAAAAGCTCCTCATATTTTAAAAAGAAACTGATCAAGTCCATACTGTTCAAAAGCCATGTTTCATTCATATGTAAAAAAGGAAAAAAAGACAACAGTAACATATGAAATAGTATGTACTATGTCACTTGAGGGTTTTTATTACTGTCAAAATTCTGAATTTATTACAATTTCTTCAAAGATAATTTTAGTGTGCATTGTACATCCTACAAAAGAAATATTGAATGGTGTGTTTTCACCCACTAGATCACGAGCAAGTACCTCAAAATAGCTTGCTTCTGTCAGAGACTGTAAAAGTCAAGTTCTCATTTGTGAAATATTGTATACCACTATACCACAGAGGAATTAAATGCTTCAACATCTGTGGGAAAGATATGAGTTACTGGACAACGTCCTTCTAAGCACATGTGAGAGAATAAAAACTACGTTGCTCTCTTCTTCATGTGTAGATCCTTTGAACCCTAAATATGCATACGTGTGCAACGGTTGACAATGCAATGCAGTTATTCTGTCAGAGTCAAATTCAGCCCTCTTGGAGGGCCTGAATGTAGCTGATCCTTTGTATAAACTTTTAGTGGTTTACAGGCATAATGTGCAAAAGCAAATATTTGCTGCTTCCAGTACACTGTTGATAGCAGTGATGCCAGAGGAAAACCTCCTCATTTGGAAGGATGTATCTATAGATACTGGTGTATCTATTTTGTTCTTTATAATCAGGAAAGAGTTTGGTCTGCCCATATTCCAAGCTGACTGATAAGGTACATGGTCGTGACTGACAAAGAAGCTGCTGAGTGCTACTGAGTTGCCACCAGTCCTGTGTATTCACCGTTTAGGGTGACTGGACTTTCGTGTGTGTTGATCTGGCCTACATCAATGTACTGGTTTTGGCTGGGATAGAGTAAATTTTCTTCATAGTAGCTAGTATGGGGTTATGTCTCAGTTTTCTGCTGAAAACAGTCTTCATGGTACACAGATGTTTTTGTTACTGCTGAGCAGTGCTTACACAGAGTCAATGCCTTTGCTGTTGCTCACACTGCCCCACCAGCGAGTGGGCTGGGGGTGCAGAAGAAGTTGGGAGGCAACACTGCCAGGACAGCTGACCCCAACTGACCAAAGGGATATTCCATACCGTATGATGTGCTCAGCATATAAAGCTGGGGGAAGAGGAGGGAAGGTGGGGATGTTCAGCGTGATGGTGTTTGTCTTCCCAAGTAACCATCATGCATGACGGAGCCCTGCTCTCCTGGAGATGGCTGGACACCTGCCTGCTGATGGGAAGTAGTGAATGAATTCCTTGTTTGGCTTTGCTTGCATGTGCACCTTTTGCTTTACCTATTAAACTGTCTTTATCTCAACCCATGAGTTTTCCCCCTTTTCCTCTTCTGATTCTCTGCCCCATCCCACCAGGGGGGAGTGAGCAAGCAGCTGTGTGGTGCTTAGTTGGCAGCTGGGGTTAAACCACGACAATCAGCTCAGAAGTCATTGCAGAATTCAGTTGATAGAAGGAAGTTGTAAGAAAACTTAACTTCTAGAGGTCCACATTCAATCTGCCATTACTATTTTGTATGTATGTGATACTTAGTATTATAAAATATTTGTAAAGTCCCATAGAAGTAGAAAGCATTAAGGTTAGACTGGCATATGTGGAGAAACAGTGTAACAACATCGATTCTTATATCTATGCACATGCCAATAGGTAGCAGGACAGTGGCCTTTGCAAAGTGTGATAAAATGCACTGAACAATTACATACTTTTGTTATAACATGACCAGAATAGAACTGCCGCCAGAATCTTGTACTAAATGTGTTCTGTACCCCATTCTCCAAAATGCTGCTTTTGAAAACTGTACTACTTCTTTAGATAATGATGATTTAGTTATTGGTCTTTGACCTTTGCTCTTATTGTAACTGTATGAAAATCAGAAGTACTTCATTTATTTTATAGCAGTACAGAATAGACAGGAGACATCACAACTTTCTGACATGTAATTGTGAATTTGTAAGGAATACATTCATTAGGAAAGCACCATTTTCTTATTTTCTTCTGTGAACCTTGTGGTATCACAGCCGCCATACAATTTTTTTGTGAGGTTTTCCTGTCTTTTCAGTGCTTTGCAGGTTCAGATTCTGTAAAGCACTCCACCATCCTTTCACCATTTTCCAGAAGTTTATGATTTTACTTGGAAGTCTCCTTTTCAAGTAGCAATTTGTCCCTGCCTACTCTGCATTATAAAAGCTGACATTATCAGAGCCTAAGGTTGTATGATTGCAGGCAGCAGCTGTTTTATACTGAAGTCTGAAAGCAGAGATGCCTTTAGATCTCATATTGCCTCATATGTGACCAGGGATAAGGTATTTTATAGCAGGGATTTGCATTAATAAAAATTAAAGCTTTAGGATTTCACTTCAAAGGGAAATGTCAATGAAAGCATATCCTCTCTTAGTTGCATAGGTAGCAGAAAATTAATATCACTAACGTAAAAGTTTATACAGCTAGAGGCTGCGGTCTCTGTCTCTCAGTAGAGAAAAAAATAATTCTTAGACCACACCAGAAGACTGCAGCACTTAAAATACAAAGATAAAGAAATGAGGAGTATCTTTTTTTTTTCAGGAACAGTAAGTACACAGAGCACACTCATTTTCAAATTGGAATATCTATTATTAAACAGGTTAATTTTTAATGTATGAATTTTAGACAGGCATTGACATAGAAATAAATATATTAGTCATGATGTGCTAGCTTTTGCAAGCTTTACTGCTGCTAAGTATTATTTTATGCTACAAATACAGTCATTGATTTCAGCAAAACAACTCTGCAGTGAAGTTGCTGCTTGAGGAACAGAAAAATCTGTGTGAAGTACATCTTATTAAATACAATTACACAGTAAAATGGATTATTTCATTGATACTAGTCCATAGGAACATCCAATTTGCAAATAGTTAGTGAAGAGATTTTTGAACGCAGAAAGTCTTTTTTAGTTGAAAGGAGGAAAAATGGATTGTCATTTTTTTTGGAACAAAGCACAAGGAGACGATGTGTGTATTTGTTTTCTTACTGTCTGAAATAATTAAGGGATTTTAATTCTTTTATTGTGAGAAATATAAGCAAATATAAATATCATTAACCTACTTAATGAGAAGTTCAATAACATAAATTCTCAGCCAGGCATTGCTCAAACATTTAAATCGTTCATCAGTCTTCCCAAATCTTGAAAATTATTACTAAAAAACCTGATGATTTAAGAGTATCATCTGGAGATCTTGTATGAGAGCTGGAGCATTTCAGCTTTACTCTTACCTTAACCAGGAATGCTAGCAACTTAGCCTTGAATACAATCTCAGATTATTAGCTATTAACATGTCAAGTTTTAGTACTCAATGAATACGACAGGTGCATTTGTACACTTGTGAGTGAAGTTAATAGTTAATATTGTCAGCACAACAGAACAATATTGTTTAATTGTTTCTTTTGTTTTGTTGAAGTTGAGAAAAAAATACATGGTCTGGGAATCCAAAAAGTAACTTTTTCTAAAGTAGTATAAAACTATTGCTCACTCTCTCTAGATTCCTCTCATATCTAGTTTCATTAACTGTCCGTATCAAGCAGGCAGAATAAATTTATCAATTTCTCTTGAGCTTCCATAAATCTCATAAAAAGATTTCCTGAATCTGGGAACCATTAATAGTTGATCAGTCTCCCTAGCAAAGAAAGAGTAGCTTTTTTACAACAGACCTTCTGACAACAGGAGTCTTAAGAGACTACTGAAACCACTTTTCATGATAAACGCAGACCTTTCTACATGATTCCTGTAGTTTAATGAAAAGTAATTTTGGAGGTGTTTTTTCTGAGTTTTTAGTGAATTAACAATCATTGTAAAGAAGGCAAGTAGCCATATGCCTATTCAGTAGGATGTCATAGAGCTGCTGGTGTGCTTTTTCACTATTGGCTGGGTTCTGTGTCTGGGTGGATTTGACTGTGATTAAGCATTGCATGAAGAATATATATTATTAAATGAGATGGAAACTGCAAGTTGATGGGCTAACCCACTGACCTGTAGAAAGCACCATTTTCCAAAAGACTTTATACTTGAGGCTTTCTAGCCTTTTAAGTAGTTTTAAAGAATCACTCCTACAGTTATATTTAAATGAACCTGAAGATGCTGTTGCCTGAATGCATCACAAGATCTAATGGTGAGGCCCAAAAAAAGAATAGAGAAGCCTAAAGAGGATTTTTAGAAGAATTCAGTTGCTTGTGCCCAAAATTTGTATTAAAAGGCCTTGCCCAACCATTAAGAAAGATCTACATTTCATTTCATTTTTATTACCAAAGTTTCCCAGGCTTCTATGGTGTTTAGACTCCTGTTACCTTCCAGAATTATTCTTGTATTGAGTAGCTGAAGTATTGCCTCATGCCTAAAGTATGTCAGTGTTGAAATACTCCTGCAAACAAATGCAGAGAGATAACAATGATACAGTTGTGATTTCCCTTACCCTCTTTTATGTAGTGATTTAATCACTCACTCAGCTATCAGGAAAATCTGGCTGAGTTCCCTTTCTCCCCTGAGAGGATTTGGTCTAGTAATTACAGAATATGGGCAATATACATACTGGAGTGAGGACAGTGACTGACACCCAAGACTCACCACTTCTAGGAAAGTTTCCTAACCAGCATGACAGAGATTCAGAGCCCTTTTTGGCACTAGGATTTGTTTGTTTATTTATTTATTTATTTATAATTTGGCACGACTTCAGCAGGAGAGATCCCGACTTCCGAGTAGATCACTAAGATTTTTTACTTATTACAAAATGATAACATTTCTCTGATTTATACATTACACCTATTTTATGGTGAATAAAAATCTCATACTGTTTTCATTTGAGAGAATGTGGGGGGGGATTTGACTCTTTTGCTTCTGCATGTATATCATTCAGTGCTGACTCTAGGTGTAACAGCTCTAGATATAACTATGTTGGCATAACACCTGCTTCTCAATAAACCCACCCTTAGTGTGGTTCAGCTGTAAGCCCTGATCAACAGAGACCGAAGCTTAGGCTTTCCACGTACCTCTCTTTTAATGGTATCAAGTTGAAGGAATAAAATCACAGACACTGGAGAGGTTGAATGTGCTGGTTACACAAGTAAAATACAGTAAATGTCATGTATCCAATTGTGGATGTGGAATGAGTTTATTGATCTGACAGCCTGCATTCCACTTAATTCCAAATTTATAGGGCAATGCTTTTTAGAGTTCTACATAGAGAGGATTTGATGCTACATGTTTGAACTACTGTACTGTTGTTACTGATGGAGAAATTGTGATTGGGAAAAATCTGAGCTGCAATTTTCTCAATTACACACGCAGGAATTATTAACATATTTCAGGTCCATACACAAAGTCTGAAGTAGAGCTCGTTAAAAAAAAAAAGTCAGTGAAGGCTTCACTTTTGCTACCCCATTAAAGAAAAATGTGATTTACCAAAACTGAACTTTCCAATTCCACTTAGTTTCTTCAGACTCCCTTTTCCATTGCCTTGAATGCTTTTGATGCTCTAAATTCATGTTTGACAAAAACTTTTCTATCTCAAATTTTTTAAAAATTCTGTTCTGCAAACCTTTTCATTTTGTTTGTGATTCAGAAAGAAATATAATTTAAAGATTAGGGATTCTTTCAGAATTTGCCATTCCATTCAACTTTGCTTTCAATGCATATATCATCTGAAGTAATGCACCAAAGAACTAGCATATATTGACAAAATCTCACTGAACAGCATTATCAGCCAGAACATTTTACGTTTGTCTTTTGAGATCATTCCTGATGTCTACAAATGTATCACTTATGTCTTAATTATGCATCAAACAGTTTGGATGCCAATTTTCAGATTACAGGTAAACTGCAAATATCTTTGACAATTAAGCATGTGCGAATGGATACATGATAATGTTTCTGTTCCTCGGCTACATGACATTATTTTTAACTAACAAGTAATAATAGAATGCTAATATGAATTCATGAGGCTTTAAAAACTACTGATATTTTCATGAATACTAGCAGCTGTTGAAATATTCCTAATTACAAATATCACTTATCAAGAGTAGCATATTGAAGTCAAGTGGTTTGTATGCAAGCACGTTTGCAAAACTGTTATGTTCTATTTTTTTTTTTTTCTTCACTCTTGAGTTAGGCTTACTTTTCTTAATGTGCATAATACTGGTCTTGAAATAATTTAAGCTGAAATTATTATGCAGTAATCTAATAAAATATATCGTTATTCAAGAGATTCAGAAGAGCAAAGAAGCTGTAGAATTAAACTTTTGCCTTACTGAATTAGATACATTGTCACAGCAGGTATGTCATGTATTATGTGGGAGATACTGGATCAAATAAATTACTTACTACATCAAATAAATCATCCGGTAAAACATACTATATTAATATTAAATCAAATATGTTTAAGAATTCTGCAGCCTACAGGTAGTTAGAAAGATATACTTTTCTAAGTCTTTATGTAAATTCAATTCACTAAACATGCAAGGTGTGCACCATCTGGCAAAAGGCAGAAATATTCCTCTGACAGCTTTCTTTTTCTTTTTCTTTCTTATATTAGACTGCTTTATCAACTCTGATACTGAAATAGCAGAATGGTGGTATACTCAGTACTAGTAAGTTTTCTTACACTTTTTAATTGTGGATGAAGAGGCTTTGTTAATGAGGAGTGTTATGAGACAAACATTTATATGATGACTATGATGTGGATCATTGCCATGCCTGTTTATTATAACTCTTAATGAAAGGCATCTCCCTATTACATATGCATGGAAGCCTGCTTTTTACTGTCACTGACAATTTTCTTACTTTAAGCTGCATAATATCTGCTTAGAATTTATGCTGTTACACAGGCATAATGTCCAAATTTTAGCAGTCCCAGTCTTTTGCTCTGGCATGTTTTAAAAATTGTTTTTGTTTGCTTGTTCATTTAAAAAACTGAATGCTGGTACAGAACCATTTGGTTAAAGGGAAGTGACATGTACATAGCAAAACAGAAACAGTATTCAAATATGTAACATTTTTAGATGCTTATCACATTTATAGATTTTTGTCTTGCTAAAAAGTTACATAAAAGTATCAGATAAATTTTAAATAAACTTAGTGACTTTTTTCAGTGAACAACCTTTGATAGGAATGAAAATGTTATAATTCACGCTGCAGAGAATTCTGTGAAATTGTATTTTTTTCTACAATCATAGGAAGTCTTGAAGCTACAGTGGGGTAACTTACTCATGGCATTTCTCAGTGGGCTGAATCCTTTCCTTCTCCTACATGAATCGGAGGCAAAACAGAACCTCTGTATTGATATTGAAGTCAGTGAGACCCCTCTGGTGCAAGAAGAGCCCAGAAAAGACTCACTGTTGAGCTGCCAGAGGTAAGCAGGAAAATGAGCAGCCCCACTCACATGTGACTTTTCTGCGTTATGTCAAGGAGGATCATTTAACTGGGAGCTGTACAGTCACGTCAAGTTGGGAGGAAGGAGGAGAGCCCCTTTAAAAGGGCAGTTCAGCACAAAGTATGGGAGCAAGCACTATAGTAGTTGCTGCTGTTGGCAGAGTAGTACCAGTAAGTAGTACCAGGAGCCAGAAGTAAGTAGGGCCTCCAACAGCACTGCCAGCATCTTTATCTATAGGACTGCTGCTGCCCAGTTTATGAAGGAAGATTTAGCTTCTGGATGACATCTTCAGGATATTTAATATCAACATACGATAGTACAGGTAACTAAAGTTTTCAAGGTCAGCTGTACATTAACCAGGATGCCTTTATCAGCTACCTTCAACATCTGGCACTGCTTTGTCTTTCAGATGATAGCCTTCAGCTGTTTCCCTTTGGAATATGATGTACCTACCCTTGTACAGCATTAGCAAGTATCTACTACACAACACACTGACCTATAAAGCAGTAGTATTTGTTTTGTCCCTTTCCAAGCTGTCTCTCACAAAGCATCCAAGCAACATAATGAAAACCAAAATAGAAACCATTTCATGTCAGCCAAAAGAACTAACTAGCCTAACATACAGCAGGCAGTACTTGCACAGCAAAGGTAAAGCAGTGTCTTGACAGATATTATGGCAAGTCAACCTCACAAAAACAGGATCAATGTTCTGCTCATATGAATGGCAAGTTAAATGAAGAATAGCAAAAGCAAAATACATATTATACAATAACCTTGAACAGTTTTTTTTTCTTGTGGGCAATTTTGTTTGCTTGTTTGCTTGGAGTTGGTTGGTTCATTTTAGATTAAAAAATTTTTACAAGTTTTGAGAGACACTGTGAAAAACAGAAGAGGTATCATTTTATTACCTCCTCTGTAAAATGTAAAAACATACTTCTCCAAGAGAAACTGTTCTGATGAATTACTCTTATGAAGATATATTGCTAATAGCATGTAAGGATATTTCTTCTGTGTCTTAAATAAATTCAAGTGGCAGCAAGTTGATTTTTCATTCCCTTCTTCAGCCACTGACATAGAGACAAATCAGTATCACTTGAATTTATTTTCCTTTGGAGAAGGGGGGCAGGGAGAGAAAGGCTTGATCTCTTAAGACCAATGAATTCAAAGATAATATTGTCTTGCTGAAGTAGCAGAACACCATGAAGAGCAAAGACTAATCTGAGAATAGGATTTGACAAAAACTTCATGTAAATCAAATCATAAGTATGGTTGATATAAACACACCATCTGTGTTAGCTCACTGTTAAGCAGCTATTGGCAGGAAACATTGGAATATTTATAAACTGTGAGACAAGAGATTTGTAGCAGGTCAGGACTTCACTAATTTCAAATGTAATCAATGCCAGGCATAATTAATATATTTCTCATATTCTTTTAAGGGCACCTCCCTAAAATTATTTTCCAATGTTTTCATATTTTAAAATAATGGTGAATATGGCTAATGGCTAACATTCATGGCATGATATGAAAATAAAATCTTATGCTTTTGCATAGAAAATGGGAAATTAATATAATCAAAGAGCATCTGTACCTGAACCTCCCTGTGCTAGACCACTGACAAAATCAGTAAGTACTTCCTGTCCAAAATTTGAAACACTTCTTTTCAGTTTTTCTCTTCAAGTGCAGTTTCATAAGCAGTGGCATACAATGTAGTATTCATGTAGTGATTCATGTAATCCTGAAAATTATTTTATTTGTTGAGTGCAAAATAATTACTCATCATTTCCTTTGTGGTACAGACATCATGGTGATGGTCACAAGGTAAAGCCTGGACTAAAGTAGATGCAAGAAATAGGTACTAGGTAGTAAGCAGATATTTAGCCTCACACAATCCCCAGTTTGACACAAAGTTTGTGATGCAGTTCTGCTTTTCAGGGCCAGATACACACTCTCTTTTTTCCCATTTCCTGTAAAAAAGGGGGTTCAACACACTTCACAATATTTCAAAATTGTTGACTGATGAATAGGATAAGGAATATTAGCCAAATAGGAAAAAAAAAAAGAGTGTCACGACCTGAACTGGGCTGGCCAGAGAGGATCGTGGAGGTTCTGCGATTCCCTTGGGCTAAATTAAGGTGAAACGACACCAAACAATCAATTAAACAATTATTGACAGTAAACACAAACCTGTACTTGGAAAGGACCACGATATATAGGGTTAAGGGGGACCCTCCCATTGAGTCACAAGGTTCAGAACAGACCCCCTTGCTTTCTAAACTCCTTTCCAGGGAGGAGTGTAGGTGCGGCTGGGTCTAATCTTAGTCTAGGACTTGGTCAACGGTTTATGGGAATAAGGAGGCAACCCAAACCAGGAAAGCACCACGACAGGCAACGTGGGTTCTAATCCAAATACTCAGGAAAGGAAAGCAAAAGGAAGAAAGAGGAGAGAGAGAGATATCACCACCCTTGTATCCTGCAATGCTGACAATAAACGCGGCAACCCTCCGGCACTGGGCGCACTGCTCCTGGAGCGCAGCGGAGGCCAATGTGGGGCAGGGGCGGCAGCAGTGCGGGGTCCTCCGGTGCTGGGGGTGCACACGTGGCTCCTCGAAGTTGTGTCTTTGATAGGCCAGTCCCTGCCTCTAGTCTCGCCCCCCTTGGGGCTTGTTCCAGAATGTTCTCCATCTGCGCAGGCACCACTGTGGCAGGGGGGAAGGGGGGTGGTTGTGAGGGGTCTTTCTGGTGGTCGTGAGCCCCTTCCTCAAATGAACCCTGCGTGACCTGCGGCCATCAGAGGGCAGAACTGCGAGGCCTCCAACAGCCTCCCGGCTCCAAGCCAACTCCACACCAATGGGCTTCCCACCCGTGGTGCTATGCAGACCCCAATTCATTGCTATGAAGACCCTGACTTGTCTCTCTGCAGACCTTAACTTGCCTCACCACAATGTCTGAGGCATTAACTCATTCAGTCCCTGACACAAAGGAACTCCTGAATTATGGTCTAGAGTCCAGCCTATAGAAACTCATTTTGTAGCTGGATGGATGTACCTTCTCTCTAAATTAAGCAAAAGAGAAATTTGTCCCTTAGCCTTTGATACTCCAGATGGATGTACTCCCTGCAGTGCTAAAAGTAGGAGGTAAATAACATTGCCACAACCATAGTTTATACATTTGATTCTAATCAAGACACCCCAAATAATTAATTTGAGCTCAAATTTTTCAAGTGCCCCAAAATAATAATTCTCATTTTTATTCTGTGGGGTTTTTTTTGTTTGCTTGCTTGCTTTTTTAAATTTAACTTTAACTAGCTGAGTTGCAACAACAGCTCTTGGGTGGCTAAATGTTTGTGAGGTGAATACCATTCTAACTAACATATTTGCCAAAGGTAAATTTGAGAACTACTTCATTAGGTTTTTAAAAGCCTGACTACTTCAGAAACTCCCAGTTCTGAAAAGCTGCTCATATGAAGAAAGGATTTCCATTTTAAGAATTTGACATTTGAAACAAAACAAAACAATTTGATATGACAAAGACAGACGTGGATCAGGTCTTCACGGGTTATGCTGTAGCTACTTCATTTTCAGTGGCATTATAGCAATCTGTATCTGCAAGGTAATTAGTCTATCATTTTTCCAACAAATACTCTCTTTCAGTCATGGATAATAGGTGGTGTAATTACCCTATGATATTAATATAAAAGATGTTGAAAACTTTCTGTATCTTTGCATCATGAACACTCTTTTACTAATGATCTAAAATAAAAATTCGTATATTTGTCAGACCATGTTAGGCACTCCAGTGTACTGGATTTATTATGTGTGTAAATTAATTTACAGACATTTTCATTTGTTTCACTGATAACAGGTTTTGTAAATATTGGTCTGGAAGATTTAGCATGACACGATGGCTTTATCTGTTATCTTCATATTATATTCAAAGTACTAAATGAAATATCTTTGATGATGAAATATACTCTAGGATTGTGGCACACTTTTTTTTTTTACTTTAATCAATCCCAGCAGACATATCTTACTATACTAGACCAAACAAATTGCACTTTTGATTTAGTTTGAATCTAGTGAGGCTGAACAAACTACATTTTTTTCCCCTCACTGTATGGCTGATAATGAGCAAATGGATAACCAGATGGCATAATTTTTGTAAAATTTCCAAGACAAATACTATAGCATATAAAAAGGCACATTCATAAAGTGTCCTATCTTCTGGCATGTATCTCAATTCATTCAAGTAAAAATTGGCACAGAAACGATTGTTTTTCCACATAACTGTTGACTCTTAAAACGTATAAATGGCATATCTCAGAATGAGAAACGGCACCTTTTAACTACAAATGCAACTAGTTTTGTCACATTTTTTTCTCTCTTCTTCCTAATTAGTTTATAGCAGAAGGTTCTTGAGAAGACATAACAAAAATTAAACACTTCAAGATGTATAAGTTTACAAATGGACTTTTTTAACTTCAGTCAAAATAAATTAATTCTAAAACAAACACTTATTTCAGAAGGAAATTAAGGCTTCCACAGTAAGCCAGTAAAAAGCATCTGAATGCTTTAAATCCTTCATAAGGGAATCCTTCATAAGGGAAGGCAGTAGTCAGCCTTCAGCAAAGCCTTGTCTACACAGGTGAATCTCTGGTTTTGGTTATACATATCTTATATACTTCTTGTAGTATAGGAAGCTTTTTTCTTGGTGTTGGCAAAGGGGGTTTTTTTGTGCAGATACCCATGGTTTTTTGTTGTTGCTAAAAAAGATTAATTTATTGGGAACTTTGTCATTTGCATGGGAGATCAGATCTCCTGAACAGGATAGCCTGTCACTGTCCAGATGATGACAGGAGTCTCCCTTGCAAGAGTCCTTAGAACAACATCTTCAGCTGGATCTAGTGAGACACCCTGAACTGCCATTCTAGTAATTTTTTGATAATTCAGCTCACCCACGGTCTTACATGACCACTTCAACATATATATGATTTGTTTGCTATTGATTATCTATGTACAAAAGACTCACTGCCATGTGGTAATTTCTGCACCTGTAAGTACAATTTCTTTGGACTGTTTACAAGTACTTTACCTATGTACAATTTGGTAAACTCTGTGCGAAGAGGGTGGTCTCTGGGATGGGCAGATTCTCCACCCAGGCTGGTAGTTGAAGCATATGCTGAAACACACAGGTTATTATGCCCAACAGTTGGTTTAGACAGAGCACGAGATGCCTGTAGACTGTCTGAAATTTCCACCTGGAGAGCTCCTCTAAAACTTTGTCAAATGCTTTTCTGCAGCATTCTGGCTGAAGGCAGCTGGAAATTCAGTCAAGTCACCCAAGGTATTAATGACTAAGTATGCTGCGCATGTACACAGGCACAACATATGTTGTTTCATACAATGACCAATCATACCAACTCAGGGTACCCAGAAGTCCAGGCCAGGCCAGGTCTAAGGACTGTGGGTGTATGTGTGTATGCATATGTTACTGTGCAATTTAAATGAGGTAACAGAGAATATTTTATAACCACTTTTCAGACATTTGCAATTTTTGCTCAGTTTGTATTGGCGTTGTGAAATGGAGGGGGAGAGGTGAAGTGAAAGTACTCCTTTTCCTTGAATTCTCCATTCTTGACCTTTGATCCTCAGCTGATGGCCTCTTCCATATCTAGGCTCCCAGATCAGCTGAGCTCCTGGATTCCAATGGTGGTACAAATATCAAGACCTATAGTTAGAAGAGAGATATCTCTTTACTTTCTCTGCTTCAGCAGGGGCCGAGCAGCTGGCTGACACCACAACCAAGGAACAGCAGGAGGAAAAGGAACTTTTTTATAAGCCAGAGGATTCAATAAGCAGCTGAAAGTCCTGTCTCACTGTGACCCACACTGCAAGATCATATCTTCAGGAGAAGCAGTGAGGTAAACACACTGAACCTGTAACGTAATCTCTGGCAAGAAAATCTTGTATGTATGCTGGACTACTAGATAGCAAAGCTAAAGTAGCTGATTACGAGTATGTTTCAATAGGGTGCAGACAGACTCCTGCTTTGCTGTCCACAATCAAAGGCAGCTGGACACAAGTCAGTGCTACCGTATGAGCTAGCATTTCCTGCTCCTTATCTGGGAGCTGTGCCTGCAGACACAATTCTGTTTCTACACTGGAGCTTGACTGATCCAGGCAGGAACCTGGGGGAAGTTGTGTCAATCTGCACTTGTCCCTGTACACGAGCACTGAGTACACTTATCAGGTGGGATTTAGTTCCTCAATAACACACTTGGATGTAGGAAACTAAGCACCCAAGACAATCACTGGAGATGTAGTCAATAGCACCAGGGGAGTTTGGGGAGATATTCAGCTCATCTCAAAGTAGTCACCTGTCTGGCCAGCTGCCTTGTTTTCTAGTCTCCATTGCCTGCATTGGTTTTATCTCCATTGACTTAAGACATCTGCCTCAAAATAGACATGTACTTTTAGGTGGGTAGAGCTAGAACAAAATAACACTCATGTTCCTTCCTTTTCCTGCAATTTTCTTCAACATTTTTGAAGATAAAGTCATCAGTTTAAGTGTTCAACAATCAATAGTCTTCTCTTGTATTTGTCCCTAATCATAATAGAGAGGTTTTGAAGCTGTATCTACAGAAAATTTCTCCATTGATTTAGGTGGTTTTCTTCTCAAAATCCCCTAAAAGAAATTGAGATATTTGACTCAATACAGAAGAGGACAATGCTGTATCGCTCTCTTTACAAACTTTTTTTTTTCAAGTAGAGAAAACCTGTGTTATAAAAATATCTTAACTTCTACTTCAGTTGCTGTGGCAATGTGATGCCTTTTCTTTTTCCCAGCAGAGGGTGGGGGAAAAGAAAATGTTAAGAATTCCTCATGGTCATTTTTCATTTAAACTACAAGCTGTCCATTAAAGAAAAAATCTTTTTTCCTTATAGAAAGGTCACCACAATCCAGGAGCTATGAACTATAAAATTCCAGGTGTATGTAAAGGCTAAAAATATATTTTAAGCTTTGCTTGAACTGTTGCTAATTATTCTTTAGTTTTTGAATCAGTACTGAACAGGTCTGACACTCCAAGTCTCTGTGAAAACTACTTTATGATCCAGCATTCTGCAAAATGACAGAGTGTCTTGGTCACATCTGTAGAAACAGAAAATCCAGCAGGATGGCCAAGGTTTCTTGGAAGTAATGCTCCAAACAGAAAGACAGTCGCAGTGTGTGAAAACATACAAAACTTTCTCAGCATAACAAATCTGATTGGAGCAAGATTTAAGATAATTTAAGTTAAACTAGCCTAAGTCTCTACTTACCTCTATAATGTATACTTGTACATTTTTTGGTAGATTTTCTCTGACCTGCATCATTGTTAATGAGCAATAAAGGGGCAGTTCCCTGCACCAAAGCTGGCTGATTCAGAATGTAATTACCGGACCTACTGGTAGTATACTGGGAAAACAGAGGATACAACAATATTCCCTTTTTTTTTTTTGCCAATGCCTACAGAAACCTGTTTTCAAATCTGTCAAATTTCAGCACAATTCACACATCTGTGTTTCTCTCATACTGCCCAACTTCAGGGTTTGCAGGTAATGCTTTGCCACTTCAGTTACAAGCCCTCTCCCACTCCAGACATAGCAGATTAGACCTACTGAGAAATTTACTCTAATGCATGGAGGAGGAGCAGTGTGTAGCATCTAGGCGAGAATGTAGTCTCCAGAGAGAACCTGGGCTCATGCCATGTCATGATTCACATTCCCTACCATGTGCCCTGACCTGTGGGAACCTCCGTATCATGCAGTCTGACCTCTGAATCCCTCTTGTCACAAGATCCAATGTGCAGCATCTCTTGCACTTGACCAGAATGTAAAACAACTGACTGATTTGTTATACTGTTTTCTTCAACTTAGCTTGAACTCAAATTTTCTGTACTGTCTTCCAATATAAAAGGTACAAAAAATTTTCTGCAGCCGTGGTAACATTTTGTCATTTCACTGCACTTCGTTGATCTCTCAGATCCTGAAAGATTTTTCTACCAGAAGGTAAAACTGCAATGTAATCTTTGAATGTGACTTCCACTATCTGCTCCTGGTATTGCCAGAACCCAAATTCCTTATCTGGTAAAACCAGAAGCATTTTAAAAGACTAGCAATTACAGTATTGTAAATATTTTGATTTCATATCTGATGTTCACACTCTTTCCTTGGTAGTCTAATTTACTTTCTGGCTCAATAAAGTGAGGTCATCAAAAGATGGTTTTCCTCATAAACCTATAGGATGCAATCTACCATTTTTTAACTTTCTGTTTGAAGAACCATGTAAACTTAAGTTCTCCAGCTTCTTGTGGCAGCACACTCTTTCCTGTCTCCGAATCCATTTTGGCTCCTCCTTGAACCTTCTCCGTTTTTAAGATAGCTTTTAGTTCTGAATATCAAATTCATCTACACTTGTCTTTCGGTGAGAAATAGATGTAATGATAATATGTTACTTCTAGTCGATTGCCACCACGTGTCTGCAAAGATTCATGTCAGCATGGATAACCATGACAGCATCCTCAATGATCCATTCGTTATGACAAAGCTCCCACTGTGGATGTTCATTAGATTGATTCTCCTGAATCCCACAATATCAGACTTCTGGGAGGAATCTGCATATGCCTCAGGACTGTTTCTGGCCTCTGTGGCCAAAGATATATCCTACAAAGAGAACATGTCTCTGTTACCCTGTCAAGAAAAGTCAGACCTTGTGGCCTAAGCAGTCTAGTGGCCCTGCCTTAGTTTTATCCCTGCCTTGCTTTTCTTACACTAGGAAGCTGGTCACGCTGGGGACATACAACAAAGAAAGCAAACAGCCATGCTCTTTTAAAGTCCCTGTACACCCAAAATGTCACTTTGGCTTAGCTCAGATATATATAGTAATAAATGCCATGTACAGTTTCTTGCTTCACTGCTCTTCCTGCTCAGCAGGATCCTCTTGGCTCAGGTGGATTTCCTCAGGAGCCCAGGGCCCTGGGTCTCCATACAGGGGTGCTTTGCTGGGAGGTCTCCCTCTCACGCCTCTGCGAACAGCTTCCTCCTATTGTTCTGCACCAGTGCCCCCTTAGCCTTTAGCAAAAAGCCCTCTATTTACCTTAAAACTTCTGTTGGGTTTTATCTTGTGATTCATCACTTGGAGGAGTGGAACCAGTCACCAGGCGAATTGTTGCCTACCTCCCAAAAACACCCCCAGAAGGAGTTTTCTTCCTTGAGCCGTACAGAAAATGTCATTTCACAAACATTTTTTCTGGCACTAAAATCTGGCTTAAGATATCCCTACAGTCCTGGGTCATTCATCTTTGCTCGAATCACTTTTTCTTAATCAATCCTGTTGCGGTTCACCCCTTACAATAATTGAACTAGTTGCTGGACAGCAAGACTGCACTTTTTTTTTATTTAAAACAGTGCAGTAAGGTGGGGGATTTCAAAATTTATTTCAACTTGTTATAGCTAGAGAAAATCAGGTGGAACTATACAGTTATTTGATGTCTTGTCTTGGCTAGAAAATGTTAGGCAGTTATCACTGCTTTTTGATTGTCCACTGTGCCAACACAAATATGTGAGTATAACACATGCACTAGTATCCATTGCTTGTCTATTCCACGATGAAAGAGACCTTTTTGGAACAAAAGGAACAATTAATTAAGCTATATTAAACAAATAAACAAGTCACAAAATTTAACAAAAGTAATGTAGAAATCTCCCACTGTCCAGTTGATGTTTCCTGACTGCTTGAACCTATCTGACTGAGGCATGTTACATTTTTTTGTCTCCTAAATGTATTCTGTAGCATAAATGTTAAAATAATTTTGAATGTTAAAATAATTTTGAACAAGCAAAGGTTTCAGAGGATTTATGCCAGTCTGTTTGCATGATGAGGAGTTAAAATTTAATTTCTAATAATGACTTTGCTATCAGTATGGCATGACTGAATTTATTTTCCCCATTTCTGAGGAGAGCATTTCAGGTCTGTCCTCCATCTGCCATTCACCATGTGTAACTAATTTCATGTCAAACACAAGAATTACACAACTGGAATAACAGTAGTTTGCAATAGTGGGACTAGCAAAGTTTTGGACGGTCATACATTCAGTTTTGATTTTTAATTTGCTTGTTAATTGAAAACATTGTATATTCTTTGCACAGCTGTGCTATTGTTACCTTTTACTTCCAAATTTTATGATATTTCTCTGCTAAGACCTGAAGTATTTTCACAAAAAGGAAAACCAACGAGGTTGGTTGAGTTGAGGAAAATGACATTATCTCCCTTGTTGTTTACACAGACCTAAATGGGCTGTAGTTAAATATTCTAGCACTGAGCAATCATTTGCATGTGATTTGGTTTGCATTCAGAATATAAAGGTGTTTTAGGTGTCCTGTATTTGAATAAATTGTATTAGATTGTTTCAGTTCTGCTTGTTCCTAAACAATAAAAGTTTTACCTACTTTATCTGCTCATAATGATCCCTTTGGCTATGTACACCCATGCAGGGAATGATCATATCTGGAGTGTGAAGATTTCTCCTGGACAGGAAAGAGTTCTGCCTTCTCAATGTAACAACATAGTGCAGAGATCAGATCAGACCTTTAAATATTCATCAACAATTTTCACTCAATGGAACTCTGTTTTATGTCTGTTTAAGTAAATTTATAGTATCAGTACTGTTATCAGGTGCAGAGGATCAGTTCTTGATACAAGTTCAGCTCTTACATACAAATCTATACCTACTGTAGTACTTACTTTTCTTGGTACACTGAACAGTTATTTTTCAATGTGTTTATTTTTAAGAACGTATTTCTTAGAAAACCTTCATAATTCCCAGGTGCTAGGCAGATCTTAACTAGTCCAGCATATACTAAAATACCCATTAGTATATATTGGCTGAGATTTTTAAAACTGCTAGTTAAATCAAATAAAGCAAGCCAATCTGAATTTTTTCCCATATAGTAGTAATATTATTTTCAGGGATATTTTAAAAAGTAATTATCAAGTGTGTTAAACCTAAGCAATACTTATACCACAGCTTGAAATGAAATGCACAGATTTATTAACAGTGTTTACATATTTATGCTCATGACATTTACTTTGAATATTAAATACTAATCTGACTTTGACCTTGGTTCCTAGGAGATAAATATGTGAGTCAGTAATCTCATTTCTTTAGGCTCCTTCTCTTCATTTCAGTGTAAATTTTATATTACAAACAGTCGCATTTGGGTAGATGTTAAAAGAACTATGACAATCAATTTGTAGCTACTGGTAGCAAAAATGTTAGATCCTTATACAACAAACTGCTGAGTATTTTACCTAAGTTGAGGATGTTATTCAATTGCAAGTGCTATATGCAGGAGTAAGTATAGAATCATAGAATGCTTTGGGTTGGAAGGGACCTTGAGAGATCATCGAGCCCAACCCCCCTGCAGTAAGCAGGGATTGAACCTGTGAACTTGGCATTATTAGCACCTTGAGAGATCATCGAGCCCAACCCCCCTGCAGTAAGCAGAGATTGAACCTGTGAACTTGGCATTATTAGCACCATGCTTTAACCAACTGAGCTAACCCAGCTGGTCAGTTAACTTCTGACTGGAAGGACAAGGATATAGCTTCTGCCATAAGCAAGCTGTGCATTTGTGACAAGGTTTTTTTTCATGTCATCCCTCGAGAATCTTATTCTGGTGCATCAGAGTCCAATACCAGGCTGAGACAGTAGTTACACCTACATTCTTGCTACAGAACAAACAAACAAAACATTTTAAAATCACTTATAGACTAGCCAAACACAGTTTCTTATACCATGAAGAGTATTTCTTGGTTTTGTGATACCATGGGGCAATTTTAAGGCTGGAAGGTTCCTGGTAAGTGTTCTGTCCCATACTTATTCCTTCTCTCTCCCTCTCTCACGTAACCTAATAATTTAATAGTTTTATGGGGGGGTAAGTTTCTGACTACATTCTATGGAGTAGAGCTTTTGTTTTCTAAAGATGTTTTATAAAGCCATATGTAAACCTGCAGTGTAGCTTTGCAAATCATTACGCTGTAACCAAACAGTGCTCCTTTTACAACACAGTATGTGGTGCCCTGGTTAAATTCCAATGCTGGCAGCTGAGGCCAGGTCTACATCTCTTTTGCTGACTATTTGACTGTTATTCAGGGATGTGAGAAGGAGGACTCCTGCAATAAAATCTATTACAAATACTGTTAGGAGTAGAGGAACCTGTCATAGTCAATGCTGCACAAAGTGAAGTGCTACTCCATAAAATGCTACGTGCTGGATCTCTAGTACAAAGTAGCGTAGGTCTGACAGAAGAGACTGTGGTTACAAGACATATACTGGCTCAGCAGCTGGATATTAAATTTTTTAAAATGTTGCCTACACTACTCCTAAAATTAACATCGTAAATTATATTACCAATGTATTCTGAGCACATGGTTTTCTGGGAGTTGTCTAGATATTTGCAGCAGTGTAACTTTCCCCAGACAGTTTACTATACAGCTCCACAGATGTGTAACAGCCAAAACAGAGACAGAATTGAGAGAGTTAAGGTTGGATGAGTTACAGCTGCTTACATGCCTTGTAGTAGTAGTATCACCAGTTGTCCAGCTGCAGCTTGACTGTGGTACCTGTATGACACGAGTACCTTCCATGCATCACCTCTCTAGCAAACCCAAGCTACAATGGTAAAATCATGGTTGTGGAAATAGAACTATAAGTTTTTGCTTGTAAAAATCAAATAATCACCTGTCTTGCAGTCTCCTGGAGGAGTCTGTGGCACTTCTCTGTTTTTAATTCTGCAGTCCATTTTTTATCAGTCCCTACTCAGTAAAGCACTTGTTCATACCCTGTTCCTTTTGAACAAAGCTGAAAAAAGGTCTGCTTTTAGCTTGTAGAGGCAAAGCCATTTCAGCTTTAATCTAGCTAGCATAGGTGTCAGGAGCAGCCAAGATGTGGCTCACAGACTCCTGCATAAAATGTTTAAAACTGTTGGTCTGTACTCAGAGACGTGGGCAAAACCAACGTTTTTGTTAGTACTATTACTTGAGCAGATCGTGTCCTTGTTATAGCTTTCATAGGGTAATTTTTAAATTTAAATCAGCAGGACTTCAGCAGATGCTGATTGTCAAGCATATACTTAACTGTTTTGCTGGTCTAGGGTGTGGAGTCAGGACAGAGAGCTGAACTGTATCAGAATAAGCTCCATAGCTTGGAACAACTGCTGAGGAAAGCAGCTGCTACAGGCACCATTTGTCATTATGTTCCGGCATTAGCATATTACAACAAGGCTTCAACTTAAAAATAATTACCCCCCCCCCCCCCCAAACCCCACTGACAGATTAAAAATATTAAGGGACTATCCTATAGGGTTTATAAATGCCAAATTCCATTCAACTTGAACTATCATTACATCTCTGCAGTAGTGTAGGGCTGGCAGTCTCGCTCAGGCAGGATTGAAAAATTGGGATTTTTTCCAATCAGGTCAGAGCACTGAAAAAGTGGAAGCCAAATATACTCTATTTATAGCATTTGGAGAGTTGCAGAATGCTTTCTCTGGTAGTCTTTTTGTTATTGTTGTTGGGTGATTTTTTTTGGGGGGGTGTTATGTTTCTTTTTCATTTTTTTTTTTTAATGGAGATTATAATAAATACACATTCCTTTTGGTCATGGGCAATAAGTCACTATTTTTGCAAATGCATTATGGAACCCAGCTTTCCTGAAAGACTCCATCAAACAGAACTACTCTGTTTTAGACTCAAAACATCTCACCCCATGATTGTCTCTTCTTCACTAGCTACAGAAAATGTCTCCTATGTGTTTGCTCTGTCTCTTTCTAAGAAATAATGCATAAGGGGAGCCCCTACAACAGAGGGGAAATTTGGAAGGATGAACGAGGAAAGAAAGGCTGCAAGACAAGCTGCAATAAGAGATGTCCAATTCCATGCCATTATCATGTTTCTTCTTCAACCCAGCACAATGACCTACAGTACTTTGATTAGTTAGTATTCATCACAGTAACTTATTTTATTCCAGTGTTAAACTAAACTTACCTCAAATCAGTTAAGTGAAATCTGACCAAATGAATTCTTAGGTATTTTCTAGAGAAAGAAATGGCTGTATTTTGTTGGTAATACATGTAATTTTACCTATTTTATTAATAAGCAACTCAAGAAAAGACAAAAAATGAAGCTGAATCCAGGTGTTCTGAATAGAATTTAGGCAGGCTGTGATCAGAAATCAGTTTTAACAACTAATTTCTTTAATACATTATATTTTCATAGTGAAACTATTTCCTGATAACCTGGAGCCTGAGTGTGGTGGGTTGACCTTGGCTGGCTGCCAGATGCCCACCCAACTGCACTCTCACTCCCTTTCCTGAACAGGACAGGACTGAAAATAAAAAGCAAAAGGTTATGGGTCAAGATAAAGACAGATACATTACTTACCAATTACCATCATGGGCAAAACAGACCCAGCCTGGGGAAACTTATTTTAATTTATTGCCAAGTATTAAAAAAGAGACAAAAACTGAAACACCCTCCACGCACCCCTTTTGCCAGGTTCACCTTCACTGCCTCCATTCCCGACTCCTCTACCTCCCGAGCGGCACAGGGGTATAAGGGCATGGGGGGCTGCGGCCAGCCCCCAGCAGCCCCCTCTGCCGCTCCTCCCGCCTCGGGCTCTTCCCCGCTCCAGCCTGGGGCCTTCCCCCGGGCTGCAGGGAAACCCCTGCCCCAGCGGGGTCCCTCCCGGGGCCGCAGGGGCACCTCTGCCGGGGCGCCCGGGCCCCCCCTGCCCTCCTCCCGCTCTCCCCTCGGGGCTCGCAGGGCTGTTTCTCCCAGGGTTTCCCTCAGCCCCGGCTGCCGGGCAGCTGCACTTTTGCCCTTCCTCCCCCAGGCTTTCCCCGAGGCGCCCGCCCGGGGCTGAGGGGCTCGGCCCTGCCCTGCGCTGGGGCCCTGGGAGCCGCCTGGAACCGCCTGGAACCGGCTGGAACCGGCTGGGGCCGGCGCGGGGCAGCCCCAGCTGCTCCTCGCAGGGGCCGCCCAGCAGCGCCCACCCCCCACCCCCGCTGCTGCTGGCACCTGGGCACCTGCACCTAATACAGGAGAAATATTAGTGTATACATAAACATTTTTTATAGGTTTTCTTTAAATGTAGCAACACCTAAACGCTGCCCAAATTAAAGTACAAACACAAAATACAAAATACGCACAGAACGTATTCATCCGGCTAGCTACATTCAAATCCACATCTGTTAATACAGAAATAATAATCATCTTTACAAGACAGGTTTTATGTTGTTTTCCTGCTCTCCAAACATGCTGAATTAGGTTGCCGAGATCTCATCTTCCTCAGCTATGCTGCGTCTTGTCACATGAGGGATCATAAACAAGGTAATGTTACTGAAAATGCCATCAATGTGATAAAGTATACCAAACCAAGTATTTCAAATTACATATCTGCAAATAAGTGTAGGTCCCTTCCCACAAAGGTCTAATACTTACTGGCTCACTGACTTCTGGGAAGCTGATAGTTTGGACTTCCCTCAGATATTTGCTGTTTTCTTTTGATAGGTTGCTTCTGAATGACTCCTCACATACCCATGGTTTTAAGAGTCCACAGAGATGTTATTAAGTCTTTCTATTCGGTATAGTAGTCTGTGGAGTTTTGTTACCTCTTATTCAGAGTTTGTTGATTGCTGGGGTGGAAAAGACAAAAGTTTTGACTGCTGATGAATAGGCTTCCTTAGCAGCCTATATACACAACAGGTAGAAATCACACTGGAACTTCTGCTATCACCGTTACAGCAATGATCATTGTCACAAGAATAAAATAAACTCTCTACCGTGCATACCACAAAACTTGATCATGATGTACTTGTATAGAAAGGAGTAATCCCTTGCAACTACCTCCGACAGGTAGTTATCTTTGTGCCAAAGCTTTTTAAAACCTGGCATATCCCAGGTTTCATTATGATGAAAATCATGTTGACTCTTCATGAATTGTAGTAGTAAAACTCTACTTTTCTGAGAAGAACCCAGGACTACGTATCTACTTCATTTGAAGGGCAGTTAGGCTGATTTTCAATAATGCAGTAAAAATGTGGTAGCTTGCAGGCTGCTACAGAATGTTTTGTCTAAAAAAAAAAAAGATCTTTGATGTTAAAACTTAAAAATACTTACAAATACTTTAAAAGATACTTGATTATAGTCATTTTGAGGAAATATTTATTGCAAGTGATTAAAAGCAGAAATTATGGAATTACATTAATTACACAAAAATGGCCATTTTATGTATTTAGTCCACCATTTTTTTAAGTCTTACTATATACTTAAAATGCTACAAATTATATGATTGTCAGATGTCAATAAAATAGGTGATTAAAACTACTTTGCCTGTGTGCATCAATTATAGCCTCTCCATCCTACAACCAAAGATTTACCTAGTTAAATCATAATATCTACACACAAACAATGTCTTAGAAAAAAATTGCTATCTGTCACTCCAGCCTGCAGTTGATTCACCTGAGACATTGATTTGCAGTTTTAGTGAGCTGGATAGGGATGAGAAAGGTTATATTACTTCACTAGAGCCTTTTGTCTTTGCCCATATAACTAAACTTATTGTTCATACTGCTCCTTCTGAGTGTATCTTTTTTACCACATGCTTTCTACAGTCCTAGCAAATAAAACTTTGTCCATGCACATTCACTCAGAATGCTGCTGCAAAGATATTTTCTTGAGCTGTTAATTTGGGCATGTTAAAACTTCCTCTGGAACCATTCACTGGTTTCTCTTCTACAGTCAATAAAGCTTCAGTTTTATTCTTCCTAGCTTAGTGTCATCTTTTTGCTCATCTCTCAGTCCCCTTTCATTCATAGGGAAGAATCCTTTTTCCAGTATGCCTACCTTTTCAACCAAGCAAATTCCTGCCTTTTACCATGCATGCCAGGCTCTAGTTTTGAATAGGCCTCCCCATCTATATATTTTTTCAATTATTCTCTTTCAAATTCTTTCCCAAAACTTTTTTATCATCATACAAACAAACAAAAACTTTGTAAGGTTTCAGGATGCTCTATGCACTGCGATCAACATGTATTATGGTGAAGAATTATCCTCTATTGTATCTTTATATATTCCCATCTATCTATATTCATATTGACTTCTCTTAGATTAGTCTTTCAGCTTTGAACTTTTTATATGCACTGACTAGCACAATATCCACAACTGGAGTTCACATACATTATGTTAATATGATATAATAATGTTAAATAACGATTTGTTGCTCATTCTTGTGGGCACCAATGCCGAGGAAGACCTTGATTGGATCAAAGGCTTGGGGAGGGGTGTGCTACAATGAAAGACATTGGGGTCCAGGTTGTGTTCTTCTTGATCTTGGTGGGGAAGGCTCGAGTAGGAAGGGATGCATTCTGCACATCAGTATGTGTCTGGTATTAGAGTCTGTGATTTGATTTTATGACCACATGATCCTCTTCAAGGAATAAGAACTACTGGATAGTGTTGGGTTCCTTCTGACAAAGTGGGATGAGAACATCTTCAAAAACAAGCTTGCTTACCAGCTGAGGAAGGTTTGGAACTAGGGGATGGAGACTAAGGGTAGAGGCAAATCTGAGAACAGGAGATGGGGACATTCTCACAGTTCCTTTCAGAAAGTCATGAATGGAGCCCCATCTCAAATATCAGTGCACAAAACATACATCATGGGAAGTAAAGAGAAAATAGGTGTTGGTGCACAGCTGTGATGTCATAAAAATCAGAGAGATGTTGCAGCAGAGCTCATGTGGTCTCAAATGCTGTACTGGGTCTGATTAGGACTGATTAATTTTCTTCATAACATCCTGTCTGGTGCTATGTTTTGGATTTGTGACTAAAGCGGTGTTGATAACACACCAATGTTTTAGCTGTTGCTGAACAGCATTTGCACAGCGACAAGGCCTTTTATTTTTCCCACTCTGTCCCACCAGTGAGTCAGCTGGGGATGCACAAGAATTTGGGAGGGGACACAGCCAGGACAAGTGACCTGAACTGACCAAAAGGATATTCCATACCATATGATGTCATGCTCAGCAATAAAAGCTCAGGGAATGGAGAAGGAAGGTGGGACATTCAGGGTTATGTTGTTGGTCTCCCCAGCTAGGAATTGACTGGACATCTGCCTGCCAATGAGAAGTAGTGAATGACTTCCTTGTTTTCCTTTGCATGCATGTGTAGCTTTGCCTCATTTGTTAATCTGCTTTTATCTCAACACACAAGTTTTTCTTGCTTTTGCCCTTCTGATTCTCTCCCCCTTCCTACTGGGGGTGAGTGAGTGAGCGATTGGGTAGGGACTTACCTGCTGGCCAGGGTCAACCCAACACAAATGCAGAGAGCCCTGCTGTGGAATGTGCAACAGGTAGGTTGGGAGCTTATGTATCATGATCAGAGGGGAGGCCAAAAGGGGGTAATTGTAGTGGGTATTTGCTACAGACTGCCAGTCAAGAAAAACAGGGGAACAATGCCTCCTTTAAACAGCCTCACAATAACAGGTCCTGGATCTCATGGAGAACTTTAACTACCTGACATTTGCTGAAAGGACAACTTGGAGAGGCTTAGATTTCTGGAGTCTGTCAGGGTAAATTTTTGATGCAGGTGTTGGGTGGTCAAACTAGAGGAGGTGCTTTGCTGCATCTGCTGTTCAAGCATAAGGAAAATGGTCATGGAGTTGAAGATCAATGACAGCCTTAGTTGCTGTGACCATGAGATGGTGCAATTTTAAATTCTGAGGGAAACAGGAAATGTAAATAGCAGGCTAAAGATCCTTCAGGGGAGCAGACTTGGGATTGCCCAGGGAACTGTCCAGCAGCTTCCCCTGAGAGACTCTCTCCTCTCAGGGGATCCCATTCTTAAGGGCATAATGGCCCATGACATCTTGTTGATCTTCAAGGACAACCTCCTCAATGCATAAGGGTGATCTACCTTTACCTGCAGGAAACTGTAGAAACAGAGTGGAAGGAGCTTGGACTTATGTCAAGGCTAAGCGAGTAAAGGGCACACTAAAGGTACCTTTATCTGAAATGTGTGAAGGCCCAGCCAACTAGTAGCTTGAATAATGTTACACCGGCATACAGTAATGCTCAGGAGAAGAAAAAAGATGCAGACAGTGATAAATTTAGTCACCAAATAGGAAGACCTGAAGGAGGAGAAATATAATTTTGCCAGTTACTATGGGAAATGAATGAATTCACCTATATTAGAAGTGAGCATGGTATATTGTAAACAAATGATTAATTGAATTTAAATATATTTTCAAAAATGAGTATTTTGAAAAAGTGATGAATTAAGATAACCTGGGAAAGGTACTAAGAACCTGTGAGCTAAACTGGAGAATGATATATAGCATGCAGGGAAAAAAGGTTGCAGAAGCACTTCAAAAGATTAACAGTATAAAGTATCTGACCCACATGAAATGCCAGACACATTTAAATCATGGGAATTAAAGGAAACAAACAGTTTGCAAGGCTACTTAGTAATACTCTTTAGTCAAATATTGGATGATTAGCATAAAAGGTTTATTGTTCTTATTTTAAAGGAAATATTAAAATGTTTATCAATTATTGTAGAGTTACACTAATTCAGCTTCATCCAGAATGTGAATGACAACATGAACATAAATGTTAAAAATAAGAGAGTCTACTACAGCAAATTCATGCCAAATGTTAAACTGCATCTGGAACTAACCTTGAGTCCATTTATATTTGCAAGTGTTGCCTTTGTGGTAAATGAGAATAGATGAAAGGAAACACCTTGAAATGCTGTGTTGTCTCATGATTCCATTATCTGCACAGAATAGTCATTCTTCAAGCCAGCTGTGACAGTGGCAACTTGAGCAACCTGGACTTTGAGTGGTAGTAAGATCAAGGACATGAGCAGTGAAGGAAAATCAGCATGCTTTTCTTCAAAACAGAAATTAAAACTTTTGCACAGCTGAATGGCTGGAGGTTGGAGAAATGAAACAAGGAGACATACAGCTTCAGTTTCAAGAGGAGAGGAGAGGAGAGGAGAGGAGAGGAGAGGAGAGGAGAGGAGAGGAGAGGAGAGGAGAGGAGAGGAGAGGAGAGGAGAGGAGAGGAGAAGAGAAGAGAAGAGAAGAGAAGAGAAGAGAAGAGAAGAGAAGAGAAGAGAAGAGAAGAGAAGAGAAGAGAAGAGAGAAGAGAAGAAGGGCTGCCTGGCTGAAGGTATGAGGATTTTGGTTGTACTCTAAAGACCTGTGGTGGTATTTGTAGAACGATCCCTTGAAATGAAGGATAGAGAGATAATCTGTCAGGACACCAAAGCTCATGTGATACATAAAAGGAATATTCAGGAACTTCTAAGAATTCAGCATACATAATGTGGCGCTTAAAGCAGCAGGTTATGGTTTGAGTAGGATGTAGGAAAAAAGAAAAAAACAAGTTGGAAATGAGGCTTTGTTTTGTTGTGATTTTACTGAACAAGCACTAGTTCATGGTTGTTGTTGCTTGTTTCCTGATTGAAACGTAATGCTTTTAATGTTGGTCCTCAGTTTACTGACTAAATATCATAAATATCAATTTACCTTTTGACAAAGAACAAGTATGAGAAGAGAAAAGAAAAGAAAGACTGACAAGGGCAGAAGCAGAGGCAGCCGAAGGAGTGACAGTCTTGACAAAACTAATATGCTTTTCTTCATCTTTTATGGTTATAGTGTGGATTTAAGCATGAATCAAGTGTCATACTCATAAGTGTATGGCATGAACAAGCCAAAGGTACTTTTGGCACCATTGAATGTTTAAGCAATAAAAAGGGTCTGCAATAGTCTTTGAATATGTCATTAACACTGCAGAATGATGAGGCGTTAAAAGGATACATGGCACTAATCTTCCACTAAATGGTGTCAATCATAAGCATTTGAAGACTCACAGTACACTCTTTCTTGAAGTGTCTTTCATGTGCTAATATGAAAAGTTCAGCTATATTTTTCCCCATATGTGAGAAAAGTGTCACAAGAAGCACTTAAGATTAGTGTAATTTAGATAATACCTTCTATTTAAATGATCAGTGTTAACAGCTGAAACAAAAATAATCCACCAACATGCTGAAGCTCTCTGTAAAAGTCACATATAAATTAATATGAATATGTATTGGGTCTGGCTGAGATGGAGTTAATTTTCCCCATAGCAGCCCTCCTAGTGCTGTGCTTTGTATTGGTAGCTAGAAAAGGTGCTGATAACACACCAGCGTTTTGACTACTGCTGAGCAGTGCTCGCACAGCATCAAGGCTGTCTCTCCAACATTTCCCCTGCCTCACCCAATAGGCTGCAGGTGGGCAAGATCTTGGGAGGGGACATAGCCAGGACAGCTGACCCAAACTGACCAAAGGGAATGGAATACCATACCATACCATATGACGCTGGCTCAGCAATACAAGCTAAGAGCAAGGAGGAGGAAGGGGGGGCATTTGTTATTTACGATGTTTGTCTTCCAGAGCAACCACTACACATACTAAAGCCCTGCTTCCCAGGAAGTGGCTGGACATCGCCTGCTGATGGGAAGTAGAGAATAAAATCTTCGTTTTCTTTTTGCTTCCGTGCATGGCATTTGCTTTTGCTTTTATTAAACTGTCTTTATCTTGACCCACAAGGGTTTTTCTTCCATCTTATTTTCTCCTCCCCCATCCTGCTGAGGAGGGGAGTGGATAGAGCAGCTTGGTGGCACCTGGCATCCAGCCAAGGTCAACCCACCACAGAATAATAACAAAAGTATATAATTTCCTGCAAAATGCAAAGTGAAAGAAAAGCACTTTCATCTCCCATTCTAGTACTGAGCACTCAAGCCAGCTAGAGAATTATGTACCTTGAAAATTAACCCAGACAAATACATTTTGGCCAAAGTGTAACTCTGTTCTCTAAGCTAAACAGCAAATGAAAAACCTATCGTAAGACTAAGTTATCTTGTATTTCCTGAATTACTCATTGCAGTCCTTCATTCCTCAAACATAAAGGCCTGCTCCTTCTAAAATTTATCTGTATGCCTAATTTAATCTAATAAAAATTCCTATGTCCCTAAATGCATGCATATTTCCTGGCACAGAAATTATTAGTTCACAATTGGTATTGCATGTGGAAAGTGTCATTCAAACATTAATTTTTCTAGCACAGTATAGTCAAGCTGTAACTGATCTTACAAGTGGAAGGAGAGTTTGCATTTTCTCACTCCCTTTGAAATTACTTTTGTTCACTTTGCAAATGCAGCTGCAATGACTGAGAAGAAGGAAACTTTTAAAAATCTCTAAAAAAACACAATATCATGCTCTTACAAAGTGTTCTTCAAACTGAATGTTTCTGAAATGTTTTACATACTCTATAGAAGTTCAGGTAACGACCCTTACAGAACACTTCATGGGAAAATTTAGGGGCTTATCCGTATCTCCTTGAACAAAGAGGAGGAAGCTTCTGTTAGCTTTGAAAACCATTTTTCTGTTTAGGAGAGGGAGAAAGCAAGTTTTATTTTATTTCTTCCATGGGGCATGGAGGATGTGGGAGCCATATTGTCTCTATTTCCGATTCCTATTTTTCCTTTGATCTCCAGGGATATCACTACTGTGTACTGTCCACTATTCAAACCAACTTGCAGGCTAATAGTCTAGCTCATGATAATATATTAGATGCATGTATTTCTCAGCCTGAATACCACTACTGCAATTTCTTTGCATGTAAAGGATTTAGAACATAGATCTATAGTATTGGATAGTATTATTTTATGCAAGACCTATACAATATTACAACTATACAAAATTTTTCTGTGACTTTATTTGAGCATCTATATAAGCAGCATTTACAATAAGGTAAATAACCAAGGAGTTTGGCCACAAAATTATATGTAAATAAGTGCTCAGAAGGTCACAGGTGGCTAAGGCCCAGTTTAAGGCCTACCTCAACGGAAAATTATAATTTCAGCTCAACAGAATATGAAAATTTAAAATAAGCATATTTTAAAGCTTATTCTGATTCAGAAAATATATCTATTTTAGCACAGTGCACAGATTATTTCTGTAAATAGATGAAGCTGGAATTAACTTTCTAATTTCAACCATTATTGAAGATACAAGATTTCAGAAATGTGCTACTTAATCTTGATTTATTTGGGGGAAAAGGAAAACTCCAGTACTTTCCTGTATTTAAACTATTATTTTCTTAATGTACATGTTATTGATATTATTATAGAATTATTAGTCATAGAGTTGCATGAACTTTATTTTTAAAGTAGTGATAAAAAAGTTTTATGATATCTTCCTCAAAACAATATCTTTTGAATACATGGGGACTATTCTAAGAATTACAGTATGCATAAAATTAAGCTACTGTCTATCATATTTGAGTGTCCTATGGACAGTGGCTGACCTATGCTGGGCTTATTAAAAACTATTTTAACAAGAATGCTGGGTGCCTCCATAAGACAGGTGGAGACAGCCTGTTCAGCCCTATTTGTAGTCTTTGCATATCAGTTTGGATGGATCGCACCTGAAGCTTGGGATTTTTTAATTTGACTCCTGTGAAAAGAAAGCTTTATGGATAAGATGAAAATGGGGAATAAAGCGTATTTTTAAACAGTTAAGTGTTCTAATTAGAAAAAAGACTTAAGAAGCATGTTGAAAGATGCCTGTTAAGATTTTGACCATTATACTGATTTGACTGTAGAAACTAGTGTGTATGTATCAAAGCACATAGAATTTTGAAGACATTGAAGATGCACAGTTAAACATTTCATAATGCCTTCCGATTAGGTCTCAAAGAGCTAGAAATCCTTTACCTCATAAATGACCTCATACAGTCAAAAGAGTCCTGCAAATGGTTACTAGTTTGTTGATTTTAGACCAGAGGTCCTTTACCTCATAAATGACCTCATACAGTCAAAAGAGTCCTGCAAATGGTTACTAGTTTGTTGATTTTAGACCAGGTAGGGTGCCATGTCCATTAGCACATTCCGAACACCCAGCAAAGTAGCTAGAAGATGAAAAATACTTAGTGACTTAGAGTGAAACTTGGGAGCTAAGAAAATTTAGTTTTCAGTACCATGTAGGAGAAAAAAAGCAGGTATTCTTTAAAAATCTGAGACAAGAAACTTGGCGAAGTTGGGGGAGGCAAGATTGCCCCCCTGCCCTTCCTTGTTAGTTCAGAAGGTCACCTGAGCTGCCAGGCCAACAGTGGCAGATGCAGAAGAAGCATGGCAGAAATGCACCTGTCAGGAGCAGGGAGCAAGAGGATCAAGAAGCTGGACCTGGAAATGCAAGCTCTGAGCTGAGTTATGGAAACCCAGATCGAGGGTTAGATTATTGGTGTTAAAAAACTGGATGATGCAATGTTGATAACATCTGTTTTGAAAATTATGTGTGTCTGGGTTATATTTGTGGTCTGAAATCATGCCAGGTGTCTGAAGTGCCATCCAAGGCCCTGGGGGACACTGATACTGTAGATATTCATTGAACTGTTAGGGTAATTAATCTAAAAATTGCAGAAACAAATGCATTTTATCAAGTGATTACTGCTTTGATCCTGTTAGTTCTGACTTAAACCATGATTTTGGGATAAAAACAAAAATGCATTTCTGTCTAAATTACATCAAAGAAGCTACTGTGTCCTCAGGTAAATTCCATTAATTTCTTAATTTCTCTGTTATTTTCTTTATGAAGTCCAGGCTAAAAAATATTTGAGGGTACATTTAAAGTAAAGCCTATGAGCAACAAACAGTTACTTATTTACAGTTAAAAACTGTAAAACTACTGCTAGACATCAATACAGAAATAATCTTTTAATTTGTTCTCCTTAATGCAGTGCATAGGCTGTGCTTGAGTGGTCCTTTTATGACCTCAACTTTTTTATTTATTCAACTGGTTTTACCTGTGATTATACATACCGTCACATCCCTAAATTCTACTTTCATACAACTACTTTATAGTTTTATTAATTTTTATCAGTTCTGACCACTAAGTTTTCCTTCTGTTGTATTTTCCATCAATTTATGTGCTTTTTACTGCTGACTACAGTATCTAATAACATGACTGGAACAAACTTATTTAAAGCTATGTGATATTCAGGCATGAATAATGAAAGCTGAGATGGTAGGATAGCATTGTTGGTTAATGAAGTGATAAATTGTAAAGAAATAAAATCAGACAGCATGGAGCAAACAGAAACTTATTTTGATCAAAGTTACTTCGGGGAAGGGTGATAGAAGCAGTTTTATTTTGGTGGTCTTATGAGAGTTCTCCACAAGCCTCAAGGGTTGAAGATAAATATAGACTTCTGTATTTTACTACAGAGAATAATGCTACTAGAAATTGCAACATTATTGGTAATTATTTCCCCGCTATATATTGGTGACAAAAAAGTGCTAGAAATATTGGTGTCTGGATATTCACGGTCATCATAACTAATTAAGTGCTTTGTGATAACTTTAATAAAACAATGAGCGGTGGTAATGTGTCAGACATGGGAAAGTTATAAAACAGCGTTACAAGCAGATCACATGGAAGGATAAGAAAAAGTGGGTTGCAACTCAAATTCTTGATTTAAAAAGCTATATTTTCATAAAGTAAGATAACTAACTATGGTATGCCTACAAATACCCTATACCCTGTTAAAGTTTACCCTGATAAAATTATGTGTGTGTATAGCTATAGGGAGGTCAGCAGAACTGCCACCTTGGACTTCCGGTGGGCAGACTTTGGCCTGTTTAGGAGACTGGTTGACAGAATCCCTTAGGAGGCAGTCCTGGAGGGCAAAGGAGTCCAGGAAGGCTGGACATTCTTCAAGAAGGAAATCTTAAAGGCGCAGGAGTGCAGGAGCAGGATGTCCCCATGTGCCAAAAGATGAGTCAGCGGGGAAGAAGTCTGCCCTGGCTGAACACAGAGCTTTGGCTGGAACTCAGGGAAAAAAAGAGAGTTTATGACCTTTGGAAGAAGGGGCAGGCCACTCAGGAGGACTACAAAGATGTCGTGAGGCTATGCAGTGAGAACATTAGAAGGGCCAAAGCCCAACTAGAACTTAATCTAGCTACTGCAGTAAAAGACAATAAAATATGTTTCTATAAATACAACAGCAACAAAAGGAGGGCTAAAGAGAATCTCCATCCTTTATTGGATGTGGGGGGAAACATAGTGACAAAGGATGAGGAAAAGGCTGAGGTACTTAATGCCACCTTTGCCTCAGTCTTTCATTGTGAGACCAGTTGTTCTCTGGGTACCCAGCCCCCCTGAGCTGGAAGATAGAGATGGGGAGCAGAATGAAGCCCCCATAATCCAAGGGGAAATAGCTACTGACCTTCTGCACCACTTAGACACTCACAAGTCTATGAGGCCGGGATCCACCCAAGTGTACTGAGAGAGCTGGTAGAAGTGCTCACCAAGCCACTTTCAATCATTTATCAGCAGTCCTGGCTAACCGGAGACGTCCCAGTTGACTGCAGGTTAGCAAACGTGACCCTGATCTACAAGAAGGGCTGGAAGGAGGATCTGGGGAACTACAGGCCTGTCAGTCTGACCTTGGTGCTGGGGAAGGTTATGGAACAGATCATCCTGAGTGCCATTACATGGCACGTACAGGACAACCAGGTGATCAGGCCCAGTCAGCATGGGTTTATGAAAGGCAGGTCCTGCTTGACTAACCTGATCTCCTTCTATGACAGGATGACCCAGTTAGTGCATGATGGAAAGGCTGTGGATGTTGTTTACCTGCACTTTAGTAAAGCCTTTGACACCATTTCCCACACAGCGTTCTCCTGGAGAAACTGGCTGCTCATGGCTTGGACAGGTGTACTCTTTTCTGGGTTAAAAACTGGCTGGATGCCCAGGCCCAAAGAGTGGTGGTGAATGGAGTTAAATCCAGTTAGCGACCAGTCACAAGCGGTGTTCCCCAGGGCTCAGTTTTGCGGCCAGTCTTGTTTAGTATCTTTATCGAGGCTCTGGATGAGGGGATTGAGTGCACCCTCAGTAAGTTTGCAGATGACACCAAACTGGGTGGGAGTGTCAATCTGCTCGAGGGTAGGATGGCCCTGCAGAGCGATCTGCGCAGGCTGGATCGATGGGCCAGGGCCAGTTGTATGAGGTTCAACAATGCTAAGTGCTGGGTCCTGCACTTGCGTCACAACACCACCATGCAACGCTACAGGCTTGGGGAAGAGTGGCTGGAAAGCTGCCTGGCCGAAAAGGACCTGGGGGTGTTGGTCAACAGCCAGCTGAATATGAGCAGGCAGTGTGCCCAGGTGGCCAAGAAGGCCAACAGCATCCTGGCTTGTATCAGGAATAGTGTGGCCAGCAGGAGCAGGGAAGTGGTCATCCCTTTGTGCTCAGCACTGGTGAGGCCACACCTTGAATACTGTGTCCAGTTTTGGGCCCTCACTACAAGAAAGACATTGAGTTGCTGGAGCGTGTCCAAAGAAGGGCAATGAAGTTGGTGAAGGGTCTGGAGCACAAGTCTTATGAGGAGTGGCTAAGGGAATGGGGGTTGTTTAGCCTGGAGAAAAGAAGGCTGAGGGGAGACCTTATTGCTCTCTACAACTACCTGAAAGGAGGTTGTAGTGAGGTGGGTGTTGGTCTCTTCTCCCAAGTAACAAGTGATAGGTCGAGAGGACATGGCCTCAAGTTGCACCAGGGAAGGTTTAGATTAGATATTAGGAAAAATTTTTTCACTGAAAGGGTTGTCAAGCATTGGAACAGGCTGCCCAGGAAAGTGGTTGAATCCCCATACCTGGAGGTACTTAAAAGACATGTAGATGTGGCACCTAGGGACACGGTTTAGTGGTGGATTTGGCAGTGTTAGGTTAATGGTTGGACTCAATGACCTTAAAGATCTTTTCCAATCTAAATGATTCAATTCAACTTCTCTTCTCTTCTCTTCTCTTCTCTTCTCTTCTCTTCTCTTCTCTTCTCTTCTCTTCTCTTCTCTTCTCTTCTCTTCTCTTCTCTTCTCTTCTCTTCTAGAGAATAGTGATCATTTGTTACATTATTGTGACTTAAATCATTATGGAACAAATAGAGCCTTGAAAAAAAAAAGATGTATCAATATTCAGTAATCGTATTAGTTGAATGGAAAGGAAAGAGTATGACTGAGGCAGCTCTAGGACTTTCAGAATGACCTTGGCTATGCAATTAGAATAAATCTTAAAGGAAATAATTATTATAGGAATTGAGTCAAATGAAAAAGCCTTGACGTGTGTGTGATACGCATTAGCAAAATAGTATTAGATTGACCTTACAGCTTTCTTAGAGAAGATGGACTGTTTCACAGTCATCTTATCTGTTACAGCTTCCATAAAGTATTCAACATGATGATTAATAAGAAGTTATTTTTAAACAAGAAGAAGGATAGGAGAAGTTTATAAAGTAGACAGACATAAAAGGAAGATTGCAACAGGTTTTACTGAATGTAAGTGTCAACTCAGAGTGATGTTGTTAATGGAGCAATCTTGAAGAGGTAAGTAGTAGAAAAGAGATGAAATTCAACTATACAAATGCAACATCATGTACTTAACAACTAGGGAAAAATGTTTCTATTAAAAGATAGCTATTCTCAGTTAATGTAAAGAGCAGGAACTGGATATATTCATTGACCATAGGATGGTTATATGAAAATGCCATGAAAAAGTAAGATAGGATTTAAGAAAATCTAAATCTAGTTGTTCCTTTAGAACAAGAAGAAATAGTTCTATTTTAGAAGTCACTAAGCTGATTTAATCTATAACGTGTGTCATTCTTGTCATATGCATGTTTCTACACGTTACACTTGAAAAATCAATGTGGGACATACTGATCTGCATAGGCTAATCCTAGTACCCCACAAAGAGAATAGACACACCACCCAGCAGGCTTTCAAGGAGCAGGCTTTAGTCTCACACAATCTGAACAGAATGGTTCTGATTGTTCTTAATTAAAATAGCTTATTTTCCTACTTCGTGCTTATCATTTCACCTTATTTACCAGTATACAATGTTGGGCAAGAGATCAAATGCGTAAAAACTGGCTGTGAATTAAATAAGGATGAGAAATAAAAGATGGTTTCTAACAAAAAGAGCTGTGATGGTTTTGAGCAAAATAGCAATAGCAGGATCAAGAAGGCTAAATGCTTTTAAAATGGTGCTTGATAAGTTTATGAAAGGGATTATATGACATGGTTGTCTGTGATGGCAGGTGCTGCATCCAGGCGGTTCATCATAGGAACAAAGGAAACAGGATTAAGAAGATATTATTGCAATAATCTTATCTGCACTTCTCAGATATGTGTCCTTTGGTTAGGAGGTGTGGAGCAATGAAGCAGTCTGCTCAGTCTAGCAGCAAGAAGAAATCAGCTGCAGTCAGCTTCATTCCCTTTGTTATTATCCATAGCTCTGCTGATTTGATTTGATGATTTATTTGGATTTTGTCTGCCTTTAAGGACAAGGTTGACAAAACAGTTATTTGGAGAGTATTTGAGAAAAATATCAATAGATTAGCAAATACAGAGAACTGAGGGGTCAATATAACAAGCAGAAAGAGTAAGGTGATGATGATGTTTGCCTGCAGGTAGAAAAAAGGACAAAGTGTGAGACAAATTAAAATCTAAGAAACAGTAACTCTTCAGAGGTCTCATGTACCCCTAGGTTCCAAACTGAATTTTCTGTGACTTGAAGGAGGAATAATCTCTGTTGTCCCATGCTGTCAAAATTCTGTGTTTGAGTACTGCTACTGTTGATGTATCCCCTTTGCTCTAGTGTTTAAAAGATGCTTCTGGGCTGCAATACCAATCAGCAGTATTCTTTAGAAATGTCAATAGCTGGCATATTAGCACTTCAAATCTATATCCCTTATAAATGGGGAGCACTTGACATTCATTCTGTACCACACAGCAGTACTTAGATGGTGATACTATAGAAGAGAGTAAAGAGAGAACAAATATAAACTCTGAATTTTCCAAAGTGCAGAAGGACTTCTGGAGTTGACACTTTCCAAAACTAATGGGAAAAATAGTGTCAGAACAAAGTTCTGGACCCACTGAAATCTGGAGGAGCTTTGCTACAGAACTCAAAGGGATCCAGGTTTCATAATTAACATGTAGAGTTAAGAAAGTACTTGCTCTAGAGTATGTAATTCAGGAATATGAATTTTCCTGCAGGCTTGGTCTTTAAAGTAGGAATGAGTCATGAAATATAAGGACAACATTTTTTCTTAACTATTTAGACCGTAAATTCTTTGGATTAAAGATCTGTTATTGTTCGTACTCTGAAACAACAGATTCCATCTTTTATTAGTTGCTTTAGTGTTATTGTATACTGTAAACTCTAGACTCAAAAATGTTAATGATACCAGTAATTAAAGAATTTTTCCCTATAGTTAGTATCATATGGATACTGGTCAAGGCAATGTGGGTCCAACCTAGTAATAATACTGCTAGTAATATAATAAAGCACAATTTCTTGCCTCAAACCAAGCACATTGCTTAAAACAACAGAACATTCCCCTGCCTCCATCCATCACAGCAATGAATCTCTTTTTGGCAGGTTAATATCTAACATCCATTCCACATCTTCTAACTACATCAAAGCCACTCGGTGAGACAACATTCTTAAAGAAAACCACATCAAAATACCAATAAACTGTGGAATGAAAAAAACCCTACAGGAAAACCACCTCACAGGTCTCATAACAACAACTTTCTTCAGTAGTGGGATTGTGCAAGGAACTTTATAAATACAACACACCTGCTACTACCATCACCACTGGATAAATTAGGGTATGTCCACAGCACAGTCAAAGGTTTAACCTATACGGAAATAGCTAAACTACATTCATGCTAGCTAGATTATATATTGATTCGTTTGCCCATGTCAGTACCCTGACAGCACTGGAAGCAGTTCTGTCAGGTTTGGTAGATCTAATTCATCAAGCAGCATCTCAAGTATACGCTTCCAAATAGTGCTGTGTTGCTCTCAGGAGCTGTGCTCTCCATGCTTACCTCATGAAGTGACTAAGCCTTCTGTCACTCAGGCTCAGGTACGTGGAAGGAGGGAGATATTGCTTAATGCCTTCATGCTCCTATCCCAAACTCCAGTCTCTCGGGCTCTGTGCAGTGTGGCTGCATGTACTTGATATCACTGTAGCTTAGCTGCACAATTTTTAGTCAGTTGCTTCAATGGCTTTTTGGTCCATCCTGAGCTGAGATACAGAGATATTTTCATTGGTATCTGAGCTACCTAAAGGCAATTTTCACAATGTCTGCATAAACTAGAGGCCAGACTGCAGCAATTCAAAAAAACAATTATTAGATTGTCTCAGCACAGTGGTCTTACACAACCATTTAAGACCAATGGTCTTAAAACAGTCTCACTGCTTAAATTAACCTTTCATATCAACTTTTATCTTATTCCTATTTCTTCAGCAGCTTTTATAATCAGTTTTGATTTGCCTATCTTACGTATTTCCACCTATTTGACATCCTTAGCAAGGTATTTTAATGAACTGCATTTTAATGAACTGTGCTGGAAAATCCATTTGTCATCAGTTCTGCCATTTTTGCTCACATCTATAATCAGCTAATATAATTAAAAAGACTAGCCCAAGAATGAAGTGCTGCTTAATGTAATGGTTACTCTGATGGTCCTGAAGGGATGAAGCTGAAACTAACACAGTAATTCCACAACATGGCCACCACTAAAGTTCAGGGAACCTGTCTCTGTCTGATTCAAACAAATAGACTTGGCTGTAGGACAAGCTGCAAGCTGTGGATTCATCAATGATTTCATCAGTACACTGATGAAAATAAAGATCTTACTGTTGACTTTTTGTTAAAGGATTTGGGTAAAAGTATCATTGTTAAAACATCACAATCAATTTGGTAGACCTCCCTCATGACTTTGATTACAGCTCCTGTTCTCAGATATTACCCTTTAATCCACAAGAACAAAGCATTAACATTCAGTGCCCCTAAATGTATTTTTAAGTTTATCTAAACTCTGTTCATCAGCTTGGGGATATAGCTCATACATGATATGAAATGCAGATTGACAGAAGGACACAAGGAGCAGCAAATATGGGGAAAGACTCGGTCTAAGGAAAAAAACCAAAACTGTTAACAGAATGGAACTCAGTAGGTCATGAAAGTAGATCAAGAATAATTACCTATGAAATACTGCAAGGAATATAGTGGACTCATGAGGGTAGAATTTCATGTCAGTTAGATGAAATTTTGAGGATTAATTCCTATGACTGTTAGTGGAAGTATGTGCCAATTTTCTCACAACATTCATATGAGCTACTGTTGATCATTTCAAAGCACAAGTTCAGCTAAATGTTGCTAGTAATTTGAAGGAGAGGGCTGTTAATTCAGAAACTGAGCATCCTCCTAATAAAGTATGCCTGATAATCAAACTTATTACAGATTGTATTTTGAAATATTAATTTAGGGTTAATGGCTCAGACAAATGAAATAAGCATGTTTAAAAGAGCCCAATTTACTAAATTAACATTAAGTACAAATCATGTATTCATAATTTTGCTTTAATGGTGTGATTTATTCTTCTGAGTTCCACTAATGTAAGTTTACTAGTGGACCTGGGCACAGATTGTAGCTCCTCAAGAATATTGCATCTGTCTGGCATGGTGTGTTGTTTCAAACCACTCGCAATCTTAGCTTTGCTGGAGGGCTGAAGCCAGTACCTCAAATTATCAAAACAGGCTGCCAGAGTATTTCTTTACCATAGTTCTTGCCCGAGTGTTGTTTCTGCCATTTTCAGCACCCTTCAAGGGGAAGGGGTGACAAGGTCTTCTTGAATTTCCTCTGTAGCATAGCACTTTTCATGGATTCCAGGTGAAGGAACTGGCTGCCACCAGTCCAGGAGCGGTACTCGTACCACTTGGTTACTTGGCTACTGTTCATCATTTCAAAGCACAAGTTCAGCTAAATGTTGCTAGTACTTTGAAGAAGAGAGGGCTGTAAATTTAGTAACCAAGTTACTTGGTTACTTGTCAAACTAATTAGTGGCTAGCTAGAAATACAGCCAGTGTCTCAAAATCAGATTAAGGTAACTTCTGTCATAGGTGGTGGTGTGTCGTGGTCTACAGCTACGTAGGGTAAGAAAGTGGTCATGTAACAAGGGTTCTGTGTTTGGTTCAGTCCTGGAAGTAAGAAGGGGCTTAATGAGGCCCTACAGACCTCACAGGCACAAATGCATGGTATCCATATTCTGGGCTGAGATAGGCAGAGGCTGGTTCCTATTATCAAACACTTCCTAATGTTCATTTGCCAGAAGTTCTGCCAATTAAAGACTATCAAGGGCATGACCTGTTTGAAATGCCCAGAAAGGTTTATGAATTTTGCCTGAGATATATTTTTCTGCTTTTAAAACTCAACAAAAGCATTTCCATTGTTGAAAATTGTGTTTCTTCCAATATTTCTCTGAACTTTACGGAAATAATTGTCCCAGGTCAAAAAAATACACACAACTCATCTCCCAGTAAAATAGCCTTCCCCTGCTTTTCAACTTATCTCCATTGCATACATCAAAGCATCACATTAGTTACAGTCAACAATAATCAGCATAACTCCCTTGAGTTTTCCAAAGTAATGTGTCTTTTCATTTTGCCAGTACCAAAAACTCAAGCCTCCGGTTCTCTTTAAAAAGAACAGGATCTACCGGGAGCAGGTGCCCAGGTGCCAGCAGCAGCGGGGGTGGGGGGTGGGCGCTGCCGGGCGGCCCCTGCGAGGAGCAGCTGGGGCTGCCCCGCGCCGGCCCCAGCCGGTTCCAGCCGGTTCCAGGCGGTTCCAGGCGGCTCCCAGGGCCCCAGCGCAGGGCAGGGCCGAGCCCCTCAGCCCCGGGCGGGCGCCTCGGGGAAAGCCTGGGGGAGGAAGGGCAAAAGTGCAGCTGCCCGGCAGCCGGGGCTGAGGGAAACCCTGGGAGAAACAGCCCTGCGAGCCCCGAGGGGAGAGCGGGAGGAGGGCAGGGGGGGCCCGGGCGCCCCGGCAGAGGTGCCCCTGCGGCCCCGGGAGGGACCCCGCTGGGGCAGGGGTTTCCCTGCAGCCCGGGGGAAGGCCCCAGGCTGGAGCGGGGAAGAGCCCGAGGCGGGAGGAGCGGCAGAGGGGGCTGCTGGGGGCTGGCCGCAGCCCCCCATGCCCTTATACCCCCTACCCCTGTTCTCTCAGGGGGAAGAGGTAGAGGAGTCAGAGATGGAGGAGTGAAGTTGAACGTGCGAGAAAAAGGTGGTATGGGGAGGAACCTGTTTTAGTTTTTGTCTTTTTTTCTCACCATCCAACCCTGTTTTACTTGGCAATAAATCAATTTTCCCCATGTTGAGTCTGTTTTGCCTGTGACAGTACTTGGTAAGTGCCCTTGTCTTTATAGTGACCCACGAGCTTTCCATTTTATGTTCTCTTCTGTCCTGTTCAGGAGGGTGAATGAGAGAGCAGCTGGGTGGGCATCTGGCAGCCAGCCAAGGTCAACTCTCCAAAAGGAGTTATTTTATCAGGCCTTGTTGCATTATGTAAGGTGCAGGCTGATGGAAAACTTTGTAAAGTTTTTGTGTTCATAAACTAGATAAATTTGTTCGTACATCTTCCCACAGCAGTCCCATTCTTTTCTCTTTGTCCCTTCCTTTCAGATTAGCAGTGTCTAAACTGGGGTGTAACAGTCACAACTGAAAGCCTCCAAATGTATGCTTGATATTACACTGACATCATGGAGTAAGGTACAGTTTCTCTGTGAAAAAGAGGGAACTATAGGAGGCACTCCACTCTTTTTTGTGTGCTGAGTTTCAGGCTGGAACATGGTCTTCTTCAATTAGATGTACAGTCTACCTGTATGAATGGATATTTCATGTAGAGTCTGTTGCTTAAAGTTGTAATCTGCTAGCCGTGACCCTCAGAAGAGACAGCTGGTCTTGTCTTGCTCAAAGACATAAATTAGAGGACCTTGAATATTTTACCTCTCTACAAGGATGCCAGGCATCTTTCAAACCATACTTTAAAGAGATCAGAATTGGGTTTGTGAATTGGTGTCATTTTAGCCGATCTAAAGGTGAATCTGTAAGCTAAGCCAAATCAAACTTAATTGACCTTGGCTTTTGTACTGCCTTTCCTGAGAGGCAAGTTCTGCGATCCAGCAACTAATTTGCTACAGAGCTGAAAGGAACTTTACTGTGTAGGTACTTAAGCACTCTATAAGGACAGGGTAATAAACCTTGCTGCTGGAAATAATTGAAGGTGGGCATCTGGATATGCACACATCTCGGAAGAAAGTTTCTGATTTTATCTGTCAGGAATTATCCAGCTCATCTCAGAGCAGAATAACAATTTCCTCTTGGCTGGTGAATAAATATCCTATAAAATGACTAATGGTCTATTTAATTGGCCTATCGAGAAGAGCATGGTTGTGACTAATGTGCAAAACAAACCAGCTTTGGAAACCTCATACAGTACTTACTATCCTTAAAGTAATGAAGCATGATGATGAGATCTATACTTGATCCTAACTATTCTCTGTCATTCATGTCAAAGTTTTCTTCTCAAGAAATTAAATGCTCTTGCAAGAATGTTCAGAACATGAATGAGCTTGACTCTTTCAATACAAATCACTGATTTTGCCCTGAATCATTAAGTTATTTACTCAAGTCTTAAATACTACCATTTCCCAATGTGTCAGCAGTGAGGGAAATGTAGTTGCAGAATGACATATTTAATTCCAACATTAGAAGGCCTAAGGTAAATAGTAATTCTTTGTTTGTGTTTCAATGGTGCATAAAATTGCAGAGTTCAAATGGTTTGAGTTTCCTTTGCTTGTACACATATCTGTTAAAATCAGCCTCAGCTAATGGAGAAATAATTAGCATAGCTGTCAGTTCAAATCCAGCCTATTGATTGGAGACTGTTTAATGCACAACAGTAAGCACATTGCTGGTAGTATATGTGAGCGTGCAGAATCAGGCTACAGGGCAAAAGAAACTGAGTTATTGCTGCCTGCTGTCTGTCTGGCATCCTACAAGTGTGTGAATTAAGAAGCAGTTTTCATGGACTACATTGCTGAAATTAACACTAACTGATGCTTTTATTAGCAGCCTTCTTAGTAAGACTAAATTCTTTTAGGCCCTAATTTAACAAAACTTGAAAAGGTATGTTTAAATTCCATCCGAGACAATTTATAATTAAGATGTTAGCATTTAGTTGGCCACTCACTGCTTTTCTCTATACCTGCTAAATTCAGGAACAGGACCTACAGTACAGGGAAGACATATGATGCTGAAATCTATGCTTTGTGTGCTCTGTGAGCTAAAGTTCATGTGCAGGGTTTTACAGCTCTTACGGAACATGAATTCAAATGAAACACTTGCAGGGGAAAGAACAAAAAAATCCAGTGTCAAGAAATATGGTCAGTAAACATGAGTTACGACAATGTTCAAAACCATATAATGCCATGTACGAAAAAATTTCTTCGTTTTCCTTAATTGCACATGGTTGTCGAAAAAACCCCGACAAAGAACATAAATCATAAATGCGCTTACATTACATTTTTAGGTATTGGAAAACATCAAGGGAAAACATAATTTTTAATTAAACATCACAGTGAGTCATTTTTTGCACGCATACTTAAATTGTATTTTGACAAGCTGTTATTTTCTCTAATAATCTGCAAATAGAATAATAGAAAATACTTCTAATCAAATTGTTGTAGTCTCTTTTATCAGGTATGGTATTCTGAATAAACTTCCCAACATACTCTTCAGGTATCAAAGTACTTAAGCGATTTGGATGCTATCTTATCACCCCTAAGGAATGTAGTTAAAGTTCACAGCTATGGCAGCTGATGGGGCCGTATCTGTTGTGTGCAATAATAGCAGATTGATAACCCTGGTGACATTAATCTGTCACTTTTCAGAGGTGTGAAGCTCACTGAAAATCATTTTCAAAAAAGCAGCAAGTAGAAATAAGTTTTATTTTAAACAAAATTCAAACATTTGCAGGTTTCTGTTGCTATGCAGTGCCATCAATGTCACTGCTAACTGCAGAATATCAATCACCCCCACACACAAAGTGCCATATGCTGTAGCAGTTCAGAATATTTTGCTCATGGTTTGTGGTGTCTGAAGAAAAGACTAAATTATAGAGGAGAACAAATCATGACTTTCATGGAGGGGCTCCAGCTCAGGTAATAATACATCATTTCTTGCTTTCTGGTTTGGATTCTTTAAGCTTCTGACATTGGTTCAAGCAATTTGATTTCTTTTCTATTTATCTCTGCCTCTTCTGTGTTATATAGAAGCCTTCATTCAAACAGGTGGTATATACTTTTCAATCTCTTTCCCTCCCACCTCCACCTACCTGCAGCCATCATCAACCATCAGATTTACAGGTTAAACCTTTAAACTTTTATGTGACATTTTTCCAGTACTGACAGCTTTGTGTAAATGCTCACAGAATATCAGTGTCCAGCCACAGCAGTCAGAGATCCAGTGCAACCATCACACAACAGTTTCTTTCTTGATGCTTCTAGCAAAATGTATGCTTTGGCAGTGGGGATCATAAGTCTCATTCAGACAGCATGATTGCTGATCTCCCTTCAAACCATGAAAAGATGGTCACTCTTCAGAGAGCTTATATCAACGAGATGAGGACAGGGGAGATCCCAAGCCCCGTAAACAGAGCTGAGGAGGAGACAGGGAAGAATTTAGAGAGAATTTGCTCAGTAAGGTAGGGCACATTTCTGGATTAATGGTCATAGGAAAGGCTTTGCAGTAGGGATATCTCATATCTGTCCTATTTCTTTTTGCCAGATGTATTTCCTCAAGGCTTCCGAATGCATTACAGTTGCACAGAAAGCTTGACCAATGTATTCATCATCATTGATCAAACTGACTTTAAGGGTGTCCTTCAGGTGCTTCTGACAGTGATTTGAAACAAGTGCCACTTCCTGGCTGTCTTGTGTTTTTTATGGCTCCTAGTGAACATCAATAATATGAATTTCATTTTAATTCTTCTGTAAAGGATCTTATTTATAGAGCAATTTCTCGTGCAGTGTCTTGTCTCTACGAAATGATTGCCAACTCAGGCTGCTGTTCAAGTTTACTGCTTAGGCCTTCCTTCAAGGTACAGTATGGGTATTACTTTCTAAAAGTAATTTAGACTACAAAGTGCTAAGAACATGTTAACTCCTTGCAAGCTGCCCATCCCATACTGGAATGATGGCTGATTTTATGAACTGACCTCTAACTTAATTCAACAGTTCAACAACTTTTCCATTCTCCTTCCTTTTCAAACATGTGGCTGACAATTAACTCTGATCATTAAAACAGTGTCAAGTACTATTTAGCATTAACATTTTTGTGACTTAAACTGTGATGTTATGTTTTGCTAGTATGTTACTCTTTATGTGTGCTTGGGCACAAGTGACCAGCTATTTATTAACTGCTTCCATTTCCAAAGTAAGATCTTGGTAAAGAAAGAAGAAACGCACCAAAGAAACTCAGTTTGAAACTTCATGAGCAATCCAAATGCATAATAATGTAAGAAGTAGCTTACAATACTTGATGTTTCAGTAAAGAAAATGAAGAAATTTACTAACACAGTTTCTAGATGAATCTATTTTAGTATTTCATGGTAGGAGTTTTTTCCAAATTTACACGTCAGTGGTGTGTTCATGCACTAAGTTATGAGACCTGTAGCTCTTCTATTAATGGAATATTTGGCATTTGCCAACCTTTTTCTGGAACAGAGAAAATCAGAATTAGGAACAAAATCAAAATTATTTATGCCGGCAAGTAAATTAAATTGGGGAAATCTTGCTGATGCTTACATGTGAATGTACATTTGCCCCTGATTGCAGCATGCTTTGATGGTTGGTGGTAGGAGGAAAGCAAGGAAAGCAAGCCTCAGAGCTTTTCTTGGCAAATGTCATATGAAAGACAGGAATGCATGTAAAGGATGTTACCTCATAGGGAAACAGACTAATGTTCTCAGGATAAAATGAAGAGTATGTCACACAGTTGGGAACAAGGTCCAAGTTTAACACGTTTGCACATAATCTGTTCAGAGACAATACTAGAGGGCTGGTGTTTGTGTTTCAATAGGAAAAAATGCCATCTATAGAAGATCTTGAAACTTCTGCACACTGCCTTCCTAGTGTGTCTACTTTAAAGCTTTTTACCTAAGTAAGTGAAGGATTCTTTTTTTCTCATTTTCCTTGTTTTTCCTTATATCTTTATGTATGCTTTGCAAAATAGTCAGTGGGTAATGGATACTGATTCTGAGTTTTCAAGATTCTTGAGTAGTAGTTTATAATCTGCCTTCTATCTGTTATAGACCTGCAGGTAAATTACTTTTAAGTTCCCTATGTGCTGCCAGTGTGGCGTAAAGGAAGATATGTAAACAGTTTTTTCAAAAACTACCATGCTGAAGGGAAACTTCTGACCAACTGTATAAAACAGTTTTCAAAAAATGAAAGCCTCTCAAAGCCAGCGGGGTTTTTTAAGTCACAAATGGTTCTAATAACACAATGTCAAATTCAGTCCCCATAAAAACTCACAGAACTCTGTAGTATTCTGTTAATTTATTTCCTTTTACTGTTGGATATGAAAGCAAAAAAATTTCACCATTTTTTCCTCTGTTTTTTTCTTCCAGTATAATTAATTCAATCAATTAAGTAGAGGAAGGATATAAAGAATTTTAGACACATTGTATTCAGTACCTAGTATCAACAAGATGCACTTAGGAAATACCTAACACTTTCCATGGTAAATCTCTTTCTGTGGAATAGGCCAGTCACCTTTTCATTGCTTATTCTTATTGTTCTGGGTAAAAGTGAAGATTATAGATCTATTTTTTTTTTTCCCCCTAGTGTCAAATAGCTTATTTTGCAGTGATGAGCCTCTAGGTCAGCTTGCTACTGCTCTGCCGTTTTGTGACTTTCTTTCCTCCTGCTGCCTGAAAAATTAGATTTAGGTAGTTTTTACTGTGTATATAAACAAGTGATTTACATTAATTTACATATAATTTCTGCGTTTGTAAACATTACATAAAAGCGTAGAAATGAATCCTTTAAGATTGATTTTACATAATTTGCAGAAAAAACAGGTTAAAAAGGGCACTGATTACTGCAAGTACTCCAGGTTCAGTAAGGCAGAGCTAAGACACTATAATGCAGTTTTCTGCAGAACATGAAAATGCTACCACAGTATGGTCCAAGTTCTCATTTCACTCAAAAAGGACCAGATTTTGCCACCTTCATATTGGAAAGAACATTACTCTGCACTGCAGTTGTTGAAACTGCCCATAGTGCACAACATTGCTTAATATGAACTCCCAAATTAGGAAAATGTTTGTGTTACCATACAGATTATAATGTTTAAACACCAGTCATAGAGATGTGCATACAAGAAGAACTTTAAGTGATTTGGGCATTTAATTTAGCAGGGTTTCAAATTCAGGTAATGAATAGAACCATACAAATTCTTTTTGTTGGGGATGTAATACATGATTTCAGGTTATGGCACCTTCAGAGTATCTTGGGCAGGCTTTATAATGGTAGATCTGAAACCACAGCATAGCATCTTTCCTCCCCCCTCCATCAAGACAATCCGAGGTGCAGTTTTCCTGCAAGGAATTTAGCAGGGGTTTTACCATTTGGTGGGTTCTTTGGCAAGTTAAGGTTTTCATCAAAGGAAGACCTATAGTCTCTAACAGATTATTGTGTTGTCAGGTTATCTGGAAACATATATTTGCCTGAAAACATACTGAAAATACTTCTCCTGAAATTACCTGTTTAACTAGTGAATAGAATAACGGCCGTTTGTGTAAGGTTCTATGATATGAAAGACTTTTGTATTAGAAAAGAACTATTGATTAAAGAAAAGTGAATTAGGTAATGATTTAATTGACAGGAAAGATGGAGTGATAAACTTGAAAAGGTGTGATAAAAAAATTGGTGGAAAACAGAGCTCAAAACCTTCTAGATTATTAAGTTGTGATTTATTTCCTTTTAAGAACATCACCTTATAATAAATTTGTGAGGAGAGTGCATCTCCAAAACATACTATTTTTAGTGCATTCTCTAATTTTCTAATTATTAGTAGTATGTTTTTGGGGAAAAAAATATAAATACATAGACCTTGTCTGTAACTCTCATTAAATATTTTGCTACCATTCTGGAGAATTTGCTGATTAACATGTTAGAGATTGTATTGGGTTTCCATGGCAAGGTTTTGGTAGCAGCGGGGCTGCAGGGGTGGCTTCTCTGAGAAGATGCTAGAAGCTTCCCCTATGTCTGACAGAGCCAGTGCCAGCTAATTCCAAGATGGACCTGCTGCTGGCCAAGGTTGAGCCTATCAGTGACGGTGGTAGAGCCTCTGGGATAACAGAAGGGGAAAAAAACCTGCTGTGCAACAGCAGCCAGAAGAGAGGAGTGAGAATATGTGAGAGGATCAACTCTGCAGACACCCAGGTCAGTGAAGAAGGAGGGGGAGGAGGTGCTCCAGGCGCCGGAGCAGAGATTCCCCTGCAGCCTGTGGTGAAGACCATGGTGAGGCAGGCTGTGGAACCTGGAGGTTAACAGTGCAGCAGATATCCACCTGCAGCCTGGGGAGGACCCCATGCCGGAGCAGGTGGATGTGCCCGAAGGAGGCTGCGACAGCACGGAGAGGAGCCCACACTGGAGCAGTCTGTTCCTGAAGGGCTGCACTCCGTGGAAAGGATCCATGCTGGAACAGTTTGTGAAGAACTGCGGCCTGTGGGAAGGACCCATGGTGGAGAAGTTCATGAAGGAGTGTTTCCTGTGGGAGGGACCCCACTGGAGCAGGGAAAGAACATGAGGAAGAAGGAGTAGCAGAGACAAAGTGTTATGAACTGATCGCAACCCCCATTCCCCACCCCCCCTGCACTGCTTGGGTGAAGGAGGCAGAGAATTCAGGAGTGAAGTTGAGCCTGGGAAGAAGGGAGGGGTGGGGGGAGGTGTTTTAAGATTTATTTTTATTTCTCATTATCGTACTCTGACTTTTGATTGGAAATAAATTAAATTAATTTCCCCAAGTCAAGTCTGTTTTGCCCGTGACGGTGACTGCTGAGTGATCTCCCTGTCCTTATCTTGACCCATAAGCCTTTTGTAATAATTTCTCTCCCCTGTCCTGCTGAGAAGGGAAGCGATAGAATGGCTTGGTGGGCACCTGAGGGCCATCCAAGGTCAACCCACCACAGACACCTTTTCCATTCTTTTCTAAAGCAAAATGAATTGCCATAGAGTCAGAGTCAGGTCTGAACTTTGGCCTTTTTGAAATAATCAAGGTAAAAATTAAGACCCAGAAAAATATGACACGAAAGTTGAGAGAGAAATACACTACTGATTCTAGGAAAACTTAGATGTTTAATTAATAATGAAATACAAATACACATCATCTTCTGAATCAAATGATATTGTACTGTATATTTTAAGATAGAGCTGAATTGCAGCTGAAGCCAATTGGAGAAAGGGTTTTTTTTTACTAAATTTACAATTTTTAAGATACTGTAACATTCTACCTCTCAAAATGGTTGTTTGGAAAAGTACCAGTCTTTGCAGCCTAGTGGTGCTTCCTTTGCATTTTCCTTACCTTACTTCTCCCACATGTTTTTCAAGAGAAGTACACTACACACCATGAGTATAAAACAAATATCCCTGTTACCTTCTAATGGAAACTTTATGCTTATTGCAAGAATATAGCATTTTCAGAAAAAAAGCATATCTTTATGGTATAACATCTGAACTACAGTGATGTGGTCATTGCACATAACAGTGCAGTAACTTAAGGATGATCCACCGTAAGGCTTTCCCTCTGAAAAGGAAATGAAAAAGGATGTTGTGTTGCACCTGTTCCTCTCCTCCTTGCAAATGTCATGTCCATTATGACCTTCACCAAAAGATGGCAATCCAAGTCCACAAAAGATTTTGTTTCCCGTATGGATGGTAGCATCTTGGATGTATACATACTTTTCCTTTAATCACTTCATTGTTTTGATCTCTTTTTGGCCAGCCTTTTGTTGGTGGACGGTTGATGAAAATGATCATCAGTGGATCTGTTATCAAAAGATGGCACTAATGAATTTGTTCTGCTTTCATTTCAGTACCACTTGTTACTACCATAGAAATTTTTATAAGTATGAAAAGGAGACTCCTTACATTCTTGCCAAAGTCAGGTATGACTCTGCTGTAAATGGATTTCCACAGTCTCTCTCTCTCTCTCTCTCTCTCTTTTATAGTCACATCTACCTTGTCCTTTAATCAGCTCTAAGGGAGTCTCTGGAGGAGGTGCTATGGGTGGAGGAGGAGGGAGTTGTTTAGGCAGACACGTAAATATTGATTTGCCTCAGCTAGAACAGGAGGTTTGTGCTGAACAAGAATGTCAGTCTGGTTCCTCTTAATTACCTTACTCTAGATTATCCATCTTCCTCCTCTCTTTGGAGATTTGTCCCATTAGTAACCATTTCTGATACGCATTACTAATTACTATGATGTAATTAGTGTTCTCTGTGTTCTTTTTCTCCTCCTCTCACCTAGGCTTGACTATTTTTTCTAGCTATTGACTGCTACAGTAAATATTTTCTTCAAAAATTTTTTTCCCTCATATCACTATCACTGGCCAGCAAAGCATCAGTTTTAATCTTGTTTGTCATAACAATTCAACAAATATTGAACAAATACTGAATGGTGTTTCAGTCATGTTCTGTGTTTCTATTTCTTCAAACTTCATTCTCATTCCTCCCTCTATTTTTATCTTTACCTAGTTCTTATTAAATCAGGTATCTGGGAACATTCGGGCCAGCTGTATTGCAATTGACACCGTAAACGTATAAGTTGAGTTTATCTCCATTGCAATAAATGCCTAAAGCCAGACACTACCATAAACCTTCCCAAAACCCATTTTCATGTTGCTGTTCTCAACTATTTGTGCCTTGTCTATTCTCCACTTACTCTCTGAAAAAGCCATACAACAATATGGTATAAAATTTTTCTGTGGCATGAATTATTGCATTGAGAAGTTAGGTTCAAATACTTTTTTCCCCCAAATGTAGTAGCATGTATTTTCTTTTCTCACCAAGTGAATATTTTATTTATGCATACAAAAATCCTACATATGTGAAACTGTATAATATATTGAACTCAAATTCATTTTTGCATTACTGAATCCTACTTTGTAGACCAAAATAATGCAGATGTTTCACATATTGCCTGAAATATAAATAATGAACTGTACTGGCTGTATTTTAATTCAAAAGGAGAAAAAAGTGTAATTTTTTTATAAAATGTCTTGTAATATATATTTAATGAAAATCTTCCTTTACTGATGTTTTAGTGAACATTTAAAATAAATGAACTCTGTTTTTTTACTAGATTATGTTCCTATTTTAAATTTGAGGCTTTTTTTTTCTTTTACTGGGTTCATTCTTTAACAGTTAGTCTGAAGTGTTTAATACATGCTCCAATTTTGAGTTAGGTAAATGAAAACCACAATGTTGACCTGCCTTAATGTGTTTCAATTTGTAGTAAATACACAGACCCTTATATCTGTGAATATCATATCTTTAACTGGATAGTCCTAATCTTACTTAGCAAATTATTATGATAAAAATGAATGACTGTTTTTCAGTTTAGTACATGCTTTAATATGAAGCCTAGAATATATTTCAGAGTACATGGACTAAAGCATCTAAAACTGTGGGAGTGAAACTTTATATGGCTTACCAACAGCCTTGAGTTAGCCTTGGTAAGTTCCTTCTCAACGAAAGAGAACTGTCACCAGTTCAACAGGATTCTTGTAAAATACTTAGCAGTGACCACCTTTCATTTCCATTGCCTGTCTCTACACCAGGTGAACTCAGACTCTTCCTTAAGTGTGTCCTTAGTTTATAGCTCAGCAATATACTCCCATTCACATTGCAACTGCTGTTCTGCATGTACAAACTCATCCTCCTATGAGCATCAGTTGTTTGACGAGGTCAATGTGAGCAAAACAGTTTCATTATCATAGCTTTACCTCTTTGGGGCTGGTCATACAACCCATTTACACATGCAGCTCATCTTTGCTAACAGGGAAGGCTCTGTGCTGGGGGATGTCACAAGCTCAGTGCTTTCATCTCCTTGCTTTGTCCCTTCAGTTAGGTAGGCAATAGCCTTCTTTCTGTGTGCTGAGATACGACATCCTCCTTAATTAATAACTCTAAGCTCCATTTCTCTATTTCTAAGTCCCATTGTCTGCCCTGATTCAGTTTCCCTTTACTATCCTAACCATTTTCTCTGTATTAAATTTAAATCTAAGGGGAGTTTACAGTATCTCAGTGGCAAGAGGACACTTTTTTTTTGTAAGTAGTTTTATATACATATTTTAGTATCTAAACATACAGAAACATAAATTAGAAGTCCAAATTGTGCTTGAGACTTGGTCTTTCTCCACAGAGAAAATTTATGATGAGTAAGAAGTGAGTGGATATGCAGATTTCCCCTGTATACAAAGGTGATTTACTTTGGAACAGAGAAGGACTGACCTGAGTTGTAGAGAATGTATGTAATTCCCAAACAGGAATTATGAAGCTCTTTGAGGAATGTCACTTTGGTACCACTGTCAAAGAGGTCCAAAAGAGAAGTATTAGGAGACTGATATGGCAGCAGAGAGATAATTTATTTTCTTTACCAGAAGGAATGAAGACTCATGTCATTACAAGACCAAGAGGCTCCATCCACAAGCTGAGCGTTTTGGAACTTGAAATGAATAAATAAAGCAGCTGGCAATATTGAAGGAAGAAGCAAAGGAGAAGGAGGAAAGACTGCTTAACCTTTAAAGTTAGCTGCAGGGCTTTTTTTGGTTTTGTTTAAATGGACCAGTTTCGTATCTCTAAAATCTCCACTACCATGAATTGCAGAAGGTATAGCTAAGGGTAAAATTTGGTCCATTTCTCAGTTCCAGTCAGGTTAATAGATGTTAAGCATTCAGTGAAAAACTGTGAAGGCACAATGTTCCTAAGTTCATACAGGGTGAATCTTCACTTGGTCTTTCCCCTCCATCCTCCTCTACAATAGTTTCAAATTTCTCTGAAAACTTTAAATGTGATTTTAAGAAATCTGAATTACGAATAACCTGTTAAAATAGTCCCTCCACTGAGCTTTGTTTCTAAGATCGAGTTGGGAAAAGACCAAAAAAGAGAGGGAGGAAGAAAACGTACTTTTAGCTTGTGCACTACTTTGCAGGGTTGATACACCAGGTTTACATACCTCTTCTCATAGGTGTAACAAACAATGGCAATAACAATCATGATTACATCTGCAGATTTTGAAATTCCAGATAAAGGTTTTTGAGAAAGCTGCAAGGTAGCAATATTCTTTATAATTCCACTCTAAGAATGTGAAGAGAATAAGAATGAAAACTCTTGACACACTGGAGAAAAATCTTATCTTCTGATTACTGGCTGCAGCATTTCTAGTTCAAGGTTTTTCCTCTCAGGGTATTTATACAATAAATTTGGGTCATTTCAAGTTGCAGCTCTGACAATTTTCCAGTAAGAAGCATAGGTTTGGATAAAAGAACTAAACATTAAAAGTCGTATCACAAAGGTAATGTGGCACTGGTATAGTGGGAAACTTATGTTGAAGTCCTTCCCTGAGTATAGAGTCATAAATGCCAGAGCTGTCAGATAAATTAGCAGCAAAATCCAGCAAACAAATGCCTAGATAAAATAATCTGGCCAAAATAAACAGTGCTAGCAGAAACTTTATGTGAAAGTTATAGTAGGTGAACTGAAAATGATGATAAGGAAGGTCAGAAGATCTCTCTGTCACAATGTCACCATTTGAATAATCCTTTATTAGTACCGTAATTAGAAAATTCATAGCATGACTAGCTTTCAATATTTTCTCTCATGCTTCTTCTCTATAGTTTCCCTTCACCTTTTATTCTGGAAGTATGGAATTTACAGAACAAAATAAGCATAAGTTATACACTTAGATCATAAAACCCAGAAAATATTCTAAAATGTTATAAAATCAGATACTTTCTAAATGATAAAAATGGAAATCACCCTTTTTAATAACCTGTATAGTTCACTGGTATACTACAAATGGGAACATGAAGGGATTCATTTATTATAACTCTTTTTTATTCTGAAGCAGTGCAATGAACATTTTTCTCTTCACACTGATTGTGTTCAGTATTAATTAAAATGTTTTGCATAGTTTCTCTTAGTAGTGACACTTAGAAAATTGGACAAAAGGCACAGTGTCTGTTAGTGAATAATGTCTTTGTAACCATCAAGGTGAGACAAAAGCAATATCAGCTATAAATCATCATAATTAAATAAATTAACATGGAAAGATAGCATGTTGAAACAACTGCTACTTCCTAACCAGGGAGCTTATTCTGAGCCTGAAGCGGATTCAGTGTTCATAGCTATACTGGAATGCATTTTACTGTTGGTAGAAACACAGAATATTAATTTAAGTCTGATCTTAGAGTCTTTCTTCTTATTAGGGTCAAAGTATTGACATCCCATAAAAGGGTACCTTTCTCTGAGATTACCCACAGTGCTGTTGAATTTATATGTGAAATAATACAATTTTTAATGTGAACTGCAACTCCTTCCAGAAGTGTGCATACTGTCGTGGTTTAGCCCCAGCCAGCAACTAAGCACCACGCAGCCGCTCGCTCACTCCCCCTACCCCGATGGGATGGGGGAGAGAATTGGAGGAGTAAGTGAGAAACACTCCTGGGCTGAGATAAGAACAGTTTAATAATTGAAATAAAGTAAAATAGTAATGATAATAGTAACAGTATAATAATGATAATAATAATAATGATACACGAAACAAGTGATGCACAATGCAATTGCTCACCACCCGCCGACCGATACCCAGACAGTTCCCGAGCAGCGATCGCTGCTCCCCGGCCAACCCCCCCCAGTTTATATGCTGAGCATGACGTCATATGGTATGGAATAGCCCTTTGGTCAGTTTGGATCAACTATTCTGGCTGTGCCCCCTCCCAGTTTCTTGTGCGCCTGGCAGAGCATGGGAAGCTGAAAAAGTCCTTGACTAGCATAAGCAGTACTCAGCAACAACTAAAAACATCAGCCTGTTATCAACATTCTTCTCCTACTAAATCCAAAACACAGCACTATGCCTGCTGCTAGGAAGAAAATTAACTCTATCCCAGCCGAAACCAGGACAATACATATATGTATGCTTAGTAAAGTGAGAAACATAATTGTCCTTTTTTGCCATTTGTGTGTCAAGGATGCATGGCTGGTGTTTGAGAATAAAGAAAATTATACATAACAAAATACAAATTGTTCAGGTACCTCCAAATCAGAATATGGAGTCTAAAGCCAATCTTTACTTTTACTTGTTCCATAACAAAAACAAAACTGTAGGTATAATAAAATACATTTGCACCTATTAACTTTAGCAGGGTATTTGTGCATAGCAAGTAATAGAAATACTCAGTCTTAAGGACTTGTACGCATTCACATCAAAAGACATTTCATTTGTGGCTGTGTATTTTTACAGCGTGTGTTTCTGTTCCAGATTAAAAAGGTGAAATATTTATTAGAGTCTACAAGATTATAACAAATTGATTCTACTCCACTTTGCAACAAAACTTCCAAATGCTGTAATTCTTTGTGAGGGAGAATTAATCACGCTGTATCGCTTTTTCCCAGGAGCCAGGGTTTCTCGTAATCTCTGGAAACGCAGACAGCTGAGAAACGACGAGGCAGGGCGGGAGGGAGGCAACGGAGGCTTCAGGCTGCCAGGGCAACTGGCCGCCTGAGCAGCTCCCGGCGGAGCCAGCGACCGGGACCTCACCCAGGCACGCTGGCAGGCAGCCGCAGCGATGTCCCGGGCAACCCCTTCTGTCCGGGTCTGTTTTCCAGCGGAGGCCCACTAAGAGATATGTGACCCCACAGAAGGCGTTCATTTTCACAAATCAAGAGAATTCAGGAGAAGAGCTGTTTCATATAATGTATTCCTTTCTTCTTAGTTTCTGGTCTGTCCGGTGCCTTGGCATGCATATCTGTATTCTCACACCTCCAGGTCATTTCTGCTAAATCCAGCAACTGGAGTTAAACTTTGAGGTAACAATGTAACTTTGGGGGTAACTATAAATTTCATAAATTCTCTCTTCAATTGTACCCCATAAAAATCTACTGAAATAGCTCAGAGATTTAATAATTTCATTTCAAAATGCGCAACAGGCCAGGATTTGGCCTGGTGTTGTTTAAATATGCTTGAAACCTCAAGGGAAGTGAAGTCATTAAGGATTTCCTAGCATTTTAGTAATATGAATAGTGCTTTGAGTCCTTAACGTTGTTACAGGTTTTTATTAATAGTCATTGAAGCTAGAGAAAACGATGATTCCTGTAGTTTCAATTGTAACACAAAATCCAGTCTTGTACTGAAAGCCGCCTGTCTGTTCTGCTTTCCTGCATACTGGGAAAAAGTAGCCTTCTGAAGCTTGTAGAAAGTGAAAGCAAAACTCTTCTCTTGTCTTCAAGAGACAGGAGAGAGGTTGGGAAGAAGTTAGCTTTCTTACGGCAAGCATAGAGGAAAGACTGGGAATGACCTGTGCTGTTGGATGCTACCTGTGCTGTAGGTGGGAGGGTGCCGCTCTTACCTCCCTGTACCAAAGTTCTTGGATCAAAATTTGAGATGTGGTTGTCTTGGACTTCTGGAGAGAAGGTCACTGAACAACCCATATGAGAAAAATGGAGTAGCCTCATATTCTGCAGAACTGCTATCCTCACATTACTGTTCCACATTTGCAACTGGTGTCATTGCCATAACGATCCTATAGATTTGCAAATAAGAAGCAAAGTCCATGTGGCCATGAATAAGAAAAGAGATCAGATTATTTCCTTTATAATATGGCCTACTATCCCAAAAAGTTGTAGATTTTTTTTTTATGTAGAATTTTCATAAAGCAAGTTATGTTGTTAAGATGTTTTACTGAGCTCTAGTGGCAAATGATTTCTGTTTGAAATGCTTTTACCTGAGTTCTTGCTTTGCAAAGACTATTGTATGGAAAGGCCAAAAAGCAGAACATCGATCTCAGAAGTATGTCAAAGGCAGATGTTTAAATTAATGTACAATTCATTTTACTGCATATCTAATTTCTTACAAATCATGAAAAATTCCGTCTCTATGTAGGCATTTATACAGACTATTAGAGCTAGTTCTAAATCATTAACCCCTCCAAGTTGCAGTTATTCATAATGTATAATGCAGCTTCCTTCTACATTTCCCTTTCATGGTAGGTTCATAAATGTTCATTTTACTTTAAAAAAATACAGTAAAATAAAACAGAAGTCATTAGTACACACAAAACCTGAGCTCATGCATTTACATATGCAGGGAAACTTGTCTCTTAGTGTTACTACCTCTTACAATGGTCTTTTTCCGAGTTGTTTGAACGTAAGCTTAACAAAATAAGGAAATTCTCAATTGCCTTTTGTAAATCAATCAATGCCCTTTTGCAGAGCATAAGCCAATCTGCAGGCAAATCAGGTATTTTCCTATATACGCAACTTACTTTATTACAGAGAAACTCAAACTTGCATTTTACCTGAAAGGCCGCTTTACGTTGTGTTATTGCCACCAGCTGTGAAGCATTATGCAGTACAGAGTTCAAGATGAGATACGACATACTACATATATTTTGTGCATGTGTATTTACATGTAGTTGGTATTTGCCATATGACCAGACATGTTAATCTAATCATTTTTTTATAGTAGAAGTACCTCATTCTTTTTATTTCCTTAAGAAAAGGGATCACCTAAGTCCTACATCCTCTCTCCTCCGCAAATTGTAACTAGTATGCTCTGCTGTTACAAACCAATTTGTTGATTCCACAACCCTTCAATAAGCATCTCCTGCACTTCCTCTCATGCAACAGGCATGCCCCCATTTTGAGAAATTCATAAGGGCAAAAGTTTTGTAGTCACTATGATCGCAGCCTGAAGCACAACCCCAAGGATAAAGCACTTTGTCACACTCTAGCCAGGAAACCCCTGTCACTGATTTGCTTCAGATCTTTGTGATAAAGAGCACATTAGAGAATGATCCTCAAGCTCAGATCCTCACCATTTTTCTTGTTTATTTCTGTACCAAGTTAGAAAAAAAGAAACTTAATTGGAAATCCTACTGTGGTCCTGGGGAATGTCAGACACATAATCCTGCCATTCACGTCAGTGAAACACCAGAAGTACAGCTCCAGCTGTATGCCGTGACTTTTCTGAGCTGTTAGCATGTACAGGGAGACTGAGATGGCTGCACTGTATACGGGATGCCATTATAGGTCAATGCAAATATCACTACAGGTTAATACAGTAGCATATTGTGACTGTAATGTATGCAAGAAAATGTTTCTTTCTGTTTTACCTAGATAGTTAGCAATATGAAATATTCACAGAACTGGAGTGCTTTAAGAAACTTGTGAGTGAAACTCTAGACTTTGTGTTGTTATTATTAACATTTTGCACCCTATAATTTTAGGCATGTTTCTATAAAGGAGGAGGGTTGAGGAGCTCTTGTGTTGTGTGCTGCAGGCAGCAATGTTTTAGTAATTTGTCTGTTTCACCAAAACAGAGAGGCCTGAGAAAGTAAAACAGAAAAGACTGATTTTGTTCAAATGACAAAAAGATGAGAATGATCTCATTATTACATCATACCTCTGAACAATGAGAAACCTTGGCTCAGTGTGAGCTCTGCCCTGGAGTTTTCTTTACAACTCTGAACACCTTGCATATATGTCCCTCTTTTTTTTCTCCAATGAAAGGCAAATTATAGTTATAGCCTACTTTTTAAAATGAATTTGGATTTACATTTCTTTAGGGCACTGACTGAAACACAAATCTTCTTAGGAATTCCTTGTTTCCTTTCTCAGAAACACTACTGATAAACAAGACCTAGTTTTTTCTCTCATTTTATAAGTTTTCATAGGCTCTTTCCAGATCTGCTGAAGCTAGTTCCTATTTTCTTTATTTCCCTTTACCCCTCTTTTATCTGCACTGGTTGAAACTTCAGAATGAAGGCTCACAGCCTCCTGAAATCTCTTCCTAGTAAACAGATTCTTCTAAGTGCATAACCAGCCTCCCCAGTCAGGGCCCGTCCCACTACCTCAGCCAGGAGCAGGGCAGCTGGGGGCACCAAGGCAGCCCCAGCCCTGGGCATTGGGCACCTCCCTGGGGACAGGCGAAGGCCAGACTGGGACATCAACACGCAGGGGGGTGTCAGACATAGTCTAATGTTAGGAGCATATCACACAGAGTCAAGCCAGTGGCTCAGTGAAGGGAGAAGAGAAGCTTCACCCTTCATTGGGACAAGGAGCAGTTAGTCAAATAGAGGAAAGAACACTTAGCCTTGTTAATTTTAAGCCAGAGGCGGCTGTGGGATCACCCTTTTTTGTTATCACTGAACTGCGAGCTAGGCTAAGCTAGAAAGAACATGAAACAGCACCCTGAGGATGCAGTTCCTCACTATGGGTTGAGGGGAATTAGAGGTGCATGCTCCCACTGCCCACCTTCAGCAGCAGCCCTCATGAACTGCAGCTTTAACTCACTCTTTCAGCCAGAAACTCATCTGTGAGCGGGGAGCAAGCTACTTGTCTTCTCTAGCAGTGGCCCTTTGTGTTGCTCATTTAAACATAGAACAAGGTCTCAGCCTACTCTGAAAAGGCATGGTTTTGCTTTCATTACTTGACAAACAGCATATTTTGAATTGCAGGACTACTACAACCCAGCTGGAGTTAAGCGTGATTCTTAAGGAAACTGGAAAGCAATACCACATTCCCTATACAAGGGTACAGCACATTCATACACCTTCCAGGACAGAAGAATACCATAATAAGGACTCTTGCTCCCCTCTGCATTCTCTGGAGTGTTCAAAGGGTGAAAGAGCATGGCCTCTTGTTATCTATATAAAGCAAGGAAAGACTTTTGCCTCTCTGTGTGATTCTGGCTCTTCACCTGGCTTTTGATACTTAAACTGAGCTACATTTGAATGCTTTAGGAAAAATATAGACATGTTTTTGTGGTTAAAGGGGGTTTTTAAGGGGAAGAGAGAGTTAATGCAATCTCTTTACAGCGTACTAAATTACTCACTGAAGTAGAACTGTAGATCTCAAATATGGTTTTTATTTTTTCTGTGACAGTATATATGGCATCTTGGAAATTCCTCTTAAGAATGGATGGACTGAAAGAAAAAAAAGTTAGGCAGACAGCAGATATGTCTTACTGCAGCATAGTAAGAATGCTCATGAGAACCATGTGAAACTTTGAATTTAAGCCTGAGTACAGGGATATACACAAAACCAATGGCATGTAGGATGTTATTCAAGCAAGCCTTTTTAACAATTGCCAAAGTCACCAAGTCCAAATACCGCCTGAGCAAACCTGAAACCTATCAGCTGAATCAAACCACATTGGGAATTGTATCTCAAGGTAAATAACATGTACAGCTTAAATAAGCTGTAATTGGCTAATTAAATAATTTGAAAAACATTTCAAAGGCTAGGGCTACATTATTTAATTTTACCTACTGAATCTAAATTCTCCCTGCAGTATCAAATAATGTCATATTCTAATTAAAGTCCTTCCCTGAACTAATAGAAATCCTTAAAAATTATGATGATAAAAACAGTTAGCTAATTAGAACTAGCAAATATCATTCAAAAATTTAATAAACTAAAAATGCCCCTGGTTAATATTAATGATGGCATCTTTCTTTTGATACTTAAACTAAAATGTCCTGCTCAAAATAAATAAATAAATAAGGTTCCATTATCAGCTTTCTTGAGTAGCATATTACAGTAATTGGTTCCATGCAGATGATTGCTGCATTACAATCCTAGCTGTGAATGCATGCAGAGAGACAGGTGAATGGTTATCATTCAAATGCTGAATGGACAGTCAAAGAAACGCACATTGGCATTTTGTATGTGGAGAAGGATGTGAGGCTCCTGGTGACTGAGGAAAAATAACAAAAATAAAAGATCATCGGAAATGGATTTGAGTCACTGATAAATTCATTGCTTTTCAATAAGGAAGAGTTTCTGTCACTTTCTGCTTTCCTCTTTCTAAAATTAGACTCTTTTTCATTCTCTGTGTAGAGGAAGGTGTCCTCAGAAAACAGAGATGATGCAAACATAAACCCATAACGCTATATTGAATCTCTACCTGTAGTCTTCAAAAACAGACAGTACATGGGCTGTTTTATATTAGGCACAAGCCAAGGCAAGGCATCCAACTCAGAGACAAATAATCTTTTTAGCTAAGTACAGTTAGGGGTCAACCCAGTGCCCACTGAAATAAATTAAAACTTTCCTAATAACAGTGGGTAGGAGTGAGAATATTACTAACTGTCAAAGCCAAGTGTATATGATCTAGTTCTCTCTCCCAGCTGAATCAATTGTTCTGGACGGGAAAGTGCCAAGTTCAGTCTCACCTTTTGCCGCTCACCTGTTCCAAGGAGGGGGTTAAGCCAGTATGTAGCCAGATCTGGCTCAAGATGTCTCTGCACTAAAAGCAAAGTTGAATTGTCACTACCGCACATGTGAAGGATGCAGATTAGGTTATCCTAATATCAGAAAGATGGAGAAACGAAAGGGGGTAAAAGTGAGTCGGGGCGATTTTTTAAGAAATGGATTTGTCTTAACCCAGCAGTAGCATCTGCTGCTTCTGGCTGATCCCAAATTCTCCTCCTCCCTCCAACAAAAGTTTTTTTTCCATTTTTTCCCCCCATGCTCCCTGGTTCTGTCTGTGTGGTAAAAATAAGCCCGGCTTTGTAGACCTCTGATATATCCAAACCAGACAGTAGGACTGTAGCTATCTTGTCACTTGGTTCAATCTAGCATTTAGGACCCTTAAGTGGAAAAGCTAATAACCCCCTTCCCTCCCTCCTGGCTGTTTCATACGATGTGACAGTGACTCTGCCAGAGCTGACCTGAAGGCAGTTCTACGTATGTTTGTAGACCCTGTCCCAGGCAGTCCACCTAAAACTTGCGCCTGTGTGCTTGAGTAAGGATTTAGTCCAAACTTAGCCCTGCATTTACAATTTGAGAATGTCAGAAGGTACCCGGTCACTGAAAAATAAAATATTTCTGGGAATGTATCAGTTCAAATAAAACTCCTTTTTTCCACAGAGAGGGGAAAAAAATGAAATAAACTATTTAGGATATTTTTAAGGGGTTTTGTTTTACTTTGGTTTTTAGTTTGAAGGGGCAATATATGAGAATTAAAAAAAAAAATCTGTAAAAGTAATTACAGGCCAATACTGGAAAGTTTTGATGGAGCTAGCTTAGAACATTCTTGGAAGCTAAGGTTGTCTTAAAATGGAAGATTATTTTTCAACTGTTTATAGTTTTTTTCATTTCATACACCATCACATTACAGTGTTAGTTGTGAATCCAACTTTGCTCTTTATCATCTGTGTTTAAAACTGTCATCTTCTACTGTACTGTTTCTGAATCTATGTGATAGGACTGATGAATCTAGCAAAAAATTTCATCTACTGAATAAAATACAACCTTAGGTTGAAAGTGAATTGTGTTCCGTGTGCAGTGATGAGAAATAAAATACATTTACTTAAAAAAAAAGCACATAACTCCACATGCACAAAAGGAGTACATGTGTTTTGAGCAAGAAGTAATTTTCCACAGAAGACTTATCTTTTACAAGATAATAAATAATTGTAGGTGATTATATAAAGCAATATTTTACAAACCATAAAATTCCAAGGCAAAGTATCACCGAGGAACTTGACGATGATAATTATTTTCAGAGCTGGCAAGACAAACTTTTTGTACAATGATGTAAACATGACTGTTTCAGAGCAATGTCTGGACTTAGTATTTTACCACTTTAAAGATGACTTTCTTAAAAGGATATGTATTTTTTCACATTTAGTAAAATTATTTAACAGTTTACCCACATCAGTTTGAAGTAACTTCAAAAAAATAATTCTACATTGGAAGCCAAATTCTGAAATTTACATTCATCCTTTTTCAGAGCTTATTTATTGCAGTTTATGTGAGTTCAGCAAGAATGCAAGTTGAGGAAAAACTCAGTAAATGCTTTTGGTGTCGGTTCCATAATAAAAATAAGACTGATAGAACATTCTTTTTCCATTTTTAACAGATTGAAAGCACATTGGAAAAAAAAGGAATAAACACAATTAATTTTTTAATAAACATCACAAAAACCTATTAGCAAGAATAAAAATGAAAAATCAACAGGAGTTAGGAGGCCTTAAGACTCCAAGTCCAGAGGCAGCCAGAGAAGTTCATGCATTTATGCCCATTTGGTGGACTTGGTGTTCTGCCAAAGGAGTTTTTAATTCACTTGCCCCTGACAGTTTCGCAAAGTACTACAATTCAAAAAATGCTGATTTGCCTTGCTCACTGCCATAGTGTGGCTTTTCAATTTAGCACAGGTCCTTTAAAAATGTTGATGTGAAAATTACAATTTCTGCAAATATTTTTTCTCAGCTCCTAATTAGTCTCCTGTTTCCCTCAACAAAATCAGCTGCTGGAATGTGAATATAATATAAATAACTGAACTGAATAAGTATGACAATACTGATTTTTTTAAGGCCAGAAAGCACCATCATATCTAATGTCATTGTATGAGGGGCTGCTGTGTGAATCTCCCTGCTTAGTTAACAGGCACTAATTTGGATGTGATGGGTAACACTTAAAATGTCACTATTAATATTCACCAATTCATTGAAGTAGGAAAGCAGGAAGTATCCTATACAAGCATTGGCTGGAATAACAGGGGTGTTGAGGGAGGATGAAAGCAGAAGGGATAAATGCAGAGGGGTAGGTCTTTGCAGAGATAAAACGATCACATGATTGATGTAACTCCCCTCCGGAGGTTGGGCTCAGCCTTTAAAAGTTTGAGACACTTGTCTAGACTGTAAAATACATCACCAGCAAAGTTCATCAGGGCCATGACTGAATTCTGCCGTCAAACAACACTGATATTTGTTGTTAAGTCTAAGGGCATTTTACAGTTCCCTGCTTTAACATTTACCCAGTGAACCTCCAGCTGAACATCTATATTACTAAACTTTACTGTGTGTCCAGATGAAACAAAGAATCACACACTCATTTCTTTGGGCAGGTGAAATCCCACTGAAGCATATTTTGTTGTTAAGACAACACTCCCTTCTGCTCTGGAGAATTTGGAAGACATATCAGTCAAGAAACTTGCCAAAACATTATTACTTTGAAAGGCTCTCTGAGCCAGCCAAGTAACTCTGTGTGTGCATGTGTATTTTTAAAAAAACACCTCCAAAACTAAACAATGTCATGGTTGATCCAAGTTACTACGGACGTTTGTCTAGTCTTCAAAGTGAGAAAGGTCTCCTTATAAACCTGTTTCTTGTGTGATGAATCATTCTTGTCAACAAAAAAGTATTTGTTGACAATATTTTATGTGTAGCTATGAAGCTGTCAGTTTTGCCCTCAAAAGTTATAGTGGTTACTTCCATGGTATTTAAGATGGTAGAAAATGGCACACAGAGTCATTTCATTACTACAGCTTTCATTTCTGGAGGGTTGGGAAATACCTTCTTTTTTTCAGGAGCCGCAGTCTGGAGGACTACTTAGAAAGATAATGTTCCAGTGCATGTTGGATGTCTCCAGGAAATTATTATGGACAAAATCCACGGCTGTACTTTCCACTTCTCAATGCTTGCCCATTGCTATTTTCATTGCTCAGTATTTAGTTAACAGATTTATTTGGTTTGTACACCTTACACTTACTGATTCATTACAACTGTCACTGGCATTGAGACAATATGCTGGAGACTAAAGATAAAAGGTTTTAAAGAGAGTGGCTGGGGGTTTTTTGTTTGTTTCCAACCCCTCTGCTTGCCCAATTTCTATTTTTTCTTTCCTTTCATTTTTTTGTTTTCTTCCCAGAATAATTCAAATAATATTACAAGGTTATATTTAATAATAATATTCTTGATATAAAGTAAATTTTAAAGCAAAGTTAATTTTAAATTGCTAAAATAATAAAGAGTATATCATAATCTATAAAGCAGCTACATTTAATTAGGGTGCAATTAGGTTTTTACCTCATTAAAGATGCTAATGGCAAAACATTGTTTGAAAACATTTAAGGAAATAAAAAGACTATCTAAGCCATAGTTTATAGGAGAGGTTCACCTAATTTGAAGAGGCTTTTACCAGTTCTTCCTTGGGGGAGTAGGGAGAACATACATGGAAACATTTTATTGTTGTGTAATAATAGCCACATTCAAATTTTTGGCATGAAACCACAGAAGTCTGCACAAAAGGAAAGGAAGATTTTGCTTAACTTAGTGAGCTCAAGGTAGATCAAGATAGTGATGTATTTGAGAGGAGAGGCTGCACAAATCTCTTATTGCTCTAGTATCTAGAGGTAGCTAGATGTTTTACAGTGTTACTAATTATCCCAAGCAGTAAATGCAGAAGGCTCCGTCTGAGCAGTGATACTTTAATCATTGTGCTGGCTGGTTTATGATGATGCCAGTAGTGTCTCTCTATGCACTTAAAAGGCAGGTTTGTATGGAAAAGGAGAGAATAAGTATACTGGAAAATCAGAGATCTTTGGGAAGTGGACTATATGGCAAAAGAGAAAGAGAGAAACAGAGAGCTTTCTCTAGGGTTAAGTTTGACAGAACCAGTACAAAATATGCTGGCAGTTCTTGCTTGAAAATCTTCACAGAGCAATTAGCATTTCATTTAGCTGGGAAATAATTTGGTGGATTTTGTTGACAAAATTAGAATGGTAGCTCATCACAAGCAGAGAGGATGCTTTTAAAAAGGCAGAAAATCAAGGGTAGAAGCCATCAGTTCTGTCATTGCAACCATGGAAGTTCTCAAGCCTGCAGAAGTAGTCTGATTTGAATACGTCTGTGTTTTAGGAATTTTTTCTTTACATGAGTCATACTCCAGAAGACAAGGGATTTGTTTCCTCTGCATACCTTTAGAGACAATGGTTCGGAATGAATTTAGAAAGCCACAGATTAGGAGGTATGTTTTAATGACACTGTAGAGAAAACTAGACAAAATTTAAAAGATTTGCTTGATTTCTTACTAACTTATAAACTGGATTTATTCGTGCAAATATTCTCATGCTTCAGTGTGCCTTCTCCTAAACCTACAGAAAAGTGCATATGTGTAGATAATTGGTAATTATTACTTTCTCCTGTATACAGTAAGTTAATTTACAGAGAAACATTACTTTTTTTTTGTTCTTTTACTTATCCTTCCAAATGTTGCAACACACTTGCTTAACCCAACATTATCTTTGCATCCATAATCTGAATTGCTCCTTAGAAACCCATCTGAGGAGATAAGAACATTGAAAAATGTTACAGAAAGGTAGAATGCTTCCATTAGCACGGGTGTTTCAATGCTTTAATACACCTGAAAAAACAGTAGCCTCCTGATATGGTATAGAATATAATTTATTTATTTATTTATTTTGTTAATTTATTCAAATCCTTCAACCGTTTTGGCCAAAGTATATAGCTGGCAATGATAGTGTGCTCTGTTCAAAGGGAAGATTCTCTTTCTAATTCTATACAAGCATGTGACATTTTCCTCAACTGATTGTTTGTAGGAGAAAAATGTAAAATTTGTTACAATCCAGTTCCTTCGCAAAATCTTTTTTTTGCAATTAATTTAAATGTAATCTGTTTGCAATTATGATTGTTCCAGTAGTGATGGACTTGTTGTTGAGAGACTGTGCTGACACTCCAGAGACCTTAGTTCTGTGACTGACATCCTGTGTGACTTTGTAAAAATAATTTTGGTCAGTGTTTTCAAAAGTATCTACATCCCTTCTCTGAAGTTAATGGAAATTCAGACTCCTAAAGAACTAGATACTTTTTTATCTAATTACTGTGGTAATTTTGTCCATAATATTTTCTTTAGTCTGAGAATAAAAGAATATTAAAAGACTAAAAATAGAAAGTTTCTTTCAGAAATTTCAGAATGTTTAAGTTGGCTGAAATTAATGCTACAGTAGCCCTGATATATGAAGATAATTTTAACACTATTTGGACCCTTTAGTCAATAACTGGAAGTGGGAGAACTATTATCATTATTTTCTGACTTTGGAAAAGTTCTTGTTTTATTGTAGCACCCCATTCATTTTTTTGAGCTATCAGGTAGTTTATATGACTGGCAGTAATGTGGATTGTTACATGTGGTAGCACTAATGGTAGTAAGCTTTACAAGACAGGGACAGATAAAAGTAACTGTTTGATTTGGATCCTAGGAAATAAACTCAAATACAAACATGGGGCATTCTATATGAAAAGAATCAAAGGGAGGTGAAAAGCTCTCTCACATGTCGGCCCAAGGGAGCTGCAAGTTTGTTAGATCTTGCTTTTTTCACTACCCCCTTGGGCCTATTCTTAGCAGATGAATGCCTGCCACTGAGTTAAGTGCACCCCTCCTGTGGTACTAGGGGATGTCCCCTGCTAATCTCTTTCCTAGAGGGATTTTACTTTGAAGGCAAGTTGGCAGGTAGAAGAGCTACTCTTCCTTGCCCTCACAGAAAAGTGAAGTAACATGGTGCCCTGCCTCTCCAAACCACAATCTTTTATCCTGCAGAAATTCAGGTACTGTGGAAAATAGCCACCTGGTTGAGATCATGAAACATGCATGGCCATAATACAAATATTTACAAATATGAACTGTAACTTCTTGATTCTTTAGCATCGTTTAGTTCCGTTCTTAAAAAAGTGGAAAAATGAATGAAATCTAGAGTTCCTTATACTGGAACAAGAAATAATAATGTGTGCAGCACGGCAATGCCTCAAGAAGAGCATGCACTGCAAATTTCTAGGTGAAAAGGAAGATTTTAATTCTTGGACAAGCACAGATCAGTGTTACAGGTGATAATAAAGTGTAATTGTATTGAGTTTGTGTGGCAAGATTTTGGGAGCAGGGGGGCTGCAGGGGTGGCTTCTGTGAGAAGCTGCGAGGTAGATAGAGCCAATGCCAGATGGCTCCAAGATGGACCCGCCACTGGCCAAGGACAAGCCAATCAGCAACAGTGGTAGCACCTCTGTGATAACATATTTAAGAAGGAGGAAAAAAACCCAAACTGCACAACTGCAGCCAGAGGGAGGAGTGAGAATATGTGAGGAATGACTCTGCAGACACCAAAGTCAGTGAAGAAAGGAGGAGAGGAGATGCTCCAGGCGCCTGAGCAGAGATTCCCCTGCAGCCCATGGTGAAGACCAAAACATACTATTTTTAGTGCATTCTCTAATTTTCTAATTATTAGTAGTATGTTTTGGGGGGGAAAAATATAAATATATAGACCTTGTCTGTAACTCTCATTAAATATTTTGCTACCATTCTGGAGAATTTGCTGATTAACATGTTAGAGATTGTATTGGGTTTCCATGGCAAGGTTTTGGTAGCAGCGGGGCTGCAGGGGTGGCTTCTCTGAGAAGATGCTAGAAGCTTCCCCTATGTCTGACAGAGCCAGTGCCAGCTAATTCCAAGATGGACCTGCTGCTGGCCAAGGTTGAGCCTATCAGTGACGGTGGTAGAGCCTCTGGGATAACAGAAGGGGAAAAAAACCTGCTGTGCAACAGCAGCCAGAAGAGAGGAGTGAGAATATGTGAGAGGAACAACTCTGCAGACACCCAGGTCAGTGAAGAAGGAGGGGGAGGAGGTGCTCCAGGCGCCGGAGCAGAGATTCCCCTGCAGCCTGTGGTGAAGACCATGGTGAGGCAGGCTGTGCCCCTGCAGCCCATGGAGGTCCATGGTGGAGCAGATATCCACCTGCAGCCCGGGGAGGACCCCACGACGGAGCAGGTGGATGCACCCAGAGGAGGCTGTGACCCTGTGGGAAGGCCACGCTGGAGCAGGCTCCTGGCAGGACCTGTGGACCTGTCCTGGTTTCGGCTGGGATAGAGTTAATTTTCTTCCTAGCAGCAGGCATAGTGCTGTGTTTTGGATTTAGTAGGAGAAGAATGTTGATAACATGCTGATGTTTTTAGTTGTTGCTGAGTACTGCTTATGCTAGTCAAGGACTTTTCAGCTTCCCATGCTCTGCCAGGTGCACAAGAAACTGGGAGGGGACACAGCCAGAATAGTTGATCCAAACTGACCAAAGGGCTATTCCATACCATATGACATCATGCTCAGTATATAAACTGGGGGGGGTTGGCCGGGGAGCAGCGATCGCTGCTCGGGAACTGTCTGGGTATCGGTCGGCGGGTGGTGAGCAATTGCATTGTGCATCACTTGCTTCGTGTATCATTATTATTATTATCATTATTATACTGTTACTATTAGCATTACTATTTTACTTTATTTCAATTATTAAACTGTTCTTATCTCAGCCCAGGAGTGTTTCTCACTCTTACTCCTCCGATTCTCTCCCCCATCCCATCGGGGTAGGGGGAGTGAGCGAGCGGCTGTGTGGTGCTTAGTTGCTGGCTGGGGCTAAACCACGACAGGACCCATGGAGAGAGAGGAGCCCACGCTGGAGCAGGTTTGCTGGCAGGGCTTGTGACCCCGTGGGGGACCCACGCTGGAGCAGTCTGCTCCTGAAGGACTGCACCCCGTGGAAGGGACCCATGCTGGAGCAGTTCGTGAAGAACTGCAGCCCGTGGGAAGGACCCATGTTGAAGAAGTTCATGGAAGACTGTCTCCCGTGGGTGGGACCCCACGCTGGAGCAGGGGAAGAGTGTGAGCAGTCCTCCCCTGAGTAGGAAGGAGCGGCAGAGACAACATGTGATGAGCGGACTGCAACCCCCATTCCCTGTCCCCCTGCGCTGCTCAGGGGGAGGAGGTAGAGAAAATGGGGAGTGAAGTTGAGGCCAGGAAGAAGGGAGGGGTGGGGGGAAAGTGTTTTAAGATTTGTTTATTTCTCATTATCCTACTCTGATTTGACTGGTAATAAATTGAACTGATTTCTCCAAGTTGAGTCTGTTTTGCCCACGATGGTAATTGCTGAGTGATCCCTCCCTATCCTTATCTCGACCCACGAGCTTTTTGTTATATTTTTCTCTCCCCTGTCCAGCTGAAGAAGGGGAGTGATAGAGCAGCTTTGGTGGGCACTTGGCATCCAGCCAGGGTCAACCCACCACAGTAACGTAGTGTTAGAGGTAGCACAGGTCCATATACATGAGTTTCTAGTGATTACTGTGATAGAAGGAGGAAAATTGCCGCAAAAGGGATGTCTGTAATCCCAGGATGAGACAGCATAAATCTCTCTATGCTTCTGTAATTGTTTTAATCGGTGATGTAATTCAGGAACATATGTAGTCAAACAGTTTGCCTGTTTGTTATACACAGGCAGGTGAGTTTACTCGTCATTCATCAAGGTAGCTCTGATTTTATGTTTTTACCTTCTGAATGAGTTAAGTATTCTAAATATTTAAACCCCCTTTTCTCTCAGGGTGCTACAGTGTAAATTTTGATCACATAGTATAGTCATTGTTGTTAATAAAAAAAAAGTGTATTAGGGAAATACAGAAATAAAAGAAATACTTTTTTCTTCTTCTCCCCTGCGCCAGGGGAGGTTTAGGTTGGATATTAGGAAAAATTTCTTCATGGAAAGGGTTGCCAAGCATTGGAACAGGCTGCCCAGAGAGGTGGTGGAGTCCCCATCCCTGGAAGTGTTCAAAAAATGGGTAGATGTGGCACTTTGGGACATGGTTTAGTCTAGTCTATCCTTGATTGGTTTAGTGTGGACTTGGTAGTGTAGGTTAATGGTTGGACTGGATGATCTTAAAGGTCTTTTCCAACCTAAACGATTCTATGATTCTATGATTCTATAGTGCCTAGCGCAGTAGGGCCTTGATCTTTTACTCGTATTAATCACAGTAAAAATAACCAATACCCAAAACCACTACAGATTTAAGAAATATTTTAGGTCACAGTCCAGTGTAGGCAATCTACAATTCTAACCACCCGATGGAAGTAAAATGCACAATTTGAAGTGTATGTATGATTTTTAAAACCGGAACAGCTGTAACTAAGTTCCTATGCCTAGAAGTGTGCCCTGATCATGTGGCCATCTTGTGTGCCCAAAGAGCGGAGCTGCCAGGCCAATGTCAGAGGGTATTTAGACTCTTATTGCCAGTAGGACATAAGGAAAGACAGGGTCACAGCTGAACTCTGCCCCCAAGCCAGGCAGCCCAGTGAATGTGTCCTGCATACATTCACAGGCTACCAGGTTGAACTGTATGGGGTTTTATATTCAGTAGAGGCACTCTTAAGAAGTGAGAACCTTTCCAGCTCTAATTGCAGTACGACCCTCCCCACTTCTTTGCGCTACACTGAAATCCTGCAGCTTTGACAGGCTGAACATGCAGCTCTGTTCTGTTATGTTCTTGTGTCACAGCAGCTAACATTACTAATTATCAGAGTTCAGAGATTTAGGGCTAAAAATAGAAATAATTGTGGATAAAGAACTTGCATTTTATTAGATGTAGTCTATTGATTTCACTGCCTAAATATTCTTGTTATCCAAAGCAAAACATTATGATTTGAAATTTCTGCTCACTATCCTCCCATTATGACTCTTTTTTTCCTATAAATTATAGAAGGGAGAGGGAGGCAGACTAGTCTCTGGGATCTGGCGTCAATCACTTATGTACATACATCAGTCGAAAGAATCAGGTAACCCCATGCAATGATACCAAAGCAGCTGTAGTAAAAATTCAGGAAAACTGTCTGGCCACACTCAGCTACCTTTTCACCTCAGGAGCATGGAAGTTGAATAGCTGTTGAACAGCTGTGACCTAATGGGTCCAAGAACATTAATTTACATACAAACACATTAATTGGCCTGTGACAGCTGGCAATGAAGACGCTCTCCAAACACACCTGTTTCTCCCATTATCCCCAGAAGTATTTCTTCAATATTTTCATATATTTACGTTAAATATTGTGCTCTGCTTTAACCAAAAACCAGGCATAATAGACAATCTGTTAGAAAAAGGTATGAAAATTACACTAGATGGGCAAATTTGTTTCCTCTATATATTCTCTGAAAGTATTTGTTGAGCAGCTCTCTAGACAACTCTCCAAACCCAAAAATACTTCTAGCATTGTTGTATGAAGCATTATTTTATTTATAGCTATGTTATATATTTAAACTTCATGCCTGTTAATTATATTTACATTTTATAAATATTAAGTTGCCAGTCCAGTGTTACTGGAACATTTAAGCTCTGCTATGATTGAGAACACAGCAATGAACTAACTTTCTTACTCCGCAGTCAAAAGTTTGTAGCTTTCATTTAATGGAACCCTTTGGAATGAGAAACATATAGCTGTTTTTCTTTTCTTTGAAAGCAGAAGCTTATATTCCTCTCTTTCTTAAACTCCTTTTCAATAAAAATTGAACAGGATTTTTAATGAAGAAATCCTTGTTGTGTTTTTGTTGCTTTACAATCCTTTACTTTGGTTGACAGAACTACTTAGGTATGGGTATGTGAATTGTAAGGTTACAGTGCCATAGTATTGTTACAGGTTTCATGTGCTGCGCTCCCTGCTTGAAAGAATTTCAAGATAACATTTGCACAACAGTAAAATTGCAAACACATCAGAAGCCAGAGTGGAATAAAGGAGACCCTAATATCTCAGAGAGCAACAGACTGTCTTAGTCTAAGGGAAAATGAGATTGTACTATCAAAGACATCAGGAAGGGAATATCAAATGTGTTTTCTTGGCTTGGCAAGTGCTCATCAGGTGATTAAATTGTCTGAGTGAAGTGAGTTTACAGAAATGTGCAAGTAACCTTCAGTTTTAGGCAGGTTTTCTTTAGTTCCCACAGAAAACACAATATTCTAAAACCTTTATTTGTTTTCTACTCCGTAATTTCTGCTCCGGACATCTTAGGTTGAATGGTCTTTTGTCACTGCCAGGCAGATAAAAAATAATTTTGTGTGTCTCATACATAACACCAACTGAAGCCTGAGTGAAAAGCTTTGTGAAAACAGAAGGTGAAGTGGGTATCGCGATATTTTAGAGTGTATGCTAAAACTGAAGGAAATACCTGCTCAGAAGGAAATTCAGTCTGTTGGTTTTCTTTTCCACCTTCAATAAGTGTGTTATTTGAGTCAGTTCAAAGCTACTAAGCTTGCAGCATCTTCAGCTCTCACAATTTTTCTAGAAGCTTCCTGATGTTGTATGTTTATCTTAAATTCCCAAGTACTGTGATGTGGAATAATCTTAGCCTTTTTTTCCTTTTTCTTTAATTCTTAATGAAAGCTTTTAGGCCTTGTGTCTACAGAGCAAAGTTTGACCTCTATGTACACTGAATGCTGAGAATGAGAAACCATCAGGGAAAAGAAGGAAAAAAAAAAAAAAAGCAGAAGAAAAACCAAGACCGTATTACTTTATTAGAATCACATGGCTTGTATGATAATAAAATTACTTTTGAGGTGACTGCCACTTAATGGTGTTTGAATATCAGAGTCTGACTTCTTGCAATTTCAGTTTGAATTTATACATCTAAGGTTCAGGATTTAAGAGACAAACGTGGATCCTGCATGTTGCCTGCTGTCATTTTATAATGCCCCTGTAATGGAAGTGGTCAGCTTCATGCATGCTGTGCCTAATCATGTGGTTTCATAAGTATTCTGCTCAACACGTTATTTCTGATTTGGCACAGAAATTGCATTTACATATTGATTGCAGGTGGTAGTATTGTTGTTCCTAATGTAACTATTGTTTTTGTTGACGGGTGTATCCGTTTCTTTTTCAAGCAGGGATATTTTCCCCACAACACTGTTTTATTTACAGATTTTATGAGTCTGTTTTATTGATCTCCTCTTTCCTGTGGTCTCTTCATTGCCTTTGCTGTTTTCCAGTGAAAATTCTGTAATATTATGAATAATAGTAGTAGATAATAAAAAATATTACCTATAAATGAAAGAAGGCATGATTACATCTTTGTCATTCTGAATGCAGCAAGTTTGTTTACAGGTTTTGTCAACAGGCCTAAGAAGTTGCTGCTTCTGAGAATCGAGAATCTGGATACCGGAGTCTTCCTCTACCTATCTTCTAAGATACCCACCTCCTACAAAGCACAGTAATAAGCGTGCCCTTGTTCCTTGCTTATCTCCACCGGGTGCAGGTGCCCAGGTGCCGGCAGCAGCGGGGGGCAGGGGGGTGGGCGCTGCCGGGCGGCCCCTGCGAGGAGCAGCTGGGGCTGCCCTGCGCAGGCCCCAGCCGGTTCCAGCCGGTTCCAGCCGGTTCCAGGCGGCCCCAGGCGGTTCCAGGCAGTTCCAGGCGGTTGCAGGCGGCTCCCAGGGCCCCAGCGCAGGGCAGGGCCGAGCCCCTCAGCCCCGGGCGGGCGCCTCGGGGAAAGCCTGGGGGAGGAAGGGCAAAAGTGCAGCTGCCCGGCAGCCGGGGCTGAGGGAAACCCTGGGAGAAACAGCCCTGCGAGCCCCGAGGGGAGAGCGGGAGGAGGGCAGGGGGGGCCCGGGCGCCCCGGCAGAGGTGCCCCTGCGGCCCCGGGAGGGACCCCGCTGGGGCAGGGGTTTCCCTGCAGCCCGGGGGAAGGCCCCAGGCTGGAGCGGGGAAGAGCCCGAGCAGGGAGGAGCGGCAGAGGGGGCTGCTGGGGGCTGGCCGCAGCACCCCATGCCCTTATACCCCTGTGCCTCTTTGAAGAGGATAATCACTATTTTTGAGATATACAGCATAGCAACAGGCAGTAGACACAGAAATCTCTGGAAATGTAAAAAAAAACATCCTGTAGAAAGTGACTATCCTTTCAGAGACTATAGGGCTCCTTAAATACTCATTTTTCTCTCTGGCACTTTTGCTTTCCACTTGTTCTTCCCCTCCTATACAGACTGGAGAGAAAACAGAGGTGGTGACACTTGCTATTTGCAAACCAGTACGGTCAGTGTGTGCTTCCCTACCCCTCCCATACCATGTTTTTCAGACCGAAACCTTCACGGCAGTCCTGCAGGTTCCCCGGGGGCCTCAGGGCTGTTTCCCTTCTCTGTGTAGGCATCACCCTCCTACTGTCAGGAAGGGTCCCCAGGTATCATTTGCCAGCAGTTTTTAATCATTTTATGGATTCTCCTTCTCCAGCATCCAGCTCACATTAGTGACATGCTGCTTATATATTTGGGTCAAAATCTTCCTTCAACCTTGAATCCTCTGCCCTGTATCAGTTCAGTATATTTTATTTATGTTCTGCTGAGTATTTCCTCATCTTTTCTGCAGACAGTGCACATATAATATAGCAAGGTATATCCTGATAGGTACTATCCCTCTGCATACGTGCTATTGTGCAGTACTCTACAATCGTATGTTTGAACATGTTCTTCAAAAACTGTCTGGTTTCTTGCGGAAAGATGTGCCACTCCAGGGCAATCTCTTGTCCCTAGGATGTTGGCTGGGGAACTATCTATCTCCTCCCAGGACTTGGAGAGGCAAATCTGTGAGGACAGGATTACAGATTTTTTCTCTTGCTCTGTATTTGCATAACCACTATGTACTTTCTCAATTTGTTTTTTAATTGGCAGGGGGTGAACTGGCTCTGTTGGCTCTGCTCGTTTCAGCAGAACAGCTGATGTTCCTTGATTTAAAAAGAAAAAAAACTCAAAACCCACCTTTCTGTATGACTTATGGGAAATCGTTACAATAAACAAGTCCCTTATGTTATCAGAAACACTGAAATCCAAGCTTCTAAGGGAAAATGAAGATGATTTTATTTATTATAGAATAGATATTATGCAGAGGTTTTCATGTCAATTACTTCTGCATAACCACCTCACACTGCATTTTTTCTTGTTGTTTTGTTTTGTTTTGTTTTAACGTAAGAAAAAGAGTATAAAAAGCTTTCTTCATCCTGCTGTGGGCTGAAATGACCACTGTTGGTCAGATGTGGCCAAAGGTTTAATTCAGGTTACTGTTTAAGCCACTTGTTAAAGTTTCTGACAGTTAAAATGGAAATTCTGTTGAACATGATCACTAGCACTCTGCATTCCTAAAGTCTTTTAACACTGAAAAATTGATTTTCTGTACAAGTCCTGTTCTTCAGCTTCCTCATGTGATCTCCTTCTAAACAAAAACAATCTTTTTCATATCTTCCTTGCTGACATTTTTATACAAAATAAATTATCAAATCTTGGGGAACTTTATTTTACCTTACTTTGTGTTTTCCATAACAAAATGCCAACATGCCATCAAACAATGCACTAAAGCAGATGGCCCATATGTAAGGTACTTGCTATGCCACTGTAATCATTTTTGAAAAGCAGTAAACATTTCATAAAAGATTAGTTGCTCTTGTAGGGGAATTGTAACAAGGATTTTCAGGACCAATGCCAGTAGCATTCAGGACTTTAATGACTTATTGCTCCCAGTTATCTTTTTCACGGGTCTCCAAATCAACCTGTTGAGGGGGAAAAGCAACATTTTTGTTTCATATTTGTTAGAGGAAACAAGTAGGATTCCATCCAGAAAAAGACTCAGAGGGAAAACAAGTAAGAGACTGGAAATGGTGGCACTTGTGATGTTGTCGAGACTCCTGTGCTTTGAGTAAAACAGCCTAGACTTTCTTAGCGTGCGCTTTCCAAAAACAAACGAGACTTTCAAACAATACAAAAGAAGAAAGAATTAAAGTTTCAACTGGAATATTTACATTCTAAAGAGCAAAATCTCAAAGTGACCAGGTCAGAAGAGAAATACAAAGGGTTTCTCTTAACTCTTTCCTTGCCCACTTGGGGGTTAGCTAGCCCAGTGGCTTTCTTGAGTTGCAGCCAACTGTGCTCAGTGCACTCTGGCCTCAGGAAATCTGACCCCTGTGAAGCCAAACTTCGTGTTTCTGCACCTTTCTGCGGTCTTTTGATCTCTCCTTTAAGCTTCAGGTTCCCAGCATTGGGTCATCTCTCTCTCTCTCTTTCCCTCCCCCACAACCTCCCTAGTATGGATGTCCTGCAGGCAAGGAGGAGGTAGAAAGGTAGCCTGCTGTCAAAGGGGCTTATGTCACCTTCCCTTCAGATGAACTAATATCGAGAACAGATGAATCAATATTGTGACCGGCAACTGTTAACAGATTCCTTAATACGCTCTGGTTGATCTGTTGTTATCTCAAACCCTTTGTGCCTCACGTCGGGCGCCAAACAGGACTGTTGTGGTTTAACCCCAGCCAGCAACTAAGCACCACGCAGCCACTTGCTCACCCTCCCCTCTGCAGTGGGGTGGGGGAGAGAATCGGAAAAATAAAAGTGAGAAAACTCATGGGTTGAGATAAGAACAGTGTAATAATTGAAATAAAGTAAAATGGTAATAATTATTATATACAAAGCAAGTGAGGCATGATGCAATTGCTCACTACCCGCTGACTGACACCCAGCCAGTCCCCGAGCAGTGATCACTGCCCCCAGCCAACTCCCCCCAGCGCATATGCTGAGCATGACATTATATGGTATGGAATAGCCCTTTGGCCAGGTTGAGTCAGCTGTCCTGGCTGTGTCCCCTCCCAGCTTCTCGTTGGCAGGGCAGGAGAAGCTGAAAAGTCCTTGACTAGTGTAAGCACTACTTAGCAACAACTAAAACGCCAGTGTGTTATCAACATTATTCTCATCCTAAATCCAAAACACAGCAGTCTACCAGCTACTAGGAAGAAAATTAACTCTATCCCAGCCAAAATCAGGACAGTGGGGAAAAAAATCAGAAATACATTTAGCAACGTATCTTTTGGAATGACAGAAGCAATAAGCAGGAAGTCTAAAAATAAGAGTGAAAGGATTTCTAATGAAACTGTATGATCTATTTCATAAGTCATGTATAAACTCTCTTTAATGTTATATCTACAGGAATTTACACAGGAATACTAAAGAAAGTCCCTTTAAAATCTGGGCAAAATGTGTCATGTTAACTGCATTTCAGTGTCACGTTTTATTGATATCAACTGAGGGCAAAAGTTCATATACTAGACAGAATAAATGAATATTTCATTGCAAGGGACCTAATGATTTATTATTATTATTATTGTTATTATTATTATTACTACTACTACTATTATTATTCAAAGCTTTGCCCAAGGATCTTATTTTACTTATGATTTATGGCTCTCTCTTCTTTTTTTTCTTCAGTGGTAAGGAGGACATATACGAGGCTATTACTAGAATTTTATACTGATGGCATATCATGAATGGTAGATGTAACATTGGCAGAGAAGTACCATTGCTAAAATGTTGATTTCCATATTTTAGTATTATCAATACGAACACTCAAAGTTACTGTACATTATACTCTTAACTTTTTAGCAAATCTACACCTGCTTTTTAAAATTAAAATTATGTTGTGGCTGATCGAGTTGTTTAGGTTCTCTATAGCTAAACATTCTTGCTGTTTTATAGATAGATTGTATAGAAGATACAATTTTTATTTGACATACAGTCTCAAGATACGCTCACCAGAAAGCACCGTTGTTAGGTTTCTGTCTTGTAAAAAGTTGTTTCCTTTTAGTGATATCCACTGAGTATACTGGCTTTGGAGAAGCATCCAAAGGGGACCTCAGGGATTGTCTTCTCTACTATTAACCATTGTGGAATAGCTTCAAAATCCAAGTTTGCACTGCATCCATCTTCATTAGCCTTTTATGTTAACATCGTTTCACAAATCTCTGTGGAGCTACTCCTGGTCTGCTCCAATACGCTTGAAGAAAAATGGGTCAATTATTTCATGCATGTTTTTGTTTACTTAAAGAGGTATCCAGTAAGCCTAGGATAATCATGCTTATTTCTTATTTCTGACTGTAAGGTGATCTTAGTCTGCGGTATACAAACACAAATGAACAAAGACAATCCTTAACTTGTACAACACCATAAAAATGGCAGGTGCTAGGTAACTGCACTAAAAGGGGAGGAAAGAGGCCATTTGCTTTTAAAATGTGTTTGTAGGAAGAAGCCAACATGAATAAAATATATCTACAGTTCAACTTAAGAAGAGATGTCAAAGGCATTCCCACAAAAACATGTCAAGGAGCCTACTGAAATGATGTTTTTTATTAAAAATAGGGTGGCAGAAAGGAGTGATCCTAAAGTCACGCAAAATCTGGCTTCATTGAGGCTTAAAATTGCCCTGAAAGCCAATGTACAGCATCTGATGAATAAAATCAAATCTGATTCAAAGAGTTGCTTATGTGGCTTGTTCCCAGCAGTTGTCAGTCCTAAATAATGCCAGTAAATTATCAGGAAAGTAATAATAACACAAGTTTTCCACAGGGCAGTGTGATACATTTAAGACGCCTGTTTAGTCTCTTAGTGCTTGTTCTTCCACAGTTGTAGTCAACAGCAGAGCAGGCATATTGGCTATAGCCATGTCAATTTAAGTGACAGTAGTGGAAATTTAAAATCTCAAAGAGTATCTTTTTGTTTTGAGGATCTCTTACGCATTTTCAGCACCTGCTGTTGTATTGGCAGAAGTAAGCCAGTGGCTATTTGTAAGCAAAAAAGGGACACGAAGGTAGAAAATATTGCCATAACTTACGCTTAACTTGTGCTGTTCTTGCTTCCCCCAGTCTGCAGTGATGTCGCACTCAGTATCCCTTTCACGTGTTTTTAAAAGGAATATCTTGCTGTTCCATTGATTTGCCTGGATAAAAAGTCATCCAAAGTCTGGACTTTTGAGCTTGTCATTAAACTCCTACTCAGGTTTAACTAATTCCATGTTGTCAACAAGCATGCACCAATAATGTTCTCCTTTTAGCTTTAGAATACCTTACAGTGTAAACATATGTGACCTAAAAAGGATTTAGCTGCTAAAATTCTGTTGGATGCACAGCCTAATGAAGTATTGTTGACCTGTTGTCACTTCAGTGCTTTGTGGCTCAGGTTACCCACTTATAAAATAGGAAAAATGATAGTGATATTATGAAACATATGTAAGAACAGGTTACTATTATTATTATTACTTTCCATGAGGCCCCGGATCACATAATATGGTATGTGAACATATTGCTAGAACATTGTCCTCCTCACTGTTCCCTTTATTTTTTTGCTCACTGTATCCCATTCAACATACACTTTGGAAGACCAGGATCACCCAGCATGGCATAATATTTAATGGCAAATAGGCAATGACCAATGTTACTTTACTGCTTCCATTGCCCAGTATCTGCCATCATACTCTTTATATGACTTAACAAAGCAAGTACATTTAATTTATGATATATTGAACGCATACAATACAACAGTTTTGTTCATTTCTTACACTGAATACAAGCTGTATGCCATCAATAAAGTTTTTTTGCAAACACTCTAAATTCCCGCTTTATTTGCACTAGGCAAGCTGCTTAGTAGAGTTTTAACCAGCCAGCAGATGGAGAGATGACAAACCAAGTCATACAATGCCTCTGCATATAAAGAGTTTGCTGATTCACAGGCTCAATTCATTTCATCTCAGTCAGGTGCAAGAACAGCTGAAATGTTTTTATTGCAGAAACTTCCAGTCTTGCAACATTTTATCTGGAAGTAATAATATTTTTTTTCTGGATATGGGATTTGTTTGTTTTAAAAATAGAATTGCTGACAGCTTATGATGTCCACATAACAGTATAAGGAGAAGAAGAGAAACCCAAAGCTCTCCACCCATCTTAACCCATGGTAATCTGATTATCTAAAGTGACTGGGAGGAAATTAAAAAATAAAAAAACAAACAAATAAAATGCACTTCCCCACCTTTTTCCTATGTGTAGGTACTCTCATGCTTTTAAGAATCGAATCAGGAATCTACTGATGGAATTTAGGGAGTCTGCCATTTACTCAGGCAATTTTCCTGACAGGACTTATTGCCTGTATCCCTCATCAGCTAGAAGTAGAAATGTATGATTAGTCTATTATACCAGACTTCAATCTATCAAGAACACAATTTAATTTCTGACGGGAATTACTGCTGGATAATCCTGAAGGCTTCTTCCCTCTTGGTCAATACCCCTTTTCGTAAATTAATACTACATGAATTAATAACCTAAAATAATTCTTTAAGTAGTGCTTGGGGTGAAGTTTAACCTAACTCTTGAATGTGTGAGATTGGGTTACATTTGGAAACAGGTAAATGACTTCTTTTATTTCCAGAATGGCAATTATAAACCAAGAAGAAAAACTTCATTGTAGTTGAAAACCAAATGAGTGTGTTGTCTATTTTAGTATAAATTTTAACATAGAAGCCAAGTAAAAAGCTAGCTGTTGAAAGTATATCTGGTCATCCCTGTTGTCTAAAACACAGACAAAAAAAAATTTTACATTGATATAGCAGAATGAAAAAGTACTCAGTGTCCCCTAGTAGGTTGGCTGGTCTACGGGCCTAGATAGACACTAGCCACACTAGCAGCGTGTCTGGTATAAGTGAGCACATTGCATGCTCACAGCCACAAGCTGGCATGCTGGGGCTTACAAAGAAAAGAAACTGGAAAGGTCCTTAGTCCTGCAGTGTTCTGAAAATGGCAGGTACTCGTAGCCCAGTAATAAAAAAGAAGAGACAGGACCATTTAGCTCTTAAAAATGTTTTATTTATAGGGAAACTGGAAAGCAGAAGTTAGCCGCCTCTCAACTGGGCTGTGAAGAGCACATCAGAGCTTACTGTCTGAGATGTCTACTGAGCAGCCAGCAGCAATGGTGGCTTTTAATGAAACTGTAAAGCAATTTAAGTTAGTGGCATCTGAAAATAAGTGACATTTCCACATAAAAGTGTTCCCTAAGACAACATACAGGAATGAATAATGGTGATAATAAATCTGCTTTGGAGGAGGAGAGGCAGAAGTAGAGGCAGAGGCAGTTATTTCTGGTAAAGTAAGCAGCACTGAATTTTATTTCCAATGCAAACCATCTTCCATTCATATGTATGACTGACCCTCTATTCTAAGTGATATTTTATTGAAAATTATTAATTCAGGGAAGTATTTTTTAAAGAGAAGGAGAAACCTGGCTATGATACAGAAATGTCTGTGAAGTATTTGGAAGTTGCTGGTATCAAACCAATTAATTTTCCACTTAGAATTAATTTTGTATCATCTTATCATAAATATATGCTACCGGGAAGCTTATGCTAAACCCCATTTTGTTTTAAGTTTGTTCAGTCACAATCTACGTAGAAGTTGTCTGCAGGAAGTGGAAAATTAAAGTGCAAAAGATTTTCTTCTTTCAGTTTTCCTTTTCAGCGCACCAAAACAAGTTGTTCTTAACTTCTAACTCTCCCAGCAAACAATCTTCACTAGCATGTTCTCCACCATGTGAATTTATTGAGTTCTGTAAAAAGGGAGCAGGTGGTTATTTTCCAAGATGCATTTGCTGAGGAAGAGGATATAACTAGCTACAAGTCAAAATAAAAGATAATATTTCACATACAGAAAGGTGTTTAATTTATGGATTGTAATATTTTTATTTATTAGGGAGAAGGTTACAAATATTTTGAAACAATTATGAAGACTCTACAACATCCATCAGAAATACGTAATTGTACTTAGCCCTGCTTTGGGGACACAGAGAAGCTAGGTGATTTTTTAGTCCCTCTCACCCTATTTCTCTATGATTTTGGGAACCTGGAATCAAGCTTCAGGGGCTGTCTGGAGCATTGTGGCTCTTTCTCCATTATTAGCCCTTCTAAGTTTTATGGAACTAAGTAGGTGTTGCCTATGTGTCCTATTCCTTGTATCTTTATAAAGACAGAGAATAGACAGGAAAAGTTATAGCAGGTTATAAAAATACTGTGATAATCTATTTTAATAATCCAAAACACTGAAGCTTTCAGTGAAATAACTGCAGCATTTTAAACTACTCTGGTAGAATAGTGTGTGTGTGCTTTCTAAATAAAGTGATACAAAGCACAACCAATATCTTTCCCTTGAGCAGATTTTCCAGTGCTTTGCCCAGTCTTGTTTTAATGACTAATGTTAATGAGAATACCAAAGGGAAATGGTAAACTTGACAGAAATGATTCATTATACAGAATAGAAAAAGCAAGATGAGAGCTTACAGGAAACAACATTCTTGGTTTATCACTATTAAACAAGCAATTTAAAAACTTTGGGTGAGTTTTCACCACAACAGGAGACTAAAGTACTTCCGAGTTTCCTTTCCTGAGAATAATGTTTAGAGGTAAATAGTTTGGGTTTCCTATGACAATACCTTTTGGGGAAAATTGACATGAAACCTCATCTTGTATATGTGTGAAGATTCAGAAGCTGCCATTTACAAGCTTTTTGTTTTTAAAAAATAAAAACCCAAGGTATAGCATCTATCAAAAAATCAAGAGAGGCACAAAAATGTGAGGAAGTTCAAATGATGTAAATTTAATAAAACTTTTATTAAAGAAAGGGTTTTAAACCCATTGTATGGCAATAAAAAAAAATTGAATCATCTGAGAGAATTGCATCTTGTAAGTCTAGTTCTGTGTGTATTTTTGCTTGACTGAAAAGATGAAGCCACATTTCTAGGAGGAACTTAAAAATTTCATGCTAATAAGTCACATTTCTGAGTCCTTATGTTCATAATTGAAGCCAATAGTTTAATGGCCATATGTTGGCTTACACATCAAAGCTAGTTGTTGCATGGTGTAGTGGTGGTGCTGGGATACAGCAGAAAGCTGAAGCAAAAATTGATGCTAAGTAGCCAACATTTCCCTAGATAGAAGACCAAATGGCAGGGTGATGCAGATGTATTTATAATAAATGAGCCCTACTCACACACAGTTTCTTTGACCAGGGAGTGCAAGTTGTGTCCCTCCTTCTACTTCTGCAGTTACGCAAGTGGAGATCTACAAAAAAGAAATCAGTAAACTGGGATGAAAATATAATGCAATGCCCACATACAGAATTCTGACATCCTTCTTGAGCTTCTCAAAACCCCGTTCACTTACTCAGCAGTCCTATAGATGTGTGAAAACAATGAATACCTCTTGGGTTTTTCATATCAAATAACCTCCATCATCAGCATTTCTGTTTCTACACATGTCCTGGGTTGCCTCAATTTTGACAGTATTATATAGCGTCCGACCTATTGTATTTCTAGACAATAACAAGGCCTGAAAACAACATATTCTGCCACCTGTCTCCCTTGAAGCATTTGATTTGGTACGTTCAAAACACACAAAGCTACCTGATGTGCACCTGTGTACTTGTCCCAAGTACCTGTGCAGGACAGAGTTTCAGACTCCCAGTCAGCTCTTTCTTCCTTTCATTTAGATGTGGTGCTTCTCAGGCAGCAGTAATTTTACATGGAGCTGAGGAGCATGGCTATGCGTCGGTGAACATTCCTCGTACAACTACATGCTCACTTTTCAGCTTTTGTCATGCCTACCCTTTAGGAGTCCAAATGGATGCTACGGTTCTGACCTTTGTTGTGATCTGCAATGATCCTGTTTCTTACATTTTGCTTTCTCAGTGTAACTGCAGCCAGTCATGTGAGAGAAAGCACAGGGAAGTGTAGGAAATGGGAGTGTTTTCTGTGGCCTTTCTTACCATTTCTATGGCCACTGAATACTTAAAAATCAATATATTTTATTATTATTCTAATGAACAACACAAAGAATAATTTGACTAGAGTAAAATACTTTGATGGAAAAATGACAGTGATTTTGAAATGATCATTTGATCTTGTTTGTATAGACACCTATGGCTGTAAATTTGTAAAAAAAATAACTGGACTGAGGCACCTCCCTCAGGACTGCCCTTAATGCTTTTCCAGTATATGAAATAGTGTAGTGCAGGCTCCGCTTGTCCCTGCATTCAGTTTGTGCTCTGTCCACCCTGTCTGTTTTGGTTTTGAAGCAGGTATTTGACACAGGCAAGGCTTTGTGTAGCCTTTGTGTAGCCTTTGTCACAGTTTTAATGTTTCCCTCTTCCCTTCCTGTGCCCACCCCATCTTTGCCTCTTGATGTGGCTAGCAGAGAACAAGGAAATGAAGAGATAGAAGAAACTTTTCTGCCTTCAGTGACAAAATCAGATTTTTTCAAAAAATAATTCAGTCTGCACATGGTTCAGTTTTGAGTCTCAGCCCTCAAGATCTCATTTTTATCCAAATGAGTTCCTCTGTATAGTTTATATTCTTGCTGCGTTTCCTATTGCTCAAGTACATGAGTACTAAATTACAGGAAATACTGACACAAATGTTTGCCATGAGTACTTGGTCTTGTAATTGATGTAGATGTTATTGTTACATTTAGTGTTACCTCTTCTGTCATTTGTTAATAACAGGCACAACCCAATGACAGAGTTGTCTAAGAATTGTCTGACAGCATGACTGAAACTTTTTTTTCCCTTTTTAACAGGGTGTTTCAGCATAGGGTCATCAAAAGTCTGAATTATTTCTTCTATGATGGACTAAAAATTTACCTGCTTTCTTACAACCCTTCTTCACCACCTGCTGTGATGGATGGGGGAAAGGGGAAACTTGATCACTTTCTGGGTAAAAAATAATGCTTTACTCAAGTCTTTAGAGACTCATTTATATGAATCTAATTGTTTTGTTATAGCCTTGTCTTTATGCTCTGCTGTGTGAATGCTTCAAAGTGTAATCTCATTGTCTGAAAACCCAAAATCAATATAAAAGGAAGCGAAGCAGCTAAGATGTGAAAGGAAGAATTTTTCAAGTTAGAAATTAGAATGTCATCTTTCCATTTGCTGTATTAGAACTAAATGATTTTTATGTAAAGTATATTTACTATCTCTTTAGTCCATTAATGTCCATTCAATAATAAATAAAAGTCATATTCATTGCAGTAGTTCAGTAGGACTTTTTAATCTCTCCTACCTGAGGGTTTTTAAATAATGTAGCATTTAGAATGATGCACAGATTATGCATACAAATGTCTTTGAGTTATTTATATTTTAAAACTCAACTTATCTTCACAAGGAGACAAAAGACCCTAGTCTGCTATCTTCTTGACCAAAATACTTCCAGTATTAAATGATTCAATACAAGAAATCTCATGGTGGACCGGTAGCATGTAATCTGTCCCTAAAGGACCTGATGACACTTGTTATTTCTACCTGTAAAGAAGATTTAAATTTCTTAAGTTGGAATGCTGGAGTTCCAGCCTTACATTTAGGAAGCCTGCACTTATGTTCCTGCTATGACAGGGATTTATGGACTTTGCGTCAAAAAAACAGGTAAAAAGTGTCTGACGTTATAGCATAAATTCTTCTCTTGATTAAGTGGATGCAACTACAGAATAGGTTGCAGGAAGGTGATGTGCTGTGTATGGTGTGGTACATAGGCAGCTGGAAATGCCATAGTGATGTGTTCTTACTCATTGTACCTTTCTTAGACACTGGCGGCCTCATCCCACACAGGATGCCTGCCCCTGAACTGTTTCAGATATGGGCACCCACACATTGCTTTTCTCACAAAATATGTCTCATCCTTCTGCATTATGCATCTGTTCAATAGCTGAGCTTTTAATGGCATTTAAGGTGGATAAGGGAGCTGTTTTTCCTCTGTCTGCTTGGTCATGCAGATGCATGATACAATTAATCCATCTGATGAATGAATTCCTGCACTACCCACAGTGCTCCCCACCCCTTTAGCAAGAAGTAGACTCACTACCACAATGTCTGTGTCTCTGCTGCCTACCAGACCAAAAAAGAAAGGGGGGGGCTAAAGCACAACATGTTCTTTATCCTACAGTCCATGTGTCAACGCTGCTGGCTGTAGGATGCCTGCAGCTGAGATGAGACACTTTTGCTGTTTTCTAAGGACAGTTGTATTCAGCCAGCATTGGCACTGAATGATTACAGTGTTTGGCTTCTCAGTCCCTGTGGCTGAATTGCTTGCTCAGTTGTTGGATGCATAACACTATTGATGTCTTGACAGATGCTTCCGGGTGTCCCTTGACAAAGGCTGCAGTCAGGTGCTGAAATCCTTGGGGTATCTAGTTTTGTGGCTCTTTGCACATGAGTCCCTACCTGCAGAATGGGAGATAACAGCTCTGCCCTACCCCACGAGGTGTTTGTTGTATAGATAAACATGATGCTCCAGCTCCACAGTAACAGTGACATATTTAGCCTATGTAAACTTAGTAACATAGAACTTTAAACAATTTAACCCCACCTTACTGAAAATCTAGGTACAGAAAATGGATGCAATATCTAATGCTTTTAAGCACTGTGGTCTTTTTAATTCTATGAGTGATGAGTGAGTTCTTTGTCTTTTTTACTTTTAATAACTCTAAGAAATGAAATTATCTGTGGTTTTCCTCTTCACTCCACTGTATGTCCTTTATTTTCATACTAAGAAGATAACTAGTATAACTCAGACTGGCTTGTCTGTATCCCTGATTATATTTTTTAACTATATCATGTCTTGCTTACAGCAATGAAAATCCTAAATCTAAATCTAATTTTTACTTGTATGAAAAATTCTTAATACATCTAATTATTAATGTCACTGTACCACATAAACTTTTTAGTACAGCCTTCTGACACAGTGGCTTACTGTTTTATTACAGATGAGGAAAGAACAATTTTCTGCTATGTAAAGGCTCCTCTATATTGTGCAAGGCAGTTATCCTCAAAGACAATGCAAGTTTAAGCACAAGAGAGAGGGGGCGGTTGCTTTCCTTCTGTTGACTTACAACTGTATCAGCCTTAACTTGTAATCAGCGAAACTTTGCAACTGGCAAGTTTAAGTATCTGCTTCTTCAAGCTTCATGGTAGAATACCAATTAAAGCACAATCTTTCAGCCCCAGTTGCTAAAAGTACTAATTTCTAGTTGTTAGAAATGCCCAATTTGCATTACATTTAAGGCTTTTTTACATCACCCTAGAATAGTTGGGGGGAATTAAATATGGTTACATTTCTGCATACTTGAAGGCTGTAAAGTGGTCTAGTGTAAACTCAGATGGTGAAGTCCTGATTCCAGTCAGTGACAAAATTCACATTGATTTTAATGGAACTAAATTTCACTCAGCTTTTAGGGATGGAAGAGGCCATAATAATCATCTAGTCAGAACTGCAGCATAATACAAGACAGAATTCCTTCAAGTGTTTCCTACATAAAGTCTATAATTTCTGCTTGAGCTATTACATATCTTTCAGGAACACACAATTTTCATTTAACGTTCTCAGTGATGAAGAACCAAGTATTTCCCTAAGTAAATAGTCCAAATAGTTGATTAGATTCACTGATAAAAATACGCACCTAGTCTAATATCAATCATCTAGCATCCACCTTCAAATATTGGATCTCGTTATGCTTCATTTGTCAAATTAAAGGGGTATTTGCAATCAGAAATCTTCTCATTGTAAGTAATTGTAGGCTGTAATCAAGTCACCTCTTACCTTTTCCCTGGATATACTAGAAACTCTGCAAATCACCTTTTTCAAACCTCAGGTTATTCGAGTAGTGTTTTTTATGAAGCTTTCTGTTTGCTTGTAGCTTTTTTAAGGTGTGGACACCAAAAAAGAAGATGTACCATTCTAAAAGAAGATCTTTAATGCCAGGATATGGGGGAAAAAAAAGGAGAGTAAGTATAGCATTTTTTCTATAAATATAGTAGTAGTCTCTAAATGTGTCTATTTTATGTTAATCTGATTTCCAGAAGTTAAAGCAAAGGTGACTGTTAAGAGATAAGGAACAACCAATAGCAAAGACATGATGTATGGAGTAAGCATCTGCAAACTACTCAAGAGTTTCTGTGCCCATAGCATGGAAAATAGTTGTATACAGCTTGGCATATTTTACATTTGGCTAATTATTTCCAAAGCTCAGAGTCTGAAATCAAAGAGGACTTAAATGTTAAAATTGTTGGTTGGGAGAGATGGCACGTTGTCAGCACACTGTGAGTAAAGCACAGACTGAGCAGGAGACCCAAGTCTCATTCTCAAGACTGCAGTCATTAGTCTCATTCCCTGCACGGAGAGAGGGGAACTTAGCCATAGCTCAGTTATATAAGAAAAAAGTAGGAAAATATGCAGCTGGGACCCTGTAGTGTGCTGGATATACACCATGTAGTGTGCTGTGTACCCTTTGAGAACTGCAAGCTAATAGCCAATGTGCAGTTTCTGCATCACTTAAATCAGCTGCTTTCAGAGATGCTTATGGTACAAGGATGCATATGTGCCAAACACAGTGGGTTCTGCTGTTTTGGTACAGTTGGTCAACAAGGGAATTGTGTGAGATACCATTTCTTGGAGTAGCCGTAAGGGCAGGAAAGGAGCTCTGTTACACACATGCAGCCAAAACACTCTCAGGAGCCATAAAATGTGTCCAATATGCTTGTTCTCTGTGACCTCTGTGAAAAGTCTAGTCCTCATTTTCATTGAGTATTTCCTCCTTTACACATCTCTTTGTTTTCACAGCAGTCTTTGCTACCTTAGCATTATACTGCATCAGGAGTTCATCTTGGGTCAATTATAAATCGTTTTCCCAAAGGCCTTTTCAGACTTCCTACTTTCCAAAATACAGGCTAATCTAGCTGGTGAGTGTCATTTTCATTCTTAGTTTTCAAACTGTGATTTTCTACATACCTGCACACATAAGACCAATTGAGGCTCTGTTAGCAAGTAAGGCATATTCTCTACAAACTTTGCAAGACTGCTTTGTTCTTAGCATTATTTACTATAGATAGGCAAAATTTAATGGCATTGCTGTTCTACGTCATTTATGCAGATATCAATAGGTATTTTTCCTCTTTTAAGAAAGGCTCCCTATTCATCTCTTCAACCTTGTAACTATTGATTCCTGTCACCTTTTTTTTAAAGAAAAAAAGATGACCAAACGTGTACAGAGTACTTTAAACATCTTGCTAGTTCCTTACTCACTGGTAGGACTGTATCTGTAATGTCAGTTAAAATATAAGACAGCCTTATCATTCTCATGACTGCATTATGCTGTTGGCTCATTCTGTAATCAGCCACATTAATTTCCATTTTGGTGGTCTTCATATGTAAGCACCAACTCTGTCAATCTTAATCACCCTTTTAAAGAAATAAAGCTCATATACTTTTCACTCTCATTTATCTGCAGAATCATGTTCACCTGATTCTACAGGAACCTTCTGTGAGGGCCTGCTGTGAGAGAAAGCATACGGATGTGAGTGTGGTTTATACTGCAAAATGGAGAAAATTAAAAAAAGGAAATAGGAAAACAACCTATGGAATATCAACTATTTATGGAGCAGACAATCTGCCTGTGTCTGAGGTTCTTCAGACTGGAATTAAACTCATATATTGAAAATGTCTGCCAGCTTTCTGAATAGGCAATAATAAAACTGTATATTTGAGCTGAAATGCAGTTATAGGTAGAACTCCTACATGCTCAGTAGGTGCTCTCACCCACGGGCTCCCTAGCCCCTCTGAAGTTCTTTGTGATGATGTATAAAAGATCAAGTCTCATGTTGGATCCTGCTCCTGACACAGTTAACTATCTCCAAAACGTTAAGCTCAAGTTAATAAGGTCTTTTGCAGTTGTTGTTCAAACAGGATCTACTTTACTATTCATGCTCTATTTTAGCTGCATGATCTTGATCTCCTCTTGCATGAATCCCTTTATACTTTTCAGAACATGAGTGACTATAATGTTTCTTCCAGCACTGTGCAGGAAGAATAATAAACATCAAGCCTAAGTTTGTGTGCATGTGTGTTGGTGGTGCTGAGGTAGGAAAGACTTGGACAGAATGCTGGAAAGCTGGCATCGCTGTAAGATCAGAGCTAGCATTAAGAGTTACAGTGCTTTTTCTAAAATGGTTTACTCTAACTGCAAGGGTAGGTGATCTGGGTATAGAAAATGAAGTCAAACATCTACTTGTTATAGTGCATTTTTAAGGTATTATTAGGTGTACATTAACTATTACATATAATTTTTATATATGCAACAAGATAACATTTAGTAAGGACAATAAGATATATGGAGTTAGTAGATTTAAATTTGTGTCTTATGAACATTTCAGGCAAAATTATTTCAGAAGGAGAAAAACTGGTAGGTTTTTCTCTGGAATTGTCTGAATGGTTGACTTTTTGGTGTTAGAAGATAACATCCCATAACATAGACTGAATATTTAAATTAAAAGCTCCATTCCTAAGTGAAAGAAATGCAAGCCTGTATATACTGTTGGGAGTTTTGTGTGTCCATCTTTGGTTTCAATTTTCTGTGTCAGATAATCATAGATTTATTCAGGTTGAGAATGGGTGTTGTGAGGCTGTCACTTTGTCTGCCACTCAGTGCTGGGTCAACATTGATTTTGGCCCAGATTGCTCAGGGCTTTATCGGTTGGTTTTTAGAAACCACCAAGGCTGGAGACTGCACAGTCTCTCTGGGTAGTCTGTTCCACTGCTGGACTGTGTACATGGTGAATTTTTTGTCCCTTTTACCTATCAGAACCTGTATACATTTCCAAACACATATTTCACCTTAATGTTTTTTTCTGTGAACATAGCAGCCCAGTACTCTCACTGGATACTTGAAACACTCCATGAGCTTCTCTGTAGCTGGATACAACAGAGTGCACTTCATTTCAAGAAAACCAAACATTTCAGATGTAACAAAATGTTGTTTGGTTTTGGTTTTTTTGGGGGGGTTGGTTTTATGGTTTTTTTGTGGTTTTTTTCCTACAATGCTTATTCCATGGGAAAATGCACACTCTAGAATATTTTCTCTGGAAAAGAAGAAATACCAGTGTGTGAAAAGTCTGATTTTTTGCCAGTATTGATTCTCAGTTTGGATTTTCACTACTGGTTTGACATCCTTGCTAGAAAATGAGAGTTTTGCCATAACTAATTCTTTTCCAAATATTTCAAGTGTAAACATGGCTTCCTAAGAGATAGTAAAGATATGACATAATTCAGGAGGCAGAGTAGATTTCTTTCAACAGGTGCTTGAAGAAAGAGAAGAAATATTTGAATGGGTGTAATGTGCCAAAAATGATTGCTAGAAAACAACATGGAATAAAATAAGGCACAACAATGTCAGGAAAGAAAGATCTTGTATCTTGAGCATGTCTGTTGGATTATCAAGTGTCATTCAAGGTAATAGTAATAACAGCATCATCTCACACAGCTGCACCATTCCTTTAATATTGTACTGTATTTCTACCCCAAGTAGCACAGGTGTTTATGTGTAAAAAGGAAAGAAAAAGAAAGGTAAGTGCAGTACAGTTAGCCAGCTCAACATGAAAATGCAGTAAGACTCACTAAAGCCTTGGGAATTGCTCCCATACCCACAATGCAGCATGTGCAAAGAATTGTTAAAAGCAAGACTGACTTTCATGTAGACCACCATCAATAGTTTTGAGTGAAAATATAAAGTAGCTTCATTCCACATAATTGTAATACTACCAGCAATATAGAAATGAGTAAAGAGGTGCTTTGAAATGGAAGTCAATCTTGTAGTCAGACATAGATCACTAACATGGATTGTTGCCAACATGTTCACTTTTATATTTGTTCTGTCATATTTGATTATACTCAAATTCCCCTAAGTCCTTTAGCTGAATTACAAATTATGGCTTTATTTGGAAACAAATATGCCCACAGAGGTATTGTGTACCTTCTTGTGCGCAGTGTGTGATGTTACTGACTACAGAGATAGAGTAAAATACTTTGGACATTTCTCCTGCAAGTCAAATAATTGCATGTGATAGTTTCAATACAGTTGCCATTGGAAAACAATGAAATTCACTGAATGTACTTTAGATTGTCATAAAGGAATACGAGTCAAATTCCTTCTGGGAGAAGCAGAGAGAGAGTGTATGTATGTGTATATATATCCTACATATGCTACAAAGAGAATTCAAGTATTTCCCATCTATAGTCAGTACAGATATATTTTACAAACTGATAAATAATTCACAGCATGTGATTTATTACAATACTTCTTATACTCCTTAATACTTTGGAAGCCAGGCAGGGGTTGCAAATAATGGACTTTTTTTCCCAAATTTTCTTTTGTAAAATTTGCACTGGAAGCTGCAGGTCATTCCCACTCTTTCTTTTATTTCAAATATATTTTTCTATTTGAAGTTAGTTAAAAATAATAGTCAGCTAATGTACATGAGCAGTTTTGTTGTGACTGTGGGATACCTGCTGATTTACATGGCACTGGGTGATTTCTCAAAAGAACTTTGAGATGGGAAAAATATTCTCAAGCTCACGGATCTTTGTGTGATAGGAATCTAGGTCATAAGCAGTAAGTAACCACCATGACTGAGAGGTTTGTATAGTGAGACTGGAAAAATCCTGTGAAATGATGCCACATTCATTCTCTGAGCATCTCACATACACATTACTGACATCACCGAGGCACTGTCATTAAAAAGCCAAGTGACTGATTTGTACTGATTTGTACTGATTTAACCTTTGCTATTCATTTGTTGACTAGCTATGTTTTCTGATTTTTTTAATGAGATTTCATAAAAGTGCTAGGTGAGAATTCACTGTTTCATAAAACATTCCTATCTGAACATATTCACTAAAAAAAAAAAAAAAGCAATGAAATGAAAAATAGTTTTCATTAGATAATAATCTTATTTGGTCAACATTTTTGTCAAGCTCTATACATTTCCTTGATAAACTTCTTCAACCTCCCCCCCTTTTTCATTATAAAACTGAAGGGAAAACTTTTTCCGTAGTGTAATATCTTAACTTTTTGTCTTTTTTTTCAAAAAGTTACAATTCAATAATTGGCATTACCATATATGACTGCCAAGACTACATTTGAGAGCATGAACAGTGAATATCTGTGTTTTGAAACTAAGAAGCATACTCGATACTTTTTGAAGCAGGCAGATACAGCACAAACAGCAGAAATGCTGGTCCCTTTGGCAGCTGAGATTTCCTTCAAATACTCAGCAGCTAACTGTTTTTTCTAAACAGGAGTAATTATTCCAGTCCATTCTCCCTTTAAATTATGCTCCTGTGACTTCATCTTGCATCAGGCACAATATGCCAGTTTGCACTGCTCTCAGCCCTCTGAAACACTTTTGACTCATTATTCTTCCTCTTGCTAAATGAAAATAATCTGCCATTTAATCACTTGCTTGCAAGCAATCACTTGCTAACCTGATATGCTCGGCAAATTTCCTTTTTAGAGCTGTCAGGTGTATGCACAACAAGAATTTGCCATGTTCTACTGCTAGATCATGCAGGGGGTCACTAGCCAGGACACGGTTAAGCTGCTGCTGATGTATGTGTTCACTGAAATTATTTCAGAGTCAATATCAGGTCTTCCTTTCTGGATGTCCAGAAGATAATTAGAGCAAATGGTTACAAACAAGCTAGATCACAGAGGAAAATGCTCTGTCCAGTCCTAGTCTCTCTAACAGCTGCTGTTATCAGTCATTATTAAACCTACCTATTTCCTAGTGCTACCAGATACATGTTGAAATTGCACACGCTGCAACGGAGATAAAGTAACTGCTCTGATGTCTGTAGTTTTGACCCTTTTTCTAATGATTTACTGACAGTTGTATCTAAATTCAGCAAATTAAGTATGCACCTTTTTCCTCTTTTTTATAACAACAGTAGCAGTATTCTAGAAGTGTTCAAAGAGTTCAACTGAGACCAACTTCATCTTGTAGTAGACACTGTGCATATGCACCTTCCCCACAAAGGGAGAAACACAAAAGGTTTTATGAATCTAGTATCCTTTTGATGTTCCCTCCCTGTCTTTCTTGGTGATATTTAAAAAAGTACTTGCACTGTTATAGACCGTTATTTCTAAAAATAATAAAAATAATAATAATAAAAATCCTCTCCAACCAATAAGAGTAGTGATGTATGTGTGGTTTATTAACTGTATACTTAATATCAAAATTACATTAGGGGCTGCTGTGGGTTAACCCCAGTAGGGAGTTAAATACGACACAGCTGCTCGCTCACACCCCCTGCAGCGGGGTGGGGGAGAGAATTGGGCGTGCAAAGTTGAGAAAACTCGTGAGTCAAGATAAAGACAGTTAATAAGTAAAAGAGAAAAAGACAAAATGAAAGAAAACCTAGTGATGTAAAAGTAATCACTCACAAGCAGCTGATGGATGCCCAGCCAGTCACTGAGCAATGGCAACCCCTAATAAAGTCCCCCCTGTTTTTATTGCTGAGGATGCACGACCCCTTCGGTCAGTTTGGCTCAGCTGTCCTGGCTGTGCTCCCTCGAAGCCTCTTGTCTGTCCCCAACCTACTCACTGCGGGGGCAGAGTGGGAAATGGAGAAAGCCTTGAGGCTGTGTAAGCACTGCTCAGCCATAGCTAAAACATCAGTATGTTATCAACGCTGTTTTGGTCACAAACCCAAAACTTAGCACCCTAGGGGCTGCTATGAAGAAAATTAACTGTATCCCAGCCAAAACCAGTACAGGGGCTAAGCATGCATGGTATCAAACACTATACTCATGTATATACACTTATTTTTTTATCCTTGTTGCTTCACAGGGCAAACAGCTCAATTCTTCATTTCTTCCTCACTGCTAGAAAACTTCTCTTACATAGAGAAGGCATGTGTTTTTATTAATCAAGATCTTGGAGCTACTTTCTGCTGCTGTGCTGTTTGAAAGTTTATGCAGCAGAATGTGTTATAACAATGTTAAAGTAGACATATTAGGTATCCTTAGGGAAGAGAATATGCAACAAAAACTGTGATAGAAAATTAATTACTATGAGGTGACTGTAATACTACATCTCTACTACAGTATGACTGTATGTGGTTGCACTAACATATGTGGGTACATCTTAAAGATGTCAGGATTTATATCAGATCTTAACGTTGGCAGTACTCTGATACAAGACAGTATGCTCTTAGAGAGACAACTCTTTTGATTCAGACTTAAATCAGAGTTTTCTTTTGAAACTATGTAATTGGAAAGGCCACTTAGAGGACAACCTAGTTTTCCCCCTTTTTTTAAATTATGTATGTTTTAAACTATCACAGAATACTGCCATTCATGTAGGTGTGAGTACAGATTTCAAAAGGAGGACTCCTGACCTGTATTGCTATGGCCTGGCCACTTGCTGTTCTCTCCTGACAGACATAGTTGTTAGAGGGAAACATAATCTATGGGCTCTACATTTTTAACACTGTGTTTTCCAAGGAGATGCTGCCACAGAATGATTATAGTTGCTACCTTAGCTCTGAGCATTGCAGCTGTACCAGCATGCCCCCTTCATTAGTGTCTTTGCAGAGATGTGGATGTGAAATCGGTGTGTAACTTCCCATTTCATAGCTTTGGAAGCTTTTCCAGACATCGGAATCCCCTCTGTTGTGCATGGGAAATGATAAAAAAAAAACCCAGGCAACCTAATCCTTATATATCCAATCAATATTTTAGAGAATACATTGCAGGGTCTCCTCTTAAGATAGAGCTAAGTCCTTATTCACATAAACAGCTCATCTGATTTCAGGGGGCTTGGTGTAAGTTTGAGGTGAGCAAAGGACTGGCTCAAGTCACCTTATTTTGGCTATTGTGGGGTTTTTTTCTTCCTTAGATCTGTACACAGATTCTTACTGCTCCCATTTCAGTTGAAGAATGCTTTTGGCTAGTTCTGCAATGTCAGTCAGTTAAGAAAAGAATCACTGGCTGGGTATAAAAGCTAATAATTTTTTGGCAGGCTTCTCATGAATTAGGCCCATTTTCCCTGTGTGAAAAGTAAATTAAATTCCTACTTAAGTATTTTCTAATAATTTGCATAATATACATTAATTTTCAAAATCAAATCTCTAATTTTAGACTGACTTTTTTCTACTTGTTTCCCTAAGAAATACAAACAAAAAGACAAAAAAACCAGGAAATGGTAAGATGCACCCATAAAAGAGACCCTTCTTCCACATAAAACTGATGTTATTATCCAGAAATGAAAGAGGTAGAGCTCCTACCAGTGTACAAAAGGTTGATTTAGATGTTAGATTTTTAATCAAAACCAAATTATATTACATTTACTAATTAAGATTTTATTACATGCATTTGTTTCTTCCTAATTAGATACGTGGAACTCTTTGTTTACAGTTATATAAATTTGCTTGGAGGGTAAACTGCAGCTAGTGTATAAACTTGTGCATCGTCTTTCAAGTCCTACTCTCCTGAAAGGATCACATTTTCCTCATCTTTCTCTATCTCACACATGCAAGTACACTATAAAACCATTAAATTACCACATTTGAGAAGAAGTAGATAGGCTTTAGTTTCCCTTAAAGTGGGTTCATTTGATAACTTCTAAACTTTCCCCTAGTAATTTTCAGACATAACATATAGTGCCAATCTCAGTATTTTCAGCACTCAAAGTTTCTCTCACTCTGAGACTGTTGTTAATGTGTTCACTCCCTAGTTGTTCATAGTACTATAGACTTTGTTTAAATGATTATTTCTATCATTTGTGTTGCTTACACTTGCTATACCTCATATAGCAAAGGAATTTTGTCTATCTAGTCTTAACCCTACAGGGTGAAAGAACAATTAGAAGACACATTTTTATACCTATTTAGTTTTGTGTACTTTGTGTGCAAACATATGCCTGAGTTGAATATTAGCAAGGCTAGATTTCAGTTAGAGAAATGCAGAAACAGGAGTCCAAGTCTTGACAGTTATGCTAAATGTAGCTGTCATTTGATATTGAAGTCTTTCTTGGATCTGGCCAAGCAAGGTAACAGATATTCCTTTCTGAAAATTGCCTACATGGACAAATATTTTTTTACATCTGCAAATTCATATTTAAATATTTTTCTGGCTTCAGTTTGCATAATATTAGAGCACCAAGTTCTTCATTACTTTTACTGTTTTGAGCCTGCAATATAGAGAAGTATTATTGTGTTTTACAAATAGTGTGTAAAGGTCAAGATTTATCTTGCCTACATTGTGTTATGTGAAAGCCAGGTGTTTAATTTAAACCAAATCTATGGAATGTCTCCAAAGCTAATGCAGGTAGCCTGGCATTTCTGGAGTGTTTTATCCCATCTATGATCTACAGGAGATTTTTAAAACAGGTAGGCTTTTTAAATCATCTTCATATACTTCACTTGTTACTGAGGGAGTTTCAATGGCTAGCTGTAACAATACAACTAAATTTTTGTATCCAAATTTAGAGGATATTAGTGCTTCCCTAAGAAACTGATAGCCAAACATCCCTGTGTTATCAACACTGTTTTGGTCACAAATCCAAAACATAGGACCGTATGAGCTGCTATGAAGAAAATTAGTTCCATCTCAGCTAAAACCAGTATGATAAGAAAAAATATTAGACATGTTTCTGCAATCTGTTCCCACTTTCTCACTTGGATACTCATCCAGCTGCTGACAAAAAAGGCCACTACAGGACAACATAGTCCCCTCAGACATCAGTGGTAATTTTGTTTCTTCTGTTTCAGATAAAAAGACTGAATCCTTAGGTGTTGCCCATTCATCTGCATTTTCAAATCAGTTCTTCATCTCTCCTACAGACCTTGAAAACCCAAATTGTCCTGTCTTAATGTCACTTGTGTTGAATTTGGAATACAGTAGGTCGTGTTTAACTATTATGTTTGCTGTTTATCTGAGTGCTTAGCTTCAGTAGAATCTAAATATATGTTTAAGTATGCTGTAGAATAAAATCTGCCCCAATGTAAATAGGACTGCAAATAGAATACCTTAGCACCAATATTGAAGTAAATATCTGCCATTCAGAAACTTGCCTGTATTTGGTTAAGTACATCTGTTGGTTGAGTAACATCTTATGCTAGAATATCACATATGAAGGATGCTGTGCTGCATAAAATGTAGTGAGCTTTACAGGATCTCCATTTGCCCTGCACTAAACTATACTGCAGCAAGTCATTGCAATGCCTAGACCAGTTAGAGGCCATGACTCCTGGTGAAAACCCAGAAATATATATTTGTACTGTACTTAGAAAAATATTCTGTAGCACAAGTGTCAGAAGGAAGAATATCAGATTAAAGAGAGAAAGATATAAACCCGTAGTTATCATTGTGGTTATAAACCTTACAGCTGTTTCCTTATCAACTTTCCAAGTAATAAAACTAGAAGAAGCAGCACAAGTTTTGGAGCTCATGAAAACAGAAACTGTACCACAGACTGATGTAACAGTGAGATATCATAAGGCTCTTCATTTATGCCTTTCTCAACGATCTCTTTTAATTCAAGAGAGCTTGTTTTCTACTAGCTATTGGTTTTTATTCCAACTCTAAAGGATATTATAGTTTAAAAATTATCAGATCACAAGCACAAAACATCTGCCATTTCTGTGCTAGTGACCAGCATGTTCATATAATACTTGGTGTATTTCAAAATTCTTCAGATTTCTGTTTTCATGTTCACAACAAACTCTTACTGATCTTGAACTTTTCTTATTTTTCCTTCATACCTTCCCATCTTTCATTGCTCTTTTTCAGTGCTGAGGTCATTTTCCCCCACCCCACCCCACCCCAATTTTCTTTGCATGCATTTGAGTAATTACCTTCAGTATCTGCACATGTGGAAATGCTCAAATATATGCAAAAATCTATGGAAAGCCTTAACTCTCTAAAATCAACACTTCAACAAAAGAAAAAAAGATTATTTGGGCACACTAATGATGTTACTAGTTCTGTTTTCCCCAATGTTTTCTGTTCTTTAGCGGTAGAGTTGCAGTCAGCTACCCCTTTCTAACTTCCAGAGTTGACACTTCTTTTATCCTTCAAGTGTTTGCTCCAGAAAGTTAAACCACCGATTATTCTGGTATGTTGAATTTGTCTACCAATAAAGCAGCTGGTTATGGATAAGAAAGGCTACTTTCTTTAGACTATGGAAAATGAGAAGATGCAAGATTTTCAGTAAAAGGTATCACATCAATTTGAGAATACTACTAAGTGAGAAACTGCTATTTATTGGTCTGTATTTTCATTATGTGGGTTTGCCTGGTGCTTATCCTGAACAGCTGCTGTAACATTTCCTTAGCTCTGACGTTGTCAGAGCCTGCTTCAGGAAAGGCATAACAACAGCTTTAGAGTTTGGAATCTCTTTATGTCATGGTATCTAACAGCTATCAGCATTAAATCCTCTCATTGTTCTATATAGTTTTGTCAATTGGTCCAGTCTTACCCATGAAACATATATACACACACAATACAGACACAGCGGGTGCAGCTTGCATTTAGCCAAAACTTTTATACTTGTGTAGGCAAGAACAACCACAGATATATTACAAATATTTACTGGTTTTCTCTATCCCTGCAATTTAGTTTCTTCTGTGCAACTTGTTGAGGAGATTTATAATATGCATAGAAATTCATGGTATAGCAAAACCAAAATTGTTGAACTGGATATCCATGGATAAGGTAATTAACACTATAACAGTGCTAATCTCATATTTTTTCCCTTAAAATTCCTGCTATGAATAGCCTTCTTCATCAGCTGCAACTTCCTTAAAGATTCCAAAATTTGAGACTTTTTTTTTCTGAAGCAGGGCTCATAGGAACCATTAACCACTGCTGAGCATGTAGATGAACAAAAAAGCAGCCACAGAGTTTTGTGTTTAATATTCTTTATGGGTTATATTGTTAATTGTAAGCTCTTCTGGGACCTAGAACAATGAGGCTCTGCTCCTGTGCAGATACTTTGGCAACAGCATAATATAAACAGAAATAATTATGGAGAAGACAAACAATGAAAATAGGACTAGGTTTTTCTAATGTTAAACTTTTTATCTGAACTTTAACACGCATTGTTCTACTTACTCAGGATATGTATTTTACTTATTTCCTTATTATATTCCAGTGAAATAATACTGATTTCATTTAAATATTTTTCTGGTATGAAAACAGGAAAAGAAATGGCAAACAAATGGAAAAGGGTTGTTAAAATGGTATAATTTTTGACTTTAAAGACCTGTTTCTATATGCTACAATTTCTTTTTCATGTACACAATGTATCTGGAAATGTATAAATTTTAAAGCAAAAATGGGCCATATGAACCTTGCATAAGACAGAACAAATTGTCTGAAGTTCATAGCTTCTGAGTTATAAAAATACAGTCGATTTTGATCCTGCAACTTCAGATCATGAAAAAATCTAATCATTTGTGTAGGCAACTTTTACCAGTTAATTATTTGTACTGTTAAAAATACGTACTTTTTTTCTAGCCTGTGTTCAGCCTCCAGCTATTTTGTCTTGTTACATATTTTCCTGCACCCGAATTAAAGAGTCATCTACTTTCAGAAATATGTTCCCTGAGTTGGCACTTCAAGGCTAAGATAAAAACACCTCTTAATCTTCTCATGGGTAAACTAAGCAAATAGAATTCTCCAAGTTTCTCACTAGAAGGCAAATTTTCTCTCTCTCAAGTTACTCTGCTGCCATTTTTTTTCTAAATTCCGGTTATTCAGGCTGCCTTTTTTTATGATTGATGTCAAACCTGAAATAATTTAATCAGTGCTGGTTTTGTCACAGACTTTTCCACAGAAAGTAGCTCCTCTTTCTTATTTGACACTGCTCTACTTGGGTATCTATGCATTGCACTCACCCTTTAATCTGAAGTGTAATACCATCAGCTAGCAATTGGTTTTGAAAATCTTTTCATTGGTGCTGTGTGGTGCTGTCTTCCACCTTTACCTATAGGAGTTGGATTTTCTTCCCTGGTATTTGAGCTTGCTTTTGGCAGTATTAAAAATTCAGTATTATTGTAAAAATTTTTGCTTAAACTGTAGATAAAAATAACAAGGCCAAGAATAGGTTTCTGTGGAACTCTATTAACATTATCATTGTTTCACATTAAAATTACCATTGAGATCTAACATTAAACTGCTTTTAAAATGATTAATAAGGTTTCCACTGGTACTGTATGATGCTAATTTCATTCAGGCTGTTATGTAGGATTAAGTCAAATGCTCCATAGAAGCCTATTATACCAAACAGTTACTTTTATAAATCAACCTTGCAAAAACCATTAAAGGCAATATGAGTTTTGTTTTTCAAATGTTTCCAGAAACCATGCTGAACGGCATATTATCGTCCTCTAAACCTTTCATCTCCTATGAGTCTGTCTGTGAATTGTCCTAAGAAATACGTACAGGTAATTGACTCTTGACTACCTGTCTTTTTAAATATCCATAAATAAGGACCAGCAAATATTCACCTAGCAGACCTAAAGGAACTCAGATCGGTGGCAGGTGAGTTACTGATTGCGGTGTCCAACCTCTTGAAGATAGCAAATATGCCACCAATTTTTGAAAGCATTTCCAGGCAGACCCTGGCAGCTTCCACCTGCATAACACAGACTGGTGATGCTCACCTTTGTTTCTTCTGGGAAGACTGGTAACAATTAGTGTAAAGAATAGGACTAGTGGCTTCTTTAGAGTCAGAATTCACAAATCTATGGGAGTTCTTTGAAGGAAGCAATGAGCCTGTGCACAAAGGTTGATATGACATCCTTTGATTTCCAAAGGCAATCAACACAATCCCTCAGCAAAGGTTTTTAAAGAAACTAAGCTGCCATGAGATGAGAGCAAGTCTTCACATGGATAAATAACTTATTAAAAGATAAGAAACAAAGCACTGAAATAAATGTTTTTGGTTTGGTTTTTTTTTGGTTGTTTTTTGGTTTTGTGGGGTTTTTTAAGTGGCAAATACAGGAGTATGCCCTGGAGGCTCTTTGTTCAATATCAAAGAAATAGATGACAATGCTTGTTGGTACTAACAGGTACTACAGAGTGGTAAAGGTGAAGGCCAGTTGCACAGCCTGGGTGATAGAACTGCGGATGAAGTTTAGCATGGACAAATGTAAGCCATGCATATGGAAATATGCAATCTTAATGTCAACACACTTGGATGGGCTCTACGTTGTCTGTTAGGACTCAGGACTGGTATTTTGGATTTATGATGATTGTTCTGCTAAAATGTCCATTCATTGCTCATGAACAGTAGGAAAACAAAAGTGAGTCTTTGGATTTAAGAATGGAAAACAGTTCTTTTTTGTTCTCTGAAAGGTGGTATGTGAAAAGGCTAATGTAGTAGATTTGGATCCAGCATTTACAAGCCTCTTTCTGTTTTAGGAGGCAGACATGATCTTGAGGTGTGATAAGCATGTTTCTGCATCACATTGCTTGCATATAAAATTTTGCTTTTGATCTTTCAGTGGGATAATGAAGCCAAAGAAATAGCTGGCAGAAGGACAGCATACAGATATGCATAAAAAAATAAAATCAGCTCCAGCTGGTGCACAATATGAAGGAACACCTTTAGCTAGAATAAATAATGTCTAAACAAACAAGTAACCTAATAAAATAAAATCTCTTGTGATTTGGTATTTGTGGGAAGAGTTAAACAGGAAGTGCAGTGGGGAAAAAAGCACAGAGACAAAATTATGAAACAAGCAAAACAAAACATTTAGTTTTTATCTGGTATATCTGTGCTACTCCCTGGAACATAGGAATTAGAAATTACTTGCAAATATCAAACTACTTAATGCATCAGAGAATACACCATTAGGAATGCAATATTGCATGTGTAGAAGACATATGAAACATACTAAGAGTAAGTAGGTCTACATTTTCTTATTCTAGAACATTTTCAGCTGTATTTGTTAACATCAGATAATATCTTTCTAATGACATCAAGGCTCCTGAATAAATAAAATAATATAAGTTTTCTAAACTTGTTTCTGACATGGACACACTCCACAACTCTACATAAAAATTGTTTTCCTATGTATTTTCTTAGTTGTCAAAAATTACGGGCATAAACAAAAAACAATGGCATATCATTGGGTGTATTTCAGTTTAGTTAATTAAGACCTGTAAATATTTTAAAGATGAAAAACACCATATAAATGCTATGTGGTAATTTTATTGTATCTCATTAGCTTCTACTGGTATTCCTACACTACCTATGTAAGCTCTGAGAAAATCTTGGCATATCTTAATTCTATAAGCAAATCTAAAAAAAAAACCCCAAACCCACAAAAAACTTCCAAATGATGATTTATTCCTTATAGAGGTCAATTTGTTTTTTAGAACCTGTAAATATTAAATTAATAAAGAAAATAATAGAAATGATACTTCACCATGTCAGCATTTTACTGAATAAACACTTGAGCAGCTATGACCTGCTTTTGAGTGGGAACCATCCTGTGGATGCACGATTGGATATTAGGAAAAATTTCTTCATGGAAAGGGTAGTCAAGCATTGGAACAGGCTGCCCAGAGAGGTGGTGGAGTCACCATCCCTGGAAGTGTTCAAAAAATGGGGAGATGTGGCACTTTGGGACATGGTTTAGTGGGCACGGTGGTGTTGGGTTGATGGTTGGACTGATGATCTTAGAGGTCCTTTCCAACCTTAATTATTCCTAGTTTTTACTTACATTAAAAAATAATCCAGCCACCAAGCCGGGAAACATGATATTACTACTCTACCCTTAACTGGTTTAGTGGTGGACTTGGTAGCGTTAGGTTAATGGTTGGACTGGATGATCTTAAAGGTCTTTTCCAACCTAAACGATTCTATCATTCTATGATTTGGGGAACCCTTTCACACTGTTCTAAATATTTTGGTAATAATTTTAAAAGCAAACAAGCAAACAAAAAAGCCTCCTTGCCTGCTCAGTTTTGGTTGCTTCAATATACTACACACTCAAAAAGGACCAAACTGAAAACCTGAGCTGGAAGTGTGAAAAACACAACTCTGAGCTCTTTGTCATATAGAATGAGAAGACTGTGCTATACCAAGGCTCTTGTGAGGCATCTGTCAAACTGATTAGAAAAAACACCGTATCATAAGTTACTACTGTTCTAATGTTCATGTTCTTTCTCTCATTTATGTCATTAATACATCCTCTAGGTGTAGAATTAAATTAGCCCACTTACGGTACCCTAATACTGTCCTTAATTGTTAGACAGTAGAAGCTACTTAAATAATTACTAATCAGAAAATGTGTATTAGTAAAAGTGCAGGGTTTAACCTGTATATAAAATTGAGTACAGGCAGTCAGAAAGAGAAAGCTCAAGAATAAAAGAATTTTCAGTTTACATTTTTTTATAGGAAAATTATACTCTGCTTACTGTTTATATTGCCAAGCTTTTATCATTATTTAAAGTCTATTCACTCATGTAAAACCCTGTGATGATGGAAACCCTCCCATCTGCCATTATTAAAGACAACTGTTTTTTCTCTTATGCTTTAATATCAATAAAAACTATTCTATTTATTTTCAAAGACCATCATACTCTTCTAGTTTAATGTATAAGATAGCGAAGAAGATTTGAACCGTTGTTGTAATATACAAAGTTAATTTCATAGCTATCTGTCAAGCCCAGCGCTATCAATTTACACACTACAAGATGACAAAATATTTTTTTCACTAACGGCATTTCCCATAAGCCTTCACCTTCAGGTTTTCACTAACGGCTTTTCCCATAAGCGTTCACCTTCAGGATTGTTGTATTTTTCTACATGTGATCTTGGGAGAAGTATTTTGTCCCAGCTGGTAAAGTTCAGTCCCACGCTAGCATGCACTCAACACTTGGATTTTTTGATTTTTTCTTTTTTTTTTTTTTTTTTTTTCATTTTCAGGGGTGGATGGGGTGAAGAAGACTTTTGATTAGAGAGAGAATGAGTCATCTTGATTATTGCAGCAAAACCTTTTTCTCTCTGAAGTGAAAAAGTCAGAAACTGCCTTGATTTACATTCACCCCACATTTTTCAAACTTTCTACTTACTCTTCCACTGCATGTTTAGGTACAGGGAATTAGTTCATGTCTGCTTTAGTCAAGCCAGGTATTATTGCTAACATACACATTTCTTCCTTAGAGTAATGAATCAGTGTTCAAGTCCCTAACCAGAAAACCTTCCTAGCTATACAGCTCCAATGTGTTGCTTCTGCATTCATTCCATATGCTATGTGTTACCAGCTGTGGTCTTGCTCCTTGTAGGTGAGACGCCACTGAGGTTAATTTCCATTGTGTTCTCTGACAAGGTAAACCTGGGAGTATGCTGATGATCCAGCATATCTCTTGGTTCTGTGTCTCTTCTGCAGGCTGCCAGGATTCAGATTGGTTAAGGCCACCTACAAATCCTATCTGTTCTGCTGGCAGATGATCTATCATGGTCCTGGTGGGAAGGATATGGACCTGTCCTAGTTGGCCCTCTTTGCAAGGCCATATAGGGTAGCTTAAATCTGACAGCAGAGACCAGAACCCCTTTACTTAGCATGTGCTTGTACATGTTCCAAGGTGCAGATTACACAAAAAGGCATTCACGAAGAGCAGAGTAGATAAATAAAATGGACAGCCAGCAACTATAAATGCAGGCTGGTCTTTGAGGCTCTTCCTGCGTGCTCTGTAGGCACACCCAATAAGACTGTGTGAATACATCTATGGCTGAGTTTAAGACTGCCTTGCTTACAGAGGGTCTTAAACACTGTTGGGATAGAAGGTTGTGGTCTACAGGGGGAGCTGGTTTTCTTGTGACATACTAGTGGTCAGTAGTTGGCAAAACTCTGTAGAAGTTTCTCAGTGCTGACAAGCCTCAGAAGTCCTCTCAGTTACCTTTAGGCACATTAAACAAAATTATTATATTTTTCTTAACATTAATTAAAACAAGGGGGTGGAAGGTAAAACGTACTCTGTAACCTAGGAGCCAGGGATCACAACCTAATAAGTAATGGCTGCATTTAATGAGCAGTCTGTAAGTAGTTTAGTTATGAATAAACATAATTGTTTTGGCTATGGTTATAGATTTGTTTCCACCTTTGAATACAGTGGAGGTCAGGAAATATTTGAGTGTTGGGTTCTCTTTGCAGGACAAGTACTGGAATTTAAGCTATTAAAAATACAAAAGGGTTTTTACCGTTCTGTTACTGGATTATGCTCTAAATACATCTCACCATCTGGACCAGCTTGCACTATTGTAGATCCCAGCAAGAAATTTTTGCAACTGATAATCTGTACATAGCTGTAGTTTTGACTCACAGCATACATAAAGCAGAACACCTTTTTGTCATAAGAAATGTTACTTATATTTATATGAGGTGTAGCTAATTCATATGAGAAATCTGTATTTATATCTACAGGATATGGGTATGAACACTTACTTTCCAGAAACTGAAGAAACAAAGTCCAAAAAACGAAAGACCGTGCCTTATATTATAAGGGAAACTTATGTGTGACGGTTCTCTACTTATGCAAAAGGGGAATCTCACCATTGATGTTATTGTGCCAGGTTTTCGGGTAATAGCATATGTCTCAAGAGACCAAGAGTCAGAAGGGTATGAGGGGGTACATTGTACCCTTCCTTAGTTGCTTTTCATGTTCCATTCAGAGTAAAATGGCTTCTCTATTTTTCTTCCAGTAAAAGCTTAGAAGTGAAAGACAATTGTCCCAAAATTGAAAATTACTATTCTTACACTTTGGCTAAAAATAAAAAAAATTGTGTTTGGGAAATTATTTCATGGCACTTCATTGGAATTCTATGTGGGTACTTAGATTTCCCCTTCTATTCCTCTTTATTTGTGTTTCCCATTGTGCTTTACATTTTGCCCCGTGAGAATAATTTTTATGTATCTTCTCTCTGTGTCATAATAAACTATGGGAGATAAATATTGGACAAAAAACTCAGTTTACATAAAAGAATGAAAGAAAGAACCCCAAAAGGATTACTGGATTTTTTTTTTTTTAAGTTTAATGTATTCAATTAAAAAAAAAAAAAGATTGATACTTTCCATTAAAAATCTATTTTTCTTCCAAAGACATCTGAAAAGAAGAATTTTGGGGGATAAATTCATAAATAATTTTATTATACTTGTTGAATACTGACAGAGTAAGAGGAAACTTTTGTAAATTCAATTTCAGTGTAATGTAAGCCCTACTTCTACTGAAGCTATACTTGTGAAAATGTTTCATTTTAAGAGAGTATTCTTGGAAACATACCCAGACCTCAGAGTTTTGCATTACTGTTTACAATTCAACTGCAGTTTGTGCTGTTAAAGCAGACCAATGATGTTTTTACTTTCAACTTCGTACTGAACTTCAGGCAGTAATGTACTCGTATTGGTCTGCCACACTTGCACAAAAATTGCTTCCTTCTAGTAGGAAGTATTACTTGTCTTATCCACCATTAATTCCATGACAGCGAGGATGGTGGTGTAGCTTCGCCCAAGAAAAGGAGGAAATTATGTAGGGAAAGAAGTTATAAATTAAATTTTATTTTTATTCTTGGCAATAATCTACTGTGTTAGATCTCTGAAAAGGCTTAACGGGAAAAGGCAAAATGGAAAAATTATTATTACAATAATGAGGTTCCTCTCCCTTCCTTATCAGAGGAGATGAATTAATAGTTGTGTGACCCTCAATTTTAGCAACTAGAGACTGTGATTGGCAGTGCAGAAGAGCAAAACACATCCTGTTGTACAGATACTCTGAACTACCCAAATCAGTGAAGAGCAGCTGCTTAGCTAAGTTGCAGATAGAGTGGGTATTTGACTACACTAATTTTGGCTGGGATTTGTTTGTAGTAGTAATGGGCCGGGGAGGTGGGGGAGGACACACCAAACAAAAAAATTCTAGCATTCTGTCAAGATATGGTTTGCAATTATGCTATGTAAGGGAAAATACTTATATGCATAAAATACCCAAATTTACATTAGCTATACCATTACTCAATGCAACAGTTTATGAGAAGTTTCACATTGTGAATGCAAGCATGGAGAGAAGGGGACTGGGTTCTGCTTTTAGGGTTTGGCAAAATGAAGATATGGACAGGTGATAGGTATTTTCTTGGCTTATTCACTGCTGACCTGAGGGTAAAATGAAGGCATGATAAGTAAAAATATCAGGCTCCAAAGAGAGATAAAATGGCTAGAAATCTGGAACAGTTTATGTGTAGCTTGGGCTTGGGAACAAATAATCTCCATCAAAAGAAGATCCACTGGCCACAGAGCAGCCTGGAGTGATCTGCAGCTTTACACCACAGTGGGTCTTCTGCCTGACTCCATAACTTCTTTCAGTTCCTCAATCTTGGATCTGAATGAACTTCATGGAGACAAAACTACCTTGTAAGAAGCTTCTGGAAAGCAAATGTTTTTCTTGCACCATCTGATAAAGCACAGAAAGTCCTCTTTCCTTCCACTCCTTCAACACAAATTTCAAGTGCACTCCCACTATTTAAAAATAAATTCAAAGATGGGTCATGAAAAAGACATTTTTACCTTACCTTTTGTCTTTTTTTTAGATAAAGATGAATATTTTATATTTTCACAGGGTTTACTACCAGCCTTAAAAGTTTTTAATATGCTTGGATAATCAACTCTGCTTTGCATTATAGACAAAATGGCTTACCTAAACCATATACAGCCTTCAGTTATTTCATTTATTCCTTTCCTCCAATTTCAAGGACCGCTTGAAGATAGTTTAACCTCATCAGCACAGTTAGCAACACTATTTATGAATAACATCTACTCCAGTAATGCAGGCTGAATATTTGACACATGCAGATAAGAAGCACAGTTGGTAACTTCAGAGGAAAGAAAGAACGTTGAGGGTCAGAACTGAAGATCTGTGTTAAGACCAAGCTGCAGAAGGGGAGCAGCCAAGCTTCTCATATGAGTGGGAACTTTTTATGGAAGAATTAATAAACTGAATTCTAAATTGTTGGATTAATTGTTGGCAACCCCTCCAAACATTTTCTATCAGCTTTTGTAAGAGTTATTCTAAGCCATACAGATGCATTTATATAAACACAAATATAGGCACACATATGCATTTTTTTTTATGAAACCCAAGAAATACTTACCCCATCTCATTCACATAATGAACAAGAAATTAGTTCCATAGTGAATCTGTGAGACCCTGGAGGATCTTTGAATTGTCACAGTTTAACTACTATCTTTGACATCACAAAAATAACTCCCTAGAGCTTTCAGAAATCAAAGGTCTCTTAAATAACTAGAAATAATTTTAGGGGCCATTGCACCTGTGGTACTGAATGGTCTATAAAACAGAAAAGCTTCTCTTCAGTTGCTTTTCTTTACAGCTGTTAAGGGTTGTGTTTTTGTTGTTTGTGGGTTGTTTTTTTTTTCATCACAGACAAATAAATACTGCAAGAACGAGAGCTGCATATGTATTTTTATATATTCTTTTATATTTAAAAATTTTTTTTCTTTGTTTTTTTTTTAGCTCATCTTCATTCTGGTGTTTCTCTTAGGTGATAAAACTAAGGAACTTTGTTGCCATGCTGAGTTTTTTAATAGGACAAAAATCAAGAGGATATGGTAATACAACTTTCTGAATTTTTTCATCCCCTGCTAAAAGACAGCGTGTCCTCTACTGTTTTACAGCCACTAGACAAATGCTGGCACAGTTGTACAGCTTAGAAAAAACACAGCTAAGGAATTTTAGGCCACTGATTTTTATGGGATTCAAAAGTCAATTAAAATCCATAATTAAAATGCATGATGAGGGTCAGTCATATTGTGCTCTTTCAGGTAATTATTTATCGGTCAGCTGTGGCCAATTTTGCCAACATCATCTACACTCTCATTTATGACACATACTTCCCAATCAAACCAATTTTATGGTCTGAAATAGACAGGTCCTTCCCTATAATTATTTTCAGGAAAACTCCTATAGGAAAGCTTAGTGAAGTGCATTTAGATGCTGTTGATTTTGAAACAGAGCTGACCATTTCACAACAACAACAACAAAAAACCCAAACAAAAATAACCCCCAACAAAAACTACACTGATTTTTTTTTTTTTTAGCTGCCCAGCATGTAAGTTTAGTTTTATGGTCTGACAGTTCAAATAGGATTTATTCTTTCTCTCAAATGTATCACTATAATTAGCTGAGCATCACACAATCAGCAAAGAATTTTAGCTTCACACTACTTGTGCAAAAGACAAATAAGTGCTAAGGACACATCTGTCTTACTCTGACACTGCATTTGCAAGGCTGAAGTAAAGTATAGATTAAAATAATATGCCCAAAATTGCAGGGAAAATTAATGAATGATCAAAGTTTATGAGGTCCAGACCACTACCCTTTTATTAACTTATCTTTTACCTATCCTTTGTGCAGTCCACTGGTAAAAAGTCCACAAAGGCATCCTCACAAACAGCTGTGCAGTCTTCTATCAGTTTTTATTCTTATGATACACAAGTGAATTATCTTGATTATATACACCAGGACAAGCAGTCTCTGATGCCACAGAGCCAGAGATGACATTGTCAAAATACAACAGTTCTGCTATCTTTTCATAAAGAAGAAAAAAAACCTACCAATGGGTTTCCCCATGAGTCCGTTGCAAACTTCTCACTTTGCAAACTACCTTCTGGTTTGTCCAGGATAGCAGACTCCATTGACATTTAGAGCATACTGAAAGACATATTTACTCAGAATTATTCTGAAAGGGCAGAGGTGGTAGAATTTGCTGTCCAGTTGTTCACTCTCTGGCTTTCAGAAAAGAAGTTGCTGTTGTCCCTGTCTGTGTAGCTGTATTTTCACTATACGAGTAAAGTGTCTCAACACAGACTTTGTTGTACACTGAATCAAGCCGATGATGAACATAACGAAACGTAGCATTTGTCAGATTGAGTCTCAGACCAGGCTATTTCTCCTCTGCTTTTTTATCAGTATTTTTAGTCCAACTACTCTTTTTCTTCATTGTGTGATACAGAGCTCAATGCAACCTGTTGGGAAAGGTCAAAGTTGTCTAGTGTTGGAAGCTCTCCTCCCAGCTTCTAGCTAAACAGTTGAAGCAGCAGCTGCTGCCACGTTAATGGAAATTAGTTTATGCACAGAGAATAAATTTACCCAGGAGAGACAGCAGATTATACCCAATAAGCTTTAATCTGAAGAATAACACCAAACATTGGCCCTAACACAGCCTATTGTACCTCCACCTTATCACAAAAGATTCAGCTTATAATATCCGACGCTTATATTATAATTTAAATTGCCACATCAAGAAACAGAAACTACCTCTTGTACAATTGTTACTCTTCAAGGTGATTATTCAACCAAATGGGAGACAGAGTATTGAAAAACAATTCAGGAGTGGTGCAAGTTGACCATCTCCTCTGTCTGATGGGTCACAGAATGAATGTATTATGCTTTTTTAAAACCTAATTACTAAAGAAGAAAAATTATAAATTGCATTTGCTTAGCAAGTTAAATACTCTCTTTTGTATTTGTAAAAGATACAAGGTTTTCTTAGAGTTCCAACAGGAGGGTAACTCTGCAATAAAAACACCTTTGAAAGAAGCTTCATGATTGCAGGATGGAGCACTTTAAACCCCCCTAACGTTTCCTAGAAGGACAACATTACAAGGTGCAAGCAGGCCTGGAAATTTTGGGAGGCTTTGCATTGCAGGTGCTGCATGGGTGTACTAAAGGAGGTGCCCTACTGGACCTGCTACTCATAAATAAGGAAGAACTGGTTGGGTTTGTGGAAGTCAAGAGTAGGTTTGACTGCAGTGACCATGAGATGGTAGAGTTTAAGATGTTAATGGAAAAGAGAAGGGCATGTAGTAGAACAAAGATCCTGAACTTCAGGAGAAGACTTCACAGTGTTCAGGGAATGGGTAGGCAGGATCCCCTGAGTGGTTGCCCTGGGGACAGAAGAGCCCAGGAGAGCAGGCCAATTTTCAGGGATAACCTTCTCAAAACACAGGAGTTTTGTGCAAGACAGTGGGCAGGCATAGCTTGGGGGCCGCACTAGCTCAGTGGGAAATTCCTGACTGAACTCAAACACAAAAATATAAGGAATTGGAGGTGGGAAGAGGAATATACCAATGTCACCCAGCCACAAAGGGATTGAATTAGGAGGGCCAAAGCAATTGCATATTGATGCATTGGTAAATGCGTAGTTGGCAGGTAAAGGGAAGTGATTATTCATCTCTCTTGCATCGGTAAGGCCACATCTGTAATACTATTCCCAGGTTTCAGTCCCCACGCTCCTCCCCAGCACAGGAGACACTGACAAACTGGAGAGATTGCAGCAAATGTGTACTAAAATGGTTTGCTGTCTGAAGCATATGACAGAAGGAGAGACTGAAAGAACTGGGGTTTTTAAGACTAGTGAAGTGAATGCAAATAGTAGAATGGACATTAATTATTTTCTTTGCTATTTGAAGGCGAGGGCATTGGTATAAAGAAAATGAGGCCTGACTGTTTTCAGACATGCTTAGCGAAAGGACAAATAATGGTCAGACACAAATTGCAACAGGGATAATTCCGACTGGACATAAGGAAAAAGCAAGTCACCGTGAGAGTGGTTAAGCACTAGAGCAAATTTCCCAGAGAGATTCATATCTCCATTTTCAAAACTTGACTGGACAAGGGACTAAACTGCCTGATTTAACTTCTGAGTTTAGGCCTACTCTGAGCAGAGGGGTTGGACTAGACGACCTCCAGAGGTCCCTTCCAACCTGAATTTTTCTATGATACATCCAATTTTTCTGTGATTCTCCCAGTGTAATTTCTCACTAGAGAATGGTAGAGAAACTATCAAGATTAGGCTTGCAGCACACATGTTGCAAAGTCATTTGAAATTTCCTGGGAAGTGCTGGATCCCTTCTAATTAAAGACTAAATAAAACATGCTAGAAAAGCAGAGCAATGCACGTAACTTACAACTGAACAAATGCACTATTAATGTTTGGGTAGAATCCTGGTTTGGGACTGTATATAAGCAGTTTATAGCTCAAATGCTATCTTGCTTATGTTAATAGAGAGAACATTTATGAGAGGTCACTTGTGGCTGAGTACTTTTGACCAAACGCATGGTGCTAGAACTGCAAAAGTTGTTTTACTTATGTCACCTGTTTTGCTCTCAATGTTGCTGGTATTTGCTCTTGAACCAGACAACTATGTAGTCTGATTTCTCTGCCACCTATTATGGCACCTGCTTGTGTAATGGCAGCCTGAAAAGAAGTATTGCTATTGCCACTGCCACTGCCATGAGGCTGATCATGAAATCTGTTGGCTATATATACATTTTCTTGGTTTTATATATGCATGCACACACACGTGCACATGCATACACATGTAAACACACACAGGCATGCACATACACACACATACACACATGATTTGAATGTTGGCTTCAGTTTATATTAAGGGAGTTTGGGTAGTGTTTAAATCTTATCCCACAAAGGACAGAGAGAGTAAGAAAATAGGACGAGTAGGTGTCTTGTTTATCGGAGCAGTAGCTTGTGAAAAGGTTTAAAATTTCCAAGATCTTATATTTTGTCATTTGCAGTACAATTTGTTCATTGATATGAAAACATATTTCTATGACTCTGGGTACGCCTTTACTCACTAATGCCTTAATTCTGGAAAAAATATAAGCTTTGCTCTGAAAGATAAGGCTATTAATGCTAAAGATGCTGAGGCATCTAAGACACCATATTTATCCTGAAGTAAATATATTGTTATTTTTCTTTTACATAAACCCCCCTCAACTTTCTGAACTTAAGAATTCACTGCTGCCTTCAGTAGCAGCCAGTATGTCCTATTTAAGAGAAATCAGTACTTAACTATCAGCCTGAGCCAGTAAATATGGGGTCACCATTGCAAATGACCAGCTACAGACTTAAGCAAACAGCACAGGACTATCAGGCTTTCTCTGAACTTGTTTTTTAAAAAACAGTAATTATCTGATGACCAGGATCCTACTCATTACCTACTTTGTATACAGCTTAGCAAAAGCTAAAACAAAATATGATGTAATGGCTACTGTTACTAACTTCTATAGATAAAAATATACAACAAATAGCTATTTTGTGTAGAATGAACTATCTATGACCACGGTATAAAATACAGTGTGGGCGAGTAAAAACACAGAATGACAGCAGAGACCTTGAAAATATAAATACAGGATGATGCTGGAAATCCCAGAACTACAAATAACTTGCCAGTGGTCAATAACTGGCTGTCAAAGTGTGCATCCTTGTGAGCTGGAAAAAACAGCCTTGGTAAGAAAGAGAACAAAACCAAGTATCCAATATATGTAACACACGCCTTAGAGAGTAAACTGGGATCTAAGGTGGAACTACATACCAACGAAGAAAGATTAAGGTGTACAACTTGCTAGTAAACTTATACAAATGAGCCCAAGCGAAACCTAGACTGAGGAAGAAAACATAAACATTGTGCTCCCCCAGCAAAGGGCTTTAGGAAACAGAAACCAATCCAGCTTTTGATTTTCCAGTTGTCAACATCAACATCAGAGAAAGTCACAAATTATACACAGCACTTATCAGCACGATATGTACATATATCTCAGATGTCATCCAGTATTTAAAAAAAAAAAAAAAAGAAGGAAGTCATCATAACCAGACAACTACTTTTGAGGAAACGGGTAGATGTGTACTACAATCCAGGTTGCTTCTATACCTTCTCTATGCTATGACATCCCGTTATTGCAGCATTTTAAAAAATGTTGCAAATCTATCCATCTGATATACTGTTACACCACATTTGAACCATTATTGCAGAAAAGAATGTTGTGAAATATTCTTTTTAAGTGCAGATGATGTCACTTTATGATATGACATGCTATGCCTTTGGCTTCCCTTCTCTGATCAGTAATGAACAATGTTAGTCTCTCCCTCCACCAGGCTGGCTTTCTACTGAGCTAGTCATCTTTTCATCTTTCACATTATTATTTCTTGCTGCTCGAATTTTTTCACGACTTTGAAATTCATCATTGATTGTAATTAGTCTTAGATGAGCTTTCTTTTACTTTTTTTTTGTTTAAAAAAAAAAAAAAGCTTTCTGACTTTAGGAGTAGTTTCTTGAGTCTTTTCTTCCACTTTGGTAGAAAAATGTCAAGTGTTATTACTCCCCCCGCACCCCTCCCCCCCCCAAAAAAAGGTTCTTATGCCTCCATGACTATCCACACAGAATGTTTAGTTTGAATGCTGCTGTAATAATGTGAAAACAACTCAGAAATTAGGCAGAAATGACCTTACCAACCTTCCAAGTTGTTATTCATTCAGGCCTTCTAATCTTGTCTCATTAAAGACTAGTAGACACATCATGTGGATAACAGTTACAGATCTTTTCTCATCATGTTCAGAATAATGTTCTTGCTTTCCCTCCTTACAGATTTAACTTGGAAATAAAACAGATGACAAAAATGTCACTTTAATATACTCCATGATGTATCGCTTTAACATCTGAATGGAAATAAAAGGTAAGTATTCAGAATTCCGTACACAGTGAATGAAACTCAAAAGCTCTGGTGCCTTCTGAGGGACATACCTGAGAGAAAATAGATTTTCATCATGATTTTGAAGGATCTAGAAATATATCCCTATCACCATTTTTTTTTCAGAAATGTCTTCAAAGAAATATTAATATTTTACCTAAGTATAGATATAATTCTTTCCCTTATCCTATCTTCTCTCTGAAAAAGGGGGGAAAAAAAAATCCAGAAATACTTTGCCTTAATGAGTCCATCAATGGATTTTTAACATTTCAGAACTGGGGTCTTGTTCTAAGACAATTATAAGGATAATGACAATGATAAACTATGCTTATAATTTGAATATGAAGGAGTGGGACTTTGATTAAAAGAAACACAACATGTAAACACCAGAAAGAGTACACTTTTTCTAAAATATCCTATAAGCTTGGGGAAGAGAAAAACAAGAAGAAACATAAAAGCAAAAAAACCCCTATTCTGCAATATGGTATTACTGAAACGATCAAAATGATAGACATCGGGGGAAGGCTGGGGGTGGGAGGAGAGGGAGAGACAGAGTGCAATTCTTTGTCCACTTGGAGCGTCAAGAGTTTTTTTTGTTTTTTTCCCCACCAGTTTCAAGAATGCTTCATTTAGATATGCTTGGCCCCTTTTCTAGAAAGGAGTCAGAACCTTAGCTACTACCAAAAATGTTGAACCCAACATGAATGGCAAATTAATTCAGTTGCAAAGGAGAAACATTTTGCAATGTTAAGATATTTACATGTGTCCTGAAGTGTAAAAATCTGCCCAGTTTCAGAACGTGAAATATGCCAGACCACTGCATAACAATAGGACAATGAACTAAAACCTACAAAGTTCTTATCTGTATTTTGTGTTGTTTGCATATTTAAACACATATGGGACTTGGTTTGTAAATAATGCAACCAGGAACAGCTCTTACCATAAAAATAGTAGGGTCCACATTCTCCAGAACTCCGTAATACTCAGAGAAATCTGAACTTACTTCCCTCACACGCTGAGTAAAATGGAGCACATGCTGTGCACATGCACACTGAGCCCAGCTCTGCAACATACCAGCACAAAGTATATACCACCAGCAGTACGCTGTACGTGCTTGTGGATATTCCCCACCAGCTAGAAAGCATTAGACATGAAACTAGCACATACATAATTTTAAGTATGTCAAAAGTCTCGTTGTTTGTCATACACTTAAAGACAGGCAGGTGCTTAATCATCTTTGTAAAAACTAAATGTGATAGCCTGGAGCTGAAAAAACCTTTGATAAAGCACAGGGTCATTCCAGGACCACTATAAAGGGCTGAAATGATTTTTTTCTTGCTTTGAATTAATATTATTTCTGCAGAAGTGACCATGACTTGCACAATTTCTGTTTCTGCAAGACTGCAATAGCAGATATGGAAATAGACCTCAGCAATTTTGTGTTCTGGCTTCTACTCTTTCCTCAAATTCATTATATACAAACAAGAACAGAAGTATATCTGGCTGATCCAGCCTCCAGTCATTCTGAACTACATGTCAGAGATTTGTGTGATGTAATGTATTTTTCTATTATATATTTGTTCTACTTTGTCTCTTTCCCACCAGGATGCTTAGGTTAACAAATGTGTTCCTTTTAAACCGGGCTCTGTTTGTAAGCCAGAACTTTGAGGAACACTGTCTTTTACATGTCACCTTTTAACACTTACATCATTTCCCACTGAGCTGACTTTTCCATTCCTCGTATCACCTTAGCAAATGCAAATGAAGTCATTATCTAGTTAAATTCTGAACAGGTATTATTAATTTGAGAAATCGTTACTTTGTAGTGCTAAGGAAACATCTTTTTCCCCACCTTTGGCACTTTACAATAAACTCATTCTGATCTAAACTGATTGCTCTGGGATTATCTTGGAGTCATTAAAATAATGCTGTATTGACATTCAGTAATGTCTTTAATTAGCAATTTCAAATTCCAACATTTTGAATTAAACATGCACGAGTATAGCTTATTGTAGCTGTATATAATTTTTATATGACTTGGAGTCAGATCTTATTTTGAATATTAAATAATTGGTCTCAGAACTGTTTTTGCTGAAGTAAAAGTAATGGCAGCAAGGAGGGGATGAGCACCCCATTGCTGCTGAGATATGGAAACAAGCTCCATTAAGAGCAGAAAATAGCCAGTCTTCCAAGAGCGACTTACCTACAAAAGTGTCATGAATTACAACTCCAAACTATTTATTAATCTCTCTGTGTTACACCATAGATTTCAGGTTAATTTTTCAGCCAGTTCATGTCTATACACGTAGTGACTAAAGACAAGAATACTCTTTTCATCTGCAACAAGTAAGAAGATTTGATGTGAGATCTTGTAAAACCTTTACATGAAGTCTGCTTTGGACTACTGTTAGTACTAAAATTGGTTGTGACTTCAGGTTATTAGATTGATCTAGGAAATATTTTTATGGTTTGAATTTTCTTTTGTTAACCTAGCAGGTAAGAACAATTCTAAAATCTTTTGTGTTGGCTTTCTTGTAATCTTGAATTTGCAGGACATGTAACCCTATCAAACTCAGATTTTCTGTTCCTTATCTACTTCTATAGCACTTTAATTATCTAATCTTTGTGTGAGAATGTAAAGTATGCCACAAAAACATCACATTATTCTGTGATTTCTTCACATCCTGGGCAACACCCATGTTTCATGGGTTCTTCTGCTACCTCTGACACTAGAAATATTCTAATTTCTCTTTGGACCTCAAAAGCCATCTGGACACGGTCCTGGGCAACTATCTTTAGGGGCCCTGCTTGAGCAGGTGGGTCAGACCAGATGATCTCCAGAGGTCATTTCCGACCTCAACCATTCTGTGATTTGTAAACTGACTAGTGTGTGATGAAAGATTTGAAGGTGAACTTGTTGCTGGTAGATGCAATCAGCATAGCTTTAGCTACTGTTGAATTATTTTTGTTTGTTTGTTGTTACAGGAATTTCTCACATGTTGAAAAATGAATAAGTAACAAGATTAGACCACTATATTTGATTAAGACACGTTGAGCTGGGACAGCTGTTTTATAGAGCATTTCTTCAAGATAATGTTTTGGCCATGTGACAATGAATGGTAGTCTCCTGCTTTCTTAAGGTGTCAGCAACATAAGTTCCATCTAATAAATATGCATTTGCTTAATGAAAAATAGTTAACCAGATGTTCAAAAGATGTGAAGATGTAGGCTTTGGTTTTTTTGAGTGTAGGCTGATGAGTAAAGGCTAAAGAGCACTGAGGATACAAGTTATTGTAGTCAGAGATTACTTAGTCCCAGTCGCCTCTGTGAAGGGTGGTTGGGGTGTCTGTTGGCATTAACCCAAATGTATTCAAAATGTTCTGATTTAAAAACTTTGTTGGCAATTTTGAATCTTTCTTTATAATAATGCAATTAAGGAAATCACATTTTTTAAAATAGTGCAACTAGTGCTATGTGAAGAATGAAAAATCAAGAACTTGTACATTTCAAATAGATCATAGTTAATACAGAAGATCACAGTAAAAAAAGAAAGCCCTTTTCCTCAGACTATTGCTATTATTAAATGTAAAGAAGATTACTGAGTAAGATTCATTGAACGAGAAAATACATCACTCCTCCCTCCCCCTTTTGGAATGTAACTGCTTAATGGCTTCTGTAATTGCTAATGGTGTACTTTATGCATAAACTACCAAAAAGTGGCTTGTAAGTAGGCCTGCTTGAATAGTTAAAGATCCATTATCATTAATTATTTGAATAAGCAGTAATTTTTAAAATTAGTGTTTTATTGTGGCTTTTTTTTTTTTTTTTTGTAACATCATAGGAAACTGAATAGGTCAGTTTAGTGTTCTGAACTAATCCACTGGTAATCCCTAACCTGGGTTAGAAATAATTTTTAAGTGCTACTGCACTTTCAATTAAAGTAAGTGTAAAAATGTATATCTGTTAATCATAAGCCTTTATATAACCTGTGTGAATACATCTGTGTAGTTCAAGAGTTTGCCAGAGGTTGACTTTGAAGAGGAAGTGCACATTGTATCAGGAATGGTGTGGCCAGCAGGAGCAGGGAGATGATTGTGCCCCTGTACTCGGCGCTGGTGAGGCCGCACCTGGAATACTGTGTCCAGTTTTGGGCCCCTCAATACAAGAAAGACATTGAGGTGCTGGAGTGTGTCCAGAGAAGGGCAACAAGGCTGGTGAAGGGTCTGGAGCACAGGCCTTATGAGGAGCGGCTGAGGGAGCTGGGGTTGTTTAGTCTGGAGAAGAGGAGGCTGAGGGGAGACCTTATCGCTCTCTACAACTACCTGAAAGGAGGTTGTAGTGAGGTGGGTGTTGGTCTCTTCTCCCGAGTAGATAATGATAGGACGAGAGGAAATGGGCTCAAGCTGCGCCAGGGGAGGTTTAGATTGGATATTAGGAAAAATTTCTTCACGGAAAGGGTAGTCAAGCATTGGAACAGGCTGCCCAGAGAGGTGGTGGAGTCGCCATCCCTGGAAGTATTTAAAAAACGGGTAGATGTGGCACTTTGGGACATGGTTTAGTGGGCATGGGAGTTTTGGGTTGATGATTGGACTGATGATCTTAGAGGTCCTTTCCAACCTTAATTGTTCCTAGTTTTTACTTACATTAAAAAATAATCCAGCCACCAAGCCACGAAACATGAAATTACTACTCTACCCTTAACTGGTTTAGTGGTGGACTTGGTAATGTTGGGTTAATGGTTGGACTGGATGATCTTAAAGGTCTTTTCCAACCTAAATGATTCTATGATTCTATGATTCTATAAAGGGTGGGAGAGCAGGATGTGTTCTTCCCCTTACATTATACTAAAAGTTTCAATGACTAATGCATCTCAACTGCCTCATTAACAGCTTTTCATGACCTCCTTATAGACTGTGATCTGTAAGTGGAGAGACAATGGGTTTTAGTGAAGATCAGGTTACCAACAAAATGAGAAAAAGACAGAGACCTACAGATTTTACTAGTGCTGTGAAATTATAAAACATAGGAAATGTTCAGTATTTGAATGTTCTTACAAGCTGGAAAAACCTGGAGTACAAGAGAGCTCTGGAGACAAAACAAGCCCGGTCTTCCACTGTCTTAGGTTTTATGGGGGCTGCTTACTTGTTTTTAAAAAAGGGGGAAGGGAATACTTTTTAGTTCATACTTTTCTCCACATTGGTGCCTTTACTCCTCTCACTTCCTAGCATTGCATAATGGAGTGGAAAATAAATGGAATAATGGAGCTAGCTCTGTCTCATCAGGTGTGTTCTCCATAGAACTAAATTTGAATTCTAGGGCAAGAAAGTGATTTCTTTTGCTTTTTCTGTTGTATTCAGAAGTGTGTATACAGCTGAGAAGCAAAATTTTAAAGCAAGTATGGGGATGTGAAATGTAGCTTTAGCACAGCTTGTATTGGTGAATCTTTATGGATGATAACAATCTGACCCATAATAACCAAAAGTGTTTAGAATTTGAACTTTCAAAATTGAATGCATCAGAATTTTGAATTTACAGATGGAAGTATGTTAAAAAATATTTATCCGTCCTGTGAACTTATTTTTCTGAAATTTCAAATACTCTAACCTTAGTGGGCATATAAATCAAAATATTGAACTTCAGTGTGTTTTTATCTGAAATGTAAGTTAAGAAAAAAGAAATTTCATTGAAATTTTTTTTATTTAGAAGATTTTATTTAAATGACTGGTTTATACTTCAAAACACAAATAGCTTAAAATTTCAAACATTTTTAATATGGAGAAGTCAAACCAACACTTTTTTAGTTTATTGTAAAACTTTATTTTACTTCATTGTCAAACCAACACTGTGCTATTTAAGCTTTTTTAAAAAATAGGTTAGACAGAGGATTAAATTGACAACTTATTTCAATGGATTAATGGATTCATATTTTCTGGAAGAAGACATTCAGACAACATAAAAGCCCCAATCTACATTCAGGCTTTACAATGTTAGCAAATGTCCTCAGTTTCTTTAAAAGAAAACTAAATGGAGGCTGTTCCTCTTAAGATTGTTGATAACACCCTTTATTGTTCATATTAACAAAATAACAGAGAATACCAGTTCTGGATCAATAATTCAGTGGATTGTTGCTGTAGATTTATGTCTTGACCATCAAACACAATAAATGTTGCCTTCAAGAATGCAGTTGAATTCATAAAATAGGGAATTAACAGAACCATCCTTTTTTATTGAAAAGATTAATAGTTCTGAGAACCTGAACCCATTGGGGAACTGTATTTGATGGCTGTCCATCTTCGGTTATTATCATGGACATCGTTTTTGTTGTAGGTCACTAAATACAATTTAAAATTATTACCGTTACTTGAAAGGAAATAGGTGCTGTTGACCGCAGGGGCATCAGAATTTTACCCAAGTCCAGGCTCGCTAACATTTTTCATTACATTTTCCAATACATTCTTTTTTTTTTTTTCATAGAGGTCAAAGGACGAAATCAAGCTTAATCCCAACAAGGACATTTCAAATAGTCTCTTTAACACCCCAGCAGTCTGTTCCACTCTCCCTTGCCAGCTCACGCTTTCTCACTAATGTCTAAGGGAATGGTTATTCAGCCCGATATTCTCACTGTTGATTGCTAGCAGTGGCACTTGATCAATACCAATATTCATGATGACTTTGATATTTTTATAGCTATGTTTTTAATATAAAGGTAAGATCAATTTATTGAATGTAAATAACTAACCAACTGTCAAATAGATTGGATTTTGGAAACTAACACCACATGAAAATTGTATCTTATGAATAATCTGTATTCTATCCAGTCATCTTAAAAGTCTAAAATCTAAATACATGAATATGCATTAATGAACTCTATTTTCAAAGGTAAATTTAATTGATAGTCAGGTTCTGATGTCTAAATCACACTGTACATTTTTCATTCCTTGCATTTCTGATGACAAGGAACTCTAAAATCTACCTCAGAGATTACAAGCAAAACTGCCCACTGTCTGAGCTCAGAAAAAACCTGGCATTACTCAGTGAATTCCATTGGAATGGAACAGCAGAAATTAGAAGCACTTCAGCATCAGTCCCAAAGTCTTAGTTAAGAAGAAAAAGGAAAAAAAAACCCACAACCAGCCAGTACTCAATATTCTAGATGCACTCAGCAAAGGCTTGGTTAACTGCAAAAAAAAAAAAAGTTTATTTCTCTGTTCCACTAGAGAGGGATTCTTCCCCTGCTCCCTGCAACAGCTTCAGCTTCACATAATCATTTCCATCTCCAGAGAGCAGTGCCACTTGTTTATAAAATGTAGCTCTGGGAGACAGTGATTCACTGACATGTTAGAATCAGTCTGCAAAATAATAGTTTCTAAAGGTGATTCTTGTAAGAATGGCATCTAATCATAATCAGTCACCATCTAGTGTCAATGAGTCACTGGATGTCACCAAGTATATGGAAGCAGTGAATATAAAAATATCTGGTCTGAATGGCATCTCTGAATGATGATCTCTGAAGTCCATTGTTGCTCTTTGAGCTCTCATTTCTCCATCTCCTATCAACTGCTTTTCCCTTTTAACTAATTTATTGATTTGAAAAAATGTAAATATAGAAGCAATTTTTAATATAGAAATTAAAATATACTATTTCCTGATACTTTCATGATTAAATTAATAAAACATATTGGTTCAAGCACTTCTCTGGTTTCCAATTCCACGGAAGAAGGAGGAGCACTTATCATTCTGACGGTGTAGCTATACTTTTTTTCTTTCATGAAACTGGATTACTGGAAATAGTAGTTGAAAAATCTGTTATAAATCATCTTTGCACTCCTGGCCAATCTGTGTTTTCAATTCCTCAGTGTTCTGTAGTCCTCAGTGCTGCTCAGGAATGCTCATAAGGTAAATGACCAGATGCTACTGTGGCATTCAGACCGGAAAAAACTTTGTTTGAGAAGGAAAAAAAAAAACAAACAAGGATATTCTCAGTATGTGTGTGATCACCGTAAGTCAGTTTCTAGATGTTTTTACTTACATTAAGGTAACAATGATGCCAAAGGTGAAAAATCTTAAGAGTGCATTTTCTATTTACCTTTTTACCTTGAGTTATTTGCTTTCACTTCCATGCTCATCTCAGATGGGTTTATCCTAAAGAGTAATTATTGTTTTCATAGACAGGTAGATTCTATGAGATCCATTGCAGGGTTTTCTTGTTGATACACTGTTTGTATAGAGAATATGGATATAGTATGTTATATTAAAATGTGATTTCTCTCCCTTTCCCCTGCATTTTTTTATCAAGAAGGGAATTGAATAGTTTATCCATCCTTCCCCTCTGGAATGATTTGCTGGCACTTCAGGATGAATTCTACACACAGCTCGTCAAAGAATCATTTTGGTTGGCAATGATTCATCCATATAAATTGAACGCTTCAAAGACTTTTCTCACTTTGACCTGCATCTCAAAGTCCTTGCAGGAAACTGCATCATACTAAAAAGCAGAGCGATCAGAGTGAATAATCTGGGACCATACGAGGAACAGAAAGGCTCAGAACTAATGTCTTATTGTTGCTATCTGCTTATCTATACCTGCTAGCTCACATGCAGGCCCATTACTTCAGAAGCAGCACCTCTTTCCCAATTTTAATCTAAGATGCAGGCCTTAAAATACCTCAGACTAAAACCTAAGATCAAATTGGTGTTGTATATGTGCCACCTCCATCAGAAGCTATGGATTAGAAATATACCTCCTATGAAGCAGACCTGTACCTAGAGGGATATGTGTGCATACGTTTGTGATGGCGGTGAAGGAGGGAGCTGTCTGATGCAGAGTGATGCAGTATAGAAATCTGTGAGTTTCTTAATGTAACAGACAATTTGATCCTACATATATAAGAAGTAAATATAGCTGTATAGCATATATATTTTAATGGTTTTACTGTATGGAAAGTAGTGTACAGAAGAGTTTTTGAAGTCGTTTATATAGAACTAGTGATGCATGAAATATGTGTTTTCAAAAAGTCCCTTGAAAACTGCGAGTTTTACTAAAAATTTTGCCAGAATCAGTTTCATCTAAATGCTTCTGTAAAATTACTGGAATAACATCTGTGCGATAACACTCAGAATTATGAATGTAAGAAGTAAAATATTTCCATTAGCTTGAAATAGAATGTGTTCAAAATATTTTGTGTAACACAAAAAATCCTAAATTTGGCTTTCATTCCAATTCAACATGAAACTAAAATTTAAGACCTCATTGTTCTTCATGGGATGACATTTCATTTTACTTACTTGTACCTGACTAAAATCTTATTTTTCTGAATGTTAAATGAGAATGATTGTATGCAAAAGATGAAATCTACTAAAATCTCCCAAACATAGCATTTTTTTTTAATTATACTACTAAAATTATTAATGTAAATATAAATGTCTTTTAAGACACTATTGGATTTTGTCCCTCAGCAGTACACACTGGTAACCTGCCTGATGCTGGTTCAGTCCTGTTACAGAATTCATTGAATTAAGCAGAAATTTTTCTTTGATTACATCCTCTAAATGACAACACTTCTGGTCTATGTTTGAGAGCTTAGTTTTAAGTCAAACTCTTGATCTAATTATTTCAGTAGGGGTATTTTCTAAGCAGTGAATGACAGGCTTACACTGAGTAATGTTCTACAGTAAGTTTCACTTGAGCATTTTCATAGCAGTTTTTTAATTTTCATACAATGAAAAGCAGTTCCAGTATCAATGGGCTTGATTTGAAGCATTCAGCCATCTTGACTTAACTGCTTCTTTAAACTTATTGTAATTTCACTGCAACTTATTGTTGCAAGTGACACACTTCTATTAGCACAGAATTAGTAGTATAGAATTTGGGATTCAATAATCTTCAGTGAAAGATTTGTGATTTTTATTGATACAGCTTTAATGAAACTGCTTTGAAAAATACCATGTTCAGTCACCTGTCAACATTTTTCTGTGTCTTTTGCTTGCTAATAAAAATCCCTGTAACTCTCTCGGAGTATGTTTTACAAAGGGAAAAACTGCCATTCCAAGTTCTTGCTTTGAAATAAATTTTGTTCATTTGAACATATTAAGAAAAGCCCTGGCACTATCCAAAACACTCGTAAGCAATATTTGAACTATTCCATTTTAATTTTTAGGAATCGTAATTTGAAGTTTTTTGACAAAACTTACAGTTGGACCATCAGTTTGCCTGTCTATCTACACTATGTAAAAATATACATAAAAATAATTGACAAATAACCAGGGTTCTGGTGAAATGTACAGACTTGTATTATCTCCTGCTAGGATGGAGCACTTCTATCACAGGCTAGAGCAAGGGGCAGGAGGAAACATTTTGCTTCATTTGTTGCTGTTCTTTTTCTATTTGTTTTTGCTTCTTACCTGATTTAAGGGAAGAAAGAACACGGGTGAGACAAATACAAGTGGGTGAGTGCTTTGAAAGTCATTCCTGTGGTGCTGGAAAAGTCCATTGGAATCATACAGTTCTTTGTGTTTTCTACAATGGTCATGTTGGATTTGTATAATAAGCTCTGGAAAGACACTGCACAGCCAGATCTCTTCCTGCCCACTGAGATTTCTTTTCCCAGCTGTCAAGTTCTTCTTCCTGAGTTTTATAATCTTTATTGTCCTGAAGGACTACAACTGTCGTATTTGTTCAAAGACTTCTATGTTATCTTTAATGAAGCTAGAGCTTGAACCATTAATTGAAATCTCTTTAGGGTACTGCAAAAAATACACGGATAGAAACAACAAAGTCACAATGACATTAGCTTTGAGGTTGCAAACTTGGACAAATCAAATAATTCAAATTATTTCATCTGAAATTTTAACTTTCCCTCCTCTGTGTATGAAAATTAATGTCCTCCACTGCGGGTAAATCCTATTCACATGACTCTGGTATTCTCAAAATCAGTGGCAGGATTGTGTGTGCACGGGTGGGTAAAGGCTGATAACATAGCAGTTTACTCAGTGGGCTCTTCAGGGGAACTAGAATCCTTCTCAAATAAACTGTGTGCTTTTAGACATTATTTTAAAATTTTAATATTTTAATCTAAATAGATTTGTTTTACACAAGAAGGAAATAAAATCCTCATTTTCTTTTTTTAAGATTGGAGTGTATTAACTTTTTTTTTTGACTACTTAAAAATGACTATTCATGTAAGTATAATTGGGGTGGTTGGCTGAAGTTTACACAGTTCTGCCAGGGATTAATTTGTCGATATTTTGCATTTTTTAGTTCTATCCAACTGGAAACCTGTATGTCAGGTTCTGTCAAGAATTGATCATAGATATCACAGTACAACTAGGTGAAAATCAACTGACTGTAAAGAAATCTATTGATGATCTTATAACTGTTAAAAGAGAAGAACAGAAAAAATCATTTATAAAACTGCAAAAACACAGTAATGGGTCCTGTACACTTCTTCTTTCTCTCCTCCTTTCTTTCTCCTGCTCTACTTCCTGTTTCCTTCATACAAAGCCAAGTAACTACTCAAGACTGAGTTTTCTGGCAAAGGAACATATTTTTGTTCTGTTTGTACAGTGTCTTGTACAATGCCTACCTCATGATGAGGACTACCAAATAACAGTGAGATACAACCAAGCAAGTAATTCCATCCTGAGCAGTAGTGAAGCCTGATTCCTTAAATATTCCTGTCCTGTGGCTAGATTCAGTACTGTGTATAATATAGTGAACTTCTATTGAAATTTTGCTGTAGTTCGGGCGTTTATAACAGCTTTCTTCTATATTTGTCTCTAATGTTTAAAAAGACTTGAGCTCATCCTTCTTCCATTCAGTGAAGGCTGTAATAAAGTCTGTCTATACAACTTCCTATTTTTATGGTGCTTACCTGATCTTCACATTGCTGAGAGCTCTGTTAGACGTGATCATAACTGACCAACAAGTTCTAAGGATTTCAGGGAGAAACTCACAGAAATAAATGTTATTTTCTTGGGAAACCAGGCTACAGACATAGTATAATAATGATATAAAAAATATCCTGCTCCCTATGCTCACAAAGCAGAGGGATACAGTTTGTTTTTCTCCTTGTCACCAGGAAAATAAAACATCTTTAAGTAAGGATTCATCTGGATCCCACTTCACTGGATAGTAGCCAAGCCTGGGACAGGAAGGGTAAACAAGAAGTAAACAATTTTGATGCAAAGCAAGACTATTTTAGACTAGATATAAGGAAGAAATCTTTTATGACGAGGGTGGTGAAACACTGAACAGGTTGCCCAGAGAGGTGGTAGAGGCCCCATCCCTGGAAACATTCAAGGTCAGGCTGGACAGGGCTCTGAGCAACCTGATCTGGTTGAAGCCGTCCCTGCTCATCACAGGTGGGGTTTGACTAGATGACCTTTAAAGGTCCCTTCCAACCCAAACTATTATATGATTCTATGATTCTATCCTTTTGCTAATAGGATTTTCTATCATGAGCTTCTCTGGATGCTGTCCTGCCAAAAAGCAGATCCTGAAACCCATGGAGCTAGAGGGGATATAATGTGACAGACATACTGGTTTCTCGCAGTGGCTGGCCTTTGGTCAGCCCTGCCAATTCTATTTGACCTTGGTACCAGTCGCCCCCTTCAGGGACTATACACACCTCCCTCTATACTCACTATCTATTAGAATAAATTTTCAGTTTACCTATCATAGCAATGCAATGTTAATCACTGAAATTTTTTATGCCTCATATTTTCTCCGTGTTTCACAGGCGATGAACTCAGGCATAAGGAGACTTAAACCCAACTAATTTATTTCACAGGGAATTAGGTGTATGAATACGTTTGAGATGCTGGGTTTATGTGTCTAATTTAAGCCAGTTCCTAGTAAACTGTCATCTCTATCTTTAGGCAGGGTTTAAGTAATAGGGAAGACCATGTTGTCAATTTACTTTGTCAGTTCACTCTATTTAGAAAATAGACTGCCAAACCAAATGTAACACCTGCTTCTGCCTCCCTTGTTTGTCTGCTCTGTGCCCCTCTGCTATTATCCCTTTTATTCTGCACCATCATTCAGGCTGTGTTTCTTCCCTCCTTTTGTACAATATGTCATCTATACTCTGTAATTGTTTATCCTACCATTACATACACCACAAGCTTTTACACACAGTGAAATGGCTGTTCTGGGTATAAAAGGAACTGTAAAAAGAAGTGTAAAAGCTTGTGATGTATGACAGTAGAGAGAGTGAGAGGCATATGGATTTTATGTCTCTAAGTGCTTATGAAAGGATAGAAGGACAGTGTCTGACTCCTTTCTAGAACTTAATTGGAAGAATGGGTAAGAAACTATCATCTTAAGCATGCGGTTTGGTCAACCCACGGTAAAATTCTACACTCAGTAATGTAACTGATGATTTTTTGAAACGGCACGAATGAGGATGAAGGCAGAACTTACCCTGTAGCATCTGAGGATTCAATATTTCCACAAAGATTCTTCATTTGTGTGAAAATTTTGACACGAAACCTTGTGTCAGATTTTATTGACCGCCAAAGCTCAGTAAATACTTAGTCAACAGGGAGCCTAACAAAAGCCAATCACGACTGGTTTCAAGTCAAACTACTTGTGCGGGACCTCTGAGAAAACCAGAAGTAATACTGGAGCTGGTGGGGGGGGCGGGCCAGCTGCTGCCACTGAGCCCTTTCCTCTGTCGCAGGCCGCTGTCCCACTGGGGGCTGCACCCACCCGCTGTGCGTTTTCCTCGAGGGTCCTGACCCTCCTCCCGCAGCCACGCTGCTACCCCCTTCCCCGCGGAGGTGGGGCCGAGCGACTCCCTGCCTCTGCCCTCCAGCTGGCAACTCTCTGGCCATTATGGCCAGCATGCTGGTGGCCATTGGCATTTCTGGGCCCTTACAGGCGTCTTGTTCAATAGTGGCTCTCGGGGGGCCCCAGCGCCTCTTTGCCGTGGGGACCTTTGCTGCTGCAGAGCAGGAAGAGAATCCCCCCCCCTAAAATGTAGCAGTGCGTTCAGGCTCAGCAAGAGGCTGCCTGAGTCTTATGTGGTCATGCTTGCAGAGAAATTGCATTTTATCATTTCTCCTGAAAAAAATCAGGATTCTCTTTCCAAACTGGGCTCAAGCTGCGCCAGGGGAGGTTTAGGCTGGAAATTAGGAGAAATTTCTTCATGGAAAGGGTAGTCAAGCATTGGAACAGGCTGCCCAGAGAGGTGGTGGAGTCACCATCCCTAGAAGTGTTCAAAAAACGGGTAGATGTGGCACTCTGGGACATGGTTTAGTCTAGTCTAGCCTTGATTGGTTTAGTGTGGACTTGGTAGTGTAGGTTAATGGTTGGACTGGATGATCTTAAAGGTCTTTTCCAACCTAAACGATTCTATGATTCTATGATTCTATATCTCACACGATCCACTGAGGGTCGTTTCTTATCAGTCTCACTAAATCCATCTGCACATCATCTATCAAAACTGGTAACAAAAATCCAACGTTTACCCACACAAAGTTATGAAGTTGCCAGTTTTATTGTTATTTTCTACATGAAGCACCTGTGTTCCTTTTTTTGACTGACCTATATTTTCTGAGGCTTTTGAATGTACGCAGCTGATATTTTGGGGGGTTCTCTGCACAACTCTGCAACTAATAAAAATACTTTCCTGTCTCACTTCCCCTGTCCCCCCAATAACTGTAACTTAATATTCCCATGTATCCCTTGAGTCCAGATGCTGGTATTATAAAGAAAAATTACATTACTCTGGGACTTCTGATAATATTGCAAGAGTTGGCAATGTGTAACACAGGGAGCATAACATCTTAGAGGACACATTAAGGATGACATCTCCAAGAAACTATTTAGTCAATGGAAAAGCTCTTATAGGGAGCTCAGACAGGTTTTCTTTTCCTACTTATGCAATGTGCATTGAGGAGTATGGATTTCTACTAATTATTCAGTCTCAGGCATTCACAAACCAGCTGTTGAATAGACTTTTTATTGATACAAATACTAGTAAATGCTGACAATTATCTCATGTCTTGAATCGGTTTTAATTTGAATTTTGATTGTAAGAATGCATATTGAACTTCAAAGAACCATGTATTGTACTTATCTGTCCAAGGTACTTTTTTTTTTTTTTCTTTTCCCCCTTAAGAGGCCAGAAGCAACCAATCATTTTAGAGTAATAAGTACTTTTCCTACTTCTATCCTTGAAAGAAACATTAAGGTATTTTCTGGATGATGTCTAATTCATCCTAGCTGAACTAATGGAGGTTTGGGTATGCCATGTGGGTCTAATTCTGGTAGCATTTGTTCTGTATCAGTTAGCTTCCTTTTTCTACCTAACACATGCAAAGCCCTTTCTACTGTGAGATTCTTTCAATATAATACTTTTCGCTTTTCACTGGAAGTGTATTGGCAAATTCTTCTGCATTACTTACACTAATTTAAAAACCTCAGTGAAACATTTAATTTTTAGGAATTTAAGTCTTAAGAGTTTAAGACTTGTTCCATTTTATAGTTTGTCACTGAGTAAATTGATTTAGAACAAAAGATTGTTATACAAATCTTGGAACATACAGCATCTAATGACATTTTATATCATATATGAGTGTCCTGGTTTCGGCTGGGATAGAGTTAATTTTCTTCCTAGCAGCAGGCATAGTGCTGTGTTTTGGATTTAGTAGGAGAAGAATGTTGATAACATGCTGATGTTTTTAGTTGTTGCTGAGTACTGCTTATGCTAGTCAAGGACTTTTTCAGCTTCCCATGCTCTGCCAGGCGCACAAGAAACTGGGAGGGGGCACAGCCAGAAGAGTTGATCCAAACTGACCAAAGGGCTATTCCATACCATATGACGTCATGCTCAGTATATAAACTGGGGGGGGTTGGCCGGGGAGCAGCGATCGCTGCTTGGGAACTGTCTGGGTATCGGTCGGCGGGTGGTGAGCAATTGCATTGTGCATCACTTGCTTCGTGTATCATTATTATTATTACCATTATTATACTGTTACTATTAGCATTACTATTTTACTTTATTTCAATTATTAAACTGTTCTTATCTCAACCCAGGAGTGTTTCTCACTCTTACTCCTCCGATTCTCTCCCCCATCCCATCGGGGTAGGGGGAGTGAGCGAGCGGCTGCGTGGTACTGAGTTGCTGGCTGGGGCTAAACCACGACAATGAGGCTACATTTTCATGAGCATTCTCTGTTTTGCTTTGATTTGTTTTCTAGAACACAGTACATAATTCCAACCATACAACGTCACTTTTATGGTTATATTCTTCACCAGCATCAAAAATAGCACTTGTAAAAATAAATCAATAAATAAATACAGTAGAGCCTGCATCATTTCTATGGATATTTCAGAGGCTGCTGGGTGCTGTTAATTTGTTTCATTAGTTTGTGGCTTGGATTTCTGAAGAATAATAGTGCTAATATCCTATTCCATGTGCTAGTATAATTGAAAATTCAGACCAGAATTTAGAACTGAAGGATATATGTTGTGTAGTACTCTGGCCAGATGGGAGGGACAGGGTGTCTCAGGTGTAGCTACAGAATGGGTCACCATCAACAGTAACGCAAAAGTTTTACTGTCAGGAAAGTAAATTTTATGATGGACTCAGAACTTTTCAAAATTTTAAGATAATTTTAAATCCATTAATTAAAATAATGCATAAGTAACATTTTAAATTCAATTTGCACTTTGTTTAAATAATGGTTTATGTAAATATATAAAAATCTAATATTGTTTAAATAATGGTTTATGTAAATATATAAAAATCTAATATGAGCGAGGCTTTAGCAATTTTTGCTTTCTGGAGTCAAGTTCAACTTCTTTCTTAGAAAGGAGCTTGAATAATTACATTTGCAAATGCATCATTGATACCAATTAAAGAAAATTATTTTCCATGCCATCTTTCTCACACATTTATAGTCAGTGTTTTTGCTCTGTGGAGATTAATCACAAATACAGACTAAAATTATTATTACACTGGCTTCTCAGTCCTATGCAAATTCTCCAAACTCATTCAAAATTATGGATCCAATGTCATTCATTCATCTGGTTTCTCTAAAGAGAACAAAGGTCCATTCCAGATTAAGTGAAGACCAAATCTGAACCATCTAACCACATTGTAAAGATATTGTTATTTTGGAAGAGTTATCCAAATCATTAATGTTTTCCCAGATTTCATCCTGAAAAAACAGTGATTTACACCAGTGAGGAAATTACATGTGACTATCATTACATGAAAGATAAATGTGTTTAAAATTGATAAACCAAAGATACACATATAATTTGAGAAATACATTAACACTAGCTTATATGCATGTAAATGGGCAGATAAAGCAAAGTGTGAATTTTAACAATTCACTAATTTAATATACGATATATAATCATTGAAGCAGTTACATAAAACTTATTAGTGGGGGAGCAGTTCTTAGGAGGACTTTTAATAGGGCTTCACAGCTTCAGAAAAACTATTCTCACTGGAGCAAATAGCTCAGTCTTTCAGTTCCTAATTTGGTTCCTGGATGTTATACAGATCCAGGGCAGGGATGAAGAAAAACCTAGGTTATGTGCTTGATTGTCTATCTGAAATGAGTTTGAAAGAGTAAATAGGAAGCACGCAATTGAAGAATCAAACCACATCCTTTCAGAAACATTACTGCACAGGGTTTGGGGTTTGGCTTTTTTGGTTGGTTGGTTGGTTTTGGGTTTTTTTTTTTTTAGGAGAGCTGCAGGAGACTTGGTCAGATTTATTGTTTAAATAGGAAGGATATGCCCGCACTGTTTGTTTTGTTAAGAACCTTGGTAGGAGAAAAACCTCTTGTTTCCTCTATGGGTTTCCAGTTAAGATTACACTACAGAGAACATACATTACTATTTCAGCTTCCCATAGGTGAGGGAAGAGATTCCCCAGGGACTCTAAGCCTCCTGTAGTTTCTGTTGTGACCAAGCTGTCTGAATAACACTGCAGATACAATTTGTGCCTTAGACTGTTTTCATGCTTACTGTAAGTTTTTTGCAAAAAGGAACATGTATTTATATGTTGCAAGAACCTACAACAAAGAGTTGGAGCTTATAAGTCTCATTAAAATGCAGTTTCACAGATTGTAATCATTGGCCTGTACAAGAAGGTGTGAAATGCTATGATTTTAAATTGATATCCCTCTACATTAATCTGAAGGTTGTGTAAATTTTGCAATAATGATTGTCCACGTGTAAAGCAAGGGAGAAATAAATCTGTATTGTTCTTATATAGCTTTTTGAGCAGTAAACTACCTTTCTGTCTTTTTATGATTTATATTTCTATAAACTTGGACTGTTAGAAGGTCATTTTATAGTTACACATAAATCATCTGCAAATTAAAACTCTGTAGGTTAATGAACAAATTTATGGAAATTGTTTGAACTTTTTGCTATTATTATAGCAAACATATACTCTTTGGTAAAAACTTTTTTCCTGCCTCACTGAACTCTGCAAAATCTTGACCAGTTCACATTCAGTACAGGTTCTGATTCTGGCACTTGACTTGCTCAGGGAAATGAGATATTATGAAAATTTACATATTTTAACATTCTTTTCTTCCATTTTGTTCTGTTCAGTCTGGTGATTTGTAATGTCAACCATGAAGCACTGAACAAGTAGAATTCACTTTCATAAACTTGCATTTACTTCTCTTGCATTGCTTTTAGCATTTTCCTTCCTGTTGTTCCTAAAACATCTCGTTAGACTTTCCCACTATGTCAGCCTTCATTTCATTGAGGTGATAAGGCAAAATTACCTTCTGTGCAGCTAAGCACAGAAAAGAGAGAGACAACCTTTGACTGGACATTCCTTGTTCTCACTTTTAGCAAGAAACTACCTGAACTATATAAAAAAGTATTTTCTTTGAATCACTGGATAGTCCAGTAATAAATTAATGCTGGTTTTGCATTTTTCTAAGAACTGCAAAATTTTATTCTTGCTTGTTTTCACTGCAATCAGAAGAGATAGCAACAGGATCAGTCTAATGGCATTCCTGATCTGTTAGTAATGCCTATTTCATGTATAGCCAATTTCCTAAGAAGACCTTAAAACTGCTTACAAAGGACATAGTAGCATTTTCATAGTTTCATAGAGAAAGAAGCCCAAAATAGCAAAATGACTGCATAGGTTCCCGATATAGTTAATATTTCTTGGTAGGTCTCCTCGGGCTTATTTAGGTGCTTTTTTCTATTTCTAAAAAGAAATCAGGAAGTTGTGGATGTGATATGTCTGATTGTTTGGAGTTTTGAAATGTTGAAGCCCTAATGTGATTGTTAAGCTGTTTTTATTGCTGTGTTGCTTAAAATCAGGTGTTCTACATGAGATCTTAAAATCATGCTTATTTTACCTCTGTAAAGCAAGCAATAAAAATTGTTGCTAGGTGGAATAAAGACATCCTTGGAAAAAGTTGTTAAAGTTAGTATTTTATTAAGAATGTAAATAAATATATAATTATAATAACATTTAACTTTAGGGAGTTTTCTATCATGCCAGATTATTTATCTGTAGGGAAGATTTCTTTTAATAGCTAATAAATGCTTTTGCAATTTCTTTTGGTAATCACTGAATTTGAAATAAAATATGTGTTATCACTACCAGACGAAATATATCAACCTTTGTTTACTTTAAGGGATGGCAGTATTTCAAAGAGATCAGAGTCTCAAGTGCACTTAAGCCATGGTCCATTTCTGCTGTTAGGTAGTACTGTAAAAGGAATGTTTATGTGACAACTGACCCTCTTCTGATGCCGCTGCTTCTTGTTTTGGAATAAGAAAGCTGAGCTTTGAATATAAATAATGTGTGAAACCCTGCTTAACTGCCCAGTAAATTCAGGTGCTTCTCATTCTAAGCACAAGCCCACAAAATGTTGAGTGGTCCTGGAGATGCTGGGAAAAAAAGAAAGCTTTGCATACTGATTACGTAGGGAATGCAATTTTTTTTTTCATCTCTATCTTTAATTTAAACAATTCCTTGTTAATATTTTATACAACAGCCTCCCAAAGCTTTGAGTCTTCTACTAAGTATTCTAAGGGATTATTTTCCTGACAGGCTAACTTCCCTCATGCTTTAAGAAGTATGGGGATGATTTTGCTGTTGGTTAACTTTTCATTTAAGTAGTGTACAAAATGAGAGCTGAACTCGAATGATTTAGGATACAGTTCTAGAAGGCCTGTGAAGGTCTGATTAGCACCCATGGGGATCCAGTGAGGTTCATTTTCTCTGAGTTTGCTTTAGCAGGGGTGCAAACAAGAGAAAAAACCACAACAGTATTTGAGTTTCCCCTCACCAAGGCAATGGAAACAAGACAAATTTTATAAGGAAACATACCGAGTCAACTTCAGAGAGAGTATTTGTGTGTACATAATGTGTATTCTGCATATACTAGTGTCGTGGTTTAGCCCCAGCCAGCAACTAAGCACCACGCAGCCACTCGCTCACTCCCCCTGCCCCGGTGGGATGGGGGAGAGAATCGGAGGAGTAAGAGTGAGAAACACTCCTGGGCTGAGATAAGAACAGTTTAATAATTGAAATAAAGTAAAATAGTAATGCTAATAGTAACAGTATAATAATGATAATAATAATAACAATATACAAAGCAAGTGATGCACAATGCAATTGCTCACCACCCACCAACCGATACCCAGCCAGTTCCCCAGCAGCGATCGCTGCTCCCCGGCCACCCCCCAGCCCCCAGTTTATATACTGAGCATGATGTCATATGGCATGGAATAGCCCTTTGGTCAGTTTGGATCAACTCTTCTGGCTGTGCCCCCTCCCAGTTTCTTGTGCACCTGGCAGAGCAGGGGAAGCTGAAAAGTCCTTGACTAGCATGAGCAGTACTCAGCAACAACTAAAAACATCAGTGTGTTATCAGCATTCTTCTCCTACTAAATCCAAACCACAGCACTATGCCTGCTACTAGGAAGAAAATTAACTCTATCCCAGCCGAAACAAGGACAACTAGTGGATGCAACGTGAACAGTTTTGTTTGCTGATTTTGTGTGTTTCTGCACTTCTTTTACCAACTTTTGTTCTTTGTTCTTCTTCTCTTTGTACAAAGAGCCAAACCCTCATCTGGAGTTAGAGGCACTTGTTTAGCTTACTAAAAGCTGCACTTAGGCTGATTTGGGCAGTGATCTAATTAGCAGTCAGCAGCCTCGGTCACTTGAGTGCTGACAGTCTTTCAGTGCCTTTTCAAAAGGACATACAGAGTGCTGGGCAAGTTCTTTCTTCGATGCATGCAGCTGAGAAAGAATCCTAAAATATATCCTATAGAAACAGAAGATGTGCCTGCTAGGCCTATATGGATTAGCATATGTAGAGTGGACTGGGGCCTGATTCACACTACCATGGATGCCTGGACTGGAACAGTGATTTTATGCATCTGTTGAGTAGAATCTAAACATAGTTCATTTGAAAACCACCTTCTAGAAAAGTTGTCTTGTCTAGAAATTGCTTGATGTTTTTCAGTGATTGATAAACACTTCCCTAGCCGGCAGAGAACTGGTAGAAATTTTCCTTTCTGTAATTACATTAAAAAGTTAAATAGCTTGTAATTGGTAACTCAACTGCAAATAATAGGGGATCCATCCTGTTTCCTGGTTTGGATATCTCAATTTAACATAGGTAGGAAGCACAAACAACAGTAAGTCTGAGGCTTTGCAGCAGTCAGAAATAACTAAAATACAAAGAGAGAGACAGGAAATTCAGGTCATATTAGGACATTTAGAAACTGTTTGTGCAGCAAAAGTTATCTATAAAGATATATATTTGGATTACCTCCAGATGTATTGATTTTGAACATAAAAATAGATGTCATCATTTTGTGAAACCTAGAGTATAGTTTGATATACTTTGTTATTTTAGTGCCACAGCTCTGTATAATTTCAGAAAGCTTCTGTATATTCATCTACAGGGTTTCCAGCATCTGTGTAGTCCTCCACAGGGTTTCCAGTAATGCATCGGCAAAATGCCTGGATTAAAATTCATTGTCTTCCATTCTGTTTTATATTTTCATTGACCTACTATTCCATCACAGAAGGCATTCTCAATGCTGAAGATATTTGCTGAGTTCAATCATATTTGCTCAACTATCAAATAATGTTGAATACATCTAATTCTTGCCAAATCTTTGGCCTGGGATTTTAAGGAAAAACTGGTTTACTACTGCACAGAGTCCTGTTTCTTATGCAACCACATTCCAAACACCTGCCAACAAATGGATTAGAAAATTACTTTGTATTTATTTCTCACCCTTTCTCTTCACGAAGGACTTTTTTTTCTGTCATGTAATCCACAGGAAGCTTTTTTTAAATGACTGTGTCAGTTATTTCCATTGCAAATATCAGGGTGAGTGGTCATACATACAAGTGTGTGTAAGCCTTCTATTATTACTGAACTTAAAAAGCAGCCACTAGAAAAATGTTGCAGAAGGAACAAATAGAAACCATCAGATAACAACTGAATTAACTTTCTGATTTATGCTCTGGAATGTTTTTATTCCCTCTGTCTAAAACAAATTATCCATCCACATCTGCTAAATGATCAGACTTATTTCTTTAGTTTGATTTGTTCAGGAATGAATCTTGTAAATATCCCAGATTATGAACAAAAACTGTTTCTTCTTATTTCTTAAAATGTATTTTGTGTGCAGAGAGTGCAGCACAGTTTCCAAGTCAAGCAACTTCAAATCTAGGTAGCTCTCAGGCTTTTTGTTTTGCTTTTGGTGTTTTGGGTTTGGTAGGTGTTTTTTTCTCTCCAAAACTTTTTTTGAGCTGTAGCTGAAATAATTCTCGCTCTGCTAAAAAGGACAAAAAAGTGACAGATTTTCAGAAGTCATAAGCTGTCTTGTCCTGCATTCAGTACACCAGCTTTTTTTGCTCAGTCAGTTACTAGCTACTTAGAAACAGACATGGAAGAATAGTCATTTTTAGCTTCCAGTGAAAGCATTTTTAGCTTCTTTGTGTTTCTCCACATTCCAGAAGTGACATGCAAGTTCAGTGCTCATTAGTTCAAGTTCAGTTACAAGCTCCTATTTATGTGGAAGCTTCAGCTCAAAACAGTCCAACTTTGCAAAAGAAAAGAACTGACACTTTTAAATATCTGTGCAGTGACAAAATTGTGTAGTGAGGAAGATAGATAAATGCAGAATGAAAAAGCAACAGTCTGCATTTGAATAGTAAATGCAAAGGTACTGCCAGGTTTAGTATTTACATGTTTCAAAATTAATCTTAGAAAAATAAAATAGAAAGACAAATAAACTTGTAAGACACAAATCAAGCACTTTTTTTTTTTTTTTTTTCCCTGGAAGATGACATGATGATCTATGGATTGGGCCAGTGTGGAGAATAAAAGTAAGTTATGTTCACCTTGCTTGTTGGCCAAGATCTGAGTCTTGACTGAGCTGAGGCAAGCATCTTGAACTACTCTTCCTATACTCAAATTAGAGGACAGCAGGCACATATTTGCTGCTAGTCACAAAGGCAACTCATGATGCTGACTGCTGACACAATGGTGCCTGTCACTCCTCAGCTGAGATTGAAGCAAATCACCACAAGCTTATGTCTCTACTGGCAAGCAGTACAACCCATCTGGAAGGCACTGGCCCTGGTGCCCTTCACCTGTCTCCCAAAACAGCCTGGCAGGGTGTGTGCTTCTTGTCTGAGCTACCCTGCTAATGTCCAGATGGCACTTTTGGGTACAGCGTGGGGAACTGTCACATAATCAAGCCCTCATCCCAGCTAGCATTTCACATCTAAGACTTGCCACCAGTCTGTGCCTGAGGTCAGGCCCCACCTGACTATGGTGTGGTGTCCATTCCCCGTGCAACCAGGTAACTTTCAATCACTGGCTGGACAATGAGAATGCAAGAAGTTAATTCCTTCAGCTAGCTCCTGCCATGGCTTCAAGGGATGCTTTTGGATCTGCTTAATAGCTGAGTGTTGTATCTGGTTCTGTGGGCTCTTCCCATCTGTTGTTTTGAGTTAAAAATAAGCTCAAGGTAACCTACTTAATTTTGTGGTTCAACAGCATGCAGAGGAAGTACTCACAGAGTTTGTCTCTTGGTACTTGGGAAGTAGCAGCTAAACACCTCATCTGAGCTATTAGTTGCCAGAGTTTCTTCATGGTTCACCTTTCATGATGGATGCAGGAGTGAGATCAGGTTTCCCTGAGTCATCTTTGATATCTTTCTCCTAGAAGGTTTTCAGACCTGGTTAAAGGGGTTCAGATCAAGGCCAGGAGATTTTTCTCTTTGAGTAGCCTTAAATTTAAGATCAATCTCAATTAAAACATGATTTTGGCAACACTAACACTAACATAGCAGAACTGTCATTTCAACGTTTATTTCAAAATGTACTTCAGGAACGTCCTTTTCATTTTAGTACAAGACCATTGTGCATAGCTTTTTCTCCTGTTACTCTGTGCAATCCAGTATTCAACTTGTAATAACATTCAGTTCATCAATCCCAATAAATTTAAAACAGAGTAGTCTCCTATACTTTTATCCCATTTAAAGTGATAGTCCTTGCAGATATTCAGTTATAATTATGTCCTAATAACAAGAAAGCAGATATATATCCTGTCTTTCTGTAGTAATTAAACAATGAATGTCAATCTGACAAGAGTGCTTAGCATTCTTGAAAGGCTGTAAAGGCCTGTACTTCAAATGCTCCTTGAAGGAAGGCAGGACTTTGCATCAGCACATGCAGCAGGACATGAAGTCCCTTCTGATTATCTGTGGCCATGATGGCTGTTGCATGCAGCAGATGCAAATAAGACACTGTTTTTCAATACAGCAATAGTTCTTGAGATTGCAAAAGTAAATCAGGTTGAAAAGTTAAATTTTTTGTAAGGGTCACATATGCCTTTTAACTACCATCCTCTCCTCAGGAGCAACACACATTCTAAAGAAGGGGAATTTCATCTCTCCAAGCTCAAATTCTTACTCTAAGTAAAGGTCAAAATAATTCATTTTAATACTTTCTAAGTCTTCTTTTCCCATGTTCTGAAAACCAATAAACATATCACCCCGAAAAAAGAGATAAACCCTTTCCACAAGTCATTTCAATTAACTAACATTTTCTACCAAAAATAACTTAGAATTCTGTCTCTGACATGAATGTTAATTGACAAGCCAGCTGTCTGATTTCTCATTTTCCTTTCCCTCACAATATTAGATTTCTGTTTTAAACATACAACTGAATTTTTGAAGTCCTGTCCCTTTTTTTAATAGAGTATGAACCTTGAATGTTATCAATACAGCATGTTTCCTTGATGTTTCACTAGTTTGTGAGACTATTTCAAGCTCAAACTAATTTTCATGTACCCCTTTTGATACAGGGTGTTTTGTTTTGTTTGTTTTTTTTTTTGAAACCCCATTTCAAGGAACTATGGGGTTTTTTTTATTTCAATTTGAAGAAAAAAAAAATACTGACCCTTCTGATTGCTGTGGCAAGTGTGTCTGTTTGGCTAAGCAACTAAAAGGCAATTTAAAATATGTGTTTTTTCATCTATTGGACTTTAAATCTCAAGATTTTTTGAGCTGAAGTCATGATTTTCAAATACACATGACTATTGAAAAAATGATGCAAGAATCTAGTGAAGTAGTAATAAATATCAAATATTTTGGGAAGCCAATTTTACTTAAAATCACAGAAATGGAAGTGGCTTCAGAAGATCAGCCCATGCCCAAACTGAAATGAGCTATACCTGTGTCACCACTGATTGATGTTTGTCTAGCTTGTTCTTAAAACATCCAATGATTGTTTATGAGAATGCCTCTGAGACGCTGTCAAAAACCTTATTAAAGTCAAGATATATGACATCTTTCCTGTCTACAAACCCTCTTGTGTTATGGTATTGTAAAAAGGAGGTAGATTGGTCTGACTTGATTTATTTTTTATATCCATATTGACTTTGACTAGTCTCCTTGTTATCTAACAGCTATTTAGAGAAATAGATCATACTTCTATTTTTCTAGGAATTGAAATTTGGTTCTCTGGACTATAATTCCACAGAATCTTTCTTCCTCTCTTTGCAACTGCCTTAGCCATTTTAAAAGAAAGGTATTATTTTTTCCTTCTCTAGTATTTTGGAAATTACTCATCCTCCAAACAGTCTCAGAAACAACCAGCAACAGTAAATTGTTTTTCACTTTGTGCTCACCTGTTCTGATTTTGCTCTTACATGTTCATGGTATATTTTTTCTGTATGTCATTAGTAACCTCAGCTAATTTTTGACTTCCTGTATGCCTGCTTATGCTTAAACACAATGAAGAGCTCACATTTCTCTGATCAATAGGGAGAAAGTGACTGAATCAGATTCCAAAGACTGTTGCTTTGTAAATATCATGTAGGGGAAGATGCTCCCAACACATTCCAGGGAATTGCCGGACATCCTGTGTGTTTGTGTATTTGCTTCTCTTGTTACTTCCAATTTACAGGTTCTATCTAATTCTGCTAGTTACTTTTAAAAAGTCTGATCCACCTTCTTCATCCTGGTGTAGCAGTGAGTAGTCAATCCCACTGTGAAAACTGTCAGATTTTTCCCCTTTACTCATTAAAATTGGAAGTTTTCAGATGTCAGTCACACACTGTAAAATGTACTTCAAAATGTACCTTGAAATGTGCTGTCTTTCCATTTTCAAAATTGATCTTTTAGGCTTTCCCAAAATATATTTTATGAATCAAAATAAAAGTTAAATAAAGGAGTTAAAGAATCCAGAAAAGAAACAAAACATTTGATTTTAAATCAAATAAGTAATTTTGGCTTGACTCAGTTGCAATTATTTTGGCAGAGGCATGTACAGAAGAAGATTTGCTTAAAGAAGAAGGGCCTGAAAAAAAACTAAGTAACTTTTCCTTTTGACCCTATTCTTTATAAATGTTGAGTGTTCTGTATTTGATCATAAAACCATGTGGTCCTTATCATTCCTGTCTGAAGTGCTGTTCAATATGTACAGCTATATACAAAATCAAGAAGGTAAGAGGGAAAGGTTGATTTTTATTTTTTTTTTCCATCCAGTTTAAATAAGGTAAATTATCAGAAGATACCTCTGTAATGCTAGTGGAATTTCAAATGTAGTGACAAATTGAGGATTTGCCCTATTTCATCCTCTCTTTCATTTAAATATTGATATAATACAAAAATAAGAGGTTGCTATCCAGTCATATCTGAAGAAAGTGATGGCCTACAATATTTGAACAAAATATAAAGCTATACTGTTCAACTACTGAAAGTAAGTGAAGTTGTGTGTGTTCAGTCTAATCACCTTCATTCTAAACACGGACAGAAGGAAAAGAAGTCAGTGAGCATTGCAGTAGAAACTACTTATCTTGTGGTTATGGTTAGTGATCTGACATCCTGACTAAGAAGTATGGATCCTCAGTAAGGTACATAAGGGATAAATATGGACTTATCATCAGTCAAAGTATGAAATCAAAAGGACTCTGGATACTTTGATACATACTAATTAGAGAAAAAATAGAGTGCAATCTGTACAGCACATCAAGTGCTGTAATTCTGTCAGATCTCACAAGTGAAGCGTAATTGGGCCATGATAGCACCGAGTGATCTGCATGAAGGAAAAAATAAGGTCAGGAGGAGTGGTTTTGCTAGTGACAGTCTTCCTTTGAGTCTGAGGTTAATACTTCACCACTCTTTCACTCAGAAAGGTAAACACATTCTCATTTTAAAAGCCTACGAATTGTAAAGAACAGTCTGTTGTCTCCTTCCCAAATAAATGAATTTACTTTCCAAGAGTGTAAGTCTTTCAAAGAAAATAAAAAGCCTTATATACCTGTAAGGTGAAAATTATACAATCCATTAGGAACTTTGGGGTTTATAGGTATGCTCTGGACTGCCCTGAAGCATGTGAGAGAACTTTCTCGGTTATCCTGACAGTGGAAAAACATTTCACCCCCTTGGCCTGGCAGTAACAGCTCTCTTTCAGTTCATGCAGCTTCTATGATGGCATTCAGTGCAAAGAATCAGGGGATTTGTTGAAATGTCTCAGTACCCGGTTTTTAAATTCCTCTGCTGATGTGATGTTATATATATATTTATATGCACACCTGTATAAGTGTATGTACATATGTAATATATGTATATAATATGTAATAGTCTGTTCTATGTATAAATGTTTATTAGAAAAGGTATGGATGAAGAAAAAAGGAAAGCAACACTTGCACCACTTACACTAAGATCAATAACTCTTTTCCTCTTAGCTGATTCAGTTCAGTGCTTTTCCTGACCAGCCTGCTCATGGCCTTCAGTTTCATTCACTCCACTTTTCAAAGAATGTCTTGTGGAGATGGTGGATAATTTTTGTATCCCGTTTCTTTCTTGGAGTCCTTTCAAAATCAGTCTTTCTCCATCAAGACGTCTTCATGAAAATGCCTCTTTGGAAATAGGGTTGTCATCACTTCTACTTGACTGGCCTATTAGCAACTCCCAGGTTAAGTGAGGTATAGGAACCCACATTCCCTGGTGAATCACTGCCTGTATCTCAGAGAGAACCTGTGGATGTAGCATGCAAAACCCATTCTTGATAGCTAAGTAAGATTGGTGAATTCAGCCCACCACTATGAGACAAGACACAAATACATGGAATTGATGGGATGGATACATTTTTAAATGCTTTTGAGCGCTCAGATACGATTGTGATAAATACACAGACATGCAGACATACATTGATAGACAGACAGATAGGTAAGAAATGCTTTTGATCTTTTGCCAGGTCATCAGAAATGAAGGCTTTTCAGGATTATCTTTGCCTTGGAGAAAATTCAGTGATATGTAACTGGCTATTTTCATAGTGTAATGTATTTTCTTTATCCATATAGGCAGAGACAATGAAAGCAATGTAGAAACAGAAACCTATTTCATACCTTGTAACCAGTATCAAGTTCCAATGAACTAAAGTTGTTTCACAAATAGGATTGGCTAAGAGAGACAGCAAATCCTCTTCTTTCTTACAGCAGTACTTCCAAAGAGAAAACTAATTGTAGAACTGATGCAACACTTCAAAAACCACACTGCTGCATTCCAGAAACAAACAAAAATCTAACACAATGCTGCTTATAGAAGTAAGAGATCCTTAGCTGATTTCTTTGGGGTGCAGCACAAGACTAAATACCTGATCTATTGGCTAGAATAATATTCTTTCCATGAAGATGGCAAATTTTGTATGTGTTCCAGTAAATTCGAAAAACTGTTTGCTACCTATATAGAGTCTATCCTAAAAAGGCAGTTGCATGAATCATAGAATCATTTAGGTTGGAAAAGACCTTTAAGATCATCCAGTCCAACCATTAACCTACACTACCAAGTCCACACTAAACCAATCAAGGGTAGACTAGACTAAACCAAAGGGTTCCTTATTTTCCATATTCTTTCTAGAGATACTCATTGTTAATCATAGCTTTTTCCTTTTCTTACTTCATAAATGATGACACATTTCACTGGAGAGAAAATGGCTGGTTTATGTTGTTCATACACTGTTAAATTCAAGTATAAATAGTACAAGGTTGGTGCTTTATTTATTTTTTTCTTTAATGTATGTTCTTAACATTATTCAGTAGGCTTCTATACAGCACAGGATTTTTTAATGATTGTCACTCCATCTTCAAACTATGAAAGATTTAACATTATATTCTTATGGAACACAGTGCTGTGAAAGATGCTTTTCTGTGATATGTGTGGAGTAGATGTGGAAGAATCTGAAGACACTTGGTATTTCCAGAGCTGTATTTTAACAAAAAAGGTCTTCCCTGATTGACTTTAGTTTTATCAAAACACTTTATTCCACTTTAAAAGGATTATGTTTCTCTCCATTCCTGAGGTGAGCATGGTAACTAGTAAAGCAAATCCTATAACTAAAATTTAGTTTACAACTTTTATGATAACCATGATAGAATAAAATTAAATTTCTCTTTTCTGTTCTAACTTTTCAGTGCTAAGAAGAGTAAAAAGCAGTAAAAGCTTTATTTTGTTGTCATTAAAATGAGTAGATATAATCCCAGAAGTGGTGCACTGAATAAGAAGGTGTAATTTTTACACAGTAAGTTTTATGATTGTCACATTTCTCATTATTACTATCTTTAAGGATAAGCACAGATTAAAAGACTGAACACAGGAGAAAGCACTGAACACTGTAACATTTTTATGCAATTTAATACGATCTAATCTCTACCTTTGGTCTTTAGAAATAAAAAGTGTGATATCTTTAAAATCATGCCCTTGTAATCTGCATTTTAACTAAATGATGGTTTCGGTTCACAAGACATTCTCTATTTTATCCTGAAAACAGATTATTTTCATGTTAATTAGGTTCTCAATGCATTTATTATGGAAAAAGAAACTGAATATTTATAGTCTTCTTTTCAATTTAATTAAAGTAGACCTTCATTCCTCTCTTCAGACAATATGCCACAGTTAGAAGACCAGGAATGTGACGATACTAAAAAGTCAAATCTAAGAAAGACCCCCCAAAAGGTAGGAAAAATGTAGATAACTAAATTATGAATAATGGAGTGAGGTACTTTCTACATCCTGTAAAGATTTTTAGTACTTAAAGTGAGATTGAGACATGATTCAAGTACCTGATACTCAAACTGTGACCTCATAAACCATTTATTCTGATGCAATTTCATACAAACTTGGATGCCATAGCTTTTTTCAGCTTAACAGTCTTTCAGAAACATGATCAGAACCGACACAGCCTCAACAATACTAAGAAGCTTGACACCCACATCGGTTTTACACATGATTGGGATCCAAAAATAGCATTCTTTTAATTTTGTCTTCTGTTTCGGGGCTCAGTCTGTGGCAGGTGATAATAAATCACCTCTAACACAGACTGACAGGATTGATTTCCTCATAAAAACATTTTAAATCTGTCTTAACTTTTGGGCACTGGCAGAGAAGGATGTGATTCTGGACTTTTATGTAAAAGCCTAGTTGTTAGAGAATTTTTCTAGGAAATAAGAGCAACATTTAAATGTCCACTTCTTCAAGTGTATTCAAACTGCACCCTTTAAACCCCAGGACAGGGTCATAACCATCAGGGTCTAGTGGAGAAGGAAGAGAAGGGTCCTGTAATGATATGAATATTTCCTTCCACTGAGGAAAGAGCTGGATCAAAAAGCAAGGAAAAAACTGAGCGTAAAACTGTTAAGTTAAAAATTCTAAAACTGACCTGAAAGCAAAATCAGCCTGGTAACTGCCATTAACAACAGAAATACAAACATAATTGCCTATGTTGTGAAAGGGATAAAGAATTCTTTTGGTTTTCATGCTTACTGAGAACCATCCTTTCTTTCAAACGCAGATATAAAATTTTTCTTTTTCTCAGTCAAAAGGGGAGAACTCCCTACCTAGGAGCTTGATGTGAGTCCAGCTGAAATTGTTCCCAACTCAGTCAGTCTTAGGAAGAGGCCATATATAGACAATGCCTAGACGCACCAAGGTACTTAAACAAATGAGTTGTCTCTTATAAATCAATGTGATTTCAGCCATTTCATAGCAAATTGTATATGTCAAATGGCAGGGTGTTCACCCACTGAAGAGAAGGTGAAATTTTCAGTAAACAGATAAGGTTTAGTGCAGTAAAAATATCTTTGGTTACATATTTCAGATACTGTAATCAAAGACTTCTTTTCAACCAATAATCTTATTCTTCCATGAAACTTCGAAATCAGACAGCACTAGAGAACAGGCAAGGGATAATAACGGTAACTGTATAGATTTGTATAAGGAACGTATGTGCTCTCCATAGTCATATTAGTGTTAGTAAACAACTTTAAATATACTAATCCCAGGGTCCCAAGGAATTATCTTTATGAATGTAAAGCAAATGCTTAAAAAGCACAGTTACTCATAGCAACTAATTGCTGCTTAAAATTTATGTCAGATACTCAGCTTAGCAGTTATGCTTGCATACATATTAGCTGTAGTAAAGACCTTAGTGCACATTGCTCTCTGTAATGAAGTTTTAAATGTTCCAAGATTTTCATTTTAGAAGAATGTTTTGCAATAGTATCTGGGGTTTGGGAGTTTGGGTTTATTTTGGAGGGGGAGGAACTGGTTTGTTTAAACAAGCTATTTCTAACTTTACTGTAATGTTCTTGATAGAGTATCTTGCCCTGTAGAACTCTGCAGAATTTCCCATTACTTCCTGTTTACATCCTTTACACGTTTGAGAATTTTGTTAAAGGCTATTTACTCCCTCTTTCAGACCCATCAAGCCTGAGACTCCCCTCTTTCAAATCAGTGCAAGTAAGGAGTAAGTAATTTCAAATTAAGAGTTGCAGAGTACAGAAGGAGGCTTTCTAATAGTGACCGTAGGGGCTGAGATTATAGGTGATGAGATCAGAAAAGAAATTTAAATGGGGAGGGCCCTTAGGTCTTCAGTCCAAATATAACACTCCCATATGGGAAAAGGATGAGTGAGAAGGACAGTTTTTGAGATGGTAATGATTTTCTTACAAAAATACTGTCAGTTCAGCTTTTTTATCTGCTGAAATAAACAAAATCATTTTGTCTAAAATCAGACTGAATAACATCAATCTTTTGTAGCATGTCCATGCCTCTAGCAATTCACAGGAGCTTTACAGCTGTGTGCCCTGAGATGTAACAGGCTTCTTGGTTAGGTGATATTTTCTCTCTTCACTTAGGTTTAGTACTGTTGAAGAAAGTTCTGAACTCTTTCACAGAATCACAGAATGGCTGGGGTTGGAAGGGACCTCTGGAGGTCGTCTAGTCCAACCCCCCTGCTAAAACAGATTCACCTAGAGCAGGTTGCACAGGATCACATCCAGGAGGGTTTTGAATATCTCCAGAGAAGGAGACTCTACATCCTCTCTGGGCAGCCTGTTCCCAGTGCTCTGTCATCCTCAAAGTAAAGAAGTTTTTCCTCATATTCAGATGGAACTTCCTGTGCTTTGGTTTGTGCCTGTTGCCCCTTATCCTGCCACTGGGCACCACTGAAAAGAGTCTGGCCCCATCATCCTGACACCCGCCCTTAAGATATTTGTAAGCGCTGACAAGATCCCCTCTCACTCTCCTCTTCTTCAGACTAAACAGACCCAGCTCGCTCAGCCTTTCCTCATAAGAGAGATGCTTCAGTCCCCTAATCATCTTCATAGCCCTCCGCTGGACTCTCTCCAGTAGTTCCTTGTCTTTCTTGAACTGGGGAGCCCAGAGCTGGACACAGTACTCCAGATGTGGCCTCACCAGGGCAGAGTAGAGGGGGAGGATGACCTCCCTTGACCTGCTGGCCATACTCTTCCTAATGCACTCCAGGATACCATTGGCCTTCTGGGCTGCAAGGGCACATTGCTGGCTCATGGTTAACTTGTTGTCCACCAGGACTCCCAGGTCTTTCTCTGCAGAGCTGCTTTCCAGCAGGTCAACCCCTAACCTGTACTGGTGCATGGGGTTATTCCTCCCTAGGTGCAGGACCCTACACTTGCCTTTGTTGAACTTCATTAAGTTCCTCTCCGCCGAACTCTCTAGCCTGTCCAGGTCTCACTGAATGGCAACACAGCCTTCTGGTGTATCAGCCACTCCTCCCAGTTTTGTATCATCAGCAAACTTGCTGAGGGTACATTTTGTTCCTTCATCCAGGTCATTGATGAATAAGTTGGAAAGACTGGAGCCAGTACTGACCCCTGAGGAACACCACTAGCTACAGGCCTCCAACTAGACTCCGCGCCGCTGATCACAACCCTCTGAGCTCTGCCATTCAGCCAGTTCTCAATCCATCTCACTGCCCACTCATCTAACCCACACTTCCTGAGTTTACCTATAAGGATGTTATGGGAGACAGGGTCAAAAGCCTTGCTGAAGTCAAGGTAGACAACATCCACTGCTCTCCCCTCATCTACCCAGCCAGTCATACCATCATAGAAGGCTACCAGATTGGTCAAACATGATTTCCCCTCGGTGAATCCATGATGATCCATGATGACCTTCTTTTCTTCCACATGCTTAGAGATGATATCCAGAATGAGCAGTTCCATCACCTTTCCAGGGATGGAGGTGAGGCTGACTGGCTGTAGTTTCCTGGTTCCTCTTTCTTGCCCTTTTTGAAGACTGGGATGACACTGGCTTTCCACCAGTCCTCAGGCACCTCTCCTGTTCTCCATGACCTTTCAGAGATGATGAAGAGTGGCTTAGCAATAACATCTGCCAGCTCCCTCAGCACTCGTGGGTGCATCCCGTCGGGGCCCATGCATTTGTGGGCATCCAGTTTGCCTAAATGGCAAACCCAATCCTCCTTAACCAAGGAAAAGTCTTCCTTTCTCCAGACTTTCTCTCCTACCTCCAGGGTCTCGGATTCCTGAGGGCTGGCCTTAGCAGTAAAGACTGAAGCAGAGGGCATTCAGTAACTCCACCTTTTCTGTATCATCTGTCACCAAGGCAACCCACCTCACTCAGCAGCAGGCCCACATTTTCCCTATTCTTCCTTTTGCTGCTGATGTACTTGAAGAAGCCCTTCTTGTTGTCCTTGACATCCCTTGCCAGATTTCATTCCAAGTGGACCTTAGCCTTCCTCACCACATCCCTGCATATGTGTACAATGATTCCATATTCCTGCCAAGTGGCCTGTCCCTTTTCCCATATTCCGTAAACTTCCTTCTTCCATTTGAGTTTTGCCAGAAGCTCCTTGCTCATCCATGCATGTCTCCTGTCCCCTTTGCTTGAGCTCTTACTCATAGGGATGCATTGATCTTGAGCCTGGAGGAAGTGATGCTTCAATATTAACCAGCTCTCTTGGGCCCCCCTACCTTCTAGAGCCCTAACCCATGGGATTCCTCCAAGTAGGTCCTTGAAGAGGCCAAAGTTAGTTCTCTTGAAGTCCAGAGTTGTAATCCTACTTATTGCTCTGCTTCCTCCACACAGGATTCTGAACTCCACCATTTCATGGTCGCTGCAGCCAAGGCTGCCCCCAACCTTCACATCCCCAACCAGTCCTTCTTTGTTAGTACAAGGTCCAGCAGCACACCTCTCCTCATTGGCTCCTCCACCACCTGTGTCAAAAAGTTATCATCAATGCCCTGCAGGAACCTCCTGGACTGTGTGTACCTAGCTGCATTGTCTTTCCAGCAGATATCAGGGTGGTTGAAGTCCCCCATGAGAACGAGGGCCTGTGATCATGAGGCTATTTTCAGCTGTCTGTAGAAGGCCTCATTGACTTCCTCTTCCTGATCAGGTGGCCTGTAGTAAACACCCACAACAATGTCACCCATAGTAGCCTGCCCCTTAATTCTTATGCATGAACTCTCGACTCATTCTTTACCCACCCCTAGGCAGAGCTCGATACATTCCAGTCACTCTCTCACATAAAGAATAACTCCACCACCTCGCCTTGCTGGCCTGTCTTTCCTAACAAGTATGTAGTCATCCGTGACAGCATTCCAGTCATGCGAGCCATCCCACCATGTCTCCATAATTGCAATGAGATCATGGCTCTGTGACCACACACAGATCTCTAATTCTTCCTGCTTAGACCTCATTTTGCGTGCAGTGGTTTGCAGGCATTTCAGAAAGTTAATCAAGCATACATGTTTCCCAAGAGGGGTGCAAGAGGCTCCACCATAGCCATGTACACCCTTGAGGTGGTTGTCCTTCTGATTCTCATCTTGGGAGGCAGCTAAGAACATCTGTAACTGCTCTGGTTGTCCTGGCTTATTCCCCAGTTGGATGAGGTGGCATGAGCATTGCCTCTTTGGACCCCACCCCCAGAGTCCTTCAGTTTAAAGCCTGGCTTACCAACTTGGCCAGCCTGCTGCCAAAGATTGCCTTGCCTCTTCTAGACAAGTGGATTCCAACCCTCCCTGACAGGTTATAGTCATCAAATAATGTCCCGTTGTCATAAAAACCAAAACCCTCACGACGGCACCAGCCACAAAGCCAGGAGTTCATGGGCATTATATGTCTATTTTTGGCTGCCCCGTTTCCTCCAAATGGTATAATGGAGGAAAAGATAACTTGGGCACCAGTATTTTTCACTTACACCCCCAGGGCTTTATAATCATCCTTGATTCTGCCCAGGTTCTGGCTTGCGGTGTCATTCATGCCCACATGAAAGAGTAGCAGTAGATAGTAGTCTGTGCTCCTGACAAGTTGTGGCACCCTCTTGGCCATATCACAGATCTTAGCTCCTAGAAGGCAGCATACCTCATGTGACTCCCTGTCAGGTCGGCAGATGGGCGCCTCAGTGCCTCTTAACAGAGAGTTACCCACTACAAGCACTTGTCATTTCTTTTTACAGTATCCACTGTGTGCTGCTGGTATAGTTTCTCCTTGCAGACCTTGCTCATGGGTGTCTATTTAAAGCTTCATATTTGTTTTTGGTTGTGATGCTGGAGGGTGGAGACTGAAGTGGGGTCCAGCTTTTGTGAATCACCAGGGTCCAAGGTGCCTCATTCTCAGTGGTGTCCAATACAGGAGCATGGTTCTAAAACCACCCTATCTATCTCCGTCTCAGCTCCTCTAGTACTGCACAGCCTTTTGACTGTTTCCTGCAACTTGGCCACCTGACATAACAGATCATCAACCTGTGCACACCTTATGCAGGTACTTCCTTTTGTCCAGGAGAAGGGTCTGGGCACTTGTTGCAACCTACTGCCTGTACTGAAGTCTCCTTCCTTACCAGTTCTGTCTGGGTGGAAGCGTCAAGACATCTCAGGGACTTTCTCTGCAGGAACACTGGTTTTAACTCTGCGGTGAGCACCCACCATTACAGCAGAGACTTAGAGCACTTCCCTGGGCTGTGACCTACAAGCAGGTTGCAGTGCCCTTCCTGCATGCCCTTCCGCACAAACTGACATGCAAACAGACACACAAACTGATGCGCCATGCCCTGGATGACGCCCCATGCCCTGTTTGCCTGCCCTGGTCACATCATTTCTAATACTTCTGGAAAGAAGTCTGCAATTTATGATTGCAAAACATTTTAGAATTGGTCAGAAGTCATGTAACTACATCTAAAGAACTGGTGGCCAAGTGCTTATCCCAGCTGATGAAAAAAGACTTGTTCTGGAAGCTCATGAAAAATATCAATAGAAAAACAATAGGAATTTTATGACAAAGACTATGTATTTTTATTTTACATTCTGACCATGCATGTTTTTCCTGGACTGGAAGCTGTTTGCAGTTCTGGTTTTGACCATTTTCAGTTGTGAAGACCTGTTTCTTTTAAGATATGCTTTAACAGAGCAGTGAAACAGGAGTTGCGCTGTCTTTTGAAGTATGGGCTTTATCAGCAATCGGTAATGAATCTTGACACTTAATCCTATGGTTTTTGGTGTCTCTGAATATGTCTATGTCTTTATTTATATACAGAGAGGGAATATAATGTCTATTATATGGTAATAATATAGTACAGAGTGCTGCCTACAACTACACTGTTTGGATAAAAGATAAATTAAAAGATAAAATATTCAAAAAGTTATAAGCATTTTTCATATAGTTATTTATTGAGCACTGAAAATTTGAATAGTGGCAAATACTGTCCCTGTCCATGGTACTTCCCTTATAAAATTTTCTGATATTGAAAAACTAGTTGTCTAATTCACTGCATAGGCATAATGCTGGTATTTATGAAGGAAAGAAACAAGTCACCTTTGAGCTATTACCTCTACATATGATTCTGGACATTTTCCAGAAAGTTCATTGAAAATCAGTTGGCCAGAGGCACTCAGGGTTGACTACTTTTACCTTAAAAATTAGGGCACACTCATTATTTCATAAAAATGCTGTGGTCAGATAGAGAGCTTCCTTGCATGAATTTCTTCTTTTTTTTTGACAAGGAGAATCACCTCTGAGATGGAAATAAATGATTCTTAGCCACACTATGCTTTTGGTTTCGTTGATGCAAGTGAAACTAGGTTTACAAAACTGCTGAGAGAAGTGTTCACTCTACAGTTGGTATGAATCCCTGGAGTACGAGTTTATAGAGGTGATTGAGCACTCTTCATGTTCTACAGTAATGTGCTAAGATACACTTTAAGTGGGAGTGCAGCTCTTCTAAAATATGTTCTTCGAATCAGTACAGCCTGTGCAGATTTATATTTGGTGCACTGGGTACGTGCATGTGTTAGAAAACTAAAAATAATGACAAATGGATGAATGAATTCTGTCATTTTGGACATATTCTGTCTTTTCTCTGCCCAAAAAGTATGAAAGAAGAATGTAAATATCATAATTTCTCTTTATTGCATCCCACAGAGGAGTCCAATGTAACAACAGAAATCGAGAGTTCAGAAGGTGGGATGGTATCTTATCGACATTAACAGTATATGTCTACACAATTGAAGAACTGAACAAAATCTTGTTGCTGTGAAACCAAAAAGAATAAAAAAAAAATATTTGGATGAGCAATGCACAATTGATATTAAAAAGTCATATAAGATTTTAAAACATGGCCTCCTTTTTCAAAGGAAAAACCTTCTTACAAAAGACTATGCAACTTTAAAATCTATTATTAAGAAAGACCATATGAACAGCAGTGTACTCTCCAAAGCATACAGGTGCCCTTTTGCAGCTTTTTGTTTCTGCTAATTTCCTTTATGCTGCAAGCATGCAAATATATCAAAGAAATATGATATCCTGGAAAAAAAGAATGTTTTTTCCCCATATCCCAAATTTCTCTTATACCATGTTACCTTCCATTCCAGCTTTGCTTACCTCATCTCAGTATTATGCTCCCAGAATTAGAAAAAGTCATTAAATGAATTAGAATAAATTGTTAAAGGTAATAACAGAAGTATAATTTAACACAAAACCAAAATTAAAAAAAAAAAAAAACAGACAAGGTTTTGAAAGTTCAACTAATTCATGAGGTACCATGTATCATTGTTTATGACTTCATTGTGCTGTTAAATTACAGAGCATGTAAGATGTTTGCATGCTAAAGAGTAGCAGCTCTTGTTGTATTTACTAAAAAAATGCTTTTAAATTAATCATCTTCCTTCCAGTTAGTACAATAATCCACATCTTGTTATGGTACTTAGTCTTAAACAAAACCAACCCTGGAACTTAAGATCCCACACTACTGCTTTCAGGATATGTTTGTAAATACCGTGATAGTCTATTTGTTATAAAACCAAGTAGGAAACTATAACAAAAACTCCTAACGTTAACTCCATTAGTGTCATACTGTGTGTGGACTCTGAAATACTCAAGGTGATCCAAAGACTGTATGTTTAATTAATGATTGTACAGTGAATAATTCTTTAGTGTTGTAACATCATAAACCAATGCAGTTGGATTGGAAATATGCAAAAGGGGAGGGGCAAAGGATAGGGAAGGTAGGTCCATGTACATTTACATTTGCACTTGCACATGTACTTGCACAGAAAGTATGAATCCCTACATCTGTGCTTGCCAAAGCTAAAATTTTATTAGATAAAAGACCTGGGATGCAAGTTTTAAAAAGAGAGGGAGATTGCATGTGGAAAAAAGGAGACTTGGAGAGGTCCTTCAGGCAAGCAGCTCTAGCTTTTGGTATTAGGTTGTTAGCTTTTCCATTATTTTGGAATAAAACTCAAGTTGAGGAAGCAAGTTGTTGTAAGTTGCCTTCATCATTTCCTACAGGAAAGTTCAACCTCCAGGAGATTCCTCAAAGATATCATCTAAGAGGCAGCACTTTGGAGCTGGGCACTGCACAATTCTCCATGAAATACCTCAGAGATCTGTAAGTGACAGTGAGAAGGGGCTGATGGCAGGTATACGCTTTGTCTGCATTTTTTTGTTCTGTGACTTTATTTTGCCACTTTGCTTTCAGTTTAGTAAACAACAGTTTAACCTCTGTTTTGCCAGAATAAATTCACTGTTTTAATTTTCATTTAGCATTCAAAGCGTTGCAAATAAAACTGGCAAACTGGAGATGCTTTTGTTTCTGCAGAGGTAATCAGTCCAAAAAACCACTTTGGATGCCTGCAATCAAAGATAAATTTGGGAATATCAGAGGCAAGCTTGATATCAGGATTAAAGGTTCTGTTTGACAGCTGGCAGCCAGAGCAGGGAGAGAAATTTCCCTCAAAGATTAGCTCCTGCTAGGAGTCAGCATTTGAAACTGTGACTTTGCAAAACCCCATACAAGCGTAGAAGCTCTAGCTAACTTCTGCCCAGTGTCAGCATAAAGATATAAAACAAAAGCAAGCACTTAAATGTTGATTAGAATCAACATTCTCTTTGCACCAGTTCTTTCCCTGAAGGTGTAAAGGTTGAGTGTGTTACCCTTAATCAGGAAGAGAAAAAGAAATACTCCCAAATTTCCCAGTTATTATTAAATGATGGTGAATATGTATCATTTGGAAATTAATTCAGCTTACTTGATGTTTTTTGCATTGACAGGATATTTATCATCTGCATCCAGCTCTGTTAAAGTTGGTTGGGTTTGGGTTTTATTGCTTTGTTTTGCTTTCATTTGGGTTTTTTCCAAATGTACTTACCTGCAACTGGATTTCACATCTGTGTGACTGTATATATTCTGTGCCAGTGATGTGGAAGGTAGAGTTGTGTTAAAAGCATAGGTGGGTGAACAAGGCCTTCCTGCTTGGCCTGCTGTCCCAAAATGTTACTATGGAAACCATCAAATTCTGTCTTTCTACCAAGTATATAAGCACATTTAAGAAGAAGAAAGAAAGAAAAAACCCACAACACTCTTTGCTAGTCTATTTTCGTGTTGGTGAGGATTAAGTTTCTGCTACAGAAAAGCCTTTCACTTGGCAAAAATGAAATTCAGTCAACAGTTCACAGTGAACACTGGTAGATAAAGATGGTCAATGGATAAATTACACTTGCTATAACCAATTGTTCTATGTTCAGTCTTACATATTTCGGTCAATAGATTGCTTAATCATAGAGGAAATAAGATTTGAAAACAAGACAAGTTTTTTGCATGGCTTCTCAGGACCTAGGAAATGTTAAACTCTGGACAAAGAGAACAGAACAAAAGCACAAAAACCTTTTAAACATTAAGCAACATACTTTTTTAGTTTTAATCATCTTTTGTATCTTCATATTTTTAAACCTGCCCTTTCTTAACTTCTCTCAATCCAATAATTTGCTCCCTGCATTTCAAGAAGTATCTTTGCAAGGCATGTATTACGTTTCTCCTACTTCCATTTTATGGTATTCACCAGATAGTTACCAGCTATTTTTATGTTATGGCCTCTTTCAGAAGATTTCCTTTACTAAACAAAAGTGCAAGAAGTTTTAGTGAGTTTTCTTGATCTTTAATGAGATGAAAAAGACTCATCTGGGACATGGGTTTTATTGAACTATTAAAAATTATTTAAGGACTTTTGCTTTTTTGTTTTCCTGAATCTACCTATTCTTTAAGTTCATCATTTTGCTGGAGGTGACTATCCCCAGACTAGACATGCTCTTCAGCTGCTTTGGAGTAAAGTCTGTCATCTTTCTGTAAACTGCCTCTGCTGGCAGATTAGACTAAGACATCAACTCTGTTCCGGTGTAGAGCTAAAGACTCACTTTCACATATGTGTTCTCTGCTGAAAAATTCTTTGGGGAATGGAGATGATCTTTTCAGGCAAAGTTGTGCAAAAGAATCTTGGACTGATATTTTCTTAATTTCCACAGCACAATTTGCTGATCTGATCTGTTAAGTGGTGACAGTGAAATAGAAAGATTCACTCCTTTTTTACCTTAATTGATGCTGGAAGACAAATAATAGTGAGTTAAATTTTTATTTTGTCTAGTCTACAAATATTAGAACAATAGTCTGTCATGTAAGTCTAGAACTTTCAATCACTGAGAGATGACAAGGCAGTCCTAATGATTTTTATTTTTTTTTAATTGTAGTAAAGACTTTTTTACATTTTTTTTTAGAGCTCTATTTCTGCAATGGCAGACAGTGATGGTGATTAAGTCTGCAGAATATCTGCACATCCAGGTAAGGAGAAATGTGAGAAAATGAGTTTCAGCTTATCCCTAAATAAAATATTTTCTTTTTTATTTCCTTTCATAGCATTTCAAACCACCAGATGCGCCAGAAGAAACGAAAGTAAGGTACCCACAAAGTGCAGTTGTAAATCTATCTGCAAAGTTTTCTTCAAGTTGTTATTTTAATGTTTGTGGTGTATTGATGTTGGCTAGCTGCCAGACACCCACCCAGCGGCTCTCTCACTCGCCCTTCTCAACAGGATAGAGGGAGAAAATAAGATGGAAAAGCTTGTGGGTCAAGATAAAAACTATGACATCACTTACCAATTACCATCATGGACAAACCATGCGCAAACTCGGGGAAAATTTACTTAATTTATTGCCAATCAAAATAGAGTAGGACAGTGAGAAACAAAGACAGAAACTAAAACACCTTAATAGAATCATAGAATCATAGAATCATTTAGGTTGGAAAAGACCTTTAAGATCATCCAGTCCAACCATTAACCCAACATTACCAAGTCCGCCACTAAAACAGTTAAGGGTAGAGTAGCAATTTCAACTTTCCTGGCTTGGTGGCTGGATTATTTTTTAATCAAAGTAAAAACTAGGAATCATTAAGGTTGGAAAGAACCTCTAAGATCATCAGTCCAAACATCAACCCACCACCACCGTGCCCACTAAACCACGTCCCAAAGTGCCACATCGACCCATTTTTTGAACACTTCCAGGGATGGTGACTCCACCGCCTCTCTGGGCAGCCTGTTCCAATGCTTGACCACTCTTTCTGTGAAGAAATTTTTCCTAATATCCAATCTAAACCTCCCCTGGTGCAGCATCTCCCTATTCCCCCCTTCTTTCTAGGCTCATTGATCCCCAACTCCTCTACCTCCTCCCTCCCCCCACGAGGGGCACAGGGGAGTGGGTCATGGGGGGCTGCGGCCAGCCCCCAGCAGCCCCCTCTGCCGCTCCTCCCTGCTCGGGCTCTTCCCTGCTCCAGCCTGGGGCCTTCCCCCGGGCTGCAGGGAAACCCCTGCCCCAGCGGGGTCCCTCCCGGGGCCGCAGGGGCACCTCTGCCGGGGCGCCCGGGCCCCCCCTGCCCTCCTCCCGCTCTCCCCTCGGGGCTCGCAGGGCTGTTTCTCCCAGGGTTTCCCTCAGCCCCGGCTGCCGGGCAGCTGCACTTTTGCCCTTCCTCCCCCAGGCTTTCCCCGAGGCGCCCGCCCGGGGCTGAGGGGCTCGGCCCTGCCCTGTGCTGGGGCCCTGGGAGCCGCCTGGGGCCGCCTGGAACCGCCTGGAGCCGCCTGGAGCCGCCTGGAGCCGGCTGGGGCCGGTGTGGGGCAGCCCTGGCCGCTCCTCACAGGGACTGCCTGGCAGCCCACCAACACCACCACCTCACACATACACCCAATACAGTCCTATAGCTACCATTCAAGCACATCTTTAAGTAATTGTCCATATCTAAAAAATTAAATTCCATTAGAAAACAGAAGGGGAAAAAAAACCCCAAACACTGTAATGTTTTCTTTGTGCTGTCTGTATCATGCAAAGAGTTGGGGAAAGAGGAAACAAGCCTTCATTTCAAATTTGTCTGACACTTCCTGAGGATTATAATGTCATTTTCATGAAGACAGACATGCCTAGAATTACCTTAGTACCAGACTTTGATTGAGATCTTTAAGAACAGTGTTACAGTCAAAATGGTAGCTCCTACACAAAATATTTTACCCTTTCCTCCTTTGGCACTCATTTCAAATAACTATAAACAGAAATGTTGTTGACTCAGACAGTTTAGATGTTGAAGCCGTGAGATAGTAAGATAAAGGGTATACAATATAAGAATCAAATTAATTATTCCAACCATTTTTTGGTTCATGAATTCAGACACAAAAAACGTAATGCCTGCAATCCTGCAGCTTCAGTCTATATCTGATCTTTGCAACTCCACAGAATCACAGGGTGGTTGAGGTTGGAAGGCTTCTCTGAGGATAATTTAGTGCAATTCTCTTGCTCAAAGCAGAGTGAACTAGAGCAGGTTGCTCTAGTTGGTTTTTTCATATCTGCAAGGACAGAGACAGCTAGCCTCTCTGGGAAACCTGTTCCAGTGTTTGACGTGCTCCCCCCAAGACACTTACACACATTAATGAGATCCGCCCCCAAGTCTGCTCTTCTCCAGGCGAAAAAGTTCCAACCTTTTCAGCCACTCCTCAGATGACAGATGCTCCAAACCCTTAATCATCTGCATGGACATCCCTTGGACTCACTCAAGTATAACTATGTCTTTATTGCACTGAGGAACCCAGAACTGGACACACCACTGTTCTCACCAGACAGGAAGGATCACCTCCCTCCACTTGCTTGTGACACTGCTCTTCCTAATGCGGCTTGGAATGCTGTTGGCCTTCTTTAATGCAAGGACACATTTCTGGCACATGGTCATGTTGGTGTCCACTGTGACCCCAAGTCCTCCTCTTCAGAGCTGCTTTCCAGCCATAGTGTTATTCCTCCTTGGTGTAGGACTTTGAATTTCCCTTTGTTGAACTTGATGAGGCTCCTGTCTGCCAATTTCTTCAACTTGTCAATGTCCTGAATAGCAGCATAACCATGTGGCATTATCAAACACTCCTCCCAGTTTTGCATTGTCTGCAGACTTGCTGAGGGTGCACTAGCCCATCATTCTAGTTGTTAATGAAGATGTTAAACAATATTGGCTCAAATATCAACCCTGTAGCATTGCATGGTGGTGTTGTGACCCAAGTGCAGGACCTGGCACTTGGCCTTGTTGAACCTCATACAGTTGTCCTCAGCCCATCGATCCTCTCTGCAGATCGCTCTGTAAAGCCTTCTTACCCTCAAGCAGATCAATACTCCCGCCCACTTGGTGTTGTCTGCAAATTTACTGAGGGAGCACTAGATCCTGTCATCCAGATCATTGATAACTAGATTAAACAGAACTGACCCCAATACTGAATCCTGGGAAATGCCACTTGTGAGCAGTTACCAATTGGATTTAACTCCATTCACCACCACTCATGAAGGAGATCAGGTTAGTCAAGCAGGACCTGCCTTTCATAAACCCATGCTGACTGGGCCTGATCACCTGGTTGTCCTGTATGTGCCGTGTAATGGCACTCAGGATGATCTGCTCCATAACCTTCCCCAGCACCAAGGTCAGACTGACAGGCCTGTAGTTTGCCAGATCCTCCTTCCAGCCCTTCTTGAAGATGGGCTTCACATTTGCTAACCTGCAGTCAACTAGGATGTCTCTGGTTAGCCAGGACTGCTGATAAATGATTGAAAGTGGCTTGGTGAACACTTCCACCAGCTCTCTCAGTACACTTGGGTGGATCCCATCCGGCCCCATAGACTTGTGTATGTCTAAGTGGTGTAGCAGGTCACTAACCATTTCCCTTTTTTATATATATAAAAATAAAACCTCCAGTGTAAATGGCAATGTAAAGACTGGTGAACAGGATATACAAAGTCACAAACAAACTTGCTGTGGCTTGGGCCTGTCACCCACATAACGTATTCAATCAATTACAGGATTGCTTTCTATTTCTATTCTGAAATGCTTTCATCTGCACTGTCACTGAGTAACTTGAAGTTGCATGAGTAAATCTGCCAGTGTGATACATAGACTACAGTAGAGCATCCACACCAAGATGATCCTCTCTAGGGGCCCAATACAAAAGCCAGTGCAATCAGCAGAAGGATTCCTGAAGTTTTTGGATTAGACTCTTTTGAGGTACTTGGTCTGTAATATGTGATGTCACGTTTCTGATGACAGAGGAGAAATTAGTTTTTCCTTTGAACATTTTTTTTCACTGTAGGTGGCACCACACAGCATTTTTCATTCAGGGCAGGGATCAACTTCAGCAATTTTATTATTACAGTACACAATTTTCCATAGAACTCCAATACCTTCACAGTAAAAGGAAATTAGATATCCCACAACTGGTTAGAGCTGTGTGAAACTCAGCACTTTCTATTCAGAAACTAGTGCCAAATTCTTTATATAGTTAAATACATGATCATGAGATTTTCTTTGTATTTTAAGTTTCCAGTTTAATGTAAATAAATAACAAAACCCCAACAACCGCCTAAAAAAAATGTCGCCTATGAATTTCCCACAGTTTTATCCCCAGACTACATATCAGTTATTTAGGAATATTATTAGCTAAATCTGGCCCATATTTGAGATTAGCAATTAAAACTTTGCAGACTTTTATTGCTGGGTTTGTTCTTCAACTGACTATGGAATAGTATTGCTTTGGCATTTCTCTATCTGATTTTCCAGGAGCAAGAAACTCTGCAGGCCTTACTGGTTGTACACTAGATCAAACTGAAAATGGTCGTTGGTGTCAGATGAAAAACTATGTTCACCAAGTGCTAACCTAGGAAATCTGACACTTGTGAAACTTTGGCAAGCTATTTTGAACTAGTAACAAAAATCTACATAGAGCTGCAATGTCATACTTTGAAGAGTCTGTCCTTCCTTCAAATAGGCACACAAAGTGCATTTGTCCTCTCTTTTCCTTCCTCTTCCTCCTTGTCCTTCCTTTAGTGAGTAAATGTTCATAAACACATTCTTCCTTAGAACATATCATCTCTCACACCTTCTCTCATACCAAAAGTTTCATACTGGCAGGAAGGATTTCACACTGAATGCATAGCTCAGCGCTAACCCAATGTGCCTGTGTCTTACAGGGCCCAGTAGCCAGTTAAGTATTTTTAAAAAAATATCCCTAATGTGGTCAGATTTTATGAGGAGATAAATGGTTCAATTTTGTATTCAGGAATAATGTTGTGGAACAGGGCTATACCATGAAGTTACATGACGAATCATAACATCTCAAACAGTAGCTGCTGTGTAGGGAGGTCCAAGCTGTCATTGATGACAGCTGAAATACTGCTGTTGACTCTGTTTTCTGCAGTGACTTAAGCAAACTTAAACTATATAAATGTGCAGTTTGATTTCCTGTTAAGGCAGTACAATTAAAACTTCTTTAACAAATCAGCTAAAATACTCATCATAAATCAGCTAAAATACTGATCACAATACTATTAACCTATGAAAATCTACAGAAAAGCAACACAACCTATGACCATACAAAATGGGATACGTTAGTTTTTAGCTTCATTCATCAAGGTTAAAGGGTTAATAGCTTAAGTATCATGGAACAAAAGAATGTATTTCTTATCATATTTGATAAAACAAATTGTTATTTCATGCTGATTCTTGTAGCATTTCTGCTCTTTCCTGATTTTTCTTATTTTTAAAAGATATAAAATATAAATGCTTTAATATCAGTTTTATTTTAAGACTTCTTACTTTCCTTTTCCCCAAAATCTCTACATTTGCTTTTGCCAAATGGATATCCCCACTAGCTTTTCAAAAAGCCACCTTCAGTGTCACTACTGTGCTTCCTGATTTGTTTAATTTTTGCATTAACAGCAACAAACCTTGGATTAAGTGTATTATTTTATGCTTTTTATGTTCCAATCAACCTGTTTTCTGTGCATGTCCTGGCAGGAGTAGAAACATTAGACATTGTGTCTGCCAAGGAGTTAATAAGATTTGAATTCCATTTTTAAGTGGTTCTAATGATTTGATGCTTTGATACTTAGAGAGGTGTCTAGTACAAAGCAAATGTTTACCAATTATTATTTTGAAGCTTCATTAGACTTACTAATTCACTGCTGTGATCTGGAGAAATTTGTTCGGGTGTTAACTTCATTTTGGCTCTTATCTTTTTTAGTTATGTAGTCAAATGACGTTTTAGAAGACTGCACTTTCTGAATTAACAAAAAAAAATGGAGATAGAAATCAGCATAAATAACAAGACTAGTAAGAATTTTTGTGCACATAAACCTAGTTCAGCTTTTCAATGGTATTTCAAAGTAAAATGTGTGAAAATGAAAAAAAGATTAGAGCTGACAGTTAACAAGAATTATTCATTAAAATAATGAATTCGTGACAATATTTGGTTCACTTCTGAAAAGAAAAAAAGTTCTACCTGTACAGTTAGACAAAAATAATCTGCAGAGAAATTGATTTGTAGCTTAAAAGTAAAATATTATTTTAAAAAAGAGAGAGAACTGTTTCCTAAAGACAGATTCAGTGAGGTACTTAATCCCTTGCATAATTTTCAGGTCATGATTAGTTCTGCTGTAGTTTAATGATTGCAGAATAATATGACTGAAGTTTAAACACAGGATTATGTATATTTTTGGTGAATAAAAAAAATCTTTCTTTTTTTTCTTTCAAAATAATACTCAAGTAAGAATTAGTACTCAAGTAAGACTTTAATCTTACTCTTCTTTTGTACCAAATTAGGAAGTTTGGTGTTAAAGTAAGCTGCATGCCTGCATGCTTTGCTGCATTATGAATTTTACCCAGAAAAATAGGGTTTTTTTCCTAGAATTACAGCCCTTTTAAAACTAAACATCCTAAAATATATTCTATTTTCTCATGAACTACCAAACCCAAATGTGACTTATCAGTCTTCCTGACATTGCGATATATCTTTGTGGTTTCTAACATAAAGTTCAAAAGTAAGTAGAGTGTACAAACAGTAAAATAATTTGTGGGACTGGTAAAGAACTACTTTTCATAAGCAGATGTATACTCCAAATGAATTTTCTTAATAAACCATTCTAAATAAGTAACTACAAGGAATATGGCGGTTTTGAAATCTTTTCCACAAAATATTCCATTAAAGAAAGAAAAGTATATAATCTTTCATTTTCTTTTCTTTTTTTTATATATTCTTCTTGCAAATATCTTGATACAGGATTTAAAAAATAATCTTTCCTATTTTTAAACAGGTATGTATCAAGTGGACAGTGGAATTCCTTCCAAAGTTCCTTTTTATTTGAGTACAACTTAGAAATTAAGTGCATACTTTTTTTTACAAGCAACCGGGATTCTTCATGCTGTATTTTAATGAAGATTTTTCCATTACTACCTGGCTTGCATTTCTGTTTTTCATTTTCATTCACTTTATCTTGTGACAGAGATTTCTTATCTGTTGTTGCACTTATACAAACTAAAAAACTTGTTCATTCATAGCCTTTAGATTGATTTTCTCCTTTACTGATTTTGTATAAATGTATAGGACTATACAGATACGGCTTAGACAGATACAGCATAAAATTCCTGAGGCTTGGCTGTTTGTATTTTCCAGGCAAAGCCACTACTGCTGCGAAGCAAAAAGAACAAAGATAAGAAACTTCCTTTAAAATTGACATACCCCTCAAAAAGTCACAGTGGCTTTATTTTTAAAATGTGGGTTAAAAAAATGGGACAAATCAAGAGTCCTGTTTCCATCGTAGTTTATAAATTTTATATTAAACAATCAAAAAATAGAAATCGTCCTGAAAGTAGTCCTGTGTTTCTCACTTTGTAAATAGAAGCTAAATTGAAAAATAGGAAATATGGCTTTAAACATTCTCAGGCTGAAAACAGCCTAGATCTTATACTTCCTACTTCCTGAGAGGGTTCAAAACCTCTGAACTATTACATAAAATGTAGGTGATGCCATGAACATTGACATCACTGTTCTTTCAGCTGCCATATTTTGGAACAGATGAAAAATAAGCTCAAGCTATGTTCCATTCTTTGAAATCCTAAATTGAAAAAAACTGTGTCTCTGCAATTCTGAATTAGGCACCTAAACTCTAAGAGAATTTCCTGTTAGCTATCTGGCTGCTTTCTACTCAGTGCAAACATGGTTTTGAGACTGTTCTGCAAAGAGGCCTGATTCTTTACACATGCTGTGCAGTAAACCCAAGCATGTAGCTTCAGGTTTTGCATTGTTCTTTATGGACCAAGCAGATAGTAAGGTGCTTGCAAGTGCCTAAGCCCTTTATTGGCTCTAATTGCTGAGGGCCTCTTGAGGATGCTATTTTGTAACAAAAATCATTTGATTGTGTCCCTTGGTATTTCACAAGGAAATTTTCTCCAAAATTCAGGTCTCTCTCAGTTCTGTATGGAAATACTTTTCTATCAATCTGGTAAAAAGCTTGCACCACTTACTGAGAAAGCTCTTGCTTCACCTCCCAGCTTAGTATCATAGGTCATTAATTGTCAAATTTTTCTGAGGCTAAAGTTTAGAACAGTTGTAGTCAGTAGCACTTTTTCTTTCAACCTTCAAAAAGAACTTTCCTCCCCCTTGAAAACAATATACAAACACAAAAATCCTTTAATGATATTTTCTTCTGAAAGCAACCCAGGCAGTACACGGTTGGAGTATGTCCTCTAAGCAGCTTCACTGTGCTTCGTGAGGCACCTGCAGGAGAGCTAACAAGAGATGCCATTAAGCACTCCACAGAATTCACAAGTATTAAGATCCCCTTTAATTAAGTTGACAGTGTTGAATGCAAAGCCCAGGCTAGTATTCTTGTTTGTCATCCCAAACTGGGGAATTTTTGATGACAAAATCACTATGATGCCTGGTGCTTGGAATTATGAAATGCTGATGGCTAAGAGTCTAAATAACCAAAGTGCTTTCTGTTTTTTCTCCTGATGTTACTGGTCTATTGTTAATTTACAGATTGTCAGTGATAATCTGAAAGATGTTTGTTAGTCCTTTTGGCTGTACAGCTGTGCTTTAAGTCACAAACTTAAACTTATGTTGGAAAACTTTTTTTTTTAAATTACATTTGTAGGAAGCAGGAAAAGAATCACAAAACAAAATTACCTATTATTTACCATTGTGTAATTTTTTTAGTACCTGTTTTGTTCAAAAGATGTTGAACTCATACAAGCAAAAAATTTCTTCAGGTAAGGTACACCTACATAGATGTTACTGTATAGCTGATGGGAGACAAACTCAGACAAATTCAAATACTACTAGCAACAAGGTTAGGACAATGTGAAGTTTAGTATGGACTAGCAAATTAAACAGCTCTTAATGAGCTCTCTGGTATGTCCATACTGCTAAAAAGCACCTTAGCTAACTATCTGAATGATAAATTATTTTCATCTACACAACACTGTTGTCACAGTAAGGGAACAGCAGAGGTCTCAAAATGGAAACATCCTTATAGAAAAAAACCAACTTTAATCTTGATGTGCTAATTAACTGTCTGCTAATAATTTCTGTGACTACACATGCTTTCCGATAGGCAGTCTCACTTCCACTACGCTATAGAAATCTGGAGGAATATTATAAAATAAAAAGAGACAGACAGTGATCTGTTTCACATTTCAGTCTAATATTTTAGGCTAATGCTGCTTAATTGGGCTTATTCTCAAAGAATATTACTGCAAGTGGTCTTAATGGAAGAAAAATGCTTTGAAAAGAAGGATACTTTAAAGAAATGTTGTAGAGCCTGATTAAAAGTGAGGCCCTAGTAGTGTAAGCTATTCTGTGCAGGCAGTTTCCAGAATAGCTGCAATGATTCACCCAGTGATTCCAACATATGGATTCTTTTGAAGAGTATCTGTATTCTTCTACAGACAGAAACTGTTATCCCTGATAATTTCAGTCATGCAGATTTTGAAAGATGTACTAATCCAAACAGAAACATGCCATTTAACCTCTGTGTCTCACTAGAACAATAAAACAGATCAAATATTTAACACAAAACATAGTAGGTGACCATTATTTTAAAGCCCTGTATCAGAGGAAACAGCACAGGAATTGATAGGCAATGGACGTATACCTTCCTAGGTGCAGGAAAGAATCACAGAATCATAGAATCATTTAGGCTGGAAAAGACCTTTAAGATCATCCAGTCCAACCATTAACCTAACATTACCAAGTCCACCACTAAACCAGTTAAGGGTCGAGTAGTAATTTCATGTTTCCTGGCTTGGTGGCTGGATCATTTTTAATGAAAGTAAAAACTAGGAATCATTAATGTGTAAGGCAAGACCACTAATTCATTTAAAAGCAAAATGCGGTATGTTTGGTAACTTCACTGTTTCAAGTATGTAGTCTAAGTTGATTTCTGAACATGTTAGCGCAAGTAGAATTTCAGAAGTTGAATGTAAAGCTACTTAAATAACCATTTATTATATGCACATTCAGTGCCTAGTGGAATGTGGCCATTTGTAAAAGTGTCTCAGTCACAGTCAGTAGGTTTTTTCAATGATGCTTTGGGCTTGGGAGTCTACACACAAGAAAATGAAAAAAGAATAAAGGAGTGTCCTGGTTTCGGCTGGGATAGAGTTAATTTTCTTCCTAGCAGCAGGCACAGTGCTGTGTTTTGGATTTAGTAGGAGAAGAATGTTGATAACATGCTGATGTTAGTTGTTGCTGAGTACTGCTTATGCTAGTCAAGGACTTTTCAGCTTCCCATGCTCTGCCAGGTGCACAAGAAGCTGGGAGGGGACACAGCCAGAATAGTTGATCCAAACTGACCCAAGGGCTATTCCATACCATATGACGTCATGCTCAGCATATAAACTGGGGGGGGTTGGGCGGGGAGCAGCGATCGCTGCTGGGGAACTGGCTGGGTATTGGTCGGTGAGTGGTGAGCAATTGCATTGTGCAACACTTGCTTTGTATATTGTTATTATTATTACCATTATTATATTGTTATTATTATCATTACTATTGTACTTTATTTCAACTATTAAACTGTTCTTATCTCAACCCAGGAGTGTTTCTCACTCTTACTCCTCCGATTCTCTCCCCCATCCCATCGGGGTAGGGGGAGTGAGCGAGCGGCTGCGTGGTGCTTAGTTGCTGGCTGGGGCTAAACCGTGACAAGGAGAAAAAAAGAACAAGAGGTACTAGAATTGAAAACAAAAAATGTAAGTGATATTGAAATAAAAAAAAAATTAAAATTGATGTTACTATTATTTTAAACAATTATTATTATGTTCACCCATAAAGACCTCATGTTTATCCATTCGTAACAGTTAAATATGGTTTGATTCAGAGACTGAGTCTTTTAAAAGAACCTGTGACGGGTATCTAATTCGCCTTAAATTCACTAAAGTTTGATGGCTTCATTTTCAGATATTGTAGGTAACTCTAGTAACCCATGCCTCGAGGCCTATACAGTACAAGCTAAAATACCCTCTCTTTTCTGATGTGCCAACCTAGCTGTGCTTGCTGGGCAGAATGGGAATAAAACACCATTCTCTCAGACCCCTTCCTCTGTCATTTTCATGCACAATTTCTGCAAAGGACACATCATACTATGATGTAAATACTCCTAAGCCATAATGCAAGCATTATCTTTTCTTCTTGAACAACAGTGCAGACAGAGGAGCAACACAAAGTTGTAAAAAAAAAAAAAAAGCTGAATTCTAATTTTGTTGGTGTGGCTTCTTCAATTTATGCTTGTATTCTTGTTGGTATAATGGACTTTTGAGGCTCTATCAGAATCTGCTTGTATTAAGTGATTTTTAAAAACCAGAAAATGTCAAGAAGAGGTAGGTAGTTCCTTGCACAGAATCATTCTCTAGAACTGACTTCCGAAAACCACTGCACACAACAACTTGTAGGTGTATTCTGGTATTTATGTAGGGAATAATGAAGATTTATTTCACTTGCATGAAACAGATTTTTAGCTGGGCTTCTGAGAAGGGGTACAAGTTTAAACTAAACTGTTTTGAACAAAATGAGAAGCAGAGTGACAAACTGGTCCCAGGCTTAGTTGAGATTTACTTTCATTTTCCTATTAGACAGTCATTCACTCTATTAAATATTCTGCAGTTTCATCTCGCTTATCCATTTTTTTGTTGTGGACTTTCCTTTTGGGTTTAGTTTTTTTGTGGGTTTTTTTTTTTTTTTTTGTTTGGTTGGGTTTTATCTTCTTTGACTCCAACTCTTCTCAATTTAACTCCCAACAAACATTCTTTTTTTGACTATCACTGTTCTTTTCTAACTATTCCTACTATTCCTAATGGATATCTCTGTCTCCTCTTCCTTCAGGTTTCTACATTCTTAATCTATTATCTAGTATTTGCTTTTTGAAATCTGGTCGTCACTTTTCAGTTCCTCTTATGTACTCTCCTTCACTTTTAAATACTGCTACATTTTTTCTTTTTTGAGATGTTTTCTCCAATGTTTTCTTCTTGAAATATTTTTCTTCAGGGTAATATTGAATAAATTTGTTGCATCTGTGTGGTAGGGACAAACTTTATGCTTTTGACTACTTAGTGTATTTCAGTATTCAGTATCTCAGAAAAGTAAGATAATTCAGCAGAAAAGAAACATGATGGAAGGAGGTAGGAAATTTACTTACTGTGAAATTTATTTACTGTAAGGATTAATCATCTTCCTATAACAAATGCTATAGGAATACACATGTAGTGACTAATTTTTGTGTATAGAATTCTCTTATTTCCCTTTCCCCTTCTCTTTTTTTTCTTAATGAAAACAATAGTATTTCTGTCAACAAGTTTTCCTATAACAATTTTTACTTTCTATAATTTTTAAAAAAGTTGTTTCCTTAGAAGATATTTTGACAAGCCGTATTCTTTAAAATAACTTCTAGATTCCTACTGTGTCCATATGGCTGTTGTATACTGTGCTGCTTTTTTGACCTGAGCATCTTGAAGAGTGAATCTCTTTGGACATGGCAAGATCTAAGGAGCACTTTGTGTTTCATTATGGGTATTACACCAAAGGAAAACCTACCTAAATTATGTGGGCTTTATATTCTACTGATGGAAGTTATTTTAAATGTCACAAAGATGTCACTAGTTCACTACCCCTGCTCTTTTCTTAAACTTTCACCTAGGAAAGATTTAACTTCTCACTTTCTGGGTATTGCTGAGTTTGTAGAATAAAAATTTGGGCTCCACAATTCCTTTCTTCACAAACATTAGAAAGAATACCATCAGGTACAGCCAAACAATAATCTTCTTGAGGAATGAAGATCCATAACATCACAGCAATATATTTGCTGTACACAGCACACCATTCTTTAGACCAAACGCTCAGATAGTTAGTGGGAGAATAATGTTTACCTATTTTACTTTCACCAGTACCAAAAATGAAGGTTGAGGGTCTGTATTTTGATCCTATGGCCTACCTTTGTATAGTGCAAGAAGTCTAGTAATTACCTTAGTTATGACTCAGGTGCAATTTGCTTCTGGAATTTAATTGGGAATTAATTCTCCAACTTAGCCATTTCTGAAAATCTCAGAAGGTGTTTGTATTCATATTTTGGCATTTAAATATCTTTGCAAAGGCAGTGCTCAGTCACATGCTTAGAAGTTTATGCTCAAATTTATTTATGTCTTTGGTGATTAATGTGTATTTAAATACTTTGCTGAATATTGATTTTAGCATGTACTGAACTGCTTTGTTGAACTGGGGTCGACTTGAAGCATTTCAGCTATATGCTAAATTGAGTGGGTTTATTCATTTAGCTTTTGCACTTAAAAAGTTGTAAAATTGCAGCTGTTACCTATATGCACATCCAGAGAAATTTCATTTGTTTTGCTACTATTATCAGCAGGTAAATACCAAAACCTACTGTGATTTTATCCATAGTGGTTTTTTACCCTCATTTCACTGTGAACATGCCTAGGACCAAAGTAACCAAACTCCCAGTAAGACTGTTTCAGAGAAGCATTGGAAAATATTATGTTGGAAGTAAAGCTTTCCTGTCTCAGTGAAACTTCCATTTCTCAGCCTCTCAAACATATGAATTATCTCATATTAGTGGTGTATCTGCACTGATATGAGTTTGAATCTAAGTATCTACTGCCTATCTTTTTTTTTTTTTTTCAGTTCAACAACTATTTTTTTCTTGGCATAGCCCATGTTATGCATTTTTTGTATACTTATTGAATAACTTTTTCTAAATTATTAGCTGGTTGTAAGTGTTTTACAATTACCTTTATTATGAAAGATGTCTTTATTATTCTGCATTAACATTGTCAGTAGCAGAAACACTAAAGTTTGAAACATTGTATGTCACTTGCATCCCAGAATCATAATTATGGTATAATGTAGAAGGCTTGCCACTTAGGTGGTCAGGTAATAAAAGCACTTTTGTCTGCAGTACAAAAGCTTAATTTTGTTCTGTATTTAAAAGAAAAATAATTCAGAAGCTTCATGTTCTTCATATCTCTTCTGTATATTGTATGTTGTATGTTAGTCATACTATTATTTAAGGCAATTAATTATTTTCTTGAAAAGGTAGTATCGGTCTCTTTGGTCAGTGATAATAAATAACAGATAATAAACACGTTGTTTGGTATCTTTTCAGTGCTTGGTATACATGCAACTGAGGTTTTTAACAATCAAATAACAGAATAAACAAAAAGATCTCCAACCTCCCAAACAAATCGTAATAGTAGTAATAATGTTGCTCTTCATGTGGCATTTCTTTCTAAAGATTTCAAAATCACTGTGTGAACTTTTCCAGTAACACTGGCATAAGGACTGGAACAACCACATCTGGTTTGCTGGAATCTAAGTATGCTAGTGAATAACATCTCTAATATTAATTTACCCTTTATGTAGCACAGCAGCAGTGGCTTGGGTGGTGTTTGTTTGTGGAAGGATGGGGGAAATATTTCTAGTATTTTTTGCTGTGTTCAAATGCTATTTCTTACCACTAAGAAAGTTTTTAACATTTCTAACTACCAGCTCCTCTAACCTGAGGTCAGAACTGGTAAATTAATCTTTGAGATATGGTGAAACTTATTTAAAGTACAGTATAAATCAGGCCTATTCACATCACAAATGAACTGCAAAATCAGTCCATGTGTGTTACAGAAGCCCATGGCAGCACTTCATAAGATCCATGCAAAACACTGTGTGCTTCTGTACATCTTTAGCACACTCCCACGCTTCCACTCTACAGCTGGCCTGTCCACTTCTGGAGGGTTTCTAGAACATGCAAATATTCACGCTGCTTCCTACCCAAAGCCCTGAGCTAGGGAAATCAAGTAGAAACACCTAGCTTAAAAGCTCTGTCTGAACTGAAGATGCAGGAAACACTTCCAAATGACCAGGCTCAGATACAGTTCCTGGCCTTATGTCAAGGTAAAGCAGAAGAAAACACCAGACTTCCCCTACTTCTTCTTTCCCTGTTTGTTATGGCTTCTTTGAGAAGTAAATCCACGTGCGCATGTCAGTAGGTGGTTTCATTTCCATACAACTAGAGTCTCGTGCAGCATTTGGACTGGGAGAACAAACTCACTCTCTGATTTTCGGTAAGTAGAAAGACTGAAAAATTATCACTGCTTGAGGTTCTGATCCCAAAACATCATCCTCTATTATATGAAAAGAGTAACTTTAGTACTCATTAGCAACACTTCTGTGTGGATTATTCGAAGAACACAACAGATATTTAACTAGCATCTTTCATATCAATGTTAAATTAAACCCCTTTGTCTCCATTTCCTTTGCTTTTGAGGCAGGAGTGTTTGTAAGTGAAGGATTTATGTTTTGCTATCGTTCACTCACTGAATTGTGATTATTGACAATACTGTTTATTTTATGCATAAAACTTATGCCATGTGTGGCATTGGACTCTCAGCGGGCTTTCTGTTTACTCTATAGTATTTGATTAATTACAGGACAGCTGTAGAAAACCCTAAAATAGTTTGGAATAAAGACTTTTGTTTCAATGAAAGACTATGCAATGTGTTTAACTTGGACTTTAGTATTGTGTGTGCCTCTGTTTTCTAAGTTTTTTACTATGTGGCTGCTGTAAATGGAACAGAAATTATCAGTGGGGACGAAATACCAACACAAAAATGTTCTCCTAAAGCCCCCCTCCAACTCCATTCAGTTGTGGATAAGTACCTTTATTTTACCATTTGGAAATATGTCCTGAGTTTTTATGAATTTTCATGAAAATATGCTGTCTACAGAAAACCACTCAGAGAAGCCACAAACACTGAGGTTTCAGACATGGGCTTAAACTCATTCCAACCCTGTATCGTCCTGCAAGGAATGGTCCTGTAACCTCTCTCCCTGATCTCCACCTCTCTTCCTTTCTCTAGCGATAGTGAGTATGGCTGCTCAGTCATAGACCCAATCTGACTGGAAATATTACTATTAGTAATAGCATTAGTATTAGTATGAGTATTTATATTTTTTTTTAAGGGGAAGGTAGTGAATCTTTCAGCAGCAGCATGGATTTAGGCCAGCTCAAGCTGTTATACTCAAAAATCTTCTTATGGGCAAAAGGGAACATGCTGTATATGTAGAGCTAAGGATTTAGTGTTTGGCTAATTATTTTTAATAGCCTAATAAAAAATTCAGCAAATTTATTATCATTAGTCCAGTTACAATAATTGTAACACTTGTATAAGTTCAAAGGCCTCATACCAGCTAACGCTATCGTACCAAAAATCTTCCCAGTATCTACCCCTTTTCTCTGGTGTTAGATGCTAACTCCTTTTGGGTCCAAAGGTCTACAGTGTCTGTCTTTGTCAAGCAGAAAGGTGGAGCTGATGCAGCAAGCCTTCCAGGCTCTTCAGTAAGAGGAATTAATTGCTGGTGGTGCCAGTCTGAGGTTATTTTTATACTTTTTGTACCAAAGTCTCTTTTCTGTTCATTAGTTCCCAGCTATAAGACTATAGCAGTCTTGCAGTTGCCATGGTCTTTGTTTATTAGAATGCACAGCCATCTGATTTATTATTTGCTTGCATGCATGATTTATGCACTAGTCCCACTTCCTGTGGACATTTGTTTGTGTTGCCTATCAATGTGCTTCATCATTTACCTGACGGCTTTTTAAGATGGAGTGTTAATTTCAGTCTGATAGCTAAAGTCATTGGTCATTATCTATTTATCTAGCTAGAGCAACACTTGCACTAAGAGTTTTAGCAAATGACCAGATGAGATAACCAAAAATCTAATACTCTACAAGGAAGTTTAATATCTAAAAGTCCTCTGTTTTGGATAAAGTAAACCTTTCAATTTCTAATAAGGGGGGGTTGAATGAGGATTGGGTGTGTGGTAGGGGGGGTCAGGAGAGAAGTTGAGCATAAACATTTCATTTGCAGCAATTTCTAAAAGACTTTTTGTCATGACTGTTTTAAACTTCTCCACATTAATAAGATCTATTCATTTCAAATCTATGTCTTCTGAATATGATCTCTACAGACAAAGATTTATGGCATTTAATATACTTTAAAGCTATCCCATAAAAAAAGCAATCCATCTTTCTAAAAACATGTTTATGTAAAAATTAAAGCTAGATAAAGAATTTGCCACACTTTCAATACAAAGTCATCTCTGCCCCATTTTACAAAACCAATCTATTTCTTTGGACCAAAACAAATAAACTCAGGGGATTCTCCGAAGTCCATTTCTAGTAAAAATATTAGCCAAAGAGAAAAAGAATTCAGACAGCAATCAAGGAACAACTACGTATTTATCAACAGAGTAGCTATTGATGAAAAGGCAATCTTTGCTTAACCAGGACCTTTAAAATCTACTAGATTTTCAAAACAGTGTGTAGGCATTTATGAGACATAAGTTTATCATCAGCTTTTCACTTGCATTTCTCTGACCCAGAAATGCAACTAATTTTGGTATGTTTTAAGTGCCCCCTTTAAGCAAGGAAGAAGAGGGGGAATTGTGGTGAAGCAAAGTGCAGCTCTGCCAGCATCTCAGCCTAGTTAGACCACCATGCTTTTTTTAGTTCCTAATAAACTTAACACGGTCAGGGAAGCACCACAACATGTCATGGGATCTCCTGAGTGTTGAGCAACCAGGGGCTGGAAAGGTAATCCCTTTCATGTAAACTTCATTTGTAGTCTCCATTCTAGCAGAATCCGAGTTCCAGAAACTCATTCAAGCAGCAATTTGACCTCTTCAACCATCATATTCAATATTTGAGCACATGACGTTAACAACTTGGGTGTTAATCCCTGTAATTTGTGGTCCTCTGACACTAGATGCCAAATTTATCCCTGTGCTCCTTGGAAATTAACCACCCTTCCGTAAATTAGAAAGCCTTCCCAAACGCTGGGCAGTAGGAGGCAGCAAACGCCTGCAGGAGCAGCTGCGGCTGCCGCGCCGGCCAAGCCCAGCCAAGGGCGTTTGAGCAGAAGTTTCCTGGAGGCCCCTCTTCACATCAGGCAGAGGTTTCGCGTGTGCCCAAGAAGCTCCTCTTGTTGCAATACAACTTTGGCGGTTCTTTCCACTTGGCAGTAGCAAAGGAAGCTAGAAGCAGGAAGATACAGATATGTTTCCAGATTTATAGCGTTCCTTCCATCATGTGGAGGTCTTCTTCCAAAATCTCCTGTTCCTTTATAGAAACAGTTCTGGTGTCTTTAGGAAAAGTCTTTAATTCTGTCCTGTCAAAGCCCTTATGGAAGCACAGAGAATCATAGAATCATTTAGGTTGGAAAAGACCTTTAAGATCATCCAGTCCAACCATTAACCTACACTACCAAGTCTACTCTAAACCAATCAAGGGTAGACTAGACTAAACCATGTCCCCAAGTGCCACATCTACCCGTTTTTTGAACAATTCCAGGGATGGTGACTCCACCACCTCTCTGGGCAGCCTGTTCCAATTCTTGACCACCCTTTCCATAAAGAAATTTTTCCTAATTTCCAACCTAAACCTCCCCTGGCGCAGCTTAAGCCCATTTCCTCTCATCCTAAGAAGCTTTAGACAAGGTGACAGATACCATATACATGGATGCTTCCTCCTGCTTTGGGAGGGCTCTCAGATTTTATTTATCCCTGTTTTCCTGTTTCTTCATCAGTGTGTGCTCCATCCTTTCCTCCCCATCTCTAAAAGGACAAAGCAGAAGAAGGGGCTGGAAGCAGTTGCCTGTTAATTACTGTTTAAGTTTCTCTGTCACAGTGGGTTGCCATCCTGCTTTCCCTTCATTATCAGAAACTGCAGCGTAAGAGTGCAAAGTGAGGAGCTAAGAGAGCAGAAAGCTGCCAGATCTCTAACTGTCTGTGCACCAGTGGAATAAGGCCAAGCCTCTTCTGATCACCTGAATAAGCTTGTAATCACTTTGGCATGGAACTTAATAGCATGGGTTAAGTCCAAGATAGAACAATTAACAGGTACATACAAGATAAACTTTATTCAGTCTCTGTTACCCTAATGCTGTTCTCAGCCTCTAGGTAAAGCAAGTTAATGAGATACAGTATAAGGTAAAGCAGTATGACTGTGCACAACAATTCAAAGCCTTTCTTCATTCTGTTGTTACTCAGAAATTCTTGCTAGGTGATGTGACTATAAAGGCATCCCTTTTTCTCTGTGGAATAAATAAATAAAACAAACCCAGTAAGCACTGACCTGGCAGTATGCTAGCAATAAAACTGAATTCAAATCTTGATTTCTTAGGCTGACAGGGTCACTGATCACCTGTTATCTCCATTCCCAAGATTTTCCTGGCTCAGAAGAGGCTTTAAATGAAGGGTTTTAACTGAAAACATGTGCTGCTCATTAGCTCTGCTACTGGCACACCTGTGCAGTTCTCCTCTTTTTAACAGGCCTTTGCTCAGACCAGGCTCCTGGAAATCATTATATTTGCTGTTGCTGTAGTGACTAGAGGATTTCTCTACTGTTATTGGTATTTTTCTCCTTTAATTTAAGCAGGCTAGAGGGGACTGACTTGATGAGCAGAAGAAAAGGTCTGTTAACCTAAAAGGTGGGGAAAATGAATTGTTTGTGACTAGGTTAATGTTCAGGAACAGCTGTCCCTTTAAAATGGGCACCTCCTATGAAAGCTTTTTGAAAATTTAACTAGGGGCCGTTTGTTTCTTTCTCAAGTTACCTGGATTAAAAAAAAGACTGCTTCATTTTATAGTTCTGAGTATGTCTGCATTTTTTAGCTATGATTTTTGGCTTGAAATATAGTTGCTAATAATTTAGGCTTGCTTATGGTCTGATTGCTTATGCTTTGAAAGTAAGTTGGCATGTTTATCTCTTCTGTCTTCGGTGTTCTAAGTTAAGCGTGAAGCCTAGATATCCAGGCTGTGTAGTCAATGAGTATGTATTTCTAGATGTTGACTTATCTTCTCCTGAAGAAGGTGTTTGAGTCTGACAGCTCTTGATTATGTACAGTCTAAACAATTACCTTAAGTGAGATACCTTATTTACAGACAGTGAGGTCTGATGAACCTAGTGTAAGGAATCAACATACGAACTGCAACTGAAGAACTAAAATTAGCTCTAAAAGGAAGGGAGAGAAGTTGATGAAAGAATCTAGCAAGTGACATCGCTGACTTCTGCCTATTCACTGAGGTAGCAGTATGCTTGATGTAACTCAACTCTTCTTAAACATGTTTTCTTTTAGGAGTGGGGGTAGGCGAGGAAGGATATCTTGATATAAAACTGCCTGGTTATTCCTTTTAGGGAATAAAAGGAATCTTTTAGTAACATAAATAAATGGAGTTTTTGTGTGTTAGTTCTGCCTGCTATTCAGCAGCAGTGCTTGGTTTCTTCTGAATTATTGTTACGCTATATTTAGCTTCCCTTTTTTACGATCCCTTTTCTTCAAGGGGCTGAGAGAGAAGGGTGATTCTTCAAATTAATAAAGTTGCTTTCTTTTTCTTCCTCAAGGTACTTCTTGAAGTTTTAAAAGTGAGTTTCCTAAAACATTCAGGAAAAAGGTTAGCATCAGCAAAACTTGCTGTCAGGAAGAAACTCTTAGGGCTTGCAGGGTCTGTGGAAGTAGGTGGCTGGTACAGTTTAGGATGGGAATCATAAACCTGTGCTTCCAGTAAGAGGCTATGCCATAAAGTCAGGTATTTTATTAATCACTTGAGAACCTACAGAGAAAATAACCATAAGAATCAGATGTGATCTGGTGCAATTACTTTGCCATACAGAAAGTCTATTGGAATAATAAAGCTGGTCTTCATGTAATGGTAGAGTAGTTGTAAGGGCTGGAGATAAGACTGTTCAAAGTCACCGTATGGAGAGACAAGGTGCAGTGTTCTATAAAGATATGGATACTTATCTGAAATCAATTACTCTGAAAAATCTGGTTCTAGGTGTCTGAAGTCCTACATGTCTTACCTTTTCTTTTCTTCAGTTCCATGTCTGTAAAATGGGATAAAAAATTTTCATCTCATGAGTTTTTGTAACCATTATTATTTTTTGTGAAGTACTTGGTTACTAGAATATGAGAGCTATAGAAAAATCTATTAAGGGAATTAATAATTCTGTCTTTATAATGGAGCCTGAACGGCAGCTAGTAAATAAAGTTTGAGGTCACAAAATGAGTGATGAGTAGAAAGCAAAATATTGACTAGTCAACCAGGAAGCAATTGCTATCCTTTCTGAGTTTCTGATTTAAGCAGGGACCTTCTGGAAAATAAGTAGTTTGTAATTAAAAGTGGAGTCATAACATACATACAGAAAGGAACTAAATAAGGATTAAAAGCTGTCTGGTGTTTTTAAAGTTCTGAACATTTTCTTTGTGATCCTATATCCTGTATGGAGAGTGTGTGGATTTAGATATAATAATTGACTTCTGCATTTTGGTAACATGCTGCAGTGGGAAAATAAAATTAAAAAAATATGTTAAATCCTCTGGTGAGAAGGGGGAAAAGGCAGATACTGTGCATGGCTTGAAGTACAGATCCTGTTTACATCAAGCAAATAATTTTGGAAAGAATACCCTCATTGCTGCAGTTCCATATTGCCCTGTTGCATAGCTCTTGGATCTGAAAGCAGTCAAGAAAGTGTAGTTTGACAGAGTGGAACAATGCTGTGACAACAACAAGACCAGGTGCCTTTGTTCAAACTCATGGAAAGTGACTGATTGATAGGTAACATGGGTAATCTGCTGCTAGGAGTTCACTCACATCTGTCTGTGGCAACAAAAACACAGCTGTTCAGCTCTAGCGAGGGTAGTGGTTCCTTGGCAAAGCTTGTTTGTATAGTGCTGTAACAGCCTTTGAAATATTTGAGATAGTTTTGTATACACGTGCATTTTGGTGTGGACTTAATGTTCTTTTTCTCTTGTCAAATGCTTCAATAAATATACATACTAAGTAATTTACTTGGCTGCTATAATTGACCTTATAGGAAATGCGTGGAGCTGAATTCTAACTACATATATTTGCTCTACCTCTCCAGATCTGTCCAAATCATGACTTCAGGATTTACAGGTATTATTATTCTCCTTAGTCCTAATTCAGAGATGTATTTTGACTGCCTCTTCATTCTTCTGTTCTGTTCCTGCATATCTGAGATTATGTGTGTTTCCATCCCTCTTTCCCTCCCTGCTGTTTTCTTCTGTTCTCTTATTCTCACTGTGCTCATTCTGTACTTGTTCATCCTCTGTGTTATAGTTAAAATTTCCAGAACAGTTTGTGTTATGGCTGAACTTTGTGACATTCAGCCTGCTTATCTGCATCCACAGGCTTCAATGCAAGAAACAAGCTGTGTCAGGAAGAAAGCCTGAGTTGGTTCTGTTCTACAGAATGGCTTTGGATTGCTTTGTATAGGTAGGTTAGGTACAGGTGTCTGCGCTCTGCCAAGTCTGCCACCAGGTATGCTGTCTTGCAGACACATTATGTAGGAGATGTAGCTGAGACAAGTTGGCCAAATGATCTTTTTTAAGGAGTCTGATGTCACAAGCAACAACAGCAAGGGTGCCTGTAGTGCATAAGTTCCAGCTGCCTTGAGATCAGGTGTTCATGCAGCAGTGAAGCACAGATGATTTATGGGCAGAAATACATATGTAGAGTGGGACCTACCAAATACTGTTCTTGAGCCTTCTTCTATGCCTATAGTCTACCAAACTGTACAGGCATTGCCACCAGGAACGCACAGGGAATAATAATATGGAGAAGTGATTATGTTTTTATAATCCAGATAGGTAGGTGATAAGAAGGTTAGGAAATGAAAAGCTTGCTGCCAAGATGGCTCTAATTGTGAACCTTCGTTCACTATTCCCTTTGTATAGAAGAGTGACCTCTACGCATACTGCTAGAGGCTCTCAAGAATCCAAGTTCTGTCCTGCTCCCTGGCAGTCAGAAATGTTCCTGGCCTTGGTTCCTGGTGATGAGTTTTCAGTTATGACTTTATATTAAATGTGTAATCCTTCTGCAGTAACTACACACCTGAAAATGTTACTGAGACTATAAAATGAAATATTAGAGCATTAGAAAAAAGAGACACATATTTTATTTCAATGAATCGTTTAATTGGGTATTTGTCTAGATATGTGATTTATCAGGGAAACCAGAATTTTTCAAGGAGCTTAAGTGTTATTTCCCATTTTATTCTTCAGGCAGGGGCATGAACTGAATTTGGCAAACTCTAACTTGTCGCTAAATCTCTTGCTTCTGCTTCCTGAAGTACCTATTCAGTTCTCATCTTCCCTTTCAAAAATACATGCAATGCTCACTTTAACCATTATTCTGCTCCCTGCTGTCTGAGATGGCAAAACGTATTTTCTTGTTAATCTTCATGTATGCCTCCCACAAAGGTGAGGGCACATGATGCCTGAGAAACCTTTCTAGATTTATAATGAGTCTTTCTGGGTCTTCTACTGCTCCAACTCACTGCATTTTAAATTTCCAAAACTGTGTTGGCATTAATACTGTAACAAAAACTTTGAAAGCTATTACCTGCAGGCAAGTTTTTTCAAAACAATAGGTTAATTTCAAGGCTCAGCCTGAGACATCTTAAAAGACCCCATTTTCAAAATGGACTTCTTCTGTATGTCCAGTGAAAATTCATGCATTTTGAGCTAAACACCTTAGAATTACCAGCTGGTTTTTAAATTGCTTACATAAAATTGTGTACAACAATGTAGATCTTACATTTGTAAGATCTAAAAATGATGAGCTCCCAGTTTCAGGAATTGGGTGAGTACATAGCATAAAGTGACCAGATAATGATTTTCAGCATAATAAACTATGTGGAAGATGAAAGAAGATGGAGGATTATGGATTTTTTTTTTGAAAGAAACAGAGATGAAGAGGCAGAAAACTATGTATCTAGCTGAAGGAGTAAAAGATTGACATGGGAGCCTTGTGAGTGCATTCACTCTGCATGTTTATACTGCTATTGAAAGAAATGGGACTTTGAGTATGTGTCAGTAAATAAATGAATTGCTCAGAATAACCCTGTTAATTTTTTTCCACAATTTCCAATCCAAATGGAGCCAACCCAAAAGCCTAAAATTTTTGTAGCAAGGGGTAATTACTGGAAATAAACAGTATGCAAAAGAACAGTAAAGTTGCTAAGCCAAGCAGTAAAAGGCCAGAAAGAGCTAAGAAGTGATGTTGCATTATGCAAATAATCATAATTCTCTCCTGTTATGTGTATACATTATGATATAATCTATGATAATATCAGAGCTAGTGATGTTGGTTTCTTTTTATTTTTCCATTGGATAGATTTTTATTTTCTGCACAGATGTGCAGAGATGCTAAAGACTATCAGCTGCACACTTGAACAGACTTTTTTCCAAATGAGAAAAATAAATAGTTGCACCCATTTTCATTCTTATACATGACTGACTGATTTTTGGCTTAAGCTTCTAAAATACCTTTTCTGAGGCACATTGCCAACATGGAAAATTTCACCAGAACAATGGAAACATTAGCACAGTTCAAAAACAAACTACAAATGGGATACAAATATTGTCTAGTGAACCTCATTAAGAGGACAGATAGCATGCTAGCTATATTTATGAGAAATGGAGAAACACAGATATTGGCACCGTAAGGAAACTAACTGTAGGAGCCAAAGGTAATGCAATAAGTAGTTTCTAACTGGATTAGACCAACCAGAAATAACAAGCAGATTGTTCCAGTGAAGATTTTAACTGATGCTACCTATCCAGTGTCATTAAGTCCTTACTACAGACAAAGTAAAACAGCATTCTAGTGGTGAATTTATAGAGAACTACTGGTTTCTTTTTTAGGAGTTTTATGCTAAGAAGCTGCACTCCTTTCTTTTAGTTCTGTGCAGTTTTCTCAACTTAAATTCAAATTGATAGCAGTTTTAGCTCAAATATCCTTCACGGAAATCTAAAAAGGAGATTAGCGAAGCACCTGTTTTTATGTGAAAACAACCAAGCAACTGAAATAGAATTGAAATAGGGAGCTGCCAGAAGATACGATATCAAAGAAATAGCCTATCGCTATAGGTTGACTAATAGTTGGTCACTTGGTTCCATACCACCCACAATATTAAATATGCTTAGAGACAAGTAAGAAAAGAAGCTTACTCTGAATCCACATGCAGAGTTTAATTCTAAATACCATGTAATTCATCATTGTTTGTACTTCTGTGCATGAAAGAAAGAGGAGAGCTTGGAACAGGTAGTGTCAGCTGCTGCTTGCTGGATAGCAAGCTAGGATATTTGGCATATGTTCTCTCATTTTGTACTCGCCAAGACCTTTCCCTTTCCTGGAGCAAGGAAGATATCCTCACAGCATCTTGAAAGCCCCTCCCCAGTGTGAATATCCCTTGTGTCAATGTAACTACAAGTTTTGAGCAGTTTTGGTAGGATATGATTTTGAGTCAGCCTTTGCTAGTTTTGAATTGTTCTTAATTCTGAATTTTTTTTTTTAATTTCCTTTTATACACCCACTCAGATTTTACCTTCTGCTAAGAAAACAGGTTTGTGGGTTTTGGTTTTTTTTTTTTTTTTTTCTGTTACTGTTAATCCAAAGGTAGAATGACAAACCATTCTGTGTTAAGATAATTCTGAAGGGGTTTTGTTTTTCTTTTCATTTGTTCTTTCTTTGCTCAATAAAACCTCAGCTTTGAACACCAATCTCATATTCTGAAATGGATACTAGTTATACCAGATTTCAAACAAAAGCCACAGGAGACTTCAGCTATACAGGAGTCACTGAGGAAGCTGATTGAATAGTGAAGGGCACTCAGATTCCTTTGTTTGAAAGTTTTGCCGGATTCTTCAGTTATTTTAAGATCTGAAACAACCTGAGGCTGGGTTGAAGACTATATTTAAAGGATGAAACTTCAAATAATCAGAACTCATGTTTATGAAAGTTACTTTGATATCAGGATATTACTCATGCTTCAGCAACAGAAGAGATTAGACATGACTAATCTTTTGGATATGCCATACAGCTTGGTTTGGACTTTTAACTTTGCTGATGTTTCATTTTTCAGTCCCTGAGCATTCTGGTGCCTGGGATTTGGGGCAGGCAGTGCCTACTGCTTTGCTGGAGATTGATTTGACTCACAGGAATATCCTCTCCTGCTGTTTTGTTTTCCTATTGGTTAGCTATTATTAAAGTTAACTAGGCAAGAATAGAAAACCAATAGGAAAACCCAGCTAGAAGTCAATTTTTCTTTGTCAGCTCAAATTCCTCTGGTTAGAGATTCAGGCAGCAATTGTATGTCCCATACCTGCTGCTATTTTTCCTTTGCCTCCTAATGAATCCCTGCAAAGAGGCAGTAGCAAATTAATTGATTTCCTGCACAAGTCCCAGGCTTTGCTATTGAATTTAGAAGGAAATTACATATAAAGGGGTAGAGAGGAGGTTGGTTGGTTGCTTTTTTGATTGCTATTTTGGATTTTTGCTAAATGTTTGATTTGTTAAAGTTTTAATTGTTCCCATTAGGTACTTCTTTTTTAAATAGTCACATAGCATATTTATGTAACTCAAGAGAAGAGGGCGAATTGGAGGAGGGGTGATATTCTTTATTACAAAATGTTCAGGGATGGGTCAATTGATAGCTGATAATGAAATTTTAATTGCAGTAGTACTTAAGATTAAGACAAAATAATAAGCACTATCATGAAATGCATTGAGGCTTTTTACATGGTTATATCTTTGCAAGAATTTACTTAGGATATGGTATTCTCTTGACACAAACATGTTGTGTTGGGTTGGATTTGTTTGCAAGCATGATCAAAACAGAACAATACTGTCTTTTTTAATTTGCTATTCTATATCTATAGATTATGGCTTACAGCATTGGTATGTGTTACGCCTTAATGAGGATGTAGTGTCTGCTGGCCAGAAAGGGAACAAGGAGTCTTGACATGGGAGATTTTTGGCTTACAGCTTTGTCACTGATTCAAGCACACTATTGCTGCTTCAAAAAAAAACCCCAAAACCCACCACCACCCCCAACAAACAAACAAAAAAACCCCAACCAACCAAAAAAAAAAAAAAACCCAAACCCACAAACAACCAAACAACCTAGTTCTAGCCACTAGATAGTCACCTTACTCATTTTGTTACCCCACATCATGTGCTTTGGTCCTTTCCTCTCTTCCAAGTTCAGATAGGGCTTTTAATTTTAGGATGAGCTTTGGATCAGTTATCTCCTAAAAGGGAATGTAGTAGGAACCTCTGTATCACTAGCAAATCCCATACTTATTAGTGGCTTCCTCTTCCTGTCTAGCAGAAACTGCATACCTAGTGATGCTTCTAAGCTCATTCCTTCCCACAGGCTTTCAGGCTGCAGGTAAAATATTGAAGACTCAGAACAGTTATTGTTTTGTTCTCTTTGAAAAGTTTTGTTTCAATTCTCTTCTCTGTTTTAGAAACATATTAAAGGAGATAGTTTGTGAGATGTTCTGAGCTTAATTATTTTTTTTTTTAATCCTGAAAGAGGTTTTAACAGACAATGTTTATAAGGATGTTTTAATTAAACAAAATCATATTTCTTTACATTAGAAAACATATCCTTTACAGTAGAAAATATATTTCTTTTCCCTCCATACAAAGAAGGAAAAAGAAAATATATAAAAAGTGTTCTAATTATACTGTCACTGAAAGAATTCGTATAGGGACAAGATGAGTGTGTTGATTTATATCAGAGATGTCTTTCAGTCTTTCTGTCAATAGAATAGCAGTTTTCTGTAACCACACTGATGTTTTTCTGTTTCTACTTACAAAACTTAAATGAGGTAGAAGATGGCATTTCTGGTTGCTGTTTGATGTCTTTAACATCTTTAATGTGTTCTGTTTGATCCTGCAATTTTCTATTCCAGTGGAAAAAATGTGGGAGACATTGGCTAGCTTAGAATGGAAAGATGTAGCAGAGAAACAGGCAGAGTGAGAGGTATAATGGGAATTGTAGCAAGGTGCAACAGCCTTACATGGGGAAAGAAGTGGTAAATATGAAATGGAAAAAGAAGATTAAAAGGTGGGTGTACAGTAGTTCCTGGATCCTGGCAACTGAGAAAATCCGATGAGCGAGTTGGTCAGTATTTGGAATGAGATGTGCTCAGAAAACCAAACTACAATGAATGGGGCCCGGACTAGGACTGTGATGGAGTGGAAGAAGAGAGGGTACTTTCACTTTACTGTCCTTTGCTGCTGTGGCTTTCTTAATAGTCTGCAAGTAGGAAAAAATATTGGGAAGGGGTAGCAAATAGAGAGATGGTAATGAGAAAAGAGTCAGGAACATGAACACAGATCAGATTGTTTGCATGTGTTTGCTACAAGTTGCAGGTTTAATATCTGCTGTAGTGCTCAGTTCATAGTGCTACGAAGCTGTCTTTCTAGGGCTTTTGAATGTAAGTGCTATATAGGTTATTCCTGATATTCTGTAGTTATGCATCCCACAGTTATGCAAAGTCCCAATTTACCTTTTAAGCATTTCCAAAACAGGACCTATTCATTAAAGCAAAATGTACTGTCCATTCTCTTTAAGTCAGGATACAATAGCAACTAGTCAGGTCTTTTAGAGCAAAATGGAAAAGGGAGTACATACTCAATTGTTTCGTTTATTTTTGGGAGAAGTTGTAGAGCACTCAGGCTGTTCAAAAATTATATCCTTCTAAATTTGTCCCAGCAATGGCTACTCACAACAGGTGAAAAAAACCATCATGAAACTGACCTGCAAAACAGGACATTTATGAGTATCTGTGTATGTCCTGGTTTTGGCTGGGATAGAGTTAATTTTCTTCCTAGTAGCAGGCATAGTGCTGTGTTTTGGATTTAGTAGGAGAAGAATGTTGATAACACGCTGATGTTTTTAGTTGTTGCTGAGTACTGCTTATGCTAGTCAAGGACTTTTCAGCTTCCCATGCTCTGCCAGGTGCACAAGAAACTGGGAGGGGGCACAGCCAGAAGAGTTGATCCAAACTGACCCAAGGGCTATTCCATACCATATGATGTCATGCTCAGTATATAAACTGGGGGGGGTTGGGCGGGGAGCAGCAATCGCTGCTCGGGAACTGTCTGGGTGTCAGTTGGCGGGTGGTGAACAATTGCATTGTGCATCACTTGCTTTGTATATTATTATTATATTGTTGTTATTACTACTACTATTTTACTTTATTTCAATTATTAAACTGTTCTTATCTCAATGCATGAGTTTTCTTACTCTTACTCTTCCAATTCTGTCCCCCATCTCACCGGGGCAGGGTGAGTGAGTGAGTAGCTGTGTGGTGCTTAGTTGCTGGCTGGGGTTAAACCACAACATTGTAGTACTTGGCTATTTAAAATTACTGTTTTATATTGACTACCTGTTCTTATTGATTCTCTTGCAATCAGGCTTCTCATTCTCTTGTACATAGTGACAAAAATATGATGATCAGCACTGTTTTGTTTGTTTGTTTAAATATATCTCTTTTCAAAGGTATTTTTCTCAAAATAAACCTTTTCAATGCCCTTTTTTTTTTAACATTTTTAGGTAGGTTAATAGAAGAACTACCAAATCTGTTGGTTTGCTTAAAAACTTCTTTTTACTACTGAAGCCAGGCTTTTAGTGGAGGAAAATTTTAACAAAGTTAGTTCAGATAATTTAAATAAGCTTCCGTGTGGTTTTTTTTCTTTTCCTTTAAGTCACCAAAGCAATGAAATAAAATGGAGAATAGAAGAATAGAGCAGAAAGTAGACTTGTTTCAAACTCACGAATTGGCCTTGAAATCTTAAATATGAATTAATTCCCCTTTCTATCCCCATTGTTGCTTCTATTTTAGCCAACTCCTTCACAAGCTTTCTGTGGAGAATCAGAACACAGGCTTCATCATATCTACCCCAGACTTTATAAGCATTCTTCTAGACTACTGAAGTATTCTACTTAAAGCTACCTTTTGGAAATAAACAGGATAACTTAATCTGTGGAGTTCTGGAGGCAAAAAACTATTTGTCTTTTTCTTGAAAGCAAGCTGCAGGGACTGACTTGTACTAATTATTGAATTTTCCCTAGGCGTGTCTGTATGGTTAAATCACTGCCTCACTGTACTGTTAAGCCAGTAAGCTTAGGCTGTGTCAAACTTCATTCTTCGGAAAATCCTAAAACCTGAGAAAAGTCTGTTGTCCCTGATGTGCTTGAGGTATCTTTTTTTTTTTTTTTTTTATTCAGCATGATGTGCCATGTAAAACATTGGACTGGGAGGCAGAAATGGATTCCTGGGTGCAATAAGAAACATCTGAGCAAGAGTTGCTTCTTGAATAGTCTCTCTGCTATAATTTGCAGCTAGTCCTTTTCCATAAAAATCACTGCTACGTATGCTTTCAATGAATTGTAACTAAATGGCTGCTGAAGTAGACAAGTGTTCACCCAGTCAGATACAACTGATGGATGACTAAACAAGCTGTTTCTTATTGCTACTCTGTTGTCAGTTGCCATCTCCAGCTGAGATGCTGTTCATGGCTGCTTGATAATTTGCACACCACAGCAGCAGGTGAGGATGTTTACAAGTTAAAGCTCTGGATCAGGCCCAGGACAAAGGTGTTGTAGGCACATTCTGTGTGATCTGATTAGTGACATAGCTAGACCTGCTTCAGATAACCTACTGTGTGTATGTATGTACCTAAGTTGATATGAGCTAATAACCAGGGCTCTTGAGGTGACTTATTTGTTTTTCTCTATTATCTTTAAATGCAGAAAATCGATGTGAACACCACAAGGTATGGGATGCGATGGCTATCTCAGTCAGCAGTTTCCTCATAAATATCCAATACAGGGTACAGGTTGCTGCTCAAGTCTCAATGTGAAATCTCTTCTGTCTGGATACCTGGCTAAGGTTAGTTAAAGTCTGTAAAGCTGATATCCCAAGATGTAAGGAAGAGAACAAAGTCTGCAGCTTTTTAGCATCGAAACCTTGACATGGTCCAGGGAGAAACATAGCTGATGACTTTCTTTAATCTTGTTTTCTTTTCATGCTCTTGCATATCTCTCACCTATTGGTGGTTATCTTAAGAGAATACTCATAATCACCCCAACAAAAGAGAAACTAAAAAGTATTAGTCCACATATATTTTAAAAAATTATAATAAAAAAATAATCTTGAGATGCAGGCAGGAAACCCTGAGGAGAGCAGGGCTTACCCAGTTTGTTGAAAAGTGCAGCATGTATAATGACTGATCCAAGGGGCATATTTTGTATTTGTCAACACAATGCAAGGATCCCCCAGTACCAAGTGAACAGGCCTGTGCTCTTTATTTGGGATTTGCTGAATTTAAGCAAATTAGGGAAACAGGCTCTTTCAGGTGACTGACAAAGAAGCTGCAGGGTAGACTCACCTCTGTTATGGAAGTCCTTGTGCTATAGAAAAGGACCAAGTCTACAAGATGGAGAATGCTCTACTAACAAGGAGTCTTTTGGATGAGATCCATGCTCCAGCTGAGATCAGTGTCCTCTTGTACTGAAGATACAGCAGAGTGGTGGTCACAAGTAGGAAGATCAGGTGGTGGTAAGGGGAAATTCGGTGATACATAGATACATGGCCTTTTTTGACATCCAGTAGGACTGCAACTGTAACTTGTGTGCTAGGCACAAAAGGAATGGGTATGAGAAGATGTCTTCTCAGGAGTGTGAGGGAACAGACAGTAATTATGATCTGTGCTTGTACCAGCAACATAGGCATCACAAAGATGTAGGAAAGGTGTTTAGGAGTCTGACTCGGCTGCTTAGCAGAGACCAGGGTCCAGGACCTCCATAGGATCATCTGTGTCTTCATCCCAAGTGCCAGGCAGAGATTTGAAGTCTCAATGTGTGGATGAGGCAAATGATATCAAGATGAGCACATGATAGGAAGGTGAGATTTAGTTATATTAGAAACTGAGGAAACTTTCTGGACAAGAGGAAACTGTATATGAAGGATGGGCTACATATTAATGGAGTCAGGCTGATGGCACTGAATAAGAAAGGGTACAGAAGAATATTGAAACATAGAAATTGGGGGAAAGCTTAGAGATGCAGAAGATCACCTGGTTTAAACTGATGTGAAGAATGTCCAATGCACTCCTGAAATGTCTGAGAGAAATAAACAGCACACAAAAAATAAAGGAGGTAAATTAGTTCACCTATAATGCCAAGTGATTTGTATGTGCAGTATTAAGTGATGGAGTGAGTGTAAAATCTTTGAAGTATTTTTATACCAGCCTAAATTCTGAAAAGTAAGATAGGAGAATTAGAACATATGGCATTAAGTGACACTTGCGAGCAGGCATTTCGAAAGGAGGAAATTCAATGGGACATGATGTTACCAAGCTACCTACTTTACAGGAATCAAACTAGTCTACACTGATGGGAGGGTGAAAGGAGTGGGTCTCTATGCATAAAAATTACGTGAAGTGTAACAGGACAAGTTTTAAAGGAAAAGAGAAGTACTATGGAATCCTTGTGGATAGCATTCCCAGATTCTAATAAGAAGATTGTATTGATTGTACTGTTCACACTATAATTACAAAAGATAATGAACACTGTTAAAAAATCAAATTGCAATTTTAAGACAAGTAGCAATAGTGGGAAATTTCACCTACCATATTGTCCTGGTTTTGGCTGGGATAGAGTTAATTTTCTTCCTAGTAGCTGACATAGTGTTGTGTTTTGGATTTAGTAGGAGAAGAATGCTGATAACACACTGGTGTTGTAGTTGTTGCTAAGTACTGCTCATGCTAGTCAAGGACTTTTCAGCTTCCCATGCTCTGCCAGGTACACAAGAAACTTGGGGGGGGGGGGGCACGGGCACAGCCAGAACAGTTGATCCAAACTGACCCAAGGCCTATTCCATACCATATGACGTCATGCTCAGTATATAAACTGGGGGGAGTTGGCTGGGGGGCAGTGATCACTGCTCGGGAACTGTCTGGGTATCGGTGGGTGGTGAGCAATCGCAGTGTGCATCACTTGCTTTGTATATTATTTTTATTATATTGTTGTTATTACTATTTTACTTCAATTATTAAACTGTTCTTATCTCAATGCATGAGTTTTCTTACTCTTACTCTTCCAATTCTGTCCCCCATCTCACCGGGGCAGGGCAAGTGAGCGAGTAGCTGTGTGGTGTTTAGTTGCTGACTGGGGTTAAAGCAGGACACATGTACAGGTCAATTCCATTTTTAGATGCAATAATTGGCTTCTTGAGACAAACTGCTTGGAACAACAAGAAAATATGCTGTTCTAGTTTAGACTGAGTGCTGCTCAACATCCAGTTCTGAGGTGGTCTGTGGTACCTACCATAATACATTTAGGTTTAAAGTTGTAGCAGGAGGCAACAGGCAAAACAAATCTAGTGCATGCATATTCAATTTTAGGGGTTGGAACTATATGAAAATGAGAAAAATTGTCAAAACCAAACAACAGCCCCCTAAAAGAAGCAGTGCAAGAAAATGCAAGCAGTCTGGAGGCTGTTAAAAAACCCTTCTATTAGAAGACCAAGTAAGTTGCAGTTCAAACAAAAAACAAATGAAACTGGAAGGTCAACATTTAAAAAAAAAAAAAGTGGTGGGAATAAAATCTCCAAGTGAGAAGAACAGGAAAACCCACAAATTATGGCAGGTGCCATGCTTGAGCTCATGTGAAGAAGCTCTTTAAATACTTCAAAACCAGGGAACCAGGTAAGTATCTGGTGGTATTGCTTGATGACAGAAGAGCCAGAGGTGCAGCAGAGAAGTAAGGTGAATTCTTTACACTGGCCTTTGCTGCTGTAGGTATTGGAGAGATTCCTTTTTAACAGACAGCACAGAGAAGTTAGCTCAATTTGAAGTAAATATATGGGTTATGTTAGATCTGATAGACACGTTTCATCAAGAAAGGCTAGCATTGTATTCACTAGAGGCCTCTGAATGAATTCAGATGTGAAATTACTGACCTTGGTCTGCAGCCCAACACTACAAATAGCCGCTATACTGGAGGAGTGGAATATTGCCACTGCAATCCTATCTGCAGAAGGGCTCTAGAGAACATCCTGTCAGCTACAGAGCAATGAGGCTGGTGTTTATCTCTGGCAAGATGGCAAAATCTGTAATAACAAATATAAGAACATGGATAAATGCTGTCTGGGAGTCAGTGTGGTTTCTGTAGAGGGAGGACCTGCCTCACTAATGAGCTGTGTGACACATCTGTGAATGTGGTAGAAAGAATGTGTGGATAAAGGGAATCCAGTGGATATGAAGAAGAAAGTCAATTACCATGGTGTGACTGACTAAACCTCTAGGGGTGGAATGTGACTCAATGAATGGAAGAATGCTCAGTCGAGATGGGCAAGGGTGATGTGCCCATGAAGCTCAGAGAATGATGCAAAGAAGCTGACTTCTATCTTCACTCAAAAGGGACCAGAGTGTGGCTTTTGTTTTAGATGAGAAACAGCTGAGAGGACTAACTAGAGGTGTAAATATCTCCCTGAATTAGCCAGACCAGAATGGGGAGGGTGAGTACTTGACTCAGCCCAACATAGTGTAAAAGAACTACCAGAAGTATTCTGAAGAGTATTGAGCTGGTTTCAACCCACATATTCCTTCCCAGTGACTTGGGATGCCCAGCATCATGACAGTAGGCATATTTTAGAGACAAGACCAGTAATGGGAATAGCACTGCTATTGTGATTGCTATATTTTGCTAAGTGTAACTTAAGTGTCTACTGTGTCTTCAGTATAATTTGTATCACTCTGCTAAATCAGAAACACCATGTAACATCAAATATCTTCAAGTAAGTAAATTTGGTATTAAACACTATACCCTCCACACATGGAATATCTAAAAGAACATGGTCAGAGTATACTGAACTCTGACACATGGCTTTAGGGGAAGGCCTTTCTTGTACTGAAAGTTGCTTAAAGAGGAGGAAAGGTAGGACTTAGTAATCACTTTTCAGGCTAAGAGAGGGGGGACAGATAGCAGTGGAGTCCTGCAGGGTTGGCGATAGGATTGGTTTTATTTAACTTCAGTAGTGACCTAGAAAAGAGAATGAACAGTGAAACTTCCAAGCTTGCAGATGATAGACAGTAACCTCTGAAGTGTGCTAATGGTAAGGAAGTCTAAAATAACTTTATAAAGCCAAGGAAAAAAGCAGCAGATGAATTTCCATGTAGATAATTAATATAGGCAATTTAACTCAGGGAAGAACAATCCTAAAGCATGTCTAACTGATGCTAAACTCAAAACTGGAAGTTATAACACAGTAAGGAGATTTTAGATTGACAGTTCTATGAAATGTTTTCTTCAGTGTACTGTCTGCTCCTCCTAAAACAATGCTCAATATTGTGGTGGTTTGAGGGAATGGAAGGGATGACAAAGTGGCTAGGTCTGCATGATCTTTGTAAATAATATGTCCATTTTGGAGACAGAAGCTAGGCTAGATGCTTACTAGGATGTGCCCTTGTTTATTACTGTTTTGATTACATTCATGTAATGTGCAGTGTTAGGCAGTAACTGAAGACTGATGGTAATCTTATGCAGTTGGCAGAAGTCCAAATTTTGCAATGCTGTTCCTTCATATCTTGGATGATGTGTTGGTAGAACATGGTTGCTACATCTGAACTAAGTCATGCAGGTAGTATGACATTTTCAGGTTTAGGAACACTTATTTAAATCTGAATGAAAGATCATTTGTACACTTCCTTGGGCAAAGAGCATGCATGCTTTCCAGTTATTGCAGTTGACTTAATGAGTGGCTACTCGGTTGTATACTAAGCCCTCAGTACCAAGCTGCTGCTTTGGATTAATAATCTTTGTGATATTTCATTAATATTCATAGTTAATTAACACTTATGGAACAGAGAAGTAAATGTGCAGTCTAGCATGGTGTTTTTTTATCATTTGAGTCCATTAATTCAACATCATGGGTTTTTAAGCATTTTTCATAATATACTCTACCTATGAAGAACAATGCATGGCAGAATTAATCTCATAGTTGATAAACAGCCTGATAAAAGTAAAAATTTTGTCAAAACACCCTGAACAACTGTTCATATTCTCTCCATTGTGACAAATCTTCAAGAGTTTCCCCATCTGCTATTCTACTAAGCTGTTGCACAGTATCACTTCTTCTTTTCTTGCATTTATGTCATATTAATGTTGCTGTATTTGTTGAGGTCTAAGGGATATATTGTGGCAAAGTTTTAAGGGAAAGATTTTATCTTCTATTAGACCAGCTACTATAGACAGAAAAAAATCAAGCTTTCATGTATACCAGTTCTTCCTGACATAGGAAATCATATTAGTATTTACAGCACTTTTCCCCCAAAGTTGGGTTTTTTTTATCTAAACTTGTGTGAAGTACTCAATAGAGGAATGGAGCAAACAAACAAAAACCCCACCATTCCCTATCTACCCCTCCACCCCCAAATCCCCTAGATTATCAGTTAAAAACACTTTCTTTCACCCAAACTATTTTCCCCTCATGTGAACATTAGTTTCATTACAGTTAGAATTGATGATCTTAAAGGTCTTTTCCAACCTAAATGATTCTATGATTCATTGAAAGAACTTTAAAAAAAAAAAAAAAATTCAGAGCTTTTACAGTTCTTGTTGAAGGATGAATCAGTAAAGTTCTCTGGAAAGAAAAATCATATAGAGGAAAGAATATTGAGAAAATGCCCTAAATTACAATACAGTATCTTTCTTCAAATGTGTGGTAGAACAGAATGGAATATTTCAGTTGGAAGGGACCTAAATGATCATCTAGTCCAACTGCCTGACCAATTCAGGCCTGACCAAAAGTTAAAGCATGGTATTAAGGGCATTGTCCAAATGCCTCTTAAACACTGACAGGTCTGGGGCATCAACCACTTCTCTAGGAAGCCTATTCCAGTGTTTGACCACCCTCTTGGTAAAGAAATGTTTCCTAATGTCTAGTCTAAACCTCCCCTGGTGCAGTTTTGAACCATTCCCATGTGTCCTATCACTGGATACTGGGGAGAAGAGATCAGCACCTCCCTCTCCACTTCCCTGCCTCAGAAAGCTGGAGAGAGCAATGAGGTCGCTCCTCAGCCTCCTTATCTCCAAACTAGACAAGCCCAAAGTCCTTATTTACTCCTCACAGAATATTCACCAGCTTTGTTGCCCACCTCTGGATGCATTCAAGGACCTTTACATCATTCTTAAACTGTGAGGCCCAGAACTGCACACAGTACTCAAGGTGAGACCACACCAACGCTGAGTACAGAGCAGGATAATCACCTCTTTTGACTGGCTGGTTACGCTGTGTTTGATGCACCCCAGGATGCAGTTTGCCCTCTTGGCTGCCAGGGCACACTGCTGACTCATATTGAGCCTGCCGTTGACCAGCACCCCCAGATCCTTTTCTGCAGGGCTGCTCTCCCAATTTATACTTGTGCCTGGCGTTACTCCATCCTAGGTGCAGAATCTAGCATTTCAACTCATTAAATTTCATCTCATGAATCATATTCCAATGTTCCAATCTGTCTAGATCCCTCTGCAAGGCCTCCCTGTCCCTCAGGAGAGTCAACAGGACCTCCCAGTTTGGTGCCATCAGCAAACTTGCTACTGGTGCATTCAACTCCTGCATCCAGATCCTTGATAAATACATTGAACAGAACTGGCCCTAGAATTGAACGTTGAGGAACACCACTAGTGACCGGTTGCCAGCCAGATGTAGCCCCATTCACTACAACCCTTTGAGCTCTGCCTTTCAGCCAGTTCTTCACCCAGCGCACTGTGAACCCGCTTATCCCACAGCTGGACAACTTGTCCAGAAGGATGTTGTGAGGGACAGTATCAAAAGCCTTACTAATATCCAGAAAAACTACATCTACTACCTTCCCTTCATCCACTGCCTTCCTTTCATCCACTAGGCGGGTTACCTTATCATAGAAGACGAATCCTCCACTAAATTTCAGTAATAATGAGAAAACATGGGAGTTAAACCTCCTCAGAAAATAACTGGTGCTGTGCTGTTAAAGGAGAAATCTATTCCTGTGCAAGGAACTAACAAAGGACTTATCCATCTTTTAGACTTTATTTTAAAATAAAAAAAAGAAAAAAACCCTTTCAAAAAAACAACCTTTTGGTGGTTCTCTGTAAATACATGCATTTTATCCTTAAAGTACTGAAGAAAATACACCCTTCTGAGAAAAGGCAAAATTAGCATAAGTTTTGTTTGTAAGTTGGAATCTAGATAAAAATCTTGCTAGGTTTATACATTGCATTTCTATTGCACAAAAGGTCAGTTGTTGTTTTGGCTGACATTCTTAATATAGTAATATTTCACAGCTGGTAATTTGCAGCCAATAATAGCCAGATGGTGCTTTTTCTAAGGTGAATTTAGGGCATTTTGAGCAGTTGTAGATGTGACACTCACAACAGCAAAAAATCACAGAGTATTCTAGAGCTCTGTCTTTCTGGATTGAATAGCATGCCTGATCACAGCCAAGATAAGGCATGTTTTACATGGTAGGCTGTAATAAGGCACCTATGATAATCAGGCATAACTAAATTGTTTTATTTCTCACCTCTGTCAGATTTAAACTTCAACTCCCAGAGCTCATTGCTTTCCTGCTCTCCTGAGACTGCTTATTTTGAAATTTTCTGCAATTTTTGTAGCTATTTTGGCAGACTTTATTTTAAATCACTGCCTCATTATACAAGGTATCCCTGGTGCCAGTGCAAAACATTTTATATTGCCAGATGCTAATGTTATGAGATTTTGGAGAGCTGGATCAAGAGATAAAGACATGGAGCTGAAAACATGTAGATTTTAAATAAAATTGGTTAAAAAAAAAAAAGGGGGGGGGGGAACAGACACACACACATACACTGATGTGTTTACCTTGTGTGATGTGTCTACCATATTCATGCAGTAAGACTATGTAATCCTAACTTTTAAGGAAACCTGCTTGTGAAGAATGAAATTTTGTTACTGTATTCATTTCCGAGCCTGAAGTGTTTATGATGGGCAAGAGAATGGTAACCAGTGAGCTTTGTGGATTTTTTGCCAGCTGGTAGTCTTTTCTGAACATTACTTAAGATTGTAGCTTGACATTGTAATCTGCCTCCAGACTACATCAGGGTTAGACCCATTTTAGAGTAAAACAGACCTGAAACTAAGCAACCCCTCATCTCTCTATCTTTTAGGAACCTTGTCAAGATGTATATATATATTATTATGATATGATTTTGAAATGAGTCAAGTGAAATAATGTTGTTACTCTTGGATTCCAGGGTAAAATCCTTGTCCTGGTGAAATGTATTATAGTCTTCAGGGTTTTTTTTTGTCCAGTGAGCAACAAATTTACCAACATACATTTGTAAACTTTCCTTGCAATTGAGCTAATGATATGTTCAGTGGCAAGAAGACAGAACATTGGACTACAGGGATCTGATTGGTTATGGAGTCCAATCTCACCCAGCTGCAGGCAACAAACCATGTGTATTCTCTTGCTTAGTGGGAGAATATGAATACGAATGACAGAAAGTACTGCCATTTCATCTTAAACAGGACAGAAGGGAATGGAGCAAGCAAAATATCTAAGCACAGGATTATGATTTTTTTTTTTTTTTTTTGAGAAGGTAAACCCACTGGAATTAATATTTAATGAGGCCTGGTGGGAAGTAAGGAAGATTGGTTATATCTAAAGCTGTATAGTACTCTTATTGTTTAACTGAAAGATATGCTTTATAGCTGAATAAGAAGGGTGGGGTTTTTTGGCTTAAAATTGTTTTGTTGTGTATATCTATATTATCTGTATATCTGTAACCTTTTTTTATAAAGGTGGAGGAACTTTTGAATTGTACTTTTGGCCAAATGGGTGAAGGCTCTTACATAGTGAGGGTTGTTATCTGCCTGAGGAGACCACAACTCATGCCTGTTGTCACCTAAAAGACCTGAAGTTAGCATACTTGATGTTCTCTCTTACATCAGCAGGGAGCACAACTCCTTAATGTGGTGAAAGAAAGAGTGCTGCATCTAGCAACCCTTTCTGTGTAACTTTCCTAGAATATCTACTGAAAATCAAATGATCAGAGAGTAGAGGTTCAGTGCTCCATAAAGGTTTTGAGTTTATGGTGCCTGCCTTCCTGGGAAAGAGGTCAGCCTAAGTGACATAAGTCATACAGTTGGCTTTCCCCTCCATACTTTTCTGGAAAAAGAAAACAAAAAAAATGGAGGGGGGCAGTGGACATTTGGAAATGTCTTACAAGAATGTTTATATAAGAATCTTAAAACTTACGGATTTTTTTTGTGAGTGTCTGCTTTTAAGCAACCTGGTTATCAATGTTTTTTTCCTTTCTGATTTTAAACTGTAAGCCGTTACACCCAGAAGCTCTATCTTGGTTTTGGTAGTCACAGAAGTCTTCTGTTTGGAACATAAAGTAGAGCTTAGTGATGCAGGCAAACATTTTAAATGTATATCAACAAATTCCTGCATGTATATAGAGCCACAAAGGGAGGTCATGTGTGACTGGAATCTAGGGGGATTCTTTGTTCTAGCAAGCTGGGTCAGTGGCAAACTAGATGTACTCAAAGAGTACCTAAATGAGTAATGATAAATTTCAACATTCTGAGCTTCTTTTGAAAACTTAGAATAGACAATCATAGAATCATTTAGTTGGAAAAGACCTTTAAGATCATCCAGTCCAGCCATTAACCTACACTACCAAGTCTACTCCAAGCCAATCAAGGGTAGACTAGACTAAACCATGTCCCAAAGTGCCACATCTACCCATTTTTTTAACACTTCCAGGGATGGTGACTCCACCACCTCTCTGGGCAGCCTGTTCCAATTCTTGACCACCTTTTCCGTAAAGAAATTTTTCCTAATTTCCAACCTAAACCTCCCCTGGCGCAGCTTAAGCCCATTTCCTCTTGTCCTATGACTAACTACTTGGGAGACGAGACCAACACCCACCTCGCTACAACATCCTTTCAGGTAGTTGTAGAGAGCGATAAGGTCTCCCCTCAGGCCCCTCTTCTCCACACTAAACAACCCCAGTTCCCTCAGCCGCTCCTCATAAGGCCTGTGCTCCAGACCCTTCACCAGCTTCATTGCCCTTCTCTGAACACGCTCCAGCACCTCAATGTCTTTCTTGTATTGAGGGGCCTAAAACTGGACACAGTATTCCAGGTGTGGCCTCACCAGTGCCAAGTACAGAGGGACAATCACCTCCCTGCTCCTGCTGGCCACACTATTCCTGATACAAGCCAGGATGCTGTTGGCCTTCTTGGCCACCTGGGCACACTGCTGGCTCATGTTCAGCCGGCTGTCAGCCAGCACCCTCAGGTCCTTTTTGGCCAGGCAGCTTTCCAGCCACTCTTCCCCAAGCCTGTAGCGCTGCATGGGGTTGCTGTGCCTGAAGTGCAGGACCCGACACTTGGTCTTGTTAAACCTCATACAGCTGGCCTTGGCCCATCGATCCAGCCTGTCCAGGTCCCTCTGCAGGGCCATCCTACCCTCCAGGAGATCGATACTCCCACCCAGTTTGGTGTCGTCTGCAACTTACTGAGGGTGCACTCAATCCCCTCATCCAGATCATCGATAAAGATATTGAACAAGACTGGCCCCAAAACAGAGCCCTGGGGAACACTGCTCGTGACCGGCTGCCAACTGGACTTAACTCCATTTACCACAACTATCTGGGCTCGGCCACCCAACCAGTTTTTTACCCAGCGAAGACTACGCCCGTCCAAGCCATGAGCTGCCAGCTTCCCAAGGAGAATATTGTGGGAGACGGTGTCAAAAGCTTTGCTAAAGTCCAGGTAAATGACATCCACAGCCTTTCCATCATCTATCAGGCGGGTCACCAGGTCATAAAAGGAGATCAGGTTGGTCAAGCAGGACCTGCCTGGGCCTGATCCCCTGGTTGATCTGCACTTGCCTGTTGAGCTCACTCGATATGAACCGCTCCATAATCTTTCCCGGCACCAAGGTCAGGCTGACAGGCCTGTAGTGCCCCAGGTCCTCCTTCCGGCCCTTCTTGTAGATGGGCGTCACATTGGCAAGCCTCCAGTCATCAGGGACCTCCCCTGTTAACCAGGACTGCTGATAGATGATGGAGAGTGGCTTGGCGAGCTCCTCCACCAGCTCCCTCAGTACTCTTGGGTGGATCCCATCTGGCCCCATAGACTTGTGAATGTCCAGGTGGCATAGCAGGTGGTTAACTGCTTCCTCCTGGACTATGAGGGCTCCATTCTGCTCCCCATCCCTATCCTCTAGCTCAGGGGCCTGAGTACCCTGGGGATGACTGGCCTGGCTGTTAAGTGGCTCCAAGGGTTGTTTGGTAAGGTGTAAGGGTATCTTTCCCACAGAAAATAGTTTTCCAATAAATTACCAAGTGTTCAATAAATGTATTCTTTCCTTACACAGAATACCATCCTGAGATCTTATGTTCCCCTGTTTCAGCATCTGATGAAATTATACTGTGTCATTTTGCAACTGATTGGTGGAGAACGATGCTTATAAACCAGGTCATGTCATCCCAATTACACTCAGATGCTGTGTGTGAGAGAGGAGGAGAGAAAAAAGTTACAAGAAAATGTGATAGTTCCCAGAGGGAAATCCAGTAGCGTTGTTTTGTATGACACTTGTATTATGTATAATTTTTTTTTTTTTCATTTGTGTTTAGACACTGCTCAATGACTGTTTCCTGCAATACAGAGGCAGAGGGAAGACATACATGCCTGGAAGACAAAGATTTATAAGCCGAAAACTGCAGGAAACTTAGCGGTGCTGTAAGTAAATGTCCAGCCCAGTGGCACCCAAGTGAGGGTCAGACCTTTGAGGTGAAATAGGCATCAGAATGAAGTGACTTATTCTACAGGATATGTAGGACACAGAAAGATTACCAGCAGGAAAGGAATGAAATCTGTTTGTACCTCCAGGACACTTTGTTATAAATTTGATCCATTTATGCTTCTAAAAGGTTGTTTAAAACCCTAATTAGCAACAGGAAACCAGAAGGACTTGAACTGCAATCTATTGTTTTGTTTAATGTGGAATGTGGTGAATCTTGCCCAAAGCATCAAAGACAGCAGTAGGAAAGCTGCTTGTTCTGTGTATAATAAAGTGAAATGTGTGTTGCCCTTAACCTTAGCTTTTCCCCCAAGTCTTTAACTTAAAGAACTAATTTGAACAAGGCAGAATTCATTCATTTTACCTAACTATAGCCCAGGAGGAAGTTGGGCAAAATTGCTAATAACCATGTCTCTAAATGTGGAGTTGCTGTTTGTACAAAGACTGTATGAGCAGAACTACTCTTAAAACTGCATCCTGTGTGACTTACATTTGTTAACTTGAGAGGGCAGAATGCAGTAAGTGGGTAATGCAAGTTAACATATACTTTAATCTTAAAGGTAATGACACTGCCTGGATGTAAAAACTAACTGTGACTAATCAGCAGACATCAGAGGATTCTATATACCTATTTTTCACAAATGCTTGGGTAAGAAATCAGATGGAGGAGGGAGAGAGCAAAGTAAAAGTTGTTGGTATAGAGTATTTAAAATTTTATTACTGCTCTACTGAACTGACCAACTACTGAATTTCTTTGAAATTCTTTTTCTTTGATTAACAGACACTTAAAAGTTCATTCTGGAGATTCTGGAAATATGTATATGTAGGAGGACCAAACATACTAATACCCGAAGGAAGAATCTGTGGTTATGGAAAACTGTAGAAGTCAGTCCTTTACATTTATTTCATGCAGTGGTTGTGATGTGTTGTTGTTGTGGTGGTTTTTTTGGGGGGGGCTGGAGGGGTTGGTTGAGGGGTTTGGATTTTTTTTTTAATATATATATAAAAATCATATATATTTTATATACCTCTCTCTCAATATACTTAAATAATTTCAGAGAAAATGTGTCCCCAAATGATCCTAAGTGAATGCAAGAAATACTCAAGTGGAACTGCTTTGAAAGTTAGAAAAGGATTTGAAGTTTTAACCTCTATCCATAGATGAAACTTATTTTAACCTTTGTGAAACTTGTGCATGCTATTTGCATTACTTATATATTTCTTTTGTCCCCTACAATTTCTCTGTGTTGCTGTGATCCCAGCTGCAGCAGTACTGCAATGTGAGAACAAGATATAAAAATAGCTTTTCTCCTTGGCGAAGTCAACATGCTAAATTTCATTGTGCAACCCTTTTAGAAATTCAAAAAGAAAATGACTGGTTGAGAGAGATTATGCATATACTTTCTAAAAGGAGAAGATTTATTTTTTAAAAGTTATAGTTAAACAGGAAGGGGTAATGTTTTTAATCATTAGCTAAAGATGCTGGACCACATACTAGGCTGACTTCAAGTCACTGGGGTTCAGCATTTGAACGTCGTTATTCTTCATGTTGTGATATCTCTGCTGAAGATCTGCATGTAGGCAGTAATAATAAGATTCTTTAAAATCCTTTCTTTAGTGCTGCTTCTGTAAACAATTTTTTTTTGCTCATTTAATTCAAATGCAGACATCAGAGGTAACAGGAAGACAGGATTAGTTCAGGTTCTCGCAGAATTTTCATCTGGAGGTATTTCTGCTGCAACAATTGTCACAGCTTGATTTTCTTTTTTTTGTGGGTTTGGTGTTTTTGTGGGGTTTTGTTTGTTTGTGCTCTCTTCAGCTTCCTACTTGTTTCTGATACACTGTCAGTCATGGTATCATGCCCCTGTTGGAAAAAGCATGTTTACTTTACCAAAGCTGTCTGTCATCTTTAACTTATTTGCGGATGGACCTCTGATCCATCAGCATAAGCCTGCAACTTGATGTTAATGTTTTCAGCTGTGCAAAGCAAAGCGTTACTATAATTGCACAGAATCAGCTTTTCCCCCTCTAGATTGCTATTTCTCTTGGAAGTCTAGATAGCATTTAAAACTAAACATGTATAGTGGGAATTAGAATGGTCTAGGAATTAATTGAAAACTGATAAATGACAAATTTGTTCAATCTGGGAATAGATGAAAACACACTGAAGAGTCAGAAATTCTGTAGCTGGCACATCAAGAAGTGCCAGGGGAAACAATTTTCAGTAGTCAATAGGGAGTCTTGATTTTTCAAAATCTAGGAATAATGCTGTGCTGTTTTGGTGGTTTTGGTGTGGGTTTTTTTTTTAACAAAACACCCCCCCCCCCCAGCCACCCACCTCATGTATTTAGCTCCAACTCTTTACCCTTTCAAAGACATGGACAATAAAACAACACATAATATTCCTTGAACAAAAAGCATTCTCCGTGCAGTTGTCCTGTAGAAGGTGTCAAACAATCTTTAATGAATTAGAGGAAACTTTCCTTTTCTGATGTTTGTAAGTATTTTGTCTTGTGTATCTGACCAGTTGTTTATCAGGGAAATAGGAAAGGCAGTATTCATACATATATGTATATTTATTAATCTTTTTTCTGTATTTTGACGGATTGCTTCTGCAATTCCTGCCCCCCCCCTCCCCCCCCCCCCCCCCCCCCCCGAAAAAAAATTTAGGATACTTTAAGGCTCATTTTTGTGGAAGAAAAAAAGATCATAATAGTTTGATAGCAACATTATCAAGGTACTTCCTGTCATTTTGTGTGGCAAGACTTTTTTCTTCCCCTGACACACTTGTCACATCGAAGTTGGATTAGTTTAAACCAACTGCATTATATTTTTTGTAATAAGTTAAGAAGTAGTTCAGTGCTCTGTTCATTTGCATGTATCTGTTGATGAAACTCAAGATGTTGAGTTTTGCCCTTTAAAAATTAAGCCACTTTCTATCATAGTTTGAGATACTATCTCATTTTCTTCATACCATAGTGTATGTGGTCATCTAAATACTTAAGCTACTCATCCATCAACACCACACTTCAGATAACAGTGAGGTAACTGATACTTCATACTGATTTTTACTTCCAAATGAGAAAATGAAGATGAGTAAGAACTGTAATATACTGTTGGTTTGTGGGTTTTTTGGGTTTGTGGTGGTTTGTTGGGGGTTTGTTTGGTTTTTTGTGGGGTTTTTTTTGTTTCTACTTTTTTGGTTTTCCAGGTTTTAAAGGAGAAACATCCCTTAGCAGTGCCAAACTGTACTGTAAAAGAGAGCAGTTTATCAAAGGACTGTAGAAGAGATTCTCTGTAAAATAATGTTAACTACAAGGTTGCCTGGAAAGAACCTTTTGGAGTGCCTGTTCAATAGCAGGGGAATTGAGAAGGCACAGGGAGCCACAAGACCTGATCAAACCCTATAAAGGGGGTAGGCTTTCAAACCCTCTACAGCTTGTCCACACTTTAGCTTTATCTGCAGATATGCAGAGTAATGGAAGCTGGTTTTTAATTTTTCTCTCCTACCTATCTCAGCTTTGTAGCTGTTGACATTTACATGTTTTAAGAAGTATTATATAAAGCTTTTAAATAAGAAAACAAATTTTGATCAGCAAAAAAAAGATGAATATTTACTAGTTCCATACAGCCTTATGTTACAGAAATAAAAGTAGAGAAATTAGTTTGTATAATCCAAACACTGAGGCACTGAATAGAAAGGAATATTTTATGTAAACTTTCAGCTAAGCTTTTGGAAATTTCTCCAGTAGAGCAATAATCAAAGAGTGAGGGGTTTGTACATGGGCAGGATTTATAACATTGTCCTTTTTCAATGCGGGAAGGAGTCAGTTCAAAGTTGTCCTGATTTCAGCTGGGATAGAGTTAATTTTCTTCCTAGTAGCTGGCATGGAGCTGTGTTTTGGATTTAGGATGAGAATAATGTTGATAACCCACTGAAGTTTTAGTTGTTGCTAAGTACTGCTTACACTATGTCAAGGACTCTTTCAGCTTCCCATACTCTGTCAGGTGCACAAGAAGCTGGGAGGGAGCACAGCCAGCACAGCTGACCCAAACTGACCCAAGGGCTATTCCATACCATATGACATCATGGTCAGTATAGAAACTGGGGGGGGTTGGCTGGGGTGCAGCAATCGCTGCTCAGCAAATGGCTGGGCATTGGTCAGTGGGTGGTGAGCAACTGCATTGTGCATCACTTGTTTTATATATTCTTTTATCATGATGATTATTATTATCATTATTTTCTCTTCCTCTGCTGTCCTATGAAACTGCCTTTGTCTCAACCCATTCATTTTACTTTTTTCTGATTCTCTCCCCCATCCCACTGCAGGGGGGAGGGTGAGTGAGCAGCTGTGCGGTGTTTAGTTACCGACTGGGGTTAAATCACGACAAAGGTTGAAGTACTTCTAAATTTGAAGCACTTTTGAAAATTCGACAGGCGATTTTGCTAGCCTAGATTTTAAACATGCACATGTGTGCCACAGCTCTCTTGTACTTTGGGGGTTCTAATTATGATGCTTTGAGGAACCCATGTATCACAAATTCAGAATGATTCTGTGCTATATGGATACTGTGACTCCTGAAATTCATTGGCTTATCTGTCTGATAGGCTTTATATTGTCATGTCCTGCTTACAGGACTAAATTAAAGACAACTAACTTGGAACATACTTGGCTTTGTTATAAAACATGCTTAACAAACTGAATGAATAGAATAGTGGTAATCTTCCAAGATTTCCTGTATGGAGTTGCATTTATAAAGCTGAAATTTGTCAGGAGAAAAGAATTGCAAAGAGAAGTTTGTAACTGCTGTCAAAAAACTTTGACATGTGCCATCTGAGGTAGTAAACCTTTCATGTCCAAACCTGAACTGACTTTAAAAAAAGTTGTTTTCAAGAATAGAAAAGAAACATTGAAGGCTGCTTTGAAAAGGAGAGCCTTAGACACAGAAAGGACTAAGTGTACAAATGGTACTTAAATTGAGGGTTTTTTTTATGTAAGAAATGAGATTGCACTTGAATGATGTGTTCTTGCAATGATCGCCAAACTCTGTTCCTAGACGTAAATATGTATTTGCCAGTCAGTGTCCCTGGTATAAGCCTTTTGCACTTCTCCATGTACCTTTTGAATGTGAAGAATTAAGTAGAAAGCATAAGAGTTGGGGAAAGAGGGAGCGGTTGAAAGGAAGATTAAAATGAGTGATGACATTTAAGAAGGGGGAAACAATCCTATGAACAGCAAAGTCAGGGAAGGAAGGGGGAGGAATCTTATTTCCCCCTAGTCCTGTTGAGGACAGAGAGTGAGCAAGTGGCTGGGTTAGTGTTGGGCAACCAGTCAAGGTCAACACACCACACAAGGAATTGAATGAATGCTCGGTCCTTAAGCCTGAATCCTGCATGCAGCCCTCGTTCTGCCAAGGAGGTGTTGGGTAGGTAGCCTCAGCTGGACGAAGCATGGTATAGTGCTTGGATTCACATATACAACAGGACCAATGACAATGAAGCTGGAAGGTAGCCTGGCTGTTTTATAAACAAAAATATTTCAGTGGCATTCTGCAATACTGTTGCAACACCACAGTCAGTTTTAGTGCTATTTCCTTGCTAAGTAGTAGGAAAAAAATAAATAGGCTAGAGGTAATTTTTACATCCTTATGGTAGTTGATGAGGCATAGTTAGGTCCAGTGCAAATTGCCCAAAGGCCCACAGTATCTACTACAGCATACCATATAATCTAAGTATAAAATCCAGATGCACTGGGATGCTTATATAATATTATTTCATGCATAATTTCCTATTTCCTGCTGTTTTATTTTCCCACTTTCCTGAGACTAGCTATTAGGTTTATTATGAATTATTAGTCTAATATCTACTGTGTAGTTAATAGAAAAGAAAAAGAAGTCTGTTACTTTCATATTTCTATCTTTGCTATAGTTATGATAGAATTTTATGATTTTTTTTATCATGATATTACAGTATTTGCAGTTGTTTCTCTTTTTGTTCTTTCAATTTTTGTTTATAAACGAGTGGTGTGCTCAGCATCAGAATACTATAGTTATTCCACTAAAGCTTCATTTTCAAATTCTTGCTGAAATCTGTGAAGGAAAATTCAGTTTTCTCTATGGTTTTGTGGAAGGAATTAATCCTATTCTGTTTTTAGGCAAGAGGCTGTATTTTGGCATTACTTGAGAAATAAAGGCAGCAGAGAAGAGTTAATGAAATGTATCTAATTGGATATATGTTGTAAACTGTTGTCAAAAAACCTGTTTAGAACAGTTTTGTCAATGATTCCTCCCAAAAGTGTTGAAATCCTACATGCTTCTGTAAAAGGGTAGAAATAGGTATTCCTTGTTACTTTGTATGACTAATGTTAAGACGTTTCATAAAGGCATGTGCATTCAAACATGTGATTAAGGAACTATTAGTATGATGAGAGTCTCTGAAGTGTAGAGCTGAAGGAGTCTCTTATTACAGTGGTTGCTGTTAGCTTTCTTCCCTTCAAAAACAGTTTTCATAGTTTGATTGCTGTTTGTGCATTTAGAAACACTAGTACTGCTCCCTGACTTTTGAAAAACTTCTTGGGTAAAAGCAGAGTGTCTCCAAAATGAACGACTGGGGATGTGAAGTGTGACAAAGTATTGAAACTTCTAAAAAAGTTTTTTTTTTTTTTTTTTTCAGAGTTCAGTAGTTAAATGGGACTGACTTTTCCCAAGTCACACTTTTTTCACTCTAGTGATGTCCTAGTTTCACTATTGTCCTATTGGTACAATTTTCACTTTTTAAGGTGAGCAATTAGTGATATATTAAAAATCTTTTGACAAACTTTGTCAAGCTTTGTCTTTATGCCTCATGAAGATCATTTTAATTGAAAACAGACTATGGCATCTTTGAAAGACTGTTGAAGGTGTTCAACTTTTCCTCCTACTTCTGTTACTCCAGCCCTTGCTGTTCCACTATCTCATTCCTCTTTTTCTTTTGAGTTGGACTTCATCATATTGCCCCCAGATGACTCACTCTCTCTATTCAATGCCTCATGCACTCTGTCTGTGACTTTCCTACCTTTATCACCATGAATTCTGTGACAATATCAAAGTCCCACTAACAAAGCTGTCTGTTTCCTTGATCTTGTATCTTTCACTGATACTCAACCGTAGATGGTGGGTTTGCTTTAAATCCCCAAGATAGCTGCAATGAATGGAGCTGCAGTCTTTATCAGCTCCACTGCTGTTGTTGTTTTTCTTTTATCTTAGTATTTGATCTCCTACTGTGAGGTCTTTGGAAGAGGGACCCTCTCACTTGTTTGAAATGCACTGTAGCCTGTAGCTCTGGCACTGCTGCAAATGAATGGTGAAATAGTTGTACTCCTTAGAAGGCTACTTTAAAGCATTAGGATCCATTGAAGCTCAGAATAAGGGAGGGCTGATTATATTCAAGTTTTTTAACTGTGCAGAAATGTAAGTAGGGAAAACTTGGGCAGCTTGCTTGGCATAAGCAAATTGCATTGTTGACAACACAGAAACGAAATGTGAAAGGTTATACTGACCTTGTTGTTTAGAAATTAAATTACAGATGGGACATTTCTGTTAATGTAGAGTCATAAGCTACAATTACTTTTTGTTAGTAATGAAAAGTAAGGTTAAGACAGATTGGTAACAATAAACGTTATAACAAGTAATGGAATTTTCTGATGCAATTCCAACAAAGTGATTTGAGACCAAGAACAATCATACCTAGCTATGGTAATGAATATGGTTAAGTGAAGCTTTAAAAATCAATATGTGCAATTGATAAAATAAGTCATAAGGACTTGTTAAAAGGTACTTCCTTAGTTATGTTTCTGGATGTCATGCAACCTTCTTTCTGCCATGCAGTATTCAAGTGTACACTTGTTTTGATTTGGACAAGAAATGACCGTTAGCCCTATCTCTAGTTTTCTGATTAAGTAAACCTGCAATCTTTTCTTTGTATGAATGTTAATATGACCAGTAAAAACAAATTGAAATAAGGAATGCTGTCATTGCCTGACTAATATTAATGTACTCTGGCAACAGGTAAAGGAAACAGAAAACCAAAAAAAGTTACCTATGGTTTAGTTAATGTACTAAGGAGGAAAATCTAAGCTGAGCTAATTACGGGATCATGTACTCCAGTCTCTGACCCTTTCAGTGGTGAGTGTAACTTCCCTATCTGCTGTCATGCGTTTCCTTGTACTGATGCTCACCTCTCACAGGTAGAGCAAGGACTTTTCAGATATGCTGCTGTCTTATTGCACTTAAAGGAATTTCCTAGCACATGGAAGTACTATTTATTCATCTCTCAGTGAATCTAAGTGCATAAATCATATTGTAAGGAAATATCTCATTTTCAGTGACTGCAAATATAAATATTGTTTCTTTTCTTCTATTGTAGGGGTTGGGTTTTTTTGGTAAGAAACAATATGTGCAATATTTTTTCATAAATCTTCACCAGATGAGTAAATGGTCATGTTACGCTCTGATTAAATTTAAAAGTTTGCATGGGAGAGGATGTTCCTGTGACTGTTAGTCCCTTCCATATTAAAGTAATACATTTCTGTATTGAACTATCTAGCAGGAAGAAAATGTTCATTCCCCTGTTTTTTTTCTTTTTTTTTTTTAATACCTCCCTCATGGTTTCCATGCAAGAAATAATTGTTTAATTATATCAAAGCTCATTCAAAGAAATGAAAAAAAAACCCCACCTGTTCATAAAAGTGAAAAAAAAATCATAAAAGATTTACTGGATAATAAAACTAATGTGAATATTTATTCATCAAAATTGGTTTAATTCAGTTTGTGCATGTTTTACGTATAATTTTCCTTAAGACCAGCATGATTACTCCTGAAAAAATTATAAATAATGATTTTTCCCTTTATCGTTATTGAAGACATTTGCTTTTAAATCTTCTAAATGAGAAAATGTGGCTAGAATTTTCACATTTGTAGAAAACCAAATGGCCACCTTGGTTTGAACTAAAAGTCACCCAGCCCACTCTCCTGTCTGTGGAAATGGCTGACAGTAGGGACTAGAAGAAAATATATATGACAAAAAAAGAAATAAATGTATACACACTGGTATTTCAACTTTTAGCACTCTGCCCTTGGGAATGTTCTAAGTCAGAAATTGTACCTTCCTTTGCATTATAGTCCATGATAGATCATTTATTCGAATAAGTTAATTTAAAAAAAAAAAATATTAGGTGTAATTCTGGAGTGTGTGTAAATTTTTTTTAAATACCCTATAATCTCATTTTGCATGATCTAGTTTGTATTGTTGTAAAGAACAATGAAGAAAAGTGATTCCTTCATGTTTTCTCTTGTTTCAGTCCTCCGAGAAATGCATTGATGAGGTCAGTGACATCAAATATAATCATCAGATAACAAAATTAAAATATCTTGAGTTTTGTGATGATGGGTTCTTTTTGCTTGTTTCAAATTCTGCCCGAGCTACCCTTACCAATGAGCTTCACATTTCTCATTGTACTTTGATAATTAAGTCCCATTTTGTAAAGGAAGAACATACACAAGAATGGCAAAGAATGAAAATAGTGTCACATATTTTGCTTTGCACTGGAAGCTAGAAATGTACTTATTGGTTAATTTGTTTACTTTATCAAAGTAATTTTGAACTCCTTAAATTATTTGAGTATTATTTTACTTTCTGTTATTCTATTATTATCACATATTGTATGTGCATCTAATATACCTACAGTGTATTTTTTAATTCAAGTTTTGTATTTTGCTATAAATGAATGGGAACCTGACCATTGTATGTTGTCTTGTTAATAGTACATAGTTTTGTTTATATCAATAGATTGATGTAAATCCTGATCTAGTCAGAGACAGAAAGGTTATATATTGCATTACAATTTTCAGTCTCATCTATTTTTGTGCCTGGCTGCTGTACTAAGGAAGGACTTTGAGGAAGATCTAAACTTTCTTCTGTTCAGTCCCTCTCCTTCCACAGTCATCCAAGTATTCTTTCTGTTTGCACATCCTTTTGCTACTTCTGGTAATAAAATCAGTAATAGAACTATTCATATGAGCAAAGGTGTATAGGCTGACATGCTTGCTGGACCGGGCAACTGTCTAGAGATCAACTTTCATCTGAAATAGTTTAAGTAAATAAAAAAAATCTTAATTTTCTCCAACAATAAGTGGGGTTTTCCTCTTTCTTGTAAAAGTTAGTCTTACAGAAGAATAAAGCTGATGTATAGAATGTAAATATTTTGAAAATCAGAAGAATGGATGCTGGTTTACAATAGTTTCTGGATTTGAAATTGTAACAAGCTTCAAAGGTTCCTAAATGACTTTTCAATCCCTTCAAGAATTGTTTTTTACTTCTGTAGCCTCTTCCATGACAGAATTGTCAATTCTTTTTCAATGGCTTGAATGTTACTCAATCATAGACCTGAGCTTTGCAAAGAAGTAAGGATTTGGCATCCACTTCTTTTTGTATACCTTATAAAAATAAGCTCATACCTCAGAGGTGGAAAAAAACCCAAACCCTAATTGGGAGGCCAGGGTGACAGTCTGGATAGCACCAAAAGTATTATTATGATTACATCTTGATCTCTTACATACTATTCATAATGTTCCTGAGAGATAAGTACTGACATTTTTTTTCAGAGTGCCCTTTAAAAATTGTGAGCCATGAAATGAAGCACTTTACAGAGAACATAAACTCTTTCAATAAATTGGCAGAGTTTATAAACTTCATAAACTCCCCAAATTAGCCTATATTCTAATTTATATTTATATGTAAATTGTAATATCTATTGTCATAAATGGGCTTTCGCAATATTTAAAATCTCAGCCTCCTTAGAGAAATCAGTGAGCATAATCATATGTCTTAACTGTTTACAGAGCTTATAGTAACAGGAAGCAGTGCATGTAGGCTTTGTAAGCTTTCTATTTTTAATGTAATCAACACATAAAAAATGGGTGAGCAGGAGCTTCTCAGGATCTGTAATCCATACAGGGATACCTTGATATTTACTGACAAACTACTAAAGTACTTTCAACATATCTGGTATTTCCTTTCTTATATGTGTATGTCTAAATCTGTGAAAGGACCTGGGTGTCTGAACTGAGTTTTAGATGCCTTCTTTTTATTTAAGTCCAGAACTTGGATATTCAACATTTTGCCAACTACTAAAAACCTGTGAACATTCTTACATCCATAGGCATTTTTATAACTGAAGTTTTCTTTCTCTGCAGCTCTTGAAGAATCTTAGTCCTGATGCTATCAAGCACCTTGGTTCCAATTTCATGCACAAACCCTAGATTGTGGGGGAAATATATTTTTCGACTTACTCTCCAGCCTCCTATGGCTATATCTAGAAAGGAAGAAACTAATTCTCTGCTGTGCAGAAAGACAGGCTATAGGCTTCTACCTACAGGACAGCAAGTTCAGCACTAACACTTTTACATGGTGGAAGTATCTATAGGTACTACAAAACATGGGGAGCAAGTCTGGGAGAGGGATGTCACTGAAGATCTCTCTCTTTCCTGAGCATTTCCTATAGCTAGATTAGGTTACACCTGGCCAACTATCAGAGTTGGTGCTCTTCTGAGTGACTTCTTCAAAACCCTGAGTCTTACCTGGGAGTCCCACTTTGGTCCCCAATGCCTTAATGTCAGATGTTCCAGACTGTTGTGACAGTAAGTTTATACTATAGCTTTAGCCCTCTTTCTTTGCAGGACTAAGTTTCTAATGCTAATTGCAGAGTTCACCAGTTGAAAATTGAGTAGTTAAAAGTTAACTGAGATTTTGGGGCAGGATGAAATCAGCGGGGAATATAGTAACATCTATAGCCAGAAATGTAATCTACTTCTAGTGATCTGCTGGCAAAGAAAGTTTTTAACCTCAGAGACTGTTCTGCACCATGGGGTGAGGTGTGGTGTGAGAGATGGGCCAAACCCAAATATCTTAATAAAATAGCCTTTTTGAATAAGATAGAAACAAAAGAAGACTATATGTAAGGAATAAATCTTATGTCCCTTCAGATGCTGGGCACCCCATGTTCATGCGTCATCAGACAGACCATGGATGGATATCCCATGGCAGGCTGCAGAGATCCAAGGAGAGACATTCCTCCTTTCTGATCCTTTGAGTTATTAAATATAATTTTCTTACAAGAAAACAACTCTATTCATAAATGATGTTCCCATGAGGACTTCTTGCTGCACTTCTAGATAAAGGTGAAGCCAGGCAGGTGGTTTAATTGCCGGTAACAACTGAGAGCTGCCTGCAGGCTCCTCTGTTATGATGAGTTTGCTGAGCTTGCCTTGCAGCCAAGGGATTTGTGCACCACAGCACAACACAGGTCTGTGTGTACTCAGGTTAGCTGTGATATGGATCACGGACTCCTTGAGGTACAATGGCCTACCGGTCAGAATCACTATGTTGCACCCCTTGATCCATATAGACTTTACTGTTCCCAAACACATTACAAGTTACAGATTATATTAGTAAGCTGTTCAGCTAACAGAAAATTTCCTGACAGGATGGCATGTTATCTCTGATCGTAACACCAACAAGCACAGCACAAGCTGCCATGGGGCATGCCAGCATGTTCCCCTACAGCAGCTGCTTATGCTACCGTACAGGCTGCTCAAGCCCTAAGTATGAGGCCCAGTAGAGTAGGCCTGTTCAAGATCACTAACTCCTCAATGCAATGTCTTCTGCAAGGGTCCAAATACGGACAGCAAGGAAAATATCATGAGTGGCAAGCTAACCTCAGAAATCTTTCTTTTGCTTTCCATTTTTATTAAGATAATTGTTAATCTAGCAAGGACCTGCAAGTTTGCTGACAGGTAGACAAAAACACAGGCAATACATACAAAAAATACATAGGTCCACATTTTTATAAGGCAGCTAACTTAGCATCATAAAAGAGTGAAAACCCAATCCATGTCATCCTTCACTGTTCAATAATCCAATCTGCTTTAATATTTCTGTTTTTATCCTTTCTAGTTTATTTTTATTTTCTTCCCCAAATCCATGAAATTGTCTAGTTGGGAGTTAGGTGAAACCTTTATTGATCTTTCTATTTCTTTTGCGTTGCTAGTACGGTACATCAGATGAGATATTAAGTGTCGAATTTCAAGGGCAATTTTATGATGCTTAATAGTCTTTCCGGTGGTTAACCACAGCACCCTTTCATTAACAAACAAGCAATCATCGTTTTCATTTTTTTTTTCTTCAGTCATTAAGATGGTAAATGAAATAAATAGCTTATTAATGCTGGATTGTGGGAGCTTCTTGAGACCTAGTGTGCTGAAAAGAACAGATTAATGCTCTTACCGCTGTCTTTGTACGTAGCTCACAAATGATACACTTGAATCTGATTTGCTGCAAAGCAGTGCAGATTCACGTAAAATAAGCCATACAGATAAGAGACAAGCACTAAAAATAAAAATACATTTGTAAAAAGGCTTTGTATAGCCTGTAAAAAGGCAAGAGAATTTGCATTACCCCATACATTCCAGCTTTTATAAAAAGATAACTCCATGCTCAGCCCATCAGTCAAAATCATTTAAAAAGCAAGACCCATTTATCTGGGAAATGTATTTGACAATAAAATCCTAGAGTTGTAATTACAATTGGCAGATTCAAGTCTGCTATTGGTGGCAGCAGTCTTACTAAAGGAAAAAGATACATAATTTTTGTAATGTTCTATTGTGCACCAGGCTGTGTTAATCTTGGACATGGTATGCTTCACTGGAGATAGAAGGGAACTGCATAAAAATTGCTGTTGTAATTTGCTCAAATAATCAAAGTCATGATTTGTCTTAAGGGGAATAAAAAGAACCTGGAAACAAAAGGAACAGGGAAAGAGTATTATTGGTTTGCATTATGGAAACCACTTCAAGCAGACACTGGAACTCTTTCAAGAGTTGTGTGCTGGCTTGTATTTTCTTTTCCCAAAGTGGAGGTTAAGCATGCTACTTGAAATTCCCTGGGCACTGGACGTGTAACCCTTCAAAAAGGCAAGATGTTACTGCTAGGGGTTTTTCTTTCTTCTGTGGATCCTTTGTCGTCTTTGCTCCTGCATCTCTCTCAGCCTAAACTCAGCAGGACCCTGATGTCCTCCACATACTGTCCTCTAGATGTTGCATGTCTCTCTCTACGCTGCTTCGAACGTGTCCCGTACTCAAAATTGCTAATTCTGATCAGGAACTTTTTAACCAAGATTGTGCTCATGTGACACTGTCATAACATAGAATAAAGCAGTGGCCCTGGATGAGTTTAGTCTGTGTGTTTGAAGCAGCATAAACAGAGAATAAAATCCATAAGGGAATTAAATCCTTTGCTCAAGACTGTGTACCTTATCAAGGGAGCCGTGAAGAGGGCCTGATATATCCTGTTCTGGTCCAGCCCAGTGCTTCACCAGCTGTAGATGGGCTTCTCCAACTCTATTCACAAGCTGAAGTAAGGATCTAGCCCCAGAGGTGGTGTGAACACTCCTTATGTGTCTGGTCTTGTACGTGGCTTGGGCAGATCTGCCTCAGATCTGTCATTAATGGGTGCTAGCAGCTTTGTTGAGATATTTACAGTTTCTCTCCCCTGTGTGCGCTCTGTTTCCATGTTTTCACTTAAAGATTTACTTTGGCAATGAACGTCAATTCAGAGGTCTGAGCAGTTATTATCTCAGAATGCTCAACTTTACCTGACTAGTGTGGGCCAAATCTCTTTATTTCTTCTTGAAAGAAAATGATACTGAAAATTATTCTGCCTTTAGGAGCTTGTAATGACTGATTTCTAATTTGATATGACTTGATTTTAATCATGTTAGTAGATGGTAACATGGATTTTTTTTTTTTTTAGTTCAACTGAAAATTAAAAAAGAAATGTGGTGCTTCACTAAAGAAGATGCTTTGAGCTTGAAGTTTCTTGCTTTTTCATTGTCTGTGTTGCAAGTCTTCTCTTAGGCTGCTCGATGTATTTACAAGTTGCCTGTCCTGTCTGTATGTATCCCTATAGCTGTTTTCATTTTCCCCGTTCTTTTAACGGCTTTTTCAAGAAGTATCACATGCCTGGTCAAGCTGTGCACATTTGCTGAGTTCACAAGTCACATCGCCATTTGGGGCAATATTACAGAAGATTGTGTGCTGTCTCTTGGGGGTTTTTTGAAAAGACAAGAAAATCCACTTTCATGTAGTTCAGGGCTTTATTCATAATTCAGTTGCTGTCTTTATGCACAGTTTTAGCACTAAACTAGACTAGAAACAATTTTTTTTTTTTCTTCATTCTTACTGAGGGGGACATACTTGTCTGGCAAAAATTTCTTTACTGCTTTTCTCCTTCTTCATCTCTCTTCCTGTTCTAATCTTTCAAATCATATTTTTCCCGGAGGGAAAGAGAAGAGAGTTGCATTTGAACCTCAGTCAATTCCCTTCCTCCCCACTCTGGTCTCAATTTCAGCCTGTGTACATCACAAAGTGCATTAGTCCTGTTGCTTTTATTAACTCATGTTTCGGTACCTCTTGAATCTCATTCTGAGTCAGCTCTGATCGTATCTAAGGCTTGTGGTTTGGTTGTCGCCTTTTGGTTTTTTTATCCGTCCTCGGCTGGTTTTGCCTGGCTTCCTATTCATCAGAAAACTATTTGGGACTTTCAAGCTCATGATGAAAAGTGAGCTGCATAGGCAAACATTATTAATCTTATGACCCTTAGGGCTTTTTTCATCACAATTTGAAAGATCTTGAAATTCAGTGATGAAACAGCCTAATGATTTCAGAATGTGGATGGTTGTGATCTTTTCTGGGTTGTAGTTAAGCCTTCTTTATGTAAGGGAATGCTGGAGGGGGAACATCCCCCTCCACCCCTCAAATAAAGCGGGAACAGTCTAGAAAGGAAGTGATCAACTCAATTTGGAAAGTATAGCTTAAAGTGGTAATGGGAAGATGAGTGCTACTCTGGTCTAGAGAGATGCACATAAATGGCCTTCATGTGTCATGAAAAATGGTGTGTAATTTGAATCATTCAAGGCCTTAACCAGAAGTTTTCAGGTTACCTAAAGTTCGATGGTTGTGCTGGGCTGATCTTCAAGAGAAAATGCTCCACAATTTGACACACATCATCTCCAGAAAATGCTAGTGTTCAGTCATCCCATAGTCACATCCAGATATGCCCTTGGAGAAACTCTGAGAACTTCTTACTAAGAAAGCATGTATAAAAGTGTACTTCACTTTCGTGTTATTTTGAAATGTATTATTAAAGAACATAGGGGATTTTAGTTCTTAAATTCTTGAAAATATTCAAATGTACAAGAAATCATGAGTCATGAGTCATGTATCTTTATTAGGTATTTCCTATTACCAGAGTGGATGTCAGAATCTTCCATGAAAATTAGGGATGAAAGACAAGTGTAGGTTTTTTTTCAATGCTTTTGTAGCTTCCAGTTATAAAGTATCTGTCTTCTAAGGCTCTTGTAGCAGATAGCTATAACAGTTGTGGCTTTGATAGGTTTGAGGGTGTGTCCCTTGTAAAGCTATGTTTGAGCTATTATTGGGAACACAATTATTGTTAAACTGGAAGGATAATTTTTTTGCTTGTACCAAATGCTGGTAACTCAAAGAATTATGGGCTATAGCCCTTTTCAATTCGTTCTTTACTTCTGTCTGTGTAGTGGGACAGGTTTATCTTTATTTTTTGCTACATCTTCTGTGCACTGTCCTCTCTTCTTAGCGCTACATTTAAAGTAAGCAAGCCTAGTTCTTTACAGCACAGTGAGCAGGTTGGTTCTGGTTGAGCTGAACAGTGCTTGCACAAAACTGTATTTTTGAGTGTGATGAATTCCATGAATGTCAGCTTCTTTGGGATTAAATTCTACCTTTTCAGTTCAACCCGTTTCATAGATCAGTTTAAAAAAACATTCAGACCCAAAGTTTAAGCAAATATAATACAATATAAACGATGCAAATAGCTGATTTTTTTTTTCCAATCAGAGCCATAATATGATATATATGCTGACTCAGGACTCTTTCCCTGTCAGCCAGTACAGTGTTAAATACCTTTATTTAATTTCTCATTAAAATCTCAATGGATGTCCTTACTACTAGGTAAGTTAAATATAAGATAACGTCCAAGATTGGTAGCTAGACCTGTTTTCTGTGAGTCATTCCAATCTTATTGCATAACTAATTGCTAAATTAGTAATTTGCCTTGTTCAGCATAAAGTCCTCCATTGCCCCACAAAAAAAAAATTCAAGCTCAGCAAAAAAAAAAGAAAAATTGTCCAGCACCAAGCAGTTGTGCATTAACGGTTTCTGATCTGAGAATTATGCCAATGAGCACTAGTAACTTGTAACTTCTGGACAGGATGTGAGACTAACTGGTAAAAATGTTTTGTCCCTTCAACTCCTATGAGGTTGCAAGTGATCAGTGATAATCCTTGAATGAGGTGTACATCAGGGACACAGGGATGCAGAAGTAGACTTCTAAACCTACATAGACTTCATTGGAACAATTTATTCTACTCTTTATTTGAATAGAGTAAGAAACAGTTTTGTCATTTCCTAAAGGTTTTTGTTTTTCTTTTTAAGATAAAAGTTCTTTTTATTTTTCCTCTTTCATTTTCTAACCGCTCTCCAGGGCAGCACTGGCCAACTCAGTTGCACAACTTGCTTTGGACATTAATATTAAATGATAATGAACCTGAGTGGTTAGCTATTATCTAGGAACAAGAGACCTATGTTTCTATTTCCTTCACATAATTTCCTGAAATACCTTCAAATACTTTCAGGTTTCAAGTGATTAGAACTTCTCAGGGGCAAGCATTCTTACTGGTCTGAATTCTTTGTTCCCAGGAAAGTAATTTGGGATGTTGTATGGGTGTGTGTATGTACTTATATATGTGTATATGCAAATGTTTGAGTGTATAAGTATGTCTTTACACGTGTACATTCTCATTTAAAAAAATATGCTATAGATCATATAAGAAAAGCTGAAAGTTGTCACAGTTTTAAAATATAGTTTGACAGCTTTTATGCTTGCACAGCTCTGTAGAATTATAGATACTTGTGAGGGACACAAGTGAGAGGTGGAAATAGCATAATTTTTCAGAGGTCACCTGGTCAATTACAGTGTGCCTATATCTGTATAGGAAATTTGCAGATGAGCATAGTTTTCTATTATCAGAATCTCAGTAGGGAGAATTAAAGTGATTTAGATATTGTGCTGATCTGTCATGACTTGGGTAAGGGAGGATTTAATGAGATCACTGCAATTGCTTTGCCTCTGTTCTGTAGCTAACTATTCAGGAAAGCTGTGAGAATTTCAGAAATAAAAAATATACAGAAAGCTTGAAGGTTTTTGTTGGAAGAGTTAGTGATTTGGTTTTCTGTTTTGTCCTGTGTGTCCCCTATGTCACAAGGAGCAGTTGACGCCTGATATTACATCATCTGATAAAAGCAATGCTGGAAGTTATTTGAAGAGGCTAATGTTTGGTTTCTGCCCTGCTGTGACTGGTCAATTCAGGTTCCTACCTTGAATCTCAGGTTCTCTTCATAGTCTGGAACTCAAGATATCAGGCAAAAAATGCTTGATATCTTGCATTCCTTTGTTCTTAAATTCCTTTGTTCATTTGATTTTTATTAAAATAAAATAAGAGATTAGGTGATCTTATCTTTTAACAGCAGTAAAACTTCAGGATTTTCATGTGAATAGGTTCCTTTGCCTAAACGTAAATATGAATGTGTGCTTCATTTCGTTAATTGGAATTAGTTATATACTTTCCTGGCAACTGTTATACTAGGTCCAAAAGTTCTTTGCAAACAGTTGGAGAGGGGAAAAAGAAGACGATGGGGGGGGAAACTTCCGTACACGCACTTTTGAGCTGTAGGTCTGTTTTCCAGGTCACCTACTAGCTTGTTTGGTCTCTGTGTCCAAGTCATTTCACTGAGATCTTTCCATATACTTCAGTCTGGTTTCCAGGTTGACTTCTACCACACTGCAACGCATTGCTGTACTGCACAGAATTAGAAGGCTGCATTGCAATCCTATCTGTTTTGAACTCCTGTATCAAATAAACTTTCAGATACAGAAAAAAATCATGTCTGCTCCAGAGAATTTTATGTTCGTGTGAAGAATGATTTGGAATAAATTAACTGTAATAGCATAGTAGCCAAAGGTGGGTCATTAAGAGTTACTAACTCTTCATTTCCTGTCTCCCTCTCTCTCCCCCTTCACAAGGGAAAATGCTGTTTGTTACATTATGTTTTGTAAAAGTAATATTCCTACCTTCACCTTCCATTTGTATTTCTAATCTTTTTCTTTCTCAGAGATGATGTTATCACTTTAGTCAAGTAATTTCTTGTGTTTGCATGCATAACATAATAGCATTCCAAGTAAGGCCTGCCAAGGAGGTGGTGGGTTTTTTGTTTGTTTGTTTTCCAGTATACTTACCCATCAAAAATGAACTTGTCATTTTTGACAGATTTTTCCATTCAATTTCTTCCACCCAAAGTAATGACCAAATCTTTCAGATAATCAAAATTACATATTTCACAGTATGTACTTAGTTCATTTACTGGTTCAAAAGTGCTTTTCATTATAAAATTTTAGAAAGCTTTTTATTTAAAAGTGATACGTCTTTATTAAACAAGTTTGCACAGGGTTTAACTTCCAAAATAAAAAGTTTCTGTATTATTAAAGCATACGTTTCTGAAAAGCTGACATGATTCTGAATTGTGTGTTATTTCCAAATGTTTTTCAGATTATGACTTCATGATCTAGGCTAAGAAGAGTATTCAGTATCTCAAAAAAGTCCATGGATGGTGGGAAAGGATGGTATGAAGGAGCTTCCTGATTAGTTTTAGCTCTGAACTCTGTGGTAAAAATAATTATGACCAAAAGAAAGTGAAATAAGTCATATTTCTTATAATTTATCTGTTCAGGTCTTTAACTGGAAGTGACTCAAATGCTTATTGCTATGATGAAGACAGCAAAGCCAGACTGAAGACAACTATTTCACATCACTCCTACCTACATTGCTATTTTTGTTGATTTGTATGCATTCATGATTTACCTGACACATTCAGGCTGGGGCATATATTCTCTGTATTAACAAGTACGTGTAATATGCACTGCTATCTTTAGATTCTGCCCTAATAACCGTGTTTTCCATGAAGAAATTGCCTTTTCTTTGAACAATTCCCAGTGGCCCACAACAGTAAAAGAATGTATTTTACTCATATTGTTCCTCTACCAGACCACTTGTCATGTTGATATGGTAGATCTGTGTTGAGTTAGAATTAGGAATCCTGATAATGGCTTTGACTAGTTAATATTTAATTTTTAAAAACTCATCCTGGTTATCCTGTTGATAGTGGAGTTTGTCTCCACTAGACTTTATTCCTGATTAATAGTTTACAGCAGTGAAAAGTAATGTTTTTTTAAGAATATCAATGTGCTTAACTGGATTCTTAAATAGATTCAAAATTTTTTGTGTGTGTGAATTTTTTTGGCCTGTCTCCATTTTTGTTGTGCTCTTATCACTGTTAAATTTACTTTATTTACCTGCATCAAAACCCAATAAATTTAGCATTATTGTCTTGTTATAATGAGTGGCATTGGCAGCAGACTGTCATTTTCCAGGTCAAAATGTACTTTCTGTTGTGGTTTTTTTTTTTTTTTTTTTTTTTTTTTTAAATACTCCTTGCTTTTCTGTCAACAGTTAAAGTTTTTGATGGGACTGCACTAAATTTTACAAATGCTTTTCCTGAAAGAAGGGTAATTGTTAATTAACAGTTTCATTTTGCTCTCTCTTCTAATTCTGTAGCCTTTATGAAGGTAGTTTCACTGTGGAATATTACTCTGTAACTGCATTTTTTTTTTTCTGTGTTCTCCTCAAGTGTCTTGTAACGGTTATCATTAGAGGTTCTAGGCTGGGCAGAATCATGGCTGGTTTGTATGGCAATTCTAAAAAAAGTTGCATTATCAAGTTCTAATTTGAAAGTTAATTGTTTGACAGGATTGTGATTATGGAAGTGAATGAGGTGAGAAAATTATCTTACTCCTCTTCATATGAATTCTTTAACAAAAAAAATTAATGAAGTAGGTAATAAGGTATACTAATAATAGAAGCACGGATGCAACTTTAACCCTGGAGTAATTCCTAACACCTAAACAATTTTCTGTACTTGTAAATAAATTGGGATTGATGGGTTTTTTGTGTTGTTTTGTTTTGTTTTTCTTAATGACAGAGGCCCTACTCTTAGGGAGACGGTTATTCAGTTCAAGATGTTTATTCCTAAACTCCAACAACATTAAAAAGTTGTGTAAGTGTTAGAGCAATGTTTCTATTCAGATTAAATTGACCTTAACAAGAGTTTCACTTGAGTGGAAAAATGCCATTGTATGTTGCTTCCCCAAAAATTTGGAGCTCTGTTTTCTAAACATACAATTAAAACAGTGCTTTAATACAACAGATGTGTGTCTATAGAAGAGTTGTGGGTTTGGGCTTTTTTTCTTTCTTTTTTTTTTTTTTTTTAATAATAATGTGGGTATAGCTGTTTGAATAAAAGAGAAAGAAAAATAACTTCTCCTGCATGATCTTGGGATGCCTGCAACATTAGAGCAAAATTATTTTTTAAACAGTCAGTTTGCCTCTTGCGGCAGGAGATTAAACTCTAGATATAGTCATGCCAAAGTGCTGCACTATGGTAGGTTTCTTGAATGGTGTTTGTTTTGATTGTTGACATTCTGATTTGAGTTTCAGTTGTCCTAATACTGTTTTAGTTTCCCTAAAAAGAAAAATAGTTCCCTCCTCAGTCAGGATTAATTTTTCTGTGGAAGTCAGTTTGGAATCTAATGTGGAAAATTTGTTTTCCCAAAACGCTGGGTAAGAATGTCACATTTTCTTTTATTCTGTACCAGAAGCCTTCCTTCCTTCCTTCCCCCTCCTTCCCCGCAACATAAAGCTTCTTATTTATTTTATTTTTCACGCTGCTAGATGTGACACAGTAGTGTGAGAGACAGATATCAAAGGAAACCATTCACTTAGATCTTTCTTTTGCACTGACAAGCATATTGCCAAGACATTAAAGTGCAAACTCCTTATTTTTTATGTGAAAGCCTTAGAGAGGGGAGTACAGATATGATCACTAAAAGAGTTGTAACACTAAAAGCACAGAAGAATGAAAAGGAGATCATAATGGTAATTTTTTCTGACTTTATTTCCTAAACATAAAGGATATCTCCTATATTCTATGTTGTTTAACTTGTCTAATTTAAGTCAGAATTGTTCTATTTTGCACTCTAAACCGACGTTTCTCTTTCAAAGGAATGAACATTCTTGTTTCACTTGAACAGTCATGATAGATGCAAGACTGAAGCAAAACTACAAGTGGGCAAAAGTCTACAACTTAGTGTTACTGCTTGCAACTGCATAATTTAAATGATAATAATATAATTTAGTAATAATTATTATAATAATTTTGTTCATTGACAGCAGCAGAGAATTTAACCACAGATTCTATGAAACTATATCGACTCTTTAGGGAAAATTGGATTCTCTCTTAGGCTAAAGAGTATGTTTTGAAATAATAGTTGCTACTCCATATACAAATATTCTTAAAGACAAATAGGGTATCTGAAGATGATCTACTGTGTTTACTTAACTCAGCTGAGAATTTAGTCTGTATTATCAAAAGGAATTTTAAATAACTTATTTAGTCCCAGTAATGTGCTTCTCTTTTGGCAGGGGGAGGTGTCAGTCTGGAATTGAAGTTAGAGGGGAGAAAAAAAACCCACAATAAACAAAAAAACAGTTCTTTTCCCCAGATCATGTTTCTCCTTTGAGTAGCTACCCATACATACCTTTGTGCCAGCATTATCAAGAGTGAGAGTATTTGTGTTAAAGACAAAGGCTTTCTCCTCTTGCTCAGAGGCTTTCCATTGTTAAAAGCCTTATACAGAGAAATAGAAGAGGGAATAATCACCTTTCCTTCTCAATTCCTTCCAGCAGTTCACCTGGGGCAAAAATCTCTCCTTATGTTCAGGTTAGTGGCTCTTTTTTTTTTTTTTTCCTTTCCATTTTACTGCAGATTTTTCCTTTAATATAACTTAAGTTTCCATGTTCCTCAGTTGTGCAAAAGTGTGAGGTTTTAAAAACAGCTCCTTAAAATACATACTAGTAACTCACAGAAGTGGCTCTATGGCTTAAGTTGAAGCTGGTTAGTAAAGTCATAACTCTGCAAGAATGGCATTGCTCATGGTAGCAAAAAAAAAAAAAAAAGTCCATTATTTGAGATGATGGCATCTCCACTGAATTCCCTTACCATAGCTCTTTTCTGACACAGAGCCAAAATGAGTGGACAGCTGCACTCCTCAAACTGGTGAAATTCCCATGTTTGCTCATACATCGGCACAGGAAGAGCAGAGCTCTCTGGCTGTAGTTTGCCTGGGAATAGAAATTCTTGATGGAGGAAGGGCAGACCTGCTGGGGACCTTCAAGTCCAGGCAGGAGAGGTTTGTTTGGGCGTGCTCCAGATCATCCTCTTCAGCACTGGTATTCATAATCCTCACCTCTTCTGCTCAGTTAAAGGACAGAAAAAGCACACTAAACTTTTTGGCACTGACCACCCGCATCCTGTGACTCCCACATGGCATATGTTCCTTTAGTTTCCTTATCTTCTGTTTTGGTAAGGAAGATGTCGGACATCTGCTGCAGTGGCACCTCAATTATAGGTTGTGTTTGCTAGGTCCCCTGGTTCTGTCATGTGTTCTGTTGGGTTGCTGATCTTGTCAGGAGAGCTGCTCTTGCTCTGCGCTGGCTGTTAGAAGTTTTGCTTGCCTATTCCATCTCTATATGTCCTTGGACAATGCTGTAGATGACTATGGGGCCTTTGTGAAAGCCTTGGTCCATTTGCTTTTTCCATTCCTAGCAACAGTGTGTGTAATATGCAGGCTTTCCGTAGATTTTTATTACAGATTTTTCAAGCGCTATACAGTCTTGCTTTAAGGAGAAAAAATATGAGTATGTTTTAAAACAAACTTTTTTTTTTAATCACCTCCAAATCTGTAAATCTCAAACCATGGGGCTGCAATCTATTTTCTTTGCTTTGGGTGACTGTTTACCCTGGACTCAGTCCTGTTGGTTTTTATGGAAACACAGCCTTTTCAATGCTCCCACAATTGTAAACTTTCTCCCAATTTGTGACATGTTTTCCAAACACAATACCCACCCCCCACCCCCAAATTTGTCATGATTTTGATCTTCCCCATGCTGCCATTAAGTCATAGCTGCTCCTATCTACCAGACGTCAACAGTGCTTCCCCACAGAGCTTCCTGGGGACAAGAGGCTGAGTTGCTGCCTCTTGTGGGGTTTGGTCACAAGCCTCATGCTTACTTAAATAGCAGCTCTGCACAATGTTATTTTTGGTATCCCCAGGCAAGTACTGCCTGTAATCACTATCTGTGGAAATGAGCATATGGAAACCACTGGGAAGCGGGCATGTTCACCCCAGAGACATGGGGTGAATCATAGAATCATATAATAGGTTGGTGTTGGAAGGGACTTTTAAAGGTCATCTAGTCCACCCTTCCCTGCAATGAGCGGGGACATCTTCGACTAGATCAGGTTGCTCAGAGCTCTGTCCAACCTGACCTTGAATGTTTCCAGGGACGGGGCATCTGCAACCTCTCTGGGCAAGCTGTTTCAGCGTTTGACCACCCTCATTGTAAAAAAAAAAAAAAAAAAAAGAAAAAAAAATTCTTCTTTATATCTAGTCTAAATCTATTCTTCTTTAGTTTAAAACCATTACCCCTTGTCCTATCACAATAGTCCCTGCTAAAAACTTTGCCCCCTTTAAGTACTGAAAAGCTGCAATAAGGTCTCCCTGGAGCCTTCTCTTCTGCAGGCTGAACAACCCCAACTCTCTCACTCTTTCCTCATAGGAGAAGTGTTCCCTCCCTCTGATAATTTTTGTGGCCCTCCTCTGGATCTACTCCAACAGGTCCATGTTTTCCTGTGCTGAGGGCCCCAGAGCTGGACATGGCACTCCAGGTGAGGTCTCACTAAAGCAGAGCAGAGCAGAGGGGCAGAATCACCTCCCTTGACCTGCTGGCCATGCTTCTTTTGATGCAGCCCAGGATACGATTGGTCTGCTGGGCTGCGAGCGCACATTGTCAGCTCATGTCCAGCTTTTCATCCACCAGTACCCCCAAGTCCTTCTCCACAGGACTGCTCTCAATCCCTTCATCCACCAGCCTGTATTGATACCCGGAGTCCCAACCCAGCTGCAGAACCCTGAACTTGACCTTCTTGAACCTCATGAGGTTCACACAGGCCCACTTTTTGAGCTTGTCCAGGTCCCTCTGGATGGCATCCCATCCCTCAGATGTATCAACTGCACCACTCAGCTTGGTGTCATCTGCAAACTTGCTGAGGGTGCACTCAATCCCACTGTCTATGTCACTGATGAAGATATTAAACAGTACTGGTCCCCGTACAGACCCCTGAGGGACTCCACTTGTCACTGGTCTCCATCTGGACATTGAGCTGTTGACCACTACTCTCTGGATGTGGCCATCCAACCAATTCCTCATCCACCAAACAGTCCATCTTTCAAATCCAAATATCTCTCCAATTTAGAGAGAAGGATGTTGTGGGGGACTGTGGGGGTGGGCCTTACAAGAGTCCAGATAGATGACATCCATAGCTCTTCCCTTGTCCACTGATGCAGTCACTCCATCACAGAAGGCCACTAGGTTGGTCAGGCAGGACTTGCCCTTGGTGGAGCCGTGTTGGCTGTCTTGAATCACCTCCCTGTCCTCCATGTGCCTTAGCATAGCTTCTAGGGGGATCTGTTCCATGATCTTCCCAGGCACAGAGGTGAGGCTGACAGGTCGGTAGTTCCCAGGGTCCTCCTTTCTACCCTTTTTAAAAATGCATGCAATGTTTTTTCCCTTTCTCCAGTCACCAGTGTCTTCACCTGACTGCCATGACTTTTCAAATATGGAGAGTGGCTTGGCAACTACATCAGCCAATTCCCTCAGGACTCAGATGCATCTCATCAGGTCCCATAGACTTATGCATGTTTGGGTTCCTCAGGTGGTCATGAACCTGATCTTCTCTTACAGAGGGAGGAACTTTGCTCCCCCAGTCCCTGCCTTGAGGTCCATCCACTTGAGAGGTATGGGAAAAGAGATTGCCAGTGAAGACTGAGACAAAGAAGTTGTTGAGTAATTCAGCCTTCTCCTCATCCATTGTTATGGGTTTGTCAGTCATGTTCATTGCGGGGGTACGCTTTCTTTGACCTTCCTTTTCTGGCTGACATACCTGTAGAAGTCCTTGTTATTCTTTGCATCCCTTGCCACGTTCAGCTCCAGCCATGCCTTGGCCTTCCTGACCACATCCATACACAACTGAGCAGCGTCCCTGTACTCTTCCTAGGATACCTGTCCCTGCTTCCACTGCCTGTGCATTTCCTTCTTGCCCTGTACTTTGATCAGCAAGTCTCAACTCACCCGTGCCAGTCTCTTGTCTTTCTTTCCTGATTTCTTACACCTGGGTATTGAGAGCTTTTGCTGTCTATGGAAAGTGTCCTTAAGGATCTGCCAGCTCTGTTCTGCTCCCTGAGGGCAGTTTCCCAGTGGGTCCTATTGACTAAGTCCTTGAACATCTGGAATTTTTCTTTCCTAAAATTCAGGGTCCTGACTTTACTCTTTGCCTGACCTATATGCTTCAGCACTGTGAACTTCACCAGTATATGATCACTGCAGCCCAGGCTGTCTCCAGTCTTGACATCACCAAGTAGCTCACTTGCACTGGTGACCAAGGGGTCCAGTATCGCATCCCCTGTGGTAGGGCTGTCTATTACCTTGCTTAGGAGGTTATCCTCAATGTATTCCAGGAGTCTCCTGGATTGCCTATAGCTTGCCATGCTACTTTTCCAGCAGATGTCAAGGTGGTTGAAGTCTGCTAGCATGATGAAAGCCTGTGAGCACTATGCCTCCTGTAGCTGGAGTAAGAAGGCTTCATCAATAGGCTTCCCTTGATCAGGTGGCCTGTAGTAGACACCAGCCACAAGGTTCCCTTTGGTGCCTTGGTGTCTAATTCTTACCCACAAGCTTTCAACCTGCTTGTGGCTATTCTTCAGAGACAGCTCTTCACACTCTAGCCATTTCTTGATGTAGAAGGCAATGCCTCCACCCCTCCTTCCTTGCCTGTCCCTTCTAAACAGCCTGTAGCCATTGATAACCACACTCCAGTCATGGTATTCATCCCACCAAGTTTCAGTAATGGCAACTAGGTTGTAGCTTTCTAGCAGCATGGTGGTTTCCAATGCCTCCTGTTTGTTGCTCATGCTGTGTGCATTGGTGTAGAGGCACTTCAGCTGGGCTGTTGGGCATGTCACCTTCTTAGAGGAACACCCCGTAATTCCTTTGAGGTGTTTCACTGGTGTTTCCCTGTTGGCTCCCATTACCTCAGGAGCCCCTGGCTCATCTCTGTAAGACTTCAAGCATGCTGCAGTGTAGCCAGCACATCTCAGACCAACAGGCTGAGAGTCCTCACTAGCACCCTGTCCCTCTAACCTTGGTGTCTCATTCCACAGTTTGTGACAGGCAAGCCTGATATTATCCCCCTCCGCCTTCAAGTCTAGTTTAAAGCTCTGTCAGCGGGCTCTGCTAGCTTGTAAGCAAGGACCCTATTCCCCCTTTGAGAAAGGTGAATCCTATCTGACACCAGCAGGTCTGGTGACGTGTAGGCCATCCCATTATCGAAAAAACCAAAATTGTGGTGGTTACACCAGCCACAGAGCCATGTATTAATAGACTAGGGCCATCTGTTTCTTCCAATGTCATTGCCCACAACTGGAAGGAGAGAGGAAAAAATAACCTGTGCTCCAGATTCCCTTACCAACCCTCCCAAAGCCCTGGTCTTTTGATCGCCCTTCATTGCCACCCACGTGTAAGAGCAGTAATGGCTAATAGTCCAAGGGCTGTACCAGGCTAAGAAGTTTCCTAGTGATGTCCTTAACCTTGGCCCCAGGGGGGCAGCAGGCTTCCTGAGGGGCTTTCCCCATTGTGCGCCTCTCAGCTCTCCCTCCCAATCCAGTCCCCCTTACAGGTAGGATTAGGATGGAGATGTAGGCAGTGCACCTCAAAACATGGTACTTACAGTCTTCCTATTCAGAAAGCATCAGAATATCATTATGGAGGAAAAAAAAAAAAAAATCACTATGGCTAATATTATTTGCAATCTTTTTTTTCCTTTCTTTTTCCAAAAGAGAGCGAGAGAGAAATGGAGGTTGTAATAGGACCATGAAACTAATCTTTGCAGTAATTTTTCATTTGTGGTCAGAGCAAATGAAGAAGGATTTACAAATTTTTTTCACCTATGTATGTGTTGTTACATGTCAGTGAGTTCAGGTAACTTTCATGCTATCTGAACACTAACTTCTGTGAGTAAAAAAAAATAAAAATCAGTTCTCTGCACAAGATGTTTTTGTTTTCCCTGTCAGGCCATTTCTTCCCATCACAATTAAATTTTGTTTGGATTCATAGTTTATGCAATTATCACCTGTAGGTAGAAAAATGAAAAAAAAATTTGTAAGAAGTATGTGCAAGCTGAAAACTACTCAAGAAGTTAGAAACATCTTTTTTTTCCCCCAGCCTCTATTTGTTTTTTTTTTTTTAAATGTGTTGACCTTTGTCATCAAGTTGAGATGACAGTTTCCTTTTTCAGCAACTGAATTGGTATTAAAAAATCAGAATCAAAAGCAGAATAATTATAATGGCACTGGATGAATATCAGCTGTGAAAAAAAATCACAGTAAAATTACTGAGAATAAATACAATTTAAAAGGCATCTTTGGAAGTATGTGGACACCAACTTCAGATGAATACAAAAACTCCTAAGTTTAATTCTAAACCTGACAGAATATTCATACTTAGTTTTTAAGATATAAATATTTGAAAACCAGGGATTAAATTATAATCTCTACAAGGAAAGAGAATGCTGGAAAAAGTGTGAGTTTTGTCTGCTTTTTGTTTTGCCCAGTAGCCATTTTCACAAATGTGAAATATTCACAATGCAAAGAAAGATAGGCTACTGCTTCTGCTTTGAAAATGCTTACTAACTAATGTGGAATTCACTGTCACTAAATACTTTCAATCAAATGGCAAAATACTGGGTTTTTTACTCCCTTTCCTCTTCCAGTCCCTCATTTGGCAATTAAACGCTGCACCAAATGGCTCAAATTACATGTTTAGTAATTTCATCCTGTTCCCTGCCTGAATACACAGCAAACCAAATATATGTCACTAAAGATGTGTCTGCCAGCCTTTGCTTTGTGTATTCCATGGATTTGGCAACCAGGTGTTTTGGAGATCAGGGCTGAGAGGAGTTGGCACAAGCACGGAGTGAAATCTGCCCCAAACTCCTTGCTGCCATTTGATTGAAGCTGCTTTTGCTGTTTTCCTCACTTACACAAGTTCAAGATGGACTCACTGTGTTAAAATAGCAAGGAAGTTTTGAAAGTGGTTATTACCACTGTGTTTTGAAGCCAGAGGATTGAAGAGTTTGAAAAGATTATCTCTGTAATAAATGAAATCTCTGACACTGCCAGTGGTAAAACCATCATGGGTTTATTAATGCTGACAGCAGTAGATCTTTTCCCAAACAATTCGTCAATATATTTCTGCTCTAAGTTTGATCCCCAAGCAATGAGTGACTTATCTGGTTTAACCAAATCTAGTTGGTAGGTTTATGTTAGAAAACTAACCTAAATTAAGTACCTATGTGTTTCAGCACTGTTTACAGAATCAAATCTTGAAGAAAGTACAAGCTGCTCTACTGCTTGGTGTTCTCACAGGTTAAACTTCTAAGATTTTTTTAATATAGATTTCTAATGTAAATTGTAATGCTTTAATACATTTTTTCCGAACTGATTTAAATGCTAATGTTACCTTTTAACTACTAGTAAATTAAAAATGTTTTTTAAAGTTCTGCTTCATATCATCATTTTGAAACTTTTTCCTGGTCAAATATTATATACTCTTCCATTGCTTATAATCCATTTATATATGTTTAGTTGTGTACTTTTTCTTTCTGAAAAAAATACCTTTGGAGATTTATTTTCCATGAGAGATGTATGATGGTTCTTATTAGACTCAGCATTAATATGCGTTTCAGACTAAATTTTTAAAATTCTTATCAGTGTTTTTTATCTGTTGCACCACTGTTACATATGCATATAAAATTTATATATTGAAAGCGATTCTCAAGTAGGTAAATAACATTAAATTGTGCTCTAATTTCCCTGTTCCCTCAAAGTTATTGGTTATGGTGACAACATATTTATAATAACATTTAATAACACATACATAAAAATGTATGAAATATGATAATGTGTTACAATACAAACCAGTTTGATTTAATATATGAAAACAAGGAATCTGAAATTGCATTTAATTCTCAAATTTTAGATCTTGGTTAGTTAATCACTGGCATATCTGTTTTACCAAGCAGAGAATAGGTGTGATTAGTTGTTATGCTTATATAACTGATTCATTATTCTCCTAAATACAAATCCAAGTTTATACTTACCTGGCTCTTCAGCTGCAATAAGATAGAACTTGAGTGTTTGAAGCAGTAGTAACACGTTTCTTTGGTCAGGATAAAATTATAATGGATATTTTATGGATATCTTTTATTTTATATTCTTACTGGGTACTTTTGGAATAAACAAGGTGCATGGCTTTAAATAACATTATAAGAAAGGTTCTGTTGTTAAATAACTAAATGGGGCTCTGAGACACTGTCCTTTGTAAAAACAAAGCAAAACGAAACAAAACCATGAGCTGCACGCAGATGTTCAAAGCAAATTTGTTAATCTCAGAACCTCAGATTGTCCCAACAGTAAAACAGAAGAACGATACTTCCCTATCTCATTGGTGTGCTATGTAGATAGGTGTGTGACATGTGCAGTGTACAGGTGTCATAGTTCTGAATTAATCTTTTGTCTTCATGTGTGAGTGTTGGTCTAGCTCTCTCATAATCTAAGTAATCCTCTGTTGTATCCTTTGCCATCTGATATGTGCTTTTAATTAGTCATTCTTCATGGCTGGAGTGGGTTCATCCTCATGCTAAAAATATGTTTTTTTTGTCTAGATATTCCTAGTTTTTCCAAGTCTTGTTAATCTAGTTTTTTTTCCCCAAAGAAGAGTGTTCCATGAAAACTGTTGGTTTATTATGTGGTTACTGCAGAAATGGTCTCTTTCACTCAGTACAACATCTCTTCCCATTTAATGTCAGCATGCATCCCAAAATAAAACATAAGCTAATTTTGCATATTCTTAAGTGCTTAAACAGTTTGTGAGTACAAACTGTCAGCAGTGTATTTTTCAGTCATTCTGTGCCGAAACCATGAATTCAGGATGAGTCCTCTTCTTTCGGTCGAGCATTTGTCAGAGAAGTTTCTCTTGGATTTTTGCTTTGTAGTGAATTTTTTCTCTCACTGAGGGATTCCTGCTCCCATTTGCTTCTTCAGCTTAATTTAGAGACCTTGGTGACTGAAGAAGTGGACAGCATCTCTTTATGGCCATATCCTTCCTGGCAGGAAGTCATCTTGCATTTTGGAGAAGCGGCCCTCTAACAGAATTTCACATTTTACACAAAGCCTCTTAGGGGAAAATCTCAAAGCATTTTGTGAAGATGGACAAATGTTGCTAACTCAGAGACAGAGTTCAGTTGAAGAAAATGCCTACAGTCACAGACTGACCAAGGCAGTTGTTCTTTGAATACAGTCTAGTATTTGTTCCCCCCTGTTTTCATCTGTTGGTTCAATGTGATGTTCACTTGCGTCAAGCTGTGAAGTCTGCACCAGAAGCATTCCTCAGCTAACCTGGTGTCTCTTTTGAAACATCCCTTCAGCTGAGTTGGTTGAATACTGGTCAGCAGCTCTTCTTGCCACCAAACATTGATATCACAGCAGAAGTTGCCTTCAAAAGCACAAAGACATGTAGTTAGTTGTATATTTGGATTTAACATTTCCGTCCAGCTTCTGGTCTTTTTCCTTCTCTAGAGGAGTATGAGACTTGCATATGCTGTTTAAGGCTAACACTTTACCTTCCCCACAGATTCTTTTTAAGAAAATGGCTAAAAGCCTTTTGTGCTTCAAACCAAAGAAAGCACAATGTTATGTGAACTAGTGACTTATATGTAGCCTTTTATTTTTTCAAAGTATCAGCTGCTAGAAGGATTTTTGTTTTCTCCTCTAAACAGCAAACAACTTCTAAGCTGCCCAAGCAGTTGATTTCCCCCTGAAAAGAGGGGGACAGAATATTTTGATGAGGGATGTGCTCTTGCCAACTGTTCTGAGCATAAAGTTTTATTAACTAGGAAAGCTCAAAACATCTTAAAATATCATGAAAAATGAAAAAAGGGGAAACTGTTTTGAGACAGTCATGATCCTATTCATTTTCCCAGCTATGAGGAACACAAAAAATGGCATATCTTCTGGGAGACAACCACTCATAAGCAGGATGCAGGAAAACAAGGCAAAACAGCAGGAATTCTGGGGACATTTACATTAACTGGAGAAGGTGTATGATCAAACAGGTTGCAGGTGTCAGAATGTGGAAGGAATAAAGCAGAAAAGTGTCCATTTGTGCCAGCCTTGCAGACATAATCCTCTGTCCCTGCCACTTACAAAATACAATATGGGTTTGTTAAACTTCCCTTTGTGCAAGAATCTCATTGTCATTACATTTGTGTTTTATATTCCAGCCCACTCCCAATTCCAAAACCTGACAGCACTTAATTTCTTTCTCTCATGGCATTTTCCCAAAGAATCAGAAAGAACAGGATTGCCTTCATGAAGTCAAGAAATTAATATGATCAGTGAGAAGCAAAAAAGGATTGACTTCTAAAAACCAGGAAAGAATCACAGTTGGAGGGAAGGGCGATCCTGGCTGCTGCCAGCCCTGGGCCATGTGGTTAGACTGAAGCTAATCTTGATACTGCTTTCAGAGGCAACAAGAGTGGCAACCTGTGGTAACATTATTTTACTTAGCTTTAGGAAATAGCAAGATCAATTCTTCTAAGGTACTGAAGAGGTGAATTTATGATTCCTGTGCACAGCTGGTAGAGGTAAATGATGAAGTAGTTATCTTGACTGGCTCTTACAATGCAATTGTACACAAAGTCACTGTCTTCTCAACATTGAAAGAACACTTGATTTCCTGACAATACAGACTGCTTTGTTACCTTCTTTTTTCCCCCTACCTTTTTTTAACCCTTATGTAATTTTCTTCCACCACCTGGAAAAGAGAGACTCTGATGTAATTAACTTTTTATCTGAATGAACATCTAGATTCAGACAGGACATGTTACTTTACGTTTTGCAGAAATGAGCTTGATAACTAAAAATATTAAGAACCATAACAAGTTAGCGTGGTTGTGAGGATAAGAAGGTATTTTCAAAGCTTCTTAAAACCCATAATGAATAATTACAAAATAAAAAGCACTAAAACACACTTTTACTGCTGATAATTAGAAATTTCCTAACATTTAAAGTTGGAGGGAGAAGGGACCTGTATCCCTTACTGTAATACCCAATTTACTGTGTCTATGGTGGTTCCATTTATCTACATGCTCATTCTTTTCTGAATTCTACTGAGTCTCTGAACTCTGTCTTTCATAATGGCATTTTGTAAACTATTTACATTAATACATTTTAAATTTATTTTTATTCAGCCCTTACTTAGTTTGGTTTTCTGAATGAAGGTGGTTGAGTTGGCCTGGCTCTGTTTTCTTTGGCACTCATTAAATGCTTTCAATCTTTTCAGATGGCTCTGCACAGACTCAGGATATAATTTGTTTCATTTCTCAAGTATTCTTTACCTACCTCTGGAGGTATTTCCAAATCCATCTGCAGCCCTCCAGACTTCTGCAGTATTTCACTCTGATCTGGAGTATATAGAATAGAACACAATAATATCTGGGATAATTTAATTAATATTCCTCCGGCAAAATATTTTCCATCCATCTCTTCACCCACCTTGCCATTTTAATGATATTTCTATTACAGCTATTTCAGCACCATTAATGTTTTCAGTGTGCTCACTTGCAGTGACATGTCAAGACTTTTGCCTGAGTAGACACAGTTAATTTAAAACTCAACAATATATATGACTCATGCAAATTTTCACAGTGTGACTTGACTTGCACAATTTTAATCTACCATTGTGCTGACAAATCACGTAATATAGTTTGGTTCCTCTGGACTTCACTAATTTAAGAGACTGGTGTCATTATCAAATTTTGCAACATGGCTGTATATCCTACTGTCCAGAGTGTAAAAAAAATATATGCAATTTTGGGTTAAAAACCATGAGATATTTCTATGATGACAATTGACAGCTTCTTCCGTTTGTCTTAGAGAATTTTAACACACAGATAGTGTTTCAAGAATGTTAACTAACTGCCTATCTATCACCATATTCTTCCCTCATGCACCTGGGGAGGTCAGTGTTATCTCTGTTTTGCATGTAAGGAAACTAAGACAGACAAGCCAGAATAAATGAGACATCTCACAGTGGGATTTTGCATAAAAAAAGAGAGTAGAAATTCTTTACCTTTAATTTATGGAAGCTTTCCTTACCTTAACTTTTGAACTAGTTTTTTGGGAATAGGTTCTGAGCAGGGATCTTGCCATCTGCAGGACACTGCTTGACAGAGTGCACAGTGACCTTCACGATAGCCCTCATGATAACTTGGAGTCCTGTTGGAGTTGTACATTTTATATTTTTGCAATAACCAGCTCTGAAGGACCCACAAATAAGCCCATGGAGCTTCCTGTCCTGTGTAGCCTTTAAAGTGAAAACATAAATAAGCACATAAAATCACTGTACTGTTCACATCTCTTAATATTATTTTTATATTTGCACTTCTGCTCATATAGAAACCATGTGCATTGAAAATAGAGATTTTTCTCTATATAGGGTTAGTTCTAAGAAGTTGGTGCAGAACATCTAACCCTCCTAAGTGGCGTGTTCTGCTGTAGTTTAATGCATTTGTTTATACTCTGGACAGGAGGATATGCAGCAATGTGGCAAAATTTGCTAATGACTTAGCCCTGACAACTTACGTATACTGGAAAGGCATATGTAAGCTGCCTTTGAATTGCTTTTTGTTACCTAATCCAAACCAATTTCTATTCTGAGAAAACAGAAGGTCTTTTGTTAAATAGCTAACAACTAGGAACTTCTCTGTCTGTTCATAGTTTACTTGATTAATCCAAAACTATCTGGTTTTCAGATGTAATGTTTCTTAGGTACAGCCTGTAGGATCTACTTCTCCTTCCTCACAGTCATGAGTTTGGTGGGCTACTTCTGTCTAGACTTAGTCACTCCATCCCTTTCAGGTCAACTAAAGCAGTGTTAGAACATATTCTGTGGTTATTAAGGACTGTTATTACATATAGAATAGAATAAACTATATAATATGGTTATTATTGTTGACTCTATCACACCTGCAGAAATAAGAAGTTAGTAGGAGAATGATATTCTTGAATTATTAAATTTCTTCAGTTTATAGATATCAACAATGACTAAATAGAAAGAAACAGAGCTTTGGTTTGGGATTAATATTAAAGCTTTGGATATTTTCAGCGAGTAATGCTACGATTTTTTTGAATATATCTGTCTCCTAACTGCAGCGATATTTGATAGTGAGAGTTTCCAGAGAACATAGTAAGAGTGTTTTCTTCCATTGGTGATGATTTTGTGAATCCTTTCAGTATCATTCAGTGTCCCATTCTTTTGGTATTATAATGCTGCCTGAACTGAAGTACCTTACTGATATTCACCACACTTCTTTTGACAATGGTAAATTGGGAAAAATTCTATGAAAGATGATGGGATTATACTGCTATGAAATTAATGTGAGTGGGAAGAGAACCCGGTTTGATATTTATTATTTTTCCTTAATTAATTCTCTCATCCCAATGTTTTGAAACATATACCTCCATTTGAATTACAACAGATTCTTTTCTTTGAAAAAATTTCACTTCCCAAGGGAAATATTAAATATCTTAGACCCCCTCCCCCTCCGCATTTTATAAAGTTGTATAGACTGAGATAAATTTGTAACCTAAAGAGTAACAAAAGGCTGATCTGAAATACATCTGTATCTTCTCTGTTACAGGGCTTGTAGAGGTAAGATTTTAATAATCACCTGAAGTTTAAGGCTTTCTATTTTATTAAAAACAAAAAAAACCAGCAACGATAATAACAGCACTTGCACAGTAATTATTTGATCAGTGGGTGGTAGAAGAGAGTTTTTATGTTCCACCTGTGTTCTACTTTTTTAATTTGATTGCACTTTTGACATTAGCTTCCAAATAAAATAGATACATTTCTCCTTTTGTCAGTCGTGGAATTATATTAACTGAAGGTAGAAGGAGAAATGGGTAGGTAGGTTTGCTTCATTATTAGGGTAAATTTTTGCAAAAAATCTACAGCTAGGTGGTAAACAATAATGTATTTATAGTGTCATAAGCCTGTTATGCCGAGAAACTGTGCCTGAAAATGTATCTAAAGAGATTGTGAGAACCATATTTTGTTGATGATTTATTATATGAAATTCATACCTCATCCAGTAAGAGTTCTGTTTAAAAACCAATGGCATAGCATGCACTATGCTGTGAACCCAAAATCTCAAAAGATCAGAAACTTTGTAAAATATTTTTGCTTGTAATCTGGTTGTATCTGAAGACTGTTATGGAAAAAAGTGGTAACACTGTAGACAAACATTGTATGTACTCCATTTGAACAACTTTCTAAAAATCATTACATACATTTACTTTCTATGTGCAATGTAATGTTAATGATATCTTAAGAACTCATACAAAATTTGCTTATTGCCCTGGGAGAAGTTCTGGTTTTGAATTGAAAACACAAATAAGAACTATTTCCATTTTACAGTCCTGTAAGAACTTTGAAGTTAAATGCAGGGAGTTACTAGAAGAGAATGCTGATCTTGCAAATACCAATATCCTTTTGTGGGGATATAAGTGGCCAAATTTCAATTCCAAATGATTCATCTTAAATCTCAAAACATTATTTAGATGTTAATTAAATAAAAGGTCTCAACTGTGTTACAACAATTTCAATAAGCCAATTTAAGGCTTTGTTACACATAATTTTTTTAATTAGAGTAGTGTCACTGGAGCTACTAAATTTTCACTGTGCTAACCAAGATCGGGCTCCATTCTAGGATTTTTCAAAAATCTAGGATGGAAAAAATCTTAAAGGAGGCTCAAATAAGATTTCCTTCTGAAATCAATCTTTGTTGGATCAAATATATGAGTATTTGAATATTTATATGACACACAAATCCCAAAATTGCTTACTTGCATCACACTGAGGCATGTGATTTGAGTAGTTATAAAAGGGCTGATGCGGTACAGTGACCAAATAGCTGTCCTTATATAATCTGAAGTTTTTAAATTGACATTATTATTGTCCTGTGTCTAGTGCATTGTCACCTTGAATGAATGGCTGAATAAAATTTTATAATGCTCCTCATTTTCAGCAGAAGAATGCATGCCAAATTGCTTGTCTTTCTGTCTCCAGCTTTGCAGCCTATAAAATGGCAAAAATAGGATTAAAAAAGAAAGGGAGCGAGGGGAAAATGTCATCTTCTGTTTTAATTATATTTATATATTTCAACCTTTTTTTCTTTTTGGGGTGGAATCTAATATTATGGGACTACAAAGCCACGCATGTTTTTCGTTGTTCTATTTTGCCATTAGTTATTCAGTGGATCAGTGTGTCTGGATGAACCTCGTTATCTATGATGGCCAAAGGCAATGTTTCTGTAATGAAGACTTAATTATGTAAAGTGACTCAGAGTTTAAGGAAGTGGATTTTTTTGTGTTAAATTGCTGCTGCACCTTTAAATTACTTTTATTCCCAATGTGAAACATTATAAATTGTGTTTGAAGGAGGATAAAAATGAATATAAAATGCCATGTTACCAAGATGAAGTGAACATTCAGTGGCATTTCAGACTAGCTCTAGGAACATCTATTATGTTTTGTTTTGGTAATTCCCTCAGATAACTATGAAATTCCTTCATTTTCTCATCTCAGAAGCAGCATATAGCTCAACATGGCACTGTTTTACATCCATCTAGGAATAAAGCGGACTTCTGAGGATTCCTGCCATCTGTTTTAGTTTATTTTTACAATTTATCATAAAAGATATATTTTCTACTTCCATTTAGTAACCTGAAAAATATGTCATATGTAGACAGACAGGGTATAGGGAATGAACTGGCTTCTGTCTCTGGAACTGCTGTTTTGCTTGACACAAGGATCAAATGCTTCTAAAAGAGAAAATGCAGGGTCCTAAAACAGACCAGCTGTGAGTACAGTACCCTAAAGAAGTGTCTCTAGTACAAATACATTCAGTAAAAGACCTATCTTTTGAAATGTAATGTCTTTGATCTAAAGCTCAATACTAATAAGGAGTCTTCTCATTATATTGAGAGATGATGTTTTCATGAACTCAGCAAAGCAAACCTTGCTTATTATTAGAAATTTAAAAAGTTTTTTTTCTCTGTGAAAATGTCAGTATAAAATCAGATTTTAAATGAAATCTTAGAAGTACTGTTGCAGCTAGAATGGGTGAGGGTGGCGTGCATGAGAAAAATAAAAAGCCACAAAAGTCAAAAATAGTCTTTTATGATTTTTTTCAATGACAGTTTAATAATTAAAACGTATGCTCTATATTTCAAGAGAAAGAACAAGAAAGAAAGAATACAGGCTGATGTTACTGCGTGCATTACAAATTCTCCAAGTAGCCATATGGTACAATTACTTTATTCACGTTTTATGAAGAGCATGAGTAGGTTAAGAGGTAAGGTCACACCTTTCAGTATGTCGCTCTTCCAGTGTGTTGTACTTGAATGGTGCTCGTCCTTGGGCTGCACTGCAGCATTAGAGAGTAAGCAAGGCTATGTCATTTTCCACTTCTCCAGCAGTTACTGCAGATAGTTCCTTCTGCTCTGAAGTATATGTGTTCTTAAAGTTTGGTTCAATGTTTTCTTCAGGCATCCATTGTATCAGCTGAAAAGATTATGGGCTTCAGCCCACCTGGCATGGCTTGTCACTGTTTTGCTGCCAAAATTTGCAGCGCTCTCTAATCCCATTTAGTCAAAATAAACTAAACTAGGAAAGATTGTGTGATCTATTTTCTTACCTCATTTTGTTTAAAAACAAGCTAATGAGTGTTCAGACAAGTAGTCTGGAAGGTAGATCTGTGGAGGTGAAGATAATATGGAGAAATGAAGTGGCATGTAGCTGCTAAGAGTAGAATGAGAGGAGAAATGTTCTTCTGTCAGATCTTTATCCAAAAGATACACGAACAAGTCTTAGTTCAGTATCCAGTTCTCACCACAACCTTATAATCCAGAGTTCCTTCTCTTGTTTCAGCATTTTAGATCTCATATCTACCTGTGTACTTTTTTCTTGTGATACAAATAGTCATCATTTCAAACAAGCAGATTGGATTGTAGCAAACATGGTATATGCCCATGTTTTGTATATTAGGTAATACTTGGACAGAAAATCCTAAATAAGCATGTAAAGGCTAGGAGCATGTAAGACTAGGAGACATTCCTGATGCAATCATATGGCTTTAGATGTTTTCCAATCTGCATTTTTCATAAGGATACCAGCTTGAATGTGATGATTTAAAAATGAAATATGAGAGGTACATTAGTACAATATACAATAGCAGTATATTATAACTCAGTAGCAATATCAGAATCTCTTTCTCTTCTCAAAAATGCATATTTTAGTCAAACTATAATACCAGTTTGTCTTAATTAATTTGTCTTAAAATAATATGTTGGAAGAGCTGCTGATGCAATGTGGAAATTGCAAATATGAATCCAAATTTGTTTAACCTGTAGAGAATTAATGATGTGATGACAATAAGATGGAGTAATTGCTTTAGGTTGGTAATTTACATAGTTTAAACAGGGCAGCCTCTAGACTTTAAATCAGCAGAATTAGCACATCATTTGCTTTTTAAAAGTGGAAAGTTCTATAAACTCACAAAGCATGTTAATTGTGCAAGGATAGCATAAATTACGTTATTTTTGGCAGTCTTTCAAAAATTACCCCCCATAAAAACTATGTGATTAATTATGTTAAGTCTGTATTAATGTCTTTTATAGAGAGCTTTTTCCATTTTTTCTCAGCAAAGAAGGAAATAATGATAGATATAATTATTGCATTAAAAGAAAGGAGAGAGCTCATGTGATTTTACAACATAGATATTTCTGAAAATGATGTCCAGTGTGTGATGAACTAAAGTATTCCTTTGGGTTACAACTCACACAACTAATGTTCTTAGGTAATATTGTCTCCCCACACTAACCTACAAGGTTAAATTTGAGCTCTAAGGCTGGTTTTAAGGCCTTATATCAAAGTCAGAATTTCTAAAGTGCAACTTCTCTTGCATTTCTTGCCTCTTCAAGGAACTATGAAATAAAATAATTTAGTTGGTCAGGTTTTATAAGGAATCTAATGCATATATTTTTCAGTTTGAAAACTTCATTTTGGAGCAAACCTGTCCATCACAGCTGGATTAATTTTTCTGAGGCTATCATCTGACATGGGGTTGTGAATTTGGCATTTCTGAAAAGCCAGTCTGGGGAGATTTATTACTGTTACTGTGTTCTCTGTCACTGGAGAGTTTTTTTGTTTTGTTTTACTTTTTTTTACTTTTTCTTTTTGTACCAGCAAAGCATGAAAATTGCTTTAATCAGAGTATGTTGTTACTGAAATACCTGCAGCTCCAGAGCTGGTTGGCTAGTCATTATAAAAGTGATCAACCAGAAAAGGACAAATAACCAGGTGCAAAGTAGTTAAATCAAATTATTCTGGCAATTTGCCATAAAATCATTATGTTGATTTCTTCTTTGATACTTCACTGAGATTGAATAACTTTTATAGCAAATGAGGCACGAAATATTTTTAGAATCTCAGTAGCCCCAAATATGGTGAAATTCAATTTTTATTTTATTTCAAAGGTTAAGTACTGCCATGTGCTTCCAAAGTCCTGAATTATCTCTTTACTGTCTGGTACTTGTTCAAGGGATCTTGTTTTAATGCTTTTTCCAAAATGACTTTTCCTCCCATCCACCTTTTTAGCAGTGTTATGGCTTGTTGAAGAAATAACTTTAGAGAGAGGCAGAGACACCTAGCAAAATAGAAATGGCTGGACTTTGTCAAATGCAAATGAGATTTTCTTGAACCTTTTATGTATGTTTGTGTATGCGTGAGTGTATATTAATATGAATGTGTGCTATGTATATGTAACAATTTTATGATAAAATATTCTCTCCAAAATGAATGGCTGCTTCTCTCAATTTTGTTCGTAATTACTGTATTATAGAATTATCACTGTGGAAGTGAAGGGGGCAGTGATGAAAATTTTGAAGGCCATTAGTCCGGGAGATCTTGTTGATTGATCAAAAGTCTGTTATTCTTTGTTTTCTCTTGCTACACTGGCTTGCACATAGAAAACAGGAGAAAGCCTATTGAAAGGCACACAAAGGTTTTAGTAGGAAATCCATTTGAAAAGTTCCAGCTGTGTCATTTATGGTTCATGATAATAACAGCTTATCTTTTTAAGAGTTTAAAATATTTTTTCCAGCAGATATTTGTGTTCTGCTCAGTTCAACTTTATATGAAATACTTAAAACTCCTGCTGGCCTTCATTGTTCAAAGGGACATCGTAACCAGAGATCAAATTAAGCTGTTTGTCCCTGATGGAAATTGTGAGTGCTGATGGATTTTGTTTGTGTGTTATACAGGATAAAAAGACTCTGCCCTGGAATTGGATCCATGGGACATCAGGACTTTAAAAAGAATGCTAGATAGCTAGCATATTTATCCCATCCATCAGTTTACGTGTGTATATGGTAAGTATGCATGATGTACTTAATTTTTAAAAGTGATAATTTAGACCTAGATGACTGGGCATTTTGATGTAGGTGTACCTAAACAAGGCAGGCAAGTTTCTAATAAAAGTTTCTAAGATAGGTTTGACTTCAAGGGCAGGTATTTCCCACAGGAAAGAGGGAACTATAAGAAATTCAGCTATCACAAGACGTTTTACAGCTTCTTTTACTGTTATTGGCTTATCTTACTTGCTTAGTCTCCTTAATAGCAGAAGGTGATCCAGGCAGCACTTTTTTTTTGTTTTTTGTAGTTGTTCTTTGTCTTGAATACAGTGCTTTAGGCATGAGTGTTTGCTTTTTTATTGCTTTTCTTAAAGTCAAATTGATTTGTAAGTGGTCTGCAAGGACTGAACATGTGCTGTGTACCATGCCCATCTATTTATGTTTTGTGTATTTGAATTGCTGTATTGCATAATAGCCAGTGATTTAATTACACAAGCAAAAACAGTAGTAGGTACAACAGGCACGATTGCCTGGTTGCTATGAGAAGATGAAATCATTTTGAATTTAAGCTGCTCATCTGAATGGGAGAGGAAGTAGATTAAGGTCATTGTGTAATTACAGTTTTTAGCCCAGGCACTGCAGCATGAAAAACAAATATGTCCAGTCTGCTTTGCCAAAGATATTCTCTAGACCTATTAGTATCTGTATAGAAAGAGTAATTTGAAAAATTTGTCATTCAGATAATTATTTTAGATATTAGATTCTACAAAACAAAGCTTGTATAGTGGTTAAATATGTGGTAATTCATTAAAAGGATTGGACAATTGTGTCTGCAAACATGCAATATAGATACACCCAAATGAGTCTGCAGAGTCAATGGGTTAAGTCCTTTCAAGAGCAGCAGAACTGTTACTGAGTAGGTTACTGTTAGCCACCTTAGAGGAAGCTGTAATGCAAGCAGGTCCATGATATTCCCAATAAAGAGCAGTGTAATTGACTCTGGAAAGGATGCTTTTTAATTTACCTGTTCAGTATTTTCTGAAGTTGTGCTTGTTGATAACAGACTATAATCTAGTAAAACGCTTGCCACATGCCTTCTCTTCCTAAAGGAAGTCATCACAACAGTCTGTTTTAGTGTGCCAGTTAATAGCCCCATCCCCAATTAGTGGAGATTTCTGGTTTACTCTATTTTGGATGCAATGGAAACAAAACCACTTATTACTGTCTTTGTTTATTATAATGCTTCTACCACAGTGTTTGGGTCTCTGACAGATGCAAATTGAGAGAACTAACTTAATTCAAAACTGTTAAATTAGAAAGTCTTATGGTCTTTATTTCACAGATCAGAAACTTAAATGCAAAAAGACTAAAGCCAAATACTGAGGCATTTCAGTGTTGAGGTAAAGCAGCAAGTGGTTTCCAGAGTCACCAGTAAACAGTAAATTCTCAATTTTTAGATAAAAAGACAGATATAGGGCAGTTAGGCATCCCCAAAAGAAGATTCTGGGTAAAACCTTGATTCCATTACTATTCTCTGCATTTCTCCACTACTGTTCTCTGCATTTCAAGCCTGGATTCATTTAGATGATTAAACTGTCCTCTCTCTTTCTCTCTTTTTTTTTTTTTTTAAAATGGGGAATTTGAGTTTTGAGCCTTCTCTGAGAGAAACCGCTGAGGAGATGTAGCTAAAAGGAGGAAGCAGGGTAGACTAGCACTCAAATTGCTGGTAGCCAAATGGTTGCTACTTGCCTGCGATATGGTACACACCTGTCACATTTCGAAAGGATGTTGAATCCTTATTCCAGGTGAGGACCCGATTTCTTAACTGGTACGTGTATAGGGCTAAGCTTTCTCGTTGGAACTGCTTGACTGAGTATGAATAATTTACTGACTTGGAGGGAGAAAGTGAGAGAAATGGTATCTATAGCTCACCGAGTAATTGCATACCTCTTTAAGGTAAAACATGAACCCACATTTTCTGTCAGCAGTAGCCACTTGAGTTTCCTGGTTCTGAGCAATGTAAGATAGTTCCTAAAGGAGAATGTGAGTGGTTCAGATATTGCCACGGAGCAGGCCCTTAAATTCACTGTAAGGAACCTTAGTCAACTGTAACATAAATGTTTTTTATATCAGGTGACATATATATATAAGTCATCCAATATACCAAAGCGTCCTAGTCACTAGGACACTGGTATTAGTGTGTAAGTTAAGCAGGTGACACATGGCAGTGACAATGACACATGACACTGGCAGTGACACGTGGAGAGTGGATTGAACATTTTATTGTCTTTCTGGGCTGAATGGGTCTACCAAACAGAAATTGGAGATATATTATCTTTCTGTTGTCATGACATGCACCGAGTTGTGTAATAGGAGGGAGAGTCTCCCACAGAGAAATTTACTGTAAGACCTTTTCAGTTTTACACTTAGTGACTAGCTGAATGTTAGCCAGTAGCAGCACAAAGCAATCTCTTTATTTTTTCTCCCACATTGATTGATGTGTTGACTTTTTCTAATATATTAGAATCTGTATTGTCAAATAGATTGCAATCAAGATAGAGACATTGTCTCTAGCATTACTCATCCTCATTCTTTCATTGTATTGTAAAGTGCATTTCAAGCCTGCAATTATTGCAAAATTTAGGAACACTCCTTCAACATTATGATGTTAAGGATATAGTCCTGAATCCCTATAGAAATACGATGCCAGTGTTTGATGTATATTTGCTTTTTATTTGGAAGTTCTGTTTTCATTTTCTGGAGGAGATGGATGACTGGAGGTTAGCACTGGTGGCCTTCATTTTTCCTCCTCTAGATTCACCACTGGAAAGCACTAAATTAGTATTTAGTGTAGTGACTGAGAGTTCTTATTATTTTAGACTGGAAAAAATAGACTTATTTTGCTACGCATGCCTTTATACAAGAACAGACACAATTCCTATTTAATTCATTTTTGTTGTTGTTGTTGGGATCTTGGAGTTTTTTTGTTTGGGTTTTTTTAGGGGTCATAAAATTAGATAGAATGACAAAAGAGACAAATGAGTCTTTACTATTATACTGATGTAATTATTTTTCTTTTTTGGACAGAGCTGTTTTCAGTCCCCTTCCTTTAAGGGCATTAAATGCATGATGGCTCTTTAGACCCTAGGTTTCTCCATATCCTTTGAAATTAGGAAGTCATTACCTTTGAATGCTTTTATTTGTCTTCAGTGTGAGACATTTGGGCATTTGTATCTTACTGTTTTAAAACATCCAATAGGTATAGTCTTTTGCTGCTGTTAGACCAGTTCTCTTCATGTTTGGTCCTGAAAGTGCATAGCAACTTTAAGAGATCAATTTGATTTCTCTTTCAAATCTCCCATCTTTCCTAATTATGGGCTGAGATTGGATTTTCAGTGACATCTAACTCAGCAGTATAAGTTCTGCTGAACTGCTCCAGGATTTTTTTCCCCCCTCCTGAGTCTGCTCCCTGTTACTCAGTCACTCACTTATGTTTAAAGTTCCAAGTTACATTCTCGGTGAAGTTATCAAGTGTGCTCTTTATCAGCAGTTTTGAAGTCAGAGGAAACTTGAGCCTATTTATTGCAAGCATTTGAAACCTGAAAATGGGCTTCATAATCAATTAATTTTAATCATTTATGCCGCAGAATAAGGTAAATCTATGCACCTCAGCACAGTGCATTTGGAATAGAGATTTACTATTCAGTACATTTCTTTAAGGGTGCAGTTTATATTCAAAGGTGTAATTTTCTGAAGGTGCATGGTAAAAGCAAGGTGGTATTCTCAACAGTGAAACTGGGACCTTGTAGATGTTTAAAGAATGTGTTTACATCTTTCTTGTAGATGTTTAAAGAATGTGTTTGCATCTTTTATATCAACCCACGGTCTAAAGAAATCTGAAAACAAGTCAAACGGTATTAGATATCTGTTCGAATCCATTGTAGATGCCTGTATATATATGTGACATTGTAAACTATTACCTACTACTTAATTGAATACTTGGTGACAAAAGAAAAAATTGTTTTCAGTACAAGGCTGAAAACTAAATTGAGCATTTTGCTTCAATGCGTTAAGGCAAAGATGGTACCGAAGTTTCTGTACTGGATATGATATTGGTTTCTGCTTTCTGCTCCTGCGCTCTCACAGGGTGTTCTGTAACAGATTAATCCTTCCCTAGGCTCACTGTCTGCTCAGTGATCCTACCTCTCATTCTGGCAGAAACCATAGGTTAGTTAGAGACATTCAGAATAGAGTCTTTGGACAGCAGATAATGAAACCTCCTTAGGGGAGATGTCAAATACGAGAGACCAGTGGGGGCATGTAAATGGGTCACCTCTTTGTCTTTGTTCTTCAGTAATCCAATGTGACTTTATGATTGTCAATAGGTAATGATTTCTAAGAAAAATTTCTATAACTCCATTGTGCGAGCTCTATAGAGATCATTAACCCTAATGGATCTTCATTATACATTATGGCAAGATGCATTGGTCAGTAATATCAGCAGCTAATATTTCCTTGATTTTATACTAATTAAGGATTTTGTATTATGCAAAGAAATGAAGTAACCAGGATTGGCTTGCTTCTGTACGCAACCTTTTGCTTTAATCATGAACCTTGATTTTAAGCTCTGCTTTTTCACAACAATCCAGGTGTCTCTCTAGACTCTTCCTGAAGAGTTCACTTCAGTTGTTGTTCATTTTTGGGGTGTGTTTGTATTAAATTCCACTATCTATAGGGCACTTTGAAAATGTGATCTTAGAAAGCATTTCAATACTTTGAAGCTTCATAGCTAAGACTGTTTTCACAAGGTATGTGGCATGTAAGTAATAAATATTAAGGAATACATTTTAACAAAAGCAAATTACTAAATTGAATGCATGCAGTGAAATTCTGTCCCTGCTAAAGTTACCATAAAAGCTCAACTTTTCTCTCAATTAGGCCACAATTTTATTTAAAATTTTATTTTTTCTGCATCCTTTCTCCACTAGTAAGAATAATGATCATATCTACAGCCTAGTTTGCAGCATTGATTTCAAGTGTATGACCATTTCTTTTTTTCAGAGTTTAATTGTTGAAAATAAAGCCTTTTATAGGCTTTAAAAAAATCTTAAATTTTCCATGTAACAAAGAAAAAAGGTCAGTAGAGATGGGTGTAGTAATATAAAAGGACAGCAGAGGTTGTTACTGAACACCGGTACACTTTATTGATAATTACTATGGAACTGAAAATCACTTCTTAAGGGATGTATCCCATAGACATTTGCAAAGAGTTTGTTTCCTGTTCAGGTGCTCCTTCACATTAGAAGTGTTATAGAAGAAGCTGTCAATGACAGTAATTCTCTAGAAGAACACTAGTCTTTCCAGTTCTGTGTTGGTTTATTGACTACATTTCCATTGCTTTCTGAATTGTTCTGAATGTGCAGGAGTTATCATAATTAACAGCTGTCAGCATAATAGGCTGTACAACTGCTACCATCTTATAAACATTGTTGCTTCTGATATATGTGTCCATAAAATCAAAGGGTAAGTCAAGCATTTCATTAGAAGACTAAATTAATGGGCAAGCAATGTCATATATTTTCTAATAATTAGAAAAAAAAATATGTAGTGACTCTTCTTATAATGAGTGCTAATATCTTTATTTTGAAACTTTTTATCTGTTCCAATCATAATTAATATACTGACTCATAATATTGAGATTCCTTTTAAAAAATGCACTGGAAAAGCTATTTCATTATACTAATGGTTTTCTCTTGATGAAAATAATTATCAGAAATTTAATTTAAAAAGATAAATTTAGTTACATTTAATGAAATTCATTGGGTTTTTTAATTACAGAAATAATTTTCTCTTTTTTGTTTTCTTTGCTTTTCTGTGTTCTATATTTGCTTTTTCTTTAAAAACACTTCCTGCTAACTGTTACCCCTTTTTGCTCTTATGAAAACATGTACAGCATCACAAATAGACATTTTATTGATAGCCACCCTCTTTCATGTCTAATATTTGATGAAAATTATAATTACAAACTTTGTGGTCTTCCAAGTTTTTGGTTGTCTTTGGACTTTAGGATGTGAGAGGGTATCATTCCTTACAGGTTCATTTAGAAGAATAAAGAATAAAATAAAGAATTAATACCAAGTTACACTTAAGTTTTTAAAATTCTCTGCTAAATTACTCTACCTGTGAGAAATAATACCCCTCCCAGATATAACTTACTACAAGTCGCATATTGAAAGATTTCTAAACTTTATATAAATGTGGGGCCAGCATTTGAGAAACAGCCACCTCTGGAAGAAGGTTCCTCGACAGTATACTATCATAGACTAGGACAAAACGTAAAGAATACCCACAGCTATGAGAAGAAAGATATATTGCAAGCATATATTTATAAAAAACACTTTAGTCTGAAAAGAATAGAAAAGAGCTACATCAGCAAGAACTACTTCATAATCCTGCATTTAGAGAGTTTTAATCTTAAAGTTGACATGGTCACACTGTAGCATAATGAAAATTGATAGGATTACAGCATAAAAGATGGAGGTGTAGAGTGGTAGGGAAAGGTTGAATACTTTAGAAGCTCGAGACACTGACAAGAAATCCATGAGCTAATGAATAAGTACATATTTAGGAGTCACAAGCCCAGATTCTGTGACTGATTCATGTGACGTTACACAGACTGCTTAATACATTTGGTCTTTGCTTGTTCGTGTTCAAAATGGAAATAAATGCTTGCCTGTCTTTCTAAAGTACTTCCAGCCTTGGGACGACAGTGTTTGTGTTTGTGTGCTGGTGCTAAAGCTGGAGTATTTTATCAGCAATATTGCTATCAATGATGTGCGTAGAGTGTACAAAACAGGAATAATTTTCCATTTTCCTCTGGCACAGGAAATGAAGTGGTATATTATAGTATGTATTTATGGTTTATATGCCAAGTAGTGTCTGCTTTTCTGTTTGATGCTGATCATTTCTCAGAGAATCGTACATGAAATGCCAAATAGAAAGAATAGTAACAGACATATAATTGTTCATTCATAGTTATGCTTACAGCAATACATTTACTTGGCTTTGTGGAGTCCTAAACAGTCAAATTTTTTTGTGATTTCAAATTTCATGATTAACATCTAAAAGTTGTTATGTTTTTTGCTTCTACAATATGTAAAGCAAGCAAATAAACAAAATTAAACCAGTGGTTTTAATATTCTCATATTTAATATCTTCTCTCTCTCAAAGAGGGAATGAAAGGAAAACTTTCCCCCATCCTGATCACTCCCTCTGCACACTTGTAATTCCCAGCATTAACTAAGTAGTAATGCAGTAGGAGGAAATTGGAAATGTCTTCCTCTTCACCGAAGGAAAGCATCATAATACTCAGTTAAATAACAAAATAATTTAAATAATCCATATTATAAATAATTACACCCCTTTCTGTTGTCATTTACCGTACAAGCCAATTTATTTTCAATGTCCACAGGTTCTACAAGTAAATGTATACTTCTCCAAATATTGCATAAGCACATACAAACACACAGTAGCTAAAACAAAGCAGAAAACCAGTTTTTATATTCCAGAGTTAGGGAGTGAGTTTTTAAAACAGCAATACGTCCTACTGGTGAGATTAGAGCATTCCATATGCTGATGTATATAATTTTCATTGGGGATAAATTACTCTGGAGGTTTAAACTGGACAAAGCAGAACCTTGACCAATGTTAACTTCCACAGCCAATGAAGCTGTGCAAGTTTAGACAGACAAAGGCATCGTCTGCCCTCAGTCCTGTTCAGAATTGCCCATCATCACACAGTTCAATTTATGATACACTAAAAACACAGAAATAAAGTCTCCTAATGGACTTCCTTACTGAAAACTGTTGATTAAATGCCTTTTATCTTTTACTTCTAGATTCCTTTTAATGGCTTTCTTCCTTTTATTGCCAAAACATGACCATGTGAAAGTACCGAAAGAACACCTGAATTCCACTATGGCAAAAGATAAACCTCTGCATCATGCAGCAGTGTTTAGATGTTATGGTATTTCAAATAAATATAAATAAATAAATAAACCCCCAAAAACAAGGAAAAAAGAAAAAAAAAGGGTGAAAAAAAAGAAAAAAATAGAAACATTTAGAAATGACCAAGATTTTTCTTTAGCTTCTATAGAAAAAAATAACATATGTAGGTTTTTTCATTCTTTATCTCTAAAAAGAAATCATATATAACATAGTATGTTACAAGAACTACAGATTCCAGACTCCCTACCCCAGAATAAAATAGAGATAGAAGATAGTGTATTGAAGTTATGGTTATAAATGTCTACAACTGGGTTACGCAAATAAGAATCTAACTCAAAGTGTACTGCTTAATTGAGGATGGATAGGATTAGGATTCTGGCTTAGGACCAGGTTGAGATCCAAAATCTGTTCCCTCCTTCACCTAGTTACCAAGATCAAGTTGCATGCATGTAGTTTTGTCTGTGAAACAGTTTAAACATTTAAATTCAATTTTTAGATCCTCAAAACACTATTGCCTTCAATGTTGATTTTCTTTTTTTTTCCCCAAACTCCCCAGTCACCTAAAATTTTTCTGCTAATGGTTCCTGGTAACACTTGCTACTGACTGCTGCCTTGCTCACGGTAAAACCTTGTCCAGTGGTATGGCTAGTTCCTCCTGCATCAGCCTGGAAGAGTCTAGTTAGGAGGAGGAAGCGAGATAGACTTTGCAAAACCAGGTTGCACCACATTCAGAGTTCCTTTCTGCAGTCCATATGCAGAAAGCCATAACCATCATCTATACAGTATTTTTTGCAGTGGGATTCTTCAAGAGCTACTTTTATTTAAGGCTGTTGCAGATTTGCTAATATTCTGAAGAACACAAGACACATCTGGGGAGACAGTCACAGTGCTGAACTGATGCTTAAGTGATTGACCCAACTAGGGGATGCCCTGGCCTGTTGGTTTCCATATTCTGATCCATAGCCAGCCTGTATAGCATTTTATACAGCGTGTGTTCCATGTAAAAAGCCTGCAAGGACCCAGCATGTAAGGAGTTGCAGCCATGTATCATCAGAGTTCCGTTCCTGGCTTAGGAGTCTGTCTGCTTGGCCTTGACTCCTGGTGACTGAAGAAATAATGAAAGTAAAACATTATGGTCTGAACTACCTTCAACCATCCCAAAATGTCACAAGCATGAAGGCTTAATAACAATATATAACAATATTTAGTAGCATTTAAAGGCCAAGGTTTAGAAAAACACTTATACAGTTCAATTCAGAGTTAGTAGCTAACATATTTTCTAATACATTCCTATATTTTGCCTGATTTCCTGAAAGGGATTAAAGGAACTGATCATAATTCTGCATGCTCAGCTAGTTTGTAGCATGCATACGCACCTCTAACTGCTGTCTGATAAGAACTTGTAGAGATCATTCCAAGTTTTGTCATTGTGCCAGCAGCTTGCCAGAAGGGCCCTTACAACGTTTTCGGTGTTATTGGTGACACATACTCTGCTTTCCATCTGAAAAGAATTTTATCCAGTCGGTCATTTTTCATCCAGCTCTCTTTCTATATTAAACATCTTTACCCACGTGGGCATCTGCTGGCTGGTATCTTACTCTGCTATGCCTCTTCCTAACCAGCCCTTCACTGTGACTACTTGGGACAACTGCTTTTCCCAGCAGCAGTTCCTCATGTTAACAATGGCAGAGAATTGCACTGTAACCTCTGCTGGCCTTCGTAATGACAAGCTGATTAGCACACAGCTTCTGTCAAAGAGTGGGTGAGCAGCCTGTTGGAAGATAGATTTCCTTAGAAAAAGGTAGACGATTGATTTCTAGAGGTTTAGTAGAGCACAGCATCCAAGAGCGGAAATGTGCATGAAGTATGTTGAATAATAAATATCTGTGTTTCCATAGGAATGCTGGTGAACAACGAATCAGATTAATTTACTCCATACTCAGCAACCCACAGAAAAGACCTGTAAAAATAATTACATATACACAGTAATAAAAACTGTGTAGTCCAGTAAATATTAAATCTTTCCTCTAGACATCAAAAGCTGTTGCTCATTTACCTTTTAATGGACTTCTATTATAATAACTAAAATAATTGCTTCTCATCCACAGTTAGGAAAATCAGGTAAAGATTGTTTTTTTACAAACGTAGGGATTGAGACATGAATCTGATGAGCTGCAAAATGCTAGGGAAACAATTAACAGTATAATTGAATTTAACTGGCATCTATGTACATGATATTGAGCCAATGAAAAACAAATATAAATTGATTTTCAGAGGGAATTAAGAATTATTATCCCACAGTGTCAATCACCACATTTTTAAGGATAGGAAACAAATTTGGTGTTTTGCTTCACTGAATTATGACTTCTTTTCAGCAGTGTTTCTGTTTATATGTACTTTTCTTGGTTTATGAAGTATTTAAGTACTATGCGGCATTCTGATAAAAAAGCAATGAGTAAAATCACCATAAAAATGATATATATGTTTAACAGTTATTTTTTAATCTAATAAATAGATCTGAAAATAGAAACATGTAGGGGATCATCATTCAACCAGAGCATCCTGGCAGGCTAATCAGAAATCCATTTTCAGCATGTTATTTTTGTTAATAGTTTGGAAGTATAAATAAAATAATTGCCAGTAAAAGGTACAGGTGACAGAAATTGGTAGGATTCTTAACCTGCAGGGAAATCTTGCCTTAAAACCTAACCCACTTTTATTTTCATAAATCCCAGATTATTTTGCAGATTTTACAAAAAAACGGCAAAAATTCATATGCTGTTGCAGGTGTCATGCCTAGGAAAAGGACTATAGGATGAAGGACAGTAAAATTGTAGCTTTAAAAGGGATGTGGTGTCCTTTAGGGTATTATGCTAGATAACTTAGAAAACAAAAAATTGTGATCCTTGATGTGAACACAAAATAGAAGGTGACAAGGGTATTACAGCTTTAGTGCTGGCTGAACATGAGCCAGCAGTGTGCCCAGGTGGCCAAGAAGGCCAACAGCATCCTGGCTTGTGTCAGGAATAGTGTGGCCAGCAGGAGCAGGGAGGTGATTGTGCCCCTGTACTCGGCGCTGGTGAGGCCGCACCTGGAATACTGTGTCCAGTTTTGGGCACCTCAGTACAAGAAAGATATTGAGGTGCTGGAGTGCATCCAAAGAAGAATAACAAAGCTGGTGAAGGGTTTAGAGAACAGGTCCTGTGAGGAGCAGCTGAGGGAACTGGGGTTGTTTAGCCTAGAGAAGAGGAGGCTGAGGGGAGACCTTATCGCTCTCTACAACTACCTGAAAGGAGGTTGTAGTGAGGTGGGTGTTGGTCTCTTCTCCCAAGTAACAAGCAATAGGATGAGAGGAAATATCCTCAATTTGTGCCAGGGAAGGTTTAGATTGGAAACTAGGAAAAATTTTTTCACTGAGACGGTTATCACGCATTGGAACAAGCTGCTCAAGGAAGTGGTTAAGTCCCCATCCATGGAGGTATTTAAAAGACATGTAGACATGGTACTTAGGGATATGGTTTAGTGGTGGACTTGGCAGTGTTAGGTTTATGGTTGAACTCGATGATCTTAAAGTTCTTTTCCAACCTAAACAATTCTATGATTCTATGATTACTATGAAAGTTTTTGCAATAGTAAGTTCAGTTTTTTCAGGATTCTTGACAAATAATAGGTATTCTCAAAGTTAATAAATAATCATATTTTTTGGCCTGTAAAATCTGATTTCTTATGGACCTTCTGGAATGACAAATAATAATTATACAGTAGTCAGAAGCCTTGAAATCTGTTGTTTTTCTTACAGCTCATTTCTGTCATCTAATAATGGTATCTAAATATTTGGTAGAGCTAAAAATTAAGAAAAGCAAACACAACCACCAAGTGTAGGAACTAGTATGTATTTAACAGTTGTGTAAATCAGCTCCACTTACTTTACAGTGCAAACTCAGTTCTAAGAGCAGTCTGATTTAACATTTATTTTTCCTGAAAATTTCTTTGTTTGACTTCATAGCACAAAAGGGGATTGAGGACCTTAGCTTTCTAAGGCATATGACCTCAACAAGCCTGTTTGCAAGATTGACAATGATCCAAATACAGAATACTTAAGATTTGGAAAAATAACTGAAAGTCATTGTGTAGATGAAGGTTGCACTTTCTTATGCAATGTGGATTGCTATGTCTTAGGGTGCCTGGTCATGGAAAGTTTTCTTAAATGGATATGGCAACTTAATAGGCCAGCTTTACTGTGTGTGTTTTGGTAACTTGGCAGTAGAGCCTAAAACAGTACTTCCTTTGAAGCAGTGCAGAATTATTATCCAAAACCAAAGTTGTACATCTTGAAAAACCAAATTACAGCAATAAAAGACAATTCACAGGTATCTGTCATACTAAATCTGGATAATGTCATTTGGTTATAGTGCAGTGTTGGTCCACCCCACTACAACTCAGCTATTGATATGAAAATATTGCCTTCTGTTATAAAATAAGGTTCTCAGAACTACACATCCTATGCAAAATGTATATGTGTCCATGATTTCTATTAACACATGAATTCTGTGTATCCTGACTTTCTGTTCGTCTCAGAAATGAACAAGTTCTTCACTCTATCTCTTAGTGGTAATTTAAAAACAAAATGTATTTTACATATTTAAGGTTTCATTTGCCATTCTTCACCTACTTTCTCCCTCAAACTCCTTCCTGTAACTATAGGACAAGAGGAAATGGGCTCAAGCTGTGCCAGGGGAGATTTAGATTGGATATTAGGAAAAATTTCTTCACGGAAAAAGTGGTCAAGCATTGGAACAGGCTGCCCAGAGAGGTGGTGGAGTCACCATCCCTGGAAGTGTTCAAAAAATGGGGAGATGTGGCACTTTGGGACATGGTTTAGTAGGCACGGTGGTGTTCGGTTGATGATTGGACTGATGATCTTAGAGGTCCTTTCCAATCTTAATGATTCCTAGTTTTTACTTTTATTAGAAATAATCCAGCCACCAAGCCAGGAAAGATGAAATTGCTACTCTACCCTTAACTGGTTTAGTGGTGGACTTGGTAATGTTAGGTTAATGGTTGGACTGGATGATCTTAAAGGTCTTTTCCAACCTAAATGATTCTATGATTCTATAAGAAAGAATAGAGGTAAGACTGTTATTTGCACAGCAGAATTAAGATGCACAAAAGTCAGTTGATTCCTTTAACTCACCAAATTTTTGCTGTTTACTTCTTGCATCAATTTATAAGGTCCTATCTTGGAGAGTCCTTGGGATGATAGACTTAATAAATACAGCAACAAAACCCTTGTCTTGTTTCGGCCATTCTACTGTTGACCTATGTTTTCATGAACAAAACTAAAATAAAATGAAAGTTTTCCCTACTTACAAGTTTACTGCACCATTTTTTTAAACATTCAGCATGATAAACAGTTTCTCTGGAGGAAAATTGCTCCATGTAGGTACTTAGCTCTCCTTTGTCAATGCTGTAATCAGTGAAGGATTTCTTATAATCTCATAGGACTTATTTGTGCCACTGTTTCTCAGTGATCTCAGCTATTCTAAACAGCTAGTAATAATTTACATTTTCACTGTCTGAATGTGCATAATATGCTGCACCAGATCAAAGGCTCATCCAGCCCTGTAACCTCTCTCCATCAATTAGATGGAGTGTTTTTCTGCTCACTGGCAGATGCTGGAGAAAAGAGTACAAGAAAGTGAACAAATAGAGCTATTTAGGAATTATTAATGAACAAACAGAAAACAAAACAGAAGACAGCGCTGTTTGTTCACATCTGGAATATTTTTGGTAATTCTTATTTCTTCCCTATCTGTGAAAAAACACCAAACAAACCCACAACCAAAAATCCTTGGGGGAAAAAAAAAAACAAACCCACCAAAACACAAAAAAAACCCCATTTTAAAAGTGGAAGATCCAGAGTTCTGATAAGGAGATGCTTGAAGATAAGGATTATCTTCCTAATGAGTCATGAAAAAGTAGGCTAAGACACTCCAGTCTGGGTTTCATGGGGTTGGAGATAAGCCATGTGGTAGATAACTATGAAAATAAATGTTAATGGGATGATGAACAGGGATTGTGTTGGTTGGTTGGTTTTTTTGTTTTACTGTCTCTTCGAGTACAATGACTTAGGTGACATCAAATGAAGTGATCAGAGAAAGCTCAAAGCAAACATCATCGCTTATGTACATTCTCCCAATCATTCATGATTTGGGAAAGCTATGTCATTCCCTTTCCCATCTCTTTTCTAAAAAACTCAAAGTTTATTTACTCTTTCCTTCTATGGAGTTGTTCCACATTTCTGCAGTTCTTTTTGCCTCTCTCTTTTTATTTTTCTATTTCTGTTTGTTTCCTTTTCATATAGAGATCATAACTGCATGTAGTATTCAAGACAGGGGCATATTAGTGCTCTATATAGTGGTATCCCATTTTTTCCTGATCTTTCTTCCTAAATCCTTACCCCTCACATCTTTTTGAACATGTTTCCAGATATCTTTTCTCTATGACCTCGTGTCAGGGAATACTAACTACAGTTGCACATTAACTGAGATTTTTTTCTTGTGTATTAGATCCTATCATCCCCAGATTTTATTTGCTGTTTTATTTCTCAGTCATTCAGACCCTTCACAGTTCTTGACAGTCAGCTTTGATAACCTATGATGTAAAACTGTGCAAAAGAGACTTTGCCATTTATTTTTTATCCTTGTTTCTGTATCCTTTATGAAATCATTATGTATTTATTTTTTTATTTGTTTCCTTCTTCTCTACCATGTGTTAATTCATAAAATATATATATGAATGCATACTTTGTACATATTGTGTATGCTGGTGTTGGCAGAAAACAGCTCACTGTTAATTAACATCCTGGTTTTGCAGCAATGAGGAATAAAGGAAAGAGAAAATCAGTTTCTGGGCAGTTTCTGGTTATGATTGGAGAATACAAATGTTTGACAAAAATGTAACTCAAATTTATGGTTAATTTTATCCAGTAGATGTCTGACAGTTGCTAGAGAAGTTAATAATCTCTGTACAATCAACACATGTTAGAAATTCTCCTGGGTTAGTATCAACTACCATAAGAAGTCACTTAGGTGATTTTAATTTATTTATTTTAAGATATTGCATTTGGCTCCACTTTTGCTTGTCCTTTTGAGTAGGGCATCCATAAGAGAATACATTCTTTTGACACTGTCTAGCTCTCCTATGTACTCCTGGTGACAAAACAAGTAGTATAGAAATTTACATTATTTTTTTATAAATGTATTCCTTCCACTCTCATTGGGTGAATGTTTGAGATATTTCTCAAAGTGTGTTTCCCATCACTAGTAGGTCGATTATATAGTGATAATAGAAAGATTCAACCTGTTTATCAAACTAATTTAGTCTCCATACATGTAATCTCATCATTGTCTTGTTTTTTTTTATTCTGAATGTCTTCTGTGTGGGAGACATGATTTAGGGTAGTTTTAGTCTTACCTGTTTCACTTGTTTTGAAGCAAAGTGGAAGTGCTCTCTCAGACAGTTAGTCAAGATTGGAAACCAATAGTGTAAAAGCAATAATTCTTTGTTTGAAACGTATCATAAGTGATACTCTGATTAAGCCTTAAATTTGCTGTGAACTCAAACATGTGACAAAAATGTGTGACAATAAGGGACAATGCAATTTGCTCAGTGTTTTTTTTCATACACCCTTTGTTTTAAAATCTTTCTGAGACTGACAAATTAACAAATTTAGTTGATCATGTCCAACACTTGCTGACTGAAATGATTAGATTAATTGAATGAGAGAAATTTATAGAAAACTTTTTTTCCTCTGTAAATGCTTTTAAATTTAGATGCGCTGAATTAGTTTTCTTAAAAGTGGTGGAGTTCCTTAGAATTGTATAAGAACTGGACACAAACTGAGTAATTTTAGTCAGACCAAGTGTTTCTGCAGAACATTTCAGACAGACAGATATTGACATTTTTTTTGGATAATGTTTTTTTCTGTGTACATGAAAATAACCGAGTCAATTTGCAGAAAAAAATTGAAAGCCAAACGAAAAAGTGAAACAGCAAATTCTGAACAAGTGTGTTTTTCCAATTGTCCTGGTTTCAGCTGGAATAGAGTTAATTTTCTTCCTAGTAACAGGCACAGTGCTGTGTTTTGGATTTAGTAGGAGAAGAATGTTGATAACACACTGATGTTTTTAGTTGTTACTGAGTACTGCTCATGCTAGTCAAGGACTTTTCAGCTTCCCATGCTCTGCCAGGCGCACAAGAAACTGGGAGGGGGCACAGCCAGAATAGTTGATCCAAAATGACCAAAGGGCTATTCCATACCATATGACGTCATGCTCAGTATAGAAACTGGGGGGGGGGGGGGGGGGGTTGGCCAGGGAGCAGCGATCGCTGCTCGGGAACTGGCTGGGTGTCAGTTGGCGGGTGGTGAGCAATTGCATTGTGCATCACTTGCTTTGTATATCATTATTATTATTATTATTATTATTATTATTATTATTATTATTATTATTCTGTTACTCTTATAATTATTATTTTACTTTATTTCAATTATTAAACTGTTCTTATCTCAACCCAGGAGTGTTTCTCACTCTTACTCCTCCGATTCTCTCCCCCATCCCATCAGGGTAGGGGGAGTGAGCGAGCGGCTGCGTGGTGCTTAGTTGCTGGCTGGGGCTAAACCATGACACCAATTCATTCTGAAGATTAAAAGTAACAGGAAAAGAAATGTTACTTGAAATAAAATCTAAAATTTAGTCTTAACTATAGTATTTATTTCTTGTGCCCATTACATATGACAGAAAGGGTAGTACCAGAGCTTTGTGCGCGTATTCCCATGAGATACGGGCAATAAGCCAATAAAGCAAATTTTATATATTTGCCAAAATAGTTTAGAGATTATGAAGATAGCCTTATTAAACTGGCTAATTTAGGGCCAGATTTCAGATTAGCACAGCATAAATTGGCCAAAGATGGGCAATGTATAACACTACCCATACTGATATATGATTTGTAGATGATATTGCTACTATGTGCATTTTAATATTTGTGAGCAAAAATGTATATATTAAGAATGAAATGTGCTGTGAACTATATATTAGATGCACATTGACAATTTCTATGAATTTGACAAAGCTATTATATGTGAAACTTTCACCTTTCCTAACAGTTACATAATTTATTCAGCAGAGCAAAAAGGAAGATGGAGTGTTTAATGATAAAATTCTGTATTTTTAACTCTTTAAACTGTAATCTCCACTATATAGCAATTGAAAGCAATCTTGAACAGCTACAATATATTCACTTCCGGTAAATTTTATTGGCAGTGATAAAAGTGATACTACTTGATCACTTTAGAAAGCTTTCTTAGAAAGCTTTCTGGTCTATTACCTTTTTTTTTAATCAACAGTTTCAGCAGTGATTTCATGCATACACTGTGCTTTTGTGTGTACCCATGTGCACATATTAATATTTGATTAATTGATACATTAACAGGCAGAGATAAACAGATAGTTTGGTATGTGGGATTTTTTTTAAAAAACATAAATATATAATAGATAGTAAAAATCAATAATAATTTAGAGAAAAAACAAAAAGCATTATCATGCCATAGCTTTCCTGTACTTTAAGGTGTTAGTAGATTTTTGTTGCTATAGACAGTCGGGTAGTTCCAACTTCATGCTTGGCTATTGATGCCTATCCCTGAGTAGTTAAGTAGTTACTTTTTAAAACTTGGTAAATTGCAAGTGAATTGCTTTGAGAATACTGCAGGTGGAAATTAAAAACAACTGTGAGATTATGTTTTTCACATGAACAAACCCAGAAGCTTACGGATGTTGTAAGCTATGTCTAAAGTAATGATGTAAGCAGAAAAAGAAGTAATGTACAGATAAGACTATGTAATATTTACAGAAGGTATACTGATGGTAAAGCTAACCAAGACTGACTTGGCTTTCAAATGAGTTGACCAAAAATAAATAAATCAAACTGCATTGCATAAACATGCTTCTTGAACAGTTTGTAATTCATTTTCCCTTACGAAGTTTTGGAATGGTCATGCACATAATCCTTTTCAACTTTTAAACCCATCATGATGTCCAAGGTTCCACTTGCATCTTTTTTATTACCAGGATCCTGTAATGACCAAGGAGAGTGATACTACAGTGTAGATGATATGGCTGGAAACTCAGTGCAACAGAAAGGAGATTTGTGACAATGAAAAAAAAGATACAAGGGAAGGGCAATTAAAATGCAGTAGTAAATGGCTATGTTGTAGTTACCTCTATGACAACTGCAGGTGATAGACGGAAGTCAAAAACTTTTGATACATTACAACAAATGTGGTTGGTCAAAGTAAAGTATTTTTCTGAGACAATATTTTCAATTGTTCATATTTTCTGCCAAAAATAAAATTTTGAACCAAAATTCTTTCTTTATTATTTAATATATTAAGTTCAGGACCTGTGTTAAAGGACTTAAAAGAGATTTTTGACTGGTGGTCTTTTTCTTTCCTGAATTATAACTTTGTATACAATACTGCTTTGACATTTTAAGTTTTGCCTGATCTAGAGGAAAAATCAACTTCATTATACTTCCAATATCAGAAATTCAAAAGTTCTCATGAAATCAATTTTTTTGCTTCCAAACAGTATTACAGGTTATTACTAGGGCAAAGAGATGTGTCAGAGTATATAGCTTAAACTTTGAGAAGATACTAAGCAAAGTCTGGTTAAACAAACAAACAAACAAAAAGCTATCCTCTATTTCCACCCTTTTTTATCTGTCACACTGTGAGAATGGATTTAGGCTGTTGCAGGTGAGGTCAACAAGAGGATAGAACATACACTAAAGTCTCTCCAAGATGTATTTAATGTTGTTTTAAGATAAGGGAAATGGGTTGCTATTATTTTTATTCACAGGGAGTCAAACATTGCAAAACCAGGATGACATCTGTGGCATGAGATAACAAACAAGATGAGAATGGCTGTGCTTCTTCCCCAAGTCATATGAGCGACAGTGAAGTCTTTCTTGCCCACCTTGGATGAAGAATGAGTGACATGGCTTGTGAGAGAGAGAGGTATGCAGGAAAATTATCATGTTCCAAGCAGAAACTCATGAAAAAATACAAACCTGAGGACTTGTTTGGCATCCTAAAGAAAGCTTGTCAATGCCAGTCCTGTAAATCCATTTCTGGTTGCCACATTTATGGGAACTAACAGTGCTGCTTTGGCTTGGCCAGATACGTATTCATCATTAATAAAAATGTGTACTTTTAATCTATGAAATATTTGGTTAATTCTAGATAGAATATTTTGCTACAGAAAAACTTTTAAGGCTTTTTTCACATTCCCCATTTCAGAACACCCCCTTTACAAGGCTTGCTTCCATCTGTTCTGAACAGTTGGTTCTAAGTAGATAACAATTAGATGGTTTTCTTAGTTTCTTTTCATTTTGGTGATGCAGTGTTTTTAATTTCATTCTCAACTAAACAAGCATTAAAGTACAACTGTGTTTAAGTAAAATTATTATTATTATTATTACAGGTAGTTACTTCTAGCACTGCAACCCAGGGTTTAAAGCCATCATTTAGCAAATGTCAGTAGTAAATCTGACCATTTCCAATTTGGGTAGATTGAGATTACTTCTTTTCACTTTCTTTGATAATAATTTAATTCCCCAGTGCACAAGAATAGTAAAATAATAATTCCAGGCAATGAACAGCAGCTTATTCTTTTACTATCTGCTGCGCCGGGGTTTGGTTTGTTTTGTTTTGGTTTATTTTTCAATTCAGCACCAGGAGACAATTCTTCTGTATCACACAGCATGGGTGTCATTCAGTCAGATGTTCTGCACTATTGCCAAATAGTGGTCTTATAGCTGTTTCTAGCAGCTCTGACTCAAGTGTCTTTCAACTATGTTGTAGGGTTTTTTTACTAATTGTTTTTTGATCTTTTAAGTCTACCATTCCAGATATCTGAAAACTCTCATCTGCAAGTTTTAAAAAATTAACGTCTGTCTTTTTCTGTTATCCCCCACTCTTTCTTTACTTTCTCACCCCTCTGCAAAGTTCCATCACATTTCTCTAACAGGATCTGGATCTTAATAATTACCTCACAAAAGTTGCCTAAAGGGCAAATAGAAGCCCCATTAACTCCCAAATATATTGTTTGTTTGCCACGTTTTCATAAAATACAGTAGATTTTTTTTTTTCTCTATACTGAAACAGTGCTATTCTCTGATTTTATGTCTACCTAGAGGATTAATTATAGAGCAGTCAGGCCTCATATAGAGCAAACCTCTGGAATTACAAGATTTTCCTCCCACTCCTTGTATGCTTGAAACAAAGGGATATTATACACCGCATAAGAAAACCCCAGTATGTATCTTGTTAACATAAATAAGACTGAGCAGGCTGGTCCAAGTTCAGAAATAGTGCATAACTTACTATGAACTAGGCTCATATTTGTTTGTATTCCCTTAACAATTCTGTGTACTTCATAGCCATAGGTCTAAGCTGACGTAATATATGTGCTAAAAGTAGCATGGCACTGAATCTGTCATCGCTTGGCTGCTAGTGACTTTGGTATTGCATATTTAACTGCAGTTTTATATAATAGGGGAATGTGATGAGGGTAGTAGCATACATGCAGCCAGGAAGCATGGATCAATGATTTAAATGCTGCAAGTATCTCTTAAACTCAGGTTTTGCACAGTATCAAAGAGAAGATACCTTAAGATATAAGGAAGAATTAAAAAGTATTGAATGCAGTGTAGGGGCAGAGGAGGGAATAAACTATTCTATTTTCTTGCTATAAGATCACCTAGACTGGAAAATATCTCTCTAGTCAGTGTTCTACTTGGTGGACAGTCTCTAGATGGATAGCTACTACTACCTTGGCTCTTCTCTGAAGCTGTCTCCAGAGTATCAGTTGCTTTGCTTTCTACTTTTTCCACTGTAGGAATTAACAATCAGTTTAAATGCATCAGCGACATCTGTTGCATCTTAAAAAAATAAATTAATGGACAGAAATATATATAAAAATAATCACCTGCACTTCCACTAAGTTATCAAGTAGACTCTTTTCCTTCAATACCCAGATATTTGGAAAATAAATTCCCAGATGAGTAGCCCTTTGTTTCCTATCAGACATAGTAATATCATTAAGTGTAACTTCAGGCCTTTGACATATCCTAGAAACAATTTCAGAACAGTTCCTACCAGTCCAAGGAAGAGAGATGTTATTCTGCTTAAGGTGAGCTCTAAAATGTGGGGGATTTCACTGGAGCAGCTAGTTAAAATTCTCCTTGCTGGTGCAAGGCTAGTGCAGCATTAAGAATTTACACTCCTTGGGACTCAATAATGAAGGTTTGTCAAAAGTGAAATGAGGGGTTTGAATTTCCTGGGAAACAAATTAGAAATTCAGACAGTTTGGCTTGTGCTGAAGATGAAAATGTCTATTGGGTTCCAGAACACACAAGCTAGGGAGTGAAAATCTAGCCTTCTGAAGTTTGTGTGGGTAGGGACAGAAAAGAAGAAAAAAAAAAAGGAAATTAAATAAGATAGAGAAAGGTAATAAGGCTCTCATACAGGTTTCATGAGTTTTAAATAAATATGATAACAACTTAAAAATTCATATGGCTTTAATTTAATGCAAATCAAACCTGTGCTTGTGTGAGCTGAATCAGACATAAAACATTACAGGAACCCACAAAAAATATGCTCATCCTTATTTCCTACTTTTCTGATACAGAAATCTGAACAGATTTCTTGAGACAGTATATGTCCAACTCAACAAACAAATACTGGATGTGCCTTGCTTTTGGTAAATATGCTGTTTGTATTTACTGTGTCTCTTGCATACCAAAGCTGGTATGCCATGTGTTGAAAAAAAGAGCAAAACAAGGAAACTCCCTTGTTTTTGCAGCATGCATATTACCATGTTAATGTAAGATATTTTATATTGTCTGCTTTTTTTTTGAGAATATAGCCTATACTGCCTTCTGTTTTTGAAAGCGGTACATTATGATTAATATTGAAAGTTTGGGTCCTGATCCAGTTTACAGCTCTTTTGCAGTAAGCTCCAATATCCATGTAGCACTTCTTGCAGAATTCTGAATGAAATGATACATAGAGGGCATAAAAATATTATCCTTATAATTTAGATTATTTCCTCTGTAAATATATAAATAGGTGAAACAATTTGGTTTGAACATGGGAAATATTCTGAAGGAAAGACTGCTGATTTCACTTGTAAAATAAAAAGGTTATGAATGTTAAAACATAACGTGGGGTCAATTTAGAAGCAAGCTTGGTTTTGCAAAGCCCAGGTTTTCGAGAAGAACTGGGACATTGCATTCCCTTCTTTTTTTTTTCTTCTTTTTCCAAAAGAGTGGAACAGACTTGCTGGGAAACAACAATAACAACAAAAATCCGCCCCCCCCCCCAAAAAAAAAAAACCAACAAAACCCTCCAAAGAAACCCTCTGGTTGGTAAGTAGAGATGTTACAAGATATGGGGCCAGTGTGCATCTTCAGAACAGCTTTGTTTATATATCCCATAGCCTTTTCCTTCTAACTTTTTAACATTGGTTTGCTCAGGAACCTGTTTTTTGCAGTGCCATAAATATATATTGTTTCCTCAAAGGATAAAGAAATGTAGAAAAAATTGTAAATAACAAAGGGTTTGCATATTCAGCCACTCAGATCTCAAATTACCTCTGACTTTGATTTACCTTGCAGCATGGAAAATATTTTTTTCATGTTGCACATTGTGAAAAGTAATCTTCAAAATGGTTGGAATTTCAGTTCAAATATCACCTTGATAACATGATGATTATCCAAACTATCTACATCACTTGGTGTGGAATTTAAACCTCACAAGAAGAGAGAGGTTAATGAAATTTCTGGGTCTTTCTTTCTCAGAAGTCAGAGATACCACGGTAACATTTTATCATTATATTGGATATTTCTATTCCACTTGGATCTGAAATTATAGTGGAAAATACAAATGAAATCTTATGCAAAAGGAAAAAGCAAAAAATGACCTTAAGTTTCTTAGCATCAAAGAAACTCTCATCAAGTTCAGTTAATTCTCATTTTATTGGAGCTTGTTTAATTATTTTTTCTCAAACAGATCATTATGAATTCTTACACTTTTTAATCACTTATGACAGATGTTTTAGGACCTGTGAAAAAATTAGATGAGGAAACTTGAAAAATGTTTGCAAAGAAGTTGTCTGGCAAGTTATCTCTTGTAATATCAGAAAAACCTTCAAGTAATGAGATGCCTCGAAAAAGAAGAAATTAAAAGTATGTTACATGAAAATTTCCACAACTTGCAGAAATTTACCAAAAAAAGCCCCAACAAAAAGAGTGATTAAGCATCCTGAAAAACTGCATTTGGCACACATGAAAAGCAGTTTAATAAAATTTAAATAAGGTAGCTATTTTGAGATTTCAAAACTTGCATCTGTTTTAAATAAGAGCATAAGCTTGAATGTGTCTGCATTTCCTGTCATGTGGAATAAAGATAATATTGGATCAACCAAAATGTGTTGGTTTTCTTACCTTAATCTTTTTTGTTTTGTTTTGTTTTAAAATGGTTTGCTATGAATCTAAAGCAAAAGCCATATAAAAAAGTAATTTTTTTTTCTCAGAAAATATCACGGATTTGTTTCCATGTTTTCAGAATCTTCCTAGTGTCCAAGAAACTATTAAAGAAACCAATGTATCAATATATTTTAATATTGATAGAACTGAAGTTTTGGATGAAAAATGGTTCTGTCTTTTCGGTCATATCTTTTGTGATATGACTGAATATGACTCTTCTGATGTGTCAAACTTACTTATTCTTACATAAAGAAAAATCAGTTTTGCAAATACCTTTTGAATTAGATTTGAGCCTTCAGATGAAGTCTGGTAAAAGTTGTAATGAACCTGAACAGGATTTTGAAAGTTAATGTTGTTAACTTAAAAAGGCACTCTTATTTCCATACCATTTCCCACTGTATTCCATACAAAGTGTTTTCATTCAGTGAATAAAAACCGAACTTTTGTGTCCTATACATTGTAAAGAAACTCAGTTTAGAGTAGTTGATGAAGCAGTCAGAAGCAGAAATGAATCAGCTTTATCTCTGGAAAATATTTGTTTTCATCTGCAACTGTTAGTGAACTACTTAATCACACACTTAACTGGCAAGCTGTGGGATGAGGGAAGGTACCTAACTGCATGCTTGAGGACTTGGTGAACTGAGGTCTGTTTTATACTCAAAATATTCAGAGTCAAATGTCATTGCATCAAGACTGTGTTCTTACAACAATACACAAGTCTACTAAACGCACTTTATGTGGAACAATCCCCTAGCCCCTTTTTGAAAAGGAAATGGTGATTGTCAATTTAAAAACTGCAGTCGGGTATCTGCCGTTGGTCTTTGTTAACATATTTTTGAAGGCAAGTAGTGTAGCTTGAATGAAAGAGAAAAGAAAAAAGAGAGGATGAGAAAGTGACAGGAAAAATCGAAGGGGCAATGACATACTTATACAACTTATACACAGAAGGTTCTGTTCTCTCCTTTGAAACATCTAGTTTTCCTTCAGGAAGCTGTGATTCATGAAAAGTGGACAGTATTTCACTGAACATATGATAGCACTGTACCTTTTAGAATTTCAAAGAAACAGGTATCTGATAGTGAGTTGCTTATTATCTTCTACTATGACAGAGCACTAGATCTAGTTTTGAAGATGGAGAGAGAGTGGAGAGAGAGAGAAAGACTAAAAAGATATTTACATTTTTTCATTGAAATTAGAATGCAAATTGCTGTACAGAGAATAATACAAAATTACATAGTTGTATTTACACACTAACTACTTAACAAGTGTATCGTGTCTAATAAGGAAGAATTTCATCCAAGTACCTAAAAAAGAATAACATGAAATTATAATGTGTTTATTTTTCTTATTGATTAATAATATATGTTAAACAGCTGAATCTACACAAAACCCCTCTGATTTGTATTGTTTTAAATGTAAATAAACATGTACTTTCAAATTACACACATTATGAAATGCAGTATGTGTATTCATTCACTCACTCATTAGGAAAAAACACCTACTCTGTCCTCTAATCTTTAGATTAAAAATCAAAAATGTTGAAAAGGAGTATGTTGAGAAAGCACCAAGACAAGTTGTTCAGCCTTAAAAGGAAAACTGGTTATGTTAAGAATTTCCTGTCAGTAAAGGCGATTTTATCAGTTCTTTCTTATGCTATTTTACACTCTTTTCCTTGCTGTCACTTTTCTAATTAATTGTCTATAAATTATCCACTTGCCCTTTAAGAGATAGACATGCATTTTCACACTTTTTCTAAAACATACCTGGTAGCTAGTTTTCTTTCACATAACTTACATCTCAGATAACTTTTGTTGTAATTGAGGATGGTGCTACTACAGACATCTCATGCTAATATTTACACAAAGAGAACAAATGCTTTTCAAGAAAGATGTAATTATAATCATTTATTGAATATCTTACTTCCAGATGGATTGCCTTTGTAAACCACATAAAAGGCTTGTGGCAGCACATATGAAAGATAAAAACGTTTGATCAATTTGAAATACTTTATGGTATCAGAGATCCAACATACTGGTTGTCCATTTATGTTTCTTTAAGAGATTAAAGTATAACAGTAATACATAGCTGGCAAAAAAAATCAAGACTGAAAGTAAGTTTTAAGTATTTCCATATAAAATGTTTCTGAATGTGTTTGTCATTATTACATGGCATTGCGTTTAAGAAAATAGTGGTGCATAACTGAGGTTATTGTTAACAATTCCAGGATTCAGTGGATATTTAATATATCCATAAACTTCTATAATTGATAAGTTTTAATTATTTATAAACTTGTGTTTCTGTTTATGCTTTCCATTTCAGCTTGGCCATGCTTCTTAGTACAGCTGTAGAGCCAGGGCATGAACAGTGTTACGTTGTTTATATCTGGTGGGTGAAATGAGATGAGACATGCAATTTCAGTAATCCTGTGATTGCCAAGACAAAGCCAAGCAGCTGGAGCTAGTAACAAGAATCTGGCTGGCATGTAAATAAATGTGTTTGAAGATCTAGTCGGTGGTGTTCAATGTGTTTCACTCTTTTAGCTTGCAGTTACCTCCCTTTTTCTGCTGGAATGGTTCAAATATATCGAAATCAATAGAATTTGGTTCACTTTTAACATTAGTGAATTGGTGCCTGCATCTTAGGGGCAGAAGTATAACACAGATGGTCCTGAAGGCCAGTCTGAGCTGTAGCATTCCCTTTAGGCTAACCTGGTGAATTGACACAACCTAGTGCCTTTTCAGTGTTATATGGCATGGCACCATCCACGGTACCTATGCTGCACAGGGATTTCCAGAGGAGCCCTTCCAACTGCGTACACAATTTCTTTATTAGGGAGTCTTCCTTAACTTACAGCAGAAAAGTAATGCTCTCTGCATGTTGCTCAGGTCCTTCATTCAAGGTTAGCTGTCCAGCGGTTGAGGCCTCATCCCACAGACTGAACATGTGTTTATAAATGCTCTACTGAAGAGATTTTCTTTCAATTGTATTTTAGCTTTTATGTAATGACACAGATATTAACTTTTTTTTTTTCACAGCACATTCTGTTAAACAAATGTATAAGCATTTAAAGATTCAGTGCTGTAAATAATACAAAAGATAATGCACTTTCTATATAAAATGCTGCAGAAGTTGGTAAACAAAGTGTGGGACAGGGGTGAGGAAGGGAGTTATATGAGTCCATTATTCCTCTCTTCAAGCACCTGATATCACACTTCCTAGGCCAATAGAGTGGGTGGATTTTTCTCCTAGTATATCTGATTGTTACATGATTACAAGCACGTATTCCCAAAAGGTAGTTACGCTTTATATTTTCTTTGTTGATAAACCTGGGTTAAAAAAACTATTCTAAAAAAAAGGAATTCCTACCCTGACTCTGCCTTAGGACTACTCTTTCCTGCTGCATTTACAGTTCGCCATCCCTCTGGTTTTTCCCCTTGTAGCTGTTTGTGGGACTGTGCTGCAAACCAGATCACTGAAGTGAACCAAGTTAAACGTAAATCTACAAAATGTTTTTGGTAGTATGTTTATGTGTATGTGTGTGCACGCACGTATGTGAGTTCAGCAAAGTTATTTTAGTGACTGTGTTTGAAGAGTGCTCTACAAGCTGCTGTGCTGGGCAAACTGTGTGGGTGGCACCCTGAAGCACAGACGGAAGTGGGAGTGAAGGGGTGCTGGCAAAGACACCTTCATGCAGTTCCACTGAAGAAAATGTGTACCTGTCCCAGTGGTTATGGGCATGGAATGAGGACTCACTGGTGTCTGTCCTTTGTATTTTATTTGCAATTCTCCTCATGCTAAAAATGCTTTTGAAATACATCTCCTGGAATTTACCCTTAGTTTCCAGCACATTAGCTGTATGTTTATGCATTCAACAGCCTAGTGTTTTCAGTTTTTTGATGCTCAGTTGGACAAAATGTTTTGCTAGGCTTTGCCTAATTTGAACATATTGTTAAAAGAATCGCTATGATCTTATAAATCCCCATATAAATGTGAATTACATGGGGGAAAACGATTACATTTTGCATCAGCTTGGAACTGCTTTGATTTCTCTGCAGAATGTCAATGGTTAAGACACTGATTTCACGTGGGTGCTCATTTTTGTTGTCGTTGTTTTGCTTTTCCAATCTTAAGCATCACCAGGAGGATTTAATGGATAGTGCTTCATTCTTTAGGCATTTTAATTAGCACATGGTTCCTGAACTTAGCAAGTGTTGACAGCTAGTTCTTCTTGTCTTGTACTGTATGGGACCTTGCTACGGTGATTCTTCATCCTGTTTGATGCTGACTGATGGGCTATTGCATCTGACTGCTACCGTCCTGTTACTGTATGACACTGTCCTTTTGATCCACGCTGCTGACTGTGGCTCTGCCATCCTGACCCTCCTCAGCTCCTGCACTCCTTGCCACCTATACCTGTCATCCCACATACAGGAGAGATGAAGTGTGATACAGCTCCAGCATACTGAGTCAACACAATAGCACGTGCAACATACACCTGCAGTAATACTGCTGTGTTCTGATCTGGTCTAAATCATTAGACATCCGTGCCTAGTTTTATTAGATAATATTTAGTCTCAGTTTAAATTTGGATGTTAGGTATATGCATACTAACATATATATCAGTGGCATGTATATGCACATTATTTTTAATATTAGAAAGAGATATAGCAGGGAGGTATGGGGAACAGTATGGAAAGTCTAGAGAGAAGAGTGTTGTTAGGATTATCTGAATAGGGTTTTCACTGTTAATACTGTAAAACTTCAAACCTGCAGTTTTGTAGTTATATTATAGATTTACTTAATTTCAGAAAACAATACAGTATTATGGGAAGGATCTGACTCCTTGACCTATAAAAGTCTTTGGAATCTTTAACTGTTAGTAGTCCTAAGGACTTAAAATTTTTATGTTGCTGTTACTGGTGATGTATTAGTTCTTCATATTAACCACCTTGTATGATATCTCTTTTGGGAAGGGTGGTGGGGTTCTTGTTTTTAAAACCATGTACAGATCTTTCCAAGTTTTCCATACATGCAAAAAAGTGACCATATATACCTTAATCATATCTAATCTTTCCAGTTCATTAAAAAAGAGCCCTAACTGTAGTGGCATGACCCTTTCAGTCTATCACTCTTTAAGCTGAGAGCTGATTGGTCCTAGATTCAATCATCTTTTATGTCTAATGTAACTAATATACTTCCTCTAAAGATTTTCTGTCTTTATGTGCAGCATATTTCACCAACAGCTATAATGCCATGCTATGCAAACAAGGCAATCTAGTTTTGTTGAAAAAACAGTTTTATAATCTTTTTAAAACCTGGCAAGACCCTCAAAGATAAAAAAATATTTCAAAGTTTGTAATAATCCATTGCCATAGTATAATTTTGGGTACAGCGAAACATTTAATTTGCAGAACACAAAAATGAAAGCTTATACTGGCCTTTTATATGTTACAAACAGTCAGGATTTTCCCTTCCTCAAAATCTATACAGAAGCACACTATCTTGTTTTCTTTCCTGCTCAATTTGTACTCTTTGTCACAAAATATCAGCTTTAGCCTGCCACGCAGTCATTTCTCTGCTGTGACAGCACGGAGGAAAGAGCAAAGGGGTAGCCAGCTAGGGAAATCCCTGACACCAGTCAACTGGCTCAATAGAGCTCTGCTTGCAGACTGCACCGAAGAAGATGAATTGTTTGCACAGAACAAATGGACAGAGAAGGTCAGAGAAGCTGCAGAAAACTTACTAGACTTTGTCCTCTCAAAGCGGGATGGGAGGCTGCTATGCAGATCTTTCAGGACATAAATCTGTAAGGTAGCACTGCAACAGCTTTCAGAGGCACACTAAGCCATAAATTTTGCAGGACCCCTTATCTATCAAACACTAGGGAAGGAAAAAAGGCACAGAAAGAGAATGTGTGTGCTATAGAAGCAGCGTGCAAGGTCTGGTGTGTACTCTCAGAATGCTGTTTTTTCAGCTGTGTGAGAAAATATGGTACCTTTGGATATTTCTTTTTGGAAAGCAAAGCTCTACTCTATAGGTCTGATAGTAATGTGCAATGCAGGTAAAATAATTTCACAGGATGAAAAGTTGGAGGAGTCGAGGGGGTGGTAGTATTATCATTCAACAGGCAGCACTCCAGACATTTTTATAACTTTTTTTGTTAAAAATGTTTTATACAGAAAATGCTGCATCATAAAAACTGAACAACATAACAGAGGTTTTGCTTTGTTTTGTTTGTTTGTTTGTTTTTAAAGTCTATCTAAGGGAAATGAGATAATAATTAAGTAGGTTTCTGTTCAACAGAACAGATGTAATTGTTAACTATCTGGGGAGAAAAAAAAAAAAAGAATTCAAGAAGCCAAACGAAAAATTTTATTGTTGCAATTAGTATTGGATAAAAACTGGTTTACACATCAATCAAAACTCTGAGATTTTTTTCTTTCTTGTCCTTCTTACATGGAGAAACCCTTAGAAATGTTATATCAGAAAAAGAGCTCTACCCAGAAGAACTATTCTAGTTTCAAAACATTTATCTGCGAGTGGTAGGGGGAGCTGCAAATACTTTTTAGGTTCAATGCACACTAGGTCCCAAATATTCCAGTTGTAAGACCTTGACAGGCAATTCAAGGTTTTGTTAAAAATTAAATATTCTTGAAGAAGGTTTTGCTAAGAATGATTAATAATCCACAAAAGAGAGTTTTGATGATAATATGTTAGCCAGCTTTCACTGCAACATATTAACTATTTTGGGGGGCTTTTGCTGGGAACTAAATACTTTTATTTAATGTCTTGCCTTATTTTTTTCCAAGGATTTTGCACCTTTTTTTTTCTTTTTTTTTTTTTTTAACAAACTCTCACTTTTTTCCTGGTAGTTATTTAATTAGATCTTTGTCTCCATACTGCACAGTAATATATAACATTCTGAAACAGATGGAGTTTCTTAAGTTGTATTTATTATTGTGATCTTAGAAGCTTCATCAGTAACACTAGTGTTTATAACAAATGACAACTTTAAACTTGCAGATTCAGTATCTGATTTGCTGCTTTATTTTGATCTTTTAGTACACCCATCTATTACTTTTTGTTCAGCAATATTATTTTATAATAAGGTCTAAAATGGACAAAACAATTATTTACTTACCTAAATATTCCACACAAATTACATTAATTGTAAATGAAATCGAATTGGTGAAGATGAGGAAAAACTTCAAAATGCCCTGAAACTGAATAGCACCCATCTTCCAAGTATTACAGTATTAACATCTCTGCAACAATCTTATAAATATACATATTAAAATATAAGATTTTTATTCTGGTTTAATGATTTCTTACCTATTGATACTATTAAAAAATTTTGAATGTGAAGCTCAAGGGCAACCTTGGCTACAGTGACCATGAAATGGTGGAGTTCAAGATCCTTGGGGCACTGAGAAGGGTGCACAGCAAGCTCACTACCCTGGACTTCAGGAGAGCAGACTTTGGCTTCTTCAGGGATCTGCTTGACAGAGTACCATGGGATAAAGCCCAGGAGGGAAAAGGGGCCCAAGAAAGCTGGTTAATATTCAAGGATCACCTCTTCTACTCTCAGGAGTGATGCATCCCAGCAAAGAAGAAGTCAGGCAAAAACGCCAGGAGGCCTGCATGGATGAACAAGGAGCTTCTGGACAAACTCAAACACAAAAAGGAAGTCTACAGAGGGTGGAAGCAAGGACAGGTAGCTTGGGAGGAATACAGAGAAATTGTCCAAGCAGCCAGGGATCAGGTTAGGAAAGCTAAAGCCCTGATAGAATTAAATCTGGCCAGGAACATCAAGGGCAATGAGAAAAGCTTCTATAGGTATGTCGGTGGTAAAAGGAAGATTAGGGAAAACATGGGCCCTCTCCGGAAGGAAATGAGACCTGGTTACCTGGGCTATGGAGAAGGTTGAAGTACTCAATGACTTTTTTGTCTCAGTCTTCACCAGCAAGTGCTCTAGCCACACCACCCAATTTGCAGAAAGCAAAGGCAGGGACTGGGAGAACGAAGAACCACCCACTGTAGGAGAAGATCAGGTTCGAGACTATCTAAGGAACCTGAAGGTGCACAAGTCCATGGGACCTGATGAGATGCATCTGGGGGTCCTGAGGAAACTTGTGGATGAAGTTGCTAAGCCACTATCCATCATATTTGAGAAATAGTGGCAGTCTGGTGAAGTTCCCACTGATTGAAAAAGGGGAAACATAAGCCCCATTTTTAAAAAGGGAAAAAAGGAAGACCTGGGGAACTACAAGCCAGTCAGCCTCACCTCTGTGCCTGGCAAGATCATGGAACAGATCCTCCTGGAAACTATGCTAAGACACATGGAAAATAAGGAGGTGACTGGTAACGGCCAACATAACATGGCTTCCCTAAGGGCAAATCGTGCCTGATAAATTTGGTGGCCTTCTATGATGGAGTTACAGCATTGGTGGATAAGGGAAGTGCAACTGATATCATCTACCTGGACTCGTGCGAAGCATTTGACACTGTCTCGCACGACGTGCTTCTCTCTAAATTGGAGAGACATGGATTTGATGGATGGACAACTTGGTGGATAAGGAATTGGCTGGATGGTCACACTCCAAGAGTTGCGGTCGATGGCTTGATGTCTAAGTGGAGACCAGTGATGAGTGGCATTCCTCAGGGGCCAGTATTGGGACCAGCACTGTTCAACATCTTTGTTGGTGACACAGACAGTGGGATTGAGTGCACCCTCAGCAAGTTTGCAGAAGACACCAAGCTGTGTGGTGTGGTCAACATGCTGGAGAGAAGGGATGCCATCCAGAGGGACCTTGACAGGCTTAAGAGGTGGGCCTGTGAGAACCTCATGAAGTTCAACAAGGCCAAGTGCAAGGTCCTGCACATGGGCTGGGGAAATCCCAAGCACAAATTCAGGCTGGGCAGAGAATGGATTGAGAGCAGCCCTGAGGAGAAGGACTTGGAGGTGTTAATTGATGAGAAGCTAAACATGACCCAGAAATGTGCACTCACAGCCCAGAAAGCCAACTGTATCCTGGGCTGCATCAAAAGAAGCATGGCCAGCAGGTCGAGGGAGGTGATTCTCCCACTCTGGTGAGACCCCACCCAGAGTACCACGTCCACCTCTGGAGTCCTCAGTACAGGAAAGACATGGACCTATTGGAGCAGGTCCAGAGAAGAGCTAAAAAAATTATCAGAGGGATGGAACACCTCTCCTATGAAGACAGGCTGACAGAGTTGCGGTTGTTCAGCCTAGAGAAGAGAAGGCTTTGGGAAGACCTTATAGCAGCCTTCCAGTACCTGAAGGGGGCCTACAAGAAAGCTGGAGAGGGACTTTTTACAAGGGCATGTAGTGATAGGACAAGGGGTAATGGCTTTAAACAAAACTCTTTATTATGAGGGTGGTGAGGCACTGGAACAGGTTGCCCAGAGAAGTTGTGAATGGCCTATCCCCAGAAGTGTTCAAGACCAGGTTGGATGGGGCTTTGAGCAACTTGGTCTAGTGGAAGGTGTTCCTGCCCATGGCAGGTGGCTGGAACTGGATGATCTTTAGGTACATTCCAACACAAAGCATTCTATGATTCTATGAAATTTAGAGCATGTAAAATGAGTGAAGACAGAGACAATGGGATAAAGATCTAGAGAGATCTGGCTGTTTTCAGTGAACATTCATATTTAATGAGTAGTTTCCTGTAGTTTCTTGCTGTAAACAACACTGTATAATATTTGGCTTGCTGATTCTTTATTTCTAAGCAAGCCAGAAAATAACCTTTCTTTTTGGCTCAGGTGAGAAAGACTCTCATTGTCCCCAGGGGTATACCTGTTCTGCCAGAAGCAAAGAGGGTTGTAGTCCACTTTGAAGCAACATTTCAAACAGTGAGGACACAAACTGGCAGGGTACATAATACCGCTTGGCACAGTCTGAATATGCCTTGTGTCCACCACACTGAGCATGGAGATGGAGCTAGCTTATACTTTCCTATGTTTGTATGGTCAAATACACTCATGCAGATTTTGTACACCTACTTTCTTCTCTGGTAGAAGTATCAGCTACCACCTCTAAGCTTCCTTAAGATTAAAAAAGCCAAACTAAGCATACTCAATAACTGAGATACCCACAGTAAATAATAAGAAAGAAATTTACTCATATATTAAGCTAAGTACAATATTTAACAATATGAACTACTTTGTCCTGGTTTCGGCTGGGATAGAGTTAATTTTCTTCCTAGTAGCAGGCATAGTGCTGTGTTTTGGAATTAGTAGGAGAAGAATGTTGGTAACACGCTGATGTTTTTAGTTGTTGCTAAGGACTGCTTATGCTAGTCAAGGACTTTTCAGCTTCCCATGCTCTGCCAGGTACACAAGAAACTGGGACAGCCAGAAGAGTTGATCCAAACTGACCAAAGGGCTATTCCATACCATATGACGTCATGCTCAGTATAGAAACTGGGGGGAGTTGGCCGGGGAGCGGCGATCGCTGCTTGGGGACTGGCTGGGTATCGGTCGGGGGGTGGTGAGCAATTACATTGTGCATCACTTGCTTTGTACATTATTATCATTATTATATTGTTATTATTATTATTATCATTACTATTTTACTTTATTTCAATTATTAAACTGTTCTTATCTCAACCCAGGAGTGTTTCTCACTCTTACTCCTCCAATTCTCTCCCCCATCCCACCGGGGCAGGGGGAGTGAGCGAGCGGCTGCGTGGTGCTTAGTTGCTGGCTGGGGCTAAACCACGACAACCTTCATGTACTTTTACAGTGAAGTAAAACCTTTGCTTACATTTAATTATATTATTCATTCTGTTCTTCATTGCTTTTGAAACATTTTTTAGTTCTTCTCTGTGGTTTCAGTAACTGTAATAGTAATGACCTTGAATTGTGTCTTCCTCGCTATTACAGAAAACTGCACATGCAAGCTAGTTAATGGGTATTGGTGCAGCCGTTGTCAGGGCATTTCAGATGTCAGGTTACTGTGATATGGATTAACTCAGTAATCAGCATTCAACAATGTACAATAAGTGCTGTAACAATGCTGGCAAATTAGCTTTGAAAACAAAATGTAACACAGTAATGTGATTATTAATCAGAAATTTCTAGGCACACTTTGCATGTTGTAATTACTGAAGGTCTTGTGTGTGTGGCTGTTTCCATAAGGCAGTTTGTCATATTTCAACACATTCGAAGCAAATGCCAGATCTGGCACCAAATAGTAGGAGAATAGAAAATGACGTTTCTCTCTTGCTAAAAAAAATTCCAGACTCTCAGAACATATTCCCATTGAACTTTCCTTTGCTTTATGTGCAGCATCTTATCACTCAGTGACTGGCAGGTTCTATTTACAGTCCCTGCTAGTTTTGTATTGAAGGGCCTAGTCATTAAAGAGACATGTACCAGTAAGCTGGCCTTCTAAGGAAATAGGTTGCTTTCCAAGGAATGTAAGAAAATTCCAGAGGCAAGAACAGAATACACCTGGGGCTGACATACAGCAGAAAATATGATGAAAAGCATATAAAAGCAAGGAAAAGTCCAGTGAATTTCAGTAGGTCCTAGTAGCGACACTACTTATATCTAAGCAATGCTGTGGCATTTCATACTCATTGTCTTCCAGCAAATTCTGTTTCAGTTATTGGGTTCTGGGTTTAACACACAAACACTCCACGCTTGGGAAACAAAACTGGCACTTACTGCAATCACTTATAGATGTGCAACTATCATTCTGGGTGAATACATGGAGACTGAAGGCCTTCCTCAGGCTCCGGTCCCCATCTCTTCCCTCAAGCTGCTGCATATCATCTGCTCTAAGTTTCATTCAGGCTGAAACATTTCATTTTTCATGCATTTGTTTTGGGTGTAAGTGGGTTAACATTTGCCTGCTTTTTGGGACCAACAATTATTAATACATAGGTAAAGATACTTGTGTGGTATGATGTTTACTATCAACCCACAGATGCCTGTTAATTGCCATCACACTTAACTTTTAAGGTTCTTGTTTCAATTTTTTTTTTTCCATATTCTGTACTGCTCTCATACCTTGCTTTATTTTATTTCTCTCCTAGCTTTTTGTACTTTCCACATCCTCATGGTCCCCTGCTCAGTTTCATATTTCTTTGTATGCCCAGCATCTTGGAACATCTGTTCTTGTTTTGCTTCGTTTAACTTCAGCATGTGTATTTCTGCTGCTGCTGCTGCTCTAGAAATTAATGTTTGGATCACAATCCTACAGAGGGTATGAACAATTGTAACAGAAGCATTTCTTTAAAACTAGGCCTGTTCATTTCAACTATTTTTAAAACTGATTTCCCATATTAAATATGCAATTTAGTTTTTGATAAGTGAATGTTTCATATGTCTACAGTAGAATGTAAGGTTTTTCAGCTTTGTTCCAGCTTCCGTTTCTCAGCTATTAATTTAACAGTAAATAACTGTCAGCATATATTCTTATTCTAAGAGGGTCACAAATATCTGTTGTCCCAGTGCTTTGATGCTTTGAGCACTTTTGTTTCTGGCAAAAATGTCCTATTCTTATTTGTCATGGTTCTTTTTTTTTTGTTTGGTTGGTTTTTTTCTTCCAGATTTTGGCTTTGGTTTTGTTTTTTTTTTTTTTCATTTTTAATCTGCATGTTCTTCTAAGAACAGCATTTCAGTTACAGCTCCCGTGCTACTGAAGTGATTATTTTATTGGGGTGTGCAGGATTCCCATTTGTTTCCCCACTGTTTGATCTGTTTCTGTGTGTTGTTAGCTTTTCCTTAATCTTTGCTTTTATTTGAAATTTGAGTGTTACAACAGTAGCAGCTACAGCTTTTTCTCAAATGATTATCTCAAAACAATAGGATTATAGCCTCAAAGGATTTTATAATGGGATTAGAGGGTATGTACCTGGGCAGTTACCATACAGCATCTGCTTTGTACTTGCTATATTTGATGTGCGTCTTAGCCCCAGGTCTAGCCCTAGCCCTAGGTGAGTAGTGGAAGGAGCACTCCTGTGGGAGGTGAGAGGTATGAATCTCAGCTCATTTTGCATGAGGAGGGCATTGACTTCGGTTTCCTTAGAAACTGCTGTAATCTCTAGTCTATTTTAACATTCCTTTCTCCTCCTGCTCCTTTGACAGACAGGTTTTAAGTGAAAAAAGTGAACCAATTTTCCATAATCAAAGGAGTTTAAGTGCAGATGGGATTCCAGGCTGTGAATCCCACTTTCACATAAGCATATAATTTGGGCTGCACTTAGGCACTTAAAAGAGGGAAGCAACATTGTGGATCACCTCTATCTATGAATTTTTTTGTTGGCTGGCCTATGCATTTCCCTGTTTAGGAAGCTGATTACTGTGAATCCTACCCCTGGGCACCCATATTTCTGTTAATTTTACGTTATACTGAGGTATCCAGCTCTGGTTCATGAACTCACTTCACAGGTCTGGAAGGGGAAAAAAAAATGTTTGGCCCATCATCACTACATATAGTTCCTTCTGAGGATCTGAGATTTTTGACTTGGCTTGTTAGAAGTCCAGACAGGACTTAATACTTATATATTTAGGATCTAACTGTACCTGATCAAATTAGGAGGTATAGCACATTGAAAATCTCACTTAGTGCCCAATGACCTTCAGCAGTCCATGTATTAGGAGCCTCATTTAAAAGATATTTTATGATTCTAGTTACCAATGTGTTTTTGCTTAATAAAGAGCATAGGCATTTTAAAAACACTTAGCCACTTCCAAAATGAAATTAAAATTAGTTGCTTTAGAAAACATACATTTCCTTTTTCTCCTAAATGATTTTTTCTTACTTCCTATTTCTAAAGAAATCTTCCTTTTTAGGAACTGATGGGATACTTCCTCAAAAATATGTGTATCAAGAACTGCCTCCAAGTAATAACAGTATTTGTGGATAATTTCTAGATAATTTCTATTTGCTATCTAGCTTGATGGAGCTCTTCTATGTTACCTGTTACACTGCATAATGATCTGTTGTGATAGGGGGTAAGTGAAGACTAATTTCATTCTCTTGGCTTCTGAAATTTATCCCAGTTGGCTTTCATAAAGGCCTCTTTGTATAGCTATACTTACTTGGTTGTTAAATGAGTTTTCCTCAAATTTTGGAGGCTCCCTGAAAGTCATGTTGCAAACTTGTCTCATGCACCTAGAATGATTGTCAAAAACAAGGGTAGTATCCTGATTTTAATTCCCCATACACAGGGGTCTTTTAAACCTGACCCCTTCTTCCTCCTGTGACCCAGATCATGATCAGCAGGGAAATACTTAGTAATCTTGCTTTCAGAAGTGAAAGAGAAAAATCCAGCCACTGTATTAATTTAATATCAACAGCTGGGAAATAAATCACAGTGAATAATTTTCCCCCTGTATTGTGTTGTTTCCTCATTTGCAATCCCCGTAAAATTTTCTTAAGAACCTCAGTAATTTAGGCATCTAAATCCCACTTTTCAACATGGAGTAAGCAGTCAACCTCTGTCTCTTCACTCCCCAAGCACACAAGAGAGATCACAATTCTTCTCCTGTTTATCTACTTCCTTCGGTAGTCTCTGGATTGTGATTTTTATCATGTATTTGTAAGTATTTGGCATAATGGGGGATGAACTTTAATTGGGGCCTCTGGCACTATTGTAATACAGGTAATAAGCAATAATTATAGTAACAGATGTTGCCAGCTTTTAATTCCATTCTCAAGGAAATTAAAACTCCTTTATTTGAGAATGCAACTCTTCAGCAGTTTTTATTTATTTGTCTCCAATAAACATTTGGCTCCTCTTTGAAAGTAGATATTACCCCACACAATTTTTATTCTTTTAATGTTCCAATCTGATTGCATTGTCTTTAAGTCACTTCTTTATATTTTTCACAAGTTTCTGAATATTAGTCTCCTTTCAAACCATACCACTCTGGTTGCCTTCATCTTAGCATGTTCTCAGAACTTTATTCTCTACCTCTTGTGACCCCTCTACATCTGAAAGATGCAGCAATAGCAAATTCTTTGAAAACATTCACCAATTAACTGTACTTATCTATAAAATAAGTTCAGTCATTTCATCTACTTCCTAAGACTTAGTTTTCAAATCCTATTGAAATCACCTAGCTTTCTCTTTGAACTTTGCTAAACCAGTTCTTTAATGTTATACCTATTAATTTAATTTCTCATAATGCCCTCCCTTCTCTGGATATACACTCCATGCTGATATTAAAGCTATGGCATTCTGGGCTGCCTCGTAAGTGTGTTGTGTTATTTCTCAGTTTAAATTGAACTTCACATGTCTGCTTCTGCTTTTTCTCACATTTCCCTGGCCCTTGATTTCACATCAAAATGTTATGAATTTTGCATTGTCTCTTGACTCTCAGTGGCTACTTACAGCAGACGAGTAGGAGAGCAAATGAAAATAAAAAATTATTTACTATAGGATGGACCTTTGTTCTGTCCCAAGTTTTCCCCCAGATATACAAGTGTAACTCTTAGATGCTGTAACAGGAACTGCAAAACAGTTGCTGAGGAGGGAATTTGGCTATTACGATGAATGTGAGATTCAACCCCTGCCTCTGAAAATAGTTGTGCAGGAGAGAATAAGTAGCTGAATATCAGTAGATGTGGTCTCAAAGAAGGTCATATTTAGTTTTCTCCCTGCTTTTGCTTTTGTTTTGGGAAGAATGAGGGAATATTTAATTTTCCTCTCCAGTGGTTCACTTGTGCATGGGACAGTACATATATAGATTCCAGCAAGCTCAGAAAGTAAGTGGGTTGTGTTAAAAATAATGTAAGGAAGACTGTCAGGACAGTTAAGAGTGGATAACTGCAGAAGTCAAATGAATAGATGTTCTTGTTAGCCTAAGCTTTCAGAGTTTTTTTTGTGGAGGCATGTGGTATGTATAATGTAACTCTTGGATCACTGCCTTGTAAATTCCATAAACATTCATTTAATAAGGTATTGAGAAAGTATGTTGGGAGCTATTGAACCAGTAATGAGAAGAGAGAATGAGCTAGAAGTATTGGGCAAGAATTAAGCTTGACTAAACAGAAAATTCTGATGAGGAAAAACAGATTTTTACATATATTAGACATATTTTTGGAATTACAACTTTGTTTTCAATGCATGTTCTACCAGTTGGTCATGTGCATTTGTAGAAGGCTACATTTGCAGAAGGCTATAACTCTTTGTGTTAACTTATGGAGGCCAGTTTTGAAAGATACCCTGTTGTGTTTAGGTAGAATGTTACACGTTTAATGATTTGACCGAATATAACTTTTAATTGTAAGAATTCTTCATCGAATCAGTGCTCCAGCAAAACTGAAATCAGGCTTCAAAAATATAACTTCCTTTATAGAATACTAGAGATAACTTTTGTGGTTATTTTGTCTTTTTGCTTTGAGAAATTCCATGATTTCTCTATTGCTTTCTAATTTCTCGGTCTTTTTACTGATGTTATATCTCTCTATATTGGTTCTCTAACCAATGTATGCCACTGTCTCAATCCATAGAAGAAAAACACTATAGGTTGGCAAGGAAAAAAAAAACAAACCCAAACTTAAAACCTGAAAGTACATGCTAAGACAGACTTTTCTTAGCTTAAAATGAGCATGATAAAAGAAGCATAGAATAGTATTAGCTTAAAAGTGTATGCCATCCAGACAAAAAAAAAACCCAAAAACAAAACAAACACAAAACCAAACAACAATTAGATTTATGGATTTTGACCCTATGATACACAAAGAATGCATCTTTATTATTCTTGTACTAGGCTGTCCTTCTAACAAAAGGTTTTACTCATAAAAAAGTGGATGTAGAAATCAAGAATTACTCTTCCTTTCCATCCTCTCATCTTTATTATTGAGGACCTCTATTAACATTTAGTGAAATTAGTCCTTGTCTAATACTAGATTAGTAAGAACTGAATCCTCAATAGTTCTTCATTTCTGGAACCTTCAGTTTCATAAAAAAAGCCACTTAACAGATTCTGAGTTCTTTATCTCTCATGGGTGCTTAGCTTCTCTGTTTTCTGCCACATACTTTTTTCCTTTTTAACAAAAGCCCGAAGAACACATATTCATTCTTTGCTTTCTTCCATGCTTGCCTTCTGTCCAACTTGAATGACAATTTATTACTAACTCATCCCCATTTTCTAGCACTTCCTGCTGCAGCCTGTAAGCACACATTCCCTCTGGGACTTTCTGGAGTTCTGCAGATCCACAAACAGGAACGGGCCATGCGTAATTTATCCCAGAGGACCAACATATTCTGTTGTGAGGAGCCCAAGCCAAAAAACATAACCTGAATTGTTCAGATCTTTAAAAAATCAGCTTTCCCTCCACCCTGTGCATTCTTTTTTTTTTTTTTTTTTAATATACTTGGACCTGATTACCACTAATGGTCTAAATCAGGTTTTCAAAACCGGGATTTTTCTCTGAATTCTGAAGCCTGAGAATTTCTTTGTATTACACGATTTGATAAATAAATCTTTACCTTCTAGGCATACTGTTAACTCCTGTTCATTATAGTGAGAATGGTGGATGTGTAAGAAATTCATAAAGATCATAACGATCCAAGTATACTAGTTTGAAAGTATTTACTGTTCACTTGAAAACAATCAGTAAATGGAAGAGGTGGAATTCTTCTAGTCCAGTTTTATTTTCCTTTTCGTATACTGGGTGAATATGTAGCTAGTGTATATTGCAACTTAAGGTATTTATTCACACGTGGCCTAGAGAGGCAGCAGAAACTATGTGTGGCAGAGCAGATTTAAAATTTAGATTCTCCTCACAGAAGAGAACTACTATGTGCTTTTGATTTTCTTTCATTTCTGTTTGTGGTTTATTCTTGCTTTGAATCTGAAATGCAATGAATGCAATCTAATTCACTCAGGTCATGGTGTTCATAAAGTAGCAAAGGTGATGAATGTATTCCTGCTTTCAATGAGTTAGATATTCTTACTTCAAATTGTACTTTGGCTTACTGACTATGGCAACCATTCAATCTGCAAATTCCTCAAGACGGTAGATGGCACCATATGATATATGTGGCATAGCAAACTCGGCTCCAGGTTGGGCTTTTGGGTTTGTTTGTTTGCTTGCTTGTTTTACAGGGATAAAAATACTAAGATCCAGTGCATCATGGTCATTGGCTGGGTTAAACTCTTGGGCTTGTCCAAGTTCAGGGAGAATTTTCATGTGTGCAGTATGAAATATAACTATGAAATTACTATAAATCATTGAGGTTCCCATAAATCTCTAGGTGTTTTGTACTGTGTCTGATCCTTGGCTTACCAGAGATGAGTCTTCCAGGCATAACTGTTCTTCATGTTTAAAGAATTTCATTCAGGACTAGATGGAAGAAAGTACCTCATGAATAATATACTGAGAAACTGGGTAATATAAAGCAGTTCTTACGTCCCCTGAAGATCACATGGATGACAGCACACAGCTGTTTGCTTTGTAATTGACTCTGTTTAACCAAAGCATTAACATCCTTATTCAGTATATTAATGGAAAATTCCTGCACCCATTTCTCTACATTCAGGCTGAGACAGGACATGGACTTGGCTTTTTCCATGAATTGAGTGATTTTGGAGCAGAAGAGTACTTCAGGAGAACCTCTCTGTTCTTGGTGTCACCATTTGGAGAGAAGCATAAGAAAAAAGATTAAAATTACTGTCTCTCTAACTATATAATTTACCAGCCTAAGGCACATGAGACATGCTGTCTTGACAGTGGCTCCCAGTCGGAAGCATTGTGGATTCCCCACTGTTGCTGTCGGCTTCCTTTCCTGGGCTGCTTTGTCTCTGAGAAAAAGGATATCCACTGATAGAAGAAAGGAAAGATTAAATGGTTAGTGCTGTCTGGTTTGTTTGTTCCCTCCTTCCTTCTAGCCTTCCTTCCCTTCTTCCTTTTTCATCAGCTGTTAATACTGAATATTAGTTCTTCAAGAAGGATAAAAGAGAAAATGCTTTGTTTCAACCCTAAGCTGTAAGCAAGATGGATGGTCCATACAGGATGTCCTGAAGACGGGCTAAGAGGGAGTACCTGCAAGAGCTACTTTACATGAGAAAAGATCAGTGCTGTCTTCCTCTGGAAAAGTATAATGCACCTCTGAACTAGAGCTCTCAGATTTGTTTTGTGCTCGGGATGGCATCTGAATGGATAAATTTGTCTAATATTACCTTGCTTTGGCAAACTTTAATTGCTCTAATGGTATAGAAACATTCACTCTTCTCCTGGTAATTTGTTGCTCGATGCAGCCAAAAGTATGGTTTGTACCATGTGCACTTCTGAAGGACAAACAAAATCTCCATTGCAGTTATATCACTGAGGGTGAACAACACTGGACACACAGTGCCCTTGTCATTCTCCGTTCCTTGGTAGCCTTTATTAATTTAGAAAGTATTGCGTGGATGGATGATTACAGGTAGAAATACTGTACAAACTATGAAATTGGAGGGAGGCAAATAAAATCAGCAGTCTCCAAATGAAATATATGTTACTACTAGTAAAACCCCCTAGACTACAGGGAGCTTGAAAGTTGTTTATGTTGAGATTATAGATTTATGAGTTAGTCTTTCCAATATTTATGAATGCAGAGAGTATTTGCCTTAGGCATGTTATAGTAGCAAAGCCTTGAAACTGGCAATAAGTGTTTAACACTCTGAACAACATAATTGTATATTCTTGAGCATTTTAGCAATTGATTTAAGGATGTATATGTACCTTAAAAAAAGCAAGTATGATCTTTTCAAGGAGTAAAACTGTTCTTTCATCATTTTACATTTGAAAGCTGGTTTGCCTCCAAACAAATTGCATCACTTTCATTTTACATGCATACAACATTTTACAAGTCTCATCGTTAGTGAGACACACGCAGTATGGGCTTAAAAGTTTAATCAAACCAAAACCCACAGTCTACTGATGTTCTATAGACCTGCTGGGTTTAGAGCTGTTACAAGAAGAAATGTTCCTTTTGCAGCCACAGAAAGTCAAATTAATTACATTGCAGTTGCTCCTTCTGAAGAACAGAATTGCTTGAGCAAACTTCAAATATGGATGTGTAACTGTAGTAGCTGCATTGGGTGATTTTTGGTTTGGTTTGGTTTTTTTAACTGCCATTGTCTGGTTGTCTTTGTCAAGACTCTGTAGAGAGTATTTAATTTAAAAAATTATTAAATTATTTCATTTAGCATTCAAAGATGGATATTTGTGTAAATAAAAAAAGAATTCTTCAGGCTTTGGTGTGAATCAAACTTCTGTTTATTTTTTTTTATGAATGGCAAATGTTCATGGAAAGGTTTGAAAATGTTTGACATTAATAGCCTATGTTTATGAATTTTTTTTAGCCATTTGGTCTACATTATTGATCATTCAGTTCTTCCTCAGTAAAAAGGAGCATGGGATAAGAAGCAGATATCAAGTGTGCTTCTGTTAGTATCTAAATATTGGGGGAAGCATATTATGGTGCAAGCTAGCAAAGGGAAAGGAAGGAAGGAGGGCCCTACAACATAATATTGTACCTAGTGCAGGAATATTAAAAATATTTGTAACTATTATATTTTTTCTTTACATTTTTTTTAACCTGAAATAAAATATTTAAGAATGACGGGGCAGGGCAATAGTTGTGACTGTCACTTTCTGTGAAGGTTATTTACTGTTGTAGGGGTGAGGAATATTTCCTAAATTCTAGGTAGATGGGGTTGAGGAAGAAGAAGGCTTTAGTGCTGAATGATGCTGGCAGGAAGAGGTTAATTTTTCTTTCTGGGTAACTTTTCAATAGCTAAAACTTTAGCATCGCTGGAACTAGTGAACTGTTGCACGGGTTTCTGCTTAGACTGGCTGACCTCCTCAACCACTTACTTACATGCACACATAGACATGCATGCACAGACACAGAATATCAAGGGCCTAGAAAACCCTATCCATGTCCTCCAGCTTTTTAAATGGTTTATGGAAACAGAATCCTTTCAAATAGATGGCATCTGTAAATATTTCTGAAAAAAAGAGCAGCAAAACTAAATGACATTTTCAGTAATCAAAATACACTATTTTAAATAACTTGAAAGAATTATATGAAACAGGATATTTTCCTCAATTCCTGTGCATGCTGGCAGATGAGAAACTGTCCCACTCTTAACTACGTGGATCTTTAAAATGTTTATTAAATCTAAGTAATAAATCTTATTTATCTCATTGCCATCTTGATAAACTCTCAGTGCTAAGGGGTTTAATAATAATGTAGATTGTAACAGCTGCTTCACTCAGTGTTCTTTCCAACTTCAGATGATTTATTTTTGAAGTTTTATTTCTAAAGGCTTCCAGTTAATTACTGTGTGCTTTAATTGGGCTTCGGTATGCTCATCTTTTGATCACAGTGCAAACAGCAAACGATGCTTGGATAAATCTTGAGGGTGTCTGCAGCATGATGGATTGTGTGTTGGACTCTGTCACTCCTTGGTCACACAGGATGCAGGTTCAGTTATTAGGACAGTGCAAACTGTAAGCAAATCACAGAACCTAACAATGTTACTAGTAGATCTATGCTGTGCCATAGCTTAAGCATGGCTTCAAAGAAATGGGGAGCAATAATGACCCCATTACCCTGATAGCATTTAGTTGTTAGTCCCCTAGGCAAAAGCTGAAGCTGAGAAACAATGATGTTGAAGTTAATTTGCATTGACAAGGTGTTTCACCAGATAATTACATCCAGTTCACATGTCTTCTAAAAATTACATGGATCTCTTCTCATATACCTGTTTTCAATCTCAGAATAAAAGTGGGAAAATGCTTGCATCCCCTAGCTTGCGATAATATGAACAGGTTAGATTATTTGCTTAACCTTGTATGCTGTGCTGGTACTGTGAGATTATTCTGAATATTTTTTGCCTTATTAAATCATCTTTGTGTGGACACTTATGGTCATACCTGGTCAATTTATTATTAGACATTATACTAAAATGCTAGTATCCTTACCATTAAAATGAACTCCATGTAACTGAATGTGTTTTTTTTATTTCTGAAAAAATGTACAGCTTTCAATGTACTTTGGAAAATCGGAATTATCAAATTCCAATTTGATAATCTATATCTATAATAATCTATTATAGAAGAGTTTTCTCATAGTATATGGTTTTCTAAACCCATACATGAATCTTGTCTAATGGTTTATATGCCATAACTGTGGTTATTCTAACACTATAAATGCCACATCTTTTCTTATTTTTAATTTATTTGGCCAATCACTCAATCTAAGTGATACATAAGGATTACTACTGGTTTTTTGTGATGTCAAAAAGATTTCTTTCATTAATTTTAAATCTGGTTATTTGGTTTTATTTCATATCTCCTTGTTCTGACATTACAAGAAAAGGGAAGAGTTGATTATTATTCAGCTTTTAATGTCTTTTATTATGGTATACTCTCTTTTCTGTCATCTTCCATTTGTGTTCCTTCTGCAATCTTTTCTGTCCTTCACTCTGCTGGAGTGAAGCCCATATGTTTAATTATTTTTTGTTACTATTACTTGAAGTTTCTACTTCTGTCTCTTTTTTGACATGGCTTTTTCTGTTTTGGTAAAACTATTTCACTCAAGTGCACATGCAAGTATATCAAGATACAGACAAATATAAGTATATATGGTTATGTATACAAACATTATATATGTGCATTTACATATATATGCATATATAAAAATATACAGATGTGTTTATATGTGTATATTTGTACATATATGTAAATGCACATATACAAAATATACGTGTATATCATATATATTAAAATACATAAAAATATATATGATGCTATGCATTATAATGCTGTAGACATTGGGGGTTTTATCCTTTTTTCTTATACACAAATGTTTTTCTCCCTTCATTTCTTCTTCTTGACATGCAACACTTTTGTAATAAAGATATCCCAGGTAATGATATATTATTCATACAATAGAAAATATTTCTAGGATTACTACAGAATACATAGTTTAATCACATGCAAAGTTTAATCACATGCAACTTATGTTATAGACTATCCAGAAGTTTATTCAGCCTTTTCAGAAAGTAAAGACACTGCTGAGGTGAATTAAATAAAATTTGATTTAATATTTAAAAGAGATTCAAAATATGAAATTCAAAGTGAATGATTTCATTCTGAAAATTAGTCTGTCATATAACAATCTTTGTTGAGTTTCATCTCTACAAAAATGTGTAGAGATTTGTTGAAATCACACAAAAATCAAAAGCAGTTTAATATTGGAAAAACAATCCTTAACCAGTAAGAACAAAACTTCCTTATTTCTGGCTCACCAATAACTCAACATTTACACTGTTAAATTATACCTAGCCATAATTTTGATGTGAATTTGTTTTTGCATGGGCAGTTGGATCTTTCTCAGCAAAAAGACAGTCTTACCAAAAGAAAGCTCTCATCTCATTTTAAAAATATGATACTGGAGAAAGATTCTTAAAGCACTTGGTCATCCGAATCTTTGACACGGCTTTGAAAACCTCAGCCTGTGACTTCTGTTGAAACATTATCATCAATTTTACTGCTAGGTGGGGGGTTTTTTGCTTGTTTTAAGATTCTGATAAAATTGGAGCAGGTATGTTCACCAGTTAATGTCTATATAACAAAAGGCAAAAAATGTTTATTTGTAATGGTAAAATTAAAAATTAAAATGAAACCAAAAATATTTTAATATTTGTAATTTATATTGTCAAGTAGCACATATATTACTAGTTCATTAATTATGTCTTTCTGTATGTTGTGGCACTAATACAAAGTGCTTTGTGTAATTCTTAGTTCAATGTAATTGCATCTGCTGTCACTGTGTTTTATGCTAAAGCTTTGTCCCTGCTCCTAAACAACTTGTTTTCTGACCACTTTAAGGGAGCAATAAGCACAAGATAGTCTATGTAACAGCCGAAAATACAGAGATTAACTGAGAAGCTAAAAGACACTAGAGTTACTAAAAGATCCTTTCTTATCAAGGGCAATATCGATTCAGGGTGTCTCAGTTTGTCTAGGAATATATAAAGCATTTATAGCCAGAGATTATATTAAAACTTATTTGCTAGCCTTATAAAGATGAAACTCTGTGTATGTGACAAAATAAAGGTAGGGGTACAGCCTGCATGATGTGGATAAATGTGAAGAAAAGTTTTCACTGTGGCCATATCTTCTCCTATACATTGTTATAATTTATATGCACAACAGTCATGAGATTACTCTGTTGAACCTTCTAGCATATTTTTACTGCAGAAAAATTCTTATTAATTTTCTTGGTATTCCTATTAGCCATTTCGAAGTTACATCTCTAAACATATATGTGAATTCCCACAGAAAATATTTTTATCAAAGCTTGAAAAATACTCTGTTTGCATGAGCCCAGCAGTAACATGCAGCTCAGTGAGTATTTGAAGCCATAGACACTTTTTCCTCCCTGGAATCTTCTATCTGTCTACTTTTGCTTTTTTCTTTTACTATATATATATTTTTTTTTAATTCCTTGTTGAATATTTAAATGAAGCAATGCTTCATCTCCCATCATGTAGCTAAAATTCTGCTGTCTGGAGTAGCAGCCCCTGTCACCTTCTTTTAAGCTTTCTCACAGCTTTGGGCTTCTTCATTACTGTCTTTGTGTAACCAGCATAAATAAATTCCATTTGGATAATAAATTTAAGATTGGAATAAAGGATTAGTCTTATTTTTGTTCCAATTTTTTATGTATAAAAATACTTACACAATCACTTTATTGAGTAAAGGTACCTCTAGATTAGTTTGCACTAAAAGAATATTCTTTATACAATAAAAAGTCTCCTTGCTTTCTCTTAGGAAGGAGGCTGCAGAAATCAAAGTGATCCCTATCTGTTTCCTTGAAAGACAGTAAGGTTCATTACAAAAAGCAACAGTAGAAAAGGGCATCCCTTCCACTTGTTTTGGTTGGTTGTAGATTCTTACATATTATTTTGTGTAAGATCAATGCTATCTACCCTGAATTCAGTAATGCCATACACTTTATTATTTGGGATCTAAAGGTTGTCTATTTACCAGATATAAGTTTGAAAAAAAAAAAAATTCCTAACTTGGGCATTAGATGTCAGTTTTATAATAACCTGATCAGAAGAATATGATCCATACCTGTTTACGTGTAAACATTGGAATTTAAAACTAAACCCAGAAATGAGCTGTTTATCTTAGCTACACTTTTGTCTTTAATGGAGGGACAAGACATACTTTTCAAGACCTGGATTCCTGGTTCTGTTTATGAGCTGAATAACTTTCTTTTTAGAGCAACATAAGAAAAAAATATCTGTCAGTGTAACAAACAGTGGCTCTCACATGGTGTACCTTTATCTTCAAAAGTGATTCATTCTGAAAAGCAAATTTCTTTTGTAAATTAATTCTTGTACGGATATGATGGAGCCAAACTCCAGCCTTAGCACACAGTATGCAAAGTAGCAGGGCTAAATAAAGTGAAGCATTGTGAATGTGCAATGGGAAGAACCAAGAACCTTAGAACCTACCGTTTGTTAAGAAATTAAAACAGCTGGAGCTCAGTCCAGACAACATTTTTGAACAGCTGTCCAGAACCTATTCATGGGTAATCAGTGTAACATTCAGAGCAATTCCAATGACTCGTCTTCCTACAAATACATTCTGCATGGACCATATGAAACAGTCATTCATTTTTTGTTGCTTGCCTCTTATCTGACATTATAAATAAAAGAAAGTCAATTAGTACATGTTTTAGTGGTGGTTCTTGCCACTTTGATAAATGTCATTATAAATGAAAAATGAATAACTGCAACCTTACATGTAGCTTGAAAAATTAACCTCATGCCCCCCATATGGAACTGAATAAAGAAAAGTTATTTGAAAAACATGCTGCTGGGAATTAATCTATCATGTCTGTGGGGCAAACATTTCCTGTATGGGTGAGGAGAAAAAAAGCCCAATAGCTAAGCTGTTTTCATTTATTACAGTTCCACCCAAAAGACAGCCTTACCTCTCTTTGGAGTAGGTGTCAGAAATGACCTTCTCAAACTAAGATTTTGGTGTATACACACAATGGATTTATTTCAGCTCATGCTTCTATGTTGTTCTGCTCCTTTCATACCACCACACCTCCCTCAAAAATGGACACTATTGTTACACCACACGTCACTGGGCAAAATGCCCACATGTCAAGCCTGGGAGTTACAGAGATTGATAGGGGAAATAGTCTAGGATCATACTGACAGCATCAAAAGTGCTGCAGATTCACTAGGAAAATGAGGTTAGGTTATCTAGAGCACTGGTACCAGTTAGGCTGTCTCCCTGCTGAGACCGTCTCACTTGCATCAGGTCTTCTCTTAATTGCCTCAAACTGAGGTGGCATACATTTCCTCCAGCTATGTTTTTTTGTTTACCACTAAAAAACCCCCAAATTTCTGTTTAGTGTTTCTCCCCTGTCTTTTGCTCACTCTCTATCTTCCCCCCCGCCCCTTTCCTCTTTTTTCTTGAAAGACGTTTTTGCTAAAACTGTTCATGATGATTGATACAGAGTGTTTCTGAATGCTGGAAACATATCTAGTAATTACACTGTTCAGACATGAAGATTGTATTACCTCAAATTGCCTGGAATGATGTCAATTTATCAAACTTCCTGCGAGAAGTTCATCTCTGCTGTAAAGTGATCACTTCTTCCTCTGTTAGCTTGCTTTATCTAATACAGAGGGTCCAGAGGGGATTTATCCACTCTCTTTTTTAACATCATCCTCCTTTGGATTCTGCCAGACCAATGGGGAAAAAATGAGAGTGTGTTTTGTGACTGCCTTGTTTATTTTATCGTCTTTCAGTGCAGTGGAGGGAGAGGATGTATAATTTGATTTGAAAGCCCAAGACAGTTAAGCAACAGGGCTTCGACAGAACAGCAGTAATCATGTCTGCTTACTGAGGTAAAACATGGTCTGTTTGTATTCCAGACAGAAGATTTCAATTATGTTTGTTTAAAACTAACAGATTAAAAAGCATAAAGATTCATTTCCTATTAAGCACTGTTTTGGTGAGTCATTTATGCAAGTATCAAAGTCTACTTCCTGGACGTTTTCCTGTCTGTTTAACTCTGCCAGAAGGAAGTGAATGTTTGTAATATTTGTCTGCCCATTGATGATCAAAGGGTGTCCTACAAAATTATTTTTACCCTTTGGACTATCAACAACATGATAATTTACTTAAAGTTAGGTGTACAAATGTAGCATTCTTAGCCTTTTTTCCGTGCCGTGGTGTCATTCCAGTTCTTTCAGATTAGCTGACGTAAAAATAAGTGTAAGGTTAATAGGAGACTTGTCTTATTCAGAGGACAGTTACTCAGTGGGAATCCAGATTATTATCACTCAAAGACTAAAATGAAGCGTGATTTCTTAATAACCTGAATTTATATTTTTTTTACATGTTTGCTTTCAGTCTGCTGATAAGGATCTAGGTTTTTATATGATTTCCCCCCCATCATTAAGATCTAAGTTCTGTCTATTGTGAAGTAGGTGATTTCCCAGTGTAGACAGTTTTTCAATAAAATGCGAGCCAAAAACCTGAACTTTTAATCTTATTTCTGTTCTGTAGTGCTATATAAGTACTAAATAGTTTTAAGAATGCCACGGTCATAGGGGCAGACAGATCAAGTTAAGCAACAGTGAGTACTAAGTAAAAAAATAGTTCTGGAATTTCTCATGTGTTTACAAGATTCTTGTTAGCCAAAAAATACAGACAGCAAATTCACCTGCTATATTCCCTTAACACATTTTAACCTTCAAAGAAGCATAAACAGGGCTGCTCCAGTGCCTCCAGAATCCCCCATTTTCCTCTCTCATGAGTGGAACCAAACTGTCTTTAAGATTCAGAATTTATGTAGACTCAGCTGCTTCCAATGTTTCAGCTCAAGGAGGAACTTCCAGCTGGGAGACTAAAAAAGCCTTTTTGGAACTTTATTAACTTTACTTAGAATAAAAGGAATGCTTCTTGGCTTTGTATTTTACAAAGACGCTCAGGCACTTTAATCCTTGACGTAGTGCATCCCTGTGATTTAACTAATTAGGCAATCCCAATGATGTACTGCTGGGTAAGTCTGGCAAAACCTCCTACCCTGGATGTGTAGTCCAGAGCACCAGTGAAATAACACAGTGAGTGCACTCATCAAAGGTCCTGTTAACAAGGAAAAAAACAGGTGCTAAATAAAATCCCAACCAGGTTTAGTATCTTTTGATAACACTTCATCTTGTAATTTTCATTCTACATTGCTGCTACTTCTCTATCCTACACTCCCCAAATTTTTGATACTATCAAGCTTACATTCTTGATATGAGTGATTTTATATTCATAATATTTCTTCAGGGAGTAACTCAGTGAATAACTCAAGGAATTCCTGAATTATTTTAAAAATGTAGATCCTTAATTCCAGGTTTGATTTAAACTTAGTGATTAGCACTTACATTTTCAAAGCTCTTCCTCAGAAAGCGCTATTACTGATGTAGACTATAATCTTTGAACTGCTTGCAAAGATGAACCATCTTTATATTATATTTACAAGGGCAATTACAATTATCTCATGTCCATGTCTCTTAGGAATCACTCTAACAATATTAGTCCACAAAGTTACTTGTTGGTTCCATCCTCACCAACCAGTTTAAAGACTATTTCTTTATTTGATGTCTGGAATTTTTTTGCATATGTTTTTACTATTTCTTTTTAATGACCTAATGGACTACTTCAGACATCCCCAGTACAAACTGTCTTGTATTGCCCCATGCCAGAAAGAAACCTGCTGTTACTGTGCCTGCTGTCGCTATTAGCTTACATAGCATAAAAATCACTGTCCACTGAGGAAGATCACGTTGTCAGCACTGTCTGCCAAAGCGACACTGAACAACTTAGGTCCTATATCCCACTGTGCTGTACTCCAGGAAGGCACTCAAGGAAAATAAAATGACCATAGCTTGCTGTCAGGCTTAAGAATGTGTTCTGTAAAATATGCCGTGCATAATTCTCTTCTTCACCATTTCTTTCCAGCTTTAAGTCTGAGGAAAGATGTGTATAATTTGACAATATTTTCCTATTGTGAAATAAGAATTTTAGCTCTTTTGTCAAATTATGTGCATGAATATCTGTTAATGTATTCTTTTTTTAAGTAAGTATAGGAAAACTCTGAGTCCCTAATCAAGGAAAAAAGAAGTTAATAAAGACCAATGCCTTGCCTGTACATAACATTTCCCTACCCGCCATTAATTGCAACTGAAATTGTTTTCTAACTTCATACAGTTAAAACAGCGTAAACCTATATTTGGACATGATGAAGATGCTAATCTTGGAAAAAACCTACATATGCATTTAATTTTATGCATACAGCAAGAGCCCAGTCACTAGATTTCTGATATCACTTTAAGCAATAATGTAATGAGAAATATATTCCAAACTTTTTCTAAATATACATACCTCTAAGGAAGGTACAATCTTTAGTTTTATTTTTATAGTTGATGCTGTTGTTGTTCATAACATTTTTACAGTATGGATCAGGTTTTAATGTACTTGGATTGAATGTCATAGTGTATTTCAGGCTGAAGCTTTTTTCAGTGGGATGGATGTATCTAAATTCCTGAGAGGGTTTTTTCAAGGGGCAAGTGTCATTGCAAGGTAGATTTGATACATCAATTGGAAACACGACACTGCTGTCTTGTGGGAATTCTTCTTCTTCTTTCCTCCATGTTGTGTCACTTCCCCATCTCCCAGTTTCAGTAGAATTCAGCTCAAAGAGTAGAACTGGCTCTCCGCATATACAGAGTCCTAACAGGCAAAAAACTCACAGGGCATTCAGTTCCTTAATAGCAGGAACTGTTTTGCATGGAAGTGGTTTTGGTTTTGTTGAAATATTAGTTATGATTGTTTTCTTGCTTTTTCAGCATGGGATAATTCATACTCCCTTTTACATGTACACAGAGATGTTTATACAGCACTCTAGAATTAAGATTAGTGAGATAAAGTGTAAGCTCCTAATTAAGGGAGTGGTAAGGCAGGAAATGAGGAAAATGATAAGAAGATCCCTCTTGCATTAAGGATAGGTGGCAGCAGCAGCAAAACTGCTTCTACCTTAAATATGGGATTCAAAATCCTCTCTCCATAGCAGATCCCTAAAGAGGCAGCTCGAGGCATTCAACAGTATGTATAAAATCAATTTAACAGTAGTGGTACGTAGTGGTAAGGGAGAGGGTGGAGATTTTCAGGCTAGCATGGCAAGGGGGGGAGTAGTTGAGAAAAATAGAGAAAAAGGCATTGGCAGAGGCTGTTAGAAAAGGATGAGAATTAGGAGACTTATGGGGAATTTAGAAGGGTGAGAAGTCTTTTTTTGTTTCTTTATTCTCCTTCCATTCCACCCCCTTCCTAACGTAGCTTGCAACCCCTTCACTGATTTGATTTTGAAGAGGTAATTCAAAGGTGTACTTCAGGGTTGTCCTCTTTTCCCTTCTGTTCCTGACTGCAGCCTGTACCTGAAGCTCCCATGCTGCTTGCACGTGAGTGGGAGGAAGGAAGGAAGGAGGGAGGGAGGGAAGGAAGGAAGGAAGAAAGGAAGGAAGGAAGGAAGGAAGGAAGGAAGGAAGGAAGGAAGGAAGGAAGGAAGGAAGGAGCGAGCAGGGGAGGGAAGAAGGGAGGGGGGAATGGGGTGGACAACAATGAAGACAAGAAAGGGGAAAGGGATGTATGCATGACAGGCTATGAATGTGACATGATAGTGACTGCTGCTCTTGGGAAAGGGTTCCTTCTCTCTTTCACCATACTCTCAGCAGCTGTTCTTGTTGTCTCTCCTATGATGGCAGCTGTACCCAGGTGTTATCTCCACCACCATGCAAGTGTTCTTGGTGTATTTATATTTAATTCAAATGTTTAGAATTGCTATATAGTGGTCTGGTGCAATAACTGTACCAGTTTGAAACATTTGGACAAATGTGATGTGATTCTGAGCTTCAAAACTCTTGCCAAATTGGTAAACAAACAAAAAAAAAACAAGAGGGAAATCTCCCTATTGTAGCTTTCCCAGCAAACATTTGCAGAGTACCTGCAGAAAGAAGGGAGGCATGAGAGGCAGAAAGATTTTGTTTTGTTGACCTTTTTTCTTCTTTAGCATAAAACTCAACACTGAGGAATTTGGAAAAGTCTTTGCAGTGTGTAAACATTTGTCGAGGAGAGAAAAAAATATTTTTAACAATAAGGTTCTACAGCTATAACCACCTGGCATCATGGCTTGTTTAGTACATGACATACAGCAAGACCCACTAACGGGTAAATAGCTCCTGGGAAGGAGGGGGAAGCCAGAAGGAGCAGGGGGAAATCAATGAACAGACATCTTTGTGGTGACATTTTCATCATATGAGCTGGAAACTGGAAGCTTGAAACAGTCTTTGCACCTTGAGTCATCAATAATTTTCAAACACCATCCTCAGTAAAGGATATGAGCCTGATGGATGGTGATGGAGTGCTGGTTTTAAGTCTTCTCTTGGCTTAATTGCTTGTTGGCGCTGGTACACAAAAACAAATGTAAGTGTCCTCTGTACCCCCACCCCATTTTTTTTTAACCAGTAAGTATTCTAGCATGAAGCTTTTAAATATTTTACATCTAGAGTGCCTTTTTCATTAAGGATACACTTTTATTTCCTGACATTGAGAAAATGGATCAGGATCCTCACTTTAAAAAATTTTGTTTAAATGCAGATTTTGAATGGCTGCCAGGACTGAATAAAAAATCCCTGCAGAACAAACACTATAAAAATCAATAGTGTTCTTTCTAGGGAGGTGTATGTATCTGGTCATGTCTCCTTGCATTTCACTGTAGTACTTTTTGTGGTTTTAAGAATTTTTCTTTCATAAAAGTGATGTCTTGTACCTGGTTAAGCTAAAAAGAACTGTTGCACTCTGTGGGCCTTAAATAAATAACCGATCATCATAATTAAACAGGCGCTTCTTAAGGATCTTTTTAATTTCCTATTTTCAATATTGCAAGGAAGAATTCCAAATTATTTTTAATTTGTTCTTTAACATGTTACTGGCTTATACATACACATATGAAGAGACCCACTCTTGCACAACCTCAGATTCCCCTGCATTCCCCTGATTCTCATCTTTCCTTCTTTTTTTGAGGGAGGGAGAACTAGTCAAAATGAAGAATTAATTTTGGCTAAGGGGCTTGACAGAGTGTTGTTTTCTACTTGTGCCTTCTGGAGAGATCTCTGTATCCAATCAGACCTAACCTCATCCAGCTCCTTGTGACAGTTCATCCAGATCTTTCAGTTGAGATGCTCTTGTGGTCACTTTTTAACTTGGTTCAGACAAAAAGACCTACAGTTTAAGTGTCATAAACTAGCTCCACTAATTTTCACTGAAATGGGTTAATAAACATGTTTTCAAGTTCTGAGGAGATAACACCTAGCAGCAGGACAGTGAAGAGCAAGGGGCTGTATAGCAGTAGCTATTCAAGTTGGTATATATGTAGCCAAAAGAAAAGATGTCAAAATATTCTTAGAGAGTTTACACCCATGGACTGTTGATGTTCTTGAACACTGCTGTTTCCAAAATTTTAAACATCATGTCCAAGGTATGTATAAATGGCAGCAAATTAAAAAAAAAAAAAAAATTCTATGTAAATTCTATATGAAAATTAAAAAAAAAATTTTTCATTCCAAATTGGTCCAGCAAATCCACAGTCAGAGAAATAGATTAGAACTACTTCCCTGTACATATGGTACATAAGAGCCTCATTACATACAAGTCAAAACTTCTCAGCAATGACCTCTCAGTCTTCTGACCACTGCACAATCTTTGCAGGGAAGAAAGGAGTGGTTTTATGACAGAGCATGTACCGGATCAAGTGTTCCTGTGGTCTTCTGTAATTGTTAAAAAACAATTCTTGAATAAGTGAAGAACAAAATACAGAAGATATAATTTCCATCATAGCAGTTTGTTGTCCAAATAAGAAACTTGTAATGCCAGAGATAAATTATAGTAAAGTTCCTAAGCTACTACTAAGATATCCTGTCACACAACTGACATTGCTTTATTGGATTTTATAAAATATGGACTTCTGCCAGCTCAGATGCAGACTGAGAGTCTTGCCTATTATGAAGTTTTGTCAAAACACTTTAAAGTGCTGGAAGTATGCACAGGAACATATTTTAAAGTAAAGGACTGAATTCAACTGTTCCCCAAAATTTTTTTTTTCAGTTCTCATCAAGTAAATGCAAAAAAAACGTTGGAACATTCTTAAGTATTACAAATTTGGGTTGAAAATCATATTGTCAATATTAAATGCGGGAAGAGATGGTAGGCTTTATGATTTTTGTCATTAATCATATTTCCATTTTTATTTCATCCTCTAGGCTTAGCCAAATACTGTTATACATGGAATGCACCTAGTAAAAGAAAAGCTTCGAGTCTGTTCAAGCATCCTGATTGTGAATGCTATTTCAGTCAAATTAGATTGCCAGAGCATGACAGCAATGTCATTAGTTTATTATGGTTTGAAGTCCTTCCCAAACATATTTGTTTCTCCTTTCCTCTATTTTCTTTTTTTTCAAATCTATGCCTCCTGGCAGGATTCTTTGTTTGGGGCAGGATAAAATTTATGCTACACTGTGATCAGTGTCCCCCTGAGGCTTGGTACAAATGACCAATGTTTATAGACCATAGATAAAAACAAAAGTGAAGGGATGCAGAGCTATAACACAAAAGGGGAACAAGTCAGAACTTGAGGGGCTTTGCTCTATGACATGAGAGCAAATTCTGCTGCAGCTTGTATCCTTCCTAATTCAACTGAAATCAATCCACAACCACAGGTCAAGACAGATCGTGGCCCATAACTTACAAGGAAATGCACCTTTTGACCATTTAATCCTAATCTATGTATCTCAGTACATACTATAAAGTACATTAAAGTAAAATGGTGGCAGACTGAACAGTGCATACTTCCTTCAGGCATGAGAGACACAGAAATGTCTCACAGACAAGGTAGGTTAACGGTCGCAAGGTAGGTTAAAGAGTTCCTGCCACCTCTGCTGTGTGAATGTTACCCCTTATTGGATAGGCAACAGATTGGATCAATGAACCAAAAAACCCCAAGTTATTCTTAACAAAGATTTTTGTAGATCCCCAGAAGCTGTGGTGGCACATCCACGGCAAAGTAACAAATAGAGGCAAAAAATGGTATTGATATGTTACACCATATCTCCGGAAGTATGTATTACTAGAAAAACAACTTTTATTTTCTTTTCTTTAATGGAATTCTTAGGTAAATTTGCCCATTGTTTAAAAAAACAAATACATTCAAATACAAATTCCACACTAGCATAAGATCTGACATGCAAACCATAGCAGATTAAACAATGGAGTCAGTCTCTGTTAAATATCAGGCTTATAAATTGCATTTGACTGAAACCCTGGGAAGAAAATACTTAGAGAAAAGTTGGGCAGCATTGGGTTAGGGAGTATTCACAGAGAAGATGTGACTGAAGTTGAAGTGACTGTGAAAGAATTAGGGACCAAATGGAAACTCTAACAAATCTCCAGTATGTAACAGCATATATTTCCACTGTTTGCTGTCTCTGGTGGCAAGTACAATCTTGCGCTAATCCTGAACTGTGAGGCTACGTTAGCAAGGAAAAGTAATGTTTTCTGACTTGCTCAGATGAACTTGAGTCATGAAGTTCAGATTCCAGCTTGAACACACTAAGCAAATGAATGTTCCAGTCTAGGGAATACAGCCATGACATACGAGTCAAAATAAATTGCACAGATCTTTTTTTCTTATTAAACTTTTCATATCTTTGGAGATACTTAACCCTGGATATGCTAGTTATTTACATGTCATTCTTTTGAAAAATAATTTTCACTAACCAAGATAATATTTCTGGTTATGAAAGCACCTGCTTACAACCCAATGACTTCAGAGACATTTAAGTATGTAAGAAAATACTTAAGCTCATACTTGGATTTTTTTTTTTTTCTCAAGTAAGAAATTTAATTAATAAGTGTTAGGTATGTTCATGAATAAAATTAGACATGTTTCTAACTTTTTAATAAGTTAATCGTTCTTTGATATAGCAAAATGGTCCATTACTGAAACTCATCCTTTGAGTACTTTCAAGATTTAGATTTCAGCCTTTCACAATACCAGAGCATTCTAAACATTGCATATAGTTTATACATAATTTTCCTTTTCATTACTAAAAATTCTCTCTGTTGATTTAGGAAAAAAAGATCCAATGCAAGAATGATCTTCCTATCAAATTATTAATTCATAAATAAAATGAATAAATTTATCTTTTTTTTTCAGAAGACAACAAAATGTAGGCAAAATTCATACTTTCATCTTTTGAAAATAAAGACATATCTGAGCAAAAGCTGCTTTATGTTACGCTCAAAGCTATGAAGATGACATACAAGGTAAAGAATAACTCTTACTTGCCTTATTTTATATGCAGGCACACAATCTGAATTTCAACCATTAAAACCAACAGATGTATTTCAATATTGCTGATATGTTATTGTGAACCAGTACATTTATATCTACATCAAGTTAAATGATATAATTTGAACTTCTCTGAACAGTTGCTGTCTTGTAATTACTTGTTCTATTCCATCAAAGAAAACAAAAAGAATCCCTTTAAGTTCCAGAGTGCTTTTAAAGTTATCAGGTCACTGAAACATTTTTATTGAGACGCTTGCTTTTACAGATTAAGATTTACATATTTCAGCACTAGCTCTAGAAAGAAAAAGAAAGCAACCCTGTATTTCAGCATGTGTATTTCTGTGTTTATAATCATGCTGAAACATCAGCATGTGAGCTAACTTTCTTTAACCTTTGTAGTTGTACAGCCAAAACCTATACTTCTACCTGTGTGGTTTTCTCTAGAAAACACGGACACACTAATTAAACAGAGAAAGAAAACACATGCAAAAAAATCCACTTACTTTTGGGAACAGTGCTAATATTTATTAACCATAGAGAAAAAAAGTCTGCAGGTAGTCCATTTTTTGTCTTCTGATGACACAGGAGGGAATTTTTGAAAACATTATTTCTTTTGAAATAATATGTCAACCATTTTAAAATAGACATTTGCACGCATACATGTGCTTTGTATATATGTGTTATTTTACTATTACTATAATTCCTGTTGCTAAGAAGGAACTAGGCAGCTCAAAAAAGCTAAACATAACTTTGAAATGTTCAGGACTTTAGTTAGATGTAACGAAAGATTAGAATCTTCAAAAAATCTCAAGATAGATTAATATATTTGAAAATACAAATAATGAGTGAGCAGTGAACCTGTCAACTTCTCTTTGCATACTATGAGAGTGCAGATGAACACAAAACACATTTAAATTAAGAAAATAAAGGCCAATTAACACCTGTGGCTGCACTACCTAATTCATAGCAGCAAATTTTACTGCTTCAGAGAAGAAATTCATTGGGAACTGGGATCAAGATGAAATTACCATCCATGGAATACCACACTTAAAAGCATTATGTGGAGGTTATGCTTTACAGGGTTATGCACTACCAGAAATACTATACTGGATTAGATGGACCACTGTTTTGTTCCAGTCTAGGAATCCCTGTGGTCTGTGGAATGGTTACCTCAGCCATGATTCTTAGCACCACCATTAGAATAAGTCTAATAATGGCTTCTTTGCTCTCCCTTCTCTGGTCTGCCCCTCTGCCATCTAAACTGTGGAAAAGTATTGTGCCTCTTGAAGAAACTTCTTAATGCAGTGATCAAACCAGTAACTTGTTCGGCTCCGAGAAGAGTCACCTAACATTTTGCTTGGGCATCCATGCCTACTGATTTTCTTTTTTTTTCTCTTTCACTGAAGTTTTCCCATGGCAAGTAAAGTGTCTTCTAAGGTCTGCACTGAAAGAGATTCCTGCTTTAGGAGACAGCTTCCCTATCTTTCACAAACACAAGGTACAAAAAATCTTTGAACTCTTAAGAGACTGCTACATATTCTTTCTTTGTAAATGATGTGAGTATGTACAAGTGAAAAAAAAAAAAAAAGGACCAATTTTGGTCCAGTTAGAAAGGGGACCTAAGAAATATCTCCCATGAGAAATTAGAAGAGGTATCCTTTGAAAAGCAGGCTAATATATATATCTCTCAGAATCAACAAAGGAATAAGAGAAAAATTGCTATCTGGAAAATCAGGCATCCAAACTACAGTCTCCCGACAGCTGGATCTTGCTGCAGTCTTAGGCATTAAACTGTTGTCCTCTAAAGAACTGCAGCTCTTCAGTGTCCTTCAGCTTAGTCTTGAGATGCATAGAATAAAGGCTGACACTAGGAAAACAGAAAAATCAGACCTTTAAATATCAAGTTTTTGGTTTCGGAATACTTTACTCTTCTGGCCTCTGGTACCCCATGGTTTTTGTTAGTTTTTGTTAAGCCTCTGCACCTCAGTAACCCTGTAATGCAGATTGTTTTTATCATGATATTTGTACATCAGTCTGGGATACAGGTTTCTGGTCATTTCTAACAGAGGATGAAGTTGATGAGAATCTCAGTCCCAATCAAAATTTAAAATCACTACTCATTTATCATTTGAAAATAGATTTATTAAGACAATTCTAGTGCAAACAAGGCTTTTGTTAAAAAAAAAAAGGAGGAAGAAAAAAAAAAAAGAAAAGGAAGGAGGACCCCATTATGACAAGGTTTTTAAAGAAAGAAAATTTTGAGTTTCTCTGACAGCTCCAGTAATAATCCTAACTCTGCCAGCACAGTGGTGATGAATCCTTATGTTCTCACCAAGAGTGTCTTTTCAGACATGCTGTCATGGGAATTGGCATTGTTAAAACGCAGCCGTTTTGATGACACTTTTCTCCTCTTACCATCACATTAGGTTCATCCCTATGTAAAAGCAAACTCAATGGTCCTGGACAAAGACTAAAGCAGTGAAGATGCTAATGGCTGCTAATCTGTGCTTTCTGTATGTGGGAGTCTAACCTGCAGCTTCAAGCTCAGTTAAACACACTGGAAATGCAGCAAATGTCTCTAAAACAAATGTTTTGTGAGTTAATTTCTATTGATATGGTTTGTTTCCCCTTACCCTCTTTGGTAATGTTTATGATTCATGATTTTGAAGGTTAAGGAAACCCAAGCTTGTTTGCATGACATAAATTAAAGCCATCAGTATACAATTCATGACTGCGGTTTCACACAGCGGAAAAAAGGATGCTGTCATTGTTGCTGTCCTTCGCAGGCTAGGGTTGATGTGTAACAGCAGGTGCCTTTGAAAGAAATGTTGTTGGCGCTTGTAAAGGCAGACTGCCCAAAGCTGCATCTTTTTTTTTATTTAGGGAAAGGCCATTGTTTCTTTTGTTGCCAGTCTGTCAGGGGAAATCTTTGCAGAAGAGCTCAGGCAGATTAAATGGCACAAAAGGTTTAAGGGACGTAGCTACACTGAAGGGTTCATGGACGTTACAGCTCGTTGGTCGTACTTAAATATACTCATACTTGAATACTGTCCCCATGATTGTCTAAACCTAGCAATCCTGAAATTGTTAAGATATCCTTCAGCTTTAATACCGTTTTTGTTGGGTTTTGGGGGGTTTTTATTACTGTTATTATTTCTTGCATATTTAGATGCATAGAAGTATTAAACACAATATTTTTATGTACAAAGTCTTATGTAATAATTAAAAGTCATGGTGAAGCAGATGGAAAAGAAGAAGAATGTAGCCTGAAAGAGTTAACTGTAGGAATCTCTAATGCCAAATATTTCAAGCAATTTTTTTTTTTTAATTGAAATTTTGGATATTAGGTAGTCTACATCTCTAGTTACAATCTCTATGATTGTGTAACATTGATAGTTCTCACATTTTATAAGCAAATTTAAATACTGTGCCATTTCATATAAAGCTGAAATACACCCTTGCATATGCTAGAAACCTGGGTCAGTCAGATAAATTTCAAGAGTATCAAATGCAACATTTTGTGGAGATTTGGGGTCTATTTCTGTGTTAAAGCTGATGTCGTCAAGCAAGATTCAAGGTAATTACTACTTTTGCTTGCTAAATCTGCAAATAGCAGTATTCAGTCTTCCAAGTTGCATCAATTAGAAGGCAGTCTGCATGCATGATTTGAGAACACTAATAGTGAAACAATATTGATGTTGATATTTCCTACTGGTGTCATAGCATTTTGTTCCAATAAAATCCTTTAATTTCTTCATGACTTTTCCAATATGCTAAAATATGACATTAAATTTAAACTATAGTCAAATGCAAACCATCAAATTGGTACAAGTACAATTAAATATTTCAATCTTAGGAAAATGAAATGTTGTAATAGTTATATAATGAGAGCTGTTAGATTTTTCTCATTGCTGTTTTTTCTTTAGAATCAGCACACTTTGACAAAACACAATCTTCCAGCAACACTGACTTGTCAATGGAGCAGAAGAATTTATCTGTTTCTAGTTTGCAGCTTGCTATCTAAATTATCTAGAGTACCTTTCAGTCCTAGGTTTTTCAAGCAAAGAGTCTCAGTTTTTATCCTTTTGACTGTGCCTTCTTCACACCATTCCTTTCTCATCTCTATATAGTTGAAATAGTGTTGAAACAGTGCACCAGGTATGAATGACTCTTGTTAAGCAAAATGTCCAAAGTCAAATCATGGCAGACGACTGTCTCGTTATGTTGAAAGGAGAATCCAGCACCTAGTTCTTTCTCTTTCTCTTTTTTTTTTTTTTTTTTCTTCTTCTGAGTGGATCAGGAGTCAGTTTTAGGCATTATGATCTCTAGAAAGCTGTATTCGTCTTTCACTGCTGCTGAGCTGCTTCTAACACAAAATGAAACAAAGCAACCTCATCTTTTCCATAATTAGGTGGAAAGTCAAAGGTTCAGTGAGAGGGTGAAATATTTATTGCAAATGAAATTGTCAGAAGTTTTTGACATCTCTATTTCAACAACACTTAAGTGACTTGGGAGACCACTTCAGGAAGAAGAATATTTTGTTTAAAAAAAAAAGAAAAAGCATTAATATAAATTAAACCCCCTTGCATCTCCCCCCATTTGAATATTGAAAGGAGGCATAATTACAAGAAATATTCAATTTGCATTTGATCTGTTTGACTAGCTCCAACCTGTAACAGTAAGTGTCTTGTGCTTCCATTCAATATTTTAGTTGTCAGCAGATGTTCAAAGAGAAGTGCAGTTCCCTGTACGTTGTAGCTGACATTAGGGAGCATGTTCATGGTTATGTAGAATAATATCATACAAGAAAGTGACATACTGTGATTGTACGTTGCCTGTCATTGCATAACATCAGGCCTTGGAAGATGCTGCATGTGCTTGCTGATATATTATACCTCTGAATAAGCTGGTAAAGTATGAGAAGTGAGTCATCTGAAGTAGGTTGCCTGGAATATCTTAGGGCACAAAACAAAAGTATGCAGGGAGGTGTTCAGATATCCTTCTTTCTCTGCTAGAGCTAGCTGGGCATTTAAGATACTTTTCAGCACAAGTCTTTCGTTAGTCAGAGTGCAACATTTTCTAAAGCTAACTTTTCTTCTGAAAAACACGTTGCTAGCTGGAATGCTGTGTTTCCTTGTGTAACAGCTGCTCTTATGTTGTGGCACTTTCCATAATCAGAATCGGGCAACAGACTACCATAATTTTAAGACAAATTCATGGAACAGCTGCATCCTATATCTGAGTGAAAAAGGAGAAGAGCAGTGAGTGGGGACAACCAGTCCTTTGGACAGCAAAAGCATAGTGGCATCTGTGAGGTTATCTAAGCTGGCTCAGACCACCCTAACCCCACATTTTTACTGTGGTTTTCATTTGCACTGTTTTGTGTTATATACCAGATAATGCATTATAATCAAACGGAAGATCCATTTCTGTACTTGATTGTATTCCTGAAGTCAGGGAAGGTGTTCTGGTGAGACAGAAGTTGGAACTGATTCTGACCTGGATTTTTAAGGATTTGGAAGTTGACAACCCCCTGGCATTCAACCTGAGGGACTTAGCACACAAGGAGCACTCCTACTGCATGCATCACTGCACAGGAGCTTGGCACAGTGATGATCGAGGCAAACAAACATGGGGGCATGGATTAAACAGTATTGCACCTGTAGCACGAGATCAGTGAAAACATGGCAAAATGTTTCAACATATACTTTGGGATGATTTTAGGTGGCATCAGCAGAGAGCCCAATCACATTACTCAAACAAGGGGCTGAGACGTCCGATCTATTTCTAAGCTCAGGCTCAGCTCTGGTTACGTGCCTTCTCTTTCGGCACTCAAAAGTGCACAGTGCAGCCCCCATCTCACAGTGGCTTTGAGTACTGAATATCTGAAGAAAGTCCTGGCCTGCCGCTAGGATAGGGCCACATGCTGTAGAGCCAGAAACCTTCTTTTTCCCCAGTCATCTCCCAAACTGGGTCTAGTCTTGACACTGAGGATCTTCATTAGGTGGTTATTGAGTCTGTTTCAATTAAAGAAAACTTTAGTGAGAACTACAATATCTTGTGTAGCCAATTCATGAAATCCAAGGCTTTTTGTGAAGAGCTAAACTGTGACACACTTGAGTTAAAAGACTTCTCCATGTAAAAGAAAGCTTTGTTTACCACTGCCACTACTTGAAAAATGGAGGCATCACCTTTATATTGTTTCCTCTTCCAGATTTGACTTTTAAAATGTTTTTGGTTTTTTTTTTTCATTGTATATGAGCTAGTGAGAAAATCTACATTTTGGGAGTAGTATACATTCTCATGCTTTCTAACTCATGATAAAGGCAGGGCACTGACAAAGTATGTATCAGAACACCTAAGGATAAAATGGAGAAGGAGGAAGGGTGAGGACAAAGTACTCCCAACTGAATTGCCTAGTGTAAGTATGTTTGCTCAGAACAATTTTTTGTCACCTTGGAGGCCATGCTAAGTAAGTGTAGCACAATGTAAAAAGTAAATGTAAAAATCGAGTTTATTTATAAAATAAATATATTAAATATGGAAAATACTAGAGAGACAGATACACAGAAATAAAGAAAAGGACATTTGTTTATTGCTCCTTCTCTCAAAAATCAGGACACTGTTCACCTGGGTACTATCCAAGACATTCTCTCTGTGGTTTTTAGTATATCTACAGCACTGGTGATTTACTTTTTAGGTAAGCATCACATATTTAGACAACTTGTCATTGAAGAGATCATTGATTTACGCATACATATATTCACTTATATTGAATACAACCTGAGTTTTTACTCAGGTTAAAACATCCTCTTCACCTAACTGCTAGGACTTGTTTTTTATTCTTAATTTCATTAAGACTTTGTAAATACCCATTCTCTAAGTAGCATATTAACTCTTTAGTATATTACTAACTATTGGAATCTGATGAGTTATTTTGAGACAAAATAGTATTTTTTTCCCTCTGAAGCAATGCTTAAACTTTTGTACAGCTCTTTTCTGACACTGAACTTTACACATCTATTAAAATGCAGCCTGATCACCCTTTATTCAGACATGTAAATGGGATTCATACACACAGCTTATTAACTACTTGTCAGCTGAGACCAGAGGAACTAGCTGTTGATCAGTTTGGACAGATGAGAAATTTGAGATAACTGGTTTGCAAAACTGCCATTGAGATATACCACTATGATGACATTGCTCACAGTGGTGGTCATTGTTCAGAAAATAGTATCTTTTTTCTTAATAATCAGATACAGTGGCCTTTTTTAATCCTATAGAAGGCAAGTAAAAATGAAACAACCTCTTCTCAAATGAAAATTCTGCAGCACGTTATTTAACAAAACCAACCTCAATTACGGGCCATGCCAAATTACCATATTTTATTATGGAATGTAGCAGCCACATTTCTTCATAGTCAATTCAATATTTTTGTTCAAGTTTAAACAGATTACTTGCAAAATGAATGAAAAACATTTTTTTAATTGAATTTCAAGGCAGCTGGCTGCTTAACAGGAAAGCTGAGTAGCAGGCTAGTAATGCTTAAGAGGTTCTCCACAATCTTGAAAGCATCCAAAAGTATGATGATTATAAATTTTTACAAGTTTTATGTAATTATGCATGACATTTAATAGAAATCTTCCAAAGTGGCTAGCTGAAGCTTATCTGAGCTCAAGTGAAATTAACCGTTAAAAGTACACTTCAAAAAGAAACCCTCCTTGTTTTGCACATCTGATATTACAACAGTAATTTTGACAAAGACAATCAAACTGTAACTAAAATAAGCTGTGAAACAGAAGCTATTTTTTAATTACTTATTTGGAAGCTTCATTTTGTTCTATTTTTTTAATCCTCATTTTGCTTTGCTAAAATCTTAGTCTTTGATGTAGGTACTCTGAGTTTTGATGCCGTTCCCTTACTATCTTCTTTCCCAAGCCTTTGCTACATTAAAACATGTTGGTCTGATTGCATCATTTTAAAAAATGGAGCTATTTTTCTCAGTCTTCATTAGTTTGGTGTCTGAATGACAATGGACCAGAATGAGGGTCTACAGAAATAGGTTTTACATTCAGTATAATTACGTAACAGAATCGGAATGTTATTGTTTCACGCTCATTTTTTTCAGCCAAAATCCCAGTAGGTATTTCAAAACAGACCTGTCTCTATCATAAAAAGAAATCATTTAACCTCAGACAGGGCCTATAATTTAATGACAAAAAGATGCTACATAAATTTAAACAAAATGCAGAAAACACAAATAGTTGAGAACTTTTTACTGATAGCATTGTTTAATCAGTTTGAAGCAGACATTATGTACAAGAAAATATTATCCTGCATGGAATAGATTTGTGAAGATTCTGCATAATCTTCTGTTCTGCTACAATAGAACAAGCTAAACTATTGAAAGCATTCCTATCTCCTTTCATCTAATATTCCCATAGCAAATTCTAAACCTAATTACACAGAATAAATTGTTTATTACAGCCCTCAATCCTTCTTGAATTTGAACAGTAAAAAAAAAAAAAAAAAAATCAATGAGAAAGTTAAATAATCTAACTTTGCTCTTCTATTAGGAAGCTTATTACTTTTGTCTCTTTAGTATCAGCACTAAAGTTGTTAGCAGATGGAAAATGTAGGAGTATTAATAGTGGAAGAGGTTTGAAGGTTCACAGAATGGTTTTCTGAAGAAAATCAGAATAGATTTTATGAAATAATGCCTAGGAATAGTATATAGAAAATACTATTGCTAAATGCTTTGACATGAGTCATTAATTGACGGGATTTTTGGTAATACTGTATCTGCACTAGTGAAAAGTACAGTTGTGTAATTAAAATAGTTCTTATGTGTATAATCACTCTTTTTTCTTAGGCCTAATTAATAGCAATGTTAGTGATAACTGACCCAGCTAGGCTTCCAAGTCTGGTGGTGAGGCAACCCGTGCTTCTGTGCCCAACTGTGGGCACTTATGCCTTATGCGTGTGCCCGACTGTGACTGTATGCACCAAGTGTAATGGGACTACAGGGTAAGATCGTCTGCAGAACCCTCCTGTTTCAGAGGTTCTTGTTTCTTTTTCACCTTATTCTTCCATAAACTTCTGTAAAACTGTTATTCTGGCTACTTTGTCTATCTACCATGAGAATATGTTGCAAAATACAGTTGCAATTGCTACTTCTTAAAGTTCTTGTGTTGTAATTTTCTGTAATAGCAACCATGCCTAAGAACAGAAGTTTGTTTGGGGCCTGTAATAGAAGTGAGTGACCCGTATTCCTAAGGAAGTCTAGCACCCACATGGAAAACATCATTAATTTCCAATTCAGCATTCTTTTGTCTTTCCAGTCCCTTCTGAAAGTGAAGCATATGGGGAGTGTGGCTATTTTCTTATTTTGAAAAATTCTTCTTCTGCACTTTCAGGTGTAGATCCACAAGGACCTGCAAATATCAATTAGAGCACTGGCTTCCATCAATACTGTCGGCAAGCTTGAAGAAGTTTCTTCCAAATTCCTGCTCAGGACTTTGGAGGCAGTAAAAAAGTGCTTCCAAAACAGTTCATCTGAGGTTTTTTAATGCCTTGTACAAACTCAAGAACAAAGTCTTGAGAGATTAATTAGTGCCACATGTATACTAAAGCAGTGCAGTTCACAAGTATCTCACTTGAAGCCTTGTAACTTTCATTTAAGGTACTGCAAATTATTCAAATTTAACAGCTGCTGTTAGTAAATACTAAATAATTTTACTTAAATTCTTCCTGAAATACATTGGCACAAGTCCCAGTTATTTTATTTGGGCCACGCTTATGCTGTGGTGAAGGTTAGCCTTCCAGCTGAACATCCCAGACATCATCCACCTCTCCAACTGTGGCAAACGTTTTGGTTGGTGGCTATTTTTCCAGAAGTCAAACATGTTAAGTTAATCTAATGTTACACTTACACACTGTAAATTCATTCCATGGGGAGGCTGTTATTCCTTTGAAATAATATGTACAAAGATAAAACCTAAAACAAGTTTCATATTTTACAGTCACGTTTACCTACTTTGTGTGGGTGTTTGAGTAGACTTAAGGCTGGAAGAAGACATTAAATAAAGAAAACAGTGGTCATATTTTAATGCCAGCTGTTATGCAGTTTGATATAGCTAACTCCAATTGGAAAATGCAGCCCTTATCATATTTCATTGAGTCAACTGTACAACTGAAAGCTTTATAAATGTCAAAATTTAAAATTCAAAATGACAAGGCAGCCTGGTATCTGCACACTAAGACCATGTGTGTGTAGGGGTGGGAGGGGGGGCAATATATGTGGAAAGAGGGGTCTGAAAACAGAAAGGTCTAATTCTGTAAGGATGCCCAATTTCACATTTAAAACATGCTTCCCTCCCTCCTCCGGTGATACTGGAATGTATTCTATTTTCTGCCCTAAATATATTGATTTCATTCTTCTTCTGAATGAATGAACTGATTTAATATATCCCATCACAGCACCAGGTTTTCTAGGTTAATTGACGCACGATCTTTTAGGCTCCTCTTGCAAGAGAAACTCTCCACTCCAATGATCATCAGCGTGGCTCTTCTCTGCTCCCATTCCAGGCTGTGCTTACACAGAATTGTCCGAACAGTGACTGCAGTTAACAACACTCCAATCAGACCATCTCCATGAAGGGAAAAGAGGAGGATGATGCTGGGAATAACTAATTCAGCCTCACAGCTGATATCAGTGCCTGACTGGGGACTTCACGGGAGTGGTAAGTAGGCTTGCTAACAGTGAGCTCAGGTTTAACATTCAGCAGAAATATCCCTGACATTCAATACATCTTCCTTGAACATGATGGACCTGTATTATATGCAGCATTCCAGATGATATATTAGGAGTGCCTGCTCCAATGACATTAATACTTCCATATTTCTTTGTGAAATACTTTGCCTGAAAAATCCTAGGATTGCGTTTGACATTTTCATGGCTACTTCACAGAGATGGTTCATAGTAATCTTATAATTGACTAATACACCTAGATCTTGTTCTTCCTCTGACATTTCCAACTAATGACTTCCCATGTGAAGGAGGAAATTCTTGTTATTAATCCCCAAATGCATGACCTTGCACTTTGCTATGAAATCTCATGCCATTTCCTTGTTCCAGTCCTCAAGGTCTTTTTTTTTTCTCCCCAGAGTAAGTTTCTGATCTTTTCCTTGATTGTCAGTATCTCTACTTTACATAATCAACAGGATTAGCAGGCTGAATTTAGACCAGGGTCCTGAATGAGAATGTTTAAGTCAGAAACTAAGACCAACCCTTCAGAAACTTTGTTTGTAACTGCCTTCGAGCCTGATATGCCATTTCAATGTGAGCTATTGTTGTCTTTCACTTAGTTTGTTCCCTTCCTAAGTTAAATAGATTTTCTTAGTCTAGCAAATCCTTATCAAAGAAATGTCCTTGATTTTTTTCAAACAAAGATATCAGATAAATGTCACAACCTACATGTGCTAAAACCATGTTTGCTTTTTGTTCCACTTGTCATTTACTGATTCTTTCTTTCAACATTTGTTTTGTAGTTCTGTATACTCAATAAAGAGTTCATAACATCCAAGATCATTTCTCTACGCTTTCTAAAAGATTTTACTCTCAGAATGTACGATATCATCCACAGTGTGTTCTGTTCTCTAAAAATCCTCGCTAGTCAGTTTTGCACAGTTGGGTGCTGAGAAACAGAGGGACCCAAACCATCCTGCAGATTGCTTGCACCAAAGGCTACTTTTGTGCAGAAGTCAGACTGCCTCCTTTTAAGGTAAAAAGACAACAACTTTCCTCAGGCATCTGTGGCACTTTGGGAGCACCTGGAGGTGGGCTAAGCAAACTGCTTTGCTACTGACCCCAGGGTGGGTAACTGAATAGCTCCCTCCGCTCAGGATGTTTAGGAACCCCCGTGTGGAAAAATACTTTTTCACTCACAACATGGAAGCCTATTAAAATTCAATAAAATGATCAGCTCTTTTAAGAGACTTGAATGTTCTTGATAACTGCATTCATTATGCATAGAGTTCCTATGTATGCCCAAAGGATACGTCTTTATGGCAATGAGATTCTAGACCACTCACAACTTTGTCTTACAGTCAAAGGAAAGGGAAACTCTGGTCTTAGTCTTACCACATAGAGGTCAATTTAATTGGTCCCCAGATAATATTGCACTATTCAATATGAAGTGGAACTTGTTTGCACTGCAGTTCATCTGGAATCATGATATTTGTGTGAAGCAAACCTGAAAAGCTAGATGAAATGTACAGGTTGTGAACTCTAGCTAGCAAGCTCTGGATCACCAAAATAACATCAGTTGAAGACATGTATCACATTAAGTTATACTATACAGAGTACGTACTTGCTATGCTGCTTATTAGAAATACATGTATGCTATATATCCTTTGGTGGAAAAAAAAATCCTCTGTATTCTTTCACAAGCTATTTTTTGTCATAAACAACAAAATCAGCTACAATAAAATGTCTGAGGAGACATTATTTGTAACATGTAATTAGACAGAAACAACTATTAAAAACATTCAGTCCAATGAAGACAGAACATCAGCTGGGGAAAAAAAAAACAAGAAAACCAAAAACTATACCTCTTCAGAAATCAGGCAGCTATATAGTATGTTGCTTTAGAGTTTACATAGGTTCTGGCTGAGGTAGAATTTCTGAACAGAAAAAGAGAGATTGCGTTATCCCTAATTATGATTTAGTATGTAAGTCATTTAAACACCTAGGCCACTCTTGTGGTTTAATATGACTGTTTTGGTAGCTAATATATTTTTTCTCTAATCACAGCAGTGATATTTCTTAAACATGAGTTTTTAACATAAGAAATGCAGTGCAACCCTGCATAATTCTTCACTGTTTTATTTTAGGATGTTAAGAAAGAACAAATCTCTAACTATATTCATGTAGTGAAAAAAAGGCACTTGCTTTACATAAAAGTATAGCCTGAACAGGCTTTCTACTGAGTACCTCTGAAATTTTTTTATGTTCTTTATTTATTACTGTTGGCTGTGAAGATTTTGTTAAACATCTCAGAAATGTAAATGCATGATCCCCCTCAACCCACCGCCCACCCCAAGGCATCTACATTTTTTTTCAGGCAGCTATTAGGATTATGGAGACTTAAGTCATATTATTATGACTAAGAAAATTAATTAAAAATTGAATATACACCAAGGGTTGTAATTTACAGCCCATCAGGTTCAAAATGTTTTCCTTAGTTCATAACATGTTCCACATGCATGTTAAAATTCAAGAAAATTAGTCTCAGCCCTATGTATTATATTTCACTTTTTCATTAAAAAGTTACTCAAACATTTTCATTAAGTGGAACATTTATTTAGATTTTAAAGGAAATTATGTTGAAAATGTAAATGATCTATTTGACACCAAAAGGGGAAAGAGGCAGTAACAATTTTAATTAAAAATTCAGTCCTAATAGGGTTTGCCCTCGTCAACTTAGAAATATTGCACAGACACTTTATTAAATTACAAAGTATCTGGTTAAAAGCTATTCACTATGTTATGTGCTAAATCATCCTTCTCCAACCTTCTCATAGATGCAGTTTCTACAAAAGTCAGTGGCAAAACTCCGACTCTAGAAGGTAACAGATAGAATTTATGACTTCACAGGAGTTTCCTCAATGGGATAAAACAATGTGGCTGGGCTTGGTTTAGAACTGGCTAGACAGATCTACATGGAAAAAAGAGGAATGTGACATACATAGGTACACCTGTTGTCCTCTGTGCCGATCTCTGTCCACCCCTACCAAGAGTATATACAGGATACACCTGCTTTTTTCCCCTCTCCAGAGCAGATAGAGACAGAAAGTGGAGCAGCTAAAGCACTTGAATTATTTTCCATTTATGCTGTAATGTGTTTGTTTTGCCTGTCTTGTTTTAGAGGAAGGATAATACTTTCCTACTGGAAGAAGCCAGCAGCAGCATACTAATTTGGAGTTAGCAGAGGAAGGGGGAGCAAACTGAAGAAGCTGTGCGTACGTTTGGAGGTGTCTGAGATTTCAGGTCAGAATACAATTAATGGTCGAGGCATGAAGGGACCTCTGTTCCTGCTTATGTTCACATCCGGCAAAAACGTTTGAGCTCAGCGTGAATCTTGCGCGGCTAAAACTTAAAAAGGCTGGTTCTCTCCCTGTTTCTGCCATTGACCTTGGAGTATGGTCTTGCGTAAGTCCTTTCACCTCTAAGTGGGCTTTTTTGCCCTTCTTTCTTTCTTAGCCTTTATTTATATTTCCATTTAAACTGTAAGGCTTAGGAGAAGGAGTGTCTCGTGGTAGGTGTAGTTACACTGCACAATGAAACTCTTTTATTTGCTAGGATCTATACATGGAGCTGTAATATCAGTAATTAATAATAAGCATCCCTGGTTCATGAACTGTGCCTGATTCATGAGAACTAAAATTTATCCTAACTTTAACTAAAATTTATCCTAACTGGATCCTGAGATCCCTGTAGACAGGCCATACAAACCTACTTACAGCCCTACTAGCCGTTTGACTGGTTCATATTATCATTTGATTTAATCTTTCCAGAACTAAATGACCTCGTGCACATCAGCAAAGGAAATAGATTGACATCAGCAAAAACTAGGGCAGTATGAGCTGTACTCTAGCTGGTAAAATATTGTCCAAGGAATTCTTAATTCCTGTAGCAGTTCGTAATGCAGTATAAATTGAATAAAATTGTCACAGGACATGGAAGTGACTCTCGTTTTTGTACTTTGAAGGGATGAACCATTCCTTCTATTTTCAGACAGCCTAAATATATGGCTCTAATGCTGCTTTTTGTCTAAACTTCTTAGCAGTAAATCCAACAGCTAGGAAACAGTGGAATGGAGAGAGAATGTGGATGTCTGAATCAGGCCACCTGCTTGATCCTCCAGGCCTTGACCTGGGGAAAACTGATTTAATTTTTTGCCAATTAAAATAGTTTGGATAGTGAGAAACCTCTCCCCTACCCCTCTTCCCAGGTTCCCAGCTCGCAGGGCTGTTTCTCCCAGGGTTTCCCTCAGCCCCGGCTGCCGGGCAGCTGCACTTTTGCCCTTCCTCCCCCAGGCTTTCCCCGAGGCGCCCGCCCGGGGCTGAGGGGCTCGGCCCTGCCCTGCGCTGGGGCCCTGGGAGCCGCCTGGAACCGCCTGGAACCGGCTGGAACCGGCTGGGGCCAGTGCAGGCCGCCCCCCACCCCCACCCCCGCTGCTGCCGGCACCTAGGCACCTGTTCCAGGTACAAAGTCAGATTCGGAAAAAAGGGAAAACCTGTCTTGGCTGGCAATGTGCTTTGGATAAGCACCTGAAATTTCAGTTGATTATGTTTAATAACAATGCACTGTGGCTTTGGAGACCTGTGCTGTGTCTTTTTTTCGTACTTCTGCTGGGGGCTGTTATTAAAATACAAGTCCTTTTCCTTTCCCTTTTGACTGTTTTTCATTTGATCTTACTTTGTGGAAGGTTTTAACATTGGGAAAATCTTTTTTATCTCAACCCGGGGAAAGGGCAACATGAAAAAGTACGTATTTTTTCCTTTGAGCGGAGCCTGTGCTATCAGGGACTGTGCCATTTGGGAGATAACCCTGCCTTTGCTTCTTGAGCTCCATCTGAAGGGACAAAGTAAAAAGTCTGTGTTTTTGTGTGAGCTGAGCTTTGGGCGGCCAGGGAATATACCATCGGGGAGCTGCCTGCGTGCCTTGCTGGTAGTGCGGTAGCGTAGTTGGAGACCCTGTTACTACCTTGAACAAATGTGTGTATTTTGTTCTAGTTAGTAGACTTGACCTGCCCTGTCAGAAGGAATTCCGAGGTGGCTGGTTTGGTTTTCCTCAGAAGTGTAACATATAAGCAAAGCATAAAACACACACAGAAAATAAAAATAAAAACAAACAAACAAAAAGCCCAAGAAACAAACATAGAGCCTGATTCCCCACTGTGCCATATTTCTGGGCAATAATTTACATTGATGTGCTCTGGATTTAATTTCCAGGAGCTCAAAGCAACCGGGTCTCCAAGTAAGCATTTGTAGTTCTCCTTTGCCTGAGAATTTTTGAAAACAGAGCCAAAGGAGAGCAAAACAATAAGCCTAAATACTGTACATTTACTTTGAGGTACTTTTATCTAGTTGCAGGTGCTATGCCTAATACAAGTCGGAGATCATTAAGGCTTGTGTTAATTTAGCACTTTAGCGCTTAATTTGTGTTAAATGAGACTGGGGAAATGGTTACTGTTACTCACCATTCTTTTTTCTTTAAAATTTTGTTAAATTGCATTGTGAAGAAGGCTTCTAAGTTTACTAGAAGTTCTGAGTTTACTAAAATTCAGACCAGGAGAAAAAGCAGGAAAACTGGTTTAGATAAAATAGGAAAAATGTTCTCCAGCAGTTAATAAAAATATGATCATTTTATACCCCAGTATCCAAACAGATATCCTAGTATTTATATTATTTATAACCTAATTGAAACAAACAAACAAAACCAAGACTTTAAGAAAATATGCTTAGTCCTGTAATATTTCTTTGCAGAAACAGGATATCTGGAAAGAGAAAAATAAATTTCTGACTTTAGTTCCTTATGGAAACACCACTGACATTCTGAGCATTTAGAGATCTTTCGGTGACTGCTTATTAGATCTGGTCAGACACTTGATAAATGTTCAAGAAGAAAACCAGAAATAGCAAAATGTAACTGTCAGTGCAGTACCGCCATTTAGCTGCTGTTGTTCAGTCTTTTCATAGCTCCCATTTCAGCATTTCAAAATAGATTTTCATTATGAACTGGAATGAAAAGGTAGGATTTGGAAAAAAACATTAAGAAAAGTGTTCAGAAAAACATTTGCTGAAGGCATGAAGATTTTCATGTGTCATGCTTAAGCCTTCTTATTTATTTATATAGCATTGTATATTAATGCATTAAACTTGTATTAGAATAAAAGTTAAAATGTAAGTAATCTAAACTGTAGGATTAACACAACAGATTTGGCACTAATCAAGTAAAAAATCATAATTATTCTTTTGGAGTCTTTCCCACAAAAGATTTCATCAGGATAATGATCCAAGAAACACTTCCACATGATAAAACTGCACTGTTCAACTGTTCCTTCAAGAATATTTCAAGTTGTACAAGCACACAAGCAGCACTTGAGGATGAAAATAGCTTGGCCTGTGGGAAACACCTTGTCTCATATTATTGAAACAACAGTGCAAAATTGATGTCTCTCTCAGCAGTAACCCAGTCAGCAATATGTGCTCTAAATGAAGTAGAAGGGGGAAGGGAGTACATGCCATGTATCATATTGATTGCACTTTTGTGTTAGGACTCACTTCAACCTCCGTGCTGAAACCAACATATATGAAATCTACCAATACAGGACTTTTTTTTTTTTTTTTTCTAAAACTAAACTATAATTACACTATCTGAGCCTGATATTATAATTACAACAGTTCAACTCCATTAGGAAAAGCCTTTCATTTTAACTTCAAGATGGAGTTAAACTGACTTAAGTTCACCAATGTAGAAGAAGGGAACTAGAGAAAACTGAAAGGAAATGGCAATGTCACAGGGGCATTTAGGATAGGTTAAGGTTTATTCTGCTGTCAACAATTAACTGACAATTTCGCATGTTTAGGAGTACCCAACCAGTAAATCTATTATTAGAATAAACACTCAGTGAATTCAGTAAATTAGATTTTTAAGCCTTTTTTATTAGTGTTATATGGGCTCAAAAACATTGTACTCATTCTAGTCATGAATGGTTGTTATAAACCACAGAACAATGAGAAAGAAAAGTATATCTGCACAGTCCTTTGCATGCTGATACACATAGTCTAGTGCTTTCCAATGTGGATGAATGTGAGCCAATACAAAATCCAAAGCCATAAGCTATCGTTAGAAAGATGCAGCCTGCTTAGCCAGGCTGTTTATCCCCAGACACCTTGTGCTTATGGAGTCTATAGACAACTTGCTCCCTCTATCTTTTCTGGGAGCAGGACACTGGGGATGATTAGGGAAGGGGGAGATAAATCAGAGTACTCCAACCCTTCTTTGCTCTTTAGTATCTTTCTTTAGACTGCCTGTGTATCTTAGAATCATAGAATCATTTAGGTTGGAAAAGACCTTTAAGATCATCCAGTCCAACCATTACCCTAACATTACCAAGTCCACCACTGAACCAGTTAAGGGTAGAGTAGCAATTTCATGTTTCCTGGCTTGGTGGCTGGATTATTTTTAATGAAAGCAAAAACTAGGAATCATTAAGATTGGAAAGGACCTCTAAGATCATCAGTCCAATCATCAACCCAACACCACTGTGCCCACTAAACCATGTCCCAAAGTGCCACGTCTACCCGTTTTTTGAACACTTCCAGGGATGGGGACTCCACCACCTCTCTGGGCAGCCTGTTCCAATGCTTGACTACCCTTTCCATGAAGAAAGTTTTCCTCATATCCAATCTAAACCTCCCCTGATGCACCTTGAGCCCATTTCCTCTCATCCTACCAATAACTACTTGGGAGAAGAGACCAACACCCACCTCACTACAACCTCTTTTCAGGTAGTTGTAGAGAGTGATAAGGTCTCCCCTCAGCCTCCTCTTCTCTAGGCTAAACAACCCCAGTTCCCTCAGCCACTCCTTATACAACCTGTGCTCCAGACCCTTCACCAGCTTTGTTGCCCTTCTCTGAACACGCTCCAGCACCTCAATGTCTTTCTTGTATTGAGGGGCCCAAAACTGGACACAGTATTCCAGGTGTGGCCTCACCAGCGCCGAGTACAGGGGCACAATCACCTCCCTGCTCCTGCTGGCCACGCTATTCCTGATACAAGCCAGGATGCTGTTGGCCTTCTTGGCCACCTGGGCACACTGCTGGCTCATGTTCAGCTGGCTGTCTACCAACACCCCCAGGTCCTTTTCTGCCAGGTAGCTTTCCAGCCACTCTTCCCCAAGCCTGTAGCATTGCATGGGGTTGTTGTGCCCAAAGTGCAGGACCTGGTACTTGGCCTTGTTGAACCTCATACAGTTGGCCTTGGCCCATCGGGTCCAGCCTGTCCAGGTCCCTCTGCAGGGCCATCCTACCCTCCAGCAGATTGACACTCCCACCCAACTTGGTGTCATCTGCAAATTTACTGAGGGTGCGCTCAATCTCCTCATCCAGATTGTTGATAAAGATATCAAACAAGGCTGGCCCCAAAACAGAGCCCTGGGGAACTCTGCTTGTGACCGGTCACCAACTGGACTCAACTCCATTCACCACAACTCTCTGGACTCGGCCACCCAGCCAGATTTTTACCCAGTGAAGAGTACACCTGCCTAAGCCATGAGCCGCCAGCTTCCTTAGGACAATGCTGTGGGAGATGGTGTCAAAGGCTTTATTAAAGTCCAGGTAAATGACATCCATGGCCTTTACCTCATCCACAAGGCAGGTCACCAGGTCATAGAAGGAGATCGGGGTTGTCAACCAGGACCTGCCTTTCATAAACCCATGCTGGCTGGGCCTCATCCCCTGGTTGATCTGCACTTGCCTGGTGAGCTCATTCAATATGAACTGGTCCATAACCTTCCCTGGCACCGAGGTCAGGCTGACACGCCTGTCATTCCCTGGATCCTCCCTCTGGCCCTTCTTGTAGATAGGCGTCACATTGGCGAGCCTCCAGTCACCAGGGACCTCCCCTGTTAACCAGGACTGCTGATAGATGATGGAGAGTGGCTTGGTGAGCTCCTCCACCAGCTCCCTCAGTACTCTCGGGTGGATCCCATCTGGCCCCATAGACTTGTGAATGTCCAGGTGGCATAGCAGGTGGTTAACTGCTTTCTCCTGGACTATGAGGGCTCCATTCTGCTCCCCGTGCCTGTCTTCCAGTGCAGGGGCCTGAATACCCTGGGGATAACTGGTCTGACTATTAAAGACCGAGGGAAAGATGGCATTAAGTACCTTAGCCTTTTCCTCATCCTTGGTGGCAATATTCCCCCGCACATCCAATAAAGGATGGAGATTCTCCTTGGCTCTCTTTTTGTTGTTAATGTATTTGTAGAAACATTTTTTATTATCTCCTACAACAGTGGCCAGATTGAGTTCTTGCTGGGCTTTTGCCTTTCTAATTCTTGCCCTTCATGACCTAACAAGATCCTTGTACTCTTCTTGAGTTGCCTGCCCCTTCTTCCAAAGGCGGTAGACTCTCCTTTTTTCCCTGAGTCCCAGCAAAAGCTCCCTGTTCAGCAGGCCAGTCGTCTTCCCCATTTGTTGGTCTTACAGCATATGGGGACAGCCTGCTCCTGTGCCCTTAAGTCTTCCTTCTGGAAGAAGGCCCAGCCTTCCTGGACCCCTTTGCCCTTCAGGACTGCCTCCCAATGGACTTTCCCAATCACTGTCCTGAACAGGCTGAAGTCTGCCATCCGGACATCCACCATTGTAGTGGTTTTGCTGGCCCCCCTCCTTACTTTGCTAAGAATTGAGAACTCTATCATGTCGTGGTCGATAAGCCCAAGACGGCCTCTGACCATGAAATCTCCCACGAGCCCTTCTCTGTTTGTAAACAGCAGGTTAAGTGAGGCACATCCCCTGGTAGGCTCACTTAGCAGCTGCATCAGGAAGTTATCTTCCACACATTCCAGGAACCTCCTAGACTGTTTCCTCTCTGCTTAGGGGAGTATCCAAGAAGAGGGAAAATCACTCACTACTTTTCCCCTGCATCCCATGTGCTTGGAACAGCCTGAAGGAAATTGTTTCCTCCTTAATGGCTCCAGCAGAGGCCAGACAGCTATATCCTGTCCTTAGACAGACTGACACACTAAATCTAGACCATATTAGACTGTTTTGGGAGATTTCAACAGACAGATGTGGACTTTGAAAAAAATGCTACCTACACAGGCCAATACCCATAAGGTGTAACAAGTTTTAACTTCTGAGCTTTAGACAACAATGCTAGTTCTCATCACTTGAGAAAAGGCCTAAGATTTGTAGCCACCTTAGTTTGCACATGAAATCAATTCTCTCATGTGGTCTTAAGTAGATGTGAACTGAGGGATGCAATGTTTTATTTTCTTCCTAGGTGATCACAACATTAAGCAGTCGGGGTAGCTTCCTCACCTCTGATGGCTTCTAGTAGTCACACAGAGTTTGCACAGAGGTCTTGTGTTGCACTGTTATTTACACCTACAATGTCAAGCCCTTCCACATATGCAAAGTTATCTATATATTGAACTCATGCCAGCAGAAAAAAGAGCACACACAAAGGCAGTTGAAAGCCATGTTTGATTCCCCTTCCCCAGGCAGTGCTTCTGTCATGCTGAAAGGGGTAGAATAAGATAAACAGTTAGCACCACTGTACGTGATCTTGAGCTGTTTGAGGTGCCACAATGAAAAAAACAACTGTTCTGTCAAAAAAGTGAATAACTAAAAAGGTATTTCAAGTTTTCCTCAGTTCTGCTAATGGTCATGAAATTTGAGGCATGTTAAAGTTGCTTAATATAATTTCAAATAATAAATTTGTATAATCAAACACCATATTTCTATGCCGTTAGATTCTCTGGCTATGCCTTTTATCATTAGCAACAACTTTTCACTCCCATAGAGAATGTGGGTGAAATGTTTGAAAGGCTGTGCCGTTTTTATGTTATTTTTTAGATTATTTTGAAGCTGAACGTAGGAATGCATGTGTTTATGGGCAATAGACATATTGAATTTCTTTCCTTCTGCCTATGACAATTCTGTAATCAGATGACTTTCACATCATATTTCTTATTTCTTGTTAGTTTAATGGGGACCGAGTTCTTTTAATTTGATGCAAGTTTGTGCTCATCTGTCTCTGTTTCTCCCTCAAGTTTTTCTCCATGAAGAAATATATTACCTCTTTGACCTTCACTGTCTTTCAGGTTTTTATTTTGTCTTCTGTGCATTTACTTCTGACTTTTGTTCTGCTTGGTTCCTTTGCTGTTCTTTCTATTTTCTTTGTTCTCTTTCAGTCCCCTTTATGTATGTAGGTTTTTAGTGCTCTGGAAAAATGCTCATATACAACATTCCTAAAGCTTGTACTGATGCTGCAGTTCCTCTAACTTTGAGATTTTAGGAGTTTAAAGATTTATATGAGGGGTTTGCAGTATATTTTAAAATATTTTTTCAGATCTCTTTTTGCCATGGTCCCATTAACAGCTGCCCTCATGCTTCTGGATCCCCACTCATTTTGTTAAATTCATTTTTTTTTTACCTCACTACGTAGCTTCTTTCAGTTGCTTCCTGTATCTCACTATAGCTATTCTCATTAATTCTGAACTTTCCTTCCATTATATTGAATTCTAAAAATACCATTCTGTAATTTCACTGCCTTGGATAAAAATATTAAATGATTAGAAATTATCATGTATTAAGGGCAAAGGATGATAAACTGCTGTGCTAGATAGAAACTTAGTACCGTAGTAAAATAATGTTTGACAATAGAAGATGTGTTTGTATGTATATAATGATTTTCCTAAAACCTTCTTGTAGAGATTTGGGAGACTAGGTAGGGACATCTGTGCCAATGTGTATATATATAGGAAGAGGTATATCGGTATGGTTACAATGTATTTTCATATTTGAACAAACATGTTTAGGTTTCAACATTCATCTGATGAAAATTATTTCTTTTGTGTAGATTTTTTTCTCTGTCTTCTTTTTCTAAACAAAAGAATAAATAGGAAAAAAAAAAAAACAAACCAACCCCAAAACCAAAAATTGTGAGGCACAGTAAGCAATGCTCCCCAGGCTTTTTCCATTCCTGGATCCACGATATATCAATCTGGTTATCTGCAGTGCCCTAATGAAGACACAGACATCCTGCAATCTGAGAGAAGAGCGTGCCAGCACTTTGTCTTGGCCAGCACAGTGGCTCACAGTCTGTCATGAAATGCTGCACAGTCTCAGTAAATCATGGGTGTGGGCACATTTGCCGCATGGAATGCAATCTTCCCTTTGATGTTAGCCACAAAATAAAATGTGCTGGCTGTCTACATCAGGTAAGGACCATATACAGCTGTGTGAATGAAACTGCTGTGATAGCGGAAACTGTGCAGCAACAAGAAGCTGTCCCTGTGCCTTTGCCCGGGATAGAAATTACCCTGCACTAGAGTGAACTGCTTTCAGATTCAGGAAGATTTATTCCAGTTTAAGTAACATTATTACACTACCAAAAGTATTTTTATCATTTATGCATGATATCCCCATATCCCCAACTGTTTAGTTCCCTAGCATACTCCATTTATTCACCCAAGGCCTTGCAGCACATTTTTCCATCATTATCTTAAAGTGCGATTGACTCATTCTTAAAGAATAGAGTTAAATTCTTGGTATGACAAAAGCACTGGACATTAAACTCTTATATTTATCCTTGGGCTTATTAGAGATGGCAGGGACGTTCAGAACATCTCTATCCTACCCATGATTCAAACCTGATCTATAGGGATTGTCTTTTCTTTCTGAGTGAGAGATAATTCAGTCTGCAGAATTGAGCTTGACAGAAAATTTTCTGTCAATTATGTATGAAGTTTTGAGAAATAGAATTCTATCCACTAGGGAGCATGGATAAAACCCACAAAATTCAATTGCTTTAAGGATCTTTAAGACCTCAAAAATTCGACTGGATTCTTTTCTATTGAAAGCCTAAAACTTCATCCAACAAAATAGCTCGACTCACATCTGTATTACAAATGATTTACTATGGTAAAAGTAAATACATTTATTTTCATGAAAGACCAGGGATCAAGTCCTCTTATTATTTCTGGAGTTATAACCACTTCTTCCAGCAGGACTGATTATTTGGGAGAGTTCTTCCAACTTGTTGATTTTCCTGTCAGACCTCTTTCTTTATTCTGTGCAGGAAGATGCTAGTAATCAGTAAAGTTTTTAGTTTACAGTCCTAGATACATCTGTCTCTAGTGTGACTACAATTACATAGTAGAAACTGAATCAAAATACAGATTCTTTGATATGAGTTGTTTGGAGCCCATGTGCTCTTGTGTTCCTGCTGTAGCAACTGTGCAGGGACTGTATTTTCTTGCATTAACTTTTATTGAAAAGTAGATGGATCTTCATGTATTTTCCCCCTCAGTGATGTTTTAATAATACAAAGCAAACTAAATAAGGATGTCTATTTTGGGTAAGAAATGCTAGCAAGAAATAACTCCTCTCTGTGTATGATCAGAATGCTGGGAAAAGTACAGCAAAACAAAGGGTATGAAAACCCCTATACTTTCTGAGCTTCCAAATCAATCATAGAGAGACAGTCACAAACAGCAGATTAAGGTAAATGAATAACAAAAAACAAGCTAAACTCTGACCTTTCGTACAAAACATGCAAGGACTCCGGCTGAGTCAGGAGGTAAACTGGTACAGTCCAAGGATATGCTTTGTAGCCCTGTCTTCTTTAATTACTGATGTGTCAGTTCAGTGGTTCTGTGAATAAAAAAAGCTTTCTTCCTTTTCATTTTTTCCCAAGCTAACTGGTATATCATCTTCCTTGGCCTGTTTACCCTCAGCAGAGAAAAATATGTTGGAGACTTCATGCATGAAGTATGTGACATTTTGATACTTTGATCTGATTGCTATACACGCAACTGGTTAGGGCAGAAGTGAAACCTCTTGAGTGTAGTGTTCTAACAAAACAACATCTGTTGTACCTGTAAATATGTGTGCTTATGTGTAGATGAGCATATGTGTGCATATGTACATATTGTCTTTATCATTTCAATATCTTATTTTTCCTTTATTTCTCACAGCTTAAAACCAGCTCACATATTTCAGATCACTATCTATGAAGCCAAGTCCCCTTATGTGGCCTATTGCCCCTCTCAGATTTTCATTGGCATGAGTTTCTAAAATTATGTATGAACTTTTAGAGCAATTCAAGACTGGTGCATGAACTCTAGATTTCACCACTGCTGATTTATCATTTTTATACAATTTCTGCAGGTTGGGCCCCTGACACATTGTTTAAACAGAATCCTGCATGAAAGCTTCTGTGTAGAAAGTTAACAATAAATAGAGAAAGGATGATAACCTTTCAGTATATTGTATACTAATGGAGAGAAAGCAGTAAGTGATATTCACCACTCCAAACCCACCGCTGTTGCTCTGCCTGGAGCCTGGAGCTACTGAGGAAGTTCACAGTTGAAAGTCTTCCTAAAAACTGTAAAAAAATGTAGCATCTAAGAAGAATACAGTTATGATACATTAGCAATTTTTCAGCTGTATTACCTAGCATTTGATATGTGGTCAATATGAAGTTCATAAACAGTCTTCAAACATTATTATGCATGTTTAAATTAAACTAAGACTAGAAAGGTGTCCAAGATAAAGGCTTAGATTAAATCCTAGTGTACAAATCAGGATAATCTGTTAAATTAATGATGATCTAAGGCCTTCAGCATTAGCAACTTATTCCTCTTTCGCTAAAACACAGGTCTCTTACCTCTGAAATAAGTAGTAGGCTTTTATAATCTTATGCTTGGTCACTAAAGAGAGAACTGCAATGCATTAGTATCTATTCATAATATTATTAGCATCATGGACACTCATTAAATAATTTATGTGGGTAAGTATATTTGGGAAGAACTTAATACACAGCTTGCCTCTAAGCCCACACATTATCACAATGTGATACTTGTTATTACAAAATATTTTTTTTAATTAAGACTTTAATTCTCAAAGAACATCAGGGTGGATGCTCTAACTCTTTATATATGTGTTAAAATTAAATAGAAAACCTAAGTCAAATGCAAATGTTATAGCCATGGCCAAAGTAAGATATAATTAGAATTGTATGAATAAAGAATAAGAACAGTTCTTTATCTGTTTACAGGCATATTCTAAAATTCAAAGGGAAAAATGTTGTTTTCTATCTGCAATACAATGATTATGTGCAAAACTGAAGAACAGAAACAATTACCATGCTGGTTTGCACCAACTAACATAGAGTTGCCATATTAAGGAACTAACCATTATTAATGCATCTTTCTAATAGTCTCCTTTAAATTTGGCAGACTTGCACAGCACTTACCTCAGAAGTGCCTTTTGCAGTTGGCTGCTGTTTTCCACTTAATAAGTATTTACCTGTGGATTATGTTTTCTTTCTCTTGCTCCTAAGGAAGGTGGTAATTCTAATACCATAAAATGGACAGGCAATATGTCTCAAAGTCGACATTATTATTTACAGGATTTTGTGAAAGTATAAGCAGTGATGTTCTGTTTCCTTTAGTAACAGATTACTTATGCTGGGACATTTTAATAGCTTTGTATTACCTTCTGACATGAGATCCATTAAGATGTCACAGCTGCAGCTGTGTGCTTATAATCTCTTTCACCTCACTTTGTGTTTTGGGGAGGGGAAGGATATTGGATCAGATGCACTCCCACGGTATGGGATGAATTTGTTATTATTGGCACAAGCACAGAAGACATTTCATTCATTGCTTGATCTTCAGCCTATTGAGGTCACTAGAAGAACTTCTATTGACTCAAGTGGTGCTGGATCAAGCTCTGAGAGAGCTGATAAATGTTATCTAGTCCTTGTCAACAGTAAAAAAGGAAAGCAAGTGTGAGCTACAAAAATGTAACTACTTTTGTCTGTGAAAAAAATGTCTACTACCAACTTGTTTAAAGGAGGGAAAGTTTTGGCAACCAACAACAACTAAGGAATAATAATAAAGAAATCCTTTTCCCTAATTGTATTTTTTTTCCCTATTTTCTCTTCTTGCTGTTTCTCATTGAACATTTTTTGCTGCCTCTTTTCTTTGTCACTTCCCAGGCTCTTCAGCTAACTTTCAGGACCCCAGACATGCCATTTAGTATTTTTTCACCCTTTACAAAAGAGTATCCTCCTCTCCCACCTCGGCCCTTCTTCCCAGATTTTTTTTTTTTTTTTTTTTTTTTTTTTTGCTATGACCTCTGTCCCATCTGCTTCTACTGCTAGCTTTGTGTTAAATTGGTTGTCCTTTCTGTCTCAGTGCTTATATTAGGTCTCAGGAGTGAAATGTCTTTGGAACACTGAATTTTTCAAATAATTCTGTAAGTGACTTGAAAGTCCTGCAACTTCCACTCACTACTAAACAATTTCCCCAAACCTTTAGCAGACATAATAGAGAGCATCCTTTTTTAGTAATCCAGTGAAAAGAAGCTATCCAGAAACTGAGAAATATTAAGAACAAATTCCTTCTTGCCTTACCAAAATAAATAGACTTTTGGTTCTGTGATAATGTATCAGACTTAGCACTGTAACTATTAGCTATGAAAGCGAATTAGCTTATCTACTCCCATTACAATTTAGTTTACAGTAAAACATTCTTATGTCTTCTGTTTAGTTTAACCTAATTGCCAATGCAAACTTGAGTTGTACCCTTAACCTGAGGGATTTTTTTCCAGTCCGCAATAGTTACTTTGTCTTTCAGTATCTACTGAAACATTTGAATGAATGTTACAGACCTGTAACTCAAGGGTAGTATTCATAACAAATGAATCCACAGTGTTTAGCTGTGGTGTTCTAGGAATTACTTTGGTATGCACAGATAACTGGCTCCAAGTTAACCTGGAGGGATGGTCAAGGGATAACCTAGTGCCATTAACTTTGGGTTCTTGCAGCCACAGGCCATTTGCTTCTGAAGAAAAACAGCAAGACTTAAAAGCATACCATTACAAGATCAGCATGAAAATCCTATTAAATCTCACAGCATGTCAAGATTATATGAAGGTTACCAAGGTGCATATTATCATTTTCTATGAACACACACAAACACACAGTCAGAGGCAGAGAGATATATATTTGTTCTGAAGGACTTTTCTTCTACGCTAATCAAAAAGGGGAGAAAATGAACATCTCCTTCTACATCACAACCTGTAACTTTCTGTGTTACCTGCCATCACAAAATGGCAACTGGGCTGCAAGTTGAGCTAGGTTACCTAACTTTGGATGCCACATTTCTAAACAAACGTGTATAACAGTAAGAGCCAGATTGCTCAAATATTGTGCTGTTGTGGTGCTGGAACACTTCACAGTCATTGATTTATCTGTCTTCAGCAAGTATTAACATCTGCAAATGGTTGCCTAGCTACAGGGAAATTAATTTTAGGTTTATACTGAGTACCAGGTGTGTACTATGACCCGCGCAGGAGCCTTGGTTCCTGCAGGATCCATACTGGGAAGCTGTGAGGGCACGCTGCAGTTCCCTTCCAGTTGTGACAATAGGCTTTCCTTTCCACTTTTAAAAACCAAGGTACAGGGATACAGAGGAGGGAGAGGGGTGGGGAATTGCATGTCTGTGCTCCTACTTTAGATATGAACTTAGGTATAATCTTGGGGATTCAAATCAGATGACACAAAATATGTTGAGTATGGTGGGAAATTGGATGGGTCTCAGTTACAAAGCTAGCCGTCCTACTTCTCTGGTGTCATTCTCTGTAATGTTCTAATAATAGAAAATAGTTTAGTGTTAAGATACATTCATAAGTGGAGCAGACAAGTTTTTCTGCTATGTTATCATTTTAAGTTAAAGTGCAAAGAATTTCCTACACAAGAAACACCTTTCTTGTCAATTTACCAGTTTTTTATGAGAACAGGAATGTGGAGCTGCCCATAGATGCAGCAGCAAGAAATTTTTGTCTTCTCTGAGATTTAGCTTTTTCAGATATATTTACATGTGGTTAGTGTTCATGAAATAGAAGAAATAGCAGTGTTCAAAAGTTTCTTGCACAGTTCTGCATTCATATTTCAATCCTGATCTGCACAAGATGCTCTTGGTCATCTGTTGAAGGGAATCAGCCAATAGCATCAATATTTTGTGACAGCTACAAATGGAGACTAAAATGAAACCATCAAACTGGTTTTCACTAGCAGAAACTGTACATAGATATCCAGAACATAACAGCTAATGTGTTAATATTCTGTTTAACATAATTCAGAGTGTGTATCTGTACTCTTGTACTTATGCATCTTTCTTTTTAGGTATCAGAATTCATAAACTTCTCTGGAAAGCAGATAAGAAGGAAGATCATGATAAGCAATGTTATGGGTGTTAGTGATAGAGATTGGGCGTGCTGCCAATATAAAGGTATTTAGAGCCTGTGCACCAGTGCAGTGCTTGTTTTCTTCCTCTGATAAACAGCTGCATATAGCCTTAGATTAATGGGAATATGAAAACAACCACCTTTAATTTTATGCAGCTAATATTTCAGAAAATATCAAAGCAATTGATGTAGTATCTAATGAACTACAGAGTACAATCTTAGTTACTTTTATCTTTCTATACACAGGAGAAATTACTAAAACTATCCGGCTACTTTAAGTCTCTTCCTAAAATGATTCAACAGTGCAATATGTAACCATCTTACAAAACTCATTTACCACTCTTGTCCCTGGACACAAAATGAATTTCAATCATGTAGATAGAATGAATTCATTTTTAACTGTTGTCATGATTACAGGTCTAGCTGCACAGTTGTTGTCCTTTTGGTCTCTGTAAGTGCATCCACTGAAGTACCAATTTTCAGACTTTTACCAGTCCTAAACCAGAAATTATCTTAAACACAGTGCATGCTTATCTATTGTACTTACTCATATGCAGAGGCCTGTGAGCAATGAGTACAGTGATCTGTCAACTTTTTGTAACCAAATAATATTTAAGTGAAGAAAGAATGCAGATAAAAATTACTTTAAAGAAGGAGGCAGCACACAAGACTTTAAATTGTTGATTCTTTTATAGTGACCTAGAGTGGACCAGAATTTTCAAAAGACCTTTAAAAACCTTTGTGGTGGGTTCCCATATTTCTGTTGGTTAATCGTCTGCTTGAGAAAAAGGGAGATGCCTTTAAATTTCAATAGTGCTTTTGTTTCCACTGTTCTGGGACAGCAAGTGGGACAACAGATGGATGGATGGATGGATGGATGGATGGATGGATGGATGGATGGATGGGACAACTTAAAATTATGAAAGCTAAGAAATCTGCTTGCTTTGAATAAATGAATTTGCTTGAAGACTGGCTTACCTCACCATCATTGAGGTTTTTCCTGTTAGCTTCCATTAAATTAATGTAATTAATTCAATTAAATCCAGCTCAAATTAAACCACATCAATAATTTAACCAGTAGTTTGTTTTCATAAATTTATAAAGTGTACACTTAATTCCATGACAGCTGTATTCTTGAATATAGGTTATATTCTTCAATGTGTTTTAACTATATCCCAAAGCAGTTGTTTTATTCAGGATAGGTGGTAACCACTGAAATTTTAATAGTATGTTGCACATTATTCTTCTAAAAATCTTTACTGCTCTTTGGAAATATCTTACTGCCATGTTCTAGACAATATGGATAGAAATTGATGCAGCTGCACTCACTTCAAAGTACCACTGATTGTTTTTAGATTCCCTGATCCTCAGATCCTCAAAGGACTTAAGTACGTGCGGAACTTTCTCCTTTATGGACATGCACTTTCAAGTATATGGGACTACAGTGTAGGTACATTTAAGCATGGGAATTTTTGTCCCGTAGTTGGGCGTTGTTTTTCATCTGATCCGGGAAAGAAACTTTGGTCTATTATTCTATATCCTGATGAAAGCACTGATCAGAAGCATGGAAACAAAGAATGAAATATTGCTTAGTTAAATCAATTTCTGTGTTTCTCTTGATTTTTGTCATGTTTGGCAGTTAGGTTATCAAAGCTATTTACTTGTCAGCAAAGATTTGTTTCCTCATGACCCGTCTTATCCTATTCTATGACTTGGAAAGGAACGCATAATACTGAATTACTTTAGGCTGTGATGTTCAAAAGAACAGGATTAGGGTTTGACTACAAGATTGAGCAGGAAGAGAAGCTGGACTGAAACAGCGTATTACATGAAAATATCAATACTGCAAAAGCAAAGAGCAGAGAATCATAGAATCACAGAATCATAGAATCATTCAGGTTGGAAAAGACCTTTAAGATCATCAAGTCCAACCACAAACCTAACACTGCCAAGTCTACCACTAAACCATGTCCCTAAGTACCATGTGTACATGTCTTTTAAATACTTGCAGGGATGGTGTGAGGGACTGAAAGAGTTAGTGTCTCAAACATTGTGGTGAGGCAAGTTAAGGTCTGCATAGAGACAAGTTAAGGTCTCCATAGTGATAAATTAGGGTCTGCATAGCACCACTGAGCCACAGGTGAGAAGCTGATTGGTGCAGAGCCGAGAGGCATGTCGGAGGATGCGCAGTTCTGCCTTCTGATGGCCGAATGTCATGCAGAGTTCATTTGAGGAAGGGGCTCCTGACCACCTGAAAGACCCCTTGCCACCACGACCACCACCACCGCAGTGGCACCTGCACAGAAGATGAAGAACTTTCTGGAACAAGCCTCAAGGGGGGTGAGACTAGAGGCAGGGACTGGCCTATCAAAGACACAACTTCGAGGAGCCACGTGTGCACCCCACTGGAGGACTCCACGCTGCTGCTCTGGAGAGGCCTCCCCCAACCGCTGCTGGTGCAGCCAGAGGCCCTTCACTCTGAGAGAAGCACACCCACTGCCAGAGGACTGTGCGTTTATCATCAACATCACGGGATCCAAGGGTGGTGATATCTATCCCTCTCTCTCTTCTTTCTTCCTTTTCCTTTCTTCTTATAAGTATTTGAATTAGAACCCACGTTGCCTATTGTTGTGCCTTCCTGGTTTGGGTTGCCTACTGTTATGCTTTCCAAGTTCAGGATGGTGTTTTCCATCAATAAAGTGTTTAATTGATCGTTTGGTGTCATTTCACCTTAATTTAGCCCAAAGGAATCACAGAACATCCACAATCCTCTCTGGACAGTGCAGTTTGGGTCGTGACAGATGGTGACTAAACCACTTTCCTGGGCAGCCAGTTCCAATGCTTGTCAACCCTTTCTGTGAATAATTTTTTCCTAATATCCAATCTAAACCTCCCCTGATGCAACTTGAGGCTGTTTCCTGTTGTCCTACCACTAACTACTTGGGAGAAGAGACCAATACCCCCCTCACTACAACCTCCCTTCAGGTAGTTGTAGAGAGCAATAAAGTCTCCCCTCAGCCTCCTCTTCTCCACACTAAACAACCCTAGTTCCCTCAGCTGCTCCTCATGACACTTGTGCTCTAGAACCTTCACCAGCTTCATTGCTCTTCTTTAGACACACTCCAGCACCTCAATGTCCTTCTTGTACTGAGGGACCCAAAAGTGGACATAGTGTGCGAGGTGCAGCTTCAACAGTGCTGAGTACAGGTGGACGATCACTTCCCTGCTCCTGCTGGCCACACTATTCCTGATACAAGCCAGGATGCTGTTGGCCTTCTTGGCCACCTGGGCACACTGCTGGCTCATGTTCAGCTGGCTGTCAACCAACACCCCCAGGTCCTTTTCTGCCAGGCAGTTTTCCAGCCACTCTTCCCCAAGCCTGTAGCGTTGCATGGGGTTGTTGTGCCCGAAGTGCAGGACCCAGCACTTGGCCTTGTTGAACTTCATACAATTGGCCTCGGCCCATCGATCCAGCCTGTCTGGGTCCCTCTGTAGGGCCTTCCTACCCGCAAGCAGATCAACACTCCCACCCAACTTGGTGTCATTTGCAAACTTACTGAGGGTGCACTAGATTCCCTCATCCAGATCATCGATAACTATATTAAACAGAACTGACCCCAGTACTGAGCCCTGGGGAACATGACTTGTGACCAGTCGCCAACTGGATTTAACTCCATTCACCACAACTCTTTGGGCCCAGCTATCCAGCCAGTTTTTTACCCAGCGAAGAGTGAAGGGAAGATGCATCCACCGTGTGTGGAGCTGAATATAAGGGGAAATTTATTTTGTGGGTTTTTAGTTTTCTGAATAAATCCACAGAGATCAGGAGGCAGCTGCATAATCCAGCGGTCGGTCAGTGTGTGTTATCTGCCACCACTGTGCCTATCAGAGAGTGTGACTCTTACTGCAGTCATACCAGAGACCCTTGCTTTTCATCTTCAGTCTCATAGTTTCATCTCTTGAAGTCTTCTATTGTTAACCCTTGGTATCAATCAAGTTAATAGCTATTAAAACCATAGTACCTTAAAGACACTGACATGCTAGATGCTTGTTTCTAAAACACGCTCCAGATTCTATTGTTGAGAAGACCCTGTGTGTGTGTGTGTGTGTGTGTGTGTGCACGTGTGTGTGGGAGGGGTGTATGTTCATATATGCATGGAGGAGTTGAAAAGGGCTGAGTGTCTATCTGTCCTTTATGTACGAGAGCTAGAAGAGCAGAAGGGGGAGCATTAGCAAAGCAGTAGTGTGAAGGGAAAATCTTAGTACTACTCAATATTCAGCACTTTGAGGAGAGAGTTTGCACCAGTTTTAAATGGACAATTAGATACATATTAATAGAAGAAGTTACTGACTCACTTTTATGGTAATTAAATGACATGAATGCGACAGACAGTAGCTATTGAGGATGGGAAGAGTTTCTTTTATTATCCCTTTCTTCACTCTTTTAGCATATTTGCAGATTGGGGGATGACAGATTTGCTCATTCTTATCCCCACAGAATTTCTATTCAACTTTTTAATAATTAGGCTGTGGGTAAAAGGTGAGTGAATGTCGTCATAACAGCAAATAGGCAAATACAAGGGAGGGAACTAAAGGCAAAGTTTCAACTATAATACAAGGAGCTTGGAGTGAACTTGTCACAAATTTGTAGCTACTTGAGATGACACTACCTTCAATTTTTGTAATTAAAATGAAATAAAAACACCTGAACCAATAAAAATGTTTTGCACAGTTTAGATGCTATGCAAATTTCTGTACCTGTACATGTAGCCATGAACCGACCCAAACTTGTAGAAAAGGTTCAGATCAAAAGCTATACCAAAAGCAGGGAGAAGCAAGAGGAAAATTAGTCCATCTGACTTCCCTCTTCCCCTTACTAGTGCTAGCCAAAGTCACACCCATTCCTGAATCATATATAGTTATGGAGTCTGCCTTCATCCAGTCATCCACTCTGGCAGTACAGGCTCTCATAATTGTAATCATGAGAAAATTAAGTCTTCCTGACTGAATCTTTAGGCTATGTGCTCCACAAAAACCAATAAAACACAAGGCAGTACTCATTTGTGGGTATGGATAGATGTGTGATTTGACAATTACTACTGACAGCTTTATCATTCTACAGAGTCTTGTAAGACACTGTAATTTTCTGTTTATTGATCAAAAAACTTCATATATAAAATCTTTTTTCACATCATGTAACTCCTCCAAAATTTCCTAAGTGGAAGTTAGTCCTTGCAAAAATTCTCTTTCAAAGAATAGGACTAACATCAGAGAGTGTCTACAGAACTCGAGTACATTTCTTTAAAAATCTCTCTCAATTTCTTTGTACAACAGAAATGTACTATAGCCATAGATTTTTTAAACTAACCTGTAGATTTTAATGGATTAATAAAATTCGGCTATAGTGTTCAAGAGGTTCAAAGTATTTATCTTGTCACTAGTTTCTGTAGTAGCATTTTCTGTAAGGAAAGCATTTGGCAGGACCTCAATTTAAAAATATTAAAGATCAAAATTATCCTATCTATTTAAAGTACTAGGGTGTGGTTTTTGTGGGGTTTTTTTTGTTTGTTTGGGCAGGGGGCGGGTGAGGGGGTGGTGGTTTCATTTTGTCCCTTCCTGGACTAGATTCAATCAGTTTTAAATTACCTGTCTTTTTTGGTTTGGTTTGGTTTTTGGTTTTTTTTTCCTATTTAATGCTTCTTTTGGAATTGATACTGCTTGCTTAGATGACTCTAAAGCTACAGTTAGAAAATACCTAAATATAAAATAGATGCATGAGTGCATCTTGGGAAGGTGGTATTATGGATGGAGAGCTGTCATCACATCCTTCACAATTACATTACCATGTGCTCCTGTGGTGTACACCTGTGGCTTGTTGGCAAGGCATTTAATTCTAAGGACTATTGAACACCATGCATTTTCACAGTGAATCAGCGCAAAGTTATTTAACACAGGTGTTTCTGTAATTGTGATACATTGGGAGATTCACAGTGTTCAGTAGCCTTCAAAATTACACCCTCCACCTGTGTAGTGAAGTGGTTTAGCAATACCTCACTGATGTCGGTAATAAGCTGTGTTGTGTTTAAGTTAGGCATCTGTGTGCATTTATGCTGAGCCATGGTTCAAGCGTGTTACAATGAAATTCTTTAGGTTTGTTATATTAAAATAATATTCCCAACTATTTGTTCTCTTAAAGGTCCAGTTCCTAGCAGCTAGTAGATGAGACTTTTCATTTTCTTTTAGAGGGATGTTGCCAATCCTCCTGGCTTTGGACTTTAAGAAGTCAAACAAATTTTACCACATTCAAGAAATATTGTATTATGAAACACTGGGGTGACTTTAATTCTCTATAAGAATAAACATTTTGAAAAGTATATAATTATGGATTATAAAAATCAGCTGTGCAGAGACTGGAGGTGCTTGTGATGGCTATGTGCCACTGTTTTAATTTCTGTTTTTTAACACAAACATGAGGCTCTTTCCACTTCTACTGTGAAATGTTTATATTTGACATTCCAACAGGAATTCAACCAGAGCCTCAGCTTTGCAAAGTGGAAAACAAGTGTTCCTCCTGAGATCCACCACGCACTGCGGAGTGGCCAGTTCAGCTGGCAGGCAGGATCTGTGAGAGAGTCCTGATGCATCATTACTAGAGCTGATAGCTCACGCCTCACACACAGGGGAAATTAGCCACCGGGAACTACATCCTTTGGTAGGCCCCTGCTTTGCCGAAGGTGATGCTGGTCACCTACACCTTGCTTCTGTGTAATGTGCTAGATTCTAGTACCCATGTGTTTGGAAGTGTATCTACCTTGAGCTTTTCCTCATCTCAGTTATGTAGCTTTTGCTTGTTATTGACACTGGAAGACACAGCCTGAATTATGAGTTCCAGTATGTACCATCCAGTCACTGGAAATTGTTGTCACTGTTTACAGTATCTGAATGGATTTTGGAGAGACTGACATCTGATAAAACTGACATCTGATAAACCAATTGTGGTGCTAAGCTTTTCAAAGAGAAGTTTGCATGAATTTCTTTTTTAGGAAAGAAAAAGTATTTGGGGGGTTGGGGTTTTTTTCTTTCTTTTGGGGTTTTTTGGGGGGGTTGGGTTTTTTTTTTTCCTTATTCTTAGAAACAGCCAAACTGAAGCATCCCCAAAACTTTCACAAGAGGTTGAAGTGTTGGAGGTTTGTCAAAGTTCTATTTTACTAGGCAGTAGGCCATAAGAGGTGTCAGGCAGTTATAAGAGATGGTGCTAAGCTGATTTGTTGCTGTGTTTCATAGTTGTGTAACTTTATTGATTTCCCTGTAGCTATCACAGTAGCTAATTAAATTAGCTGAAATTAAAATGAAAGGAAAATTAAAAAAAGAAGAAAAAAAAAGAAAAAAGGAAATTGAAGCATACCATCAAGAGCTAAAATTTCAAAGATTTGCAGAGAATCTGGTCTAATGTGACAGCTGATATTTCAAGGACTATCATAGCAAGCATGGCAGAAAGCCAGCATGGATCAGCAAGGAACTCCTGATTGAGCTCAACTAGATAAAGGCAGAACACAGAAGGTAGAAGCAGGGATGGGGTAGCTGGTAGGAATACAGAAACATTGTCCAAGCGTGCAGGGATAGAGCTAGGAAAGCCAAAGCTCAGCTGGAGTTGGAAGTAGTGAGGGATGTGAAGGGCAGCCAGAAGAGCTTCTATAAGCATGCTGGCACCAAAGGAAGGTGAAAGAAACATGGGACCACTTCTCAGAGGGGCTCAAAAGCTAGTGACAAATGACGTGGAGAAAGCCAAGGTACCCAATATTGGTTTACCTCTTTTTTTTTCATTGGTTAAATTTGCCCACATGCCTCCTAGGTCTTCAAGTCTGTTAGCAGAGCCTGGGAGAAAAGTTACCAACAATAGAGGTAAGATCAAGTGAAAGTGCACTTAAGCCATATAGATATACAGAAGGTCAAGGGGCCAGACAGAATGCACACAAGGGCACCGGGGGAGTCAGCTGCTGTCTTTGTGAGGTTGCTGATAATTTGAAAAAGGGAAATGATACCACCATCTTGAAGATGGGAAAGAAGGAGGATCCACAGAACTATAAGCCAGTAAGCCTCACCTCATGTCCTGGAAAGGCTTCACTAACAAACTGGATGCTTGTACAGCATGCACTTTCCTTACCTTTCTGGACAATAGCAACCTGAAGAAAGGCTGGAGGGTGGGGGCACTGTTCAAAATATCACACAAGCAAGAGAAAAGGGATGACAAGAACTGAATGAAGTTCACATTTGGTAAATATAGGCATCTGCATCGGGGATGGAACAAACTCATGCAGGACTACAGTCTTGGTGCCAGCTGGCTAGAATGCAGCTTTGCAGAGGGCAGGACCTGAGTTTTCAGGTGGAAAACCAGTTGAACTGGAGGAGTCAGCAGTGCAATCTTGCAGGAATGAAGGCCATTTGCATATGTGGCTGGATTAGCAATAGGGTAGCCGACCGTTTGAGCAAAGTGAATCTTGTGCTCTACTCAACACTTGCAAGATCAAATAGGAAGTACTGTATCCAGCTGGGGGCTGTCCGGTATAACAACATTGACATAACACTGGGACAATATAGAAAGACGGAGTGAGGCTGTTCTCAGAGATGTACAGTGGAACCAGGAGAGGCAATGGATGCAAGCTGGAACATGGGGAAAATCTGACTAGATACAAGGAAAACGTTTTCATCATAACAGTGGTCAAATAGGTGGAACAGGTGCCCGGAGAGGCTGTGGGGTTTCTGCTCTTGGAGATACTTAAACTCAGCTGGACACTATGCTGAGCAACCTGATCAGAGTGTCAGGGGGTAAACAGCCTTGAGTAGGAAGTTGGACTGGATGGTCTCTGGAGGTCCCTTCCAACCTATCTTTTTCTATGATTTTGTAGAAATGCTGAAGACAAACTTTTTATTCTACAGAAAACAATGGTGGGGGGAATTGTGCTCATAGTGACAAGGATGCAGATTTACTTTAATTCTGTTGTAAAATTATCTACTCTATATTTTACAGTTAGTAGAACATATAATTCTCTTGAGCAGAATGCATCGCTTTAACTCCTAGACAGTATGAAATCTTTATAACATTAAGGTCTGCTAAGCTATTCCAGAATGCTGACCATCTAGAAGCCAGTTTCCATATAGAATATATTTGTTCAAATACCCTATGTGATTTTTTTAATAAGGCTTTACCAAATAGACTATAAAGAGAATATTAAGAAATTGAAACTTAGAAGGAAAAAAAAAAAAAAAAAAGAGAAGGTCTATCTCTCTAGTCTTAAATGATGTTTTACTAAAAATATTTATGAGCAGCAGCCATAGCAAGGAAGTAAGGTGATAAATGAAGTCTAAAATACAGAGCCATAGCCAAAAATGTTAAACTAAAAAAAACCCAAGTAAACCTAAACCAATGCCAAACACCTTCCTAGACCTTTTGGGCAGGAAGAGAAAAAGGCAAGGAGTGCATTTTTCATGGGAATGAGAATTATTACAGAGCATTTATTCAAGTCCTTAAAAGTTTACATATATAAGCATAGTCCTCTAAGATCAGAATTAACCTTGATATAGTTCAGCCGAAGGCCCTAAAGTTGTGTCAAGGAACAATGGGTACATTCTTATAGTATACCATCCAGTTGCTGCTTTTCTAGTTTGTTCAGCCTGTTAAAAAAAGAAAAATCCTGACTCCTGAGCCTCCTCTAGTGTCCTAAAAATAAAAGCAAGTCATGCATACTCAAATCAAAGCAAAGTACAGCGAAGTACAGAAGCATTGATGAAATGCACATCTTGCCAAAGAGGTATTCTTAAGCCTACACTTTTTTTTTCTTCTTAATTTTCATAGGGCAAAAGGAAAAGTTCCAGCTGGATTCACATCCCTACATGTTTTCCTGTGTTTCTGGCTGCCAGAAGATGTAATAGCTTAGTGCTGTTGTTTCACAAATACTAGCAACTGTGTTTGGAACTACAAGATGCAAACAAGCAGATTCTCCACTCCACTTTTCTGGCTTTTATCAATTAGCTAGTTACATTTATCTTGTGCATATCCATGTATCAAAACTGAAGAAACCAATTATTAAGGAAGTTTATAGTTTTATCTGAGTCCATGTAGCAAATCAATACTGTAGCCTTTTAGTGATTCCCTATGTTTTTAGGCAATTATTTAAATGAATACTCTGTCTGATTTTGCCAGATACCTTAAAAGTCTATCACACTCCAATATCACACAATTTCTACCAGACTTCACTGTAAGCCTCATCAGTGTTTTGACTATTTCTTTTCCAGTAAGTTGTGTGTGCAGTGACAGCAGTATTGAATCAATACATCATTTTATGACGATCCACTTTTTACTGCTGTGATGGTTTTGGCTGGGATAGAGTCAATTTTCTTCATAGTAACTAGTATAGGGTTATGTTTGAGTTTTGTGCTGAAAACAGTGTTGATAATACAGGGATGTTTTCATTGTTGCTGAGCAGTGCTTACACAGAGCCAAGGCCTTTTCTTCTTCTAACGTCACCCCACCAGCAAGTAGACTGGGGGTGGACAAGAAGTTGCAAGGAGGCACAGCCAGGACAGCTGACCAAAAGGATATTCCATGCCATTGAGGTCATACTCAGCATATAAAGCTGGGGGAAGAAGAAGGAAGGGGGGGATGTTCAGAGAGATAGAATTTGTCTTCCCAAGTAACTGTTACTCTTGATGGAGCCCTGGTTTCCTGGAGATGACTGGACACCTGCCTGCCAATGGGAAGTAATGGATGAGTTCCTTGGTTTGCTTCGCTTGCATGTGCAGCTTTTGCTTTACCTATTAAACTGTCTTTATCTTGACCCACGAGTTTTCTCATTTTTACCCTGCTGATTCTCTCCCCTATCCCCCTGGTGGAGAGTGAGCGAGCAGCTGTGTGGTGCTTAGTTGCCAGCTGGGGTTAAACCATGACAACTGCCGATTATAATTCTACTTCCCATTTCTTTTCTTTTATTTAATTTTTTGGGTTTTAACATATGACTTCAGTAGAAAAGCACTCAAATTTTCTTAGGTCAGCATTAAGTTATATATATATATATTTTTTTTTTAAGTCATAAGGAATTGACATGATAATTATATTCCTTGCTTGCTCAATTTTAGTCTTAGTGACAAAAGCCAGAAAATATGAAGAACTATATTTCTTGGAATATAAACCAGGTTCACAGACTGCCATGAACCCTGTGTAGTTCTAATGACTTCGTTTGGATGAGGACTTCTTTAAAAATCCATTAAAGTTGAAAAAAACCTTTTTTGTTACATTCTTTAATTTCTATTTTATACACAACAGATGCCAGTTTGGACTCTTATATGACTTATTTAAGTATAATATTTTACTCATCTAGGCACAGAGAAAGGAAATACAATTCTGCCTTAATTTGAATTTAGAAGAAATTACCCCTTCCCCAAATCCCAAATCCAACTAAGAAATAGCGTAATTATAGAGCTATTCTCCCTTCCTCTACAGTGGGGAAATATTAGTACTACTGAAGTGTTTTCAGCCAAACCAAAGCAGGAGTAACATCATGTAACAAGTGTAATTAAACAATTATAGATTCATATTTCTCATAGCAAAAGTACAATTTATCAAAGCAAAAGTTTGGAGGGGTTTAAGTCCTTTTTCTTCTCATATGCTGATATTAATAATACTAGGTGTTTACTTTTAATCTACTTCCAGGTAAAAACAGATTCCCTCAAGTCACATTTAGTAAGAAATAACAAGTGTATAATTTTTTTCCAGGGAAAAGGAGGGAGGATGAAACGTATTCATTATGAACTGCTGCTTTGATATGAAAAGGCATCTGAACTGAAAATAGTTCATGGTTAATGAAATGTGTAGTCAAGGTCAGAGTAATGCTGTCTTTTAAGTTTTAACTATGATGAATTTACTCTTCCTTTCTATCTCCCCCCAAAAGTCAGAAAAGTTCTTACATTACCTTGACGTAGCAATGGGGTTAGCTTTAAAATACCAAACTCAAATGTTCTGTGTTGTGTCTGAATTTCAGGCCAGGTGGCCAAAAAGATAATATGACAACTTTAGGAAAGAATTTCCTACTCCTTCATGCTTTCTGAGCTGATTCATTCCCTCCCCCTTAAAAGCTGATAGGTTAAACAGGAACAATCGGGGGCAGGGGGGAGAAAAAAAAAAAGTAGAAAAGACATTTTTATGCAGTACGGTGTCATATCAGAGAGAAGGGTCAGGTTCCCAACCCTAAATCCTGATATGCCTGGGGAGGGGTGAGGTTTTATACTTTGGGAAAGTTTCTCAGACCCACAACAGAGCCATGATATCTTGCACCTGCCCCCAGAGAGAAGTCATGGAGACTAAGAAGTGCCAAGCAGTTTCATAGTCATAGTCTGTCTGATTTACAAATTTAAAACTGGGTATTCTCTTTGAATGTCTAACGCTTTCCAAAATCTGCCAGAATTTTTAAGTATACTTTATAAATTTTTAAGCACTCTGTAAAACTTTCCACTGCAGTAGGAAAATAAATAATCAGCCTTTGCTTAAGATATTAAGTTAGCAATTTTCCATCAGAACAAATTCATTAGAATTTATATGAGGCAAGGAAATTAGTCTTCTGCAATTCCGCTCAGCAAATTCAGAAACAAAGTTGGTGTTTAGTATAAGTATGGTTATTGATCAAAATCAGCTTTTCACATTTGTGTTTTTCTTTTAGCTCACAAATAGCCTGCAAAAAAATCACCAGATTTGCTTTCCAGGATAATGTTTATTATTTGTTGCTTTGTGTACTATCATGCTATTTGTTTCAACAAGTAAGTTTTGGCTGGTTTTTGTTGTTTTGTTATAGAAGTAAATTTTTAACAGTGAATAAGAAAAAGCAATATTGAGTAGCAAACTGTATATTTCCATCAAGAAACTTATGAAACTTTGGCGACCTAATAGTAACATTCAATTTGAGAATGCTAGGTAATTGAATGTGAATCCAATATGATCCATTGGTCAAGGCATACGAATCAAGAGAAATGGATCTGAGCAAATTATTCTGCATTTTCTGTTGTTTCCCCATTATAAAATAAAGATGACAACAGAAAACTGACCTAATATATGTGGTATGCATACTCATTGATGTACCTGAGAACTGAAAATGAAAGAAAATCCACAGGTCTTATCAATGTCAATCATATGAAAAAGACTGGTTGTTCTATTACACTTTGGTAGGTATCCACAAATTCTGGAACTGCTGTGAACTCTCTTCTGCAAACCTGCGACCACCCATATTGCTCCTACTTTGTACCAGTGGAATACAGAGCAAAGCCAGCAATATTTCCTTAGCCTGTTACAGTGAACACAAATCATCAAAGACAAGTTTTTCTGAAAACTTCCAATGTCTTCACTTCATTCCATTTTTCCCCTCTCTTGCTTGCTTTTCCTTTATTACTTGCTGGAAAATTGCTTATTTGCTAAGGTTGTTTTCCTAGAATTTCTGTGTTTAGGAGAACAAAAATGGTGACAATATAAACTAGAGCAATGAAGCCCATCTTTATTGCTGGGGAGATAAAAGAGAGGAAAGGCATGAGTAAAAATTGCTGCACTAAGTTTGTGGCAACTACGTTCTCGCCCTACTCTGCATGTGTGGTCATCTGCCCCACTAAAAGAACTCAAGGAAATGTAGTTAGTGGAATACTGGATTGGAAGGAAGGAGTAAGGAATAAGTTACTCCAGCAAAAATATTTTCATTTAACTATCAACAGAAAAGTTAGAACAGAATGGAATATTTCAGTTGGAAGGGACCTAAATGATCATCTAGTCCAACTGCCTGACCAATTCAGGCCTGACCAAAAGTTAAAGCATGGTATTAAGGGCATTGTCCAAATGCCTCTTAAACACTGACAGGTCTGGGGTATCAACCACCTCTCTAGGAAGCCTATTCCAGTGTTTGACCACCCTCTCGGTAAAGAAATGTTTCCTAATGTCCAGTCTAAACCTCCCCTGGTGCAGCTTTGAACCATTCCCATGTGTCCTATCACTGGATACTGGGGAGAAGAGATCAGCACCTCCCTCTTCACTTCCCCTCCTCAGGAAGCTGTAGAGATCAATGAGGTCGCTCCTCAGCCTCCTTACCTCCCAACTAGACAAGCCCAAAGTCCTTGTCTGCTCCTTATAGGACGCTCCTTCCAGCTCTTTCACCAGCTTTGTTGCCCACTTCTGGATGCATTCAAGGACGTTAACATCCTTCCTAAATTGTGAGGCCCAGAACTGCACACAATATTCAAGGTGAGGCTATACCAACACTGAGTACAGAGCAGGATAACCACCTCTTTTAACTGGCTCGTTATACTGTGTTTGATGCACCCCAGGATGCAGTTTGCCCTCTTGGCTGCCAGGGCACACTGCTGAATCATATTGAGCCTGCTGTCGACCAGCACCCCCAGATCCCTTTCCACAGGGCTGTTTTCCAGCCATTCCTCTCCCAATTTATACTTGTGCCCGGCATTACTCCATCCTAGGTGCAGAATCTGGCATTTCAACTCATTAACTTTCATCCCATCAATCATAGCCCAATGCTCCAATCTATCTAGATCCCTCTGCAAGGCCTCCTGTCCCTCAGGAGAGTCAACAGGACCTCCCAGTTTGGTATCATTAGCAAACTTGCTAATGGTGCATTCAACTCCTGCATCCAGATCCTTGATAAATATAGTGAACAGAACTGGCCCTAGAATTGAACGCTGAGGAACAATGTTGGTGACCCCTTGCCAGCCAGAGGTAGCCCCATTCACTACAACCCTTTGAGCTCTGCCCTTCAGCCAGTTCTTCACCCAGCGCACTGTGAACCCGCCTATCCCACAGCTGGACAACTTGTCCAGAAGGATGTTGTGAGGGACAGTATCAAAATCCTTGCTAAAATCCCAGAAAAACTACATCCACCACCTTCCCTTCATCCACTAGGCGGGTGACCTTATCATAGAAGGATATCAAATTAGCGAAACAGGACTTTCCCTTTGTGAACCCATTTTGACTGTGCCTGATGATTGCATTATTCTTTAAATGCCTTTCAACAATATCCAGTATAATCTTTTCTACAATTTTGCCAGGAACTGAGGTTAGACTAACAGGTCTGTAGTTCCCTGGGTCTTCCTTCATGCCCTTTTTGTAGATTGGAATAACATTGGCTAGCTTCCAGTCAGCAGGGACCTCCCCAGACCCCTAAGGCCTTTGGTAGATGGTTGAGAGGGGGTCCTGCCATAACATCTGCTAGCTCCTTCAGTGCTCTGAAATGGATCCCATCAAACCCCATGGACTTGTGAACATTCATCTGATACAGCTCTTTTACTATTTCAGTGTCCACAAATGGAAAGTCACTGTTCCCACACTTGTGGTCCTCCGACTCTGGGGACTGGGCAGCCCAAGGTCTATCAGTATTTTTGAAGACTGAGGCAAAAAACACATTGAATGCCTCCTCTCTTTCTTCATCCATATTACTCAGATGCCCATCTTCAACAAGTATCAGTCTGATGTTTTTTTAGACCTCCTCTTGCTATTGATGTACTTAAAAAAGCCCTTCTTGTTATCTGACACAACACTGGCCAGTTTAAACTCTAATTGAGCTTTGGCCTTTTGTCTCTTCTCCCTGCATAAACAAACCACAGCTCTGTACGCTTCCTGCAAAGCCTGACCTCACTTCCAGAGATCATACAATTTCTTTTTCCTCTTGAGCTCCACAAGGAGTTCCCTGTTCAGCCAAGGTGGTCTTCTGCCCTGCTTACTTGATGTATGACACAGTGGAATTGCCTGGTCCTGTGCTTCCAAAAGGTGGCTCTTAAAAAATGACCAGCACTCATGGACTCCTAAGCCTTCAAAAGCAGATTCCCAGGGTACTCTGCTAAATAGCTCCCTGAACAGCTAAAAGTTTGCTCTCCTGAAGTCCAGGGTAGCAGCACAGCTGTCCTTTTTTCTCATTTCACTGAAAATTTTAAACTCAACCATTTCATGATCACTGTGGCCAAGGCAGCCACCTACCATCACATGTCCCATGAGTCCTCTGTTCACAAATAGCAAGTCTAGGAGGGCATCTTTGCTAGTTAGCTCACTGAGTACCTATGACAAGAAGTTATCTCCCACAAACTTCAAGAATTTCAAAGACCTGCTCATCACAGAAGTATGATATTCCCAACTGATGTCTGGGAAGTTGAAATCTCCCCTAAGGACAAGCTACTGATCCAGAAATTTCTCCTAATTGGCTATAGAATAACTCATCAGTGCTTACATCCTGGCTGGGCAATCGGTAGTAGACACCCACTACAACATCTCCTTTGTTTTCCATCCCCCTAATCCTTACCCAGGGGCTTTTACCACATCATCACTAATTGTAAGGACTGTACAATCAAACCTCTCTCTTACGTATAGTGTGACACCTCCACCTCTCCTTCCTTGCCTATCCCTCCTGATCAGCCTGTAGCTCTCTATCCCAGCACTCCAATCATGAGACTCATTCCATCAAGTCTCACTAATACCAATGATATCGTAGTTCTGGGAGCTGACCAATGCTTCCAGTTCATCCTGTTTGTTCCTCATACTGTGTGCATTGGTGTACAAGAATTTCAGCCCTCTGTGGTCCCAGGAGCAGTGTAAATGTTCTTACTAGGATTGCCACCCTCAGGCGATGCCATGCCAACCCTTGGCTTACCTACTGCAATCCTGTTGGTATCCCCTTTCCCCATTGATTCTAGTTTAAAACTCTCTCGATCAGCCCTGCCAGCTTATGCCCAAAGACCCGTTTTGCCCATTAGGACAGGTGGATCCCATTAGGCCCCAGCATACCTTGCCTTTCGAACCTTCCATGGTTTAAAAACCCAAAGTTTTGGCAGAGCCAAATATCATATCATTCAATATCATCCACTGTAGTAATGGATGCTGATGACTTCAGCTTCCACATACAAACGTAAGACCTCAGCAGATAGGGATATTATAGCTGGGCAAGAAAGGTAACGATGCTGTTCATTTCAGGTGATATGCTGGGCTGAGTCAGTGGAGAGTATGTTAGCCTTTTGCAGTCACCGAGGGCGAAGGGCTTCAGAGCAGATGCTCGTGCCAGGGCACCCTTGCTAAGGCAGCAAAAGCACAGGGAGAGAGCGGGCACCCCGGCACCCCAGCCCCCCGCCTAGAGCGGGAAAGAGCGGGAAAGGGCGAGCTGCTGACGTGGGGCAGCTCTGACGCGATGTGGGCGGGGCAGGAGTTACGACGGCCAAACCCCACCTATAAAAGCAGCCCCCAGGGAGCGCGAGCGACCAGGACAGGCAAACAGGGCGTGGCACGTCAGTTTGCGTGGCAGTTGGCGCGGTCAGGGCGTGTGGGGAAGGCCAAGTCCCCCTGCTCCTAGCTCAAGAGGGAAACTCAGGCAGTGGTCATCGTCCTCCCAGGAGAACACCTGGCAGCTATGGTTACCACCTGCCCAAAAGCCGTTGCCAGAAGGAATGCGGCAACCCAGACAGAACTCCCGCACAAACACACAGCCGTCCAGGCCTCTGGCTGCAGGGAGTGCCTGAGCCTGTCGCTTGTACCGCAGGGCAGCAGAGACAACAAATGTCTTCGCTGTGTCCAGGCAGATGATCTGCTCAGCCGGGTGGCAGAGCTGAAGGAGGAGGTGGAAAGGCTGAGGAGTATCAGGGAGTGCGAGAAGGAGATAGACTGGTGGAGCCGCACCTGACCGTCCCTGGGGCCAGGGCAGCAGGCGGAGGCCCCACAAGGAGCGGAGGATCCCCTGCCCTCTTGCTGGCAAGCAGAAGGAGGGGACCTAAGAGATGGGGGGAGAATGGAAACAGGTCCCTGCCTGGGGCGGCAGGCGAATCCTCTTCCAGCCTCCCTCACCTTCCCAGCTGCCCTCACACAACAGATATGGGGCTCTGGAAGCTGAGGGCCAGGCAAGTGGGGAGGGAGGTGAAGGGGAAGGTCCAGCCAGGGGGTTGTCAAGGGCCAGTCAGTCACCCCCACAGATTACGACTGCCCCTGTTAAGAAAAAAAGGAGGGTAATTGTGGTGGGTGATTCCCTCCTGTGGGGAACTGAGGGCCCAATCTGCCGTCCGGACCCATCCCACAGGGAAGTCTGCTGCCTCCCTGGGGCCCGGGTTAGGGACATTACGAGGAAACTGCCCGACCTCGTGAGGCCCTCCGATTAGTACCCATCGCTGGTTGTACAGGTGGGCAGTGATGAGATTGCAGAGAGAAGTCCTAAAGCAATGAAGAGGGCTTCAGGGCACTGGGGTGATTGGTTGCAGGATCGGGAGCGCAGGTAGTGTTTTCCTCAATCCCGTCAGTGGCAGGGAAGAATGGTGAAAGGAATGGGAAAACTCACCTGATTAACAAGTGGCTCAGAGGCTGGTGCCGCCAGTGGAATTTTGTTTTTTTCAATCATGGGGAGGCTTACATGGCACTGGGCCTGCTGGCGGCAGATGGAGATCAGCTCTCTCCAAAGGGGAAAAGGATCTTCACCCATGAGTTGGCGGGACTCATTGAGAGGGCTTTAAGCTAGGTTTGAAGGGGGAAGGGGATATAAACAGGCCTGCTAGTGAGGAGCCCAGGGGCAGCATGGCAATGTTGGGGGTGAAACCGATAACCTATCTCAAATGCATGTACACCAATGCACATAGCATGGGCAACACACAGGAGGAGCTGGAAGCCCTTGTGCAGCAGGATGGCTATGACATAGTCGCCATCACAGAAACATGGTGGGATGACTCTCATGACTGGAGTGCTGCACTAGATGGCTATAAGCTCCTCAGAAGGGATAGGCAGGGAAGGAGAGGTCGTGGGGTGGCTCTGTGTGTTAGGGAGAGTTTTGACTCTATAGAGCTCAACAGTGGTGATGACAAGGTCAAGTGCTTATGGGTAAGGATGAGGGGGAAGGCCAACAAGGCAGATGTCCTGTTGGGAGTCTGCTATAGACTACCCAACCAGGATGTAGAGATAGATGAAGCATTCTACAAGCGGCTGGAAGAAGTCTCGCAATCGCTAGCCCTTGTTCTCGTGGGGGACTTCAACTTGCCGGACATCTGCTGGAAATACAACACAGCAGAGAGGCAACAGTCTAGGAAGTTCCTCGAGTGTGTGGAGGATAACTTTCTGATGCAGCTGGTAAGCGAGCCTACCAGGGGAGGTACCTTGCTTGACCTGCTGTTTACAAACAGAGAAGGACTTGTGGGAGATTTCATGGTCAGAGGCTGTCTTGGGCTTAGCAACCACGATATGATAGAGTTCTTGATTCTTGGCGATGTAAAGAGGAGGGGCAGCAAAACTGTTACCACGGACTTCCGGAGGGCAGACTTCAGCCTGTTCAGGACGCTGGCTGGGAAAGTCCCTTGGGAGGCAGTCCTGAAAGGCAAAGGGGTCCAGGAAGGCTGGGCCTTCTTCAAGAAGGAGGTCTTAAGGGCACAGGAGAGGGCTGTCCCCGCGTGCTGTAAGAACAGCCGGCAGGGAAAACGACCGGCCTGGCTGAACAGGGAGCTTTTGCTGGGACTCAGGGAAAAAAGGAGAGTTTACCACCTTTGGAAGAAGGGGCAGGCAACTCAGGAAGAGGTACTCAGGTACAAGGATCTTGTTAGGTCATGAAGGGCAAGAATTAGAAAGGCAAAAGCCCAGCAAGAACTCAATCTGGCCTCTGTTGTAAGAGGTAATAAAAAATGTTTTTATAAGTACATCGACAATAAAAGGAGAGCCAAGGAGAACCTCCATCCTTCGCTGGATGTGGGAGGGAACATTGTCTCCGAGGACAAGGAGAAGGCTGAGGTACTTAATGCCATCTTTTCTTCAGTCTTTAATAGTCAGACCAGTTATCCCCAGGGTATTCAGGCCCCTGCACTGGAAGACAGGCATGGGCAGCAGAATGGAGCCCTCATAGTCCAGGAGGAAACAGTTAATGACCTGCTATGCCACCTGGACGCTCACAAGTCTATGGGGCCAGATGGGATCCACCCGAGAGTACTGAGGGAGCTGGTGGAGGAGCTCACCAAGCCACTCTCCATCATCTATCAGCAGTCCTGGTTAACAGGGGAGGTCCCTGACAACCGGAGGCTTGCCAATGTGATGCCTATCTACAAGAAGGGCCGGAAGGAGGACCCGGGGAACTACAGGCGTGTCAGCCTGACCTCGGTGCCGGGAAAGATCATGGAACAGCTCATATTGAGTGAGCTCACCAGGCAAGTGCAGATCAACCAGGGGATGAGGCCCAGCCAGCATGGGTTTATGAAAGGCAGGTCCTACTTGACCAACTAGATCTCCTTCTATGACCTGGTGACCCGCCTGGTGGATGAAGGAAAGGCTGTGGACATCATCTACCTGGACATCAGCAAAGCCTTTGACACAGTCTCCCATAGTATTCCCCTTGGGAAGCTGGCAGCTCATGGCTTGGATGGGTGTACTCTTTGCTGGATAAAAAATTGATTGGGTAACTGAGCCCAGAGAGCAGTGGTAAATGGAGTTAAGTCCACTTGGTGACCGGTCATGAGCAGTGTTCCCCAGGGCTCTGCTTTGGGGCCAGCCTTTTTAATATCTTTATCGATGATCTGGATGAGGGGATTGAGTGCACCCTCAGTAAGTTGCAGATGACACCAAACTGGGTGGGAGTGTCAATCTGCTGGAGGGTAGGGTGGCCCTGCAGAGGGACCTGGACAGGCTGGACCAATGGGCCGAGGCCAACTGTATGAAGTTCACCAAGGCCAAGTGCTGGGTCCTGCACTTCGGGCACAACAACCCCATGCAACGCTACAGGCTTGGGGAAGAGTGGCTGGAAAGCTGCCTGGCTAAAAAGGACCTGGGGGTGTTGGTAGACAGCCGGCTGAACATGAAGCAGCAGTGTGCCCAGGTGGCCAAGGCGGCCAACAGCATCCTAGCTTGTATCAGGAATAGTGTGGCCAGCAGGAGCAGGGAGGTGATTGTGCCCCTGTACTCAGCGCTGGTGAGGCCACACCTGGAATACTGTGTCCAGTTTTGGGCCCCTCAATACAAGAAAGACATTGAGGTGCTGGAGCGTGTTCAGAGAAGGGCAACAAGGCTGGTGAAGGGTCTGGAGCACAGGCCTTATGAGGAGCGGCTGAGGGAGCTGGGATTGTTTAGTGTGGAGAAGAGGAGGCTGAGGGGAGACCTTATCACTCTCTACAACTGCCTGAAAGGAGGTTGCAGTGAGGTGGGTGTCGGTCTCTTCTCCCACGTAATTAGTGATAGGACGAGAGGAAATGGGCTCAAGTTGCATCAGGGGAGGTTTAGGTTGGATATTAGGAAAAATTTCTTCACGGAAAGGGTAGTCAAGCATTGGAACAGGCTGCCCAGAGAGGTGGTGGAGTCCCCATCCCTGGAAGTGTTCAAAAAACAGGTAGACGTGGCACTTTGGGACATGGTTTAGTGGGCACGGCGGTGTTCGGTTGATGATTGGACTGATGATCTTAGAGGTCCTTTCCAATCTTAATGATTCCTAATTTTTACTTTCATTATAAATGATCCAGCCACCAAGCCAGGAAAGACGAAATTGCTACTCTACCCTTAATTGGTTTAGTGGTGGACTTGGTAATATTAAATTAATGGTTGGACTGGATGATCTTAAAGGTCTTTTCCAACCTAAACCATTCTATGATTCTATGGTTCTATGATTTGACAAAGTAAGGAACTTCCATTTTCTAATTAAAACTATATTTTCTGTAGCTATGATATCTTGTCACCTGCAGAGATACATGCTATTTGCACTGTCTTAAAGTGCTATCCAAACTTTGGGCTTTTCATGGTGGACAGGACAGATTATTAAATGATTAGATTTTACCAATCTTTTTGCATGTGAACTGAAAGCAAGGAGCTATCCTCACATTGCCCAGTTACAGGAAAGGTCAGCTGAAGTTTGCTTCTGTTGTTTGAGCAGTGCTTGGCATTCTCTTCTTACCCTGTGTCTGCTCCATAAATCATTGCACACAGAAAGGTCAGGAACAGAGAGAAGGTAAAATACCAGGCTAAATAAGGAGCAAAAGATTCCTCTCCTCCTGGAAATTGTCAGAGCAGAAAGGGAATTTCTAGAATCCTTTTGGGAAAGGAAAGAAGACCTGAGATAGTTGAAATGTTTGGATTACACACTGTACATTTCAACTGGTTGGATTCAGCTCACATCCTTGTATAAATAAAGGAATTAAGTTGGTATAAAGCCATCCAAAGCCACGGAATAGTTACAGCTGACTTTTTTTTTCTTTTAATCTGTGCTTATTTCTACTTAACAGCATGTGGACTTTTCCTCCCTGCTCTCTTCTCCTTTATGCGACCTAACCTTTACTCATGTTCTTGAATACAGGAAAGGACAGAGGTGAATTGAAAAAAGGATAGTTATTGCCATTTTCTTCACCTACCACAATAATTCTAAATTGAGTATTTTTACACTTGTAGCTTCTTCAAAAAGACTGAGACAAAATTAACCTCTAAATTTTCTATCACATAGCAAAAAGCTGCATTCAGAAAAGAGTGGCAAAACAAAGAGATTCTCTCTTTGGCTTCTTGCTCATTTTGGTTAGATATTTCAGATTAGTGAGAAGTTTGCTAAATAATGTTGTTGGAGAATTTGAAGCAGAAGCTGATACCAAACTCAGGATGAATTCATTGAAGCTGTGAGCTTGAAATATTTTGCTCATACAAACTGGGCAACTTCCTGTACATTTTTGCAGTGTTGTGGGAATCTGCTGATTTCCTGACCTTTTACCTCACAGACCTTTCTACAGTTCTATGAATAATACCAAAGTGGTCAAATAAGAGCAACTTTAAATAAATTATTATGTCTAATCCATGCTTTTGTGAAAAAGAATACACTGCCTTACATGTCCAAGTTAGATGTAGCCACAGCATTTTCACAATGACTTTTATGGGCAATCTAACTCATATCCAGCAAATACCAGTGTAACCTTGACTAGATATTCAAAAGCTAAAGTACAGGGACTTGCAATTCTTGATCATTCCATTCATGGTGTTATACCTTTTTTTCATGGAGTATTTTTAACACTGCTCAAAGAATTTATATGATGGAGGAAGGAAACCATTTTTAATATGGCTAGACTGTGTCTGATGGTAAGGTTGGAAGTAATGAATGATCTCTCTCTGTTGTCTCTGTCTCTCTCACTATGACAAGTACCCTATCTTATTGTTTTGGAAAAAATCTGAAACACTGAGTAGTCCTGGTGGGAGGCCATCTGATTACTTTTTTTACTTGCAAATTCAGCAGAAAAGTGATTTTTCATAAACACAAGTTATTATAATGACAACATAATATGAATATTTATTAAAAACTTTTTTTTAACTTAAAAAAAAATATTATTGTTACTTCAGAATATAAATAGCCTGTAAGAGTCCAAATTCGGAACCTGTTACACTCAATGCTGAACAAACGTGCAATGTGAAAAAATGTGTAGAAGGGAACATCTAAAATACAGAAAGCAAATGTTTCCAATGGAAAATTTTAAGACTTTCTTTCCAGAATGAGACCTATAGAGGTTTTCACACAGAACTGGTCTAATTGTGTATGTTCTTACAGAGACCATGCATGCAAATGAAGTACTTTGAATGTATACATGTACAGATTGGTAAAATATGTTAAGACACCTTCTAGGTAAATTTAGAATTGTCACTGATGAACACAGATTGTTTCAGAAGATTGAATTGGCTTTGGAATTTATCTTCCTGGATTTTCTCCTTAGAAGAACTTCCTTAAAGAACAGCAAAGACTTGTAAACAAACAAGCAAAAAAAGCCAGGTTTCACTAGAACATAAGCTGTAATACTTACATTATTACACTGAGAAAATTCAAAATGAGTAGGTGAGGCAGAGCAGAAAATTTGAAAAAGAAAACTTGCAAACCACTCCCTTCCTGCTTTGTCCTTGCAATTCAGGTTCTTAATTTCAGACTTAATACACAAGGATTTCCAGATTGCAGCAAACCTTCCCAGAGCTCTCTACCCCCAGAAAAAAAGCTCTTTTCATCCCCTCCAGGATGCAGCTGTGATCCCCTTGCCAAGATCCTTGTCTGTGGGCACCAGGTTCCTAGGTCCTAGATGAGACGCTGTTTTTTTCTGCTCAACACCCCTCCAGGCTGGAAGATCCTCTCCCAGAGGGGCCTTTGCCTACCCTCCCATCCTCAGCAGCATCACTGCCTCCCTCCAGGAGCATCTAGCAATAAGTTGTTGAGAACAAACTGAGAATAAAGAAATAAATCCACTAATACATTCCACTGTAGACATGAACATATTTAGAAAATTGTTTCCTTACTTTCTTCTGGAACATGAACTCAGCAGAATGAAATAATGTGCACAGTTTACCTTTTACTAGAGAGGCAACCCTTTCTTAAAGGCACGTGAAACCCAAACTCAAATTAACTGTCCCTTGTAGGCAGTCTCTTCTAACAGGCTGAGAAAAAGTTAACTTCCCATTCTGCAGAACATGCTTAGTGAATATCACGAAGCAAATACTTTTGTCACTGCTGTTTACGCTGTGTTGGGCGAGGAAGAAATCTGGGTTTGTAGCAACAAACTGGCCTGGCCTAGAGGAGTAAATCTACTAATACTTCCTTTCAGGTATCTTTTTCTCTCTTTTAAACAAGAAAGTTGCACAGGCACTGAAGTAGTCACAATACTATTTTGAGGAAGTTCTGTTTGTTGGTTTGTTTATTTCACTGGCAAGAAATTATTTAACTGCCTAGATATAGTGCAGAATATAAAATAGTGCAAAAATTCTGGAGAAACACAGATGCCAGTGCTGTGGGGCAATTACAGTGATTATTGGATACTCAGCTAAATGATTGAGAGTGTATTAAACAGTTATTCTGCTAACAAAAAAGGACAAATTATAGTCCCTATATTCTGACTGGAAAAATTAGAAACAGCTAAACTTAAAAGTTGGAAGGAAGCTTTGCAGTTCCTATGTCCAACATTGTTTTAAATTTTTCCCTCCTTATAGCTGTAAAATATGAAAAAATGGTAAATCTAATCCTTTGAATTAGCAAAGTGTGTGTGACTGCTTATCTTGGGGGGGGGAAAGGAGGCAACAATTAAGCAACTCATTTTAATCTCCTAAACTGTGCTGGTTTTGGCTGGGATAGAGTTAATTTTCTTCATAGTAGCTAGTATGGGGCTATGTTTTGGATTTGTGCTGAAAACAGTGTTAATAATACAGGGATTTTTTTTTATTGCTGAGCAGTGCTTACACAGAGTCAAGGCCTCTTCTGCTTCTCACACGACCCCACCAGCGAGTAGGCTGGGGGTGCAGAAGAAGTTGGGAGGGGACACAGCTGGGACAGCTGACCCCAGCTGACCAAAGGGATACTCCATGCCATATGACATCATGCTCAGCAATAAAATCTGTGGGAAGAAGAAGGAAGGGGGGGACATTTGGTGTTATGGCATTTTGTCATCCCAAGTAGCTGTTAGTCGCGATGGAGCCCTGCTTTCCTGGAGATGGCTGAACACCTGCTTGCTGATAGGAAGTAGTGGATGAATTCCTTGTTTTGTTTTCCTTGCGTGAGCAGCTTTTGCTTTACCTATTAAACTGTCTTTATCTCAACCCACGAGTTTTCTCACTTTTACTCTTCTGCTTCTCTCCCCCATCCTGCTGGGGAGGATTGAGCGAGTGGCTGTGTGGTGCTTAGTTGCCGGCTGGGGTTAAACCACAACATAAGCTAAGATCCTTTATGTAAAACCCTTGCCTGAAATGAATTTTCAAGGCTGACTATTTAAAGATTAGCAGTAGTTTAAAATGACAGAGATGGTATAGCATTTGCTGCAGAGAGCACATGAATGATGATGCAAATAAAGGTAGGGAAAACCGAGAGTATTCAAAGACCTTTTAAACCAAAACAGAAAAAAATACAGCTTGAAAAGATAGGAAGTGTGTTTTAACACACGTATTATTTAACACGATTGCTTTTTTTTTTTTTTTACAAAGTGCAGTGTCTTACTCTTCCTGTGCTGTTCATCACAGAGCACAAAACCAACTCAGAAGTGTGGCATAGCTCACAGTAGCCTGACTGCTAGCCTAAGCTTCATAAGGGCTAAGACTGAATCAGTAAATTGATCACCCCCATCTGGTTTCTTTGCACACTTACATCTCTTACGCCAAAAAAAATCTAGTGTGGGAGAAAATGTTCTCCTTTACATTTTATTACCTCACCTGTTCCAGGTGGTACAAGTAAAGCATTACACACTGGCAACCCCTTGCACTTTTGCATGGTGACAGGACACTTAACACACAGATGCTTGTACAGACCAGATTTCATCTCTGTGACTGTGCCATGGCAGGGCCTCTCCGAGATCAGCTTTGTCAAGTGAAGGGATAATTAGGGAAGAGAAGTGGCATTTTCTTATACATTTTAAAGGGGAACTTAACTCAGTTCACCTTCAGAGCAATCTGAAAACCATTGGGGTTTATAGTGGGCTCCCTTCAAACACAATAGAATTACAGTTAAAGAAATTTTGAAAGCCAAATTTGTTTTTGTGCTTCATTTTATTTACTTTAAAATATATTCTTGAAAATATAAGAAGCTGGGGTTTTTTTTTGGTTTGGTTTGATTTTCTGTATTTTAAAATAGAGAAGTTAAAAGAAGGACTGTTCTATTCACGCTGCTTCTGTTGATCTACTTTAATTCCCTGTAGCAAAAAAAAAAAAAAAAAAATTATGGTGTTCCCATGGGGAACAAAAGCTTGAAAAGAAGCAGCAATATTTTGGTAATAAAAAAAATTAAATAAGGACCATATTTCAGATTGTGGGAGTGCAAGGAAAATAATTTCTTAGACAAACTGCATATCATCTCTTGTGAATGGCAGCTCAGAAGACTGTGTATGGTCCTCTCCTACTTCATAGGAATTATCAAGCAGATACAAATGAAGGCAGTTTTGATAATTAACCTAATAAAATTCCAAAGAGTAAGGGTGGGCAGATCCAGCTGACATTTTAAGATTTCAGGGGGAGGGTCATGGGTAGAAGAAGGAGGAATGTCAGTTTTGCTACAGACAGAAACTTAATTTCTTTAGTTTGGATGAATTCCAATCAGAGCTATGGCATTTTTAGGTTCCTTCTATTTCTTACACAAAGCAAAGAGTTTGCTTCTGTTTACTTAAGCACACTGAGAAAAGAAAAAATCCAGAGGCTTACAAGACCACAGCTGTCTGCTCTTCAAATGCTGGTTCAAACCTTTGATGAAAGGTAGTGTTGTGTGCTGTGGTACCGTGGATTGCAGGTTAAAATGAATCAGGTTGTTAGCAGGACATAATTTCTCTAGGGATGGCACTTCCTGGCTGAATTAAAAGATAAATAAAAATGCATAGTTCATTTAATTTATTCTTCTCATTTCCCAAATACTTTCCTATTTCGTCTAAATCAGAGCTTGAGTCCAGACACCTTTAAATCAGGCAATATGATTCTTCAAAATTATAAGTAATTAAGAGTCAGTTTATTGCATGTTAAGGTCTCTCTTAATTTGCCATCTCTGCATGTTTTAAAAGCCTGATGCTCTGAATCATTACTTTCCTGATGCTCTGAATCATTACTTTCATCACTTGTCATCACCCAAGTGTGTAGTCCTGATGTAGATGGTCTTTATTCATGCTACCCCTTCCACTGTCCTCATTAAGATTACTTGACCAATTAAGAGCTGCTTACACGAATAGGGCTTGTTAGACCAGCTTGTGTCACTAACCTCCCTGTTTCTTCCTTCTGCACTCTTTCTCTTCCCTATCCACAAGCAATTCTGTCTCAATCAGCATGGAAATGATCTCAGCAGAGTCCTTTGCAACACTGTTTATTCACCTCTACAGCCTAGGCTATGAGATATAAGGAAGAGGGTTTTTTTACTATGAGGGTTGTGAGACAGTGCAACAGTTTGCCCACAGAAGTTGTGGATGCTTCATGCCTGGAAGTTCAAGGTTGAGGTTGGATGTGGCTTTGAGCAACCTGATCTATTGGAAGATGTCCCTGCCCACAGCAGGGGGGTTGGACTATATGATCTTTAAATGTCCCTTCCAACCAAAACCATTCTCTTATTCTATGATTCTATTTGACTTGTGCAGCTCAGGACCTGTGCAAGAGTAATTTTGAATGAGACTGGTCTGGCATTTGCATAGAATATAGTACTTCTCTCTGCAGAAATTAGGTGGGAGACTAACCTGTCCAAACTGTCCCATGTTTGTGATCTTGTAGGAAAGCTTATGTATCCTCAGGTGAAAAAATGATGACTTGAGGTATGGATGTAACTATGTAGCTCCAATGAACCTTATTGCCAAGGAGACTAGGCACCCAACAAACAGATCTAGTTTTTCATGGTTCTCTAGGTTTCTCTGGAAAAACATTAACGTCAACAGGGGTGTGCATATCCGATATGTCGTTCCTCTCCTCAGCTGCCGTAAGAGGTTCTCCTCAGCTGAGTTGCTGTGGACACTTTGTATCTCAAAGCCCTGTGTTCATAGATATTTTTGGTTTAGGAGGAGTAGGGGTGACAGATGGGGTAAAGTTTGAAATGTAATAGTAGAGTTTGGAAGTACTGTCATTTTGCATTGATTTGTATAACACATGCACCTGTCATTTGAATTTTAAGAAATTCTAGTATCAAAGATATACACTTACATATACACAGACCTACATAGATATTGGCATATATATTGATGGTATAAATCCAAGAAAGGTGCTTGTGAGACACAAAATGCCATAAATAAGAAGTTATGTAACAAATACTGCACTTAGATCTTTGTACCATTCATCAACAATTATTTTTTTGTTGGGGAATGAATCTGAGCCAGCCATCTGCAAACTTAGGGAGCCTATATAAATTTGTGCTAGTCGTAGGAATTGTACTTTTGGAGAATATTGACATTCCAGTTCAGCAGCTGTGCTTTTCTTCATGCTAAAGGAAGAGAAAAAGTAAACCAAAGTTTAGATTCTGCAGTCTCCTCACGAAGTCTATTACTGATGTCCTCAGAACACCTAAAACCCCTCTTTGTAGACCAGCAGGTGTGAAGGACATATTGTGGAGCTTACCTGTAGAACAGTATTTATACCTGAAAATGCTGGGTAGACTGGATTGATGTGAAGAGAAAGACTTTCTGTGCACTGCTAATATCATTATCTCTTCTGATCAGGTTATAATGCAAATATTATCAAAGGCTCACAGCTTATCTGTAGTATTGACATTACTAACATTGATATTCTCAGGTCAATACACTAAAATTATAATATACTTCCTGTGAGTTAAGAGTGAAATTACCATACTTTTTATATGTAAAACCTCAAAAAAGAGAAAAGCAGTACTTGAAAAAAAGGAATACTTGAAACCAAGTCCTTGGATAACAGGTATCCTCACACACCTGCAAAGAATTGAGGATACCAGGTTCTGTGTTATAGAGGGAGAAGTCTATGGACGTTTGTGAGACTATTGGAAGAGAGTAGGAATGCAAGGGGAAAACAAATTTAAAAGGACTGTTTGATGAGGGGAAATTTGGAGTACATTTGCTTTTTCTATAGGTGTTTTCAAACATATATAAGGCATACTGCTTCTGAATTAGTTCTTTTTTATTATTATTATTGTATAACAGGCTTTAATAAATCCTGCTAATACCTTTCCATCTTCAAAAAGGGCAAGATGAAGAATCCAGAGAGCTGCAGGCTGGTCAGCTACTGGTGAGATTCTGGAGCAAATCGTCTCAGAAGCCATGTCTAAGCCTATGAAAGATATGGTGGTGATTTGGAACAGCTAACAAGGATTAACCAAGGGCAAATGGTGCCTTGCCAACCTGACTGAGTCTTTGATGAGATGACTGATGATATGGATGATGAAAGAGCACTGGCTCTTGTTTATCTTGTGTTAGGGGCATCTGGTCTTTTTGCATCTAGTGCATTTTGGCACTACACTAGGTCCCACAACCAGGGAAACAAATCGGGCACATGGAGTGTAGTCAGAACAGGTTTAGTGCCTTACTGTAGGCTGCACTGATCAGGTGCAGTGCTCTTCAATGGTTCATCAGGGCCTTGAGTGCACCAATGGGCTCTGCAAGCTTTTCCTTCCTCTCTCCTTCCCAGGGTTTTGGCTGCCAGTGCTCAAGGCCAACTCTGATTTAATGCGGCTGTGGAATCTTGGATCAGACTGCTGGGAAAGAGCTGGATGACAGAGATTTGGGAGAAGCAAGGTCCTGGCCTCTTTTTGTTTGGTAGCAGCATTGAAGGGTTCTTGCCCAAGCTATACTGTCAATATATCTGTGACTGGTCATTGACCCTGTTGATCCTGAGCCTGACCCACAGACTTGACTTTCCAGCTTGACCTTGGACTTGCGTTGTCACTATGGACATGTCTGGTGATCCGGACCCTTGCCTGTCTCTGGTTACCATCTCCAATACTCCTTTGCTCTTCTTGTTCAGGCACTGTGGAACTGCCTTTGTTGGTAAGTGCATGGCCCTTCCAGCTTTGTCTCAGCTCCCAGTTCCCCTTCCCTTATGCAGCAGTACCACCCTTGCTTCTCCTTAACAGCACTCTCAGACAGCCCAAGCAAATTATTTGCCTTTCCTATGTTTCCTTTTTTCTCTGTTTCTTAAAGAACAGCCTTTCCTCTTTAGTCTTTCTTTGCTCAACTGGTTTTGCAGATTTTCCACCCTTATATGGTAATTTTGGTGTTAGACATTGACACCAGTAAACGTGTGCTTCCCTGTCTTTTGGCATCTTTCACCCAGAAGTAGGTCTGGTATTCCTCTTTCACCATTTGGAATGTGTTGTAGTTTCTTACATTCATTGTTTCTTGTTTAGCCTCAAGTTGGGGTACACCAACCCCTTTCCCATTTTTGGGTTTTGCGGCACCCAGCAGTTTCTCACATGGCTATCACACTCATTTGATTTGAGACTGGAGCTGGCCCTCTGCCTGTATACTTTAATAACTTGTTTAAGAAAGGGTTTCCACATAGACTTCCATAGTGTACTTAGAGTCAAATTTGTGAGATAGAAGATGGGTTAAAAACTGGCTGTATCTCTGGGCTCAAACTGTGGTGATCAGCAGTAGCAAATTCAACTGGCAGCTGGTTACTTAGTTGTGCTCTCTCCAGTAGATACTGAGGCCACTTCTGTTTAATGTTTTTTTTCTTAATGACTGGATTATGGGATACAGTGCAGTCTGCACGTTTCCAGACAATATCAAATTGGCTAATCACCAGAGGGCAGGGCTCTAAAAAGGGATCTAAATAAGATGGGAAAATGGGCTGACGGGAACCTCATGAATTTCAAAGGGAAATGCCAAGTTCTCCACTTGGGGAGGAACAACCCCATGGGCCAGCAGAGACTAGGGGCCAAGTATCTGGAAAGCAGCTTTGTAGACTTGGGGGTCCATAAACCTAAGTTGTCCATGAGCCAGCAATACACTGTTGCAGCAAAGCAGGCCAACAGCATCCTGGTCTGCATTAGGAAGAGCATTTCCAGCAGGTCAAGGGAGGTGATCTTTCCCCTCTGCTCAGCCCTGGTGAGACACATCTGGAGTTCTGTGTCAATTTTGGGGCTCCCTGATAGAAAAGAGACATGGACATACTAGAGGATGACCTCAAAGTTGGTTAGGGGACAGACTGAAGCACATGGCATACAAGGAGATGCTGAGAGATCTGGGTTTATCCAGCTTGAAGTAGAGAAAACTGTGGAAGAGGATCTTATCGCTGTCTGCTACTACATAATGGGAGGGTGTAGAGTAAACCAAGCCAGAATCTTCTCTGAGGTGCACAATAGAAGCATGAGAGGCAATGGGCACAGGTTGGAACATGGTAAATTTTGAATAAGTACAAGAAAAATGTTTTTCATTGTGATGGTGGTTAGACACTGCAAGAGGTGCCCAGAGAGGCAGTGCCTGGAGATAGTGAGACTGAATTCACTGAGTGTGGCCTTGACTAACTCCTCTAACTGGACTTAATCTGAACAGTAGGGATTGGACCAGATAATCTCTAGTGGTCTCTTCCAACCTATATGTTTGCTTAAGGTGTGTTTTACTAAAGGCTATGGACAGACTTATGCTTTCTAATAACTGTTATCTCACCCAAGTGAGCTAGAAGCGTATGTTTTTTGACACATTTTTTGTTTGTTAATTTGAAACACAGAGACTTTCATTCTGATTATCCTAGCAGTATGCAATTTTTAACAAAATATTAATAATAATATGTGCATAAGGGTAAGCATCTGTGATATCTTGTTCCACTGCAACGGAGTATTATATCTAAATCATTACATATTAAAACATGAGCTTGCAAATATTTATGCACTTGTGTAATTAGTAGTCTTCCAGTTTACCACTTTAATAAAAAACTTCCAAAAATATGGTTCTTCTTTTCAGTCTGCAGTTAGTAGTTTCTTAATTGCTGAGTATTTTCAGCAGGACAGTACTTAAGCAGAATTATGGCAACCCATATATTGGCTTATGTGTAGTTCGATACCATTGCTCAACAGATGTCTGATTTAATTATAGGCACCTCATACACATTTTCATTGGTGTCGTGAACCTGTCTCTATGGCCTCAGCATTTCTAAGCAACATTGCAGCCAACTAATGCAGTAGAATCACTTAAAAGACCAGTTTTCTTCTGCACTCTCCTCTCCCTTCCGCTTCCCCCTCTGAAAAGCAGTAACACAGTATCATACCTTGCCTTGTCAGCTAGCTGGATATCCATCCTTGTAACCTCACTCCAAAATATTTTTGTTGTATGGTTATAGGGAGGCCGTGTTTCACTGAAACAGTGGCTGCATTTCACTATTGGATGAGTTGTTGCTAATATATTTAATTTTAGCTAAGTAGTGACTACATAGGTGAGGCTCCCAGTGAGAACACTAATAATTTTGTCTGTATTAAGTCTTCAAGATGCTGTACATCTAAAACGGTAGTGATTTGAGTTGTCAGCGTGGTTCTGTGATCAGGGCACTAAGGCAGGAATGAAGAAACTGAGGCACTGTGTTTTCTGTTCTACCTTGAAAAAGGGATATTAGTGTCTCAGGTTCTCTATTTGTAAAATGAATACTACATACTTGCCTTTATCCAAAATAGGCTTGGATACTAATGGAGTAATGGCATATGTTCATTAATAAAATTCCAGTTAACTAATAACTCAGAATATTTCAGTATACAGTATTCTGAGTTATGCTTCAGTAGCTATTCTCCTACTTCAGACGAGGTAATACTGGTATTACAAAATGCTTCAGGAAAAGAAGAACAGAGCAATGTTTTTCCATAAGCGTCAAGTTTAATTATGAGAGAACTACTAAGAGAGATATCTCTACCAGAGAAAAAGGAACTACTTATTACTCAGGAAAGATACCCACTAATACTGCAAAGATGGTGGAGGCTGAGAGGGGAAGAAGCAAATCCTTTTAAGTCCATTTTTTTCAGTTCTCCTGGATAAGCAAGTTGAGAGCCTGAGCAGTATGTAAATCAGTATTTTGTCCTGACTCAAAGTGTTTTACTGAAACAGCAAAAAGGACAAAAAGAAAGCAGAATAAATATCAGGGAAAGTTTATCCTAATAAGACAACTAGTATTTATTACATCTGTAGTATTTGGGAGCAAGAATTGTGAAGCCCAGAATGTGGGTGGCATGAGAATATGACTGGTTCTTTTTCTCTCCCACCCTGTATCCTCTTATTTAATCCTTTTTGTACCCATATAGTAGTCTGCAAAGAAGAGGTGTGTTAATTGGATAAAGTGACTGCAGCATGAGATAATAAAAGGCTAAAGTGCAGTAAGGTGCCTTGTGTGAGGCTTTCAAAGGGCCTGTCTACTGTCTACAAGGAATTTGTGAGACTGTGGTGCACAGGTACTGGAAAATGAAAATGCTATTCCTGCAGTTCTACACTGTCAGCCTATTTTTTGGTGGTGTTTGATTCTCAGAAGACATTGCAGCTCCAACTGATTTCAGCTGGAGTGAATGGAAGCTACATGTACCTGAAAATCCAAATGACACAAAAGCATGCAATTTAAAAATAAAAGGACAGAGAGTCAAGTAAAAGTGTTTACTGTGTCATGTCTGCCACAAACTCTCTGTGCAACTCAGGCAAGTTCTTTAACATAGATTCCCCTTAAAGGAAAAAAAAAAAAAAAAACCCCAACAAAAAAACCCAAAACAGTTTTCCCCTGCTTTTTCTCTTCCACTATTTGTCCACTTGAATGTGAGCTCTCCCAGTCCAAGTCGATCTCCTGTGGCTATTCAAGGTGCTATAAGTGAGTTCTTTCTTTTTCTTAAAGCAACTTTACACATTAATCAAGGAAGACCACAACCCATTATTCCCTGTACCAGCACTTATAAGAAAGCAGTGATGATATGTGTTGTATACTTTGTAATTCTGAGGAAGGTTGCACCAAAATGAAGCATTTATTAGAAGTCAGACAAAGATATACATTTAGCCAGAAGTATCAGGAGAGGTAAAAGGCTGCTTATACCTTATCCCTAAATTACCAATGGACATAAAGATTTATTCCTCTTTTACTTTAGTGCTCAAAGGTTGTAGAAATGTTTTTACAAGTTCACTTAGACCACTAGGTTAAAATAAAATAAAATAAAATGGTATCTTGCACCTGATACCAAACAACCAAGAATTTTCTTAATTGAATTTGTAGGTCAGACCCTTCTTCCACTCAAGTCAATTCCCTGTTGATCATACTAAAGTGGGCAAGGGAGCAGTGGGAAACTTTTACATTCAGAGTTATACGGAGGCGTTTTCACTCAGATTAAACTGGGACTCAAAAGTGGCTATTTGTATGCATGAGACCAACACAAAGTGCATATTCTGCCTCAGGATTAAAGCATTTAGTTTTTCAAGAGGGAACAGTTCATTGATCAATGCTTTATGCCCACATTTCTCATTTTGATAGAGCTTTGCCCATGAACTCTCATTAGATGTCCTGATTTCAACTTAAAACTTAAATTTGATTTCAACTCCAGCAATAAGATGTCATGAAGGAAACAGATTGTTCCACATATTCATTGAAATACAGGTCAAAGCTAGGTATATATCAACAGTATTTCATCATCAATAACATGTGCCACCAAGATGAATTGATGTTGAGGGCTGTAATTTCTAATCACTTGGTATGTTTGCAATTAATTATATGTACAGCTAAGTTTATCTGAGTTTATTTGCAAAAGCAACTTTGCTAAATCAAGCAATTTTACTGTTAAACATAGACATTGGAGAAGTTGTGCCTATTAAGATGTCTAGTTTCACGCCTAATATATGGTCTCATATTTAACCAGTCTGATAATTTAATTTCATGGCACAACTGCTCTACATTGAGTATTTGATATAAGGCAGATTAAAGGTTTGATATTAGAAGGTTCGCCCCCACTACATATTTCATTTTCCTGATCTCTTCTACCACAACAATACAAAATGACATTTTCCAGTAAATTTTTTCAACATAGTGCTCCAGTCCAATTTACTTAAAAAAACACACCAAAAAACCCCACAACAACAAAAAAGAAACATGGCACTCATTGGTTGCTAACTTCCAATACAGTTAAAGGGTTTTTTCATCAGACAACACTCAATGATTTAATGGCAATTGTGTGGCTAAATTCTTACAGAGATCTGAACGCACTCCCTTCATTATATGCCCTTTTAACAAGTTCCTGCCAAATCTTATCTGAATAAATTGTAGAGCTGTGGTTCAGAAACTAATTCACACTCATTAGTTTCATGAGTTACAGTATATGCCATTTCGCCCTTCAGCAGATGTGTATTTAGATTAGTTTCAGAGCACATTCTAGTCTAAATCCCAAATCTCTCACTAATAAACACTAAAATATGCTTAATGTACCCAATATGTATCTTTCTGCAGTTAGAGGCTCCCTGCCATATTCTAAAAGTATTGGACCTGTTCCCAGAGCAATACTCTCAATTCTGCAGTGAATCACTGCTATGTGCTGCAGCTAACCCATGAGGTGCTTTCAAGTTTTGTACCAGAGAGCCACAACATTTCACAGACAACAGCTCTGAAATCACTCTGACTTAAGTTATTAATCTTGATTTGTTTTAATATAAAGCACAATGTTAGAAATAAGCTACCTTTGAACAATTTTGTAGGAGGTCAGATACTGTAAATAGATCTGTATTTTTAGGACAACAGCACTACATCATCAGAAACAATTCTGACAAATAAAAAGCTATTAGTCCACCAAAACTGTAATGAGATCATGATTAATAAACACCTTGGAAAGGTCTGCTTCAAAGTCAAGGCTTTTCTGTGATAAATGTAAACATTCAGACCTTACTTTGCCAAAAGTTGTGTGTTTCAGTTATCCAGCTCTCCTGATTGATTTGTTCATTACTCTAATAAATAATTTATCACCTTGAAGAGGACAATTCATTATGCAGATAGCATGAACAAGTAACTTTAAACAGCCAAATCTTTAGAAGAATTAGCAGTGTTACCAGTGCCATGAAGTTTGTTTCTGATGCAGAATTCAGACTGGCATAAAAACAATTAAATTAGTGTAAAAACAGATAATTTCAGATAACTTCTATGCAATGGCCCATGAGAATTCACAATGCAGATCTATCAGAAATCTGGTGTCAGAATCTTTTTAGGTCCTTTTAGCTACACTGTGTTAGAAATTATGATAAGCTACAAGTAGCCTTCTTAACAATAACAGGCACATGATTAAATTACAGTTTGTAATATACCCCATTTCCTAAATTAGGGAGAAAGTCTGTAAGATTTGCAGTGTTGGTTATTTTATTCTTCCATTTTCTCTCCAAAGTGTCTATATGATTTTGCATAGTGACAACTGATACAAAAAAAATCATATAGAAATCAGGCAGAGTGGGTCGTTTCTCCAAGTGTAGGAAATATCATTGCAAGAACTAAATTGTAACACATACCAGAGAATTGCTTCTGCATTTAAAGTTAAAAAGAGATGGAGGTGGAGATAAGGACAGTTGTATCATGGCAACACATTAAGGGATAAAGTAGACAGCATTATTCATCACACTTTCCCCGAACAGGAACACAAGGGATTATTATTATATGGGCTTTATGGCTTATTTCTTTTTTAAAAACCTTTAAATGGATATAAGAGTCTCTTTGTTGAAGAGAAAAAAAACCTACAAATAAGTGTCTTTGTAATGAAATGTGTAACATGTGCCTAGGAAATGGGATTGTTCAACATCATTCATAAAATTGATACCACCACAATTCAAAGTCATTTAACCCCATTTTCTCCCTCAGCAATGCAGGAGGAGAGAGCGGTTTTGTTTGACTTTTTTTTTTTACACTATTTTATTTTATTTTCCCAGGCAATATAAATACACTAAAGCTTATGCACTCGATTGCAAGAGAGGAAACTGGGAGCATTTAGGGAATGATCTGCTGTGTTTCATCCACAGTGAAAGTCCTTTTTTTCCTGGGAATTAGTATCTACAGTAATAAGCACATCACCAGTCTTGGAATACCAGCTTGCTCCCAGAAGTCTAGTTCAGAATAACAAAGTGGACACTTTTTCTCTCATCACTTACGCACTACATTCCTGAGTCTAATGGAGATTTCCTTGAAGCAATATCTCTATTATAGCATTATATTGCATTCCATATTGCAACACCTGTGACTGTGATAATCAAAGAGTTTATCAAATTCTTTGAGTCCCCTACTTTTTTTTTTTTTTTTTTTCCTTCTTCTTCTGTTTTTTCCCCCTGAATCATGGATCTAGCCTGGGGAAGCAGGGGATGGTGAATACTGTTTTTTTCTACTTTGCCTATCATTATCCTAGAATTTGAACTGCAGGTTAAAGTGCAGTGTATCCCTTCCCTTCGCTATAGTAGATGCTGATGAGCTAATTGTTGCATACTCAAAACAGTGGCAGGATGATTCAAAACTAGGATACTTCATACAGAGTTGCTACTGCCATTTATATGACTTCCACCTCTATTCAGGGATCCTCACAAAGGTAGTGCCTCAAAAGAAGATGCTGTGGCAGTATGATTTGCACAGGATCCAGAATGACAATGTCAGGAGAAAGCGAGGGAAGGCAGGTGGCAACACAGAAGCTGATGGTCTCCTTAAGATCCTATGGAAACTTTGACTTCAGGCAACTGCATCCCTGCCTTTTGGTATAGGGTCAGGTAACTTATATCTGGTAGAATAATTCCAGAAACGTTATAATACAGAGAACCAGGCTTTGCCAAAACCAAAGCTAAGACACTTCCTCCTCTCATGTATCCTTATGGAAAATGTGGGCTCCAGTGATGATGGATCTCATTTGTTTGTGTAGGGCTTCATTGACTCCATGAATTTCAATAGACAGGTATGGTGCAGCAGGCAGGATCTTAAAAGAAAAAGGAAAATATATTTAGGAGTAATACTGGAAAAAATTAAACTATTGTTGTATTACATAAAGTTATATTCCCTCTGATGTGCATTAATTAATTAAATAGAAGAGTTAACATTTTTCCCATTATGATGAAACACTTCTGAATTTTCAGTAATAAAATGAAACAGCGTTTGCCAGGTGGATGTAATGCATCAGCAACATATGTCTTCTATAAAGTTTTATTCCCATATGCTACTTCTTACTTATTAAACTGAACTAGGATATGTGACCATGGAATGAGCAGAACAAATTGAAATCTGAACAAAAGTTTCCTCCAAAGAAGCCAGAGTGCAAGCAATAACCAACAAGAAATGGGATACAGTTGATAAACAGAAAGCTTGCTTTATTGATTTTTTTTTTTTTTTCCTCTCCCCCAATTAGGTTAGGTAGATTCTATTCATCTGCTCGCTTAAATAGATATGAATGTGAACTCTCTGAGGTATTCCTAAGAAGTTTTCAGTAAAAATGTTTCCATATCACTGCACTAAGAGGGTTTGGAGGTAGCTGACAGCTGTGGGTATATAAATTAAATGGAAGATTATTGATGTATTTGAAAAAAAAAACAAACCGACCACACTTTTTCCCTCAACCTTTAGCTTTCCAAAATAGCTCAATGATGTAAAAAAACCATTCAGTTTCATTTTCTATAGCCCCAGATTTATGACAGTGTGACTGTTTGTAACTCTACAAACAAAGTAAAAGTTATTTGCCTTTAGAGTGATCCATGTATTGTGGTCACAATATCTTATCTATATAGCAGTTATCTGAAAACCTTTCTCTTCACTTAAGGGATAGTGAGAGATAGATGAGTTTTGGGATACAGTGAACTTCTTCCTGAACCCAAATGGGCAGCTACCCACAAAAAAAAAAAAAAAAAAAAAAAAAAAAGACCATCTCTGGATATAGGAAAACCTGATCAATGAGGCCCTGATCCTACAAGGGATGGTTGAGGAGTTGAGGAGCCTGAAGTATTTTGTGCTGTTTGGAAAGTTTCTACAGAATATGGCTTTAATTTTCTTCTGACGTAAGAAAGCTCAATAAAGACTACTGCTGTACCTGTTTCTTGGTGAAAATAGCAGAAATTGGTGCTCCGAGAAGTGCCCCAATATCAAATTGCTTTACAGTGAGAAAGGATGAGTCACCATTTCTGCATGTAATATGGTAGGTGCTTTAGACTTTAGATGTCTCTGAACAGCAGAAAGAGCCAAAAAGCTGCTCTCAGCTATGCCAGTGTACATGTGAAGGCAACCCTGAGAGCTGACTCAGGCTGGCTTGTCTGTAACTAAGAGAAGATGGCGATTTGGGGAAGGCAGCCCAGTGAGAGCCAGTCATGGTCTGAAAGATAGAGGTTACCAGGTCAGCTGCAATTGCTTTGTGCAGTGAGGCAGACAGCGGAGGTGGGAGGGGACTCTCCTGAGCCCTTCAGAGTCATGATATCAGGAATATAACTAAATTAGGGAGGAAGAGAAAGGTCTGAACGCTGTCCTTGGCTGAGACTGAAATGAAACAAAAAGACTCCCGCAGTGAAAGACAATATGAGCCCTTGAAAAATTAAAGGGTGACATTTCAGAAGTGTGGTCATGGGAACTTTGCCTCTAGGACATAAGAGAAACTTCACTATATTAAATTAACCCCTTGCATTCCACAGGGGAGAGGGCAGACTCTGTCTGAACAGCTAATCATCTGTCGAGTTGCTCTGGGAAAGCACCTCAACTTGTAGCTTCATAGAAATTTCATGAAGCATAAAGCAAAAAGGGAGGATAAGAAGAATCAGTTTAGGGAATTCCTGCCCCGACCTCCTAATCTACCAGTTTCCTCTGTTTTCTGTCACTGGCATCTGCTCATCTGAAAGGCCTCTAAACTCTGCTCTGGTCAGACTTGTAGGGGTGACTCCAGTCGGCCTGAAATGCAATCCACAACATGCACTGTCATTTGCTTCTCTGTATGATGAAGTATTGAATCAAAAGAATGCCTCTTCAGTTCCTCTCTGTAATATCTTTTAATAAGCTAAAAATAATAATAACAACATGATAACAACAGACATAGCTTTTACTACCTTCATGGACACAACAATAAACTAAAGTAATCAGATGATCATTACAAACCACACCAATTTGCAACAGACAACTCTAATATTGTCATTTCAGCAAAACCAGTGGTGTTACATAACATACTTACATACTTGCATACTTACTTAACATAGAATCATAGAATCATAGAATGCTTTGGGTTGGAAGGGACCTTGAGAGAACATCCATTTACACAGGCCAATACATGGTCTATTTATTTATTTTGCAGGAATTATTATTATTCAGAATAAAGGGGAGTTTTTTTCCTTTGGTTTGAGCTAGGCTTGGGGGTTTGAAAAGGGCTATGTGTTAATTTTGCATGCTTACTAAATTAATTTTGAAAGCGAGAATGTAATATTATTACAGCAAGTTTGCTGGTGAAATGTGATAAGAGGAATTCTGCTCTTCCAGTTATCTGTCAAGGACTCTGGGCAGTAAGAACATGCCTAACGTGCTGTTGCAGAGGCTTCGCAAAAAAAAAAAATCACAGGTTTTTTTTTAGTAATATTTGGTTTAAGTCAATGGTTTACACAGCTTGTGGGAGTGAAAGCACAGAGGTTACATTCCTTGATGTTCTTTCATCTCTCAAATATGCTCAAAGCTGCTTCTCTGTTTTCTTCTTAGGAGGCATTAATAATAGACACCCAGAGAGTGTCTGTTATAATCAGAAAACAATAAATTTAATTTAACATATTTAGTTTTATAAGTGCTTTTATTTGCTATATTATAATCATGCTTATTATAAATGCATTGCACTGTAATTATATTTACATTTACCAACCAATTCCGTTGAATGGGAGACCATGGAGGTCACTGCATTGCAACTGGGTATTGCAGACATTTTAAACATCTGGCACTGCATTATTAGAACTGTCACAGAGAACTAGAGAGCTTTGAGAATCTATTATCATTCATGTAGGTTATGACTGATGAGATGAGATGAGATGTGAGTGGGTTTAGAGAGATGTTTTTCTTTTCTTTTTTTTTCCTGAAAGAATGCAGCACTGTAAACATTGCATACTTTTCCTGTCAATAAAAATTGGAAATTAGACAGTCTTAGAACATAAGATGTTCGATCCCTAACTATAAATAGTACACCATGAGTTAATCTGCTGGGCTTTTCTAGGTTGATTCAATAAATACTAAAACTGCATAAAGCAAGTGGCTTAAATCAGCTTTTCTTTTTTTACCTGATTGCACAGATTTTAGTACCCCAAAAAAACTTCTCTCCTATAGGGAGTATAGAAGCTTTTATATACATGTGTATGTATATTTTTCTTCTATGTGTGGCTTATGGCTGTTGACTTGAAAACTGCTGCCAGCTTCAGGATCTTTGGCTCTGTTTCAGGGAAGTTCTTAAACATGTGCTTAATTTTGTACCAGATTGGAGATATTAAGCCTACTAATATAGCTCAGCAGGCCTGTAAACAGTCTCTTGAGCTGGGGCTTTTAAGAGCAGTGAGAAAAAAACTTTGGGAAGTGTTTAGGGCAAATGTAAAGATCATAGATTTCTATTCCTAAGAGAAATAAATGGATGACAATTGATCACTGAATACTAACACAATTTAATTAACAGGGTTTTCATTTAGCTTATTTGTATTCTTCTATTATGTAGTTGTTAGGGCTAGTTGTAATTCTGAAAGGAATTGTGCTTGCTTACTTTGGTTCTGGGAACAACACAACTTCTATTTGGCCATGGGTTCCAGCCATTATTTCACAAACCAGTTTTCCTTGGAAGGTTGTACATAATTTGGAGGTAATAGATATTTTATGACATTCTGCATAGCACAGAGTTTTACCTGAGAATTTTTGTCTTGTACCCCAGCAATAAATGCAGGTAATACACACATGGAAATACAGATCAAAGAAAACAAAAGAACAGGAGAAATAAGAGATGAAAAAAGTTGAAAGAAAAGCATATCCATCTATTTCTCTATGTTTAGAGGTTTGTTTCTTTGTTTTAAAAAGCCTGTTTCCTGACACTTCTAGTTAGTCTGAACTCTTACTATGAGACTAAATGATTTAGGTACACACCACTGAAGGGGAGAACAGTTGAGTTTATGCTGCTGAATTTTTGCTATGTCCTATCTTCCCTCTGAAATATTTCTATACCTTTATTATAATCAACATGAAATATATCATAAAACATCTGTAGGTTTTTTGGGGGGTGAGGGGAGGTTAGGGAAAAGAAAGCAAACAAAACCCCTTGTCTATTCCACGCCATTTTCTCCTATTCATTCTGAGAACACAACAAAACAGTGCCCAACATTTTCTACATTGGAAAAAAAAAAAAGGCAAAACAAAACAAAACCAAGCAGGTTAGGTTATCTACAAGTTACAGATATTACAGAGCTACCTACCAGACCATAATCTGGGTTTATGGATATTGTGTGTAGCTGGCACAGGCTTGTGACAGATTAAGGGCCACGAGATCAAGGGCCAACAGTTTGTTGCCAAATCCAAGAGAGCAAACCAGAGAACAGGGACATTTGAAAAATAGTTGATTGTGTCATATCTACAACAAATTATCTGCTATTGGGTCTTATTCCACAGCTCAGTAAAATCACTGGCACAGGGCTTCAAATCGACATTGGTCTCTCCAAGTAGTTTTCAGAATATACTGTATCAAGAGATGGAAGACAGCTCATTGAATACAGTACAAGATTGAGAGGCCAGGAAAAGTTATTTTATTTTATTTATGTAAGATTTAAAAAGTCTATTTTCTGTTAGAAGTACCTCTGATGAGATCTCAAAAACCAGTGTTCACAAGCTTACTTATTTCTTATGGATCAAATGCAAGGTGATCACGGAGTGCAGGGGCAGACAGGACAGGAGAAGTGGGTGCAACGTCCTGGTAAAGGAAAGAAACTCATCATTAGGCATAGGTCATTCTGCAGACTTCTTAACTCACAAAGCAGGGAGAAGTTGTCAGATAGAATGTGTCTCTCGAGTGCTGTTAGCAAACAAAGGCTGTTATGTTGCAGTATTAAGCCCATGTGAGGTGGTGTGTGGGTGCTCCTGGGGTTTTAAACTGTAAATTACAGGGGCATACTAAACTGGTGTGTGTCTACACAGGTAGTTTCACTTAATTTAACTGTCAATCTAAATCATTTTAACATCATGCCTTTAGTTAAACCATTCATTCTGGGCAGCCTGCCTTTAAGCCCTAGTCTTGCAATGAGTCCCTGATGGATCCTAGTTGAAGCTAATGGGGCTGTATGTGGTTGTAGAGTAGCAATTGCATAAAATTCATTAAAGGGCTGGGGCTTATTTGGGCAAAGCCAGCTCTGATACTTATGGTTATGGGGAGCTCTTTACACAAGAATTATTCTTCTTGACTTCGGTGGGACTATTTATGGGTTAAAGTATAGCTCAGCAAGAATTTGGTTGCAGTCAGGTGGAGATGTTTGTTACCTTGCTGATGTACTTCATCCCATTCAAATCAAGGTGACTGGTAATGTCTGTGGGTTACTTGAATGGTGAAGATTTTACAGGAGTGGAATGTTCTTTTGCAGTGTGAATATGAAACGTTTGTTTTCAGAATACCAGAATGTCAACCACAGAAAAAGCAACTTAGAAATTATAATAATGCTGGAAGAGAAATAGGTCCAAGAGAGAAAGAAAAAAAAAAAAAAAAAAAAAAAAAAAAGAATGGTGTATCATGTACCTTGGTAATGTTCCTAGAAGGAGTGGGAATAGCTCATGTTACAATCTTTATTTCTGGGTTAGAAGAAACAGTCATTTCTCTGCAGGTGAAACAGACTAAAAGCCAGATTCTATCCTAGTCTTATACACTTGCATTCTAGGGAGGAAGCTGCCCCTGTGCAGAAATACACACACCTTATGACATAAATGATACGATCTTCTTAAAATTTGGATCTGGGCACAAAGGTATATGCTTTCCTGTCCAGGTGCAAGGCAACAGAGCTGAGTTGATTAATGACAATACCCAACCTACCCCTTTGAAGAGCCTGACAGATTATGCACAGCAGCACAATGAAATAGTATTCCTTACGTAACTGCTCTCCCACATAAGGGCTGCAAGACTCAGTCTTGTCATGATTTCCTCCCTAGCCCTGCTTTGCAGTGTTAACAGGGGAGCCAGGTCTGTCCCTAAGATGGACTAACATATTCCAGTGTGGAAAACCAGAGGACTGCTGCTCATGGAGCAAAAGAGTGTTCTGCTTCAAATAATTCTTGTTGCCTCTCAGGTTTCAGCTCAGCTGCTTGTTGAGTGGGTTAAATCGTAATAAGGAGTGATAGAAATGAAAGAAGCCAGTATAAAACTGATATGAATAGCTATGAGAACAGGCACAGAAGAGTATTATTGGGGTTTCTCATTTGTATTACAGACCATTAGGCATGGATACATTAAGTCTCTCACCTTTAAATTTTGCATTTCAGCTCTTCTTAGACTTGGAATGCAGGGATGTCATAATTTACTTAAGTGAGATATATTCCACTCTTGTTCATATTGGAAAGAAAAAAAACAAAACAAAACCAGAGAAATCACGTTGACTTCAGTGGAATTATTCCTGATTTGCCCTAAATAAGCTAATTCTTTCCATGCTCTACAAATAATCCTGGACATAAGTGAAGCTTCTTCATGATAGATGACCTAATCCTGGTATCCCTGGAGGGTGCACAAAGAAAGCTGATCCAGGGGATGAATAGCTCCAGAACTAGAGATGTTCTGCCTTTGAGAAAGAGGAATCAAATCCATGTACTGTGATCTCATTGAACTTTATTCTTTGATTTTTCCACCACTGCATAAAGGTAATGAAAAGCATCAGAATATCTGTTCTGCATAATACTGAAAAAATCTGTCTCTCACAAAGACTTTTACTTATCATCACACAGAACCTGCTTGATAACATGTACGGCTATAAGAATTCAAATCTTCAGGATTCCATAAACTTTTCTATATATATTAAACAAATCTCTGTTAAAGGGGGATATGTTTTCATAACATGGTGAAAGATTTAAAGTATCTGGGCCTCACTAAGGAGTCACTTAACACTTTAGAAAACTTACCCCTCCATCATGCCATGAAAATGAATCACAGCATCAATTTTTAAAATCATATCCTGAAGTTCATTGATCACACAAAGGCAAAGGAAAGACAAAGGGATGATCTTTGATTCCTGAACACGTTTCATGTTACACAAGAAAATAAGATGAGATTTCACAAACACTTTCAGCTAGTAAAACACACATAGAGGAGAAATGATTAAGCTGAAGATGTATCAAACCTGGAGTAGGAGTGCCAACATAGAAATTCATCATAGGAATTAATTGTATTGTATGAAGAAACAGAAGGATGAAACATCAAATTGAATCGCCTACTCCTTTTGCTGTAAGAGCAGGGGAAGATGGCAATGCATTAAGTTCCAGGATTCAAGATATCTCAGTTCTTTGCCTTAGCTCTGCTGCAGACTTTCAGAAAAATTAAGTGATTTTGTCACTGGACTTCAGTTCTGTGTCTGTAAAATGAGAATAATCACCCATTTCTTGCCTAATTGGGCTACACAGGTATAAGGAAACAAAGCAAGGTTCTTATCTCACCTGAAGGCTTTTAGTATTCCTGTAATAAAAATATGAAGAATATTGTCATGCCCCCATTTTATCTGTTGAGAGGAAAACAGTTTCCAACCAGCTGAGCTGGCATTGCTTGCCCTGTCCTGAATGCCTATCTTTGCTAGACAGTGCAGTCACTATTGGCTCTGTACATACCTTCTGGTATCTGTTTTGCCCATTTGGACACATAACCACCTCTTCTGTGTTTGATGCTAGTATCTCAACTTGATTCCATGTTAAGCCTGTTTATTCATCTTACATATCCAATGACAAAAAGCCAAAAACTTTAGCAGATGGAAGGTTTCCTGGTGTATTTTCTGTCTTTTCAGGGTGTTGATTTCTGAAAGCCAGGAAATACAGGATCTCTGCCTTTCCTGGGGCAGTCCATAGCCAATGGGAATTATCTGCAAATGCTCCAGAGGCAAACACCTTGTTAGATATAGCTGTATTGAACTGATCCAGGGATTAGTTGGAACAGATTGACAGAGCTGTGCTTGTGATAAAAAAGAACCTGGGAGAACTCCAGGAGGGAAGGCGAAGAGAAGAGAAAAGGGAAAGAAGGGAGCACATGCACACTCTGAAATACCTGCTAGGCCTTATTTCATGCTCTGTTGAGTAGGTTGTGGCAGTAAAGAGGTAAGAAAGTGTTCTTGTGTTGGGAACTGTCTGAAGTTGTTTACCCATAATTCACAGGATGACAGTCACCTTAAGTCTGCATTTCCTCTTTTCAGAGCTATTAGTTTAGGTTACTTTCTGGAAATTCTGGAGTCTGATTCATACAGAAAGTGGAGAGAATGCTGCATAACTTTTCATGTAAACAGTACAATACATACCCTCCAAATCTTATCACGTACCCAGGGGTTTGAAAGGACACTCAGATGCTGCTAAGAGAACAGCTACCTTGCCTTTGCCATATACTGGACTGCAAATTTGAAATAGAGTTTATATTCTTTCAGAGAGGTGTTCCAACACATGTATCCTGGCATTCACAAGGTGCCATGTATAACTCCATACACACACACGAGGAAGGGCGAATACAAGGTAATAGCTACTTTTCTACCCATAATGTACCTATGTCATTGCCCTAGTCTGAGTTGTCTGAATGCTTCTTTTTTCCCATACTGCTGATTTCCTTCTCAGACAGCTCATGCACAGGCAATTTATTTTCTTTTTTAAAATCTTGTGGGGTTTTTCACTTCTGAATTTTACCCAGATTTACTCAGATTATGTTTTCTTTTCTTCCTGCAACTGGGGTAGACAATAGCACAATGCACTTCTTCCCCCTTTGTCCTCAGTGCATGCAGGGAAGCCATGACTTTCATGTGGCACTGGCTGGACATGTTCCCTTGAACTATTCAGGTGTTATGAAACACAGCATGGAAGTCCCTTCAATCTGCATATGTGCAATGCAGTTAATTTGATTTGTAAGGTTAAAGTCTTGTGGTGTATGAAGCATGGTCAACAGTAGCAGTTTTGTCAGGATTCAGTAAATATAGTATTTCAACTGCAGGAAAGATCCTTGCATATTTCTTTATTTCACCTGAAATTACAGTAAAGAAGAAATCTGCTTAAATTATAATGGAATATGTACAGGCTATAACTGTCTAGAGAATGTGGGACCTATGTGCCCTTTCAGGTTACAAGGTTACCAACTGTATTAATTTGTGCATATAGTAATTGGTTTTTAATATTTACTTTATTGGAAATGTTATTTTGTTACTTGTTCAGTAAGTGCAGATGAACTCACTTGTCTGTGCAACTAAAATATTTCTCATATTGTAAGTCAGCTTAAGTGAGTGTTGCATTTTTGGTGTTTATTTTTCCCCTTCTGATTTTTTCCTCTAATGAGATCTGGTGAGAGATCACAAGAAAGAACAGGAGGAGTAGGAGTATAAAAGAGAAAGAGAGAATGCTGATCCCAAGCAATATAATTACAGATGTCTTCTTGTAGGAGGAACCTGTCTTCTCTTTGATTTCACGGATGGTTGGGATTTTCCATTTGAGGTTATGGGAACAAATGTGCTGGCTCGTCCAAAAATGTCTATTCCTCTTGACAAGGGCTTTGTCCTAGAATGTGCTAAAAGGACTTAAAAAAAAAATCCCAAGATGCTATTTTTGGCTGCTATTTTAAGCCATTACAGATGATCTATCTTGCACCTTTTATGCAGTATGGCTATTATTTATACATGAAAGAAAATTGTACAGGGCTTGCATGGAGAGGGGGGATCTTTCACTTTCTCTCCTCTTGCACTTTAGGTCAGCACTCACAGACTTTTCTCCAAAGTTCATTGCTCATGTTGTGAAATCTTATGTCCTGACCCAAAGCCCACTGAAGTAGAGAAATCCATGCTACCAATACCTTATTTTGTACCTAAGGATGTATATCAGGTTAGGATCATTCTGTCCTTTCTCTAAATCCTTAGTGCTGTGCAGTACAGGGATGAAATGTGCCAACCCTTTCTCTGATGGGGCAACAGTGTGTTCATTAAAAACTTTCCCTATCTTTCCTGTATCTAATTAATTTCTTTTACTTATAGTGTGGGTGGCTTAAATTGATACTTGAGAGCAAGTTTATCAGAACTCCCAGAGATGTTTAAATAACAGTCAGATCATTTCTAAGGGGAAGCTGTTTTGTAAAAATTTAATACTAGAAAACAGCCAAAATAGTCCCCTCTTTCTTCCTCTTCTAGTCTTGCTTTCCGTAAGCCTACAATTTACAATCAAGCTAAACAAAATAGACCTGATAGTCCTTCTAGAAGTGACTAGAGACTCTAATTAGAGTTGACATCAGATGGTTTCTTTTATGCAAAAAATCTCAGCTTTAGTTTTTGAGCACTTAAATATTGGCATTTGCCAACTCTCCCTGCCTGCAGATGAAAGGGGTCTGGAAGCTGATTGCAGTGTGTAAAGCATGTCCTATTTCATTCAAACCATCTCCCAGCTAGTGCCACTTAGGGGCATTCGCATTGAATATACAGAAATTACTATGCAGAAATTCCCATTTTGTGGTTGCCTCCTTAGCTTGTTTTTCCATTGTTTCCAAAGGGTCCCTCCTCATGAGCTTAGCTTCCATTATGGTTTTCATTACTGTCTGTAAGAACAGTGTTCTGCACAGAGAAGCTGCTGGCTCTGCAGCTGAACATCTTTACTCAAAAATACCTGCAGGAACCAGGCATCTTCTGCTCAGTCACACAGAACAAAGATTCAAAGTTTATCAAGATTTCTGTTTCATCCATACAACCAGTAACATTTTCTATAGGTGGCACTGTTAATGCTTTGTTGAAGTCACTGCTATCACTTCAGTTTTGTATAAAAATCAGAACGTTTGTTAGAACACTGCAAGTAATGACTGCAGTTGCTTCCAAGTGCCCAGCCTCCTTCTAGTCACCAAAATTTTTGCAGGCAGTATAATATCAAACCAACAAGTCCTTACATTAAATTAAAAACAAACAAACAAAAAAAAAAAAACCAACCAAAAAAACCCCCACAAAAGCAAAACCAACCAACTGAAAAAAAAAAACAGAAAAAAACCCAACTAAAACCTAAAAAACCACAGGCATTCTTTTGGGTAGGTATTAATTGCTCTTATCAGGTCAAAATCAGGCAAGAACTGATCATAAAGAAACCCAAGAGAATCAGAAGGTCAAAGAGGAAATGAAGATGCAGAGAGATTTAAAAACTTGTCCAAGATCATATAGCAGACTGGTAGCAGAACTAGCAATAGCATCTAGCTTCACGCCTCCAACCAGTCTGCCTTCTAGACCAGGATAGCTAACTATATATTGAGAGTTGGAGTTAAAAAATAATGTCATATAAATCAAGGAATCATTCTTTCCTGAGTAAAAAGGTCAGCAGTAGGTACAATGTTATGCTATCCGCCTCCTTACTAATTCTTCTGTGATAACATGACTGGAACTCATCCTTTTAAAAATGGTTGGAGTGCAATATGTTTTGTAGCTTTAGCAGTTGTATGAAAAGTCTTAGTAAGCGTGAGACAGAGTCAGTTGAATCAGGAAAACAGAGTCTCACATCTGTGCCTTATAAACTTAAAACAGTTATTGGTTTCATTTCTAATTACATACATTGGTGAACGGGATGTGCAGTCTCTTGACAATTTAATCTGCATTTTTTTTCAATAATACCACAGCAGAAAGATTCTCAGTATTGTCACATTACTCTATTTCAACTGTGACCAGAAAGGACTAGGGCTATTTCCTTTTAATTTGGCCTTCAGTTGGCATTTAACCTGAGTCTATCACAACACTGTCAGATGTAACAGATTCTGCTGTGCAAATAGTATAAGGAACAGCGATTAAGCAAAATACGTACTGCCCAACAATCTCACTCTTTACAAAAACGTAATGGATATATAGCTGTAGTATTGTCCACTGAAGAGTCATCTATTTTATTAGTCCTTTTTTTGTGGAGGTTCTTGTTATGATATAAGCAATTTCTTGTTTCTGTTAGCCATAGCTTGTATTGTGGTGTGCATGTATAGGTGACGTACATGGCTTTATGCATATTTCTGTAAAGTGTCAATTATTTCTATCTAGTATGTCCAGTGTGTAATTCAGAGTCATCTAACCCCCAAGCAGTTTTAATCTGCTCTTTTAAAAAAAGAAACCCAAGAAAGGTGCTTCTGCTTGTGAAACTTCAAACTGTCTGAACTGCTGCCCCGGATTTTTATCGTTGCCATGCCTTCTTGCTGCTGTGTTGTCTCAATAGTTCTGAACGAAGGGGAGGGCATCTCAACTATTTTATAGAGAAAGATCTGGTCTGCCTGTATCTTGTGTGTCTGTGTCAAACAATAGCTGTATGTCCTATCTATTCCCAGCTCAGTCCATAACCAATATTCTCGTAATTAGCCTTAAGACTTTTCGACCAGCCTGAGCTGAATGAGGTTGCCAGGGTGCAGAATGAAATTACACAGCCTTCTCCAGCTTTATGCAGAAGGAATAGGGCACATAACATTTAGTATGTATAAATCAGCAAGAATGATGCACCTGAAATGTGGTTTGAAAAGGGCAGCAGCCTCTTAAAAAGCTTTGGAAGCTAACTTTTAACTTTGAAGAGAGGCTTGAAAGTTGAAATTCAGCTTGTGGTATTATTAGGAGGATTATTGTACCCATTATCTCCCTTTTTTTCCCTGTGTGTATAAAAGGCTCATAACTCACCAGCAATGTGGCCAATGTTAAGAATATTCTCCAGTGCTGAAGAAACATACACATTCTTTACTATTAAGAGATTTGTTTATTCTTGAAGAGCCATTTCTTTATACTTTATGTCCACAGGTTTTACTTGAATTGGCATATACCTTGAAAAATGATCCTGTTTATAAAGTTGTACAATAAACCTGTAGTACTATTTAAATTGAAACTGCAGCACTATATAGCGCTGATTTTTCCTCTTGTGAAAGCAGCTGGTTCCCACAAAACAAACAGGAGGCATTTCTTTGCAGTATCACAGCACTCATTTAATGAAAATATAATCACAAACTCTACTACAAGGTGATTATTTAATGAATTGGATCTGACAAAGCATGTGTTAGTTTGCAATATAAAATCCGAAAGGTGTTGGTGGCCAGAAGCCAACTGGCTTGTTAAATCCATGCAAATTGCATAATGGAACAGAGATAGGTATTGTGCATTTATTCTTAAAGGAATTTATGTTCATAAAGAAAAAAACCCAAATTGTATGAAGTTATTTGAGATCTACTTAGTGATCTCAAGCTCTACTAGACTTTTTAATTTAATTTTAAAATACTAAGTGCAGATCCTAGAAACTGACCAAATGCGGTGTCTTTTAGGGAGGAACTGTTATTTTTTTAACATTTTGCCGCACATATAAGCCCATTTTTCTGCCCATTTCTTATTTCAGCTGTGATCAGTTTGGTTTTAAGTTGTCTACCTATCAAATCACTACTGCTAGCAGGATCTTCTTTCAATTTCTGGAAAGCTGGTAAGATCTATGTAGCCCTGATGGACTCTGAAGTCTGAAGTACATTCCTTTTACATTAGAAATTAACTAATATGTGAGAATGACCAGTGAAGTTTGAATATTTTTCCCTTGTTTTTTCTTCTTTCTATGGAATTGTAATTAAAAAAGGAAGATAGTGAGGCTAAAGAGCACTGGTCAATTTATTAACATGAAAAAATGCATCCCTGGACTAGTTCACATCTTGAAAGCAATCAAGTTATTGCATTAATTTTAACTATTATTCATGTGATTATTTCCTTACTGCTTTACCCAGAAGGCTAGCAATAACGAATTTGTAAATCAATAAAGGCATGTGCAAATTTTACATATGTGCTACACACAAACTTTCTAGCCATCATCCAATTGTAACTGTTTACATCCATATATAAACACCACTTGCTGACTGCCTGTATTAGTACACAGAAGGTTAATACAGAAACAGGGCATTGCATTATTTTGTTACCTAAAGCTACAGGACAACAGTTTTGAAGACTGAACAAAGAGCATCAGCATGGTTGTTAACTTCGCCGTCAAATCCTGGCCTAGGCTTGCACTTCCAGATGAGTTCAACTTTTAAGCATTAGCTTAAGCCCCTTCCTTTTGGAAAAGGAATTAAACAGGACTCTCAGATCCACAGAAATCTGTGCTATTTAGTCACACATGCAGAGTTAAGCATGTACTTGAATGGTCCTGCTAACCTGGGATCTTATGAAAGACTGCACAAAAAACCTGTAGGTACTCTGTCCTTCCTGTTCACTATGGCTCTGTTCATATTTTACTATGATGCAAAGGATTTTTTACCTTTTCTTTATTGTCTTTTAACATCTGCCATATTTCATGAATATGTCTAGATGTTTCCTATAGTTCTTTAAGTGAGATTTTGCAGTAAATCATGATGCAACCACACGTCCCCATCTGCTAGTTAGACTCCTTAGTAAAAGCATCCAATCAGTTAATCCAAGAAGATTAATTTTACTTTCATCTTAGAATACAAGATTCATTAATGACATAGAAACAAGTTTGCATTCAGTTAATTAGTTGAATGACCGTCATCCATATCTATCACCAGTGGCAGACAGCTGGAGTTGTTAAGTCCAGGAAAATAAATTCACTCTCAACACCAAAGTATTAATCAGCTCAGGAAGGTTTGCTGAGGTCCTGAGAAGTACCACATAGGTGTGAAATAAAAATATCCTAGAGTTGTTCATCTAATTGATGGTCAGATTTACGGAGTGGGATTCATGGCTTTAATGATGGACAGTAATCTCATGGGACAATATTATTTCTGGTTTTCTGTGGCATTTACTTATTTATTTCAGAGAAAAGGAAACAAAGACTTGCATGCTGATACTTTCACACTGTCTGCCGCCTGAGGCATTAGAAGAGAGTCACTTTTCAGAAGAATCCACACTGCCTTTGGATGAATGCTCTCTATAGTAGCACACTCACAAGCAGGGAATGGGGATTTATGCACAGAAACGCTACTAAGAACAGCAGGGAAGCTGCATGCAGAAACTCTGCAAAATGTACCTTTTTGAAAAATTTCCTGCTTATGTGCAGAGTTCTTATTTATTCCTTTTGTATATTCTGAAGGTTTTTAAAAGCTGCAGACTTCTCGATCCAGTGTTTAGCAGACCTGATATCAAACATTCCTAACTAAAAATTTTGCTGAGATACCAAAGCTTGTTAGATTTAAGGATGATCAGAATGACTTGGATTTACTAACTTTTCTGTCCTAAGCAAATCTATAGACTGTTTTCACAGCTCTCCATAATAGCTTGATTCTTGTAAGCAGAAACTTACCAATGTGGCACTTAAAGTACATTTTTTGATATGCATGTGACAATACAACTCTTTTCACAAATACCTCAGTGACCATGAATTTAACATATTCTATAAATTTAGCTTAATCTCCAGCTACAAACTAAGCTTACTTGAGAAAGAAGACGTGGGTGAATTACTTTGTAAAATTAGCGACACTGATTCTTGTGAAGTGAAGCAAAAAAGTAACGGATATCTAGGGAGAATAATGATACCTAAGAATGTATCTTATGTAGGTCTACTGTATTTGAACAAATTAAAATGATTGAAAGATGAAATCCATTTTTATTCTGACATGCCTACTAGGGTAAGGAAACCACAATAAATTCCTAACCAGGTTCTGGTTCTTCATGCACCCTATCAAATGCCATTGTGATTCCCATAAGCATTTTTTTATTGGATATTGAAAAAGAGCAGTGCCAAATATTTTGTAGTGTGACAAACAAATACAATTAGATGCATTTTTGCATTTTACCATGCACTACTTAACTGTCCACCTAAATATTTAAATGGTCTGGCTATCAAACCTTTTGTATCAGACAGTGTGAATACTTATATTAAAATCAACCTTTCCAGATTGCCAGCTGAAATAAACTTCATTTTTATACAATAAGGATTCATAAGAACACCTGACTCAGATTAGTTTAACCCCTTCAGAATAGGAAGAAGAAATAAAATGACAAATATTTCTTATCCCCTCAGGAGATGAATATCTTCCACGAGGAACTTTTGTTAGATAAACTTATTTGAGACCAAATCCATAAAAATAATACACAACTTAAGTCTTATTTTGTGCTTTACTAATGATGGATAAACATATATCTTAATGGATCTCGAATTTAGGAGCCTAGTAAGATGAGTGTTTACTGACACCTAAACCAGAGGCACTTTTGAAAAATTCACAATGCATGCATTACCTTTCACTGTAATATGTGAATATGCATAATGTTAGAATTGTAAGTGAATTAACACGACATTAAATGTGATTTTGCACTGCAGCATATAGAAATTATATTTAGACACTTTTTAACAATCTAAGGTTAATCTTAAAATTCCTTCGGGCCTTTTATGTGATAAATTCTAGCACTCTCTTTAACACCATTGACATATTATGATACACACATGGTCCCAGAGCAGATAAGGCTTTTGTAAAGGTTTGGGATGTCCCAATAGAGTAAATGATTACACTAATTCTATCACACTTACATTATAGTAGTAGGAATAGTGCCAAGTTACATAGATTTGAAACTATTTTGGGACAATCTTCTCTATATTTTTACACTTCCACTTTTGAATAGAGCTGGAAAAGAGGTTTAGGGAAACATTATTTTTAATGCAATTTTTTTCATCTTGCAGAGAATGATTCATGATGGTCAGTCTTCAAGCAGCAATTCAAGTTTACAGAATGACTCTATGCCCTCTGTGAGGACTCTGTTATTTCTAATTTAGTGATTCCCAAAGTCTTGTGCAGTATTTCCCTATTACTGACATAGCTAGGTGTTACCACAAAAAAATATCAAATCAAACAAGACATAATGCATAAATGGTGACAGCCATGTATAATGGTAGAAATATAATACTTTGGGAAAGTGTCGTGCAATATATCTTACTGTTGTTTCCATATGCATTGCTAGTTTCAGCTTTAGTTCAATTTTGGTAAGTGATGTTTCTGCAGTGAAACAGAGGCCTGAAACTAGGAGTACCACCATTGAGAGCAGTCATGGTGAAGGTTTGTACATAAGATGTATGCTTCACCTTGAGATTCAAGAAAGTAATATTCCTCAAAGTCTGATCCAAAGCCAATGAGACTCCTTTAGCTTCAGCAGGTTTTGGTCAAGTTTCTTTTTGAAAGTAAAAAGTTGTTCCAGGTAAGAGAGAGAGAAAAGCACAGGTTTTGCCACAGAATTCCAAATCTGTACCTGTTAAATGTTAGAGTTATCTGTGCATATACCTGGGCTGTCTGCACTTATTTTTTTGAATGGGTTATTGAGAATGCTGTCTGCCTTCTGTTATCATATATTAAATATGGACTGGCAACATTTGCCTTGCAATTGCATATATTATTACTATCTTTATTTGTTGCTGGTAATCTTTTTGGCATCTAATTTGTCATTTAGAAAATCTAAAATGTTAATCTTCTTCATGATCCTAATTACTTAAACAATCTTGCCAAAAATAAAGAAAATTCAATATATATGTATGTAGTTGCAATTGATAAATTCCCCAATGACAATAGATTTATTCAGTTACTAATGGGTTTCCACTAGACATCTTAGTAATATAATTAGTCTGTCTCATGATCAAATAACTGATTAATCATCACATCTTTTTTCCCCAAAGATAATAATTTATTATAAATTCATTTTTTACAGATTCAAAATAATTGCTTTTTCACTACTATTTCACCAAAAAGTTTCATGAAAATTATTAAATTTCCATTTATCATTTACTAAGTTTATTGAAAACAGTGTGTGAAAGGTATTCAAAGGAGGCAAATAATTTGCTTATTTCAAACTTATTCCATATACTTTACAATAACTTTGAAGAGATTGTTTTCTAAATAATAATCCAATGCAAAGCCTGTGGGAAAATTTGACCACTGTAGAGGTTCAAAAGCAATGGTATAATTGCTTCCACTTGTGTCAAAAGAAGCAAAGTTATGTATACAATCCTTTTATTATTTTTTTCTACTTTATCAGAGCAAATAACCATACGCTTTAACTGCGTACTTTGATGTTTAGGTTTTTGTTAATATTTTGGTGCCTTAAAATGAATGAGACCATGTTCGTTGTGTCCTTGACCTAGGTAAATATCATGCATAAGAGGTAGAATGTATGTAATATACATGTCCATACACATTTAAGTATTCAGTGCACACAAAATTTACATACCAGTTTCATCTCTATTCTGAAAGCAAGCCATACAGTCAAGCCATAATTCAGTTCATTTAGGTATATGTAATGGTTGAAATGGCCTGGGATACTGTGGTGTTTGATAATAGTACCTAACCTGCATGCTTCATCATTTTCTCCAGCAAAGAATGTAAGTGTGTAGAAGACACCCTGGGAACTTTGAATTTTTTATGGGTATGTCAACATGTTTCTTTTTAGCAGTGGTTACATATTTTAATGTGTGTAAGTCAAAGATTCTTGTACATAATTGTGTACAACTACATTTGATCTTTAATTATGCATTTGTGTATATACAGATGGTACATAAAATTAAAAGATAAGTGGAGGGATAAAGGAATAGGATAATTTAAATAATATTTCACTATATAGACTCGTGTGTTCTTTGGAGTAAGAAAAAGGTTTTAAATCAATTTGCTCTTTTGTCATTGCAACAAGCAGTAGTCTTTGCTAGGATTTGATCTTAATGCTTTATGTCTATGTCTTAAGGCAGTACAGTCCTTGCCTCTGTACAATTCCTGCCTTCATTTATCTGGTTGTCCATGGCCTTCTAAAATGAAGGAAATGGACTGCTAAAATGAGAAGGAAATGAGGGAAATAATGATTCTTTTGATGCTACCTTGCCTGTGATGTTTGGGGGACATGAAAAGAGAGTCCGTACCCCAGGAGTTTGGTTCAGAGTGTGTAGAATCAAATTCCAATTTCCAGACAAGTTGAAATGACTTGCTAATAATAGAAATTAATTATAAATTAGAAAGACTCCCAAGGCTGGTTTTAGACATACTGAATGAACAAAAGAAAACCAGAAAAGGGGAAAATGAAACAAGAAAGACCTTGAAAATAATACCCTCCATCTCTCTGTGTAACTTTAAATACTAGATTGTGGGTTTGCACTTGTGGCTTCCTTCTGGGTATATGACAAAATCTTGCTTTAACAAAGCACTTGTGATTCTTTTCACTTGAATTAAAATAACATTTTTAAAGAAATTACTCATACTTAAGGGTAAGCATGTCTTCTGTTTCTTTGAGTTAGTGTGTAAACTTACACATGAACTGTGAGTTCTGTTTAATTTAGCAATTGTGCTGGACATATTAAAAATCTTTTGGCTGATGAAAAAGATCTCCTTAACTTCATGGTTTGTGATTTTTTGATGTCTTATCAAAACAAAGTTATTTATGAAAGACCATGAGCATATGACACATTATTGATGCCTTACTATATCATCGTTTACAGAATTTAATTTTTATTCATCACAAAACACAAGCAACATCAAGTAACTTAAATGACCAGTTGGGCAATATTTTAGTTAGCAAGCATATGGATTAAAATGTTCACAAAAAGCCCCAAATGAAATATTTTTTTCTGAATTACATAACAAATACATTTTTCATGGGAGAATTTGTGAATAATTAAAGACCAGTCAAATTCCTATTCAACAAGTGTTTCTTATAAAACAGTGATGGTGAAAAGAATGTTTTGATGTTTAAAAATAGCAATATTTTTAACTTCTGTCTGACAAACACAGATTTTTTTTTTTCACCACTTTATCCAATGTGATGCCATATATCATAGCTTATTTACATTAAAAACTATAGGAGATTAAACTTGAATTTAAAATTCCCATTTGATCATCATTAGGCAAATCAAGAGATTCTTCCTAGCAAAGTCAGAGTCTTTTTCAGCTGAAAATTTCCTAGAACCAACAGTTTCACATAAAAAAAAAAAACAAACAAGCAAAACCAACACAGTCTGTAGAAAGGTACATATTAATATTTTCTGTTAAAAGAAAAGTAAAAAGAACTCAGCAAACTTCCATTGTTTTACCAATGCACATTTTCATTATTTTGAGCCATTGTTTCTACAACAGGGATAATGGAATTGAAACAAATACATTTATTAATAGCAGTTGATAACCTGTTTGTGAATGTCAGGTTAGTTATTATTGATCTTAATAAATATGGATACAACTATTACAACATTCTCTAACAAAAAGAGGGGTCTTCTGATTGATATGAGGAAATTATTTTAATCATTTCATAGCACAGGAGTATTACAGAATTCTAAATATATGTAATCTAGATTTAATACACTTCAAAATGTATTAATTAGTGGTAATGTCATGCTAGAAAAGCGGACTTAAAAGTTGAGATTTTCCATGAAAATCATTGAAGTTTTCTCTTTAGAAAATCCAGATGAAATGTATTGTGCATAAAACACAATTCTGGACTTAAAAATATGTGTTCCTGGCCCTTCTTTTATCTCTGCTAATGCATTTCACTTCACCATGCCTGGCTGAAGTGTGGGTAATTACATTGTTCTACTCTGTGAAATGCTTTGTAGTCTACTGAAGGAATAAGAATTTTTTGGCCTCTGAGATTTCCTATGCAGTTGCAGCATCCCTCAATACGAGAGAAGTGATTCAAAGACCTAGGAGTCTCCTGCCACTTGTACACTGTTGGAATTTCAAACTAGGAGACTTTCCTGCTGGATGGAAGTTATGCTTTTCAAGTAATTCTAGTGAAAACTGTTTCAAGATACAGAGTTTTTGAATGAAGTGGTTTCCTCTTTAATTGCAGAAAGAATTTTTCAAACAGGTGCCTCTGTCTAGAGAAAAGCCTCAAATTTCAAAGTTTTACCATCTTTTTTCAAATCCCTACTGTAAAATGTTAGTGAGAGATTATGTAAACAATCAGTATTGTTCCAGTAGCAATTTGGAAATATTTTGCAAAGAGTTGCAAAAAGACTGCAGACAAATGAAGTTATAAATGAGTAACTTAATACATGAGAAAAAATAAAATACCTTGTTGTGGTTTGGTACATAAAAATAGGTTAAATTCATCAGGCAAGTTATTGGTTGTGAATTATTCACTATGTTTTACTGGCTGTAATTCTTTTTGCATTTAATTACAAGGGGCTACATATTACTTAGAGGTCTTGTAATGCATGTGCATGACTGCCAAGACCACTAATGGAAATTGCATGCCATTGCTGAGAGAAAAGTATACACTTCAGTAATTACATGTGGTACTCTAAATGCAGATGCAAAAGTAATTATCATAAACTGGTACTCTGCATATTGGAATGCTGTATTGGCTCAATATATTAGCTTTCACTTCCGAAGATCATCAGGACTCAATACGTAGTTAGTTCTCTCATGAAATAAGATTAAAGGTCTCCAAGTAGCTTCCTTTTGTTCTTAGAAAAAAACCAATGTACTGTATGAGTAGCCCCACAGGGAGTACTACATTCACTATTACACTAGAGAAAAGAGTGTTCTTGGCCAGCACTGAAGTATTTTGGTAGAATTGTAAAGGACAATCATATAACACTTGGGTTTGGCTACTCTTGTTTGTCACATTTTCATGATAACTAAAATTTATATAGCAGAGCAAGGAAACTAAATTCACAAGAGGTGTATTTACATTCTCCTCCTGAAATTTCAGTAACAGTGAAGCCTTGAAACTACAACCTTGCAAAGAGATGAACAAAAACTACAGAAAGGAAAAAAAATTGTCTATGTGTCAGAGATAGGACTGGTTATCCAGCAGGGCTATGAACTTCAGAAGTGGATGATTTCTTGCTGTAAAATAGTTTTAATTTGTGGCCTTTGATGGTGGCAGTGCTCCAAACCTGGCTGAAACATTGCACAACTTCAGCATTTCTCCAGTACAAAATGGGAAAGTGAACATTTTCAAAGATATTTGGTCCTCCTGTCTAGTCGCACATGGTTAATGCGTTTCCTTGTTATATACTGGCTAGCACTTTTAGACCATTATTCCTGTATAGAGCTAGCCTCTCTTTTTTCTATTCATTTTGTTCTTTCTATACTACCTTGAATCTCAGATTAACCCATGACTTCTCTCAACTCTTTACATCCTTAAAAAACCTTCAAAAAGCCATTTAAAATTTATGAAATAATAGCTGGCACTAATGTCTCACGTTATTCTTTTAAATTCATCAAGTACGCATGAAGAAATTTCCTTATTTGTAATTTGTGATATAATTTGTGTTTTGCATATCTTAGTTACACAGTAGACTTTTGCATACAAGGAAATTAGCCCACTTTAGAAGAATAATGATGTATAGTTAGGCCTTATCTTGTAAATTCTTCATATATGTACGTAATTTTAAATATAAGAATACCTGTCCTATTTTTGATGCAGTGCAGTTTTGGGTGGATATGACCTTGATCATTAAATGTGAACATATTTATATTTAAAAATATTTGTTTAAAATGATGGCTACATTCTAGTGAACCATAATGGGGTATTTCCCTGTCTGAAATTTCTTGAGTTTCCACACATTTTGAATTTTTTTTTTTAATTAGAAACCAGTAACTAATTTGTGTCTCCATGTGCATTTCTTTTTTTATAGCAACTCTTAAAGGTAAGCCCTAGCATATTTTAAATGAAATTTTTGGATTTTTATTCTTTTGGACAACCATAATAAACCTAAATAAACCTAACTAATTTTATTTATCCATTTAAGCAAGAGAATATTCCTCGGTAAATGTTTGTTCTCCCATTGATAGCTTCCTCTTAGTGTTACAGATTCTTTCTCTTTTGCAACATTTTCATGTACAGTGATGGCTAAGCACAAGAGTTCAGTTTATAATTCATTAGACATTCACTAATGACTCATTAAAGTGTCCATTCCCTATTTTCAGTTTTTCAGGCACTGTACCTGTGTAAAACTTCACTCTTGCTATCTGCGCGGCTCTCCTGTTTTGCTTGTACTTTTCTTGACTGCAGCTCATTGTAAAATGTTTTTATGTCTTGTGAGTCAGAGATTAGGTATGTTGAGGGAATGGATGTGCACAGAGTGTTGATGTCAGGTCAGACACTTTCACGCAGATAGTGCAAAATCATACACTGTACAGATACGAGTTTGTTATATAAATGCACTAGATTTTTTCCACTCCTATCAATATGTATTTTGATTAACCATACAGAATATGTTCAGTTATTAAAAAAAAAAAAAAAACCCACAGAAGTGAGAGTATGAAATAAGTAATTTATAAAAAGAAGTTTGTGTTGAAAATTGACAGGCTAGGAATGTAAAAAGGAAAGGTACATTTGTGTATACAACAAAAAAATGAATGATGAAAATTCACTGTTGTTAGCACTATTAATGAAATAATTTGGTTTTGCCAAGCATTTGATATTTCTATGAGTATGAATAGCATCTGTTTGTACATTAGAAAACAGTAACAGCGAGTATTATTTCCTGGTTTTAACCAAATAAACAGACAGCCATCTGCATAGTCTATAGTTAATAACTTTGGTCTGAAGAGTTTTTTCACAATTATTTCATCAGGTTGCTTGGTTTTCAATGACATTGATCTAATCCTTAATGACATTATTTTTAAAAGGATAAAAACTTTTGTAACACTGAAGAATACACAAAATGAAAACAGTATCTGCTCTGCAGAACTATGCATATGGCAAACAGTAATTGCATCAGCAACACAGACATATAAGAAAAAGGGTTTTAACAATAGGGTCAGTGTGGACAGAGTTAAGGTGACAGCAAACATATACTTCTATGTAAGCATCCTCTAAAGCAACAGATGTTGTAGTTGAAACACCAGACTTCAATTTATAAAGCCTTCTTTTGCTTAAGGAAAATCTTTGGGTATCTGAAGTTGTACAGAGAATGAAATAAACCCAAATCATGAAAAGGAGAGAAGCTGAAGGACAGGACCCATATTTTCATCTTCTACACATCTGGATATTAGACAAGTTTTGCAAAATGTTAAAACTTTAGTTATTAAAAAAACAAAAAAAGAGAGAAAAAAAGAAGAAATTATCATTCATTCTTGATCATATCCATTAAAATTAAGAGTTTTGTTTAATTAAAGCTAGAAGCTTTGGTGACCCTTCAATTTCTCCCTTTTATCTTTCCAAGAAACATCAGATGGAAGGGAGGCTAATGGTGCCAACACTGACTTCCACTTAAAGCTCAGTGCTGCCCACATAAACACTAAAGCTCTTAGTGTTGTCTTAGGACTTTTCTCCCAGTCTTATAGGGCAACTCTCACATCCATACTGTGAGAGTACTTCTGTCGTGGTTTAGCCCCAGCCAGCAACTAAGCACCACGCAGCCGCTCGCTCACTCCCCCTACCACGATGGGATGGGGGAGAGAATTGGAGGAGTAAGAGTGAGAAAAAAACACTCCTGGGTTGAGATAAGAACAGTTTAATAATTGAAATAAAGTAAAATAGTAATGATAATAATAACAATACGATGATGATAATAATAATAATATACAAAGCAAGTGATGCACAATGCAATTGCTCACCACCTGCCGACCAATACTCAGACAGTTCCCGAGCAGCGATCGCTGCTCCCCGGCCAACCCTCCCCCCCCAGTTTATATACTGAGCATGACGTCATATGGTATGGAATAGCCCTTTGGCCAGTTTGGATCAACTATTCTGGCTGTGCCCCCTCCCAGTTTCTTGTGCACCTAGCAGAGCATGGGAAGCTGAAAAAGTCCTTGACTAGCATGAGCAGTACTTAGCAACAACTAAAAACATCAGTGTGTTATCAACATTCTTCTCCTACTAAATCCAAAACACAGCACTATGCCAGCTACTAGGAAGAAAATTAACTCTATTTCAGCCGAAACCCGGACAACTTCAAATCAATGTTGTTGGAACAGGATGAAATATGAAATGATTTACAAAGGAGAATTTTTGCTGTTTTGTCAAATCTTGCACTGAACTAACTTTTTTTTTTTCTTTCCAGTTCCCCCCCTTAACCTTTAAGCATAAATGACAATGTCACTTGCAGTAAAAGCAGAGCACTTTGACATATCTGACATCAAATTTACTTAATGCTAGATCAGCCTGGAAAGTGTACAAAGACTGGTATGTCTGAGAAAGAAAGTGTGTATCAGATTGCTGAAGAATATTATCCTATTCCCAGGATACTTGTTGTACAGTGCTAATGTCAGAATGTCAACAGGGGAGCTTTTAAACACCGGAATTACAGAAAGATAGAACTTGAAGTATTTCTGAGGACAGATTGTTCAAATGAATTATCCCCCATTGTTGTTTCTTTCGCTTTTTTTCCTTAGGCATATTAGTTCCCTCAAACTTTATAATTGGTTTAGATTTCAGATAAATTAAGTCAATTTACTGTACATAGCTTTATTAGAATAATCATTAAAATTCATTATTTTTTAACACAGCAAGGTATTTATTTTTTTAAGATTTTTTTAAGATTTTTCCAGTGTAGCTCAATTTGGCTGGCATCAGCTGAGGGTTCAGTCGAACTATTCCAGGTAGAATGCTGGTTCTAGTAACAGACTTTAATAAACAGTAATATAAAGAGAGGAATGTGAAATTATATAGCAGAGGCAATGTGTATGTGACAACATTTTAACTATTGTTTGAAAAACAGCAACACATAGAGAATGTGTGATAAAATATTCTTTTTAAATATGATTAAATAAATTTTTATATACATTCAAATATGTTCTCATGTCTACAGATTAATAAATAGAGGATATGCCTAAATATTCTTGGGAACAATAGTAAATGAGTTTTCAGATCTGTCACTTTTGTTGTTGCTTCAGGCTTCATCTTTTCATATGTTTGACTTTGTATCGAGAGTTAAGTTAGCTGGGTATGCCTGATTTTGTGGGGGTGTCAAGGGAGCAGCCTGAGTATCAGAATAAAATACCAACTTTGAAATTTCCCTTAAAGTGGGAATTTTCACCAATAAGTTGTTTGAAACAATCAGATTTTATGTCTTAATAACACAGTGTCTTTTCATTTGTCAGAATATTACAAGAAATAAAATATTAAAATGCACCATAGCCTTTAACATACAAAATTAGCATCTGAATGAAATATACTACCACAAAAAATAAATCAAAATGAAGCCATTTTAGTCTTTTTTCTTGGATCATAAGTCAACTGCCAGTATCAATTACTTTGATTTTCTTTTCCAAATAATGTTTACAGACATTATCATCAGCTACCAGGAATGTGATTTTGATTGACTTCCATCTTCTAGAGTGTTTATATGGAGATGTTTAATTTATTTTGATCTTATTCAATGGCATTCTCCTCACCCAGTTTCAGACAACCACTACATGATAATCTACCTTTGATCAAAGTGTCTAGTCTTCCTGTAAAGGCAGGGAAGAGGAATATGTTCCTCTTCAGTGCAGCTGATCTCACCCAAATACAGACTTGTTAATGAACATGTTAGATGAACTTCACCTTAAAACCTATCTGTTTGTCTCTACTGACTCGTATTGGCTGTAGGTGTCCAGGTGTTGACAGTGGGGGGGGTGATGGAGCAGGGCTGTCCTCTGTGACAAGCGAGACCAGGGCAGCCAGCCGACCCCACGATAGTCCCACTACAGAGAACAGCTGGGTCCATCAGCCATTTGCCCATAGCTGTCAGGACAAAAAATTTTATTTGGATTTCTTAGTACTTCTTCTGAAGCTCACTAATCACTTACTACCAATGGTATTTGTACTATAAAAGGAGATGTGAACTTAAAAAAATGCCAAGTTGTTCTCTTACCTGCGAGTTTATATGCCCCGTGAACTAGTCTATCTAAAAGATTATCAGTATAATCTGAATCGGAATGAACTTTTGCTTTCACAGTGTTCCTCTATGATACAAATGTGGAGTGATGAAGCTTACACTCCAATTATGTTTTACAATGTTGACCATGAAAACTTCATTGTAATTGTAATGTCAGATAATTTCCAAGAACATGTTTCTGACTCGGAACAATGTGGCCAGCTGCAGAAAGCCAGAACTCTGCCAAAACCTGTCATTTTTCATTTGGTCACTGCTTCCAACAGAGTTGCTCCTCATTTTATGACTGTTCAGGGTTTTCTTTTCTGAAATTTGGCTTCTTGCGGCATGATAGCTCAACTGCAATATCCTCACATGTCAGCAGGCTTAGCACAGGATCATGCCTTTCCAGATTAGCTGTTATGAAATTGGTGTGAATGAGGACATGAGCAAATGGCTTTTTCTGGAGAGGTTAAAATGACGCTGCCTAAGAATGGGAGGTTGTGACCCCGCAACTGGAGGTTAAGACGACTCAATTTCAGCTGGTTCATATGGCAATTTATTGGTGGCTACAGATCAAATTGGCTGGCTGTGCACTGACTGAGAAAGGACATGCTCCTGTGTTCCAGGCTTTGCTCTCTGTTGCCATAAGGGCAGTAATTTCCAAGAGAAAGAGGTAACAGCAGTATGAAGAAGTAGTATCAGCAATAATTTTCACCATTTGCTAAATAAACACATATCTGAACCCTTGGAAATTTTTTATGAAACTCAGAAATGGAGCTTATAGCTCACTTTTCTTTTGCCAATCTTTTTCTCTTGCTTTTGAATTTCTCTTCCCTGCTTGCAGGAGTAAAACCCCAAAACAGGTTAGTCTGAATTTCTTCGGTTTCATTACAAAAGTTTTGTGCAGATCTAGCTAAAATCTTTGGTTTAGAACTATAATGATTAATGTCCTGAGCCACAAAGACGGGAGATCTGAGCCAGAAAGAGAGGAGAATAGAAAACTAACAAACAAATGGGACACACAAAATTGAATACAATTTCTGACCCCAAACCTGCTGAGTCTTTTCACAATTTGATGTTTCATATTCCTCCTACGTTTCTTTAAACTTTAGAAACTGATAGTACTTCATTTACCCATCAATGGCAAGCTCTTCCCTCATCTCATATAATCTTATATATTTGTGGGTGGAAGAGGAGCTTTTTTTTACTTTTCTTTCTGTACTTTTTTCTCACACTATGCCTTACACTTGATTGCCAGCTATCATAGAATCCTTTAGTGTGCTAAATCAGAGTTAGGAGTGAAGCATGTTATTTCTAAATTAAAATACTAATTTTAGAATGCATCCTATCATTGTATCTTGCCACAAGCAGTGCTCCCCAGGGCTCAGTTTTGGGGCCAGTCTTGTTTAATATCTTATCAATGATCTGGATGAGGGGATTGTGTGCACCCTCAGTAAGTTTGCAGATGACACGAAGTTGGGTGGGAGTGTTGAACTGCTCGGGGGTTGGATGGTGCTGCAGAGGGATCTGGACAGACTGGACTGATGGGCTGAGGCCAACTGTATGAGGTTCAACAAGGCCAGGTACCAGGTCCTGCACTTTGGTCACAACAACCCCATGCAACGCTACAGGCTTGGGGAAGAGTGGCTGGAAAGCTGCCTGGCCGAAAAGGACCTGGCGTGTTGGTTGACAGCTGGCTGAACATGTGCCAGCAGTGTGCCCAGGTGGCCAAGAAGGCCAACAGCACCCTGGCTTGTATCAGGAATAGTGTGGCCAGCAGGAGCAGGGAGGTGATTGTGTCCCTGTACTCAGTGCTGGTGAGGCCGCACCTGGAATACTGTGTCCAGTTTTGGGCCCCTCAATACAAGAAAGACATTGAGGTGCTGGAGCGTGTCCAGAGAAGGGCAATGAAGCTGGTGAAGGGTCTGGAGCACAGGTTGTATAAGGAGTGTCCGAGGGAACTGGGGTTGTTTAGTCTGGAGAAGAGGAGGCTGAGGGGAGACCTTATTGCTCTCTACAACTACCTGAAAGGAGGTTGTAGTGAGCTGGGTGTTGGTCTCTTCTCCCAAGTAGTTAGCGATAGGATGAGAGGAAATGGGCTCAAGGTGCACCAGGGGAGGTTTAGATTGGATATTAGGAAAAATTTCTTCACGGAAAGAGTGGTCAAGCATTGGAACAGGCTGCCCAGAGAGGTGGGGGAGTCCCCATCCCTGGAAGTGTTCAAAAAATGGGGAGATATGGCACTTTGGGACATGGTTTAGTGGGCATGGTGGTGTTGGGTTGAAGTTTGGACTGGATGATCTTAAAGGTCCTTTCCAACCTTAATGATTCCTAGTTTTTGCTTTCATTAAAAATAATCCAGCCACCAAGCCAGGAAAGATGAAATTACTACTCTACCCCTAATTGGTTTAGTGGTGGACTTGGTAGTGTTAGGTTAATGGTTGGACTGGGTGATCTTAAAGGTCTTTTCCAACCTAAATGATTCTATAATTTTATGATTCCATGATTCTATGATTCTATATTAATACAAGTATGGGAAAATAAATGGATTTATGATTGTGTTGGCTGTACTGATAGAGAAATGCAAAAAAGTTCATATTGGCTGATATCTTGCTTGGTTTACGATCAGTGTGTTTACTGACTGATAAAATGGTCTCAAGAAACAAGCAAAACTCTAGGGTATTGGATATGTTAGATGTAATACAAGCCAAGCAAAAGTCTCTGGTCTGAACATCTCAGTCATTAGTCACATTAGACTGGATGCCAAAGGAAAATATATAATGGCTGCAGGTTGTTTTAATTTTTGAGAAAAAAATTAGCTGCATTACATCTGAAATGAAATCAAAAGAAAGAATTATTGATAGAAGGAATGGCTTCCATCTGCTCCAGGTAGAAGTCACACACAGATCTGCAATGAGTTCATAGGTACATACTGAAGATACTTGTGAGAAGGTTGTACTTTCCTGTATGTATATTAAGCTGTTTGGGCACTGTGGGTATTTGCTATGTGGGTATAAGAAATACTGCAGGAAGGACTGGTGAATATATTTATTCAGTAGCCATTATATTAAAAAAAATCAATTTAAATCAAGTCAAAATATATTGTCTTATTTTAATGATCTTTGAAAAAACATCAGTTTATTTTAGGCAAATACCTTTTTTCTTATGTTCAGGCAGGAAAGTTGGCCACTTGTAATAAATGCTGATAAAACAAAGTGTGCAAAATTTCAGGAAGAGAAGGAATCTTCCCATGAGCTGATTAAAGCAGTCACTCAGGATATAACAGTCAGTGAAGTTTTCTCCTCTGCCTGAGAGGACACAAATGCTCCACACTCCTCTTTTACCTTTCCACTCCTCCTGCCTGAATTGCCAGGCTATTAGCTGAGCTGAGCTGTTGGTCTCAGTTCTGCTGATGCACCTCTATTTGATCAGGAGTATTTAAAAGCTGAATGGCTTCTTTAAAAGAGACTGGCTTCTGCAGTTGGATGCAGATAGTACCTTTCTGGAAGGTCAGAGATTTTGGTTCCCATGACTGTTCCAAATCTGGCTGAAAGTGTATCTGATCAGTCTTCTCTGGTCTCTGAGGAAAGTGCCCACCCACCAGGCAACACAGTAAGTAAACAGCCAAGGTAAAACTTTAAATCCCGCACAGGAAAGGATTTAGCAAAAGACACCTCTGTGAAAATAACCTATTGATATTTAAGTTAATAGGATTAAAGAAATGCTAATCCTCCTATCTGACACAAGGGGTGACCCATGGATGAAGTTTCAAAGCAAGAAGGGATTGTAGGAGAAGGCTGGTCAGAAGGAGGTACAAGGCTGCAATCCACTGAAGCATTACTGCAGAGAAAAATGGTAATCTTCCCAGAGTGAATAGAAAAGGTTACAGAAAACAGAGATCTTCACGTCCATGGCCGGCAGGGTGTACTGCAGCAATTTTTATTTGGCAGTTTTATATTTATTTAGATTTGCTAAGTAGACCTAAGTAAGTTTTGACAGCCTAGATGAAGGTAGATGAGACTAGCCGTAGTAATAAAGAAGTTACATGCATTGCATGTGAACTATTGTGTAAAGAAAAAGAGACTGAACAAGGAGAATGGAAATAAACTCTGTGCATAATTTTTGATAATTGAAACTTGTTTTTTACAATATCTTGTTAATAAAAATTGTAGATATAGATTGCAATAATTTTTCAATCCTTTCTGTGGCCCCCAGACTGGAAAAAAAAAGTCTACAGAGAACAGAACAGAATAAATCTCTTCAAGCTACCTATGTGATCAATTACAGTACGTCCTGCTCAGTTAGCTTTTCAATTACCAAGAGGGCTATTTTGCCTAGCTTGTCATGTTGCTTGAATGATTTATTTCCAATACACTGTATTGATTTCCAATAAATTTGTCATTTGAATTAATTGGAAACATGAAATAATGACAATAGCATTTGCTTCTTTAGCTGTTTTTCTGCTTTACTTGTGCACACTTTTATTGTATTTATGTATTAAGTAAGGGAAACTTCAGAAAGAGGAACACAATTTCAGAACAAAATCAAATAGGGAGATGGAGATGAAGGAAGAGGGTCAAGGGCTTGTGGATAGGGAGAGAGAAAGAAATGGAAAGATATTTGTATTGTGGTATGGTGATTGCATACATAAGGCAAGGTGTATCAGGGCTACATGCACACTGTTCTGAAACAGCAGTCCCCAGAGCATGGGCATAGCCTGCTTTGCCTTCTTTCTCTCATTTTTCTCCATGACTGCCTTGAAGCTCGCTGCTGGACTGCCCCCACTCTGCATTCAGGCAGGCAGCCCAGCCTGCACCATGGCATGTGAGTCCACCTGGCATGCGTAGGTACTGAGTATTGCACGCTCTGGAGCAGGAGCCAGCCGTAACTGAGCCCCCGTGTGCAACCTCGAGCTACGCACAGTGCATAGAGCCATCCACAACAGGTGCTGTGAAGGCCAGGGAGTTAATTCCTGCATCACAGTTAGAGGGGATATTGCGGACCTGCAACTGCCTTGGGCTGATGCTTATGGTTCATGCCCGGTGTGCAGAAGGTAGTTTCTTCCCTAGAGTTATTCTCAGAGATGGCATGTATGGGTTACATTTCTGCTTTTTTTCTTATCTTTCTAACAGCTTCAGTAGCATACTTTGGTGTTGCAGTGTCTCAGCAGTAGCACATTAGGAGGATATTATTTTCCACTCACATTTTACTCCCTCTTCAGGAAGTGGAGCTCTGTCTAAGTGGACCACAATAACTTTACATCTTTTTCTTGCAATCAAACTCTAAACACTGATAAGTGGTCATAGCAGAGCTGGGATATGCAAGAAGATTCCAGTTAGCTAAATTTTTTCATGCAGAAAAGTGCAACAAATATATTTCTATTTACTAAGTTGCTATTATTTTTAAAGAATTTTATTTTGTAGAACATTCTGAAGTAGATAAATTAGTTACACATTTATTATTCACACAAATATATTCATAAAGGGAGGGATATTGGACTTACCATCTCTGCAGTGTAGAAAATAGGTAAAGATTATTATGTATTGCAGCTCAGCGAGAAGAATGCAATTGTTAATGGTATTTCCTTCCTTCCTTCCTTCCTTCCTTCCTTCCTTCCTTTCTTTCTTTCTTTCTTTCTTTCTTTCTTTCTTTCTTTCTTTCTTTCTTTCTTTCTTTCTTTCTTTCTTTCTTTCTTTCTTTCTTTCTTTCTTTCTTTCTTTCTTTCTTTCTTTCTTTCTTTCTTTCTTTCTTTCTTTCTTTCTTTCTTTCTTTCTTTCTTTCTTTCTTTCTTTCTTTCTTTCTTTCTTTCTTTCTTTCTTTCTTTCTTTCTTTCTTTCTTTCTTTCTTTCTTTCTTTCTTTCTTTCCCTTACTATCTGTCTACCATACCCAGCACTACAATCTGACTGGATTTTGCTTGTATGTATTTTTACTCTGTTGGTGATCTAGTCTTATATGAATATCTATATCATTTATGAAAACACCAATTTTGTTCTCAACAGCTGCAGAATGTGCTCTCATTTGAGAAAGGATTACATGTAAAGATCAAATATGTTACATATCTGCTCTCCACAAGGGAGATTTCTGAAACTGCCTAGTCCCAAATTCTATTGTTTCCGTATATTGATAATGAGACGTAGACCATGTTCTTCAAAATTTATTTGAAATTTGGAATTCTATAATTATGCAATTTGTCTCCATTTGTTCAGTTCCCTCACAGAGGCATTATGTCCTGTGGAAATAATAACATGTAATTAGAGATTGCAATGTGGAGTATAGAAAATGTCATAACTGCATGGATCACTTCACTGTTGTCATTTCCTGCAATTTGAGGACTTTGTTGCTTTACTATTTTTAAAACAGATTTTTAATACATTTTTTTTCTGATAAAAAAGGAAAAAAGTATAAAAGAAACCCAAATGAATTAGAAAAATTGATTTAGTGGAAGTCCTAGAATATCTGTCTCAAGCCAGACATGGAATATCTTCACTCACGTCTTTAAAGGCCAATTGAATAAGACAATGCTCTAGCATGAGCCTGTGTCTCTGAATACAAGTTTTGATCAAAACATTACTGTTGAAGCTGTTTGTCCTTTCTTTTGGGAAATTAATCTATTTTCTTTTTCTGAACAGAAGAAAAATATCTTAAATGATTTGCACATATTTTAGTTTGGATATACTACTGCAACAGGACATGGGAGATGCAATGCAGATATTTCACAGCCCTGTCTTTATTAGCAGTACAGAATCCCAAGCTTGTCTTCATCTACTCAGAAGTGGTAACATCCAAGACACCCATATCTGAGAAGGACTCCTCTACCCCTTTAGTAAGATCTAGGACAAAAACTTGGCCCAACTTAAGTTGCCACAATCTGGATCAGAAACTACTTTTTGTGGGCACTGCCTGAGAGGCAAGATTCCTCTGCTTCTTATTATAAATTAACCTTTGTAACACTTTAATTTTCCTGGCATGCATGCTTCCAACATAAACTCAAGTTAGTAAAGAATATGCTGTGCAGCCCTAGCGTGAAAATAAAGATCTCTTGGTATTACCTCTATCACTGTGTTAGCTGGGAAAAAAACAACATCTGCTTCTAAGCTCTCATTAACTGCATTTGCGCTTGTGCTCTGTATTTTTGTGTATAGAGAAATGATAGGTGGCCTGTAATTACGACCTGCTTAGAGCAAGCAAGTCAAATGGTAAGGTCAAACCCCTCATTTTTCTTTTGCTGCAGACATCCTCAGGGTAAACAGCAGAAAGTATTCCATAGCTTTGTCAGTTTTCTTGCTGCCTGCCTACCCAACAACTGCTGCAGAAGTACAGAGACAGACTGGTGAATACTTCACAGGAAACAAGCAGCAAACTAAACTACGTCACAGCTCATTCACTACTCACTGCTGCTCACTCACTACTCACTGCTTACTAGAAGAATACGGTGATGACAGTGATTTTAAAAGCTCTGATATTCGGTGTATTTCATATTTATTCTTTTACGTAAGCACAGGTCTCCTCCCCTGGTGATGACAGCAGAGAAGAAGTGAGTAGGACACATAAAATGCAAATAGCCATGGTCTAAAGTGGTGCCCTATTAACCCTTAGTAAGCCTAGCCTTTTGGTGATCCACAATGGCAGAGTATTACATAAAAATGCGTACTCAAGCAAAAAACAAACCTAAAAAAGCCTTAAGTTCTTGTTTTTTCAAACTCAAACAGGGGAAACAATTACTGTTGGCGCAGTACCTCTATAATAATAAAAAAAGAAAATTATGTGCAACATAGGAACAGGCTGAAGATTGCTTAGAAGGCAAGGAGTTTTGGTCTAAATTAGGTTACTGACATTAGAGCAATTTTTCCTGTTACTGTCTTTTCTCAGCTAGGTCTAGGTGTATTTTAGGAGGCCAGGGTTGAACAATGATGTTTCTTTCTGATCTTCTGCTCTTGGTTCAATGCAACCCTCAAAGTACTGTTTTGGGGAGCCATGGTGAAAGGAGTTTGGGGAAGTTTCATGTTTCTGCTAAGCCTTCTGTTCCCATTTCCCACTCATGATTTTGGTTTTTAAGACATTTCTCTTTCCTCTCCTTGTCTCACCTGCCATCAGAAATCTGTAGCAGGAGGCTCTGTGGAGGTAGGAAGGGACTTCTGTAACTACAGCTTTGACAGCAGATATTAGTTCCTTAATGGAAACCTGTTGTCAATACTGAGCAGTAGGCTGTACTAAGTGACAGAAGAAGGTGCCATGTGAAAGAAGATACTGCTTCATTTACAGAAAAATGGCTATTATTCTCTGACCACTTTTGGTACAGCATTGTTCTTTCATACGCCTGTTTTGTAATGATCATATGCAAGATACTGCTTATTAACTGTCTCTTCTGCACAGTTTGGAATATTTAATATAATAACATTTTGCCTGGTGGCATTGATCCATGGTTGACTATGCACTTTACTGCTAAATACTTATAATCAAATAAAGGGAAAGAAAAAGCGCTAAAAAAAAGAAAAAAAACAAGCCTCAAATGTGACAGGCAGACAAAATGATGCAGACAGGCTCACATATTAAATTGCAAAGTGTCATGCTCTTTCAAATATGTACTTTTCTGGGGTTTTTTTCTTCTTTTTTTTTTTTTTTTCTTTTCTTATGGAAAAACACAGACTGAGATTTGAGGTAAGAGTCCTGTGAGGCACAGCCACTTATTATTTTCTGGTTAGGATTTCATAATTCTCTAACTATTTACAAATCCTCAAAGCATTTAAAGGTGACCTCCTCAGAATTTAGGATGAAAGACTGCTTAAGTCTATTATTTCTCTTTCTGTAGAGAGTTAGGTGTGCTGACAGTTGGAATAAGAGGCAGAGCGGAAGAGCAGTATCTGTGGGGAAGGCCATGTTGCGGTCAGGATGTAGCATGAAGGCACCTTTTAGCAGGTGAGTGAGAGAAGGTTTCTGTCAGAGGAAGTGAAAGCACAAGTGGTTTTTAAGCTCCCGAGACTCTCAACCTCCCATTGGGTTGAATCTGAATATGAGAATGATTTCTTTGTTTTTTTTTTTTTTTTTTTTCCTTCAGGGGAGATTTTCAGAGATATGACAGTCTCAGGTAGATCACTGGTTCACCATCACATTTTCTCGAAGTGTTTGTGGTTGACTTCTGCATTGGTTGAAGGAAGGACCTCTGGACTCAAAAGCCAGAACTTCCAGTTAAGAGTTGGATGCTGGCACTACATTTTCTGACATCATGTTGAAACCAAGTTTGTATTATATATTAGTATTAAAAAGATATTGCATAATTTTACAGGGAAAGTCTTATCACACTAATATATACCTGCTCAGGAATATATATTTGTACTTGACACTTGGAGGTTTTTTTGTGCCCATTTGATATCACCGTATGGGCTTTTAAGTACAATGGCTAGAAAGATGTTTTGAAATTTCACAAGAAAATATTTCTGTGATTAAATTCCATATATTATATTTCAACCCTACATTTAAAATAGATTTACAAATTATTTATAATTATAAACCTTCAAAAATCAGAGTTCATAACAAAATGCTGACAGCTAACATAGAGAAATGACATTTTAAGTGAAATAATGAAAATGCTGCACTAAACACATGCAGAATAAGTGTGGGAGGAGAAAGTTCTATCAATGCCTGGCCCTATAATATCAATGAACTTCCTGTAGAAAACATCTGAGACTAAAAAATTGATCCTTGATTAGTATTCCTTAAGAAGTAGAAAGTAGTCCAAAGTCAGTCTAAATTAGCACTGGAATTTTCTACTCAGCCCCAATTTTTCTGTATGACAGTATCCTCATAATTAATGTGTTTATATTTTCTCACCTGCCTTTCATTTTCTTTCCAAACTCCCATATGAGCCCTTAGATTTTAATTAAGAAAAGAGGTCAAAGTTAGAATGAAAAGTTAAGTTACAGACAAGATTTCAAAATATAGACTTCAATATTAAATTGAATAGTAAGGCTGGCAGTATTGGACTTCTAGAAATGATTTTTTTTTTCCTGTTTGGTTCTTATTAAATATTTTTCCAAATGGCTTTGACATGTTAAGAATCAGAAAAAAATTTGGTTAGGAATCTCAAATTTGGGACAAATGTTAATGAAAGATGAAGTACTAGCAGTTGCAAAAACTTCCAGTCATATTTATCTCTCTTCCAGTAAGCAAATACCAATAGTAAAATTCTTGCATGAATATATGTGTCTGCTTGTGTATATCACAATGAAGGTATGCATTGACTTTGATGGTTTTGGATCAAGTCTTACATAGGATTACAGTAAGTTGCAAGTTTAATGAAGCCACAGAATCTAAAGTTAGAAGATTGCTCAAGGAAATGTATTGTAAGGAAATTTTGGCTACAGTTTTCAACATCACTGGAAAATTAACATATAAATTAATAACAAAGTCACTGCCAGAAGCACTTATGAGGGCAGCATGTTGGATTAGGCAGTAACACATAATTAGACACAGCTATTACCAAGGATATCTAGATTCAGCAGCACCTGAGACGAATGGGAGCTTGTTTGCCCTCCTCATGTAGTATTCTTTAAAACCAAAGATAACTTCTACATGTAAGGCATGGTTGCATTTAACTTAGAGCTGCAGGCTTTGCTAAGAACTGATATGTATGCTGAAAGGAGAAATGATGGCTTTACAGTCAAAAACATTTATTCAGAACCCAAACCTGAAACTTAAAATCTGTGATGCTTGTAAACCACTGAGCAAAATGAAGATCTAAAGTCAGATTCTGCATATTCCAAACATCAGGGGAATTCAGATTCTGAGTTTTGAGTAAGGTCCCTCTGCAAATGACTATGAAAATATATTTTTCTTCCCTGAGTCATTTATGCATCTTGAGATGAGAAAAGTAGCACACACTACTGCTGTCAGCATTATAAATATACATAGGAAGACATCCAGCCCTTCTTACCATAGCTACTGTGATGTACCCCCACTATTCAAGAGTCCTCAGATTTAATTGTCTCCATATACATGTCCATGTAGACTGGTCATATATAACACCAGAGAGGTCAGAGGTCTGAAGTAAAGAAGAGATGTAGTTGGAGATGAGGAAGAAAAAATTCTGCTCATAAGAGCCACTAGTTACTTCTGCTTCTCTCCTCCAATGATTAATTGCTTATAAAAAGTGAAACTACTCTCACAGGAAAGATGAAGTAGAAGACTTGCTTAGTAGCTCAGGCAATCACCAAAGGTTTTGTGCTCCTGGTAAAGGAAGATTTCGGTTCTCAGCTTGCTTTCTTTAAAATGGAGACTTAAACCTGAGTTTTCCCAGTAAAAGTTAACCAGGTAGGCCAGGATTTTATGAACAAGAATAAAACAAAACCTCATTATGTGAATAAGCTACCCAGCCTTCTGATCAGCAACTACTTTGGGATGACAATAGGACATAACCTCTTGAGCTATTGCAGTTTAACATTGCTACTTAGTTCACAACTTGATTCATTGGCAATATGCATGTGGATAAAGCTTCAAAGTGAAGAGCATATACTGAAAATGAAAAATCATTTACATTGAATCAAATATAAATGCTAATGCTGTAGTCAAAATTGCAAAACAGACTCAGTCCTGTCTTCCACTTAGTGCTTGCAATTACGTGTAATGATGACTTACCGCAGAAGAAACATATCCAATGTATAAATTCGATTACCTTTTTTTTTGTTTTCCCCTAGCAGATTACTCCAGATTTACAGTGATGCGGTAGAGATAAATAAATAAATAAATAAAATCTAGTGGTTTACTTGAGACTGCTCACTTCAGGACTTGAAGATCATTTAATTTCCCCTCCTTTTTATAGTTGCATTTTTAAAGACAAGATTGTGATATCTTCATATAACACTGACATATTACATGGACTACAGTTGTCAGTGCTTTACAGTTTAATTTAATGTTTTTTCCTTTACACAACAGGTGTAGATTGCATGAGTTTGGGGATGTTTTTTTAGTATTCTCCCTCTCCACCTTCCTCATTTTGCAAATAGACACTTTGTTTTAAATACAAATAGTAAAGTTTATTCAAGGATAATTAATGTGATTTGTCTTGCATGATTTGGGATGTGAATGTCACTTGTATCAGTGCTATATGGCACGAGGAACATCACAAACCCTCAGCAGCAGTAGATTTTCTGTAGGTGTTAACAATGGCTACTCCTAACGTTAACACATGTAGTACTTTGTGATATTTGAAGGCTTCAGATATGTTTTTACAAGTTAGATGTCTACCCGAAGCTTTACCTATACTGATAAGAACTGGTGTTGCCTGGAAATTAGGCAAGAATTCTCATAGGTTTATGGGATACTGGAGTCACTGAAGTGTTCAAATGCCTTGAGGGAAAGTGAGATGAAGGATTCAGTTGCAATGAAAGTATCAGGAATTCCTCAGTAAGGCAAGTGCATGAAGATTTGTGGTTTGTCCTGACTCTCTACATGTGAAAAGAAGCAATGTTTCATCTTTCCTATTACCATTACATGAGATTTACCTAATACCTGGATGACATGAGGCAGTTTTGTTGAAATAGGTACCTCCCCTTTTTCTTTCATTCACCCACTGTTGAGATGGCTTTTGACCTGTCAAGGTCTTCTGCTGGATAAATTACTAATGGGGGGTGGAGGGGGAAGGAATGGCTGCCACAAGCTTTACTGATCTAATGAGCATGTTAATCTAAGTCAGCACTGCTCTGAACAGGTTCAGCTGTCCAAATGTCATAAATACATTTTATGATGGGTTATCAGTTCATAGTCCTTGATTATTCATATAACATGTTCCAGTGTTGCTGGAGTCCAGTCCATACTCTACCTGAAGCAAGTCAGCTAGCTCTGCAGCTCAGAAGAGGACAGCCTCACACTTGAACTATGCCCTACAAGCATTGTAGATACAAATTCCTGGAGCACTTGGTTCTGCGAACTCAAGCCTGAAGTCCAGTAGGGTGGGCATTAATTCCAGCATGTGTGTTGTAGATTACAATTCCTAGCAGAAGAGCCTTGGAGAGCTGAGATTTGGTAATCTCCATCAGTGGACATTTTTAAGAATAGACAAGAATTACTGCGAACTGTTTAGAATATGTAGGGACAAACAGGTGAAATACCCATTTCACAGATTTCCATTCAGCCATGTATTCTGCATAGATCTTGGCTGATAGTTAAAACTTTTCCTTCAAGAAGCTTTTCTAGCACACAGAGTCAATGCGGAGCAATTGCTGGGAGCTACTCTGTGTGGTAGAAATGATTCTACAAAGAACAATTTTCTCTGGCTCTCTGTTTTCTGGCCCTGGCTTCTACTTTTTCTTGGACTAGAAAATAGATGGGGACCAATGAGTGCTCATGGAAGAAAATTCTGTCAGGAGCAACATCCTTCTTTTTCCTATTAATGTGTACCAGACTTTTATTTATTTTTAACATCAGAGACCTAAACAGTCCAGAGAAACATGGGTCTAAAAATCATCTAATTTTGAAGTGTAGCTTCTTGGCCAAATACTTCTACTGTGCTGGCATGCACCTGCCAGACACTACCTGCAGCAGAATTGGAATCATACGATTAATGGATACAGCTCCAAGTTCCTTCTGGAGGATGGGGGTGCAGGGCTCTGGTCATTTGTGATTTATTTACTCTTGGTACTGTGACAGCATAGCAAGAGCTGAGAATGTACTAAAACACCAAGACTTGTGAAACCCTATTTTAAAAAAGTAGGCCTTGTCCATTCCCCCACCATGCCCCGACAGAGTTAAAGCAGCAATGCATGTAGGATTAAAGATGATGGAACCATAAAAAAAATCTGCTGATAAAGAGTAATGTCTGTGAAAAATGTTGCAACGTTTTTTCATCATTTTTGAGAGAAATTGTTTGGGTGGTATTTTCCATATGGAGAAACAGGGAGATTAAAGATTTAACTTAATCCTTTCAGATGACAATTCACTTTTCATTTCCCATTAAAAATCACTGGATTCTGTTTTCCTGCATGTGATTGTAGAAGGTTTTAATATTCACAGCTATTACAGTTCTTGAGCCTTAAGTTTTTCTGTCCTGTAGGGGATATGCTTTTTCTCAAGATATATTCTATTGAATAACACTTTTTTTTTTACTAGAAAGAAAAAGGTAGTGAAAAGTTTACGTTAGAGAGAATAACTTATGTCTCCAGTACATATAAATCTGTGAGGTTGTTAGGTATATTTCTATTTTTTTTCTTTTAAGGTTTTTTCCCCCAAATACTTGCTGTTTCCACAGTCAGTGATAGAATTATTCTGTATATACCTGTATATCTTCAATTGTAAATCTCTATAAGGAAAATGACCCACAGTTCACTGTAGGTATCACTAATACATATCCCTGTATCCAGAAAGAGAGGCCCATGCACCCTCAAAGACTTGAGTGACAACACCACAGTTTAAAAGCCAACTGTTCCTCTCCTTTCCTTTCCTCCCCACCCCCTATAGAGAAGTGATGTTGATTGGGAATGGGAAGCTCCTACTAGAACAAAGATTTTTCCTGACACATTAAAGTAATTTGTTTATAAAATTTATTTCTTTTTTGTATGTTCAGCATTGGAATTGCTCAAAAAAAAACCTTAAAAGTTTTGGGAGGATATACAGTAGGCAGGATGGGAAACAAGTCAACAGATTCTACCATGTTACTTAGCTTAAGCTTGAACTCTGGAGTAAAGGCTGATATAGCTCAGAAGTGCTGAGCAGTATAGCAGTGAAGAGGAGCTATTAGCAATGAAGCAATGTGAAGAAACAGTGGCAAGTGTGGGAGGAAAAGGAGAAAGGGAAGGAAATGGTGTGAAACTTTTTTTGCTTAGGTTGGGAATCTTTGCACTAATGTTTTCTCTGCCCTTTTTCCAAGACAAGATTAGGCACAGGTAAGTATTCCTGGAAAGCTGGGGTGGTGGGGTGGTGGAGTGGTTTGTTTTGTTTGTTGTTGTTTTGGCAATATGTATGTACCTATACATAAATGGATACAGACAAACTTACAGTGCAGTGCAAGAAAATGTCATTCCTAGTAACCAACAAATGCATGAGAGGAGGGGCATAATGTATGTTCACTTCTAACTGTAAGTCCTGTGAGCTAGAAGACACATTTCTAGTGTTTTAAGATGAAAACATAACATCCAAACATATTATAAAATGCTCTTGACATTTAAGTTTGGATGTGTTAGTAGGTAGACAGCATGAGTCATATCTCAGATTTTTCAGCATAGCTGTATCAATTCTTGTCACAGCTTTCTGCTACTGATCTACAAAATCACCCTTCAGGGGACTTAAGATCCATCTCAACATTTTGTCTTTTTTACCTTTTTATCATAAACACCATCATGCTCAGGGATAAAACACAATCTCTCCTGCAATGGATAAAATTTAAGATATTTATCACAAATGGTGTGCTAAAAATGAATCTGAATTACAGTGAAAAAAAAGCCATTCAAGCTACAGGTTACACTCACAACACAGATGCCATATTGCAGACTGGTAGTTAACCATTAGAATGGACTTTGATGAAGAAAGGAGATTTCCTTGTCCCATGGGTTACTGCTAACATAAGGGGTACAGATTCCTAACTAGTGTATATTGCCTTCACTAAAATCTGTGAAGCCATGATAATTTTCTTCAGCTGACTATCTAATTCCTCCTATTACCATGGAGAGATTTAAAGCAAGACCCTCATAGAATAAAAGCTTGGCCATCTAGCAAAGAAGCATTGCTGTTGTACGAGCCAGTGAGAGCTGCATTATGCTTCTCTACAGATGTGTATTTTCTGCTTATATTTGCTGAATAGAGCTAAACCCCTATTATCTAGCTGACTCAAGGGTCCTTTGAAAAATTCAGGCAATTACAGTTCATTGTAAGCAAAATATGTTTCTATTTGAGTTTTGAAATGGGAGAGGAACAATATGTCCAAATTTTGAGCAATCTGACTTCTGGGTAATCAAAGCTAAAATAATTGAGATTAGCATGTATCTCCTAGTTGTATTTGTCTGTTTGCTTGTTTGTTTGTTTTAAAAAACATTGCACTGCATTATTTCTCTTTTGGATTTTTGATCAATAACACAGCAGTCATGATTTGCCAGGTCTCTCTTCCCTTGTGACAGGACAACAGAGTATTGCATCCTCCTCACTACATTTCCTTCATAGGCAATCTGCTTTAAACAGTCAAAAAATCACAGACCAATCTGGCATGATTTGGAGGTAAAAGGGAGTGAAGGATAGAATTTGATGATTTAATTTTTCTGCTGGCATTTTTTATTTCAATGATGTAGTATCTCTCCATGTTGTTTCATATTATACTGTAGTAGTAGTTTCTCCAAGGTAACTCTTCTCCTCAACAGTTATTGCTAAGAGTTAAATGAAAACATTAGAACTTAACAAAACATTTGTATAACTGAAATTTTTTAATGTAATTTTATGCTAAATTTAAACATTGCAATGGCTTAAAATGCTAATTTGCTTAATTTGATCAAATGTCACCTAAAAAACCTGAGTGTTTTCACTAAATTGTAGTTTCAATGGTCTCTCGTTCTACAAGGAAGTTACAATATAAGAGAATACATTCTGTTGAAAGTTAGTCACATCTTTTTAGCATTACGAATGGGTGAAACTTCCTTGCAGGTAAAAAGAAATCATTTTCATTAGTTCTGAGAAATGCAAAATATACTGCTGTTTCAACTCTAAGTATATGTGTATATGTAGCTTTACGTACATCCAGAGAATGATTTTACCTAGATGCAAGCATTGTCGTTCTCGCTTTTGAGTCTGTACCTTCCAAACTCACGAGGAACCGATCTCGTCTATGCGGATCTTGCCCTCATCCTTCCTGCCTTCCCCAGCAGCTGTGCCAGTAGGGGCACATGGTAACTATTTTCAGAGCAGGTATGAGGAAATGAGGCAGATTGGCCAGCAGCCAAATGCTTGTCAAAGGTGCCCAAATCGCAGGCAACAACCATGACTTTCTGGGTTGCACCATCTGCTCTCTGATGTCACCTTCTGCTGTAAATTCCCAGAGAAAGCACCCAAAAGCCCTACTGACCTTGCTGAGGGCAGCATCCTCCTGGTTCCTGTATGCAGGAAAAGGTTTTTATCGCATTGTCCACAGTCACTACCAGGTCCTGCCTCTAGAATTACCTCCTTTCCTCTCACCTTGAGACTCCCATAAGAGATATAAAATAATTGTTTTCATAAGATGTACTGAGGTTGGTCTTCACTTGGTCTTCTGAAGTGATGCTTTGCAGAGTAATCCCAGATGACAATTAATAGAATTAAATACTGTGAAACACACCAAATGTAGAAGACACATGTCAAGAAGGATTGGAGCAGTCACTTCTGCTCTTCCACCTTAAATTTTTTTTTCTGTTGTTTAACCATTTTAATCTTCCTTAGTTTTTCTCACAGTATGTAAAGCCTTTTGACACAATTTTGAGAGGTTTTAAAGGTCCAAAGCATGCTTCTGTGTCTAGATGCCATTAGCGGTTACTGAGGAGTAGTACTCACAAGCCTTTGATTAGAATAGTAACATTTGTGGACAGCAGAGAACTGGGATGGGAAACAGGCAGGGTCTGAAATAGTCAAGGATTTGTCAGCCCTAACACATTTAAAGATGCCTCCCTCCCCACCTCTGATCAGTGGAAACCACATGGTTACTTCTGAAAATAAAATGTAGGAATTAATGAAGAAAATCCTTTGCAAAATTCATATTTTTCTTTCTTAAACCTAAAATTTCACTAACTGCACATGTACTGGAGCCAGCACACGTAAAACTTTCTCTTTTATTTCAATTAATAAACCTATCATAAGGACATAAAAGATTGCTGGTCAGGAAAAGGCCACATGCCTCAGTAAGATTGCGTCCTTTAGATTTATTTTAGCCTCACCTCTCTGCTTTGTAACTATATCATTTAACCCCTTTGTCTATAAAAATGTCTTTGCTGGCTCTTCAACACATTTATTCTGTTTGCCATCTTATTTCATATGTTGCCAAGTAACAAAGACCACTGAAGCTAAGTAGGTCACCTCAAAGCCTTCCCTTTTCCAAAGAGAATAAATTTAACCTCTTTTTTTTTCCCCCCTCATAAGAACAAATACTATGAAAACCCAAACCCTTCTTTGGCTGCTTTCTCTTACATATTATCCAGAGCAGTGATATCTTTGGGATCAAAATAAAATCAGATTTGCTAAAAGACAATAACTAGCTCTTCCTTTGCATGGAATATCTCTGCCTGTCTGCCAGTTTTTTCTTTTTTTTTTTTTTTATCTATCTGCTTATTTCATATGTTGTTTTGATTTGTGATCTTTTTCAGAAGCCCTTTCTTTTTCATCTTTGATGGCTTTGGGGATTTTTTTCCCCAATAAATTTTAAGTCATGGTCAGTGAAATACATGATGATGCATCAATAATATATATGGTCTCTGTTCGGGGTCATTGTTAATTTCAGAGCAAAAATGTAGAATTCTGTTCCTTAAATGTAACTATTGACCTTGAGAAAAAAGATATACATAAGACTACCAACCTTACTCTTGCTTTGGCATTAGCCTGAGGAAGGAGCTTTTGATAATTCTGTAAAGTTTGGTTACAGGAGGGAGAAGGTGTGATAGTAAACCTTTGTTATGACTTTGTCCCTGGCAAAGGTTCTTGAGATCATTACAGATCATTACTGTCAGTCACTTCAGTGTTTGTGACTGTTTGTAGGACCCCTTTTACCCTGAGGAAAGAAGCCAGCTAGGAATTGCACAGATAGTAAGCAGCCAGTTGAATTAATTGTTCTGGAAGTCTGGTTATTGTCCCATAAGAAGGGGTTCAAGGATGCAAAAGGGGGAAGTGGCAGTCAGGAGGAAGATTTAAGAATTATTCTGGTGACGTTAGTCAAACAATGACTGCCCACTCATCTGGGGATGCTGGTGAGCAGGCACTGGGTGACAAGTGCAGAAACTCCAGCATGGCTACAGCACTTCTGTTCTGCTCCATGTGCTCAGCTTGACTGCTCCATGTGTGCTGCAGCCCCTGCCACAGTAATGAAGAGGGGCTGTATCCTGTGCTCCACCACTGATGTCAAAATACCTCAGGGGGCCATCTTACTCAGCATAGCTGGGTGGCATTGCTGTAAGGCCAACGTGCATCACCCATGTTTTGTCGTCTCCTGCTCATCCTGATCAGCCATCCTGGACTCTAGTCTGGATGGCACTATCATTCCATCTTTGAGAAAAAAAAAAAGAAGAAAAAAAAAATTTTCTTGCTTGGTACTTCTGATCTCAGTCTCCAAAAGCCTTTAGCAACACAAGACAGCTTACTTCACTGAAATGGACATCCCAAATTACCTGCCCTCCTTAACTACTTAATGCTCTTTGGAATTTTTCCAGTCATTCTAATGTGAGTGGGCAGTTGTTGTATATGGAACTTTCAAGCTCAGGTTTTGAAAGGTGTTTTTGCTGATGCTAGTTGAACTCAGAGTTACTTAAAGCCAGAAATCAAGTAGAAATACAGTGGCTGTAAGAAAAGATCCTCTTCACTACATCTATCTATTTGTTTTCATATTTGTAGGAGTATTTTCATGCTCTAGTACAATTAAAGCTATCATTAATCATTTAAATTATAAATGTGGCTTAGTGAGTAAATAGATGTTAAGCCTCAAACTAGTTTCTTTGACATGATTAAAAAGAGGATGTCAAACACGGTGCTTATCAAATGAAAATGTGTTTTTACCACTGTATTGGTGAGGTTACAGTTTTTAGATTACTTTGAGAAATTGACAGTTATCGTAAGGAAAAAGGAAAATGTATCTAGTTTTTTCTAGCTTTTATAAGTAAACAGGAGAATCCTATTTTGGTCATGTGTGCTAATGGGAGAGACAGAAGCTTAAAAACGGTGAGCATAAAAGATCTAATACAAGGTCCAATAAATTGAAAGAAAAGTAATTTTTTTACTTACTAAATTTCATATACGTGATTTTCTTTTTGCTGCTTCCCTTTCTTGTCCCTCAAACTGATTAGAAAACACAGAATATTGTCAGCTAAATCAGGAAAACAGTAAATTACATCTCCTTCATGTCCTGTGTTTTACCTTGTTCCTTCTATTGTTCCTAGTCTCTGCTGGCCAAAGAATAAGTGAGGTGGTGTCTAGCATGAAAAACAAAATTGCTGGAGGACTCAGGCGCTTACAGAGTACCTGAAATTACATTTAACTCATTTTTTTTTAACTGACTAGATTTCAACTTGACAGTGTCTCTTTAAATATATTTAGTTGTCTGGATATTTGAAGCCTAAGGTCTCAGTTGCTCAAGACTTTGTGATGTGACACTATAACAGGTCTCTTTGGTATGCTAATTGTTTCCTTCCAGCTGTTACAAGAGCAACCATTGTACATTGTACACACAAAGCAGCAGCAAAGGTGTAGCCCTTCTCATTATCTTCTGCTGATGTTTCGACTACCTTCAGGCCTAAGGTCCATTTCTGAAGCCCCAGTGGGACCTGCTAAAAATGGATACAAGAAGGAGAGAAATTCAGGTAAGCATAAAATTCACCAGCTTTTCTGTGACACATGCCAAACAGTTTGACAGTATGATACAATTTGCATTTCGTATGAAAAGGAAAGAATTAATTATTTTAGATTTGTATTGTGCCAAAAAGCCCTCTCAGGCTATGCATACAGGCTATTATAGAGGTGTAATAGCTATAGGCTGCCCCTGAGAGAGGGGTCTTCGTGACAGCAATCCCAGGCTGACTGACCCATACATGGCCATGCCACAGTCCTGTATTTCACCTGTAAGATCTGTTGCATTCACACAGCACACCAGCTAAGATAATGCTATTGACGGCCAGGATACCACCTTTCCCTGATGTGGGCCAAAGCAGCCCCTTCTCACATTCATGCCACAACACAGTAACCCTATGACCTCTGCTAGCAGCCTGTGTCAGTATCATGGTTCAACCCTTCAGCATCCTCACTGATTTTGCTGCCTCGTTCACTTAGCTTACATTTTTTGACACAAGGTAAGTGAAAAGGCGGCTCATGAAGCTGGTCCAAGGATTTGACAGATTCCCCAGTGTGGGACCCACAATTGGTGGGACCACTCTTGTGATTTCCTCATACCCACAAGGCATCTGTGAGTTCACCAGTAGGACCATGGCACCATGACTGACACAACCCAGCTAGTTCTCCTGATCATTATTACTCTGACACCATGACACAGTTGCTACTGTTTGATATGGATGAAAACAGCCTCTCCCTAAAGTAAGATGACTTCATGTCTGTTAAGGGCAAGAATCCACAACTCTTAATTGTGGGATCATGTGGGTCTTTAGAAGACAGATAAAAGAGCTGTGTGTGGTTAACTTGAGAAAAAAAAGAATGAACATGCATAACAATTTATGGCCATGCCATAGAATTAGAGACAATTTATGTCTCTAAAGTATATCAGTAGCATGTTTCTAACAGAATATCCATCCTGGTAGAGAAAAAAATTGGGGGCATCAACGGGCCATATTTAACTGTATCAATTAGTGACCCAAACTTTTGACAAGGGCAGTTATACTATTGTTGTTATTGTGGATCAGTCATTGTCTAGGAGGCAACTGTTGACATGTCTGAAAGCATCTCAGTCATACTGTGACGGGGTCCATCCCAATCTCCTGGTAGAACAGCTGACTTAGTTGTGCTGAAGAGAAGGAATATGTGATTGTTCTGGGAGTAGTTGTCTGGGAAGACACCACGCTGCTTTCAGTGCAACTCAGCAGTGGTATAAGAGAGAGCCATGTGGCATGGCTCAAATGTCCATACAGGCACACCAACCTTTGCAGCATACCAAAACCTAGGTGCAGTATTTGCAAGCTCCCCGCTAAATTTTCAAACAGCTAGTAAATGTTCTTGGAAAATACTGGTCTTAGGTTTCTGTCTTCTTTGTAGATAGGGAGAGTAATAAGTTTTAGAAAATCTATCTCATAACCTCAAGCGTGCACCACAAGCATTTGATGGACATTAATTCAGCAAGTAGCCAAACACATGAAGAATGGACCACTCAAGGATGGTGGTTGGGTTTTTCTATATCCTCTTCTCTTGCTCTTGCCAGAACTCCCCCTGCTTTCCAACACCAGAGAAATTTAATAGACAGATTTGTCTATATCCAGGCTTGAATATACTCTTGGAGGTATAGGCTGTTTTAGATAAAGGTTATTTTATGAGGCTACTTTAGTCAAAGTTGTTGAGAAAATGAATTCCACAGTACACATTGTAACATAAGTTCCTTCATGTTTTCAACTTGTGTCACAAGACAGATAAATTATCAAAATAACAGATCATATTACAGTTTTAATGGGCATACAATAATACAACGAAACACAGACATGGTGATATTCCACTTTGGTTAAATTAAACTCTTAAACTGATAGCCATGATTAACAATTGCTTTTTGTCTACATAGAATCTTTCATTCCCAAATCTGAAAGCCTTTCAACAGGATGGGAGATGATGATGTCCTTTTTCTAAAGAATAAGGAAATGATAAGGAGAGGTTAAGTAACTTATCTGATAGATTCAGAGGAAATGCTGGCAATAGAAGCCACACCTTCAAGCACCACTGCCTGATAGGGTTTTGAGTGATTATACAAGTGTCAGTTACAGAAAAGTTTTACTTAGGGTTTGCCTGCTAATCCCAAGTGAATCTAGAAAGTTTCAGCAATTTATATGGATCAAGCCTACGGTTGCACTAATCTACCAGCATTAAAAATTTCACTTTTAAGCAAGATCAACTTTATCACTTTCAACATGCTCAAGCAGCTCAAATCACACTGAACATGAGTTTTAGCATAAAGTCCTGTGCAATGCAAGTTTAAGGTTTGTAATGTTAAATAATTCATGTTTAAATTAAGCCCCCAGAACTCTTATGCCACCTCACTGTTTGCTGTAAGCAATGTCTGTGGTATAGCAACAAAACCACCCTGTTTTGTACTGACATGTTCCATTCACTTCTACAAGATAGAATCAGAGCTGCTGAACTGTAACTATAATCTCTGTATCAATAGCTAGAATAAATCCTTTTTACTTTGACAGTTTGGGAGATCCAACAAAGTTGTTGCATGAAGTTCTTCTCTGTACAGTGCATTGAAGCTTAAAGGAACAACATATATCATTATGACAAGTAAAACTAGTACCGTTCCCTCAAATATATTGATTTGCTTTGATAACTGACATACATTATAAGTAGGTTAAGCACCTCTTTCAGTGGTGAGGATAACTATTTAAAAATCAGATTAATTTTGTGCAAATTTATCTGTTGGAGGCTTTTTTTGTTAATAGGCTCAAATGGATATTTTCAGTTTGTGGCTGATTTGCAGAATGCCTTCTTTTTGTTGTGCATGAGAAGTGATGAAGGTGCAATCAAGGTATTGCCTTTGATTCCTGATGGACATTCCAGCATAGCTCAGAGAATAGCTTTAAACCATGTGAGCAGTGTCCATTCTTCATAGGACAATTTTCAGCAATATCCTGTCACAGACTTTTCAACAGTTATTGAAAATATATGTCCTACTATTTCTGAATAAATTTTCTTATAGTCTCAGGTTTCATGGTGACCGTAAGTTGGAGCATATAGCTGTGAAATTACTGTTAACACTTGTGTTAATTCTCCTTTTTGACCAGTTGACATGCGTTATTTTCATGCACAACTTCATATTTATTACACAGCATACTCTGTATTTATTAAATGTTCTGTCAGCTGATAAGTGAGCACATGAACAGACAGAACCAATATTGTATCCTTGTCTGCAGAACAGTCTTCTGGAGTTCATTCTTGGATATTCTTTGACTGCTTTCACAAAGATGAAAGCTGAGTGACAGAGGTGACTTATCTTGACAAGAGATACCACTGCTTTGCAGAGGACCACAAGGAGGAAAAACAAGAGAATCAGGAGAGAAGATTTGATTTACATTTTGCTGTACATACAGTGCATCTGAAATGATATTTTCCTTTGAAGGCTGCTTCTCCACTGCCACAAGAACAGAACTGACAATGAGGTATAATTTATCCACAAGAGAAATGGCAGGCTCAGCATTTCAAAGTGAAATTTAGTGTAAGTGTTAAGTGTAAGTAACAATAACTGTGCTAGCCACTCATCTGTCTTACCATTCAGTACAGCACACACAATCTACCTAAATTTATATATTCCATACTTAGTATCTAGTCTCTAGATAATTGCCTATTTTTTTTTCAAATCACAGGCAGTTTTGGATATTTTGGCTGTCTGTGTTTGGATTAAGACTGCACAATAAGGCACAATAAAATCCCCACGGCACTATTTCCTTAGTCTACAGGTGATCATACAGAAGTCAATAGGTTTGTTTAATAAAGTAAGGTCCAATCTATGGGGAAAAAGATTATTTCTCTATATAAATTACACCTATAATGGTCATTGATTTCCACTGTCTTAATTTCCAGGAAGATTCTGTACACCTTGATATACATTCTGCAACCCTACTAATCTTATATGAGTTCTGAATGAGGCCCTATTTTCAATAATCAGGGCAAGATCATACAGAGTAGTATTAAGAAAGAAAGAAAAGAAATTCTTCCTTAGACTGTGGGGTCCTTCTTTTCGTTGGCTGAACAAAAGGAGGAAAATATTTCTGGTATTAAAAAGAAAGTTTAAGCTAAATTAAATTAAAATTGAAAATTTTAAAGTAATTTGTAGCTAGTGGATAGAACTACATAATCTAGTGAATTAATTTTGAGCCCAGGACTATAAATTAACAATATGAAATTTAAAAAATAATATTGAGTTTTTGCTTTAAAATATTTCTCCCAGAGTGTAAAAGGTAAGCTCAGGTCCACTTAACACCTAAAAGGTAACTAGCTTTAATTCTGCATATGATGCAGAAGAATCAATTAAGCAACAGAGAAATTGTAATACGACTAAGGTCAAATAAGCAAGACAGTGGCAGAATAAGGAGTAGAACTCTTTTTCTTTCTGCAGCTACTATACATAAATGAGATGGAGATTAAAAAGTAATTAGGAGAAATATATTGAATTTGTATTGCTAATGGACTACAGGGTTTCAGTTTTCTCTTCTGTGCTCTGGAAGGGCACAGGGGACTGATACACATTTGCTGGTAGGTGCAGGAGGTAGCTCAGCTGCGATGCATTCATCTGTGTACCACAGGTTGCAATTGTTTGTAATTATGCATTTTATTCTGAAAGCATGGCTCATCATACTTTGGCATACTGAGACACACATTTGAGATTCTCTAGAAGCAACTGTGCTCTACAGTATACAATATGTATGCAAATAAGCAACAATTTTCTGTGTGGGAAAACATCACACAGCTCTAAAACTAGCCGATTGCCTTATTCTTGACTAATATTTTATAACCTAAACAAATAAAACCTGGGATTTAACATCACACTTTTTTACAATTGTGAGGTGAAAGCAAGGCCTAAGTTTAAGCTTTCTCAATTGGTGGACCAAATTTTCATAAAGTGTCCATTATAGTTTTGTATGTACAAATAACGCAACACTACTTCTACCTGTGGCTGCCTTGTGCACTTGTAACAATAGAATTTTTATATACAGTTTAGTGCACATAAGTATAATTTAGCAGAATATCATAGTTATACACTTGACTATAGATGACTTCAAAGAAGCTTATGACAACTCCTACCAGCTATTATTTGCCACACATACTTCAGCTGTCAGGCAGATATTGTGCCCAGGAATGGCAATAAGCACTGTGCATTGTTGTGTTTCCTGTTCTTTCCCATTTTAAAATGTTGTCATAAGGGATTCCAGGCCACGTTATGACGATCCACACTATGGATATCACCCCCCCTGCTTTAATTCTTTTGGAAAAGTCAGTTGCCATCAATCAAGAGTATTGAAGGGAGCAAGGCAAAGGGAAAAACTTGAAAAGAGCTACTTCCCATGCTTTTTGGCTTCCAGCTAGGATAATCCAGAAAACAGTTAAAAAAAAAAAAATTGTATGACAGAGGTATTTTTTCACCCTTTGTTATTTTTCTTTTTTTTCCCCATTCAAATGAAGAAAAAGAAGGTAGAGTGTAAACCCAAACTCTAGAAATACAAAATAGAGAGAAATTTTCATTTGCAGTTGAAAAGAACTGTCTTACATTCTAACAATATTATTTCAAAATGGAATGTTAATTTCAAACAGTCTAAATAGAAATGTATACAATTTCATAAACTACTTTTCTACATGGAAAACTTCACTGTATATTAGGGATCAGTATTTAAGCCTCTAGTGTGGACGTGGCTGGGTATCTGGATCTGTCAGAGAATGCATTAAAGGATTCTTTTCCTTGAGTGGGAATTGCTGCTTTTTGTGTAACTGGAACATCAAGGGCTCTGCATGCTTGCAGGAGACCAGAAAACTCCTCCTCTCCCATTTACAACTATTTTGTGAAGATAGCCTTGCATTTCCAACTGCAATGCAGTTATGAACAAGTACTAGATGACACAATTTAACCATGTTTGCTTTAGAGGAAAAAGTGTTTTAAGAAAGAAATTAGTCTATTTGCAGTAAACTGCAAGTTCACAGAGAATTTACAAAAGGAAAAAATAGCAAACTTATTATAATTGAACTGGTAACAAAGTTCATGTTTTCATCATATGAAAGGTCCATCTTTGGACCTCCATCCTTTGGAGGAGATGCAATATCCTCCATGAAAAACAGCAATATCATCCAATATGACACAACTGTGACATCACCTTGGCCTAGACAGAGCAGATCATGAACAATTATAGGATGCTGCAATCTTCTAAAGATTTTTAATTAAAATGTATTAATCTTGTTATTTAGAGGATTCTAGTGTCAAAGACCTTAGGAAGGGAAAGATCGTAATAGACTTATAAAATTTGCTGTTAGAAGGGGACATAATCCTGAATAGATAAAATTTTAATGCTAAAATATTAACACATTATTGAATATGATCATTGTAATGTTTGAAAAGTGAAGGATTGGTTTAGGGATTAACAACATTAATGATAATATTTTAGAACTGTTTCTTCTGTAGCATCTGATAGAATAAAATTATCTGTTGCTTTCCATGTAATGAAAGACTATGAAATGCCCTGAAATGTGGCAAATTTCTGCTCAGAGAAAGCAGACTAAACTTAAGCATAAAGGTTGATCTGTGTTCAGTACAGGAACTAATTTTATTGCCTATCTATTTCTTGATTGTAAAGGTTTGTAACAGCCAAGTGCCAATAATAGATTTCTTTGAGATTAGATTTCTTCTTTAAAATAGAAAAGGCTCAATTTTATAAAGTAGATTTTTATGTCACAGGCACAGCACAGTGTACAGACTGGTTTGGGTCAGTTTGTACTGCATTTGCATGTGTAACTAGTAGACAGATGGTCATTACTCTTAATAATCTAATGTTTTGTTCCGTTTTAGAGAAATATGTAGCCAAAGTCAATAGCTAAAAAAGGCAGGGGAAAAAAACCCCAATGTTAAGAAAAATAATGTTAACTAGAAGATACTGAAGAATCTGTGAATGTGTAGTGTTTCTCTAATGGATCTTCTTGTACAAAGTGTCTCATCATTTTAATCAAAATCTATTTGTCTTTGGAATTGAACGGCTGTAGAGAGAATTTAAAATTAAGGTTTATGATTAGCAAAAGAGTTCTTAGTACCATTTCAAAAAGTTAATGAACTAGCAGGGAAAAAAAAAGTTTCATGAAGCAAGGAAATAGATGCATGCAGTGATAACTCTTGGGGGGTTAGTTCTCATTCAACAGAATTTGGCTGCTCCAAAGGAGACTGGTATGGATCAAAATACTATTTAAGTCAACCAGAATGTTTCTAGTCACTCAATGGGAATTAAGCCAGTCTGTGGGAATCCAGACAAGTAGATATATATGTTTTGATGTGTGCTGCAGACTCCTACGGAAATCTCCAGAATTCTCTACCACTGAAGTAAGATGGAAAATCAGTCATGTTTAATGCAAGATTTGCACTGTAGTTTGTGAAAGCCTGATTAATAAAGTTTTTTGGTGCTGGGCACAGGAAAGAATCTGTTTTCTCAGAAGTGAAGTAGATGAAAATCCTTCTAATACCCATGGTTTGTACTGCACTGCTATAGACACAGGCATATTTAAATAGCAGGACTGTGATTGTGGTTTGATTAATTTATTTATTTCCTTAACAAAATTTATTAAACTTTATCACCAGTGACGTGCCCAAATGTGGCAGTTATGGATAGGCTCAATTATGTCACGTGAGGTGAGTCCTGTGCCATTGGACCCCTGGGTCACATGGTCCAGACACGGTGACCACTATTGGCATAGCACTTTCAGGTGTCAACACAGAAGATGTGAGGATACAGGGTCATGGGGAAGCTGCCCACAGGTCAGTTTAAGCCACCCATAAAACTGTAAGTAAAAGGTAGGAAATACTACTAATACAGAGGGTTACCTGAGACATTTGTGGAGAGAGTGATTTCAGTCATATGAATTCAACAGAGTGTGAGACCTCTAAGGGTATGAATAACTCCTACAGGAAGATAGACATAAGATGTTACTATGGAGAAGAGTTTAGTCTGATTCCTGTCACATTACTGTCTCTATAAATAAAAATAACTGCCCTTGTGAGAGAGAATATTTACATGGTTATGGTTATGCTGATAGTGTGCAGCCAGGAGAAATACTGTGGAGAACACCCTAAGCAGTGCCTGGTCCACATTTTAACCTCAGCATTGCTAAACTATGAACTGCTTTCCAGAGCCCAGGCATTAGGCCAGTGCTTGGATGAGAACTAACACTGTCAAGACAACTCATTGACAGATTTTCTGTAAAATGCATAACCCAGAGTATACCCATAGTATATAGTTCATATAGAAGCCTTCACAGCAATGTATACAATAACTCCGTGTTCTGTCAAACATATATCTATATCTTCTGTGTGATCTTAATGTTTTTTGTGTATCTTCAGGTGAATTCTTGGCTATACTCTGCATCTGTGTGAGCAATTATTTTTGCTCTGGCTGCAAAATTGCTCAGTTCTTTCTCTTACATTATCCAGCACTGTGGATTTAATTACTCCTCATCTTGAAGTAATTTCTGATTTATCCTGTTAGCTTTGCTCCAGGGTGGTCCCTCATGAGCTTAGAAGTGCAAAGGTTCAAATATCTCAACAGCATCACTTTAATGTAAAGCCATGCCAAGCAATTCAGTAGTACAGGCTGTGCTTGACTATAGAACACAGTTGCATATTTAAAGGATAATATTAATTCAAGACTTTTTGTTGCTGTGTGAGGGAGTTTGGTTTTTTTCCTCTATCTGAATGAGTTCAGAGGATTTTTTTTTATCATTTTAGTTTATCAGGAAACAAAATGTGCAAATCAAGTTCCTACTCAATATTCATTCCAGGAAAAAGTGAGGCAGTGAATTGGATTGAATAGGAAAGGGGCGAGCATGTGTTATGTGCATGTTGGGAGACTAGAGGCTCATTCCCTCAAGACAATATGAATTCTCCTGCTTTTCAGTGAGTCAACATAGCAATTGTGCACTGCCCTCAGGGTCTGGGATGGTCTTCTCAGTGGGGCAGAAATAATTTTTTTCATTCATGTTATGCTTAGGAGCCCTCTTTGTTATCCTTTCAAAGGGAGTAATCTCTGGGCTAAACTTTTAGTCATTGGGGATAGGACTACGCATCCAGGATGAGTACTGTTTTGCCAAACACAAGAAATAGCAAAACTTGTTCTCAAAATAATAAGATACCTGAAAAAGAATAATAGGATACCTGACAAGAGTGTGGAAGAACCAATCTTTTCTATAATAGCATGACCCCAGGAGCTGGGCCTTTATGATATACAGAGCCAGTGACTTGTATAACTTGCAAAGAATCTCACAATGAAATCGTAAAAGTTGCTATTCCTCGCCCCTGTGGGGTGGGCACTGGAGGTATCATAAGCGGACTGCCAGCCTGATGTGGTTTTGCCTGGGATTTCAGATTCCACCCCAGATTGGCATCTTCCTGTCCTGTTGCTTGTGGTTGACTAAGCAGCCTGAGAGTCTTTGTTTCATGAAGCATGAAACTCCATTTGTAAGCGTTAAAGTCCAAAGGGAAAAAGTGAAAAGATAACTTAAAATGCTGTGTGTAGTCTAGTGGAAAAAAACACCTATGCAGCAACTTTTTAATGAAATTATTTTTGATTAGACCGAAACAATACAGCGCATGCCATGCGCTTTTCTATGAAGCCAGCAAAACAGCTTTAAATGGTTCCGAAAGTTAACACCCTCATTTGGGCATGAGTAAAGGTTTGGTGGTGGGATTTTTTTGTTGCTGGTTTTGTTCTTTTTAAAATAATTGTGCATAAGGAAGACTCTAGTTAATTTAGTTTTGGAGCTAAAGTACTTCATTTGAATCTTGAAAATATAAATTTTTCTTCTTTCCCTGCTTTCCTTCTTTTAACTGTTTGAAATGCTATGTAGCTGAAAGGAGTGTGGCTCTCTGGGGGACATTACAGAGGGACAGCATGAAAATGAAAAATGAGATGTAAGCATTTGTTCTATAACCAGGAGTTTCCCACTTCTATAGTTATCTCTGAGGCTGGCTTCCTTTCCAGTCTTAAGCATGTACAGCTTCAGCTGCTTTTATAGGTATATCTCTGAAGTCATCTGCCCACATAGTCTCCATCTTTTATTAGCAATTGCAAGTATGTGGGGATCCCACAAATGAAGTCCAATGTTTATTGCCTAAGCTTAAAAATTTGTCCCTGACTGTTTTGATTTGGGTGGGAGGGAGAATTCTTTTTTTTTTTTTTGCACTGAGATAATGTTACCCTTGCTTTCAAATGTGGGTTTTGACAGGGTCCACAGAAATCTGGAGGGCTGAATGGGTCATTGCTACTCTGTTTTTTCAAGGGCCACGTATGGTTTTCAACCAGATAAAGGAAGTCAGCTAAAGGTTTTTAGGTCTGAACCTGTCATGATTCAGTAGTTTTCATCTTTATGCTTTGCTATAACAGAGGTCTTAATTTAGGGATTAGCTTAGGAAAAATCTTACAGCTTAGTTCCACTACATGCCTGGCCTACAGCTGTTATACCCAGTGTGTTCAGAAAGCTGGCAACAAACGCAAAACTGCAGCCAAAGTGTTGCCTGTTACAAAAAATATCAAGAGATTGGCAGGAGGCTTCAAGGGTTTGGGGAAAGTAATGCTCATCTCCACATATGTATAGGGCACATCCCCTTCTCTGTGCATAATCCCTGACTATACTGCAGAATCGGTCATATCCTCTGACAAAGTATCATAAGGGAAGGTTGCTGGTTCCCCTGCCCTGGACACTCATAGCTGTATTTGTATTTCAGGGTTATATGTTAACTTTATATGCAAAGTTTGATTATGCCATTTTTGAAAACCACTTAGTTATTTGCACCTCTTTTCCTGCCTGCCCATCTCCGTAAGATAGTAATAGCCCACCTTAAAGGGATTCCTTACTTCTTCTCTGTTTCACTCCTCCAAAAATAAAACTTTGGAAATTTAATTACAAAAACATTATGGGGAGGGAAAAAGAAAAGAAAAAAAAAAATAAAGACCTTGCAGAAGTGTGAAGTCAGGAAGCACTTTCACAGAAAGTTAGGACACAAACAGGTCTTCTGTTAGACACGAAGCCTTACTGAACATCCAGTTCAGCTGTTCAGATGATCTGTTAATAGAAATACATTTGTCTGTGCTCTTGTGTATTTTCTTCATCGACAAAGATGAAGAGATGCTTTGGAAAGCATCTCTTTTTGACATGAATCTGGCTTTTCTCTGGTTTTCAAATATGTAACCAATGGCTACAGGACAAAGAAACAAATTATTAAGAGAAGTCAACAAATGAAATCTAAAGAATATAAATACTTGGTCATTCCCTATTGATGATTTCTGAATGTACCATATTTTGTTAATAATGTGATAGCTTTTTTGACACATTTAATTTGAATAACTAGGTATTCTCTCATCCTCCTCAGTATACTCTTTTTCATATTGTTCTTATTATTATCATGCTTCTTTTCAAACCTTTCAAATACTGATTTACAAATAATGGTGGGGAAAAAAAAAAAGGAATAGCCACCAGGTGGTTTCACTTGAGAAGTAAAAAAAAAAAAAGGAAAAAAAAAAAGAGATTAAACACTATTATTGAACTTCTTCAGTTAATTGGAAGATGTTAAAATTCATATAATTTGGCTCTTGAAATACATGTGAAATAGTTACCAGAATGGTGTAAATATTTATAATCACATTTTCTGACAGTGGTTAGATTAAGAACAGCATAGTTTGGTGGGTTCTGAGTAAAAATATATAAGTATCCGTAACATGTGGATTCAAGAACATGAATAGAAATTTCATTCTGTTGTTAGAAAGCAAGATTCACATGAAAAGATGTGTTCTTTACTTTTTTTATGATTTAGTACAAACCAGATTCTCAATTTCACCCACATCTTTCAGCATCTTTTAATTTGAAAATGTAAAATTTTAAGATCCACAGAATGAGCTGGGGAATAATTTGGAATCTTCTTGTTCTTTAAAATCCTTTCTTAAAGTGTTTTGTTTTGCAAATATCCTTTTTTTTTTTTTTTTAATTTTCCAAAATAAAGCTTAACATATAGAAGAGAGAAAGAAATCAAAATGCATACTTAAGAATAAAATCTATATATTTGTACAGAAACAAACTGTGGTAAAAACAAAGAGTAAAAACATACTTCTATAATCTTGTGGCTGATATGAATAAATACAACCCCCCAGGCTTATGTATACAGTGGAATTTTCTGTTCAGGAATACCACTTCAAGACAAATTCATGGACTGTACAAACAGTTATAGATCTATTGGTTTAGTTTATTTCCACTGGTTTGGTTTACCCAGATGGGAAGATGAAAGTCATGTAGTTGGTAGTATATTCTGAGGGCAGACAGGACCAACTACCTTGGTAGAGGTCCAGCTCATAGTGTACTTTTTGCCCTTTTGCCTATCTGAAACACCTTATTTTTATGCATTTCTCAACCAAAACGTTAACAACATTAAAGCTAATAACTGTATTTTTAAGGAATCCTTATGCTCTTTCTCTGCATAAATGAACAAACTGCTTTCAAGCTTTTGTTTAATAATACTGGTTTTTAGTAAAACTGTAACATCTTCAATGAACAGCTAGAAAATAGAAAATATGATGGGGGGATGTTAAGAACTAATTTTCAATTTTAACAACAATCTACTATGCCTGTATAGTCCAATTTACATTTTATTATCTTATATTTTTAAACAGCAAAACATTTCTGTTTTTTTCTGCTTTTTCGTAAGTGCAGTTATTAAAAAAATCATTTACATGGCACTGTGAAGAACATCTATGCACCCATTTCAGCCAGAATAGTACTGAAAACCTGAGAAAAGCACTGAAAATGTGGACTGATACTACGGCACTGGTTCATACCTTGAGCTACTCTAGCATACTGCTACAAGTTTGAGACAGATTTTCAGCTTCTACTCTGAAGAAAAAGCACACTGATGCTCAAATGAGTTTTAGAGAAATGTGTGATTAGAATCAGCAGTATACTGAATTCTGTGCATTTTTAAGATAAATCAGACCCCCAAACACAGTGCTTCTTAACCAAACCTTTGGAGCTTTATAATAAATCTGTGTAGCCTGTTTATCAAGTCTTCTGAAATAATAAAAGTAAAATAACCTATCCTGCAGACTGGGATTGATGTCCACACTTATAAACAGTCATAGTTTAAAAATATACTAGTCCTGCATTTTCAGTTTAATTTCTCCATGACAAAAAGAGTAAATTACAACAATTTTCTTTGGCACTTAAAGTTTTTATTTTCAGGGGGGAAAAAAAGCCTGCCAAAAAAAAATAAATTCTGAACTAAAGTATATATTAGAGAAAAAGACTTCACTAATATGGAACTCTTCCATCCATGAAAACTTTTTTTCAATTAAAAAAAAATCAGTAAAAATGTAGAAAATTGTAAGAAGGAAAATTAAGGACATATCCAGAATATACGTGCATATGTGTACAGTCATATGTGATATTTTAAGGTAGATGCATACACATCAGTACCATATTGTAAGATATATATATTCAGAATATAGTATTGTTTCCATTTGTTTAAAAGAACATAGTAAGTTCTTTAAGGAAAAAAAAAAAAAAAAAAAAATCAGTGGCTTTTTATGACACCCAAAGGGGAAAAAATAAAACCTAAACCAAACACTAAAACTTAACTTGCACATGATCTTTAACTTGTTCTCCTGCTAGACTCAGTGTAAAATATAACATCTGTGTTATGAAATACATTTTTTATATATATGTATATATATGAAATAAATATATAGTGTAAGTTTATAACGGAAAAACATTTCTGATAAAATCTGAATGTCTTACAATCTATTTTTATTTCAGAGATAGGAGAAAATTAAAACTGTGTAGTAATATGAAGGTGAAACTGTTAGAAGCATCTAAAATTTTTAATACATTTCAGTGCTTATTTATAAATTTATCTAACTGCATACAGAAGAGCAGTAGAGGAAGTTCTTTGTACAAGTAACACCTGCTCTCTACTGCTCAGATGAGTTCAAACACAGCCTATTTTTGCAGAAGTAAGTGGAATTGACAATTAAATCTCTGTAAAGCTGTGAAATATCAGATACCAGAGCTGGATATTTTGTCAGTTTCTAGAAGCCTTTTTTGCTGGACTCAGATTTTCACTTTGGGGTGGTATCATGTGTGAGCAGAGTGCATCCTTTTTGCATGATAGCTTCAAAAGAAGCATGCTGAAATCCAGCCCTGTCTCGGTTTAATTTTGCCACAGAATTCAAGGAAAGTCAAATTTCACTAGGGCTTTGGTCTTGCTTCTTTGATAACACACCAAAACTACAAATATTACAGGTTTTATTATATCTTCAGACATAATAAACACAATTCATACCTCAATGGACACCAGTGAAAGCCATGGTCAATCCAACCTCATTGATTCTTTCTGCATTCCCATTCTTAATAGGTTTTATGTACTCAATATGGGAAGAAATATGGAAAAAATACACATCTAAATCTTCTGGTGTTGATATAGTTTTAATGGAAATGTATTTCTATCTGTGTAAAAATACCAAATACTTTGCTGAAATAGTTTCAGTGAAAAATGAAAATTAGAAACAATTATGTGATTTTTTTTTTCAATCCATGCTTATTAATTGGCATTAATGGAAATTGTGTGCACACTAAGAATAGTGAATAAATCCCTAAGCAAGGTAATGGCAGCAGAGCTTAACTAATAAAAGCAGTTTTAAATGAAAATTTGAAAGAAAGTAGTGCTGCATGGAATGGTTACTAAAAGCATGTTGAGAAAAGTATCTGTATATTTTTCCCCACATTTAGTAAGACAATAAAATAATACAAGAAATTGAAACATCGTTTTTCCTTTGAAATGAAGCAGTAGCCAAGTAGCAATAGACTCTTCTTGAAATCAAACAGGTATATTTTAAATAATTACAATGAACTATAAATCTAAGTATCAGCAGAAATCTGCTCAGTAGGAGAAGAAAGTCAGAGTCAAACGATACATAACTGCTCCTTCTGTAGACTGTTCTTCAGGAACACTTTTTTTCCCTTAATGTAACAGTTGCTTTGGTGATCTACTACTGTAGTTTAGTGGGAAACCTCACATCCTGTCACCTTTACTTTTCCCTTCACTTCTCAAAAATAAGAAGAAAATTGGGAAAGAAATAGAATCATAAGCCCTTTGCTTTTCTTCTGACACGGGTTGCTAATTTGCTGGTTTTCTATCTGTATCCTTTGTACTTTATTATTAGTATGAAGTGTGTTCATATATAATGGCATTTTCAAGGCCAGATCTGGAGCATATGCAATTTTTGTCAATAGGATCCTTGCTTCTAAGTCATGTAAAAATATTTGAAAACATATGTGTGACAGGCAAATCCTGATAAAGGGAAAATAAACATATGTGCACTGCAGAGTGATAAAAAATAAAACGAATGCCCAAGGTTGTGTATTGACATAGGGGACTAGATTTCTCAGCAATGACATTTGTGCTCTTAAGAATCATTGCTTAAGTCACAGGGGAAGCACTTACTGCTTCTCAATGGGAAGACAAAGTCCTGCCCAATGTGTGGTAACGAATGTTTCGCATGTGACAGCCCTTGGAGTTCCTTTGGGAGAGAGCAAGAGAATGCAACTTGTCTTCTCAGAAAATTACTGTTGCACCTTGGAAGAGATAAAACCAATGATTTTATAAGTTTTTTTTCACCCACTACACACTGAGTAGCACTGCAGTTGTTTTTGCTCAGACCTAAAAGTCCCCTACAGTTTGAAAAGTATTCACTTTCTAGACTTCAGGAAGGGATTAACACCTGTGAACAGCCAGTTCCAGCAGAAAGCATCACATAGCTAAGCAGTGCCTTGTTCTGTAGGTCGCTACAGTACAGCTCCTTTGTGGTGGTTAGTGTCTGTGTAGCACTTTTCATCCTCAAAAGATTGAAAACATACAGACAATAATTAATCTTCCCTGCACTGCTATGAAGTAAGTAAACACTGTTAATCCTATCTGATGAATGGGAAAAAAGCACAGCTGGGTATTCCTGGTCAAATTGAAGTTGGTGCGTCATGATTTCCCCTATGGAATTTAAAAGGTTTGTTCACATGTGATGTTTGCACCAGTTTTAACTATATCAGCTTGAACTTGGTAAGGTTAAAAAATGTACAAGCTCTAGAGTGGACAGAGGTGAACTGGAATAAAAACATTTCTACTGGAATAGCTTATTCACATTTTATTATTGTGGTAGAAGAACTGTTATAGTAATACAGCAGCGTCTAGTCTACCATCTGTACTGATTGCACTATTTTGTTTAAGAAAAAAACTGTACTCAACTCTAGTAATTTTGTAAGTGTGGAAATAAATATAGACCTGGCCCTTAACAAAAAAAAAAAAAAAAAAGAACAGAGCAATGAAAAAGTTAGCCAGCTTTCTCACTTTCCTGTCTTTACTACTTTTTTGCTTGCAATCTAACACTGTTTTGTTGTACTCCCAAGTGTGCCATGCCTCGCTGTGTCTGCACTTTCATACATTTTGGAATAAGTGGGTGAGAACACAACCAGCTGAGTCAGTTTCATGAGACTACTTTGATTGCTATATTTGGATGAGCAATCTGTGCTGGTGGCGTGGAAAATACACTTGGGGATTCTGCTTCTCCAGTCTCAAGTAATCAGAGAATAGTGGCCATGAGCTATCTCCAAGTTCCAAGTTGTAGTTCCATTTGCAAATACAGTGTTTTGGGGAATTATAGGTAGCTCTACAGTGTTCAAGTATTACACCTGAGTTAGGAGAAAGACTAGGAAGGACTGTAATGTATGCTTTGGTTCAGCCGGCAAGGACAAGGCAGCCCTGAAATATAATTTAGAACAGCTCCCTTGCTTGCTCATATCAACCTCAAATTACAAAGGAGAGCACTAGCCTGCTGTATAGAATACAGCTTCCTTGCTTTGTGAATAGCTTTGATATCTGTTAAGTGTAATGTTTCTTAATAAGGTGAAGATGGGACACTTTTATACTGTATCTAGTTGGTAGGTCATATGGGCTCCCTGGTATGCTGATGGACTCTTCCAGACCTGTCCAGAGCAAGCCCAGCTTCCTACTAGCCTGCGCCTCTAGGCTGCCTTTTGATGGGAGCCCAATTATGGAAGGGAAGGAACAGGTATTTGGGGTACCTCCAGACCTTGCCCTGACATGGAGTCAGACAGGGTATGCACTGAGGTTCCACAGTTTGAGTATAAACCTAGTGGCCCAGGATCCAGCAAAATGTCGAAAACCCTGCACCTCTGAAGTCACAGTTCCACATGGCTCCACATTTGGCACATGGTTTCAAATGCCTCAGTGCTGGAGGTGAATTCCTTCTTAATGAGACTATTTATATAGTGAAAACTACACCTACAGAGTTCAACCACTTGCCATCTTGCCACATGTCAGTGTTATTGAATTTTATTAATAGAACAGGACAAAAAAAGTAAAATTTAGTTTCAGTGTTAAGATTGTAAAAATGGTCCTAGGCATATATTTTTAAATCTGCATAGACACTAACTGAAGAATCATGTCCAGTTTCCTCAACCTCATTTGCAAATTTAATTCTGCTTGGACTTGGATCTTGCCAGAGTTCTTTTTCCACTGTGATAATAATAGAGGATATCACAAATGAGCACTACTTTTTTCTTAGTCTTAAGCATTGCCATTAATCATTAAGTTCTCTAGTTGCATGAATATTTAGTGGCCTGAAGCATTTTTTAAGAGACTGACATGTCTGAAAACCATTATAAACTTTAACTTTCTAACTGTAATGATGTTCAAGATGAAGATTGCTCATGACAAGAAGATGAAGAACATTCATGACAAGTTCTCCTTGAAGAACAACCACTGCTGATAGAACAAATTTCTCTGCCCTTTTCTGGAATTTGAACTACATGTTGCTTTCACTTTTTGTCATAGCTGGGTATCAACCAGTTGGCTGCCTCCCAGCTTCTGTTAGCAGCTTTCTGTATTTCAATAAGTCAATTCCTTGGCAAAATTTCCTGGATGATTGAATCCTCATCAGAGAAGAGGAAAAAAAGATATATGTTTCAAGTAACCCAGGTCCCCCTTGAGATAAGTAAAGAAGCCATGTGTTCTGTTTATCAGGACAGTAGACTGCAATAACAGATGCTTCTCTACCACCTTGCTTACTGAACATCGGCTATTGCCTAGAGCTAGGCTTCAAAGAGATGAATAGAGAGAGCATGAGGAAGTCCAATAGCGAGGCTATAGCAAGACAAGATTGGTTTAACTTTGTGGGTGGGGGACTGGGAGGACAAAGAAGGCCTTTAACCTCAATTTTCTACTGAAATAGGTCATGAGTTAGTTACATCTGGATGGAGCTAATGGACAGATACAAAAGCTAAGATTAGTCAATAACAGCAGCATCTGGCATTTCTACTTTCAAATCCTGATGAGAGGTAAATTAACCTGGTTTTGGCTGGGATAGAGTTAATTTTCTTCCTAGTAGCAGGCACAGTGCTGTGTTTTGGATTTAGTAGGAGAAGAATGTTGATAACACACTGATGGTTTAGTTGTTGCTAAGTACTGCTTATGCTAGACAAGGACTTTTCAGCTTCCCATGCTCTGCCAGGTGCACAAGAAACTGGGAGGGGGCACAGCCAGAAGAGGTGATCCAAACTGACCAAAGGGCTATTCCATACCATATGACATCATGGTCAGCATATAAATTGGGGGGGGGGGGGGGCGGTCTGGGGAGCAGCGATCACTGCTCGGGAACTGTCTGGGTATTGGTCGGCGGGTGGTGAGCAATTGCATTGTGCATCACTTGCTTTGTATATTATTATTATTATCATCATCATTGTATTGTTATTATTATCATTACTATTTTACTTTATTTCAATTATTAAACTGTTCGTATCTCAACCCAGGAGTTTTTCCTCACTCTTACTCCACCGATTCTATCCCCCATCCCATTGGGAGTGAGTGGCTGCGTGGTGCTTAGTTGCTGGCTGGGGCTAAACCACGACACCCTTTTAATTATTTTTCATTGTACTCCCCTCCTCCTCTTTTGCATAGCTATGGGCAGACTTGTCCCTGGTATGTAGTTAGAAACTACACAGGGAAGGACTTAATGGTAACTATTTTGTATTTTGCAATACAAAGAGTAAAATTATAAGAGATGAAAAAATAATTCAAATACATTGTACTGTAAACATGCAAAAAGAAAAAAAAGAAAAGAAAAAAAAGAAAGAAAGAAAAAAAAAGAAAGGAGAGTACCTCTTCCATGAAACATGAATAAAGAACTTGCTCAGGAAATGGATTGGGCTCTTCCTGACTTATGAAACAGTCCAGCCCAAAAGCCTTTTTTCTGTTTTCTGACCCATCATGCATTTTACCAAAAACTAATGTTAGCTTTATGGAATACAAAAACAAACAAGCAACATAGGGAGATGAAATAAAATTATCTAAAGCTGGAAAAAAAAAATTCCAAGTGGCAAGTTCAAGCGTTAGGACTTACCCCGTTCCCAGAAAGCCTGTTCAGATCTACATGCTGCATAGAATTATTACTTCAATGTAAGACCATTACAGCTTTTTTTCTTTTTCATTTGTGTTTTCTTCCTCCATGTGGATTGTTTCCAGTTGTTTGTGTGTGAGCACTAAGGAAGCTAAGTTTGCTTGACCTGACTTTTAGGCAGTTGTTAAAATAAATGTATGATGCCTTCCTGCCCACTAAATAGCAGGAGTTAAAGGAAACAAATATGTTTACTTCAGGATTCATACCAATATCAGACTGTGTATTCAAGGAACTATTTAGTTTTGTGATAGCTTTTTCATCCTCCTCTGAGTTTTCCCTGGAATAATAAAGTATATTTAAATTGCAAGGCACATATGCAAAAGCAGAGTTCAAAAACATATGTGCTGTTTATATAGTAGACTATCACTGCAAAATTATTTTGATTTTTTTTTTTTTAAATCAGGAAAACCACACTGCTTTCAATAATCAGTACTAAAGAATGGCCTTTTAAAAAGGGAACCCCAATCTTTCACGAGCACAAATACTCTTCCTGTTGGTGAGGAAGCCAATGGGATTGTCAGCACTTCACACTTCTGAAATTCATAAGGATTTTAATTATAAGAGTTGAAGGGTGCAATGCTTTGATTCTGAGGATTTATATAGTGATGAAATGTCTTAACCATTTGCAAAAATGTCTACTTTTACATTACTAAGTTTTTTTTCTCTTATCCAATGGCACAGTTTTGATTCCCAAACCCATTTGAAATTTTTTCCATGCTTCACTTGAGTGAAACTCAGAAATACAGGAAGATATTTGTTGAGTTGTTTTGGGTTTTTTTTTCTTTTTTTTTGGGGGGGGAGGGGTGTAGGGTTGCTTTTTAGGGAAATGCAGAACCATTCACAATATAAGTAGAACAAATTCCTAGGAATCTGGATACCTCTGTGGAATAGATACTATCAACGAGGTAGCACTGTAGATCGGAAAGGAAGATATTTTTTGAGGAAAAGACCTAATACCAAGTAAAAAATGCAAGCAGCAGTTCCAAAGAACATTAAATATTTTTCAGTTAGGCATACAAAAACATGCCTATCTAACTGATGTCCTACTAATGTAGGGGAAAAAAAATCTTCTAAAGATTTAGCATTGAGCTCACACAATTCTTACACCTGTAAGTCCATTGTGTAATTAATGCAATGTATAATATATATTTATAATTATACTAACGTAAATTGTAAAATATAGAACATATATATTAAAGTCAATTTTCTTTCCTCAAATACAGATAATAAGTATCAGTATCTGCAAAAAAAATCCAAAAAACCCTTCATAGCAGACATACACAGTGGAATTTTTTTTCATTTGAATTGATCATTTTAGGTTTTCTTCAGTGAAGACAACACGCTAAAGTGTCCTGGAGAGTGTCAATGTAAAGTGGTGGAATTTTTATAGCATCTTGGCTATTCTCTATCCCTGGAAAGTTTCTAAGCCATGTTCCTTGTAACACCAGGATATTACTGTCTGTAAAAAGGTATTAGACAGTGAGAAGGAGACCAAGGGAGCCATCATTCTTGGCTGAATTTTTATTTCCCTTCAAGAAATCTATTTAGGAGTTAAAGTAGCTTTAGCTCCTTCTAGGTTCCTAGTAGGCAAGAGAGAGCCAGCACAGCCAGCAGATGACATCCAGGGAGGGACACATCTCTCTGTACACAGTGTATGGAGAGCTAGTGGATGCTCTGATATTTCCCTCTTGTGGAAAGAGTACAAGGTCTATCTTCCTATCTATGTTCCCCTTAGTTTTAGCACATAGAATATTTTATGTGACACAAGTTTTTCTGAGATTTCTCTGGAGTAGCGATGATTCTCAGTCTTTGTTCTTCTGACTCCATGATAAGCTGTGGTAGAGAGTTGTACATGGTATCTCTCTTGAAAAAAGTATAAATATCCTTATCTAATTAAAATTTTCTGCTTTGTTTTACTCTGTGGTTTTGACAAACAACGACATCTGTCCAAAGTCTGCCAGTATGATAGATATTGAGCACAAATCACATTACCTTGTGTTAACATGTCCCTTGGAACAATACCTTGCCATAAGTTCTCTTGTAACCCCTGGGAATAAACAGAGAACTCAGCTCCCATTTACATCACTCATTGCAGCAACCCCAGATCTGGTACAAAATAATGCCATCATGAAATAATGACTGAATTCATACTTGCTAATAGAGTTCTATTTTTTTGTGTGCTGTGGGGAAAAAGGAGGCATTAGTAATTTTTTTTTTTTTTAAATATTCTGAGATGATTTATCCATTGAAATTCACCTTTGCAGTACCTCCTTCATATCTGCATACAAGAGCAGTGGGGTATGAACCATACACTTCTAGTGAATGGATGATTCCTTATGGGAAAGAGGTTAAAACATTAAGTAACAATATCTAGAATCAAGTATGTATTTTCTCAACTAATCTGCTCTAAAAAATGCTCAGATATTAGAGTCATGTGTGTGTTGTGCTGGTATTTCTGTATAGCATAATCCACATTATTTTTAATAGTATTCAGGATGGGTCTTTTATCCTCCACTCAATTACTGCGCTACAACATTTAGAACTTTCTTTGTTCTTACTACACAGGATATGTTGCTGCACGTTGTCTCTTTGTACATATGGATAACAAGAGAGAAGCGCACACAAAGTGAAAGACAATAATTTTTAAAATTTCATCTAAATAGTAGGAGAAATAATTCAGAAATCTCAACCAAAATAATGTATATTACTTTGAATAAGATAGTTTCATAGGAGCACAGCAGTAGAGATAGTAATCCTCAGTTGTGGCAACGTAATTTTTCACCCTCCAGCTGAAGACAAGATAAAAGTAACAGCCTGACCCTAGACTCCCACTTGTGTTGTGAGATCACAAGATTACACCAAAATCTCAGCCTATTTTCAAGGGAGGTTTCTAGCCCTCGTGGAGAAAAGCTTAAGAATGTGAACTTGTAGTGTCTGTTCAGACAGACACTGTACAATGAACACCTGAATAAGCAGAAACCCCCAAACTATCAGAATAACCATAGACTCCAGGAAAGATATATGTCAACACAAACATTTAGTCCTATGGCCACTATAAATATCAAATAGAGATACACATTTAAATTTCATTGGACAATAAAAGAAATAGGAATACTTTCCTGTGTGGTTAATAGTATGATACCTGTTTTCCTTTTTAATAAGGTAGTTTGTAGCACGCTAGTACTGTGAAAACTGAGTCCCCTTCCTTTTCAGTTAAATCATGAACAGTCAGACAGTAAGTCTGATGTTTACTCTCATGTAAAGTCATTGCTGTACTTGAGGGAGATTTTTTTTTGCGTTCTTGGGTATTTTTTCCCCCCAAAGTGGTATTCAGCAGTCTGCTGTGGTCTTTGCCAGTGACTTCACACCCAGCATAAAACCCAGGGCTCTAATACTTGATCAGACTGCAATGCTATGGTGCTGCTCCACTCCTGGGAGACAGCAGAGTTGTCCTGATGCTGGACAGAACTGAAGACACTCCAGGAAACTAATTTTTTTCCATATGCACAGAAGACCGAGGTGAAGACAGAAAGACTGTTAAGGAGGAAGGAATACAGGCAAGCCACAAATAGTCCTGAAACAGTACAGTGATTCAGTTTCAGTTAAGGTAAGAGCTATCAGAAACTTCCTCATGGCTTGACCTTTGGGCCAGGAGGCAGGGAGAACCATAGGTATCCTCTCACTGAAATTCTGAACAGGTTCCCCTAAGAGTTTTAGCACAGATAGAAATTCTGAGGTATGACTACTCTGGAAAGATTAAAACCCCACTTTTTCTTATGTATCATAGCAGATAATTAAAACAAAACAAAGTAAAATAAAATAAAATAAATCTTTGCATCCTTAAAATCCTTGCAGCCTAAAACACATTTTAACCTCTCATCAGAATAGCTTTTTCTAAAATTTTTGTAAAATATAGTTCATGTTTAATTCAGAAATTAAATGAAACATAAAAAACACCCAAGAGGAGAATAGGACAGCAGGACATTAATATGGAAAGATGTTTTACTCATTTTGGATACTTTCCTTTGTATGTTCTCTATAAACTTTAAGAAATGATATGTCTTAATTGAGTCCACAATACTGCAGAACCCCTCTTCTGTAGTGTCCAGAGAGTATTAGGATGTTGCACTAGGAAAATGTTATACTTCAAAACATGCTAATACTGTGATTTAAAAAAATTATGACTCCAGATAGGAGTCTTGTCCCCCGACTTTAGCCATTCCAAAATGAGGAGGCTACATCATTTTAGTTTTCTAAGCTTTTTCTAGGCTGAAGATAGGCATGTTGAGGCTTCACTAGTGAGAGAATCTCAGTAACTCAGACAAGAATCTAACTTTTAAGCAGCTAAAGTTGGTGAAATGAAACTGGATTTTTTTCCATGAAGAAATATGAGACCAAAATCTTTGTATCTCTTTATGGGGAGTAGTGTTTGATTTCAGAGGCTACTCCAGTCATTACGGAAATGATAAAATTACACAGATGAATGATCCAATGATGTAAGAAAGAATTAGGCACAAGAAACCTAAAAAAAAAAAAAGGCCATGCTGCAGGGTGTTTTTTTCACAATGCTGCTACACTCTGTTGGAATGAGATAATAAAGAAGGAACTGTAATTTCTTATTTTAAAGAGTGACAGGAGTAATAAAATCCAGGTATTTCTAGTACTTTTAAGGCAGTGTAAAATTTTACAGTAAATTCTTTCTGATCAAGGAAGAAAAACAAAACAAAACTATTAAAAAAAAAAACCCACAGATTTGCATTAATTATTTTCCATAAAGCAGATTTCCAAGGAAGGTCACACACATTTTATAATTACTAGACTCAGTGAAATTTCTAACATTCAAGACTACCCTACACTAGACCACGCCTATAAAAAAACCTCATGTTCTATCACGAATTATAATATTCATTATAAATTGGGAATTATATTATGCTATTATGCTTAAGTTTTTTGTGGTGCTAATAATGTTGGCGAGCTGATTATACTACAGGTAAAATATTCCAAATCTTTACAAACACTGAACTTCAATACAGAGCTCTTACTAATTACTTGAAATTAATGCCGAGTTTAGTTTCTATAAAGAAATGTCTAACTCCCACTGCAAGGTAAGAAATATCACAGTCTCCAAATTTACATAATTTAAATTAATTTTTCATCTATAAACTTTTTTAAGAATTAGAAAGATAAGGACCCTTTGCAAATAACATTTAAGTTTTCATGTTGATAGCAATTATTAACTTAATTTTACCTGTTCAGACTGCCAGGGGTTGAAAATATAATTCATATGCCAGGTGTTTTTTCAGAGTAAAACACACGAGACAACCCGTTACATTAGGGGAAGGAAGCGGCTTTGTTTTTGTTTTATATAACTTCATTCCCTTTAAAAAGTAATCTATTTAATTTTAAAGTTGCCTGCAATCCAGTTTAATGTTGAGCTCTGGTGAAAAATCAATCGTTTTAAAATGGTATGGCTGAGACTGTAGGAATGGGTGAAAGTGCCTATCCATTTTGCAGCTGAGCCTGGCTTATCTGAGTTAGAAACATAATTTTCTGTTTCAGCATAGAGGCACTCAGAAAATAAAAAAAAGGCTCATGCTTCAGTAAAGGCTGAGAACTCATCAATGATGTCAGGTGCATGGCTCCTCTCCTGTGACCTGAGGAATGCAGTAGTATTCCTTCCCATTCCTTGTATTTAGGTGTTTTACAGCTACAGAATATCAAGTTTTTTCCCCCTCTGCAGCCAATCGTAAGGCAGAAAAGGTGATGTAGATAGTGTAAACCTAGGCTGAGAGGTTTAATTTCAATTTCATTAGTTTTGCCATCTGTTTCATCTCAGTGATACAAGGTACTGACAGATGGGGATTCTGCTCTTGAGTTAAACACTGAACCATTGGCTAATAAACTTACTGCCATTTATGATCAAATTAATGGTAAGACCCTTCTACTCCCCAGGTAGATACCTAGGTCCTACATAGTAGGATCTGTGATACCTACGCCCTTTCACTGGCTCATCCCAAAGAGAAGAAAGAGGTGGGTTTTCCGCATATCTGGCCACAAAGGCTGGAGAACCTCCTACTCCAGAGCCAGGCATGACTGAACGGTAATTCCCATCTGGTGCAGAGTCCAGGTAAGAGATTTGGCTGGGTTCAGTTGCAATGCACAGATGTTCTTGATACAACTAGGAGTATTGAGCTGAGCAAGGAGTATTGCTTTTTATTTTACTTTCTTATTGACACTGCTACAGCTGTGCGAGCTGAATGATTAGAAGTAAAGCACTGCTAAACCAGTTTGTAAATTATGGTTAATCTGACTAAGGGACTTGTCTCAGGTGAGTTGTAGCTAAATGCATGAAGTTGACTGCCTCGCAGATCTGAGATTCATTTATCCAAGTATAATATTTGTTGTCCAGACTATTCCATTGGAATCACCCTAGGCTCCTTTTCTATAGTTAGTAAAGAGAAATAAATGCTTCCAGGAAATAATTAATTTCATGCTATAGTAGACGTTTAAGTACCAATAAATCATACTATTTCTCTTCATTGACATCAAAATGGCTTTATCTCAGTAAAAATAATAGCACATCTCACACTGCACTATTTTTCAGATCATTACTAGCATTCTAAAATAAGTAGTTTAAGACCAGTGTGTAATTCCATATACACACTGCATAAATTACTTGACTTTTGTTACTCCAGTTGCAGAATCTGAGAGACTCATGGAGAGGCTTACCTGTTTGGCAGGCAGAGGAAGAGAGCTGGTGTCTCCCAGGGCATGATGTGCCAGGCACTGGGTCGGGGGAGCTGTAGCCTTCTTGCTCCTGGGAAATCTGCTCTCCCATTAGATTTTCTTTGTAGGTGGAGCCATGCTCAGTAGTACCTGCCCTGTTTCAGTACAAAGCTGCCTGTCCTTGGGCCTCACCTGTAACCAGCTGGTAGATTGTGTCTGACACCATCTGTGTGCTGGTCTTGGAAAAAACAGTATGCAATAGGAATCAGTCTTGCCTAGTGTGCGAATGGGCAGATGTGCACTCTCAGAAAAAGAGGGTTTCCTTCCTGTTAGGATACCAAGTAATTGTGCATAATACTTCAGATTATCTAGACTTGAACAAAGCTGACAGAGAGGTTTGAAACCAACCAGATATCAGATTTCCCTACTGCTAGTTTCTTTAAAACAGACAAACAGCAAAAACAATTGTGACGATTATATCCTTACACAATGTGGCACCAGGAGACAGTACTTCCTGAAAAGAAGATGCAGACCATTTCATTAAGCATAAGAATACCTTAGATTGAATCTGCTCAAATTTTTTTTAGGAAAAGAATACTGTTGGTAGAATACAGCAGAAAAGAACATAGACGTTTCTATGAGGAAAGTAGATATCATTTGCATAGTTTTATGCAGTTCTCTCTTCCTAACAGGGATCCATGTATGGCATACAAAGAAAGAGAAAACCTGTCTCACTGAGATAGGAGTCTGATAAAAATAACCTCCTAGGTACTTCACTAACTCATTACTGCAATAGCTGTAAATTAAGTCACTGCTAATTACTGTGGTTGCAGTTCTAAACTTCTTTTCCACACTATTTACTACTAGTATTTACTAAAAATTTTAGTTGCACTTCTCTCTTTTTATTGCTTCAACGTGAAGTCAATAATTTTCTCTCAGATCTGAAAAACAAACAAAAAAACATATTTTAAATGACTTACTAATGATTTCCTTTCTCAGAATCTATATTTATACTGGAGGAGGGGAGTGCAGTACAATATGCTTGTACCACATACCACTTTTGTCAAAAAGGTTTCTTGGAAAGGTATAATGCATTAGTAACTGTAAGTCCTTACAAACAAGACTGGTTTTGAAGGTGGTCTTTTTGTGTCAATTTTTCTAGGTGCGACAGAAATACTTTTGCAAGCATTTTTGCAACTGTTTAAGTTTATACAATTTTTCCACAGTAACAGGTTTGACTTATTGCTTCTATCTGTAGATTTGGTTGGACTCAGGACTATTCCATTTCTTAAAATCTGTATATAGGATCTTTTCTTTCTTTCTTCAGTGTTGTTGATTGGTCTTTTTTCCGCCATAGCAAAAGAGGTGGCAAGGTAATTTTAACTTAAGCAGAGTATTCTACATTCTACATGAAGTGCCCATAAACAGTTACTTATGCCCATAAGCAGTCACTTGGTTGTATGAATTATCTCTGATAATTCCCCAGTGTCATGGTTTAACCGCAGCCAGCAACTAAGCACCACGCAGCCGCTCGCTCACTCCCCCTGCCCTGGTGGGATGGGGAGAGAATCAGCAGAGTAAGAGTGAGAAACACTCCTGGGTTGAGATAAGAACAGTTTAATAATTGAAATAAAATAAAGTAAAATAGTAGTAGTAATAATAAAAATATAATAATAACAGTAATAATAATATACAAAGCAAGTGATGCACAATGCAATTGCTCACCACCCACCAACTGATACCCAGACAGTTCCTAGGCAGCGATCGTCGCCCCCTGGCCAACTGCACCCAGTTTATATACTGAGCATGACGTCATGTGGTATGGAACAGCCCTTTGGTCAGTTTGGATCAACTATTCTGGCTGTGCCCTCTCCCAGCTTCTTGTGTACCTGGCAGAGCATGGGAAGCTGAAAAGTCTTTGACTAGCATAAGCAGTACTTAGCAACAACTAAAACATCAGTGTGTTATCAACATTATTCTCATCCTAAATCCGAAACACAGCACTATGCCAGCTACTAGGAAGAAAATTAACTCTATCCCAGCTGAAACCAGGACATCCAGTAAGCCAAGATCAGCTTCCAGTTCTGTTCTGAAATCCTGACATAGGAGCGTCTGTTCCGCATTTCACTTTTGTGCCTCCAGTTCCTTGTGATAACACAATAACTCACCCATGTAATAAATCTGAAACCTTGCTATTACTTTTAGAAATCTATATTAAATTATGTTATTTTATTGAAAAAAATTGCTATGGAGTAAATTAAATCTTTGAAAAACTGAGAAAAATTTTATGGACTTTTCCTGGAACAACGGCCCAGTGAAAGAGCAATTTTTGGAAGCAATTCATGAAGGGCCCAGAATATTGTCATGGATCGGAAACATACTGACCCAAACCAAAATGTAAAGACCAACCCAGCTTCAAAGAGCTTACAGTATATAGCAAGAAGCAACAATTGGACACAGTCAATTGGGAGAGCACAAGACAATGAGAGATAGTGATCTTGGTACAGCAGAAGTATAAAATTTTCATTTTACAGTTGCTCAGAGCCCTGTCCATCCTGACCTTGAATATTTCCAGGGATGGGTCATCTACCACCTCTCTGGGAAACATATTCCAGTGTTTCACCACCCTCATTGTAAAAAATTTCTTCCTTAGATCTAGTCAGAATCTACCCTCTTTTAGTTTAGAACCACTACCCCTTGTCCTATCACAACAGGCCCTACTAAAAAATCTGTCCCCATCTTTCTTAGAAGCCGCTTGTTCATTGAAGGTGTCTCTAAAAAGAAAGATTTTTAAGATGGATTTAAAGGATGATAAAGCCAGATGTTTACAGACTATTCCAATAAAAATAAGAGGTAATAGAAAATTAAACTTTAGAAGGAGGAGCCAGAGTTCTGCTTTTAAATATGACAAGAGAGAGGTACCTGGGGAGGCCTGGGAATTAAAACAAGTACTGTATGTTTGATATAATGGAGAAGACATAACCAGTAGAGAAATGGACAGCAGGGAAGCCAGGATGAACTTCCTTAAGCAGCATTGTGAAGGAGGATGGTTGAAGATTATTCTGTTCTTAAACCTGACAAAGGTGTTGCAAGGAGATGGCAAGCTGCCATTTTATCAAAGGCTAAAGCTGAAAACAGTATACAGAAAATCCGCAAGTATTAACATAACCTTGGTTTGTGGATGATGAGATTTGTCAAAATCTGATGACGCCAAAGCAAACATTGAAGTGTGAAGTGAGATGAGGGATGGCAAATGGGCTGGGAGAAAGAAGGAAAGCTGAAGTGCTAGTTATTTATGGTAGAGAGACAAGCTGAGAATTTAAGATATACTTTTGGAATATGGAATTAAAACAGTACACTGCTTGCAAAAACTTCAGAGTTAAACCTGCATCTACAATTGAAGTTAACCTAAGAAGGTATAGAGAAGGAAGAGTTGTGACTGAACCCTAGAAAACACATAGGAATTTGAAGAAGAAAAAGTCCTTTAAAGGACACATTAAGTAACAAGTGACTAAAAAGCTAGGTTGAGACACAGGAAAGGACTCAGACTTGGAAGGCAGTGTAACACAGAGGAGAATATCTCATGGAGAATATGGTTAACTGTCAAGGATGTTTGACAGGGGGAATGAGCAGAGTGGATAGAGTACAATTCTTGAGATTTGGCTATGAAATGACCATTTGAAAATCTGGTGACGCAGGTTTCAGCTGAGAGCAAGACCTGAAGGCTGAGTAAGGGATGACTGTAGGTGTGAAGGAGGTGTGAATGCCACAGGGTCAGGAGGACACATGGAGGAGAGGTGGGGCAATGTCTCTGCTCCTGTGGCCACCTTCCAGAGCAGCAATTGGCAGAATCTGGATGGCCTAGGGGCATGGGGAGCATCACAGGACTTGCTCTACAGCTGCTTTAAACAGCTCTTTCTCTCACACCACTGCCAAACCTGTTCACAGTTGAGAGCACAGAAGAGACGATACCCACTGCTGGCTGCCAGGCAGTGAGAGGTGCAAATTGTCAAACGAACTTTACAGGGGGTGGTCTAGACATTGACAGAGATCTCCTCTCTAAAAAAGGTGCATAGGTGGTGTATTCTGAGAGAAAAGTCAAAGGGAAGAGCAGACAGTCAAGGATTTGGAGGAGGAGATTACAGCCAAGTCAAGAGTAGGTAATAGGTATCTGCTTATTGTGATGTATTTCCAGTGCACTGCTCAAGAGCTCCTGGGGTTTCAGCTCTGTCATTAGCAGAGCACTTTGCCATCTGCACAGCAAATGGTGTGAAAAGGTGTTTAATTCAAAGTGGCAATCATATAGAACAGTGAGTAAACGATGGACTCGGCAAGAGGGAATAGTTGGTTAAAATCATATATTTTTTATACTTCAAAAAAGTTTTAAGGCAGTTGATTAATGTTAAATCCTCCTTGAAATTTTACTTGGTGCCGACCTCTATAAATCATTTGTAATCTCTCTCAAAAAAGCTTCATCGTCTGATAATATTAGTGTTGAGAGGTTTCCTTTGATTTTTATCCCTTTATAACCCCCAAAATAAGAAAGTAAATGGAATTGTAACTCTCTTCATCCACAGGTAACCCTGTATATAGCTGGTTTCTTTCTGTAAATTTATTTTGCCATTTAGTGTTGAAAGTTAAAGAGAAGTATTAAATTCTGTCCACAGGATATAATAAATGAAGACAGCATGTGTTTGTTTATACAGCATATTTAATCATTGGGGTATAATAGGCATCACTGAATATATCTTGCTGTATTTGCCACAGATTCCTAAATGGTATCATTCAGGATTAAACCTGACACTAAAAAAAAAAAAAAAAATCTGCCGTTTAGGAATTAAAATCTGAAAATATTCTCCAGTCCCTTGTGTAAAATTAAGCTATATATCTTTACGTATTTATAGCCTGATGTTTAACATGCTTTATCTACTGCAATGAAAATTTTAACGATGCATTAATATGTCTATTTTTCTTCACATTTTTCACATTCTTTTTCATTATGCTTCCTCTGCATTATATCTTCACCTTTTTAGCATCATTCCACTATTTTAAACCAAGTATTCTTAGGACTAACTAAACTTATTGTTAGCAAGTGCCTTATTTACACAGCTAGCCTGACTTTTATTTAATATCCTGATTGTTAAGAGCACTAACAAGCTTCATTGTGTTAATTAGAATTCCACTGTAGCTTTATGCTAAAACCAAACAGCAATTTAACAGCAACAACAAAAAGTAATTCCTAAAGAAATTCTGACATATAAAAATGTCCACTTAGTATGAATTGGGAAAAATAGTACATTTTTAAAACTTTGTCCAGAATCCAATTAGCAAAGAGTTGATTTGAAAACCTCGTGATTATTGTGCCTAAAAAAAAAAACCCAAAAAACCCAGACTTGGAGTTACTCTGAATGGAAGCAAAATGAAATACTCTGTTTTTTTAAGTTTGCTGCTGAAAATGTTACAGAAAGTGAAACACTGAAATACTTTTTTAGACATAACATTTTTTGGGAAAAAACCTACCCACCTGCTCCATTGACAGAAAGCTACACATGTTATCATCTTTAAAAAATAGACCTTTATTAGATGCCTAAAGATGCATTTAGGAACTTGAATTCAGACTCCTACTCTAAAATTCTGACTTCCTGGTCACCAGCACCATTGAGCAGCTTCTTATAAGACTCAAATGCCTGATGGTCTGTTAGCTGTGATTATGCAGGACATACTGCATATTGAATATGATGCAGCAGGCCTCACTTATTTTTTCATTTTATGGGAAAATAGGATAAATTTTGATGAGTAAAAAATGTACATAATCTTTAGTCTAATTTTTCCCTGTTTTCACATGGAACCATAGGTTGGCCATGAAAGTAATATTATCAGGGCAAGTAGAGTATCACAGTGCAAAATTTTCCTTGGGAGCACCACTGACAAGTTTCTGAAGCCTTCTCACTTCATACTCATTGTTGCCACCTATCCATGGTCTCAACAGACAACTTAAACTTTTGCTTCTTACATTGCATGCCAACTTGTGACTCCTCTGATGTACATGTCAAAATGCAGAGGGACTGATATCACTGTTCAAAACAGCACTACGTAAACATTTCCATTATATGCCACATACAGTGGGGTACGTTGTTCCATCTGACTTGGGACAACTTGCATCTAGAGCACAATGACTTTTGCAGGAAGTGACCCCTACCTGAGACAAGGGTAAGCTTACCAATCACGTATTTCCTTTGCATTATGTTTGTGGGGAAACAAAAAACAACAAAAACTTGTTACCTTTTTTGTTTAAGAAACACTCATTAGTCTGATGAAACATTTGGCCTCTAGCAATAAATAGTTTTAAATCTGAGACTAGGTCACTTGATCTCTATACACAAAAAATGCTTGAGGCACACTTCAGCATCATACAGAACAACTTATATTTCACCCAGTGTATTTATTTACTTGATCTTGTAGGGGCATATGAATGTATGAGACCATTTGCTGCTTCTTGGTGAGATTACCTTGTAAATCATACACTTTGTTTTGAGAGGTTTTATAGGCCATTTGCGGGTGGAAGTGAGGAGTCAATAAATAGTGCAGCTACATATCTGATGGATGGTAGGGCAAATTGACTGAAAGTCTTAGACTGATGTAAAGAGATAGAAAGTACATGAATATACTGCTGGTAGGTCTTGAAAATAAACTAGATTATTAAAACTAGCAGTATTGGCAAACAAGAAAGTGACAATTAATTTAGCCAATTGTGTGGACTCCTATTTCTGCTAGCAGTCAGCCCAAATGAAAAGTTGAACTGAACTGTGGAAAAATTCCAGACCACAGGCTCAGCCCAGCCTCTAGGTTCACAAATCCAAATTAGAAGTGTGACTCCAGCTGCCCTGAGCTCTACTCCTTCGATTTGTTCATCCTGGAATCTGACTCTGGGCCTGAAATACTTCAACAATGTGCACTTGTACTTTCAGTTGGTGACTCGACTGTAAGTTGTGTAAGACAGATGCTTTCTTTCTGCTTTGGCCTCCATTTTAAGTATGGCTACAGATAGATGATGCTTCTTATTTTGGTACCCACTTTAACTTATCTTAGTTAGTTCCAATCTTGTAGAGGAAGTTAGAAGTTTCAAATCTTCCACAAATCTCATACCCTTGAGGGAAATGGGTGCTAAGGACTGAAAATTCCTTGGTATTCTTGAAAGCATCTTGCTCAGTGGAACAGGGTTTTTTCAGCTATGAACTGGAGCTGCTATGTTTTCTAGTTGATTGGAAGTATTTGCTCCAAAAAAAAAATATCAAGGATTTTTAATGTGTTTCTACTTCTTTTCAAGGTGTACTATAAACCCACATCATATAATGCTTTGAGGTTTCGGTTTTTTGAAAAAGTTTTTTGTTTATACTTTGTAAAAAAAATGTAGTGGGATACATAACATCTGATTTATCCTGTATGTCTACAGATATCAAGCAGAAGAGGGCTGTGTCTTGAAAAAGCATATATGATATTTTTACGAAACATCTAGCCTGTTTTTTGAAGATAGCTTTGAAGGAATGTACCTTTATTGAACAAAATGAAATAACCATTTTAGAATATATTCAGACATGAAGGATTATGTGGTAGTCTTAAGATGTGACTTTAGAGCAAGGCATGAAACTATCCTCATCAGGAAATAGAACAATCTTAATGTAGCAGACCCAGAATGGCATCTTCACTTTTCACAAATCTGCTGACTTTGCTGTTTTCTATCTTCATATCTACTTTTCCCTGAACTGTGTCAGATTATTGCCTTATAGTTGTAGTGTTAGAATGAGGTGATGAACAGACTTCCATGTTATAGCACAGTAGGATAGGTTATTCGCAGCAGTGCATCTGACCGCTTAGAGTCCAGGGTAGAAGAGATCAATGGCTTAGAAAGAAGGGTCCCAGTCATAAAATGTAGCAAGGGGGTTGTATGGTCTTTATCTTGAACAGGACTTAGCTGGACTTCTAAGCATGTGTGATAATATTTTCTGTGTTCAAACATTTTTTCCCAATCGAGTGGTGTTCTACATCATTCCTCCAATGCAGAACACCTGCAAAACAGTGTATTTTGAGATTCACTGACAATCATCCAATGTAGCAACAGGTGTTTAGGTAGGACTTATTGTTGATTCAGTTAGAGCAATTTGTAGACTAAAAGAATTCTTTTAGTTCTTTCACAGGTCTTCTGGTTTGGTTTTGTTTTCTTTTGATGGGGATCAGTTGTTTGGGTTTTGGCTATTTTAACTACCAACTGGACAGATTTGTATGTGTTAGATTTTTTTTCCCCCTTGTTGTTGTTTACATTATCTAACATGTGCTTGATCAACTTTCAAAAAGGAGGGTAACGTTTGCCCTGTGCCTTCAGGATTTCAGAAATTATAGTGGATTTCTACTAGGCTCTTGAAAGTAAGCAGCGTGCACAAAGCAGCTCAGAGCTTAAGCAGGAATAGATGTATGATCCGAGCTATTTTTACAGATTTCTGACACCAGTCATGCTACATAAATATCTGGGCCTGGTCATAAAAATAGAACAATGGATCTATACTTTTGCATGATCAGGGCCTAACCTATGCTACAGCTTAATATATCGTTTTCAAGTAGTCCACAATTATTTGCCTCACCTTTATCTTTGACTGCTTTTATGGTATGCAACTTGTCATCTAGGACATATGGTATTGCTGCTGTTCACTGACTGGATGACTACCTTTATAAACAAGAGGAAAAATGTCAAAGAGATTTCTAGATAGTTATATGAACATTTTTCCCCTGCAATCTCATAAACAGCAGATATTGGCAGCATTTTTGAGAGTTTTGATTCTGATATACAATCTAAAGAACTAACCAGGACAGCTCATAGAAATATTTACCAAAAACAAGTTTAGACAATTCAAATTAATATTATTTACTGTTATCTGAGCAAACAAATTCTTGTTTTTAATAATAAAAAATTGTTTTAACACAAAGGAGAAGTTCTAAAAAAAGAAGAATCCTGAATGTATAAGTTCTGTTTTGTGTGCATGTCACAACTGAAAATACAGGGTTAAAAAAAAGATAAACTTCTGATTAATAATTTTGGTCAGTTTCATCTCCAATATCTAATATCAACATCTTATAAGTAAGCATTTTCCCAATAAGAGCACTAAAAGACATTTTAGATAAGCTAGTGTAGAATTAGCCAATTTGATATATCTACTGTTTTTTTCATTAAGGTGTTCAGTAAATTGAAATTGTTTTTTCCCCCCTCTTTAAAATATTGTATATTTTTTGCACTGTATGGAGTTGAGGGTGCATCTTAAGAGACTGAGACAACTTTTTAAAAGTAAGGCAAATGTAAACTCACTGTTCAACTTAGCAACTAGTAACGTATCACATCTACTCAGAATTATCTTTTCTCTGACAAGTACTATTATTCTAGAATTTTACTTTCTTTTTTTGTTTTTTTTGTTTGTTTGGTTGGTTTTTGCAGAAGGTACTTCTCTGGCCTTCACTCTTGATTCCATTACTATGACCTATTAATCTGTCATACAGTGCCCTCATGTAAGCCCAGGAAACTAAAAATGTAATAACAAGTTTCTGTATTGTTACTCTTTTTTGTCCCTATCGTGCTACAGAATTCTTTTTTGCTTTTTGACATTTTTATATTTATGGCTGACATGTTCACTATCACACTTAATCCTACTGTTTTCTTCTTCTGCAAAATGTTGCCATTTTACACACATCTTTTCTGAGCCTACTTCTAATAATATGATAGTTAAGTCGAGCCTCATGGGATATGTCTGTCAGCTCCCCTGTTCTCTTAACCAAAACCTGCCTGAATTTTCTGTATTAAGCTGAAATGAGATTTAAGGGGTAACAGATTTGCATTTTGCAGTGTTGATATTCATGTCTAGTAAAACAGACAATGAAGCTGTAGTACATTTTCAGACTCTATTAAAAGTAGAATTAACCCTTCTATTAAGAAAATGAAAAGTTGCTAAGTATAACTACAGGGAATAAAGTTTTCCAGACAAGAGATGAAAGTATAGTTGTGCAAAAGGAAGAGACAGTCCCTTTGCTCTACTCTTGCCCCAAGAAAACACGTTGTGTAGGTGTATATTTAGAACCAAGGACAGATGTCATATGGTGGGTCCCTCAGGCTGCCTGACAGCAAGCAAACTGTTAAAGAAGGGGTAACAGCTGCTTCCAGTAAAACTGCAATGAAGATGGAAGTGGATTAAACCCAAATTTGCTGCCCAGATCTCAAAGGAACAAGCCTGGAAAAAAGGCATCCTGTGCCTGAGGAAACAGCTTAACACCATCAAATGAGAGAGCTCCAATAATGTATCAAAGACAAAATAGAAAATAGTTGAGAGACACTTGAAGTTGGATAGAAAATAGTTGAGAGACACTTGAAGTTGGAACTGCACAAACTTCTCACACTTGATGCAGTAGGCCATTCTGAGAAGTGTTATACCAGAATTAGCTGCCCAGAAGGTGGGTACATAAACAAAAATGTCAACATACCATAGCTAGAACAATGCACTAAATACAGAAAATCACACAAAACTAATATCAGTCTGCTGTGCAAACTAACTAGCTATATTTAATTTTATGTTTAAAATATATCTAGATATATAGAGAAAGTGAGGCTTATTAAAGGCATGAAGATCTTCCATGATTGGGTTGAGTGAAATCCTGTTCCTTTTTATACCAATGTCAAGAAAACACAGCAGAGACTGTATTTCAGTGCTCTTTGCTGGAGTAACCCAGCTAAGGATCACATTAGCCCCATTCACCAATCATGCTATTGTACATATTTTGTTTTTACTGTTGATACAGAACTTTGTACTGAAGACAAAGTTCTAAGAAGGTGCAAGAAATGCAAAGATATGACCCCCTCTTTTTTTAAAAAACAAAACAAAACAAAAAACCCCATGAATTGTAGCCTTTACTGCTTTAGGAACTAAAGTTTGGGGGGGATATTGTTTTGATTACGTACTGTTTAGTAAGCATATCTGGAAACATCAACATACATGGCTTAGTTTATGGGAAGAAAAGAAATCATTTTGCTGGAGATACAAATTAAGAAATTCACAGCATTCAGCTATCTTAAAACCTAACCATGCCTATGGATCATTTTTTTCTGTTCTTCTCCATTGACTTTAAATCAGGCTCCTGGTACCAAGATTTGCTAGACAGAGTTGGCTGCCAGGAAGATGGCAGATAGATGGAAAAGGACCGAGAGCGAGGGCAGATACCTAAGCTTGACCCACAAGTTTTGCAGCCTAGTTTTGTCAATGTATAATGTGAGAAAGTCATAATGCAGCTGAAATCGTTCTCTGGGGGGAAAACCCTTACATGCAGCTTTCCTAGCAGCAGAGGGTTTGCCAGCTTACAGCATGTTTTGCAGGGAGGTTGCAAAACTATTGAGGGAGAAATTCCTTCTGCTAGCATACACACTGTCTGTGCTCTGAGGCTGGCATAGTTATGCCAATATAACTCTATAGAAAAAGGCGGCAGCTTCTCACATTAGTCTGTATTCATAGCTCTAGGTCAGAGAGAGATTGAAAAGGCCATTAACACTTGTATGTAAAATGTACTGTTCTGTGTAATTTCTGCCTCTAAAATCATGAGAAACACTTACTGTGAGGATTCAGTTTGGTGAAGTTCATGAATGCAATTTCATGTAATACTTTCCTCTCTCCAGTTTCATATTTCTAGTTGGTAAAGCAGAGACCAGTTAAAATTCAAACAATATCTATTTTACATAACATTTGCATTTGGGACAAGATTGAGGATTGTCACCTACTTTAGCAATCTTCTGACCTTGAGTAACAGGAGCACAAATTGCCATTAGTGGCCATGAGATGTAAGAGTTGCTTTAAGATGTATCTTTCGAAACAGCCTGCTTTTTCTTCCATACTGTAATCTTCCTCATGCAGGAGAAGGAAAATGTAAAAGGGTTTTAATGTAACAGGGTTTTACTTGGTGTTAGTAACAGAGTTAGTAGGTAGGTAGCCCTGATAGTAGCCTGCAAGTTGTGAGAACATATCTTGAAGAATTTGTAAAAGGAGCAAACAAATATTGTAAGGTTGTAATTCTGTTGGAACTTCAAAATGCAGCTGAAGTTTTTAGAGATTAAGACAATCATGTTACATTTAGTTTCCTTTTTTTCCCCGAGATCAAGAACAAAAATCTGGAAATAAGGTGTTGGAAAACTCTGATCATCTTATATTTTTGACCTATTCTAAACCAAGAAATATTGAAATTACAGTAACATTAAAAAATATGGTTTGAAAAATGCATAACCAGATTAAATAGGGTCAGGTAAACTTTGAAAAAGAAAGCAAAGCTTTAGGTGCTGGTTCAGACATGTCATGTTTTCACCCCAGTTGGCAATGAAGAACCATAGAGCTGCTCGCTCATGCTCCCCACCCCGGTGGGATGGGGGAGAGAATCTGAAGAGCAAAAGTAAGAAAACTCGTGGGTTGAGATAAGAACAGTTTAATAATTGAAATATAATAACAATAGTATATAATAAATTGTAATGAAAAGGGAAACAATGAGAGAGAGAGAGGGAGGAACAAAACCCAGGAAAAGCAAGTGATGCAACCACTCACCACCTGCTGACCAATGCCCAGCCCATCCCTGAGCAGTGATCACTGCTCCCAGCCAGCTCTCCCCAGTCTATATACTGAGCATGACATCATGTGGTATGGAATAGCCCTTTGGTCAGTTTGGATCAACTATTCTGGCTGTGCTCCCTGCCAGTTTCTTGTGCACCTGGCAGAGCATGGGAAGCTGAAAAGTCCTTGACTAGTGTAAGCAGTACTTAGCAATAACTAAACCATCAGTGTGTTACCAACATTATTGCCATGCTCAATCCAAAACACAACACCATACCAGCTACTAGGAGGAAAATTAACTCTATCCCAGCCGAAACTAGGACAAGACTACCAGTGCAAAAGTTATTGATAATGAAAACCAATGTGACTCTGAATTTTGTCAGGACTTATGTGATGCTTCAGGGTTTCAGGTCCAGCACTAGATGACTTCTTCTCCCTAATCCGGGTCCTTAGAGCTGTGTTGGAAACATTTCCTTTTTTCTGTGTACATTTTCAAGTTTAGAAAGCTCTTCCAGTTTTTCACGAGAGTGATCCATTTTACAGGGTTTAGAGATTTACTATGCAGAAGTGAAAATACCAAAAATCCTGATAAGGAGGGTCTTGATTTAGGAAGTGGGAGACTCAGACTTACTACCCCATAAGTACTGTAGCCACCTGCTGATTTATTATTATGGGCCAGGCTTGTTCAGTCCTTTTGCTACCCCTTTAAAATAATCAGGTATCCACCATCATTAATTTTTTTTTTTCTCTTTTCCCATCCCAGCTGACTTTTGGAGTCATTGAAATATAAAGTCAGATGCTCTCATCCTTTAGCTATAAGTTAGGACTAAGAAAGAAACAGATTACAAAGCCAAGTAGTTCTATCCTAGTCCCAAACAACATACATGATTTTGATATTTGTCCCTGAAGTATCTTCATGGAGAGTTTTGACTATTATGGAACCAGTGTCTTCTGACGAGGGGGGGAAAAAAAATCTTTTGAAAAATAAAACTCCAAACAGAGCTTTACTTGGACCTTTTCAATTCTACTGATCTATTTGTCTCTAGTCCTGCATCCCTAGCTTTGCACTGAAACTTGCTAGCACTTTTTATGGCCTGGACCAGAAATTAATCAGGTTTCTTTTTACTTTTCTCAAAAGTCCCACAGGGAACATTCATACAGGATTGATCTTGTCCTTTCAGTTTACTCATTCTTTACAGAAGGACAGAATAAAATAAAAGCCCTGTTCATGTACATTCCTGGTACAGAATGTCTGCGTGAAAAGGGCAAGTTGTACATTTAGACCACTCATGATTTTACAAGATCAAGGCTAAGTTGATTTTTTGAGTAGTTCTGATTACACTATATTGTGCTAAACTGTTTTGTCTGTGTAATCAAATACAGTATAAACTGTCTGTTGCTAGCAGCTTGCAAATTCCAAACAGTAACAAAACCAGTAACTAATAAAATATGCAAGTACAAATTCAGGAGCAATAATTGTAAAATACAAAAGTGTTAAACATTATTTCAGCCCAAATCTTATCAAATACACATTAAAATTCAGTGCTTTACAGACGAAATAGCACAGTATCTTTTAAAACAGCAGCTATACCATAATAAAGAAGAGCAGAGAAGTTTTTGCAAAACCTGGCAATTTATGCAATGCGTGTACAGCCAGATATGTAAAGGGTAATTTTCTCACAATGGATCTGATAGATAATATTACAGAAAGCAGGCTGACGCACTTTATTCTGGTATGTCAAGTCTCCTACATAAAAGACCTTTTTTTTTTATATGTAGGAGAACAAATACTTTGGTATGCAAAGTTCAGCTCCAAAGCTCATACTATCATACACTTTATGTGCTGTAAGAACAATGCAATGAGCTAGTCTGACCTTCTGACATTGTTCAGCCTCACAAGCTATACGTCCTAGTTCCTGCACCAAAACAAATAACCTGTGGTATTAGAACATATGCTTGAGAGAGACATCCGACCTCGATTTTAAAGTTCAGGTAGTATCTGCTATTTATTTCTTAATTGTTGTTTATTGCTGTATTACCATAGTGCTCAAATAAGCTTCAGTCAACAACTATGATCCTGGACTCTCTAGCACTTATATTTCTTTCCCCAAAAAGCCATCCAGGCCAACTGTCCTTCCTGAGAAGACAACAATCTTCAAAAGTAAAACCTTCCTCTTTCAGATGGAACTTTTCTGTATATGGCAATGATTTCTAGCTGCACAGGGTAAAACTTAAACCCCTTTGAATTTAATATACATGCTGCCATTGGCTTGATAGCCCAGGAGTGTATTCCTGAAAAAGACTATAAGTTTACATGAGGACACAGTCTTTCTCTTGCGTCACTGATGTAGCTGCTTCAGGGTCATTAAGTTAAGATTTGGAAAAGCAGAGGGGTATTGTTAAGGAGAGCTAATCTTAATGCTCACCTGGCTAGATTGGCCCATCTTCTTTACAGATACACACCTCAGAAAATTCATACAATACACTGCATTTTCATTTTGGATGTAAATAATTGAGGAAAGTGCTTTATTAGGATGAGCTTGAAAATCTTACCTGCTCCTCTAAAACATTAATTAACTATGTATGTTACTATCAAAGATCTATGATGCTACTATTGCCATAAAGTCCCAACAGGGCTGTAATTCAGCAGTGAAAGCTTAATCTCTTAAGTATAGGCTTAATCTCTTAAGGATATGCTTAAATGCATTCCTATCAATCAAAGAATTAAAAGTGGGTTTATGTCCTATTGACTTTATACCCTGTATCATTCAGTTTTAAATGGTAAAATAAATACAAAATAGAAATTAGTTTTAGGAACCCTAAATTTCTAATATAATTTTAATTTCTGCTTCTCAAACCATCTTCAACTTTACAAAGAAAGAGGAAAAAATATAGGTTATAGCTCCTGTTGGAGTACTTAAATGTTCCATAGTATCTGGATATTTCGTAATTAATTTCACCATTTTTTATATGATACTCACCAAAGTTATCTTCTGTGACAGCAATACAAACATAGATAAGTATCCATCTCAACAGCCTGTTTGTAACTTCCCTCACCACCCCACAGCTACACTTGCCACCCAGGTATCTCAGTCCTACAGGATATGTATTTGCTTAGATTCAGATCACCTGATTGAGCACCTGGTGTCTCTAAAGTTACCCATCCCTTCTTCCTTTTCCTTGAGGATCCACACTTTGGGCAGACATCTGGCATGGCCACAGAAACTGGCCTTCCTTTCACCTCCTACAACCCTTTTTCTGGGTGCTCAATGGGTTCACTCCACTCTGCTCTACAGAAGCATATGCTTCACTCAGGAGAACATAAAGGTTAGTAAGGCGAAGGAAGGATGTTCAGTCCTATAGGTCAGTAGTAATACAAGTTACTTAATGTTTTGGAGATGGGAAAGAGGCACATGTATTTTAGCTTTGCTGTAGTAAGAGTAATTTATGGATTTTTATTACATTATTACTTTTTAGATAAGTTGAGCTGAATTGGAATGAGAAACTGTAGATGAGTGAAGAAGACATCCTTTTCTCGTACTGTTTCACTTAAACATATACAGAATGGCAGTCTACTTTCTTAGGGCTTAACTGAATGGGAGAGGTGCAGAAAAAGACCTTAAATAATGTAGTGTAGTACGGAAGTATGTTTGGTTTATTTTTAGGATAACCTAAAAAAGCAGATAATCAGCAACCTTATAGCTTACTCTGGATAACATTTTGCTTATGTTCTGCAAGGAAAAATTCCACTGGACTTTACTGAATTAGATGGTATGGTGCATTGACCTTGGCGGCTGACAGATGCCCACCCAGACACTGTCTCACTCCCCCTTGTCAACAGCGTAAGAGCAGAATATAAGATGGAAAAGCTCATGGGTCAAGATAAAGGTGGGGAGATCCCTTACCAATAACCACCGTGGACAAAACAGACTTGGCTTGACAAGTATTAATTTAATTTATTGCCAATTAAAATAGAGTTGGATGGTGAGGAAAAAAAGACAAAAACTAAAACATCTTCTCCGCATTCCCATGCTCAACTTCACCCCTTGATCCCCAACTCCTCTACCTCCTCCCTCCCCGCCCTGAGCGGTGCAGGGGTATAAGGGCATGGGGGGCTGCGGCCAGCCCCCAGCAGCCCCCTCTGCCGCTCCTCCCGCCTCGGGCTCTTCCCCGCTCCAGCCTGGGGCCTTCCCCCGGGCTGCAGGGAAACCCCTGCCCCAGCGGGGTCCCTCCCGGGGCCGCAGGGGCACCTCTGCCGGGGCGCCCGGGGCCCCCCCTGCCCTCCTCCCGCTCTCCCCTCGGGGCTCGCAGGGCTGTTTCTCCCGGGGTTTCCCTCAGCCCCGGCTGCCGGGCAGCTGCACTTTTGCCCTTCCTCCCCCAGGCTTTCCCCGAGGCGCCCGCCCGGGGCTGAGGGGCTCGGCCCTGCCCTGCGCTGGGGCCCTGGCAGCCGCCTGCAACCGCCTGGAACCGGCTGGAACCGCCTGGAACCGGCTGGGGCCTGCGCAGGGCAGCCCCGGCCGCTCCTCGCAGGGGCCGCCCGGCAGCTCCAACACCTTCCCACATAAAGAGCCTGCTATGGATTTCAGTGCTTTTGGTTATCTTTCCTCCTGGAGACATAGTAAAATATTGTTCCAGCGTTAAAATTAACTACGTGTAGTTTTGCTGATGCATTCTTCTCTTGATACAGGGGTTTTATGTAGCCAGGGTTTTAAAGCCTGAAGTTTAGTAGCTTAGCGAACAAAATATGCTAAAGAAAGAATGAAAAAAACCATCACATTTACTCTTTCTGATGAAATAGGTTTTATTCATCAGCGTCCTCTTTAATTTGAATCATGTCTATAAAATGGTGGGTCTTTCTTTGTTCCTTAGCTTTTAACCTTTGCCTTGCACTGATGGCCATGCACAGGGAGGCCTATCTCAGAATCTGTTTGCACTCCAAACTTCACTATTGTTTTGTTAAAGTAAATTGGAGCTGGAAGTGAATTACTGGTTTTCCTATGGACTTTGTCGAAGACTAAGATTCCATTATCAAACCTTGTCAGTATTTAGAAGATACTTCCTAGTCAGGGAGAAGAACAAGTTCAATATTAATATGTGGTGAGCTGACTGTTTCTGAGTGGAAAGTGCACTCATAATCCTGTTTTCTCTCTAGCAGACAAGCATCAAATTGAATGAAGGGGACCTGAGCTCTGCTTTTGGTTCAGACACTGACACTGTTTGAAGAAGATTCTGTACTTCTGTTTTTCTTTCTTTTGCCATGCCCATTTGGATGGTGACTTTTTCTTACTCTTTATCTGAACAGTATCTCACAGACAGTTCTGACTGACTTCTAGCTGCTACTGTAATAATAAATAGAAAGAACAAACAAAATTTATATACAAACATAGCATTTCAAATATCTAGAGTAACATATTTTGGGTACTAACTCAGGATGCAGCTTCATGAGAGATTAAGTAAGCCTAAATGTCAGTGCACCCTTTGCTCTGGCACATTTGCTTAACTTGGCTCTCCGATGTGTCAGTTCACTTGCAAAGTCAGCAGAAAACTAACCAAAGAAAGAAATAGGAGGAGGGAAGTGGAGAACTGTTATAGCCCAATTTAAATCAGTTTATGCTGCTCTAGAATCATTTCTGATTCACCAAGAAAAGTAAACAGTTTAGTACGCTTAATGGAAAATGTATGTCAGTCATGTTAACATATCTTTTGTAATTTTTCTTTTAATTTATGGATAGTTGATAAGTAATATTTTCTGGAACAAAATTGTTGTGGAATTTGGGCTTCAGATTAATGAAGAATAAGCTGGTTGAGTATCAGATAGTTTTTTAATGTCAGCAATCTAGAAAAATATAATTTTTGCATGGATCTCCCTCACCTGTAGTTTCTGATCACAAATAGAGTTGGCTAAAACTCTTTTGCCCCTCTATCTTGTAAGGAAAGAAAAAAGAAAATTATTTCTTCTTATCACTTACTTTTAGTGGATACCTACTTCTATAAACAGAACAGCAGCAAAAAGACTAAGAAAAAGGTGGATTCACTATTCAGTGGGGTGGGGAAACTAGTAGCACAGGACATGGAAAAGGCCAAGGTACTCTATGCCTTTTTGATTTTCTTTTTTTTAATACTGGTAAAGTCTGCCCTTACATGACTCAGCTCCTTGAGACTGCTGGCAGAGTCCTTGCAAATGAAACAGTAACCACAGTAGAGAAAGATACAGTTAGGGAGCACCTGAGCCACCTAGACATACAGAAGTCAACGGGCTGAGATGGGATGCATCCAGGGGTACTGAGGGATCTGACCAATGTCACTGCAAGACCTTTACCATATCTGAAAGGTCAAACCAACTGGAAATTGGAAGAAGACAAACATCACAGTCATCTTCAAGAAAAGAAAGAGGGAGGAACCAGGGAACTGCAGGCTAGTCACCCTCACCTTGGTCCTTGAGGATGTTATGGAACAAATCCAATGGAAGCCATTTCCGAATTCATGAATGACAAAACAGTGATCGGGAACAGCTATCAGGAATTTACCAAGGGCAAATAGTCTCTTGGTAAATCATGATGAGGGGGCCAGCTCTGTGAACAAGGAGAGAGCAGAGATTGTTTTCTTTGTCTTTAGCAAGGCTCCTGATTCCATCTGCCATGGTGTCATGAGGCAAATCAGTGAGATATGGACTGGGTAAGAGGACTATAAAAAGAATGGAAATTTGGAAGGACCTCTGGCAGCTGGTCTCAGAGTGATATTCCTAAGGGACCGATCCTGGCACCAAAACTGTTGAATGCCTTTATTAATGACATGGAGCATGAAATGAAATGTACCCTCAGCAAGTTCACAGTAAATACTGAATTGTGGGTCGTGGTCAATATGCTGGAGGGCAGGGCTGCTAGTATGATCTAGACAAGCTGGAAAAGATGGGCTGACAGGGACCTCATGGAACTGAACAAAGGCAAATGCAATTTCATACACCTAGGGTAGAATAATCCCATGCAACAGCACAAGATGGGGGCTGACTGATTAGAAAACAGCTTTACAGAGGGGAACTGAAGGGGCATGGTGAACAGTAAATTGAAGAGGAGTCAGCAGTGTGCCTTGCAGAAAAGAAGGCTAAGAGCATCTTGGGCTGCATTAGCAAGAGGGTAGCAAGCGGGCCATGGGGAGGTGGTTCTTTCCCTCTACTCAGCATTTGTGCAACTGCATCTGGAGTATCATGACCCTACTTTGAGCAGGGGTTTGGACTAGAAGACCTCAGGCGGTGTCCTCCAACCTTAAGTGTTCTGTCATTCTAAAAACATAATTTCATACATGTAACACCTAGTCAGTAAGACCAATGATATGCTACACTATGTTTTTGGGTTCCTTGATGATGTGTCCTTTCTGGATGCTGAGAGATTGGAAGAATTGGATTCCCAATTAATGAGAGTACTACAATCCAGATGATAGTAAATATCAATGCATAAGTCTTTTCAATGTAAGTATTCATGTAGCACTAACCAGATTCTCCAAACCCTGTCCTAGGTGGCTGCATTTAAAATATGGAATGGATTCTGTAAAAACTATTGCACTTCTAGTTGTTTGCAATCCTGCTAAGCAATTGGAGTGGACACTCGAGGACATTACATACTCTTTCCATCTTTAAACTAGGGTGAGAGAGGAATTTTTCTTTGTCCTTCCATAAATAAGGAAACCTTGCCTACTTTTTATGTTCAGTAATGGTTTGTCAAGTACGTATCTATCATTAATTTATAGCATGCACTGCTGCAGTTTTGGAAAGATCTGTTATTCTGAAATACTGGTTGCAAAATTAGGAGTCTAATTTTTCATATTAATGTACCGAAGAGTTATAATTTATTACCTTTCTGTACAGCTTTTTGAGATAATACAAACCTCTTGGTAATCTAGTGAGTTTTTGTGATTGAGAATGTATTGGTTTACACATTCCATAAAACATGATTTTGTATAAAATATATCAAAAGCATAAAGTGTAATTATTATTATTTTTCTTGAGCTTAAAATGTATCAGTGAAAGTTCTGCATAGTTCCCACAATAGGAGTGTGTTGCATAGAGATTTACAACTGAAAGGAACCTGCTTTTCACTGAGTAGAACTGTTAGTATACAGCACACACAAAAATGAAAAATCTCATTTTTGTTACAAAAAACTGAATCTATAGAGAATTATTAAAGAGTGGAGTCACAGCATAATGATATAAAAACCTCCATGCTGACTTTTCTGAGACAAGATGTATGTTACAGTTGTGCTACATTAATAAAAGATTAGCTAAATATGCCAATTGTTTCTTCAGTGTAAAATTTCTCCCTCATTCAGTATCACTGGGAAGTTGTGAACTATTCTAACAATTTGTTCCATTTTAATCATCTTTATACAAGACAAAAATTTACATTAAAAAGCCCTTTTAGTATGATTAAAAATAACACCTTTCTCTTTTTAATTTCCACCATATTTTTTTTTCTTCAGATGTTATCAGAGTAATTATTAAAAGTTCTAGCCAGATTCTGTCACAAGCAATTCCATTGTTTTCACTGGAACTGCTTGTAAGGGGCTTGATCCAATGTCTACAGAAAGAGAAAGGGATTTTTTTTTTATGGTTTTAATAGGGGTTAGAATATTTCCATAATGCTGTATTTGTGTTCATATACACATATTCAGTGAAAATAGAGTGGGTTGGGATTTTTTTCATCAAGAGAGTATATTTCAAATGGAAATGGTCAGTTGGATTTTTTTATTTATTTATTTTAATGTGGTTACTTCTATGCAGTTAGCAATGACACAAGGAACAGTTCATATATCTAGCCTGATCTAATCTAGTTGGTATAAACTATTGATTTTAGTGAGGGAGGAGAGTAACAATCCCAGTCTGATGAGACTTGTCTTGATTTGAGGGCACATTTCTGGATCAAATCCCAGGGTAAGAATGTCAAATGCTTCTACAGAAGCTTAAAAACTGCTACAATCACAGCTCCTTGGAAGGAATTAAGTGAGAAGAAAGAAAAGAGATTCTATTAAACATAATAATGCATTTCTGTGTGCTTTTTTATTAGAAGTGTGCTCCTGTCTTGTTAAATTAGCAGAGGTTATCCCTGTTGTAACCACCTCTATCTGCTATATGTATATACATTTGACACTTAAAAATGTGACAGTTTAAATTTCTATTATTTGTTGCTGAGCTCTTCATTGTCATTTTAAAGCTAGGGAGTAACATTAGAATTGTTAGAATCTTCAAAAATATAACAACTTTATTTTCAATATAAGTGCAAGTCAAGGCTTTCAGTGTGTTAGGGGCAGCCATTTGCTATTAATTTCTGCTTATCCACATCCCATGAATTGCATATACGGGGCGTAAGGGATTTCAATACCCTGTTTCAATTAATTTGTAATTATAATTGGGAATCAAAACCCTTTGTATGGCTTTGATAACCCAACAGAAATATTTAAAGGACTCCTATAAATATTTAGGGAAGAACTCTACTTCAAGCATTTGTGTTGACATTAAGACAACTGCTTATGCACTTTGAGTTAAACATTCAACCACATTTTTCATCATTTGGATCCAATTTGGGGTTTAATCTTCAGAATCTCTGAATTAAGTAGGAATCTTTCAAAAGCTTCAAGAGAATTCAGTGGTCAGCTGTGAAAATGGGAATTTTGTGTCTTGATGGATGAGTTCCTCACACTTTCTATTCCCTGGTCTGATCCACATACCATTTTGAGGAAACAGGATAACAGTGCGAGAGAGACAGTCCAGTGCCATCCATCTTTTCTTCTTTTCTGTCAATCCCAGCTCAAGAAACAGCATTCCTTGTATTCCCAAAGTTAAGTTACATACAACAGGAGAGGAAAGCAACTAGGTGTAAGAAACTGATAATTTAAGGTCAGAAAAAAGAAGTATTGTTGCAGTAAAAAGATGTAGGGAGGTTGTTCCAAATGGTCATTTTTATAGTACAAAGGATCTAATAATGATATGACTGCAGGCAGGGCCAGTGACAAGAGGACAGAGGGAGCTGTTAAAGAAATAATGAGACAATATATGTCTAAACTATCCTCCATGTTTTTCCTGATTTTAGAAAAAATAACATTTTTTAGAGGTACATACTTAATCTTAACATGATTTGAAAATGTTACTATATTCAACTGATGACCTAGAAAGAAAGAAATTTCAGTTCCCATGCAGAAATGGTGACATTATCTTCCCCCATTAATTAAAAATGGTTTCTTTCTGTTTCATAAATAGTGCAGAAACAAACTCACTTTTAGGATTTCATATGCTAGCGCCTTTGCTCTCTTTTACTTCCTTATTTAAACTAATACGCTAAGGTGCTGTGCATGAAAAACCCTGAAATAAAAACTGAATGGTGCATTAAAGAGAAAGAAAGATTCATAGAATCATAGAATTGTTTAGGTTGGAAAAGACCTTTAAAATCATCCAGTCCAACCATTAACCTACACTACCAAGTCCACACTAAAACAATCAAGGTTAGACTACACTAAACCATGTCCCAAAGTGCCACATCTACCCGTTTTTTGAACGCTTCCAGGGATGGGGACTCCACCACTTCTCTGGGCAGCCTGTTCCAATGCTTGACTACCCTTTCCATGAAGAAATTTTTCCTCATATCCAATCTAAACCTCCCCTGGCGCAGCTTGAGCCCATTTCCTCTCGTCCTATCACTAACTACTTGGGAGAAGAGACCAACACCCACCTCACTACAGCCTCCTTTCAGGTAGTTGTAGAGAGCGATAAGGTCTCCCCTCAGCCTCTTCTCCACACTAAACAACCCCAGTTCCCTCAGCCGCTCCTCATAAGGCCTGTGCTCCAGACCCTTCACCAGCCTTGTTGCCCTTCTCTGAACACGCTCCAGCACCTCAATGTCCTTCTTGTATTGAGGGGCCCAAAACTGGACGCAGTATTCCAGGTGCGGCCTCACCAGTACTGAGTACAGGGGGACAATCACCTCCCTGCTCCTGCTGGCCACACTATTCCTGATACAAGCCAGGATGCTGTTGGCCTTCTTGGCCACCTGGGCACACTGCTGGCTCGTGTTCAACCGGCTGTCAACCAGCACCCCCAGGTCCTTTTTAGCCAGGCAGCTTTCCAGCCACTCTTCCCCAAGCCTGTAGCGCTGCATGGAGTTGTTGTGCCTGAAGTGCAGGACCCGGCACTTGGCCTTGTTAAACCTCATACAGTTGGCCTCGGCCCATCAGTCCAGCCTCTGCAGATCTCTCTGCAGGGCCATCCTACCCTCCAGCAGTTTGACACTCCCACCCTACTTGGTGTCATCTGCAAACTTACTGAGGGTGCACTCAATCCCCTCATCCAGATCATCGATAAAGATATTAAACAAGGCTGGCCCCAAAACAGAGCCCTGGGGAACACCACTCGTGACCGGTCACCAACTGGACTTAACTCCATTTAAGCTTGGCCACCCAACCAGTTTTTTACCCAGCAAAGACTAAGCCCGTCCAAGCCATGAGCTGCCAGCTTCCCAAGGAGAATATTATGGGAGACAGTGTCAAAGGCTTTGCTAAAGTCCAGGTAAATGACATCCACAGCCTTTCCATCATCTACCAGGCGGATCACCAGGTCATAAAAGGAGATCAGGTAGGTTCAAGCAGGACCTGCCTTTCATGAACCCATGCTGGCTGGGCCTGATCCCCTGGTTGACCTGCACTTGCCTGTTGAGTTCACTCAATATGAACCTCTCCATAATCTTTCCCAGCACCAAGGTCAGGCTGACAGGCCTGTCATTCCCTGGATCCTCCCTCTGGCCCTTCTTGTAGATAGGCATCACATTGTCAAGCCTCCAGTCATCAGGGTCCTCCTCTGTTAACCAGGACTGCTGATAGATGATGGAGAGTGGCTTGGCAAGCTCCTCCACCAGCTCCCTCAGTACTCTCGGGTGGATCCCATCTGGCCCCATAGACTTGTGAATGTCCAGGTGGCATAGCAGGTGGTTAACTGCTTCCTCCTGGACTATGAGGGCTCCATCCTGCTCCCTGTCACTATCTTCTAGCTCAGGGGCCTGAGTACCCTGGGGATGACTGGTCTGGCTGTTAAACACGGAGGCAAAGAAGGCATTAAGTACCTCAGCCTTTTCCTTGTCCTCGGAGACAATGTTCCCCCCCACATCCAGCAAAGGATGGAGATCCTCCTTGGCTCTCCTTTTATTGTCGATGTACTTATAAAAACATTTTTTATTACCTCTTACAACAGAGGCCAGATTGAGTTCTTGCTGGGCTTTTGCCTTGCTAATTCTTGCCCTTCATGACCTAACAAGATCCTTGTACTCTTCCTGAATTGCCCGTCCCTTCTTCCACAGGCGGTAGACTCTCCTTTTTTCCCTGAGTCCCAGCAAAAGTTCCCTATTCAGCCAGGCCGGTTGTTTTCCCCACCGGTTGTTCTTACGGCACACGGGGACAGCCCGCTCCTGCACCCTTAAGACTTCCTTCTTGAAGAAGGCCCAGCCTTCCTGGACCCCTCTGCCTTTCAGGACTGCCTCCCAAGGGACTTTCCCAACCAGCATCCTGAACAGGCCAAAGTCTGCCCTCCAGAAGACCATGGTAACAGTTTTGCTGCCCCTCCGCCTGGCATCGCCCAGAACCAAGAACTTTAGCACTTTGTGGTCACTAAGCCCAAGATGGCCTCTGACCATGATATCTTCCACGAGTCCTTCTCTGTTTGTAAACAGCAGGTCAAGCGAGGTACCTCCCCTGGTAGGCTCGCTTACCAGCTGCATCAGAAAGTTATCCTCCACACACTCAAGGAACTTCCTAGACTGTTGCCTCTCTGCTGTGTTGTATTTCCAGCAGATGTCCGGCAAGTTGAAGTCCCCCACGAGAACAAGGGCTAGCGATTGTGAGACTTCTGCCAGCTGCTTGTAGAACGCTTCATCTATTTCTACATCCTGGTTGGGTGGTCTATAGCAGACTCCCAATAGGACATCCGCCTTGCTGGCCTTCCCCCTCATCCTTACCCATAAGCACTCAACCTTGTCATCTCCACTGTTGAGCTCTATACAGTCAAAACTCTCCCCAACATACAGAGCCACCCCACTGCATCTCCTTCCCTGCCTATCCCTTCTGAAGAGCTTATAGCCCTCCAGTGCAGCACTCCAGTCATGAGAGTCATCCCATGTTTCTGTGATGGCGACTATGTCATAGCCATCCTGCTGCACAAGGGCTTCCAGCTCCTCCTGTTTGTTGCCCGTGCTATGTACATTGGTGTAGATGCACTGGATCCGGGCTATCGATTTCACCCCCAACGTTGCCATGCTGCCCCTGGGCTCCTCACTAGCAGGCCCGTTTATATCCCCTTCCCCCCTTCAAACCTAGCTTAAAGCCCTCTCAATGAGTCCCGCCAACTTATGGGTGAGGATCCTTTTCCCCTTTGGAGACAGCTGATCTCCATCAGCCACCAGCAGGCCCGGTGACGTGTAAACCTCCCCATGATTGAAAAAAACAAAATTCCACTGGCGGCACCAGCCTTTGAGCCACCTGTTAATCCAGTGAGTTTTCCCATTCCTTTCAGCACTCTTAACTGCCACTGGTGGGATTGAGGAAAACACTACCTGCGCTCCCGATCCTGCGACTAATCACCCCAAGTGCCCTGAAGTCCCTCTTCATTGCTTTAGGACTTCTATCTGTAATCTCAATTCAATTCACATTATGTAAGTATATATAATTCTCAATTCAATGCACATTATGCTGTGGTGCCATGTTTTTAATATGCTTAGATATTTTAAATTGCATTCTGTATGTTACGTTGGGATTGTTATATAAAACTGACTCCCTGGCTTAGCTAGCTTTTTGCAGAAAGTTCCTAAGGTAGAATTTCTTTTTCCAGTAAATTCCTGCTCATCGTGATTTTTACTGCCCAAACACACGTGTGCACAAATAAGCACACAGACAGACACATATGCCTTGCTGTAGTGGGAGGAGTTTCTTCATATCTGAGAAACAGCTGGAAATCTTCTGTAGGACTAAGGTAGGATTATAGTTCCATTTTAATGTTTATACTCACAGATAAAAGCTATCGCCCATGCAGCAGGGGAGATAAGATGGCTGACAGCACTAAGCTGCCTTCACTAAGCAATGCTGATGGCTGCCTTTTTGGCAGCCCGGGGCAGTATGCATGATTAAAGAGAGAAACTTAAGCTAAACCAGACACTTTAAAAACAAATACACTTTGGAATAATGTTAACTCTACTTAGCACCTAGGATTTCACTGTATATATCTTAATAGTCTTAAGCAGCTCCCTTTGTAAGCAATTCATCCAGGAGTTAATGTGTCAAGTTTAATATGCATCAAGAAACGCTCATTTGTAACTAAAAGGTTCATAATGCAGAGGAGCTTTTCATCTTGGACATGTAATCACCAGCCTTCAAGCTGAACACACCAGAATATACATCCTGTGCTTGAGCTCTAGGACTGCCACAAGAAAAGGCTGGCATGAATTTTCTTGCTGTTATTTCTCTTCTCAGCCTCCTGGATTCCAAAGAGCTCTGGATGTGTTGGACAGATGCTGAAAATGTGCAGTAAATTAAAAACTATTCTCACTAGAAATTGTATATGTAAAATTTAAAATATATCTTAGCTAGCTTAGTAGACAAAAAACAGCTGGTGAACCAGGAATGCTTCTCCTTTTTTCTGTCTTTCCGTGTAGTAAGCCTGGTCCCACACTGAACTTACTAGAAAAGTTTGCCTATTTAAGGTCACTGAAAGATGAAGAACTGATTAAGGGTAATTGGGCCTGCTTTGGCTTTCAAGTGAATGAATTTTCATTAGCTGAATGAATAACCTTCTTGATGCAAAAAGGAAATACCGTAGGTATGGCAAGGTCAGAGCTTAAGGGTTAAATATAGTGTTTTAAGAAAGATTACATAGACTTACCACCTTAAGAAAGTATTTACTGTTGAGCCACAGGCATACGGCAAAAAAAACCCATGTCTATGGATGGACTGTGTAAATAAAAAGTGAAATACTATGTCCTCTCTTTCTATCTAGTTTAGAAGTCAGAATAAAAGAGCTAATATCAACATTTAATTTAAACACATAGTTAGAAAAAGATCTATTAGTAAGTATCAGGTAATTGTCACCTTTGCAACAGCTAGACAAATTTTATATAGCCCTTTTCATTAGTAAACACCAAAGCCCAGTTTGTGGATGAGAATACAGTGAAGAAATTATCTACCCAAGCTATCTTGCAGAAATAACTTGGATTAGACCTTATGTCAGCTTAATTGCAGTCCAGTGAACTGCACTCTCCTTGCGATGCCTTGATATATTATATTCTTATATAACTGTCTAGACGGAGTGTAGCAGATAATGTAGTCTATGCTTTATAAAACTGCAAAACTTTAAAGGAAATTTTAGTAGGGAAGCTGTCAGGCAACCAGTTGGGTAAGGAAGGCTGAAGAATGAAATTCATGAAGTCCTAGAAGTAGGAATATTCAGGTCTTCTTTGTTTATCTTGAAACTACTTTGAGAATTACTTTAATTTAATGTTCGTTCAAATATGAGATAGCCTTAACACTTTTTACAAAAGAAGAGAAACTCTGCATTTTATCGTTTTATCTTTAATTACATTAAAGAGTAATGACATACTGTCTTTAGTGGCTGGTCTTCTCAAGAACACCTGTTTTCTTTCTTCTGGAGAGATCCATGACTTTTCAGGTCCATACTGGTTATCTAAATTAAAATGTGGTCATAAGAACACTATGTGAACTTTTTATATCTGATGTTTACAGTCATAAAGCGCAGTCTCTGCAGAAGCAGCTTATTGTCTTGCATGCAAATTTATATCATATGTTGAATGACAGAGCTCCTTAATGATGTTCCAAACAAATTGAATTGGTTAACAGATTCTCTCCTAACTCTTTCTTTATAGAACCAGACTTCTTTTTTTTGGTTTTTTTTTTTTTTTTCCCAGAGAATGTATATTCATCTAAGACAAAGCTTTTTAAAGGAACATACTGATGTAAATAAAGAATCAATTGGTCAAAGTCTGGACATTTGGCTGAGAAAGCGCAATAGCAGTTTAGGTCAGTTTGGAGCAGTTTGGATTTTCAGAAATTTAGGTTTAAATCCTTAATCTGATTTGTTCGCCAAAAGTGGAACAGCCACAGTAACAGAGCTGAAGACCCTCAAATAGTCAGTTTTTAAGCACTTAGAACACTGTCATTGCTTGAGAGAAAGTAGCAAAGCAGGGTTTTGAATAGTTGTTTAACACTTTTGCAGTAATCAGTTGTGTAGTGTTCCCTGTAATATTTTATGAAATATTTGTAATGCTTTTAGTTGTAGAATTATTATTCTTGTTCTTCTTGGAATGTTGTGGGTGATAGGGAAACAGATTTTTGTTCAGCTCTAATTCTATAGAATTATCTAAATAAGAAAATATAAACCTTCTTTCGATTCTTGAAAAAGCCTGTGGGATTTCACTATTTATTTGTATTACAACACTCAACTAAACACACATAGCAATAAAGAGGTTCTGTTCCAGGGAATGCGAAATCTAAAGAAACAATGGTATTCCATTAACATCAAGTATTAGAATCAATCCATGCTTTATATTTAAGGAAAAAAAAAAAAGTGGTAAGTAGGATTTACGTGCCCTTTTCACACATTAAATCTGTGACACAGCTAGAGACCATTTCTAGATTCTAAGTACACTACTTTACCATTCTCCTGACAGAATTTGCTCAGGGATTCTGAGTTTGCTGTAGAATTTTCCAGGAAGCTGAGAAAAATAGGAATTATCTGACAGAAAGCCTTAATCTCTAGGTGTGGCTAGAATCTCTCTCTGCCATCACTAATGGAATACTCCTACTGACTGTGGTAAGGCTAGAATTTCATGCAAAGTTTTAAACATATCATTTCCATAGAAAGCTTGGAAAATGGTAAGATTCATCAAGTATGCAATTTATTCTAAATATCCAAAATAGAGTAAAAGTAAGGGCTTGATCTTGAAGCCTTCAGCCATATTCAAGTACTATTTTTCTTTACCTACAAGAACCTGGTTCAAAATTTCTGGTAACTGAAATTATCTATCACATTTATTTTCAGTGACATATATAGGATATATGTATCTTGTATATCTGGACACCCTGGAAAATATGGTGTTGTGTCAATCTGCAAAGGCTCTTGATCCCTCCCACCAGGAAACTAGGAACCTGAAAACTGTGATTCCAGGAAAGACTGTCATGAGAAAAAAATGGTGATAGGCAATCCCTGATCAGGACAAGATATTATAATGCAATTGTGGGACCAAGTAAGCTATGATCACCTTTGTTCTGAAGATAAACAGTATCTGCAGTAGCCAAAGCTGTACACGAGTGTGGGAATTAAAGCAACTGGATGAGAATAAATTAGGAATCAGTAATATCTGGAAAGAGAATGGAGCTGACAGAAAAATCTAAAAAGAAATATTGAAATGGGGTTGGTCAGTGATTCTTGAATTTTGGGGACAAAACAATTAAACACCATTATTCAGAAAACTAAACCAAGCCAATGGCATTTTTCTCTTACATTTTCTAGACCACAGAGCACTGTTTGACAACTGCTGACAGAAAGGATCAATAGCAAGAAAAAGAGAGGCAAAAGAGGTAATTTCCTGTGCTGAAGAAATTAAATGCCAAAATACAAATAGATGTGAGAAACTCATAAAAGCGTTAGTAACAGAATTGTTTTATTCTCAGGACATGAGAGCCTAAGCTGAGTACCACAGTAAGTGATAGGCTAGACATAGATATGTGGGTGAATTAAGCACTGTTTTTCCCACTATCTACCTGCAGACAGACACCCTGGAGCTGACAGGTCCCCATTCAGGCCCTCATATGCTATGAGTTGTGTGATAAGGGTCTCAGTTCAGCTATGACACAAAGAATGATGGGGACCCTCTCACAGTGAATGGGGTAACTTACTTCACCAAAATACTGTGGGGATCTATGGGATACATGTAAAGATACATAACAACAGTCTGCCTCATGACCAATATGGTAAGACAACTTAAGAATAAAGTATTGATAAGAACTAATTCATTAACTAGCCTGAACAACCTTGTCTAGTGGGCTTTAAAAAGCACTAGTTCTACGCTGAATTCCAAGCTGCATGATATATCAATTTAAATAGAGATGGGAGAGGTCTAGGCTTCATCACCTCCTTTTCATTATATTGTCTTTCTTGCCTCTCTTGAACAGCTGTGAAGGCAATGATGAAATGTGAAGTACCAAGATGTCCCTTGAGCTCACTGGTCGGTAAAGTTGATATTGGCATAGTGTCATGAATGCAAAATTTTGGTGTTTGTCTATGTTGTCAAGAGCAGACCAAGACAAAGCAACTGAAAACAGTTCAGCAGAAACAGAGCATATTTGTGACAACCATTATGCCACCTTTACTAATCTTTTTGGAGGCAGAACTGTGTAGTTCATATCATATTCATAATGCCTAACTCTATGGATCTCTCTGCTTATTTAATCCCTAGGCATTGACTTGAGACCAAAGGACAGTTAATTTTTGAGAAAATGTACCTTTTGGGGAAAGAAAATTCTAAAACTGTAAATATTGCTGGTTTTTTCACAGAAAAAAATAGTGAAAGAAAACATAAACAAAAATAAGACAGTTTCATCTTTGTCAAAATAATGATTTTTTGACCACTTTTAGGAGGGCTTAGGAAAATCATGTTATTGCCTTTCTAAGTGTAGAATTGAAATGCAAATGCAATAAAATGACTTGTTTAACTAAAACCTTTTAAAAAAAAAGCATTAAGAGGGAAGATCTGTCAGGAAAGATGACATGTTCATTCAATTTTGACTGAAGAGGTTGGTGTTTTTTACCATAAAGGCCTTACATAAAACTTCACAATGTATTATTAGCCTCTCCAGCCCTCTGCTGCATATCCTTTCTTGTCTTCTCTTATATTACAGAGATAAAGATTTTGTTCAAGAGAACTGAGATTTTATAATCCCAACTACAGCAAAACAAAAATTGAGAAAAGTCAGGGCACCATACAGCAAGTAGTCACTTGAGGACAATAAATTATGACCACAACTATAGCCAGTATCATTTAAGTACTCTTTGGTTTCTGATGATGAAGCACTAGCTTATCACAGTGTTGACAGCTGCCAGCCCCTATGGCCCCAGCTTATAGCTCGTCCATTTGTTACTCAGCCAGCCATAGTGAGTTTAATATAATGCAATAAACAATCACGCTAGTCAGAAGCAGAAATGGACTCAAACTTAACCCAACACAAAAGACTACCAACCAGGCAGAGCAAGGTAATGAGAAAAATTGATGTGAAGTCTTCTGCTCATGCATCATGTAGCTATTAAACATGTCAATAGTTGACTTCAGTGGAGAGAACTAACATGAATTAGGTGTGAAGACTAACCAAGAGGGGAGCATGTGTGTAGTGAACATCACTACGACAAAACTCTAAATGTTGCTACTTTTGGTACCTGAGCTTATAAAGATGGTGGTAGCACTAACTCAAATGTATAATTAAGCTTTGTGATAGTTTCACTTCATGGAAGTATGCATCTTGCATTATTCTTCCATTATGACAGACTTTTCTAGTGGAGGGATAATTGAACAGTACATCTTAAATCGTACAAACATGTAATACAATACATCATACAATTAAATCAGACAATTCAATATGATCTCCTGCATAATTCAGATGATAAAATGTCACACTGTTTTCCCCATAAAACCCATAGCTTCTAGTTGAATTACTGCTTATCTTTCCGAAGGGCATCCAGCTAGATCTTCTGCTAAGCTGTCCCCAAGCCATATCACTTTATTTATTGGAAGCACATTCAGAAGGTGCATTAGGTCCAGATTTGTGTGTGGGTAAGTATGTGGTTAGTTATTTTAAAATTTCTTCCTGTAATTGTACCCCCATGACGTTAAATATGAAAGGTTAGCACAGTATGAATGGGAGGTTCAAGTGTTTGTTTTGATGAACTTTTCTCAAGTCCTTGATAAACTTTCTGGTAAGAATATGAAACACCCTCAAATGTTTGGTGTCACAATCTAGTGAATTAATGTAATAAGGGCTGGATGACCTTAACTCAGATCTCTACTACCCATCCCAACTGAGACCTCAGTCCTTGGTCAGCTGATGTGTTGCGGACAGGAGGGGGAAGCAAAGAGAAAAGTTTTCTTATCCATATTTCTCTCAAATTTCAGGAAGGCTAAAAAAAAGCACCCAAATGCCAACAGCTGTGAATCCTTCCCTTCTAGCCAGCTATCACTGTATGAGAATAAAATGTATTAACAGTACGAATTAGTGTGTAAATGTATGTGCGCATCTATATTTATGTATATATTAATAACTATAACTGAAACTACTCCACCTGCAAAGTTTCTAGAATAATGACTGTGTCATGGCCTGCTGTTTGAGACTTAAATTAACAATCAAGCAACAGCTGATAAAGAATTTTCTTTCTAAGGTTTTTGTAAAAGGTCATCAAGATACTGTCTTTGAGATGGCTCTCAGGCTCATTCTTTGTATAAAACATACTCAGTGATTTCTGTCTACTGCATTACACACACTGTGTCAGCACACTGGCCAGAGAGAATCAGAACAAATGTGGCTTTTTATTTATTAAAGATCTATTACAGCAAAAAGGCTTCAAAATTTAAACTTTATTTCCAGTAGTTACATCTGGATTCCGTCACAAAAAATGGGGGTTTAATCATATTTAACACTTACAGAAACATGTAAGAAGACATGATATAAACTACATATGCAAAAACCAACCAACCACACTCCAGAAAGGATATCTCAACTAATAATAATATGTGTTATTTAATGTGAGAGCTCAAAAGCCTAACCACTCTAAGAGCTCTGATTCTCTGCAGCATAAGAGCTTCCCTCCTGGATCAGACCAGCAGTGTGCCTGGACTGGCCTACTTGACTTCACCTTTAGCTGGTATTGTATCCTTCATTATTGCACTACCATTGCAATAGATAATAAATCTACTAAGTGGGGGCAAAAAACCCATACAAACACACTAAAACCAAACAGAGAAGGTGGTGAAGGGTCTGGAGCACAGGCCTTATGAGGAGCGACTGAGGGAACTGGGGTTGTTTAGCCTGGAGAAGAAGAGGCTGAGGGGAGACCTTATCGCTCTCTACAACTACCTGAAAAGAGGTTGTAGTGAGGTGGGTGTTGGTCTCTTCTCCCATGTAATTAGCGATAGGATGAGAGGAAATGGGCTCAAGCTGCGCCAGGGGAGGTTTAGGCTGGAAATTAGGAAAAATTTCTTTACGGAAAGGGTGGTCAAGCATTGGAACAGGCTACCCAGAGAGGTGGTGGAGTCCCCATCCCTGGAAGCGTTCAAAAAACGGGTAGACGTGGCACATGGTTTAGTCTAGTCTAGCCTTGATTGTTTTAGTGTGGACTTGGTAGTGTGGGTTAATGGTTGGACTGGATGATCTTAAAGGTCTTTTTCAACCTAAACTATTCTATGATTCTATGATTCTAGGAGATATAAAAGCTCTGTTTGTTCCTAACCTTTGAAATTAAATTAAAAACTTATTCAATAGGTGTCCATTTTTCAAACTGAGAACAACAGACTGGAACATCAAGTGACCCAGTGGTTTTTTCCAGAGTTATTCTCAGTTTATATCAAGTTTTTTTCATTTAAGAAGACAACAGTGTCATCAACAAAAACTGCAGCATCTAAAATGAGATACAATGGAAGTCTACCATACTTTTTATGATGCTGTATCATTGTTTGAGGTCCTTTAGAGCCCTCTTTTTTAGCTCAAATATTAGTGAATTTTTTTTTTTTTTGGCTAATTTGTATCAGTTTGAGACAACTCATTAAATGGAGTAAATGTTTCAGTCATATTTCTTTGAAGAAGAAAGAAATCATATGAAAAGATGTTATCCTGTAAGTGTTCAGTGATTTTAGTCTTCCAGGGTTTGGGGTTTGTTTGTTATTTATTTATTTATTTATTTATTTATTTAAACACAGGGAATAAAAAAAGAATTTGTCAGGCCATCTCTAATTTTTTCTCAATTACCTCTCTATCAATTTCTCTCCAATTACTGTCCATGCATAGTTCCTCTCTCTGTCCAATTTCTGTGACAAAATGCTATAATATGCTTCTTTTCCTTGGACTCTTTCTCTGCCCTCTGAATTGTTTAAATTGCTGGAAAGCATTTCTTGGCAGCAGTCACTAATAGCAGTTAAAATTTTATAACCTTTACTTATAATCACAAATTGTGCCATGAAGGGAGCAATTGAGAAAAGTGTTTTTAAATTCATCCTGTAAACTACATGGTGTTAATATCCCTCCAGAAGGAAATAATGCGATTCCTTGTTTATTATAATTACAATCCATTAGAAAATGTGGATTTTTCAAATCCATTTGTACATTGCTGTTTTGAGGTATGAGAACTCTTTCAAAAACGGTTTTTATTTATCAGTTTTGCTAACTGAATTCACCTATTTTCTTTCTTTTAACATCAGAACAAGAATTGTGGTCAACAGTTAATATTTGATAAATTAATTTGATATTATTTTTCTTTTCCTCCAGAAGCAACTAACAGTTTGATCTTAGCAGTGGTATTAAGAACTGACAAATGACAGAAACTTTTTTCAAATAAAAATCTTCTCTTATAAAAGTATGTAAAAATATTTTGACAATTACTTTTGTGTTGCAGTACAGTGAGTAATCAAGGTAAGTTTTGTCATGTTAACTTGTTTTGCATGCGCTCTTTTTAGAAAGATGGGCAAGACACTAATGCACATTGATACGGATAAAAATGTAGGATCTCTGTTGAAATCAGAATTGGGGTGGAGGGAGGGGTTTTTCTGCTCCATTGCAGATTTCAGTCTTTCCTTAAACTGACAGTAAGACCTAATAATATTGACAGCTTTCCAAATTTTGGAACTACATTAAAATATATAGTAAATTTACACTAGAGCTCTTGAGTACCCAAGAAAGATCTGTCCAAGGAGATTGTGCTGGATTTTATTTCCAAAACTTAGCTTGCTGTATATTTTTAATAATAATAATAATAAAGGAAGTTCATCTTCTTAACAAAGTGTAACATAAAGAAAATAAGGAAATAAAATATTGTAATTTAGTTTCATACTGTAGATTTTATTTTTGATCTGGTAGCTTAAAAATACATTGAAAACTTGTAATTTCATTCAGGGTGATAAGTTGTCTGGGCTTGTGGAAGAATGTGGGTGGTGTATATGAGGGGGAATATTTCTGGCACATCATCTGTGCCTTCTTCTGTCATTGAACATGCTGGACTGTGTTCCCCAAAGCTGCTGCCTGATGAACTGCTGTCAGTTTTGAAAGAAGCTATTCAATGAATTGGGTTTCAGTTCTGTTACCAAACACACAAAAAATCCAACTTTGGCGATTAAATATGCATATTTAGGTTGCTGATGAAGTTTTACATTACTTCACACCTCATGTGTCCTGGTTTCGGCTGGGATAGAGTTAATTTTCTTCCTAATAGCAGGCATAGTGCGGTGTTTTGGATTTAGTAGGAGAAGAATGTTGATAACACACTGATGTTTTTAGTTGTTGCTGAGTACTGCTTATGCTAGTCAAGGACTTTTTCAGCTTCCCATGCTCTGCCAGGCGCACAAGAAACTGGGAGGGGGCACAGCCAGAAGAGTTGATCCAAACTGACCAGAGGGCTGTTCCATACCATATGACGTCATGCTCAGTATATAAACTGGGGGGGGGGTGGCCAGGGAGCAGCGATCGCTGCTGGGGAACTGTCTGGGTATCAGTTGTCGGGTGGTGAACAATTGCATTGTGCATCACTTGCTTTGTATATTATTATTATTATTATTATTATTATTATTATTATTATTATTATATTGTTATTATTATCATTACTATTTTACCTTATTTCAATTATTAAACTGTTCTTATCTCAACCCAGGAGTGTTTCTCACTCTTACTCCTCCAGTTCTCTCCCCCATCCCATCGGGGGAGGGGGAGCGAGGGAGCGGCTGCGTGGTGCTTAGTTGCTGGCTGGGGCTAAACCACGACATCATGCTAATTTGTTATGCAATGTTGCAGTGCTTTCTCAGACAGTTTTCTTTCCATGCTTGCCTTAGCGATAGGTGAAATACATCTAGCTGTATCTCACATTTTGTCCACAAATATGCTGTTGAAACTTACCATTAGTAAATTGCTATAGACAGGCTGAGATGAAGTGCAAGAAGGTCCTGTATACTGTGATACACAGGAAGCTGGACAGCGATCTCTTGCCTCTAAGAACTTTGAACCTGTGAAACGCTTTAAACAAGCATAAACTAGCACTTCTCTGTAGTTCACCCATCATGAGCAACTCTTTCATTTGCAATACACTCACAAAATTTTTTTTGTCTCCTATTATTTTACTAGGTTATGACAAACCACTGTCATATGAATCATCGAATCATAGAATCATCTAGGTTGGAAAAGACCTTTAAGATCATCGAGCCCAACTGTAAACCTAACACTGCCAAGTCCACCACTAAATCATGTCCTTAAGCACCACATCTACATGTCTTTTAAATACCTCCAGGGATGGGGACTCAACCACTTCCCTGGGCAGCTTGTTCCAATGCTTGACTACCCTTCTGGTGAAGAAATTTTTCCTAATATCCAATCTAAACCTCCCCTGCCACAACTTGAGGCTGTTTCCTCTTGTCCTATCACTTTTTATGTGGGAGAAAGACCAACACCCACCTCACTACAACCTCCTTTCAGGCAGTTGTAGAGAGCGGTAAGGTCTCCCCTGAGCCTCCTTTTCTCCAGACTAAACAACTCCAGTTCCCTCAGCTACTCCTCAAAGGACTTATGCTCTGGTCCCTTCACCAGCTTCATTGCTCTTCTTTGGACACGCTCCAGCACCTCAATGTCTTTCTTGTACTGAGGGGCCCAACTGTATTTGAGGTGTGGGTTCACCTGTACTGAGTACAGAAGGACAATAACTTCCCTAGTCCTGCTGGCCCCATTATTTCTGCTGCAAGCCAGGATGCTGTTGGCCTTCTTGGCCACCTGGGCACACTGCTGGCTCACATTCATCTGGCTGTTGATCAACACCCCCAGGTCCTTTTCCACCAGGCAGCTTTTCAGCCACTCTTCCCCAAGCCTGTAGTGTTGCACGGGGTTGTTGTGACCCAAGTGCAGGACCCGGCATTTAGCTTTGGGATGGATAGGTCAAGAAACAATGGGCATAAGTTGCAGCCTGAGAAGTTCTGACTCAATATAAAGAAGAGTGGTCTTACCATGAAGGTGGACAAATATTTTAATACGTTTCCCAGAGAGATTGTGATATTTCCATCCATGGAGAGATTCAAAAGTCTGGACAAGTTCCTTAATAACCTCTTCTAACTGGACAAGTTTTTACTAGATGATGTTTATAAATCCTTTCCAACCCATACTATTCTATGTTTTTATGAAATCAATTTATGATTTTATGAATATGCAAGGTGATGATCTTTGCATAGCAGTAATATAATAGCCATACTTTATCTCAGTATTCACAGGTCTGGTTTCCAACCTTAGAAACAACAACTGAACAGGTTATTATGTCGCCCACCGGCTTTTCATTTTAAGCCTGAAATGCAAGACAGTTTTCACTTCTGATAATCTAGTGCACATGAATTACTTAAGTGTTAGGAAAAGCTTACAGTGTGGGCATAGTAACATGAAATCACTTATTTTACCTCTCATCCAGTGAGGTCCGTCCTGCCACAAAACAAAAAAGAGAAAGAGTTGAAGTTCATTGTCTTTATACCAATGGTTATTTTTTTCTTGAGTCATTTGGATTAGTCCTACATTCTGTCTGGAGTGGTTTGAAAGGCTCGGGAGTCTTCACACAGTTAAAAGAAATTCTTCTGGAACTAATCCGTGATTTTTTTTTAAGTCAGTGATAGTTTTTCTAGTTGACTTCATTGATGCTAGATCAAATAGCTATAAGTGGTGGTTTGTCTGTTTTCTTACTAGAAATTGAGAATGTGAGTGAACACTCGGCCTCACTGAATTTAATCTAATTTTTTTTACTTTAGCCAGTCTAGAATCTCACCCATTATGTTTGATATGAAACTAAACCCCACCTGCTTCCTATGGCCTGAAGTCAATGCAACATAAGTTAGGAGCAAAGATATTCAGGATTGTGTATATTTAAATATTGCCATCTAAATCAATTAAATATTGTCATCTAAATGCAATCAGATGTGTCAGACAAAAGTTTATGGGCAATCACAGGACAGCAGGTAGACAGCCACATAAATGAAGCATAATTGGCTGACTACAGATTTTAGTCAACAGCAAAATGTTTGATAAGGTGACCTTTTAAATTAACCTGCTTTAAAGATGTAATCATTCTAAATAGACAGATACAAAGAAGCTTATTAGCAATAGGTAAGATGAAAATACAACCCATCAATCAGGTTTGATGATTACTAGATAAAAAAAGGTCAATTTCCAGATAGCCCATATAACCACTAAGGCCTTTTGCTTTAGCAGGAACAAATGCTTAATCAACAACACTCAGCTTCAAGACTTAAATTCTGTTCTAGCAGAATGTGGCCATCTTCCTTGTTTAAAAAAAGTTCATACCAAAGGAGGAGATTACAGATAGTTTTCTGGTGCTCCTTTAACTTGTTTTAAAAAATTACTCTAAAAAACTAATTCTGTAGTTTGTGTTTACATGTTAGAAGAGCAATCCAATGAAGCCAAAACAACTGTACAGCAATATCTCAGGGCTTGAAGGAAAATAGACATTGCTAATTACCTAGTCAACCAGTCACTCACTTTAAACATATGCCGTTCACTTGAGCAACAATTTAAAATAGCTCTCAAGTAAGAGCAAAATGCTGAGAATTGTTGCACAAGTGAAAAAAAGTCACAATAAGGAGACAACTATACAGTATATCTTCTGTGTGTTTTTCCCCCATACCTCTGTATGTAGCAAGGTTCCATCTGCTACAAATAAGGACTCTTAATTTAATTTTCATGTACACCATCTCCTTCACTCACTTGGTGTTGGGATGTAACACTGTATAAAACATCATAGAGATCCACTGATGAGATCTAAGTAGAGATAACAGAAAGTAGTTCCTTAATTTCCCTTATGCCTTTGTGCAACTCTGAAGGATACGACACGATCTAATCTGAAAAGGTTTGGTAATATCTTAATGTATCAGATGGAATTAAACTTAAATGCATAATTTTTTTTTCATCTCAGAAGGCCTCTCCTGATTTCATTTTTAACTGAAGCACAAAGAAGGATGTTAAAGTACATAGTTTCCTACAGATGATTAGTACAGGAAAAGCCTTCTTTTCCATTGCATTGTCTCTGGAAATCTTCGGTGTACTGAGCCTTGCCTTTCAAGCACTGGATTTTCATAAAATGTTTTTAATTATATAAGGAGGTAGCCTTCTGAAACAGGAATTAATTTAATTTTACCTTAACCACAAAATATATTACTTACTCTTGTATTAGGTGGAGTGGGTTTGGCTTGCATATACAGATGAGCACATCTGCCAGCTTCCACCAGAAAAAGCAGCAAAGATTCAAGCTAGTCACTCTACTGTAGGAATGAAGGTTCTCCTTTTCATATTAATCTCAGTTTTTTAAATCTCTGAGACAGAAGTTGACAGTGTTAAGACAACAAAGAGACTGCTTGGTCTTCCATCCATAGGGAAGAAAAAGAAAAAAAAAAAAAAAAGAATAAAGGAAAAGAAGAAAAGACAATTTGTCAGGCTTTTCATGAAACATAGCTTTTTACTCATCGCTGGCCTCTAAACATGAAAGATCTTGTTGGTGTCCCCAATTAAATATAGGAGATCAAAGAAGCATTGCTATATAACCTGCTGTCTGTCTAGCAGTATTTCAAAAGAGAGATCAACTGAAAATTACAGAAAAAAGTGCCATAAGTTGCTAGAATGTAGCTTTTTTTTTTTTTTCCTTTTTAAGGGAAACGAGTGAAATTGCAGGTGATCTTTCCTGACTGTTTTCTGTTATCAGACAATTACGTAGGCATCAGATGGAGCATTAAATGACATGAGGCAGAAACACCAGGAATTCAATTGTTCAGAAAGTATTTGTGACAGAAATATCAAATGATTATTTGTCTCCACTAGCATCCACAGCAATATGCTAGGTACTGTATCTGGTCAGTATGTCCTTATTCCTGAAAAATTTTACTTAGAACAGTGAAAAACTTTCATTTTGAGATTATATTTTAGATCAAAAAAAGAAAAAAATCAGTATGAAATATTTTGATTTTCCTTTCTTTTCCTTCTCTCTTTTCCCTTTAACCTCATACTCTCCAATTTTTCTGGTGCAAAAAGCTGAGAAAAGAGATGAAGAAAGAAAAATTAGAGAAAAAGGCAAACTGTGGAGGTGAGGATTGCTCTTTTTAACAATACTGCCTCCCCCAATAAAAGTTGATTGGAATAATATATTTTTGCTCACTGTGGGTTTTTGTTAAGACTTCCCATTGCAAAAACTTCTGCTGAATTTTTTTGAACTTTCTTTCTTCTTCCTTTGACTGTCCACATAAAAACACATTTTCTGTAAAGATAATAAATCTGTTGATTTATTCCTTGCCTGACTCTTTCACAAGGTACTGTCAGAACTGGTGCCATTCCTCATCCCGCAGTGAGGGTGTGAAAATACCTATGTGACCGATACTCAAAGCATTGTGACACATGTTTTACTGGCCTAGAAATCAGTTTCACCTTTTTGGTGGAAATCTGGATGCTAACCCTTAGACCTTCAGTTTCACATATCTTCATAGCATCAGTGTGCTGCAATTCTCCTTTTAGACTGTTGCTAAAATAATACATAACACTAATACAAGTCTTAGCTGTAACTTCGCCTACGGGATGAACATATTACTTAGACTTTGTGTTCTTTACACTCATCAAATGGATGATGTGTGAGTTTCAAAGGCTCTTTGATGCCAGAGCTACTCTACTATGCCCCTTGTGTATGCTCCTTTGAGATTTCCATATGATGCCATGCTCAGTATATAAGTGGGGGGGAGTTGATGGGGGAGCAGTGATCGCTGCTCGGGGACTGGCTGGGCGTCAGTCGGCAGGTGGTGAGGGGTTGCATTATTTGTTTTTCCTGGGTTTTGTTCCTCTCTCTCTCTTTTTTTGTTTTCATTACATTTTTTTATTATTATTACTACGACTATTATTACTACTACTACTTTTATTTTATTTCAATTATTAAACTGTTCTTATCTCAACCCACAAGTTTTCTCATTCTACCCTTTCAATTCTCTCCCCCCTCCCATGGAGGGGAGTGAGTGAGCGGCTGTGTGGTGCTTCGTTGCTGGCTGGGGTTAAACCATGACACTCATATTTAAAAATGTAGGTATTTGGAACATTTGCTCTATGCCCTACCATCTATTTCCATGATGAAAGTCAAGGGAGAGTTTTACTTGGGCAGAAACAGAATAAAGATGGCAAATTAATTTCACTGTTGTATATATTGAATCAGGGATGTTTCTCAGTTCACTTTCTAGTTTTCAAAATTATCCAACTGTAATTGTGTGCTATTTTTTTTGCACTACCTTTGTGCCAGTCACTAATGGTGCACATCACTGGGCTGTGAGAAACTTAATAGTTTCATATACTTTATTACGCTGAGCTGTCTCTATTAACATCTCCAGATCTAAAATTACAAATAATTGCTTCTCATTAACAATGGTCTATAATCAGTTCATTGGTTCACCAATACTGAATCTGTATAAATAATGGTTTATCTGTTTACGGGACCAGGCAAAATAACCTACCTACTAATAAGCACACTCTGGACTATGAAAAGCAAGATGTATGCCAGCAAAAAAGCAAAAATCAAGCATGAAGAGCTATACTGTAATTTCTTGCTTTTAAGCAGAACTCCTAAGAATTAACTGAGAGGTTTAGCTTAAACATTGGTGGTACAATGAAACTCACAAATATACAGCAATAGATTTCAGACAGAGATACTATATGCTGTTTTCATCTCCTCTACCTTTTTTTTAGTTTGTTTGTCATGGCCACATTTACCTCTAGTTTTAAATTCAATAATACATCCTTCAAGGATAATTGTGGAATATGTTAATATCTTGTACAAAATGAGTCTTCACCTTCAGTATGGCTTCTGGCCAGTAAAATAATATTAATTGTAATATTAATTGCTGCAGTGTTAGCAACCTGCTAGATAATTGCAATTACATAGAATTCAAAGGCTGAAATTTTCTAAAATCATATGTGATCTCAGGTTCCACAAATTAACTATAGTCATTGCCAAGCATGACACATGTTACATATGGGAGTGGTACTCAAAGAAAATCCAACATTTTCAAGAAGTAATATGTTGTAAGGTGTTTCTCGTAAGGGAATCCAAAGCAGTAGCCACATACAGAAACCTGGCAGAAATTGTGGTTCAAGGGCTTAAAATTCAGACAGGTACCGTATGAAAATGGATCAGAAAGTAACAAACAGTAAGAGCCATATCTGAAAGCAAAATTCCTTGAGTTAGTCTCCTAAATTTAGAAAGAGGCATCTAAGTTATATGATTTTCAAAACTTCAGAGCCTCAAGAGGTCTCCCAGAAGGCAAAAGGAATAGGCTCTTCTAGTTCACAGGATTCAGCTTTGCTTTCTTTGATGACTAAAAAACAGTATTATGGGATCTTTGCTGATTGCAGGCAGAATTACTGAAGTGCAATTTTTAAATGCCTTATATAATAGCACTATGAAATTGTTCCAAACATGAATTGTTTAAAACACCTGCAGTAAGTGCCTGAAATTATTTCATCTAGTACAATGCCTTTTTAACTACTTTTTTAAATTTAGACAAATATATGCAATTAAAGTGCAATTACAGAAAAATTAAAGTGCCAGTGCCATTAAAATACATAAAATGTATAAATCTGTCCACAACTCCTTTTGATGTATTTGTCTGCTTCTATACTCTGAAGTCTTTTGTCTACATAAATTTTTCTCACATATATTTTAGGAAGCTTAGCTGGTGGAAAACATTTCCTGTTCATCAGCATCATTTAATATCTTTCCAGAAATAGTTAAATTAACACTTATTTTAAAATAAAATTAAATGTAACATCAAGAAAAGCTATATTACTAGATCAGAATGTGGAGGCAGCCAGTCCTGCTACCTAATGTTTAATTAAACCAAGAACAATTTCACTCAACATTACTTTCAGTAGAAAGAAAAGGTACTCAAAATTCTGTCTCCATATGACTGTAAAGGGTTGAACTGTTTACTTAAGAAAGAGGAAAAATAGGTCTGAAAAAGGTAAAGTGGACAAATTAATGTAGTGCAGAGAAAAATTAAAACAGGCGCGTCCTTTCAGCTTTGCTTGCAATACTAGGCATTCAGGGAAACTGAAATGCAACACATACATGACTGATAAAAGGAAGCACATTCTCACACAAGTAGCTTTGGGAACTCATTTCCTCAAGGTATCACCAAGGCCAAAAGCTTATCAGGATTGAAAACAGGATTTAACATTTACACGGATAACAAGAATATACAAATGTATAATAGTAAGGATTAAGTGTTTGACCCTGCCCCAATTGAATTGAATGGATTTCCTGTGATTTCAATGGTGTGATATCCATACTGGAAAGGAGAGAATTTTGGAAAGGATAGAAAACCCTCTTGCTTCAGAGTATAGGAAAGGCTTTAACAATCAGAGATTATGAAAATATTTTTCTGATAAGGAATCCCATAACTTTGTGATGGAGGTTTCTCCTCTCTCTTGTATTAGTTTGGGGATGAATTAATCTTTGTCTATCTTTCTTGAGGGGTAAGCCTAAAAGCTCTATCAAAATCCTCATCCATAAAATGTAATAGTCAGTCACAAGTATAATGGAGCCAGCTCAGTTAATATTTAAGTATAGTTAGAAATAGTAACCCGTATCTGCTGAGAAAAATTAAAATATGTGGGTTTTCTTATTGTATTTAAGAGGATATTGTACATCAACTCAAATGCAACTGAAAGTAATTAATTTCTGCAAGGAACTTTTCTGTATCTTGCAGGCAACATACTATACACCACATATATTTCTGTGGGTGCTATAGTAATTATACCCATTTTTTAATTGAATAGGAGAATTAATACTGCATGTTCAGACAAAACTTGCACAGATGACCAGAGCATGTTTTAAAGCTACCCTCAGCAGTCTCACCTGCCCTTTCATTGGAGAGTCAACTAATACTGGTATGCCAATAATTAGATATGCCAATACGGGTTTAACTTCAGAAACTTTAAATTGTTTTTTGTTTTGTTTCCACTGTGAAATATTGCGTGAGTAATACTTCTAAGTCTCTTCAGATCTAACCTATAAAAAAAAGTATCATAAAATCATCTTCTTAAATAAAAATGAATTGGGTATTACTCTTTGTGATGTTATGTTTTCTTCACAGTCAAGAAGTATGATGTTACAACACACGTATGCCCAAAATGTGCATGAGCAAACAATTTCACAGCAGAAATCATTCCTTGGGGATTCATCTGAAAATTAATTTGAAAACAATTCTCTGACAGTTACTACTTCTAGGACAGTTACTACTCCTAGATAGTCAGAATTATGACATTAAGTACCAGATGAGAGAATGTGCATTTCTGTGTGGAAAGGAAAAAAAAAAAAAAAGACTTAATGTTATAAATTAAATTTTTATTGGTCAAGCTCATAATTGAATGTACTTATATTTCCTAACATTAGTTCATAATGAACATATCCTATACATGTGCACACATTTGAGTATCTGCACTTTACACATTCACTGGAAGTCAGCTACTGAGAAACACAAAGGACCATGGCTGAATTATTCAGAATAAAAAAAATATAGTTTAAACCCTGAAAGTAAGTTATATAGAAAAGAAGTTTTTAATTAAAATAACGTAGTCCTTAAACTTGCTCAAAACTGCAGAAATGCAAAATTTGCCTAAGAATGTTGATGGCTGAATCATCAAGTGAATTTTAAAGAAACTTTGGAATTGGAAAAATATATGTATAATTATATTAGATGGCACACTCAGAAGGTATTGTTTTATACATAAAGATAAAATTTTACTCATTGGATACCACCTTGTTTGCTAGTAAGGCAGGAGACTATTACTCTTTGAATTAATCACAATTACATCTAACAGCATTCTTCACAGAAAGGATGTAACAATTTACCATTCAGGCTAGGGGAGTAATTGCTAGTGCTAGTTTGAACTTTGTGACTGGAAGCTAAGACTACAGAAGATTGCTTCTGCATAACTATTGGGAGAGTTGCTATTAAATGATTTAATAATTTTTAGTATTGTTACTGATGGTTGTGACCACACACTCCTTGAAATTTATTGAACTTGGATAGATTCACATGAAAACTTTTGGAGAAAATGACATAATTTTTCCATTATAATTGGGTAGACATAGGCAGGGAATTTTCTCATTTCACACCAGAAGTTGAAATAAGTTACTCATATACCGTGGAGAAATTCAGATATCATTGTAATGTGGCAGTACTGCGCAAATAGATCACTGTGGCATGTGTATTCCAGTTCAGAAGAAAATCATTAACTTGTCCTAACAAGTAAGTTATTCAGTTAAAGAAACTGTCCTCACCTTCCTTTTTTTTTTGTGAGATGAGGGGCAAGTATGCAGATGACACCAAGTTGGGTGGGAGTGTCGATCTGCTGGAGGGTAGGATGGCCCTGCAGAGGGACCTGGACAGGCTGGATCGATGGGCCGAGGCCAACTGTATGAGGTTTAACAAGGCCAAGTGCCGGGTCCTGCACTTCAGGCACAACAGCCCCATGCAGCGCTACAGGCTTGGGGAAGAGTGGCTGGAAAGCTGCCTGGCTGAAAAGGACCTGGGGGTGCTGGTTGACAGCCGGTTGAACACGAGCCAGCAGTGTGCCCAGGTGGCCAAGAAGGCCAACAGCATCCTGGCTTGTATCAGGAATAGTGTGGCCAGCAGGAGCAGGGAGGTGATTGTCCCCCTGTACTCAGCGCTGGTGAGGCCGCACCTGGAATACTGTGTCCAGTTTTGGGCCCCTCAATACAAGAAAGACATTGAGGTGCTGGAGCGTGTTCAGAGAAGGGCAATGAAGCTGGTGAAGGGTCTGGAGCACAGGCTTTATAAGGAGTGTCCGAGGGAACTGGGGTTGTTTAGTGTGGAGAAGAGGAGGCTGAGGGGAGACCTTATCGCTCTCTACAACTACCTGAAAGGAGGTTGTAGTGAGGTGGGTGTTGGTCTCTTCTCCCAAGTAGTTAGTGATAGGACGAGAGGAAATGGGCTCAAGCTGCACCAGGGGAGGTTTAGGTTGAAAATTAGGAAAAATTTCTTCACGGAAAGAGTGGTCAAGCATTGGAACAGGCTGCCCAGAGAGGTGGGGGAGTCCCCATCCCTGGAAGCGTTCAAAAAACGGGTAGATGTGGCACTTCGGGACATGGTTTAGTCTAGTCTACTCTTGATTGTTTTAGTGTGGACTTGGTAGTGTGGGTTAATGGTTGGACTGGATGATCTTAAAGGTCTTTTCCAACCTAAACGATTCTATGATTCTATGATTCTAAATGTAATCGTGGACTGTAGAAGCTAAAGCAATAGCAATTTCGGTTTCCTTAGTCTTTTCTACTTTCTCTGAAATTATTTATATGAGGTTATCATCAACATTTTTTCTCAAGGCAGTCTATCCTGGCAAGAGTAAGATTCACTTTTTTTCCCTTGAACTTTAGAAGAGACCTATATTGTAGATTAACCTAATTTCAATTCCAGGCTCTCATTAAGATTCCAGACAATTGACAAAACTTTCAGACAAAATCAATTTTTTGCTTCATCTGTTTTTAAATAGATGCAAACCTTGATATTAGAAAAATTGAAATTTGCTTTTATTTTCTGTACTTTTAACAAAATATGCTTGTTATCATGGCATTTGCATCAATAACAGTACAAAGCTCCAGACTCATGACAAAAATTATGCATTATTAGATCATAAATGACACATAATAATGAGTTATATGAGAGCTAACAACAAATGGATGGTTCATTGTCAGGTTCACTGTAGGAAAAGGAGCTAGCAACAAACATACAGAGACAAAAAAAAGAAATCACCAACAAACAAACACTCCCCAAAAAAGAGAAAAAGCTTAAGTATATGTATTATCAGTTCAGCTTGCCTAGAGTGGAAAGAATCACAGCTATGAATAAACAGAACAGAATTCTTTGAAGACTGGCACATTCACAAAGAAAATTACACAAAGGACCACTGAGTATTACTTTACAAAATGGATAATATGAAGCAAAAAATCATTCCATTTCTGTATGATTACTGCTACAGGTAAAGGGGGCAGCAAGGTGAGAAAGGTTTCATGGAAGTTGCATGCTGCTTCTCTACTTTTTTCACTTTTAAACTCTGATTCACACAAATTTTCCACAAAATTTTCCTTGTAGAATTCTTCTTTTCACATGAGTACTGTGCTATATACATACTCCCTTCTTCTAAGGAATCACATTTATATCAGGGAGATCAACAGATTGTTCAATACTGTGGAGTATTCTCATCCATTAATATCTTTTGTTTTGTCTAAGAGACAGACTGCATGAGTCTGTTTGGTTTGAAGAAGTGAAAAGGTAATATTTTAACTGATGTTTTTCAAAGTTTCAGTCCTGGTGACTGCTTGTACCGATAACCCAACAAATCTGCTTTATAAATCTTTATTCTTAGTAGTTTATCAAGTGAAATATGAAATGGAGGCATACTACTTAACCTTATTGTACATTTCTAACCCTTGAACCTTCTAGTCTTTACTCAAGGGTTTGACTCATCTGTGTCTTTTTTTCTGCATGGCCTTTCTTATGTGGTTTCCAGCCCTTCTATCAACTATTTTGGCAAGAAAAAAATAAGGTCAGGATTTTTGAAACTGCCCAGCTTCTAGGTAGTCCCTGAAGATTGAATTTTGTGTAATTGAAAGTAGGTGAGACTTGAGGCTGCCCTGGATTATCAGGAGGGCATTTACAAGTCTTGGATATCACGAGGTGTCATGGTTTAATAGCAGTCAGCAACTAAGCACCACACAGCTTCTCACTCACCACCCCCCCCTGCAGTGGGATGGGGGAGAGAATCAGAAAAAAAAAGTAAAACCCGTGGGTTGAGATAAAGACAGTTTAATAGGACAGCAGAGGAAGAGAAAATAATAATAATAATAATAATAATAATAATAATAATAATAATAATAATAATAATAATAATAATAATAATAATTAATGATAAAAGAATATACCAAGCAAGTGATGCACAATGCAATTGCTCACCACCTGCCAAACAATGCCTAGCCAGTCCCTGAGCAATGATTGCTGCCCCCCAGGCCAACTCCCCCCTAGTTTATATACTGAGCATGACATCATGTGGTATGGAATAGCCCTTTGGTCAGTTTGGGTCAGCTGTCCTGGCTGTGCCCCCTCCCAGTTTCTTGTGCACCTGGCAGAGCATGGGAAGCTGAAAAGTCCTTGACTAGCATGAGCAGTCCTTAGCAACAACTACAACATCAGTGTGTTATCAGCATTCTTCTCATCCTAAATCCAAAATACAGCCCTATGCCTGCTACTAGGAAGAATATTAACTTTATCCCAGCTGAAACCAGGACACAAGGTAAGAGAAGCAGACATATGACTTAAAGATTTCATTCTTTTTCACTTTTTTTGGCTGTTCTGAGCATAAATTGAGTGAGGCTTAGGCTAGCTACAAATTGAAAGTACCCCGTCAGATTTATATTCACAGTGTGAGAATGTAGAAGATCTCACAAGACTTTGGAGTTGAGATTCTCTAGATCTATTATCATATCTAATACAGTAGCTTGTAGACCAGAAGTCAATATTGATCTTCACCCAAATGCCACTGTCTGTGGCAAAAGTTTGTAAGCAAATATTTACAGACAAGATGATGAAACAGAGATTAAGGCCCCTGTAATTCAAGCGTTTTACTTGTTCTTTCTAAATAGAATTGGTTTTATTTTTGTTTTTAAACAAACTATTCCACCAAAAGAGCCTTTCATCTGTTTACTCAGAAGAGAGGGTCTTTTCAGTGTTATGTTATTTACGGGAGAATGCCAAAGGAAAGAAATCTAAAAAGCAAGCCAGAACCTTTGAAGGACTCTGTCATTTTCTCATAAATCCTGCCCTGAGTACAAGTGCAAAGTAACATCACAGAAACAGCAGAGCTTTACACTCTCCATGTAGACTAAGGATTTTGACCTGAGGCGCTTCCCTGAGATTTGATCCTTGTGCCTCCTGCTTCCTAAAAGAATAATTTAATTGTGTGCTCTTGTGCATTTCAGTTTGTCCAGTATGTCAAATGTTACATTAAGGTAGTGATCCACTCTCTGCAACTGGAAAACATGAGATCTCATTCTTATTTATACTCAGGGCTGTTTATCTCACTGTCATGTTGAATGTGAGTATGAAAATAAGAATAAATTTCTGTAGATGCATACATATATATTCATGGATAAGTATGTGGATGCACATGTATAGACACATGAATACTTTAACTGTAAATATTTGATGTATTTCAAATTAATCTTTTTATGATGTTGCATACCGTTTGGGGGAAAAAAAAAAAGTGTGATTTCTGTCTATTTAAAGTGAAGACATCTTTAAGTTTCCTTTCTTTTCCCTTAAAAATATATTTGCAACTTTCCATCAGCTTTAGTCTTGACCAAAGTATCTGTCAGTGTTTCCACTGACTGAATTTGTTCTTGCTATAAAATACTGGACTTACATCTACACTGAAGGTAGGTGTCATATATTGTTTATTTGATGTCTTGTAGATGGGACATTTGAAAATAGAAAATACACAGGCTCAACAAACCAGCCATGGTTTTTCCACTGGGAACTTTATCTTTGTCAGTACAAACACAGATAGAAAACATCAGAAGTGGAATACAAATATTTCTTTACATTTGAGTTTCTGACTCAGTTCTCGGGTTCTCAGTTCAAATAACCATCTTCAAAGTTTTTCTGAGAAATTTTTTAATAGCCCACTTCCAGACCACTTCTTTGAATATGTTATTGTTACAATTCTTTGTTCCTTTGTTAGGAACATAAGGTAAATTCCTCAGCACATTATTTTACTGAAATCACTGTTATATAAAATGTTACATCATATTTGATGACTGTTTATTTTAATATTGTCTGTAGGATAGAAAGCTTTTCCTCTTGCTGAAACTGAAAGCAAAGAACATATTAGCTGAGGGCAGAGATGTTAATAGGGCTTTCAACTCTTCATATACATTCAACACTGGTTCCTGAAGGCTTTATTTTTAATTGATCTTTAATTTGAAAATTATTCATTATTTTGAATGTTAGCAAGTGTAGAGGGCCTCACAGAGGTCAAAACTTAATACTGTTGTCCCTATCATAAAATTAGCAAATACTTTTTCTTCTCTGATTTCTGTTCTCCTTATGTGTTATCTTATATTCTCTACTTGCAGTAACTTAATGGGTAAGGCATGTGATGCTGCTTTTAACTATGGGGCTAAGAGTGTGTCTCTTCTTAACTGGTAAGAGATACAGGGCTTAATCCAACATTTATTACATAGTCCCTCTGATTTCACTGGATTTTGGAACATGCTTTAAATGAGTTATACATTCTTGATTCACTCAGGAAATTAGCCCCAAAACTCCATCACAAGACATGACCTCATCCTTATAATGAGGATTGCACAATTTGTTTCAGTAATGGGTGTAATGGCAAAAAGCCAAGGAGGGCAGGGGAGGATCTTGTCTATTATTTTTGTCAACCTAGGAATAATGTAAGCTTTGTACAACATACAAAGCATTACTTAGGAGCTGTGCCTAAGTTGCTAAAGATGAATTCTGCTCTCTGCAATAGGCAGACAACTCTTACTGATAATAGCGAGTGTAGTCTGCGTGTCTGAATTTAAAACTTCTAGACAATATTGTTTTGTAGGATTTTTTTTTTTTTCCAGTGAACCATCTCTCAAATTCTTTCCCTTTCAGCTGATTGAATGAGATGATTTTTTGTTAACACGTCAGTATCTTTACTTCAGTTTCTCAACCAAACCTGTTGAATCGTGAGCCGTTTCAGTCTGTGAGCGCTTTGGGGCAAGCATTGTTTTTTACTATTCATTCAGTGCTCAGGAGAGTATTCTTTCTTAGACCCATGGCATTCTAAATGTTAAGTAATAGGCCAAAAATTTATAAACAAAATATGGCTTGGGTAAGAATTGGATACCTGCATCAATTCACTTGGAAGCCTTCACTGCACTCTGTGGTACCCAACATAAAGAAGGCACAAATTTTTCTCATTTATGGGTACTGATCATTGAAATAAACAATTACAGTTAATTTATGTTTTCATAAAATCCTCTGTAGTCTCAGTTTTTTAATGTCCTTCATACTTAGGAAAAAGAGCTAAATTTAACATTGGAAAACAAGAAACACAAATTCAATTTTATTGTTGAACTCAATTCAAATCAGAAACAATGAATCATGAAAACTGAGCAAGAATTTGTGATACATATTTTTGTTTGTAATCACTATTTGACACACCTTGACCTAAGATTTGTATAAACATTTTTTGAGAAACTAGACATTAAGACTAACAATGACATTTTATAAAAGTAATTGACAATGATCTTAATGAGAAAGAAAATTGTTTTGCCTTTAATTAAATAAAGTTCCTTGTTTTTATAATGTTATGCAACTGACATATGGATCTTAATGTTTCATCTACTCTTGAATATGCACATTATACATTCTTATATATATATACTTAACAAAATCAAGCAGCATTTAAAGAGAAAAAAGTTTTGAATTTATAGGATCAGAGAAAAGACAATAAAAAGGAAAATACAGAAGTCTTCAAAATAATTTATGGTGTAGGAACAACAAACAAAATAAGCTCCTCTAAAAACTTGATGTGACAGTCAAAAAGACGGGAAGGTAAGGCCTTTCAAATGAATAGAAAGGTAATAAATTTATACACAGTTCATCATTAGCTTGAGATAATTTGTTCCACATGTTATCATTTAGGTCAGGGCTCAATAGGATTCAAAACAGCCTAATATGTTCATGGACAACAGAAAAGTCACAAAGTCAATGTAAATTAAGGTTATAAACACTAGGCCACACTCCAGTCATTAGACATTTAGGAAGAAGAAAAGCTTCCTCACTGTCTTAGTCCACAACTGTACATTACAACAACCCCATGCAGCGCTACAGGCTTGGGGAAGAGTGGCTGGAAAGCTGCCTGGCCGAAAAGGACCTAGTGGTGTTGGTCGACAGCTGGCTTAACATGAGCCAGCAGTGTGCCCAGGTGGCCAAGAAGGCCAACAGCATCCTGGCTTGTATCAGGAATAGTGTGGCCAGCAGGAGCAGGGAGGTGATTGTCCCCCTGTACTCAGCACTGGTGAGGCCACACCTGGAATACTGCGTCCAGTTTTGGGCCCCTCAATACAAGAAGGACGTTGAGGTGCTGGAGCGTGTCCAGAGAAGGGCAACAAAGCTGGTGAAGGGTCTGGAGCACAGGCCTTATGAGGAGCGGCTGAGGGAACTGGGGTTGTTTAGCCTAGAGAAGAGGAGGCTGAGGGGAGACCTTATCGCTCTCTACAACTGCCTGAAAAGAGGTTGTAGTGAGGTGGGCGTTGGTGTCTTCTCCCAAGTAGATAACGATAGGACAAGAGGAAATGGGCTTAAGCTACACCAGGGGAGGTTTAGGTTGAAAATTAGGAAAACTTTCTTCATGGAAAGGGTAGTCAAGCATTGGAACAGGCTGCCCAGAGAGGTGGTGGAGTCCCCATCCCTGGAAGCGTTCAAAAAACGGGTAGACGTGGCACTTTGGGACATGGTTTAGTGGGCACGGTGTTGGGTTGGTTAATGATTGGACTGATGATCTTAGAGGTCCTTTCCAATCTTAATGATTCCTAGTTTTTGCTTTCATTAAAAATAATCCAGCCACCAAGCCAGGAAAGACGAAATTGCTACTCTACCCTTAATTGGTTTAGTGGTGGGCTTGGTAGTGTAGGTTAATGGTAGGACTGGATGATCTTAAACGTCTTTTCCAACCTAAACAATTCTATGATTATTCTTTTTGTATGGTATTGGTTATTGTCAGAAAAACAGGTGGCTGGATTCAACAGTTTCCCTGCTGGCCTGGACTAAAAATTATTACAGAAGTGACCCCTCCTGAATGAAAATGGTCTTAGCTTCACTGGTCTCAATAGAGTTACAAAAATATCTGTTCATGGGTGCTCCATGTGTAAAATGAATACCTCATGTCTTAGTCCTCCTACATGCTTGTTGCTTTTGCTGGATCATTCACTACAAGATCATTGAGAATGTTCCATGATGAGCTTTTAATTTTCCTTGAAATTAAATCTTACTTATATTAAATGGGAATCTCTAGGCTTAAAACATGGCAGAGAGAGAAGGGAAAAAAAAAATCTTTGGAGTTCAGGTAGGGTGGACAGACTGTGTGTCCCTCCTTATCAATAACATTGACATCAAGTTGGTTTTTTTTTTTTCTTTCTCATTTTTCTAGTCCGTGTGATCTCAGGTCAGTCAGTGAACTTCCAAAATGTTCAGCCAATTAGTGTAATTCTGATGGTGTGTACACATGGCAACTGCTGGTATGAAATACTATGTAAGTCCACATGCCAAAAGGTAATTGGTGGCAGTATTCCAGAAAGAATTAAATTCAGTGAATAGTTGTTAATAAGGTTTTTACTCAGGGGTACTTCTCTCTTGTTCTCTGTGTTAGCAACCCTAACAACAGAACTCTCCCTCATGAATTAGTGAAATAGACTAGATAAAACAATATAAATGGAACATATAAAGATTTCTATTAAATGATACCAAACTTAAAGACTTTCCCTAATGCCCTCATCCATTACACTAGACCATTTCAAATACCCAAAGGATGCATAAGTCTTGCTGAATAATATAAGAAATACATATGTGTATATGTTTACACATGTATGTACATGCATGCATGAAAGAACGAAGCTGCTTTTCTCTCTGTTAAAACAGTCAGAGAAGGAATCCATATATTGAGGAAGCAATCATGCACAAAATAGCAGTAGAGAATTACCAAAGACCCTATTCTCCAACTGCAGCGTAGTCAAAGAATCCAGTCATATTATAGGGAGTAGCATGTAGTTTACATGAAGAGTATGGATTTGGGGAATTTTGGAAGTCCCCTGTAGTTCAGAGTTCTCCTTTTCACACTGAAGATTGTTCATTGGCATTTGTAGTTATCCCCCACATCCTCATCTTAACATCATAATCACCTAAAAACAGTTCTGAACTTTCTTTGCTTCAAACAAACAAAAAGCAATGAAAATCCCATATTTAAATATCTTAATTTGTGAAAGCATTATACTCTCCTGACTCTATTAGTCATGAAACACCTACAGGTGGAGTAAACTATTACATATGGTAGGGCCAACAATACTATAGGTTTGGTTCAGGTTGCTCTGATAAAATCTTTTACACTAACTATTGGTCCTCTGTAAACACTTTTTCTGTAAAGCTTGAGTCTGTTCCCAGTGAAACTGTGCCAAAAGATATCTTGGAGGAACATGTCAGCAAGTACTTAGAAGTAATCCTCACATCTTTCCTCCAGTAATTCATTTTGCAGTACCCTTTCCTGTCAAACTGGAAATGAAAAAATTGCCCCCTCTGAGTTGATGAGATTGATTTCTTTTACAGGCAGTGTTGTAACTACTTTATGTAAAATGAAATGTGTGTCACAAAAAATAAACCACACAGTGGCACGGAATAAAGGAGCAAAGTGTTTCTTTATACTGATGGCAAGACTTTTTTGACTAGGACAGAAATATCACAAGAATGCTTTCTAATCTGTTCTTTAACACATTCTTGGCTATTTGGCTGGCAATGTAAATAGTATGTTGTGTTATAGCTAAATGGTTTGAATTATTAAGGCTTAATCTAAACTAATCTAAACATATTACAAAATATAGCTACGCTGTGAGTCATTTAGGTATAGCTATTTATTTTCTTCTAGGAGATGCTTTGCATTGTAAGATGAGCTACATGGACTAAGAAATCTTTTTGGACTATTGGGAGAAATGGAGAAAACTGAACAAAAAATGTTGGCAAATTCATATGTGTATCATGTCAGAGCTTGTGAGTTTTCTATGTTCATATAGCTTTCTGACATAATACACAAATATTCCCACTTATATACATTTCCCACTTAATTCAATAATTTTCTCAAGAAATGATCCAGCTATGTCATAAATACAAAGAAATATACTTAGCATGAACCACAGGGAAACATGTTAACCTCATTTTTTTGGTGAATCTCTCTGTTTAAAGCAATGGTCACTTCAGTGTTTCAGGAAAGTCAGAGAGGATTTTTGGTGTTCCATGAATAGGGATATCATTCTATGTTGACAACTTAGGAAAGAAAGGATAGATCTTTTTGGACTGTTGGGGAAAATGGAGAAAACTGAACAAAAATTGTTAGGAAATTTACATGTGCATACCTCTGTTTATGAAAGCACTATTTTACTATAACTGATGCATAAAATCAAGAAGGCAGGGAAAAATAATTGTGCATTAAATTATACTTTGTTTATAACATTGGCTTTAGTCTGATTTCATTTAAATTAACCTTCCTTATGTCTTAATGGAAAGAAATATGAGGAAGAAGAAGGATGCTTCAGATTTACTTGAATCACTTGAGCACCCTACCTGGCTACAGGACGAGACTTCAGCTTCTCTCTTCAACTTGTACTACTACAGCTGTTCCACTTTGTATGATCATGTAGTGTATTGAGCTCTATGATTTGGTGGTTAAGAATGGGATGTAAATGAAATGGTATGTTTACACGGCCTTCTGCTCTGTCTGTGCTAGAAAAATATTTGAATAATATTAATAACAGCATGAACTTGAGTATGGATCTTATAAATTACAGTCTTGATGACAATAATACTGACTGCTCAGGCTTGTCTTTCTTGTGTTTTGACTAAAAATTCTGCCTGAATATGTTTAAAAAGAATGTAGAGTTAAAAAAAAAAATACTACATTTTGAAATTTTGATCAAAACTGCATGTTTCTGAGAAAAGTTGTAGTTCCAGTATGACTTTTTTAATAGAACACATTATTTTTAAGTTGTTTTGACAAGGTCTATGAAACATCCCTCTTCTGTCAGTGGTTTTTAAAGAAATTTGGTGAAGTGCTAGAAGTGTGCTATATATTCTAATAGCAAGTAAAGGCAGGTTCCTAACAAATGAAAAGATGTCAAAAGTTGCAAGACCTTCATGCATGCAAAATCCCTTCATAGACGTGGGTGTCCTAAGCTCTGGGCAAATGGAGACTGAGTTCATTTCCTTTTTAAAAAAAAGGGAAGCCTATAATATCTGGTTCCTGTTTGGCGCATGGGTCAATACATATCTGCGCCTTTTGCTAGGTATTTATTGTAACCCTGTCATCTACTAATAAGAACCAAGCATATTTGTCTTACAGAATATATTAAAGAAACATTTAAGCCTTGAAGAAATTTGGGGACCTTTTCTATAGTCTAACTAATAGCAACTGGAGTGTGACACTATCATTTGGCCTCAGTTTCTGGTTCTGCCAGTGGTTTCCTTAGAGACCTTCTGCAGGTTGCTTCCTTGCCCTTTGTCATCAGTGGTACTAATTTGATGTAGCTAATCCTTCACTTCCTTGGCTTTTATTACTAGTGTGTGAAAAACGAATGTTTCAGAAGTACTGAAACAAACTTTCACCATATCTGCCACATTTTGTTCATTTTGGCTAAACCATGCTGGATAATTCAATTTCACACACAGGACTTCTTGAAGCCCTCCATTTTGACTGACACAATTCTGGTGAAATAATTGTCTGAAACACATCATTCAGCTCCATTCTGATTTGCTTCTGTGCAAGATGGACTTGGTAGTGTTAGGTTAATGGTGGGACTGGATGATCTTAAAGGTCTTTTCCAACCTAAATGATTCTATGATTCTATGATTCTAAGAATCCAGAATTCAGTAAGGGAACAAGAGAATGTTCTGGGGGTTATCTGACACAAACTGGGAAATACTGCATCTTGTGGGAAAACTTTAAAAAAAAATTTTTTTTAGAATCAAACAATCTGAGTATTGGTAGAAGTTCCAATGCTAACTGAATATTAGCTTTTTTTTCTTTGTTGTAAAGAAGTGAATAGAGTCCTGAAGAAAGACCGCTTGATGACCGAAGTGGTTGATGTTGGCTGACCCACAGTTATATTTGCAAACTATTCTGCTTTACAAATTCTTTATACATTATTGTCTATTATTTGAAATGTAGACGTTCTGTGTTTGGTACCCTCACTTAACTTTAGCAGCAGCTGAGGAGCTATGCAATTTGTTTGAAGGCAATCCAATGTCCTCCTCTGCTTTTTTTTAAAGGATGCTGATAGTGAAATGTTGGTAACACTAAGATTTCATCTCATTCTTTTTCTTTCAATTTGGAAATTTTTCTTCTCTATCATGCTTTATACTCAGTTAGTCTGATTCTGTCTTTGCTTACTCAGTCTTGAAAATATCATTTGACTTTAATCAATAGAAATGAAATCCAAAATGTGAACTAATCTCTATTTTCAGAATATGTATCTTCCATTTTAAGGGAAAACATTCTGAAAAGAAGTTACATGGTACAAATACCCTTCCAGATAAATTGCATGCATCACACACTATACCTTAAACTTCTACAGTAAGGTAAAATGCAAGCAGGAGACAGTCATTCCTATTTTAAAGCTCACAGCCTAGTATTAAAAGAAACTTGAACTCCTGCCAACTCTTGGCCACTCTACAAAGAGCAAATCATTATGGACTAGAATGAGCTGCTTTTTACTGCAAAACTTTCCATTCATACTAGCAGTTCCCTACAAGTAAGTGTATGTAAAGTGTCCATGATGAGCAGTACGGTTTTCAGTCAGAGGCTATAAATTTTCACCAAATTCTAAGGACCAGCAGATGGTGCTACTGCAGATGGCTATCTTGCTCTCTTTTTTTCTGACCAAACCCAGCCATAAGCTCTTAAAAAGATATTGTCATATTGTCAGCCATGGTATGGTACTTTTAAAAAACTGTGGATATTCTTTCTATATAAGGCTGTATCTCCAATGGTGTTATTTTCTTATATATTACAGATTTTAGTCATACAAGCAACCTGATATTACATGGTGCAAGGAAATTGCAGTATTTGCCTTGCTGGAATGGAGGCAAAGTACTCAAGTAAGAATTAACAATGTACTCCTGCAAAGACATAGTACTCTGGTTCCATATGGCCTGAACAGAACAACTTGAAATTATTGTGACTGGAAGTGTTTAATTAGACTCTCACAAGGTAAAGAAAGGTAAAAGGACCTTGTGCGTCCAAGCCCATAGGTGTAAGTCTTCTCTAGATAAGCAAAACAGAAGGGAAGTGTCTCAAGACGGGACCATTAGTGCTTTAAAGCAATGACATTTTTTTGACAAATGCTGTAATTTATCAAAGGTGCAAAGCTATTTTTAAGTTGGAGCAGAATTTGATGGTTACCTCCAGTAAATATGGGGCAGAAAAGGAAGAGAAAGTGGACAGACAGACTTAAATTTAAAAATGTAATAAAAGTTACAATAAAAAAGACAAAGAGAGTCACTTTTCTTGACTGAAAACTGGGAAAATATAAGCCTTTCCCCTTTGAATTTTATTTTCTGAACCAGTTTCCTCATTGAACAGAGATCTGTCACTGTCTCCACGATCAGGCCACTGGTAACCAGATACAGAACCTGAGGCGCAAGACTTTCAGTGAAAGAAGGTAAATATGAACTGCCTTTCTCTCAAGAATGTTATATGAACTGTTTATTTTCTGCAACATAAAATGAAAAATGGAAAGAAATAAAACAAAGAAAATAAACAAAACTATACGTAATCCTGTCCAAACCCTCAGAATCTCCAGTCTCAGGCATCCCACTCAGCTTCCTATTATGGCTATCTCTGCACTGGCCTTCCTTTGTTAGAGAAAAATAAGTAACCCCAACCTAACTATCTATAAAAATGTTGGGCCAAGATAACAAAGGAAAATAATATATTAATTTTCAGTATTCCAAGGAAGATTTTTAATCCAAATGAGACAATTTGCTAAATGAAGTGAAGTACTAATAGATTTCAATTGAGAGTAATAGTCTGAAATTAATATGTAAAAAATGAAGGATATTTTTCCAATTTCCAGTTGTTTTTAAAAAAGATAAAAAATGCTACCTGGTTAATCTTAGCTTTGGTCTCTCTCCTCAGACTACCAGAGAAAGTTATTCTTTAATAGTACTTTAAACAAATGGGTTACTTTTTTCCAAAAACTAAATGAACCTATCAATTCACTTTACACAGAGCACTGAACAACTAATAAATAATGACAGATTTTGGCCCATGCACACCTGGCCTAGGTCTAAGCTTTTCAATCCAGTGGAAGGATGCTTAATTTCCAGTCCCCAGTATTTTATAATTCCCATGCAGGTACCAGTTTCTGTGTGAATGATATGAAACCTGAAAAGCATTGCCATTTCCTGACTGAACACAGACAGTTCTCCATCTCTGGTTTCTGCCTCTCCTCACTGCTACTTCAGTGGTTACCACAGACATTCAGAGCAGCCTTGGCTTGAGACATACAGCAAGAAATGAGTCGTGCAGCTGGCAACACACCCCTGATTTCAAACTTTGATTGCACACTAGAGACTACGAATCAGGCTTTTAGTTAGCAACCTTTTTATTACTTAGCTGATTGCGCTGGAAAAGGACAGAGGAAGATATGAAATGGCCATGCAATTTGAGAAAAAAAAAAATCAATGTTATGTGTAAATGGTTTAATTTTATTTTGGGTTTGGTTTGGTTTGTGTTTTTTTGGTTTTGGTTTTGGGTTTTTTTGTTGTTGTTGTTCTGAAAGCCATAGTCTTCCTAGAAAAAACACTGAGAAAGGAGGAAAATTAGCACAGAGGGATTAAGCATATCAAAATTGCAACATGTGATAGTCAGGAGCAAGGGTCCTTCAGCAGGAAGCAAGCTGTCTCACTGTTCACTTTCAAAGGATGTTGGCCAGTCATCTGTTCTCCCATCCCTTACTGTCAGCCATTGTAAAACTCAGAAGTTTAATTGTTAAACTCATCCAGAGTATTTCAGAGATTTAAAGACAGTGGTACCTAACACAGATCTGCAGTATGTCATGATCACTTTATAGGGAATAGATGTAGGGGCAAGAATGAAAATTTAGACTCTGCTTCTCTGGACCCTGCTGAATCACCTCAACTTGAGAACAAGCTTGAGGAGAAGTGCTTTGCATCTTCTAACACAGTGCTATAGATCACATGTAAAGACACTGTCAGAAGGAATATTAACACCATTCTCTCCACTCCATATTCTTGCTTGCTTGCTTCCAGAAAAAAAAAAAAAACTTTCTGCATCCTGAGGTTTTGTGGGATTCTAAGTCCACAGTCCCTAACAGTTTTTCTCAGTATATCTTTAGTGTGGCTCTTGTGCAGAAAGACCTTTCTTTGGGAAAGACCTTGTGGTAGTCTAGGTCTCATGAAGGCAAATACTCTTGGCATTTCTGCATGCTTCAGTGTCTTTAGAGGGATGCCTTGTCAGGGAGATGACAGTTGGACATAGAGTGATCTTCAATAAAGGCATTTATTAGAGTCAACTGTCAAGCTGTTAGACTAAGATAATGCTTTTAAAAAATCACTGTGGTGTGCTATGACAAAAATATTTTTATTGTTTGTGCAGCCTAAATGATAAATATTAGTCATATATGCAATACTGTTGACAGTTCTTTGAGAGGAAAACCTGGACAATATTTTAACACATATCATTACACATTGCATGCATTTTGTATCTTAAACATTTTTATTGCATGCAAAAAGACAAGTAAAAGGAATAAAACTCAATCATTCAATGAAAAACAAATATAGAACCATGCAACCTATTAGTCTGATGACAAAAATATTTGGAAAATGCTTTATTAACATACTAAAAGGCCTTTGAAAAGCAACAAAGGGATTTACCATTGTGGTAAAAAAGTTTTGTTGATAAGTTAAAAATTATGAAACACACTGAACAATATTTTTCCTGGAATTTAAAAAAATATAAGTGTGAGGAGAGTGCAAGCTGTTTATGGAGGCTATAGTCCTCAAAGATTTCCCATACTTCATTTTATTCTCCACTTGTTCAACATGCAGTTGTTAAAGACGTGGGTTGTATTGTTTACTGTCCTAGAAAACATGTATAGCAGCACAAAGAGTGGATATTACCAGTTGTGCATTGGAAATGATAGAATTTTTGGCCATTTTATGCAATTATCTGCACTATTTTGCAGACGCATGGTGTCCTAGGACACTGTCACCTCTGCTTCTTTCAGTCCTCTGCTCCTTCTGCCTCAGGTCTTCTGTTTTCTCTCCAGTGTTGGATCCTCCCAGTTCCTCATTGCTCACTCACAGTTTTCTTTTTGCACTTCCTGATCTGAGTCAGTCTTTGAATGCCTGTGAAAGATTTCTGACAAAGACACTGATCAAGAAAGGTAACATGATTGTTTGAGAGAACAAAACAATGATGAAAGCCATCTACATTTCTATTTCTCCTCCATACGTGGTCCCCTATAAAGATTCTTTTACTGATATGTAGAAGATCAAACTTTTTTGTTCTTTTTACTTTGGAAGTGTTGTGAAGCTGCAGGGATTGTAGCCTGTGTGGTGATCTTAGTTCCCAGCCACAGGGAGAGATGCTTGTAAGAAGAGTCCAAAGCTACAGGTATTTTGGTATGGAACAATTTAAGGAACTTACTACAGATGATGTGGTTAAGGCTGCAATTTTTACTCCTGAGAGTGTTAAAAGAGTTTTTATGGCCCCTCTGCTACCTAACTGCACATAGAAATGACTCCATGGGTTTCACTGCATGTTGGCATTGAAAAGTGTCTTGGCCAAAAGAACTGCATGCATTTTTTCTAAAAATCCTGAGAGTATCTGCTAGAGTGTCCAGGACATTTGTCTAGAGACCAACAGGCTCCCTGATGCAGGACTTGGGGATGTTTCTGCTGCTTAGCAGCACAAGCAAAAAAACCAACTCTCTTTCCCTGTCTTTGCCTCTATGCCAGCTATGTTGCCTTTAACTCTTTCTCAGCATGTTCATGAATGGTTTATCTGGGACCAGTATACTGTATTTTAATGTAATATACCTATGTATTTCTTCTTAAAAGAAGCACAGGATTGGTCCATCAAAACACAGATTTTTAATTAGGCAAACATGAATTTGCTGTTGTGCTTTGGTTCATAGTGGTGAGTCACAGCTTTGCTGGCAGGGATGCAGCTGGCTTATTACTGTTTATAGTACCAACATTCAACAGTGACTCCAAAGTTGTCTGGAGCTGTATGTAAAACATACCTCTAAATAATAAATAAAATCATAAATAGTAAATATGAATAATATAAATAGGAGAGGTTTGTCAAAGAAAATGGTTCTTTTAAGAGTCCCTCAAGAAGTCCTTCTGCCCTTAAAAAATGGTGGAATGGTCTCAGACTGAACAAAAATTCTCTGACATGAAAATGCATGCCCTACTACATCCACCAGAACTTTTCTCCATCTTTCCCATGATCACTTTGTTCTGTTACTTTCAATTCTGTACACAATGTCTGGACTACTACAGCTTTTCTCCCTTTCCCTTCTCCTTCATGTACATAGATACAGCTGCTCTTCTTTGTTCAAAACAAGACATATGGATCAGAAGTCAAGGTGACTCTGACCTTCTATGTCATGCAAGTCTCTTTTGAAAGGTTAAGTCCCTGAAGCAGTTCCAGATTTTTTTTTCTCAGCCCTGCCTTATGGAAGGTTTGGCATATTTCTTTACCTTTGCCTTTTATTAATCATTTGCTCCTCAGCCTCATCATAATTCTAATTTATACCATTTTTTGCAGTGACTGCTGTGTCTGCAGTTGACCCATGATTAATCCTACCAGCCAATAAAGTCTTTCTTGGGTTTGGCAGAAATAGGACTAGCTGTTTTCTTTTTCTTAGACAACGGTATATGCACTTACTTAGGACAAGATACTGTACAAGTAAAGAAGGTGCTGTATCCATAATGTTGAAGATTAAGGAAATAGGAAAACTGAGAATGAAACTCATGGTCACTGTGACCTGTAGGCAGTCAGCGCAGAGGTAGACTCTGAATAGTCATTGAGCAGCAATTATTATGTGGTTATAAGACCAGCAGAAACCAATACAGACAGTGTTGTAACAACACTTGATTGGTTGTTGGTTGTCATCCTTGTGCCTAACAGAGGCAGTTTTATTTTGTGACTGAAAGGCTTGGTTGCACCTAGCTGGATTGCATTATGTGGAGCCACATTCAAGGCTACAGCAAAAAAAGTCAAATTCTGTCAAAAATCTTGAGGCATAGAGCAGGGCTGCAACAGAAATAGTCACAGTACCTGTAATATGTGCCCTTAAAACTGTAGTTCATGACTGTGCACAGAGCAGCCTCCCAGGCTAGGGGTCTCACTTCCCTTGAAGTAATTCTCAAAACTTCCGTTGGAACTGAGTTGGGCTCTACAGAGAGGCCTTTGTAAGTAAGTGTTGAAAATCAGAGGCATCCCTTCAACAGTCTTGCAGTGTGTACGGTTGCTTCCTTTCTTTTCTTAATGGTCCTGAACTACTCCTGAATAGCATTCACTGAAAGCACCAGGAAGAAAAAAAACCCAAGAAATGTGAAACTACAGCAATTCTCAAAAACTTGTTTATTGAATGTCAAACTGAGAGCAGTTATTGACCCAAGGGGATTATGGTTTATTCAGGGTGCCAAGTAATTATAGAAGTGACATTAGATCATCATTTACACTCACAGTGTAGTCATGAATGACAATGTCAGCTAAAACAAGGACAAATGAGAAAGACCCCACAGTTTATAATATTCCTGAGAAGCATTGCACAGGGTGGAAGTAAATGAGGGTTGTCTGGTCTAGTAGCTACTCGTTTCCTTTGAAAATTGCCACCTGCTGTTCTCAGTGGCAGTTAATACTAATACGAGAATCCCTGAGCCAAAGCAATAAACTAACAGTGAATGTTGTTTTCTGTCTTTTCAGTTAGGTAACAGATAGAGGAAATTACAGAAGAGATCTCTTAAGCAGAAAGCTTTGGTACTCAGCAAATGTACTCCTTTATCGGGAAATTGTGTAATAGAGTTTTGCAAAACTTACAGCACTGCTTAAATTTGTACAAGTTATTCATTTACAGGTCAGGTATCAGTCCCCTTTGCATGTTTTCCACACAGTGCTTTCCAGATTAAATTCCAACATATGCAAACTCATCTGCTAGAAAGATGAGAACTCTTCAAACTGGAAATACTTGCTGGTCTCTGGTATCAATGTGATCTCATTGCCTTATACAGATCTGCAAGCAAAACTGAATATCCAACCCAGAAACATTCAGTCGAAAATATCTTTCTAAAAATGTTCATGTTAGGACAAACAATGGGGCTTTTGACATAACATACCAGCTTTGCAAACAGGAAGGCTGAATGAAATTCTTGGAGGTCATTAGGAGACAATTGTCAATGTAGTCTTCCACTAGATAAGACTTTTCTAGACAAGATTATTTTACAAAAATATTGCTAAGAACCCATACCAATGGTTTAACAGACTCTAGCAGCTGAAAGATCAATGAACATAGGAGAGAGGAGCATAAGAACAGGCACATTAACCCTCTCACTGCAGCTTGGTCAGAGATCTCTCTATTTAACAAGGTAGACAATCTCTTGAAGAAAAGAAAATGACAAAGCACTCTACTAACTAAATGATCAAAACATAGCGAGAAGCGAGAATGTCACATGGAGTTAATTTTTCAGCTTCCTTTTTTCTCTTTATCCAAACTAAAAATATCTTTAGTTCAGCTTAGGAAAAGGGTACACCTAACTAAATTAACAGTACAAATTTCACCTCCCTACTTCTTTAAATTAACATTATGTTAAACTTTCTGAAGCAAAGGCCTTTTTGTATAGCTGCTCTGTAAAACAGAAAACCCTGCTGTTCTGTTTTCTCTGTGGCAAGCTCTCTTCTCTGTTGTGTAGGCCATGGAAGATGGGCACCAACAGCAAAGGAAAGACAAAACCAGAAAAAGTTAAGGAAGGCGTAAGAAGCAGTGATCTGGTCAGTACCTTTTTAGATGTGTATTTATTATGTTCATGCCAATTAAACATTTCTGTAGGCACAGAAGCAACTAAACACCTACCTGAAATTTTCAATCTGCAAATTTCTTATTAACATCCTCATTTATATGTGTATTCTTTGAACACACAAATGTCTGTACACAATCACACTCATATAATTGCTAAATCATTCCACACTACATATTTTACATGCTATATTCCAGCTATGTATTTCAGGATATGTACTAGAGGTTTCCTTTTGTGACCAAGCTGTTATTCTCTAGATTTGGGTAAAAATGCTGAATAGCAGTCTATTGGAACTTCACCTGAAATAAGAGATATGAATAAAAATTTAGCAGCTGAGAGTTATTGCATTTATTGGGAATCAAAATGTCTCCTTTTTTTTTTCTTATAGCTTTTATATTTCTAGCTACTTAAAACTAAAAAGAACAAAAACTGTACTAAGTTTATTATATAAATGAGAATTTTTAACTGCATGCTGTTTGCAGATGGATCTATTCTGACAAGTTGCTACCCTAATCCTCAGGTTTTGAAAAATAGTATGATATTTAAAAATTAAAAAAATCCCAAACATTACGTCTTGTTAAGTTACTTTTGTTCCTGGAGACAGAATTACTAGCAACTTTAATTTGTTGACCATACAGGTACTTCTTAGGCCACACATGGAATACTGTGTCCAGTTTTGATCCCACCAGTTCAAAAGAGACAGTGAAAAATTGGACAAGGTCCAGCAGAGGACCAGCAAGGTGCTGAGAGGATTAGAAACATGACATATGAAGAAAGGTTGAAGGATTCGAGTTTGTGAAGAGAAGGGTCAGGTGGAGCTCGTCACAGTTTTCCAATATCTAAAAGATATTGAAAAGAGAAGATGGAGATACCCTCTTCATGAGGATGCATGGCAACAGGAGGAAAGAAAATGGGCACAAGTTGCTTCAGGGCAAATTCAGTTTGTACATAACAAAAAGTTTTTCACAATGAGAACAAGTGAGATTTGGGATAGGTTGCCCAAAGGAATCTCCCTGTTGCAAATATTCGAGACTCAGTTTCATAAGACCTTGAATAAGGCTTTGCTTCCAACCGAAGGTTGTGGCAGATGATCTCCAGAGGTCCCTTCCAACCTAGATTTCTCTATGAACCACTGTTCCTGTGATTCCCTTATTATAAATGGATCTGAAAATGTTTAGAACATGGTCTTCTTAAGCCAATTAAACCTGCAATAAAAAGGTTACGGTATTTTAGCTTGCTTCTGCATGTATCCTTGGTCTGTAATAGGAGCCATGTGCTCAATGGTATCACAAGCACAACTGCAGTTATCTGCAAGGAATTTTTCCAGCAGCTAAGGAAAGGGATAGAAAAGTGGAAGCACTAATGAAAACTGGTGTGTTGAAATAACCAAGTATCTGCACCAGGAAAGAAATTATAGGGTAGTTTACTGGTGTTTACATGCAGCCAATATTTCCCTAAACCTCTTTATCCCCCTCAAGCAAAATAAAAGAAATAAAAACATATGTTTATGCATTCAAAAAGTATAGAAGGAAAAGGGAATGGCAGAGTAAAGGAGAAGGAACAAAGTTTACAATGTGTGTGTGGAGCTGAAATCCTGTTTCTGTTTTCAAGCTGATCATCACACACCTGCATGCCTTCTTCTAATACAAACACATTACAGGGTAGCAACAGCTATTAATGTCCAAACCAGCAGCCAAGAATGCTAGGTCTTTGTCTGGTTAGTATTTATGCATAAATCTACAACGTAGCCATGGTGTATTCAGCTTATTGTCTGTATTTTAGCCCAAAATAACTATTTTCTGTTGTTAATATACTTAATTTTTTCATTAGTAAAATGTCTAAGACTGTAAAATATCACAAGAATACAATGTGTGAATTTTGCCCAAGTGCTGTGTTTTGTTTAAAAGGGGGACATCAGGACTCTTCTTATACTTTAATCCAACATTGTTTCTATGGCTCCAAATGTTGCTCATTACAATGAACTAAAGGAGAGAACAGATCCTGTAATGAGACCATTTGGGGGACTTGACAGTTGGTTACTGTTAAAGCCTGGGTTCAATCCATCTTCAGTGATCATCTGATTTGTGCATCTGATCTTAGGGAAAAATCATTGTTAGAGACAAGATTTACCATGACACACTAACAACAAATACAGTGTTGCAGCAGACTTTGAAATGACTGTTTCTAACAACTCAAGTATTCAAGAATCAAGGCATTTATACTCTGAGATTTAGATTAAAACTCTCATACAGTCGCAACACTTTGCCTAACTCCTAGGAAGAGAAATACAACATTTCTGCTACAATGTAACTATGGAAAACAGGTTACGCAGCAAAATGTGTGCATTACAACATAATGCTGACACCTAATAGTTCATCTGCCTCACACAATGCTACAGTAAGTGTGATCTGTGTGCAAAGCTGCTGGAAAAACACATTGTTTACTTTAATGGACTTAGGATTTTACATCACCATTTGCAAAAGTAACTTAAGCGTACAAGAATAGTTGAGAAATGTACCTCTTGTGAGAATTACAGTGTTAGATTATATCCCCTCAATGACAAATATCTGAAGTCTCAAATTCTCTTTTTCTGACCTGTGCAGTCTAGGAAGGAAGTCCATTGTTTTCAGCAAAGTTAAGGAAGAACAAAATGCTTCTCTTACAATATTTTTTTTTTCTTTAAGAAGAAAAGCAATAAAATCACAGTGTATAAACCAACATTTTTTTCTGGTTGGAATAAGAGGAATAGGGTTATGTTCTGGAGCAGGCTGGTCTCTGAGATATTAATGTATGTCTACTTTCTGACAAGTACTGCTAACATGAACAAATCACCACTTCTGCTAGGAACAGAGATAATCTTTGCAAATGGACTTCACATCTGGACATTAATATTTTAGCATGGGAGTTATTTCATACAAATAGTCTTATAGCAGCAAACACAGGTAAACCTTTGAAGGTTTTTCTCTAAAGTCAAAATTGCTTTTTATCTTAAATCAAATGGACTTTAATAGTTGAGTAGTTACATAGAACTGAGTGAAGGAACTATTTCTTATTTCTGTTTCTCAGCTAAATTCCATGGTCTGGTTAATTAATAAACAAAATATGTATTTTTTTAAATTCATTTAATGGGAAGAGAAATTTTTAGCCTAGTATGTTCAGGGTTCATGGATTTCTATGAAGCCCAAGAAAGGCAACTGGGAAAGCAATTTCAGAGATGTAAGTTTTGATGCAATTGCAATGGATAACCTAAATTTCTAAAGAAGTCTACCTTTCTACTGGAAAGTTAATACTGCAAAAAAATTGAATGCTATTGGCCCAGGTTCTGTTGGAGAGTGTCTGATCACAGCTTCTTTCTCCATCAGCCTGTAGAACAGCCTTGTTATAAACATTAGGAGTGCAAGAGATAAAATGGCCATTCTGTGCCATACTTTCGTTTAAAAGGAGCAAGTGCCAGGAGAATGGCTGCACAGGTGATAATAGTTTCATGACCTCTTGTGTACTATGCAGTTATGGGTCTATGTGAATATTCTTTTAGGTCATATGTACTGTACCAGCCATATTTTACCTGGTATAGGACAGGAATAAAATTAGACATGCATTTCCCAATAGCTTGGCATACAGATCACACCTAGTGCTGTACTTTGTCAAGTAGATCAATTATTCAGTGTCAAAGGCAAGCTACCTTGTAGAGATCCTACTTTCTGATATGTTTTCCCAGCTACATTGTAATAGAAAAATCTTTCCTTCCCCCCCCCCCCCCCCCCCAAAAAAAAAAAAGCCAGTGTTGGAGTGATCTTATGTCTTGTTTAGAGCTGAGGAGGTGCTTATTTTCTCTGCCTTCTGAGGGCTGAATGTGATCATACTTGCACGTAAAAATTGTGGCTTAAAGGTTCTGTTTTGTTTAATTCCATGACAGAGTGCCATTACTAATTTAGTTAAAACTTACCCATATATGCTGTCATAACTATGTAGTTACCCAAAGCTGTCAAAGCTCTAGAGACTGCACAGACTTTTTACAGTTGAGTATATTGCATTGTCAAGATTCATTGCAAATTAAATATCTTTTTTTAGAAAAAAAATTGGCTTTTCCCAACCTATCTTTAACCACTCAACAATGGAAAAAGAAACAGGCAAGTTATTTTGTTTTAAGGAATGGTATTTATTGTTATATTCTGTTTTACCTTCTCTTCTGCAGTGTATAAACACAGAGAAGTAACAAATGGAAGCAGTCACTTCAATATGCAATGTGAGACTTTCTCTGGAAATAAGAGTTTATTTATAAAGCTTATCTGAAGAACTGATCAGATTTTATACTAATCTGTAACTTCAGAACAGTAAATAGTGATATAACATGGACACTAAATGGCCATAGTTGTCCTAAAATGCTTGCATTTGCCCCAGGAAGCCTATCAGGTGTCTGAACAGGCTTCTGACATCTTCTTTGAAGTCTTTTTTTTTTTTTTTTTTTTTCCCCCAGAAGCCTTGGCCTTAAAAATATTGGTATTGTTGGACCTGTTAGATTGGTAGAAGTGTCCCAAAGATATACACACATGAATGTGAAATATTATCAAGTGTGGGATTGTTTTAGGGGGGATATTGCATAACCAAAATAAAAGTCATTCCACTGCAGTCATACGTATTTTTCTATGTCCAGCATTCAGCCTCTGGCTGGAAACAGACTGCACACAGGACTTCAGAAACGTCAGAAAGCTTTATTTATTTTTCTCTTGTCTACCTATATAATCAAGAAAATCATTGCTTCAGCAATCCTACAAGTTTCCTTGTGTATTACAGAGGATGAGGGCCTAAAGTCTAGAATTCTTTTCTCTATCTTTTTTGTTTGTTTTTTTGTTTGTTTAAAACCTGATCGCTTTCAAGATTATTTTTAGTGATTTTTTGAATACAAGGACTAAAAGAAACCTTAAGGAAATTTTCATAAGAAATACAAATAAACAGAATCTGGCAATTTTCTTCTTATACTCAAGAAAAGATGAACTTAACCATTTTGGATATTGCAGTTTTTTTTTTTTTTTCTCTCCTATCCAAAATAATTTCCTCCTCTCTAGCCATATTCCTAATTCTTTTTTTAAGAACATAGCCACCAAATATATGTTTTGACATATCCATATTCCCTCTTAATTATCTGCTTTCACTGTCTGCAGACAACTAATTCTGTTTTTCTTGGGCTTTTGTAAAAGGACTTTTAGAAATGGCATTTTGGTGCTAATGAGTCAACAAAGAGAAAAATGTCTGGAGCTCTCAAAGTACTGTGTTCAAACAAACTAATAACACTGGAAAAAAAGGCCTTATCAGATAATTATTAAATGCACATTAGGGGACAGCTAAAATGATGGTTTAGACTTGTCTTTTAGGGAAGTTTTTCTAGATACATATCAGCTGGCTCTGATTCTGCATGCAAGACAGGAGGAAAAGTCATTCCTCTATTTTTTGTTAAACAGACTGTTAACAGTAGGAAAATAATCTTTCATTTATAGATGCATCCTAAACATACAAAGCCACAACATGCAAGAGGAAGCTTCTTGAATACATCTTGGCCTTCCAGAACACAGTGCAGGAGTGCCAATCCCAGATTGTTTTAAAAAAAACAAAATCAATCTTTCTTGTCCTCAGTTCTGCCCTCTTCCCTCATCTCCCCCCAAAACCCTATGACATTTAAAAATAGTGCTGTTTTTCTTTTTAAAAATTGCCTTTCTTACTGAACCCTCAGGGCTTATGTCTTCCAATTTTTCCCCACACCAGGAGCTCTGGAACCTTACTGATGTTTTCTTAAAATAGATGATCACTTAACTCCAGGAACTGCAATTTAGAGGGAACTGTGGGCACTGTCCCTGTCTCAGCAGTGGAGTGAAAGCAGGGCCACAGCTTGCCATGGAGGGAGCCAAGGGACTGCCCTCTCTCCTCACCCCCCTGCTCAGTAGGCAGTGAACTCTGCTTTCCACTCACTGGTGGGGAATGAGGCCTCAGACACTTCTCCCAGCTTACTTCTGGGGGACTCCAAATTCTGGGGAATACAAGAATTACACTGGAGTCAAAACGTTAGGTGGAATCTAAGACCCTGGGAACAGAAAGACCCTCAGCACCTTCCCATCGCTGGTGTGCAGCCACTACTCAAACTCACGGCTTCCTTCTGTACAGTGGGAACCAACCAATAAATGTCATCTTCAGTGTGGGTAGATTTTACCAGACCTTCTTTTTTGTTCTCTGTTAGGGCAAGATTATATCACTATCTATTTACCTGATTTCCTTAGCAAAGAAATGAACGCTGGATATGCTGGATATGATTTTTTTTTTAACCTGTCTCACAAACCCAAAGATTATTAATAATAATAATAATAGTCATCATCATCATCACCACCATCGTCATCATCGTCATAGCAACAACAACAACAATAAGTACCTAGTTTCCAAAGAACTTTTACAAACAATACCGGATATAGACAGCTCTATTAAAATGTATTTGCTTTGGGGCTTGAAAACAGCAACCCAGCAGTAGATAGAAAAGAGTCTTGTAGAGGAAGAACCAAATTTAGTCTGAGAAAATTGGGATAAACTGCAGCTTCTACAGAAAGGGTCATGACATTTGTTGTCCTACTAGAAATGTTTCAGCTTAAAAGCGTTCTGGAAATTTAGTACAGCTCATAAAGATGTAAAGACCAGGTGGAAATTACAGGGATTTGGATGTGGGGTGTTAGAAAGTGTGGTCATCTCAAAAAAGCATGCATTTATGTCACTAAATGATGTCCTGTGGACTAGGATTGCTCTTGTATGGCCCCTAAAGGATTGCCTTTAACTTGCACTGAAGTCTGGGTTATCAGAGAACTCAGCAGTTCATGGGAAGTGACCTTTGTGAGGGGCTGGATCTATAAGAAACCAAAAAGTGGGTCAAATAAGACAACAGTTTACGCAACTCAGTTAGGGATCTCACTTGGTGCCAGATCTTACGGTGGATTTCATTGCTCCCTTGCTGAGCCTCTCTCCATAGGCTCCAGAGTGATGCAGACAGTACTGAGGAGCTGCTGCGGTAAAGCGAGTGAAATAATCCCCATGGGAAGTTGCGGTGAGTAGTTGGTTCAATAACCCCACCTGAAGTATGTCATGTCTTAGCCAAATAGAGATGAAAAGGGTTGTCTGGGTTATCAAGGTCAATCCTCTGCAATCATAGGCAACCACTTTGTTTAATTCCTTTCATAGACCAAGTAAAGTCTATCTTAAAATGAATTTAGGTTTATTTGTTGATTTTTTTTTTTTGGGGGGGGATATTCTCAGAAACTTCTACTTGCAGTAGAAAACATCTTTCTAATTTTCATCCTAAATTTCTTCATTTTATACCTTTTGCTCTATTTATTATATTGTCTTTCCTCCCAAGTAGTCCCCTTTCACCTTATGAATGCCAATTAAGAAAAAGAATCATAAAAAAAGCTGCCAGAAAAGGTGTGGTAAAATATACCACTAAAAAGTTTTCCTGGTTTTATGCCATTTTTCACTACTCCCATCTCCTTAGTTATGGTTTTCTTCAGTTTGTGCTCATGCTTTGCTTATTACTGAATGCTGTAGTCCATTTTTCCCCAATGATAGATTGGGAAAAACAAAACTGCCTTTCTTCCTTGACATGTGATTGCATATGTCATTTTTTCCCCAGTTTAGAAGTGGAGATAACTAGTTCCTTCTTAAACATTCAAAAAGTACTCAGAAAGTCAAAATGCTCTTTGGCTTCTGCTTTGACATTAGATTGAAAATTTCCACATTCAAATTCTTATTACCCAAACTGCCCCTTTTGAAAGAAACCTGAAACAAAGGAGCAAGGACCTACTGTAATCTTTTAAATCCAGATGCTTCTAGAATATGTAATGTGTGCATACGCGTACACTGTCTGTATGGACATTTGTGTCTTCATTTAGCATACTATCTGCCATGTATAATCATTTCTCTGGGTTAGGTTTGGGTTTCTTTTTTTCCGAAGACTGTAACAGTTAAAAGAATAAGTAATGACCTGTGTTACTACAACATGAACTAGCATTTTTGGGAAAAGGAGGTGTACCCTTGAGAGAGTAGGCCCCAGCTCTCAGGTGGCTTTTCATTTATATTGCTGAACATACAGAGTGCAAAGAGAAGGATCTGTCCTCCCATATTCCTTTTCACTCCCCTATGGGGAAAAGAGAAAAGTTTTAAATCACCAATTTAGCAGCCTGCTTGGTCTTTTTTTAACTTGACTTTTAAGGGGCCAGGAAACAAAGGAATTCAAACTCATTCAGTTGGAAAAGCTGATTAATACTTTCACTGATTTAGAAGTGAGGAATAATCCACTCAGAAGAAATGGGGTGAATTTGGAGATTCTTACCACCAAAAAAAGAACCAGGGGAGATCTGACTTCTCAACAGCTACAGTAATCCCAAGCTATTAACAATGGGTGAAACTGAATTTGCTTGAATGTAAATTATTTTAATGTGTTGCCATAAATAGGTATAAATTTGAATAAGCAACTGTGATATAATTACCACTCTAATTTTTCTTACTTAGTGGAGGAAAGAAAGTCTTTTGTGTCAGTGGGGATGATCTCTGTGGGACAGACATTGCCAAACACCATTATTCTACTGAACATTGAGGCGAAAATGCTTATTTATTTGAGGGCAATTCCCAGGTCACTTTCAATCTCTAACATATCCCTATTGTAAACTGACCCCACTTTTGCTTTCCTTGCTTTTTTCCTCTTTATATAGATGAAGAAGCTGCTTCTTGTTAAAACATCCTTTGTAAGATCTAACACCTCCCTGATGGAATTTTCTTTGCTGATCTCTCTTTTTACAGTCCTTGTAGACTCCCTATTTATTCTTACTGTCTTTTTGAAGGAGTTATTTGTCTAGTTAGGTCTAGAATTCTTTCCTCAATGCTTTTCTGCCTTACTTGGAGTAAAATTGACAGACCTTTGTAGGACAATGTCAGTAATTTCCATTATTCTTTCAAGGTTTGCCCAAATAAAAAGAATATTAGTCTTCTCCTACTTTGTATGTTTCTTTTTAATTTAATCAACACATAATCCAAGTTCAGTTTTCCATAGCATCTTCCTCAGTTTTCAGAAATCACGTTTATATTGCTGCCCCTTGTTATTGGTAACAGAGAGCCAATCTGATGAAGAAATGTTTCTTTCTTGTTTCCAGCAGTGCTAAACTAGAAGCATTCATTCTCAAATTCTAAGGAAACTTAGAGTTTCCAATGAAGACACAATAGCCAGAGTGTTTATTTCAAATACTTTTAGCCATATCCAAGTCTATCTAAAGACAGACTTTAGCTTTAGACTTTAGCCATATCTAAAGGTCTGTGGAAGGCAAGTGAATCTCAGTGGTTTTTGAAATCATATTCCTTGCTTATATTTTATTATAGTAACAATATTCAGGTATTTATATTCACAGAACTATTGGATAATATAAAGAAAGGAAAGATGTCACAACTTTGCAGTTACTGATGTCTTAGGATACTTCTATAAGCAAATGATCCAAAACCTTTGATCAATACATGTAAGTACAAGGTAGTCTGTGCTATGTGTCAAAGTGACATAATAATTAATATCCCTAATAATAATCTAATGTGTTTCTCCACTTGTCTATAAAGCACTGCAATGGAGTACTCAGTCTTTATAATTTTATCAGATTGTTTCATTTCTTTGCCAGAAAACTGAGTAATCTCACCTTCATCTATCAAACAGGGCAATTGGAAAGCAAATGAAAATTTCATATTGTGTAAAGGATAAAACCTAAATGTTTACCTTATCTCAGAAGTCTTTATTTGGAAAAGACCAGAGAGCATGGAATTCTTGCAGCACAGTATACCAACCCCAAATTATTTTTCCGAATGAAGGGAAGGTTCAAATACCTGAAACTGAATTATTTGGTACAGCCTTTGTCTCTAGATTCTCTTTATAGCATGAACACATTCATTTACCTCTTTAAGAAATCATGATTCTTAATTTTCTTGAAGAGCATTGATTCGGAGACTTAACAAGACCAGTGGCCCAGGTGAATAGCAGCAACAGGATCTACCCAAGAGAACCTTACTCTGCTTCTCATAGACATGCAAATAAATAAAAACCTTAGATTATTAAGCACTAAATGTGTACTAATAGCAACATTTCTCATAAATACACTTTTCTAACTCATAAACAAATGTACTCTACATCTGAGATTCAATGTCTCTTGAGTCTCATACGTTTCACCATGCAACATCACAAGTATTCATTTTGGTATAGTGGATGCGTTTTCCTAAAAATATTTGCAGTGCTCTTGATAAGCTTTTTCAGAAGAACAAGATAACTTTTGATCTTTTGAATTTCCTCAGCTTGAAAAATATTTTTTCACTTTATAATTTGGGCTATATATTTGCAATGACAATACCCCAGGGGTACCAAAATGTGCAAATATTTTTGCTTTTACCTATATTTTCCACCTAAATGGTCACTTGCTTACACAGGTCAGGTAAATAGTCAAACACTAACTGTCTACTTCATCTTTAGTAACATAGTTCCTTCTGTGAAGGCACTGGCTGTCTTTGTGTTTATGACTTGGCCATGAATTTTTAACAGCTACTGGGTAGCTTCCTTAGGAATTCGGCCCTTACAATAATTGCCTCTGGAAAGCAAAAAACATGTCAGATATAATTCTCTCTCTGTTTTTGTTTTGGTGTGGTTTTTGTTTTTTTTTTTTTAAATTATATCATCCTTACACCTGTCTGTTTCTGGCATTACTAGTCACAAAGATATTTAAATCTTCAGAGCTAAACAATTTTCTAATTTCTGGTACTTCTTTTGCATAAAACATTTGATGACTATTGTATTTCTAATAATTAACATTAATTCAGTACATTGCTTTCTAAATGTAAAGCTTTTTTAAAATATTATAAGCCAGTGTTAGATGGTGATGGATTTACTTAGAATCATCTTTCCTCTCAGTTGTATTATACTGGGGAAAAAGGTGCTACTGGGCACAGCTTTGTGTGTTTGAATCTGGCCTGCAGAAGTGTGCAGATTTCTCTATTACTCGATGGCCAAAGCACTGAGAGAAAATATTCCTCCGAAGCCAAATGGACAGAAAATATTACTGCAGAAGAGTATGAACTGGTGCCAATGCAGAGCTGTTAATCCTCAGAGAAGCCTCTGAATAACAAATAGATATGTAATTCTCTCTGACACTCACACAAACAGAACAGTCACTTATTTTGAACTTATATTGTTGAAACCTGTGCATTCAATAGCTGAGCTACATAATGCACTCAGTAAAATAAATAAATGAATAAATGAACAAATAAGAGTCTTTGGATGGTTTGGTTGGCTGCCTATAGAGCTGCCACCCTTGGTTAATGAATCCAGACCATTTAATATTTCCAAACAGAAGACTGAGAAACTTAAATGAAAGTGAAATAGGGGCAAAGTCCAAGTCATCCTGGCAGCAGCATGCTCACTAATTGGTTTTGTCTCATCAGAAAGTCACCACTTCTGCGTGTTACTTTTAAACATTTTGAATAGTCATGTTCATATACAAATGTGTCTGGTTGAGGAGAGTTTTCTCATTTTCTGTTATGTGTCACTATTTGGAGAAGAGAGGAATGCATGTGACTTTTTTTTTTGACCAAAGTATTGCCCTATTAGAAGCAAGTACTTTGTCACTGTGTTTTAAAAGGACCACTTTTGTTTCCTATGAAAATTTGGCCCAGAGGTCAGTTATTCATTGTTGCCCAAATTAGATCTGTATTTTCCATTCTTACCCAAATAATTTTTTTTGTTGTATTTCAAGCTGGCCTTACATTCTGCTTCAGTGACATGTACACATTTGGGGCTGAGCTCTGTTGGTTAAAATGACCTTTCTTATCAAAACTGGGAGAAATTTTTATTTTTAGTAATGTACCCACACATGTTAGCATGTATATTTTTAAGAGAGTGTACATGTGTGACATTGGACTATGGATACATTTTGACTTCCCTTATGTTAGAGAAAATGGCAGGCTAGTCTCATTTAAGTATTTTCCCATAGACCCTGTCTTTCAACCTGAAGGAGAGAAACATTCATTAAGTTTCACAATTAAATAGAAACATTTGAAACACAGACTATTACTTGACTGCTAGATAAAATCTGTTAGATTTCAAGTTTTGCTGTATGCTCCGGAGAATGAGGGAGACTATGGTGGGCTGATCTTGGCCAGCTGCCAGACCCCCACCCAGCTGCTCTCTCACTCCACCTCCTCAATAAGACAGGGGAAGAAAATAAGATGGAAAAGCTCATGGGTCGAGATAAAGACAGGGACACTTACCGGTTGCTGTCATGAGCAAACCAGATTCGATCTGGGGAAAATTAATTTAAATCATTGCCAATTAAAATAGAGTTGGATGGTGAAAGACAAAACCAGACAAGAACAAAAGAACAGGCAAGAACTAAAGGCCTGCTCCCAGCCCTTCCCAGGCTCAACTTCACTCCCTCATCCCTGACTCCTCTACCTCCTCTCCCCCAAACAGTGCAGGGGGATGGGGAATGGGGGACTGCAGTCAATCCATAACAGCTCCTCTCTGCTGCTCCTTCCTCCTCACATTTTCCCCCCATTCCAATGTGGGGTCTTCCCATGGGCTGCAGTTCTTCAGGATAAACCTGTTCCAGCATGGACTTTCCACGGACTGCAGTTCCTTCAGGGAATATCTACCTGCTATGGAGCAGGTTGTGCAAATGAAAAAAAGGATCTGGGAGAAAAAAAAAGGAAAGTGAATGGATCAGGTATGGGGTAAGAATCAAAAGAAAGTGTTTTCATTTAAAATGAGCTGAAGGCATTAAGTGATGGACTTGCTTGTTTCACTGTTTTTTGTGTTTAAAAACTTATGTATCCTCCAAAGTTAGTACTCTAATAGCTCATTACAAATTAGTAAGTGTAATTCTCAGAGTTTTTTTCCCTAGAATCTTCTATTAACTGGCTATATGACAATTTTCCTAATAAATATCTTCACATTTCTTCTCCCTGGAATAATGTACTGTATACTGAACTCTTATTTCAGTATCAGTATGTTATAATGGTTTTGAACTCTTTTTTTTATGATTTCTCAATAACGTAGAGTAACTAGAAGATAATGTTAGATACACTGACCAAAAATATATAAAAGGCAAAACTGGAGTTTTCATATTCGGTTATTACCTTTGAGTATAATAGTGATCTCTCAGTTTTGTGGGGATAATACTAAATATTTTGTAACTTCCTCATAGTCCTGTTCATTCAGTCAGTCTATTTAGAATGATCAGAGTAATTTCTAAATATCATCTTATTCTTACAAGGGAAGAGGTGAATCAGGATGGATATTGTACATATTTATGCTCTGTGAGGATGATATCTAGAAAGAATGTATATTATTCATTTTATCTCAAAGCCTTTGTTTTTTTAAAATTACATAAGTCTAGGAAAGGCTGCAGTTGTCAAAAGCACCTCTATTCAACAGGGCATGTTTAAAAAAATATATTTGCATCCTGTGTTAGACTTCATAAACATGAGCTACCAGAAGAAATGAGGGAAACTTCTTTGCTTCTTCACTTTCCTCAACAGTTTTTTGTGAGTAGTCAGACGCTCTTTATGAATGTCCATTGCATTGAAAGCAAAAGGAAAAATTAGCATGTGCACCTCAAAGGAATTTAGGCATGGATTTGCTGGGAGACTAACTGCCCAGCCCTATCAAAACTAAGCTGCTCGTCAGCAAGCAATAAGCAACAGCAAGCAAGCATTGCCAAGGCTGGACTTCAGCTGCAGAGGAGCTTCGAGAACTGAACTTTTAAAAAATCTTATATGCCAAAATCCCATCTAAATCTCCTTAACTGTCTATGTTTCCATAAGACACATGGAGGAAAGTCCAGGCACCAGTCCAGGAGGTTCTCTCTTCCCAGCACCATTTCAGCATCTTCTCCATTTAATGTCAAATGCATTCATAGTCTTTGAAACAGAGACCAAAACCTCAATTTGTTTCTTTTGCTTTCTTAAGAGCCTGTTCCTTAGCAGTGGGCTATGAAGCATTAAACTATTTTGTCTAAGGAGAACCTATCTTCCCTGACAATTGCTGCCACCTGGGAGCCATTATGCAAAAACGTGAGGCAGAAAAAATGTTTCTTTGAGCTGAATCCGGACACCAAAGTACATACCAAATGGAGTGAGCCATGGGACTCAAAATATGGCTTGGTTATTTACCTTTTCATCGGTTGGGTGCTTAGCACCTAATTTCTGGGATTAGTCTAAAATAACTGGAGAACACTGCATTCAAAAGCAGAGATAATGACTCATACTACAACTACAACTGCAACTACAAAGCATAGTTGAGAACTCTGGAGCATGCATCTCTGAGCAGTCTGAGTAAGTTTTGACCCTGTCCATCAGAGTAAGCAATCTGTACATAATCCACAGTACACAGGAAACCACCATAGCCTAACATGATGTCATACAAATAGGTAGTAAAAAGATAGACACAAGAGCCTGCAGTCAAAGCTGGAATACCCAACACATATGCAAGCCTCACTCCTGCCAGAAAGGATTTGTCATGCATATTCTTTTGAGGGAAAATATTTTTTTTTTCTGATAGACAGCTATGAGTCATTTGCTATTAAGAAGAAAAGCAATCTATGAAGACAGTAAAAAAGAAGAAAAAGATAGGTGCTTTCACTGTGTTCATAGAATAAATCTTAGAACAACCCAGGTTGGAAGGGACCGTGAAAGGTCATCTGGTACAACCTTTTGTGGGAAAGGGAGCCTAGATGAGATTATATGTCCAATCGCATCTTGAAAACCTCCTCCAGTGGGGACTCTACCATGTCACTGGGGAAGTTGTTCCAGTGAATGATTGTTCTCACTGTAAAAAATTTCCTTTTATGTCCAGATGAAACCTCTCGTTGTGCAACTTTCATCCATTGCCCCTTGTCTTCTTCATGTGGCTCTTTGTGAAGAGAGCCTTCATCCTCTTTGTAGTTACCCTTTAAGTACTAGAATACTGTGATGAGGTCCCCACTGAGCCTTCTCTTCTGCAGGGAGAAAATACCTAACTCCTTCAGTTTTTCCTCATAAAGCAGGTTCTCCAGCCCTTTGATCATCTTTGTGGTCTTCCTTTGGACCCTGTCTAGTCTATCCACATCTTTTTTGAATTGTGGGGACCAGAACTGGACACAGTACTCCAGATGCAGCCTGACAAGCACTGTGTTAAAGTAGTTTACATAGTAGACATCATTATAAGCTCTTTCCTAGCCCTTTGAGTCCCTATATTGATGTGAACCTGGAGTTGCACCATCCTTGCTCACTCTGATGATGACTTGGTGCTTTTGTTTTATTTTGTGTTCCTTGACTGAAATAATTAGATTTCAGATCCCACTGGGATTATCACATTTTACCTCCATACTTTAAAGGTGCAATATTGGAAATTAACGGACTATAAGAAAAGATGGGACTTACAAGAAGTTCTATTTACAGTTATATAAACTTCAGTGCTGCGCTGGAAATTATGAAATTTCCCTTGATGCAGAACTGCAAGTCTTGGATTCTTTCAGATGCTGTAATGTGTTCACTGTGAGAAGCTCAACCACCCAAGCACTTCACTGGTTTTTATTAATTCTGTATTTTTTTTTCATAGTTAGGTGATCATCTATTAAAATACCCACAAAGCAGCCATATGCTACTGTGAACAGTTAAGCTACAGTGGTGTCTAGCAATCACCAGCATCAATTAAATTGCTCTAGAATGAGGAAGACATGGAACATTTTTCTCCTCTCCTAAAACTGAATTCACCTGGCTCCATTTCACAGTTAGGTAATACCACATGCTCTAGTGAATAACTGTATGTTTGTCTGTTTGCACAAAGATGTGCATACATGCACACACACACAAGTTAATTTATGACAATCTCTCTTTTTCAGACATCTTCCATAATGATCCCTGATCCCCAATAGCTTTTGAAGTTCGTTTCAGTTCAGGTAAGTGTTTAATTTATCAGCTGAATACACAAACACAGTCTGAACTTTCCTCCTCTGGAGTATGCAAAAGGCAGCTGCAGCTTTCTCAAGATCACTTGCAATATGTTCAGTACTTCCTGCTATAGGGCCTGATTCCCTCCTGAGAACTGTACATGAAAGAGAACTGACCCTCTTCACACAATTCTTTCTTCTGCAAGGAAGGAAACAATAGGATCAGCCTTAGGGACGCAGTGCTCTTGAATGAAAAGATACTTGTGCAGAAAAACAATCCAACAATAGCAGAGATCAGGGCAGTGCCTGTAACTCTCCCCACTCCCTGCACTCTTAAATCTCATTGTGACTATATAGAACCCTTAATATTTTTGAAAGCCGTATCCTTGCTGTCAGAGACCTCCTTTCACACATTTCTAAAAGCAAGGAAACAAGAGAGTGGTTTTGAGGGTATATTGCTATGAGAGTCTTTGTACTATTCTGTTGAATCTTCAATTGATCTACACACTGCAAAGTTATCCTGCATGATGAGTGAAGCGTTGAGGAGTTAGCCCAGATTCATGTCTCTTGACTTAGGCAGCTAACCTGGGCCCAGAACTTTACCTTCATCACTCCTACCTTGAGAGACCTAATTGATGTGCTTGAATGAGGGACTTGGCCCTCCTAGGCTTCCTCTGTAGTCAAAAGGGAGCATAACTTAAATTTTATGAATCTTTCACTGTTACTGAGTTGAAAAAGAGGGAGCTTAGGATAGTTAAGCTTTATTTTATGTGTCTCAGGTAAATGCTCTAAGTAAGGAAGATTAAACCAAAGCTTTGGAGCCCAGCAGTCATGGAGGAGATTCTCACTGTTCAGTGTCCAGTGTCAGCTAACAACCTCTGTTTTGTAGAATACAGTGCTTTTACAGGCTTTCCTCACACTTCTCATGCTCTTAACAATGTCATTCCTAAACCAACCTCAGCTCCCAAGCCCGAGTCCTTGGCTTAGACAAGCCTGTATGAGAAGCCATACCTTTGTCACGCTGTCCTTGCCAGTGCTGCACCACAGATAGGCCTTCTGGGTGTTTTCTCATATCCTGTGGGCAAACCTGATGATAATTCTGGACATTGGGGGTAGAGGGGACGTATTGTGGAGGACTGTCAGTGCAGAAATGATATAGCTTGAGTCTTCACTTCTGGCCAATTTTCCAGATACTAAGCTCTTTGAGCTGAAAGTTCTGCTACAGCTAGGACACTACATTTTCCCCCCAATATGAATGGTGGGTAGTGCAAAAAGACAAGTATCTAAGTGTGCTGGGAAACATAACTGTAGCCAGCTGACAGCATGGGGGCAGAAGTTCATCATGCAGCTGTGTCTTCATTTGGCCATTCCACATCCTTCTGATTTTGGTAACACAATGAAAACTGTCTAACTTCCACAGGTAACATTTATTTGTGTTAAGTATAAACTTTAGTTTTCTTAAAATACTTTATGTAACTTTCTAGACAGGAATTGAATTTGAGGCAATAGCATTATGTTTACATGGGAATCGCAGAAATCATGGTAAATAGGAATCCAAGAGGTCATCTAATCCATCTAGCTGCCCAAAGGCAAGATCAGCTATGACTAAAGTATTCTTGACAGATTTTTGTCTCACCAGTTCTTGAAAACTTCCAATGGTGGAAGTTTGCATGTTCTCCCTTGGCAGTGTACATTAGTGCTCTGCTATGCCTATAGTTGGAAAGATTTCTCCCAATTGCCAGCTCAAATCTTTCTTGCTGTCATTTAAACACATTGCTTCCTGTCTTATCTGCAATGAATAAAGAGAACAATTTGTTCTAATAAAATATTTTTGGGTTTTGAAAATTACAGTTTTACTCTGTCTGAGTACTCTTCAGATTTATAAACAGCATACCTGTTAATCTGTCTAGTTATGATGCCTTCTTCTTCTCTCACATACGTTACAAGCTACCTTTTCTCAGAAGCCCTAATCAAACTGGTCTGATGTCATTTCTTCCTGACAAATCTGTGCTGGCTATTAGTTTCCCTCTTATTATTCTTTAGTCTCTTTAAAATGTTTTTTTTGTTGGTGGTGGTGGTAGGGTTTTTAAAATTTTATTATTTTTTTATATCTATATCTATCTATATCTTTCTAGGTACTCTGAAAATCTGATCTATAATTCCTTGTTCATACCTTCTCCTGCCTCTCCTTTTAAGGACTAACACTTTTTGCCTTTTTGGAGTCTCTTGAAAATGTACCTGTTCTCCACAGGTTCACATAGATAATCCCAATACTGTTTGAGAATGTTTCAGACACTCCTTAAATATTCTAAACTAAATTTTTCTTTGTTAAATTTAGTTTCAGCAAAACTGTTACAAAGAGTCTCTAAGCAGTTCTTCTATATTGAACTGAGTTCTTACCACACTCTGTATGAAGACATCTGATCAGTTAGTGCTTTTAAGTGAAATTTATAGTTAAAACCCCTCATAAATAAGATCTTCCATCATTCTTACTTTCATCAGTCAATAATGTTATCTCCCTCCTAAAAGCAAGTAAACTCTTCCTTCTAATGAAGTGTTAACTCTTACCTGACAATGTACATTTTCCTCATTGTGCATAGCAATCTCTGTGCTGATTGTTTAGACATATGACATTAATAAGCTTATACCAAAAATCCAAGCTGCCTGTCATGTCTTGCTGACTGCCAAATGTTCCAAATGTCCCCAGCCAACTTCCCAGCTTTCTCCTGACAGCTTGTATAGTACATGAAATATAAGCCATGGAAAACAACACGTGACATCAAAAGTTAGTTAGCAATATAGAAATGAACCAAATTGAAATTCAAGTTAAAGAAGGGGTACTTCAATACTGTGTGTTCATTTTTATGTTTGTATGAGTAGCCATTTGTATTTTCTCATGTGCCTGAAGCTGTGAAAAGCTCTCTGCTCTGTTGCAGTGGGTTACCATGCAAAGTAATCAACTGATATTTTAATCAGCTCACGTAGTCAATGAGGGATAGTGCCTGAGAACCTGCCAGACCATGGGAATCCATCTGACTAGAGGACTGGAGTTGGCTTCCTGAAATGAATAATGGACTCAACCCTCTGCTGACAGAAAAACTGGGAAATAAAGTAGCAAACTCTGTGAGAATGGGGGCAACATACCCTTTTTTTTGGACCAGAAATATTAAGTTCACCTTTTCTAACTACCTTTTTATTCTTTCTCAAAGTGCTGTCTGGGCTCCGTTGGACCTAGGGTTGGTGAAAACAAGTATGGTGTTATTGAACACCATTTTGTAATACTAATTTTACCTTTCTACTTATGTTTCTTCCTGACATCACTAGAAAGTTATGTAAAATTAATCCAGATATTTATTCTGTCTAGTTCTCAAAAGGAGTTTAGGTCATGTTTGCTTTGACTGAAGAGAAAAAAGTCCACTCATTTTTGTTTTATCCATACTGCTTTGTTTGCCCTAAGCCTCTCATAAAGGAGAAGTCATTAATTCTTTCTTAAAAAATTTAAACAGGTTTGTAGAGCCTGATTTACAACAGAATTTTCAAACAAAAATTCAGAAGGATGAATTCCCATTTGGGAGGGGAGTTTCACCAGAGGAGTGTTCTCACAAATTAATTTTATGGCTTATTGAGAAAACACATCTTTGAAATCTGACAGTGTTTATGAAAAGCAAAATTGCTTTCCCCACTGGATGGGTCATATCTTAAATGTTTAACTTCTGTCTACTTTGTACTAATTCAGGGTAAACATGCTGTGTGGTACAAGTCTTGATTTATTTTTTTTTTTCTGTGTTCAAATAGCCCAAATAATCCACAGAAGATTTATTCTCTGGGAGGAAAGATCTGCTTTTCATCATCTGGTTACTCAGGTCCCATAAAAAAAGTTCAATGCATGACACAACCTCAACTCCTAATCTTTGTTGGCAAGGCAGCATCCAAATAACATGAAACCATGGCTCTTTGGTGTTCTGCAATGAAAAATTAAGTGGTCTATATTAATTATAAATAAACTGGCATGCCAGGACTTCAATGATACTGAAAATTTGCTGCAGCAGGAAAGATTTCAGAGAGAGAGACGGTCATTCAAAATTCACTGCCAGGGTTCAGTGCTGCAGAACAGATTGGAGAGAGACTGTGGCCATACTGTCTTGGTATATAGAAGAGGCAAGATTTGTGGGATTATTTTTCCAAACCCAGTTAAAGACAGGGAGTTTGAAATTTGCTGACAAGTGCTGAAGGTTGATGGTCTCCATTTTTTTGGTGCACTTCAAAAAAACTGGCCATGAAAAGATTTAAATAGCAGCTTATTCAGTCCTATCTGTCCCCAGCCAGGAAATCAAATTTCAGTTGGTGGCTAAGCAGTGAAACAGGAATTAGATATTGTGAGGTACTGGCAAAATCAAGATGGAATTTATAGTATTATAAGGACATGGAGAAATAGAGAACTTAGACTTGGAGAATAAAAGCGGGTAAGAGAGGCAGTAGATGTGGACCTAGACACTGAGGAATAGGAAAGGTGGTAGGAAAGCAAAGAACCAGTCATTAAATGAAAGGGACACCTGAAAGAGTGAGAAATAGAAAATATAGAAAGGCTATTGCTGATAGAAAAAAAAAAAAAACCAAAAACCAAACACAAACACAGAGGGAGCAATAGAGAAAGTTCTGGTACAAGCAGGGAAAAAAAGACAGAGCAGAGCCATGCAAGCTATAGTAATCCTGGAAAATATGAAGAGATCATAGCCTCCTGGAACACATTCTATGAGGTAAATTAACTATTAAATATAAAAGGTACCTGTTAATATTGTTTTGTCCTCAAGATATTTACAGTTGTAAGAAATAATCAAATAAATATTTTTCATTTGAGTGCATTATCCATCATGAAAGTGTAATATTTACAAAGTTCAGGGAAATGTAATTTCAAATGTATACAGTCCTAGATTTAAACTAAAAGCAGAATTCTAATTCAGTTTCTGAGTTATCAGGTCCAAAGGGCAGCCACAACAGTTCCTGAAGACTGAGGAAAAGACGACCATTTAAACGACAGGTAGAAGGAAACTGGAGTAGGGAGTAAGGTCATGATGGATGGCTTATGGTATATGTCTGTTCCTGCGCATATTCATGTCATAGTTTATACATAAGCAGTCAAATTAAAATCAACATGAATAGACAAAGTACAACACTTGTTTTCTGATGTGAACCTAGGGGAATACTGCTGTCACTGATATGTAAAATTAGTCTTAATTAATTAGCATTGCTCCCTGTTTTAGATTAATAACTATATGAGGCTTAAAATTGATAGCTTTGGCTGTACTTTTATATACCTATTATGTTTACCTAAAACAGGTGCAATTCTGTTGCCTTCTTACTGGCTTGAGTCGATTTTGTTTGGAGCTGTACAGAGTTCAATACCTGCAACAAAGCATTTCCAATTTCATTGGTAGATACAGGGATAAAGAAAGATGAAGTGATCACACTGCTGTCCTGGTTTCAGCTGGGATAGAGTTAATTTTCTTCCTAGTAGCTGGCATAGGCCTGTGTTTTGGATTTAGTATGAGAATGATGCTGATAACACACTGATGTTTTAGTTGTTGCTAAGTACTGCTTATGCTAGTCAAGGACTTTTCAGCTTCCCAGGTGCACAAGAAACTGGGAGAGGGCACAGCCAGAAGAGTTGATCCAAACTGACCAAAGGGCTATTCCATGCCATGTGACGTCATGCTCAGTATATAAACTGGGGGGGGGGGTTGGGCGGGGAGCAGCGATCGCTGCTTGGGAACTGTTTGGGTATGGGCCAGCTGGTGGTGAGCAATTGCATTGTGCATCACTTGCTTTGTATATTATTATTCCTGTTATTATTATATTATTATGATTACTACTACTATTTTTCTTTATTTTATTTCAATTATTAAACTGTTCTTACCTCAGCCCAGGAGTGTTTCTCACTCTTACTCTTCTGATTCTGTCCCCCATCCCACCAAGGCAGGGGGAGTGAGCGAGTGGCTGCGTGGTGCTTAGTTGCTGGCTGGGGTTAAACCACAACAACTGCATATTTGGGGCAGAAGTTGAAATGAAGCCCAACATCCTGATTTCACAATTGCAAACTAATGCTGTCCATGCCCTCTTGCATACATTTTAGCATCAGGCATGTTCTTTATTCTTTCAAATGTTCGGGGTAAAATCTTGTCCTCTTGCACTGGTGACTCTTTAAAGGTTTTCTCCTTTCTTTGAGAGATGTTTCCTGGATGTCAGGAAAGGAAATTGAAGCAGCAAAATATGGTTTTGCACACATCGTTGCTGCTCAATCATTTTAGCTCCTGACCTCACCCTAGTCAATTAAGAAATCCTTAGAGCCTCAAGATAGCATCTGAGTTGTGGAGTACTGGGTGCTTTCTGCTTCATTTGGTGTCCATAGTGCCTTAACAGGAAAGCATGCTTCACAAATTAAGAAAAGTATGGAGACTGTGTTTGTGCATGTCTATGCACACACACATGTACTTATACACACATATACTATAGCTGAATACAATATATATCTCTTGGACACTGGTTTGATAATGGGTCCAAGTTTGTCAAGTATTTTATGTCATTTATTAGAAATAAATATATAGGCAAAATAAATTCTGTGTTTATACATATACATGTAAAAATATGTATTTAATACATAAAGATATATCTGAATGTGTTTCATATGTATGTGCGTGTCTAAATGCATGTCTATGCACTCTATATACACAACTGATGGCACGTGGGTCCAGCAGATACTTTAAGCTTTGAAATAATGTGACTAAGCACAGAAATAATGTAGATGTAAATTTCATTTGGGGAGGGAGGATGGATTTTGAAATTTTTTTTATAGCAAAGAATGGGTCTGTTAAATTAATGCGGTTATGCTGTGAATAATGGAATTGTGCAGCTGAATGTAATTCCAAGCCATGTGGCAGACAACATGCATCCCACAGAGGAAAATGGTAACATGGGAAGGGCTACAGCCTTTTTATCCTACCTAGCAATTATCTGTTTGTGGGCTTCATGGCACTAATTTCTCTTTCCACCTCTCACCCCTAGTTTCATACAATGGATAAGACTTCAAAGCAAATGCTTTCTCTCCTTTGACCATGTAATTTTCTTCAACAGCCTCATACAGGGTAAAGGATAAAGAAAGAGTTCATCAGAGATAATATTAGAAGACTGAAAGCAGAAACCCTATTTTCATGTAAGGTTTTCTTCCTCAAACAGCGTGGAAGCAACTTGGCATACAGTTACGGCAGGAGGAAAGGAGGGGACGTCTGTTTGCAGCACACTGGCCTCTTGCTGGATAGGTGAGCTGCCAAAGATTGATTACACAGAGCAGAAGTGCAAATAAGTGCTGAATTACAACCCTATTGCACTAATGAGAACCCAAAGGCTACCTCGCCTCGAAGGCTGCAATTATTGCTGCTGGATCAGGCCCCAAAAATGCTGCTGACACAATATACTTTAAATTACATATTTATGTTCCAAGAAATGGCCCCTCTGCAGAATACATTGAACTGACCTTCAGATCATAAACCCATGTCCTCCCTTACTAGTTATGGAATTGACCCCCAGAAACCTTTTTAATCTTACTGTTCATCTGTCATTTTACTCTTTCTCCTTCTGAGGGCTATGGGTTAGCAGAGGAGTCTGAGAAGGATGGAGATGAGGCTGCTATTAAATACCTCTGAATTTTAAGAAATTAACTTTGACTAAAACAAGGAAAACTCCAGTGAAAAAGGATACCTCACCTTTTTGGCTTTCTCTTCTACTGAAGGAAAACCATAGGAGTCTCAGCCTTGGAAAACCAGATCCTAAGCTGATATGAATCAGCCTAGCTCTGCTGAGTGTAGTGCTGCTTCACTAGTGGAATCAGTTTTTCCTAAGCCCTGGAGTAGGCAAAGCATTTCGTTGTCCTTTCCTTCATTTTCCTCATGCCTGTCATGAGAATCTTCTTTTATGCTTCTTTTTGCCTTATACTTCACTGTCCTGTCAAATTAGCGTAAGTAGTGCAACGCTTCAGTCACCAATATAAATTTTGCTTATTGTGCTAATGTTTAAGTGCTTATTTGTGTTCTTTTCAGGCACATCCCATGTTTCTGTCCCTAGAGGTGGGACAGGAAAAAATAAGCTGTTTCTTCTTTTTATTCATGAAGAGTTTGAAATATACTTCACTCAAAGGAAGCATACCTTCACATCAATATAGCACTTTTCTTCCTCTAACCTCCTATTACTTTTAGAATTATGAATTTTGTCTCTCATACTAATTCTGAGAATGAGAAATTGTGCTAATATCCGCTCACATGTGATAAATCAAGCAGAGAAAGAAAAGATGAGATTCCTGAATCCACAGAACATATTTATGGTAGAAACAGAAAAAAAGCCAGGCATATTAAAGCTTTTTCCTTTGTCTCGGTCACCAGATCTAAGCTCTTAACAGTGTTCACTGTGAACAAGAGTTGGTTAAATCTGAAAACTATGAGCAGCAGTCATCTACGTGGAATCACCATGGGAAAAACCCTATATGCATTGACGGACTGTATTATTCAGGAAGAAAAATGTAGAATTCAGGTTTTAATATCTGAGTGTTAGGATCATTGGTTCCAAAGAGCATGTTCACTTTGAAGCACTTTCTTAGCTTTGATCTAGACAACTTACAAAAGATCTTAGATCTAAATAAAAAAGCTTGATTTCAGCCAGTAGCATGCCGGATGACTTTGGTGATTGTTCCTTCACAAGCGAACCTGGAGTGTGACACCAAAATGTGCCAGTGACCAAATTATTTTTTTAAATGTGTACTTTTCCACCCATGTATGACTATAATCATAGAACAAGTGCATGGGACAGTGAAGGTAAATGAAGCTTGCAGATCTGTGCCAGAAATTAACATGGCCACAGGCAAAGGTTCCTTGGTCTTCACTGTGGATGTCCTGCTTCTTCAGAAGAACTGTTCCTCTCTAGACCAGCTCTATGAGAAGAGTTGTATTCAGAGCTGGTCCCTGAATCTATCAGCTTTTCTGATGTTATACTTGGATCTCAAAGAGTCCAGACATTTAGTCAAGGCTAACATGTTGCAGGGATGAAACCATTTTGACTGTGCATATAGAAGTTCAGCTGAGAGCGGGGAGGGATGTAATTATGCTGGAGCTGTATGTGATCCAGGCAAGAGGACGGGATGGGTAAAAGTGACTCACAGCCTATCTAGAGCACACTATTCTGTTCTGGGTTAGCACTGAATGACCTGATATGCCCACAGTGCCGTACAGCTAATATGCCAGAATCAGACTAGTTTTTCAAAGTGCAGCAATATACAGGTGTTGTTTGGGTTGGAACAAGAGTACTTGGGAAATGGGAGAAATAAAAGACAGAGCACCATGCTAGTATGCTTTGGTTAATATAATATGGTTGTGGGGTCTGTACTGGGTTTACGTGGGAAGGTTTTGGTGGTGGGAATATTGCAGGAGTGGCTTCTGTGAGATGACAGAAGCTTCCCCCATGTCCAACAAAGCCAGTTCCAGATGGCTCCAAGATGGACACATAGTTGGCTAAAGCTGAGCCCATCAGTGACAGTGGTAGTGCCTCTGTGATAACATATTTAGGAAGGGGAAGAAAAACTGCTGCACAACTGCAGCCAGAAGGACAGGAGGGAGAATATGTGAAAGAAACAACTCTGCAGACACCAAGGTCAGTGAAAAAGGAGGGGGAGGAGGTACTCCAGGCATTGGAGCAGAGATTCCCCTGAAGCCTGTGGTGAACACCATGGTGAAGCAGGCTGTCCCTCTGCAGCCTATGGAGGTTAATGGTGGAGCAAATATCCGCCTGCAGTCTGTGGAGGACCCCACATCAGAGCAGGTGGGTGAGCCTGAAGGAGGCTGTGACCAGGTGGAGAGGAGCCCATCCTGGAGCAGGTCTTCTGGCAGGACCTGTGACCCTGCAGGGGACCCACACTGGAGCAGTCTGTTCCTGAAGGACTGCACCACATGGAAAGGACCCACGTTGGAGAAGTCTGTGGACGACTGTCTCCCATGGGTGAGACCCCATGCTGGAGCAGGGGAAGAGAATGAGGAGGAAGGAGCGGCAGAGATATGTGATGAACTGACAGCAATCCCCATTCCCTGTCTCCTGCACTGCTCAGGTGAAGGAGGCAGAGAATTTGGGAGTGAACTTCAGCCTGGGAAGAAGTTAGGGGTGGGGAGAGAGTGTTTGAAGATTTAGTTTTTATTTCTCATTATTCTACTCTGACCTTTGATTGGCAATAAATTAAATTAATTTCTCCATGTTGAGTCTGTTTTGCCTGTGATGGTAATTGGTGAGTGACGTCCCTGTCCTTATCTCGACCCATGAGCCTTTCACCATATATTTTCTCTCCCCTGTCCAGCTGAGGAGGGGAGTGATAGACTGGCTTTGGTGGGCACCTGGCATCCAGCCAAAGTTAACCCATCACAGGGTCACAGCCTGACTCTCCCATTCTCCTCCCTCTCCTGCAGAACTACAGTATAGCACGAGCTGTCCTGGGCAGCACTAGTATGGAGTAGTGTCCTAGGTAATTAGGCTTCCCTCTCATTTGGGCAATTAGCCTGGACACTAAACTGATGTGCCTAAGCTTGTTCCAAGCCTAGACCTAACTTTTCAAGCCAGTTTGGGGAATTCTGCCCCGTGATACATTGCATAGCTTAAGTAGTGCTTGTAATACCAAAATATATGGCCAGATACCATCTCCTTGCTCTTTTATTTTGGACATTGGCATACAGCCCTTTTGGGTTTTTTTGAAAATTTGTACTTGGAAATGCTGCAGGAAATCAATGGAACTGCCTGTTTGTGTATCTCTATGGACAGAGCCATACACAGTGTGTATTACTGAAATATAAATAATAAATAATGTTCTCTCCTTGTGGACTCAGTTGTATGATCTGCTAATGTAAAAGTGGTTTGAAGGATGACTTCATTGTGTATGTTGATTAAAAATTAGGAAAAGTAGGTGACATATTTAAAGACTGTCTTGAAAAGCAAAGTTGCAATTAAAATTTAATCTTAGCCAGTATTTGAAATGTTTTTATTTTGGACCTGGGTTTAGCTTTGTCATCAAGTTAATGGGTATCTTTAAAATGCTCAAATAAAGGAAGAACTGCATCAGAGAGGAGACAAAGACAAACTATAGTAAATAGACATAGGTGGATATCAATACAAATATGTGTCTATGTGTGTATGTATATCCATACGTATTTATATATGTGTGTATAAACTATAGGTAGTGTCTGTATAACTATACTTGGCTTGTGCGACTTCCATTAAGGGCAGTCTGTCCAGTAGAATTAATGGTGTAGCAATGAAACTAGTCTTATAGTTCTCACCACTTCTGTGATGCCTACTTACTTAAAGCCCTGAGGGAAGTAGAAATATTTACAGACTTCTTGTATGAATAAAGAGAAGTTGACTTGCTCAGTTCTATCTTTTTTTGTAGAAAACATTACTTGAGCTTCTCGACAAAGTGTGGGGAGGTGAAGGGACCAGTGCTGTTTAATATCTTCAACAATGACATAGACAGTGGGATTGAGTGCACCCTCAGCAAGTTTTCAGACTACACCAAGCTGAGTAGTGCAGTTGACACACCAGAAGGACAAGATGTCATCCAAAGGGACCTGGACAAACTGGAGAGGTGGGCCTGTGTGAACCTCATGAGGTTCAACAAGGCCAAGTGCAAGGTCCTGCACCTGGGATGGGGCAACCCCCAATATAAATACAGGCTGATAAATACAGATGATGGTGTCCTGGTTTCGGAATTTTACAGGAATGGGCCATAGACGATGGGAATGATATCTGTGTGTATATATCAAGACAAGATAGGGAAACCGGTGGTGATTAATTAGAACTGGAGAGGGAAGGGCCTGTGTATGATGTTAATGGTATAGAATAAGGGGTGGATACTGTCCTGGTTTCGGCTGGGATCGAGTTAATTTTCTTCCTAGTAGCTGGCATAGGGCTGTGTTTTGGATTTAGTATGAGAATAATGTTGATAACACACTGATGGTTTAGTTGTTGCTGAGTACTGCTTACACTAGTCAAGGACTTTTCAGCTTCCCATGCTCTGCCAGGTGCACAAGAAACTGGGAGGGGGCACAGCCAAGACAGTTGATCCAAACTGACCAAAGGGCTATTCCATACCACATGACGTCATGCTCAGTATATAAACTGGGGGGGGGTGGCCAGGGAGCAGCGATCGCTGCTCGGGAACTGTCTGGGTATCAGTCGGTGGGTGGTGAGCAATTGCATTGTGCATCACTTGCTTTGTATATTATTATTATTATTATTATTATTATTATTATTATTATTATTATGTTATTATTATTATTTTACTTTATTTTATTTCAATTATTAAACTGATTATTATTTGTTTTGATAATGAGATAATTATTTGTTTTGATAATGAGATAATTATTAAATTATCTCAATGCGGGAGTGTTTCTCACTCTTACTCCTCCGATTCTCTCCCCCATCCCATCGGGGTAGGGGGAGTGAGTGAGCGGCTGCGTGGTGTTTAGTTGCTGGCTGGGGCTAAACCATGACAGATGGAAAGGCTGTGGATGTCATTTACCTCGACTTTAGCAAAGCCTTTGACACTGTCTCCCATAATATTCTCCTTGGGAAGCTGGCAGCTCATGGATTGGATGGGCGTAGTCTTCGCTGGGTAAAAAACTGGTTGGGTGGCCGAGCCCAGAGAGTTGTGGTAAATGGAGTTAAGTCCAGTTGGCGGCCGGTCATGAGCGGTGTTCCCCAAAGCTCTGTTTTGGGGCCAGCCTTGTTTAATATCTTTATTGATGATCTGGATGAGGGGATTGAGTGCACCCTCAGTAAGTTTGCAGATGACACCAAACTGGTTGGGAGTGTCGATCTGCTGGAGGTTAGGGTGGCCCTACAGAGGGACCTGGACAGGCTGGACCGATGGGCTGAGTCCAACTGTATGAGGTTTAACAAGGCCAAGTGCCGGGTCCTGCACTTTGGACACAGCAACCCCATGCAACGGTACAGGTTTGGGGAAGAGTGGCTGGAAAGCTGCCTGGCCGAACAGGACCTGGGGGTGTTGGTAGACAGCCAGCTGAACATGTGCCAGCAGTGTGCCCAGGTGGCCAAGAAGGCCAACAGCATCCTGGCTTGTATCAGGAATAGTGTGGCCAGCAGGAGCACGGAGGTGATTGTCCCCCTGTACTCAGTACTGGTGAGGCCGCACCTGGAATACTGTGTCCAGTTTTGGGCCCCTCAATACAAGAAAGACATTGAGGTGCTGGAGCGTGTTCAGAGAAGGGCAATGAAGCTGGTGAAGGGTCTGGAGCACAGGCCTTATGAGGAGCGGCTGAGGGAACTGGGGTTGTTTAGCCTAGAGAAGAGGAGGCTGAGGGGACACCTTATTGCTCTCTACAACTACCTGGAAGGAGGTTGTAGTGAGGTGGGTGTTGGTCTCTTCTCCCACGTAGTTAGCGATAGGACGAGAGGAAATGGGCTCAAGCTGCACCAGGGGAGGTTTAGATTGGATATTAGGAAAACTTTCTTCATGGAAAGGGTGGTCAAGCATTGGAACAGGCTGCCCAGAGAGGTGGTGGAGTCCCCATCCCTGGAAGTGTTGAAAAAACGGGTAGATGTGGCACTTCGGGACATGGTTTAGTCTAGTCTACTCTTGATTGTTTTAGTGTGGACTTGGTAGTGTAGGTTAATGGTTGGACTGGATGATCTTAAAGGTCTTTTCCAACCTAAACGATTCTATGATTCTGTGATTCTATGACTGAGAGCAGCCCTGTGGAGAAGGACTTGGGGGTACTGGTGGATGAAAAGCTGGACATGAGCCGGCAATGTGCGCTTGCAGCCCAGAAAGCCAACCGCATTCTGGGCTGCATCCAAAGAAGCGTGTTCAGCAGGTCGAGGGAGGTGATTCTGCCCCTCTACTCTGCTCTGGTGAGACTTCATCTGGAGTACTGCATCCAGCTCTGAAGCCCTCAGCACAAGGAGGACATGGACCTGTTGGAGTGGGTCCAGAAGAGGGCCTCAAAAATGATCTGAGGGCTGGAGCACCTCTCCTACGAGGCCAGGCTGAGGGAGTTGGGGTTGTTCAGCCTGGAGAAGAGAAGGCTATGAGGAGACCTTATTGCGGCCTTTCAATACTTAAAGGGGGCTTATAGGAAGGATGGGGACAATCTTTTTAGCAAAGCAAAGTTGAGACAGAACAAGGAATAATGGTTTTAAACTAAAGAAGAATAGATTTAGACTAGACATAAGAAAGAAATTTTTTACAATGAGGGTGGTCAAGCACTGTCACAGGTTGCCCAGAGAGGTAGTGGAGGCCCCATCCCTAGAAACACTCAAGGTCAGGTTGGACGGGGCTCTGAGCAACCTGATCTAGTTAAAGCTGTCCCTGCTCCCTGCAGGTGGTTTGGACTAGATGACCACTAAAGGTCCCATCCAACCCAAAGCATTCTATGATTCTATGATATGATTCTATGATTCATTTGGCCAAGAAAAATTACTTTAAACAAGCAAAGGAAGATTCATGTGGGCTAACAAATATTGCTTTAAAGAAGATAAAAATTAAGTTCCCCTACCACAAAAAGAAAGTATCAACACCAAAAAAGTCTTCAAAAAATACAGAAGCAGAAGCACATTCAGAAAATAAACATGACTGCAAAAGTACTTTCTCCTAAAAAGTTACCATTGAACAATTCTTGCAGCTATGACTGGATTTTAATATTTTTACCTCTTTTCCCAGTACCAGCTGCTAAGGTTTATCAAAGACAAAAGCAAACTTCTCTTGACTTCAGAAGGAGTGAAATCAAACTCCTAAATTGTTGCCTGATTTCCGGTGAAATCTTTGGCAGTGGGAACTGCATTCATCTCAAAGTACATAATCTATACAGAATAGGTTAACTTGGAACTGTATTTATAGGTTCCTTTTGAATTCTTGTGTTCTGTTAGTGTTCTTTAAAATGCCAGGTAATGTTGTGGAAACTAATATCACTGTTTCACTGAAGCTCTAAGCAATGTTTTATTTCTCATCTTAGTTTTAATGAGAGCACGCTTCTTGCTGCTAATAGAGCTGAGTAAACAATCTATGTACATTTTATTCAATTACTTTAGCTCTTTTTCTTCTTAAGGTAATTACCTATGAGTGGACAATGATTGCTACTGTTTGTTTGTTCCTCCCAACTGCTTGCTGATTATTCTGCACAAGCAACTTGTAGCCTGTGTTATTGCAAACTGACTGCTTGCAAGTATTCCTTTGGGGATCAGCTTTTTCTGCCTTAAGCCAAGTACTTGTTTCTTTTCCATGATTGGATGATCTACTTTGTCACAAAACACATTTTGTTTAATAAATTCGTAGCTTCATCCTGCAACAAACTCTCTAGACCAGCAATCTGGAGCTACACCATGATGATAGGAACCTATGTATTAAATACAATATCTGTCATGAAAAAATAAATCCTGATAAATGCAGTCATTCCGAAGCTGACATACCATTATATGTGCAGGCATTTATTTAATTTTGCTGTTGGTGTTATCAATTAGAAGTGTTTCTTTCATTCAGGTTCCTGTCAAAACTATTTCTATTGTCATCAGTGACTGCAAATTAACTCATAATAAGACCTTTAGCATTTGGCATTGCTTCTTTACTGTATTGTAGTGTTTCTTTTTAGTCCCTGGGTTCACTTTACATGGAAAGAGCAATAGACAAAAAACTATGGTATGCATCAAAGCAAATACATTTCTGAAAGTCTTTTCAGGACTACTATTATAGCAGATCTCTTCCCAGCCTTCTATTTTTCTAAAGCAACTTAGTTTTTTGAATATTTATATAAATAATAATTGTGCAGAACCTTTTGTGAAACAACATTCTGAACTATTGAAAGCAAAATTATTCCAAAATTTTTAATCCATTTTAAAATAACTTTTAGATTGAGTCATATTACAAAGAAATACGAAATAAAATTAAGACAATCTGGAAGACTTGGATCCTCAGGAGAGCCTCTGATACAGTCTAACTTGATCTGTGTATCAGTTGCCACAGCCAAGGTCACTTCTTTACAGTAAGCACCGTTTGAAACAGGTTGCTGTTGAACTTTTCTGATAATACAGCATGTAACACCATAGAGGTGTTTGATCTACTCTAACATAAAAACTCAACAGTGATTAAGTCATAGACTTGTATCTTTTTCTCAGAGCTCATTTTTGCTGTTCAAGACTGGTTATTGGCTGAAGGAACTTATTTCAGTTCACCTCAGTTTCTTGTGTTTCTCATTGTTTCATTGGCCTGGTACCTAGTATTGAGGCTCCTTTTTTGCTTCACAGTAGATTAACAGATCTGTCCTCTTAGTAATGGAATGAGCTGACTGTCAAACAATACGGCATGTGGGGGGTTTCCAAGGAGTGATTTGTGAGGCTGTGATTTGTCCCTACACTGGATGATCTGTAGTGCGTGTAACAGAAGCAAATCTAAAAAGCTGCAGATTACAAAATGCATGAACAAACTATGATGAGAGACCATGGTAACTCAAAAGTCTTTTACAAAAGTCTGAAGACTAAATAAGACCATTTGAAATGATGTCTTCTGCCATATAATTTAAGCAAATGCCAGTAAGCTATGTACAGATCTTACAACTTTTTTTCATTTAGGACTTGCCATGAGGTTTTCTACTTCAGACCCAAGAAATTACTTAAGTCCAGCTCTGGTTTCTGTTTCCAGGCCTGCACCTCTCCTGTAGCGTAAAAGTGAGAAGGGAATTTACCTTCCAACTTTACTTTCTCCAAATGTAAAATGATGGCAATGATGTTTGCCTTTATTATATTTTAAGGTGTTTGTAGACTCATGAATGAAAGGAAATATTCATAAGCCAGTGACTTTTGCCTACTCTTTGACATCCACATAGACATTTTGCCTATAGGATACCTCTGGAGATTAAACAGATTGTCCTAATTCATCTCACTAACTTAAAGGGATCAGGCCAGATCTTGATATTAAATTTTTGCTGTGGTATCTTGATGTAGAAGGTATGGATTTGAAGTTTTATGACACAGGAATTTGGATGTTCAAATTGTCCATAACAATAGGAAGTGATTCATAGCATCTGGGATCATCTAATTAAAAACAGAAAAATAACATGAATGTGAAATTCATTTTAAGGAGTTCTCTGTGGTTTTAAAAGCCTAACCAAGTTTTCCCTCCCCAAAAAGACAGCATCTTGATCATACATCCAACACCAGCAACAATCCAATCAGAATGTCCTTTAGCTGATGGATACTAATGAAAAGGAATGAGAGGTTAATGTTGAGCCCTGCAGTGCTGTCACTGAAAGAAACAGATATGAACAGCGGCAGCATTTATGAAGCAACTTTTAAGTTTTGGTCCCACTAGATTTTAGATGGAAACTTGCCATGGCTTGGATTTCATTGTCTTTATTACTAGAGATTTCAGTAGCCAGATGGTCAGGGAGAATCTAACGTTGCATGCACACTTTTTAAAGGTTAGTGATATGTGGAAAAAGATGCTGTTACTTACACATTATCTTTGAAGTGAAGATAATGCTCAATGACACAAGACAAAAACATGTCTTATTATGCATTATGCTTTACTGTTACGCTCATTATTGCTGTGCTAATTCTTCCCAGGAAGGTTTTGATTTTCTTTCCAGATGCTGCAAATTGAACTGGATTGTTACAGTCAAGAACAGATTTTTCAAGTTTGTTATTTTGTTTTTAACTCTATCAAGCTCCAGCATGTCAGAAATATTGAGAGTTTCCTGAAGCATGATTCAGCTGACAAATCAAATGAACCTGGATTGTCAGGTTGTAAATTACAAATGAAAGAAGCCATAATCTCTCTAGAAATAAAAAAATAAGAGAGCCAAATAAACAAATTATACATATCTCAATAACTGTAAAGATTGACTTAAATTGTCTAAGTAATAGCATACTAGGGTGTGGTGTATGACTATCTCCCAATTTTGGTCTTTTAAGACAATTAAAGTCAGATGGACTGTCCCTGTTGATTATGCTCAGGTATTCTCTATTGTGAGACAAGGACAGAGAAAATCCTGAAGAGCTGACTGCGTATAATACCCCTACTCTTAGGAAGTTAGCAGAACTTTTTTTAATGAATCTGAGGTCTTTGTTGTGTAATTACTTTCATTAGTTTTAACTGAACTTAATTTGTCAAAAGTGTTTCTCCATGAATGTTTGGATTTTTTTGAAAAATGTATGTGTGTATGGTATGTATGTGGGAAAATTATCCACTTTTGTAGGAAAAGAAGAGTTGACTATGTGAGAAAGAGGTTTGTTTTATTTTTCAACCAAAAACTGTAAAACATTTTGTAATGAAATGTTGAAATTCCTCATGTGAGATATACTTCAAATTTATTGCTGAGCTCAAGAGGTAGAATACTCAGCTAGATTAGACCATTCTTGATGCCCTTGTGATAATTGCAAAATATGCCTTTCCTCTCCAAGGAAGAGGAGAAATAGAATTATAGAATTATAGAATGGGAAGTGATGTGCAACTAAGGAACATTCTACAAAGAAAGCACTCAGCTGATTTTCTTTATACTTTGCCAAGACATGCAAAGCACAACTCCTGTGAAGTTCTACAGCTCTTCATAATTTAAGATACAACAGTTTTGATGCAGGGTAAGTGATATACAGAAAGTTCAAGGTTATGGAAGGGCTGCCTTTGAAAATACTTACAAAAAGATGTCAATGGATATAGTGCAGATGCAAGAAAAATATTATTCTGTGTTTTGTCACCTGAGGGAGTCGTGTTATTTCATTTTAACTTAAGACTGACAGCTGATTATAACCTGAAACCAGGGACCATCATCTAAAGTTTATTCAAGCCAACAGAAAGATCTGTACAGGTCCCAGTTATGCTCCCACTGAAGTCAGTGGTAAAGCTCCCAGTGGTATAGACTTGTTGTCAAATCATTTAGCTACAAAACAAATGTGGTGCAAGAAAAAAAAGATTAAAAAAGTGACAGGTGTTTTTAAAACTGAATGGGGCAGCATTGCACTGTCAGTTAAGAAGACAGTAAACAGGAAGAGATCCTAGCCACTAATTTTTCTGTTCCAAGTGATTGTGAGCATGGTGATGTAACAAAGTCAACAATAAATTGTTTTCCTATGAACAAAACAAGTGAGGGTTTTTTTAAAGGAATTTTATTGATCCAAATATTGATCCTTAATATGGCAAAACAACTTACTCCATTCTTGTCACCCCCTAAGCAAACTGTAGTTAAAATTATAAAGCACATAAACCTCATTTTAAACTCTAAAGTTTTGATGTATAAGCAGTAATAGCATAGCCCTGACTCTATATAAGTGTGGCTAAAATCCTCACAGAGCAAAGCTGCAGTGCACTGTGGATGTCTACTGAGTCTTCATTGCCTATATGTTCATCCAATTCCCTCATGAGATACATTTTCTTCACATTATTATTATTATCATTATTATTATTATTATTGTTGTTGTTGTTGTTGTTGTTGTTGTTGTTGCTGCTGCTGCTGCTGCTGTTGTTGTTATTATACATATTCTGTTGCTGTTGCTTCTCTTAGCAATATGGCTTGTGGTACAGCCACACTGGGGAATCTGTCTGGGATGAAAACTGTCACTTTACTCGAACAACCAGATGGGGTCTCATTCAGTAATGCATTATAAAGCTTACTGAGCATGCCTCAATCCTTTTCTGAGCAGGCCACTAAGGAAAAATTCAGAGAACTTTCCTAATCTTCCAATTCAGAATGGTTTTCTGAATTCTACATAGATTTTAATGGGAAAAGAGCCTAGTTATTGCTGCCTCTCTACATGTCTTCTAGCAAGATGCAAGTGCTGAAGGCCAGATTGCGATCCCATTGTGTTCTATGTTACTGAATGCTAAAGAAAAAGTTTGGTCAGTTTTTTTGTTTATTTCCACTTATCAGAGGTAGAATTGATATTGTATTACTTAGATGCCTACAGACTAATCATATAGTCTAAGGGATGGTCATGCCTAGTAGGCAAGAGTCAGGACAGTCCCAAGACAAGGGACAGGAACATGGAATGTGAAGGCTCTAACACAGAGTAATTTGAAGAAGCTGAGCTCTGCCTAGTTTTTAGTTTTATTAGCTCTCCTGACAACAGCAACAACAACAGCTACCAAAGATATAATATTTACAGAACACAATCTCCTTTGAAGGGATGCAAGAATAACCCCCCACACCCTCCAGTGGACCTGACTTAGCAGGATAACAAGCATGAAAATCTCAAATTTTTGGCAGGGCATGCACCTCTGACACAGGCATGGTCATCCAGGCTGTACCCTGTCCAATCAATCAAATACTGCAGGGTATCTGGGGTTATCCCAGAATCCAAAATAGCCCAGGCACAATATTTCCTCTGGCCTTAGACCATAAGTGGAGGCAGGGATTTAGGCTGTGGCTGGAAGGCATACGGCTGAACAGGTTTATCAGGGAGACGTGAGCAACAGTGTAAGTCAGGAGAGCACATGGAAGCTACAAATGGAACACAAACAGACTAACCTGAGCCATTATTTTATATGGGTCCAGGTAATGGAGGCCCACTTTAGAAGGATGCGCTGAATGAACAGGTTCACCAGACAACCAAACATAGCCCCCAACTACAAGTCCTGTGCTGGTTGTTGACGTCTATGTGGACAGACTTTGTAATCAACCCCTGCTTTTTCCAGGTGTTCTTGAAGAAAAAAATGTAGATGTTGCAACCACTCAAAGGAATCCTCAGGGGAAAATCCCTGGACAGCTGACAGAGTAGCTGGGTGGCCACAGGGATGAAAACCATACTGCATGTAAAGAGAGGTCTGCTGTGGGGAAGAATGGACATGCTGTTATAGGCAAATTCTGCCAGCAGTAACGGAGACATCCAGTCATCCTGGTGGCAAATAAAGCAGGAGATACTGCTATAGCATTTGGTTCACCCGCTCCATCTGACTATTCGATTGCAGGTGATATGGGGTGGGAAGAGGGACTTACACCCCCAGCAGGCCCATAAGACCCTTCCAGAACCAGGCAATGAACTGAGCACCTCACTCTGTCACCACATGATCTGGCAGACCTTGACAGTGAAACACATACTGCAAAGACAAATGTGCAGTCTGAGGGGCTGCAGGCAGCTTCTTTAGTGGAACAACAATAGCTGCTTTCATAAACAAGTCCACCACCACAAGCACTGCTGTATACCCATGGAACATAGGTAAGTCCACAATAAAAAATTGAAATAATTTGCCATAGCCGCTCAGGAGCTGGTAAGGGTTGTAATAGTCCCTGCAGCCTCTGTGTTGATCTGTTGGCCCAGGCAAAGCTATCACAAGCCCAAACACAACTTTCAACATCAACATGCACTGTAGGCCACCAGGAGCTCTGCATGACTTGATGCAAAGTCTTCCAACAACCACTATGCCCTGCTGTCAGCACATCATCACAACATTGAAGGACCTGCATGCACAGCACTCTGCTGGAGATATACAGCCACTCATCATGACACAACCAACCATCCTTCTTCCTGTAGATTCTGAGAATTATCCACCCACCCAGAACTGTGCAGCCAGAGGATCACCAGTGGTCACCCCATGCACGGAAATTAAAGAGGCTTCAGGGGGCACAAGCACAACAAAATTTTGTGTAGAGAAAAAATTATGGGGAGCAGATCCACCTCAGTAGCTGCCACTGGGGCTTTCTGATGTGACAGGACATTCTACCATTCTGCTTTCCTGGACTGTAGGTGTTTGGAAATGAGCGAGAAAAGTTGCCAAGTGGGCCAATAGCGAGGAAGGAGAGGCATCTCAGGTTCTGAAAATATTCCAGGTTTCAATGGTCAATCAGAACCAAGGTGGCAGGACCCACCAGAAAGTGCCTCCACTCAGCAAACCCCTCATGGATGGTCAGCATCTCTCAATCCAGGCACAAGAATGAAGCAGAGCCAAAGCAGAGCCCACCTTTTCTCATGTCTTACCATGATGCCAGCTTTATTGAGGTTTGGGTCTCATTCAGTGTCTGATCCAGTACCATTGCCAGCTCCTGTGTGAACACTGTAGCTTGAGCTGTTGCATCCTTTCTAGACACCACAGCAGAGCTTTAACAGCATCCTCTGCAGATGCACCCACAGGGCCTTGAGGACAAGGCATCTTCACCCAGTATTCCCATCAGAAATGGTCTCTTCAAGCAAGTTGTCCAGGCCTGTCCAAGATGAGATAAGAACAAAGGATGTGAGTACTCAACAGGCAATAGCTCAAGGAGGCTGAGCTGTGCCTACTTGCCAGTTTTGTTAGCTCTCCTGACAACAGCAACAATAATGGTGGGTACCAAAGATGTAATATTTACAGAACATCATCTCATTTGAAGGGATACAAGCATAGCCCTGACAGCAGATCACCTAAGACACATCTCTAATACACATGGGTTGAACCACCTTCAGAAATGAATCACACGTCCATGTCCATATAAATACAGGCAATAGACAAAAGGAAAATTTTCTAATTTTCTAGGAAAATATGGTGTTTAGGTGCATTCAGTGTTCTGAATTAATTACTTAAAACTTTCGTTATTTATCACAGTACTCAGTACTTGAAATCTGTGCTTCTTTCACTAGATACACTTATGCTTGAGATCTTTGGGTATTATAAGCTGCATAGCTCCACTAAAATCTATGAAATTGCAATGCTTTACATGAACTGAGAGTTTGATAACTGTAAGCCATAAAATAAATTTTAGTTCTCCAACAGAACTGGCTTCACTCTTAGATTCCAGTTTCTGCAATGAAAATAGTTCCTATTACGAATTCAAGTTTAGCTCACATCATATACTTTATATTGCTCACTCAAATTTGCAGTTCCAATTAATATGTCTTCTGGGAAGTTCAGTTGATGGTAAATCTGTGCCCAGTTTCACCTGTATCCATAAACCATTGCTGAAAAAAAGCCACGATATACTTTTTTCTACCACAAACAATGGGCATTTTGAATACTTATATAGTCTAATAAGTCTCATGGTAACTTTGAAGTGCATGATGGAATAGAAAACACACAAGTATGTTCCTAAACTCAAGGAAGCTGACTTAATCCTATTTTTAACACAACTGACCTTTGGGGCTTAAGAGGAAGAAACTCTGTTTTCCTTCCCTCCCCGCCCTCCCTTCAAAACATGTTAGACCCTGATCTAAAGTCTGTTGAAGTAAAAGACTCCCATTAAGTATGACTCCTGTTACAGTAGGATTTGGGTCATTCCTTAAAGTCTTAAGCACTTACCTTTGAAAACAAGGAGCACACATATTTAAGTAAATTTTCTATGCAAGTTTTGGTAAAAAAACAGTAAGACATTTCTGCAAAATGAGTCAGTCAATGTATTGCGGTTGCCAGTTCTGCACATCATAAAAGCTCTTTAACTACACAGTCCAGACAAGTATGTGGTCCTGGAAATAACAGGAAAAGGTGGAAACAAATGGAAGTGTTTCACTGTCTGCCCCACTGAGCTGGTACTGCTGCTCATTCCATTTCCTGTTCCTGAGCTTAGTGCCGTTATAGATTGTAATCACTATGATCACTAAGAAGAAATGCCTCTTTTTCCTAGTTTTGTTGATTGCCAGTGCATTAAGATCATCATGAGAGGATCTTCTAAGCAATGTAATTTCTCATCTTTTTCCAGTCCATCTGAAAGAGAAGAGGGGCAGGCAAGTCCTCCAGTTATTGTAGCCTGCATCTTTTCCTGTCTGTATCCTTGTGCTACTACTGGAATCAAGTCTTGAGTAACAACCCTTTATCTACCATGCTAAGGAGACATAATTTTAAGCCATTTAAATATGTAATGGTTGGTAGACTGGAAATGCTTTAGTACCGGAAGGAACAAAGGGGACACATTGCCTCTGTTTGAGGGCTTCACTCCCAACTAAGTACAATCACAAAACGGTCCAGCCTTCCACTGACATCAGTAGGCCTGCCAAATCTTCTGGAATCAGATTCAGAAGCTAATGTGGTCATTTTTTCTAAAACCCCAGACCATGCTAAAGTCCCTCCCTCAGCTAAAGATACTGTATGGCATTTTTGGCATTTTTGAACTTTCTACTACGGAATGGTGTGCAGCCCAAATATTTTATCATGCTTTATGAAATGTTTGAAGCATACTGTACATATTCATGTTTAAACAGTACCCAATTCACACCTTTTTTGGAGGAGTTTTCTCCAAAAAGCCATAGATCATCTTTCTTTTTCTCTAATCTTTTTGCATAAAACAGTGAAAGGTATTGCATGTAATGGGCATGAAGTCAACAATCAGATCTGTTTAGATCTGTGGCAAAGGAGTTGAACATTTTCTCTGACATATTTCTTGCCTCCAAGAGGATTTTAAAAGGTGAGTTCTTCAAGGGAGTCTGAGAGTCTTTGGCACTCATCTCCTTTTAAACTTATAATAGATAACTAAAGCCTGTAAAGGCTTCCAAAAATTCACACTATTAATTTTTAATAAAGATCTGTTTTCAATAAGTGTAAGTATGGACTTGTTTTATTCTTTACCGAGTTCAATTCCAAAATCTCCCTAGAGAGCTCAAAGAAATAATGTAAAGTATAAAAGTCAACATGAAAAAATTTAAGTGCACCATTAAATTTTGACGTAGAGGAGACCAAACTTAAAACTGGAACTCTTAAAATATTCATACTGATTATAAAAATAATAATAGAGACAAATTCCAACAATCTGGTAACTTCCAGGATAATCTTCAGCCACCCCTAAGCACAGTGAAAACTGTTTGCTCTTCCACAGGACTGATTTTCTCAAGATTTGGAGACAGCCTAAATAGAATTGAAAAGAAGTAGATCTGAAATTACCTAATTTCCTGTTATTTAATTTCAATTTTAGACAAAAATTTACCCCCTGTAACCTTCATAAGAAGTTAAATAGCTACTAATTTTCTTTGTCCTAGGTCCACTCAAAGACATCAGTGAAAACCTCCCTGATCTATGGCCAGACTTTTGCAACCTGTACCTATGAAGTTCTGCAGAAACTGGAGGAGAATAAAACTCAGAGAAGTGGAAATGCCTGCTCCATTCACCCATTGTGTTAACAAAGCAAAACACTACTCAAAGTTTACATTATGAATGAACTTCACATTTGCCACAGTTCCTTTGTATGCCTAATATCTGTGATGTTATTCAACTGGACACTGACATTTACACTAAGCTTAAACAAAGTATTTTCCTTTCCAAAATTAGCTTGTTCGTCAGCCTTCTCTCTTCCATCCACCTACCCTTCATTCTTTTATGTTTTTTTGTCTGCTCTGTGTTTATCTGTTTTCTTTTTATGTCTTTCTACCTTTATCTCTGCAAACTTTTGCCTTGGAGACATCTTAATTTCTGTCTTTTCTTGATACAAACACATTGAATATTACCTAAACTGTCAATGTTGCCTTTAAAGGAGAATAAACTAAAATCTAATAATTAGGATTTACAAATTCTTTTCTTCATTCTACACTCATAATGTAATCAAAAAAGTTTACATTGCTGCATTTTGCAGATATGTTCTTTACACCCCCAAATGTCTTAATTACATAATGTTATACATTTTAATTAATAGCTGCAGAGGTAAACTAAATGAAATCCAAATGTCAGTTTATAGGTCCATCCCTCTTATTATTGAATCAAGCAGGAGCTATAAAAAGGATCTTTCAGGATTAATTCTGTCTTTCTTCATGGGAAACCAGAGATTTCTTCCATCTATCTGGAGAATGAAATGTCTAATTTTTGCAACTTTATTTAGCCACATTGTGAGGATTTGCTCCTATTAGGTTTCTCCATCTTACCCAACTAGTAATAGCCATGTAACATGCTGTGATTTCTTTTTCCTTAATGTTGAAATCTTTCCATACACACAGTTGGAATTGCTCTATAAAATACTGAAACAATGCAAACAAACAGCCTGTTGTGTTCTTTCTTGCTCACCCTACTAGTAATCTATCATTTGAACATTAACATTATTAAATTGACACTAATTTTTTATAATTACTGGAGACATATAGACTTGAAACTAGCAACGCTGGAGATCCTGCTTAGGAGGTTGGGCTAAAGTCATTACAGAGTATCTTCTTCTGTTGCTGTATGAGATTTTAATCAGCTTGTTATTGGGTCACATGTATTTCAATTTCCCTGGAAGAAAGAATTCCTAAAGCTTTATTTTTGCTTCAACTATAAAAGATATGATTGAGTTTGTTTGTTTGCATTTTTTTACTGAAAGCTTTTCTCCTGCTTTTCTTGTAATAATAGTGGGAATTTGTGTTTGTTATCTCCTTCATCATAGGTATTCATAACGCTTCATTGCTCTTCGGCATGGTTTATGACAGTGAAGCTAATGGTATGCATTTAATGGACTGAAGTCACAATTGCTCTGTAGCTTATAGGAACACATATACTAGTGAAGTATGTAAAACACTGTTTTTTTGAATTGGTAGCATTTAGTAGAATTTATATCTTATTTAGCCTGCCATAATAAAATAACTATGTAAAATAAAAAAGCAGTAATGAACCAAGTCCTACAGCTTTGTGTGGATATAGTTGTGCAAGACACACACACACACTCTCTCACATGCACACACACAGAAAGTCATCTTAAAAACTGATATGTTTTAAATTAATCTACAGTTAAACTCAGTGGATTCCCAAGATACTGTACAACTTAGATATTGCTCATATTGATATAAAACATACTTATCTGGAATGGAAGTTGAAGCAAGTAGCAAGTTTTTAATGATGAAGCATTTGGGCCAATCCTACTACAATGAGTACAATTTTTGGATGTGATAGAGGATAAAGCAGGATGCTGCCATGTGAGAAAGCCGTTATCCTGTTTTCACCTGAAACTTCCCTGACCATTTACATCTGTGCAAAGCATCCTTCTTTTCTGAAGTTGCTAGTTTTCACTGATGTAAGCAAATAAAAGCTTAAAGTTGTTAGTACTCATGTAACTTGGTTCCTGTAGTTGCTCTGTAGTTTCTAAGTGGGTGAAGTTAAAAATTTGCTGGCAAGTAATTTATTAAACTTGGGTCAAAAGTTACTAATAACAACTGAATGTTTTTCTTTAATGTCCTTCAGTATAAATGAGAAGGTAGCTGGTTTTACTGTTTATGGATGATCCCACCAGAATAAAATGAGGAGCGAGCAAATGAGGAAAAAAAGGTGAAATTTTAAGGGTTCACCTCTCAGGGGAAGCTATATAATGCCTCTGGTACAGTTCCCTATTGGCCTCAGTTCTAGAAACTAGAGAGCGAAATCCTGTTTTCCCAACTCTGTAGGCAAAATTTGTACTGATTTCCTCTGGAGTAAAGTGTGGTCTTTCTTTCCTTCCATCCTCCTACCCTCAAGTTAAGGGTTTAAGGAAAAACATAAATCATTGCTCTTATTTATCCAGATCCCAGTCAGGATTATTCCCCCGAAGTCCTGTGCCAATAGGAGTGCTGTGAGAGAAGAACCAATTCCCACTTGTGTTTTCATATTTACCCAGCAAACTCTCCTGTGCTACATCCTTGTATATACTGTGAAGTCAGGCATTTGTCTTTTCCACAGAACACTTGCCTTGCTGGTGGCTAAGGACATTACAAAGCGCAAGGCGTTTCAAGCTGTGCTGTTTCTACTTCCCTCTGGGAGCCATTTTTCTGCAGATAATCTGCTTTTTATACCTCATATGATATTCTAGCAAAGTTTACATGTATCACAATACTCGGAACATTATCCTTAAATAGATACAAGATGCATTTCTGTAGAGAAGCTCATGAAGGCACTCGTATTGTAAACAAAATACTACCAAATGTTTCCTCTGGAAGAAAAAAATAGAGTCTGCAAACTTATTAAAAAATAGCAGTGATAGTAAAGATGTGTAGGTCAGATTTGCAGGTTATTAACCTCAAGAGTGCTTTATTAAACAGGCAAACATTTTAATAATTTTAATAGCTGGATTAATTCTTGAGTAGGTCATAATTAGGGCCTCTGTTAACAGGCTTTGGAGAAGATGTTTTGAAGATCTTATTGCAAGGAGTGTGAATAAAAATATTATTCTGATACTTCAGGCCTCTGCACCTTGCCTTGAGAATTTACACCAAAGAAAAAAGCATCAATAAGACAGAGAGTGCCCTTCTGCAATGGGAATACAGTGCTTTTAGTACTTGCAGGCCTGAAATTAGAACGCTAGATCTTCATCATAAAAAAGTAAACAATTTCATATGCTTATACTTAGAATTTATTTGTCAGTTAGTTATTTGTATAAATACTAATAAATTTGGTTATTATTATTCATGCAAAGTGACTCATTGCACCAGAGAAATTGAAAAATGCGTAATTTATCTGATCGGTCATAACTAACCAACATCTAAAATGTTGAATACTGTGTACTGAATATTAACATCATTCTTTTCACCAAAAACCCAGTGGAGACAAATAAACAAAACCAGGAAAAAATGTGTTGGGCAAATTCTGATAACAAACAAAAGGACACTTTGAGTTGCCATGGGCATGCAGGAAGCAAAACCAGCAGATAGATTTGTTGGCTAAAGTATTTTCCCCATTCTATTCACAGTACATTTTGCTTCAGCTTTGAATAGAAACATGAAGACCTGCTCATCCACAAGAAGTTTGGGGCATGTTTAGAGAAACATTACACTGAGATTTGATTTCGTATAGAAATTAACCCTTTTCTAAAGAAAACTCCAAAACTGTGACCTCTGTTATCTTATCCCTACAGGTTTAACATGAAATGAAAGGGGAAAAGGAATGTATGGGATGCACAAAAGTCTGGAAACTAAAAGATTTAATATAGACTTTTTTAAAAGCAGTAGAATAGTCACACTGCTATGACTTGCTTGAAAATTTCTCGCTTAGCACGTGTCTATGGTTTATTTTCTTAGCATTACAGTACCACTTGCACCTTGATGCCTTCATTCTGATAGCTATGAGTCATAAGGCATAATTCTTTGTGGAATATCCTCTAATTCTTTATAGTTGTAGCCTGTAATCCTTTGCACATTAAGTATCAGAAATCATACTGACATGCCTGTATTTAACTACCCAGTCTTGTCCCTGTGACTTTTCTGAAACAATTGATAAAATAAAGTTTTATTTACATCCAAATCATCTCCATTCCCTGGAATATCTTGGGTTAGATATCTAGTCCACCAGCATAATCAATGTACCTTGGAACATACGCCACTTTTTTGCAACAACAGTGTTCTTCACTTGATGGTCTGTATACTAAAGATATCCAGACCACAATTTATATATAAATTTTTTACAGTTAATCAGGCTACAAAGAGATTATGTAGTGTCCTTTCTTTTTTTTTTCCTTTTTTTTTGTTTTATTTTTTTTTCTTTTTAACCATTACTATAGAGTTATACCAACCATTAAAATAATGCATTGATGAACTTGTCCATCTGAAAGGAACAAAACTCAGCAAGACAGGACTTCCTAATTAATTGCTCAAATAGGTGCTGCCTATTCATGGATTAATTTCTATCAGTGCCAATAGAAACCAGAAATATTTTAATTTATTTTGAAGGTGTTGAACCAAAGACATATGAGCTGTGGGACTGTTCTTGCAAATTGCTGAACACCTCTGGGAGACTTTCTGTGTTTCAAACTATCATCATACCACTGGGAACCGACAATGCTGAACAGAGGAGAAAAATAATGCAAAATGCTTTCTGCAAATATTTGCCCACATTTTAAATAAAATCTATTTTTCTTTGTTTGCACCTTATTTTATATTCAAGCTTGATGAGCATTGGCAGTATATTGGCAAAAGTGAATGATAGTATTTATGCTTGCAATATTAACGTGATCATTCAGTCAGTGAGGAAACAGAAAAAATGTCATGATACACCTAACTGCCTAGATCCGTTGGCACAGATGATTTGCTAACAGTGCCACTGGTAAGAGTTCAAACTCTGTGCTGGATCCTTGCTAGAGACAGACCTGAGGGATTTTGGTTTTGCACTGTGTTAAATGTTTCTTAATGGAATTCAGAGAACAGATGATCATACAAGGGTTGTAATGCAAAGATGATAATCAACCCTCATTTATTTATCAGGATGATTCAGTAGGCACAGTATTTGAATGTAGAAAACCAGATACTTTGATTACTGCAACATCACTGTTTTGTATCTTGCTTCAATTTCCCAATCTAAAAAATGAGCACATTTCCTGTTTTGCAATAAAGCTCTTTGTAATCTAGAAGTATCTGCCTATACACAAAAGAAGATAATATTTTGATTCTAGATTTCAGTCTTCTGTAGATTTGACCTGCTTGATCAGGTCCACACCAGTCTTTCATAATATGTCTAAGTATTATATGACATGAAGAATAAAACAGAAATTATAGACTATTAAAAAAAAAAACAACCTAACAATTAAGGCAGTAGGGAAATATATGGTGTCAAAAGATATGAATTTTGCATTCTAATTTACTAAGAAAATAAAAAATAAAATAAAGTAAAATAAAATAAAATAAAGTAAAATAAAATAAAATAAAATAAAATAAAATAAAATAAAATAAAATAAAATAAAACCCTGTTCCATTTTAAATTCTTGATGTATTTATAAATATCTCTTCTTTGATCCATTAGAGAAAAAGCAGAAATATCACAAATTTGCATTCTTTCTACAGCCACAAACCATAAATTTGGGCTGTTAACACAATTTGAGAGTTATTCTCCCTTTGCATTTCCTGGGTTTACAGCATTATAATTCCATTTGCTGCAGCGATGTTGTTTTTGATTTACCTTAGCAGAAGTTAATTGCAAGCAAAAAGCTTTTTTGTTTTTTCCCTTTACTTTTTCCTCTTTTTTTCAAACAATTGGTTAGTTAAGCCAGTTATGTTGAATTACACCTCTGTAATATTTCACCTCTCCCTCAAACACAGCTACAACTGTGGGATTGGCTTTTACAAAGTGATCCCAAATCAATTAGAAATGAAACTCAACACGCTACATGGCAAAGTGAATGAGTATTCTTCTAAGGAAAGTAAGAGCAGATCTGTAAAACTAACATTAAAAACCTTACCTGACTGAGATGAAGGGCTCACATTCTGGTGACTGCATGAGCATCTTGCAGTTCTCTTTCTCCTTCTCCTTTTCCCTTTACCTATTTGGACTGTCTGCAGCCTGGGACAGGGTTTCTTTTCACAAGACCTGATAGGGCAGGAGGACTCTCACTCATGCTGAAAACAGTATACACCATTTCATCTGAACATAGCACATTGGAATGATCCCTTACTAGTGCTACTGCATCCCTTAAAACCACCTTTGCAAAACTATGTTCCAAAAAACCAGACTAACGACAGAATTTCTGCACTCTTCCCTTTATGCTGGTGTGCTCCTGCCCCAGCCTACCACATCCCCTTGTCACCTGCCAGCATTTCCAAATCTTCACCACAATCTTCACAGGTCCAAGTCTACCCCCCAGGGCCAGTAGTCAAATCCTCCCTGGATACTCTTCATCCCAGTTAGCATTACAAATCCTGCCTTGCTCTAATGGAAAATTTCATACGAAGCATGTACACATTTAGTGTTCTGCCTTCTTCTCCTGAAAAGTGAAAAAAGAATGTTTGACAAGATAAGAATTTCTGTGATAATGTTTGGGCAACATTTTCTTATCTCATTTGCTCAAGACTGAGGGTGCCTGCCCTCCGAATCACCATACTCATTGTCTGCCAAGGTTTAATAAGGAACAATTAATAAACACATGGCAGCCTTTGTTTCAAGGTTACCAAATAAAAAATGACCTAAGTAGGCAGAGGACACATAAGCTATAACTTTACTTCAGCTTTAGGACCTACATGAAGTCTTAAATCAGTTTTCAAAGGATAAGTATCTCAGCTGAGTTGATGTCCCTGTTACAGCCCTCAACAAGAAAGCAAAATTGAAGTGGTAGGCTGCCATTTATTCTAAACCTTTAGGATGACTTCCTCTGATGGTCAAACTTAAGGAAATTCTACATAAGATAACAGAAAAAAAAAAGGGCATCTATGTGTGGGAAGTTTGTGTTATCAGTTGGCCGGGTCCTGTAATGCCTTGTGTTCCATTCTATACCCAAAGTAATAAATGGTTTCTGAATAATACTCTCTGTTGAGGAGATGTGAGTCTAAATTCGTTGGTTTTAAGCTAAGTCCATGTGTGTAAAAAATATTTTCTTCTTTCTTGCACTAGAACAAGATTCAGTGATCCATCAGCTTGCAAAGAAAAACACCCAGTTCTTGCTGGCTTTCTTCAGAATATTACATCATTTACAGAATACGTGGCCAGCTTGTGCTTTCCAAGTTGCTGTTAACATCTTTTATTTACATTGTGCTGATACTGAAGAGTCCAATGACATGTCTAGACCCTACTTTGCTGGATCCTGTAGACACGACAGAACAAAAAAGGCAGGCCTAGTAGATAAGAATTGACTGAGTATCTGCTTTTGCACCTTCCCATTTCCCTTAATGTAAACCAGGTTGGCAAGACTGAAATTAATACAGTTGTTCTCTTTTAGTATGAAAATAAGAAAGTGCAGACTTGAAAAACATGGTGATGAAAGACAGGGTGAGCACGTCTTTTTCCACTCAGCATACCACTCCCCTCCCATTGGCCTTGGTGAACTACATGTGATCTGCAACCTTCCATCTTCTCACAAACATTTAATGGGCAGGATTTAACAGTGATTATCCAGGTTAGCGCTTGGGAAACGTGGCCTGAAGGTAAAAATTAGGAAGAACCGCCTGAAGTTCACCACAAAACTGTAGAGAGTACAATGCACAGGAGGGAAAACCTACTGAGAAATTTTAAGTGTTATTTTTCAAGTTCATTAATAAATGTAGAGAATTTTAAAAAGGGAATTATGCTTCCTGAAGTCCTGAGGGGTTTTACTACCAACTGTCTGAAAATTATCATTTTTATAGATAAGCCAATTAAAGGGAAATAGGGCTTTTGCATCATACCGTGAGTACTAAACAGGGAATTTAAAAGGATCTGTTTCTGCTTAATAATTTAATAAGATTTTGTGTTTTGTATTCTCACAATGGGCAGTTGAAGAGCAAAACCTTTTCTATAATTTCAATTAGAAGAGAGTTATTTATTGATTTGGGACATATGAGGACAGGATTGTTTATTGCCATATGTAGTTTTCCAATAGCAACTATTTTGGTTTGAAGAGGAGAAGGCTCTGAAATGGTGATTCATAGTCCTGCATAAAAGTGATAAGGAGAGAGCCTAAATGCAGTCCTTCAGTTATTGGCCCAATCCCACTGGCTCTGAATAGTGCAAAAGCTCTTATTTATCTCAGTGGGCTTTGGATCTGCCTGTTAACTGCACCTCTCTTGCTCAGGCTAGGAGTGGCAATATGATAAAGGTGTCACCTGACATTTTTGTCATTGGAAGGGGAAAATCCTAAGTAACCTTGTTAGTCCAAAATAAATTGTATTTGGATCTTCAGGAAGTTTCATACTAGGAGTGCTCAGCCAACCTCCATTCCTTCAATTAAGCTCAGATTGTGAACCTAAAATGCTTTGTTGAGCATAAGCTCATAATTCAGCTTTACAGTGAGGCACCCAAGGAAAACATACTACTATGAACAGAGAAAGAGAGAAAAAAAGAAGAAGACACAGGCAGAGACAGAGGCACTGCTGTGGATCATTTAGTATGCATGGAGAGGTGTATCAGCCCCTGCAGACATACCCAGGTACACAGGAGAGGCTTTATCTGAGACTACCTAGGTTAGTTTTTAAAGATAAACAAGATAAAAGAGCTTTCTGAGTCTTTGTTTATGATTGTAACTAGTCAAAGTACTTTTCTTTGAACTTTTTTTTCATTTTTCATAGAAATGAGGTTTTGAATAAAAAGAATGTTTCAATGAATAATTTTTGTTAGCCCCTTCAAAAAAAACCCAACAATTAACAGATTTTGGGTTTCATAATTTTGTTCAGTTTCAGCTTTTTGTTAAATAACTGATAACGTAGTTAAAAAAAAAAAAAAGTCCTACAGAAAACCTATCTCTACTTTTCAATAAATTGTACAGGGAATGTGTGAGCAAGTAAGCTACAGACACACTAACCTCTTTAAAATAGGTTGAAGATTATGTGCTGCTCGTCCTACTGCCACAGCATGGTACCAATTCAAGGCTTCATAGGAGCATAAGCCAATTTATTTTGTCCTCATTCTTGGAACAACAGAAAAGCAGGATCTGGGGAAAGGAAGATGGAGGAAGAAAAAGCATGTCCCTCTCTTCCTCCTCTCCCCTCTACATCTCCTGCCCTTTCAACTGATCTGATTATTCTGCTCTGCCACAAGCATGCCACTGTTGTCTCTTCTACAGAAAAGACAAAAAAAGTGGGTCTGGATTAAAAAAAAATGGAAAAACCTCAGGGAAAAGAGAAAGAAGAAAAAGGAGAGTGGGGCTAATGTGTTTATGCAAACTTCTATGGAATCCTTCTTAACTCCCCAAAATAATTCCAGTAATTGCCTTTTGTGAAGATGGAAGTAGAAAGTTCTCTGTTTTCCACTCTTCAGGCAAAAGATAATGATGAGCCAACTGGACAACATACTCTGCTCAAACAATTTCACTTTTCTCCTAGACACAAGCAGAATATGCAGCTGCAGTTACTTAGGTGTTCTGGGAAGTCTTTGAGCTTAAACTGATGCTTAGTTTGCCTAGGCAAAAAGGCTGACCTTCAATAAGCACCTGTGAATTCTGCTGGGCGGAGTAGGGCAGAAAACACATTAAGTACCACACAGGCTAAGCAGCTTCAAATATTTTTCCCCCAGCCTTGTGGATAGCAGAAGAGATTTTGTTTTGGCATCTGACCCAGGGGCCCAATTAACATGATCATATATTACTTATCAGCTAATACCGTTCAGTGCAATACCCTTTTTGCTTTCTCTCTGTGCTAGATACACTGAAGAAATGAAGACTGTAATACACACTTCCAGGAAAGGAATACAATAAGGCATACTTACACTATATAGTCCTCCTTGGTATAAAGAATAATAGTGAAAACCCCTGGCATGGCCATATATTGTCTATATGCTGCCATCTGAGAATTCTGCACATACTTTTTATCACAACGTTCAATTGTACTGCTCACAAATGTGAAAGGGCTGATATTTTTTATCATAGTTATATGTGTGTGTGAGAGTGTGCGCACATATGTGTGAACACGTGTCCAGGTGTCTACATGCACGTGCATTCCTCCGGCTCTATATTTGGATTTAGTCTGATGTTCCTTCTTTCTTCCTGTGTCAGACCTGCGCTGTCTGTGTGCAAGGAAGCAATCATAATAATGACTGACCTGTCAGTCATGCTTGAACTGCTCCTGACAAAAGGCTGGGTTGTAGGAAGAGAATGTGAAGCTGTTAACCTATAACAGCAGAAGCTGTATATGGAAAGACCTAAGCTGGCTTGAGACAGCGATAAAATATAAAGAGAAGACGTGGAAAAAATGCAAGCTGGTGTGTAGGCATTAAACCCGAAGCCAATCATGAGATATTAACATTGCTGTAATGAACCCAAAAGTGAGACTTTTTTTTTACCAGCTAAGGTTCCTTTCAAGAAAGACAAAGTGCACCTCAGTGCAAAATGTGGTCCTCTCATGTAATTCCCCTGAATGAGGAAGGTAGACCTAAGAGTGCCATGTAAAGTTGGCTTTGACTCTTTTTTCCTTTTAATGGGGGTTTCTGACTTCAAATGTTACTCATGAAGGCAGATTTTTAGCTTTCACAATTTTGCTGTCAGGAAGTGGCAGAAGGGGGAGGGCAGGGGTGGTGGTGATGGTTTTTGCACCATCTAATACCTTTTTGCCATTTCCAGAATTATCATTCACAGATGGAATGTAAATACTGATGGTTCATATTTTTCTTTTTAAGTCATTATGCTTGTTTTTATATGCTGTTTCTTTCCTATTGTTTTTTTCAGAAACAGCTTCATTCAGAGTAATGGAGCACTGGGTATTAAATGAGTGTGCCTGTAGTCCAATAAACTCAGTATGCTGCTCATCTTGTTACTATACTTAATCTAAATAACCTTTTTTATGCTCTGCTGGAATGGCATTTTCAAAAGGCTATATAGTAGTAAATGAGTGTATATGTCAGTAAGGATTTGCTAGACAAATCAAATCTTCCTGACAAGTACATTTATTCATTACTATTTACTACACACTCCAGTTTGAAGGACAATTTTTGTGATCGGATCATTAACATTTACTGTCATTTTGGCAACATTTCCCAACTTTTCTTTTTACCTCCTTTCCTGCTTGTTGTGTGCTTAGCAGCATCTGCCTAACAGAAGTTAGCTTTACAAGGATTACATCACCAATATGTTAAACAGATCTTTTTTTCCCCTGTCAAGCTGGTTTATTGCACAGAAGGTGCCTAAGTATTAAAGTAAATGTTAAATACAAGGTTCCTAAGTGCAACATTAAGAATATACTACAGTTACAGCCTTGATAAACAACAGAGAATATTTTCTTATGAGATCACCACTTCTTGACAGGCATATTTACATATTAATTTTTTTCAGGCCAGATCTTCAGTAGGTATAAATCAATACATTGATCCCAAACTGAAGGCTTGCCTCTGACATTGAAAAATACCATGCAATTTGTGAAACTTCAATGTATTTTGCTCTTTTTTTATTATTATTATTTGTCCTGGTTTTGGCTGGGATAGAGTTAATTTTCTTCCTAGTAGCTGGCATAGGGCTGTGTTTTGGATTTAGTATGAGAATAATGTTGATAACACACCGATGGTTTAGTTGTTGCTGAGTACTGCTTACACTAGTCAAGGACTTTTCAGCTTCCCATGCTCTGCCAGGTGCACAAGAAACTGGGAGGGGGCACAGCCAAGACAGTTGATCCAAACTGACCAAAGGGCTATTCCATACCATATGACATCATGCTCAGTATATAAACTGCAGGGCGGGGTGGGGGGGTGTTGGCCAGGAGGCTGCAATTGCTGCTGGGGAGCTGTCTGGGTATCGGTTGGTGGGTGGTGAGCAATTACATGGTGCATCACTTATTTTGTATATTATTAATAATAATAATTATTATTATTATTATTTTCCCTTCATTTTCTGTCCTATTAAACTGTCTTTAACTCAACTCACGAATTTTCCTTTTTTTTTTTTACCCAGTTCTCTCCCCCATCCCACCAGGGGCTGGGGGGAGTGAGCAAACAGCTTTGTAGTGTTTAGCTGGCTATCGGATTAAACCACAACATTATTGTGACTTCATTTGAATAAAATCAATTTCAGTAAACTTTTACTTAGCAAAAAGTAAATGAGAAAAAATAAGTTTTCCTGTTCGGAAGCATGTGTGCTTTATCTCATCAAGTGTAACATGGCAAAACTGCTCATAAAATTGCTGATGTGGGCAAGTGCTGGAGACTGTGGGAAGCAGAGTCCAGGAACAAAAGCACTGTACTCAGGCAGATAGGGCATCAGAAGAGAAGCACGAAGATGACACCTGTGAAGAATCTAGCTCTCTTCACAAATGAGGCACAGGATAATAGAATTACATCTCTAAAAGTTTGTGTAAGTTTAGTAATCCAGAAAAATACCCTGTCTCTAGGGTATTTCCAAGCTAAAACCTTCATATAAGAAAGCTCACAGTTTATTTCCAAGTTAAAACCTTCCTGATAACAAAGCTCACAAAAATATGCAAGTCCAAGAAGTCAAAGAAGTCTCCCATAGTCAAAATGGTATCAGAAGTTTCTTTCACTTTGGAGTACGGCACCTGGCATGCTACTGAAAGTTAAAGGTATCTACTTAAAGCCAGTGACACTATTTTCAAGTGACAAAACCAGGAAAGGAGTAAAGGGTACCTCCGTTGCTTGCAAAATAAGTGGTGGGACACCAGGCTTTAGCTGTAGATTAAATCACTCAAAGACAGATTGTGGTATCTTCAAAACAGAACTAATTGTTAAAAAAAAAAAATCCCCAAATTGCTAGAAACATTGTTAACACAGCAGGGATCCAAATAGCAGACTGCATCAACTGCTGCTTCATGTCTCACCAGGGCTAACTGGAAAATACTGAAGCATCAAGCACAATGATAAAAATTTTGGGGGAAAAGAGGAGAATATAGAGTGATAGACTTTCATGTGAATTGCCACCTTGCAGGTTAAATTCTGATTGCCTGTTAGTCAGTATTAATGAAGTCTCAGAGTAAATGATATACAAAATGAAAATTTGCCAAGAAAATTGAAATAATTGCAATAACTTAACAAATGATAATTGTTTAACATAAAACATTATAAATTTTTAAAAATCTTACTTTTTAGTTTGTTATTTACATTTCTCTAGAGTTAAGAACAAAGTCCAAACACTGTCATTACATGTCAGTTTCCCCTAAGCAGTCTAACATGGTTCCCCAACCAGCGCCAAAGTCTGTCTGCTCGCTCGGTTAGCTGTAAATAAGTAAAGAACTTGGATACAGAGACAGCCTAACCCACCTCTTCTCCCCAAGACAGCTATGGGGAGGCCTTGGGAAAGTGGAAGTCCTGACAGGAGTGGGCTTGAGCCAGAGTTTCTGGTCAATGGAAATGACTTGCAAGACAAACAAGAAATCTACTTGGAAAATAGGTTAAAACAGTGGTGTTCTTGAGAAACATTTTAATTGTGATGAACTGCCAAATTCCACTGGAAAAGGAGAAGTATTTCTTACTGACTGTTATTAGAGCAGTTTGGATTTCCTATTTCCAGTTGAGCTTATAAGCAGGTCCGTTAGGAAGATCATCTTGCAGTTGGTAGATCCAGTATAGAGACAGGCAGAGCAGATAACACGAGGTTGCCTGTTTTTCAGTTTCTTACAATTGCATTTTGAATGTGAAAGCTTTTGCTTTGTTATCCTGAAGCAACCCCCAAAAGCTCTAAGCTTGGAGTGTTTTTTAATAAGCTTTATTTGCTGCTGCACTTTGCAGTGCTGTCAACTCCCCATCTCCCTCAGATTAACCCAGTACCAGACTGTATCACCAGGCACGTGGTGTTGTGAGTACTGTTGCTGTAAATACATTAGTCAGAGATTCATAAAGGAGGAAATACGATAACTGAGCAGGTCAGAGAAATCAAATGCTGGACGCCAACTTAATTTACACAGTGTAAAACAATGCCAATGAAATTCAGAGACCTACATAGGTTTAAACCAAAGGCAAATAAGAAGAACCCCATAGACTGTGAAAAACTGCACAAGGTAATACAACACTATATAACAAAATTTAACATAATATTCCAGATGAAAACTTAAGCATGTGTGATCTGGTAAAACTCCCCTTAAAATTACTTTACCCCAATGAGGGCATGGTCTCCTTTTTGAATTATTCATCCTTCATTCTACCTTTCAGTCCTTCTATTCTCTGTTTGAGAATACATTCTGCAAAGATGAGTGTGAATAACTGGTGCCGGATACAGCTTTCAAAAGAGATGGCATTTCACCCTCCACCCATAAGCACAGGAACACAACATCAGAACACTGACCCTGCCAAGTCGTTGGCTCTTGATTTCTCAGTGTTAGAGTTTCAGTAATCCTAGGTAGGCTGGCTTATTTTTTCTTGGATAAAAGTTATTTTCTTTGAACTGGAAAAGGATTTACTGTGGAGCTGTTTAAAAACAAACAAGCATATACATATTGGCAGAGACATATACAAAAAATTCATATATGCTGCATCTAGGGTGGTGTCTGGAAACTCAATATGAGTACCTCTTAATAATCTTTATCTGCCCAGATTTATGCAGACATAGCTACAAAAACATGTTTGTGTTTGTCTGATCTTTCTGTCTAGGTCCACCCATAATATAAATAGATTTGGGAACCATGCCACACACTGGGGTTTTATTGTGGTTTCTTTTTTTATTACTCAATAGCAGCACCAAAATATTAATATCAAAGTAGATGTAAGCTAAAAATATAGCATATAGCAGTGCTTTTAAGTCTTACCTTGCTAACCTTATCTTGGAAGCATGCAGGATGTGGGCTACATCACTGCTATTTAAAAGGCAAAAAGGATACAAGGGCTATCTGCCTTCAGAAGGTTACGATTTGTTCCACTGAAGGAGAAGTGAAGAGAAGAAAAAGAGCGGATGTAACATCTAGGGGAAACACAACCTACAAGCAAACTATCTTTGACTTCTCAAGGATATTAAAATCTCACAGTTTCATTTCACGTTCCCCAGGTTGTGCATTGTGTGGTCCCACAAATCTTGGAAATTAGAGAGGTGCAGGATCCATTGTACTTGCTTGGTTCCAGGCAGTTGCTATTTACCATCAGGGCAGGCAGTTCCGTCTGCTGTATTCAAACAAGGCCTAGAAGCGTCACACACTGATTTTAGAGCTGTTTCATTTTCCCAGTCCCCACCACCATCTGATATCAGGTTCCTTGTTCTATCAAAGCCTGGGAGAAGGAAAAAGGGATGTAAAATGCAGGTATCTACTTCAGGCAAAAACATGGGATCTTATGGCATGTCTGAGCTCCTTCCTATGATGGGCTGGAGACCTAGTCATAAAAGTAAAACTGTTCCCTGCAAGTGTTCCTGGGTCAAAACTGGCAAGTGGAAATAATGGAGATTTTGCAGGTTGGAAAATTAAGTTGCTCAGCCTGGCAATTAGTATTTCATAAGATAATTAGGTTTTAAATAATAGGGTGGAAGAGGTTGGGGAGAAGGGACAAATAAAAGTTATCTTCCAAACAAAGTGCCAGAGGCAGCAAATCAATCCAAAGCGCAATTATCCAGCAAAGGCATATCTACCCAAGAGATAATGGGAACTCCAGACCTTTCTTTCCCCACTGTTTCTCTCACAGTTTCTGTCTCTTACAGTTTTATTTTACTTTCTCTTGTAGAAAATACATGACAGCAGAACATCCAGCTGCTTATGGAAAATTCAATAGCTTCTGTGATTTAAATCAATATGATTTAACAGGTAGTTGTTTTGCTATTCACATTTGAAAAATCACTGCAATTATAATTCTGCCATAATAAAATGCTCTTTACATTCACAGCCTTTGACAATCCTTGCTCAATTGCCAACTTTTCTCACATCTATGGTAGTACCAGATCTCTGATCATCCTCTCCCACTCATATTAAAGTTTCTTGGCCTACCTTAAAACAGCCATTGCATCAGCTTTTTGGGAACTACCATCATTAATACTCGAGGTCTTTGTTTGTGGATGTTGCCACTGGTGACAAAACCACTGTTTTACAGTCTACAAAGCTCACAGTGGTAAGTCAAGCCTTAGCCTTCCGACCATATTTAAAGCTAGAGCTAAGAAGAAGTGAAAAGAAAAAGTAACAACAAGCATTTTTCTAAAGAATTCGCCACTTTTCTCAGGTGAAAAAATGATCAGTTAATATTTTGGTTTTCATTTTATTCTCTGTTTTATTGCCCAACTGGAATTATTTTATTAATGCTCAGGGCTTCTTATGACTTGTAAGTTAAAGATCTACAAGTCAAAAAGTTATTTGGGATGGCTGTAAATTATGGTCCTAGAAATTTAGAACTCTGTCTAATCTGGTTTGACACAAAGACCATGCAAACTTACTCTATGCAAAGAAATGTGCTTGGATGTATCCTTCTGTTGTGCTGTGCTCCCCCATTGTATCATTTTGGCCTAATATGAAAACATGAATTGGTCTGATTGAAACATGGCATTTGACTTCTTTTTGCCTCTTTCCACCTTTCATACGTGGATTTCTAAATCATTTGACTCATCCTACATGTCAGAAATGTAAGTCTGAACACTGTGAGGAGGTTTGGGTGGATTTTTTAAAAAACAAATGACTGTAATTTGTATGTGACATGTTTTGGCAACCTTGAGCCCAGATGTAGCCAATTTCCACTGTGCTTTTTAAAATAAATAAAGGGCTGAAAATAATGAAGATTAGAAACAAGCTGTTGTTGAAGCCCTGGTAAAGATTTTCCAAAAGACAATCAGAGGCTTATTGTGCACGCACAGTATGGTACTCCTACAACACCACATATTTTTTATTTTTCCTAGTACAGTCTCTCAATGACAAGATGAAGGCTTCAACCCTCCTGATCTGTGAAGAGTGCAGTGTCATTTGTCTGTAGATTGAGCATCCCCACCAGCACACACAGCCACAAATCACTGCAACAGCCTGGAAAAATTAAGATATCCTGTTGTATCAATAGGGCTGCTGGAAGCTCCAAGGCTGGAGTAGTGCGAGTGGCATGCTGTGAATTTTCTTGTTTTTTCCTAGTTAATTCATCTGCCTTATTTTGCATGCTTGATAAACAGTTCAGTTGAATAATTTTGTATTCTTCTATTTTTCTGTTCCAGAGTCCTATGAACATAAATTTCCCCCTTGAATTCAGTGTAGTGCCAGATTCTATTAATCAATACTAGATTTCAGTGTAATTGAAAGTAATTTGGCCTAAAATGCAATATTAAAGTTTAGGACCAAGGTCTCTCTCAAACACAGCTACTTATTAGAAGACAAACAGGCTTGCAAATACCTTTGACTTCCTTCTTTTCAAAGAACCATGCAGTTTCTAAATCTATACAGGGGTTAATTTCTAAACCCAGTGTTACAATAATTTTATGTACATATAAGGTTTCTAAACCCAGGGTTACAAAAATTTTATGTACATATAAGGCTTTATCTCCTTAATAAACTAAACAAAGTGTTTCTTTATTTTGTTTAACCTTTTACAGATCATTTTTCTACTGCCTTGCAGTGAAGTGATTATTTATTCATTTTGACTGTGTTTACCCCACCATCAAGTATTATTTTTCCTTCTATAAGGCTTATTTTGAGATTAACCTATGGGTTTGGTGTTTGGTCAGAAATCCTTCTATCTGGGGATTCCAACAGTGTCTGAGTCCTAAATGACTGATTTAAGCCTTCCTGTCTTCCCAGCCTATAAAACAAGGATAATAAGTACTTCACAAAGAGGGCTGCTGTGAGGGTTCATCATTTAACATTTGAAGACAAGCATGCTGATGCTTTAGCATTAATAATGTGTGACTTCGGACTTAAGGTTTCACTGCTGCATTTCCTATCGATGGAATAACTAAGAGATGAAGGGATATCTCATGCAAGATGTTCTCCAGCAGATGTGTGCCCTCTGGAGTACATGATAGTGCTTAATCACCCACAATCTCTTCACCTTCACAGCAAGACCTCTAGTGTTGCTGCTGAAAGTAATCACACAGTGTAGGCTTTAACCTGCACTCTAACACTGAGCCTTAACTCGTTCATATGTTGCTATGCACAAATGAAATTTAAAAGAATACCCCAGTAGATGTGCGCATGTAGGGCCTAAGTAAAGACTTCAGGGGGTACTAGATCAGGACAGACAGGCTTGTAAGTAGTGATCATTTGGTGTTTGTAAAAGAAAATTTATGAGTTCAAAAATGTAATAGATGTCAATCTATGTATTAGTGAGACTATTGCAACCTGTAGCTGAAGTTCACTTACCCAAACAGTTGTGGTCAATAAATTTACAAACAAATTAGATTTAATTTCAGGTTGCTATAACCAACCTTCCTTCCTGAGAACTAGCAAGTAATGCATGTTAACGAGCAAGGTGAGGAGTAAACACCTGCTGAACAAGTGGAACAGCATACAGTTGTAACATTTTCAAGAACCACCAGAAGAAATGGTGGTATTTCCATGAGCACTATGGAATCTTACTCTGCCTGGGTGTTTCTTCCTTTTCTCTGCCCTCTTTCTCTTCCTTTCTCATTTCTCTTCCTTTTTTTTTTTTTTTTTGTTTGTTTGTTTGTTTGGTTTTTTCTTCCAGTTTTAACTGAACAACCAAAATGCCACAGCCAAGTGAAATCCCTGTATTCTAAGAATGTCAGTGGAACTTGATAAGGTTCCTTATCTTATAAAAAGTCTTCAGAGAGTCAGAAATTCATCCCCACTCTTCTTTCCTTATGCCTATTCTCCTCTGCAAGGAGAGGAGGTGTATTCCCTTTCTTATCCAGTTCCTATATGATGGGCTTTGCAATGATTATTATTTCATTTTTACAGACTTCTAAAATCAACTATTCCTTTTTCTCCTATTCTTTCTGGTTTTAGTTTTTTCTTATGTCAGGCTTTTTTAAGAAAGAACTTTTTTTTCTGACTCTGACTTAAGATTTGTTTTAGTTGCCTCAAACTTTTGTGCAGTGTCCCAACAGCGTTTTAATTAAATACTATAAATTGATTGTCTACCATAAATCTGTAATATTGTGTCCCAAGCTGCTAGGAAAAAATCATGAATTAAATTCAACCAATCTTCACAAGTGGAAAACATGAAGTATGAACTTTATTGATCAAGTCTATATGTATGAGTATTCACACAGCAGTTATTAAATTCCTGAAATCCTATCCCCAAATAGACTGTAATCAGAACACAATGTCTAACTTGGTTTCTTGGAATAAGGTTTTTCCTTTGCTTCATTCAAGATCCAGGTTTGGAACTTGGCAGAAATATACCTTGGCAGGCTATTACTGGTAATGCTATGTTGAATGACATCTGGGATGAAACAACTCAGATTTGATTACCACTACAGTGTATTAGTCCCAGAAGCGGGAGGGAACGGTGTACACTCTAGGATGAAGTTGAAATCCCAGCCTAAGCTGAATCTCCAGAATCAACAAAAAATTATGCAGAATCAAGTATGTTACCCAGTTAAATGAAGTATCTTTGATCTAACGATGTGCTTCTTGCACTCAAAGAAAGAAAAATTCTGAAAGTTTTATGTTATGGACTGCTTAAAAGTAGAGATGTGTGGACTGTCAAATATTTTCTGTGACAAAGATCTGATCGAGTAATTATCTGCAACAAATTTTGGGTCCAATTTCTGCTACCCAGACCCTTTTAGAATTCACCAGAGGGTGATTTTAGCAGCCTGTCAGCAGGAAAACAAGAGAATGAGTTGGGAAACATTAATAAAAGTTGAAACCAACAGCTTCTGAAGCATTTGAATCATCATTCACATACATGCGAAGAGGCTGCCAGATGAGAAAATAAAAAAAATAGGCTGATGGGAGATAACAGAAGACCAGAAAAGAGACATTGGAAAGTTATATTCAGAAACCTGATGTGAAATTTAACCTGTTGTCTTTTTTCTAAGCTCTTTCTGTGCGGCATCTCTCGGAAACCCAGAAAAGGGGTCCTTATGCCCTGTAGCCGCATATACACACCCACTGTGTTTAAACACCCACAGTAGAAGATCCCCATTTTTGTCTGCTTTAACTGAGAAAAACTTTAAGACCTAACTGAGGGAGGAGGAAGACTGTAACAGTCATTCAGAGAAGACAAAGTCGAAACAGTGAGGAATGCAGCTACAGCCACTGTAACCAGCTAGCTTCTGCTTGGCAAGGAGAGGGGAGAAATCCTGGTACCTCATTGCAACAAACACTGCACCTTCCATTTTATCTTCTGTGTTACCACATACAGAAGAAACATGCTTGTAACTGTGCACAAATACAAATGAGATGCTTAAAACAGAAAAAATATGCTTTGTAGGAGGCTGTTCTCAATCTGCAAGCTTTGAATAGTTCTGTCTTCTTCCACTGAAAATCCTACCAAAAAAAATAGCATCCTGGTTTTGTCGTTTTCCTCCCTCCTCATTTTTTTCTCCCTCCTCATTTTTTTTCCCATTTGCCACTATCAATGAAATAGAAAAAAAAAAATTAAAGAGACCCTGCATATGGGTAAAAAGATAAAAGGAAAATTAAACCCAGTTTTTCCTCTACTAAACAGTTTGTTGCTCAGTAAATGTTAGTCACCTCTACACACATCAACATGGCAATATATCAGAGAAGTAGAGTACAAATGAATATAAATTCTTGGTCTCCCTGACAGGGAAAAAATTCTGAAAAATATTAAAAAATTATCTCCAAATCACTGTCCATAACTTATGTATAGATATAAAAGTTTACATTTCAGTGTGATATCCAAGAAAGCTTAATAGAATGCACATAGATATATTTTATTGATGTTTCAAAGGAAAAAACACGCACAAACTACCAGAGCAGAGGATTTCCAGCCTAAAAGACTCTTTTTGTCACAGAGCAACAAAAAGCACTAGAAAGTTATTGAAGAGTGAGGAGCTAAGGTCTTGGGGTAAAAATTGCAGAAGAAAAGTTAAAACTACTGACAGAGTAATGCTTGGATTCAGACTCCTGATTTCTCACTGTGGCAGTATTAAAGTTTCTTAATGACAAACCAAATTATATTTGCAGTTCTTTTAAAACTTATTTACTCCATGTGAAAGCACTAAAAAAGTCCTTAGTCTATGTAAAAATAGGCCTTATATATCCGAGGTAAATGCCTTAGAACTTCTCCAAAATAGCACAAAGGAAAGATTTCAGATTTTTAAACATCTGCCCTAAACCTCTATGACTTGTAGCCCTACACTGGCTGTGAGGCAGCGTACGTGCTTGTCCTGCCCATCTCTAGTTTGGAAGGGGTGGTAACACCAGTGTGTCATTCTAGAGGTCTTAAAACATCCCAAAGTTCATTGCATGGGAAATTATACGTGTTTCAATCTTTATCTTCACCTTACATTTCGATGAGAAAATCAGCCAGCCACATGTAGTACCTAATAAGAAAAAAACCCAAAACCAGTACTTACAATTTGCTGTGTTTTACTTCTAAAAATTTCAATGATAGTTTTCCTTAACCTGAACTCTCACAGACAGGAGTGATTTGAGATGCACTAGCACTGCGCATTGGTGACTGCACCAGCTCTGGATCTAAAAGCAGCTCAGCTTTGCCTTGCTGGCTTGGGTGCAGCTAATACTTGATGCTAGCGTGTTACGGTGTGCAACCCGTCACTGACCGTTGCGAGGTTACTGCCATCTGCACCACCATCAGCTCTGCAGTGTGGATCAACATTCAACCTGGGAGGAGGCTGAGCTGTACAAGGGGAAATGGACTTACCCACAACCATGAATCAGAGAGGAAAATGGGAGCATTAAATGCAAAAAAACTCCAGCACCTGTAAGACGCTGCAAAATCTCGCGGTCACATTAATGTTACCTTTCTTAAAACATTTTGGTTTGGCTTTTGTGATGGAAAATTGCAGATGTTGAGGAAAAAAGTACCAGCATTTTAACATAGAAGGTTTCACTTTTGCTGAAACTAGTCCCCCGTCGTCCCCCCCCACCCCCCCCCCCCCAAAAAAAAGAACAACAAACCGAGCTGCTTTGGGGATTTCTTTCTAGTGCTGCCATCAGGGCCTGATTGTGTAGCGTATTTAATCCCTCAGATACCAGCTAGAGAGCGCTAAGTGGAATCAAGATTTCTGCTTATATTTCTAAAAGTCATGGTTCACTATTTTACTTGTGTTGATGTCAATCAATGGACATTTCAAAGTTACATGCTCCTAAGGTACACTGTCCAGAAAATTTAAAAATAAAAAAAATTAAACCCTTTAATATTAACTCTTAACACAAACAATTTCAGGCTTAGAGTTCAGGACCAAAGGAAACTATCTTTGAAAGGTAACATTTTTAGCATGAGATGTACTGTTCTTATTTCTGTTGCTGAATTTAAAGACCTACTGCCTTATTATTAAAAAATGTACAGTGCTATTTGCATAAACTTATGTTCTGGAAAGCATATCCTCTGCACTTTTACAAGACTTTGCACTAGACTCTGACTGCATCCAAATGGACATCTTGATCATACTGCTATGTTTTGTGACCTAATTATCTCACAAAACTCCAAAACCAAAGCACAAAAAACTGGTTTAAAAATACAGCCAAAATACTTAGAATTGCCTTCTCTTTCTTCCCCAAGTAAGCATGCCACAAAAGCATCACAGTCTGTTAGGTAAAAATTAACATTTTCTACAATCTTTTCCCTCACATTTTCAGAAGAATTTTAGTGACTGATAGAAAATAGATAGAAATAAAGTTATCTCCAAATACTTGTTCTTTTCTTCCAACTTTCAGAATCAAGGAGGAAAGATGAAGAAGCTTTTAATTACTTTTCTTTTTTTAATTTCTTGTAAATTTTCGTTACCAGTTGTAAGAACAGAAATGCTGAAGTAGCAAAAGAAAGATGATTTTCACAATAGCTCTAGCCTGCTTGAATCCACAGAGAAGCATTTTGCCAAAATCCTGATAAGCAAAGGGATGGCTCCAGACAAGCATTCTGTAGGACTTGATTCATCACTGTGTAGCTAGCTCCAGGCTTATTCTAATTCCATGATGTAAAATCCTATTGTAATTTTGGGGGTATTGTGTCAGCACAATAGAGGTACTAGCACAGTAACTTGTCAACATTCTAGTTTCTTCTTTGAACTGTGGAATTTTCATCCATAACTTATTCTGAAACAGTACCTATAACCAAATTTCTGAAATTATTTTTCTTATTATTTTTTCATATTCTACTTATCTTTAATGTAGGCAGCGAGACAAAGTTAACAAAAAATAATACCTAGCATTAGACTCAATCCTACAGAATGCAAGTCAGTAATATTAAAAACTACTTTAGCAGGTAGGCAATGAGATAGTCACCATACCAACAGGTGATTAAACAAGACACCCAGTAAAAGTCTGTAATCATATCACAAACACCTGAAAAAAAATGTAAGTTTGTCTTAGCTTGTATGTGTGTGTGTATATATATATCTCTAAAAAAAAATTGTATATACTTCATTGACTTAAAAGGAATTTGTTCCAGACAGTGGAATGTATCCAGTGACGTTAGTATGTTAACAGTACTTGAAAAGAACATTTGTAAGGCCATTTTTTCTAATAATTGTAAAAATTCTGTTTACTCCTTTTGTTAACAATAATCTTTTGAAGTCTTGTCATCTGCTTATATTACACAATGTTCATTTTTAAATAAAAAATCCAGGGTATTTAATTTTAAAAGTTTACAATAAAGACTAACTAATCTTGGTAAAGTAAGCATAAAAGCATCATATTTTTTGTGATGTAAACCTTGTTATTGTTTCTTCAAGTGCAGAGAGAGCCAAGAAATAACAGTGACTACAAAAGTAAGAATTGTAAGGATAAAGTTCAGTTTTCTTGTCAGGATACTTGAATTAAATGGGCTGCTAGCTTGAAAAATAAAAATAATAATAAAATAAAAAGACTAAGATCTCAGCTGGTGTAAATCAACATAGCTCCCACATTTACACCAGACAGTCTTAGCAAGATTTCATGTCCAAAAATGTATGATTTCTCAAAAGCATATATTTGTGGCTGTGTAATACTGAAGTAATAGTACCTTGTTGTGCTGAAAACAGTGAGATTTCATGGAACCACTAAGGTAACCATACTTTTTCCAGAAGAGATGAGCAGGTCTTTCAGCCCAAATAAAGGTGAAATAATTTCATTTGGTGACACAGAAACTGTCTCAAAAGCATCAGTCCCATTTCCCAGCACTCCCATACCCTTCCCAGGCATGTTTGCTGGCCGATACCACCTGTTCTGTTTTAGCCTTATTTCCCATGTTATCCCTGATAAACTCATCTTCCCTGCTGACAGCTCTGTTTAGGGCAACAGCAAAAGATGCAGTACGATGTACACGGTGAAGATGGTAGTCTTTCTTCTGCATCCATCAAGTCCCCTGTTGTTACTTACCAACAAGGACACACTTGCCGTCTGGTATAAAGGGCTGTGCAGCCCATGTGGAATGTCAGTGAGACCACTCAGTGCCTACTGAATTCCTAGAAAAAGCATTGACGTAAGTACGGGATTCTCTTATTTTCATATCTAAGATGGGGTGTTTGGATACGATGACTGAAAAATAAATTGTATAATAAATTCGTGTGCATATTAGATAGTTTGCTTTATGAAAATACAAAAATCTATAGAAAAGAGAAGTTCATAAAGCTGAGGAAGAGAAATGGAGAGGGAGACCTCATGACTGCATTCACTATAGGTAAAGACATATTATTTCACTGTCAGTTTTAACCAAGGCACACATTTCTTCCCTATATCATCAAATTTGCAGGTACATCTGGTCAACGTGGATCAGTCATGTCCTCTGTGGGCAGCCTTCACAACTGGATTTTGATAAGAAAACATTCAATTGAACAGAGTGAATTATAAAATATGTGGGTAATATATATCATGTATCTATTCTAAGTAAGAGAAAAATATTTTTCAGTTCTTGGTAAAGATATGGTCTCATTCATTTTCACGTATTTTCCTGTTTATATAATCATACAAACCAGCATGCTTGTCATATAATATTTAAGTTTAAAAAAAATATATAGTGAAAAAGGAAATCTGTTAATATGACTCCCAATAAAATTTATTAGAAAGCAGCTATGGTGGAGAGTAAAGGAACATTAAAATTTTAATCTTCTTGTTAATAGCATCAAATCTGGTTAAGACACAGCCTGGGAATAACCAGGATAGCCAGTTTATATCACAGAATGAAGTGACATTCATAAAACTCTAGGATCACTGTAATTGGGAAATGTTTACATGATTTCTCTTCAAAAATCTTTTTTTTTAAATAACAGGCATTTTTGCAGCCTTTATAATGGCTGAAACTCTTCCTTTTAGTATCCCTTCCCTTCCCTTCCTGTGATATTGTATACCTCATTAAGTTCTCCTAATGGAATGGGTGTGGGATGCAGTAAAGGGAAGGAAGGAGTCAAAATTTTTAAAATGAAAGGCAAAATTTAAAAATATTTTGGATTTTATTGTTGCATTTTTCTGAAAGGTATTTTTGAATTTAAAAACCCATTCTGAAATTTTATAGGAAAGTTATTTTAAAATGTTGCTATTGGTGCTAATATCAAATCTGCACCTCTGGTAGTAAATACCATATTTCATGTAGCACTGCGCTTGTTCTTCTGCCCACAGGATCTGTTTTGTTTTGCCACCATTTCAGTAACTGTAAGAGCTTTAGTGTAGACAACTGGAGCAATCTGGGATTGACTAGAACTGCTAAGGGAAGGTCTAGATAACTCATGGGTCAAAATTTCATCTCCACTTAATTTCTGAACACTTGGTTGCCTTTCCTTCACTGTGCTGGTGTTGGCAGTAAAGGGGAAAAAATCAAGAAACAATATGTAATGTGTTAGAGGCCTGACTGCCATGGTTTGAGGAATCCCAATAGGATTGCACAGCCGTTTTTCTTCTCCTCTGATTTTCTGTGTTCATGGAGTTCCTACGTTTATACAGCCAGCTAGAATGATCAAGTGCCAAAAGAAAGTATTCTGTAAATCTTTTAACACAGATAAAAAGCAGCATGTTATTTATAGAGATGAAGAAAGTCTGCTCTGCCCTTTTCCATCTTGAATTGTGAGATACACCAACGCAACAAGCTCTGCTCTTGTGCAGTACCTTTCTCAGTATTTCACCACATGTATTTTTACTTTTGGGGTGAGGAAGACTTTCTCAGTAGCATTCATGAAAGAAAAAAATAAATTTGGAAAATGTTTGCTTTGTGACAGCCTTCTGCCCTGTTGGATGAGCACTGCCTTCTATCTGTTTCCTCTCCACCCTTTCCACCCTCGGTACAGAAAATCATGGCCCCAGGTACCACAGCTGGGGCAAAATGGATATGAAAAAGACAGACCTACCAAAGAATAGCTATGAGGGTGATCAGCTAGGAGGCAGATTTTATTCATCTTGGAAGCAGTCATCTCTTTCTTAACCACAGCCTATCTTTAAAGTCAGCTCTGGAGATCAATACAAAATTCCAGTCAGAGAAGCACCAGTCTCCCAGTGCTCTTGTTACCAGGATTTTGAAACCTCTGATATTGTTTATTGTATGGCACCAACTGTGAAAAAGGTTATCTTGCTTGCCAAACAATTATTTTGTATTTATAAATAGTGCCTTTTATCCGCATCCAGAAGAGGACACTAATTTGCATACTTCCCCAAGTTTTATGAGAGCGTTAGCTTAACTGCTTTAAAAGCACATTCATCAAGTCATTCCTTTAGCTCTGGTATGGCTCACAGCCGCATGATATAATAAAAAGTCAAGCTGGGGTAAAGGGTTACTATAACTTAGGATCACATTTTGGGCAATCAGCTCATCCATTCCCCCCAGCATTTATGTGTAAACTTAAACCTGTCACATGCAGAGAACATTGCCACATTTCAGCAAAGGCTTATTAACTACTATTCTTCATAAGTTTAAATTAAAAGACAGACTTACTCAAGGTTCTTTCCTCACACTTATGAGCATGCAATTTCCTACAGTCAGGCTTGTTTATTGGCTTCACCGTGCCAACTTCTGGTAACACTGCTTACGTTTGTTATGTTTGCAGCCACTTTTAATGTGGTATCTTAAATACCAAATGCAGCCATTTAGTTCATCTGAAAATTAAACACAAGGGACACAGGGTAATGATAAATGAAATTGTGTCAAGTGGAAGAGATATCTAGTCAGCACCAAAGGAATTAAGGTTTGACTCTGCATTATTTAATTAACAGTCTGCAGGAGGGGTTAATAAATGTTAATAATATTAACAGTTCATATGAGCTATTAAGATGAAGCAATCCGTCCTGTGATCTGGAAAGAGGACTGGAAGGCAGAAAGCTCAGCGCTCTCTCCCTGGCCTTGCCAGAGAATCTGCATGCAGTTTTAAGCAGATCTCTTCCATTGCATCTTCTAGACTGCCCGGTCACTCAGATGTCTGTGTTTTAGTTCTGGGGTCCGAATAAATCTTACACTGAGTTTTCAGAGGCACTGAGCATACGCTGCAACTGACGTTCCAGCAAAGCTACCCTGAGCTCACAAAAGTTGTACTGAGAAGCAGCTTCTGCCTTGAATACGGTGTTAGTCCATGATGATGCAGCCAACAGGATCACCTTCTCTTCACCACAGGGAATGAGGGTATCCAGAGCTCCTGCTGAAAACAGGTCACTTACACCAGCTGTGCACACCATTGGTGCTAAGTCACTGAGCAAGTTGGCAAGAGCATGTTTAGCTGTGTTTCCTTTGGATTATTAATGTAGTTGTGCTAAGATATTAATAACATTTCATCAGTGGTGGTCCCAAACTGCTGTGCCAGAAAGGTCAACTACATAAAGAATTAAAAGCAAAGAAGAGCAACAAAAATCTACACTCAACTCAATGAACCAACCAAAAATTCCAATGCTCCAAACAAATAAATAGCAGTGCCAACTAATTTTAAATGACAGGTACAAGCATATTAGGTTGACTGTATTTGTTTTTAATATTTTTTCTGTAATTGTAGTTCATTGACGTTTTTTCTGTTCATATTTTACTTGATATTTGGAGTGTTCCAAAGAGAAATTTGAAACTGCAAAGGACATTTTGGTTCAGAATGGTTTTCTAAAGGATTTAGATGCTCTCTTCCTGTTCATTTGAATGAATAGTGCCATCAAAATCATCCTGATATCTCTGATGAGTTTTGAAATTGTATTTTCACAACACTTGAAGAACAGAGTGTGTTCATATTGATGTTTGAGTCCAGATCAGGAGTGTACTTTTAAGGCAAATAGCTCAATCATTCCCATGTACCACATAATTTGTTTCACACCATGTAGCAGTCTTAGAGTGTGTGAACAATATCCCTTTTGGATTAAGTTAAACTGGAGATGAACACCAAGAGCACAAATAACCTGGTCCAAATGGTAGTGAGTTTTTAGTCCATGGGACCACACTAGGACTAGTCTGAAATAACATTCCTTCCCTAAAAAATGTGTAGTATGGACCTTGAATTCTCAACACTAACAGCTTCACTTCAGAGATCCAATCTATACAGATGCAGTTCGAGACTACTAGGACAGGAAAGTATTTGTTGACATGGCTCAGAGGAAAAAATGAGCAAAGGAAAAAGGATCTTTAGGAGAACTTTAGGAGCTCACCAGAAGAAAATAAAATTTTGTCTTCCTCAGATTTCGTGAACACAAAATGGCAATTCCTCCCAAAGCCACATAGTAACCAATACATAATATTTGCAAGAACAGCTGCTGCACAGACAAATTAACTTAAGTGCATTTTTAAAGCCATCAATACATCTGAAAATGCTCTCACTAAGATCCTGCTGCCAAAGAAACTTGCCTAGCTAGCACTGATTTCAAGCAGATCCCGTACCACAGAACTTAGGAGTAACTTAGGAGTTACCAGCTCCTAAAGTCATGTAACTCAGTGGAGGGGTATCTTTTTTGTCATCTCAGTGCTGCTGATAAACACGTTCAGGTACCTGACACCACAAAAGAGGTTCAATCCTTTCAGACCATTTTGAGTTCAACATATTTTTAAAAGTGCAATGTCTTGTCAGGTTGTTCAGCATCCACTTTATTACTAGGCAAGATTTAAATGGCATGTTTACTTAAAACAGAGATCTGCAGTAACAGAACAAAGCTACAAACAGCTTAAAAAAAAAAATTACTAAGGCTGCTGCTAACAATTCATCTCTGCAAGCACTAAAGGTTCACTAATTAACCTCAAAAGTCTGTCCCTGACCTGGCATGCTCAAGAGAAGTCTCAGAGCTCTGTTTTAGCTTTCTGCCATTGTTGACTGCAAATATTAGAGACCAGGAGCAGACTCAGCCCACGATGGGTGAGGTCTCCCTCCATCTCAATTACTTTTGCTTTTTCTCTGCTATGACCAGGCAATGGAAGACCTCGTAATGTGGAGGATTAAGACATCTCCTTCCTTTGTTACAATATTCTGATTAACATTTCAATCACATCTCTTAATTAACATATTCCCAACATAGACTTCAGGCTGCTTTTCTTTTTCAGAAGCTTCTAAAGATACATAGGTAAAATTGCACATTTCATATAGCATATTATAGGGAATAGTAAGTGCAATGTTGTTCACATTGAAATTATTGCTATTTGCTCTCTACAGACACTACATAAAGAGGAAAATGCTACTGTAAAACATGAGTTTTGGAATGGAGTGCTTATACTAACACCTTCTTTCCTGAAAACATACCTTTTATTTTAGGATATAATCATAGGGAACATATATACTAGTAGACTAAATGGTGCTCTTAGGAATTTCATTGTTCGTGTTCTGCTCATAGAGGATCAATCATTAGCATAGTTTTGGCCCAGAAAATGAGGCCTTTCCCAAACATTTCCTGGGCACAAACTGGGAGTCAAGACAAAGCAAGGACTGTTCTCCACTTCTGCCCAGTTGGTAGCTTAACTGTTAGCAGCCTGCCTGGAGGACAGGAGGACTTGGCAATAGGAAGGGGCTCAGACTGTGCCAGCTACCCTGAGAACAAGAAAACAAGCCTTAGCACTCTTCAGTTTGCTAGTATAGATGTAGCCACAACGTCCCAGCATTTTTTTTAGCACAAATAAGGTCAGCAGATGACTTGGGAATTTATTTGAACATCACCCTCTGCATGACTAAGAAGCTTTCAACCCAAGAGGCTATTTCTTTGGTTTACAATGTGATCTCTGACACTGATTTTTTATCTCAGATAGTTTTATTTGTGGGCTGTTGAAAGAGATGATCATGGTTGGTGCACTTCTATCATCTCTTGGAGTTAACCTCAGGTGCACTTCAAGCATCAGATACTGGATGAAAGCTTACCTGTTCCAGATACTGTATGAAAGCTTACCTGTTCAACACCATAGCACCTTGAAGTAACAAACAGCTTCTCGAGCAACAAAACCCTGGAGGAAGTATTCTGGAAAGACTTAAAAGTTGTCTTTGAGCAGTTTACAGAAAGTTTGCTACAGAAAGACTCTTAATTCTGTGGTATTGATCTGGAAGCTGTAGGAGATAATTTCTGATCCCAAAATGAACAAGTAAAAAAACACCAAAAGACTAAAAAAGAGGGAAAATGGCACTGAAAACCAGATATTTTGTTCTTATGTTTTCAAATATTTGTGAAAATTTTGATTATATAATTTCTATTAATATCAGTAAGATCTGTGATATACATCTAAATCCTTGTGAAAAGCTTTACAAATACTTACAAATGGCAAATGACTGGACATTAAATACAAAACAAGAAACTTCCCCCCCAATCTACCTCTCCCCAGAAGTAAATTAAAAATAAAAAACATTAAAATGCTAGGAAATTAATTTATTTTGTTGTATGTAACCTTTCCTCTTACCTTATTTTCCTGGTTCTGCATTTGTGATTTAAATACATTACAGTAGAAAATGTAGGATTATCACAACAGATCTGTGTGAGAAGGAGATTAATTTAGAACCTAAATGAAGACCATCCTTTGCTAGGACAAATCAAATGCTTGAGGCAGAGGCCTGGCTACATGTAGATATGGGTTTGGCACAGCAGACATGAAAAGAAAGAGCATAGCTGTTGCAGAAAGCAAGCAGGAGCAGCAAACAAACAGGCAATGTATAGTGGTGAAACAGCAATAGATGTACCATAAAAGAAGCAGAAGCAGACTCCTGTCCATGAACAGATGCTGAAACAGAAGTGAACTTTGCAGCAAAGGCTAACAACGCCAAAACTGCAGTCCTGTGGCTGTAAGGGCAGAAATCCAAACAAAATCAGCACATCATTCTGATCCACCCACTGTGTATCCAAAGTACCCATAAAGGGGCAGTGCCCATCAGACTTAGTTTATAGTTTATCACAATGGGCTTCAAATACAAATACTGGAGCTTCATTATGCATTTGGACTCCAATATCCACAATCTCAGCTGCTGCTCTTTGGTGTACGACAGCTCTAGTTGACTCTGTACATTTTTTATACACCCCCACCCACACACCCCCACCCCATTTATTTACCAAAGAAATCAAAGGGACTGGATTCTGTCAGTTACAGTCTCAAGAAACATCTGCTGTTCTCTGGATGTTCAAATAGATAGTGTTGAATTTTTGTAAGATACAGGTTAGAACACTAGTGATGTTAAAGTAATTGACAGAATTCCCACCAGCTTCAGTGATATTATAGTTTGACCTCCTGTATCTCTCAGGCTCTCTGAAAATCTTGCACAATCACACTTTTTTGCTTAAGTTTTTTTCACCATCTCCTTATCTGTTTGCTTTTGCCTTGTAATTAAACCTGAACGATTATTTTTTACAGATAGAACAGTTTTCCATTGAAGAATGTAGGTTCAATTACATGAAACATTTTCTGAAATGTACAGATAAACAAAAATTTTTTACACAAGTTTTTTGAAATACTTCCTTTTGACGAGGTCAAAGAACCTTGTTTCAGTGACTGTTTTGATTTGTGTTTTTATGAACATTTATCACATCCAACAAAAACCTTATTATCCCATAACTAATAAAAGAAAAGTCAGAATAAGTCAACTCTTTACCCTTAATAAAATGAAGCAAGTCATGGGACACTTAGATATTTCTGAAGTGAAATGATTTGGAAATGGAATCTTGTAAGAAATTGCATCTTTTTGTCCCAGTTTGAGATGAAAGGTGTTTCTCAACTAGAATGAAGACTAGGAATTCCAGGTAGCTCTTCCCACTTCAGACTCCAAGGACTTCAGAAGAACCAAAAATTTGTTTCACATTGCTTAGAGTACAATACAACTGTCCATGGTTTATACAAGATGTTTCTTTCTAATCAGGATCCATACAGATGAGCTGCTTTCCTTGCTGCCAGTTACAGCAATAATTCCCCTTGCAGCTTCATACCTGCCCAGTGCTGACCTTCAGATTTGCCAAGGCAAAACACCAGCTGTTTGAAGAGAAGCTACCAAAGTATTCTGAGAAAATGCTGACACCCAATTTATAAAGCTAGTAGTGGAGGTAGTGACAGGGGAAAAAAATCTGCTTTCTTCTCTAAACACTTCCAGAGTCCTACAGCTGGAGTGCAAACAAGGAGACTGTCCCTCCAGACTTGCAGAGCTACTGTCACTGCCTAATCATAACTGTCTAATCCTGTGGCAACTTTTGGACATTATTCTCCACGTCTGGAAGTTGAAAGAGGGTGGTTCGGGTGCAAAGCTCAGTCTTGTGGAGTCTGACTTAGAAACTCTGAATACTCTGTACTGAGTACAAACTATCCCATTGGCAGATATATATATATTTTCCCCCCTCATTCATGGGTGCTTCCTTTCCTTACAGCAGGAGATTGTTCATTTTTGCAATAGAATTTGTTGATGTATTTGGTGTTCAGTCTCTTCTTTTATAACACCAGGCAAACCCTCCCTGAACATACAAGCATGCCATTAAATACTCTTGGACTTTGAAAGCAAAGGATATGAAATGGTGCCCTGTTACTTACCTTGCTGGTTATTCTCATGTTCTAAGCAGCCTGTAAAGAAATGAGAGCTCAGACCAAGACAACACAGCTCTTATAAGTGTCATTTATACCAGCTAACATTAAAGCCCAGATATTTGGACTACAGAATGACAGGTTATTCTGTATTAAAAATGTATTGTCCTGTGTGATGTGATGTTTTGCTAGACAGGCAAATGCAAACGCGAATCCCTCCATTCAGCTTGATATTGTGTGAATTATGAAGATGTATAGCACCACAAGCAAAAATTCTGTTAATTATCTTATCACAGGGGCAATAGATTTTTGTAAAGTGTAAAGATCTATGGTCTAGTATGAGTGATTTTCTATCTTAACACCTCATTTTCTCATGAATGAACTGAGCTTGACTTACAGGTAGAGTCTCAGAGGCTGACACCTGAAGGCTGCCCCATAACAGTGCTGCATGAGGTTGACTACATGCATTCATGAATACAATTCAAGCAAAACCAATGTCAGCTTCAAATGACTGTGTCTCCCAAATTTAGCCTCTGCCTGACTGGGAAATTTGTGCATTCTAGGTGTGCATTTGCTTCTTCAGACTCCTTCAAGATAATTTCTTAAAATGGTTTTTCTACCTTTCTGTTAGAGGAAAGAAAGTATTAAAAACTAAACAAAATAGTAACAGATGACCCAAACCTATCAGATGCGCTCTTCTTTGGTTGTGTTGCTCTGCTCTGTTGCTCAATTTGGGGGACTGAAATGTAGGTAATTTCACATATGTGAGAAATTAGGTGTATGTCCTAAGAGCAAATGAAATCTTCACAAGTCCACAGTGAAACTGCTAGCTCCTGCTTGTATTGTGTAAAGAGCTTTATGGAAAAGTATACTAAATAAAATAAAACTTTCCAATTGTTTCAGTTTCCCGTTATATACAGGGAAAAGGAAAAAAAAGAAATGTGCTTCTGCTGGACCAGTTTCACATATTTTGAACTACTAGCTTTTTCCTAGCTCCTCTTTGTTGAGCAGCACAGCTTCTGTGGTTTGGAAAGATAGTGCTAAAAGGGAGACAGTAATCATGTTTGTGTGCATGTGTGTTATTTCATTAACATATATGCACACCCCCCACCCCACCCCCCCCAGTCTTTGAATGTAATAAGTAAGACCTTTTTTCCTGTAAATATTTAGTGGCATTAATGCATTTTTGCCTATATTGCTCTCTCTTTACATTTGCTTTCAGTGAACCATCTAGGAATTAAGTTTTACTAAGATGAATATTCATTCTTTCTGTTATCTCTAGTGGCTTTGGATCAAGCCCAGAGCATAGTTTCAAGTGTAGGTACATGAATATTTACAGGTGCCAAATTTTATATCCACATTTGCAAATGCTGCACTAGAAGTGGTTTCTTCCATTTCGAGTCACAAACATGACAGTGCCACATCTCTCTTTTGACCTATCACAACAGCTCCAGTCTGAAATGATGATTATTCATGGAAGACTGTGCATGATCAAAACAGAGTTAAAAAGATTTGCCAAAACAAAATACAGTGAATAATTGTGAATAATAAATTCCAGGAAATTACAGTCTGAGAGCAGGCTTTCCACTGGCTTAAAAGGAACATCAAATAATCTCTTTGTCAGCTCTTCTCAGTATCCACTGCATCAAATTTCTTACTGCAAAACAGTTCACAAAATCCAGCATAATCTTCAAAATGCATCAAACTTCTGATGTTACATCTGTAAAGGGAATAAGCAGCATAAAACTCAGACATGGCATTACCCCCATTGCTCTGTCTCTGCTGCCCGTCATTCACAATGGGTATGCAGCATTTCTGAGGACAGCGTATCCGTATGACAGCCTGAGATAATGCCACCAAGGCTGGAGCTGAGCTGAGTTAACTTCATGACTGATAGAGCAGACTACACAAAAAAAAGTATATAGACAGCCATAGAGGCACTAAAAATAGCAGAAGACTGGAAGAGAAGTTACTTTTTGTCTTCTGTCTTATTGCCCATCAGCAAATGTGTTGACTTTGAAGACATTTAGTACCCATGAGACTGCCAGTGTTACAAGCTTGATCTGTCTCTTGTGTGTTGTAATCTTACTGCAATGCTCCCAGCGAAGGAATTCCACTGAGTCTCTCAGATCGATGAATAAACAATTACAAAGTTATAATAAACCTTTGTAATTAAAGCATTAAATTACAAATAGAGAAAAAAAGAAAATTATGAAGTTAAAATTGGCATACATTTTTCTTTGGAAGTTATCTTTTTTTTTTTTTTTTTAAACTGTAGTCTCCACAGAGGTGAGACGTAAAGAATTGCGTTTCTGTTACAGGACAGTCTCCAAACCTGCAGAACTCACCTTTTCAAAGAGGATTTTCCCCAACCCTTAAGCAGCTGTCACACTTGAAGGAAAAGAAGCAGTTCAGCACTGCTTTTCTGCTCCTGGAATGTAGGCAGAGGCTGGACTCTTCCCTGGCTTAAAAAGGTTTTATAAGTCCATGGATGTTAGTAGACTTTTCTGTCTGAGCACAATCCTCACTGCAGAGTTCATCTGTCATTTAGAGCAAGGACATTGGCGCCTGGATTCATGCGCTCGAATCTCTGCTATGGCACTGAGAAGCTTCATGCCTTCAGGCAAGTCACTTAAACCCGGTGTTTCAATTTATCCTTCTACAAAATAAGTATAAATAATACTGTTCTCACTGGGGTGTTTTGAGGTCAAATTCTGATCTTGTTTTGGCAAAACTAGGAACAGTACTTCTGCAGTTGATGGAATTAGGCTAAAGTAAAATCACCTCAAGTGTCTTTCATTGTAAAGTGCTTTACAAACTACATGCAATGCAAAACGATGGATTGCAACCGACTCAGAGATAAAGGAGGCAGACCAACTGGTACAAGGGGCTAAGCACTGTCATGCAGAGGGTTGAAAAAATCCAGGATCACAGGAGGAATGCTTAATTTGATTAAAATGGTAATAGCATCTTTTTAACTGCTGTGCAGAGAGACAGACGGTCTTGGTATTAAGATTATATCAGATATCTTTGCACATCAAACAGCAAGGAATTTGACTCAGAAGGAGTTTTTTTTCCCTTTGGAACCGCTGCTTTCTGTTTGGTTCTGCTACATCTAAGGCCAAGACCTGTATTTTGCTCAAGAAATGAGGTTTTAGATGCTGCCAGCACAATCAGTCCCTAGGAATAGCGCAAAATCCTGTGGCAGTTCCACCCGTCCCCGGTCCCCTTTTCACAGGCCAGCATGCCACGCATACCACCTGCATCTCTCCCCCCCCCCCCCGATGCCCCACCAGGTACCTTGGTCACCACCACCCCCACCCCCACCCGTGCCCCTCTGCCCATCCAGAGCTGGTCAGCTCCCCCCTTTCCCTCCTTCCACTCATTTCTCACCCTTGCTGCTGCTCACCATGACTCTGATCTCTCACTTCCTTCCCGTTGCACATGCACAGATTAAAACATCCACAGCTTTTACAGCTGTGAGCCGGGAAGAAAGGGCATGACAATTTCGTCCACTATATTTTATACTGTCACAGATATTTTTTGCCATTGAAGCTTTTGGTGCTTATGCTCAGTCTGCCCCAGGCAGTAATCCCTGAGATATTAGTTGTGATTAAAGAAAAGAGCAAAGTAATACTGAAGCATTTTGGGAAAAGAATAAATACAAATCACATATCAAGCACTTTTGGGAGTACACAGAAAGCAAACCGCATGTAAATCTGAGCTTGAAAACCAGCTGCTTAAAAAAACAACCATAATTAAAAACAAACGAACCACTCTATGTTGCTATTGTAGTTACTATCAATTAATCTAAAAGAGGCTTAATTTGTTTCATTTCTTGTGCACACACTTCTATAAACATGCACTCACCTTTCTTAAAGCAGGTCCTTTGCTTTAACCTTCATTTGTTCTTCACAGCTGGAATAAATGGTTAATCTCTCAGGGGATCATGCATGCTATTTGTTATTGATTTTATAGCTAATAACATACTAAGGCTGTGAACAGGTTGGTATCAGATTAGGAAACAACCACTTAGAAGCAGACACCAGCTGTGCACTTGTGATAAATTACATTTTTTCCCTATGAATTTTATACCTAGTTATAGTTAGTTTACAGGATTTAGCACCATATGGACTGCCTGCTAGTGAGGTAACAACGCAAAACACAAACACCTTGCACAGCGAAAGAAGCAACCTGTAGCTGGAGACTTTTCTTTTAGAATATTGTATCGTAATCATGGATTTGGAAATGGTAAAATGTTTGGCATATACCTCTGTGTTTTGGATATAACATAGACACTGGGGCTGTATGAAACAGCAATACACAAATGGTAAATGTAATAACATTAATATGCGGAGAACTTGGAACGAATGTATTCTAAATACAGTGTTCTTTTGAAAAAATGGCTTTATTGTTTTTAGAGCTGTTAAAAAGAAACCTCCCTGAAGTCCATACAGGGAAGAAAATCTCAAACTATGCATTGCATTCCAAAGATCAGTGTTACAAAGCTATGCTTACCTATTAAAACCTTTCCAAACATCATTCAGATGTAATTAAAGTTATTGCAATTTTTTTTTAGAGTACAGGACAAACTTTTCTTGGACAAAAAGATGTGATTGTAAAAAAAAAGAATTAATGGAAATGACTTTGTTTAGCAGAATAAGGGATCCAGAAACATTATGAATAAAGTATATTTCACTCAGAGCTTTTCACTTGCTCTGTTATTTCCCAGTACTGACTATTATGTTATATACTCACACACAAGACACTCTCTGTCTAAAAAACCACATAAAAACACACATATGTATATGCATTCTCCTCTGTTTTGCCACCAGCATTATGGACCCCAGTAATGTGTCACAATCACTTCATCTAGATATGGAAAGATTTGATAATTCATCCTGTGTGTTATTCCTCTGCCACCACAACATTGTTACCTGATATACATTCAGAGGTGCTGCTCCCAGTGTGATAAGATTATTTTCCCTGGAAATTGTCTAGGCCACTTATATACTTATTGTTTAGGCTAAGCTAAAATATCCTGCTGAACTGGCAGCATACTGCAGAAACCTTATTTCTATTCTCTTCTACCCTGGTTAGAAGTTTCCTGACATAAACAGAATTATCCGAGCATAGAACTGATGACAAAACTCATAGACTAATGAATGGGTACATCATCATGGGTGTAATTCTAGCACTAGTGAAAGGTAAATGTGAGGACTGGATTTTGCCATAGGTTCCTATATAAGTGTAAATGAAGGGAAAATGTAGCAAAAAAAACCCTTAGTTTATGAGAACATACTGTAAGAAAACTGAAGTTTAAATTTAAATAGGTATAAAGATCCCAAATCTGAATTTGCTAATCGGATTAAACTGCCATTTATTTGTAAAGTAACCTTACACAAATACAGATTTCAGTGCTGGACAGCATTTCACTAGCTTTTGGATTTAATACCAGGTGCTCACAAGTCCCTGCAAAAAAGAAGTTGCCGTACTACAGCTACTATTCAAGAGTCAACAGATACTCCTAGAGCGGGGTGAATAATTAAAAAAAATTGAATAACTTATTCAAAACTATGAAATTCATCAACTAAATTACTTGACTAATACATCTATGAATTATGAACTGACTATGCTGGGTGAATAATACATTAATAATTAATATGAAAAATATAATTAAATTCTTCAAATTAATTACTCAGAGAATATGAGAAACCATAATTATTCTCTATACTGTATTCAAAGAATAGAATGTCTGAGTAGTCTATATGCTTTTCAAGTCTTACAATTTTTCAGTGCAATGTATAGGCTATATCTTTATAATTATGGAGTATTGGGGTGATATCTCAAATATCGCTTCAGGCTAAGAATGAAGAGATGTGTCATAATTGAACAAAATAACATATGTTTTAATAGAAATATGCTAATGTTGGGATGTGTAACACTGCCTAGCTGGCAAAGACTGGCTCTGTCCCTTTGAACAAATTGAGCAAGGAATGCCCACCGGAGGGAATTTTTGACAAGTGCTGGGGCTGTGTAAATTGCATTTGCTAATTCTGACCATAGGTTACTTTTAAACACCATCTTGTAGGGTGCCTGCATCAAGAAACAAGCACGGTTCAAGTATGTTCAGCGACCCTCAGTGCCAGCGCCTGGGTGCTGGCTCAGACGCAGGCAGGAGGCTCTGTCCTCTAGCGCTCCTGCAGTGGAAAGCTCAAGTTTTAGGACCCCACTTCACAAGGACCTCTGGCTTGATTCTGGATCAAGCCGTACTGCATCCAGCTGTCTAGAAAGGAAGGAAAATGCACATGTCAAGGGGCTCAATGTTCGGAGGTCTTCTCCAGGACTCGCGCGTCGCTCAGCAGTACAGAGCAGCCTTAGTGCCCAAAGAGGTGCCCAGGCAGCTGCAGGCAGTGTGGACAGCCCATATAGCTGTACTTGCACTCATAATGTTTGTCACTGCCATGACGACATTGCAGTGACAACAGCTTTTCCTTCTGGGATAGGGGCTAGCTGGGAAGGGGTGGATGTTGTCTCTAGGGTACTGAGTCCCTCCTTTCTCACAGTGGCAACTTTGCGCTCAGCACAGTTTATGAGGAACAGCTGGGAAATCAGCCTTGCAAACTAAGAACGGAAAAAATTACAGGGCTCTACTCAGGATCTTTCCTTGCCTGTGGTTACACTTGTCACAATTTCATATAAGTCCATGGAGTTATTTCCTGATGGACTCTGGCATTCATCATAAAAATACACTTGCATTCTCCATGCAGACATAGTGTAAGGTTACGCTCAAATATGCAGCAATACTCAGAGTGTTGTCAGTGAGAGTTACGGCTATGGATGGAGGTCAGTGCTACATGTGGGCCGTAGAATAGCTCTAATGAGGACTGCTGTTGAAGACAACACTTTTTGGGTGTCTAAAACACTACATGTTTTAACAGTTGTTTCAACTCTTTCAGTGATAGATGGGAGGGGTGATTATTTGTGCATTAAATATAAGCAAAGTTAGCACATTCATTACATTATTATGAATGGAAAAAGCCAGCACTAGACACATACCCCATCGTTCTGTATACTACTGCTATCTTGAAAGCATGATAAGTTTATAAGATTATTTGAGGGAATGAGGAAATCCTACGTATCTTTATCTTCACATGTTTTGCTTTGACCAGGAATGGTTTTGCTTTCAAATATAAAATATTTTTAAAGATTCTGAAACAACAACTACAAAAAGCCCCAGGAAAAAATGAGCCCTTTAAGGATCTATTTCTCCACTTTAATAGCCTACCACACCTACCTACTTATCCCCTGCCCCCACAACCTGAGTATTCAGGCTACAAAATAAGTTTCCTTAAAGTTGAAAGTTTCTTTAAAGCTTTTTCAGGCGTCTTGAGAGTCCATGGTCTGATCTGGCTGGTTAATAAGCAAACAAAAACTGTCCTAAAAGTAACTGTCCCTGACTATAAAGACAGACCCTAGATTATTTATCCCTTGTTAGTGGATCCATTACACTGTAATTTCCAATCACTGTCTTCTAAGTCTCTCATACCTGTCCCAAACCTGTCTTTACCACCAAATTTTCCCCATTAGCCCCAATCTCAGCAACAAACTCCCAGTTTCCCTGTGCCATTCTAGAGGTCAGTTCTTTCAGTTTGTGAAAGATTCCAATTATGTGGAATAACTAATAGGAAATCCATTTAAACTGATTAAACACAGCCATTTTTATTCCCTGTATTCCCTTCCATTTCCAGGAATCAAACACACTAGCTAGAGACAATCGGTGTTTCTGGGAGCTTAGCTGTGCTTCCTTTTCAGTAACCTTCAGTATATGACTACTACTACTACTACAGTGTAGGTATCTTTAGAAACAAAAAAGTTGCTCTCCAAAGGGACAACTACTTCTACAAAAGCAATCAGTGATGTTTACGTATGACTTTCTGTAACCAGCTTGCTACTTCTGTCCCATCTCCTGGCCTGAGACACGGTTCCGTACATAGGCTTGAAATTGGCAATTACATCCTAATTCTGCAAGACACTGAGCATCCTCTCCAAAACGCTGAGTCTCCTGGAGCGCTAATGACATCAGTGGGAGTGAAGAAACTCAGTTCCCCACAGGGCTGAGGCACAGCTTCTTTCACTAGGGATTTCAAGTCCTGTTTATTCCTACAGATTCTCATGCCCTAGCAGTACTTGAAGGTGACACAGGAGAAAACATGATGACAACAGGGCATGACAAATCTCAGGGAAGATTTGAATGTAAATACTCCCCTGTGAAATGTAGATATTATTGGAATAACCTGAACAAATCACAAAATTGGCTGGCAAGGGCATGGTATCGTTATCACAGTGCAATATCTTCAAGGAGAAATTGTGTAAGGCCTTTTATAAGATTTATTACATTTCTGAAATGAAATAAAATATTAGACCTCTAAAATTTTTTATTTAAATTCTATCAGTAACTCCCTACATTCCTTCTCCCCGCCCAATGAATTAACAATTATCATATTTTTGTCTGAGATAAAAATGAATGATCTGCTTTTGATTAAAAAAAAAAAAAAAAGAAAGAAAAAGAAACCTTCGCATAACTTTGAACTATGAATCAGCCTTGGAGTTCTCATTAAAAACTCCCTAACTTTTAATCACAGAACACAGTCTCTGTTGTCTCCGGACTGCAGAGTGAGAGGTTCCTGGGAATTACTCAAAAGCAAAATTGCGGGGGGGCGGCATTATTATCATAACTTAAGACACAGGTGTGGTGTAAGCACAGTTTCTGAACTTTGCTCCATCACCAAATCCTTCTGCTGACTTTTGGCAAATGGTATTAATTCTTCAGCTCATTTCACTAGTAGAAAGTTTCTAGTAAAGTTACTGGGCTGGAGTATCATATTTGAAAGTAGTCCTACAGCTTTAGATTTGTAATGGTAGGAGCAAACACTGAAATACAGTGCAAGGCAATTTGAGGAGAAGAAAGCATCTGTTACTGGAGCAACTTTATAGGTCTTTGCCCAAGACTACTCTTTCTGGTATAACAGGCAACAGTAACGTTAGTAAGGTTTCCAATTATAAAGCAAAAGCAACTTTTAAGAAAATTCTTTGCAACTGTTTCTTTGTACTTTATTCAAAAAAATTGAAAGCAACATAGACAATGTGAGGGTTCAGACAGAAATCTTCCTTTGTGCAAAACTCCATCACCATTACTGGATTCTTGCACTGATGATGAGGAGGAACCTGATGGCAATTCAGAGAGGAAAATCTTCTGAAAAACAAGATAGTGGCAAACAACTTCGGGAGTTAGAGAATGAGGTGATGTGTGAGAAAAAAACAACTTTCTGAATGAGTCATAAAATACTCTACAGAACAGAACTTTCATGTGCATCTGAAAATAAATATTTCTCCATTTTTCTCAGGATGTTTCTGATTCAGTCTAATATACTTATGGTTCAATCAGAAATCCATAAGTGCTGCCATTTGTAGTCATATTCACAGACAATGCCATCCAAACTAACTCATGAGAGCACAGAGACACACCATCCCCTGCATTGCTCACAGGATGAAAAGGGGGTTGGAATTCAATGGCTGCAGACATAAGGCACCATAGCCACTGAACCCCTCTATGGCTCTGCTTTTGTGGGGTGCCTTTGGACCTTAAGATAAGCTTGGCTAAAGAAAGATTCCCCTTTTATGCTGAGAAAAAGGTGAGAGTGCTTTCTTTCTAATGACATGGATAACCCTGGGGATTCTGGTGCTATAGGAAGGGTGAGGAAGCTGGCTGGCTAGGCAAACCACTCCAAAAGGGCAGCAGGAGTAGGAAAGACAATAAAAGCAGAGGGCTCTAGATCTCAGAAAAAGGAGTAATGGCCACCATGTGCTGTAAGAACACACATTCAAATAAATATGCATTTTTCTTTGCTCTCTGGACTTATCTACACCCACTCCTTAAATATGACCAGTCAGAAATAGAAAATAAAATAATCAAGCACTGGATTCACGAAGGGGTTTAGTGTAACCGGCTTGGCATTGGTTGAAATTGAGCAGAAGGCTATCCAGAAAGACAGAGCTTAATATAGGGGCTCTGATTTAGCCAGTGAGCTGCACTTCCCCGTTGAAACGGTGCTTTTCCAAATGACAAGTAGGGTTGGCTTTACCTTCTCTAGAACAGGCAGATTTCCCTGAATGGACAAAAAGGATACAATCCTGTTGAAGGAATAAACATGAAAACAAGTATGATGGGGAAAGCTGTTTATTAGGATCCACACATTCTTTGAGGACCCCCACCTGCCTCCTATTCTCACAGGAGCTGCAGCTAGGGTTTTCACATTTCATCAGTCTTAATACAAGCATCTATGAGCACACCATTAATGAACTTGTAACTGTTTCACCCCTAGCAATGGATAAATTCTTCAAGGGCTACTTTGCCTGGAAAAATACCGACAGCTCACATTTACTTAAGGCAGAAGCTGAGATTAGCACCAGCAATTATGTGGTCATATAGATAAGGACTGTTAAGTGCTAGCTGTGCCCCAGACTGGCTTTATTTCTGTACTTAGCTCATTTTTAGCAATCCTTCTACATCTGACTATTAAAATGAATCAAAATACTGTGGGCTCACCAGCCCATTACCTAACATTTTCTGCAGTCACTTTCAACAGGTTAAGGCAGGTATACAGCCAGCCAGGGTTCTCCACAGGACCCCAGTTGTGAAAGTAGTCTGTGCTGTAATTAATGATACTAAGCCAACACACAAAGCCGAGCATATGTGAGCCCAGCTATCACTAGAACATGGGCTTGTATGCACCATACTTCTAAATGGCCACTGGGTGCTCTAACTGTAACAGCACAAATCTACCAACAGAAAGAGGATAAGATTAAAAATCTTTAAAAAATCCATTTTTAGCTCTAGGTTTATTTAATCATTCATTACTTTATACAACATCACCAAGACACCCTATTGCATATATTGATTCAAAGCATTTTGTTAGCCATTAAAAAGTCAGTAAAAGTATAGCATGAGATGGTTCAGCCACAGCCATATGGGATTGTTATTGAAATCTGGAAAACAGAGTTGCAATGTAAGCAGTCAAGTCAAATAAGTACAACATGGCTTCACTTCCAGATGTTGTTACTTAGCATTTACCCTTCACCTTGCTACCCTTAGTCCTGATCCTCCAAAGGCCCTTTGTGGATACTGAAAAAATTCAGACCATAGCCCTGGTTCTTACACGTGCACAGAGGAAACTGGAAAAAGGTATTGCACAGTGGAAGCCGTTGCCACCTGTGGGAGTGACAGCTTCAGGCAGCAGGTTAATGTTTCTGCGCTGGCTATGCAATCAGCAGAGAGAGAAAGGACAACTCCACCCTGGAAAGACTCAGAGCACCAAAGTGGCGCTTCTGCCCTGAGCTCCTCTTAGGAGGAATTCATTTGTCTCCATTAGCAATACAGGGAGCCCAGGGAAACAAACCTCTTAACTGATACAGCTCCATTACCTAGTTAGAAGGAAAGTGATGTAAATATACCCTCTCTCTTCCTTCTTCTGCTCCCTCCACGTTTTTCATTATCAGTGTGTTGCAACATTAAGGCAGGTTACAGGACTCGGAAAAAGCTACAACACAAATGTGTAGGCAGCAAAGATGCTCAATACTCAAATCCACATTTTTAAGATTAAATTCAGCTTTCTAGGATTTAACTCCCCCCAGCCCCCCCTGCCATGTTTCAGGGCATAATCTAGCTACATAGTGGTCACTAAGAGGAAACATTTCCTAGGCCTATGTATGGCATAATTGTTCTGCAAGGTTACCTTTGCTTTCCTCCAAAGTGTTAGAGTACATAAGAGATGGACATGGGACAAGGACATCTGAACTGTTTCAGTATGGCAATCTCTATTTTGCTGATTAATGGGTGACTCTGTTAGATTATGAAAAACATGCATACAACAACACCACATCTTTTCCTGTGCACATGGTGGTGATCAAAATGTGATCAAAATGTTCTCAAATAACAGGATTGCTTATCCTTGACCTAGCCAGGTGTCAGATGAACTGTACCTTTGTCAATAAGTGCTTCTTTGCAAATACCACAGAGTCAGGCTCCAATGCTGCAAGCACTTATTTACATGCAGGCTGAATTTCACTGACCAAAAAGGCGTTACTCGCACTGTTACTTGAGAAGAGGCCTGGAGTCCAAGGAGGTAGCTCAGTATTGCCACAAGCAAGTGATATCTCATACATAATAGAGTCATATCACACCTTGTGTTGGCATGTATGGGGAGTAAAGAATTTGTTGTGTGCTTTACTCAGTCACTTTGGCATTATAGTCCTGCTATGCAATAATAAAAGTAAAGTCATCAGGGAAGTCACAGAGGGGGCTCTGCTGACTAACTCCAGAGTCTCCCTAGGGTACTCATTTGTCACAGGACTTGTTCACAGCTAAATGAATGGGAAAGTAGCTCATGTTCTCTTGTTTCTTTAAAGTGCACTTGTCATAGAAAAAAAAAAAAAAAGAGATTATCAGTTTATAAGAGTAGAGGCAAACTTTTGGGAGTCCATTTTTTTTTCCCCTCTCTTCTCTCTGTTAAAGAAGTATTGGACTGATATAGGAAAAAAAAAAAAACACATTTTCTTCATCATGCTGGCAACAGGTCATTGCTGCTACTGAGTACTTTTCATCCAAAGATCTCAAATACATTTCACCCTGGAGATGGCACATGTTATTACAAGAGATGCATGAAAAAAATATATAAAATAAAATAAAATAAGCTTAACCCATGTAGTTTTCAACTTTATTCACTTCGCATTGTGGGTTTCCATGAAATGTTAAACCATACCTATATTAAAATGGGCCCTTTGCATCAAAGATACTAATAATCCAAAAGAAAAACATTTTAGATGCTGATTTTTATTTAATAAAAACATTGCATGAGTTAGTAATGAAATAGAATTTTTGATTATACGTAAAGTTTTTGAATGACCAAAGCAGAGACTTTCCCTTCCCAGTGCAAAATATTTTTTCCAGGTAGATGGGCCTAGGAAGTGACGGGGAAAGAGGACAAAAACATAGATGGAAAGTTGGCTGGATCATTGGGCTTAAAGTATGGAACAAAGCAGTATGAAGTCCAACTGGCTGTCAGTTACCAGTGGTGCCCTGGGATTAATACAAGCCCCAGTACTATTCAGTGCCTTTATTAATGACATTGGATGCTGGGACAGAGTACACTCTCAGCTAGTTTCTGGACAATATCAAACTGGTCAATCCCTGAAAGACAGGGTTGCTATTCAAAGGAATATAGGCAGGCTGGAAAAATGGGCTGACGGAATCCTCATTAAGATGACCGAAACTAAATTCCAAGTCCTTCTGTTGGGGAGATACAACGTCATGCAGAAGTCCAACCAGCTGGAAAGCAGATTTGCAAAAAAGGACCTGGGGGTACTGAGCTGCTGTGCCCAGTTTTGAGTTCCACAGTACAAGACAGACACGAGTCCATCAGAGGACCACCTCCTTGGTTGGAGGCTGGAGCCTTTAACGTGCAAAGAGAAGCTGGGAGAGCTGGGTTTGTCCAACCTGAAGAAGGGAAGGCTGGGGAGATGCTTTATTGCTATGTATGACAATGTTTCAAGTTGGGGTAGAGAAGACTAAGCCAGGCTCTTCTCAAAGGTGCACAGAGGAAGGTTCATAGAATCCTAGAATCACAGAATGGTGTGGAAGGGTTGGAAGGGACCTTTAATGATCATCTAGTCCAACCACACCCTGTCATTGACAGGGACTTCTTTCACTAGATCAGGTTGCTCAAAGCCCCTTCCAGCTGACTTTGAACACTTCCAATGGTGGGGCACCCACAATTTCTCTGGGCAGGATGAAAAGCAACAGACATAAGCTGGAACATGGGAAATTCCAATTTGGTATAAGGGGGAAAAAAACCCAAACCACCGAGAGGGTGGTCAAACACTGGAACAGGTTGCACAGAGAGGCTGTGGAATTTCTATCTGTGGAGATGTTCAAAACCTGACTAGGCATGGCCCTGAGTACCTGATCTGACTGGAGCTGCTTTGAGCAAGCATTTGGGATAGGTGTCCTCTAGTCCAACCTAAGTTATTCTTTTATTCTGTGAGGAGATCCACTCCTAATATTCTCCTCAACATAAAGAACATTTAAAAATCAAATCATATCTGGTCCTGAACATACATATAATAGTAAATGAAGATAAATAAAGCAGTAATCATTTCTTTTCCAAAGGGAGAATAATGCATAATCCATTGCACTCTTGGGTTTATTTCAAAAAAAAAATTAATAAAAAAAAAAAGGAGAAAAAACAAGCATACAGACTTTGAATGTCCTTTCTGAGAAACAGCATGAGTCAGTGATAGGTATTAGTTCTTCAGCAAATTTTTTTTGTGTTCTCGATACTCAGACCTGGAGTCATCTCATTTAATTGAAACAACTGTATTCTCTCTTATCATCAATGGAAGGACAGAGATGTAACCCCAGACTTTAGATGGACTACATCATTATCTAACACTGTGTTTCTATTCAACTGACAGTAGAATGGAAATTAGAAGGACTACATTCCCAACCTTGGTTAAGCTTAGGTAATACGAAGAACTTAACAAGGCCATACATTTGAGCAATTTCTCATGGAGTAGTAGTCACCTCATTCCCAACACAATGTTTTTTAAAGCCATGAATATCCCAATATAGGGACATTCTCACCCCTTTTTTTCACATGGGAAGGGCTTTCTGATGAGACTGGAAAGATCTTACAGAATGATATTTGTGCTGGTGGCAGAAAGAAACGAAACAAAGAACAAAACCAGGCATTGTTACCTCATCTGCAGTGTATGAACTCTGTTTAGCTCTGATGGGGAAGAATAGTAGCCAGCCTGAATGTCAAAGAAAAAGATAGTGTCAGCAAAATGGTATTGCCAGGAGGAAGTAGCTCATATAGTAAGAAAGTTTAAGGACTCAAAGAGAGATCAGCAGCTTCACTAGGACTGTATTTCACGAAAATTTCACTATGAGACAAATTTTTGCAGGTGCTTGAAGCCATCAAGGTTGTAGATCCTGAAGGTAGGGTGGAGGATACCTCCAGTTTAAGTGAGCTCTTCAGTTAGGTGCTTCTCAAAGGATAAGCTTCTGCTTCGAGAAGCCAGTTGGCATTCATTGTCACAAGACAGAGGGAAGCATCATAAATTATACATTCACAGACTTAAAAAAATTCTGAGAAAAATGGATGATGAAACAGTGTGAAGCTCCAAGCCCAACTCTTCAAAGACATCTGCACAGCAATTTGCCACACTGAGCTGGAATAAACAGCAACCTTTCTGATAAAAGCCACTTCTTGACCTTGTAGGTGTATTTATGCTTTTTGAACATGTTGGACACAAGGAGTTGTGCAATGGTGAAGATGGAGTGAGCGTTCACCAGCTTCAGTGGAACTATCTGGACTTTCACCAACTGAGGCAGAGGTACTGATTGTTTTGGCAAAGGAGAGTAGTCATTCCACCTAAGTCTACTCCTTTTAGTTAGTTAATTCAGAGCTCCAGATGAAGGAATCCTTTTGTATGGAGTATAGATTTCTAACCTAATTTAGATGTCTGAAGTTAGACACCATGAATCTTCATTCTCTCCTTGTAGTTGAGTGTTGGCAGTTGTTCAGCAGCAGTGAGTATTAATGAGCACTTTGTGAGATCAAGCAGAGGCCAGTCCTCCAGACCATGTTCAAATCAGCTGGTGATTCTGACCAAAAAGCACACTCGGAAACTCACACTGAGCAGAGGAATCCAGATCCCAGCCCTTTCTCCTAAACAGGGAACTGCCAGAAAACATGCACTATTCTAACTGGCAAGGTGAAAACTCTGTTATGTCTCTGTCCATGTAAAAACAAGAGCAATGCACAGAAAGGTGGTAGCACTGGGGAAAAGAAGATCAATCATATTTCACCCACAAAAAGCTGCAAACATAGTAGTATTTTGCACATGGAATATAGAAGGTGGAACATTGTTTTCCTGGAATCAGTTCCCCACAAGTAAGTAATTAAAGAAATACTGCAGCTTTGCATTTCCACTGTCTCTCTTCTCCTTTCTTCCCACTTAAAAATACAGTCCTGGGTGTAAGAAACATAATCATATTGTTTAACTTCGTTTCTTGGGACAGAGGATTTTCACTGGCATGCAAATCAAGAGAATTTCTTTGGAGAAATCATCCTAAAAGCTCTCAATATATATATTTTTATATATTTTTTTATATATATATATATATATATATAAAAGACTTCTAAGTTATAGAATTTTTCCCTTACAGGACAGTTTCCTAAAGGCTGCCATATGACCAAGAGTTATGTAGCAGCTGGTCTTAGATAGGATAAGGCAACTTCTTTAAGCCTGAAGAAACTCATCATAGTTTGTGTCAGCTAAGCACTATTGGGTTTCTGTGTGTAAGTAGTTGGATCCAGGAAACTGCTGTCTGCTAAATGGTCCATTCAGATTCTGTTTAGGTATATATGCACTCACCCACATTGCAGCATTTGAAACTTCAACAATATGTTTTTCCTGATTCAGTTAGTGTCATGGTTTAACCCTAGCCAACAACTAAGCACCATACAGCCGCTCACTCACTCCCCACCTGCCCCAGTGGGATGGGGGAGAGAATTGGAAGAGTAAAAGTGAGAAAACTTGTGGGTTGAGATAAGAACAGTTTAATAATTGAAATAAAATTAAAAAGTGATAGTAATAATATTAATAATAACAATAATAAAAGAATATACAGCACAAGTGATACACAATGTAATTGCTCACTATCCACCTACTGATGCCCAACCAGTCCCCGAGCAGTGGCCCTCCCGGCCAGCTACCCCCCGCTTATATACTGAGCATGACATCATACGGTATGGAATATCCCTTTGGCCAGTTTGGGTCAGCTGTCCTGGCTGTGCCCCCTCCCAGCTTCTTGTGCATCTCCAGCCTTCTCAGTCGGTAGAGCATGAGAAGCTGAAAAGTCCTTGGTTTAGTGTAAGCACTACTTAGCAACAACTAAAACACCAGTGTGTTTATCAACATTATTCTCCTACTAAATCTAAATCCAAAACACAGCACTATACCAGCTACTAGGAAGAAGAATAACTCTATCCCAGCCAAAACCAGGAAGGTTAGAAGGTGTAGGGGTGATATGATCCTTTAACAACCAGAAGGAAACAGTGAGAACACAGAGAGTACAGATCAGAATGCAACCCTAGCCCTATCTCTTAGGAACCAAAAATGAAAGGCAAACATGCTAGGAAAATCAGGTGGGCACAGCTTTTAAGAGCCATAGGCTTCAGTTCTTGTTTCTCCTCACATAACTTACAGTGACTCAGGTCACAGTCTCAGCTAGGGGAAGTTACTCAGAAAGAAACCAAATTTCCTATTTCACCTTTGAAAGTTAAATTGAAAAATAAGGGCTGATTAAAAAAAATGAACAATTCTTCAGAAAATTCAAATCTAATAAAGCGGGGAATTGTGACTTCTAAAAAAAAAAGATAAGACTATGAATTATGTAATGAGTATGGGCATAATTATGTTAATGGAAACAGTCTTGTTACTCTGGGTATGATTATGCTAAGCCTCTGAGCATGCCCTATATAAATTAGTGGTTTCCATAAACCTGAACAGTCTGAAACAAAAATAACTGTTCTTGCAGTGAGAAAAATAGAGAAGTATGGGCAAGGGGAGGGCAAGGTCATATCCATCTACCTGATCTAATAAGACTATAAACATTTCAAAGCTATTGTGTATATGCCATGCTAGGTGCCAATCCTATTTTAGTAAAGGGGAGTACAGGAATGTTGTCAAACCCCCAGTCTAGACGTAATCTCAGACCATTATTTAGTGCTTGCTTTAGAAAAACAGACAGAAAAAACCAAGAACCCATCTCTAATTGAATTCAGTAGAAGTCCCAAGGAACAGATTATGCCTCTAGATAAAGGTTTTGCTACTATCCAACAAATATAGTTGTGAAGGAATTACTTCTCCCCTAGAATGGGAAGGCCACAGTCTTCTCTAGCCTTACAATGTGGGACGCACGCCACCTCCTCTGCATCAGCTCAGTTGTTAACACTTGGTAACTTCCTACTCACTGCAGTCCCTTCCTGCTCACAACGAGGTAGGAAGCTCCTGCTTTCTTCTATGGAGTGAACCTAAGAAAGACATACCCCATTTATTTAGACATCATGACCTTGACCTACATAAAAGGCTTAAGATCGTCCCAAGAAAATCTACATTTTTCACCTTTTTACTTTAATTTTTATTCTAGAAAACTCTTGCCTCCCTAGCCTTGATCTATATTCTCAAGAAGTGTAAAGAAACCCTAAAGATGTTGACTATTTTCCTTAAGAACAGAAGGATCAAAGAAATCTCAGATGAAATTTGAATTAAAACACTAGGTTGGCTCAGCACGTCAAACTGCAACACTGACTCCATAACTGGAGCAATGTCAAGAGCAGAGCTGAGTTTGTTTTGCAGAGGCATGTCACAAGTGAACACAGAATCACTGAGCAGACTGTGCCACAAAACACCGTGCGCTTCTGGCAAAGCTGCTTTGAGGATGAGGAGAGTTGGGCTGATGCTCTGAGAGACAGAGAGATTCAGTGACACCACTAAGACATTGCTGCTGTGTAGAGGAACCGACCTCCTGGAAGGGTACCCAGCAGCAGTCTGTCCAGCCCTTTCCAGGCACCTAACACCGCGCCTGCTGCTACACCCTTCAAACGCGCCGGGACCCCGTGCTGCAGCCCAGCGTGAATGAGCCATGCCAGTGAACACAAAAAGCCTCCCTCGTTTCTTCCTTCTTAATTGGTTTAGGGTGCTGCCTGCATCTTTGAAATATATAAAAGCTTATTCCTTTATTTCACGTGAGTAGAATAACAGCATTTACACATGTGGTGTGGAGCTCAGGGAAAAGAAGACTCCTTGCCCCTCGTCTCCCTCTCAGCACCTTCCATTACTTTTCTACCTGAAACAGCTCATAAAATCTGAACCCCCCACACAGGATTTTTTTGTGGCTGAAGGGAAATAGCTGTTATGGGCAGATTCATTTATCTTGCTTACTCCAGGTAACATCATATTTCATCGAGAAGCATCAAAATAGCCCAGTAAGACACATTCCTCAAATAATGTGATATTGAATCATACGGGTGGGTTTTTTTTCCCTATGAGTATACCAAAGCTCTCTTATAGCTCCTTGACATCTTACAAGAGTCAAGGAGATTTTACCACAGCACTGGATGTCCCTAGTATTTTAAAACAAAGTATTTAAAAATACTTAAAAAAAAACCCAAAAAACCCAAAGGGGAAGAATTTCTCAGAAAGCCAACCAAACTATTAATCCTTAGTATGTGGTTTAAAAAAAAAAAAAAAAAGATAGGCATCTTGAACCAATTAAACCCACTTTTCTCTATTGCAGTCAAAGCAAGTCTTGATACAGAGATTTTCTTTTGTTTTCAAATCTCATTTCTTTCTTGCTTTGGCAGGAAAATATTTTAAACGATTTTTCTTTATCAAGGGAAAAATGTTTTACCTCTATTTTCTTCAGACTCAGAAATGGTTACACTCAAGCAAAGTTAAAAAAAAAAAATCACACAACAACAACATTTAGGCAATGACAAGCACAGAACTTTTCTGCTACAACAGAATAAGTTTCTAAAAGTCATGAGAAGCTGAACTGAAAGTATGTCAACAATTTCTGCTGCTCCTGCTTTCCTGCCAGAGACAGGACTGGATGAGAATATCTAGACTTTGAGAGTTTTTCTGTCCAGGAGGCAGTGATTCCAAATTTAAATTCAGACCTTCATCAATATGGCATGACTAGAATAGACACCCACATCAGTCTGAACAAACTGTAGTGTGAGTCATGAGCAGGAGGAGTTAGGGCCAGTAATTCATAACCTATATCTGACCACCGAAAATCTGGACTCACCTATTCTCTGCAACACTACAGATTACTGAGAACAAAGCATCACCCTGTAAATTTAAAGTTGTGGTTCCCAAAATCAGATCAGTGAGACTGGGTGGTCCCTGGAGCTTTCCTCCGTGAAACAGTGTGATGCTTTGGCCTGTTTGCTATTACCCATAAATTGTGCAAAGGCACATACACATCTTCCCAATACCTTTTTTCCAAGTTGTTAATATTATCTGTTCATACATGTGAGGAAGGGTAAGATGCACACAACTTTAAACAGACGGGTAGAGGTGTCATTGAGATACTGTCTTCACAGAGCTGTGACCTGTGAAGTTTGAGTATCCAGAAGCGCGAAGAACATGCCAGTACCTTTAATCATAGAATCATAGAATCATTTAGGTCGGAAAAGAACTTTAAGATCATTGCAAATGCAAACCTAACACTGCCAACTGCACCACTAAACCACATCCTGATCACCATGTCTACATGTCTTTTAAATACCTCCAGGCATGGGGACTCAACCACTTCCCTGGGTAGCCGGTTCCAATGCTTGATAACTCTTTTGGTGAGGATATTTTTCCTAGTATCCAATCTAAACCTCCCCTGGTGCAGCTTGAGCCCATTTCCTCTTGTCCTGTCACTTGTTACTTGGGAGAAGAGACCAACACCCACCTCACTACAACCTCCTTTCAGGCAGTTGTAGAGAGCCATAAGGTCTCCCCTCAGCCTCCTCCAGGCTAAACACCCCCAGTTCCCTCAGCCGCTCCCGTAAGACTTGTGCTCCAGACCCCTCACCAGCTTCGTTGCCCTTCGCTGGACATGCTCCAGCAACTCAATGTCCTTCATGTACTGAGGGCCCCAAAACTGAACACAGCATTCAAGAGGTGGCCTCACCAGTGCCAAGCACAAAGGGATGATCACTTCCCTAGTCCTGCTGGCCACACTATTCCTGATACAAGCCAGGATGCTGTTGGCCTTCTTGGCCACCTGGGCACACTGCCTGATCATATTCAGCCAGCTGTTGACGAACACCCCCAGGTCCTTTTCCACCAGGCAGCTTTCCAGCCACTCTTCCCCAAGCCTGTAGCATTGCATGGGGATGTTGCGACCTAAGTGCAGGACTACACACTTAGCCTTTTTGAACCTCATACAATTGGCCTCGGCTCATCCATCCAGCCTGTGCAGATTCCTCTGTGGAGCCTTTCTACCCTCAAGCAGATCAACACTCCCACCCAACTTGGTGTCACCTGCAAACTTACTGAGGGTTCATTCGATCCTCTCATCCAGAGCATTGATAACTGTATTAAACAGAACTGGCTCCAATACTGAGCCCTGAGGAACACCACTTGTGACTGGCCACCAACTGGATTTAACTCCATTCACTATAATAGTCCCACCTGAACTGTGAGAGGTGGTGGAAAATCATTTTCATTCTTAAAACAAGGAAGTGGTAAGATATAGGGTCATACAAGCATCAGCTCATTAGTTCCTAAACCCATTGCCACATATAAGATCTCTTCTTGAGTCAGCAGCATGCTGTGCTGATTTTCTTTGCTATTTCTATTGCATAGAATGTAGTTTCTTGTATTAAATGTGTTTTTTAGAGGTTTGCTTTTGCATCTTACTGTCAACTCCACACACACTTTGGTTTTTATAGAAAGCATTTTTATTCTCTTGGATCTACAGAATTATTGAGTGAGTCTTTACTGAAATTGTTTTTGGTTTTGCTCTCTTTTATCTTTTTAATGGTATTTCCCACCAAATTGACTTGCAGATGCTAATACTTTGACAACTAAAGAAGCAGCTATGTCTGAGTTGTCATCTTGTAGTCAGTTTTTCCAGAGGCAAAAAGGAGTGCTTCCCCACCAATTTATTTAACTTTTTGCCTACCTACCTGCATTTCAAAAGCTATCTTTAAGACTCTTTTATGGACATACAGCTTTTAAGCATTTAAGAAGCTTCACAAGGATTTAGCCATGCAATTCATATAGTCTCTAATAGAAATTATGTGGTTAATTCCCCATGCAATATTTTGGCTTGCTTTTTTTTTTTTTCTAAACTATAGCTGGGTAATTTGTATTTGCTGAAATGTGGCCAAAGTTCTCTGTTAAACGTCAGTAGGGGAATTATGAAACCTCTTTGCATGGTAACTTACTTTTACAGAACTGAACCCACATTGCTCTTATCTTTCCATATTAGGCCTGATATGTTGTGTCAAGCATTTCAACCTCTAGCTTCCATCAAAAGATAAATGACAGCTGTCTCTGAATTAATGGAACATGAGAGCAGATCACTGCTCTGCACCCTGCTCCCTATGAAATGTTTAAGTATGCACTCACCTGACCTGACCTTGCTATTTCCACTTTTCCAATTTGTTTTCTGGTGATTGAGAAAGGTGAGGGAAGAGTTCAGCACCCATGCAGGATTTTTCTGTCAAACACCACTGTGCTATCCATCAGAAATTGTCTCTGTCCCTCTAAAACCAACAAGGTATTTTAATAAAAATGTGTCCTGTTAAAAAAAAAAAGTAAGAATCTCTGAACTTCATGGGATTAACTTTGATTCTTACTCTTCCCCTGTTATGTCCAATAATATTTTTGTGAACTATCTTCCTGGGAGATACTGTGGCCTCAGTTTTGTTAATCTGGTTAAACCGAGAGGCATTTCATTGCATACAGTATAATAACACACCCCACCTCACCCCACCTCATCCCCTGAAAAGAAAAAAGGAGATTAGAAATTACTGTCTTGAAGTGTTTCTGAAAGGTAGACTGAAACTGTATCACTCTAGATTTTGTGTTGCTAACCAGATTCTTGACCTTGCGGCAAATAAGAACTTGAACAAGCAACTGCATATATTTTATGTATTAATAGATATTGTGTATATATATATGTGTATATATATGTAATATGTATATATTTGTGTGTGTCTGTATAGTTTTAAAATAAAAACAACTATTTGTATTATTTTTATAGGTTCCAAAGTAAAGTTGTGAAGAAGCCCAGCTTAAAAGCAAGACTTGAAGGAGTAGACTAAACTAGGTTTTGTCTGTAAAAACGTACATGTCATTATATCCAAATGGCCCAGTGTGAAAATAATAACTGTGAAGGCCTTAATTAGGATAAACGGGACACCAGTAAGCTGTCTAAACACTGTGATCCAGACTGCAGAATATCCTTTCCAGTATAGTGGGAGCTCCAGAGGATGAGTCTTTGGGAACACAAGCCCTAAAGTTGCACTGTGATACCAGCTTGCACTGACTGTGATGGACAGCTGAGTACAACAGGATTTGGCAACAGTAAGAAGGATGAGAAAAATGAGTATTTCAGGACATTCATAAATACACTTTAAGCGGTAACCTCTGTCTCACAAGCAGGATGAAGGCAATGGGCTAACCTGAGCCTCACATTTTTAAAAGGTCAGTCATCCAATCGCTCACACAAAAAATGTCACAGTACTTCAGTTCCTAATTTTAACACACAGCTGCTACAATGGCTTTCCAAAGTGGGTTTTTATGTGTTTGACTGACTGGATTTCACATTCTGTTACACCAGTCATATCCTAGTCAAGGCAACTCAGATAAAGCAAAATAGATCTGCTGTAAAAGATAGGAGAATCAGACATGTAAACTGATTTTTTAAGAATAAGGTACCTAGCTTACAATCTCTGAGGTTGTAATATGGATACTAAAACAGGTATGAATTTTTGTATGTACGTTTCTGTGCACAAGTTTTTAAACAGTATTCTAGACATCTTTCTCATTTTGAATTCCACTCCATGGCAATATGAGGAAAAAAATTTCCATATAGATAGAGATATAGGCAGAGTAAAAGTGTGTGGATGAGGCCAAAATTAGAATAAACAGAGGATTTCATTTTTCAGTGATCTGAACTTGACATTTTCATAAGCTTCTCTTATGGTCCGTAAACAAAATAAGAACAGAATCAATGTCTGCTGTTTTTATAGCCAGTCTCAGAGGCTGAATACAGAAGAATGACATTTGGCCTCATCAGAATAAGAAACTGGCTCTGTATGTGCCTCTGGTGCTCACTTGTACACATCTCCTGAGCACTGCAAGTGCACTTCTGAACTGTAGAGAATGCAGAGAGCAGGGGTTTTTATCTCTATGCACAATCTAAGGCCTTTTGCTTTCTCTTTGACCATCTGAATGCAAAACAATATGTATTATTTTTATCCACTTAAGTATGTCATGGCTGCTTATGTGTAGGGATTCTTCTGTGAGTGGAGCTTACCAGCCACAATAGAAATACAGTACTGAAAATGCTTAAACAGAGACTTCAGACATACACGATTAGGTATTGGAAGAACACTGTTTATTCAAGTTCTTCATATGACTTTAGTATTATAATAATTAGTTCACACGATTTATGGAACTGGCAACTTCAGCAAAGGTGCAAACAGCTGCGGCTTTGTTGGTTCTAATGAAGCTAAAACTCAAGACCAGATTCACACACCAGATTCAAATGTGACCTGCTGCTCTGTAAAGACCCTTATATTTAGGATGCTGGTATGAATACTAGGTGCTGTGCTACCTAAATCATGCTAGCAACAGAAAAATAAACCAACAGTACAGTAATTAAAAGCAGAAAGGTGCAGAGACAAATTATAAACCACTTTGCTCCTCAGCAGCATCAAATGGAGCTAAAAATTTTTAGCCTGTTTTTATGTATTTGTAGCCTGAAGGATACCACATTTCATAAACAATATGTGTACAACACCCTGAAATGACATTGGTGGGGAATGGTGGCCAATCCTTAGCCTAATGCCATAAGCACAAATCTCATTTTTTAATAATAAATAATGGAAATATGAGCATCCACACCAAACCAAAGGAACCATGTCATTGTGAAGTGCCGTGGGATAGAGTCAAAATCCCAGCCTAAAGCCTGGAGATGAACAGATGTCAACACAGTTTGAAAGAAGTAAACCAGATGACAACAACCAACATTGCCTTTTTCAGGAATGAAAGGGAAAAATGAAATTTAGACCCAAACTCACAGTTTGTGCATGTGAATGGACAGGTTTATGCAAGTTCACATTCAAGCATTTTTTAAATCTTTGCAGGAAGCAGTCACTAGTGTTTGACACATTACCAACGTATCATAAAAAAAGCCTGCAGTAATAGTTTATTTGTGCACTGTTCTTCCCCCTAGAGTTACAAAAGTTAAGAACATTGTGTAAATTTGATTTTCCTTTGAACTGAAGTTGAAAAATTACCTCAGACACAGAACTGGTATTTGCTAGGTGACGATGTACGCTCAGGCCTTTCAGAGACCTTCGGTACCGCTGGATTCCTGCGAGGTCTCTGCGAGACTGCATGTCTTGGACTGGAGGATGACTTTTGGGAGGAGGAAGGGTAGAGGAGAGAGAGCCGATGAGTGTGTATGCTTAGGTTATTGCTCTAGGAGGCATTGAAGTAACTGCAGGTACAATTCATGATAGAGTTTTGCTGGTGGTGGAGGTTTTTTGATCTGCATTTGTGTCAAAAGTGGCTCAGGCTGCTCGCCATGGGCCAGATCACCAAACTAAGTTCAGCTTTGCTCAGAGTTGTGTTGTAGATCTTGTGCTATGACATTTCTTTCTTAAACTACCTTTATTAAAGAAAGGAAAAGGTAACTTTCTGGTAACAGAGAAAAGCCTAGAAACTGCTAGTACTAAGTGCGAAAATCATAAAGGGGAAAGGATCATTACTTTTTTATTCTCATAATTTTCAAGCCATGAGATCCTAAATTTAACTGCAATAAAGGGAAGAACTTAAAGAATGATGAGTCTATCTGGTTAGATAAATTGTCCATGCACCAGCTTTTCACCCCTACTCTGGGGTCTGAGTAAGAACATCCTGTATAACATTTCTTCCTTTGAGGTAAAACATCATAAAACAGGAGCATTTTCACAGAGGAACAGGAGTCTGTTGTGAGCCAGAAAGATGCCTTTGGAAGGAATACAAGAGTGAAATTTTGTGAATTGCCCTCCTTATTGACTTGTTTCTTATTCTGCAATATTAAATAAAAAAACTTATTTACATTTTGTATTTTTCAATCATATTTGAGTGCTTTGGGTTTTTTTTTTTACAACCTTGCTCTGCTTCCTGTGATATTCTGTCACTTTCTGACACCTGATTTGGCAATGCAAGTCATCTATATTGTATGATCTTTTGACACTGTTGCAGACTTCACAGCATACCAGTGTGTATCCCCTCCACAACCTGAAAGAGCATACCTGCTGGACGCTCATTCAGGAGGCTCTAGTTTGGGTCAGGGGGGCAGGATGTGCCTGTGGAAAAAGGGCAGGGTAGAGAACCATCAAAGAACAGGTGACTCCAGTTTTTCCCAGCCACCTTCAGCTAGCCAGCACCACAGGAAAAGCCTCTGCACACTCTGATGCACCACTGCACTTTTGCATGCCCCTGCACAAACGCACAGGCAGATGAACAGGCGAGAGGGAGTGCTTCTTGCAGTCATTAAGGAATTAACAGGATGTAATCTAGCTCTATATAATTAGTCAGAGATACTCATTCACACTACAGTGATCACTATTATTAGCTAGAATAAGCAGCATAGTGGGAGATCGGCAAGTAAACCTTTTTGCCCAAAGGGTCTCAGTCATAACAGCCAGCTGCTGGTGTGCACCCTCTTACTTCAGCCACTGGGTCAGGGTCACTGATGAGCCTTCTGGTGTGCAAAAGGATCAGGCAAGCAGTTCACTCACTAGCAGGGGCAACATTTATTTTCTTCATGGTATTGCTGCGGTTTTGCAGGGTATAGTACCAACTAAAGAAACCTTCTGCCAGTGCAAAGGGAAGTAAACAAAGCATCTAGGGAGTGTAAAGGGAAATTTTATGAGGAAAAGCCTGAAGATTTTCCTCCAAGAGGTGCTGTACACATCCATAAGCTCAATATATCTCTCTAGAAGGGATGGTTGGGGGAGAGAGAGCAGAAGTGCTCTTCAGAGTTATGCTAAAGAAAATACCACTTGTGGAAGGGCAAAAGCAACACAACAGGTAAAAGAGGACCTATCCAGTGGAAGTGGAAATGGATGTAATGCATCACCATTTGTTTTCTGACATAGACATTGAAGATAAATTGCCTGTTCTGATACGTATACACTAGTTGCAGGCTAGATTTCATCTCAGCACAGTGTATCACTGCTATTCAAGCAGCCGCTGTAGGCATGAAATTACCTGAAAGACACATCTACAAAGTGATTCCAATGCAGAGAGCCGTCTAAGAGACTTATTATACTGTAATAATATAAATATGTAAACATTACACTCTAGAAGTCTTATTGATCCTTGCTACCAAACATGACATCATTATTAATAAAAATGTAATGGGAGAGTTATAAATATGCAAAATAATAGCATATTAACCTAAATAACACCAACAAATTGTGCAGTTTAGCATAAAATTGAAAACCACCAACCAAACACTGTGTGGTTTGTCCATACTAGGAGCAGTCAGGAATCATGCATAATGCAACAGTGCAACTGCTAACAACAGCCTCATGAAGATAATTTAAGCTAGAGCTGGACAAGCTCCAGGAAATTTGCCTAGAGAGTAAATGCTGAGCTTTTCTTCTCTTTTTAAGTGAAGGAGCTCTGAGTTGTTTCGCTTGCTGTCCCAGGTGAGTCTTATTATAAGGCAATGGATCATTTTAAAAGTTAAGGATGAGATAAACAGCTTATAAAGAATATAAATATTCATAGATATATTTTTTAAAAGCCACAAAAAAAACAACCAAAGACCCCCTCCCCCCCCCAAAAAAAAAAAACAACCAAAAAAAACCCCACTAGATAAGTCCAGACAGCTTGGAAAAAGGAAAAAAAAAGCAAGAAAAATGAGGTAAAAGAGACAGAGTCTGTTGCCAAATGTTATTCATTAAATAAAAAGTATTACACTGCAGAAAAGAGTCCAGAGAATGTCACACATCATAGCAGAGAAAGGTTAGACTATAAATTGTTCAAATTTGGCATCATATTTTATATCCTGCTAAATATTGAATATTTACAACCTATATAAATAAAATTATTAGTATAAAAGCATTTCTTATAATAATTAGGAAGAGACACCACTAATGAGAGTGGAGAGCATGCTGCAGTTCAAGCAGAAATAATAGGCTTAATGCAGGAATTACTTGTGGAGGTTTTTTTACCCTATGTTATGCAAGAGGTCAGACTAGCTCCTCCCAATGGTCTCTTCTGGCCTCGGAGCCTACAGAAGTCAGATATTTTAGCTGACAGAGGCTTTTTCTCACTCTTTATCTCTTTTTTTCCTTATTGCAATGGGATGAGGGAAGAGGCATCCCTGAATTCTTAAAAAAAAAAATTAAAAATATAACATTAGTTCTGACAAGGACTGAGTGAATCAAGGGCAGTGTGGCGAATCTGAACCCCTGGCTTGGGACAGTGCCCTCAGCAAGGCTGTGCTGTCCCATATCCAGAGATTCCACCAGCTGCTGGAAGAAGCTGCCATCACAGGCATAAATGGCTAGAATGCCTCTTTTCTCTTGGCAGCTTTAAGGCCCCAAGGAGCATATTTTATTTTAATTCTTTTTTTTTTTCTGTTTCCAAAACATATTTGCTGAAATTTCCATTTAATGAAAAATATGAAAGATTCAGTTTAGTTGAGTGCAATCAACAGGCACACACACAAAAGACCAACCTAAATATCTTGCAAATCACAGTTCCTGTGATTTAGTCCTATCTGGATTCACAGCAAATTCTTAACAAAGTTTCTATTATTTGCTAACTGCAAATTACCTAACAGCACTCAAAAGGTACAGAAACATTTCACTGAAATTGGGCTGAATTTGGAGTTTATAGTGAAGTCACAAACTAGATGAGATCTGGAGGACTTCATAATAAAATAATAAAGATTGAAAGTTAATTAGCACTTTTCTTCAAACCACATTGAAAACTTTAATAAGGCAATCCTCACCCCCTTCCCTGTGATATGTTTAAGTGTTGGTGAACCATCTGGATAGCAAGTGTGTGTTTGTTCATGATTGTTCCCTTAATGCCATGACTCTTTGAAATCCTACTTTTCAGTATGATTTTGTGTGCAGTGTTTGCGACTCTCACAAATTTATTGCAAAATTGGGGGTTTATGTTACATTCTTAACAACTAAATCTGTGGGTATCCCAGATTTTCTTAAGTATTTTTCAAGTCTTCATCATTTGCAAGGTGAGGACAAAAAAGAGAAGCAAATACACCCTAAAGTCTCGGAACGCAGAAGAAAAAAAAAAAACCTGAAAATGTTTAAGTAGTCCACAGAAAACCTTGTGGTTTCCTAGCATCGAACTCAACACCTGAAGATTTGGGATTGTTCAGAACATTCAGACAATATATAGACTGTTTCATGCTAGTGCCCAGTGTCTACATACTTCATATGTAGACACACATGAAAGCTACTTCACCTTGCCACAGCACACACTGCCAGCGTGAGAAGGGTAGGCTGGGGAACTGAGATACAGAGGTGTGAAATGACTGAGCCTAAGAAGCTAGCCAGACCTGGGGCAAAGTGAGGCATAAAGCTCAATTCTGATTCTGAAACTAAAGTCCATCCTGAGAACATGCAAACTTTTCTTTTTTTTCTTTTTTTTTTTTTTTGACAAAACACCACTTTTCAGTTAGTATAGTCATTTCATAGTGATATATTAAGGACATAAATACTGACGCTTCTCACTATTTGAGTGTGGAGAGACCTTTCAGTTAAACATCAGTGCTAAATTCTGTCACTTTGGCTTCTTCTCACTGGTGATTCAGAAATGAAACTTCTTTCAGAGAGAATTTCACAGGCAGCAGGTGATATCCTGAGCTGCAACAGTGTTTGGTGGTTTTGGCTGTTCAGTGATTCTCGTTCCTCCCAAAGTTCTTCTTAGTGGAGGCGGAGAAGGAAGAAAGGAGGAGGAACATATTACACATCCTTAGTGTTCCTGTTTAGCTTTACAAAAACTGCCATGGATGTTGTCGTGGTTTAGCCCCAGCCAGCAACTAAGCACCACGCAGCCGCTCGCTCACTCCCCCTGTCCCGATGGGATGGGGGAGAGAATCGGAGGAGTAAGAGTGAGAAACACTCCTGGGTTGAGATAAGAACAGTTTAACAACTGAAATAAAGTAAAATAGTAATGATAATAATAACAATACAATAATGATGATGATAATAATGATATACAAAGCAAGTGATGCACAATGCAATTGCTCACCACCCGCCAACCAATACCCAGGCAGTTCTCAAGCAGTGATTGCTGCTCCCTGGCCAACCCCCCCCCCAGTTTATATACTGAGCATGACATCATATGGTATGGAACAGCCCTCTGGTCAGTTTGGATCAACTCTTCTGGCTGTGCCCCCTCCCAGTTTCTTGTGCACCTGGCAGAGCATGGGAAGCTGAAAAGTCCTTGACTAGCATAAGCAGTACTCAGCAACAACTAAAAACATCAGCATGTTATCAACATTCTTCTCCTACTAAATCCAAAACACAGCACTATGCCTGCTGCTAGGAAGAAAATTAACTCTATCCCAGCCGAAACCAGGACAGATGTCTTAGGTTGATGTACAACCTTTATTCACAATATCCCCTACTTGATCTTTCCTCAAAGTTCACATCATTTGCATTGCTGGGAGTCTGGCACTGAATTCAATGGACTGGATAGTCTTACAGAAGGGACTAGATAAGTGCATAAAAAAATATTGACAGAAAAACATGTTATACTTCCTCTATTAAATGATTCCATTTATTGGCTTTTGGGCTCTAATGTCCTCTTAAGTGCCAGGTATGAATGTACTACAAGATCATGGCATGCTTTTCTCCATGGGTTGACAGTGTACATGGAAGATCACTCTATCAAGATGTAAGGGTTCAGTTTTTGCAGATAGGGACCAAGATGACTTTACCTTTTCTCCATCAACTTTTCCACATAACATATCACAGCTTATTCATCATGCTTACCGCATCTGAGACGGGGACTGCACACTACCTACAACATTGTAAACAGTAAGTTTGGTAGAATTGCTTATTTCCTCTAAATTACAGGCAATTGCCATCAAGGAACCCAGCACTGAAAATGGTGAGATTTTATCTTGCAAAGAACAGAAATGGTGCTCATTATCATGCTATTGGAATTTTTATATAATGAAAACTAAGTTGAAAAGGATTAAAACTGTATGTTTGCCATCATAACCAATGCTCCCCATATAGATAACCATTACATACATATATATGTGTGCTACATATATATGTGTGTGTGTTTGTGTGTGTATATATATGCATAAGCTCATGAATGTGATTCTCTTCTGTGCTTTTAACAAGAGCACATCTTTGAGAGGGCAGAACAGCTTTCATTAAAACAAGGATTTCAAGATTAGACAGTGCAGTACTGTGCTGCTTTGAAGCCCCCCAGCAATGGAAGAAAACATACATTCATATATTATTCTGTGTCACAGAGTTTATCTTCTTGGATTTCAGAGCATAAAAGGAACAATTTGCAATAGGCACAGCTCCACTTCAGCATCTGATCAAACATGAATGCTGCAGATAGTTATGGCTAAATCTTGCTATTGATTTCAGAAGGAGTTGCAGTAATAACTCTTAGACACATTAAATCCTGCATTTTAAACACAGTCTTAATTCTCATTTTCATATTTGTTTTCTACTCTAACAAAGATTTTTCTTTTATGTATTGTAACATAAAAAAAAAGAAGGTTATTTTCCCCTTAGTCTAACTACCTGCATTTCAGCAGAATCTGTGATGTCTGGGTCCAGTCTTACACACTGCTATAAATGTACAAATGCAACAAGAGCCTGATACGGCTATTCAGCAAGGCTTATTTATGTACAGTGCAGGGAGTGGCAAATGAAACATCTGAGCAAAGAACTTCAAGTGACAGAAATTTGTTTCCTGTATATTACCCTAAATAAATTGTTATTAAGGTAGTGTATAAGTACTGTACATTTCCCTTGGAGTGATCATGACATTTGATTTTATTTTTTTTTCACGAACATGTCTTAATGAAATTTGTCAAGAAGTTGTTAGGCAAAATGTAAACCACAGCTTCTGGTGAAACATTTATTTTCTTTCTGCATTCAAAATTGTAAAACCACACTTCCAAGGGAGAATAAAAATAACACTAGCAACATTTCACATGGCAACTGTGCATGCTAAATACAGTGCAAAACCTTTCAAGCCTCTTGCAAAAACAACGTTGCTTCAAACAGACAGTCATTAGCGCCGTAACTATGGTTTGTACACTAAAATGTACTCTAACCACATGGGACTTCCTTTTGCTAGAAAAGGAATATCAACCTTTGTTTATAGTCTTTGAACTTAGCAAGGATCAAGAGAGATGATCCTTACTGCAGCAGGATCTGATGCAATGGGGCTGGTATCAAGAAGGTAAGGGTCTGCATCTCTTCTGTTAAGGGTTTCTGGAATGTGGTAAAAGGGATCCAAAAAAGGAGGAACATGCTCCTTCCTCCACCTCTGCCACTGCACCATGTAAAGGAAGAGGGAGAGGTCTGTCTTGTGGTTTTCCCACTAGCACAAAAGAGTCCTTTAATGATTGACAATTAAAGCCCAATCAAGACTGCATTGGCATTGCTACTAACTGATGTCCAGAGGGTCAGAGTCAACTGTGAACTTGCCTTTGTCTCCTTGCTCTGCTCCTCTCTGCCTCTGAGGAATGCAGCTGGCAATTTCCCCCAAATGCTTGTAGTAAATCAGGACATAAGCGGACCCTTTGTGGTCCCACAGAGACAGCCTACTAAGGAGCAGTGAAAGATGGCACAGGGGAAAGTCCAAGTATGCTCATAAAGAATCCTGTTATTTTTACTACTGGTATTCACTATATGTTACCCTTACTATTCTGTCTTACCCACCTTGATGAAGAGCCTGTTTGGAAAACTAGCCGCCTCCTCGCTCTTTCCCAGATTACGTCCCTCTCTTGCCCCATGCCTTCTTGGACTTCCCCACTCCCAACTCTAACTCTTAGGCCACCTCTAGCACTGCTCTTTGTGTAAGCCTGCACTGAAATTCATTAACGTCTAGTACAAAGAATCCATCTCAAAGACACTGCAGTACATGTTTCTTATGCATTGGTACAGAACATTAAGGACAAAGGCACATTGTACAGTAAAGTGATTGGTTTTATTCCCCTGTTTATATCCTAACAAAAGCTGGAAAATAGCTTTCAGCCGATTTCTCTTCTGCCTTTTGCAAGCCTGCTTTGCAATATTTCTAGAGGACTCTTGAACACTTTACAGGCACCTGAGCTCTTGAGATCTGATAGTCTTAGTGCTGCAGCAACTTTTGGCACATAGTTTACTGCATGCTTAGAAAGACAGGTACATACAGCCCTAAGCTCCTCTTCCTCACAGTCTGCACCAACCAGAATTGACGTGTTGCCCATGTGCAAGTCCTGCTGCTGCTTGAGGATGACGCTGCTCCAACAAATGCACCAGAGAGCAGCAGGAGCAGTGCTGCTCCTCAGGGAAGGACAAGCAAGCAGCTGAGGGCAACCGCAGCACAGGCAGTGCCGTTCCTGCCAGGGCACCCTCCTGCACTGCCTGAGCACCTGAGGATAGCAACCAGGATGGGTGACCCCCGGCTGGGCAGAACTGGGACTCCTTGGCCATGGGCAGGGCTGGGGGGGGGGGGGTGGCACTGTGCAGGCAGGTCAGGGCTAGTAGCCAGGGTGGCAGGGCCCTCAGGGCCATAACAAAGTGCTCTGGTTCTCTATGGGTCAGTCCTGCTAGCCTCTTCCCTATCTTCAGCATAGAGTTGTCTTTCACCAGTTGAGCTATGCTGGCCACACACAGTGACTCTGATTAGTGATTTTTTTTTTTGTTCTTCACCTGCTCTCTGAATCATGAAGGCAGCCACATGAACTTACTTACCTACATGTTTAGACTGAAATTAGGCACAAGTATGTGCTTTACTCACCTCATTGCTTCTGCCTACAAACAAGGCTTTACTTACAGGTAGTTGAACCATATCTGCAAACCCTATGATGTCACTGGCAAACCAGGAGGGGGCAAACTCACTCTTATGCCCTCATGCTCCAGAAAATCTGCAGGACAAAAGAGAAGCCATCCACAGCTAAATATATGCATGTTCAGGCCCCAGAATTCTGAAAAGAGATTTGTGCCCCTTTATGAAGCAACCTCAGTGGCTAGTAGGCTGTTGTGCCATCGATATAGGGCATATGTTAGAGATAAATTAGCCATCTACCTGGGTATAGAAACCCACTGCACCACAAATGCACACTGAGTATATCATCATTCCCGTAATAACACATTAGCATTCCCCTTTGAGCAGTAGTCTGTGTTATCCCCATTTTTCATATCACACATCCTCTTTTGTAACACCTGAAAGCATTTCTTCACTGCCGGGAAAAAATAAAAGACACCAGTATTACAATGCATGCTTATTTTCAGGCACCTGCACAATCTGATGTTTTGACATTACAAGTCTCTGGCAATCAGTTAGTCATTTCACAAAGACTGAATCAGCGCTGTCAAAGATTTATTGTTTTAAGTCCTTCCTATCAGACATCCATTCACTTTGCCAAGCAGTGTCTTTTAATAATTCTGTTCAGACTCTCAGTACTGCTGCTGTCACTGCTGCTCTTGCACTATAAGTACAATCAATAGCTGGATGGACAAAAATTAAATCATTTAATGGATTCTGGATGAGTTGATTTAGGTCACAGGGTTCCCCAATGCTTCTGGCAGCCAACATTATTTCATATTCCTGTATTGTCATAACAATGCACGTTTCCACTTGGTTGCTATCCTATGGTGTGTCATAGCGGAAGATGTGGGCTGGTTAGATGGTTGTGTGGAGTCATGAGAGAAGCCTCTGATACATCTGGTGAAAAACACAGGGGTTTCTTTTTGCCTTCTTGGTTGCTACAGCTAGCAGTCAGCTCCTTCATTTCTCTGGAGAGGACTATGCCTGTTCTACAAGTGTGCACAGTCTTACTTTCTCAATATAAGCCTTGATATGCAATATAATCCTATGACAGAGTACATAGGCCTTAGTTTCCATGCCTCAGCTCACATGTGTCATGGTTTTACCCTAGCCAACAGCTAAGCACCACACAGGCAGTCGCTCACTCCCCCCAGGTGGGATGGGGGAGAGAATCGGAAGGGTAAAAGGGAGAAAACTTGTGGGCTGAGATAGACATTTTAATAAGTAAAGCAAAGACTGCACATGCAAGCAAAGCAAAACAAGGAATTCATTCACTACTTCCCATCAGCAGGCAGGTATTCAGCCATCTCCAGGAAAGCAGGGCTGCATCACGCATAACGGTTACTTGGGAAGACAAGCGCCGTCACTCTGAATGTCGCCCCCTTCCTTCTTCTTCCCCCAGCTTCATATGCTGAGCATGACCTCATATGGCATGGAATATCCTTTTGGTCAGTTGGGGTCAGCTGTCCTGGTTGTGCCCCCTTGCAACTTCTTGTGCACCCCCAGCCCACTTGCTGGTGGGGTGGGCTGAGCAGCAGCAAAGGCTTTGACTCTGTGTAAGCACTGCTCAGCAATAACTGAAACATCCCTGTATCATTAACACTGTTCTCAGCACAAATCCAAAACATAGCCCCATACTAGCTACTATGAAGAAAATTAACTCTATCCCAGCCAAAAACAACACAACATGGAAAAGGCAGCATTTGCCAACAACCACTGCACTATGGAGAAAGTCTGCAGCTATTTCGTCTCCTGACTTTAGTAAAAATGGAGTCATAGTCCTGGAGTCATGATAAACGGAATTACCCCAAGCTCCCTAGCAGAGCATGCACTCTTGGGTGTTGAAATAGAGATGCCTGGAACTTATTGTTGGAATTTGATTGTTGGAAGTTAGAATAGTACCATTCCCACCCATGTGTAAATTCACTGTTTCATCCATGTCACTGCTGTAAATTAACCAATAGAACAAGAGTCATCTTTTTCCAGCTGTTGGTTTAGCAGAGCCAGCTCAAATGTGATTTAAAGGCCTCTATCTTCTGCTATTGTTCTCTGGTTAAACCAAAGAACTATTTATCCCTCTCTTGTATTGTAAGGATAAAAATCAAGATATGGAAATCTGACTGGCAATAGAGTTTATGAACATTACCAAAAATGAGAAATTTATGTCCTTTAATATGCTGAGAGCTCTTGATCTGAATGGAATATTTGAAAAAGTCCATGGAGCTAAAGCAAGCAAGTTTCTTGCCAGAGCAGCCAGAAGCTGCTGTTCAACACATTTCCTCACCAGGAGTCTGGTAGCACAAATTATAGCTGCTCTATGTTGCTAGAAAGCCTGTGGGAAGTTAAGGTAGAAACACCTGAGAAAGTTTTTGAGTTGCATAAAAGAATGTAAATACACAGTTGAAGCCAGTGAGTGATGAATCCAGCTGAGAATGTGCTAAATATTATGGTCTACTACAAAAATATGTAATTGTAAGCATGCTTATTACACTACACATAATCAGGGATTTTTTTACAATGTTTTATTTACTTGATGGCATGCAATGGTTTTGAGTAAATAGGCTTTTTAATCTGTTTCTAATTGACATGTTATACTTCTGAATCAGGAATAAAAGGAATTAATAAATGTTACAGAAATTGGATTGAATATGAGATAAATTAGAATAGAGCCATTATAGTCCTTTGAGTAAGTATTTAGAAACTAAATTATAAATATATTTGAAATGTTAATCATTTACCCAACAGGCTATAACAGCTTGCAGTGCACCATTATAATTTATCATGTAAATCTATATTTAGACATGGAATAAAAGTGTGGGGGGAAAAAAAAAGGGTACTGTGTATGGGCAGTCATAGCTGTTGCAGAACAGCATTGACTCTCCTTGATAATTTCAGAATCTACTCAAATCCCGAACAGAGGAAAACACCAAGAATATCTGTAACTGGCCAATACAATTTCCTTTTAAGAAAGTGCTCCGTGTATAAATTATGAAGACAAGTTAAAAATGCCATATTAGATCATGATCAATAGAAGAGGCCAAATGTACTCAGTGACACAACGCTCTATATATCTTAGGTGCATCTGTCTTAGTACCAGTCTCACTGAGCACGGCCATGGAGTCTGCCTATCCTCACAGAGCCCTGATGAGCCACGGAAGTGTCACTTTCCATGGTTTACAGACAAGAAACGAAGACACACAGGATGAGATCTGTTAATAATTTCAGCAGCTAAATCTCTCCACCACCCCACAGTGCCCACTTGATTTCCACCTTATCATAAAAGTCCTCATGCCACTGTTATTCCCGTTCCTGGAGGAGGCACCCTGGGCAGGCAGCGTCCACTCTCAGCATGGACAGTCCGAGCAGTGGCTCCCGGAGCAGCTTAGCTGTGGCACAGGGCCGAAAGCAGTGGACCATCCCTTCATTGCAGGCTGCCCTGCCCAGTGGAGGTAAAAATGATTCCTGCTGGCTCTGTGACTCAGGATCCCGGTAAGCCCAAGGCAGGGGGTAAGTTAATTAATTCTGTGATGCCCTGATTCTGACACAAGGCAAAGGGCAGCAGATAGGAAACCACTAAGTGCACAAGAAGGATAAGGGGTTTTGGCCTTGAATGTTAGCAACTTCAGTAGTTTTATTGAAAACCGCTTGATATCTGATGTTACAGACTGCTGGGTACACAATGAAGCCTTCTTACGTAACATCTTAGGTGTCGCACCCCCGTGGTGGTTGCGGAGGTAGTCACACAAACACAGATCCCAAAGTTTTTTTAAAAAGACACAGACCTTTATACACGTGACTGTTAAAGTGAACCCTTGATTTGTTTAGAAACTGACTAGCTAGTTGCATCACTACTTCCTGGTATCCTTTCTATTGCCAGGTTGTATGTATGCCATTAGGGCTTTGATAACAGCTAATAAACTCTCCTCTACCAACAATCAGCATAGGTGGCCGTTCCCTTATTGACTGTTGTTTAACAAAATGAGGACCCAGCTCCCACTGCTTTGATACCAATAACACAGAACATAATCATTATTTCATATCTTATGAAGATGATAAATCTATTCAACAATTTGGGTATAGCTCAAGAGCTGAGATATATATAGTAAAGAAGAGATGCATGAAATGACACCTGCTGCCAAGCATCACTTTAGGCTTTCAAAGTCAGAACAGAAATCTTGAAAATACTTCTTTATTTTCTAGCTATCCCTAGAACTAGCTGCAGTTCAAAACTATCTAATTTATTATTGATACAGACAAGTAGGTGTCTGCAACAAGACACACCTCAAATACATTGAGAGCATCCCAGCACTCAGCCTGTGCTGCTCACATATACAGTAAGATTCGCCTATCTCATGTGCCGAGTTAATTTCAGATCTGAATATGATTGCTGCATCCCAACTGCTCCACAATTGGTGCCCAGCAGGTGAAGGATGGAGCTGACATCCACCACTGGTTTAGTGGTGGACTTGATAATGTTAGGTTAATGGTTGGACTGGATGATCTTAAAGGTCTTTTCCAACCTAAATGATTCTATGATTCTAAGAATGTAAGAGAGAGACTCGTCCCTTGCATGTGATAGCTGGGTATTTAACAGAAAGGAGCGGGGGGAGTGAGAGAAGCCATGACTCTCCAGGCCTTGCTGCACTGAATGCTTAATATAAAAGTCCCCAGAGCAGAAACTGGAAAAAAGCTTCCCCCTTGTGCTGAGTGCCCCTGTTGCTAGGGCTGATACTGTCTAGATCAATAGACAAAGTTATTGCTCCATACCATGCTGAAGTGGGTTGGTAGGACAGATAGAGAGTTTTGTTTCTGTAGCATCATACTGCTACTAGCAGGATTATTCTGCTGGGTTGAAATCCCCTCAGGTGGTGGGAGAAACTAAACATTGGTCTTTCGCACTTAAAGAGACTATGCTACTTGGCATGCCATTGGCTAAAAAGGACATGTTGCTCCTGTTCTGTTAGCCATGTTTTATGCACAGCCTGTTTTTGAGAGCATCTGTGAAATCAAAGCCCTGTGCTTCGGAGATGACGAGACACTAACCAGGTGTACAGGCCTGAGAAAAGTGCCAGGCCACTCAGTGATGTCAAGACCAAAGCACTTATGCACAGGCTGCAGAGAAAATGTGAGTTCTACTGGCAGGAATTTTGGTTTCTATGTTCTTTAGATGCCTCCAAGGCTGGAGGAGCCGCAATCATTTATGAGAATAGGGATTTTGGATCTGGGAGCCTAGCATAGTATTTTAGGAGATAAAGGCCATTTATGAGTCGCCCCTAAGTGACCGTGGATTCCACTAAAAAGCACTAAACCACCAGAGTCCCTCTGTGGATCCTGTCCTAAAGCAATAAACAGTCTCTAAATTCCTTCCTACCCCTGAGCCTCCCAGGGGGACAAGGCAATTATTTACAAAGACAATTGGCCTGCGACAGGGAGGATTTTTTTTTATATCCTTTTTAATTCCCAGCTCCGCTCTTGTGCCTTTCTTCAGGACTTCTGCCTTTCTTCACTCTGCTGCCTAAACAATATACACCAGGCATACTTAAGTTCACCATTCCCCATGGGGATCTCTTGCAATTAACTTGCTGTCCTGGTGTGTGGATGAGTAAACTGGGAATGGGCAAACAGTTGATTTGTATTTATGGTGAGCAGCTCCTGTGAAGCCTGAAAAAAAAAGTATTATGAGTAGGAAAAAAAACAAAGAAAAAGAAAACCTACTTTAGTAAGAAAGATAGATTTCAAAATGTCCGACGAAGCCTTAGGCCAGGTCTTTAAGCTGAGTTCACTTGTGTAACTCAGCTGACTTCAGTTTTTATCAGAGATTTTGCCTTCAGAAGAAACGTGTCAATTTTCCCTACCTGTAGATCTGGGGTCCTGTTTACAGTACATAAGTTTTAAAAAGCCACATCCAGGAATCTACCTCTCTGATCTTCTGCTTGTGTTTTAGGTTTGATCTTTTTTCTCTATCATGAATGAAAAAAAGTAGCAACGTTAAGTAGGGGAAGGTTATTGTAATATCCCCAATGTATACAATCTTGGTTTGTCAGAGGTTGAACTTTTTCTTTCTGCTTTTTACTTCATTTTACGGTTCCCAGCTGATGGAGACTTTCATGTCCAGTCTTACTGTTGGTTCAGCAGCTCCAAAATTCAAGATGCAAGGTTTGTGTTTCCTTAGAAGGCTGCATGCTGTGCTCCTATTAGAAATACCTCACTCTTGCTCACCCTGACAGGAATATTTAAATGCATCCATCACTGACAAAGCTCAAATCAAATCAGATATTAATCAAAGGCTTCATTTTTTCTCTCTCTTTTTTTTTTTTTTTTAATTTGAAAGAGCTACAACAATAGAATAAATTCAGCAAGAGAAAAATCAGTGCTGGTGAAGAAAATGAATGTCAAAACTACTGGAGATGTTTTTGCCAAAGGCAGTGCCCACATCACTCTCTTCTATCCTATTATTTCTCCTACCTTCTTCTATTGTGTGAATTAATTTGAGGCTCAGAAGGGCTGGCTCAGGGGCCATGCAATTTCCTGGCTTTTATGGGAGAACTCCTGAAAAAGCACCAGTGGCTCAACACCTAAGACTGACCCAGACAACACAGCAAAATCTATGCTTGTAGAAAAAGATCCAGCTTTGTAAAGAGCCAGGACCCACAAAAGCTTGTGTGGTTCACTGGGCTAATTATGGATGTTAGACCCCCTAGCAGGGGAAGTTAAAAGACAACACTGTATCTCATCCCTAAAATGTAAAGTAGTTTTCTCTCAGTCCCCTGTATTTGCACACACCCCCAGCCCTTGGACTGACATGACAGAAGTATCTCTGCCTAACAAGGGAGGCACTCTGGAAGGCTCTTTCTCCTTACAGGGCAAAATAATGAAGAATGATAGAATGAATGCTTACATACATATATATGTACACACACACAATTACACAGACAGAGGATGATTGCTTGAGTACTCTACAGCCCTCCCCACACCCCCACCTGCCCCCAGTTGCTACTGGTTAATATCAAGAAATCCATTCTAAAAGAGCATTTTATTCTATCCTGCTGCTTGGACAAGTAAACAACAATACTATGAGAATGATGCAGTTTTCAATGCCCATCATTTTGTCATCTAGTCAGGGACAGAATGAATAGATCAGTGCCAGTAGCAGAAGGCAAAAATACCCCCCACACATATGGACACTGATTCAGAGAAGTTTTCCCCTCCAGTCACTAAGGGGCAAGTGAGATGCTGGGTGCTCCAGCCCCACATAAAAGGGTTCACTGTGACATATTTGTTTGAAAGAAGACCAGCTGAGAGTGCAGAAAGGCACCCACACAGGTTTTCTCTCCCACATTTCTTCCAGGGTACTTCAGAATTGCATTTCACACTTTTGCTTTGCATAAGCTGTTCAGCATCCCTGACTCTACTTCTCCTAATTGTTCAGCACACTTTCTGTGTAAAGTGATACACATTGCATTTTATTGTTCATACAGGAATCAAGGCAAGAGGCGTTATATTATACTACACAGGCAACCCTCTGTTTGTATTTATCAGAATAGTTCCTTTGAAATCAAAAAGCTATGTCATTTACTGGCTGAATATGTGGCCATATTTGAAATTCAGGTGTAAAACTTAGTGCTGATATGCAGTGGAGCAGTTTTAAGTAATATGATATGTGAAAAAATATGGATATGTTTTAAAACTTTTACAACTGAAGAACTATATCTTCTTTGCACTTTCTTTTTCTTTCTCTGTCTACCATAAACACACATCACTTCACTATACATAGTGAGACGGATATGTACTGCATCTGGGACAAGGTTTTCTTTTCAGATGAGTGACAGAAATCCTAAGCTCTGTTTAGAACTGCAGTTTTCTGGCAAATCTTAGACAACAATTTCAGACAGGTTTTGATGTCCAGATTACAATAGCAAGCTGTAAAGAGAGATGCCTCTTATTTTTTGAAGTAGTGTTTTAAAGTGAAGGAAACATGATTTAGTGGCTCTTGTTTATTCAAGTCAGAGATTCAAGTTTCAACTACAAGAATATTTCTTACACAAAAACAATGCAGAAAAGGAAATGCAGGCAGGGAAGTATACAGTCTGGATTCATAGGCAGGGTATTAAAAAACCCCCCACATATCCGTATAAAACTGGACATAAACTTTTTTTCTTAGAGTGAAACATGACTTGTCAGGCTGGCCATCTCAGAAAAGTCCCTGCAGTTCTCCCCAAGGATCACTTGCCCTTCAGCTCCTAGTCAGTTAATGACAGTTACCCTCCAGATATTCCTCTCACGTGAAAGCATATTTTTAGTTGTGTTTTAGCAGACCTAGTACTTCATACTCAACGAACTCTCTGCACTTACAATCAACAGAGATACAAGACACTACCGTTCACAGTCTCAACATTTCTAAGGCAAAAGGAGAAGCAGCTTTTCATGAAAGAGCCCTTGTGCATTCAACTGCTCTCTTGGGAAAAGTGCACCATGAGAAGCTACAGCAGTTAATTCCCACTTCCAGCTTTCCAAGGACACCTGGATAGAAATAGAGACCATTGCGACAGGTAGACAGGAGTGATACCCACAAGTACTGCATTTGAAAGCCATTACATCAAATCAGTCAATCATGAAAATGAGTCCTATAGGGGACCAAAGGACCACACAGGACCCACATGAATCAGCTCTTCTGTCCCTGGGCTTGCTCTGTTCCCAGCCAGCTCCTGGCTCCCTGCACCATATGCCAGGAGCTTGCGGTGCTGCAGAATGAAACAGTGAGATATCCAAAGGGTGCTGGGTGAAGCAAAGGCTAAAGGGAAGGTCACAGCAAGAAGCAGTTTTCAGCTGCTGGTGAGCTTGGAAAGACATGCAAAACTATCGCTTCTTTCAAGTGAGGCTCAGCTCCAAAGACATTGCTAATTGTTGTAAAGATAGACTAATGAGCTAGCGCTTTCACAGGTATACACTTACACAGTGCCACTAGGCACCGCTTCTCACAAATCCGTTTCTGTGCAAGGCATAGGTTGTTACCTCAGCACTAGGTGTACAAGTCTAACTATGCTGGAGGGGCTGTGCTCTTTTTCCCAGGACAGTCTGAGCCTCAGCGATTTGGTACATGAGCCCATGGGGTCTTGAGGAGGAGAAGCTGTTGTGCCAGTGACAGTCACTCAGTCTTGTGTCAAGAACTGCCCATTCAGCTCCTCCTCTGGTAAATTGCCAAGCTGAGGTCAGTGAACTCCACTGTGGGACACCAACGTGGCTATTTTGTCATGACCATGATGCAAGAACTCCTTTCCAGTGCCCCTAACCAGCCCTTTCCTTGCACTGGTCGTATTCCAGTTTCCATACTACTTCTCAGCCACGGCAATCTGTTTAAAGACAGCCATGCTTCACTGAAAATTGCTGTAAACAAACCTTCGTGTTGATGTAGGATGACATCCTCAAGATGTAAAGGATATGAACGAATACCCAGGCATAATTTCTATACTTTCTCAGAGCAAAACAGCCTCCTCCCTTTCCTCAGCTCCTTCCCTCTCGTTCATCCTTTCCCACATCAAATGCACAAATTTATCATTGACTGTTCTTCAGGGAATTAATGCTTCCAGCAAAGCAGTGCAGTGACAGGCACGCTGTGCCGAGACGTTCAAAGATTTCCCAAAATGGCAGTGATGAGGACATTTTTAAAGGAGGGATGTGACCTGTGAGGGGAAACATGCCAGACTGCAATTTGCTACAGCACTGAAGGGCCACTAAAAGCGCAACTCTCACCTTTCTTCTCATTATTTTTAGATTCGAAAGAACCCAAGACAAAGACTGCATGATTAACGCTGAAGCTTTTTAGTGACAATGCATTGCTGACAAATTTGTATGATGTCCTAAGGGCGTCTCTCTTTTAATTAAACAGGGACTCAAGAGCTGTTTGGGCAAGAGGTTCACATTAAAAAAAAAAAAAACCAATCAGCATAGACTACGAAGAAAGAAACCCCTTACAAAACAAAGTTCCCTTGGAGCATGGTATAAATGTGTTTCCAATTGCAGAGCTGACAAACTAACAGAAATTATGCAATTATATTTAGTTTTATTTTGATTTTCTTGCCCTCTCAGGAAAGTTTTGAGCCATTCAGAGAGCTCACCAATGTGAAACAGTACAGGACAGATTCTATCATTTGTATGCTGTGTGTTGGGCCAGACTCTGCAAATCTACAGAGGAAATACCTCTTTACACAGGATTTGATAAATTAAGTGTGCACACTTTGTAAATCAAATCAGACTTTTATCCTCTAGCACAGATTTTTTGATTTTGGGGTTTGGTTGTTTTTTTTTTTATTTACTGAAACAACAAGATCTGGGAAAGAAAACTTCTTAGTGGAATGCTGTGGTCATTAGATTAGACTCTTAAATGTGCTTTGCATGAGTGAAATTCAACTGACTTTACTGTTGCTAAAGCTGAAATGTGAATAAGAGATCTATAGAAATACACGTTTCAGTATGATCAGTCGATTAAGCAATCTCATTGTTCAAACACTGCTAAATGCCTTGCAGTTATGAGATTTTAAACATCAATACTGTTTTTAAAAGTCAGTATATTACTTTCTCCTCTGGAAGTTTGTTGCAGTCTATCTACACTGGAATTAGAGGACTCCTGCTGAGCAGTAAATGCATTGAGACTGAATATCATGAAGGAGATCAAACAGTTCAACCCAGCTAGTGAGCCTAGCCATCATGAATGATTCCTGTGCTTGATGGGAAACCTCTAAACTCTTTGCTGATGTCTCCACATGAGGACAGCTATGGATACCTAGACTGAAGGTTACTGGGAGACTGAGCACTGTTTCTCCTGGAAAGAGGTGTTACAGAGACTCAACTAAAATACCTCAATTTAGGAAGGTCTATGGGAAAACTATCTGGTTCAGCCTCTGGGTTATCACACAGTACTAAAAGGGTTCTACACATTAAATTAATTGCTGGTTCACTTAAAATTAATAAAATATTTCCCTAGCATTTTAGTCAGCTTGCCAGAGGGTATCATTGAAACAACAGACTTGGCTGAATTTTTAATAATTTCATGACCTCTGAAGCATTAAATATAAGGTATTGCAGGAGGTAAGGTAAGCCCTCAAAGGCCCTCTTAGCTAGTCATTATTAGGAGATAGATTAGGAGAAAGACTGGAATAAATTCTTCTCTCTGGTACATTGATGCAAATAAAGAATGAAACACTAAAATGCAAAACCAATGCAAAATCTAAATCAGTCTGTGTTCTCTTTAAAACTACATTGACAATTGTTAAATATATGGCAACATTTTCCTTTATGTTCCCTTTTTGTAGCCAGTTCTTATATTTACTGCATCATTTTTTTCAGCTTTGTTGTCATAGTCTCAGCAATTTACAAGAACAGTTTGTAAAGCATGAACACAGGCAGCAGGCAAAGGAGTTGGGCAGAGAAGGAAGAAAAATTACAGATGAAGGGGAAGCAGAGCTCTGCCATTGGCAACTGGAGGGGAAGAAGTATCTGAGATGCAATTAGTATATACTGTGATTCCTTTTGTGCCTTCTGTGGGTTTAGGCAATTATCTATTGCTAATGAGAACTGCACAGAGAATTCAAATTCAATTTGGGGAGGATTTCAAGATTTTAAAAGTTAGATTCATCCTGACAAGGAAAAAAGCTCTAAATATTGCAGAATTCTCTCCCAGAGAAAATTCTGGCAGGAATTTGTTTTTCCCTGTTCTGTATTCTCATTTAAAATCAGAAGTAATTTCAAAAGGAAAAATTAAAATGTTGTACTTGAAAGAAAACACTGCAGTATTATGAAGATACTTACCTTATAGAGAAAAATCTAATTTTGGGGAAAATAAACATAATTAGATACCTTAATTTGAAGGAAAGGTATTTTCCAAGGCAAAATGGTCTGTCAACGTTTTCTTTAACCTAGTTTATTGCTACTTCAAGTGAAAGTGGAACAAGTAGAATATGCACTGTCATGAAATCAGGCTGATACAGTGTTTGTTCCTAAGTGCAATACTTAGTGCATTCTCGTGCAGAACTACTCTGGAGGATAGAAGGAAGTCTGCCAGAGAAAAAGAGCAAGTAAAATTAGCTGACCTGCTACATTTCAGACCTTCTGAGGAAGTAGACAATGATAGCTGTTATTTGTTCTTAGTGGATTAACATAGTATGTTAATGAACTGAGGCTGTTCATTGACCAATGGGTTGCACCACCCCTGCCCAGTGGTACCTCTACAGTGATTGATAGCCACAGAGCAAATCTGAATCACTCCGCAAAGTCTGTGATTGATGTGAACTTCAAGCACTGCGCCCTTCCTGAGGACAATTGAGCACACATATATGAAGAACTCAGGATACTAAATTTCTGACGGAATTTGTCTTTAGCTCCAATGATGCTGTAGTCTTTCAGTGCACATTCCAGTATGTGTGGGCAGCCCAAATGACTTCAGGTACAAAACTGTGTATACCTGCAGCACACTGCAGGGTTAGAGTCTCAGGGTTGTCTTCCCATATAAAGTCTGAGCTTCACATATAAGAAGCACCACGCTTTCTACTAGATGTGAGAATAGGCTGATACAATTTTGGTAACAATTCTATAAAAAGGGAATGCTCACATATATGTCTGAGGCTTGACTACTAGTTAACCTTTCACATTAAAAGCTAAGGATAAGGGGGAAGTGTATCGTCTGTGGTTTACAGAAATTCATTTACATTACAGTGGCATATTTTCTAAGCACAAGGAAGACAATCTTTGTTCTAGAATGTAAAGTCTACAAAGACAAAGATAAATTACAGTCTGGAAAAGAGAAACAATAAACAAATAAACTTAATTGTAATAGCCAGTAGCTCTTGTTAATTACAGACTTTCTCCCTCCACCCTTCTTTTTTAAAAAATTTGTTAATTCAGTTAATGTGCTTACTTCACTGTCTTTAAGAGCTACTCCAAGTTACAATGCACTGCATTTATTTCTCTCTTCTCCCAATGTTAAACTCCCTCTCTCTGTACAATTCATCCATGAGATAAATCCACAGGATAGGTAAGAGGTTTAGCCTGATAGACTTACCTTACCCTTCCAAGGTAAAAAGTACCTTCATCTATCATGTAAATCCCTGGCAGGTCTCAAAACCATTGCTTAGCTCCCACCTAATCTCATAAACCTCTGCATTGCTGCCAGTCTGCATTGCCAAATCCACCTAACCACTGACACCACCCAGCAACTCCTAAGCAGCTCAGGGTTCTGGCTCAGCCTAAAGCTTCACAGAGGCATTCTCACAATGGTCAGGAGAATATCTTAAAAGTTGTCATCTGCCAGTCTAGGCAGTAGAGCTAGGATAGGCCAGCAATGGGGAGCAGAGCCTTACTGAACCTACAAGCAGGCAGCTGGGAGTAGAGGTAAAATAGGTAGGGATGGAACTAGCCCTAAATGAGAGGTCCTAAATAAGGAATCAGACCACAATGTGGGGCAGAAACTGGAACTAAGACCTTCCACAACCCACAGAAGATCTCAAAACAAGCTTTTCTCTTTGAGTAGGGCAGTTCCCCCAACTGCTCAATTACTTTGCATGAGTAATGATAGACAAGCAACTTGAGGCTACCATGAATCTGGTGACTTCCCTAATCACTGGGCTATGGAATCAGCCTCTCTCTTGTTTAATGAATATTTAATAATAGCACTTCCTTTCTTCACAGAGATGTCATGAGGAAAAAAATATTTTAGATTGTTAGGTGCTCAGATACCAGCCAAAAGAAACCATCTAAAGCATAATCAGCTATCCAACAGGCCTAGGGCACCAGAGACCAGAGAAAAGACAGATTTAGATGGGACTAGAGGTTAATAGGATTATATTTGGATAGAGAAACAAGAAAGTCATGTCTGAAGTAGAAAAGGAGTGAGAGAAGAAACAAAGGACTAAAATATTGAAATAGAGCAGAATGGAAGTTTCAGTAAGTGATTTGACAGGGATGAAAACTAGTGAACAAACAAACCCGATTTTCATGTTTTTAAGCTCTACACCATTAGCTGAACTCTTCATTGCCAACTTGTTCAGCTGACAAGTGCCTTGTTACGCTTGTGAGAGAATGTAAGGATTTTAAGAAAATGTCTAACTCTTCAGCTCAGCTCAGCAGGCTGAAAGTTCAGAGGGTAGGAAACCATTTACCATGCGAATAAACTGCAAAATGCCTTTGAAAATTACATTTTTAATTACAGTTGACATTTCTGAGCCTCCTGCTGATGGTATCTCTCTAAAAGAAAAACTGACATAATTTGAGACAGAGAAAACACTAGAGGAGAGACTGTAAAATAGTTCACAAGCTACTATTGATAGAGGCATCGACTTCACATTGCCACTCACCACAGTGTTGTCTAAACACCCCTCATGCATTGATGAACTTCATCTCATATAAAGTCTCTGAATTAGCAAAGTAGCAGTATTCCTGGTTCACTGAGAGAGTTCAGGAGCGATTTCTAACTCTTCAGCTCAGCTCAGCAATTGAATTACCGTCTTATTCCACCATCTCTGATCCAAACCTCTGTCCTTTTGTGGCTCCTCCAGTGTCAGGGGTGCACTCCTCAGTGCTGAATACCTTCAATGTAAGGGGAAGTTACCTTACCCTGCTTTCCTCTTGGAGCCCCAGTTGTAGGGAAAATGCTGGGAATGCAGAGAATGGGTAATGTGGGAGTTCTCTGAAGCCCAGTCATTTGGGGCTGAGAGGACTGAAAATCAGTCACTGCAGTCTGAGAATAAATTAGACTGAAAAGATAGCCAGGCAAGGCACTATGCAACCTTAAAAAGAGAGAAGGCCTGCTGACTATGTAAATCACCTTCTCCCTTTTGCCCTTGTGTTTCAGCTACTGTACCAAACCACGAGCTAGATTGCAGGAAGCCTGCCATGCCTGAACAACTTAAAGGAGATCCCAAGCTCTAACAATACTAAACAATGCCCAGTTACAGCTTGGGAGTTAAACAAGGGCAAGGACCATTCGTAAGATGCAGTTTACATGTAGCTACCTGACTTTGGAGGCTAGGAGAGTTTCCTTATGTGGAAGCAAAGCTTTCTATACCGATTGGGCTCATTAGTCCAGAACTTTCACAGAATCATTAAATTCACTAGGGAAGATGTAGCAATGAAGGCTACATATATCACTGACTTCTTGCACAGAGATGCCTCCGAAGCAAAACATGTCCTTATGTATGTGTCATGCTCACCTTGTTCCAGCCTGCTCAAACCAAAGTAAGCTTTCTTTGGTCTTAACTATAAAAGTATCCTTCAGGTACTTTTAATACTAACCATTAGCAGAAGCCAACATATTCACACCTACAACACATGACTTTTTTGATCCTCATCAAACTCAGTGCTAAAGAAAAAAACCCCTTTTGACACAGTTACAAGTTGGTAGGAGTGATTAAACAGCATGAATATGAACAGCATAGAGCCATATGAATTGGATCTCTTCCCAGATATCTGTACTAATGTGATCATAACCTCACAACCATCTACTACCTCCAAATATAGATAATTTATTTTAAAGGAAATATAACTGACTGGGAACTGAGAATATGTTCCATCTGATATGCTAAGAGCTCTGTCTAGTCCATTCCTATGCCTCTATCAAAGAGCAGCACCAGTTAAATGCATGAGTACCTCCTGGCAAGCAAATGTCAGATAAACTGTGCCTCCACTTTGAGTTCATACATGATCTTTAAGAGTCAGCAATTGGTATCAAACATGAAAATCAGATTTTAGAGCTTTTCCAGGAACTTACTTATCATTCAAGGTATTAACTGTAGCCTTGTAAATGACCAGTCTCAAAAGCTTGAGTGCTAACAAATCATTTTTATGCTAGGCAGATGAAAAGAAAAGCTAAGACAGAAATTCAAATTTCAAATCAGCATATTTTTAAATGACCTATAACTCAAAAAGTCTGACAATGTGCCTTTAGATTTTGCAGAAATATTTCCATTCTTTCATAAGAAATGTGGCAATTTTCTGGCCAACTTAAGGTGCCAATTCAGGAAAGCATCACGATTCAAAAAAGGATGTAAGCATATGCTTAACTTGAAGCATGCACTTGAGTCTCTTTGACTTAATGATAGGATCTAAGCACATATTTACATTTAAGCACATGTCTGAGTGCTTTCCTCCATAGAGACAGATTTAAGCTTGTGCTTCAGTGCTTTCACTGTCTAATTTTCCAAGACAAAGCTATAGGTAGAGATAAAATAGTGTGTTAGAACAGAAGCTGCTTGCCAGGCTGAGTGCATATAGACAATCAAGCTCTGCAAAATTATATGCAAACATAAAGGTGCACAGCTCATTAGCCGGGCACTGAGGGAGAGAGGGACAACGAGCCTCTGGACTGTGGTCCCAGCTCACAGAAATTACAAGAGCTGGGTCTTTTAGCTGACTGAAGAGGTGATGGGAAAACTAATACTGGACTTATAGCCACCTTGACTGAATCTGAGGTTAAAGCAAGAAAGAAAATAACACTAGGCATTTCTTTGGATTTGACTCAAGCCCAGGACAAGACGGGCATTATAGAATCATAGAATCATAGAATGCTTTGGGTTGGAAGGGACCTTGAGAGGTCATCTAGCCCAACCCCCCTGCAGTAAGCAGGGAATGAACCCGTGACCTTGGCGTTATTAGCACCATGCTCTAACCAACTGAGGTTAACCTCAGGCTCTTGGTGGCTGCTGTTGCTCTGAATAATTTTGAAAAAGGTGCAGGATTGTGGCAGGGGGACAAGCAGGAGATAGTGATGTCTAGAAAGAGCTCAACACCGCAGTTTTCTGTTTCATTTGGACTTCGAAATGACTCCAATAATATGGAGTAACATATTCCCATGGGAAGATTCACCATGCATCTGAGTTTTGGTGAAATAAAGTGTTAACAGCTATTAGAGGATCTGATAATTTTGAGACACCACACACACACACACACACTCCTGCCCCAAATACATAGAAAAGTCAAAATACCTAGAATCTAAAGTTCTTCTTTGTTCATAAAATTGTTAATGAGTTTTATCAATTTTGTGGGATTTCTCCTGCAATTTACTGTTAAAAGCAATAACTGATTGAAGCTGTGACTGAGTGTACTGGGGAAGCAAGGTGACATAGATAATGTAGACTTCTTATTGATGTGTCTCCAGAAGTGGTGGGACTCAGAAATTTCTCCTCTCTGACATGCAGACACAGTCAGTGATGCATGCACACACACCACTAACGTATAGTCTTATAAACTATTCGTCCAGGCTACAAGGAAAATTAAAAAAAAAACCCACGCAAACTCCCTGCATTGACACAACTAAATTTTGTCAACTGAATCATGAGTGAAAGCAACACATAAATTAACCTTAAGTAGCTAAAGTGGATAAGAAAACAAACTGTTGAGATAGGCCAGGAAAGTATGTGCTCTGAACCATCATAGCAATTCTGCACAACTGCTAGTGGTATTTGTAAGATGGGCTGCAAAGATGCCTTAGACAAGTTTTAAAGTGGCTTTCATTGCAGAATCTGAAGGGAAGAGGTAGTAACATTACTCGCTCCTCACAACTGGGCCTCATCACCCAGATTAAGGGTGGAAGTGAAATTACTGTTTGCTCATGTACATTGGCCATGTAAAAGACAACTAGATCAGGACAGAGCAGTCACCCTTGATATGACTTTTTTGAATCCAGGAGCCAAGCACCAAATTATTTGGAGTGAGTATACTTATTATTAACATTCTACCCTTCCTTAGTTATTGTTTGTAATAGTGTTTGTTATTTTCCATATTTTCATAGTACTTACTCTATAAGGGACATTGAAGGAATTAATTGTTTTCTCGTAGAGATACAGGTATAGAAAGATACAGATATAAAACTGACAAGATCTCGTAAAGATGTTTCCATACCTAGCACAGTTTTCTAAGTGTAATCTTGTATGTATTCAAACTAGAAAGATATCTCCCCAGAGAACACTGTACAATAATCCTAAGGCTAGATTCATTAAGGAAGGCTGGATAGGAAATAGTCTGGGGATAATATAAGAAAAATATAGCACAGTATTTAAAAAAAAAAAAAAGAGCATGAATGCTGAGTAACCTCAACCGAACAATTAAATACGTACTGAGAATTTTTCTTCTAACGTTATTATATATTCTGTAGCACATTCTACCAGTGCTAGAGAACATTTGCTCCTGAAAATAGATATTTTTGTTACCATGAATCATAGCTGAGCTGCAGGCCAATATCAGTATTTTAGAAGAAACAAAAAATCATGTCATAAATACAGAAAATGCCATGAAACCAAAGTATGTACTAAAGCTAAAATGTATAAATCCCATTAAATATGTATATTACATTCCCTTTAAAAACTGTCATCTTTCATATTCATCAACAAATCAGACTGAGATGCAATATGTAGCAATAACTGGCCAGTCTTCACTCAGTGCATCACTCAGCCACTTCATAGCTAGACAAAAATAACTTAAGCAGATTATTCTAAAGAATTAATAGATCATCAAAATGATCTAGTGATGACTGTTCATCTGAAAACCACATTTTAATACTTAATTCAGTGTTCTAAGTGTATCTGGAATTAATTTGAGTCAACAGGGTATCATATGAAAGACAGCAATGCAATAGTCCTGTGACTACATTCACTAAAGAAGGCTGCACTGGGAAGGGTTTCTCAATAACAAGCTATAGCATGAAAACAAAAGTATAGACATGCAGTGATCTAAACTGAGTTATTCAAGAAATTTGATTACTCGACTTGCAGAGGCCGATTTATTTTTATATCCATTGTGCCAGCACACTTATGCCCTACATTGTTAATGCTGAGCTTGTGAGAAAAAAAAGGTGGTATGTAAATCAGATGTTAGACAAGACTCTCGGCTAGACTAGCCAACAGGGAAACATCAGGAACAAGACTGCACCTTTAATATCACTTGTTTCCAAGGCTCAATGCCCTATTCTGTGCAACCAATGGGCATCTTCCGCTACCATGCATTGACAGCCCAGAATTATCCCTTATACTAGAAGCATCTCAGCTACAGTACCATGTGGCTTTGTTCAGGTTTATCTGCTTGGTGCAAAAGCAGTGTGCACACATTTTTAGTTGTCTTCACTATGAACTATCATCCAAGGGTTGGGGATAACTAATGTGCACAGAGCTATGAAGTAAAAAAGAATGATCCTGATTCCACCATGCTATGTCCTTACCTCCTGATGTATAGTTACTTCCCACACATGTGACTTGACAGTCTCTTGCCACATTTTGGACTACCATGCTGTTTGCAGCCACTGTTGGATACAGTCTGAAGGGATCACACCATGAGAGTGAAGAGTATTCCAACAACTTTAACAGAAGTAGAGAAAGACTCCTCCACAGAATTATTTCAGACAGAAACTTAAGCTTCAGTTCTTGGGGAAGTTTCTTTCTCATCTAAATACCTAGGGAGATTAAGACAACTAAATGTCTAAGTTAACTATCTAAGTATCTCAAAACTAGGCAATATAAAACCCTCCCTCCCCCTTTGTACATCATCAAGTTTTTATGATGATCCTGTTCCATAGGCAGGTGGTAACTAAAACTTAGGAAGACATATAACATTATATGCTGTCCGTAGGTGCTTGCCTCTCAGAGCAAGATGTACAGCTTGCTTAGTTTAATCTTTCAATTTATTCTTTTTCTTTGACGCACAGCCACTTCAGTACACCAGGTCTATGCTACACTTAAATGAGCGATGCTCATATTAGCTCTGAACTGGAGGAGGTAAAGGTGCACTAGCGTGGCATTGCAGTGAGAGAAACACACCCTGCTAAGAGGAAGGCATACCACTCAGGAGAACAGGCTGCTACTGCGCTGGTATCAGACACTGAGACCAGAACCACATTAGTATCACCATGATATGTGAACGTGCTTGTCCCTATCAGCATTAGCTTTGAAACCTAGATCACACACCAGTGCACAGATAATACAAGATCCTACTCTCCTAATAGCTGACTGACAGTCTGCTGCATGTGGGTGGACAGGGACACTACTTGGGCATCCGCCACATACAAACTTCCAGGCTTATTTTCCGAGGCTAAAAGATTAGCCTCAGAAACTTCACAAACCACTAACTGGAGCAAAGTATTCTGTATAGGTGAATTTCAAATTTTTCTACCAGACACCTCTTATGTGATCTTAGAGCCTATTTTAATATATCATCGCAAAACAAGTCATACAATTTTCGTTTTTCACTGCTCCAGTACCTGAGCTTTGCATCAGCTTTTGGCACTGAAAATGGGTTTGGATGACAAAGCAATGTCTACAGTGAAACATGTTTTCCTTCCAGTATGTCATTTTTTCTGTGAATAAAACCTTTGCTATCAGATGCTGGAGTGCTCACTGTTTAAGGTAGCATTGCTATGAGCAAGAGTGAATGGAAGCATATGGAGATCAATTGAGTTATTCATAAGGTGCCACCACACAAACTAAGCAAGCCACCTGCTGTTTCACTGCCTCAAGAGGATTTTCTCTACAAGTCATTTTAAAATAATTTGGTGGCAAGGTTGACACTGAAGTCAGATTATAAACTGGAAATTCAGCAAAATCCTCACCAGGGTTGTTCAGGAAGGGATGTTTATGTACATACATGCTTCTGTGTCTTTTTTACATACATGTTGCATGTACAATTCAGCAACACTGCATTACTCCTTTAGAGAAATACAGCATGCAAAAATCAAACAATTCAGCAATTAGAGTTCCTACAGCACAATTACCTCAGTCACTGTGAATCCTGCACATTTTGCAATATGCATTAGACAATAAAGTAATACAGTTAACAAGGGACAAAATATATCTAACAAGGAAAGCAGTAATAGGTTGTGTTGCATTACATAAGACAGGTTTCCTTTAGCTTCTCCACCTAACCTCCATGCTCCATGTATTATCATCCTCTGCCTTTTGTGGGCTAGTTTTATCCTGTGCTTGCTTTTGACCTAAGAACTGCTCATTTGATGTAAGACCTTCCCCATTTCCGGAGTCTGTTCACGGCTGGGCTGGGGGCTTGGGGCAGAGAAGGGAATCACAAAGACTTTAGGGTTTCCTCAGTCCATTTCCATGCCACACTGGTTTCCTCTAAGCTCATGAACCCCATGTCTGAACACCTTCTTCCAATGCCTTCAGATTCATCACCTCAAAAGGACACATACAGACAGAAAATCCTTCTCTGTCATTGTCATATGCATCAGCCTCTCAAAATGCGACAGAGGTTTAGAGACGAACTTAAGCCATGGTTCACCTTCAGACATGGTTCACTAAGATCCCTTGGTATGTCAACAGTGTTAGGCTTTTGCTTGAGTGCTTTGCTTAATGGGGCCCCTGGCCCTTCATTGTGAACTTTAGACTTGAACATAAGACATTTCAGCAGCTCTAGGGAGGTCTGCCTTATTTTTAACCACCCCAATGAATTCAGCCTCTTCTGCTCCCTCAGCTACTCTCTTTCCCCATCCATCCTGCCCACCTCACAACACACATGTGCTCCACACACCACGTGCATTCCCCACCTCTTGGATGCTTTCCTGTCTTTCACTTCCCACCTCTTCCTCCAAGAACCTGCTTCTCCTTCTTATTTATTCTCCCCACTCCCTCTTTGCTGCTTAGGCAATTGTTAAAAAAAAAAAAAAAAAAAAAAAAAAAAGGTGGATTAAGTGCAAGAGAGAGCAGGCATCTCTGTTTTCAAGCCTTTGGCCTGCCCCCACGCCAACACTACGATCCTGTGCCACTCAGCACAGGTGGCCTAGAGAGAAGCAGAGTTTTCTGGGGGAAAATTAGCTGCTAAATTATAGCAAATCTGCAGGAAACACACAAACTGCAGGTTTCAAAAGATTTCAAACCGAGCAATGGTGTGGCTGAACTCCTAACTAGTGTGCTCTAATAGTATTTTTCCTCTTAATTGTTATCAACCTATAGGAACAAAATTGCTGTGTTCATAGCTGTGAGAAAGGCTTCCCCAAGCAACCAAAGCTGACCCCCAAACTCTCCTTTATTTGTGCTGGAGTGTGTTGTATTGTTCAGTGTGGTTATCACTGTCCAAGGAAATGTTTTATTTTCCACTGTGTGTTGTATTTTTCAGATCTTTAGCTGGACTATTACAGTCTCATGCTGGGCTGTCAAAACAACTCAATCTATGCTGACTAGCTACAGAGAAACATATAGTTTGCATCCAGTGCCTCCAGAGTAACAGTTCAAATAGGGAAGCATCAGGGACTGTGATCTGAATATCAGAGGCTCACCAGGATTAGAAACCTTAAAAAAAGACTTCTATGGGTAATAAATTATTCATAGATTTAAACTATCTTAGATAATTAAAATTACCTGCTTTCAGCAGATATGCCATCTACTACAATGCCTTGCCTTTCTAATAGATCTCACTGACACTATCTCTTTCAGATAGCTGTATCCACTCTATGTTTATACATTTGACAGGTGCACTATACATACCCTTTGCTGTATTACTTGCTTGTGTGTGTCTGTGCATGCATGCACATAAAAACTCATGCAAGAAAAGTCTCCTGTTGTGCTAGGAGGCTGACAGCAAGTACGCTAGCATACAGCATGTTGGGTTTAACCTAACGTGCTACAGAAACAGCATATCATGCAGATAAATGTCCATAGCAGCCAGGGTGCAGGGAACAAATAACAAATGCTATGATGGGGAGAAAGAGGTAAGTAAAATCCCCTGTTCCAGGAAGAAGCTGACACCAAGTATGTTACAACGCCTATTGACAGTAGCATGAAGCTAGATTTCTTCATTGAGGTGATGTCAACTTACAGTGAGATTTGGCTTGATGTTCCATAAGTCTGTTGAAATATAGGCACTGTGGTTTTACTCTTTCCCCATTCTTTTTGCAAACAGCACACAGAAGATATATTCTTTGCAAATGACTGTGCCATGGGTGACAATACTGTGCCACATTGCTCCTCAGCAATTTGAGACATCATTTACTAACCCATGAAAATGGAGGGAGGGAATATATTTCTCCAAATCATGGTCCTGAACTTTTGACTTGAAGAAAATGTTAAAAATTAGGAAGTCTCTTCAATTCCTAAGAGAAGCACAGTAATTTCAGTTTGGAAAACTGAAAATTTCATACAGTTAAGAAACAGTGAAATATTTTAATATAATTCTGTGTTATGCAACCATCAAAATTCATATCACTTCCATTCTTAAGCATCTATAAAAAGAGAGGCACTACAATAAAATTAAATCACTGTGTGCTGTGTGGAGTCAAGTGAATGTATTGGTTGAAATGTGTATGTTATGAGGTGTTTGCAGAGAGAAAGAAATCATAATTAATTTAAATTACATGCTTACATTGACTAAAATTACCTGCTTACACCATATATGCTGTTCTCCTGACTATCTCAAGCAGCTTATGGAGAAGGGGTTTTTTTTCTTTTAACTTGTTGGCTAAACCTCTTCCATTTGTGACTTACTAGGTTATGCTGGCTTTTGATACAATACAATATGATGATGTCATAGATCTAAAAAATAGTAATTCATCCCCTTTTGTTGAGATCTTCAAGTTCAAGCAAGATGGCAAAGAAACAACTCAAAAAAGGCAAAACAGAACACCATTCTCAAAAAAGGGGATGCATTCAGTGCCTATAAACTTTATCTTTCCTAATTGTCTGCCCTTTTGTTTCACAAAGAGGAAATAGCCCTTACTTCTAAAGGGAGGAGTAGGGTCTGCTTCTTATTTCTATTTGTTTTCACTTGTTTGCTCTGAAAGTGAATGGATAAAAGACTATCAATAAAGAAGAGCAAAGAGCACTGAAAGCTACCTTCCAACCTAATCAAAAAAAAAAAAAAAACCAAACCCAAAGGCAAGAAAAATATAGAGAAAGAAATAGTATTGCTTTAACAAAAATAAGTTACATCAAAGGACTGGTAGTGGGAAGCAGGGAGGTTGGATTTAACCTAACTAGCCACAGGAACAACATATCACATAGATAAATGTCCATAGTGGCCAGGGTCCAAGGGATAAATAACAAATGCTATGATGTGGAGAAAGAGACAAGTTTTTTTTCTTTGTATTTGAATAAAGGACTGGAAAACTGACTGTATTTGAATACTGGACTGGGTACTGCCTACCCACTTAGTGTCAAGGCTACTTGTTATCCATTATAACCAGAAATCATCTTTATGTAATAGAATAAAAAAGAAAGTCCTCATGCCAATACAGTAATATATCTGAAATACATTGTCCTTGTGTGAGCTTCCACATTAAGAGGGCCCTCTAAGTTCTCCAGTGCTGGAAATCAAAAACAGTGGTAAGAGCATCCTTTGAAAGAAATGAAAAACTACACTGCAAAGAACCTTGAGTGTGCTACAAGATGACGACTGTGCTGTTCTGCTAATCTGAACTGTTTGTGTGACAACAGTGAGTGTCAGAAATATTACGAGATGATTTAATTCATACTCCTCTAAGTCAAGGTCATGCTTGATCTCTGTTCCCAGAGGTGCTTACAGACAACTTTCGATGGATTCAAAGTATGGGCCAGATCATTAAGTTAGCTGACTGGCTCACCCTTTCTTGCTATTAATACTGAACTCATCTTGGTGATTTTCCACACAGCTGTATGGACAACCTGAATTTATGTAGACCTCAGCAATTCAAAGTTGGAATGTGTTGCAAGCAGCGGAACAAGCAGTGTCTGAAGCTTATTAGCATGGGAAAGTGTTCATCTTTCATTGCATTATTCTGAAACACTGTCCACTACATAACACACTGTACATGTGGTACCTGTAAGTTAAAATCTGGTTTTTGTATGCAGAGAAATTGAGGGACAGCTAACACTTCATAGGTCTTGGAAAGAAAATCCTTTCCTTGGATGCATACAGCCTGTCTCACCACTGCCTTTTGCTCTGAGCATGAAAAATGATATAAAATAGGCTGAAATACACCTCAAGGAGTCCCTTACCCCACTACCCTACCCCAAGACAAAATCAGTTATAAACAATGTCTTTCCCACCAAATGTTTGTCTAATCTGCTTATAAAGACCATCAGTGAAGATTTACCCCTCTTCCCAGAAAATGTATTCCAAAGCTTAACTATACTGACCATCTACAAGCCTTGTTTGCTACATAACCTTAATCTCCCTTGCTGAAAACTAATATCTTATTTCTGACATACTAGACAGAAGAGTTCACTCCCTTTTCATTTGTATGAATCCTTTTTTCATGTTTCATGTCATATAAGCAGCTGCTTTCCATCCCAGTCCTTCCTTCTCTTGACTGAACTACTCCCACATATTCTGTCTTTGATCACACAATATGCTCTTCAGTCTCTGGAATCTCCCACATTGGACCACCTCTTTCTGCAAGTACAGTACCTAAAACTGGACACCATATTTTAGTCTGAGGCCCTTTCTCTGATGTAGCAATATTCTAACATTGCATAGGTGACTACATAATCAAGTCCCAATTTGCTTAAGGGACTCCTTACACCAGGTCTGAACCTGATTGAGAGGATTTAAATTCCCTGTGTACCCACCACCTCCCCAAGCTTTATTTAACTCTCCACTCCTTAACTGTAGAGAGGGGATAACAAGTTGTGCAATGATGTAATATGAAATTATGTTAGTGTAGCAGATCTAAGCAACAGGAAATGTTAAAAACACCTCTTCTGATTCCCTTTCCAAGCTCAGTCAAGCTTCTAAGTAAGGTTGAAGGGACAGGGGTCCAGGTTAAGGGACAGGTACAGTAATAGAACACAATTCATTATCACAAGGCCAGAAAGAGGCAAAATGTGACAATTGCAGAGGAATGATAGCAAGAGCACTTTTCCAGGTATTACAGTTGTGTATGCACCAATGAACTCACTCTTCTCAAAGAGCCTTTTGATGCAGTTGCATGTGTGCTCTCTAGAGCTCCGGTAACTTTGGTGTAACCTGAGGGATCAAACATGCAGACAAAAATGGCAAATGTTCAGAGCAAACTATGGACAATGGAAGGCATACAGGAGTGTCTCTGACTGAGGAGGAGAGGAACGGTGGGGAGCCTACCATTCAGCAAATAAAACAGGACATTTCCCAGAAATCAAAGAAGGCTACAGTCAGAAAGACTGAGAGTTCTTTTAAAGTGGGAAAGTGCAGAAAGTACTTTCCAAAATTCCCTGGACAGCTCCAGTTTAGTGTTGCCACTAAGGAAAGACCACTGCTCTCCCCAAGGTGAGGCTCTAACCCTGTAGCAATCCCTTTTCAATAGCCAAAAAGCCCTGCAGACCTCGCCACACACACATAGGTGTGTAAGTGCCATTGAAAAATGCCTACATCAGAGGCTCAGTTAAAAAGAGGATGAAATGAGCTTTCCTACAGTGCCATAAAGATTTAGCAAAGATTAGAGTTAATAGGAGTTGACAGCATTACTAAGAGCCAGCTTCTAGCCTGCTTGATTCCTCATGCCATTTGACTGAGTTCAATGGAGTCAGGCATAGCTCAGGTCAGGGGAGAATTTGTCCCCCAGTGCCTCCCTTGAACTTTTTGTTCTGGCCTTTGGGGCTCCTACCTGGCTGTGTTTGTAGAGTTGGAAGAGAAAAGCTATCCCAACAAAAAAGAAAAAGAAACACAATGAAATAAAATTCAAGTACAAAAATGAGAAAAATCAAACATTATACATTACAGGTAATCCATTTGTTAGACTTGGTTAAAAGAAGAGGGAAAATCACTGTAATTTCTACTTTCTGAGTACGTCTGTTAGGCCAGTTGCTGGATCTGCGGGCAACACACTCTCTTCTTTACAAACTATTGGCCTTTCTTTGTCCCCACCTTGTGAAAAAGTTAATGAAGAACAGCCAGTTCTGGTGGCATTTGTGGAAAACAAGCAAGTACCTTCCAGAGACTTTGCCTATGAGGCAACAAGCTTTAATATTACTGCAGCATGGGAAACGTCCATGGAATTTGTGGCTTAAAAATCCTCCATCCACATCATGTCACCCATCCATTGAAACCTGTAACCTGAGAACTTGATTAGACTGGAGTGAGCTAGGCAGGCAAAAACTAAGATATATTTATCAGGACATTTTCACAATGTATTGAATGGAATAATTGATAGGCATAGTGCCTTGGAAAATACTTTCCCTTGCAGGAATATTAAAAACAACTGTTTGACTTCCTACTAAGCAGCATTATCATGAGAACACCTCTATCCAAGGAGTTTCACAGATTAGAAGCCAGGTTTTGAAAACTTTGTGAGCACCTGCATCCGATGTCCACAGCTCGAGTAAATCCTGAGTGTTCATCAACTCTCTAACCAGAGTTAAGAGTTGCTGAGCCATTCTGCAAGTCTCTCAGGTACAACAGATTAGTCTGAGGATTAGAAAGGAAAAATGCTCTTGGTCACACAAGGCTGATTTAATTTGTAGAAAATCCAAATTGGACCATACAAAGAGGATTCGTAAGAAGCAATTCTGATAGCTGCAATTCCCAGGCACAAATTCTGGCAAGGAGAAAAATCCTGTCCAGAATCACTGCTTGTGAAAAGCTGCAAGCAGAATATCACAAGCTGGGTTGAAGCTCTTTTGAAAATGTGGCAACCTGTTTTATTCATCTCTCTTTCTCAGATGGGGAATATGTTGCTAATTATATACTGGACTGCACAGCATTCTACCGAGTAGCAAACCGTTTTCTGACAGCTGTTACTGTACTTTTATGAGACCTCGATCCTTTAGAAGACACTGTGCTGTCTCAGACAGTTATATTAAAACCTTTTTTTCTGAGAACAATGTCTGAAAAAGAGGAAAGAGTTGGGCATTTGAGTTCTTCTCCTTTAATAGGCTTCCAAAAGCACCAGCTCTTGCAAAACCATTCCCAACAGGTATCTTTTCTCCAACAGGCATATGGTCCTACAGAATAAAGATCTGCTCTGTCCTTTCTTGATGGCGGTGAGTTTTCCAAAGTGCTCTCGTATTGTGTTTAAGGGAAGATTACAATAGCAAACAGGAAAAAAAAGGATATCAGCTGGAAGGCAAAAAAAGACAACACCACAATGCAGGGAGTGGGGATCCTAATCGTAAAGATTTTGGCAAGTTTAATCACAAAAATACTTGGTTGTTCAAAAAGTGGGCGACTATTGATCTTAAGAATATTTCTCTAGAGGAGAGAAAGAAAATAAGCAACATTTGTACTCAAACTTGGGGTGAACAGGCGCGATTTGCAAGGAATCTGCACATGAAGAAAAATGAGGCATGTAGGAGGAAGAATCCCTATTTTGGGGCTCAAGATGAGAAGATTTTTCAAAATCTAAGACTGAAGAAAGCTGTCAGACTCTTCACCTCCTTAAATTGTTATTCTTTTTCTTGTAAGAACATGTAACACTATCACAACTCCACTGTAACTTGGAAGTACCAGAAATAAGAAAGAAAACTCTCAAAGCAGTATCTGTTCTTGTATGAGTTCATGAAAACCCAGGTAAATTTCATCTTGAGCATCTGAGCACATCCATGATCATCCTGTCTACAGGTTTTGCAGCCCATCACTATGTAAAAAATACTCTGATGTCAAAAGCCAATTAAAAGTCCTATACAACTCGTTTGATTAGATTCAAAGGTTAAATACTGAAAGTTAGGCACACTCTGCATGCATTTTACTGAATTCATTCATTACTGAGTAAATTGTACTTAATCTCTTAATTTGAGGTTTACACAGTGTAAACCATATATTTCATAGCGAATTTTACCTTAGAATCATACCAATTTTCCTCTCAGAAAATTCAGTTAAAATGCTTCTTTGGTGTTTAAAGTCATTCATCCTTCAGCCTCATCCTTTATAAAATCAAGACCTACAATAGTCACTGCTTAGTTATTAATAATAGCAAACTAATGGTAATGGCATTTAACTCATAACCAGCATATAAATTAAACAGTGACAGGGCTGTGTTTATGTGCTCTGTTAAATTTTTTTGTCTCTTTTGGTCAATGTTAATCTACATCTCTTAGCTTTCTGGAGCTATGCTGGTTTATGAAAATTCAGCGCAGTTATTCAGAAAGTTTCTCTCATTAGTAACAAGAGGTACGTAATTAAATTCAAAATACACCTTTTAATATTCAGGGAACAGGAAGAGTATAAAAATAACAAAACCAAAAAAAAAGAAAAAAATTAACATTGAAAATACACTTGGGCATAGAATAGTAGAATAAAAGCCAATAAAACACCACCACCACAATAAGGCATAAAGAGCAGAAAATGCAAGGCATATAAAAACCCCTCTAACCTAAATCATCTGCAACAAGGCCTGTTTTTCAACGGACCTCCAGGTTTTGTAAATGACTGAAGATTTACCCTTGATCATACACTATTTTCACCAGGAATTCTGCTGCTGTCTTACTGCAATGAACAACAGCTATAAAAATAACCTGTGCCTGACAGTGCTGGAAAAGATGGTGGAGCGTAGGACCCTAAACACTTGAATTAATAAAGCTGATGACAAGGTGAGTGTTTCCAATTATTGGGATCTCCTTGAGTCAAATACAGAGATTCAGTACTGAGGCATACACTGTCATTTTTTTTAGTCATGTCTGCCAATTCAACTCCCTGAAGTCACATCCTGGCATGTACTTGGCTTGGTGTAAAACAAGGGTTAGAATATGCCTTTGAAATTGGTACAATAGCTGCCTTGAAAATGCTAGTCATGTACCTGGAGGTCTTTTCCAGCTCTTTATAACAGGACAAGACTAATGTTCTTGAAAGCCCATGATTGTAGCCTTCTAGACAAACCACTGAGAACTGCCAGTGTTGCACCAGACTGGACTGCCACAAAAAGTCTGTTGACCAAACCTGTGGAAGAGTTTTTTTGGATCAGCTAAAGACTTTGTGTGCTATCTTGGACAACAAGGATATTCATTCTGCTTAGGTGTCTAACCCAGAGCGACTGGGACCCCCATTTTGGAGGCTACAGGGGCCCCAAGTGCCTATTTCAGTAGCTACTGAGAGAATATACCTCCTAATTTCAGGCGGTTTGGATCCTAATGAAACACCTCCAATAGCACCAAGGAGGTAGAGTGAACAACTCTAATGTCTCCTTGCCTCCATCTCTCACCTGCAGAATGGGAATCAGAGTGCTTTTCTACCTGACCAATGTTGATGAAAATGGAGGCACATTAAATTGAAACAAAATCAGATATTCCTTTTCTGGGGAGAAGATAAGGACCTTATATAGTTGGTATTTTTAAATAAAAGTGTATCATTTGAAAACTTAATTATTTTGGTAGTGAAAAATGCTCATTATGAAAGTCTAATTAAAAGAAAACAATTTTCATTTTAATTATCTTTCATAACTGTAACACACATTTATGAGAAAGTCTGCAGTAGCAATGGGTTATGCACTTTTAAGCAATTAAATTTCCTACTTGTCTGATTTTGTTAGACTAATAAATTATACCAGGAATTTAATAAAGTGGGCAGTTAAAGGAATTTAATCTATTCTCTCTAGAACAAACAAGATTAACAAGATAAGGTTCAGATTTGAGAAAAATATTCAAGAGATAAGCTAAATTAGAAAGTGAAAAAAGCTCTTGTGACTCCCAAGCAGTCACATAACTGAAGGAAACAATTTAAAAAAAAAAAAAAAGAAAAGAAAAAGAAAAAAAAAAGGTTAACAGGCAATATAGGAGTAATTTCTTTTCTCATAAAATAATTAACCTTTGGAAAAGGCTTCCTGTCAACACAGAGGCTTGTACTGTGCCATTTAAGGAACGAGGCACATTCCTGAAAAATGAACAATTGGGAAACTTAAATAAGCCTTTGAAAATAAAGCATCTTAGATGTAGGCAGTTCCTGTGAAAGTGGTTCTTTGCAGCATAGAAACCAAACCATTCTCTCCATCATTTGAACAGGGAAAACAAACTAAACAGGTATTTTATAAGTGGAAGGAAAGAGGAAGCATTCTATTTTAAGTCTCTTCTCCTCCATACATCCTGTAGTGGTTGGTTTAGTTTCAGGACTATGATTTTCCACTAGGTGGATTTTCTGATTAACTATATGTGGGTCTGAACACCAAACTGGAATGGATGAAAAACCATTCCTACCATGACTAGCTCCCTTCATATGAGTTGCCCTGTCAAAGGACTGTTATGTGAGCAATGCTTGCATATTCTTGGTATTATAATTCTTATTTTGAATTAAGTAACGAGAGAAACTCCTACTTTCAAAGCAGATTACAGAGATTAATACCTTGTTCTTACTGAAAATCAGTAGGATTGAGGTGCCCAACTCCCTTGGACTCCTCTGACACTTCTGTGAGAAGTCTTCTATGGTGAATAACCAGCAGGCTTACCAAAAAAAAAAAAAAAACAACCCAAGACAAAAAAACCCCATAAGGTCCTAATAAATCTGGGGGGAAAGTTTTAAATTCCATAAAGGACATTTATTTTATGTGAAGAAAGAATCATGCAGAAAAGCCGTATTGGAATAACAGTAAAATACCACTCATTGGTAAAGCATTTCATTTCTGGACAGATGGGAGAGCTGAACACATTCACCCTCTATCTAGAAATCAAATATCATGTACATCCACTTGCTCTATATTACTTAATTCTATGCTGTGTATAGGTTACAGTGATTTCTCTAGGGTGAAATTGTCCTTCCCCATCTCACCATATTCTGATAATGACTGGAATGAGTTTGATGTATTGAAACACTCTTGCTTTGATTGTGTTTTTCATTCATTACTAAAGCTGAGAATATTGGAGTTGCAAATAGTGTACAATATTTTATTACAAAAATAAGTGGTTCCAGGTCTTAAACAAAAGACTGGCATCTGACATTGTAATAAAATGATACAGTACCCTATGCTGAAATAATCATTCTACAGACCTGGTGCAGAAAAAATAGAGAGCCATTACATTCACATTTGATAATTGTATTTGGAAGATGCCCCAGGACACAACAACCAAGCAGTGAACTATTCATCTCACTTACAAAAGCTACTGTGTTAAAGTGGAAGCTAACATACTCAAGAAAGGCTGATAAAATGACGGAATATCAGCTGCAAGATCTGAACAAAATGGCTGTAACCCGGCAAGGAAGAAACCATTTCCTATGAAACAGTGGAAAGATTCATGATGCATCTCTCCACGTCAGCTTCCCCCGCTATAGCTCTGCTTCAACAGAAAATGCAAGAAAATTATTTCTACCGAAGGCTTTCACATGGCTTTATGCAAGCAACAATTTGGGGTATATTGATAGTTTTCCCTTTTTAAAGGTATTCTGTTTGCTGTAAAGATGGGACCGCTGCAAAACACAGAGTGGTAGCACATCATGACTATACGATATTCCTCAGACTACTAAGCGTATAGTGAAGATACCGTAAATCAGGTGTGCTGATCTTTATGGAGCTCCATCGCTTTACTTCACTTGAGGATCTTTAAATAGGCACCAGATAAAAAAAAGGAATATTCATGACTCATATGTCTGTATATTGAGGCATGAAGGGCTGGGAAAGATATATTAAGGAACAGTAAGAGTCCCCTTAATTAAGGCTACAACATGGATTTCCATTGTAACATAAAATTTGGCTTCTATCCCCAGTTCTAAATTCCAGATTCACAAATCATATTGGCCTCAAGATTTGTAGTACAGGTCTCAAGCTGAGGTAGGGTTTTTCTACCAAATTTGCAGTAAATCAGGCAAGGAGTTCATGAATTATGAGCCTATGAAATAGAGATGTTCACCATAGTTCAAAAAGTTTCAACTTTTTTGTCACTTTGTAGCCAAAAAAAGTAAATACTAATAACTGCAACCTGGAAAAGAAGGCGGCAGATAAGACTTCATTTAGCACTCTTGTGGCTGAGGTCTGTGGCACAGCACAAAAATTGTTTGATAGCAATCACATCAGACACATTATTAACATTTATATAAGAATACTGATATAAGTTATTTGTCCCATGGAAGAGACATGCATAGCAGATATTTGTTCCTTGAATCTGGTTTCATTCAGGCAAGCATAAGTACTCATCAATTTTATGTGTCCACACACACCCCCCCACATACAACCCTATCCTCAGGCCTTCCTGTAATTGGAAAGCTGTGCTTCTGTAGGAATGAGTGGAGGTGGGGGAAAGGCAAATATCTAACTACCATCCTAAAACCTAAGTCTCAAAATGTGAGTTAATACACATTTCTTCAAAACCACCCAAGTGAGTCTATCAGTACAGGCTCCTAATTTATTTAATTTAATGTTTAATATATTAAAAACATATTGTGCAGAGTATAAAATGGCAGTGGGGCCATTGCTTATTTACAATCTCTTAGAGCATAATCCTACAAATGGGGTCTTGTGAGGTAATGACCAGACAAAAGCATTTGCAGCGGGTACACCTTTAAAGCATGTTTGCAGCGTGACTTTAGTTAAGGTAACAAGTATTTTGGATCTGGTTAAACGTACCGCCTTTTATGATATAACAATAGCATGATGATAATAATAAGAAAAGTCATAAGGATTGGCAAAAAAATGTATCTAATACCACACCAGGTTTGTTTATTACACTGCCCTCCAGAGATACAGCCAGTCTTACTCAGGGCTGTACAGACAGAACAGCCCAAGCTTTTTGTTACAAACCATCCATTTTGATTCTCCTAATGGCTCTACCTCCAGTTTTAGGCAGGACAGAGACAGCTGGTTAAAAAACAATGAAGAGAAGCTGCCAGGCATGATGGAACTGCTGTACCTTGAGCCTGGTGCAAGCCGAGGACGAGGAAGGGTCAGAACTACGGAGCTCTCTGCCCAGTGGAGGAGCCTCCCCATTTCCCCATTTCTATTCAGTAGCAGTCCTTGCATGCAGATTGTGAATGGGCTCCTGGCCAGCCACCACAGAGGTGCCCAGTAATGTGCTTTTGTGCATCCTCTTAGCCAAGGACTATTTCTGTGCCAAACAGGAGACGGACCAACCGCTGTGTCAGGAACAACAATTACCCTGTTCCTTATCCAGCCTCTCTTCTCTGCCTAAATGAATACTAAATGTTCAAACCAGAAGCCTTCACATTTTCACACATGCACTAGACTGGAGAAGTGCATCTTTTCCAGAGCTGGTTGAAAGAGTAGGGCAAAATGGTCTTTAACAAAGGCAGTCTTTTACCAAAAGTGAAACATTTTGTAATGGAGAAAATATTGTTTTGAAATATTCCAGTTTCCAGTGAGCTCTTATTTTACACTCTTTCCTTTTTCACTTCTGCCCAGTGATGTCATGGAAAATCTATCTTCTACCCCTCTCTAATGCTTACACATACAGGTTTCCTTCCCTCCTTCCATTTTGGAAGCACTGACTGTGTTTAACGGCCATTCTTGATGTACAAGATCATGAAAACATCAGAGAAGCCTTTCTAGGCTTTATTCAGGAGTGGACTATCTTCTGTATTAGGAAGCTTCCAACGTCTAGAAAAAAAATTTAGATCGCTTTAAGCAGTTTCAATAGGAAAATGAAGGGCACATTAAGGAATAAACAGCTGCTTTGACATTGCAGTGATATATGAAAAGCAGGTAAAATTCAGCCTAATTTATTTTTCCTTCTGAGATGTGTAGGTGGCTGAAACCAGCTTTTCTAAAGATGACTGAGAAATTTACTTGAAAGTGTATAACCAACAAAACAGTCCTTTATTAACAAAAAACAGGAAAACAACAAAAGAGTTTTTACAATTTCTTCAATGCTTGAACATAATCCCTAACTGTGACTTTTGCTCCCAAAGCTGTTCTGCAGCATTTCCTTGCACAACCAGCCTGGAGCTTGAAAAAGAACAAGTACAATAGCATTAAGCCTCAACATGGTGTGCATTAATAAGTGGCTGGTGCATACCTTGGATTTGTTGCATTAGGTAAGAGGATGAAAGCACAGTGCCTTCCCTTTTGGCTACCTAAGAAGCATGCAGCCAGCTTAGTAACACACATCCTGAGGAGGCTAATTACTGGTATAATGGGATTTTTTTAATTAAAAAAGAAAAACCCAAACTATTAATTTTGTTCTTTATAAGCTCTTTTTAAAAAGTGTTGTATGGCGCTTTTTTTCCCAGAGTGCCTTTCCACTCTAAAAAGTGGGTCTCAGCAAAGAGATGTCAAGAAAACAAGAATGGATAGATGATACATACCTCGTCCTGTGTTATTCCAAATAAACATTTGTTAATTTGCTTACTTAAAATTTCCTAAAATTCTTATTCTCTTCTCTCTATTCCCGTGGAGCTAATAGTCTTTTTAGCCATAGTTACTGGCCTCAATGATAAGTTTTATTTTATTTTCCTTTGTGAAAATGAGACTAAACTTTTGTTACTGAGCCACTTTTGGTGTGACACAAAAAAAAACTCAACAAAAAAACCCCACCAGAAATCCCTCAAAAGCCCTAGAAGTAGCTGAAAACTCAGAACCTGCTGCTGAAATAGCAACAGAGCAATCTAAAGGGCTGTCATTTTCCCTGTCCTACTCAAAGCTTTGCCTTATCTTGAGCACCTATTTAGTCTTCTACCACATTAATGTCCTCATCCCATTAGTACTTTTTTGTGTCTTGAGCCTTGTAAGGGATGACTGGGAGCAAGGGTGGGCAGGAGAAGCAGCAGCCCTGCAGGTATCCTGGTGGATCCTTTTAGATTAAATGCCTCTGGCTGCAGAAGCAGTGATTCACTGGCACACGTGCTCCCATTGCTTCTTATATTCTCCTCAAAAAATACCCGGCAAGAGGCACGGGAATTTCTCAGACCATTAGTGAGCAGCAAGATATCAGGGTATAGTACTGGGAGTGAAAATTACGTTCACCTGCCCGCAAAGAAGGCCCAGCTAATCAGTCCAACCGTAGCTTTGAAAAGTCAATATTCTTACCTAGACAACAAAAAGTACTATTTCTAACAGCTCTTTAAGAAGCATATGCAAGGCAAAGCTTACTAGCATCACAGACAAGGAGGAAAAAAAACAAAACCAAACAGCTTTGGAGACTTTACATCATAACACCACCAATCTGCAAAGCTATATTCAAACGCTTATCTCTGCATGCTGTGCAAGCACACCTACTGACTTGCACAGGTGCAAAAAGTTAAGCTTATGTTTTAAGAATTTGCCATATTAAGATCTCAGTTTAGACAGACCACACTCCAGCTAGTTTTCCCAGCCTTTTACAGTAGCATTAACCACAGTCCCTCAGCTCTTGTGACAGATTACCACATCTATAATTCTTTTCATTAGCTCTAACTGATCTGCCACGGGCCCAATGACAGCCTTGTCAGGAGATTTCTGACAGCTCCAACATCTAGATTATTTCTGAATCAAACAAGGGAGGAAATATAATTGCTGTTACCTTAAGAGGTAGCAGTAATCCTTCTTTATGTGCTGTGGAGGAAGGTTAAAAACAAAAGAGAGCAATTAAAAGAAACCTAAACCCAAAACCAAACAAAAACCCCACCAACCAAATAAGAAAAGCAAAGAAGAGGAGGTTATTGACACCCTAGAATCAGGGGTGAAAAAAAAAATCATTCTCCCCCCCCCAAAAAAAAACCAAACAAACATGCATTTTTCACAGTAATACCAAAAAAGGTACAAAAATAAAATTTTATGACTTTACATAGGAACATCCCCATGCATACTTCTTGTATTACATGATGGGTGTGCATGGCAAGGAAATAAATGATTATCCTTCCTTTGGGGCCTGTATTTTTTTTCCTCCTTAAATAAATAAATAAAACCCCAACAAGAGAAGAATATGCAATAGAGGGAAATATTGAGAAAAACTCAGAATGAGAAGAAAGCAGGGTTAACTATCTTTTCACATTTCTATTAGCCTTTCCACCTATATGAGGATATCTACCTTGGCAGGGCTTGTGTAGATTTACTCCGAAGAATTTATGCCTTTGGTCTGAATAAGTTAAGTCAGTAACAAGGCTAGATCTCTGCCTCACAACAAAAGCTATTGCTTCAAAGGCTGTTGTGCTGCAAATTCACATGCATACCCTCTTCTCCCCAGAAAACAAACAAACAAACAAACAAAACCCCCAGTCATTTGATAAATCTTTACATATGCTACTCTAATAAATGGATGCATATATTTTAGGGGGAATTTAAAAGTATTTGAAATGAAACAGGAAGGGAAAAGGGAAAAATAAGTTTCTCACTTCAAAAAAACTGCAATAAGATCATGTTCATTGCTGTGGTGTGCACTTTATCAGTTACACTTCTGAAGGTTTTGAAAAATGTGACTGGGAGTTTTTAACAGTACAGTGTTCGCAGTTAATCATCAACAACTTAAAAAGACATTGACATCTGTTGTCTAGAGAGAAAAAGAAAAATGTAGGGGGGGAGTGGGCAGGGAGGGTTGAAAATTAAATCAGTTTGAATCTTTCTTAGTGTTACAGAGTCAATAGCAGGAAATTTGCTCTCAGAAAAATGTGGGGTTGTGACCTTCTGTGTTTCAAGACATCCTAATTTAGCTTGATCCTTCATGCTCTCTGCTCCTCCTACTTGTACCCCAGAGGCAGGTTTTCTCCTACTGAGACAGAGATTAAGGGGGAAAGTGTTGAAAGAGAGAGGGAGAGAGAAAAAATAAGACAGGAATAAACTGGAACTGAAGTCCTAAAAATCTAAGAGATTATTAAAATTCAATCACTCTGCAACGAAACTTATTTTTATGCAGACACCGTGACTTCTTTGAACTGATGTTGAAAGGTAACATGAAAACTTTTTATTAGTGTCTGAGACCATTTCCTGAGGACACCAAAGAGCTGGTTTTGACATATACAGGTAGTGCTCACACACTATATAATGAGTATACATCTACCAAGATACTTTTCTTCATCTCAGTATGGACCATACAAGTGAATCAACTTCCCAATTAAGTGGTAAACTGTGCAGACTATGAGACAGCTGACGAATGGTAGCTCCCTAGCAATTAGTGAAGGAAAAATAAAAGTTAATACTACTCAGCTCCAAACCCACTAACTATTGTTTTGTTGCTTATCCAAGGAGTGTATTTATGGTTACAAGTACCTGACTTTCCAAGCAGACCACACCATTCGGTGGCTGAGTAGAAGCTCCCCAGCTTGCAGAAGTAAGTCTGGGCAGGCCCCTGCAAATAGCAGAGTGAGGAGGGGTGGGACGTGGGTGCAGCCTCGACTCTGCTGTCTTTCCCCCTTCATTCACTGCTCAGAGCAGCTGGCAAGTAACCTCCCCTATGCGGTCCTTGGGAACTCAGAGGAAACAGAAGTCCATTGGTATTTCAAGTGCCTTCTCAAGGCTAGGCTGGAGGTGAGGTCCCACTCCACTCCCAGCAGCACACCAGCAAACAGGAATTTCCACGCAGAGCACCCAGCTCCCTCTGCTCCGAGCGTGCTTGGGCTCCATGCCTGGCCCAGCGTATGTCCCTGCCTCTGCCCTCCGTCCTCTCCCTCCCAGGGAAAGAGCTGGGTAGACTAGACAGCCCATGTCCCTCCTGAACAGTGGCATGTCCCAGTGCAAAGGCAAGCTCCTGCTGGCCCAGGCGACCCACAAGGGCGGCAAGTCTCAGAAGTCCAGCAGGTTTTGTCCGCTGCCTGGTTCAGCCTGCACATGCAGCATTGACCACCCCAGCAGTGCTGGTGTACACTAGCACATTACCAGAGGAGATAAAAGGGGCTGCAGTAATTCACCTGAGTCCAGGTTTCTAAGGTCCGATCATAATGCATTTGTGGTATGACCTGAAACTCCATAAATTCAGCAGTTGTCTTTCTATAGATGTCAAGGATTTTTGCTTCGGGTTCATAAACAGCACCATCGATTGCATTGAAGTTACTTGGCACACAACAATATCCACCTCAGGAAATGTTCCAGAACTGCGCACTTAAACTTGTGACCAAGCACTGATATCAATGTGTGTGGGCATCATCTTCCCAAGCTGATTGTATGTCAGTTTGATAGAGATAAATTATAAAATAAGCTGTGCTTGATTGACAGCTTTACTATCTAACCAGGGAAAAAAATCAAGAGGAGAGTTTAGATCAAAGATTAAATTGTTCCTATTCATAGATTCCTAGATTTTAATGTTGGGGGCAGGGGGGGAAGGGGGAAGGAAACCACACACATTTGTCTAGCCTGACCTCCCACACATCATGGGCAAAAAAATTTTGTATTCCACCCATAACTTCTGGGTAACCATATGCATATTTTGGAAAGACATCCCATCTCAATTAATATCGTTCAAGATAGGAAGAATCTGTTGCATGCTTAGGTAAATTTTTTCAAAGTTAATTACCTTCACTATTAAAAACATGCTCTTGAATTCAAGTCTGGATTTAACTAGGCTAGCCTACTGTCATCAAAAGCTGCTCTGCTGTATTCAAGTGCTCTTGATGCATCTTGAAATGCAAAGAAACACAAGAGAAAAAGAAATCCCCATTTTCCCATAGAATCATCCTATACCACCAATAGAGCTTTATATAAAACATTCTAATTTGGTGAACTATGTTCAGTTCCAGTAATAATTTTTCAGTTTGATAATCAAACAAAAAATATTGGTAATATGCATTCTGTATCAACCAGAAATTAGTTTGGTGTTCCCCTAAGAAGAACTGGGGTCAAATATTTTTATTTTAATTACACTTTGGCACATCTGATGTAAATAACTGATCTGAAAATTTAAGAAAAACACCACATTTTTTTCTAAAAATTTTGGAATAAAATTTCTAGTTTGCTCTTGGCCAAAACAGCTTGCCAAATTTACAAATCATTTCAGTCAGACTATCTGCAAATGAATAAATCATTTGAAAGGTTCACTCAGCTTTAATGGTACCTAATAATAGCAGACATATAATTAACAGTTACTGTATATTTTTATTTTCACACAAAGAGTTTACAACTGATTCTTATCTTATGTCTTCAACAGACACTGATATTTTTCATAAATATTCATCATGAATGCTCATAAATATTTGATTAATATTAATTGTTTGTTTGTTTTAAACATAGCTTTTCCTTTAGTTGTCATGACTATAGAGGAAGGTATTTGCATGGGAAAAAAAGTGCAGAAGAAAAGCTTTCAAAGCTCCAGAAGCAGAAATGAGAGACTAAGGCAGCACATTGCTTCCTAGATTTTGATTGAACAAACAGCTCTCTCCTTGTGATAGCAGTTTTTGGAAGGATGTGTATTTACCCTGTACTGTGTTCCGCCCTTTGCAACACAATGGGGAGCTTATGGATATCTTGTAGTAGCTACATCAAGTCAAATGAGCTCAAGATGTCACAGACACATAGGTGATATTCGATTTTATTGTTCTAAGGATAACTGGGAATAATAGTAGGCTCCTCCCACCGTGGGAAAGAGAGTAGGACAGGGAAGAGCATAGCTAGGTTAAAGGATAAGAAAATAAGGCTTGCTGCCACTGAAGTTAGTGGATCACTTAATTTCTTAGTATTGCAGTTTATCTGCAAAGATGAAAATTATCCTAGGCTGGGTCCTTTGTGTGAGAAGTGGCAGGGGAAGAGAAAGTGGGTCAATGCACAGGTTGAAAAGACAGCCAATCCATGGAGCTGGGCTTGGATCTGTCCAACTGTACCTCCAGAGTTAGTGATTTCCTTATATATGCTTGTTTTCCTTTGCATGTGGGTTCAAATACCATCAGTCCAGGAAAAGATGTGCATGAAATTCATGGGACACATTTTTACAGAGTAGGGTGATGCTTTTTAGAATAGTTTACCATGAGAAGGGACCTAATTGCTTTCCAGTTCCATTTTCTTTCACTCTGTCGTGGTTTAGCCCCAGCCAGCAACTAAGCACCACGCAGCCGCTCGCTCACTCCCCCTACCCCGATGGGATGGGGGAGAGAATCGGAGGAGTAAGAGTGAGAAACACTCCTGGGTTGAGATAAGAACAGTTTAATAACTGAAATAAAGTAAAATAGTAATGCTAATAGTAACAGTATAATGATGATAATAATAATAATGATACACAAAGCAAGTGATGCACAATGCAATTGCTCACCACCCGCCGACCGATACCCAGACAGTTCCTGAGCAGCGATCGCTGCTCCCTGGCCACCCCCCCCCAGTTTATATACTGAGCATGACGTCATATGGTATGGAACAGCCCTCTGGTCAGTTTGGATCAACTCTTCTGGCTGTGCCCCCTCCCAGTTTCTTGTGCGCCTGGCAGAGCATGGGAAGCTGAAAAAGTCCTTGACTAGCATAAGCAGTACTCAGCAACAACTAAAAACATCAGCATGTTATCAACATTCTTCTCCTACTAAATCCAAAACACAGCACTATGCCTGCTGTTAGGAAGAAAATTAACTCTATCCCAGCTGAAACCAGGACAGTATCCACCCCTTATTCTATACCATCTACGTCATGCACAGGCCCTCCCCTTTCCAATGTGTTCTAATTAATCACCACCGCTTTCCCTATCTTGATATACACACAGATATCATTCCCTTAGTCTATGGGCCATCCCTCTAAAATGTCCATTGAGTTCATTTAGCCCATGACTTTGGGTTCCATCTGTCATCACAGTCTTTCAGAGCAGGAGAGGTGGTGTGCAGTGTTGGACTGTTGCATGCTGAAGTCAGTTCTCATTCCAACATGGTTTCATCAAAGTTCATTTTCATTAAGCTGGTCAATTCTTACTGCAATACCATTGATGCGGCATATAGCAATCATAATATATAGTATTATATACTTAATATTAACCTACTATATTATTATATTAACATGCAGTTAAGAGATAACATATAGTTAAGAGATAACATACAGTATTATAAAGCAATTAATATTATACAATTCAGTTCATTGGCTATTTTCACCCAAAATCAAATTCCCTTGAGGTACACATTGGGCTTCCCCATCCTTTCGCATCACCCACCAAGTGCACCCAGGTCCTTGAGCAAAAGCAATCCCACGAATGGGTTTGCCTTTGCCAGAGGGGGAAGTAACCCAGACTGTCTTCCCCAGCATATTTTTCATGTGCACTACAGGAACTTTATCTCCTTCTACAGTACGTAAAAGTTTTGATTGGGCAGGGCCAGCTCGATTGGCAGATCCCCTGGTGTTGACTAACCAGGTGGCTTTTGCTAAATGCGTATCCCAATGTTTAAACGTCCCACCACCCATTGCTCTCAGGGTAGTCTTTAACAAGCCATTGTATCGCTCAATTTTCCCAGAGGCTGGTGCATGGTAAGGGATGTGATACACCCACTCAATGCCGTGCTCTTTGGCCCAGGTGTCTATGAGGTTGTTTCGGAAATGAGTCCCGTTGTGTGACTCAGTTGTTTCTGGGGTGCCATGTCGCCACAGGACTTGCTTTTCAAGGCCCAGGATGGTGTTCCGGGCGGTGGCATGGGGCACAGGATATGTTTCCAACCATCCAGTGGTTGCTTCCACCATGGTGAGCACATAGCGCTTGCCTTGGCGGGTCTGTGGGAGCGTGATGTAATCAATCTGCCAGGCCTCCCCATATTTATATTTCAGCCATCGTTCACTATACCCAAGGGGCTTGAACTGCTTGGCTTGCTTGATTGCAGCGCATGTTTCACACTCATGAATAACCTGTGCAATACTGTCCATAGTTAAGTCCACCCCTCGATCACGAGCCCATTTATACATTGCATCCCTTCCTTGATGGCCTGAGGCGTCATGGGCCCACCGAGCTATAAATAATTCACCCTTATGTTGCCAATCCAAATCCACCTGAGCCACTTCAATCTTAGCAGCCTGATCTACTTGCTGGTTGTTTTGATGTTCTTCAGTGGCCCGACTCTTAGGTACATGAGCATCTACATGACGAACTTTTACAACCAGGTTCTCTACCCGGGCAGCAATATCTTGCCACAATGCGGCAGCCCAGATTGGTTTGCCTCTGCGCTGCCAGTTCCTCTGCTTCCATTGCTGCAGCCACCCCCACAGGGCATTTGCCACCATCCATGAGTCAGTATAGAGATAAAGGACTGGCCACTTTTCTCTTTCAGCAATATCTAAAGCCAGCTGAATGGCTTTCACCTCTGCAAACTGACTCGACTCCCCTTCTCCTTCAGCAGTTTCTGCGACTTGTCATATAGGACTCCATACAGCAGCTTTCCACCTCCGATGCTTTCCCACAAGACGACAGGACCCATCAGTGAACAGGGCATATTGCTTTTCATTTTCTGGCAATTTATTACACAGTGGGGCCTCTTCAGCACGTGTCGCCTCCTCCTCTGGTGATATTCTAAGGTTTTTTCCTTCTGGCCAGTCCATGATCACTTCCAAGATTCCTGGGCGACTGGGGTTTCCTATTCGAGCCCGTTGTGTGATCAATGCAACCCACTTACTCCATGTAGCATCAGTTGCATGATGTGTAGAGGGGACCCTCCCTTTGAACATCCAGCCCAACACCGGCAGTCGGGGTGCCAGCAGGAGCTGTGCTTCAGTACCAACCACTTCTGAAGCAGCTCGAACCCCTTCATATGCTGCCAGTATCTCCTTCTCAGTTGGAGTATAGCGGGCTTCGGATCCTCTGTATCCCCGACTCCAAAACCCTAGGGGTCGACCTCGAGTCTCCCCTGGTGCTTTCTGCCAGAGGCTCCAGGTAGGGCCATTCTCCCCGGCTGCAGTGTAGAGCACATTTTTAATATCCTGCCCTGCCCGGACTGGCCCAAGGGCTACTGCATGAACTATCTCCCGTTTAATTTGTTCAAAGGCTTGTTGTTGCTCAGGGCCCCATTTGAATTCGTTCTTCTTCCGGGTCACTTGATAGAGAGGGCTTACGATCTGGCTGTAATTTGGAATATGCATTCTCCAAAAACCCACAACGCCTAAAAAAGCTTGTGTTTCCTTTTTGCTAGTTGGTGGGGACATAGCTGTTATTTTGTTGATCACATCCATTGGGATCTGATGACGTCCATCTTGCCATTTTATTCCTAAAAACTGGATCTCCTGTGCAGGTCCCTTGACCTTACTCTGTTTTATGGCAAAACCAGCCTTCAGAAGGATTTGGACTATTTTCTTTCCCTTCTCAAAAACGTCTTCTGCTGTGTTGCCCCACACAATGATGTCATCAATGTACTGCAGATGTTCTGGACCTTCACCCTGTTCCAGTGCTGTCTGGATCAGTCCATGGCAAATGGTGGGGCTGTGCTTCCACCCCTGGGGCAGTCGGTTCCAGGTGTACTGAACACCCCTCCAGGTAAAAGCAAACTGTGGCCTGCACTCTGCTGCCAAAGGGATGGAGAAAAATGCATTAGCAATATCAATTGTGGCATACCACTTAGCTGCCTTTGACTCCAGTTCATATTGAAGTTCTAGCATGTCTGGCACGGCAGCACTCAGCGGCGGTGTAACTTCGTTCAGGCCACGATAGTCCACTGTTAGTCTCCACTCCCCATTAGACTTTCGCACTGGCCATATGGGACTGTTAAAGGGTGAGTGAGTCTTGCTGATCACTCCCTGGCTCTCCAGTCGACGAATCAGGTTATGGATGGGAATCAGGGAGTCTCGGTTGGTGCGATATTGCCGCCTGTGCACAGTTGTGGTAGCAATCGGCGCCTGTTGTTCCTCAACCTTCAGCAACCCTACAATCGAAGGGTCCTCTGAGAGACCGGGCAAGGTGGACAACTGTTTAATTTCCTCTGTCTCCAAAGCAGCTATACCAAAAGCCCACTGGTACCCTTTTGGGTCCTTGAAATACCCTGTCCTGAGGTAGTCTATGCCAAGGATGCACGGAGCGTCTGGGCCAGTCACAATGGGGTGCTTTTGCCACTCATTCCCAGTTAGGCTCACTTCAGCTTCCAGTACAGTTAGCTGTTGGGATCCCCCTGTCACTCCAGAAATACAAATGGGTTCTGCCCCTCTATAGTTTGATGGTATTAGCGTGCACTGTGCACCAGTGTCCACTAGAGCCTTATACTCCTGTGGGTCTGACGTTCCAGGCCATCGAATCCACACAGTCCAGTAAACCCGGCTGTCCCTTTCCTCCACCTGGCTGGAGGCAGGGCCCCTCTAACACTGGTCACAGTATTCGCTGTTCACTTCCTGTAAATGTGAATCAAAAGTCCCCTGATCAAGGTCGGAAGTAAAATTAGCCCTCTTACTCTGTCTCGGGAACTGCTCACTGGAAACTGGAGCTGCAATTTTCCTGGGAGAACCACCTTTTCTAATAGTTTTTCCTTGCAACTCACGCACCCGTGCCTCTAAGGTTGAGGTGGGTTTTCCATCCCACTTTCTCATGTCCTCTCCATAATCACGCAGGTAAAACCACAGGGTGCCCCGTGGTGTGTATCCTCTATATCCTCTCTCTTGAGCATAGGGACGTTGACTCCTAATGGCTGAGACACTGGTCCGTGCAGGTGGGGAGTAGGACAGATCCTCTCTGAGTTGTTGGAACTCTTGGCACAGTTTTTCCACAGCCGAGACACAGGCCTGTAGGGAGGAAGAGAGCTTTTCTTCGTAGTCCCGGAGTTGTCTAGCCACTTCATCCACCGTTGGTGCCTCGTCATCTTTCCAGGCTAGTATTGCCAACGAGTTGGAATACGATGCTGGTGCGCTCCGTACCACCTTCCGCCACATGGATTGTGTGCACCTGACTTCATCTGGGTCTTTGGGTAACTGCTCATCATTCAGGTCACTGTAAATCACCTCCAGCACGCCTAATTCCCTCAGGTACTGGATACCTTTCTCTACGGTGGTCCATTTGCTTGGGCGGTATAAAACATCCTCCTTGAAGGGATACCTTTCCTTCATGCTTGACAGAAGTTGCCTCCAGAGGCTGAGCGGTTTTGCCCCTTTTCCAATTGCTTTGTCAATGCCCCCTTCCCTAGAAAGGGATCCCAGCTGCTTGGCTTCCCTACCCTCTAAATCCAGGCTACTGGCCCCGTTATCCCAGCATCAGAGCAGCCAGGTGATGATGTGCTCGCCTGGATGACGACCGAAATCTTTTCGCATATCTCGCAGCTCACTCAGGGATAGGGATCGGGTGGTCACCATCTCATTTATGGGTTCTTCCTCCTCTGGTTCTCATGATGGCCCTGGTTCATCTTCATCCCTTACTAAACGAACTGATTTCCTCGTGTATTTTTTCTTCTGTATAGGGGCAACTGATACCGGCGCAGGTTGGTTCTCTGGTTTAGCCGCAGTGTCTGTCGTTGGGGTTTGAGTAGCCGCAGTGCCCATGGCTGTGGTTTGAGTAGCCGCAGTGCTCATGGCTGTGGCTGGAGTAGCCACAGTGCCTGGGGCAGGGGTTTGAGTAGCTGCAAGGCCTGTAGTGGGGGTTGGAGTAGCCGCAGGGCCTGTAGTGGGGGTTTGAATAGCCACAGTGCTTGTTGTTTTGTCATCAGATCCAGAGACCTTCTCTTTCTTTTGAGGGTACTGATTAGTGTTGACCACGGCTCGATAGGCATGGGCCAGTCCCCAGCATGTTGCAATGATTTGTGTCTCTCTGGAGCTACCAGGGTGACAACATACTTCTTCCAAATACTTTACTAATTCTTCAGGATTCTGCACTTGTTCAGGGGTGAAGTTCCAAAACACTGGAGGTCCCCACTGCCCTAGGTACTTGCGCATACGATCCCACACACCCTGCCACTCATAACTATCCAGCCTTGGGGTAGATCTCTGGATGGTATTTTTAAACTGCTTACTGACCTTTATCAAAACGGAAACAACATTCCCAAGAATTATCAATAGAAGTATCTTAACTGCCATGGGGTGTTCAAGATACAGGAAAGTTGTTGTAATGAAGGAGGAAACATCATAGAAGAAAGCAGCAAAGGTGCCATACTGTATTTCCTCCACAACAAGCCTCTCAGAGTAAGAAGTATAATTGCTAACTCTCTCTATGAGGTAGTACCCAAAGTACAGTAGTGACTTCTGTATGAAACCCAAATACCAAAGAATGCTCAAGGTCAGGGTTTTGATAAGGAGCCTCCCAAGCAAAAGATCATGAATCACTGCAGAGCATAGCACACTACACAAACTGACAGCAAGCTTTAACGCGTGCTGCAAAAAAAAGAACATGGTGCAGATCAGAAGAACTGATATCGTGACCGGCAACTGTTAACAGACTCCTTAATACACTCTGGTTAATCTGTTGTTATCTCAAACCCTTCGTGCCCCACGTTGGGCGCCAAAAAGGACTGTTGTGGTTTTGCCCCAGCCAGCAACTAAGCACCACGCAGCCGCTCGCTCACTCCCCCTACCCCGATGGGATGGGGGAGAGAATCGGAGGAGTAAGAGTGAGAAACACTCCTGGGTTGAGATAAGAACAGTTTAATAACTGAAATAAAGTAAAATAGTAATGCTAATAGTAACAGTATAATGATGATAATAATAATAATGATACACAAAGCAAGTGATGCACAATGCAATTGCTCACCACCCGCCGACCGATACCCAGACAGTTCCCGAGCAGCGATCGCTGCTCCCTGGCCACCCCCCCCCAGTTTATATACTGAGCATGACGTCATATGGTATGGAACAGCCCTCTGGTCAGTTTGGATCAACTCTTCTGGCTGTGCCCCCTCCCAGTTTCTTGTGCGCCTGGCAGAGCATGGGAAGCTGAAAAAGTCCTTGACTAGCATAAGCAGTACTCAGCAACAACTAAAAACATCAGCATGTTATCAACATTCTTCTCCTACTAAATCCAAAACACAGCACTATGCCTGCTGCTAGGAAGAAAATTAACTCTATCCCAGCCGAAACCAGGACAACTCATAGCAGGAATTTATGAGCATTCAGGTACCAGCTGGACAACTAGAGAGAAGTGTCAGTTATCTGTGGATGGTATACACAGCCTATGTTCAGATGGGCCACAGGTTCCCAGACAATTAGACTGTCTACCTCTGGGCATTAATAATAACTAAGGGTACTAGCTGAAGCAGAGCCTTATGAGCAAAAGGGCATTTGGAGCTAACCTGGATGCTTCAGCACCAACCTGCTCTATCCCAGAGCAGAGGAGGTGGGATCCACAGGAAACAAGCAACTCTGCTTATAGACAGCTGTGGCTAGCACAAAAGCTGGGCCCATAAAGCCAACCAGTCTTGGGCTGGCTATTCCACTATCTGCATCTCATGTTCCCCTATCCTCTGAGATCTGAGAAAGCTCATTGCACAGAACCACTCAGCCCAAGTAAATGGGCATCTAGAGCAGTTCTGCAAGAATCAGCTTGGTCTGGAAACGCATATTATCTCCAGGCTGGCTTCATGCAAAGTCCCTCAAATGACCCCACACTGTGTTCCCTATTGCTCACATTCCATGTTTTTTCTAATGTATGAGATTCCCCAGATCTCCATTACCTGCAGTAATGGGGTTGTCAAGATCACTGACAGCTGCATTAGCATAAAACCAATACAGAAAGGACCTCCTTCATGTTTTTAGACCTGAGCCAGCTATTAACCCTTGGCAATTAAAAAGAAACTTTCTCTTGTGTCAAAATGATCCTGTAACAGTCTACTGTGAGGCTTCCTACACCTTCTTTTCTATACCTGGTACCAGTCTCCTGAAATGGGTAGGTTTAATTTAGTATAGAGTTTGTAATAGAAATGGTATTTTACAAGTCATTCAACGTCTTTCTGTTGAGAATTTTTAAGGGACTTGTTTGTTTGTTTGTTTTTAATTAAGTCAGAGAGCAAATCAGTATCTCTGTTGCATGTGTGTCTTCCACACTCATGCACACTGCACACCTACACAAATTATGTAAGATTTGGAAATTACTGGCTATAAATTAAACATGAATTTCTAATTAATTTCTGTTGCCAAAACCAAGTTAAGTTCTAGAGGACAGAAGCTACACAGGAACCTCTAAGAGGGCAACTCAGGTCATATTTCTTCGGTACCCTCGGTTACTACTGCTGCACTTGGAATACTGATGGCAGTTTGGGTCTCTCAAACTTAATATCTGCATTGGAAACATAGAAAAGGCTTAGCTAAAATGAATAATTTTGTTTAGTTTTGAAACAGACACTCGAGAAAGTAGTTGCCATGAGAACTCTTGTGTTTCTTACAAAGAAAACTATATTAGGACTGCAAAGTCAAATACGCAGGAGTTAGAAAATGGCAGAATTAAGCTCACCTTTTCAACCTTCATTATGTTCTTCCCTGAAAATATCTTTAATTACATGATAACATAGTGTTTTTTTCCAAGCAAACCCCTCCCTCATTCAGCCTGTAAGGTGGAAGGTGCTTACTAAATATACAGCTATTTAATCTGTGTTTTTATCACAACCATTCATGCTCCCAATACACTTTACAAACACAAGACCGAATACACAATATTCTAGTTCTAGCTAGAGGTTTCATAGATGGTTGCACTGTAGTACTTGAAAAAACTGTACATATTCACAATTTTTATTCTGTTTCCACAGCACTCAATTTTAAAGGTGGCAAGTTGAAGTTCAATGATATTCAGGTGAAATTCCTTACTAATATCCTAATGTTCCAGACCACCTGAACATTTACAACAGGTAGAAGGAGAAAATATCATTGCAGTTGTCAGTTATTTAAAGGTTTTTGCCCTAGGAGGTTATACATGCAACGTTTATAACATTTTAAAAGAATCAGTATATTTACTTCTAAGACTGCTGCAGACTAACAAACAATTTCTCATTCACTGCCGGATTCATTGTCTTCATGGGGAGCTGATGTAAAGTAAATGTTAGTTTATCCTTACATTCAGTCCCCTAATGTCTTCCGAATTATCAGTGGAGATATGGCAGAATGATATCAATGATCTGCATAACAATAAAAAAGCAAATATTTTGTTCAAATTCTAACAGATGAAACATGAGTCATATCGCCTGGAGTGGCATGAGTGGAAAATGTGATTAAAAACATAAAAGTGAAAGGGAAAGAGAACAGCAAAAGTAGTTTCTAGTTTACAGCTATTAAAGTGCATGAAAATTACTAGAGTTACCACACTTCAGAAGGTCTGGTTTGTGCCTTTGAGATTCCAAAACCCTCAAACAGCAATAAACTCAATATTGGATATAAGGACACATGCATAATATTTCCACCTCAAACTGAACAAGCAAGAGAAAATTTTCATAATACCTGAGAGAACTGATATTTAAAAACTTAGTATTTAAATACTTCAACAAATAAATATAAAAGTTGTGGTTTTGTGTGGTTTTCTCCTCATTTTTACAAATAGAGAAATGAGTTAAGGCCCCCAAAGATTCTGATCCTATCTGATTTTTGGATACCAGTGAGTTCAGCCTTACTTGGATCAATGGTTCTGGGTTGATACATTACAAAAGTGCAATCTTTCTGGGGAATTTAGATACAGGTTTGAATTTCCAAATGCATAGAAAAACTTGCAATGGGTCAATTTAGGTACTCGTCTAATTGTAAATATCATTAAGGTTAGCTGATTTTCTTCTGTCAATATTGGCATTTTACATAAAAATATACTACATGTATCTCAGCCCTTCCCTCTTCTTTCAGCAACTGAATCTCCCAAAATCTCTTATTTGCCAGTTCTGCTCAGAAACAGAGAACAAAATCCTCTTGCTATCTCCTGCTGGTGAAGAGTCAATAATAGCTTATTAAGATCTGTCTTTGTTTGAAGCAGAATCCAGGCTGCAGGAATGTGGTCAAGTAAACGACCAGTACGATGACCCCCAGATGACCATGGAGCCAGAGAGAAGTGCAGTACAGGGTAGTGTATACAAAGCAAGACATTTTGCTTAAATATCTTAATAGGAGTCCAGAGTTCCTCACAGACAGCTTGAAAATTGCCTTCTGCATCACAAATATTACCTTTCCCTGAAAGGAAAATATATCAGTTTTATGCAGCTGGAAAAGCAGTTAAGTAAACCGAGGAATCTAGTCACAAAATATTAGTTTTAGGTCCTACTTTTCTACTCCCTCTCCCCTCTCCAAACTTTTCTATATAGTCTGTAATAATACGTGCTTGACAAATAGTCATTAACTGCAATTTAACAATTATGATCCTGTAAAAATTAGTCAGGTTGTTATTCCTACTGATCTGATGACTCTGCTAAAATTAGTGTAACACTGTGGTTTGCTCTGAAATCTTATTATTGATTAGATGTTTATTCTGCCATTTGAGTACAAAACCCCACCATAGTCAATATCCCAGTCTCAGTAAGGTCAGTCTGTAGACTCATTGTCTCATCAAGGAGGAGAAATATCAGTTAAAAACAGTCCTCTGTGCTTTAGACCACTTAAACAAGAGTGTGGAACTGCAACTGAAGAAACACCAGCATTTCCCTAAAGTCAGGTTAATATATATGTTGTCCCTGACCAGTGTATCTTTGACCTTTGGAAGGCACTGTTACAGATACAGTCATGGAGTTCTTATGTAGGACAAAATTATGTTTATTTCAAATATTGACAGATCTACTTATGGGCAAGGAAAACACAGGACTGTTACCAAAAACTCCTGAGTATTCTGATAGGTCCTACTTCTCCACTATGATGTGAACCATGACTGAGTTACAACAATCTAAGAGGCTACTGCTTATCAGCTGAGCAGTGATGACTCTCCGTTGATAGGTTTTCAGTTTGGTCTAACTCTGAGATGAAATTCAGTTGTTTACACAGCTACAAAAGCTCATCTGATTTGTGGATACCTTGCCTACTTGCTATAACCTAACTGTTAATACAAGGCGTTTGGCTTGGTCTACACATTGTCTGCAAAGTAAAACTATTTTGGTTAAAGGTAAATATTTTTTAAACCAAATATTTTTACTCATTTATAACCTCAAGGTTATATATGTGACTATAGCAATCTACAGATGCTTTATTGCTCTGGTGAGTCATTTTCTTTCATAAACAAGATCTACTCTGCTTTTATAAGAAGACAACTGCAGTTGTGTTAAACTAAGCAGGGCCATTCCCTGTTAAATATATTACTATAAATTTAGGGGGAAGTTGTAAAGTGTCTCCTACCCTTGCTGTTTCTCAGGCAAGCAGAATAAGTCAGAAACTATTATTTGGTTACTAGAATTTTTCATCCTCCATTGAACAACTTACATGACCTTTAGTGTAGGTTTTAAAGCTCAGTTGCCCATTCATTAGGCTGACAAACTTGTCAAAACCCTGCAGGACTATGTCAATTATGTAAAAAATGCTTACAGGTGCCACAGTATGTGTCAGCACTCAACTGACTCCTGTCAGCCATTGCTGAAATGACAAGAAACCCTTCTGGGGTCCCTTCTGGGACAAAAAGCGGCAGAGGGAAAGGAGAGAATCCCACTCATTTTGTTGATGTTGACCACTCTTTTATACTAGTGATGGTTATTGCAATTCTTTCTTTTACTGGAATCTGCAACATTGTTCTGTAATGAAATGAGTAATTAGTTAGTTTTCTCCTTCACATCCCTGCTGTTGATCATATTATACTCTGAACATACCAGTCAGATAACAGTTGGGTTTTACTTTCAGTATTAGCTTTGGGAAATGCAACCAGAAGTCAGTGAGTTCTAGGCCTGGGTAGAACATGTCAAAAAAAGTTACCATTTCATGATTTTTTAGTTGTTTGTTACAATAGCTTTCTGATTGACACCTTAAAAAAAAAAAAAAAAAAAAAAAAAAAACAAAAACCAAAACCAGAGCAAACCATTGTGGTTAAGATAAAGTTTGATGAAAAGTACTAATATATTCAGAAATTTTCTGGAAAACTCTTTTCCCATTTTGCAGCCAGTAATAATCTGCAGTGAAGTTTCTGAATATCAGCAAATACACCATATATTGCCACGTAGATATGAATCTACAAATGCAAACAGTTCCCCTGTGCTTTCATTCATACGATGATTAGAATTATTTCCCTCGATTTAAACCATCCATAAAGAATGCAGGGAAATAAATAGCAGTTGGAAGAGAAACAGCAGATGTAAACAGAACAGTTTGTATTGGACAGTAGGTAGCATTCTCCTTGCCTATTTAGACTGCCCTGAACTATTACCTAACTAAACAGTCCCGTGTTGTTTCTCCATAAAACCTTTCCAATAAATGACGGAGAGCACTTTACAGGCCAATTTGGTGACAGCAGAAGGGTTTATAATGTCACTGGCTAATAGGAGGGCAGAAGAAAGTGGCTAGATGAAGTGTCCCAGAAATTTCAGATTAAATACAAACCAGAAGCTGCTGTGTATTAGCTTTTTTTTTTCTTCCCCATAACCTTTTCTCCAGAAGGTGGCTTGTTCTTCTCCACCTCATTCAGCTCACTAGAACACCTAGTAGGGATGAGGGCTCCCCTGGGCTTGATATACAATGAATATGATACACAACAGTGAGCTGCAAAGTATGTCCAGAGACTTAAGACTTAGAAAGTAATTATATAGCAGGGACAAGCAGAGATAAGGAACACAGCAGGGAACAAATGGTTTGCCATGCTGTTCTTTTCCATCTTTTACAATAGCAAACAAAAAAACAAAAAAATAGTCAGCATATGGCTAGCATTTTTCACCCACAGGTCTCAAGGAGCTTCACAGACATCATTGCCATTCCCAGCTTTTGTATGCTGCGAAAAGAAAATATGTGCCTTGCCTGAGGACTCACAGTGACATGATGGCACTTTCAGGAACATGGCATATTGCACCAAGTATCCTGCTTATTGTTTTTCCTTTGTGGGTTTTTTTGGTGTGGGGTTTATTTTTTTTGTTTTTCCATAAATGAGAAAGTATTAATTTTACCTCCTCTCAAACAGTTGTTCTCTACTTTGAGGAGCCGACCAAAGGACAGTAGATCCTATCCCCTGTTCTACTGCAGAAAAGGCTCCGGAATGAGAATGAGCACACAGAAGATATGACTTCCACATAGCAGTGCTATAGACATAAGGAGGCCAGACTGCTTTTCTCTCCTTTTGAGAAATGTGGGTAAGACTATGGAAAACAGCTTGCTTACATCCTAAATTTCCTTGTGAGGGCCAAATACTGCTGTTGTATCAAGCACATAGATCAAACTAGTAATTTGACATGGAAAAGATAAGAAAAACACACTTCTGGTTCCCACAGGCAACTTGTTTAATGTCATACCCAAACAGAGCTGCAAGTGCTCAGTAAAGTCCAGAAGGACGATTCGGGGAACTACAGGCCTGTCAGTCTGACCTTGGTGCCGGGGAAGGTTATGGAGCAGCTCATCTTGAGTGCCATCACATGGCATGTACAGGACAACCAGGTGATCAGGCCCAGTCAGCATGTGTTTATGAAAGGCAGGTCCTGCTTGACTAACCTGATCTCCTTCTATGACAGGATGACCTGCTTAGTGCATGAGGGAAAAGCTGCGGATGCTGTTTACCTGGAATTTAGTAAAGCCTTTGACACCGTTTCCCACAACATTCTCCTGGAGAAACTGGCTGCTCATGGCTTGGACAGGTGTGCTCTTCACTGGGTAAAAAACTGGCTGGATGGCTGGGCCCAAAGAGTTGTGGTGAATGGAGTTAAATCCAGGTAGCAGCCGGTCACAAGTGGTGTTCCCCAGGGCTCGGTATTTGGGCCAGTTCTGTTTACTATCTTTATCAATGATCTGCAGATGACACCAAGTTGGGTGGGAGTGTTGATCTGCTTGAGGGTAGAAAGGCTCTACAGTGGGATCTTCGCAGGCTGGACCGATGGGCCGAGGCCAATTGTATGAGGTTCAACAAGGCTAAGTGCCGGGTCCTGCACTTCGGTCACAACAACCCCATGCAACGCTACAGGCTTGGGGAAGAGTGGCTGGAAAGCTGCCTGGCGACAAAGGATCTGGGGGTGTTGGGCCAGCAGTGTGTGTGTGGCCAACTGGACTAGGGAAGAGATCGTCCCTTTGTGCTTGGCACTAGTGAGGCCGCACCTTGAATGCTGTGTTCAGTTTTGGGCCCCTCAATACAAGAAAGACATTGAGGTGCTGGAGCATGTCCAAAGGAAAGCAATGAAGCTGGTGAAGGGTCTGGAGCACAAATATTATGAGGAGCAGCTGAGGGAACTGGAGTTGTTTAGCCTGGAGAAGAGGAGGCTGAGGGGAGACCTTATCGCTCTCCACAACTACCTGAAAGGAGGTTGTAGTGAAGTGGATGTTGGTCTATTCTCCCAAGTAACAAGCGATAAGACAAGAGGAAGGGGCCTCAAGTTGTGCCAGGGGAAGTTTAGATGGGATATTAGGAAAAATTTCTTCACTGAAAGGGTTATCATGCATTAGAATGGGTTTCCCAGGGAAGTGGTTGAGTCACCATCCTTGGAGGTATTTAAAAGACATGTAGATGTGGCACTTAGAGATGTGGTTTAGTGGTGGACTTGGCACTGTTAGGTTTATGGTTGGACTTGATGATCTTACAGGTCTTTTCCAACCTAAATGATTCCATGATTCTATATGAAGGAGGGGAACAAGCCATTCATTTCAAGTATCAAAGCTGAGTATTAACAGGAACACTAACATCTGCAACAGGGTTGTGTGCACAGCAAATGACAAATGCTGACAGTTCAATGAGTGAGACAGGGAAAAAAGAGCTGAGTGATGCATCCCGCAGCTGAAGGGTAGTCATGGCAGTCATGAAAAATGAAAAATTACTACCATAATACATTGTGTCCTCACAAGCAGATACTTGCCTTTGTCTCTCTTTAGACTCAAAAAATCTACTGAAACAAACAACTAAGAGTAGAAGCCACACAATATTGAGCAGTGGTATCCCGGTAGGTTCAGTCATAGCTGAGTGGTGATGCACGCACAAATGCACAATTAAAAACCTGCCTGAGACTCTTTTACTGGAAAGCTTTCCAGCTCATTTTCACAATGCTTTTTCTTTACCAGAAAGGAACAAAGGCAGCTGCTAGGATTTCCCCAGCTGTGATCATCCACCCTATATGACTGTGGGTTCCCTGTACCACCCTTGGGATGGGTTGCCAAGGCAGAGGCTCTGCGCCACCACGTGTACATGATGCACAAGGCAGTGCAACAAAATTCACCACTGAGTACGTTAGCAGATGTATTGGAGGTTATTTGGATCAAAATCATGGTGTGCTGAGGGGTACACTAAAGAGAGAGGCACTCCCAGTAGTATTTCCAAAAGCAACAGGTCATTCAAAAACCTCAGACTCAATTTTGGAAATGAATTGGACAGCTGAACTCCTGAACTAAACTCAGGGTAATCCTTTTAGCTTGGTACCCTTCCCTCTTTTCTGCCTAAGCCTTACATGCCTTGCTTTTTACTAGAGCATATTACAGTCAACAGTGTACCTTTATGGCTTCCAGCATGTGTGCTAGCCTAATCATATCTAGTTTGGACATTTCTTTACTGTTGCTATCTGTGCTGTTCCAAGAACTTCTCTGCAAAATTGGCGAAACTCTAAGGGCCACTACTGCCTAGAGGTTTCCCATCCATAAACCAGACCTATTCCAACATAGTTCTTGGAAGGAATTAAGCACTGAAGAAAGAGAGCAACAGAAATCAGTAGAGTGATCAGAGAATCACCATTAAGACTATTATCAAAAGTAAACATCTAATGTTAGATTGCTGCCCAACTCCATATTTGTGATTTTCAGCCAGAATGCCATTTGTATGGTGGATCACTCCATTCCTACAGCAGCCCCACAACACCCAGTAGTTCAATGGTTATAGCAACTGCTTAGAGTAGAGGAGCAACGAGTTCCAAAATTCCATTGTGATCCTTCCTCATATGTATACATCTTTCAGCTGAGTGGTCTGAACTCTCAGACATGTTTGTGTGGGTCTTTCTCAATCCTTCTACTGACAGCTTTCTACTTTGCCTAAAAAGGAGTTACACAAACATTAGGTCAGTGAAATATAGCACCACAGATTATGGTTATTACCTCTGGAGAGCAGTATTGAGGTTTAAGTCCTTGCTTTGAGTAAGTTTAACAACAGTTGATAGGAAAGGCTGAGTGAGCTATAGTTCAGAGTACTCGCAGTGCTCTGACTGGAGCACTTGCCTCTGCTCCAGATATTTTAGGAATATCTTTGGGATCAAGTTTTGTGATGTAAGTAGAGGAACATGCAGTTTATGTAGCTGGGGAAATACAGGAAAGAAGCAGACACCTGTATGCTCTGTATTATCAAATCTTTTGACCACTCAGAAGCAGATCTCTGTGTTGCTGGTGGAAAATTTTAGGTAGATAGTTTAGGAGTACAATTTTTAATGTCTCCCAAGTTTGTCAGGAAATGAACAAGAATTCTGAAAATATAAACCTGTGAATTTAGGCAAAGATAAGTTTTTTGCAGGGTTTGTGGTGCTGTCCTGGTTTCAGCTGGGATAGAGTTAGTTTTCTTCCTAGTAGCTGGTATAATGTCGTGTTTTGGATTTAGTATTAGAATAATGCTGATAACACACTGATGTTGTAGTTGTTGCTAAGCAGTGTTTATACTACTCAAGGACTTTTCAGCTTCCCATGCTCTGCCAGGTGCACAAGAAACTGGGAGGAAGCACAGCCAGGACAGCTGACCCAAACTGGCCAAAGTGCTATTCCATACCATATGATGTCACGCTCAGTATAGAAACTGGGGGGAGTTGGCCGGGCAGACAGCGATTGCTGCTCGGCAGATGGTTGGGTGTAGGTCAGTGGGTGGTGAGCAATTGCATTGTGCCTCACTTGTTTTGTATATTCTTTTATCACGATTATTATTATTCCTTCCTTTGTTGTCCTATTAAACTGCCCTCATGTCAACCTGTGGATTTTACTTTTTTTTCCAATTCTCTCCCCCATCCCACTGCAGGGGGGAGAGGGATCAAGTGTCTGTGTGGTGCTTAGTTGCCAGCTGGAGTTAAACCATGACAGGTGCCAAAGTCCTTTTATATATCTAACCTTATTTCTTCTATAGAGCTATTGATTTACCTAGACCTACCCCTGAGTAAAAGTACTACTCTGGGTAAGATTATTATAATTTGACCTTTAAAGACAATTTCAGAACATCCTAGTTAATTTAATTTTATAAGTGACATTAACACCTATCACATACTATAGATGCTCTTAGAAAATATTAAAATGAACAGTGGATGCGTAAAAAGAGGCAACAGAGCACCTAATGCACCTTAAAATGTAACTACCTCACAAAAATGTCTTCAGTCATATTAACATCCATAAAAGAAAAAATAGTGCTGTGAAGTCCTTTTCTTCTAATGCACATCTTTCTCAAACTGTTGTGAGAGAAGGTCTGGGAGCAGACCGTCTGAAGGTTCAGCACCGTGGCAGTCTTCACAGGCCAGAAAGACAAATGCATTCCAGAAACCAGCGCCTTCCTGTGTCTATCTCTAGGGCAAAGTTCAGATCTTCACAAAGGGTCAGCAGAAGCCTCACTTTCATGTTTGTCATGATAAAGCTCAACCAAAACACAAAATACTAAGCTCTTTACAAAAGAGACTAGAATGAGGAGCCTGAATTAATTTCACCTTATAATATGAGGTCCAGCTAATAAGCTTATTTGAAGGTCACATAAGAAGGCAAGGAACCAGGGTTGCAGGTAATCCAAGTCTCAATCAATCAAGGTTTTAACAAAGTAATATCAAATCTCTAAATCTTGGAGACTCAACAAGCAGCCTTGTCAATGCAATAGTGCCAGCCCTAGGTAGGTCTTTTTAAAGGTAATATTTTCATTTGCTGTTTCCAAGCTCATCTGGACTCTGACAGCGGTTATGTTTAACTCTTGTTATCTGCATATCAGGTTTCAGAATTTCATCATTAAAACTTGTAGATATTTAGTGCCAAACTTCTGCCTCTTGAGTTAGCAGTTTTCCATGATTTACCATATTTGAAATTGTTGGTATGGATACACAGTACACATTTATTTGAAACTACAAACTTTTGGGTTTTTTTACAATAGGGATCAAATTAGGAAGAAAACCAAATATTTTCAGGAAAAAAAAAAAAGTCTACTCTAATTAAAAGGCTACTGAAGCTAAATCAAAAGAGAAAGAAAATATTTCTTCAACTGAGCTCGTCAAATTCATTTTAAGACCATGGTCTACTACAAATGATACACAATTTTAGAAGACAATAGTCTTATTTCTGTCCGCCAAGGCACAGGTAGTACAAAGATTTTGTCACTAGCATTAAGTATTGTTGCACAAGCAATGAATTATTTTCCAATTTGATGATCAAATGACTCTTCATTTGATGCCTCACCACTTTGTCAGATAATTTCTGTGAGACAAATGAGAAGACAATTCAGAGTAGCTTCATGTTAATTCAGAATTTGGGTCCTCTTCAAAAGGTCATCTGAGCCCATGCAAATACATTTCCTCAGTATACCATTGGACAGATATGAGATCATATTGATGTGTTATTACATAACTGCAGATGGCCTTTTCACTTTTCTTTCTTCCACCTCCTACTCATCATCAACTCTGAAGGATATTAGATTAAGTTCAGCCTGGATATGTGGATATGCAAACCTACTACATTCAATCAAGCTGTACGTGGATGGAAAATGATTGATTTGGCCCATGGCTGTTCTGGCTTATCACATCTTTTTATAATAACTCTTACCACCATTAATCTAGTATTCTAACTTAATTTTCATTGCAAGTTTCTGATTTCTCTTGCTCCACAACCAAGGTCATATATCTTCTTATTTTCTTTCTTGGCAGACTGCACTGTATTCAGAAGAGTCTGACACTTGCACATGTTTGGGGCTTTTTCCCCCTCTAAACAATCACCAACCTTGCAGCTCTACATGCATTTCCTGTGATTCACTTCAGTTTGTCTACATAGTTGTTGCAAGACAGTAGGCGTCTTTTAAATGGAGTTATTCTCATCAGATTTGCATCAGGCACCATCTACTAACCCTTTGACTACCTGTATATAAACCAGTAGTAACCTGCTACAGATTTAAGATTTAAGAAATGTACTTTTACTTCTTTGCCTGGAAGAAGATCCATATGTATTTTGGGAGGTGTGAGATAAATGCTACCTTACCTGCCCTGTCTCTTGATTCTACCCTGTCAGGGACTGATTATTTCATCCTTACAAAAGAAAACTCTGTGGGAGTTTGCGATGCTTAAGCACAGCAGGAAGAGACCTATAAAGACATAACGGCAGAAAAGAATATTTGTCCTTTGCGTTATCAATCCTACTGTGTGACAAAGGCAGGTAGATCCTTGTGCCTCAGGGATTAGAAGGCAGCATAGGAAAAGATGACCATTTGTTCCTTTTCCCCTTAGCTATCCGTTCACTCTGTAGGTCTCCTACCTACTGAGATTTTTACCTTCCCTCACATTCAAAGTTCCTTCTGTCTAAGTATTTGTGCACTTTTTCTTTTCACAAAATCTTCTTTACCCACATTTAGAAAAGCATATATGAAAGGAATAAGCTTGGAAAATACAAAGCAAGAGTTCCACTCAGGAAACTTCTTTTTCTTACCCAAATTAAATTCTCTTAAGAAAATGTATTGTTCTTTATAGCTAAGGTAAATCCACACTTTTTATCAGGACTGTAATAAATGCACTAGAGAAGTTGATAAAGAACATTTTAAACTTTGGAAACAGGAAATATTGCAGTAATATTAAATAATTTTCAAAAATAGCACCATGTAACTTTAGGAAAAAAGGAATTACAAAAATAGGACAGAACTCACAAATTCCAAATTTATTGGAAATATTTCAAAAAAAAGTAGCCAAAAGACTGAAAAATTGGGAAAAGATTTTCCCAGGAACTTTTGGAAATGCTGCTTTTGACCAATCCAGAATAAAAGAAAACTCTAAGCAGAATGGAACGTGACCTAGAAGAGAAATAACCAGTTCCATCACCTATAAAAAAAGCAGTGAAATCCTTTGGAAGTCTGACAACAGTTAAAATGGCTCTCCTATGAAGACCAAATTCTCTGGTATGCATCCTTCATTGAAGTTGACAGAACATTGCTGATGTCCAAATGAGGAGAATTTAATCTCAAATGTATTTGCATTAGAGTCCCATTATGAATATGAAAACAATATTTTGACAACAAGCTTTTTTTAATTGAGAAAGTTCTACATTTATGCCACAGAAGAGGGTCTCTGGAAGGCTATATACCCTTGTCCTGGTTTTGGCTGGGATAGAGTTAATTTTCTTCCTAGTAGCTGGCATAGGCCTGTGTTTTGGATTTAGGATGAGAATAATGCTGACAACACACTGGTGTTTTAGTTGTTGCTAAGTACTGCTAATGCTAGCCAGGGTCTTCAGCTTCCCATGCTCTGCCAGGTGTGCAAGAAACTGGGAGGGGACACAGCCAGAATATTTGATCCAAACTGACCAAAGGGCTATTCCATACCATATGATGTCATGTTCAGTATAGAAACTGGATGGGGTTGGCTGGGGGGTAGTGATCGCTGCTCGGGAACTAGCTGAATTAAAGACCACAGAGAAAGGTAATCTATTCTGCCTCTGCTGGAGGTGAAGCATCCTACCAATGCCACAATATAAATTGCATCACTATCATTACTGCTCGAACCAAGTTCTGTGATCTTGAGATATAATTAATGTAGATGGAGTTGCATACACATAAAACAGAAGTAGCTCTTTTCAAGATGTCTTTGATAGTACTCATAATTAAACCCCACACCCCCAAACGTAGGATAGAACAGACTTTCAGAAACATTTGCATAAAGGTCTCCAACTCTGTTGTACGTTTCCTCCACCACTTCCAGAGGACAAATGATCTCATTTTTCATGTTTTGAAATTAGTGATGTTTTTGACCAGGTTACGTTAAAATTTTGGGCATTGCTTCACAAAGCTATTTAGAATAGTAAAATAGGATTATGTTTCATTTTTAGGTCACTCTGGTGATTTTTCATTCATTTCAGCATGTCACACACGTCTGTAGTAGCTCTTAATCTATTTTTTGCATACATTTTTAACAGTTTTCTGTAATTGGTCCATTCTGATTCCTTTGCTGTCTGCTTTCACCCTTCCAGATTCCTCAGCTGTGACAGCAATGACTGCCCATCATGTCTGATACGTACAATATAGTGGCTGAAACATGTCTCGAGTCATTGCTAAGGAAGCCTTTACAAGTACCTGGAACTTATTTTGTTTTACTTGAAGAGCATATGCTTTAATTATATTTTGATATTCCTGATGTTATGAAGCTCTTTTTGTTATGCTATAGAATGGACAGAAGCTACTCAGATATATGTACTTCACATACAAATTAACATACATACCATTGTGCATACACATGTTCTTAAGAGAAAATAACCAGGTGATGCTCCTGTGGTGACCTGGAGATATACAAACATACAAATTGAAATGGGTGTGACCAGATAGGCAGCCTCTTGAGAGCTACTTTGTCTGTGCATTGGTAGGTTAGGGCAAATGCTCTATGAGTCCACCTGAGATCATAGAATCATAGAATCATAGAATCGTTTAGGTTGGAAAAGACCTTTAAGATCATCCAGTCCAACCATTAACCCACACTACCAAGTCTACTCTAAGCCAATCAAGGGTAGACTAGACTAAACCATGTCCCGAAGTGCCACATCTACCCGTTTTTTGAACACTTCCAGGGATGGGGACTCCACCATTTCTCTGGGCAGCCTGTTCCAATGCTTGACTACCCTTTCCATGAAGAAATTTTTCCTAATTTTCAACCTAAACCTCCCCTGGTGCAGCTTGAACCCATTTCCTCTCGTCCTATTGCTAACTACATGGGAGAAGAGACCAACACCCACCTCACTACAACCTCCTTTCAGGTAGTTGTAGAGAGCGATAAGATGGTCTCCCTGGAAATGTAGCTCTGGGATTACAGTAAAAAGATGCTCATTAACACAAAAAATAAGCACAGAATTTCTGACTGCCAGAGTATCCTGGCATTAGTAACAATCCCCAGAGGCAGAAAGAGTAGTTTGTCATTGTTTTGCTTTTTGTGGATGAAATGTGGTCCTTGCAGAGATGCTACAACTGTATCTGCATACCACAAATCTAGCACTGATCCTCAAATATGGGCTTACGTGGATTTAAACAATGTGGGAGCCTTTTTGCTAGAACTCTATTTGGGAAGAATGTCCTTCTGTTGAGGAACAATATTTTTTTTCCCATAAGCATCTCCATTAACTTTTATTATAGATGTTATCGAAGATAGCATATAAAAAAGTATGCTACAGCTGTCACATCAGCCTTACTCCTGTCCTGTGATTTGTCAGGAGGCTTTTTACATTATCAGGTACAACACCTTTGTTCAATGTCTTAGTGCTTTATACTTGCCAAGTGTGTAGACTCCTTTGTGCCAGACTAAACGGTCCTTGTTTGATAACTTGAGTAAGCATAAAACCACCAGAAGCACACTAACACTTGACAGATGCACGGGACAAACTGCTGGGTCCTACACAGTGTATTTATCCAGCTTGCTGTCAGGAAGTTTTCCTTTGCAAATGTAAAAGGACTGATCACTGAGCTTGCAGAGGGGGGATGGTTCCTTATTGTGCTACATCCTTTTATCATATCTGGCACTGATATCTGTGGCAAGAAATGCCACTGAGACAAGAACAGTTATGCTAGAGTCAGTTGTTGCTGTTACTTAATTAGATTCTCATCCTGCCTGTTAAATTCCAGTAATGTTTCCTGTTTGTTTTCATTAAATTAGATATTTTCCTTCGTACAGTATCCACTAAATTATGCTGAAATGCAATGTTTATGTACCCACAGAGGAGGACAAGAACATGTTATCTGCTCTAAAGCAGTGCAGTAAGAAGGCAGCAACACTGATGAAACAGACTGGTCCCTCCCTTTCCTACATGTCTGTAGCCATACAAAAACCATGGTTATGTCCCATGTATAAGAGGTCAATACAGCTGCAGCCCTCAGTACTCCTTGCACTCCAGAAGAGACTAAGATCAATCAGCCACCAATTTATCCCTCTATCATCCTACAGCCTGGACATAAACTGCAGTGGAGGTTAATACAATTTCTGCAGCCTTCTCTTGGCAAAATTGTTTTATTCTGGCTTTGATGCAAGTTTTGGGGTTTGGCCTGTTTTACCATTATAACAGAGCTTTGAGAATTCCTATTGTATGGTAGATGTTGACTAATAAATTGTCTGAAAAACTAAAGAATGGAATCCATATTTAAAACCTACAGCAAATTAGATTCAGAGAATAACATGCAAATAATGTCATGTAGTTTTCTAGTGGTATCGTAAAACAACCCTTGTTTTATTCAAACAATTACATTTTCTGGACACCAATTAATGTAGGTGATTCCAAGCTACGTGGTTCTAATTTAAAAAAAACAAAACAAACAAACAAACAGATAAAAAACCAAAACCACACAAAACCAAAAACCTGAACCACAACCAACAACTGCCAATTAAGGATAGATATTAAACCTGCATGAAAGAAAGAGAAAGTGAGAGAAAGTCCTTTGATTTCTTAGGATTATTCATCTTTAAAGTACCTTATGCTCAAAATCAACAGAGCTATTTCTCTTTTGAAAGCCTGGAAAAGTTATTGGGCATTTTGTCCCTATTTTTAGCTTGTCAGAAGGTACACTCTGATTATTGTCATGCCCTGAGTCTGAGTCAATTAGAGTATTGATAGTAAAGTCATTAGGAGCAGAGGAGTTATGAACCAAAAACCTTCAAAATATCAGCATCCAGAAGGGACGCTCAGACAAGGCAATTTTGTAATGACAGTTTTGTGACTAAGAACAGCCTTGAAGAAGTTTTCTGTGAGAAAACAATTGGAGACAACCTCAGTTTATCTTTTAATAAAAATAAATTCACTGGGAGATTTGGTTGAATAAGGGTTAAAGATTACACCAGCAATTTCTAATCTCAGTAAAAGAAATGCAGCAGAATTCATAGCAGCTTTAAACCAAGGAGTGCACTTACATCTGTGTATATTTGTTTGCATAATGACAAATGGTTTTCCCTGTAGTCAGTGGCTGAAAAAAACCTAGTATTTGGTTTTACATAATGACTGTGGAGTCCAACTATTCTTAAAATCTTTTTCAGATTGTAGATCAAGATACTGAAAAAGAGAGAGGTTTTCAAATATAATCTTTTCTAACCCATGCTTTTAAACCCAAATCTTTTGTGAAGCAATTATCAGTTTTGACTCTATGAAAAATTAACATAAAACACAAGTAAAGTGACGAGAATTATTTATTTATTTATTTATTTCTGTTCAGCAATGGGCACATTTGTTTTAAGCATTCCCCATTTTGAAATAAGGACTATTTCTGCTCCATGGCTTTACAATATATTTTTATTATTATCAAATAACCCATTGTTGTCTGCACAGTCTATTGCTATAATCAGTTTTAGTTGTTTCCTGGATTAGGTCTGTTTTCTTGTGTTTCTGCCATTCTTTCCTCCCTGACTTCATCTCCCAAGTAGGTGACAGATGGATTTTCACCAAAGCAAGACAAGAAGCAGCCATCAGAGACAGCTTGTCATAAGCAAACAGCAGAAACTCTGCTGCTGTAGGACCGAGAGATGTTCAGCTGTTATGACAGAAGAACCTTCCTGGATCACATGAAAGAGTTCTGAGGATGAATCCTGACTCTTTACTGCCTGATGTCTTGCACTATTATTAAAAAATGTCCACAGTGAGTGCAAATATGATGCCAAGTGCCACCAGGTCTGGATCACCTCCCCCCCCCGCCCAAGGCTGGGGAAGACCACCGCCACCTTAGAAATATTGCTTAGCACCAAAACAAACTGCTTTGCATAGATACGCACTGCACACTTGTAGTGCAGTAACACAGGGGAAGTTGCAGTAGCCCTTGCAGATGCCAAAGTCCTTCTCACAGCATCTCGGATGGATGTTAGCTTCTGTTTTCCTGAGCAATATTGCTGGCTAGATTACAAGAAGTGATAATGAAAAGGTTTGCTTTCACTTCATGATTTTGTGCTGGAATTGTATCATTTTGGACCGTATTTCTTCCCCAGATGTCACTAGTTTAATTTTATTAAGAGAATAGCACCTATTCCACTGAAATCTGCTGAGATAAAGCAATTATGTAATGCAGAAGTTCTGAAAACCTGATCCATATACTGCTAATCCATAATTTGTGCTCTATATGTCTGAATTGGTTTTAGCACTCTGAGAGCCAGCTTATTTTATTTAGCTTCTAGTTAGCACATTTAACAGGGATAACTGAAAGCTAGAAGTGCATGCGTTTCAACTTCTTTCAAGTTTCATGAACATAAAAATAGGAAGATGTCCAAAAGAGGTGCATATATCACTTTTATGGCACAACGGTGCTGTTTTCAAAGCAAATTGGGTGTCTAGCAAAATGTGCAAGTGATGACATAAAATTAGACTGCTGTAAATGCTTCACAAATGTCATGGGTCACCAGGAATAAAGCTGTCCACATTTTTTACCTTGCTCAGCTGAACACAGGCTGCTCATATGGAGGTTTTTACCCTGTCAAGTGGTTTATTTCCAGGCATTTCACCTGTGAGCCAAATCCAGGCAGGAAGGGAGGAGGTCCAGAAGAGCCAAAGTTGTGAGATCAGCCTCTCTCTTCCCAAAGGAGCGATCAAGTGCACAAGTACTTTGCATTGGGAAACGGTGCTGTAAATTGGGCTTGGATGTGCAGAAGTCTGATGGCCCAAAGCCTGAGGCAACAGCCTACTGAGGACTGGTCAGCAAGGTAATGTGTAGGCTACTAGAAATAGACACCAGCTAAAAGCCCAGTCAGAATAACTGACTGAGACAAAATAGCTACAGAAATAGAGCTTCTGGGTAATATTTCAAAGCAAAGCACCAGTTTTCATCAGAATAGGATGTCACATAGGAGTCACAGAGGAAGTACTGGGAGCTCTGTGGACTCCAAAATTCTGCTAATGGCTTGAAAACCTGCCACGCCTGCAAACAAATGACTCAAGTTGAAGACACGCTGTGACTGCCATCTCCTATGAAATTAACAGTGCTTTACACTTCCAGTTTAAGAAAGATCTCGACAGATGTTATTACCAGAGCACTGAAATAATAACGGTGCAAAACCTAGGGAGAAATCACAATCGCTACTGATGTTTCCAGATACTTTTTTTTCTAAATTCATCTGAATGATTCTTGAAATTCTAGTTAAAGACTTACAGATTTTCATAGCTATTCCAAACACAGTCCTATAGCACTGATGAGCAATGAGATATTTGGAATGAACTTTCATAAATATTGCATGAAATTTTGCATCTTTACATGTCACCAATAGAGGAAAGCACCTTTTAAAGCAATATATTGTTCATGCACCACAACTGCATTTAATAGTTTTCCGCTGTATTGCTTTTGGTTCATTAACATTCATACTGTTGTCTGCCACCTCATTTGTTTCAGCATTTGCTTTGAATTTGCCTTGCTGAAATAGTTTCACACTGTGCTTGCTCTGGCTCATCTGCTGTTTCTATCTGACTAATGTTTTTATTGTATGTGTATATTTTATATATTTATGTAGATTCTGTGCTGACTTATGCACATCCATACAAACTGTTACCTTTTAGGGCAAAATCAGACAGCCCAAATTCAGTCTTGTGAGTGGTCTTTCCTAAGAATAATGGAGTTAGGTATTCTTTTGTCACAGGCACTGCTTATTGATAACTAACGTAAAAAACTTCCTTCTCCCTAAAGTTTCTTTGCTTAGTTCTAAAATTTCTATGCAGGGCTTGACCCAAAGCTAAAATGAAATTGATCCTCCACCTTAGTGCCTGCAAGAGGAGTCCTGGAGATGCAGTCCCTTGTGACACAAAGGTCTGATTTGCAAGAAATTTTTTTGGAGGCTCACAAGAAGCAGAGGACTTGATCTTGTTTATCCCAAATGGAATGGAGTTATCAGGCTGCATATTTTCAATCATGAGGTGCTATTTTGCAATCTCCAACAATGCCATAGGCAATAACTTATGCTGCACACACATGGAATACATGACAATTTTTCTAGCAAAAGGCTTTTACTTTGCACAGTTTAGAGGTATCAGGATATTCTTACAGCCTGCAGCTATACTCTTTCTTGCTCTTCATGGATCATAGTGTCTTAAGAAAGGAAGAGATAATGCTCTCCTAACTTATACAAACATCTAGATCCTGCCATCCATTTACACCTGCTTTCTGTTGATTTGCAGGAAAAAAGTGGAGCAGAAGAAGGTTTAGGTGATAAGCATTCTCTATGCACATGGAAATCCCTCAGTAGCACTGACACAGGATATTGACTTCTTCATCACCCTTTGACTAGCTATTTGTGCAGTCAACGACAAGAGGTGTATCAATGACAAAAAAATATGTCAGATTCTATGCCTTTAGCTCAGACTCTTAAATAACATGCAACCCAAAGAAGCAATTTAGAACTGAAATTTCAAGTCTTCATGACAAGATTTTTTTATATCAAGTGTGGAAAGCAAACATCAAATCTTTAAGATATTCAGCCTTGATAAACCAAATGTATTTAAAATTAAAAAAAGGACTCTGCCCATCTATATCCCACTGTTCTGAACTGGTTGATAATAAAAGCATTGGATGAGGGTCTAAGTGTGTTGAGAAGGACATTTAAGATAGCTATCACAGTTGGTATCAGTAACCAAATTGGTCAAATGTCAGTTTAGACTAAGGGAAGAACTAAGGTTAAGAGTCTTTGTGTAAATCAGATGTTTTCAAATAAACTGAACTCTGTCCTAGAATACTTTGAGAATAGTAATTTCAGGACACTTGATATTTATATCTGAAGAAGGTGAGTGAGGTACCAGAAGACAGAAAAAAAGGAAACATGGTGGATATCTTCACAGAAGAGAAAAGTGAAGAGTAAGGAAAAGGAGCAAGGAAATTATGGACTAGTCATATAAACTGCAATTCTTGAAAAAATCTAAGAACAAATAATAAAAATATTTGTAGACTGCTGCAATGAGTTGACCTTGGCCATCAGCCAGATGCCCACCCAGCCACTCTCTCAATCCCCCTCTTCAACAGGGCAGCAGGAGAAAATAAGATGGTAAGTCTCCTGAGTCAAGATAAGGACAAGGAGATTACTTACCAGTTGCCATCACAGGCAAAACTGACTCAGCTCAGGAAAAATCAATTTAATTTATTGCCAATTAAAGTAGATTTGGACATTGAGAAACAAAGACAAGATGAACAGAACACCTTCCCCGCACTCCACCCCTTTTCCCATGCTCAGCTTCACCCCTTCATTCCTGAGCGGGGTCCCTCCCGGGGCCGCAGGGGCACCTCTGCCGGGGCGCCCGGGCCCCCCCTGCCCTCCTCCCGCTCTCCCCTCGGGGCTCGCAGGGCTGTTTCTCCCAGGGTTTCCCTCAGCCCCCGCTGCCGGGCAGCTGCACTTTTGCCCTTCCTCCCCCAGGCTTTCCCCGAGGCACCCGCCCGGGGCTGAGGGGCTCGGTCCTGCCCTGCGCTGGGGCCCTGGGAGCCACCTGGGGCTGTATGGAACTGCCCAGAACCGGCTGGAACCGGCTGGGGCCGCCTGGAACTGCCTGGAACCGGCTGGGGTCTGCACGGGGCAGCCCCGGCCGCTCCTCACAGGGACCGCCCAGCAGCCCACCAACACCACCACCTCGGCACCTGCACCCAACACAGAGGCATGAGTCCTGAAACTGCTGAAAGATAACAAGGGAACAGATGATAGCCAACACAGATTTGTCAAGAACATATCATGTCAAGCAAGTCTCGTTTTGTTATACAATAGGTAATTAGGCTTGTACATAAAGGAGAAGCAGTAGCTGTCACATCTTGATATCATTTAGGCTTTTGACATAGTCTTATGTGACATTCCCAGCGCCAAGCTAGGAAAATACGGGAGTCTTAATAGATAAAGCCTAGTTGAACAGCTGTAAGAGAACCTTAATTGCTAGGAAATTGTCAAAATGCAAGATACATAAGGCAGGGCATAGAAGGGGTCTGCCCTTGTTCTGGTTCTATGAAACATTTTTATTAACGGACGGGATGCGGGAATAGAGTGCCTGTTTCACTTACAGACGACACAAAGCTAGCAGGAACAGTGAGTGTAGCAAAGACCAAGTTTATAATTTTAAATGATTCTGCCAAACTGGATAAATGGTCTGAAAAAGAAAAGGATGAAACTGAATGGAGGAACCACCACAGAAATACAAGGTGGGGAAGAGCTAGCTGGGAATTGTTCCTTCCAGTAAGAATTCAGGGGCTGCAGGGGATCACCACACAAGTCAAAAAGTCCTTGCAAAACAAGAACCTTTCTTGCAACCAAAGTGGGGGTTGGGATTGTTTTCTAGGATATCATACTTAGCTAACCCAGTAGTCCTTTCATTCAGTTCAGCCAGTAAACTGTGTCCTGTTTGGGGACTACACATCCCAAAAGAGGCAGATCCACCAAAAACAATCCAGAAGACTGAAATGGCAATGATCTAGAAAACATTACCCAGAAAAAGCTGAAAGAATTGACACTGTTAGGCTAAGAACTATGAAGCTTGAACAGCAACAAGGAGGATGTTGGTGAGCTGCTAGGAGAACCAGTAAGACAAAGAAAACCCTGGAATAGCATGTCCATGAGAGCTGAGGAACCTCCATCACTGGAGGGCTTTAAAAGCAACTTACACAATCAGGTACTATGAAAGACATACTTTTGGCTGATTTCACGCTAAAGTAAGGGGATGGACTACATATGACACAGACAAGAAAAGACGAGATATTTTTTTCTACCACTGATATGCAGTTCCTTTTATCCAATGTTCACACTACCAACCTGTGAAATAAGGTAAGGTTAAACAAGTGCTTTCTGAGATGAGGCAGAAGAATGCTGAATTAAAGCGAGTCAGGTATGGATAAAGTAGAAAGCATAACAACAGTAGAAAGCATGACAGCATAGGGGACTCCTGATCCTACCTTTTGGTCTAGTTTCAAGACCACATCTATTCCTTCAGCTAGATTTTTCTAAGACCTTGTTTCATCTACACATATAAAATAAGACAATCCAAATCTTCTGCACCAATTGCTGTAATTAAATCCTCTCACAGTATGAAAGGAAACAGATGATATTGATAGCATTTTACTTAATCTAGACCGGTTTTCCAGTTAGTTGGAAGAAGGCAGAAAATCCTGACAAAATTCTTCTCTAAACCCTTAGGGTAAGGAGGACTTTCCTCTACAGAGCACAAGAAATATGAAGGGACATGAAGAATAATTAATTGGAATCTCTAATTAAACAACAGAGACTAAGAGATAACTTTGTGTCACCCGGAAATGCTCTCAGGAAGTGACATTGTCTCAGATGAAAGTCCAGATGTTGATTGATTGCAATACAGGCAGCCTTGAAACTAAACAGAAAGTGACATGAAGGTGTGAAGTTTCTGCAAAATGTCCCTGTAGGATTAAAAGGGTAAAACATTTTGAATGAAGATAAGTAGGACAAGAAGCTTGCCACATCACATGTTTTCCCATTTAGGAACTGACAGGACAAACCACAAGCAGTTGCCTTGAGCACTACTTTATATTCAGGGTGTGAAGTTAAGTAAGGAAAAGGAAGTGCAAAGAGAGACATGGTTTAATGTTGGAAATTATCAGGGCTATTTGAGTGAGTATATTCATCAGATAGGAAACTAGGAACATTGGGGTAGAGGGCTGAGTATCAAACTATATATTTTTTTAAAAAAGAACATTAAGGTAAAGGCTTTAAAGTTTCTTTTATGTTCAGCATAACCTAAAGATTAGAGATAGCTCATACTTTCTGTGAAATCTCATGCTCAGAAACAATATGTTTGAGCAAAAGAATTGCCATATTTAATTATATCACTGTTCCACCTAATTTGGTACCTTTTCTTCAAGACTTACTAGTACCTCAAAATGTGTCACAGCAAAGTATGAGAAGCACCATGTAAGATTACTCTGCCCTAAGGGAACATGTCTTGCCAACTCCTGTTATTTAGTAGCTGGTTTATGTCCTGAATCATGAGGGTTTATATCCCACATAAATTTTCTATCCAGCCTAATATAACTGTTCTCCTTATTCACAGAAATGTTTATTTCTGATACTGTATCTTGTGGTAATGACTTAAGTATGCCAGTTAGTCATTGTACTAAAGGGAAATTCATTTTATTGGTTTTAAATTTGTTTCCTTCCAAATTAATTGAATCTCCTTTTGTTCCTCTCTGATACAGTGACACAGCGTGTGTTAAAATTAGTCATTATTTTATGTATCACTATCAGTGTTCTCTCTTATTATTAATCTTTTCAATGTCATTTCACAAGATTATTTTCTATGCTTCCTGTGTGAAAACAAAGCATTCTGGATTCCAGTTTTTAAAAGACATACTTTTAATTTGTACCCATGTTTTACCACATATGAGCATATACTTCTAAAATCAAAAAGCCTGTGTTCCCCAAGCAAATTGGGATGCCTGGCTCTCTTGTAGATAAAAAAAAAAAAAAAAGAATTGCATGTGTTATTTTTTGTGTACCTAAAATTGGGATAAAAGTTTAAAGATCAAATTGTAAATGGATATTTCATTCAATAAAACTGCCCTTGAAAAGGTGTTGTTTTCATGACATGCATTTTCATTAGATCTTTCCATAGTTTGTCTATTAACTTTACTGCATTATACAGACTTAGAGGACGAAGGTGGAAATATGTGTACTCAATTTACCCAAATGTTTGCACCAGTAGTAGCATTCATGCCAGACCAACAGAACAACAGAATTTGCAAGAATGAAGAAAGGCTGTTCAAAAAGAAACACAGAGAAAGGGAAATGAAGTCAGACAGGACCTGTTTGGGATGAGTGTTGTAAACTAAGAGCCACCTGGAAAGACCTATCTGTCTTAAAAAAAAAATGCTAGGAAGGTGTAGGAACTGATAATAGAGCTAACCAAGACAGATGAATCCTGGTAGAACAACTGCAATGGAGGTATATTGTAACAGTCTAAATGATGGCAACAGGGCCAAAAGCCACAGGCAAAACACATTAAACAAAATTGCAAGTTCTTATGAACCTCAAGGCTCCCTAGAGGTAGTCATTAGCACTGGGACTTTTTGCATGTGTGATGTAAATTTTGATCTCTCAGTGGGAAAACACAAAAGAGATCTTCTTTTTATGGGATTTTCCCAATCACCATGCCCCAAGCCACACTAATAGGAGCAGAGCTGGGCTGACACTGGAGTGCTGACTAGCAGCCTCTGCCTTCTGCTTTTAGGAGCGGCAGTAAAGCTACAGGTCACCTATTGTATTTTGTTAGCAGCCTAGTGAATAAAAACATTGGTGGTGCCTCATTTTGTTGTTTTCACAGTACCAAACATGTAAAATATGCAGTGATGGATGACTCCCAGATTAACTTATTCTCAAATGTTTTTCATTCTTACATTGCTTTCAGTAAATAGTAGTAAAATAGCCCACATAGTGATCTGAACAATTAGTGCTTAAATATATAGCAGATAGTTACTTTGCCCTGACCATTCACTATAAAATCTGTCTGATTTAGAAAACTTTTGGGATTGTCTAGCTGTTTGGCATCCCTTGCATGCTGATGCTACAGTAGGTCAAACTACTCCCTTCAGATGATATTCAGCTGTTTCTAGTATAGTTGCTTCTGACAAAAATGTATCAGAAGGACCCGATTCTAGTTTGCACTGTGCCCCTCTACTGTGCTCTGGAAGAGCAAAGGAGCACAAGACTGGACCTTAACTCTATTCACATCAACTATGTGGTCCTGTTACAAAATTTGATTAACATCAATAGGCCATAACGTCAATGGAAATCAGGACCAGCAACGTAAGCCCTATATTTTGCTTAGTCCATGATTTCAAATTCAAAAAGAATCCAATGTTCTCTGTAAAAACTGAACCAAAATGAAATTATTATTTAAAGGAGTGGAGCAGCTTTGCAGGCAAAGGCAATTGAATATGTGGAAATCAAGTTTACTTGATCAAATGACAAGCAGAACAAAATCAAATTATGCACTCTACTAAAACATTCTTTTAATAACAACAGAACAAATCCAAGCCTTCCAAGTTTCCCATGGGTTTTATTAAAGTAACATATTCAGCAGCTAGCTTCCCAGATCCAAGAAGGAGCTAAACACATCTCTTCTCCTGCCTTACTTTTCAGTTTTGATGGATTGCTAATTGAAAAAAGAGAAGTGTCTAAAAGGGGATTGGAATTATCAAGATTTTTGTGATTTGATTATGGACACTTTCACCTCTGGCTGACCAGACTATTTCCTGTGAAGGTCAAGGAGACTGAGGCTTCAATTCACCAATTTATCATGTTTGGCATAAGACTAAGCACACGATTATGTTCTATGGCTTCATTAATATGCAGTTGCTAAAATCCTTCCCTAAGCTGAGGTGAGAAGGTCTTCATTCTTTCACAGCTGGTATAAAACATATCGTGTGTCTCACTCTATTTTCTATCACACACCAACCTGCAACTGAAAATGACCATCAAAATGAATAAGCCATGACACTGTTATCATATTGGGCAATGATTAGATTACTTAAAATGGTTTGCTAGACCTTTAACACCAACTTACAGTTCAGCGCTGACAGAAGAAGAGATGGTATCAGACATTCAAAAATACATAAACAAAAAGAAGTGTGGATTGAAAATGACACCTCGTTCAGACTCCAGAAAAAAATAGTCCCTACCACTTCAGTTAAATTTAGAGGGAGGTTATGAGCTGAGAACTGATTAGATAATCTAGTTCCCGTTGATTTGTGTCAGTTACAATTTACATTTATAGAATACCCTCAAAATGCGTAATCTTACTCTCTGCCTCACATAAACACTTAAGAAATCAGTGAGGTCTGGTCTTAATGTCTTTCTTATGTAGCATTTCATATACCAAAAAAAGAAGAAAGTAAACCCAACACTACCGATTATGATAAATGGACTTGATATAACAACAAAATATATATTTCTCCTTAGAATAAACCTCACCTTAGGTAACTGAGAGCTAAGAGGGACTTGAATATAATTACTTGGTGATATAGCGGTCTCTCTCTTGTTAAAAACATATGGGTTTAAAATACTTTAAATTTTAATACATCAGGCACCAAGTTTTAAATTAAGAATGAACCAGTTGTTTTGTGTAATTCAAGAAAGGCCATCTATCTTGCTAAGTTTTCAAATTTTTCACAGCTCTCATTTTGCCATGCTTAAGACATATTGTACATTATCACTTCATCTATCATATATTATTACAGATAAAGTTGCATATGACTTCTAAAGGATAAAGCCTCTGTGTTCCCAACAGTCTTTGAAAACTACTCCAGAAGCAGAAAAAAGCTCAAAGAAATCAATGAGAAAGACAAGGATAAAATAGAAGCAGAGGAAAGAAGAAGAAATGAGAAGAAAGGGGGCTTCGAGCAGTCTGCTTCTCCTTAATGAGATTAATCCATATGTTTGTTTCTGATTTGACATGTTTTCTGTTGTTAATAGATTGTGTGGGGGATTTGTTACTGGTTTTTTTTTTTTTTTAATCACTCTACATACTCCTATTATTTATTTTTCTATTGCATTGCAGAAAACCTCACTGTGCTATTTCACAGGCAAAGTAATTAGACCCTCCCAAGGTTGTGTGACTGGCTGAACACTACCGAATACCAGAAGTTGCAGGCTACTCCAGTGCCTTTTTTATGCAGCAAGCCATTGGTGTCAGAATATCTTGACTGGATATGGCCACATAGAATCAAAGATTTCCTGACCTCAGGCTGCAGTTTTATTGTCTTTGGAGGAGAAGGGGAGTGCAGGGGGGAAGGGGTGGGAAGAGGTCTGTCCCAGGAGATTTTAGTTTCTTCAAATAAAGTTGAAAACTGACATCAACTTGTTAAGGACATGTGCTACTTTATATACTTATCTGATTGCTGCAAGCTGAAAACACACACAAAACTCTATTCACACTGGTTTGGGCAGATATATGGACTCTTGCAATTTTCAAAAGCTATGACCCCATACTTTATAAGCAAAACAGCTACCAGCCTTCTTTTCTGGACCAAAGGAATATTGTTTTGCATTTAAGCCAAATGACCATTTGGGGGTCATACATATTCATAATTAACTGTGAACCATTTCAATGTAAACGTTAGCTTGTTTAGCAAGAGTAATGTTTCTGCATAAAGCAGTCTTCTGTGCAATTGATATTACTACAACCTCACTGTTCCCTGAGGAACACAGTTGAATGAAGCAGCTTGGAGGAAATAAAAAGGTAAAAAGGTGATTATTTCTCTGGCACTGCTAAGATAAGTTGACACAATGAATTAAAAAAAAAAAAAAAAAAAAAGTAACTTTAGCAAGAAGTATTCCAGTTTTAAAAGAGTAAGTTATTGATGTGATCAGAACAATAACTGCTAATGGGTGAAGATGTTTCAGAGGTCTTACGCACCTGCTTATTCTTCTGTTAATTAGAATCTGTGATTGCCAGAGTAATTTTTGCATTGCATATATATGCAGCTTAAGAAGTAAGTGACACATTTTGCAAAGAAAAATGCAAACCAAAAACCTTGCCAGTAAATTCATAGAAGCATAACTTATTTTAAAGTTTCTAAGTCAACAGAGCACTTATAAGGATGCCACAAGAATTAGGATCAAAGTTTCTGATCTTTATCTGAGTGAGTAGTATGCTATGGCAAACAGCTTAGGCCTAGGGTTGTGTACTGATTCTGAACTGTTGAGAGTTCTGTACTGAACACAAGTTGGAAAAATAACCCAAAATCCATACTAGTTCCAGCTTTGGCCTCTTCACTGGGGCCTCCACCAAAAGGAACCATTAATGCCAGAGTGGACAAAGAAGAGAATTCCACGTGAAGGGAAAACTATTTTAGAGTCTTGTTCAAAACCACCATAAAGTTTTTGAGATGTTTTTGATTGAATTCAGAGGATTCTGCAGACAACTTCTCTTGTGCTTCTTCAGGGGAACAGCAGCTACAGGTTTTGTTCTGTAGAGGAGGTACATGAATTGTGAGGTATCTGCACTAGCTAGAGGGAAGCTGGAAGTGAACAAATGTAGTTAATTGTGATCTTTTCAAGGATGTGAGCAGTGTATACAGACAGAAATAGGGCTGGGGGAGAAAGGAAACTCCTCCTTAGACACTCAAGCAAAATCCAAAGCCTTTCTGACCAGATTATGTCTATTTGGTAGACACAACCAAAAGCTCAGTCCACCAAGAACAGTACAGTCAGTGGTATCCAACAGCTTTAAGGTTTTTCTTTGTAATACGAATAATAGAAGATCACCATATCCAATGTGCTGGCAAGATCTGACATTTACTACAATGTATTGTAGACAATTTTTTACATGATTCAACTGGAAGGGACCCTTAGATTTCTTAGACCCCTTAGATTCAGGCCCCTTTTCCTGAATGCAACTTTGTCAACTAATCCCTTTCATAAACTGAAGATTAAAGTGCTTTGCATACATTCATTAATTAAGCCCCACAGTTACAGCTGTCAGATAATATCACTGAATAATTTATTTGACAAATTTCACTTTTTATGATAAATTATTCAATGTTCTTAATTCTTATTATTTTCTTCAGAACTTATACAGCTGGGCAAGCAATTTGTGAAGCACAGTCATTCAACAGCCTACTAGGTATGTTCTGAAAAGATTAAAAAAACCCACAAATAAAACACAAGTGCAACTAACATTTTCCTAACCCTTCATTTTTTTCTCAGCTTAGTCACTGGTAAAGGCTATCTTATATTTCAATAGTGGGAAACCTGTAAGATTTGTAAACATCTCTGATATGGGTAAAAGTCAAAGGTTTGAATCCCAAGGACAAGATCAGGGACTGGGAGCAGTCACTGGGGTGACACACAAAGTTTGATTTCTAAAAATTCACAGCAAGAAAAGCAGAATTCGGATATACTGAAATCCATCTCCTGCATTCAGCTGCATCTCAGTTACTGCAGCAAATGAACATCAATAAGCAAAATTACAATAAAACCCTACTATACAAAGCTCTGCAGTAATATTCTGGACACCATAGCTGAATCTTCAAATCCAAACAAAGTATTTCCTTCCCTTCTGTCTAACAAAATCAAGAAGTGGTGAAAAAAACCTCCCATGGTAAGTATGCATTAGGCCTCGAAACTTGCTACATTGGGGACACCAGTGGGAACAGAGAGAAAGAGTCGGAACTCCCCTGAAATGTATTTTGCTGCTTGCCTACCTGCAAGAACAGGTATTTGGTCCTGTTGTTCAAGGAGCAGTCAGAGGACTGCAATCATTTCATGTAATAACATCCACATAGCACTTTCATCAGTTGATTCAAAGCAATCATAATAGTCAATAAAAGCAAAGATAAGAGAATGCATAAGTGGTATGACCCACCCATCTCAAGCAAATTTCAAGAACTCCAGGTATGTTATTTGGTGTTCTGGGACCTGAGGGAATCCCAGACTTCAAAAATCTGAACCTAATGAGCCAATATTTAAAAAATGGAATTAATTAATGAATTAATTAAAACCTCAGACTATGTTCAATTTTGTCTTGAAACTGCACAAGGGCTGAAAACTGGTGTATCCCTGTGTCCTAATGCCTTGACAGTCATTATCAACTTCAGCCTGGCTGATCTTGCAACAATTTTTCAAGCAAAACTCTCTTTGCAGTCTAAGGTAATTGAGAAAGGATACAAAAAATCTTTTTTACCAGCTGTGGTTGCAACGCTGGCATAGAAAAAGCTAAATCTTGGCTTTGCCATATGTCCCCTGTATGCCCAGCTAAAAAAGCAAACCAGAATACAGGTCATTCCTCAAGAAGCAACAGTTCGTCTCCTCGACACTTATGGCTCCAGGATATATTTGGTATATGTCAGGCAGTATGTACGTACTGACATCCTAATAGACTGCACAGGAGGACACAAAATGACAGGAAACCTCCTCAGGCCAAGCTCCGCCCAAACCTTGTCCCATCTCACCCACGTGCCAGGGGAGTAAGAGATGCATAGGAACTGCTTCTCCTACCAATCCACGATCACAGTATGCGTAGCTGCAGCAAGGGAGTAAGGGAGACATTAGCTAATTGAATTTGTCACGGCTGGATGAGAAAACAAAATGCACAGATACAAGTGGTTCTTGTAAAGAGCACTGCATGATATATGTCAGTCTGAGAAAGCAAGGTATGGATTAATTGCCAGGGATTGACTAAACATTTCAGAGATGAAGTCCAAGATTTACAATGCATCCTTTTATTTTTTAGGAAAGCCTAAGTAAATTGGCCTAATCAGTCAAATTAAGGAGCTCTTCCCCCCTGGATGCTGAATCTTCTTCAATGCTAGTGAATTTTTCTAAGGCAAAATTAATAAAAATGTCTTATCATAGATCAATAGTTGAAAGTGATGGACTTACAGTAGTGAATTTAAATGAGCCTGTGAGTCTAGGATCAAACATTCCCTTCTAGTCTGGGGAGCTGCTTGATTTTTTTCTGTTATCTCTAGTGATTATTTTAAAGTATTACGTTTAAGTTCATTAACCTCCAAAATTATCTTTAAAGTGAAGGAGGAGGAAATGACACGTGCTGGGATATATCAGAATTTAACAAGCTGTTTTAGTGCTGTGTTTCTGAGATTGTCTTATGTCTTGCTTAGGAAAAAAAATGTGAGGGGAGTGAGAAGGGTTTTGAGACAAGAATAAATGGGTTTGGATTTATGTGCTCTCCTGGAGCTAAATCCTGTTAATATGGAAAAGGGCATGAGATGTTCTACATTTCCATAAAAACAAATGTAAGAAAAAGAGGGAATAAAAACATTTTACAGAAGAGGCACCATCCTGCCTGCCACAGTCACTTCAATGGAAAGTGATGCTCCAGCCTCTAACAGCGATGCTTGTGTGAGACGACACACTGCAGAGGTCTGGCCCTTTCACAAGTCCCACTTGTGAAAGCAGCTTAGTTAAACAGTTGCTCTGTCTATTTCGTCTCTTCTAACGCATGATTTTTAATGAAAAAATGCTAAGAAAAGAAATTCTATTTAGTAACAGCACTTAAAATTCCTTCTTGGCCTCTTCTGTATACCCCCCCAATCTTCCCCTCCACACATCAGTCACTTACATTTCCTTTGAGAGAAAGTTAATCAATTAGGTCTTGAATCCTCAAGACTGAAAAAGAAACCAGCTTTAGAAAGCAAAAGAACCTATGACCACCATCATCTCTGAAAATTATTCAGACCTGTAGTTGCAAGATTTTGTAAGCAGCTGATTTCATTTAGGTGATTTAGTTTAGTTATATATCCTCCACTGGTCTAAATCAGTACTGCTTTACTGACTCCACCAGCTCTTTGTCGTTTTGCATCCAGCTGAGCTCATAGCTCTATATTTCTTGCCATGAGCAGCAACCATTTATTGCCCAGGATTAACACTAAGAAATAAAGGGAAAGGTACCAAATATCTACTTCAGACCAGAGAAAGGCTACTCTCCACTTGACACTTGCTGAATACTGCCGATGACAATCTTTTCACTGCCAGTCAGCCCTTTTCTAAGGTTTCCATCTGCATAATTTTTTTTTCAGAGTTACTGGTTGAAGAGAATTTTTTTTCATCAAAACAGAAATTAAAGTAGTTGAAAGTTAACCCTTCCAGAAGTCTAGCTGATGTCTTCTGCAAGTAGCTGCCTATCTGAATTAATTATATGAATGAGAAGTGTATATTTTGGAACAAAGACATTCTTAAATGCTTCATATTTACTTTATGAATATTTATTTAGTGTACTCTGGTAAACAACCAGATGCACATCTTGTAGGACCATTTGAAATATTAACACATTTAGTACAGCTGGACAGTAAAACGATAAGTTGCCTCATCTAAACCCTTGCTCACCAACTCTGCACCACACAGGGTACTTCCTAATGTTCTAAAATTCTGAGCAGCTTTGAATAACCATCATTCTCATACAGCTTTCCAAAGAAATATTTATTCTGTCCTGAACTGCAACTTGCTAGTAAATTAGCAGAGGGCTCAGGAAAGAAAACAAACAGATCAGGTTTCACAGGCTGGTTTCTCATTTTCTAGCCAGGAGAAAAGGGAGTTGTATAGCACTAGGAAAGGGAAACTCAAATTCCTCCAAGGGATTGCATTATTTGCTTCAAAACATGGTAATTTCAGAGTCACACACTGCAGGACGATAGTTTCAGAAAAAGGAAAACATCAATCACTAGAAGAGGAAAAGGATCTGTTGCTGTCCCTATCCCAAGGAAAAAAAGAAAAAAAAGAAAAGAAACAAAGGATTGGTAAAAGCCTCAGAGAGATGAAAGAAGGAAGGAAAGAAAAATATACTGCTACAGTATTAATAGACATACTGGGGCAATGGTGCCACTTCTGAATACGAATCATACACAGGGTTAAATGACAAAAATTTCATTTAGAACTAAAATAAAATTTATTGCACTTTGCAGCACTTAAATTAATTTATTCCTTTATTCATAGACTGTGTTTTCTCTTTCCAGGCTAACAATGGAATGTAATAATCTACTCAGCGGTAACCCTTCTCTACTGGATAAAAATCCTGCAAAAATTGTTGAGCTTGACTGAAAAAAATTAAAACACATTCCCTGAATTATATTTTCACCAACTACTCCCTTCTGATTCAAAAGCAAATATGGGCACAGCAGAAGCCATTTAAAACATTTTTACCAATAGCAACAGAAAAAAAACAACCATGAGAAATAACAAGAAAGCAATGAATGTTCAGGTATACTATCAATGATTAAAACCCTATACAAACACAGGCACAGTGCAACTAGACATCAAGAACGTGGCTTGCAATGACACAAGCTGTCCTTAAAGTGAACATGCTTAATGTAGTCAGGAGCTGTGGGAATGAAAAGTAGCATGGGCATCAGATTTTTTGAACTGGACATTTGAAGTGTCAGCATTTCCTCCCCGCTCTTGGATTTTTCAGATGAGTGTTATTCTGTCCTGACTGGAGTAAAAAGGAGATTCTAGCTGAAGAAATATGCTGAAACTCTTTCATTGTAAGCGTCCCAATGCCTTGCTGACACAGCCAGCAGAAAAATGGTGAAATGACATCTCAGCATCAGCATTACTGAGAGATATCTAAATGACATTTTTACAAAACCTCATGAGGCTTACGGTTACTTTCCCCCCGCCCGCCATGTTTATATTACTTGTGTCCTACAAGGCATTTTCCAACACTTTCACTCATATCACAAGGATTTCTTTTTAAAAAGCTGCTAATTTCAAACTTTCTATCAGCTCCAGCCTGTTCCAGGCTTGTGTACCCAGACAAGTCAATACACTTCAAACTAAAAGAGGAGTTCACAGCTCACAAGTTATTACACCCCAAGATTTCTCATGGATATTCTTACCATATACTGAGAAGGGATTTTTGTAGCTCAGCCTTCTTCAAGTTCTGTGTTTGAAATAAAACATAGTATTTCATTGATGTTTAAGCATAATACACAAGGCCTCACGTACTGAAAGCATTTTCAGAGAAGACTCACTTAAAGCAGAATTAATCATGCCACATAAAGGTTCCATTAATAAGTACTACGTTTTGCACACAGGGAAATAGCATGGAGTTTTGTGATATAAATGAACACCCCTGTGCTGAATGAGATATTTCTGAAATAGACAGCTTTTCAGTAAAAGCAGTCTGTACACTCACTGGACCATCCTTTATACACTAATGTGTTACATTAAGCATTCATTTGTGTCTATTCAAGAACCAGAGCATGTGAAATGTTTTGAGAGACTTGAAGAACGCAGAGCTAACATGCTCCCAAATGAGAGATGAAAAAGACAGGGATCTCCTTTGGAGTGGTAATAGCAGAAGAACTAAACACATGTTTTGCATAAAGCTAACACTGGAGGAAAGGATGTTTTCATACCAGAATCCTTATTTACAGAGTAAAGTCCTAGAAGTGCCTCTAACAGAAGTGTTGGTAGTAAAGCTTTTAGAATATATTAATAAATGAGCAATAACAAATTACAAGGACAGAGCAATATTCACTCAGGAAGAATGCTGTTGAGATCTGAAATTGATGAACTACTAAGAGTAGCATGTGATCAGCCTTCATATTGCAGGAATGAAAGATGCCAAACATAGTACCATCTGGTTATATAAATCTCAGGAGGATCCAGTTTTGGCTTTCATTGAGGACAAACTGATAGAGGGGGAAAAAAAACCCAACCAACAAATAACAGAATTAATAGACTGAAGAAAAGGTTACATATTGGAAAACTATAAAATGAGGAAACATATAGAGAAGATGAGTTGAAAATAACCCTCTGCTTCTCCTAATAACAAAATTAAGGTATAAAATTGCATGTCAGCAGATGCAAAATGATGAAAATTAATTTGCTTTATACACTAAGACTTAATATCTGTTTTCAAGTTGGGTCTTATTAAACAAAAAAGTAATTACAAATAAGCTGTCAAAAAGTTTGTCCCTCAAAAATTTCTGAAAATCAATTTTTTCTCAAATTTATTAAACTACAGGAAAAAAAAAAAAAAAAAGCAAGCCCTAGTTCCAACTCCTAGTAAAAATAAACATGCTTTACCCGTTAAAGTGCCGCCTCCCACTGTCCCTGTCTCCCACCTCCTTCCATGACCACAGTATTCCCCACAGCTCAGAGCCCACCAAGTATTGATGTTTGTCTTTGGGTACTCCACAAAGCCAAAGCTTTACAAAGCTGCAAGGCAGTCAAGGCAGGGAGGTGTGACACACATAACTGCTGTGCTTGGGGAAGTGGGATGACTCAAGTCACACCTCACTCACCCCACTCTGGTATCGCCGCAGTGACTGGCCATTTAGAGGGTTAAACCCATTGGCATACTCTCTTCTTGGCATTCACCAGACTTCGTATTTCCTCCGAGAGGGCCTGCTTATTACAGAGAGTGGTTTGTATCATGGGTATTCTCGACCCTGTCAGTCTGATTTACTTGTGAAACCAGACAAGAATACCAAAACCATTTGTGAAAGCGTCGAATGCCTGAAAAGCATATTGTTTGCAATGGCTTCTGGGAAATGGACTGGAAGCCACACTACTGAATGATTTGTGTTTGAAAACTACTTGGTATTAAAGCTAAAATATTATATAGAAAAAAAAAAAAACCTTGCACAGAACTGAAGAAGCTAGAAGGCATCTGCAGAAATAAATACCTGAACAACAATAAACACAGAACAAGGTCTTTCTTGTAAATTTAACATCTATCCCACTGATAGGATGGCATTATTTGCCTGACTCTTATAGGTTCTTTGTGCTCCAGAGTCAGTACCTTTTCCTTCCCTGAATCATTTCAGAATTAGCTCCTCACCCACCCTGGCTCATTCCTCCAGTCAGGTCAGCAGCGTTGCGAGGCAGAGCTTCTCCATCTCTGTGGTCTGACCACACCGTTACCTGCTCACCAGAACAGGCCTTCTGGAGGTCTCTCTTTCCCCCAGGCTACGGCTTGCAGCAGCCCATGGTCCCAACACCTCTTTCACGACACACCATGTCACATTGCTTCTTAAAGGAAATTAATAGGTATAGCTTGGAAAACCCAAACTCAGCACACTACTCAGTGCTTGAGAGTTGTCTGGATCTCTTTGTGAAAGAGACGCTTCAGTTGAAATAGGTGTTACAAGGCTCAGCTGCAGATCTTTCTGAGAAAATTGTCTGAATTATGCTGTGTCAGCTGGCTGGCCAGACTGTCCCTTGTAGACTTAATGTATATTCAAACATCAATTTACATGCTGTATGTATTGCATAAAATATCTTAAACGGGTAATAAGTGTGAGTTGGTAATTAATACATGTAAGCATACTCGCACATGTACTTATATGCATATGTTTCCCAGACTCACCTGTACATGTACAAAGATATTAGTAATAAATAAAGACAACAAAGGGTCACTTTTCCAGAAAAATGAGCATTTCAAAGTTCTAGATTTCCTAAACTGTTTTTAATATTTGTGAGGAGTTATAGGGATTAGTGGAAAACAATTGCTGAGATCTTTAGTTAAATAATCATTTGTTCTCAGCATCATTAAAAATAAGTCTTCACCTGTTACTCATTTTCTTTTTGGTTACAAAAGCTAGTGTTTGTTTGAATAAGGATGGAAAAGAAGCTGTTAGAAGTTGTTTACACAGAAAAGAATAAGGTACCAAAGGAGGAAGCGTGTTTAATACTATTGTGAAATAGTTATATTTTGAGTGCAGACTTAATGCTTAATTCAGAAGCATGCTGATAAAGGCATCTGGTGGCACTGCTATCCTCAAATATTTTAAAATCATGAGTTTTCTTATTCCTGAGGCTTCAAAGAGCACACTTTCAAGCTTATGTCTGCAGCTTGTAGGACTAGGAACTCACTTTTTTTTCTTAGTAAAAACTGAAGGTCAAAATAAACCTATGACTTTGAGCTCCAGGACTTTAAGGGTAAAAGATGAGGAGATGGGCAGGAAGACAGAATAAGACAGAAATGCCAGGAGGCTTCAACAGCAGCCTAAGAGAATGCTGTGTAAGTGAACCCCCAAACTCTCATCTTCCTGTTGTGCAATTCACTTGAACTTCTCCTAATTGTAGGTTCACCATGCTTCATTTTGAGCAGAGGTCAGCACTAAAGTGCTGCATTTCAGAGCAAGAGAGAGAGGTGGCAATTTTCTACCGATGTAAAATGACAGTGCTTCTTTGGTCAAACCTTTCCTCTACAATTCTCCAGCTTTTGCAGAGGAAACATGCTCACTCCTGTGCTGCTGTAAGAGTATATTCCCTTCATGCACACAGCCACAGCTCACGGCCCTGCAGAGCAGAGACAGCCCTTAAGATGGAGGGAGCAATCTGGCTTCACTGGTCCCTCTTTCCTTTACAAAGAGTTTTTTCAAGCTATCCTCTTCCCACACACACCAACCTCATGAGATGACACACTGCAGCTGTGGTATCTGGCGGTCGCTGTCCTCAGTCATAGGGACAGGCAGCTCCCAGGTTCTCACAGAGCTGGCTGGCTAAAGACTTAAGTAAACAACATCACTACTTTGTGTGTGTGTGTTCACGGTTGCTTAATTTGTCCATTGCTCTGGTTTAAGTCAACAGGGATTTCACCATTTCTGTGGGAGTTCAATGATATTTGAAAGAGAAAGGAAAAAATAAAAATGCCCCAAACTCTGCTCTTCTCACCTGACAGACTGGCACATGTTTGCATACACATCCTTACTTTTTGTGAATACGAGTTGCTGCCTGCAGAAGCGTAAGCCTTTACATTCTGTTTAGGTTTGCAATATGGTTTGGTTCAATTTTAATCTAATCTATTTCCTATTTCCAGCAGGAATGTCACAAAGTACAAAGCAGGATAGAATATGGTCTAGTAATCTGTACCCATTTTTAATCATGGCAATAGCCAAAATTACTTAATGTATTATGTGGATTTTGTGATTTCACAAAGTCACCAAATTTGCATCATACAATTTTGGTAATATTGATTCTGTTATGTGACATTTTTTATCCATGGAATATGCGTCCGGACTTGTCTATGTAATAGAAATTAGAATTCCTCCAATAGCCTCCAGTTTAACTCCCTGAGTCATGTTGGTGGTTGGAATTCCCTTCATTAACCATAATATTGTCAAAGAACAACAACTGAGACATATTAAATAGTTCAATCTATAACGATAACTCAGAAGTTGTTCTTCTTTCACAAATGACAGCAGCCTCCCAACCTTTTTGTTTTACTTATTAGAACTGAACTTAACCTTTCCCCTCCCTGGAGTGGCCTCTTTGCAGTCATGGTTTCTGACCTACTTCTTAGCTGTTTCTCTAAAGAAAGGAAAATACTCTCCTGAATTTTGAAAGTGGTGAAAACACCAATGTCGATAATGTTTAATAAATAACCTTTGTTAAAACAGTCTAAATCTATGTAGAGTAAGCCCCAGCAGCCCTCTCAAATCCCACAGCTAATTTGCATATTGGGTCATGGAACATGTTTTAGGATATTTGACTGCAGACCTCACTGAAATATTCATAATACTGTGTTCCAAGTAACATTCAGTATAAATTGCCATTACACAAAGACTCCTTGCTGTGAACACCCAAAAAACCTCTGAATTTGTATTTTTAAAAAGTCAAATCTTAAGTATATTCTCTACTTGAAACCAGCTTTTAGTAGCCTTACTTATATTAAACACAAATTTCCCATGACATAAGAGTTCTGCAGCCCTGAATGTATCCACACACATGCTGCTTAATTGAGAGAGGCTGCTTAATTGAGAGAGCCCATCAGAAAATGACCTGGAACAGCTAACTCTGCTATCTCTAAGGGAAGAGAGACCTAGAAAGTAGGCAGAATGTATTCTGACATGGTATGAAAAGGGTATGTGTTACAAACATGGCTTGCAAATGTCTGGGCTGCTCGTTGGTGACAAATTGAGGGTTTTTTTGTGTGTTGTAGACATGATCTCAACTAAACCAATAACTCTTTCAGAGATTATCAATGCAATGAAATGCATTGATAATTCACTTATGCCATGTCATAATTCACTTATGCCATGTAAATTTTATCTGTTGTCTGTGTTGTTTCCAACACGGCAATTGCTCATCTTTCTGTCTTTAAAGTAGAGGCCTTACAGAAATATTTTTAATTCCTTTGAGGTAGGAAAAATATAAATGCCATGTTTTATATGTCTAAAATGCACTAATATATATATATTTATAGGAAATTATTGAATTTAATGGAAATTGAGCTGAGCAAACACTTTTTTTTTTTAAAACAAAAAAAAAAGACTTCATTCTTGTAACCCATGGTCTTACAACACAACAGGACCAACAAAAAGTATGGGAAATTTCTGCTTACTGAACAAGCATCTCTAACGCCAATGTTTTCACAGATTATTGGACATTACATCTGGTCCAGTGCTAGGCAGAAGACTAACAGGCAATTTTGTGAGGGAGCTTCCCACTAAAGGTGATAAATGCAAAATATTTGTAGGTGATGACTTATTTTTATTAAAGGCATTCACCACTGATGCTCAAAGGCCAATTGACGTCAGAAGTCGTCTTGGTAGAAATGGAGACGTGACAAAGAAAGGAGGTAAATATTTCCCTCCCCATGCAAATTCACTTGCAATTTTAAACAAATTTATTCCAACTGTCACCCTATTATTATTCTTTGTTTGTTCAGCAACAAGATTCTAGCAGCTGCATTTACTAAACAGTAATACTCACTGCAAAGCTAGTTTTGTTTTATCTGCCCAGAAAGTTTGCTTCCCAGCTCCATTCTATTCAATAAGGATCATGCAGGAAGTTTCTCCAGCAGAAATCTCCACTGGAAGTGGCTGAGTCAGGAAGAACCTCTGCAGAGGTTCTTACTGTTCAGCCGCCCCACTTCAGAGGTGGAAAATAAGTAAGTCTTTCACAAACTTGAGTTTAAGATTGCTGTATTACCCATGAGTAAAAAACCCACAATCGCATTAGGCAAATTATTTCATACAGTCTTGGTAAAAGCTTTATGTCATGCCAGAGTATATTTCTGTGCAGTGAAAGACAACACATGTCACAGGCACATTCTTTTAGCAGCATTTGAAAGCTGAGAAATTTTATTGGTGTTGCATGTCATATATTGCTCACAAAGAAACAGGGTTTCCTTAATACTCTAAGTCCCATTTTACAAAGCTCAGAAGGAGAGAGAAAAGCTTATGCATTTTGGAAAGGTCTAAAGACTACCAGAAATAACTTTTCCATATTGAATAATATTCCAGGATTAACACTTGATGTCACAGGACCTATCATGTCTAGAAACAGAAGCTTCCTCCTATTGGACAGAGGAAAAAGTAGTCTTTGCATCTTTCTAACAGTATGAAGTGCCTGCCTCTAATACTGATGAGTTATCAGACCTTAATCCTTTTACTAATCCGGAAAAATTGCCAGAATACCGTCACTTTCAACACAAAACCAAGTGAAACTTGGCAACTTCAATGAATGTCACTTTGGAGAATTTAAATAAACTCAAGTCCAGAATTCAAAACAAAACTCAACGAATGTGAGGCCATGCAAATCAAATCACTTAACCAAAACTATTCCCATGAGTCGCTAGGAAACAAAGCTCTGTTAATGCAGGGACTTTGCTCAACATCAGTGAGTAGCTGCCTGTCTGGAAAATCCCAGGTGGCAATGAAACAAGCCACAGTTTGCATCATGTGCATGTGCTCCATTTTATCTTTCCTTTACACTCTAAGTATAATGATAAAAGCCCTCCAGGGGTCTGAACTTGCTGGAAAGACAACATATATTGCATCTTTACACAGGACACTCAAAAATAGGGTGAGAGAAGTCTCTTCCCATTAATTGATTTGGGCTCCTTTGTCCAGATCAGCCCATCCTCTTCAGTGTTTAGCAGTTCAGTGGGATAAATACAAGTACCAGAGACTTCAGGGTCTACAACTTTCCTGGGGGTTGATATACCCTTACTATTTTATGAAATATGTGAGCTCAACCAAAGCATTGCCAGAGTCAGAGAGAGGCAGAGCATCAAATGGCAATGTATCTAGCTCTCTATAAGTTTGGTTAGTTCCTGAAAATCAAAACATGGCTCTCCAGTTCACCATATCAACGCAGAGACTGGTAGGATCCATAAGGCAATCTACAGTATCTTTTATGCAAATTTTAAAAATATGCATCATATTTAAAACAAATTGATGCATAAGAAAATATATTTTCATATTTTGAAGGATGAATTTTTAATAACTTAATTACAACTTCACAAAAGAAAGAATCATTACTTGTTACACATTCCAAATCCTTCTATATCAAACATGTGTCTCCAAAATTTCCCTCCACATGTATATTAATGATGCCATCAGATGCTTAAAAGACATGCCCTGAATAATACATACAATTTAAATTAACTCCCATTCTTAATGTTCCCAAAGAAAAGTGGAAGCAATCAAGGGGTAAGTCAGGTTCACTCACAATTATTATCATTTCATTATTATTATTTATTATTAATAAAAAATTCAGTCATCAGTATGCATTTACAAGCAATCTCAGTGAATCTACTCAGAACCCAGACCTTGCAAGTCACATCAACATTGTAGAACAATTCAAGGCTCAATGAGCAGAAAGAAATCTTTGGCGGCTTGACAAGAAACTAGCTCCGACAACTTACAAAACCAATGACCACTCATGGTTTAGCGAATTACCATTCTCTCTTGCTGTTGGTACAAAGATCTTTGCAAAGAAATGAGAAGTTATCATGAGCTTCAGCTATCCTCCAGGACAGAGAGGTCAGGGAATGGTCAGGTCATCATGGTCCTGAATTGTAATAATATCAGCAGAGCAGCTGATCAATGGGTACTTGGACATCTCACATTTGAGACATTCCTCTTTGGTGTCACTCAGCTATGCTGGGTCTTTTTCAGATTGTTATCAAAACTTCAGTGATGCTCCAATCCCACTTGGGAAAAAACATCTTGAGGGGAAGCAGCAAATCTGTTATCTAAAGAATTGCCTTAAAGCTAGCTAACTGAAGATGCAGAGGTAGTTGCTTTTATATCAATGGATATAAGTAGGTAAGTGTAGTAGGCAGGGAAGGGACTAGAGAAAAATTGCAGAAGGGACATAAAAATAGATACAATCAAAACAGAGAATACAACTTTACATTCCTTTAGGGAACAGATTTGAGGCACCAAGAAAACTCAGGGGCAGAGAATTTTGTAGAGAATCTTAGGAAAATTATCATCACTTTCTTCTTCTCACCCACACAGTCCAAACCTGCAAGATTTTCCAGGGGAAGATCACATGATTTCATAGGGGAAGTGATATTCTAGCTATTAACATAATTCATCTATACAGCATGAGGCTTTGCTTCTGATTTATGGAATCAATATCTAGGAGAAACTGTACTTTGAAGAAGAGTGGGTAGTCAAATTATCCAAAGAGCTTGAAAGCCTGGTTTTGTTTGGCAAAGAGACAGCTTAGAGTCCCTTCAGGGATGTCTCTCTCTCTCATACTTAATGTCAGGACATAAGGGACCCTTGATGGAGCAAGGGATTGGAAAAAAAAGAAAAATAAGGTAGTGAACTCCACTCTCTGCTCTCACAGAGAAGCAATTTGGGTGAAACACTGCAAAAAGAACCTCTCATAGAGGTTCCCCTGCTCATTGCAGGAGATAGAAGCAAAAAAATCTTCAGGATTTCCCTTGTGACTGGTAAATGCCAATTATCAACCTAATGAAGTCATGGATGCTAGTTTTTTTTCTATGGGGAGCTTACTACTCTGTCAGGAAACAACAATCTGAAAAGTAATAACTACAAATATTAGACAGCCAGAATAGTCCCTGGTACAAAAGTTGGCAATAACCTCACTGAGATTCCACCAGATTAATTTCAATTTCATATACTTCATAGTGTCATTTCTGTATATTTGGGAGTGTGATATTTAACACAAGTTCAGTTCTGTCCATGCTGGTGGCCATGGGAGCTTTAGGACTGAATTCAGTGAAAGAAAGACTGAATACACAATCACCAAGACATTGAAGTTGACTTCTATTAAATTTGACTTCTATTAAATTTCAAGTTAAAGAGTCACCTCGAGTCTGAAGATGCATTAGCAATTTCGGGAGTTTTTTGCATAATACTTCTCCCCTTCAACACTAGATTTTTTGCACACTGCTTACAGAGAGAAATAAGGTTCAAATTTCTATCAAACCCTCCTTCTTACACATAATCCCTGACCTATCTGTGGCCACTATGATTTTCTTTTTTCTCTTTACTCCCAGTCCTTTAATCAGTGAACTGGAAGTAGTGACTCAGGAGATAGGGGGTTAAACAGATGTCCAAAGTTCCCACAGTATTTAAAACAGAAGCACAGTGTCCCATAAATCACTCCTGGGAAGAGAGCACACCTAGATCAAGGGCCAAATAGTAGCTTTCTCTGTACTATTAAAATAAGTAGAAAAGACAGGGACTGTAATTACATTTGAACCCTGGCCTCAGTCTAAAGCCCACAGCACATTTCCCATCTCAGGAGCAGTAGGCAGAGAGGCATTTTGCCTGGTATTGTGCTCAAGAGAATCACCAGGCGTTTCTCCTTGAAGGATGCATTCATGCCCCTCTCTAGCAAGAACCATCCTCACGGATGGCTTTTTCCATCTGAGCCCTTGGAGGCAAATCACTGCAGTAGCTGCTGGCTGGAAAGTTCTGGCTCTGCAGCAGTGAGCAACTAGGAGCAGAAGAAGATGGAGTGATCTGCATACTGCACAGCATTTACAGTCCAAAAGGGGAGCATGTTGCAAAGTGTGAACTGAATTTCAATAAAAAAAACCTTGGAATCCAAACTAAAAAAAGAAAGGTTAATGACGTTTACCTCCTAAAAAGGCCAGCATGCATACGCTAAAGGGGAAGTCTGTAAGGAATGACTGATTGGCAAGTACTTTCTCTATTGCTTCTGTTGAATCACCAGCTTTATAATGCAGAGCCCTGCAATTTGAGTGACTGCATAGAGGAGAAAAAAACCAGCAACTTGGAAATCCCACCTTTCTAGGAGAGATCACCCACCAAACATCCATCTCATGTAGATTTTGACAGGTCTAGCCCTAACCACACAAGTTAAATCTTGAAGATATGAGGCTTTAATGTCTTGAGATTACTGCTTCCCTTGGTCACTGACTCTATTCAGCACTGATTATTTTTAGGATACAGAGGTTGCCAGCTTTGAAAGAATGTCCCTGAAGGACTGCCTTAACAGCCACAGTCAGCCAAATAAAGTATGACAACAGCTAGCATTACCATTTACCTGGCTGTATAACTTAACCCTCCTGACTATGTATAGCTTGGCAAAGACAGAGCCTCTTGGCCTTCCAGGTGTGCTATAAGGTCAGTCTATTTCCACAGTCTTTCCCCTGAAGATCACGACAGCTGTAAACTGGGGCACTGATCCAAACTGAGAGCAACTATCATTTGGCAATGGGTTCAACTAAGCGCTTTTCACTCTGTATTTTTCAAGTGTCTGAAAAATACAGGCATTAAAAACCTGCAACTGCAAATATCATACATCAAATTAAGTTCCCAGAGATACACTCAGCAAAAGCACAGCTTGCCCAGGCTGGCAGTTATAAACTGCCAAGTCTTAAGGGAAGGTGAGAAGAAGAGATCACTCTGAGCCTGGGGAGAAGTGTGCCTCTCACCCAACTAAAGCAAGTTTTCACCTTTGCTGTCCCTCATCACCAGATACTATAAAAACAGGGTACATCTTACTTTACATTGTCCCCTCTTTGAGAGCCAGAAGTCTGCTTGCAGCTTGTGGGGTAAACTCTAGCATTAAATTGGAATTAGGCAACAGCACAATGGTATCAATGTGGGATTTGGTTACTGAAATAATTACTCATAGCTTACAAAGACTGAGGTAAAACTTGTGCTTTCATGACTATGTTCCTACTGAAATCCATGTTAACCGCTTGAAATCTTGTTCAGGTACACTGACCTGTGATGCAGAGCCAGCTGCACTGCAGTACAGACAGCTCAGCTACTAGCCAAATTACCATTGGGGATAGTCAATAATTAGACTATGCATGAGATTACACAAAGGTAACATGAAGGAGGATCCTCTGAAAGCCAATGCCATGCTATCATATGAAGGACAAAAGAAAAAAAAGGAAAAAAGAAAAAAAAGGCAGCAATCTTCCTGCTCATCCCTCTGGGAACGTAATTCCTTCCTTTCAGCACAGCAAAGCTCAAATATATAGGACACAGTGTGGGACAGAGGGTCAGTGGGTTACACTTATTTATACACTACCTGTATTTGGTTCAAGGACTCTCAGATAGAAAATAGAAAGAAAAAAGCCTGTCCCTGATGGAGCTTTCAGCCAGTAGAAACTGAAGATAATATTGTACTTTTACAACATGCAATAGATCACCAAATTCATTTTTACTGGGGTTATAACAAAGGATTTTAGCTCTAGCCTTCAGAGGTAAGGAGCTGGTGCACTACTTGTATGGATTTGTCATCTGAGGTGCCTGATTGCTATTGTGGTTTTGGGGGTGTTAGGGCTGGGGCGGGGGGGGTGTTTGTTTTTACACTCAGCTATGTATTGGTCTTGAGTTCAAGACTAATTATATTGTTGTCATATCTGAAAATAATACATATTAAGGGAAAATGTGTACTTTCACATAAACCAAAGGAAAGCAATTTGAAAAGTTCAAAAAAGCAAACCTGTCCTAGCCTATATTCCCTACTTTACTAGCATTGTTAGTGCTTTTTATGATTTTTTTTTTTTTCTGTTTAAACCTCTCTCTACTTCTGCTCTCTCCCCATGTGTATGAATGGTTTCTAGGTGTAGGCTGTAGAAAAGCTGTTACAGCTATACCACACATCTTACTGTTTCCAGGTCAACTTTCAGCTTGTGGGCGTTACCAAGGCACTGTGCATGTTTGCTCTGAACTTTTGGGCTCATCCTTCAGTTCTGCCAGGATCAATTACAAGGTTTGCTGTTACAACACTGGGTCTAGTGACCTGGCCACTTTGCTGCATCCCTGGTGACCTAGAGAAGGAAAAAAACAAACTCCTGATGAGAATTAAAAAAACATGAGAAAAACAGCTCAGGTTTGATGTTTAGGAGAAGTAATTAATCCACCTGCACAGAAAACAATAACAAAATCAAGAGTGCTGGAATAAGTATAGTTGGTATACAGACAATAATTAACAAAAATCTTCTATCACCTCTTTAAAATCCTCCTCTATTCAAAACTCTTTCAATGCACCTTGTTAAAAGAACCTCCTCACATATGCTCCAATTATATGAATATGGGTTTCTTCCTCCTTTGCCCAGAATTTTACAGTAAAGAACCATAGCATTTTCTTTCCATTTTTTTTCTTTTTCCTCTCCTCAGCCTTTGCCTGTGGATGGCAGAATTCAAGCCATATATATATAATACCTGAGGGAAAGGTAGAAGAACAAATCTAAGAATGTGTACATCCAAAAGGGTCCCTGTTTTTGCTGGAAGCATTGAAAAGTAAGGACAATTAAACGTGTACACCAAGCTAGGAATAAAAGCTAAGAACCATTTGAGAAAAAGGGTATGATTTCTTTAAAAATAAAACACAATTAATACAAATGGAGACTGTGATTATATTGTTTAGCTCCCTTCATAAGAAATAAACCTCAAAGCAGTTTACACTTTTAAATTAAACTTCATAAAAGCCTTTCCTGTAAGCAAGTAGCATTGCCCCCATTTTTACAAAAAAGCCAGAACTAGCACAAATTATATAGTATACATTATGCACTGATCCATACTTTTAAAGTGTATTGGCCTATACTCAGTGAGAAATAAGATTAGGATTATGCACCTGATCTCTCAAGGACATTTAGACAAAGGTAAAGTTTCTTTCACACAAACACGAGACACTTCCCCTCAGTTTCCCTATTCTTGCTCAAAAGAAAACATTGGACTGCAATTATATAATCCACGTAACAGATTTTTCACATTGGGAGAGCGGCTCCCTGAAGGCAGATCTGTAAAGGGACAGAGGTCAGATGGCGAGCTTAGGTCAGTGTGTGTCTCACTAGTAAATCAGGCTTTTTAATTGTTTGCAGTCTGGGGCAGAATTTCACGGATATGCCTATCTTTACAATGTTCGCGCCTGAGCTCAAGCTCCTTTACTTAAAGGGATGGAAATCCAGACTCTGAATAGCAAATCTTTGGACTTCATCAAGTAGCTTTTAAAGGTTCATATTGCTAGCCCAAGTACTGAATTTTGTCTTCTTAAATGTACATGACAGTATCACAGCCTCTACTTGCTAGTTATCATTATCATCTCTTATTCACTGCCAGAAAGTTGACAAGTGCCCTCAAATCAATCCATGATGTGAATTTTCATCATCCAATAGTTTTAATTTAAAAACAAGTATCAGTAAATATATGCAAAACTATTCCATTATTTTATTTCATAGATGTCTTTAAAATGCTCCTAAAGTATAACACCAGTTCATATATATATATATTCCTTATTTTTTTACAAACCTATGCCGGCTCATTGTTTCCTTGTTTTCCATCTGCATTTGCCCACTGTCTCCTGTCTTAGCTGCTTTGAGGCAGAGACCACCTTTCTATTCAATATTTGAACAGACTTCTGCAAAATCAACTTGGCTGTGATTAGAGGTCTTAAAAATACAGCAATACTTGCTCTATCAGCAATAAATAAATGCAGCATTGATTCCTTTCACTAAACTGAACAATATGTTCTTAAAATCACAGGTCATCTGATTTTGCTGATTCACTACAGATAATCTAGCCAGCAAGATTCAAACGAACATTTTCTGACTCTTGCACTGCTGTTCCAAACATCACCTTCAGTGTCCTTTTGTATACAAGCTCTTTAGTAGAGGTAGGTTTACTTTAGCTCTTACGCATGTTTATAATGGTCCTCTAATCATCATTGTAAACAATACACAGAGGCTGACAAACTCTGTTACAAGAGCAATCCCAGTAAAATCAGTGGGATGTGCATGTGATTTAGGACTTTTCCAAACAATGAGTACTTGCTGACTCCATTCATGCCATGTATTGTAGATGTTTATTGCCTCATTACTTAGAGCTGTAATAAAAAAGCTCAGTTCCACCATATCCAAAAAAATAAAATAAAATAAAATGTATCCTCAAAACCCATGGTCTTGGCTTTAAACCATGTATCATCTTTAACATAAAAGAAAAAGGTTATGGGTCTTTTTCTCTTACATTATATTAGCTTGGTATTTATTATATGCTTTTATGGCTAGAAATTTACTGATTATTTTTCATTTAAAGGCAAGGGTCTTGTGTAAATACATGAGTTGGGGATTTAAGAAAAACCTGAATATCACAGGAATGTGTAAGTATAATGCCATGTTTTTATATATTTCATGAAGAAGCAAAAACAAATTCCTTTTTTCCTTCCATAAAAGATCTACTATCATTTGCTGAATTAGATTATTTGCTATGATAGTTGTTTCAATTTAATTTGAAGAAGAAAGGCAATGCAGGACAAGAAAAGCTTTACCCACACACAGAAAATTAACACACGCCTTTTTATGCGTTGATTGCATTTCAGTGTTTTTCAAGTGATGACTCAGGTTTTCCTTTTGTTTATCCATCCACAATTCCCTTCTAGCTAGCTTATTCTATTTTTTTAATGGAACATGTTAATGAAGTAGCATATTTTGTTAGACAAACCTTGATTTCTCCCCTCTCTCTTCCTCTCCCTCCCACAATTAAAGAGCAACTGCATCCCCAGAGCATCACTATCTATTGAAATTGCAAGTCTTTAGGGTACTTTGGAAGCAGGAGACTGCAAAGTTTGAATGAGTTACTCCGCTGGCAAGCTTTCAAACTTATTTGCAGATCAGGACCTCTTTTGTAAAAGTCTCCCCAGGAGGAAGGCCGTTAGACACCTGCCAGTAGCCTGCAGTGGCACCATCCCACTGTGATGTTAATGAGATGAATGAGAGCACTATGGAGAGCTGCAATAATTACAGGGTGAAGAGCTTGTCTTTTCCTGGCCCTTCTCTCTGGGCTGCCTGTTCTATAAAGCAGGGTCTTTTGTAATACTAATTACAAATGTTAATTAAACATTTCTTTGGAATTTTGCCCTCCATTAATAGGTCAGATAAACAGGGAATAGCAATGACAGGCACAAGTCATTATCAGCCACATGAGAAAAATACCATTTATTTGCTCCCTTCCTTTGGTCGCTCCAAAGACACTACTTCTGGTTTTGTTTTGATTTATTTAAACAGACACTAAAACCACTGAAGTATAGCTTTTCTGCACAGAAATAAAATAAAAATAATTCCTACAATAATGGAGTTAAACCTAGTTCTAAGACCCCTTTCACTACAACTCACTCTGGTCCATGTTAGCTTGACCCCAAATTTTAAGCATAATCATGAACCTAAGGATACATGAAACCTCTTCCAAACACAGAATTAAGGAAACATTCATGACAGTTGTTGATGACAGCACAAAATCTAGCTTGATGGCTTGGTCTGGCATGAGCAGCACATGGAGTTTCAAATTGTTGCGCTAATCCCATTTCTAACCCAGTCCCTAGAATGACAGGAGTGACCCCTGCTCAGATCAGAACTGAGCACAATTGCTTGGCAGACATCACCACAAAAAGCTCTACCCTTTGCCCAATAGCCTGCCACAGCCAGATGTTCCCATCCAGGCTCACGTGGAGCAGTAATTCAATACACCAGCAATATTATCTATTTCAGTGAAATAACTTCTGCTGGGTAAGCTCATCTTACCTTTCCTTATAGTCTACGTTGCTAGGCCACAGGAGGGGACCAGACTAATTCTAAATTCCTCCTTTTGTCTTTCTCAAATTCGTATATGTGGTTTTAAAAAGCATTTGATGACACCAAACAGAAACAATTCCTTTTGGATGAAATTAAGCCAGAAGATGCACTTCAAGAGCATTGTGATGCACTTCAATGCACTCCAACAAAGATATGAAGGAACCTCTCTGCAAATGCTAGCAGGGTGGGCACAGGGGCTTACTCTGCAGATTCCTTTCTACTGGGCCATGTCATTTGTGAATGCAGACATAGCCTTTCTCTAATTTAATCCTATTTTTATTACCCTAAGATAAGAATTTTCCATTTTTTCACTGTCGGATAACCCAAAGCCAGTTTCTTTTCCTGTTTTGACAGGGAATGAGGATTGGCACAAAACTGAAGAATCCATTATATTCCCATACAGCTCCATTGCTTTGACAGCAGCACACCATGTGAGAAATATTGGCAGGACAAAGCCTATGATATGGTATGAGTCAATATCAGAAACTTCTGAAGACTTATGACTTAAAGGTATCTTTATTTGTACTACTAGCAACCATGGCATGGTTGGCTGGTTGGCCACCAGACTTCATTCTTACTCACACTTTCCTCCATGCAACGGACTTGGAAAACAATCTGGTTTATGAATCACCTAACCTCAAGACTTGCACCATTACAGTGCAGGATGGACATATACACAAAACCTGACCCAGGTTGATTTACTGATTCACAGAATTGACCTGAGTTTTGATTCTTTCCTCAGATAGAAAGGTTTGAATAAGTTATTACTATCCCAGCTCTGGACTACTTTTCTTTCATGAAGCAGAAAATGTGACTGGGCAGAGCCCTGAGTACTCCGACCATTTCCAAAAAGCCCCAAGATGCACCATGAGCCTAACTCTCTCCACAGCAGCCTTCTATCACCTCTTCTAATGCAAAAAGACAAAACGAAGAAAGCCCTTGTCTTGCTAAGCCCATACTACTTAAAACAGCTGTTCTGCACTGCCACAGCCTCTGTGAAAACACACTCGTGCTTTGTTGAGTCAAATAACTGTTTTCTCCTACAGCTGCTAAACTAGGTGTACGTTGCCAGCTCCAGTGGTAGAAATGCAAGGAAGCCACCCAGTCTAACACTGAAAACGTGGCCATGATCATTGAGACTCTGGTCAGATCTCTTTTACTCTGCTGAAGTTCACAAAAACTAGCAAAGTACCTTTTACAGCTCTGGTAGTTCACTTATCCTTGTGGATCATACCCACTGTTTCGGCTATGATTGCAATTATTCTACAATGATTGTCAGGTTACTAAAACAAGCTTGCAGTTAGTGAACAATATGGAATTTAAACAGAAAAATCACAAATAAAAGAAAATGTAACACTGATGCACAAGAGACAATTTTGATTATCCAGTCTGATTTCTTAACACAGGCCACAGATTTTTAGTGCAGAAAGTTGTACATCAGTCCATAACTTCTGATTTAGAGTACATAGTTTTCAAAATACATTCATTCTTGATTTACAAACTTCAATAGATGTATAATTCAAAATATCCTTTAATAAGTTGCTATAATGATTAAACATCTCAATTAAAATTTGCCTTTTCAAAATCTGAATTTATCTGGTTTCAGCTTCTGGACACTTGATCTTGTTATGACTTTTTCTGCTGAGAATAAAAAACCATGGTTTTCTCCACATACGTATTTTCAGATCATGACCCAGTCACCTCTTAACCTTATCTTTGATAAGCTAAGCAGACTGATTTGCTTAAAATCCGTTACCGGAAGAGCATGGTTTTCTTCAGAAGGAAGATATTACTTCATAGAACTTCTCTCAAACTTTATGATACAGCTAGGCAGAGTTTCACAGAAAAAGTATCACACTTCCATCTTTGTTTTTAAACCACATATGAAAATTACTACTAATGTAGCAGGAGGTTGGACCTCCAGAGCACCCTCCCAATCTGAATTATCCTATGAACCTGTAATTTCTCAATTCTTCAAGACAATGAACAAAGCAGAAGGTGAGTTTAAAAGCAAGATAATCAGTATGTTTAAGTAGAAGGCACTCCAGTGACTTCAACACAGACATATCATGTTACACCAGCTGAGGCTCTAGTTCCAAGAGCAATAGAAAGGATATAAATCATCATGTCCCAAGCATAAATCTGACTTAATAGGGAGGTACAACAGTTACAGAAAAAAAGAAAAAGGAAATATTTGTTACTATTATAGTAACTAGTTTTCTGAAGTGCATGTTATAAAGACTATAGGAAACATACTAATTGCCCTATACAATATGGCAGTTCCCATCCTTCTGTAGAAAAGATTTCAGTCTCTATAAAAAGCTGAATGTTTCAGAAGTAGTTTTACAGACCAGTTATTTAGCTTCATTTCCATTACATTTTGCAAGACACCATAATAACTGTGTGCTGAATGTATGGCAATTTCTTCCATTTCATTTTGCAAGACACCATAATAACCGTGTGCTAAATGTATGGCAATTTCCTGGGAAATAACTTTTCACTGGACAAGACTTTAACCATGCCAGGGAATGTACCAGCACATTGCAGCAAAGCAACGTCCATGCCACTATGGCCGCTGCATTTACCAGATACCACATCAGCTGCTTTAACCTAACTCTTGCAAAACTGTCACAGAAGGCTGTGTTATATTCATACTAACCTTAACTTCTGTCAATGTCAATATAAGGAGTCTTAATTTTTAAAATTGATAAGTTATTATACTGGATTACTTCTTTGGATGCAGGTCTTTGGATCAGGTGCAGTTTGGGTAAGTCTACAGCAGTGATTCTGTGTGGATCAGGGTGTACTTTTGAAGTGAACCTCTCAGTCCTTCCCTATTTACCTCACTTTGGTTTGTATTCCAGGACAGTCTCAGAGCAGATGATCTGGATCCCTTCTGGATGAAATTAAGCCAGAAGACACATTTCAGAGCTGGTATGAAGGAACCTCCCTGCAAAAGCTTACAGGGTGGCCACAAGGTTTTGCTCTGTAGATTCACTTGCTAACATAGATGTAACCTTTCTGTGATTTAATCCTATTTTGATCACTCTCATCTGTCAAAATAAGCTGAGAGAGAAACATCTCAGAGCCAGTTGTTTGTAACTGCTTTCTGTGGTTCTCCCTTTCCAGCATGGTTATAAGGAAATTCAAATGTATTCAACCTAGTGTATATGTGCACTTTTGGGTATAGAAGCCTGAGGAAGCAGGAATTACTGTTTAAAGAAGCAAGCACTTCACACATGTGCTCAGTTTTTCATAGATTTTTTAGTGTGCATACTTACTGTGAATGCATGGTTTATTCTGTCAATGGTCTGTGGTTAACACTCCCTATATACCTATTGGCATGATAAACTGTAATGACTTCATAATAAAGTTACAAGCCCAATATAAATGCAGAAAAGCAAGGAATTTTGGAGGCAAGGCTTGAATTTCATCCCTCACCCTTCCTTGTATTGGAACTTTATGAAACAGGAACATACTAGTTTCTTTAGGCACAAATACAGAAAACAGGACAACAGGAATATAAACAGTGAAATTTGTGTGTGTTCTGACAGGTTCCCGTATTTCCTCAGAACAGACATATTTTCTGTCATTTTGCAATTTCCCAAACATTTTTGTTGGAGTTTTGTCCTTTATCTCAGTGATAGCTGTACCATTTCATAGAGGCAGGGATGAAATAATCTGATACATTTGGAAAAAAAATTCTAGTTGATGGTTTACACTACTGAAGAACATGTTAATAAAAGAAGGATGTCAGACCATGTACCACCCCTTAATACTGAGTTGTGATGCCTGTGACATAAATACCATGAAAGACCTCTGGGTTTTGGGGGGGGGGGGGTGTTATTTTTATTTTGGTGATTTTTTTGTTCAGTTGGTTTTGGGCGTGTTTTTTTTCTTTCTGGAGAAACAGTAGCATACTTTAAGGCAAGTCCCACTTAAGGTTTGTTCGGTTTCCATTCCCCCATCACCTATAGATCTAATACTCTGGCATTGTGTTACATTATGCAAAACATAGGCTTACTTATTGATTATTAGCATAAAAAGAGGATTTGGATACCAGGACCTACCAGTTGGTACTCCTGAAATCATGACCTTACAAATTGATCTCAGGTGCCTTACTTTCTATTTGTGTGACCTAGCAGGCTTTCTGCAGTTTTCAAAAGTGACGAGCAAAGTGTCAACTGAAATCCAACAGCTCTGCAGATGCTCAGCATTTTCCAAAATCAGCCCCAAATCACACTACTTATATTGAGTTAGGATCTTGCTGTCTGATCTTCTTTTACATAACTTTCCGGCTCACCTCTGCAGCCCGATTCCCCACCATATAACTTTCTTGCTGAAAGCAGAAGATGTTAGTGTTCTTTCTACCTTTTTTTACTACATCTGACACCATTGGACAAGATTCTTCTGACCTATTATGAAAAGCTTCCAAACTGCTGGAAGGGAATTTGGCTGAAGGATTCCCATTAAGTACTCATGCAGTGCTTTGAAATTTTGCCTGTGAATGATTAGACAGTGGTTAGGTGAGTAAAAGAAAATCTAAATACCAGGATGTGGTGGGATTTCAATTCCCTACAAGGTACTATTTATAAATTAGTCTGTATTATACTCAAGTCATTCATACACCTTAGGTGTAAAACTAATTTTTCTTCTGCTGAAATAATAGAGAATATTCTACTTTTACTGCAATAGCATAGAATTCTAGAATCAGTTACTTGGAAGCATCATTTCTAGAATAGTCTATAAGTCTTTCAACAAGTGTTTTCATGGGAAGAAGATTCACTGAAAATATAAGGCCACAGAATTTTCTTTTGGGGGAGGATTTTTCAACGTAAATCTCTGAAAGCTTTCAAAATAGAAACCAGTTTTAACTCTACATTTTGAGATGAAAAATTGGATTTCTTTTAGGACAAATGCATTTTCCATACTGCAAAATAAATGAGGGCAAAAGAGACTAATATTACTGGTACTTCTGTGTAGGAAATTAAAGTTTTTAAGACACACCAAGGTGAATGATCATGCTTTAGTACTACTTATAATGTCAGAATCATTCAGAATTTCCTATGCTTGACATTAATTCAGCCCATGAAATTCTGGTCTGAGTTGGAATAACAAAGAATTGCTTCAGTTCATGCAGCAATTCAAAGGCAAAACCATGCAGAATAGGGGTACAATAAGAAGAGACCCGTATCTTCAGGAGCGCTGTTCAAGGCTCTTTCCACAGATAAACAATTCTTTTAGTTTGTGCAGTGAGATAATTTGCCCTAAATCTATCTTTTCACAGAATATTTGGGGAAGAAGCTAAAAGTCTTTGTTCTCAGGGAAACGTAAGGTCTGCAATTACACCAAGCTCCTTATGGAGTATCCTGGTGGGAAGAGGGCCCTTGTGCAATGTCCTCTTCCGCAAATCCAAACAAAAGTCAGGCATAATACATTTCAAAATGAGGATGCTGAATTCCCCTGCTACTTCACCAGAACAAATCAGGATGCATACTTCCATCCTGCGTACCAGGATAAAAGAGATCAATGCTGAAGACAAAGGAAGAATAAAACAAACTCTGCAGTGAGAAAAATGAGATGGGGAAACTCCACAGACTGCTGAAGAAAATTCAGTGTTCTGTTCTTTTTATCAAAAAATAAATTTTCTTAGTGTCAGATATACTTGATTTTTTTTTAAGAGAAACAAAATATTTCAGCAGAGACAATACAGGTTTGCATTTGCAGAGTCAACATAGTAGCATATGTTAACACTGACAAACACCCCCAAGTCACTGCAGGGCAAGTGAAATACAGCAATGATAAATATCTGATATCAGAGACACTAGGTTCAATTCAAAAGAAAAAATATCCTCTGAAAGGATGTTATCTAGGATGGAGTAGCAGATAGAACTGCTTATTCACAAGTGATAAAAGTTCCTCCTTCCACAGCATGCATACCACTAACAGATACTTAAAGGGTTTGTCTAGCAGTAACAGGGTAGACTTCCAAATGCTCTAGGACACTTGAGGTCTCCACTGGAGTTACTTTATGTCAGCAAGTGGAATTATGCTCATTTTTAAACAAATGTTAAGTTGTTGAAAACTTCAAACCTGTATCCACTTTCCAATGTTCCCCTATATCATTATTTTCCACTTCTTTGTGATATTATTGTAGCTGTTGAAACATTAACATACTTACATTGAGTTGATTTCCAAATAAAAGTCTGATTGCAAATGACAGCAAGAGATTTTATTTCAACATGCATGTCAGCAAGGAGAAAAATAAGACAAAAAAAGATATTATAGGCTGCGTGTAATGCTAGTCATAAAGGCAGACTACAATAGATAAGCAGAAATCATCTAGCTAAACAGGAAACAGTAGCAGCTGAAAAGAAATGGGTAATAGAGAGAAAGGAGTTGGAGAAATTCATGGCATAAAAGAAGTGAGGGTGTTTAAAAGGGCTGATATATATAGTAGTATTTCAGTCCTCAGCCATATTTACTGGAGCTTTAAGGATGCTGGGACATTACTCATGTTTATTTAATCTCTGAACATCCATAACTTAAATCTCTGAGCTCCCCCAACTGACTTTTGATTTTCCACAGATACCCAACCTATCAAACAGCAAAGGGTTTCTCTCTCCCTGCCACCAGCCCTAAGTGACTCCTAGAGGATAGTCAGTAGACAAAAATGTATGTTTATAGAATCATAGAATCATAGAATCATCTAGGTTGGAAAAGACCTTTAAGATCATCCAGTCCAACCATTAACCTACACTACCAAGCCCACTCTAGACTAATCAAGGGTAGACCAGACTAAACCATATCCCGAAGTGCCACATCTACCCGTTTTTTAAACGCCTCCAGGGATGGGGACTCCACCACCTCTCTGGGCAGCCTGTTCCAATGCCTGACCACCCTTTCCGTAAAGAAATTTTTCCTAATTTCCAGTCGAAACCTCCCCTGGCGCAGCTTAAGCCCATTTCCTCTTGTCCTATCGCTAGCTACTTGGGAGAAGAGACCAACACCCACCTCACTACAACCTCCTTTCAGGTAGTTGTAGAGAGCGATAAGGTCTCCCCTCAGCCTCCTCTTTTCCAGGCTAAACAACCCCAGTTCCCTCAGCCACTCCTCATAAGGCCTGTGCTCCAGACCCTTCACCAGCTTCGTTGCCCGCCTCTGAACACGCTCCAGCACCTCAACGTCTTTCTTGTAGTGAGGGGCCCAAAACTGGACACAGTATTCCAGGTGCGGCCTCACCAGCGCCGAGTACAGGGGGACAATCACCTCCCTGCTCCTGCTGGCCACACTATTCCTGATACAAGCCAGGATGCTGTTGGCCTTCTTGGCCACCTGGGCACACTGCTGGCTCATGTTCAGCCGGCTATCTACTAACACCCCCAGGTCCTTTTCGGCCAGGCAGCTTTCCAGCCACTCCTCCCCAAGCCTGTAGCGTTGCATGGGGTTGTTGTGACCGAAGTGCAGGACCCGGCACTTGGCCTTGTTGAACCTCATACAGTTGGCCACGGCCCATCGATCCAGTCTGTCCAGGTCCCTCTGCAGGGCCATCCTACCCTCGAGCAGATCGACACTCCCACCCAATTTGGTGTCGTCTGCAAACTTACTGAGGGTGCACTCGATCCCCTCATCCAGATCATTGATAAAGATATTGAACAAGACTGGCCCTAAAACAGAGCCCTGGGGAACACCGCTCGTGACCGGCCGCCAGCTGGACTTAACACCATTTATCACTACTCTCTGGGCTCGGCCACCCAACCAGTTCTTTACCCAGCGAGTATAATGCAGCCTTCAAGGGACTCATAACTTTAACCTTCACACGGCCAGGGGAGGGGAGTGATCTGACAGCATTTGACTTCACAGCACTTGAAGGACATACACCTCCACCCGGCACTGCTGGTGCTGAGGCACATGGTTCATCTCAGCATCAGCTGCGTGCAGCTCTCAAGACAAACAGAGGTACTTGCAGGCAGTGTCGTTTCAGTGAGCACAGAGATCTCTGCTAATCATTTCTTAGCCATAAAAACACCCATCATTTTGAAGAACTAATCATCTCAGTATTTTTATATTTTTCATTTTAGGACTCAGGGGCGAGGTTGTGGGTGGGAAACCAAACCAATAAACTGGTTTGCAGGCCCGTGCTAAGAGGCCAATACAGGATAAGTGAGGTCAACAGAGATTTATGACTAGGTTCTGTTGCTCTTCAGATTTTGAAGATCTGAGTAGAAATTAATAAACTGTATTTCCAGAGTGAAAATTCACTTGACATCATTGCAAGGCAGGAGAGGCTGGCTTTGTACAAGGCTGGGAAGGTGTGATCTCGGTGGCTTTTGGGTACAGCCCTGCCATTAAGTCTCTGTGAAGGTGTTTCCATGAGTGAGAACCAGATGCAACCATTAACAGGGAAATAGAGGCCAAGCCACAGCCTTTCCCCTCCCTGCTGACTGTGCAACAACTTGAATCATGGTACAAGGTACAGTATGCCCCCAAAAGTTCATCTCTCATCCTAACTCAGAACCTCAGCTGTAGAACAGAGCTGAGCCTTAAATTATCATTACCAGCATACAAGCCATTGCCTCAACTGGCTGTAATTCTCACTCACCACAGGTCCTGGTCCACATACACAGACCAAAATTAAAGACGACTAAGCTCTACCTTCACCTTTCAGGAAGCAAATCTCAGGATGACCACCAAGCCAAACTGACACAGCATGGGGAAATCTGGCCTGCCAGGGCCAGCACTAAATGCATCCCTGGGATAAATAGAAGTCCTTCTCTGCTCTCCAGAGGTATTAATCCTCTGCTTTGCAACAGCACTGAATTCTCCCTTACTGGAACAGCCTAGATACTCACAAGCAGAGCTAGGGAAGCCCTTTCACACGAGCCTACCAGGCATCCTCCCCAGGAAACAAGATCAGGGTAAGGGAGACCTGTGCTAGTGTTCCTCTAGAAGTTGCCTTCAAAATAAATGCTGCAATTACACCCTTATGAGTATTTTGATTCTCCCTAAAGGGGGGAAAAAAAATCCAAAATGTGTTTCTGCTGGTTTTTTAATATGTCAGCTGGCTGCTCTGCAATATATATCAGAAGAATCTGTAGTTCTTAATGGTGTAGGAAGTTTGGGTCATTGTCCTGCTGGTCCCATGGCAGGCAGACAAATTCAGAATCTGTTCTCTCCCCTCTCCTTTTTTTTTTTTTTTTTTCTGCTTTCTCTGAACAGCTTGACTGGCAGACTAGAGAATAATCCTGTTCACAGTTAATGTGCAGTAACAAGATTGAGGAAAAAACTGACTTAAGAAGCTTTCATCTGGGTCAGGACATATCAATACCATACTTAAAGATATATGCTCTGCACCCTTTTGCAGAGATAAATGTTTTAACTGTAGGCTTTTTAACCCCACCCCCATGACACAGGTACTGAACAATAGTTCAGTAGACTATGTGAAACAATTTCCACCCACAACATTTGCTTTCTTCACAGGTTATGAAGTGCTGCAAATGAGTCAAAGAAAATTTTTCCTTCCTTTACAAAGCCAGCTATGAAGTAAGGGTTTATTTTCACTGGTTCTGAGTGCCCAAAGAACAAGCGAAAACCACTGCAACAAACTGTGCTTGTCACAATGTCAGAAAAAGGGGACAACCCTTTGAGATCATAGCCATCTCTGACAGCCACTGATCCACTCACTTCTTTCAGATAAGACAACTTTTGTGTCCCTCAAAGTCTTTGCTATACTGGATCTCTAAACCTGTTTCATTAGTGGACATCAACACCACGGATTTTATCTCTCACCAGTGTCTTCTTTTCCGATAATGACAAGGTGGGTCTGTCTGACAAAGACATCGAGGAAATCCAACAAGTTCAAATCCCACAGTCTTCAATTTCCTGCAGAATGCTGGATATAAGGGATTTTTTCATTACATTTTATTACGGTTCCAAATATCATTAATGATAAAAAATAGTACTGAAACAGTGGCTGTTATGCTGGCTGCTATAAAGCAAATAACTTTAGCAGCCCAGCTTGTAAATGGCCTGAGCCAGCTTTTCAGAAGCCTTAGTATCAGTCTTGCATAGCTTGCACTATAATACACCCGTATTATGATTTACTTTGACTGTAATCCCAAAGTCTTAAGAGTAAATTCAGCTCTTACTTGTGTATGTGTGTGTATGTACAACTCATCTAGTTTGAGTGATGCTGAGACTGCTTATATTAGGCTTAAATTCAGTCCATAGACATTTTTCCAGGAGTTAAACTGGGGTTTTTTTGTAGAATCACAGAAAAGTCTAGGTGGGGAGAGACATCTGGAGTTCATCTGATCCAACCTTCTGTTGAAATCAGGGCCTTACATCAGGTTATGAAGGTACCTGTCAATCAGAGTCTCTAATATTTCCAGTAAACAGGGTCCTACCACTTCTCTGTGCAACACATCCCAATTGGTTTTCATGGTTCAGATATTTTTTTTCCCTCTATATTCAGATGAAGGTTCGCTGACACAGCTTATGCCTGTTGCCTTTGTCCTGTCACCTCGTACTTGTGAAGAGAGCACTTACTTCTTATCTATAATTACCTTTTAGAGATTGGAAAACTGATTAGCACCACACAAAGCCTTCACTTCTCTAGATCGAACAAATGCAATTTCTTCATCCTTCCTTCATGTATCAGGTTCTCTAATGCTCTAATCATCTCGGTGACATCTCCACTGAACCCTCTTTAGTTTTTCAATCTCTCCTGAACTGGAGGATCAGAACTGGAGACAGTATTCCATCTGTGGCCTATCAAGTGCCAAGTAGCATGAAATAATCACACCCCTTGATCTCCTGGCTACACTGCAACTCAATAGCCAGTTTGCTTTCATTGCTGCAAAGCTGCGCTGCTGGGTCATGTCCAGCTTGCTGTCTACTGAGTCTCCCAGGTCTTTCTCAGCTGCACTACACTCCAACCAGTCAGAGCCCAGTCTGTATTGCTGCTTGGGATTGTTCCGTACCAGGTGCAGAACTTCATATTTATCTTTTTTAAAACCTTGTTGGCTCAGCCTTTCAGCTTGTCAAGGTCTCTGTATGCTGGCTTTTCTTTCTCACATTCTCTCTCTCCTCCCTATCTTGTATCATCTGCGAGCTTGGCACAGACGCATTCAAGTTTTTCATCTAGAGTATTTATAGATGTTGAACAGTATCAAACCCCATGTCAACCCCTGAGGAACTCTACACATGGTCAGTTGCAAATTTGACTTTGAGCCATTAGCCACCAACAAGTTTGAGCTCAGCAGTCTAGTCAGTTCTCCATGCAACTTGTGACCCTTATCTAATACACCTCTCACCAGGCTGTCAACAAAGATGTTGCGGGAGACTATGCCAAATGCCTTGCTAAATTTAAGGTAGATGACAATCAAAATACTACCAACCTGCATCAACCAGGTTGTTTCATAAGACAAGACAATGGGGCACAGTTTACCCTGGGTAAATCTGTGTTAGCTTTTCCTAGTCACTTTCCAGCCCTTCATGTACCCAGAAAGAGCTTCCATGAGGAGCCATACTTCTTTTTTTTTTTTCCAGGAACTGAAGTGAGGCTGACTGGTCTGTCTTTTCCCAAATCATCTTTTTGCCTATTTTATGGATGGGTGTAATATCTGCTCTTTGCCTGTCATCTGGGACTCCCAATCTCCAGGACCTTTCTGAAAAGATAGAAAAAAGCTTTGCAAAGTTGTCAGCAAACTTGACACTATTGGGTGCATTCTGTCACATCTTACAGACTTGTATATATCCAGTTTTTACAGAAGGCCCCTAATTTGACCTGCTGTACTATTAGTGGTTTGCCATTTGCTTTGCCATTGCTTCCTGACATAGGAACTTTGGGCGAACTTTACCTGTTAAGACCAAGGTAAAGAAGACATTGAGCGTGTCAACCTTTTCTGTGTCATTTGTGACCTAACTTGCCAACCCCATTCAGCAGCAGGCCTGCATCTTCCTCATATTTCTGGTTGCTACTAACATACCTATAGAGGCCTTCCTTGTTTTCTTGATACATCTTGAAGGCAGTCTCTGAAAGTCTTCTAACACTTCCAAAATCCTCTGGCCTCCAAAGCAGACTCTTCTGGAATCCTTCCTAACAGTTCCATGAGTCAAGCTGAAATCTGCTCCCAAGAAGTTCTGGGTCTTTATTCTGCTACTTATCTTCCTCTGCCTCTTAGGATGTTAAACACGACAATTGTATGGTCACTGCAGCCCAGGCTGCTGTTGAAGGTCATAATAATAGTAATAGTAATAGGTATTATATCTATCTACAGGCCATACAAGGTAATAATAGGATACAGGCCTACAAGATAATAATACCAATCTACAGGCCATAAAACCAGATGTAAATTCCTTGTCCAGCTGCCTTTATAAGGCAAGTTTAATAGCATCATTATGTACTGGATAATATGGGCCTTGTCCTTTTTACTATGAGCTCAGGAGGAGTCTCTGGTTAAAGCCCAGTCTGCAGGAAAACTTGCAACTAGTCACACAATCCACATGACTTCACAACCTACCTTTCCCACACTCTGTATTTTGAACTACAAATTATTTCCCTGCAAAAATCCAAAGAAAGCAGATGACACATTTTTAACAATTATGAACTACTTGGGGGGGGGGGGGGGGGGAGGGCGGGGAAGAAAGGATATTGAGATTCTTCAGAAATACTTGAGAAAAATCTTGATTTCACTACAGCCAAAAGTAAAACTCTTATGAACCTTTCTGGAGACAGGATTTTATCCTTTACCCCCTGCACCAACAATATTACTACGTTCAAAAAGTTGTGTAAGTTCTAAAGGCTACATCCTGTCCCATGTTTAAATTTTATTATAGCTGAAGAAGCCCTTTGAATTCATTTAGATTATTTATAAACACAGACAGTGTTTATGGTAAACACAGGTGACACACAAGTTCCCCACTGAAAGTTTATCTTTCACCTAGGAATGTCTGAATACCAATCTTTGGATTGCAAAGGTTTTCATCTAGGAAATACTTTGCTTGCCACCATATCTCATTTAGCCAACTGGGATTATTCCTAAGAACAATTATTTACTACAAAGGAACTATGATGACACCAAATTAGCTAAAGCAAAGAAAGGTCTTCATATAACAAAATAACATCTTTAGCCAATGTCCTTCCAAACAATCTGCTGTGAATTAGAAAATTTAAAAGTAGTCAGCAGGATACTTAATATACTAAGAACTTGCATTTTTTTGTCATTCCCTCTGTCACAATCATTTCCAAAGGCTGGAGTTTAAAGCACATCTCAACATTTTCTAATAAGACTTAGAAATTAAACAGTCACTGTGCTTTGCTGAGTCCTTTGATTGAGTTCTGCAGGTGGAAATTGAGGACTGGTGCCAAGTAGTCTGATTTCTAAATGGCAAAAATCATAACTGTGTTATCTCAAAATTCCTTTCCAGACTAAATGCACTTTTCTCTTCCAGAAGCTGGCAACAACAGGATTTCTAATCCTAATCCTTTCTGTTTCTACATTTTACCTTGTAATACTACACAGTTTTGAGATTTTTCAGGAACTTTTCAGAATTAAAAGCCTTTTGCAATAGTACCTTCCCTTATGCTAGCTTCTGACATAACATAATAGTTAAAACCAAAATAAAGGAAAAATAACCTAATTTATTTAGCTACAGTCAATGTTGTTTTACTACAGACAACTTTACCGGTTCCCACAAGAATATTTGTAACCTTTCTTGGTATCTTTCCCAAAGTCTCAGATCCCAGAGTCAAGTGAAATCTTTCAGTAGAAAGTAAGTGTTAAGAACAGAACATGTGTGAATTTTTTAAAAAGCTGAGAATATCTGAAGTAGTGTCAGGATTTTATGTTTGCTCATGCTTTTTGAAGCTTAAGGTTGGCAATACACACATTCACATTGCCATAACTTGCAGCAATATTGTTGTCCTCATCCTGTTCTCCACAAAACAGTCAGAAAAATACCTTTCCTGATGCCAATTTTATTATGAAAATGTTTTTCTAGAAACAACCACGTGAAATACAGACCTAATGCCTTATCTTCAGGCTTGATGATTCTTAGGGTGTCTTCTTTCAGGGCTCACCCTTCTCAGACTCTAGCTGCACTTACCTACGGTCAGCTCCAACTGTCCATTTATTGGTAATGATGCAGCTACACCTGTAGAAGACAGCATGATCCCTTTAATGTGGTAGGGTACTAAAGACAAACACTGTCCAGCTGTTGAAACTGTTTTTCCATAGCACACACATTTTTCACTGCACCTGTTTTCTCAAGACCAAAATAAAAGACTATTTCTTCATATTTCATGCAATTTGTTGGAATAGAATGTGGGTACAAAACCCTGTGCAAATTAGTCCAAAACTTGGTATATCGTGAGGTGAAAAAGCCATCATTCTCTGGAATCTGAGAAGGTTGAGCCCTGAAAAAAGATACCCTAGTATCTGCTTTGTTAAGATGATGTCAGCAATATTTGCAAGTTTGATCTCTTCTGGACACACATAGACATGCAAGAAGACAGTGTTTTGGCTTTAGAGTCTTTGGAATTTGCAGTAAAGGTCTTTAACATCATTGATGTAATTAAATTACAGCACTGAAATGAGAAGCTTAACTTTGCAATGTATTTTACTAAATTTACACAATGATCCCGAAGTAATTGAGACCCACCTCACCCCTCTGCTATACTGTTTGCTGTCGAGTGACAATATAGACAGCAAATCAGTATCATTTTATCCTTAATGTTCAGACAGCAGGTGAAACAATTCAGCTTTCCAAATGCTGTAAAGATTCAAATTCATCTTCATGAACTTCAGATCTACACATTCCAGAACAGGAAAAAAATGCTGTTAATTGAAACTCACAACAATTCAACTTCATATGACAAAAATGTTTTTCTCATTTTGTATTGCCACACAGCATCATATATCAGACAACCACACCGCAGGACTCTGCCTCTTGAGATAGCAAGGGACTCAAAACTGAAACAAATTCTCACACTGGTATGAAAGCATATTTCTGAACCATACATATTAGCAAGATAATGCTTTGCACTGATTCCTTAGTGAACAGACTGTAGGACTAAAGCATTATTCATGAAGCCATGCATAATGGTAGAAGCAATCTACCTGATGATGCGATAGGTAAGTAAGTGTGGAAACAGAGTGGGAGAAAGTATTTCTTTGCTTTATGATGCCAAAAAAAAAAAGCTTTCAGCTTACTGGCCCTTGAAAGACAGGTGATTTTAACTATGCACATTCCTCTGTAGCACACATTCTACTAGAGAGAAGCACAGTTTGAATAGCCTAAGTTTTCAGGGCTACTCTAACTTTCATTTTGTCTGGATTACTGTGAATTCTCCCATGTGCTGGATAGGCACAACCAAAAAGAATAAGATGTCAGCAACAGAAATGGGCAAAAAATGGTGCTTGCATTCCTAGGGTAAAATTCGCTTTTTTTGCTTTCACCTTTCAATACTGCATTCACATACTGCAGTTGGCATTACTAAGGACCTCTAAGGCAGAAAACCTGGGACAGCTCCGAGATGAAAAGAGGCTGAAGGAATTTATTTTCCATGCCTAATTCCTATCAAGTCTAATGAACAGAAATGATCTACTAGCCTTTTAGAAATGAGAAAGAGGGAAATAAAAAAAACATTGCCAATGCCTGCTGAGCAGGGTTTATTTTCAGCTAGTATGAATATTTGTCATTTAAACATGCAGTATCCCAGAAACTGCCAAACTGACAATGCTTTTCAATTATAAGTAAAGGTATGTCTGAAGTTTGTCTTTTCCTGAAGGGTGACATCTGTCCTAGTGGCAGACTCTGCTCTGTAACTTAAAGCATCTGCACCATCTCTTTTGCGATGTAAGATATCCATCATGTCAGCTAGAACAAGGTAGGTAGATGCTCCTTACACCTCCTGTTAACTTGGGCAAAAGTCGTGTTGCCAAAGATAATTAAGACTCACAGTTTACACACTGGACTTGTGTATAAATAAACACCATCTTCTCTTCTGTTTTAACTTTGCTTCTTGGTAGCTTCCCTCCAAACATTATTGGTTAACAATTGTTAAACACACTCAGTTTATCACATTTGAAGTGTGCAGTTCATAACAGACATTATAAACACTACAACAGACAAATCTTTCTTTCTTTCTTTCTTCCTTTCTTTCTTTCTTTCTTTCTTTCTGGATAGGCCATCCCTTCTCTTGCAAAATGAGAGTATTGCTATGATTGTCCCTCCATGGAGACATGCACTCAGAAATCTAGTGGAGGACCATGTCTGAGCCCCAGGACAGAGCTGCTGAATGTAGATTCCACCATCACATTGCCCAGACTTCAAAAAATTCATGGACAAAACCTTGTCCCTTCTGCCTAGCCTAGATTCCCAAGAGTGTCCCAAAACCCATTTGTGTCACAGCTGGCCTCCACAGTCCCAGTCATATTCTGCCCCTTATAGGCAGGGCTTCACTGAAAATGTAACATGACCTTGGGCTATGCCATCTCTTCATGATTTTCTTCTCCCAGGAAGGGGCATAGCATTCTTTCTTCTCCATCCATCTGGTTGTCTCCTCCTCTACATGCCCAGAGTCCTGTGATCAGCAGTAAGCAAAGGACAGAGCTTCAGAAATAACTGAGCTGCTCTTCCACAAAATAGAGGGACACTTCTGGAAGGGTTGTTTTTCTGCATAAATTGTGAAAGAGTCCTCACATTTGCTCACTGCTTGTGTGCTGCCAGTTTACCTGCTTATTTTGTAATTTTAGTTCATTTCTCATTAGTAATTGTATGGAACCCTAATGACCATGAAAATACAGAATGAGCTATTTTTCGCTCCTCTTCCAGGTGGGCAGGTCTCTGAATTATTTCTCCTCATTAAGTAAAAAACCTTCCATTTGCTTTGCATGACAATGACACAAGATCTCTCAACAGCTGTTTCAAAGGCTGCTGGAAACTACAGAGCTTTCTGTATGGGAAAAAAGAGTCTATACCTCCACATTATAAGGAGTTATGTGGGTAAATCCCCACTCATTGGGATAAGAGTATGCCTCATTCAGCATCAAATTAATAGCCAGTGTTTTCCTAATTCACCATAGCAACAACAATATAATGGACAAGGAGTGAAAGCAGCCTGGTAAAGCAGACTGTGTGCTGGGGACAGTAGATGAAGCAGACAACAGCTTATATTTTACATTTGTTGCACACAGAGCTTTGCTAGTGGTCAGTGCAAGATTAGCAAAAGATAAAAGGCAAGAAGATATGGTGTGCAATAGTGTCCTTTAACTACCTATGGGAAGTATACAGCACATTCTTGCGACTCCCATGAGCACTACAGTTGCCCTCCAGGTGAAATATTTAGCATTTCAACATCCCAGCTGGAAGTAGTACTGCAGTCTGTTATGAGATCAATGAATTGTGGAGTCCCTTATTTTCCTAAGATGTAAAATAGAGAATCAAGAAAAATAAACTAATACATTTTATTACCTCCAAAACTCCAAAACCAGCTAGAGACCTATGTAACAGATCTCATAATAAGCTGTTGCTGCAGTGTAGAATCTATGAAGATGATAAACCAAAAAAAAAATAAAAAAAATTGCCTTACAAATGAAAACAAAGCTATGGAAAGGTTTATTTCATACTAATATGCAGGATGACAGTTCACAATAGAAGCTGACCAACATCTAGCCCTCTATGAAATATCTCAGAAGATGGTATGCATCGTTACATTCAGCTGCATGCTCCATTTTGCACAGTGTACATCTGTCTCTGAGGTTTTGTGCTTTCACACGGACATAATTATGGAACCCTGTTCAGATCACTTGAACAAAGTGAATATAAAATCTGGAAGAAATTCCAGGTTGCAGACCCATACACTTGAATGGTACCAGGCTGTCACCTTAAATATTTAGTACTCAGAATAGTCTACCCTCTCTCTCTCAACCAGAACAAAACCTTCTTTTTTTTTTTCCTCTGTAACCAAGTGTTATTTTTTATAAAATTGTATGTCTCAAAATATCCTTTCAGAACCATGAAAACAATTTAAAGAAGATAATATTAAGCACAAGTAAGAGTGATAAGATTGTACCATAAACTAATACAAAATGTCAAGTCAGTCAACAGATCAAATCAGTTCCATCACAGTGGTCTGAGATCCCTCATCATATTCAAGTAACTGGGAAGACAGGCAACAATATGACAACCAAAAAAAATCTAACAAATTAATGAGTGGAAAAAAAAAAAATGCAATATTGTACAGCAAACTAAGTACAACTCTAAGCAGGTAAGTGAAATACCTTAGTAACATGTGAGATTCTTGGAAGTGGAAAAACTTGAGATTTTTGCTTCATGGTAATTGTTTTATACCTAGTGTTTACATCATTCCACATTCAATTTATATGGAATTCCACTGATCTCATATACAATCAAGACAGCACCAATGAAAGCCATTTTATCTTAATAAAATAACTTCTTTATGGTCTGTGATAACACAGTCAACATTAGGTGCTCACATGTGTTTACCTGTAACTATTCTGTAACAGTAGAGCATCATTTCTTGAATGGTGTGTGGCTTTAAATAGTTAGGAAATTTTGTATGAGTATACACACTAAGCTAGCACCCAACATGCACTTATTCTATTGACACAAAAATAAAAGATGTCCTTGGGTATTCTTAACGCATGAAGTATGAAGGATTCATAAAAAAAGAAATTCCTAGTTACCCTTTCGGTCACAGAAACAGGATGAAGGACTCAGAACTTGAACTAAGGTCTTTTTTTTTTTTTTTACAGGTATCCATACCTTTTACACCTCACATATAATTGCAAAGGCAATTGCAATTTTCCTCCTTCGTGTTTTCAACTCAGTTATGAACAATATGTGATGATGGGTTAAATTCAGGGCTTGGGCCTTTTTACTTAATCTCTAATTTCTTATGGCTACTCTTTGTATTACTCAGAGACAACACAACAGTGGATATAAGATTAGAAATTATGCATTTCATAAATATCTATGATACATTCTGTGTGGTTCTGTTTAAACTATCTTAATCTCATAGAAGCAGGAGGTACATTCGTTCTATTGTCAATCTGACCATATTAACAGCAGGTAAATTTGGCTTTTTAGGAGGACTAAAAATCTCTACAACAATAATACATACAAATCTTATCCTTCTTGCAACACTTGTGCAATTTCATCATTACTCTCTTCTCAAGAAGTATCCTAAAACTTTCAGGAAAGAAAAAAAAAACAAAGCCACACACATTCAGAGGAGCACAGCTGATTTAATAGCTTCCTCTTCCCAGCCTGAGCCTTTCTAAGCGGTCCTTTGAACTAGTACCCTTTTGGATTCAAATAGTATGACTAATAATTGCCATATATGTCTCAGAATCTGCTATGCCCATTAAGATATAGTTAGTTTTCCCTCCGCCTCTTACTACATCAAACACAACAGTCACCTTTTCTTAATGATCTCATTCTACAGGCAAACCTATTTGCCTTATCTCTCATTCCTTATGTAGCCTTTAACTGAGTTACAGTAAGCAACCCAGTAGTGTTGTGGTAAGCACACAGCACGGACATGTTTGTTCCTCTGTTCATTTAAGCCTATTGAGGCTTGTATTAAAGAGCTTTTAAAGATAATTGAGAATCTCAACCTTTTTGTTTACCCAAGCCCTTGAAAATCTCATCTTCCTTTGACTTTAATCTGGTAAACCTTTGATGTTAGTTGTTAACCTGCTTGTATTTATCAACAACTCAAAATCCACATACTATAGAGAAGCAGCAAGCATCTGCTTAGTCTGTGCACATGCTGGGGGTGGGGGGGCGGGGGGCAAGGGTGGAAAGGGAAGCTTTATTGAACCAATTTCCATGAACAAATCCTTTACACTTGAAGGGTTTTCTCTTACCACAGGATATTTGGACAAGATACTGCCTAAAAAGTGTGTTGTAAACATGGAGGTGTTTATAGACCAGGAAATATTTAATTGCAGGGAGAAACACAGATAAAAAGGTACAGTTTCAAGTAAGATGAAGGTGCTGTTTACTTTACAATTGTCTATTTCTTAAGGTTTTTGCATTTATAGACATTCCCTTGGTGGGGTCATTTTAAGTAGCTTGCTTTCCCACAGATGTTTTCACAAGTCACAGAGGCACTGCACTAACGTGGCACATCCTCTTCCCATTTAGGCTGGCTGATTTCAGGCATCTGCACTTACACCAAAAGCAGCACCTCATTCCTTCTGCTTTCTCAGAGGTTCAGTGTCTAAGCCTCCTACAGGACTCACACACAACCTCAGCAGTGGTTTCCCCTGCTCCAAACACTTGCTGTAGCCCCCCGGGGCTCTCCTCCCAGTGAGGCAGTGAAAGGGCTTCTCTGTGGGCTGAGACCCCGACCACCAAGTACTTCGGATAATTGAAACTAATACAGTGATATTGAAGTTACCTGCAATGTGTCCCACATTTCACATGGAGCTGGCATGGGCAAATTTCTAGCACAGAAAAGAAAAGAAGAATGCTCTTAGGAGTGCTCAGTGGTGTTCCACAGATCAGTTAGAAATGCTGATGCCAGACAGCCGCAACATTTGTGCTGATGACCTGGCTATTTATAGTGAGAGGAAAAGCAGCAGCATACTTCTGCTTTCCACTCCCACACGTACATCCTTTAACGACTCATTTAGGAACGTACCCAGATTACAGCCATTGATCCCCCACCATCAAATCACCCAGGGCAAAGTGTAAGTATAGAGCAGGAAGCAACTGTGGAGCTCAACTTTGCTTGAGTTCGCATGGTGCCTTGATGGCATTCAGAGTTCACATTGCTGCAGCCAAGGTGGACCACCAAGAATAAAAGCCACTGAGGCACTGGTTGTCTAGCGAGCAAGATCAGTGACTTGTGTCTCCTTCCTTTGACATTCCCCAAATCTTTTCACTTTGCGCAGAATAAAGTTACCCCTGAGAGGAAACCAAAGTCAATTCACACTTGCCCCACACAAAGACAGCAACCTGCACAAAGTTTCATAGATATCACAATGTCTGTCTAAAGGTCCAAATAACAGGATCCAAAAAATCCTGGAAAGTATGAACGAAGGGTAACTCTGTCAAACCCTAGGGAACCACACATGTGTAACTAGATGTTTATTATTATTTGTTCTACTTTTACAAAAGTCAAGAAAGGTGATATGGGTGAAAGGGAAATGTTAATTGCAGTACCCTCAAAAAGTCCTTCTCGAGGTTCCAAAAAAAGGAGCTAGATTCTCTTCTCAGGTTCAAAGCACCCTCACTGTGCTGGACCAGCAGAGCAGCACAGTTTGAAGTTGAAAAGAGGGATAACGTGGCTGCTGCTCTTTGAAGACTGGAATAAGAAAGAGTAGCATTTAAGAAGCTTGGAAAGGACTTTTAGAAATACACACCTTTTTCTGGGGGAAAAAAATATGTATATTTTAACATGATAAAAGTTTAATGAAAAGTAGGAAAAAATGTTTTATGAAACTTCATTTCGGTGATCCATTTTCTGTGAATAGCACCTTTTTCTCCCTCATTATTCCTCCCACCCAGGAAACGGGTTCTGTGGCAGGATTGATAAAAAAGTCAAATACCTGTATTGATGTGTTTTTAAGCATTGCATATTCTTGGCACTGACAAATTATTGCTTTACACATATATGCATACATAGGGTGTGTATATGTGATTGTAGAAATGTATGCACACATACACACACTTATACCATATAGGTAAACACACTACATATCTGTTTAAGAGACTATACATGTATGTATGTATGCATATAGTACCCCTACATGCATATTAAGTGGAGCAAATTTAGACCTTGGAAGTAATGTATTTATTTAACCTTACATACACAAATAAAACCATCAGTTTAAACCTGGACAGCAGTAAACATGGATAATTTCCTTCTAGTGGTCAAAGATTTACCTAAGATTTATGTGCAAAATTTTCTTCCAAGCCCACAACAGCACAAGAGAAATCAAGAGCAGGCCCCATGTATTCCCCTCTCCCGCCAAAAAGGGGGAGCATCTCCTACAGCCACAAACATAATGTGAAATTGCCTCTGAGATTTTAGAAATCTGTCAACAAAAAACTGTCTAGTGCTGATCACCACAGCTAGGAAACATTGCTGCTGAATGAAACACAGTTTTTCTTTGTACCCTAGTATTTTTGGAACATTAAGAACATTACTGAAAATGATCAGAATCATGTCAGACCAAAAAATACAGCCAGCCCAGCACCTTGTCTCTCAGAGTGGTATAAAAAAAAAAAAAAAAACAAAAGACAAAAAAAAACCCAAAACACAAACGTAAACCAACAACTAAGAGTAGAGCAAGCACATATTTATTTTCTTTTATTCTTTGCCATGATAACATTTGTTCTAGGGTCCCTTCCATGCATGACTCCCAAGAGTACAGCCTGGATTGTCCTGATCTGATATCACCTCACACACTTTTTTACAGATGTGAATCCACAGAGACAAGAACAGGCTGTACAGAGTTTAATAAGCAGTACATAAAAGGGCTGGAGCTAAATTTTCCTCCGGACAAGAGACTCTGCTTTAGAGCAGGATCATGCCTTCTGCCAAGCAAGGACAATCTGGGAGACAGTGGTGGGGGTTGAGGACCTAAGATATCTTCCTGTAACACAGAGGTAGCCCCCAAAAGAGAGCAATTGTAAAGCAACACAGGCCACGAGAAACAAAAGGAAAGGATAAAAGACCACATGTATGATCCCACCTCTTAGCTCATTTGATGATCAGCCCACCAGAAGTGGGCCAGCACAGAGGGAAAAATACCCTGCTGCTAATTTTGACCTAAAGCCAATTACTATCCCGACAGGCTGTGACAAGATTGGGAAGCAGACCCAAGTTTCCCAGTTTTGTCTCTTTTCCACTCACTCCCAGGAGGATGTGATTAGGCAAATACCCCTTAATTGGGTCAGTTCTACTGCTAGACCCCATACTAGTATGAGAACACACCATGTTAAGATTTCTGCTGACAATTTTAAAATTTGAGAAGCTGTAAATCCAGCTCTGGATTTCTTCTACGTGCCAAATTTCACCTTCTGTTGCTGCACTAGGCTGGATTCACCAAGGGCAAGTCCTGCCTGACCAACATAGTGGCTTTCTATGAAGGAGTAACTGCATCAGTGGACAAAGGAAAAGCAATGGATGTCATCTATTTGGACTTCTGTAAAGCATTCGACACAGTCCCCCACAATATCCTTCTCTCTAAATTGGGGAGATATGGATTTGATGGGTGGACTGTTCAGTGGATAAGGAATTGGCTGGATGGCCACATCCAGAGGGTCATGGTCAACAGCTCAATGTCCACATGGAGACTGGTGACAAGTGGAGTCCCTCAGGGGTCCATACTGGGACCAGTGCTGTTTAACATCTTCGTCAATGACATAGACAGTGGGATTGAGTGCACCCTCAGCAAGTTTGCAGATGACACCAAGCTGAGTGGTGCTGTTGACACACCAGGAGGACGAGATGTCATCCAGAGGGACCTGGACAAGCTGGAGAGGTGGGCCTGTGTGAACCTCATGAGGTTCAACAAGGCCAAGTGCAAGGCCCTGCACCTGGGATGGGGCAACCCCTGGTATCAGTACAGGCTGGGGGATGAAGGGATTGAGAGCAGCCCTGCGGAGAAGGACTTGGGGGTACTGGTGGATGAAAAGCTGGACATGAGCCAACAATGTGCACTTGCAGCCCTGAAAGACAACCGTATCCTGGGCTGCATCAAAAGCACCGTGGCCAGCAGGTCGAGGGAGGTGATTCTGCCCCTCTGCTCTGCTCTGGTGAGACCTCACCTGGAGTACTGCGCCCAGCTCTGGGGCCCTCAGCACAAGAAGGACATGGAGCTGTTGGAGCAGGTCCAGAAGAGGGCCACCAAAATGATCCGAGGGCTGGAACACCTCTCCTATGAGGACAGGCTGAGAGAGTTGGGGTTGTTCAGCCTGGAGAAGAGAAGGCTGTGGGGAGACCTTATTGCGGCCTTTCAGTACTTAAAGGGGGCCTATAGGAAGGATGGGGACAATCTTTTTAGCAAGGCCTGTTGTGACAGGACAAGGAATAATGGATTTAAACTAAAGAAGAATAGATTTAGTCTGGATATAAGAAAGAAATTTTTTACAATGAGGGTGGTGAAGCACTGGCACAGGTTTCCCGGAGAGGTGGTAGAGGCCCCATCCCTAGAAATATTCAAGGTCAGGTTGGATGGGGCTCAAAGCAACCTGATCTAGTTAAAGCTGTCCCTGCTCCCTGCAGGGGGATTGGGCTAGATGATCTCTAAAGGTTCCTTGCAAACCAAAGCATTCTATGATTCTGTGTAGGCACAGAATCACAGAATGGTTGAGGGTGGGAAGGATCCCCAGACGTGATCTTGTCCAAACCCCCCTGCCCCCCAGCTTAAGCAGGGTCACCCAGAGCTGGTTGCCCTGGACAACATCCAGAAAGTTTTTTAATATCTTGAAGGAGGGAGACTCCACCACCACTTGGGCCAACCTATTCCAACGCTCAAATTAGTAGGAGTTACATGTGTGCACGACTAAGTGGAAGGCAAACATGGAACAGGGGAGCTAAGAGTCTTGGACCTCCTCCTCCTGTGCCATGAGTTTGTGGTTTGTGCCCTGTGGCTCCATACCCAGAAACTGCTGCTTCTTAGGGTTATTCCCAGCCCTGGCTATTTTTACACCTCTCAGTCCAATCTTGTATGAATCACTCAAGGTACTTCTCAGCCCCCACACAGTCAAAACATATATAAGCTGGCATGCTCTGAAAACACAGTGTCATTGTTTTAGCAGATATGACTCCCACACAGAAGTTGCCAGAGCAAATGAGATCAATGGTCAGCACAGACTTCTATCCCAACTCAGAGAGTAAACAGAACTAAGTGCTTCCAAAGAAAGGATAAAAGCCCTTCAGTGGACAATTAAGCAGAACGATCCCACTGTGGCAATCTCTTGCCAATTTCAGGCAGTCAATGACTGGCTTAAGCCCTCAGAGCATGTGGACTCATCTCCCTTATGAATTTTTACCCCAACGAACAAAGCTGCAGGTATTTTTATTTGTCACATTCAAGGCTGAATCCTCATTTCTGCAGTACTAAATTCACTCTCTCAGCTGTAAAGTCCTCCAGACTTTATTTTTTTTAGTGCAAAGACCATGCCTTCTTTTGGATATGAATGGGACAGTGCTGAGTGGAAGAACATGCTGCTTTCAAAGATAATGTCAAATGTAGTAACACTGTGTTTTTTACCGACATTTAAAAATATCAGATTTGTTCAAGACAATTCCCCTCCTTATTACATGCACCACTGCACAGTTTTCTGGTGAACTACCCTCTTGACATGAAAAAAAAGAGAAAAACTGAATGCAGGAAAATCCCATGTGGCTTCACATGGGATCCACTTGGGAAACAGAGGGAGCCACACAGATAAATTAAGAGCCCTGAGTAACAATCTTGCACATTTAACAAGGTATGACCAGTGCAATGTGCTGGAATAGGGACAATGCATTTGTATTGCACTGAACTGGGTAAGAGTACTGCTTCATTTATCTTGCCTTGTTAAAGTTATGTTATTTTCATTATATATAGTTGTGATACTCACTTTACTACTGAATTTATCAATGGATAATATCCCATGTAAACTCATTACTGTAATTTATGTTCAGAAGTTCATAAAGTACTAGCAACAACGGATAATAGATTTGATCTCCAGTGAAAGCATTAGGTTTCCTCAGCAAAGGTAACATGATATGCACAGTCAAAAAGAGAAGTTTGCAGTTAAAGCACTTTTTTATCCTTCCCCATAAAAAAACACTGAAAATAATGGAAATTCACAGACTTGCAGAAGACAGAAATAGTTTGGACTTCAAAAAGTCATCTAGTTCATATCTCCTCACAAGGTAAGATGAGTTATACATAACTTAGGTCACCTAATCTATCCCTCTGTTTCTGCAGTACTGTCCCTTATTATAGTTGCATTTTATGTATGTGTCATGTCTTAGTAGCCTAAGTTACTAGCTACCTACAGTCTATCATACATCACTATTAAAAATAATCATCTTAATATTGGGAGCATCTGTTCCTCTAATTTTCCTTCTAGCAGCAATTCCTTTTTAACCTCCACATAATTGTTCACCTTCCTGGTGTTTATCCCGCCAACATACAGTTTACAGAACTTATCTTAAATATCTCAGCACAGCTGATACAAATTTGCATGGCAGTTTTCTGTGCATTTTCCCAGCTCTATATTGTTGCTCTTTACTTATACGCTGGCATCTGAAAAAGGTAGGTCAGTCTAGCAGCTCTTACCAAGAAACAACACTGGGGTGCTGGTAAATGAGAATAAATTGTTCAAGAAACAAGCTCAAAGAAAACTATATATATAGTTTTATATATATGTATATAAATTAAAAAAAAAACACCCAAAACCAAAAACAAACAACCCAAAAAACAAACCTACATTTGGAAAGACTATGTTTTGTATCCACTGCATTCCTTTCCAGTTCCGTAGTTCCAACCAAAGAAAAGATCAGGTTAGGTCATTCCTCACAGGAGCATGATTCATTCCCTCCTAGGAGCCATAAGGTCAAAAACCATAAAATGTAAAGGCTGTTTCAGGTTTCTGTTGAGACTTCTTTTGTCCCATTCAGGTACGGGTTCTGCCTCTTCACAACTGAAATCAGTTGTATTAAATTAAACAAAGACATTCCTGAGGAATCCAAGTGAAGTGTGACTAAATTCTTGTCTCCAGTACCTCTCAAGCACTGTTAAAAATTAGACTTCCTTTAGTTATTCTGGTGACAGAAAAATCTTGTCCCAACATGGGGTGTTAGGTCCCATATTGGTTTTAAAAGATTCCTTAATAACGTTTCTCTTTTGTACTTCCCAGCGTGCAGTTTTGTTTAGTAAGAATGTGTTGTGAGGGCTGTTTGCCTTAAGGACAAAAGTCTATTTTCCTTTCTCAAGTAAAAGTCCTGTTGACATGACCAAGAGCCTATCTTGCTGAAAGAATGGGTATGAACTGTGGGGCATTTTGGTTGGGAAAAAAAAAAAAAAAAAAGTGGTAAAAGCTTTGAATCAAGAATTCAGATGATCTACTTCCAATGTTAGAATTACACCAATGCCCCTCAGGGCTGAACCTAAATAAATATCAGGATCCTCGACACTGCTACTGACATTATATTACACTGAATAATAGTTCTCTTCCTCCTTAACCCAAGAAAGTCCTGGCACAATGTACATGAAATATAACACTGATTAGGGACCAGGAACATCACCACAAATTCCAGAGATTAGTGTCTGCAGATCAGACACTCAGATGGCTGGGGGAAGACGTTTTATCAGCCACTAGAAAACATATGCAACTTTGATCCCGCTGTTTCATGTTGGGCTTCTGTTTCTTTTGGCGTGTGTTTGCAGTATCAAATGCCACGATACTGATGAATGTTCAAAGACCATATGATATTGCTAACACAGTGCAAACCAAACAAAACCCAAAATGTCTAGCAATGAAGTTCAGACAAAATGCCCTTGTAAACATGTATCCCTTGGTTTCTTGGTTCAGTCAAATGCTGATTGACAAAAATACATGTTACTGCACTTTGAAAGCCTGCCCTGGAGTTCCTCCCATCCCTCCATCACTTTATAAAGGTTAGTGCTGAAATGTAGTAAGCAGGCATTAATAGATATCATACTCATCTTTAGAAATGAGCAACTGCTGGCTTTGCAAAGCCATGTTGACATTTTGCCACCCTGCTCTGCTGCCAGTAAAATTTGGTAATTTAGTGAAGCAGAGATCTAACAAATGCACAAACCTGGGTGGATTATTCAGCATCAAGGTTTGCATTACAGTGTGTGAAAAAAGGATTAAAGAAGTACTTTTTAGTTATAGAAAACCCTGAGCACTGGATTAAAGCACAATGGAGCTGGCAAGAAGGATACGGTATCTATAGAATTTAATGGTAACCTGGCTCTATCAGGCCCTACAGCTTTAATTTCAATACAGCATTTCCTTAATCCCTTGTTTGCCAGCAGTAATGCTGTTGGATTAGAGTGGCCACCAGGCTGTGGCTATTTACATAAAAATTAGACAAATGTCTTTAATAAGGAAAAAATTACATGGCTGCTGGATATTAGAAAGGTTTCATAACTTTGAACCCTGCTGCTTCTGTGAATCTCTGCTAAGTTTAAAAGATCAGGAGAACTCTCTTTCACTTACAACAGCCAGCAAAATCTTCCAGCCATTATCTGCCACCGCAAGAACTTCATCTTGAAAGCTGAGGGGCTTAGCAAGTGCATCTGCACCAAGTTAACATTTTGTCAGTTACAAAAGAGAAAGCAGATCCTCAACTGGTTTAAATTGCCAGCCCTACCCTAACTTCAAAACACTAATTCTGGTTTACATTCACTGTGCAACAGAAAAAAAATGATGGGAGGAATAGGCTCATATAACAAAAAGATGATCGATATTCACTAAATGTTTTTCTCCAATTCATTTCAGTAGTCCTGCCCTGAACATCTATCTACTCTCTTAAAGTGAATTCCCCTTTTCCTTTACAATTTTCTGGAGTGAGAGATTGAAAAACCTTCACCTGGCATAGTGGGGCTGAGAGATGAAATACAGTCCTCAGCAGCAGCAGCCCAGATTTGGGAAATGAAGAGCTAGTACCGGAGCTGTAAGCAAGGTGGCCCCACATTACAGATGGACAGTCCCCGCATTTCTGCTCCTCACCAGGAGATGGAAGGCAGGGAAGCACATAACAGACTAGCAAGTGTGGAGAAAGTCGGCTAGGAAAGCTAGAGGGGCAACTCCAGCCAGTTAAGAAATCAGAAGGCATATGGAAGAAGAAGGATCAGTTAAGGGTCACTAAGAAATTATAGCACCTCCCCTTTAAGGTTTGCTTTTGTACCACCTGGGCAGCAGAAAGAAAGGATGCTCAGTTTGGCCAGCCCGACCTCACTGACAGCGTGAGCTATCAGGTTGCTGCAGGAGCAAGTGCCACGGCCAGATGAAGAGCTCCGGACAACAAGGTGCAGATCACTGCTGCCAACCAAGGAAAGCAGAGAAAGGCATCAGGGTATAGTACCCTCTCCTGCTCCTCTGCAACTTTCTTTAACATCTGCTTTTGGGAGGCAGGTGGTGACCCAGCCTGAGGTGTTCAGTCTTGGAAAGACGGAGTGGATGGATTTGCAGGAACACATTTCACTAGTCTCTTTTTCTGTGCAGGGGGTGCATGGGACTGGCTTAATGCAGAAAGTTGTGTCATGGAGCATGAGGTGTTCTGTCCACATGTCTGCGCACAGGAGTAAAACACGCGGGGACTGAGTATATGGGTATCCAGAGTGCCCGGGTACTCTCACAGGAGGTAACACTCTCAGGGTTAAGACAGCAATCCAATGAGTGGATAAAGTACGCTATATTAATTGAAATGGTTTTGATAGGAGACAGTAAGAGCAGCTATATGGGAACATAATAAGGAGAGCACTTTATGGAGATTTAGAAATCTGAGTTCAAATCCATTCAGCAGATGACAGAACTAAAATGTCATCTTCCACAACACTTGAGGGGGAAGCCTTCCTCCCTGATCCCCACCTCACCCCACAGCCACCATTTTGGAGATTAGTTTTGCATTGATCAAATTATTAGGCAAATACAACCAAAGTATGTTCCTTAAAAAGAGATTAAATTTATATTAAGGTTCTGCCACAAATATGTGTGCCGCATAAAAAGCCCATTTTATTTTCCTCAAAAATCATCTTTAAGCTAAACAGTAGTTCTAAAATTTAATACATAGCTCCTGTCTTGCACCTTCCCATTCATCACATTTCACTGATCAGAAGACCCAACACATTTATAAAAAAGAACCCCCTAGAACAAAGACATCAATAACTCAGACTTTGTTTCTTACTAAACACGGGCTTGTATGTTTGTTATATTGAATAGCTGTGGTTTGTTTATTTGAAGCAGGCCAGGCCATTTTATGCTTTACTGCAAATTATCTGATCATTCCAGCAACTTAAGAAAATGAGTCTCTAAATAAAGCTTATTTCCATTCTTTTATTATGGAAAATAGATAATAAAAATATTATTGAGCAGATCTGTTCTAGCTCTTTTTCTAATCCACTTCATTTTTCTTGGAACTGCTTTCTCTGGCCCTTTCTGCACTATGAATATGGGGTGGGAGGGCAGTAAGTGGTGACGTTTTTATTTTTTCTCTCCCTCAAAATAAATGCCTCTAATAAGATGACTGGTCCCTTGTGCCTGAGAATGCAAGTTCTTTCCTTCAGGAGCTGTTGTGAGTAGGAATTCTTTCTATGCTCCTTAAGAAGTATGATAGTTTTTCTGCTAAAAGGACATGGCTTGCTTCCTCACTTCAAGCCTGGCTAGTTATTATTGCTAGTGGGTGGTAAAACCAAGACTGTTTCTTATTTCTCTATATTTCACCTCACCCCTCCAACACCTCTACTCTGGACCATTGCAAAAGTCAGAGAAGGCAGCAACGTGTTTTTCATGAAAAAAGATATCCATAGACTACACAGCACAACCTATAATATTCTGTTACATATCCTCAATATATCCTGTTATAACCACCTTCACCTATCCTTTTAAGGAGACAAAACATTCCTATCTCTAAAAGCATGATCTAGAAAGGGGAGTGAGTAAAGGAGAAATGGCATGCAAAAATAATTATTTGGATAAATTGAAAAGGAATTTAATTTTATAACCCTTTTTCATTTCTGTGTATCACCCTATCCTGCTCCCTACTGTACCGATTATGCTGTAACTTAAGAAAGTACCTGCTTAATATGTATGCTAATTTCATACTGACTTTACCCCCATCAGCCTTTAACCTGTGTAGACTTAACCAGGACACATTTTAATTACAGTCTCTCTGAGGAAATCACAGTTATCTTTCAGTTGTACAGATGGAGATTTCCATAATCAGAAGAAATTCCTCAGGCATATTTCATCAATGTTAGCCTTTACTGACCTCAAAAAAAAACCCCCAAAACGAAAACCAAAACACCAACCCTCTGTTCTTCTTCCTTAAGCATTCCTCATTCTTCCCAGCCTGACACCGGGGTGCTCCATAGATCCTCTCCACCTCATTTGTCATAGTTGGCTCTGTTCCCCAGGGCTGGATCCAAGAGTGTGTGACTCTGCAAGCTCACAAACAGCTTAAGGAAGCAATCCTGCACTATGTACCCTTTCTTAATTTGTGCATAGTTATTATCTTAATCGATATCTCCATAATTAAAATCCTGAATGATCAATTTTCTGGCCTTTCTACAGGCCTCTCTAATTTAAAAAAGCATTTCCCAGTCCCCTACCTCTACATTGACGCTGGCTGTTCCAAGAATCACCAAGCTCCCTCCTCTGCTTTCAAGTTCTACAGAGACTGTCCTTGGCCACGTCAGGTAAAATATTTTCTAAGACTCCTCGTTACAAATTTAATATCATCCACCAATATTGTCAAGTCCCTGCTTGATTCTGCTTACTCTTCACTAAATACAGTATTAAGTCCCCACTCATTTTCTTTGCTCAGTTTTGCCTCTGTTATTCCAGTAATAATACAACTGTTATCTCTGAAATGATTCTACCTACAGTCAATAATCTTGAGCTCAAGCCCTGCTTCCCCTGAAAGCTATGATGCAATACCAATTTTAAGAATGCAAGGTAGGTGAGTAGTGCTTACTCTTGAGGACATATACACATCTTGATACAGTGCCGCAACCACACTGATGAATACAGAGCCATTCGTATAATATTTTAATTTTGCCAAAGTCTCTGCATCTAATCATCAGGAACTATGTAATGTCTCTAAAAAATTATGTAGAGGACCACATATTAAATTACTTCAAGCTTTCCAGCTGGAGAACATGGGCAGCCCAAACAGGACAAGCAGTGTTCATGGACAGAACACATGTGTTTTGCCTTTATTTAAATGAATAAACATTTCTGTCCATTGAAGTTAACAGGGACTTTGTGCCTTCTTGCCCCTATCCCTCCATTCCTTCCTCCCTAAAGAGAGTAGGATGAGGTCAGATGTACTGGGCACTCCTCACCATACCACACAGCTCTTAAAAGGACTGCAGCTCTTTAATAATCCAAGCATTGGAACCAAATGCTGTTGCAAGTGTCATAAATTCACTTTATCCTGTTACAGCAATTGTAAAAACAGAAATTCTCCGAGTATATTTAGGTTTCTATTTTCCTAACCTAGCTGGTGGTTTTTTGTGGGTTGTTTTTTTTTTTTTTCAGCTGAGAACTGTACAGTGCAAAGGAATATTCCATGATATGTGTTTGTACAGTGCCCTGTGCAATGGGTTTCTCTGGGTGCTGAAGAAATAAAATATTAATAAGCAAACTGTTATTTCAAGCTTCTGTTTCTGAACCTATCAAAACTACCAGTAACAGATCCCATTCAATACCAGCAAACAAAACCGTGTATTTCCCTTTTTCTCATTTTCTAAGCAAAGCATCTGAACTTCCTTTTAAATACATCTGATCTTTTCATTAAATTATTGATATAAATACCTAATGCTGCAGAAGAATTCTTCCTACATCTCCCAGCTGTCATGCCAACAACCTCAGTCCCAAAGCAAAAGTCACATTTTCAGGATGCCCTTGTTCAGAGCCTCATGTTCTTACGAAGGGCTTCTGATCCTGATCTGATTGAAGTCAAATGGCAAAACTCTCTCTGAATTCAGTGATCCAGGACCGAGTCTTACTCTTTCTCCCAGAACACCAGGCAGTATTTCCTCTCTTCCCCCACAGTGCTCTTGCACTTGGGAGGTTAGAGTCTCAGCTGGTGAAAATTAAACAGCACAGCTGTACGGGCTGTTGTGGACCAATTCACACTACCTGAGGATTGGGCCTGAAGGCAGCGTCATCCATGTTTAAAAAAAAAAAGCTCAGCAATGAAAAGAATAGATCATTCGCTCCTTAATTAAGTGACCACATTCCTAATCAGATTTTCCCACAAAGATGCTTCAATGCATCCCTGCACACTACAAGGGAAAAGCTAGCAGCTGGAGTACCTGCTGTTGAGATTTTTTAAATGTCCCGCAGAGAATTAGGCGCTGACATTGAGCTACACGAGGATTTCTGTCACTGAATTCAATAGGCCAACAATTTTTGGCACTATTTGTATGTTAGCTAAGTCTGCATTAAGAAATATGAAACTACCACAGTGCCTATATCTGTCTCCCTGAAGAACTAGCAAAGCAGAATTATCATAAATTTGTGATTAAAACCACAGACCATTGTATCCTTCACACTACTGGATGTTAATGGTTCCTTGTGAAACGGCACAGTTGAGAAGTGTTTCCCGCACCAACGCTATAAGACCCCTGTGCTGAGCACTACACAAGCAGACCAACACACAGAACATCGCGTTCTCACCCAGCACATTCCACACTGGTCCTTCACTCATTAATCTGCACCTTCCTCTGCTTTCCGTTTCCCCTCCTTGTATTCAAGAACAATATCATGCAGCAGAGCTTCTCACTTTTATGAAAGTTTCCCGCTGGCATGCATATCTTCTTCCATCCCCTACTTGTACCAGCTCTTCTGGCACTCTTCCACCTCTCAGCTCAGACAGTAGCTCAAGCACTTCTCACTTTAGCCTGAACATGTCCCACAAATGAAATTCTCGGCTGATCTTCCTGTCCCACCACACCTACTCAGCTTCCAGCTCGCACTGCAACCATGCAAATAAGGCATGAGCCTCATTCAGTTACCCTGAATAAGGCTTCTCTTGCCTCTTCAGCCTCCAAAAGCAGAGCACTATGCAGCTGTTACACTGATAAGCAGTGTTATTTAGAAGTACCTGGGAAAAAAATGTACCACCTCATACAACGAACCTGTTGGGGCATTCATTACTAGTTCTGCCAGAGGGTGAAGTGTCCAGTCAATGGAGGACCAACAGGCTAGTTCAGCATTTGCTTGCAAAAGTTATTCCATCGCAGCCAGGAAACTTGTGTATGCAGATGACAACAAAAATAGCCAGCCAAAAGCTTCAGAAACAGGGTTAGATACCCAGTGTTCTAAGGATCATTATGTTTAAGTGAGGTCTTTGCTTTAAGAAGACCTAGTAAAATTCCCTGTATATCTGTGGTGTCCAGCCCCTATCCACGTCTCCTCAGTTCCCAGAATAAGAGCCTATGTAGCTGGTTTTGGATCACCTACAGAACTGGCCTCCACTCATGTTTCACAGGGACCCTGTTCCCACACACCTGCTAGGACACATGGCAGCACTGAGTGCTGAGGTCAGCTAGTGGAGCAGAAATTTGGCCCAGCAACTATGTGAAGCCACAGAAGGGCTCTTCCATCTATTTACCCTCTATTAGCATTTTGTGAAGTGCAAATGCTAAGCAGCACCCTCATTCCTGACCTCAGCTGTAAGGTTAAAAGTAGACTGTCTAAGAGGAGTAACTGATCATTTGCAGTCCTCATCCTTTCCAATTCAACATTGCTGCCTCATCTCCATAGTTCACTGTGGGTTTAAGGTAGCACTTAAAAGCCAGTCACACATTTTCAATGTGAAGCGTAAAAGAGGAACAGCTACTTCTGACATGGTGAAATGTGTGCTGGAGCAGTCACACTAATTGTTACAAAGGGGCAGAAACAAAGGTGGAAAGGCATCTCAGAACATCCTTCCATCCAGACTCACACACAAGGATGAGATCAAGAAAATATATTTCTTTAATATTTCTTTAATCTATCAAAATTTCCAGTGGACTCTATCACATATTTATTGCTGCATATACTTCTAAACCCCCACACATTTTTTTTTAAGAGGTAGTAGTGTCAAAAACCCTTCTAATAAGTAGCTCACTTCTGTCAGAGTAGCCTTTCATACATCTACATAGCACTGTTCAAGGTGTGCTATCCTAATTTACAAATCAAATTCCTTTATTTCATACAAAGAAGAAAAAAAATGCAAGAGCTGTGCATCATGTTACGATATCATCATATTTTGTTTCTTATCTTCAGCACCTTCTAGTGTGGAGGGGTGAGGAGCACATTTGCTTGAACAAATCCCTCAAGTAGAATATTGCTTGGGCCAGCTCATTTCCCTCATGATTAGAGGTGGCTGGTGCCATTAGTGTTACATTATTAACAGGAGCATTGCTTTGGCATTAAAGGGAAAAGGGGGTTTATGAGAATGTCATAATGTTTCAGAAGAGAAAGAAAGAACACACTTTTAATGCCCATCAAAAACCACTTGTTTGTCTGATCTCTTTCTTTTTGAGCTGGCAATAAGTCTTTGCAGTCAAGTTCAGAGATATTATATTTATATCTTGGTTTAAAAATATACTAAAAACCAGCCAAAATATCAGAAGAATTCAAGACAGAGAAAAAACTTGCAATTATTTGGTTTGGAGGCATTAGATCTGCTGACATGGCATTTCCCAACACTTTAGTCTTTTGCTTCTGAAAGTCATTCTTGGATTGCAAATGTTTCTATTTAAAGGCAAAAGATACTTCTACAGAAAAACAAATAGGCACCTAGCAGTATAAGGCAAGCCCCTCCCACAAGGGTGATTGCCATTTCAGTGTTTTATTAGGAGACTTGCCTCCAAAGTGATCATTAGGGACTTAAAACCCCATATACCAGTTCGCAAATTGTGTCTAAAGATAAAGCAGACCATATATGTAATTTGCATATCCCCACCCAATCACAGACTTTAAACTTTTTGGAAGGATCCTGATTCTGCCACATTTAAGGACTTTCTGAAACGTGCCAAGTGTCCATGTTCTCACTTCCACAGAGAAATGCTTGGAAGCTGCGATGCATTCAGTACCGCACAAGAAGTTATTCCCATCCTTAGGTCTGTGAAAGGACCAGCTTCTCCTCTCTCCACAAGCATATTCAGGGTCAGGTCATCTCTCAGACACTGAGTGAAGCTGAGTTCTCCATCCCTGCTCCAGCACACATCCAGAGAACAAAATCCTGCTCTCCAGAGTTAAATCTGCCCTATTTTTGGAGGAATGCCTATTAACAACAGTTCAGCTCCTGAGGTGATGAAATTGCTGCCTATCACACTGATGTTGTTTCACTGTTTGTTTGAATTCAGACAGGTAACTTTGTCATCAACTCTGGTATGGAAATGGTGACTCCTCTTATGGCAGAAACCATGTTTTGATCCCATGTTTGTACACCACCTTACACAATAGTCGTGGTCTGCAGCTGGAGCTTCTAACTGCATGTCATACAATAAATGCATAGGTTTGATCTAAATTTCTTCCACATGTATCACATAGATCTGCTGTCTGTTTCTTGCAAAACAGGAAAAAGTTCACCTCTACAGGACTTTAGTTTTACCATAGACATTTCCACAGTTTGAAAAATAAAAGACAGGGGGTCAGAAGAGGTGGTGGTATTTTGAGAAGGGATGTGAACAAGTGTTTGAGATAAAGAGCAGTTATTCTACAAGACATTACTAGTTTGCACCAGGTCTGGCTGGGATGGTCTAAACCGTCCTCATAGCAGCATGTGTGGTGCCGTGTTTTGGATCTGTGGCCAAACCAGTGTTGATAATACACTGGTGCTTTAGCTATTGCTCAAAAGTGCTTGCACAACATCAAGACAATCTGTTTTCCACTCTGCCCTCCCTGGCCAGTAGGTTAGGGTTAGGCAAAAGATTTGGAGGGGATGCAGCCAGCTGATGCAGATTGTCCGATGGGATATTCCATACCATACGGCATCATGTTCATCTGTGTTCCCAATTTGACATTGCATGGAGACCAGCTAGGTATTGGTCTGCTGGTGGTGAGTGACTGCTTTTGCATAACTTGTTTATTTTTATCTTTTCCCCCCCTCACTTATTAAGCTGTTTTTATCTTGACCCATGAGGTTTTTTCCCCTCACTTTTGCCTTTCCAGTTCTCTCCCCCATCCTACTGCAGGGGATCTGGGGGGGCAAGACGCTGGTTGGGGACTTAACCGGTCAGCTGGTGTCAACCCACAACACTCCTTTTTGGCACCCAACAAGGGGCTTGAGATAACTATAGATCTGATCAGAATGTGCCAGACTGAATTTAGAGTTGTTATATCTGTTTAGCTGTTGCTTGACAAGTTGCTACTTGCTGTTGCTGGTCACAGTGTTGACATTCTTGCTCTCGACACTGGATTGTTTGTTCCCTTACCTGCTCCCTTTCTTGCTGTACACCAAATTTCTTTAATAGCTGCTTTTGGCTTGGCAGCGTAACCGATGCTACACGGAGTAAGTGGGTAACACTGATCATGTAGTCATGGCTGGAACCCCCACCACCCAGGAATCCCGGAAGAGATCTCAGACTGATCAGAAGGCAGAGATTTCAGAGCACTGTCCAAGGAGGTGACTCATGCCAAAAAGGTCCCACTGTATAACAAATTGTCAGAAAATGGGGATCAATATGCTCTGTTTACTGATGTGTCTCATCATATTTTGGAAAACCATCAGAAGTGGAGAACTGCTCTATAGAGTCCCACATGACAAGTCTCAAAAACTGTTGAGGAAAAAGGCAGATTGAGTCAATTCACAGAAGTGGAAGCCACCCAGTTGGCTCCAGATTTTGCTGAATGAGAAAAATGGCCAGTACTTTGTCTCTATACTGACTCTTGGATGGTGGCAAATGGTTTTGGGGGTAGCTACAGCAATAGAAACAGATTAACAGGCAGGGTAGAGGTAAACCCATCTGGGCTGCTGCACTGTGGCAAGACATTGCTGCCAGGGTAGAGGACCTTATTGTAAAGGTACATCATGGAGATTCTCACATGCCTAAGAGCCATGCCAATGAAGAATGTCAAAACCATGATGTCCTGGTTTTGGCTGGGATAGAGTTGTCGCATTGTGGCAAGATATTGCTGCCTGGGTACAGAGCCTGGTTGTAAAAGTACATCACGTAGATGCTTACATAACCCAAGAATCAGGCCACTGAAGAACATCAAAACAACCAGCAGGTGGATCAGGCTGCTAAGATTGAAGTGGCTCAGGTGGATCTGGACTGGCAACGTAAGGGTGAATTATTTGTAGCTTAGTGGGCCCATGACACCTCAGGTCATCAAGGAAGAGATGCAACATATAGATGGGCTCATGATGGAGGGGTGGACTTGACCATGGACAGTATTGCACAGGTTATTCATGACTGTGAAACATGCACTGCAATCAAACAAGCCAAGTGGTTAAAGCCTTTCTGGTATGGAGGACAATGGCTGAAATATAAATATGGGGAGGCCTGGCAGATGGATTATATCACGCTCCCACAAACCCACCAAGGCAAGTGCTATGTGCTCACTGTGGTGGAAGCAACCACTGGGTGGCTGGAAACATGTCCCGTGCCCCATGCCACCACCCAGAACACTACCCTGGGCCTTGAAAAGCAAGTGCTATGGTGACATGGCACCCCAGAAACAACTGAGTCACACAACGGGACTCATTTCCGAAACAACCCCATAGACACCTGGGACAAAGAGCATGGCACTGAGTGGGTATATCACATCCCCTATCATGCACCAGCCTCTGGGAAAATCAAATGATACAATGGGCTGTTAAAGACTACACTGAGAGCAATGGGTGCTGGGACGTTCAAACATTGGGTTACACATTTAGCAAACACCACCTGGTTAGTCAACACCAGGGGATCTGCCAATCAAGCTGGCCCTGCCCAATCAAAACTTTTACGTACTGTAGAAGGAGATAAAGTCCCTGTAGTGCACATAAAAAATAAGCTGGGGAAGACAGTATTCCTGACTCAGGCAAAGGCAAACCCATCCATGGGACTGCTTTTACTCAAGGACCTGGGTGCACTTGGTGGGTGATATGGAAGGGTGGGGATGCCTGATGTGTACCTCAAGGGGATTTGATTTGGAGTGAAAACAGTCAATGAACTGAATTGTATGACGTTACTTGCTATATAATACTGTATGTCATCACTTCTACAGTTGCTATATGCCACATCAACAGTATCACAATAAGAATCACCCAGATTAACAAAGAATAAACTTTGATGACACAGAGAAAAGCGCAGTGATAATGGAACCAGAACTGGCTTCAGCATGCAACAATCCAACACCACACACCATCTGTCCTGCCCTGAAGGACTGTTAGGACAGATGGAGCCCACAGTCATGGACTAAATGAACTCAATGGACATTTTAGAGGGATGGCCCATAGACTAAGGGAATGATATCTGTGTGTATATATCAAAATACAGGAAAAGTGGTGGTGATTAATTGGAATGTGTTGGAAAGGGTAGGACCTGGGCATGACATAGATGGTATAGAATAAGGGGTGGATACTGTCCTGGTTTCGGCTGGGATAGAGTTAATTTTCTTCCTAGTAGCTGGTATAGTGCTGTTGGATTTAGGATGAAAATAACGTTGATAATACACTGGTATTTTGATTGTTGCTAAGTACTGGTTACACTAAATCAAGGACTTTTCAGCTTCCCATGCTCTGCCAGGTGCACAGGAAGCTGGGAGGGAGCACAGCCAGGACAGCTGTCCCAAACTGGCCAAAGAGATATTCCATACTATATGACATCATGCTCGGTGTATAGGCTGGGGGGAGTTGGCTGGGGGGCAGCAACCGCTGCTCAGAGATGGGCTGGGCATCATTCAGCAGGTGGTGAGCAATTGCATTGTGCCTCACTTGTTTTGTATATTCTTTTATCATGATTATTATTTTCTCTTCCTTTGCTGTCCTATTAAACTGTCTTTATCTCAGCCCACAGGATTTACTTCCCCACCCCCACCCCCCCGATTCTCTCCCCCATCCCACTGGGTAGGGGGGAGGGTGAACAAGTGGCTGTGTGGTCCTTAGTTGCTGACTGGGGTTAAGCCACAACACATGAGAGGTAGACCAGGCTGTTAGTGGAAATGTCATCTTCATTTCTATTTGAAAAATAAAAGGCAAGCAGTCAACAAAAATGGTGTTGTTTTGAAAAGGGACATGAACAAGTGTTTAGGATAAAGAACAGCTATTCTACAAGACATTGCTAGTCACATGCCAGTTGTCTAGAGAAAGCATAACAAGGGGCATCAATATTTTTGCAGTACGTAAGCAGGGAGTTAGAAAAACACTGCTTACAGAGACTGCCTGATCTGTTCTCCTTAAACAGAAAGAAAAAAGAAAAACTGCATCTCAGCCTCATGCAGGAATGCACTGAAGATTGGAGTCTTTTGGGAGTCAGGGGCTGTATCTACACCGAAATATTGAGTGACTGGAGCATTAGAAGAGCCAGCCCAGGGACAATTGCTGCTCAGGACCAGGCTGTTTTGCTCTCAGACTCGCCTCTGACAGACCTTCCCAGTTTACCTAGAGGAGACCTTGAGGTAAGCACACTTGAGCTCTCCTCCTCAAGAGCACTTCAGAAAACCCTATGCTAAACAAACACTTGCACATGATCAATATGAATGTTAGATGAATTGGGACTTGAGAATTCAGACTCTCCCAGTACAGTCAATGTCAGCAGCACATAACTGGCAGGCTGAGTTCTGTGTTTAATACTGAAGCTCCCAGTTTAAGGGTGAGCCTGAAAACCCAAGAAAGTCACTTTGTGTCCAATTAGATAGTGAAGTTCAAATCAGGTATCATTTAATATTAATGTTTTCTATTCCTACATACACAGTGTTAATTTGTTAGCTATTTATCACACTACTCACACAATGAGTTTTTTTGCTCATTTTTTTGTTTTCCTATTTCTATATGTAGCCTATTAACTAAAAATACCATTTGCGGTTCTCCCCTGGTTAGGCAAGGTGGTTTTTTTTTTTAACCAAAGTATGATTAACAGAAGAAAAAAAAAAAAGTGAGCACATTCCCTTGTGTTCCTCCATGTGCCAGGACAGAGGCCTTGTCTCCTCATAGGCAATTTTATTGTCAGGTAAGCATAATCTCTTAAAGCAAGAGTTAATGTAGTAATAGAATGCTCTATCAATTGTTCTTTGGAATTAAATGGTGATGAATAAAGTTTCAGAGATCACTGCACCTCAAACTAAAAACATGCTGAGTATTTAGAAATAATTCCTGAGAATATTGAAGAAATGTTGCTGTAGATGAGATGCAGTTTCCTTGAGAAACACAGGAACTGCATGGAGGAAATATTCTGAATTCCTGAATTGGAAGGGACATATTTGCAGCTAGCCTTCAGGTGCCAGAACTTCAAATGCAAATTAATCTGAAAATAGTCTAATAGCAAATGGCTTCAAAAGGAAAAAAAAAAAAAAAAGAAGTGACTCACAACACCCTACAACCTCTTTTCCAAAATTATTTAAGCGTTCAGATAACTGCCTTTCAATGAGGACATTTCTATCTTCTGATTTGTGTGTTGTAATGCTCTATTATTTAATTTTTTTAAAAATATCCATTAGTGCTGCAGAGACAGTCAAGCTAAGACAGTGTAAATAGTCACACATATTACAGAGTTCAATTTTAGTTAGTCACTTACAGCTGTAGATAGTTCTGGATTTGGTATATTTGAATCAACTACTAATCTACAGAACCATTACTGCTGCTGGTGGTAATAGAGAAAAAATAATCCACCAGTCTGAACCTCAGATGCCAGGATATAGTTACAAGGTTAATCAATATTTTAAATTGTATGTACACATCGATTTTGCTTGAGTAGTACATAGAGTCAATATAGAAATTATTGTGATAATGCTCAAACCCTCAAAATGAGGTTTTTTGCAGCTACTTCTCATACTGAAACTGTGTTTTAAAATTCTTCAGTGTATCACCAGAAATTTAAACAGAAAATAAACAAAACAACTCTTCTCCTCTTTCCTCACACTAGTTCTTCCTTGCTCTTTAGCTACAGTTCTCAAAATATAACAGTTTTTGCCAGCTCTGCAAATTCAGGTAAGTAGCACCAATATGCAGGGGAAAAGACAAGGCACACTGCATATACAGCTATTGTTAAACAAATAATGAACATTGTTCATTTCAGCTTCATTCAAAACACAGAACATCTCACTGGCCCTTGCAAATGGAAATGAACAGAAATGAAAGGGATTTTTTTTTATTTATAGTATTTGGGTTTGTGCCAGCATGCAGATTCCAGAAGCAAATGTGTGTCATAAAAATGTTACTTCACTTTTTTTTCACCTCAGATTATCTACAGTTATTCTCTCTATAGAAATATGACTCTTGTGTTTCATACTCTGTAACTTCTGAGATAGGAAGATTATTGTTAATGATACATACAAAAAGATGCTACCCCTTACTAAGGCTCTGCAAGGCAACTTGCTCTGTTGTAAGAGATACCTCTGTGGAAACTGGTGTTGAAGTACACACCCTATGCACTCTCCTCTTGCTATGATTTGTCTTCAGCAAAGACACTTGATTGTAAAGATATCCAAAGCTGATCACATTTGGTTCAGTCATACCACAAGTTTGACAGGTTCTCATTTTGGTATTACCTATCTGATTTAGTTTGCAAAAAAAAAGAAATTGGTGATTTTTTTTGTCTGAGAAGATTTTATTACTCTAAAGAGATATACTGCAGTACGAAGCAGTAACATTCATGCAGTCTGTCTGTTTAGAGAAACCCTGCTTTGTAAATTAGACCAACAGCTGACAAAAGGAGGGGTGAGTGCTCTCAGATAGGGAGCCCAGAAGCAGCAGTTAAACTGTCAGCCTAGATCTTGGAGAACTAGGTTCAAGCCTCTACTTCACCACAAGTTTCGGCATGGTAGGCAAATCACTTAACCTTATGAAAGAGAGACTTAAGTGAAGAGAAATGTTTGAAACCTTCAGCTGGCATCCTGAACACTCCTCTCCTCCCCTTCTCTGGTCCAGCCACAGCCACACAATCCAGTGGCTACGAATGCTCAGCCAGGAGCAGGGAGATGTGGAGTCCCGTTCTTGCTGGTTAAAAGGTTTCTGTATACTGTATTAGCCATAACAGAGAGAAATTGCAACCCACACTTAATTGGCTAGTGTCATACTCCCTCTCCCCAACAATGAAACATTTTCAGTAGGAGAAGCGGATAGTTCCCCAAAGTCAAACAATTTGGATTTTTGCAGCTAAGTCAGTCTCCTGGGAGATGAGGTTTTGAGTCCTCTCCAGCAAAGAAAGTAAATCTCTCTCTTGCTACCTACAAACACTGAACTATAAGAATGGGGAAGAAGATTCTTTTGCCACCACCGCTTGCTCTCTCTTTTTTGTCCTTTTCAAGCAACAATGTAAGCGACAAGCTGAAACCACACTCCTTTGGCTGAGGAAGGACAAAGGATAAGCAGAAGAAGAGGGGAAGGTCCAGGGAGCAAGCATCCCAACTCTGAGAGTCTCTCAAAAATTTCAGGCACAATACTTGCCCATGTGCTTCTTGTTGCTACCTGTAAGGAGATGACTTTTGCATATACTTACAGGTTTTTTTGATCCCATTAGAAGGGCCTAACTTACCATGTGCCTTGTACAGGTTATGTATACCTAACAGATTTTTGGTGTCCATTGTAGGAACTCAACATCTAAAAGCAAGACAGTGCATCATCTTACTTCAAAGGACCTAAATAGTCTGCTGTTTCTAATGCTTCTGATTTGAGTTCTAATACCTACTGACCTTCTCCTATATTAATAGTGTCACAACTTGTTATGTGTTGCTGTATTAGTATCATACTAATGCCATGCACAGAAACATATTAAAGACTATGAGGTGTTTAGATGCTGTAATAACCCAGGGCATACACAAATCTTCATAGGGAGTGAGAATGGAGAACAGGGCAAACTCCACACCTTCAAGATTTTATCTAGCACAAAGTTCATTTGTGCAGACAGTCTGACTCATGTCCTTTGAGCAACACTTTAGAGACACTTATTCAGGAAAAGACACTTAGTCAAAACAGAATCAGTACCAGAAACCAACTTGGTTTGTAACATGACCTGTTTTTATGCATGGCTAGATTATTTGGAGTTTCTCTCATCAAGAAAACACAGACAACAACAATCACAAACTTCAGCCTGTACTGCTGGGCTGCATTTGAACTGTGCTTGCAGTAACTCAAGGAGAGGCTTCAAAACCATCCGTATGAATCACAAGTGAACAGGTCACCTGGGCCACAGCTCTTCCCCTATCATGTACCTTATGATAGCCTTATGAAGCCAGAGGAGTCAGTTACACAAAAACATACTCCACTGGAAATTTAAGCTGGATTTAAGTTGCTCTGCACTGCTGAAGCAGCGCAAAGCTGCCTTTAGAGATTTATGAATGTAGCTTCTTATTGTTACACCTCAGCTTTCAATAAATTCTCCTCTAGGGAGCATATGCTTTCTTTCTACAGTTTCTTTTGTTTGGATAATCTTTTGCTATCTATACCACATTATTTATTAGCATCTTGCTCTCCCTTTCTCTTATTAAATTAGCAAATGCATCTCACAGAATAAGGTGAAGAGAGTAAGTTACTCACTGTGAGTAGCACACAAGGAGCACAAACCTAAGCCTGCATTTCTCAGGAGGACCCTTTGTGCTCTCTGGCTCATTAAGGAATAAATCCTCATAAGCACTTGAGCATAAAGGCCAGCTGGTACCACTTAGTCCCTCCTTAAATCCAATGCTCACGGCATGGAGGGGCCTCATACATACTAGGGGAATTTTCAGTAGTACTTGGGTTTGGTACTTTTAATTCAGTTCATTGGTAACCTAGCAGATATAGGCTAAGGATGAAGTTTTTATTAGCATAAAATGTACAAAGTTCCCTTTTTGTTTTTACTCTTCCCCCTCCAAAAATAAAAAATACTCATTATTATTCACCTGCAGTATCACAGCATTAATGATTAATTGGAAAGGACTGCTTCTTCTTGTGATCTTGGGGTTGGTCTGTTTGTTTCTAAGCCAGTAACTGTGTTAAGATGGCAAGGTACTTCTTACAGGAGCTCTTTAATGTTGACACAATTTTTATTCTTCCTTGTGTTTGACTCCTACAGCTGTTTTCTTTTTGCCTTATTAAAGTTTTCCTCACTTTTATTTTAAATCTAATGCTAGCTTTTACTTTATGACATTGAGGTGTTTTGATTAGATCCTCAGCTGGTATAAATTGACATAATTCCATAACTCTATGGGCCTCTCTAGGTTTAGCTCAGCTATCTGTGTGTTACAATCCAGACAAAACTAAACTAGTGCACCAGGTTCACCTTATCAGACAAATAAATTGTCAATGTCATGATTTATCCTGAATAGCAGATGTTTTCTAAAAGAACTTTTCTTTAAAATGAGGGGGTTAAAAATGACCTAATATACTGCAGCAAAATACTGAAGGCAATCAGTAAGACTGTTATTATTTCTTGAGATGGATGGAAATCTGCTATTTTCTACATTCCCTTCCAATATCCCGAAAAATAATGATGTGATTTAAGAACATAAAGCTTGCAGCTCAATTGTGGCAATTTATGTTCCTGTAAACTCGATGTAAGCCTGAGCAGCCCAAATTTTTTACTGCATATTGTAAAGGATGGTGTCTCAAAGGTCATAGCAATTTCCACAATTTTACTTCCAAATTTTTTTTTTAAGCTTTCACAGGAAAGTGTTGAGATTTACCTCTGACACAACCTACTTCTCTCAAAACTTGAACTGTATATAAAGAATGGAAGGACTGCTCAATGAATGGGTTCTTTTCGGGGTGATATTATTGAAAGACAAACCTCACATCATAAGGAGGTATAAAGTACCCATAAAAGCATTTCAATTCCAAAGTGGGAATGGTAAGCAACCTCTTGCTCTAACCTTTTCTCTCTCTTCACTGAATATAATGTTTTCAGATTCTGTTGAGGAGTGTGTCTAATTCATTTTTCCGGCCTAGTGAGACTTGCCCCGAGTCATTTCCTATTTGGTCTCTTGCTGTGAGTGGAGTCACATTCCCAGTGAGAAGTCAGCTCAGTTCCAGGGATTATCTCTGCTGCGTGAGCATGCCCGGACCCGGGCAATGGCCTGAGAGGATGCCTGCTCATGCTGAGAAAGTAGTTTAACAGTATGTTAATAAACACACTGGGAATGTATTATGCAAACAAAGGCACATAGCCTCGAGGCAAATCCCTTCACCCCCAGAGATGCAAAGAGTAATACATTTTGGTGGAACAAGGGAATAGTACTACAATTAAGAAGCAGCCTCATCGTAAATGCATCTAGATTTGCAGTGGGGAGAGTTAACATGAAGACACACTGTCTATCATTTTCTTTTGCTCTTCCTTTGAAGATCATTAGATTTAGCATTAAGAGGAGTTATAGGGATTAAAGGCAGCTAGGTCTGTTCTCATTTCTCGATAAAACAGTTATCATCACAAAGCAGCATACCTTCAGCTGGCTATTAATTAAATTCCACTAAAGTCCTTAAAAGGTAGTTGATTTTAACCTTAAAGCTTCACTGTTTGCCTGTAAGAGTTCTTCCACTTATAGGGTAATATTAAAACGGAGTCTTCCAGTCACTGTGCTTAAAAAGCTTTTGTACAATCACATTTTTCTTCTAATCTGAACTATAACAAAGGATCAGTGCTGCCTTAAACTCTCTACATCCCCACCCCAGAACCCAACACTAAACTTAGAAACTGGCTCAGGTTCTTCAAACAAGCTAAAATGTCACCACTCTCCCCTCTTCTTCATCTCTCCTCATCCCCATGCCAATTTTAGACTCCAGCCACACAGAGGTATACATTAGAAAGTCTCACATTCTAATATGTCACTACAATACAGAAAAATGTTAATCATAAAGGCACAAGAAGAAAAATAAAAGATGCAGGAGTGACAAGAAATATTCATTCACTAATTGAAGGCTGTTTCAAAATCAGAAAGAAAAAGCATAGGAAGTCTCAGTCCTTAAACATACTCTCCTCATTCTTCTGTTTCATTAACATTTGTATAATTAATTAGAGTCCTCAGGGAAAAAATAACCAACATTTTATACACTCCTTTAGTTCTGAAAAGCAATCAAGATCTATAATAGCCTCTCAATTCTGAAGTTTAATGTAAGCTTGTATGAGTGAGGGAACCATAGTTGTTTTCTTTTTGCTTTTTACAAAGAAGAATTGAAAGTTAGGAAAAATAATAATATGTGGCTTTTGGGAGTAACAACATTTAAAAAATAATAATTCTATATCCCAGTAGCAAATAATACATTTAGGAGCCTAGGATGTATTAAACAACTTGTATTTTTCAGTCTAGAACTCTATCATTTACAAGCTAGTCAAATTGTATCAAATACAACAAAAAATCCCATAGCATTCTAACATAATTTATAGCTCCATGAGGTAAATAGGAGGAGGTTTTTTTGTTGCCTTCTGTTTGCTACTTTAATCAGATTCTGGGGACACAATTCTGCATGGAAGCAGCTGTAAATATGCCCATGCATTTCCAGCTCATAGAGGCAGTTACAATGCACATATTAAGGATAAATTTTATAACCAAATGTGAGTTGCAGAATGCTCTGATACTGATGAAGTTACACATCTTTAAAGGTGAGATTAATCCCATGTAACTTTGGCTGTTCAGAAAACTAACCTCTATAGGGTCTCTCTATAGTCAACAGATATATCAACTCCATTGGGGATTCTTCCTATCTGCTTTGGACATCGATGTTTGTCTACTAATGGGCTGTCTGACACACTCCACTGACTTGCAGAGCATGCCTAAATGGGATGCTTAGATTAGGTATCTAATTTTTAGACAACTGAAGTTAGCAAACGTAACTTCATGCTGCAGGCTGTCTGCACTGCAGTTAAAGTTGACTGCCAGGTTGTTTTTTTATGAAAGCCTGAGCTGGGAACTGACCTGAGCTGGGGTACCATGAGGAGTTGGAGCTACTGCAGCAGAGGTTGCACTGTGAGTTGCTTACTGGGCACCTCCCCAGGGCACCTAGCCAGCCTGCTCGGGCACTGCAGCCACAGTCCCTGTGCTGATCTAACAGCTCAGGAGATTCAGGCTCCCTTCCTCACCCTCTGCTCCCAGCTGATTCAGCATGATCCTTCTCACCGCTCCCTGTGCTGAGACAGCATGCTAAACAAACCCAAGTCAAAAAAAAAAAAAAAAAAAAAAGGTGTAGGGAAGGAAGAGGAAGAAGGAGGAACAGTTTTCAACTGTGCTTACTAGGAAATTGAGGCAGAAGAAGACCCTGCACAGGGACAGCATGAGACCCTGTGGGCAGTAGTAAAGGAGAGAAAAACAGGAAGGGTTGAAGAAGGAGCTCCTTGGCACTGTGGAGCCATTAGACTGGCTTGGCTGCATGACCTGAGCAAACCTGAGTTCTCTGCTACCCTGCAAGCCCAGCTATTGGTATCAGGACAAGCTCATTCAAAGGTAAACTCAAGTAAGTCTAAACACAATGCAATTAGTCCTATGTAGTATAGATAGATACCAAGAAGACAGGTTTGATCCAGAGCATACTGCTCTAACCCCACCTTTTCTCTTGACAGTGCTACTGAGTAGCCAATTTGCAGTTCTGCCTTAGGAATGGGCTGGGGAGGGTAGGTCAAGCAAGATAAATCTGTATTGAGCCCCATGTATTGCAATGTGCACAGTATAGCTCTGAGGATGGAAATAACGATGTTCCATCTCTTGATGATGGGATGGAAAGTAGATGGGCACTGCAGCATCGAGTCAGCTAATTACCAAATCCGAGTTTATTCAGCCTCCTTGGTCTACCAGTAGCTAAGGACTATGGAAAAGAATGCCCTTCATGAACTGTGTATACAAGAAAGCAATGTGACAGATAGATAAATCCAGATACTTGAGCAAAGTATGTTTGCTGCCTGCAGGGCACAGTGACAAGGAGATTATTATAGTCTGTATTGGGTTTTGCTGGAACATAAAATGCATAGATTTTATGCCCTTATGCTCCAGATTGCACTGCTTGACTGACAAGGTGGACAGACGCATTGGTACCAATTTACACATCTTTTTGCACAGAGGGATCCAATGCTGCACGGCACATGTTTCCTACTGAGGCACTTCCCAACCACACCTGCAGTGCTGTAGCCCAGCTAGCAATCACTAACTGACTGACGTTAAAAGCCTGGTCTGTGTTCATTCCTTCCCTTTCATTGACACACTGATATTTGCAGCAGTAACCATTACCTAGCATGGTACAAAAACCACAATGCATAAGGTTAGGTATACTGCACTGCTGGTACAATTTACATCCAGCCTTTCAAACCTCCCCTCCTTCCTATGGTTTGAAGTAGAAAACAGGGCATTACAGTGCTGGATGGACAAAAGCTGAGAGTCTGTTATGAGCCTCAGAAAAGTCAGGGCACCAATCTTACTGCCTTGGCAAAGTGGTAGTTAGTCAAAATATTGATGATAATAACAATGAACAGAGGAACAACTGCTAAGCAATCCCCCTTTCACAATCCTGATCCCGGGAGCTTGCATTTCTCCCAGCATAAGCCAGCTGGATGACTGAGGAGGCATGGCCTCACTGGAGGCTGTATCGCATGACCTCCCTGAGCATTACTGCTCTGGACCCACTACCTCCTGCCCCACCACCAGAAATTGAGAGGATGGCATGGGGCAGCAGCTCAAAAACAGCCAAGGGCAAATTCTTCAGTGACTGGTACTGGGGGGGTCTTACAGCCCCTCTAAGCTCCTGCCACAGCAGTAGTCAGAGGTCATGGTGGGAGAACCTCTCCAAGTCTTGGATAGCCTGAGGCAGGGAACACTGCACCCCATTATAAGTACTTGGCCCACCTCCCTGTTGTGTGACATGTTTGGCCATACTGTCTAGGGCAATCCACATGGGATACAGCATGTGGGTTATTCTCTGGAACCGCTGCCAAGTTCTGTGTAGTTCAAATGACATTTTTCAAGGATGCTAGAGAGTGAGCAGAACAAGCACTTTTTTGGTTTGACCTGTCTCCTTGTCTAGTAATAACATATTAGTGATTATACATGACACTTACATAACTTCCTCCATCTGAACTGCTTCACTACCCTGCAGAAAAAAAAAGGAATAGCCTCTGTCCCTACATTATTAAGGGGGAAAGTAAGGCAATGTAAGGAAAGATGTGCTGACTGTGGTGACAGAGCACAGCTTGTGAGTACACCAGGCAACAAGACTCACAGCCAGTCCTGAGCCTTAACTCTTCGATTCTCCCATCCCACCTTGCATCCACAACCTTCCTCGCTATCACCCTTTCCCCACCACCTCTCTTCTCCTGTTTTCCCAGTAAAATTTTCCCACATTTACATTTGTTATTAATTATTATTGATATAATAATGTTTTCTTCCTCAACTACACAGCTCTCAGCTAACATCTTCCAGAAAGTATTGCTTTCAACAGTCCTGTTTCTCTGAGTGAGTAAACACATCAATCCTCCATTACATTTTCTCCACAGGGTTGGGGTACTCTTTTGCTGATACTCAAGACAGAGAAATAAATGACTGACAATGCACAAGGCAGCAGGGGCTGGATGTCTCTTCCCACCTGGCAGGACTTTCCTCACTTTGAGCTGTTCTCAAAAGCACAGACAGAAGAAATTAGTATGGGGAGTAGCAAAAAAAGAGGCAAATCAGGAATGATTGTCAGTGCCCCAAACTGTCTCACTTACATGAAAGGTAGCCCTACCAGGGAAATCTTGCAGTCCTGCATGTGAGGAATATTTCTGTTTGGTAGAACAACAGGATGACAGAAGGCCCAAGGTGCAAGTTCACAGCTCAGCCAAGAAAGCTTAGTTTTCCCACTAATACAGGTCAGCATGGGACACATTCCCACAACATATGACCCAAGTCCAACTGTACAATGGTCCTTCCAAGACTACAGTCTACCAGCCAAAGCTTAAGAACATTTTAATACAGGTCCCACTAGAACGACAGTCTAAACATGCATTGACTTGGGTGCCTGAAGTCTGAATATTACTGTAGGCAGCCAAATAATTGTGCTTATTACCACACATGGTGAAAGCTCTTGGAATTTTAGTCTTCATTTCCTTAGACTGAGAAAAATAAGAATCAGGCCATATGTTCTGCAGGTCTTAGAGTACATACAGATTAAGAAGCTAAAACCTTCCATAATTTGAAATCATCTGCTGTCCTTAGTATAATTTCAAACAGAAAAATGCAATGGAGAAATTTCATTGTTTTGAACCAGGAATGATACACACTTTTGCAAAGAATCCTTTAATTACAGCCTCAGATGTTGTTTGAATATAGATAAAAGTGTGGTTTGGAAAATCAATCCAGAATACACTTTCTCAGGCCTTTTCCTCCTCTCAGTACAGTCCATACAGTGAGATTTCTGCTTGTCAGAGAGGCACGGTAGAGTTCAAGTTCCTTGCACTCATAGCAGATCAGCCAGTGTGTTCAGCTAACTTGTTATTTGTTTTTTATCTGCAAAGGACAGCATCTGGTACTTAATCTCCAGAGTAGAAGGAACCATTTACACAGATCTGAGATCACTTTGTGACAGGTGCCAAAGAGTCATTTCCAGAGCCTTGTGAGATGACCATATGCTACATCTTTCCCCAGCTGGAATAAAGGCATTCAGCCACCATATAATTCATCATCAGCATAGGATAAATAGATAAATAGGTGATAAAATGACACTATATATGTGTCTGTATATTTATGTCTCAAAAAAAACTATGCAAATAACTGCGCGCAACATAATTACTATGCAAAAACTATGGTTCAGGGTTTAACTACACTCCAGAAACATGTAAAGATCAGGTTGAATCTGTAGTTTTGCAGTGCAATCCATCAAATAAAAAAGGTGTACCCCAATACCGCTTCTTTCCCATAGTCTTTGTTCAGTGTGTTACAACTCATACAAGCCTGAAACAATATTTATAGAAAAGTCTCCAGCAAGATGTGATTAAAAGATGGGAGGACAATGGGAATAATTTGCTGAATATTCAGTGGAAATAATCAATACTAAAATCAGTAAGTTATTTAATAATCAAAGTACTTTTTTAGTCTGATGTTAACCAAGTCCATCCCCCAAAACTGAACTGGCAGAAGGAGAGGAACAGGAGTCTGGATGTTAAATTTTTACTTGTGGAAAGTGATGAGTAGGACCATACAAAAAACAATCATGAGATTTTCCTCATCAATTTTGCCAAAAAATTCTGAACTGAGCTGAGCTACAGAAATTGTTTGCAGGCCTCAATTTTTCCTAAGTAGCAGGTGGTCCTGGGATCTGATCTCAGCCTTGCATATTCCTTAACAGAGGGGAAAAAAGATGTATCCACATGTTGCTCTCCTTGTCATCAAAATCCCTCAATAGTATAAGGAATGATATCTGGGCAGCTATTTCTAGTACTTTTTCAGAGGCATTGCTTGGGATAGTAAACTTTTCTACATTTTTTGGAAGATCTGGAGAGAGAAGGCAGCAGAATACAAAGGATTTAGGGATCTTCAGGGCAAGAAACAAAAATCTTGCCTCTCATGATTGATTCTACACAAATGTTCTCTTGTACACTTTGTAACCTCTAGCTCTAATTCCAAAGACTGAGGTAAACTGGAAGAATCCTTTGAACCATGGGTGGCCAGTGATGATGGGAGGGAGAGGATAAGGAGTGGTTCAGGCTCTACAAGCAAGCCTGTAGGAGTTTATCCAGAGTCATTCCCTGCAAAAAGGCTTTTCGGGGTCTGGACTGTGTAACCAGCATAAGCCTAGTGCTGATGGGTTCAGCCATCATTAATTTCCAGCCATTTGGGAATGGGTGATTATTTGACAGTAAGATGTGATCTGAGAGAGGTGCTATTATAATGTGGAGAGAGCTGCTATTCTTGTACTGCAGCAGAGAGCTAATACAATGGCAGAGCAGAGTGACTGTGGTGAAATTCACGGGGGAACAGACTTCTTCCCAGAGCTCAAATTATCAGCACATTTTCATTGCTGCCTCCAGAAAGAGACATGTAATGCTGTCAGACGCTGTTGAGTTGGGAGTTTTTAAAAAGAGATGGAAGTCTATGCGTTAAAGAAACCAATATTTACACAAGGACAATCCTCTCATGAAATATAAATGCTGGAATTCTGCTGGTTACAGTCCTTATTTTGAGATTTTACATGAGGGCGGTAAACTAAAGAGGATGCAATGCTCCCTACCAACTCACCATTTTGATTATCATATATGAATTTTAAAGAGGATGGGTAAAGTCCAATCAAAGCTGCATATACAGATGCTTGTACTTTATACTGCTGTCCTTGGTACATTCATCCTTAGTCCTAGCAAAATAACTCCAATTCAGGCTACAGTTCCTGAAAAGGAATGTGACTTTAATGAAATAAAAGGCTCATCATGCCAAGCCCAGGTTGAGAATAACACCCTATCCTGTTGCATTACAGACAGAGACAGAAATATATCAAAGTCACTTAGACACTTAAAAGAGAATGGGAAATAAAAGGGACGTGTCCAAGCAGTGCTGGTGGTAGATGTTGGAAAGCGAACATCAGCGGGATCAAATAGGGGAGCTTTTCTCTGTTGCTTCTTGAAAGGACAGAAAAAAAACCAAGACCCATAGATTTTTGTTAAATATGAAGGAAAATTAGATTAAGGTAACACTAAAGGAAGAGCCTGGGGGTCCTACAGCATGGGCTTGCAGAGCTTGGCTTACTTGCCTCCCAGGACACAGTACAAAGACAGAGTATATGGCATCAAGTCTTTGCTAGCATTTCCCTATGGACTCCCTGAAAGAGCTTCTGGGTGGGCTGGGAGATATGTCAAAGCAGTTCAAGGTGCATGAGGTACCTTTTATTCCCCCCACCTTGGCACAACCCTTTTGTGATGCCCCGCTGAAGAAGAACAGATATATATACCAAGGAGGTTAAGAGTTCACATCGGATGGGCCAGATTTGACTCTAAGAAGAAAGCTAATCTGCTATGGTGTTGGGTAAGTCGTTCTAGTCCCTGCTCTGGAGGGAGCTGATTTAGCTTCCGTCGTTGATGAACTAAACTAGGGCTCAGGAGAACTGGGTTCATTTCTCAGTTCTGCCGCATGTGTCCCATCTGACTTTAGTTGAATCACTTAGGGCACATGTACATCACACAAAAACTGGGCTAGTACTGCTCATAGCAGAAACCATTAGTGTGCATACAGCACTGAGACCAGGACCAGAAGTGATCCATTCACATAGCACTAGGTGAAATAACCATCTTGGTCTAGAGCCAGCTTAGAAATCCCTGCATTGTGCTCCACTGATCCATAGAGATACGTTTGCACTTCTCTAACAGGTGATCAAGCTGGTGCCATTTATTATACTCATTAATATTGCCTAGTTGCATATCATCCTATGAGCCACTCTGTTCAGCTGCTTCCTAACTTTACCCAATTTAACTTGTTTGGCAGAAATTTTACTTGCCCATTATCTGTGCAGTTATTTATAGCTTTTCCTGGAAAATTTCAGCCAATGCTTTTCAGTCATTTCCAAGAAAAGGCTAACGAGAAAATACATTATCCTCTTCATGACAATCCTTCCTTTGGAATGCTCTCCTGCAATTGAGCATTAGGCAAAGACCAGAAATTTGTTTGAGGAGTGAAAGGAATGAATCAAGGTTGTGCCTTTTGCCCTGTATGAAAGTTAGTCAAAATGTAGCCAAGTTAAAAGCCTCTGAATAATTGCTGTTTGTGCATATCTACAATAGGCTCCTTTGATTTTAGCAGCTGAATTCCCCAAAGAGCCTTCACAGGATATGCTGGAGATTTTCACAGCTCCTGTGCTTGAGGAAGCGGTGCCTGTACTACTAAGCAGAGAACAAGGGAGTGTGTTCAAGCCAAGGGTTATAGGTATGGTTTCCCCCTGTAATGACTGCTTTGATTTAGACACAAGTACTAAAAATAGGCAGGATTGTCTTTCTCTTGCAGCAAGGCGGATACAACTGTCCCATCTGAATATGGGGGAGAAGGCAGAGAAAGGAGACAAATCTGACACAGAGTTGGTGTGGGATGCAAGGGAATATAGAAGTGAAAGAAGGTACTAGAAAGAGATTAAATAGGAGCAAGACTTTATGGTGAATGGTGCAAATGAGACCTGAACTCACATGATATTACCATGTTCATTTCATAAGCATAGAACTGATGCAAATGCTTACCCCACATATAAAAGGTTTAAATTCTGGCATTTCCTAATGTTTGAGTACTATTCTTCATGGGTTCAGTAAAAAAATACTTAGTATTATTTTGTGTGTGCATTCTCCCAAATTTATCTAAACAAAAATAAATAAACAAACAAAAGAAAAGACAGCAAAACACACACAGAAACAAATTTCATTATTTGGCTTCTCTCTAAAACATATGCAGGTCATCAGCAGAGTTCAAAGCTTTACTGTCAGCACACAGATTTTGCCACTGCACTAATGGAGTGGCTGTTTGCATTAATATATTGCTGTTCTCCTCATGGACAGATGCTGAAGGAGGATGCAACACCCCATTCTGGCAGATGGTTCCAGAACAGAGCAGTGACATTCAGGGATCTTGGGCTCAAGATATCTGCTCAGATCTGTTCATAAGCTATCCGGCCCAGGAAGGGAGTGTGCCGTTGCAGCTCAGACACATCTACTACTACTCACAAGCTTGGTTTCTTTTCTTGTTAAACCAGTCAACAGAAGCCTGATCTTGCCACTTCCTTGCCCTTGGCTCCTCAGCCAGTCATGTACTCAACAGGTTTCTCACTCCCTTCTCAACCTTCTTGCCCACCAAGTCTTCATCTCACTGGATGTGCACAGACCCAGCATGTTGTTGCTCTTCCTGTGCTGTACCCAGCCTCCCCATTCCCAGGTTATTCCCTGGCCTCCATTGCCCAGCACCATATGTGCTCTCCATGGGGCCTTCCACCTCCATCCTCCTTGCCTTGGTCTCGTGAGTCCAAGATCTGTCAGATCTGTCCTCCTTTTGCCTCACCTTCTTCTCCAGCTCCACCAGATCTGCGTCCTACCCTCCCAACCCGTGGAGCTTCGTCTTCCTCCCCCATGCCCAGGCCTTCTTCACCATCCCCATCCCCAGTCCCAGTTTTCCAGCCCCAGCCCAGCCTCACTTTTGCTTCTTGCCCCTCTCCCCACTGCCAGCTCTCAGACTAGTTTACACAAACCACAGTTTTCACGGCTTCATAAGAAGGACAGGTTTCAATGTTCTGCCAAAAAAAAAGACAGTAGATATCATGCCTGACACAAAGGCTATATCCCCAGTGAATTTCAAAGCTTGAAGTCTTTGAGCTTTCTAAAACCGCTTTAGCGTGGACTAAACAAAATGTTTCTAGCAAGTTCCTTTCTCCAAACCAGATGAGCCATCTCAATGCTACAAAAATTTGGCCTCTTGCTAAAAGACAATAAAAAGAAATCATTGCAATGCTCGGTGACTGCTGCTGAATGACAGACTAGGGAAAGTGTTGGTCAACCCTAAAATTGAGTAATGCCATCAGGCACGCATACACTAAAAGCTGCTGCAGATAGAGTGGTAGAGTGTAAGATAAACTACACTGAAGTCAATATGAAAAACAAACAACTAGCCTTTCAATTTAAATGCACTTTGAATGTAGGTCAAGGAGAATAGGCCGTAACAAAGTGGCCTAAATTTCGCCTGTACTTCCGTGCTTTGTCATTCCTACTGACCGGCTTGAAGTCCAGACATTTATGTACAGCTAATGCATTCAGTGAACTGCAATAGTTATTTAGTTGATGTGATTCATCCAATTCATGTAATTTAGTTGACCAGTTATGATTTAGCACCATCCCAAAACTGCAAATAGCTGTATGTTAAAAAAAAAAAAAGATAAGAAAAAAACTTCCATTCAAGGGCTGGATATAAAAATGTAGCTGAAAAATAACAATCTTGCAATAATTTTTTTTTTTTGCAAAACAAAAAGAATCACTAAATATGCAATTTGTTTCGAATGAGTCACTCAGATCCATTATTAATTGCACTAACTTTGGCTACTTAGTGGTTTTGATTGCTTTTGATATTGTTTATTTTATGATGTTTTAATTATTGTTGTTTATTTATTACAGTAATTGTATTTTAATTGTCTTTGGAGCAGCACCCTGACTGTCTTGGCAGGGAGGCACTAAATAAATAAAATCATTATTATTATAAACATAACCGATGGTAATAGTTTTTCACTGTGTATTGTTAGCAATGCGGAACAAAAAAAGTATATATACATATATCGTCTGTAAGAGAAAAACAGTAATCAGAACCCCAAGGTTATATATCCAACTCTGCCACTGATTATATCTATGACTTTAAAAAGTCACTTAGCTTCCCTCTTATCTCCATTTATTCATCTGTGAAAGGATTATCATAACACTGCCCAATCTCCCAGGATTAGTAGGAGAATTAGCTAATGTCTTTGAAGCATTTGGATCTCCTCAAATGAAAAGCGGAAAAAAAGCTTTAATCTTTAGATTATTAATGATATAACAGAAAAACTGGTATAAACTACTAAGCCAGAAAGACTTACTCTACTATTAATATTTTTTATCTATAATTGGTGCATTTATATTGTCCATACACTTAGATATTGAATCTTTCATAGATTCATAAATAGCTACTACTAACAAAGGCAAAAATATGTTCCAGAAAAAAAAACAAAAATGCCTTCTGAAGTTTCCAATATGAAAAAGAAATGGGGGAAGCAGTGTTTTTACATACATAAATTGTTTTGTTCTCCCTATTCCTACACCTGAATCCTTTTCCTTAAGAAAGAAAAAAAAAAAAAACAAACCACCACTTCTTTCTTAGGGTGCCCAAACCCAAAAGTTGTTTCTGTGGATTCACAGCATAAGAATGCAAAAGGGAGGGGGGAAATGCTGCACACTACAGTTCAGATAAGAGATCTAAGTTTTAAAATCAAAGCCACTATGAAAGTTGCAGAAAAAGAAAACTTTGAAACTGACAGGTTGGGCAGGAGAGGGACGTTTCACGTTGTTATTGAAATTTTTGTAAGTTTAAAATATTCGGGTTTCATTTAAACCAAATAATACTGTTCTAGGCTCTGATTCATTATGCTTCCTTTGACCTATTCAACAGGCTTCAGGGTTTTCTCATGCAGCTTGTTAGAAACTCCTAAAATTTAGTGAAAGGAGCAGAAAGAAACACAACTTTACACTGCAGTATCCTACCCCTGGGAATCTTGTTGTGGTTTTTATTAATAAAAGTCCACTAGTTGTCTCTAGTCTGACGTACTCAATCTACTATTCTTTCTCCATATTCCCATTCAACTGCTTACATGCCCTTTTGCTGTTGCAATCAACAGCCAGCTCAGCTAAAATACAGGAAAATCCCAAACAAAATGAATTCACCTTCACCATGAAAAGATTCTCTTGCCCTCACTGAGATTCATTTTTCTTATCATTATAGAGGGCTACACCCAAAGCTGTGATGTTCTCAGAAGTTTGTTCAGAAAATGCTGACTTGTCATTCACATCTGCGTGGTTTCAGTGATCCTCCCCACTTGATCTTTGCCTTGCCATGCTTCACTCACACACATCAATACTGATGCCTGTTGACAGTCAAATTGCCGTTCATACTCCTATTAATTAAAACCTTTACAGCTGATAATTTGTTAACACTAAGAATATTGCAGCTATTATTAATGACATTTGGCTTCCCATCTTTTCTTTCCCCCAGTGCCATTTGCAATGTTATTAATAACTGTAACAGGACATCATCAAGACACTTCACCAAATGTAATTCTGTTTTTAAGTAGACTGTCCTTCTTGTGGAAAAAATTACCTAAAGACTGTAATCAAGAAATTAATACTTTACACATATAGCATCTCCAGTGTAAAGGTTTAATGTTATTTATGTTTCACGTTGGGACACCTGTATTTGATAAATATCACCATCACAACTGATTTTGTATTGCAAGCTTAGACACTGTGAGATCATCCCAAAATTTTTAGAGAGGACCCAGAATACCTCAGGTGAGCCAGCTAAGGCTTATATGCCAGATATACCGAGCCCTGGGTATCAGTCATGGTCAATAAAAACTGCAGTAGCTAAGCACCTCTGAAAGTCAGATGCCAGATTATTTGAGCTAGGCATCCAAAAACCAAGGGACCCAAAATTGATGACAGTTTTCAGCAACTTGCCTGAGGTAATGGAGCAAAACCTTGGCAGAGCTAGGAGTATATCCCAGTCTCCTGCTGCTCAAATTGCTGCTGTATCTACTGTGACATCTTCTCTCCTAACAAGAGCCATGCTTAATGTGTCATACTTCTCCCACAAATCCAGTGTCAGAGCACGCTGCACACAGGCAAAGGAATCTCACCTCACCTTATCCCTACACTTGACTCCTATTAACTTTCAACAACAGCTTAAGTGTGTTGGTATTCAGGGCCAGCCAAAGGAATGTGCCACATGTTGCTGCCCAGGGTCCCATGCTCACCATGGTTTCTATCAGTCAGCATTCTTTCCAGACAGCACCCGTGGCCCTTTGGCTTACCTAGCATGGAAAGATGAATTTAAAAAAAAAAAAAAAAAAAAAAAAAATTAAAAAAAGTTCTCCAAGAGCCTGCATTTGCAGGATCCACATCAGTTACCTTCATGCTGGTGACATACTTAATTTCCAGTCACTAGTCAGTCTGTAACCAGTGTTTTGATATCTAGGAGCTGCTGAAACTTCACACCCTCCAAAAATGAGGCTCCCCATCATCTAATCATCCCCCTCACCAAGACCCTCCTTCCATCTCAGTGGCTTACCAAAGTCTGCCCAGGCCTCTTCTCAGTCCATGGACACCCAAAGAGCTTTTTGCAGTGTGAGCTAAAGTATAAATTTGCAGTACATCACTCTCCCTTCTCCACCTTCTTAAACCTATGATTAATGCAGTGTGTCTTATACTTTTCCTTCTTTCATAGAAGGATGAAATACTTCAGATTACTTTACAATTACCATGGGGTAAGAGTATGCATGGCAAAATGTTACCATGGAGCTGCTGAAACACTGCAAATTCACAGCTTCACTTCCTCTGTAGAAACTTATTTAGGTGTCCATACCCACAGCTTATTTGCACAAGTTCTCAGAGAGACCTGAGGCTGGCACCAAGAGAATCAAACCTCCCTGCTTATTGTGGTGAATGGGAGTTGCATATGTTGGAGTCTCTGGGCTTCTTCTTGTCCCTGAATAGCTCCCATTAACATTTATGGGGGGTATGCATATTGAAAGAAGAGAATAGGCCCCCACTGAGAAGAGAGCAGACTCCAGCAATTCTATTATCACATTGTGTGCTTTAGTCTTCGCTAATCTCAGCAAAGTATCCTCATGCAAGGGTTCTGAAGTGTTTTTTTTTTCTTTTTATCTCCATGGAAATTGTATTTTTTTGAATAAGAAAGGTGACAAATAGTTAGCTTATGCTCCAGTAAATCCACAGGGCCAAATTATCTCATTTAAATATCTATTCAGCTCTCAGAACAAATATCGAAGTCGAGACTTTGCAGATACATTCTTTGCTGGAATAAGTAGAAAACTCTCCTTTGTCCCTGTTCAGGCTACTTCAGGGTCTGCTTATTCCCTCACCTATACCTGTGTTCTCTTGTAAGCACTTTTACCTGTCGAAGAAGGTCTCTACCTTTGTCATAGGGCCAACAGGCTTTCACAACATGAGCAGCTTCCCAAAACTTCCGCAGCCCTACTAACAGCACAGCTTCACCACAGGGAGGATAAGCACAGACTAGGCAGTGACAGGATTTTCACTCTTGCTTGCTCTGAGCAAGATTAAAATGCCAGCAGCTAGTCCCTGTTAGCCCTTCTGACTGTTGTTATCACCAAGAGAGGTGAATCAGTGCTGTGCAAATGCTGGGAAATCTAAAGAAAAATGTTAGTGCCAGCAGAAGCGCAGAGGCTTAACTGAAGTGCTGATAGAGAATACTTTGGACAGCAGGAACTGATAGTTGTGCTACAGAGAGAAAAAGCTTCAGAGCTTGCCTTTTATTCTTCAAAAGCACGCATGAAAATTTTCTTAGCTAAGACTTAAATTAAAGTTTTGATTTTTAAAAGGTTTATGGTTCTCTCTGGTTTGCAAGTAAGTAATGCTGGTGTGACTACATCAATACCAAATGTAAAAGCTAACAGTTTCTTCTCTCTACTTCACACTCACAATGATGAAAAAAGCCTCCATGAACTATAACAGATTTTTTTCCCCTTTAATTCAGAAGTCCCACGTTCCTTTCATATAATACCAACTATCAAATGGAACAACATTTAGTGTCTCCTCAGATTTAGCTGACATTTAAATTATTACAAACTTGAGAAATGTGTAAAAGTGGAAGATTACTGTTTGCTACAAATTAGTCAACTTCCTACGAGGTTACACCAGAAAGTCTCAGAACCGCACAGCAAGTAGTGATTGCTGTAGGACAAAGGACAACTCGGACTTCAGACACTATTCTTGTAAATCCTTCCCCCAAAATAAGAAACTGAAAAAACGGTCCAGGAGTGTACTGAAAGCAACAGAGATGCAACCTAGCAGGACAATATCAGCTTCTCATTTGTCTGGCCCCTTGATACAAGCTTCAGGAGAAGGTGCAGGAGAGCATTCCCTCCCAAAGAACAGCCCTGTGGAGCTCATTTTGAGTGATGAATTACAACCCAAACACACACAGTTTAGTTAGATGGCTTATTTAATGAGAGGACATCCAAGCACATAGAAGCATTTGTGATGATGCAGGTGTTACAAGGTATTTTGGATTAAGTTAACTACACTTGTGCTATTGGATCATTAAATCTTATTCATTCTTCAGAGATCCTTTCTGCCTACCAGTCACTGCTACGGAAATGAAAATGAAAAGCTCTTATGGCACAGCACTACCCTGCTCAGCAGAACAGGTGATGATGCCTAAAGCTATGACTGAGCTAAAGAGAACTGAGTAAGTTTTGGAAGCAACATTTGGTACACAGTCTCCTCATTAGCAATATTTACTCTCCTGAGAGAGCTGAGTGATAAATATTTTTTTCATTTTTTAGAATGTTAAGTTTATCACAAACTGCAGAACTTTAGTGATATAGGTGAAAACCCATAACTGCTAGTTCCCTGATGTGTTGTCCCCTCTAGAGGGGGAAAAGCCTAAATGGTGCTTTGTATCCAGTTAGGAGGGATACTGCGACCAGTTAAGAACATAAACATCTTGATCAAGCAACTTGTTCCAGCCTGTGATAAACAATGATTTTGTGTCATGGTAAGTGTTCTCTATTGTCCAGGTGCTTTGTTTGTTTCTGTTTTTATGAGTTCTGTCAATGGCTGCTGTAGTCTTGCAAAAAAACCAGATGCCCACATTGAATGACAACACCATTCTTCAAAGTGTCTCTTGTTTCCTTTCAAGATACAGGCTCTTTTTCTGACATGACACAATCTTGGTAGCCATTTTTCTTTATGAAGTTCCACAAGCATTGTAGGTTACTGCATCTTCCAGTTTCTGGATTATGCAGCTTAGCATTGCAGAGCAGAGGAAAAATGGCATGTCAGTGTAAATGGGAAGAGATTCAGGATTTTTGTTTTCAGCAACCAAGACCTTAACCAGTAAGTGGCAAATAGAAGTTGCCATGTGGAAGGAACTGTAATTAGACCCCAAACCGACTGGTAACACTGACAGTGACAGATGCCCTTGAGATGGATAGGTGATCAATAGACAGATAGTCTAGTACTTTTGTTTTTAAATCATTATTGATAGTATATCTTAAATTAATCCATCATTCTGTAAATGTTCAGCTCTTTTAGAACAAAAGCATTCTGGAAGTTTAATTTATCTTTTTTTTTTTTTTTTTTAAATGAACACATACACTAAGCAGCAACTGAAAGGCAGGAAAAATCAAGTTCAGAACAAACTAGTCGTACTCAAATATTTGTAATTAAGCATGATAAGTAATTACAGAAATACCTGGAATAGCTCATGATTCACTCTCTCACGTCAGAGGTTTCCTAATCAATTTGAAATAACTAGACACTGCTATAGAAAATAAGCAAGATCACAACATTTGCTAATGAGTCTCCAAAATGGATTTCGTTGCATGAAAATGTTCATTGTCAGGAGAAAGCCTGTGTTCCCAGAATCTTTAGGGTCATTTCCATTTGCATTTGATTGGAGAAAAGTCCTCAAGTCCTCTTTGTTCTTTTCTTCCTTCTCACATCCACTACAACTCTATGCTTTTTGTTCCCCCCTCTCTCCCTTCGATGAGTTGGTCTTGTATCAACGTGGTACACCAACTGCTAAAAATACATCCAAATAAGACCCTTTATGCTGAAGCAGCTAGAATCCACTTCAATTATAACTTAATTTCTCTATGTTACACTGATTACCTTGAATATAAATTTGGAGATGTATGACTTCTGGAAAATTATATGGCAGAAGATGCAGCGGCAGAGCTCTGAAGCACACACCAGGGTAGTGTATTATGCCATGAATAATACCACTTAAACATTTGTAAAATGTAAAGCTTTTCTGAGCTCTTCTCCTTCCCCTGGGACTCGAACTCTTGTTGAACAAGCTGTTCAAAGCTCACCGCTCTGATAAAAACCTACCCCAACAAAAGAGTGACAGTGACTTTTTTTTTTTTCATATTATTATTATTAAATCACCATTTCAGGTTGCTAGTTGCTTGCTCTTCCTGCAACAAAAAAATCAGGTATCCATTTGACCTACTTGTCCCTAACCCAGCAATGTTCAGAGCAAGATGAGATCTGATGATAATGAACTTATCTTGAAAAAGGAATTGCAAACTATGTCCCAGACCCTGCAATCAATTATTCATGTGAGTAACTTTGAACTCAGCAGGAGTACCCACAGGCATAAACTTTCTTACAGGGGGAACAGTTGGCAGGATCAAGACCCACCTCAGGAGGAAGACACACAACAAAACATATGAACCCTTTGTGACTCTTTTTATTTTATTATTTTTTCCCCTTTTTGTCCTTGTTATTGTTCATTTTCATTTGCTAGTGCATTTCCCACTTCCAGCTGGGAGTAGAAGTGAAGATGCCAAAATACGAAGACAAAAGCTGTTGTTATGCTCAGCTGGAAGAGAAAGTACTAGAAATCTCTCAAAAAAAAAAAAAAAAAAAAAAAAAAAAGCACACAGAGATTTCCAGAGCAATTTTATACTCCCCAAGGGCACCATGACAGTTCAAAGAAACTTTGTAAAACTCGTAATGGAAAGCGGAGGAATAAAGGCAAGTTACTGGTGAACTGAAATTGTCCTGTCTAACTTCCCTCAGCTTAATGTATATAACATTTCTTCTTCATCAAGATATTAACAGTCCCTATCCAGATGATGCTGCAGAGTCTTCTAGATGCAGAAAGACCCAGGTCCACATGCCATGTAGTCCTCAGGCCTACCACAACAAGAGAAAAGATTTCCCTTATGGTTCTCCTCCCAAAGAAAAGGCGCTCAAACACCCCTGGGCACAATAGATGTCACCCCTAGGAAATCCCACTGCTTTTAAAGAAGGGCTACCTTGTCTTGGAGCTCAACTAACTTAGAGAGCGGATGAGATGACTGGCTGTTGATAAGACAAAGCTTAAATGCATAAAAGCCATCTTTCCACACCTGCATCTCTTATTCCAAAATGCATAAACTTGGACTTAAAAAGTTACTGAGTCCAAGTAATTAATATCTCACTTTCAGGTTAAAAGTGATAAGACGGAAACAAAGCAGGGGAAAATTTCAAAGAAATTAAGACCTTGCAGGACAAGGTTATAAAACAAGTAAGGAAAAGATAATGCTAGGATAGTTGGTGTTCCTGAAGACTAGAAAGGGGAAGACATCTGGAGCTTGAAGCCCTTGAAGTAGACCTTGATATTAATGGCACTGGGGGGGAAGCAGGAAGAGCACCTGTGAGCTTCTGCAAGGTGATTGACCTAGGATATCTATTACTAACATACTCTAAATGTACAACTGTACAAGAATTGCTCAGGAGAGCTGGAACATGTGGCAAGCTAGAAAGGGAAGACAGAATTGTTCCAAGAGTGTTGAAAAAAAAAAAAAACCCCATACTATTCATGGCACTGGCCGCAGCAAAATACAAACCATGAAATGCCTCATGAAATATCTAGCTACTCTGTGCAAGCTGCATGATAGATATTAACAGTTTCCAGGCTCCAGCTCTGACAAAACCCTCTGTTAAATTAATTTAGTTCTTCATGCTGTTGTTGGGTAAATAAGCAGAAGAATCCCAACTGAGATTAAGGTACAGGCTATCAGTATTTTGCATGCTGTGAGACTACACCCAGAATACTGTCCTGTTCAGATGTTCATGCTACAGGGGGGATGATAATAAGTTGACAAAGGTTATGAGAAGAGCTGCTTGGACGATTAAATGCACTGAAATACATGTCCTATGGTGGCATTTCGTAGCCTAATGACAAGGAGATGGAGATATGATTTGATCAAAGGCAGAGTAGCACTACCTGAGGAGTCTTTATAAATGTCTTTTCATTATCTCAACTTTGCAAACAAAAGCATAAGAAAAGACAAAGTCTGAAAGTCAGAACTAGACAAAATTCAAGCCAGCCATAAGGAAGACATTTTTAACAGTGAGAATAATTAACCCTGCAGTGTTAGAAGTATTGTAGGGTAGAATCTCCATCACTAGAATGTTTCAGTAAGGATGGGATGTCTTCAGGTGGTTTTTTTTTTTTTTTGGTTAGGCTTTTTTTTTGTCAAGCTCAGTTGATAGTTAAGTCAATTAGGAAAGTCCTATGGCCTGCATGATTAATGAGATCAGAAGAAATGGCTCAAAAAAATGTTTCTTCTTGCTGTGCATTTTGCTTCCTGAATGCAAGAAAAAAACTCCTCCTGCAAAACTCCACAGTGTATAGCTGAATGCCATCTACAATATTTGGTTTGTCTTCCTTTCATCCATTGTTTTCCTTTCATCTGCTGAGCATGTCCCTAAAGACTGCCAGTGGCTAGGCTTTGTATGGTGTTTACTGGCACAATCCCACCATCTCCTTATTATCAGAGCTTTACAAAATATGAAGGCGACCAGTCCTTCCCACCAGCATATAGAAGCCTTGTATAGAAAAGTACTCATAACTGCACATTATTCTCATTTTAGCTGTTATGCTGGGTTGAAGTAAAAAGAAGCGCTTCAAATCACCTGCGTCTTAGAGCTGCAGTACCAACAGGTGTCTTTGGGATCACAAACTGTTTCTTGGTCAGGGAGAAACTAACAGCTCGAAGATTTATTGGACTATATGAGCCAAATAAAGCAATAGTCGGTCCTGGCAAGCAACCAGGTAGACACAAGGAGACGTACACATTCTACTATAAGAAAGAAAATATTTTCTCTTTGGGAGCTTATTTAAGCTTCTGAGAAGAGATTATCTTCTAACATATCACTAGTTAGCTGAAACTGCAAATGATGCAGCAATGAAGATAATTTCAAGATCAGACTGAAAGAACAGCAATCTGAATGTCTGTTATTTGAGAGGTGAGTTTCCCAAGCAGGCAGGGGAGCTAAGCTCCTTCTTATGGTCGTGGCCTTTGTGACTTTCAGCATTGATGAATGGGAGATTATTGAACTAAATAGTTTTGCATCCCTGACAACTGCAGTATTCTAAGATATAGCAAAGACTTATATGACAGAATTATAGCATACTCACCAGTAACAGAAAAAAATCTTCATAAAGTCTAATAAAAAATTGGCATCTGTACTTGAAATGTTTAAATTTATACCAAGATCATGCCAAACCACTACAAACTAAAAACGCTGGAACGAATGAGGTACTATCTTAGAAAACCTGGTAGAAAATGAATAGACTATGTTTTATTTTGCCTTAACTAAAAATTATAGAGAAGCAGATAGATAAACTCATAGTACATAGACAAAAATAAAAACCTATGGTCAGCTTTGGTTAATTCATTCATGATTTTTCGTATAAAAAAGCCTGGAAAGAACACCTGGGAACCTGACTGCATTTCACAGAAATAGACCTAACTGTGAGAAAAGCAGTAAGTCCCAAAGCAGCAATGGATTTCCAGTTGAGTTTTATTTAAACTCTAACTAAATAACCTGCAGGCTCTCTGATAAGCTTAATGAGGCCAAAAGAGCAGTATCTCACCTCTGACCGAGCAAGAGGTAACAATATCTGTTACCCAGGCTAAGGAAAAGATCCTGCTGACTCTGCATGTTGGAAGCCCATTTTGTTGATAAATTATGACATGACCATTCTTGCCAGAGCCTTAGTTGTTAGTTGGAAGAAGTTATTACTCAAATTATTCACGTAAATCAGGTCAGATTCATTACATGTCAGCTTTGGGCAGACCACCCCAGGCCATTCATTGATACAAGTACAATTTCATAGCACTCACAAGAGCCTTTGGGAGCCTTTTTGCTAGATTCTTTCCTTAGATTTGGCTGGGATGTTCCCATCATTTCTTCATAGTGCACAGTTTGGTGGCCACTGTTATTAGAGTGGATTAAGCTGCTTTACACCCACTCCTCCTGCTTGTGTGCTTACTTGCCTTGTTACAAAGGCAGGACTGCTTCATCACCACTGTTGCTGAGTCAGCACTGGTACCAGTAAAATGAGAAGCTGTGAGGCTTGGAGAGTGCAACATAAAGTTAAAGCTGACCATATAAAAAGACAGCAGCAACAGACTACTTATTTGGGTCCAGCATAGACACAATTCTTGAGCTCACATAGCTCAGTGTCCAAACTATTGAACAGTTTGGGTTCTTTCCTGTTTATTGGATTAAAAAGAACAAGCCTTTGGTGGGATTTCCAATAGCTATTCTGACTGCCAGGTGAATTTGTATATCTAGGAATTACAGTTTCTGGAAATTTAAAACAAATGCTTCAGTTATCATATCAATTACAGATAAATATGATTTTATGTCCATAAAATTTCATAAAATTCTACAGTGAAACTGTTGCCCAGACAGATCACATGTTCAGGCAACTCCATTACTATGCTCCACAAACCAAGGCAGCTTTTTCTATTGTAGTGTGGTATTGTTGTCAAATCTGTTTTCCAAAGAGATTTTGCTGTTTGTGTGGATATTCATCTCTAAGACCTTGTCCTCACCATGCTTTTTGAACTCATTGGCCAAATTTAGACAAGCTTGACAAAAGAACAGAGACTGGAAAAGTCTTAAATTTCTGTGAGCTTGATGAAAAGAGATGACAGGGTAAGGAGATCCTAATACTGAAAGGATCACTGAAAGGCTGTGACCTAACCATAAGATACAGTTCCCCAACCTCAAATCACCCACTCCTAGGAAAGAAGGCTTGCTTCTAATGCTCAGGGACCACCTTCCTTCCAGAACATGGAAATGTCCATGTGTCTTTTTTAAGGAGACTATAACTACCAGCAGAGAAACAGCAGTGAAGATTCTCAGATCTGAGGTGGCATTATGATGCTTTTGTAACTAGTTTAAAACATAGTCTTCTGAGCTACTCCTAAAAAAAATTCCTAGGTGTTTATAAAGCTTTGGGATTTTGTAGATACCAGACATTATGGCTAATGTTGGGCCCCTACATTGCTCGCTGCATAACAAGAACTTGGTCCACTGAAGTCCCTCCCCTTGGCATTAGGGGAGCTTCAGATATGGCTTGACATTGCAGCTTCAGACATGGCTTCAGCACAGTATGGAGATACTTAATCTAGCTTCCACCCAACTCGTACGAATACCAGATATAATAAACTTGACACAATAACATGGAGGTCAGTGTAGGTTATTCATCCACACTGAATTGACTCCAACCCAAACTAGTCCTTTCTTGATAATGTATCAGATACAGTCAATGCAACAGTACTAGCGGACTAGAAGTTCTGAATAAAGACTGAATATAAATCCACATACTTTCATCCTCTCTATGTCTCATCCATTCTCTCTAATCCCAGTCCTCCTTGCAGAGCTTGGTGATACTGAGATGCGTGACTGCAGCGCACATACCCCTACATGGGCCAGCCTGCATATGATGAGCTAGGAAAACACAACTGGACAGGCTTCAGCAAAGTGTGCTTCCTACATGCTCTGGGTTCTGGATACTCAGTTCAGCTCAGGTGGCAACACTCTGTATTAAACATACCTGCAAACATTCAAAATGTGCACACCTGCAGCAGCATTGCAGAAACACCAGTGGTGCCTTCTAACCTCGAGTGGCACTGCCAGACAACCCACTGCATACTCCCACCTCCACCACCAGTGCCTTTTCCCTCTCCCTTTCAACTGCACTTTTTTTTTCTGCATTTGAAACCACTGGGAGCAGTGAGAATTCAAGCACTGTATAAACAGTTTTCACCTTTTCTCATTTCTGATGCATAATATTTTGGTACCCAGAATTTGCTTGAAGTACTTGAACACATAATGCAGGGAAAATGCACACAAACAGAAAGGAAATTGCTTCCTGGCTGAAAGTCCAGCAGTTTGTGAATCACTACAAACTGACAGACATTACAGAGTAGCACATTTTGCACAGAACAATTTATCTGGAAGCAGTTGTTCTCATTATAGAAGTGCTCACAAACTTGTATCACATCTATGCAATTTCCTTCAGATTTTTTTCTTTTCTCTTGTTTTTATCAATGCTACTGTAGTTTATGGAAAAGTTTGTTTTAAATACCTTCAGTGTGAAAAAAAAAGGATGGAACCCATACCAGCAAGAGCTTTGAGGGTGTTCTACCTACACCTTTAACTTGGGGTGAACTTGTCCCAAAATCAAAATGCCCTCTAAGCTTAAAACCTAATTTTGATTAAACCAAGACAAACAACTTTCTGAAATACAGGAAACCTGGTATAAATTTGAACTTGTCAAGTGCAGTTACCAAAAGAGTTGGTGAGGCAGAAGAGAAATAAAAGGGGGCTATAGTCAAATCTCCATCCCGTTGACTGTGTCCTTAAAGAGAGCTCCATGACTCCAGGTTTGCTTTCAGTCCATCCATTCAGAGGTGCAGAAAATGCTATACCATAGCCTCTGGTCCCCAGGAAAAGTCTTTTTCTTTCCACCACATCTGAGGCCTGGCACTGCGTTTGCCCCTGCTCCTCTTCAGGAGTGTCCCAGTCCCTTACACCTGCCCCGTCCTCCAGAGTCTCCTCTCCCTGAATAGCCTCAGTTGCTCACAGGAAAGAAGCAATCTCCTGCTCCCTCCTGCCAAGGGTTTCCTCTGGCCCTTAAGTCTCTTCATACAGGACTGTGACCTAACATAAAGCAAATGCTCCACACCCCAGCTTTTGTAGTCCAGACGCTGATCCCATGGGGCAAAAAGGCTCTAAGGCATAGTTACTGTGACTCCGTTGAGAAGAGGAATGAAAAATATTATAAGTGCTGGTGGATTATTTTCATACCCTTTTTGTTCCATCATCCCTACTCGTATGTTATTGTCAGCTAATACTCTCATAATGTTGGGGGCAACGACCAACTCCCAGAGATGGCAAAATTCATATGTAGTTCAGTGGCAGAAGTGTTGCACATCTTTAGTGAGGTTGAAACTGCTCCCACTTCGGAACAGAACATGAACTTCTTCTGATGAAGTTACGGTGAACTGAGAAAATTCATAATACCTATAAAGCTCTTAGATATTATGATGATACTACCCATGCAAATAATTAAATAGATAGATTAATTTTCTTTTTCACAATTGAGATCCCTGTTTAGTTCACAATTCCTTTTACTTCAGTTGATAACTTTCAAACCACCTCACTTTTGGTGGTCTCCCATCCTTAAACTTTACAGTTAAAATTATGGTTGGAAATGATAGAGATGTATAAAAAAAAAAAAAAAGATTGTATTGTTCAGCTCACTTTACAGTATAATCCAGCTGGCAGCCTACAGTCTGATTCCTCAGAGAGCCTGGGACAGGGGAATAGTGGAAGCGTTTCTCCGTTTCCCATGAATAGGCGACAGCAGAAAGATAATGGCAACTGCTGGAGTACTTTGTATTGCACTCTTTGGGCAGATGCCACTGCTGCCACAGAGGCACTGCTAGTTCCTATTTCTACTGTGGAGCAACCCTTTCTGCAGCACCATAGCGGGAAAGGGACCTGGGTGACCTTATCTCCACTCCGCTGCCCTGCAGGAGTAAGTGTAATTGCATCTTCTCAAAAATAAGGTTTGCTGGTTTAATGTGCAACTTCACCCGTTGTTCATATACCTCAACTACTAGTAATGGCCTGAACTGGAACTAGTGATGGCCCATGGAACTGTAAAAGTGTTGATGTTCATTAACACTTTACTGCAGAACTGAAATGCTCTTGATTTGCATGCAGTGACAGGGCAGAAGTGAAGACACAGAGTTGTCCTGGTGTATTGGGTTTGCATGGGAAGGTTTTGGTAGTGGGGGGGGATACAGGTGTAGCTTCTGTGAGGAGCTGCTGGAAGCTTCCCCTATGTCTGATAGAGCCAATGCCAGCTGCCTCCAAGATGGACCTGCTGCTGGCCAAGGCCAAGCACATCAGCAATGGTGGCAGCACCTCTGTGATAACATATTTAAGAAGGGGGAAAAAAAACCCAGAACTGCACAACTGCAGCTGGAGAGAGGAGTGAGAATATGTGAGAGGAATGACTCTGCAGACACCAAGGTCAGTGAAGAAGGAGGGGGAGGAAGTGCTCCAGGCACCGGAGCAGAGATTCCCCTGCAGCCCGTGGTGAAGACCTTGGTGAGGCAGGCTGTCCCCATGCAGCTCATGGAGGAAAACAGTGGAGCAGATATCCACCTGCAGCCCAGGGAGGACCCCATGTCAGAGCAGGTGGATGCCCAAAGGAGGCTGTGACCCCATGGGAAGCCTGAGCTGGAGCAGGCTCCTGGCAGGACCTGTGGACCCATGGAGAGAGGAGCCCACGCTGGAGCAGGTTTGCTGGCAGGGCTTGTGACCCTGTGGGGGACCCACGCTGGAGCAGTCTGTTCTGAAGGACTGCATCCCGTGGAAGGGACCCACGCTGGAGCAGTTCATGAAGAACTGCAGCCTGTGGGAAGGGCTCACATTGGAGAAGTTCATGGAGGACTGACTCCCATGGGAAGGACCCCATGCTGGAGCAGGGGAAGAGTGTGAAGAATCTTCCCCCTGAGGAGGAAGGAACAGCAGAGACAACGTGTGATGAACTGACCGCAATCCCCATTCCCTGTCCCCTTGCACCACTCGGGGGAGGAGGTAGAGAAAATTGGGAGTGAACTTGAGCCTGGGAAGAAGGGAGGGGTGGGGGGGAAGGTGTTTTAAGATTTAGTTTTTGTCTTCTCATTACCCTACTCTGATTTGATTGGTAATAAATTAAACTGATTTCCCCTAGTCGAGTCTGTTTTGCCCATGACAGTAATTGGTGAATAATCTCTCCCTGTCCCTATCTTGATCCATGAGCCTTTCATTATATTTTGTCTCCCCTATCCAGCTGAGGAGGGGGAATGACAGAGCGGCTTTGGTGGGCACCTGGCATCCAGCCAGGGTCAAACCACCACAGTCAAATTACAGAAACGTTTCTTAGGTGAGGGTCTTTCAGGAGCAATGTTTTGGAAGAGGCTAATTTGCATAACTACAGATCGTTCATGTCTGGTTAAATATAGACACGTAGACCTTCTAGGAGAATAACCAATTCAAAGAATCACAGAATCACAGAGTGGTTGAGGTTGGAAGGGACCTCTGGAGATCGTCAGTCCCCCTGCTCCAGCAGGGCCACCTAAAGCCAGTTGCCCAGGACCATGTCCAGATGGCTTTTGAGTATCTCCAAGGATGGAGACTCTACCACATCTCTGGGCAATCTGTGTCAGTGCTTGGTCACCTTCACAGAGAAAAAGTATTTCGTGATGTTCAGAGGGAATCTCCTGTATTTCAGTTGTGCCCATTGTTTCTGGTCCCGTTACTGGGCACCACTGAAAAGATCCTGGCTCCATCTTCTGTGCACCCTCCCCTCAGATATTTATACACTTTGATAAGACCCCCCCAAGCCTACTTTTCTCCAGGCTGAATAGTCCCAGCTCTCTCAGCCTTTCCTCATAGGAGAGATGCTCCAGTCCCTTAACCATGTTTGGGGCCCTTCGTTGGACTCTCTCCAGTACGTCCATGCTTCTTTTGTACTGAGCAGCCCAGAACTTGACACAGCACTCCAGGTATGGCTTCACAAGCACTGAATAAAGGGGAAGGATCACACCCCTCCACCTGCTGACAATATTTGGTTGAATGCAGCCCAGGATACCATTAACCTTCTTTGCTGCCAGGGCATACTGCTGGATCACATTCAAGCTGGTGTTCACCAGGACCCCCAGGTCTTTTTCTGCAAAGCTGCTTTCCAGCTAGGTGGCCCCCAGCATATATTGGTGCAAGGTGTTTTTCCTCCCCACATGCAGGACCTTGTACTTCCCCTCGTTGAACTTCATAAGATTCCTGTCAGCCCATTTCTCCAGCCTGTCCCTCTGGATGGCAGCATAACCCTCTGGCCTATCAACCACCCCTCCCAACTTTGTGTCATCAGCAAACTTGCTGAGTGTACACTCAGTCCCATCATCCAGATCATTAATGAAGATGTTAAGCAGGATTGGACCCATTATTGCCCTCAGCAGTACACCTCTAGTTACCAGCCTCCAACTATACTTTGTTCTCTTGATCACCACCCTCTGGGCCTGTCTGTTCAACCAGTTTCCAATACAACTCACTGCTCATCAAGCCTGTAAGTCAACAGGTTCTCTATGAGGATCTTATGGGATACATTGTCAAAGGCCTTACTGAAGTCCAAGTAGAAAATATCCACTTGTCGTGGTTTAGCCCCAGCCAGCAACTAAGCACCACGCAGCCACTCGCTCACTCCCCCGTACCCTGATGGGATGGGGGAGAGAACTGGAGGAGTAAGAGTGAGAAACACTCCTGGGTTGAGATAAGAACAGTTTAATAACTGAAATAAAGTAAAATTGTAATAATAATAAAAATACAATAATGATAATAATAATAATAATATACAAAGCAAGTGATGCACATTGCAATTGCTCACCACCCACTGACCGATACCCAGCCAGTTCCCAAGCAGCGATCGCTGTGCCCCGGCCAACTCCCCCCAGCTTATATACTGAGCATGACGTCATATGGTATGGAATAGCCCTTCGGTCAGTTTGGGTCAGCTGTCCTGGCTGTGCCCCCTCCCAGCTTCTTGTGCACCTGGCAGAGCATGGGAAGCTGAAAAGTCCTTGAGTAGTATAAACACTGCTTAGCAACAACTAAAACATCAGTGTGTTATCAGCATTATTCTCATGCTAAATCCAAAACACAGCACTATGCCAGCTACTAGGAAGAAAATTAACTCTATCCCAGCCGAAACCAGGACACCACTGCTCTGCCCCCATCTACCAGGACAGTCATCAATTCCGCTCATACATACCCATATCAGAAAAATAGGTTGATACACTTGAACTTTGTTTCCATTCATAGGTGGAGATGAAAAAAAAAAAGAAGCAAAACAGTACACAGGTAGTATCCCATGAGCGTATTAAGGGGGCAGAGCCCTGATCTACAAAAATGGGATTCGTGATAACTGATGCAAGCAATAGTCTTTCAAACTACAATAAAAACTGTAAATAAAGAAAGTACGGTGACTCTGTTTACAAAGCAAGCCTGGGTTTGGGTTGGTTGGGGTTTTTTTAGATTTTAGGGTATCTATACAATATCAGTAGGAATTAATGGATACAAAGCAGTGAGATGGATTTTCTCCTCATCAGTGAGTCTGTTCCAGAGAGCGCACATATTTCTGAAAACAGATTGTGGTAAGGTAATATGAAAAGACAGAAATAAAAAGATTTTGTTCTCCACTACAAAGTAGTCATGACAATTTTGTTTTCTGTTATTAGGAAGCCAATAACGCAAGAGTGTCTTGCAACCCAAGAACACTTTCTAGTTGGCCACAACGATACATCTTGGGCATGGATGACTAGCAATGTATCTACCACCTACACAGTAGAAGGGGACAAAGCACTGAGGAGGAAGGAAAAAGGATGTTTGTCTACTTCTCAACTTTCTAGTCCCATTAGGAAACATCACATTTGTGTTTTTCAGCTTCTACCTGCTCCACACCATGTCTGTGATCCCACACCTTGGATAACTCAGTGTTTGAAGGTGAAGTTTAGAAAGTCAATGAGTTTCTCCTGATTAAAAGACAATGAGGGTCTAACTTCAAAGCTCCATGCAAACAAAATAAACAGAGTCACTGTGCAAGGTGACTGCCACCATGCTGGGCTTATGATTCCAGCAGAAAGATTCCAGCAGCTACTTTCAATATTAAGGAGGAGGAAACAGGATGGCAGAGGCCTTTCTGTACATACAAGACAGACACTTTGAGCCTTTTGTTAATATTCAGAAGAGTTTCTCTATGGTCTCAGAGGAGAGAACAAACAAGAATAGTGTTATTTCTGTTGCAACTACATCCGTTGCTGCTGATGACAGTGATACAGGAAAAGAAGAGTGACCTTACCTCCTCTTCCTTCTGCTCATCAGCAGTATAAAGGCCTAGAAAGACAGAGGGAAATATAACATGAGAAATCATATCACTACAGTCAAGCCAAAGGAAAAAAAGTATCATTTCAGTATATGTCCCATTAAGCAAACTTTTATTAAATACTATTCATATGTGTTGTATTTGAATTGTAGTATACTAAAATATATCAGCAAATATGAGGACATTTATTATTCCAGTTAGTATCTGTGCCTCCCCTGGAAGATACTAATTTGAGCTCTAGTAACAAAAATGGGATAAACAATTCTTTTATTGAAAGGATGATGAACCAAACTGGTATGAAGTTGATTAAAATAAACAGAGATCACTGCTTTCTAGTCTGGCATTTTGGCTAATTCTGTGAGACACTGGACACCCAGCTTACAATCTTTTTAGCCCCAAGCAGGAGACATGAGAGAGAAAATCCCCAGCAGGGGGTAATGTAATGTGACCTCATTGGGGCTCTCCTACAGAGATAATAATACAAGTTTTTGATCATGACATGGCACCCTGCAAATATACTAGTTAGCTAGGATCTGCTAAAAATTTTATGTGTGTGAATGTGGATGGTTTTGCTACAGAAGTGCCAATATTATATGGAGTTGTTATTGCAATACTAGTGGGAGAATTGTATATTTATTTGATCCCTATAATATAAAAACTAGGGGAAAAAGGCGGGGGGGGGCGGGGGAATAAAACCCACCTTGAATCCTGGGGTTGCTTTTTAATGAAGAAATAACAGTTTAGCACTCAAATGCCACTGAAAAGCAAGAGAAGTTTGGCATCCAGGTCTGACTAGGCTCTTTTAATTGCAGAGAAACAGGAAGAGTCATAGATGAGCCTGAATCAGAAATTAAATACCACAAGACTAATTTGCTCCATCTAGAGCTTTTGTTTTACTGTCAACAAACATCTTTTAGCCTGCTCTGTCTATTTTAATATGAAGACTGTATGGTGAGAAGTGCCAGTTTAATAGTATGCTGTTCCTAAGATACTCATGCCTCTGGGAGCAATGCTGCAAAATATACACCATATTCTTCAACTCTGACACGGAGGGATTGCCAGAAACCTCAAAACAGAGTGGTTGGGTCAGCATAGTTACCCGCTCTGCCTCTCACCTCACACTGGAGTCTTACCCTCCCTGGTGTGCCAAGGCAACTGTTTATCTGACTGCTCTGTAAACCAGATCACTCAAATGCTTGGGGTTAAAAGTAACCCTGAAAAGTAACAGCAAAATAACTTCAGTGACCTAGCTCACTGGTTCAGCTCTCATCGAGCTGTGTCAGCACAGCTAGGGGAGTTGGGACAGTGAACTGCAATGCAGTCTTCAGCACTTCCCAAGCACCCTCCCCAAACGTAACATGCAATTACACCCTCCTCAGCCTCTGCGGCCCTAGAAGCTGTATGCCTTTTACCAAGAATCCCACAAATAATAAAGCTGTGTTTTGGCAATATAGTACCTTTTGCTGCAGAGTTCATCATAGCTCATGGATGTAGAGAGTCAAACGGGTATTAACTCACTCTGCCAGTTGTGACAGGTGAATTTTTACCAGTTGGCTGTATCAGCAGTTGTCTGTTGCCCTATAGCAAATATGCAGCCGCTGTACCAACACACCATCATCCATTACTATGAATTTATGCTCGAGTTCAACAGCAAAAAAAAAAAAAAAAAAGCAACTGTGAGCCTGTTCTTGATCCAGGCCAGAAGCCTGTTGTGCAGCGATCCAGCTGCACAGATCTGCTGCTCAGGAGTGCAGAATTACAGGCTGGGTAATGCTGGTGCGAAGGCAGCCTGGCTCCCTCCCTGTGCCTCCCGCCTGGCTTGCCCGAGCCCTGTGCCAGCGATGGCTGCGGCAGCAGGATGGGCACGCACAAGGAAGCCAGCAGCATTTGCTCTACATCGTGTCAGCTCAGCCGCCAGAGCTCTTGGTACTGCTACGGTAACAGATAAATTGTCGTGCAAGTTTGGGAAATGATGTTCGTCCAGGTCGAAAGGCGTTTTTCTTTAGAAATTTGCCTGCTGTGTAACAGACTGAAAGCAGCGATGGATTGCTTTCTAACAGGCAGCTGACGCAACCGGCAAAGGCCAACTGGAAAAGCCTTCTTGAGGAGGGAGAGCTGATGTGCTTTGCCCTTCCAAAAGCTGTACGGGGAGAAGAACTTTTCCATAAAAGGTAACACAGCAGCTGGGAGATTTTGCAGGGAGATGTTGTAACATGCCGGGAGCAGCTTCTGCGACAATTGGTTCCCAGTTTCAAACCAATCCTGGTCACTACCAGCATGGTCTAAATTCAGATGACTGTCTCAGAAGTAACAGGAAAAACCCCCTCTGTAGCTCTTAGGTCATTTCGTGACACAGCCTGCACTTTGAGGAGACTACTTTGCACTTTCAGAAGAAACAACTGAATACACCCTCAGCGTTCACCTCCTTAACTGATATGGAGCCTTTGCACATGTCATTTTTCATTTCAAGGTTTTGGATCCCCGAACAGAGCTCACCTGTCTTTTCACTATGATATTCCTGAACCTGTCCTTTTCTGTTGATTTTGCCTCTACTCCTTGCAGGTTTCCAAGAGGAGAAATGTATAACCAGTTTTCCTCTTGCAAAGTACCCAAGGAAAGAAATGGAAGTATCTGGTAAATCCTAAACCAAGGCAGCATAAGCTAGCCAGTTCAAAGGGCGGAAAAAAGCTGTAATATTCTGGAAATAAATGCAAAGGTAAGAAAGGATCCTGTGTGTGTTCTCACCTTCTTACGGACATAAGAGATTCATTGCAGCCTTTAATTGCTGGTGGGGGTGGAGAAAATAGAAGGGTTGAAGAGTGCCAGGGAAAAAATAATGGAAATCTGACCAGTGACAGGAGCTGATTACTGTTGGCACACTGTATAGGTTTCAAATTCATGCTGTGACTTAGGAAATAAGTCCTGGCTGGGATGCATTTTTCTGGAATATCCCTAAGGAATATCTATCAGTGATTCATCTAGGCAGCCACTGGATATCATTACTGCTCTACCAAAAATGAAGATAAAATAACAACCTGGAAGAAATAAAAGAAACAAGTGCCCCAGATTTTCTCTCAAACTGTAGCAAAGAGATCACAAGGATGGGGAAGGAAAGGAGGGGGGGAAGGAAGAGAGGGCTGAACTTTTCATCTGCATGTCCTCAGTTTGCCTTTAAGCTGTGTACATGTAGTTTACTCCTGTCAGAAGCTACCACCACTGTACTTTGTAGCTCTTAAAGAAAGAGATAATTGCCTTTTTTCCACTCACATGCTTACTAATACAGAACTTTATTTTTTTTCCCCAGCCCTACACAGTAGGACCTCCATCACTCAAAATAACATAAGCTTTGCTAAAGATGTTAATGCACTATCCAAAGCAAATACAATGCACAGGCTCTGACAGGTTCATATTTTGAAGTCCCTTTTGAACTCAGAATTTCTGTCTTTTTTGTCAGATGAACAGTGGCCAATTATAAATTATGGCTCTTTCCTAAGGCCACACCCCAACAGCTCCTATGGGTTATGATCCTGTTTGATGTGTTATATTAAGCTAGTTTTATATCTCCAAATAGTTGTTGGGTATTTCCCTACTGTGGTAGGTTAACACATAACTAATCATATGGAAGAAAACAGAAGAGGGAATTAATTCTAGCAAGAAAGAGCCTTATAAACTTTTTTTTTTTTTTTGAGTCAAAGATGTGCCAAGAAACTTATTTTTATCCATAGCATCGGATACTCAGCTGGACCTCTAAAAACAGTGCACTAATTTACATCAGATGCCCCATAGGGTCTATTTGATTTGCAACTTTAAGTAGAAGATTGTTTTTGAAATCACTGTTCTTATATATAAATATATAGCTGATCCAAAGAGAATGTAAATATCTACCACAAACCAAATCCAGCCTAGATTCTCTGAACCTTGTAGGAATTAATTGCAAGAATTACACTTTGGAGCTTTTAAAGTAAGAGATAATTGCCTCTTTTTCTGTCACGGGCTTACTAATACAGAACTTTAGTTTTTCCCAATCCTCCACAGTGGGACCTCCATAAGTCAAAGTAATGTAAACTGTGTGAGAGATGCTAATGTTAAGCACTACAAAAATATTCAAATGGGCTATACAGTATTTCAAGTGTGAAACAAGGCCTGTGGGTTCAGGAAATATTTCTTCACCCGATTCAAGGAGAACATGTAAACAGGGTTTTTTAACTCTTCATAGTCTGCAGGGGGCTTACTGTAGTGCTAATCCCCATAGCATCTCAAGCTCTGATTCAACAAAGATGTAAAAGACAGTCATTCCAACCTTGGGGGGACTACTCAGGTACCCAAAGTTCAGTCTGTTTCTAATTAACTTGCAGAGCTACAACCTAGGTCAATAAACTAACATTTCCAACAGGAATCCCAGAGCAGCTACTGTCTTCCCCTGTTTTATCATGGGTGCTTGCTAGTCTACTTATTTTCATTCAACTACAAGATGGTCTTTTCTTTTCAAAAGCCCACTTGCATCGCTCTAATTCCTGCTAAAATGTTTCACACCCTGCTAGAAGGCCCACTGAATAAGAGATTAGAAAGAGGATCGAGTAGAGGATGTTTAGCTCTCTCCTTTTCAGTACAGTACCTATTAACAGGAACTAGGTATATCCCACAGTGTTGCAGTTCCTAAAATAGCTACAGGAAGAGAAGACAGTGAAATGCAAAAGCCAGTGTTTAAATTCTCTTGTGAATTACTATCACAGTTTGCTACTAATTGAGAAAGTAAATAAAAAAGGTCCTGACAATATGCTTTTTTCTAGTGGGGGCTATTCTCATTAAATGCAAAATAAAAGGCTGCTGCTTCTCCTTATGACTGGAAAACCTTTACAGCAGAGAAAGTTCTCTTCATTTAAGGAAAAAAGACCCAAAAATATATTAATACCAGGCTGAGTAGCAGCTGCATTATGAAGTTTCAATATTTCCTTTGCACTTCATGGCAACCTGCAGTGAGCTGCCACATCCTTAGGACTCTACTCCTAATGTCACCCACAGGTGTAGTTCTGCAACTCCATATGAAGAGTCTTATAAAAAATTCTGCCAGAAGTTTGGCTCCTGGTTTCTACAAGTTTCCTGAAAGAGCTGGGGCTTGGGGGACAGGGGATACAGGATGACTGGGCAACCAATTAAGTAACCCTGAAGGATTAGGATGAGGGGTTACAAGCAACCAGCATGGAAGCAGATGAACTGGAAATTTTAAAAATGCAGTAGTCTCCTAGGAAAACTATATGTATTTACAAACACTGTACAGGCATTCTTACCCTTTCAGCTGCAATCACACCTTCATTTGAAATTTAGACACCCACTTAAACTCAAAATACCCCTGCCTTCTTAAGATGCAGACTTAGGTTATTTTCACTCTTCTACAGTAACATGACTTTTACATCCACAACAGGTAGGGACAGGAAAGTTATTAAAATGTTCTGGTCACTGGACTCCAAAAACAGGGATCACAAAGAGGTCTCTAATGACTAGTTCACCTGGCAGCTTTCAAACTAGGCACAAGGAGCTGCAATTTCCACTCTTCAGATGAAGGCTTTTGTGAGGAAGCAGATGAGAGGAATTGCAAAAAGGAGAAGGAAGAAAAAAAAAAAAGACATATTGTGGGGAAGAATAAAACAGCCCACGTGAAATTTCAAGAACTTTGCTAGCCCCTTGCCTTCAGGCAAACATCAGGAACATCAAGTTATATTGTTTAGATAAAAATGAGCGGCATATAGAGAACCCACAAAGCTGTGGTGTAAAGGGTGTTTGTTTTCTCTAGGATAACAATATCAGTTGGCAAGTAGAAAGGCAGTAGCAGATTTGCTGATTAGCTCAAGTAAATGCTAATACAAAACTCTAGTTCACTTGGCAAATTCTGTATATAGCTAGAGAAGTATCTTTCACAAATGTCCTGGGGACTTTTCATCATCTTTATTACTATGCTACTATATAATTTCTCCTGAAAAGGGAATGTGTCTTAATGTGTAATGTGACACTACATTTTTTCCAATGACATAGTCATTTAAGAAGTTTCCCCCAACCACCACTTTCCCGCACATACACAGAGATGCAGTAGTTCACCATTCCCTCAGATTTACCACTACAACAGGTGACTCAGATGATCTAAATTACAAAACTAACTTTGGCAGCAGTCATTTTTAACCACATCAATTTCTGTGACCAGGTTACAGCACATCCTACAGGTGGTTAGGATGACAAAACTCTGGAGAGAGGTGAGCTGGGGCAGAGGCAGGAGTGACTAGCCCACAGGCAGAGAAGGGGAAAATGACTTAAACAACTTTCTTAAGAAAAATGTTATGTGGATTTGCAACCTTAGCGTCAGGTGTGTGTTGCAGAATTCAACCCCAGTGTAACCCCATAGATCGTTGCAATCATGCAAGGAATATACTTAGGAGTATATGAATCAAGAAGTGGAGGAGATGGGGGAAAGCAAAGCACCACTTTTCAGAAAACTAATCAAAAATGATCAACTATTCCTTGTGTAGATGACCTAACATAATACACAGACAGTTATATGCAGCAATAGCATTATCAGGAAAGATGAAGATTTAGACTAAATCATAATTCTGAGAAGGAGGAACTGATCAGCTGGGGGGAAGGAGTGACCTGTGGTTCTCAGCAGTACTTATCTGAGAAATGAGAACGATATGCCTGGATTGAAACCTTTGGTAGGAACCAGACATGGCAGGAACTGTGAATAAGAGGATAAGACACTGGTGTGAACTAGAGTGGAGTAGGAATCAGGTCTGGATTTTATCCCCGGATCTAAACCAACCTGCTGTGTGAAGCTTAACTCACTTCACCTCTTCATTTTCCTTTTCAGCATTTGCCTTTCAGCTCTATTTAGGTGACAAACCCTCTGGGCCAGGAAGTCTGTGAGTGGATGTATGCGTGTGTGTACTACTGAAAAATACACTGTGATTTTGATGTATTAATTATTTGCATGACTTTTTTAGTGCTTTTTCTCCCATTGTGCTAGGTGCTGTGCAAGCAGAGGCAGAAAAGACAGTCAATTCTCTAGAGGTTATTAAAATATAAAGTATGTTCATGTCAGACTCACAAGCAAGTTATTACCGCACAGCGAGTAGCCTACACTAGCTGAAGCACAGTAACTGTTCATATAGGCACTCTTAGCCAGGAACAAATGGAAGATAATTCTTTTTAGCCCAGTCCACGGTGAAAAGGGATTGACAAAGTCAAATTACATGGTGTTCTCTACCATCTGAGAGTACACACAGACAGTTACTGTGGCTCAGGCAGTAAGGAGGAACTGGTTAAACAATGGTTACACAGAAAGTTTGAGCCCTAAGAGAAGAGAGAATCATTGGATACAAACAGACAGGGGACTGGTAAGAATGTTAGCTTCACACAAATAAAGAATAGGTTTCATGGCCAAAGTGGGGCACTTCTGATATCAAATGCAACCCTGCAGAAGAGTTCTGTGGGTTCTGCAATAACTTAAAGGGAGTTTTTTCAGAAAATTAAGCATGTCTTGAAAAATACTTTATGTACATTTTGTAAAATATTCCCAAAGAACCCAAAACTTTGACAGAGCTGGCAAAATGGCATTGCCTTCTAATTCTAGTGCAATAACATTGCACATGGAAAGGATTAACATCTACAGATTGTGACTAGTGCCCATGACTAACAACTCCTACAACAGCAGCATCAGAGGATCATGGATAACATTTCTTGTCAGTTACAGGGAAGCTGTCAAGATTCTGACTGTAGCCAAATGACTTACAGTGAAATTTGGTCATGAACTGATTTGATTGTATAATGATTATTCAGCTAGAGGGATAGAATCTGATTTTCCATTTGCTGCTATCCCATGCATGCAGATGTGTGTTGGCTCCTCACTTATCCTAATGATGCAAGCTTTTGGTTTTAAAGACCATACTGGTTGTGATGTATTTGATCTCTATGGTGTTTTGAAAGGAAGACGTTTCTGTCCTTTCAGGCCTCTTCTATGGCAAGTAGAAGTGCTAACTGCTTGTGGGAGTGCTGATTAGAGCAATTATAACTTCATGTACCTGTTGAGGCAATGAAACTCCCGAGGCATTAGCTGCTATTTGCATGTCTTATTTATTATGCTTACATTTGTATGCTTCTGTCAGGAATGATCAATCAGACATATTGGTAATGCAGAGGTGAAGGACTCCCTTACTGTAATTCTTAACAGCAGAGTTTCCTTGTAGTTTGCAATGAGTGAGGGGTGAACCCTGATGTGCAAAGGTTCAGTTCAGCTGAACATACCTAGACTAGATGTATGTGAAAATTATCTGCCACCTTTTAGCTTGTTACTTTCACAACACAATTCTGTAATTACTGACTCCAGAAGCAACATAACAACAGCTGTTCTTGTGATATTTCAATACCACTGGAATTAGGAGAGGTAAGAAATTCAGAGGTGTATGACAGCTTTGAAAATATCTGTTTCAGCATGAATTTAACTCAAAATGAGATTGCTTTTGCTATCTCTAGGCAAAAACGATATGGACTAGACACTGAAGGAAAAACTGGGGGAGGGCCATGATGTTCAGGATTATTCACCTCAGAAGTAATAGCTATTTCTTAAAGAAAAACAGTGCTGTTTGGAACAGTTCAGACAGGCACAGAGCAGCAGAGGAATAGCTAGCATGGTAGTTGACTGGAAAATTTGATTTCCAGAACAGTTTTTAAAATAAATTCTCATCTTCAACTAGGCCAAGACAGAAGTTCCAGATTGCTAAGAGGAGCTGTACTATTAATGAATAAATACAACTATTTCAAGGATAAACCAAAAATGTCATTACTATTTTCTAATTACCTTCATTTCCTGACTTTCACCACTGAAATGGGGAAAGACAGACATTCAGGAAGCCATGAAATTACAAGAATTTGCAGTTCCGGGTTCCCTACTTGGGAGGCAGCTGAGAGGTTCAGAGATCAGGCTAAGAAAAACCAGGCAGGTTTCATAATGTTTCAATGAAATCAGCAAACTTTGATGCAAATTTTGCCTCTTTGTTCTTTTGTACCTCACAGTGGGGATTTCTTTCATCTTAAAATATCTATGGAATAGGCATAAATGGAGTACTTCCTCATGTGGCTTATGAAGCAACCAATCAAGCCACCACCTACTTTTCTCCATTGCTTCTAGAAGGGGCTAAAACATCTAACAAACTCAAATTAGAATAAAGCATTCAAATTTGTTGGAATAACCTTTCTCCAATTTTGGGACCCTCATTGGAAGAAGGACATCAACAAAGAACAAAGCTATTCAGAGAAGGGGAACAAATATGCAATGCAGGGTCGCATGCAATCACTGGGATCCATGTGGCAAACCATCACTCTTCCAGTGATCCAGCAGAGCAGGGGCATGAACAGGAGAAGACAGGAAAGTGCTTGGAGCTAACCTGTTTCTTTGTATTTGCAACAGACTAGGACTAGGAAACCACAAGGGGTCAGTTCCAGTGCTATGAGAAGCATGTGTTGCTTGAGGAATGGTAAATTGCAACATGTTATCTCAGCCCCTTACAATTACCTGGCTAATCCTTGATCACTGTACACAGATCTACAGGACTGGGTTTAGAGACTTAGAAGACATGGTATTCAAGCTTGGGAAAACAAAAATTAAACCAATTTGAATTCTATTGGTGAGGATAAATTAAAAATATGGTTAAAATTATCCAGGAGCTCATTATTTTCTTGATTCTTAATATAAAACTGATACTGAAATTAACAGGCTATAAATATAAAGCAAACAAAGAAACAAAGACACATTTATGCTGTATGTGATTCACCTGTGGAATTCATTATCACAGAAGGTCAGAAGTATTAAACTGTGGATTTTTAAGGATCTGGATAGTGACCATGCATAGCATCCGTAATGATGTGACACCAAGTTAATAATTTATTCTACCTCAAAAATTTTGGCATCATCTGATTGCCTACCAGGTTCAATGTAAATTCTTTCCCTTCTGCCGCAGTGATGCGATATTGTAGTCATACTCTTTTTTGGAATGTTTTCTGTGTCTCTGTGCCTCCGCCCCTCACCAAAAAAAAAAAAAAAAAAAAAAAAAAAAAGCAGAATGGAGTGAAAAGAAGTTCTCTTAGGCTGAGGTTTCCCTTTTATAAATTCAGAATAAGGTCCCTCCACATTTTTGGAAAATTAACAGGGCTGGGAAAACTCTGAAGTGCCTGATTCATGTGAGGAGCTACAAAGTGAGACCTTCAGATTGTTTCATAGATACTGCAGCTTGTAGTGAACTGTAAGTGGGTTTTCACCAGCTTCAGAATTTTTCTTCTTAGTCCTTAAATCCCACATAGACATCTTCCATTATTTGGAAATGGGATTTCTTCGGAATAGCTTAGAGAAAATCATCACATATTCCTAGCTTATGCTGTATTTTTGTTTTGTGCTAATGGCTGAGATTCACAGATATTTTGGTCACAGTCTGAAGGGTTTGGGGATTCCACAGAGACCACAGAGGCAGAAGTTGCCACTTTGGGTCTTTGTTCTGGCTAATTCAGTGCTGTGTCTGTCCATGGGCAGGAATATTTGCTTCAGAGAAGAGCCACAGACAAGATAGGTGTGAGACAGTATGGTTTACATGGACTACTCATCCTGATTTCCAAAGCTTAGATTGGTTCAAGAAAGGAAAAAAAGGAGTTTTATGTCCTTTCCAGTCTTAGCTAGACTCATAAACATTCAGTCCTTCTTTGAATCTTCTTAAATTCTCCACCTCATGACAGGGCAGTTGATTTCAACCAGTGCTGATCTTGATTAATTTTCATAAGCCTAGCTGAGCCTTTCACTCAGCTAATGTGCCCGGTACAGGATACCTCATGGGCTAATGACCTGATGTAGTCTGGGTATTCTAATATCATTATAGCTATCAATAGAAGAGGGTTGAGGACGAAGAGCTCCTCTTGACAATGTGGCTCAAAAATGGAACAAAAGTCTTCTTCACACAGCTATGGACTTAAAATTGTCAACCACAAATTCATATCATTAATGAGAAGATAAAAATCTCATGTATATGCTCTGGAGAACACAACAGTTACTGCACTAACTCTTTTTGACAAAAATTCAGAAGTCCATCTTGGACATAAACAACCCTGTCCCATCTGAGGAAATAATGCCCCCCCCAAAAAAAAAAAAAAAAAAAAGCAAAAAAAAAAAGCAGCCTTATTAGAGCTAACCAGAATGAGATACATCCAGGAATGAATAATGCCCAAGGAGACCTCAGGGTCAGAGTGGGCAGTGAATCAGACATTGACAATGCAATATGGCAGGGCAAAAGAAAGCCTGCAAATGTGGTTTGTCATAAAGGAGAGAGAGACTGTGTCCAGAAGGCTCTCGTGGGAATACTCTGTAAATACTGAGTTCCTGACCTGTCATTGCCAAAAAAAAAAAATAAAATAATGAGGGAACTAGAGGTAGTTCAAAGAAGAGCAATCGGAATGATCTGCAGGCTGGAAAAAACTCAGCTGTGTGGAAAGACTGAAATTGCTAGATAATAGTGGTGGTACCTAAGTGGCTTTTCTGGGTGATTTGCTTAAGCAGAGTTCACAAAAATATGGAAAGCAGAATCCAGGCTCTTTACACTGCTTTGGCTTTTGTAGGTATCATACAGAGTCCTTGAAAGCCCAGTGCTGTGCTGAAGAGGGACTCTCCCAACACAGTGGCTGTAGAGAATAGCTTGAAGGCTTCCTTAAGGAGCCCAGTACCAGATTCAGGGATAACAGCTATGCTGTGGAGATGGTGCTGCAGCGCTGTAGAAATTACAGCACAAGCAGCAAGATCGTTATGTGAACTTCTGGTGCTCAGAGTGTTTAAATTATACTAAAAGCCTTGAAATGGTCCAGAAACAAGAGGACACAAAGGTGGCTTAGAGCCAGCACAGACCCATTCTTAAGACATACAGCAAGCAAAAATTGCGAGAGGTGGTTAGAAGGAAGGGAAGAAAAAAAAAAAAAGACAAAAAAAAAAGACGGCTTAAGATTGACTAGCAGGAGAAAAAAATACATCATAAAGGTCAAACCTAAGACTGTGGAGATGTGAGAGGCAAATGACAGAAAGCTTCACTTCTTGCAACATTTGCCATGAATCTTAAGGGGACACCGCGCAGCTGAATTGGAGTGGACTCTTGTCAGGTAAATAATAAACTGGCAGGCAATTTCCATCTTGTCATTTAATATTTAGATTAAAACACCTAAAGCTTTACTTCAGGCTAGACTTGGGGGGGGGGGGGGGGGCAGACTGTACAACATGCCTGTGTGCAGAGGGGCTCCACGAATCCCAAAATCTCAGCAAAAGCTGAGATTTCAGTTCTTTCTGCATGAAGATTAGTCATAACCTCGTGAGTGGGGAGCCCTCTGGGAAGAGGGGGCCCGAGCAAAGGCAGGCACCTGGAAAATCCTCCTCCACTGCTTCCCATTCACATAGAAACCGCCACATGTGATCACCCCCCAAAGTGTCATCTCCATTAATAATTCACTGAAATTCTTCATTCGTCAAGTCCAGGAAGTTCCCGGGAAGTGTGGGAAAAGACCAGTCCGGCATCTCTGGTGTCAAGAGAAGGACTTAAAAACGGCTCCGAGGACGAGAAACCGCACAGTACAAACACGCAGCTCACAATAGAGGAGCATGCCTCTCCCTCCTCTTCATCCCCCCTCCCCTGGTTTTATTCTGCTTTTACCATCACCACCAAACGATTAGGAAGAAGCTGGCTGCTCTCCGCCCCAAGCACAGCGCGGCTCTCGGGGGGAAGGGGGGCGCCGCAGCACAGCCCTCCCCCTCCGCCCTCCCACCGCATTCACTTGCAAATCCCTGCCCGCCCGGAGGACCCCCCTCTCCGCGCCCGCGCCCGCTCCGCGCCCGCTCCGCGCCTCCCCGTCCCCGGTGCGGCGGCTCCGGCATCCGCAGCGCCAGGAGTGCGTGTGTGTGCGTGTGTGTGTGTGCGTGTGCGAGTATCTCTGTGTGTGTGTGCGTGTGCGAGTATCTCTGTGTGTGTGTGTGCGCCTGCCGGGGAGGCAGGCAGGGAGGGAGGGAGGAGTTTGGCTTTTTTTTTTTTTTTTTTTCCCCTTTCCCTCCGCCCCCCCCCTTTTTTTTTTTTTTTTTTTTTTTTTTTTTTTATTAATCAGGAGCACTGAATGGAAACCAATCAGATAGAGAGCCCCCTCGGCTTGGGCTGCCTGCATGCTGGAGTTAAAAAGTGCTGCTGGCCGAGCGGGAGCCCCAGTGAGAGGCGGGGAGGCTGAGCGCCGGCGAGAAGGGGCCGGGGAGCCGCGCTGCCGCCGCGCCGCCGACCCGGGCGAGGCTCGGCCCCGTCGTCCCCGCTTGCCGGTAAGGAGATGCGGCTTTGCACTTCTGTAGCAGCAAGTTTCAGCTGTCACCAGGCAGCTGCCTTCTTCCCTTTTTCTTTTTTTTGCCGCGCTTATTGGGAATGCTAATTAAAGGGGGGGGGGGGGGGGGGTGGCGAGCAGCGCGGGGAGCCAAGCACTTATTTTGCAAAGTTGGCAGCTGGCTTGCGCAGGGCTCTGCACCCCACCGCCGGGCCTGGGTGCCCCCCCCGGGGCTCCGCGGGGTGCCCGGCGGCTCAGGGCTGTGTGGGGACCACGTTTGCTGTCATTTTAAGTCAGGCGAAGGGATGCGGCGTTTTCCTGGGAATTGTTATCGCCACCAAGACACTTCGGTCGAGGGGAGGTGGCGAGAGCGCGAGGAGGGTCGCATGTCTTTGGAAGGGAATAATGATAACAACAATAATAATAAAAGGAGAAGCGTGATAAATAACTAAGAAATAATAATAATAAAAAAAACCCAAACCCCAAAAAACCCCAACCCTGTCTCACTTTCTTGCCTAGTTGCTGTGAAATGGATACAGGGCAAAACCCTTCGGATCAGGAGCAAAATCCCAGGCAAAGTGCAGAGCCGAATGTAGAGCACAGTTGAAATGAGGCTCTCCCTCAGCAGAAAGAAGGGGGCAGAGGGGGCAGATCCGGGGACGTTACAGGAATTGACAAATGTGAAATCTTTTATTTGATAAAGGAACGGGTTGGGGAGTGATGGAGGTGGTGGAAGAAAGGGGGTAGGCGTACAGGCATCTTACAGGAGAGAAGTTGGATAATTGCAGAAAGTGCTGAATTTGGTTATACTGTAAATGTTTCTAAGGAGCTGGTAACATACTTTGTATGTCAGATAAATTGAACTATTTGTATATTCACATGTATATAATACCTACATGCACAAATAGGGAAACCAATAGACAGCATGTATACTATATATATGTATTCTTATGCAAAAGGTTGAGTCAAGAGATAAGCAATAGCAGTAGAGGTCAGTGGCTGTGGAAAGAAGTCCTGTCACTGCTGCAATAAAATCCATATTTTATGGAGAGTTAAATGCAGTACTTTGTAAGTGCAAGTGGATGGTCACCTAAGTAACTCCTGATGACATTCAAGGATCAAGAAGTTTAATGACCAAAATTACTCCCAGCACGATGGCACAGCTGCTACTTTTATACAAACCAAGAAGATGGGGCACCTTTTTCCTTCTACGATGTGGGCTTTTAAAGTTCTGTTAGCACTGCATGGGAGACTGTGTAGCAAAAATTACTTACAGAGTGTAAGGTCAGTCCTTTCTCCAAATTTACTGTTCTTCTAGCGCAACTGGAATAGAATAGAGAGTACGGTTGTTCCTGTCTATTCAGGAGGACAGTACATACATCCTACATGTGTACTTCATGAGCTATGCGCATGAACGTATGCGCAAGGAGAACACTACAATCAAAAGCAAGGTTATTTCTATTGCCTTTTCTTATAGGACCATATGTAATAGCACCCTGGAAATAACATAATTCCAAGGGAATAAAATTGCTTGAACGTGCAGACCTCTTTGTTTTTAATCAAAATAGACGTAACTCTCCCAGTCAAGATAAAGCCTTATCTCATGTATTTGCTGGGCTGAAATCTCTATTATGCAGTCAGTTCTGTGCAAAAGTGCTTGCATATTACTTAAAGCATTCCATAAAATTGATTAACATCTGTTCCTGAGCAATATAATGCTATGGATAATGGTGCATCCCTATTCATTTCTTTTTTTCTAATTCCTGTTTAAAGGCAATAAGTTTACATGTCACTGGAGAGTCAGGTAGGGCTTGGAGGCTTGTGATCAAGATCAAGTAGATTCCTTTATCATGGATATATACAGTTTTAAAGGCCTGGCAGCAATGACACAATTGGATAGCTCCTTTAAAAAGCCCAAACATGCTAATAAAGACTGCAGGGCTGAATCCCTTTTTCCTCTCCTCTCAGATGTTATCTGACACAGCACCGGTAAATATATACTCTCATATGCTTCTGGCTTTCAGCTGCAGTATAATCTTTCTGGACATATTTCTAGTGGCTTGCAGTTGACTTTTGAGCTGGGGGAGGGAGGGGGAAAGCAGCCAGTCTTTTTCAGAATAACGTAATCAGGGGCAGCAATACTTTTTTTTTTTTTTCTCCCACGGAAAATGGCATTGATTCAGTCCTGTTGCAGTTCTCTGCAATTATCCTTTGCAGCCATTTAAGGAACTGGGGTCCCCATAGGGACTTATTAGTCCCTCTAGGTATTTTAGCTTTCACACCAGTTCACAGCTCTTGCATATCTCCATGCCAGCACTCCAAAGATTACATTTATAGACATGGTCATCATTTTCTTACCAAGTTGTTCAACTAGAAAAATGCATCTTAACTTCTGACTCTTCCTTCCCTCCCTCCCTTGCACAGTTCTCCCATGCAAACAGTAAGCTGCCGCTCAAAGCAGTCTTCCCTTTCATAAAGTTTGCATTTTGCCATCTGCTATTTCAATAATATTTAGTTGAGAGACTTCCTTGAAAGCAAAACACACACGTTAAAAAATGTTGGGGGGGGGGGGGGGGGGAATGTTTCCCTCCTTTCTGCTGAAGTTCTTGAAACTAATGCAAACTTGATAGCAGTTATGAATGTGCTTCTGCTCCTCACCAGCTGAGATCCTGCCAGAGCACCTTCTCTCTGTGAGCAACCCTCTACTCAAGGGCTCACTGGCTTCTTCAGGGCAGGATCCTCCCCCCAGTCCTCTATCCCCTCAGGTCTCCACCATCATTTTTGCTTTGACTGAAGATTTCAGCACACTGATCTGCTACTTATTAATAGACTCCTGCAGTATTTAGGGTTTGGAAGGAATCACTATTTGGTTTTCCAGTGGATGCCTGTGCGCTGTGTAGTGGTCAAGCAGATCTAGAGGACACCAACATTTGTCTGTTGTTAAATGAAATGGTGGTCTCCATCTCCTGCTTAACGGAACTTTTTAGTGTGCTGTATGCCCTTTGTCAACTACTTGTAAACTATGTTCCCTTTCTAGTGCAATCTTGTAGCATTATGGCTCAAGATGGGCAGGAAATTGCTTATGGATCTCCTTGGAAATGGTGGCTAATTACTAAAATGAAAAGTAGCTGAAATCTATAAAAACGAGTGGGTAGAATACGTTGGAAACAGCAGGCCCCACTGTGATGGTGCCTCATCTTGCATAATGGTTACAATTCCTCTAGTGGCCCTGCTGCAATTATACCAGAATAAAGTAGAATTGGTTTTTAGTATCTTTTGATTATCATAAGCGTGTGGGAAATGTCATGGAGGGACTGTGCCTTGGAAGCTGGGTGTTAGGGAGACTTCTTCATTAACCCCCTAAAGACCTAGTTAGCTGCAGCAACTGTTTGGATTTTTTCAAAGGCTTTACATCATTTGGGGTTTGCTTCTTTTTCCTTTTCTTTTTTCTAAATAATTACTTGGGTTCACAAGTCTCAGAAACAGGGCTGATAAACTTAGCTGTGATTATCCTGACTGTCATGTGGGGCCAAATTCAGGACCTTTTCAACATAAACCTTTAAACCGAGTCCCCGCTCCTGCACATGAAGTGAATGGCTCTGTGTGCCACCAAACCCAATCTCTTCTGCTGACTCTATGCAGGATTTGACTTGCAGTATAAACATGGTTCTCAAGTTTAAATGTGTTCTGGTTGAGATAAAAATCCAGTAGCAGCTGGTTTGCTCATGCTGCTTGCTTAGTCATGGCAGCCCTTTCCGAGGGGTGTGGAGAAACTGGGCTCTGTGAGGAGAGAGGTGTTATGACATCTTGCCTTGTTTCATTTGGGATGGGGAGAGACGAGATGTAGAAGGAATGTTTAGTGCGATTAAACCCAGCTGTTATCTGTCTTTATTGTTTAACAAAAGGTACAGGGTGGATTATTAGTCCCTGTCTGAGTTTTAAAAACACCCTTGAAGAATGCATAATTAATGCAAAACATCAGCAGAAAAAGTCATCCTCTGTGTTGTGTTGTGAGTGACGCTGCAGTGGAACTAGGTGGAGAAAGTGCTGGATAAAAGCATTTTTAACATTTGAGTTTGAGTACTTCTCTTCACATCCATTTGGGTTTTTCTTGCCATAAAAGCTCAGCCTAAGAGCTTCTCTCTCTTCCTTCCCCAATGACTGGCTGATACCTGTTGGGAGTCCATCCAGCCTCGGGTTCCTGAGCTTCTCCAGGGCACTGCTGTGTGTCCTAATCCCAATCACCCATCAGTGGTTTCCCCTCCCTATTTCAGGCAGTGTTATCCCTGCTTACACCCATGACCATCTCCTGTACTTACTCCAGGTGTGGCTGGTTGCCAGCATTGTCTTCCACTTTATTTATTTTCCCGGTTGTGCACTTGGCACTGAAAGGCCCAAACAAATACTGTGAATATTTATATTTATGCTTTTGTTTGTTTGTTAACAGGAGCATTCCCAGAAGAAACTAGGATAACTGTAGTTCAGGACTGTTTAGAGTGGTGTGAATTAATGTTACTGGTTGGCACATCCAGTCTCGTGGAGCTGCCCACTCCTCGAGTATTTTCCTTTTTCAAAACAAACCAGAAAAGACATTTTTTCCTGCAGCTGCAACCCCCTTAGCAGCAGCAAGGAGCAGTGCTGATGGGGAAGGGAAACTGCGTCTTTCTGGTGAGGGGAGCCTGCGAGCCCTGCCAGGATGGAAAAGGCACATCTGGCATGGTGTCCTTCATGAGTTATGGTGTTGGACCTCCAAAAAGAAGCTGTAAGCGAAGAAGGGATTGCTTAACTGTGGCGGTGCCAGAGCACTTGATAGCACTGTGCTGAAACATCCAAGATTACAATGATACTACATTATCTTTCTTCACACTCAGCCACAAGACACCCTCTCCACACTCTCCTCTTCGCCAAGCACACAGGCAAAAAAGCATATCCTTTTCCATCTGGTCACATTCAGGAACAGTGCCAACCTTGCTATGTTTTAAGTAACCTGTTCAATAACAGCTTTATTCTGGCATTGTGGGCAAATATTTTATGGATTAATTAGCCTGTCTTGTCAGGATATACCTATGTATTTATATATAGTCAGAAAGTGCTTAGTTCTAGCCGGAATGTGACTATTAGATTTGATTTGCAACATAAATACCCATCGTAACCCCTCAGCTCTTCCCTAGTGACACACCACAACACACAGAAGAGAGCACTTTATGAATGAGATCGGTCCTGTACTAGCTGGGTACCTTGATTCCTCTCAGCTAAACTAATTCTATTATCGTGCTGTAATGTTTACAGCCGCCTGTGAGATAATAGGTAGTGTATCTTTCCAGCATTCCCACTTCTGCATCTAATCGCAGAACCAGAGCAGGAGGACCTAGGAGAAGGGTCAGCAGGAATTGAAAATTAGCACAGAAATTAAACACTAGTCGAGTTTCCCGAGGTATTGCAGGTGCATGCTTGTCTGGGTGTAAGGCAGAGCCACCTACTCCCTAACCGCTGCATTTCAATTGTCAGTTAATAGCTTCTATAAGCACAAAGGCTGCTTAATCAACACGATCATTAGCATGTAGCTTTGCTTTGGTGTGAAGGGTAAGACCAAACTCAAAGGAAATGCTTGTCTCTGATGGTAACTCCACTTGCGTTCTCAAAGGTCCTGGGGATCCAGATCCGTCCTGCATGTGAAGCGGTGGGGTGGTAGAAGAACCATGTGCACCTTGTGGGCCCAAACCGGGGTGCTGACACCATGCAGCACGGGGACCAACCTCCATACTGACACTCTCAGCAGAGGGAAAGCCCTCTCGCTTAGAAAGATATCCATGTGTCCTCCTCCCTCATCTCCCCCAGTTCCAATACATTAACAAAAATAATTAAAAGCACGGTTGCTTTTAGTTTTGCCCTAAGCATTCAGGTGAAATCTGTTTCCTTGCTGAATTGATTCTCTTTGAGTGCCTGGTGGTTTGTAACTTTAGGGTGTCATTATTCTGGCAATCATTATTTGACAAAAGTATCTTCATGGACAAAAAGAAAATGAAATAGCTTAGAGTATCCTGCCAAATAAAACAACATTATCATTGTGAGATGCTCTGTGGACAGTTGGCAGTCTTGCTTCAAGTAAGGGACAAGGCATAGCTGATTGACACGGGGCCTTCATTCAAAAGCTGTTCAAGTATTCCACAATGTCTAAAAAATATGTCTTCAACATACGGCCCCCCTGCAAGACAGGCCTGTATAATTGTCCTTATTTTACAGCAGAGGGAAGCGAATCACAATGGAGGTGAGTGACTTGCCCAAGGTCACACGAGGAGGCCATAGCACAGCAGGGATTCTGAACCAGGATCTACAGCAAGTACAGCTTGCAGTCAACCCTCCTGCCTCTCTGCTGCTCACTTGAGTTATTGGAGCTGATCAAAGAATGGATGGGGAAAAAAAAAATCAGATTTGGGTCTCTTTTTTTCATCCAAAAGCAAGCCAATTATTTTTCTCAAGGACTCCTTGCAGCTGCTTTGACACTCTCTCCCCAAAGGATTTTCTGGATGTTTTTTGCTTGTTTGTTAAGCCGTGTTCTGTGTGGAGGGGAAGGGGGAGGCTGGGTAGCGCCAGAGCCGTCCGGGACAAGACTGAATATCTTATTCCCAGGATAAAGTAATATGAGCTGTCCCCAAGCAAGGTGGCGGTGACCTTCCTCTCTGCATTGGCCCGGTTGGACTGGCCACAGAGTTTCTTTATCATTCCCTGGCTTGTCCATTCCCACCTACTTATGCCTGTGCGAGAGAAGGGGATAAAAAAGTCTTACAAAAGGCTGCCTTTTCTGCATGCTGCTGCCCATGCTCTGGGGCATCCGGAGGTCACACTGCACTCTCTTGTTCACCTCCCTGCCTGTAAGAATTCATTTCAAAGCACCCCTACTTTGTAAATATCTAAGGAGTAGAATTCCTAGTGCATAGATATGAAGACGAGTCAAAGGAAAGTTACTTGAATAAGGACGTGGTGTACACCAATACCTCTGGCATGGATATTGATCCTAGTATAAATAAATAGAGGGAGAAGTAGGAAAAGACTCATAAAAAAGACTCTTTAAAGTTAGATGGCAGGGTTAGATCCAAATAGTACCAGGTTCTGAGCTGCATCCCACCTACTATGCCCTAACGCTTTTGGAGCTGGCCTTGCAAACTGATCGACCACTACAAGAATTCAAGAGAGCCTCTTTCCTCATTTTCACAGTGCGAAGAGTGCTCTGGGAGATCACAGAGCAGGAATATATAGAGCTAGAATCCCTTTCAGGGAGCAAATTCCTTTTGTGAAATTGGTGCTCAATTTAGCTGTCACTGCTGAAAGGGAAAAAGATGCAGAAACAACTTTTAAGTCCACCAGCCACATCCCTTCAAGCAATCCGTGCTGTGCAACCAGTTTTATAAAACTCGGTATTTCATCTAAACTCCACTTAAGTCTAAATAATATTAATGCCTTGCTATGGTATTTCCCTTCTCACTGCTGATAATTACCAAGTTATTTCTGCTATAAACAAAGCAGTGTTCTTCTCTCTCTCTGCTTTATCATACCTGGTCCCAGAGCAGTTTACTTTTAAACATACCAATAAACGACACTGAAGTCCACAAGACTGTTTGAATACTTAAGTGCCTTCCTGGATCAAGCTGTCAGGATCTTGTAATGAAGTGTTTACAATTTTGCAATTATTTCCATGGTGACCAAACCGTGACCTCCAGAAATTTGTATACTTGATGTACCTAAATAGTAGACTAACAAAAGCATGGATGGAAAAAAAAAAAACCTGTGTAAGGAATGATCATCATTTCCCATTGAAGGTCCTTCAGCAGCATAGCCGTGGCTCATTTGCACAGCATGGAGATGGATTCTCTGCTGTCTTTCTGTTCCCGTCAACAGCTGGGGGCAGTTGCAGTGGGGATGCAGAAGACTGGACTGAGATTGTCACTTGCTGTCTGGGTCTGCTGGAACATAGCAGTAGCATCTTTCCTTTGTGCGAGTGTTGCTGTGCTTTACATCTCTAAAGCCAATTCTTAGCTCAGGTTCTTCCTTCTGGTGCCTGTGTCTTCAGGTCATCTGCACTTAAGATGAAGCAGTGCATAAGCATCCGAGGAAAAAAGCTGCCCCAGTGTATCTTATTTATTAATATTTACAGCCATCAGCACAATGCTGCAGACAATCTAATCTCAAGCAGCTTTGAAATTCAGTGCTTTTCAGAGCAGCATTTCCCATCAGAAACAGAAGCATGCACTCTGATTTGTAGAAAGGATTTCTATTCCTCTTGAAAAAAAAAACAAAACAAAACAACACAAAAACAGGCTCCCACTTTTCTCAGTACAGAATTTATATTGTTATTAAATTAAATGTATTGTCCTATTGTAACAAGTTAGGGTGTCTTTTGCAGGATTTCTGAAGCAGCTCCTCATTAATCTACCGTAATTCATTTGTCAGATATCTCAAAGCTACTTGATATCACAGTTACTTTAAGGTATGACAGAGTTTTCCTTAGCAACAGGTTGTAATTTCAACCAGGCTGGTAAATGTGAGATCAGAAGCTGGTTGCCACAAATCTAGGAGGTTAAAATACACTGCGCATTCTTGTTTCCTGTTGCCATACTGTCCTGAATCCTGGATGAGCAAAAGTAAACACTGAGGTTACTCAGGAACAGTTTTTGTCCTCTTGGAATGGCTCATTTAATATTAAGTGTATTTTGTGTTTATTACAGAGGTATTTATGTTTGGTCAAACTGGCATTAAAATCAGCCTTCAGGTGATGCAGGCACCTCAGGTGCAGATTTAGTTTCGAGCTCTGATCCGAGCAAGTATCTGTTACGTCTCAGAAGCTGCAGGTCACCGCGGGACAGAGCTGCTGGAACACTGGTGCTGCCTGAAGGGAGAGGGGGGATGAGCAGCAGTAATCCTGACATGGGCAGGCATCCCATCCCCAGGAGGCCGCCAGAAAACTTACTTCTGGAGGCTGGACTTAGCAAAGGGGAGCACAGATTCAGTAAGTGTTTGACTGCTGCCAGGTTGGTGCAATCCAAAACACCAGAGGTCTTTTGTTAATTCCCAAACTTAGTGAGCTTGGATACCGTGGTGATAGAAAGTACCAGATTATGGCAGCGGCAGCAGTTTCCACCTCTGGGAAAGGTGGGGTGAGCACAAGGAAGAGATGCTCAGCCAGCTGGTGCTTAAAGTTCCATTCTTCACTTCCTTCGAAGGTGACATGGTGGAAGGTTTGGTATTTTTTATATAGACCACTGATGGTAGCAGAGCATTCATGGTTATCCCAGCTTTACTTACAGGGTGTGCTGTGTAAAGAGTAACGAGGACATGTTTTCAGGCACCACCCAACACTGTATGTTCTCCTTCCCTTACATATTTCTCTTCTTCCATTGGACTGTTTCATGCTTATCTGTTGTTTTATAAGATAACAATCCTTTGCCCAGCTCTGTGCGTGTTGCCTCTGGGAAGACAAGGCATGCCAGGAAACCAAAAGTTCAGTAGACATCATTGTGTTGGAAGTAGGTCTTTGTCCTCAGTCGGTGCGTCACGGGGCTGGACGAGCTCACTCTGCACTTGCTGTTTTATCATTAACTCCAACTGTCCGAAGAGAGCAAAGAGACCAAGCAGGATTCAGCTGCAAGCCGGGATAGGGTGAATTATTGTGAATAACTGAGCTGAGCCATTAGAAATAAGTTGCTAATGTAAGCAAGATTAACTTGATGTGCTGCCTAAAATGAGATATTAGAGATGATAGGGGAGAGAGAGAAAACTTTTCATTTAGATGGAAACAGGACTGATTAATTAAGCAGTAACGAACAAGGAACCTTGCCTTGAATTGATATGAGGCTCGCAGTGCTAATTTAACACAAAGTACAGCTCCCGATTTGTTATTAAATTAAAATGGCTTTTAAAATTTTTTTTTTTTTTTTTCCTTATCTGCTTCTGTGTGGCAAAATGATTATTCTGGCTAGTTAGAGAAACCAATCAGAGCAATAGAAAGTGTAGGTTGAAGGGGGGAAAGATTGTCCTGTTGTGTAATTAAGAAATATACACTAATATCCATGACATCATGAAGAAGCACTTCAAAGTAGTAAGTGTGCTCTGTATTGCATATTAAACTAAAAAATTAGCATGCTAACAAGCTGCTCTGGACATGCAGTGAAAAGGCATTGCACTTAAGCAAATGACTGCTGCTTTTTTTTTTTTTTTTTATCTAAAGATCTGCTCACCTGACTGACAAATATTATTAAGGAATAATGAGGGAGAATAATTTCTCCTTCTTCTTCCTTTCCCCTTTCTTACAATTTTCAAAGCAGTTTTAATTTGGCAGACTTTGTGGTTACCCCATACAAGGGAACTTTTGCTACCCTCATCAAAGTATATGATGGAAATGTGAGACATCATGTGTGATAGACAAATCCTATGGAACAACAGGGAAAATAACCTTGTAGCGACATTGCTTTTTTAGTCTCAAACAAGTTTTACTCTTGACAGGAATGATTCTATGTAATTTATTGTAGGATAGCTCAACAGTAGCAATTTGTCATGCATTGTGATGTAATTTGATGGGTCCATTTCTTAAATGAGTTATGGATTATGGATTACCTCTGTATATCAACAACAGAGCTGTATCTTTCATGTAAATATTCCCTCAACTTTTCCTTCCTCTTCCAATCCATTTTCCGTCATATAGAGATGACTTTTCTTCCATCTAATCTTTCTACTAATAAGGTGTTTAATAATTTAGCAGCCTAAAAAATGAGCATATTTCAAAGGGGTTGGTATCAATGGCAGTGTAAGAGCCTCAGGCTACAAAGATGTGGATGAGGCTACCAAAGTTTTAGAGCCAGGATCCCAACTGTCTTTCTGCTTCAGGCAGCTATTTTATTAAAGTTGGTATTAAACAACACTGCCTAAGGTCTGATTAACAATTTATGATTTTCTAAGAAGGATTAGCAGAAGTCTATCATTTTTATATTTAAATCTTAATTTGCATCTAAGAGAAACCATACCCAGGTTTACATTTTCATTATTTATTATTCTTATTATTACTATTGCTGCGTCCGAAACATTGTCTATATGTTGAACATTGCACACACCAGTTTGTTGTACTGATCTTTTAGTACCTCATCCCCTCACACATGTCAGAGGAAAAACTGGCCTCTTGTGTCATGCGATGAGCTTGATCCTGCAAAATGACGGCTTTTGTCTCTTCCTGGGTTCAGTTGCTTTTCACTGTCCCTGAAGTCCATTGGGATGGAAGGTGATCATGTGGTGGAGTCAGGCTGAGACCCGCAAGCCCAGGAGCTGCATGTTCTCCAGCTAATGTTACTTTAGAGAATGAAATCCAGATGTACATGGCCAAGGCTTGCCTGACATACCTTCCCAGAGAGGAATTTTTCTTTTTGACATTTACTTTGTGCAATTAGTTGCATCTTTTTCTCAGTGATATTTTTCTGTAAGCCTCCCAGCCCTGCTTATTACGTTACTGCTGGGCAGCCTCTTCTCGGAGAGGAGAGAGAGGGTGATCCTGCCGCTATGTTCTGGGAAGCAATGGAGCAGGAGCTGTCACTTTTTGCTATTACAAGGCGGCCCAGGAAGGAGCATGTTACCAGGTTGAAGGGGTTTGGAGTAGATACAAGTAAATCTGCTGGCCAAACTTTGCTCACTCTCCTGAGTATAAAATCAAGCCAAAGGCATGCAGCTTAGTGGAACAGAGTGGAATTTATTCCACTTCTGGCAAAGCTATTTTTGATTTTTAATTTTTTAATATATATGAATATATAATAACATATTATAACAATATATGTATTTATTAATATATATGAAAATAATAACAATGGTCTGTTCTGTTATATATTTTCAAACTGACGTAGTGCCTCCGCTTGACTTTGTCTTCTCCAAGTTCAGCTACTTCAGAAAATTGTATGGCATTTTTTTTTTTTTCCCTTGTGTATTTCCATTTCTGCTACTCTTCAGTGGATTTAACACTCATTTCACCATGGGCTGGATGTGGTGGTCGTAGCCTGTAGAGCTAAGGGAAAAGATTGTCAGCTAGGGGTTATGAGTTCCACTGCCTCACAGCAAGGGAGACATTATTTTTGTCCTCTTGAGCTTCCCTAGTCAGTAAGACACTAAAAGGCTCAAAAAAATGCGGATATTTAAGCATCTTCATTGCTTTATGTGAACTCTGAACATCTCCATGGCTTTTCTTTTATGCAATAGCTTAGTTTTTGTCTTGGACTTGAGGGCTTTAAGTTTTAAAATACTAGAGCCATAATCTGAAAACTGCTGGTTCTTCAAAGCAAAAATGAGCATTAACACATGCAGATGAAGAATTCTCATTTTCCTGGCTTTTCAGGATGTGATAAACTGAATTTTAGTTTTAGGGCTGCATTCATATTTCAAGGATCTGCTGTTAGAAGAACTCTGAGAACCACCATCAGAATATTTTCCGGTGGCGCTTGTGTTCAACATGTGCTTGTGGGCCTTTACTGTCAGTGGGATTTCAGCAAATGCTCAAAAGACTGTGCTGAATCAGGGACTGAGCAGTTCCTGTGAGGAATAAGGCCCTTAGATTCGGGATTAGCAACACTCAGGGTTTCTATCTTATTCTTAGTTCTGACTGAAATTTTATCTAGTCACATTCTCAGTCAAAAGAGGACAAATGAAGATTATTCTATTGACTTCGAGGGACCTGTAAATATAAGCATGAGCTGAAAAACTGGACCAAGCAAGCAGAAGAAAATGCATGAATAAATTATCAACAGTGGGCATGCCCAGGAACTGAGAGCAGTCGGCTCCCCCAACTCTCTCCTCACTCTCCCGTTAAAAAATCCTCAGCCGTGTAGCCAGAGAGCAGGAGCAATATCATGGGACTTCTGTGGCCAGTGACACAGCAAACAACAGCCCAAGCAAATAGTTCATAGTTAATCTGTGTGATAAATTATTTATCCAAACTACTCTACAGCAACATATTATTATTTATTTGTATTACATTAGTGCCCACAGGTCCTAATTGTGTGAAGCGGTGCACTAACCTAACAGAGTCCCAGCTGGAAAATATGTTCAGAGAAATCAGTCTTGGCTGCCGGATTATTTGACCAAAATGTGGCTAACTTCACAGCAAATTCTGCTAGAACAGATCACTTAAGTGAGTTCTACCCTGTAATAGATGTGTAAGTTAAACACATCAGCTATAATTTTGTCCAATTAAAGCACACTTATTAAAAAAATAGCTAAATGCCTACTATATTATGATTCAGTCTGTAACTACTGGAATGATTTTAAAGTCTTCTGTGTGCAGAATTTTCAGGTGAGGTCAATGTGATTTTTCACTCACAGTGATGGTTTCTTGGTTCCCTTAAATGAATCAGAAATAATTAAAAAAAAAAGTAGGTCTGACCATAATGCACAAGAGTATCTTATGTGGAGGAACAGCACGGTATCAGGCCCAACATAAAGATATCACAATTCTTTGATGAAAGGAAGATAAAGAACTAGGAAATAAAAAGTGAGGTACAAAACATTTGCTGGGAGCTCCTGGAGGTCAGTGGAGACCACAATATGTGCCTCCAGTGGTCTTTAGGATAAACTCTGCCCTCAGTGTCACATGCCTTTCCACTGCATTTCTGGATAGGACTGTTGCCAGGAAAACGGCCTCTTTTCGCTTTTTCATTTTATTCCTATTCTGTGACTGCACAGTTTGAACTAGGCACTAGCTAGTGCCTAGTTACATATAAGCTGTTCAACCTTGGTCAATAGGTTTTTTATGGTTATCCTGGGTTGCTTTCTGCAGCAAGGATAACAGAGTTTTGTGGGAAATGTTGGCTTTGTTCCACATGAGTCTGCAACAGCATGCCACAGTTTGCAGACACGGACACAGTGGTTGCTCAAAAGAACTGCTAGATGAAAAAGAATCTATCAACACCTGGTTTGTACACATGTCTCAACCTCTACTTTTGGATGCCTATTAGTAATCAAGTTCCACCACACACCAATACACTAAAATTTTCTCATGTGGATGTCATTTCCAGGAGAATGTGGGGATATCAGCTTGCAGTAGAGTGTCAGCTGTCCTGAATCCAAACCATAAAGCCAAATACCTTCACATGATGAAGGTGTTTGGAGACTGGACTGAAGGTCCATGTTGTGCAAGTGACCTCATCTTCACATGACTGAATGAGGGAAATGCATGAAGTTGTGATCTCTTAACATCTGGTCCTGCCTTTTTTCTGAATCTCTTCAGAATGAGCAGTAACCCAGCCCTGCATCCACACAGCCCAGCTTTAAATGGGTTACCAATACCCATCTCCACTTTGCAGCTTGAGTCTTTCTGCTGCTTCAACCCAGCTCTGAAATGTGTCCCTCCAGGTTAACTTGCATAAACATAAAACCCCAAATTAGCATTGCAAGCAGCCATTGCCCTCAAAACCCAGTAGTTTCTCTGTGCTCAGAGCATATTTGCCATCTGCTAATGCATTAAAAAAAGAAAAAAAAAAAAAAAAAGAATCTGGGCCAAGTCCTTAATTGGAGTAAATCTATGTGTAACTAGTAACTTTAAGGAACTGTCATCGCCTTTACCAGCTGATGAACGGGTCTCTGCGACTGCAAAGCAGAGGATTGAGCTCTGCATTGTTTCTGCCTGACTGAAGGGATGCCAAAGGGAGGGAGTACATTTTCACAGAGGCAGCCTTCTGGTTGTTGTCCGCTGCGGTGTGTACCTACAAACTGCAAGCCTTCTGTACTTCTGACTGCTTGGCTCTAGGCACAACTCACATACCTTGTAATATAAATAATCAGCTTTGCCTTCTCAGCTCTAACTCTTCCCATGCAAAGTTAGAAGTGTGGACACCATGCCAAAAATAGGAAGCTGAACCCTTGGTCTTGCAGAAATGATCTCTTTAAAAGCCGTAAGCAAAGAGGGAAAAGGATGTGGGACCATCTCACACCAGGAAGGACATTTTGGTTGTCTGTGGGATTTTTCTTCTATCAGAAAAAAAAAACCGCAAACCAAAACCAAAAAACAACCACCAAAAAAAAAAAAACCCCAAAACCAACCAACCAAAACGTAAACCAAACCTTAAAAGATTAAAATAACAACCCCAGTTCTTTTGGACACAAGAGTGAGCATTTTGACCTGACTCCTGCTCAGGATGAGTAGTGTGTGACAGCCAGGCTCATGCTATGCTGCTACTATTCAGGCCACTGGCACTGGAAAAAAATACAGGACCGTCAAGGAAAGAAATGTAGAATGGTGTTTGTGGATGAAACTGCTGTTTAAATGGATTTATGAAGAAGATGATTGTATTTTCCTTCTAAAATTCTCTGTATTTTCAAAAAGAAAGAAAAAGAGAGAGACTCTTAGCATTTATCTTTTCCTTACAATATGGTGAACTGGTAAATGCCCCGGGGGAAGGGATATCTGGGAACAGAACAGAACACTCTCCAAAAGCTTTTGGCTAATGTTAATTGGACAAGGTAATTCAGTAAGAGTGTTTAAAAGGCCTCACAAGAGAAATTTTGCATCTTTACTTCACGGCTCACCCTCCTGTGCCTGTCTCTTTCGATGAGCTATTACTCTGCCATCGAGAGCACCTGGCTTGCTGGCTAGTATCACACATCTTTCAGTATGTTGATACCAACATAGCTGGTATTCCTCAGGGGACTGGCAAGCAAACAGGTTTTGAAAGCCCTCTACCTTCAAGGTCTGTACTCAAACCCCAGCTAGAACAGATGCCAGCAGTCGAAAGCACCATTAGTACCACCAAATGGCTCTTCAGAGGACGATCTAAGGAAAACAACTATTTCCATTCCCTTTCATACAGGAAAAAGAAAAATAATGTAAAGCTGTATTAATAGCATCATCTGGTGAGAACTTCAGTGGCACTGGCCCATGAACCAGTAGCAGAAGTGGCACGGAGTACACCCCTGCAAAACGAGCTCTAGGCTCCTTGGTGAGGTGGGCTGAAGATGCTTTCATTGCTGCTGTTTATCCGTTATCTGTTCTGTGGACAAATAAAGGTCTTCAGCCTCTGCAGCTGCCAGTATCTACACTGCAGCAGCATTGCATCAGTAGAGGAATTTAAAAGGAAAAAAAAAAGCAGCTCATTCCAAGGTAGCTGATTTGCCGTGGAGGCAGGCACAGGAAGGATTCGTGAACTTTTGGGCCCCTGAGTTACTCAGAAAGTCCATAGCCTGTGTTTTCTCATATCTGCAGAGAACTACAGACAGGGGAGTCTCTTATCTCAGGGTGGAATTCACTTTTCTCACACTTTAGTCATGCAGTGAAAAGCCTGCAGTGAATATACCTGATTCATTTATGCCACGTTTTTAAATCTTAAAACTTTGACTTGCGATATCTCCTGTGATGGAGGGGAACAGGGAAGAGGGGACAAAAGACACTCACAATTTTGCAATGACTCATTAGAGACCAGTTTAAAAAAGGAATTGGGTAACTCAAGGTTTAAGTGTCAGTTCCCTTCATTTCATGAGTAATCTTTACTCATGCTGAGTTCAAATTTTTTTATAAAGTGCATTTTATCACTACCTTTTAAGGTCTTTTTACTCCAGAGCAAATCATTTGCAAATTTACAATGGAAAAATTATTTCTTGAAGCCAGTGGTGACTCACTTGAATTGGAGTTTGCAGAGCTGGACACTGGGGTTTGAAGATTCTCTGAGTATTCATGCTTTGTAGATGTACATTGTAACAGAAGCACAGGCATGCAAAAAGAAATCATATGGAATGCATTCATCAATGGGAGAGATTTTGCCCTCACATTAATAAATGTATATGCATCTAAAATGCATATAACTGTTCATCCCATGCAGACACCTTTTTCTTCCACTTAGATTTAAGTCAGACCTAAAGCTCAGCCTTAAGTTTCAGTTCATGAGACAGTCAAATAAGTATTCTTCCACAGGAAAAGCAAAGCAAAAATATGTGAAATTTGTAACAGCTGAGGACATGTTCCTGTTTTCTGTCATGTAGACTGTCTGGTCAAACAGGACCTACATTTGCTCTTATTTACATTGGATTATTGGTCTTCCCTCTCCACTGGAGATCCTGGCAATATTTTCACTGGACTTCCATGAGTATGAGAGGTTGAGATTCTACACGTAGATTTTGGTGAAATTATTCTCAGCTTATGTGACTAGTAGCAATGAATCAGGCCCTTGTATTTTAGTATTTGGTGGTGTTTATTTCATCTCAAAACCCACTGCATATTTCATTCCTTGTTGTCCACTCTTAGCATTCATTTTCCTTAAAGCTCTGACCTGTTAAGGTAAAGATGTTACTATACAGGGATTTTAATTTCCACTAAAAAAGTAAAATTCCTAGCTCTTGTATATAAAGCAAACCTTGAAAACATGAAGTCTACCAAGGGGGGAAAAAGGCAAAAGAACAATCTTATGATTTATTTGGAGACTTGGGGTTGGCAATACAGTTAATTTAATTGCAATAATTTATTACTTCTTTACTAATTAGTAGCTTATTACATTACCAGCAAACTTATCTCTCAGCTTTCTGGAGCAAGACAGATTTCAGGACCCCACCTCCCAGTTCCTGTGGTCTCACTGGCTCATGCATGTACAGTCTGGCCAAAGACATGCAGATGCCTTGGTCACAAGTGGCTAAATAAAATGGGAATGTATCAAGTAAAGGTGAATGATAATGACTGTAACACTTAGCACTTACATGTTCCTCCATGTCCAAGTGCTTCGCAAGCAGGAACTAATTATGGCATGTGCAGTAATAATGATATGTTCAGAGAGATGCTAAATTGTGTCCTTACTATAACAAACTGTTGTGCTGGAATAAGAAATTACTAGATTACAAGACAGAGGAAGGCAGCTTTAGGATAATCCTTCTGTGACCTCAGGCACACAGGTCCCTCACTGGAGACCACACACATCTAGACTTCTGCACAAAGACTTACTCTTTTTCGAGGGGAGAGGTTCATACTTTGCCTGCATTGCCTTTGCTTCAGCTGTATCAGTGCAAAGGGGCTGCAGAGCTAGAGGAACTTCTGCCTTTGTCTCTTCATAAGACACAGAAGAAGGGTTGGGAAAACACTTTTTAACTGCCACAGGTTTAAAGAAAGCTGACTAACCCCCAAAGCATTTTCAGTTACATTTTGCAGAACGAGAGAAAAAAAATCTCTTCTTTGCTGCTCTGCTCATACTACTGTAGCAAAGTCATCTTGTGATTTCTCCTCGAAATATGTGATATCAGAAAAAAATTAATTACTTGAGCAAAAAGAAATAGGATTGCAGGGAAAAAACAGATTTATAATATTATCCTGATTATAGCTACAGGTAATAGATAATCTCCTGCTTTCTCTTGTGGGAGAAAAGATAGCTTGTTTTAAAAACTTACTAAAAAAGTGTTCCCATTTTTTACAAGGTGTCTAGCAACAAAGAAAAGGAAAAACCATCATCCATGGATTTTTGCACTTACTTATTTGTAGAAAAACTTTCAAGGGATAATTCACATTTCAATGTTGTCTTCTTTTTTAACTTCAGCCAATAATCCTTTTCAGGAATTCAGTCCACTGCATGGAAGAGGTGGTGGCAGATGCTTTCTAAGAGGCGACTAAATTGTGTGGGTTGTGTTTTCTCTTTGCTGAACTGACCTTTCTCCAGGCTCCATGGGGCTGCCCCAGAGCTGCTCCTTGGAGGTGCCAGGACACGGTGTCACAATTCTTTTTAAAACAGTTGCCCACAGGGAAAAACAAAGTCATTCTGGATGAGAGGGAACTATTAACCAACAAAGTTTTAAGCATTAAACGAACTTTGGAAATGAGCAGGACGTTCTGCTGACTTGGCCAAGCTCCCAAACAACTGAAATTTATGACATTTCTGAGCATGCCCAGCTCACATCATTGAAGACAATTCTGCTTTTCCTTGTAAGGGATCGTGTATAGGTGAGCTTCTGTCTCCACAGGTGCTCCAGGCATAGAAGTTCTTAAAAAAATATACAGCCACTAAATGACAGTGGTGGATACCCTAGTTACTGGCAATGTTCAGGGTTATGGAAGAACAGCCCCCCCCAACTCTAGTTTCTTGACATTAAAAATTTATATTGAAATACCAGCCCTGTAAAATCCATTGATTACTTGTTCTAATGCAACAGAGAAGACATTTCTGAACCTCTTCAGTGTTTATAATACAGATTTAATGAAGGTGGATGTTGCCAGCTTCATTGATGGTAACAGCTCGGGTTGTATTCTTTCTGCTGGTCATTGCTTAAGTGGCATTCAATGGCAGTCTCCCTAGGCTAAGCTGCTGAACATTTTTGTCTCCTCTCAGCTTTCTAAAAATTAAATGTAATTCAACTCCTGTGTACGTTAGCCTGCAGATTACAAGGTAGCCAAAATTCCAATTGGTGCTCATTTAAAGAGGTCATCATCCTTTTTAAATAAATAAAAAAGAAAAAATTGGTCTTTTCTTATTGGCAAGAAGTATGATTACTTTTCTTCTCCACCTACTCTATGTTCAATAAATTCTATAACTTGGGTGAATTAAAAAAACCCCAATTTTTAAAGGTATTATAGCACAATTTTACAATAGATAACAGACATGCTGAAAACATATCCTTTTTTTTTTTTTTTAATTACAAAATCTTACTAAAACAGTATGTCTTTGACCTAAGCTTTCATGGTTAGCAAAGCACTAAAAACATAGAAGATATTAGATTATTGGCATAGTTAGCATAGCCCATGATTTATTTAACTAGAAGAAATAGTTCATTTTCTAAAATGCTGTTTTAAGAAAACAATAGCAAACAGAAGGTGTTTACACTCAGAAGACTAGGGTAATGCATTTATCAGAAAAAAAAATAAACAAGAAGACAGGGTCGAAAAGAAACAAACAAAAATCCCCAGCTACCCAAATAGACTGTGGAAAATGGGAATGATTAAAAAAAAAAAAAAAATCTCCGATCAAAAAAACATCTGCATGCTAATCCTGGTGTTTTCAAGTGGAACAACAGAGTAAGAGGAAAAAAACCCATACATTTAAGAAGAAATGTGAGAAGTAAACAAAAAAATAATGATGAATGGAAAAATACGACCAAGTCAGAAAAATTCAGAGAAAGAAACAGATTGAATCTGTGCGTTCTTTCACAGTGGAGCTTCTATCGGTGTGACTGCATATTCAGCAGTGTGAATATTATAATTAAAGAATGTCAGCTCAAGCAAAATGTTTTAAAACCTTCCTATTAATGAGCAGATAAACTGTTTAAAAATACTGATTATATTAGGGAAAAGGGAAGTGTTTGGTTTCTGTGTTTCAATTCCTTTCATCTGCTATAACACTTTTAAATAGCAGATGTCTCTCCAAGGCAGTGTTTGATACCGGTACTGTTGACTTCGATACCGAGGTGATAGGAACATCTTTATGGAGGGTTTTTGGTGCTGTGCTGCAGGTGCCAGAGCTCGCTGGTACCTGTGCAAGGGTCGAGCCTGGCAGCAGGCAGAGGTCCTGCAACAGCAGCCAGGCTGTACCAGCCTCGTGCCGTGTCCGAGCTGGTTAACTCTGCCCATCAGCAGGATGGATGAGGCAAGGCGCAGCGGGGTGCTGGTCCACTGGGGCTGCTGCCAGTGCCTGGGAGGGCTGAGGGCTCTCCGCATCGCACTCCGCTGCACAGCCGTGCAGGCATGCCCTTACAAGTGCCGCAGACAAAGAGCATGACTCTGTACAAGGCAGGCAGCAGGCGCTGTGCAGTGCTTTATCCGAGGTTCGGACCAGCATGGGAGTGCGTGAGAAAGAGCTCCTGAGCACTGTGAAACATGGATGCAAGGTCAATGCAAAGCTCTTTTATCTCTGGAGTTTGGAAATTTTTTCACACCCAGTTGTGATTAAAGTAGCTGCTGCTGTTTGTAATAGCAGGACAAAGCTATCAGGGTATCGGACAAAGGACAATTACAAGTGCAAAAAAAAATTTAATTTAAGCTAAAATGAGAATTAGCTCTGGTGGTCGCAAGTTTGACTAGATGAGCCCAACTTTGCAAATACTTATGCACGGATGTATTTTTAGAGAAACAGATAGTCTCAAGCACTTATATGTGTAGCCACTCACCTAGTTTTGCTTATCATTCAGAAAAGTTTAAGGAAGATCTAATCATTACATGTAGTGATCTTAAGGAAGATCATCATTACAATGTAGCTTGAAAACCTACATCTTTTTAAGTCTCTTTAAGATACCGTTCCAACACAAATAACTCAAAGTTGGCTGAACTGTGAAAATGGCAGTTGAAAAATAACTGCTGATGTATATATTCATCCTGGGCTCTCAAGAAAACATTTGTCACTTGGAAAGCCAGTCTGAGCTTGAATTTTTAGCACCCAAAATTATCAGAACATCTTAAGATTTTTGTCAGGCTCTACCCGTGAGGCTGCAGTGCACTTTTTCTCCCCATTGTGGCCAAGCTCTGTGTTGTGAGCAAGACAGTTTACCTGAGGGGTCATTACAAAGCGTGAGAAAATTGTCATCGTAAATCGTCAATGTGAAAATAAAGGCAACCTCTGGGATTGCAGGATTTCTTCCCAAATTTTCCCCTTGCTACAAAGTATCCTATAATCTAACACTAGGTTTCTGTCTTCCTCAGTTGCTGAAGTGTTGTTCTGCATTTCTAGGTTTCCAGAGAGTCACCATGGCAGTTAGACTGTTAACCCAACCTTGAAGAGCAAACAACAGCACAAGCAACAGACTGGTTATGAATCTGTAAACATTACCTCATCCTTTTCAGAGAAATTTTAACTCCCTTCACCATTCATGCAATAAGATACAAACTGTCAACTCCAATGTCAACTGCTTAGAAGCCAAAAACATTAAATACAATAAAAAATAGTTAAAAAAAAACATGGAGTAATAAAACACACATAGCTGCAGCCTGGTGGCATGCTGATTAGATAATTTTTAAATCATTCAAGGACAAAACTAAAAAGCATTTCTCTCAGGGTATATGTTTAACTTTGGTCTGTATAGAAATCTCACAAAAAATGACTGAAGTTTGGAATTTGGCAGACGAGTAGAGAGGAAAGCATTCCACTACACGTTTGTGTAGCAGAATTATGTGATGCAATATGATGCACATCTAGACAAACAAAAGGCTTCATGTTTAATGGATAGGATGTGAAAAGAACAGTATTTAATAACATCAATGCTGAACATGATTTTCCCTTCTCGTTCTTTCATCCAATTGTTGCCTTTTCGTGCTATAGTAGTTTTATGTTTTGGTATCAGAAAATTATTTACCTCGCATTCAGGGTCAATCTCTCCTCTTTCCACAATCCAGTCATAGCCATTTGGCCACTGTTTCTTGCTGCATGCTATTTTGTTTTAGGCTACTTAATTGGAAATAGTTAATTGGCCCTAGTGTCTTATGGCAGAGAAAATAACGATCTTAAACTGTATTAAGCTCCCATAAATATTTCACTTCATGCTAATTTCTGTGCTTCCAGCTGAGCTGTGTAAAGTGCTCAAAAAAACACCCTTTTTTGGTCACAGTTAAATACTAGGAAACAGCGAAATGATTAGACGTTTGTGTTTTAAAATATGTATCAATGAAGGAGATACTTTTTTTTTTTAAACTGGCAGTCCTTTCCCTCCCACCCTTAAATTCTTTGCCGAGCTACATATCCCATCAAAGCACCGATTTAATTTTTTTTTAAAGTATTAGCGGACCGAGTCCGATGGCAAGTTCAGTCCCGGGCCAGCGGCCCTCTGCAAAGCCTGGAGCTCCCCCACGTGGCAGCCGGGGCCGGGATCGCGATCGCGATCGCGATCGGGATCGGGATCGCGAGCGGGAGCGGGAGCTGGAGCGGGATCGGGAGCGGGGGCTGCACCCGCCGCCGGGCGGGCTTCCCCTGCACCTCTCACCTGGGAATTTTGCACAAGAATTCTGCCCTGCCTTCAGATACGAACATGAGTCGTTAAAACGGACACTGCAGCACCGCTTTTAATTATTTAAAACAAAAAAGCCCAACCTTTTTTCACTGTTTTTACTGAGTCTAGTTTCGCTGCAAGGTTTTCTCCTGGAGCAATGAAGAAGGGGGAACAAATTCCTCCAGAGACTGGTTTAGTAAGACTTTGGAGGCCTGAGTCGTCCCCTTGGGTTGTGGTTCATTTCCAGCCCGGAGTCACCCCCGGAGGCCCCGGATGCCGCAGACCTTTGTTGTGACCCAAGCGGGGCCACGGATGCCGTAGCAATTGTAAGGCCAGGTCATGGTCCTTGACAGAAGAAGAGGCGCTCCATGAAGAAGGGCTGTGTTGTTCTGCCAGACAGATGGGGTAAACACAGCAAAGGCTGTAAGCACAGGCAGGGAGGGGGGGGTCTAAAAATACCACATCTTTCCACTGAGTGTTCACAGTGCAAGCATTTGGCCGCGGGACAGAATAGCGCTGGGGGGCAGATGAGCACTGCAGGAGTGGTTTAAAAGGCTTTTTGCCACCACCCATATGTTGCCATGCCACTACCAACAGTTACCGGTCAAGTGCAATATTAAGTTCAGTGCAAAATTGCCTAGACTTACTCAAACCAGTCTCTACTATGTATAAATTAAGTGTGCAGACTTTGTACCAGAGTGGCTGTGCCCATGTAGACCTCTCTGTGTTTAGATGTGGAGACGAAGGCTTCCAGCTGAGGTGCTTTGACTGACCTTTTTTTCTGAACCCTGCAGAAGTATCTGCATCATCAGACTATGGCCCTTATCTCCATAGTTGCCTCAGTGAGCTCTGGACCCTATGTATTGGATCAGCCTGCGCCCTCCATGAGGAGCAAGAGGGTGTTTTTGGCCCCTCTCCACCACTTATATTAGAAACATGCGGGCCGTGGAGGATGAATATTTTTTTCTGGCAAGCACAAAAATTCACCAAGATAGAGAGCACAAGAAGTCACAAGGGCTGATAGCATCGACTCTTTCCTCAAGTTTTTCAGTATCCTTCTTTCAATACATATAACAAGGCAGCGTGCTTTTATCTGGACACACTGCTGCTTCTTGCAGCTTCAATTTATACCCAGCTAGTGTCATTCCAAAATCCCGGCTTTTGAATCACATGTGAAAGCGCAGAGCTTAGAGATTTTCCCTTGAACATCCCATCCTTTCTTTACTTTTCACTAGCCCCAGTGAGAATACTGAAGGAGCACTGTGTCATGCTCAGTACATTATGCCTGTGATCAGAGTCACAGTGCAGTAATATCAACACAATTCTGCCCATCTATTTCTATAAGGCAGTTCCTTTAGTGGCTTGGTAAAGCACTCATGCAATTCAGTCGCATTAACGGGGACTGAAAATGGGTTAAGTTACTGGTTTAATGAATGAAAAGTGGAATACCAAAAAGCCCAGCCTCCAGCCAGCTAGGTCTCAAATATCAATATTTGGCCTTAAATAATTCTGCTATTGTTATTCCCTTTCCACAGCCAGACCCTGTTTGCGTTAGTGCAGATTGGCACCATTCCTCTAGTATCACTCTGCCCTCCATCAGCCCTCGAAGGTTTATCCCAAAATAGGTGAATTCTCAGACTGAGCAGAGCTTTCCTAGCAGTTTTTGTAGTACACTCCCTGCAGAGATTGTAAGTCAGGACTTGGTCTAAAATGTCCTTTATCACCCTGTTGAATCCCTGCTGTGTTTAGCAGCTGGTGCAACTTAAAATAGCCTTCAGGCTATTCTAAATATTGCTGAATTTCCTGGGAACTGAGCACTAGGAGGAATCATTTGGGGCACCGAGTCCAGCTCTCCCATAATCACAAGTTTCCACATAATAGACATCCAGTTTGCAGGAGTGCACAGCACACTTCACCCTTCACTACGTCCGGTAACCCACCTGAGACTTGAAGTAGAAGATGCAGAAGAGGCTTAAAAATGGCAAAACATTGCAATAAAGGAAAGGAAGAGATCAAGGGTATGATCTAGCAGAAACTGACTGAGGACTAGTAGTATATAAGGATGGCTTAAAGCCACCTTTAACCTTACCTTTGCTCCCCAAGCTGCTCTTAAGCCACAGCTTGGAATGAGTCAGGCTCCCCTGCACTGCTTTTGTGCCATGCTAACTTTGTAATCCTTTCTAGAAGTACAAAGCATTGGCAAAAAGATTTGTGGCGCTCATTTTTAAAGCCCGAGTGCTTTGTAACTGCGTAGGAGTTTGTACCATATGGTTTCTGCTGGATCATGTAACATCATACTGATGAGCTGAAAATGCATGATAAAATAGTTGCCTTTGATACTGGCCAGAAGCAAGATCTTGCTCACATGGTAATGTACTGCCCCAAGTCTTATGTCCCTATCAGTATATCCCCGTATAAAATACAGGCTTGTACGGCACGTGAACACTTTTCTACTCTCTTCGTAATACATGAAAATAACAACTAAAGAACGCATCGTCCAAATTGTACCTCTGCTTTTCCTACTTTCTTGCTAGATTTCCACTAAAAAAACCACCATGGGCAGAGTTAATATCTTCATTATTTTAAGGGCCCACTGAAAAGGATTGTGATCCTGTCAGTCATTCTGGTTTCTTTTAATGAATAATTAAAACTATGAATGTGAAATATATTCAGAAATTATTTTCAGGAGCTTGAATTTTACTTGCCAGGTTTTCCATTGCTTATTAGTTAGATTGACAATAAGACATTATTTTTCACCCAATAAACGTCTATGCAATACTGGACACAGTGGCAGGGCATCATGTTTCCCAAGAAAGGAGTAGTCCAAAAGCAATAATAATTCCTCTTCTTCAGAAGTCTAGCTGTTTGCAAAAGTCTGGAAAAAATTATGTCCTTATTTTCCAGAACGTCTACAGTTTTGTGCTGCAGTTGAGCCAAAAGAGGCATATCAAAATACATGTTTAAGAGCACTAATAAGAATATGTCCAAGAAAACAGTCTCATCAGGGCATACATAGCTGTTAGAATAAGTGATAACAAGGGAAGGATCTTGAAATTTTCTCATCTATGAAATACAGCAACCAGAAAGTCTTAGGGAAAGACTAAAAAAAAGCTGTTAGCAGTATCTGTAACATGCAGGAATCCTGCCCCCGCTCCCTTTTCTTCCTCTCCCTCACGCGCCTGCAATATGTTGTAAGGGTGCAAGTGTGAAGTGCACATACGGAGTTACTTGTAGGCAGTACAGAGACACGTCATTTTTCTTGGTGTGCATATTTGGTTTTGGTGGCCCAACATCATAAATTGTCCATTATCATGGAATGAACTGGGCAGTAGGTTTTGTGCCTGGCATGTTATTGTTTTCCCTGAAATCTTGCAGAGGTATTAGAAGTTAGGATATCACTTCAGGTGGATCATAGGGACCTAATTTTCCCTGTAATTTAAATTTAGTTTACGTCCTTGATACTACATTACACTGAAAGCTCTCCTTATACACATCCTAATATAGCCATATACTGACAGTCACCATTCATTCAAACAAAACCTTGTAAAAATCTATTTTATATAAGAATATGAATCATTTCTGACTTGTTGACTTCTATAATAAAGCAAAAGATTTTATACTGCATTGTTTGTTGGGAGGGAAGGGAGTAGGCTGGTAGGTTTTTGTTTGGAGTATTCTGACAAGTATGTAATGTTTCACATGTTGTATGGGCTTGACTCCTTCTGCATATTTATGCAACACTGTGGGATCAGCAGAGACAAACATCATTTGTGAGATGTCTGTGATTTACCGGTTTTCATTCACGTCACTGTTGTAATCCCTGGTACCTTCCACTCATGGCTGCTTTGCAGTACTCCCCATAACTCTAAGCTTTGTGGCCCCATCCCTAAATGTATAAATACAGAGTAGAGGAAATGTTTGGGGTTTTTTTCATGTAACAGAAATACGTACTGCGGGAACCACTGCAACACATAAGCCTGCTAAACCCAACTTCACTGATGTCCAAAAGGGAATAGGACACGTATGTGGACACAAACGGCAGACTGTGAACGAGAATGTACCAGGCTCCCCATGACTGCTTTTGAAAAGTCCATAATACCTCAGATTTTCAGAGTTCAAAGCAGTCTCTAACTCTACCAGATTAGGATCCCCACATGGAAAGCAGATTATCCCCACATCAGCCTATTGCTGGGATCTTTGACCATTCCTCTAAATGCTGATCATCCACCAGATGCTGGCCACCTTCAGAGAAGAGATGCCAGACTAGATCCGCCATATGTTCGTTCTCACACAGCACAATGGCTCTAATCCTATGTTCCATATATTTTTTCAGTGCTTCAGGAGTTCAAATTCTGACTCAGGTTGAACTCTGCTGTAATAAAATAGCTGTGGCCTGGAAGTGTTATGATGCCCAATCTTTTAACGCACCAGCCAGAAGGCACAGAAGAGCACAGATGTAGCAAATGCCACTGCACAGTACGCTCTCCTGTTACCTGGAGGCGTTATGCTGTACAAAAGCATAATGTCATCAAGCACTTAGGTGATTCAGCTCCTCCCCATCCTCAGTACTACCTTGTAAGAGGTATAATTGAGCTCTTTTTTATGTTCTTTTCAGATTTTTTTTTCCATGTGTTTCTGTAAAGTCAAACAAATAGGAAAATTAATGACAGCACATGAGTGCACCACAGAATAATGCTGCTTAAGGACTGCTGTGCCCTTGGCTCCAATTAACCTTAGTGTTCGTTATAGGTTGCTGCCAGCTGCATCAATCACAGTTACTTTGGTTGGGGAAAAAAATCCATCATTATTACAGCCATACACATACATATACATTATTTTCCTAAAGTATCATAATCCTCTACTTACCAAAGAGGGCCTGTGATAGCTGGGAGGAGATGAAACTCAATTTTCCTTCACATCTGCTTGATCCTTCAGTATAATCGGCACTGCATGCACCAGGCAAGGTCACAAACTATGGCAATGTTCATCGCAACATGCAATCTCCCCATTCTAGTGCCATTAACTGCTCAGCAACCTCTCCTTCTCCATCCCACTGTTTTTAATCTGCTAGAGCACTTCAGAGCAGGAATGGGAGAGCTTGCCTCACAGACCCATTTCCAAGATCACTGTCACAGACTGCACTTTGAGAAGTCAGCAGTGAACCGCTACCCCATTTGTTTCAGTCGAATAGGAAAAAGAACATCACAGTGGGATTTAATTTCAGGTTTTCTGGCCAGCCCCTGCATGTAGGAAGAGATTCTGATGGCACTGGCACTACAGACCTTGCAGTATATCCTCTATATTCCCCATAGTTTGTAAAGACCTGTAGCTGATCTAGAGACAATGGGAGCAAGAGCATGGTTTATTTTCTTCCTTTTATTTTTTAAAAGGGTAGAGAGTCAGTGGTGTCATTGCCCTCTGTTATGAAGGCAGTTATTTGCAGAATGATATGATCAACCATGCACTATGATTTTCTGAAAGCCTATTTGCTTAACCTGCACTGTTTTGGCTGAACTTTTGTTCAAAACCTGTAGTCTGCTTGAACCAGAAATTAAAGCAGAGCATACATCACCTGCGACAAGGGTGGGAGGTTCTGGTGAATCTCACCTGATATTATTTGATGTGGCTCTTGTTGCGCTGCAGTTGCTTCCTTCGTAACAGCAGACCTTTCCCAAGCTACCTCCCTGCAGATCTGATGGGTCAGACGCACTCCCTTTGGCTTTGCTGACTACCTCTCTCCCTGACACTCATGGGGCTCTCCTTCCACCCAAGTCTCTTCCTCCCCAGCTCACCAGACAGCACCTCGGCCCTGCGCTGCCTGACTGTGCCTGGGTAAAGATTTGCCACGCGTGAGGGTTAGAGCACCCAAACGTTAGCTGCATACTTTGAAGTCGCCCTTAGCTCAAACAAGGCGAGGTAAAAGCAAGTAGAAGCATTATGAAACAAGGAAGATAGGCCACAGGTGCACATAAGTAAAAAGATAACCAAGTCCCTGTCTTCCGAGTAGCAACACCAGTTCTAAATAGCTCGCTCTGTATGTATCCAGCTGACGAGCTGACAGATACTTCACAGCCCTCTGGCTGAGGATTTGGTTCTTATGCAAACCTATGACTTCAGATTGCATTCATGCAAGAGGATCTGGGATTTTTATAGAACCAGATGCATCTTTTGGCAGGAGGCATATATGCATGTGTGTGTGTGTGTGTGTGGAGGGGGGCACATTGAAATTCAAATTCTCCTCTCCCTTCTCTTTCCCTGCAAGGGAAATTGTTAACTCAGGGAAGACATTTATGTTACCAGACCATTGTTTGCTTTTCCCAGTTTCAGAAATGCTATTGTACTTTGGGAATGGCAAGGTGCAGTGGTCTCTAGCATAGATGATAAATAGTGTCGCCTCGCTCCTGGTCTGCCAACCTGTTGTAAGACAAAATGTTCTTTGCCATTTGGCAAAGGGAAAGTCTCAGTACAAAGTTTTTTTCCCACACAGAGCCTTCCACCACACTTACAGATGTGTCACTGGAGAAAAACTAAGGGTGCTGTGAACTTGCAGAACAATCTGAAGAGTGCAATCACCTTCTTCCCTACCTGGCTCAAACACAAAATGCCTGCTTGGAAGGAATAAGTTAAATAAACTTGCTGGAAATATAAAACCATTTATTTCAATGAGTGAGAGATAAGATGCAGATATCCATTCCTCACCTGTAATCCCTACTGTTTTTATGTGCACTGAAAAAGTACTTCTATCAGCATGATGCCGGCCCATCATTTCTTAGATAATGATCATCATTTTCTCTGTTATGCTCTGCTTCTTAGGCCTCGATTCAGCAAATCACTCAGGTACATCTTAATCTTTAGGTCCGCTAGCAGCCTTCAGTAAAAGCATACAGTTTGAAAGTAAAGTGCTCTGCTAAATTGGGTCCTTCACAGGACTAAAGAGAAAGCTCACACAAGAGCAAAGCAGCATTGCTTTCCTTCCAGTCACACTTGTTTTATTCACTTGCTCTTGCTGTGTACAGCTGTGGATTGCTGGCAGTGTGCTTGGATGGAATTTGAGGGATTCACAGCTTCAAAGATGAGACGTGCCAGCCTTTAAAACAAGCTTGTATAAACACAGGAAACAAAAGAATCCATGTAAACAAAGGGAGGCAATACATATATTCACACCTGAGCAAACACACACGCTTTTACATGCAGCCCTGTATCAGCAGTGCTCCAGCAGGTTATATAGCATTCGCTGTATCAGCATATATAGCTGTCATTTCTGCTATTGCTTTTCTCTTTGCTTCATGATCAGAGAAGCACTGGGGCCAAGCCTGCTAGTTTTGCAGCACACTGTAAAATGTATGAAGAGGTTTCAAAAGCTCTGACAGTATCTCATCTGTACTGAGCTAGCATCATAGTTGTGCTCAGGGGGTGCAGTACACTACATATCATTGAATTCCTACCTTATTTTGTGTTGTCCGTGTACTTTTTGAGTTTCTGTACTTTTTTTATTTTTTTGCCTGTTAGCATGGATTTTTCAGTTGTCTTGCTGAGATTTTGGCGGGGGGAAGGGAGAAGCTGTTGTTTGATTTTTGAAAAGACAATGAGATTTTAAAACATAGCCTCTAATTCAAAAGGATTGTGGAGCCTGTGTGTAATTATAGAGATCAGAGGATCAGAAGTAGAAAAAAATTAAATTGCAAATACTGACCGTTTCTGAACTCTGCCACCAGATACCTCAATACCTCAGGGAGAGCAGGTTGAATCCTTGTAGTCTTTACTGCCTTGGTTCCTTCCCTACCCTGCCGCTAGCTACACCAAGAAGCAGCACCATCTCCACAGCTGGTGTGAGATGAGCTAGATTTTGTTTCCTGCTCCATTACAGAGTGGCATGCGCAAGTCACCACAGAGGTATTAGTCTTTCGGGGGCTACCAAGGGCCACCCTCAGTACCATAGAATCACAGAATGGTTTGGGTTGGAAGGGACATCCAAAGATCATCTAGCCCAACCCCCCTGCGGTGAGCAGGGACATCTTCAACTAGATCAGGTTGCTCAGAGCCCCATCCAACCTGACCTTGAATGTTACCAGGTAAATACTGATCCTGGACGCACAACCACAGCATGCGGAACCTCTCGTGTCTGAGGATGCTTAACCAGCTAGTGCACTACTTTGGCATGCCCCTGGGTTGTTCAGGCTCACTGTCATACAGTCAGAGTTGTATAGGCTGACTTCTTGTATAGCCCCACATCCCACTTACTTCAATGAGAGGTAGAAACGTTCAGCCCTAATCACAGTTAGTTCAGGCTTGACATACTTCTCTGTATGAGATCTACAGATTTAATGTTACTTCAAGAGACTTGCAAAAGTCCCTGAGGGAGTTCATCCATGGGAGTTAGATGCCTTCACAGGATGCACAGAAGTCAGCCGAGTGCCTAATTCCCATTAAGTTAACTCGCACAAGTATTTTTGTACGTCCCTCTTAGTACTAATCCCTCTTGGCTTCCCTTCCATCTTCTCTTTCCCCCTTCAATCTTTTAAATAAGGATAGCACTTAGCATAAAGATGTGTTGCAAGGCTCCACTCAGTGCCTATAAAGTGCTTTTCAACTCTGGCAGAAGTGCCTAACTGTACAGTATTCACTGAAACTGGAAACAGTGGGAACTTCTATGGAGATGATGTGCAGGCTCTGTTCTATCATAGGATCATAGGATCATAGAATGGTTTGGGTTGGAAGGGACCTTAAAGATCATCTAGTTCCAACACCCCTGCCATGGGTAGGGACACCTTCCACTAGATCAGGTTGCTCAAAGCCCCATCCAACCTGGCCTTGAACACGGCCAGGGATGAGGCACACACAGCTTCTCTGGGCAACCAGTTCCAGTGTCTCACCACTCTCATAGTGAAGAATTTCTTCGTAATATCTAATCTAAATCTACCCTCTTTAGTTTAAAGTCATTAACCCTTGTCCTATCACTACACGCCCTTGTAAAAAATCCCTCTCCAGCTTTCTTGTAGGCCCCCTTCAGGTACTGGAAGGCTGCTATAAGGTCTCCCTGCAGCCTTCTCTTCTCCAGGCTGAACAACCCCAACTCTCTCAGCCTGTCTTCATAGGAGAGGTGCTCCAGCCCTCTGATCATCTTCGTGGACCTCCTCTGGACTCGCTCCACAGATCCATGTCCTTCTTATGCTGGAGCCCCAGAGCGGAACACAGTATTCCAGGTGGGCTCTCATGAGAGTGAAGTAGAGGGGAAGAATCACCTCCCTCGACCTGCTGGTCACATTTCTTTTGATGCATCCCAGGACACAGCTGGCTTTCTGGGCTGCAAGCGTACATTGCTGGGTCATGTTGAGCTTCTCATCATCAACATCCCCAAGTCCTTCTCCTCAGGGCTGCTCTCTATCCATTCTCTGCCCAGCCTGTATTTGTGCTTGGGATTGCCCCGACCCATGTGCAAGACCTTGCACTTGGCACTTGTTGAACTTCATCAGACACATCCATCTCAAATTTCCCTGGTGTCAACATCATACAGCGAGAAGAGGGTGCCAGATCCCAAGGGCTCTCTGTGCCTTTTGGCACTGCAATTAAATCCCCCAAGTCTGATTCCCATTTCATCCATTTCTGCATGACTGAAGCAAGAGATGTGGTTTGAGGGATAAAAGAACAGGAGATACTTTAGCTAAATCAATGTAGCTAAGTCTTAGTTATACTTTGTTATCTTCAAAGAGAAGACATAATATATAAATTAACTGCATTACAAACAAAAAAAATGTGGAGAATAGGGAAGGGTGGAAGCATACAACTGACAAACCAGTAATTTGGTAACAGGGAGATGAAATACAACAGTTGATTTGTTTATCAGACCATTCTATTAACCTCTAATGCAATATTTCATCTTTTATAATTGAGCTTTCCATTTGGTTATTAGACCTTAATAGCTAAATTAGCATCTTGCAAACCAGGCCAGGAAATACAAGCGAGCACAGGGGTTCGGACACAATTCAGTCCTTCATCCATCTTGCACAGAAGTTGTGCCAGCCCCTGTTTTATGACGCAGATGAAGTCTTCTTCCTACATCCTCTTCTGGCTGCGCTGGTGAAGGACACCACTCCTCCACCTCCAGGCCACCTTCCCAGAGCTGTTCCCATAGACCCGCTTCTGGGATCCCTCCCCACCTCCTTTGTATCAAGATTGTATAGGTTCACTAGAGAACTGCAAGCTACAACAAACTTATTTCAGCTGAAATAGGTTAAGGTGTAGTACAGCTAAGAACCTCCTTTCCTGGCCAGGTGCACAAATTAGTGAGTACCTGGTGACAAAAAGGCTCTTAAGCCACCACAGCTGCAGCTGAGAGAGAACATGTGGACAAGACCTTGCTCCCCCACCTGAGCCCATTTGGTTGTGTAAGGCAGAGCTGCAGCTTATGCTCTATCCATTTAGGCAGGAGCAGGGAAAAGAAACACAATCGGACAGGAGAAAGCAATTGAGCCAAAACTTTCTCTTTGCTACTGGACCAAAGAAAGGCTGGAGAGGAGGCTTAGATGTGGTGGTTAGGGCAGTCAGATGGATGGCCTGGGTGCTATGAATATTAGAGTACGTTACACAGCCTTAGCATAACAAATTCAAAAGGATACAGCTCAGAGAGTCCCACTGGAGCACAGTGGCTGGAGGTGGGAAATGGGCTTGAATTCTGTTCCAATTTGGTGGACACATTTTGATGTCTCAGCTGAGGCTCCTGAGGGGAAATAGGAAAAGGAGGGTCTAGCTCATGAATTGTGCCAAGCGTTAGCTGCCACATTGCCTGCCTGCATCAGATTTGCATAATTTTGTCCTTTCTCAGTAGCAGAAGTGCACGCACCTGGAGGGTTTTGATGGCAGAAGCATGAGTGCCTGGGGAATTCTGGCACCGCCAGGGTCAGCTGGGAGCTGAGAAGAGGTTCAAAGGCTCTAAATACTGAGCTTCAGGGCCCAAATTCTCTGTCCAGGAGACAAGACAGGAGAATTGATCTTACTGATGATTTTATTTCAATGGTTGGACAAATATCACTTCCATAATTTGATAGTTGCTTTCACAGTTCTAAACCCTCTTTGTCCCTCAAATGTCACTAATCCATTAAAAATCTCACATAATAACCACTCTCACTCCATTCCTTTCTCCCATTTTTTACTGTTCCTGATATACTCATCCTTTTAAAGGAGGACAAATTAATAAAGCTTGTTCCCAAAACTCTGCCAATTATGTAAGTGGAGACTGTTATCATCCACATTTGGGAGAAAAAAAGGCATCAAATTACCTATGCTGTCAGCTAATGCCACAGCAGATTATATGTAAAATTTGTTATATTCACACCATTGATTTCCTGCAACAAACTAGGTCACTCCATGGCCATCCTTGTATGTGTAACATAAACATGTTTCATGAGATAGGGAAGGAAGAAGAAAGTACCATTTGCTAATTGGAAATGGATTCAACCCTACTCGAAGTCCATGCAAGAAAGCCTCTGAATTTAAGTAGATACAAGAAAAAGGCAAAACCCAATAAAGAATAAAGTATGATTTTGTGGCCACTAAGAGGCTTTTACTAAAATATTACTGAGTAGTAACAAACAAACATGAAAGCTACAGAAATGCACTTGACATGAATGTCTTTTTTAAAATAAATAGACATGTTTGATTATTTGTAATCCAGTATAATCCACTGTGCAATGTTAAATATTTTAAGAGAATTTTTCTTCCATTTGTTCTCAGCATGGTTGGCCTGAAGCCAAAATGTTTTTATTTTTAAAGGCAACACACTGCTAAGGGTTTTGAATTTCTTTCATGTTGGCTCTTTTTATAGCATTTTGAAATTGATTGTGCATAGCAAATTCACAAATGGCAAAAAAACTATGGCAACATATATCTCTTGTGTAGGTAGACTCCTGGTCTCATTTCCCAGGGTTCTGCAGCAGCAGGAACTCTACAAAGTAGTTGCTAGGAGAAATAAAACAGACCTGTAAGTATGGAAGAACAGTTAAAATCCTGTCTTATACACCTACAAAGCCAAAATACAACCAGTTCCTCTGCACCTCTCCCAGAGGAGGAGAAGGGGGAAGATTTCTTAAAAACACTGAGGATGCCACTGGTGAAAACTGGGCTGAGCCTTAGCCAAGTATAGAGGTCTGGAGAGAGTCTGGGTTGCCTATGGACTAAAACCAGGGCCCAGGCTTTACCATACAATTTTGAATAGACTGTTTAATGGCATTTTGGAGCCAAAAGATGAAGTAAATCAATCTCTAAGAAACTGTTTTCCTCAGTAGAAGGTAACACAGCAATTTTTCTCTGTTAGCTTTTCATTCCCTGGCAGAGAACATGCTTTTGCTCCTCCTGGGGATGCAGCTAGCAGATAGAGTTTGCTACAACTATTCTGTTCCTCCTGGTCCCAACAGGTATTTCTCGCCCCCCGCTTCCTCCATTCTCCTCCCTATGACATGCTGCTGCAGCCCCTTCCATCTGCTGTTCTCAATCTCAGCATGTTTCAGATCTTGAATTTAAACATCCAGAATTAACCATGCCACACTTGAAAGTCTGGGGCCCAGCCCCAACATGTATTAGTTTGGCTTTCCGCTCAGGAGGTATTTTGTCTCAAACAATGAAAACACGTTCTAATTACAGATCGGCTTTCATTGCATTCCAGCTCTGGGGTGGCTAGGACGCAGGTTATATTTCCAGAGATTATTTGGCAAACATCAGACTAGAAACATGCTTTTCTAAATGAAAATGGAGATTCTCCAGCAATCACCCATCTCCAGGAGCTGGGGCTTTAATTAAAGTATCAATTATTGCAAGACTTGTAATGAAATTGCTAGTCAGCTGTGCTGAACATCTCTCATTCCTGCCCTACTCATGCAGCCTTCTGAAGAGGTATCATCCCTTTCTTCCTAAAACTTTCTGCAATGTAAAAAATAAGCTGCATGAGCAGTCCAATTCTCTTGTAAGACATTTGTATAGGCTATAACCTCTTTCAGGGATTTCTTCTTAATTTGTATTCATTCACAACCAGCAGAGAGAATGAAAAGTGTGGCAGGGAGAAACTCATTCCAGGAGTTCTGCAGCACCCTGCAGTTTAGCAAAGGTAATTTGTGTAGTTACAGCTCTTCTTTTATTGAACACATCTGCAGCAGTCATTGGATTGGGATGTTTCCTTTATGCCTCCTTGAGAGCAAGAGCTAGTACATGTCCTGGGTGGAAGGTTGAATTTGAAAAAATGTTCATATAGCCTGTGACCCACTGTGGGAATACAAAAGCCAGACAACTTTAATCCTATCAAAACCACAAAAATACTACAACACACACACAAAAAGAGAAACAATAGAAAGGACTCATGGGTAAACAGCTATTTATTTGTTATGATCTCACCCTAAATATTTTCTCGTTAAGACTTAATGTGGTTTGGTACAGAGGTGAGCTGGGACATGAGGTTGGAGATCAAGCCTATAAATAATAGCAAGTAAGAAAAACAGTTTAAAAAATTGCTCAGAGCTTTTTTCCTTGTCTAAAAAAGAATTTATAGTAGAAGGACATAATCTATGAGGATGAAAATAAAGTAGGATACAACAGCCTTAAAGTGCAATTGGAAGCAATTCAGGAAAAAAAACTAATCATGACTAAAATAAGTGCAGCTGCAAGCAAAAGGCAGAAGAGGACCCACAACCACAAGGCTGATGTTACCCAGCCAAAAGTATGAGGAATAGGGTTAGATACTCAGAGTGCTCATGGGGTACTATCCCCTCACAGTGCCTAAAAGACATGTGATGCCAGCACACATTCCTTTTTAAACGGAAGGGAAAATTCTGTTTGACTGAGCCAAAGTTGTCTACTGCTCCTTTGCCGTCCCTCCCAGGCTCTGAAATGTTCAGAATTAAAATGGTGACCCATTCTACTTCTGATTTCTTCCTGCAGTTTTGCATTTTAACATCCTTCCTGCCACACCTAGAACTGAGTATTTCTTTCCCTGGATATATGTGAACTTAAAAGACAGACATTTAAAAAGTGTAGATTCCACACTGTAGAAGCTTGTCAAAGTTTTGCACAATAGACCAACTGACAATCTTCCTTTCTCCCCCAGCCGCAAGCTGTGCTTACAACCCCCTGTGTCAGAAAAAGCACATTCATCAATTATCTGTCTCTTTCCCATCCCACTCACCAAACAGCTGTAATAAAAAAAAAACCCTTATAAATTACTTCGGAACACAAAGGGAAATCTCTCCATTTTGTAACAACTTTGTTAATTTTAAATGGAATGGGGATTCTTTTTCCCTCATGTTTTATGCTAGCGTATACTTTCTAGGACATCATATTTTGTTATCAATTTACAGCAAGTATTCATCCAGATTACTACAGGGTCCTCCAGCAAATGCAGAAACAAATTGACATTAAGAAGCCACACATTTTCTGTAGGAAGTCACCTTCTGCAAACCTTGCCTGCCCATAAGTATGCATAAAAATGCAGCACCTGGGAAAAAAAGATTGAATTCTTATCCTGGGGGAATGGAGGAGTGAAGTCATACTATTAATAAATCCAAATGTTAGGCTTAACTCAATATGCAGAGTTTAGGCAGGGATGATATATTGTACTCCCCCATTTGAGAAGGAATGGCAAGGCAGGCCAGGCATTGCCATTTTTCCTTGAAGACAACTCATTTTCCTTCATATGCTTATTCAGGACACATGGCTCAGGTGCCTTTTAACTGGGAGCCCGCAGAAGAGCCGCGTCCCAGCCCTTTCCCCACCATGTCAGTTCAAGGGTATGCAACTCCACTGAAGTGAAATGCTCTCCTTCCCTGTTTAGCTTTCAAGAGCAGTGAGGGATGTTGTTTTTTCTTTTTTTGTGATTGACAAAACCAACTCATGTGTCACACCGTATGTTGCAATTGGATACGAATAGGGAGCCATCCATCACTCTCCCAAATTGCCTGTGTTTACTAAAGGGTCTGTTTAAGGAGCTGTTGAAGGAGCCTTAAAAGCATCAGACACCACCAGGAAGGACACGTTCCCCCAGACTTCATCATTTGCACAGGAACTGAACTCCAGCGACTCTGCTCACCTCTGTTATCAGCACAGGGAGCACGTCCAGGGTGGTCTTGGACTGCAGAGATTTGGCAAGATAGAGCCTAAGCAGCAAAGCACAGGCTGCTGTAGTGACTACAGAGCTCCCCAGGACTGCCTAGGCTTTGTCAGGGGTCACTTCAGACCCCAGGGCATACCAGAAAGCAAGGCTGCTTAAAGTCACCCTCATCCCCGTTTCCCTCAGGCCTCCAAATTATGGGCTGCACCTCTGAGGTGCGGCTCTGAATTTCAGTCAGCCTTGGCTGATGAATTGATGCTGTCTATTCTGGCATGGGGCTTGTCCCTGCGGTGCAAAACTGCTGAGAATAGGGGGCTGCTTCAAGAGCAAAACTGATACTGTGACCAAGAGGGCAAGCACAGCCCTCGTGACTGCACACAGTCCCCTGCCTTCGATGCCACTCCAAGCAGACAGCACAGGGAAGGGACTCCCACTCAAATTTCTTGCCGGGCTGGAGCCTAAGAAAATACCTGACCCCTGCAATGCTGGTCAATATGTCAGAGTGCCACCAGCATGACCTTACTATAAATGCAGTGGAAAAAGTACATCTAGGGGGTGTGCCCTGAGTCTTCCTCATCTGGCTGTGTCCCAGGCTCACAGCTGGATAACCAGCTGTGTCCAAACTCTGAAGCACTGCCAAGCTAGGAGCCTCTCTGCTGCCACTCCTTCTCTATCTCCTTGCTGCTACTTCTCATTATTTTCCCTTTTTCCACACTTCTGCTGCATAAAAATTGCCCATCTGACAAAGAGTGTTACAGTCAAAATCTCATTATGGGCACAGGGGAATGCACCTTATATGCAGAGCCAACAATTAGAGTTTATTGTTAGTCTAATTAATGTTTCAACAGTAAAATCAAAATGAATAAAACAGTTATTCTAAGTCCAGTTACAATGATACTAACATTTATAGTCCATATTATCTAATTATTGCTAATTCCCATTAATAGTACAATCCAATTTGTTAGTCACCAACTTCCTGGTATCTACCTCTTTTTGTCATGTCATGCTCACCTTTCTTATGAGTAGCAACAGCATATAATTAGTGCTCTAAGTTCCTCACTGGGAGGATTATGCTGTTGATGGTCAGAGTTTCTTCCTCTTTGGTCCTGGGTCTGCTTGGGGTTTTCACATAATCTGTTCCTATCGCTTTTTTAATTGGTGCCCAACTTTAGTTACAGAATATTCACTTAGGAGTTGCTAGAACAACATACATGGTATAATTTCTTTAGGGTAAAACCATGCAATTTCACAGAGGTAAGCTAACACAAAAAATATGTTGGACATAAGTCACCTTTTGGGCAATTGCTGGTTCAGCTAAAGCAAGCTAGCATAAGCCTGGGACCAGACAAGGCCTGAAGTGACCTGTGTTAAGGTAAAACAAAATCTGCAATTTTTCGGTATCAGTAGCAACATCTTATTTCCTAAGGTGCAGGGCTACAAAAGCTGTGTTCACACTGGTACTGCTGATTCATATGCGCTCTCATACATACCAATTACATCAATGCTTTTGTCAGTAAAACTCTGCTTACCTGATCTTTTTCCAGTTATAGTCAAATGAACTGCAGCCAAGGTGTTAGATGTTATTCCCCCAAAACCCTGAGGTTTTCTTTCAAGCTGAAGCCACTCAGCTCTACTTACATCTGATAGAGTCACACTTTCATTTCAAGGAACAGAGGCCTGTGGTTTTAAGCCTCCATCTTATTCTGGATACTAAAGTCAAGGAAACGCTTTAGCCATTCAGCACTGAAATCAAAGTTCAATTCCCACGGGCAATAGTAGCATTACTATAGCCATTACTAGTATAGGTAGTAGTGTACAGCACACAGGTGCAGGCATAAATATATATTTTTTATATATATATAATTGTATATACATATGTAAGCTCAACACTTGGAATATGGTACTAAGTGACAATATATCACACTTCCGACAAACTTCAGGCATTCATACACAGAAAGGAATGAAAATCTAAAATCATAAATCTTAGATTGCCCATTTAATGAAATGCCGTATTTTTTCATAGACAGCATGAATCTTGGATAATCCCTACTGCTTTATAAGTGCCCATACTTGAAAATAAGCCCTCTTACAACCTACAGTGTAAAATAACCTGCAGTAAATCAGAAGAAAGTGGTACTGGTTAGAGATTATGGGGAAGGAGCAGAGGCAGATAACTCCAGGGCAGACTTCCCCTCATACTGCCTGCATATACCTAAAACCTGCATTGCTGCTAAGTTGCAAGGGCTTTAAATAGGAGAGAGGATCTAATTTCTGGTTTAAAACAGATAAATTATGGATTGGTTATGTAGCTGAAGAAACAACATTTCATTACAAGACGATCAATTCAACAGATAATGTGTACATGGAGCTAATAAACTGCTGGTGTAATTTTGATTTTGTTTTGAAACTTGTCTTCATCCAGCAGGTGAGAAATATCATAAAATTGTAAATGTCTTACAGCTTATTTAAGAAAAGATCATTAAAAACAGAGTTGTCAAGACTGGAGTAGAATTACGTGAAATCTTACAGACTAATGAGAAGGGCACTAATATATATATTTATGAGTTTATCCACATTCAGTTTATAATGATTCCTCAAGTTTTTTAGTGTCCATATTGTCTTCTGTTTTGAATTAGCTCTTAAGAGTAATGGGATAAGAGGCTTAAATGCCATTGACCTGATTGCAGTAAGAGTTAGGTTTCTAAATATCTTTGAAGGTCTGGTCTTTACATTCACTCTGTTTCCATTTTCAGGAATGGTAGTTCTGCAATTCTCACAAAATTACTCTGAGGATAAATACAATAAAGATTATTAAGTGATCGAACTGCTTGGTAATTGAGACTATGCGGGTACCTTAGGTGGATAAACACTCATGTTTGCCTTCAGGGCAATTTGACAATTTTCAGCTTACATCAGTTTGCCCATAATTAGAGGTGAGAAGGAAACAGGAAAGCAGAAAGTGGGAGGACTTTAGGATCAAAGCTAAGTGACCTTGACAGGTAGGAGGCTTTTATCTCTCCAGAAGGAAGCAGCCTAAGCTGACAGTCACTATACACTAGAAGTGCATGTAATATTTAAGATACTGGGGGGGAACATACTATGAGTGCAAATAAGTGCAATTTTGGGGAATGTTTCAGATTTACTTAAATGCAACCTTTGTTGAAAAAGCATGGATTTCTCTAGATATAGTCAGTAAACATTTGGTCACTTCATGTGGTATTTGAGCTCCAGTGTCTTCAGCTGTAGTCATAAAATCAGGCTAACAGAAATTTTGCCACTAAAAAGAATAGCAGCAATTGAAAGAAGCAATAGTAGAACTAAGAAACATTAAAAAAAAAAAAATTAGGAGTGACATACTGGCTCTAATTACATGAAATTCTCATCAGTTTCAACAAGACTGAAGCTAGTTGTTTCTGTTTAGCCCTTTCTGTAAAAACATCGGAGAAGTTTAGTTTTGGCTCAAGAAAATACTTAAGACATATGGAGTAGTCTTTCCACTAATGGAAGAATAGCAGATTTACACCTCTCTGATGTGAAGAGTAGTGCCAGAGATTGTACTGAGTCTGTAGAGACTGTACCAACCTCAGTTGGTCAGGTTTGATTTCTTACTGGAAATACTTTTCTTGAGCATTAACTACTCAGGGGAATACCTTTTAGATGAAAAGGATTTTCTGAAATAAGAAGGAAGTCTCTCTTGTCCAGATTAGTATCTCCTTGTTTTTTTAAATAGAGACATCTGTTTATAGGCATGAAAGCACAAATTAAGCAGATAGTTTCTGCAAACAAATAGTTTCTTTTAATTCTGCTCCTCCCAGACCACTTATCCAGTGTTTTTGATCTTGGCTATCAATCCTGCCAACTCCATGGAATTAATTCAGAATCAAAACCAAAACTCCACTGAGCAAAGGAGGCCAGTTTTGCTGTCTTCAGTGGCTTGCACAGAGCAATGTTCCACCGAATTCTGGACCAAGAACAACCACTTGGCATCACATGTTTTGTATTTTTAGGATTAGCTCCTTCAGTTGTCTAAAACATAATAGCAGAGCTGTCCTAGAAGCTTCTAATCCCCAATTTGCTGCATATGATGATTGCATAGTTATTTAGCATTAACAATATAGTTAAGAGTTGCAGCATGACTTCCGCTCCCTTCCATGGAAAACAATAGCAAAGAGTCTGTCTGGAACAGATTTTAAAAATAAAGCAGCATATTCAAGTCTCCATTACACAAGGGGAAGATTTCAGTAATTCCATTAGAGACCCCACTTCCAAAAATTATGAACTCCATTTATATCCCAAAGAGTTTCCACATATAATTGCAAAGAATTTAACAATACTATGAACATCAATTGTTTTAAGTCAGATTGGAATCTTTCCCTGTTTTTTTTTTTTTTTTTCACTCCTAAGAAATAACATGCTTACAGGGACTGGATCACATACCACTGAAAGGAACTTTCTTACTGGTTTCAATGCCCAGAAAGGTATGCTTTAATAATACAAGCAAAGGGGTTAGTCGCCTGTACAAGTATTTGATGTTCATAGTATATGTATGCAGAGCTGTGTGAACCGAGAGGAAAAAAAAAAAAAAAAGTGATTCAAATTTCCTCAATATTCCTAATTAAACAACTCATTAAGGTTTTTCAAAGAACTAGTGACATAAGTGGCATTATTAAATACTTCAGAAGCTATTCAGTCACAAGTAACATTATTCTTTTATACATTTTCATATTCTGAGAAACATAAAATTACTAGCAAAAACATATTAAAAGGCCCTTTTCAAAGAAGAAAGCCACCTCTCAGATTAGTGATTTGAAAAGCAAGTATGCATGTTTCCTATTCAAGAAACTTCAAGAGTTTCAGAAACATCACTCACTGTTCACAAAACCTCAGTTAAGTAATGAGTCATCGTGGCTGGAAATACACACTGAAGCGGTAAAGTTTATTGTCTCACCTGAAGTCACAGGCAGAGTGTAGATACTTATGGCATGCAGTTGTACGATGAATAAGTATGATTCTGCCTGGACAAGAATGTCCTACTAGTCAGACTGCTAGAACATCGCTGCCATCATGGAGTGGTATTTATTCACCTGGGATGAGCTGCAAGCATGCCTTGCTCCCACTTTAATAGTCATTATCCAGTCCTAGTAACTCTGAAGTCACTCAGTAATGGCCAGTCCCTCTCCCTGCTGCAGCTTTTTATTACGCTAGCCATGAGGATAGCCCAGGAGGACTTACCATGGGTATTTCCACCCTCTGCCATCCAGTCTAGCCCTGCTTGAGAAGATCTCCTAGATCCTTAATAGGATCCCAAGTAGGATCAAGAGATCTGAGAAGGCCAGCAGATCTGCATTAGCTCTCCTGTCTTTTGCTACAGCTTCTTAAGCTGAGCAGTTAATAGGTGTAACATTAAGAGGCTTTTAAAGAAGCTATAGCGTTTTAGTATAGCCAGTTACTATCACGATCAAAGAAATAGTAGATTCTTTCATCAAAAAGAGACATGACCTACTAATCTACAGTTCTTTTAATAGCACATTCGTAATGAAATGAGTCTTAATGGGCATCCCTCTATTTTCCAGTTGATTGCTCCTGTTGGAGCGTATTTGCACAAATGGAGTTCACTTGCCCACAATAAGCTGAGCATTGCATGCTTTTCTGATTTGGTAGCACTCAGCATCCATTTCACAGTGGTAAATGACCATGAACGTCTATGAGAAATAAGAAAGCCCTTGACAATCAAATACAAAGCCAAAGTTTAGCTGTTTCTGTCCTCCCCAGGTCCAGTGCCTTATATCCCACTTCGCGATTGTTTTCGCCTAACTTCAGAGTGGGAAATTAGCATACGTTTCTGTCAAGAAGTGAAGAAAAATACAGTGAGCACTGTGCCTCTAGCAGAGGGAAAGAAGCAAATAGCAGCTGGTGAATGGAAAACTGCTTAAGACAGACAACTGCTTTGCTCTACCACAGATGAAATGGGGCACACTCGGAATGGGGGTAGCGAGGAGAGTCCCTGTAAGGGGGAACTGCAAAAGGCAGGCAGAAGAGATTAGGATCACTAAAATAAAAAAAAAAGACAGTGGCAATCACATGTAGGATTGTGGCTATCCTAGAAATGTGAAGTTACAGACAGTTGTAAATAAAAAATAGAAAAGAACAATCTCTCTTGTACATATGACAAGTGCATAAGCTCTAATATACCTAAATTAGAATCAGATGAACTCTGCTTACCTGTTTGCCCTCAGTTGTACCACTTGCTATAGCAATTCTGTTATCTTAGTCTGTGAGTTTCTTCTGTAGAAAATAAATCAGGATTTTAGCAATTAATATCATGTTTGACAACAATATACACTGCCCAAAGCACAACCAAAACATTCCTGTCAAAGAATTTTCTGTTACTTGTGTCTGTTATTGAACTGCCTAATTACTACTGTCAAAAATAGTCAGTCTTTGACATGAAGATATGCTAGTGCCTGTTGAAAAAGAAACCTTACCTCCTCCTTTCTTTTATTCCTGGCTATGCATGTGGCAGTATAGCCTCTGCCTTCATTATCACTCTGCAATACTTGAGGGAGAACTGCAATGACACTGAAACAGCTGCAAGCCCAGATTTTTCTCTTAAGTTTGGAGAGTATCACTGACACCTTGGCTTTGAGTAATTGCTGATCAGCACAGAAAAGATCTGTTGTCTATGGTTCTGTTTTATTTGGGAGCTTGTGGATAATTTTCCTCTGATAGCATGGAGGTAGGTGCCTAATAAATGGTAGGGTGAGTGTGCATGGAAAAAGCAAAGCAGGATCTCTCACCTACATTAAGAAAAGCAATTTTCAGCGAGAAGCTGACCAGGGTTTTTTTTAATGTGTCTAAAGATTTGGAATAGTTCTCTTACTAGAGATTTTTGCGTGGTGGCATCTCATACCTTTCTCAGAATGGAGTCTTGTTTAGAATAGCTCTATTTTTGCTTTACAATGAAAAGCCTAAAAAGTCACTGATCACTTCTAAGAGCCTGTCTAGGAGACTTTCAAGTACCAGAGTCTAAAAAGAAACAGAATAAGAGGTATTCAAACCATGTAGCTTTTTCAGTGGAGAGACAAAATGCCTTAACTTAAGCACTTCAAGTCACCCAAGAGCCTTTCACTTTCTATTAACTGGGTAGGGAGGCTAGGCTCCTTTTCAGACATCAAATTTCAATGTATAAGTTAGACTGTATTTCCTTTTGATGACACTCCTGCTTTGAAGAACCTGCTAGTTCTCTATCCTTAAATAAATAAATAAAAAGGGTTAGGGAAAACCCCAGCTTTATAAAAGCAACTGCAATTTTGATAGTAGCTTATTGCATGTCTGAAAGCAACAGTAACTTTCACAGCAGGGTGACAACACTGAAGACTTCCATCAAGTACTGCAACAAGGAATAAGGCTTTCCTACAGCATTTTTTTGTGTGTTTGAACACTTTTCATGTGTTCAAGGATATTTTTGGTACTGCTGAAAACCCTTTGGCTATGGTTCCATGCACATCTGCTACTCTCTGCCATTAAGGTATTGATCAGGAATAAAAGACCCATGTACCGGATACGCACAGCAGTAGGAGTGCTACCGATCTGTTCTCCTACTAAATGTAGTTGATTGCTTAACTGTTTTAGTCTTCTCTCCATCAAGGAACAACTTAATATAATTTACAGTATTATTCTGTATTACCGGCTAGTCACATACCTGCCCCGTTTTAGATTATAACGTGGCATTAACTGAATGCTTCCCTCTGCAGGGGGACAATGAAATACCACAGAGGTCTGTACCCATGTCACCTGCAAAAGGCAGAAGCAGCTAGAAGCCTTTCACAAGACCAGCTCCTGCTTCCTCTTAATGCCACACAGAGGTAGCTCACAAAGAGGACAGGACCAGCTAGAGCTGGGTCCTCTCCTTCCTCCATATAGCTGCTTGCAGAGGTGACTAGCATGTGACACCTACATAAGGTTGCTGCTCTTGCAGCAGTTACTGGTCTTGCCTGCACACCCAGGGAATGTCAGATCCTTTTCCAGGTGCTCCAGCTACAGTGTCCACCCTCCAGCATACACCAACATCCAGCCAAGGTGCACATGGTGGTTAAAGCACAGATATTATGTCTTGGAGTGGCACACCATCAGAAAGGAAGAAGAATAACCTTGTGATTAAAGTGCCGCTGTATGACTTAGGAAATCTAAGTCCAGGTTCCAGCCCCACAACAGATATTCTTGAATGACCACAGAAAAGTCACCTAATGCAACCATACAATTGAAACAAAATTTCCTTTTCTGTGCCATTCCTCTGTCTTGTGTGTTGAGACTGTTTATGTACAGTGGATAAAAGATACACTCCCAGTGTGGCTAAATACAGAGACTTAGAGGGGGCATCTCTGAAACAAGATGACACTAAGGAAGGCTCTTTTCAAATGCCAGGTGAAAAAAAATCAAAATATCTGAGAGCAGACAAACAATATCATCAGTTCACTCACCAGCTACTGAATAAAGTCATACAGTCATCTTTTGCCACCGCTATTCATGAACTAAAGAAGGAGATATACTTCTCACTTTCCCTCTTTTGTCAGTGTGTGCCTTTGTGAAAGCTGGTGTTCGTGTGCATTCAGGTCCACTAGGGTTAAAGCAGTTGCGTTGTTCAAAAGGGCCGTGTTAATAGATCCCAATGCAGGATGGAGGTAGTAGTTATCTTAACATTTCTGCTGCATTTAGTTATTTTTATAGCTCTGGACCTCTTTTCCTGCTGAGAGAACTGAATTAAAAAATGACTTTGAAAGACACTATAATCAACCACTGCTGGCTGCAATTACGTTGTGTACTTGATGTCTTCAGAAAGTACCTCTAGTTTAAAGCCACAAATCTTTCAGTTTGAATTCTCTCTTAGCTCTGTTCTGTTTTGTTATTTCATAGGTGTATTTACAGGAATGATCGCTAGAGTATATGGGTTTATATAACAAAGTTATCAGAAAAAGTGAACATCAGAAGACTAAAATTTCATCAGCTATCTTTACGCTGAAAATTGACTTTTTTTTTTTTCTGTTTATGAATGATATTTACAAAGGAATTCCTCATGGACAACGAAGGGAAAAAGGCATTTGGATTTCAGAGCTGTAAAAGCTAATTCACACTTGAGAAGATTATTAGATGGAGACTTTCAGATCTGACTGGTCATAAGAGAGACATAATTGTAAAGTAAGCTCAAACTCAACAACTGCTTTTTAAGTCCAAGTCAATTATGGACAAGTTTGCAGTGTTACAGCTTCTGAGCACATGAAACTTTGCTATTACTGAAAATATCTATCAAGGAATTCTTTGCTATATATGAAAATGTATCAATATGATATATTAAAATATATGAACATGACACTGAAAAGAAATGAATATGATAAATTTGGAAGCCTCTATTTTTTGAAGTTATCTAGAATATTTTCTTTTCTTTGTGCAGCTATTGCTACATTAACCTTCCCCCCCGCCCCATGATGAGAAAGTAATTTTTCTGCAGATCTTCCTTCCAGCCTTAATCCTTTCCTTGCAGTCTTGCCTGTGGGGTAGCAGAACCACATAATCCATGTTTGTGAGCACAGCCCCAAGGACAGCCTAGGGTCCTGACTCCTCTGGGACATTCAAGTACTCTTAGGGGCTTGGACATTGTTTCTTTGGTATGGCTTTGCAACAAGGTAAAAATCCAAGCAAATAATCCCCAGACCCTTACCTAGCATGCCTCATGCCATACCACAGACTATCATGCCTTACACAGCAAACACAGGACTCACTATTTAGCCATATATTCCTCCTCCCCCATCAATGCTTTCCCCACCTTTCATTCCTCAGGCTTTGACAATGAAGTGTTGATGTCTTCCTCTCTCTCAGGCTTGATGGGTTAAACACTTGCACCTGATTGAGCTAGGGGAAGGTCTTTCCAGCAGAACCATGCAAGCAAGGAGAGCGTCTCACTGCATGGTCTTGCCAGGGGACTAGCTACTGACTCTCCTGCACAGGGAAAGTGTGAAGCTGAAGCCTGCGGTCCAGTTACTGTGGCTGGCAGTTTGCTCTGTAGAGTTGTTTGGGATTTAAGCAGGGTCATTTTGCCTGGCAAACTCAATTGGTGCTGGCTGGGTAAGCATCTAGAAGACACGATATCAGAACATTTTAGTGCATTCCCATATCTTCTACAAAATTAAATATAAAAATGTTTTCCCTCTCCTTGCTGATGCCTCTCATGGGAAGGCTCTTTGCTAGTCTGGTTTGTTTAACCACCAACTGGGAAGAGCAGCATAACCCACAGTGCTGAGAGGGAACAGAGGTGGAACCTCTTTGGGGTTCCTCATGTCAAGAACCTGCACCTGATGCTGGTCACTGTGCCAGAAAGGCATCTCCAAGGCAGAAGTCAGTGATTCATAGGAGTGACTCCAATGGATGCATTTTCTCTTTGATTTATAGTTGAAATAATTAAGTATTTCTCTGGAAGGGTGTAAATTTGCACTGAATTCTCACATTGGTGGCATTAAGACATTACCTACATTAACGAGATACTGAGGGAGAGGGTGAATAGAAAGGTTGACTATGAATATCATCACCTAGGGGAAATAATTTCAAAGTAAGTTGATATTTATAGTGATTAAGCAATTGTCTGAGGTTTTGATCCTTCAAAGAGGCATGAACATAAACTTTAAATCTGTGACTTGTCACACTGAAGACAGTTCTGTGACTGCAAGTGACATTACTTTTATGTTAACAATCATCATACCTAAAGTTAGACTGGGGTTTTTTTAAGCTTGGGTATGCAGATTCCTCCTTTTCCCGTAAAAAGCCCAGGTTTGCTATATATTTGAGCTGACAGAGCTAAGCCTGTTGTCTGAGGCTGTTGTACAGTAAAATCATTTTTCACTCTTGACAGCTGATTAACACAGTGAGTTCCCCAACCATCTGACCAGCTGACGGTTGAGAGAAATGCCATGTTTAAAGCGCCTCTTTTGTCTTGTTGCCTGTCTTTGTGCGATGTGAAGAAAACAAAGAAATTTTAGCCCCCATCCCAAGGTCCCATCAGTTATATTTTCACATCTCCATTTCAAAAAAAAAAAACATCCCTGGTGAATGACTTGTTTTCAAAATAAAGAAAGGAGATTGCATGAGAAAAACTATCACATTGCAGAGACCTCTCTGGAGCATGAGACATCGGGACTGGAGCACAAAATGGCATTTAAGAGCCACAGGAGCTCACTCTTTACTAAAAGCTCAGCTCAGAGGATAGTGCTCCTGTCCTTTTTATTCACTCAACTGAATTTACCATTATGACCCATGAAACAGTTATCAGCACCTACAGGGCAAAGACACCCTGGGCTTCAGCTGGTACGTACCCCAATTGCACATTTAAGCCGAGGTCGGTAAAGGTATGTCTCCTCTCTTGCCATTCACAGTGAAGCTGCCGGGACTTAGCTGCTCTGCTGCTTCATGAAGACTACCCAGTCAAGAAGGACATTACAGGATCATGCCCTTATTTCAGCATTTTGGACACATCTCTGCAGAGAAGAGTAAAACGCTGTATTTCACAGCTATGATATCATTCTTGTGAGCTATATTTCAGCATGGGCCACTATAAAACCTCTCCCATGACATCAGAGCTGTGAAATATAGCTGACTTCAAGTGCAGAAAATTCCCCCGCAGGAATAATTGTTTCCTGGCAATTGGCATTTGAAGGACTGATCCTTTAAAAGGCTGGCACAAATTCTCTCCAGGTAATGCTGCTCTAGGCAGCATTGTTCAGGAAACGTTACATGCAGGAGTAGAGGTATGGAGCCCCACTGTGGGATTTGGCCATAGGGGTAATGAAACAAGCACTGGGGGATCCTGTCAAGTGATGATTTTCACTCCCTCATGCCTCAGCAATCCATGCAGGCTTCACTAATAGCAAAATAACAGGTTTGCTCATATGCTGTGCTCCCTACCTTAGACCCTGCTTCCCTGACAAGGCAAGCAACGTGCGCACAGCCAGAGCTACCGTCTCATCCGTCTTTCCACATCCGCACTCCAAGCGCAGATCACAATGGGCATGATGTTACATGGCAGCTCGCCAGGCTGCTGCTGCCCAGGGAAATAATTAACTCACCTGAGCAGGCCCCAACCTCCCCACAAAGGAACCTGGCAAGAAAACAGAAGTCAAAAATATTGTGTGAGACATAATCTCCTCTTTCATATCACATCAGGGAAGATGCCCACCAGAACGGACTCCACTCAGAGCCGGGGGTGAGAGGAGTGGATGTTGGCAGAGCTGTAAAGGACAAGACCCTACACAGGTCAGAAGGGTACCTCAGGAGGATAAGAGAGACTACAAAAACTGGGAAAGAGTGAAAGCCATCTCTGCTCTCTCTAGCCTGGTGTCTAAATCTGCCCATGTTCCCCTCTAGCGACCTGCAATTTTATTTGCTGCTGCTCCATGAATCACACTGAAGGCAGCTGTTGAACACATTGTAAAGCTTAGTCACACTGGCTTTTTCCGTTCTTCCTCTGTGAAGGTCTTCGTGTAGTGGGCAGCAGGTCTGTTTGTTCTTGCTGTTGTATCTCTGTGTGTGTGTGTGTGTGTGTATGTTTACTTGTACGTGTGTAGACGCTTATGTGTCTGTGTCTATCTCACAACACTCAAAGCCTTACAGGGACACAGCTTCCATGATCTGCAGGACAGAGTTGTTTTTACCTACAGAAAGTTCACTGGCATTAATGAGAGCTACCTAAAAACCTTCCTTCTTCTCTGGAGGAAACTACACTGCTTCAGAATTAATTGTACCTTTTCCATTCTTCCTCTTAATGCTAAAAGACTGATTCCTTCTCACCTTCTCACTCCTTCTCCTGCTCAGAAGTTACCTTTTTACAGTATTTTACCTTGTGAAGCAGTAAAACAATATTGTCTGAACAGTCCTGTTCCATTACCCACTATCCATCTAAAAGCTAAGTGGTATTTCTTTATAGAAAATTATTTACTAAGAGGAACTGTAAGAGCCTTGAGGTGGTTTTATACAATTTATTACTAAGAACAATGACAACCAGAAGAGTGGCTAACCCGAGGCATTGTAAATGCTTTAACTCCATCAGAGTAGCTCAAAGGCTAAATTCTGCCTGATTTGCACCTTTAAAAAAACAAACACATAATATAGGGAAAAAAATTGGCCTTTGATATAGAATATGATCCAAGTAGTGTTGTGTGAAATGTTTACAAAATAAAACAAAAAAAAATTTCTCTTTTCAGTTTGGTATAGTCAGACTGTCATTCTACAATCTTTATTTACAATTATTGAGAGCTGCTGTGTTGAATTTTGAGCTGGTTCAGAATGATTTATTGGTTTTTTGATCAGTATATTGAAAAAAATAACTTTTCCAAAGAGCATCTGTGCAAAACCAAATGAAAATTAATAAAATGATCCTTTTCTAAGATTACGGATCTGTTTGGACTAAAAATTTAACAAAGTGTTTATGAAAAATATATGTTGTGGAATGTTTCTCTCAACCAGTTCTGATTTCTTCAGATTATAAAATGTTCCAAATCTGTTCATTAGGCATTTTGCATGACTCGTTACCTGAGATACATAGTTTAATTTCTTCTTCCTGAATAGAAGCTTTCAACTTTCTTAAAAGCAGAACTGTCCACAGAACACTGCGATACTGTAGGTATAGCATTTTTCATGATCATGCAATCTTCAGAGATAGGGATCATTTTCATTATTATTTGGTAGGTGCACAGATATTTAGTACTAATAATTATAGGAAGCAGAAGCTAGTAAGAACCCACAGGTAGAGATGAACTAGCTGATTTTTTTTTATTATTATTATTTTTAGAAGTCATTAATTAAAGCATTTATAACTATGTATTTAAAGATCTAAAACTCAGTACAAAACTGTGGCAGTAGGTAACTGCTAAAACCAAAATGTCCGTTTAAGTTCCTACACAGTATCAAACAGGTCTAGTATGTGGGAGATATTGACACATATGCACATTTATTTCACTAACCTGTTTACCTGACCCTTCCTAAATGAAGTCAAAATCAAAACTCCTTAAATGTGGGGGAAAAATCCTGGAGTTATCTAAGTCCAGGCTCTTCAGCTCATAACTATAGCAACAAAATGCCTCCTGGGAAGACAGTGTACACTCTTACTAGCCCTTCTTCAATGTAATAACACAATCTAATCATGATCCCCAGCCAGAAACTCATCAGTTACACCCCAAAGTCCAGGTAATAAAAAAAGAAATGCCCAGTTTGCCTTAGTTGATGAATGGAAGTAAATGAAGTTAAAGGGGGGGGGGGAACAAAAAAACAAAAAACCCACAAACCCAAACATCAGGACTCCTTCCTTCTGCTCAGTATAGATTCACTCAGATTATTTGAAGGACCACTTGCAACATTTTGAACCAGAAACAGCTGAGCTTTTCAATAATCACTATTATTATTCTACTTTTTGGACATATTTGCTGTAGTGATGAATGTTAAGTACCTTTGAAAATGCTCAAAAAGTTATTATTTTTCTTTTCAGAGATCCTTTGAGACTGCAAAGACTATTTAAAGAAGGAAGACAGCATGAGATTGGATTCAGTGCAGTAAAGTAGGTTAGTTTGAGCACAAGAAAAAAAGTCATTATTTAGACCTCCTTCTGTTGCCATGATGAGAACTTACCATTGCTTCTGGCTGCTGTTTTGGGCTGGTCAGCCCCACCAAAGTTTCTTAACTCCATTATCCAAAAGGACTAGTGGCTTTCCAGAAAAGGAAAAGGTTTTGGTACTGTCTGGAAACAGCAGACGAGACCTCCACCGTTCCAAAAGGAGCTGGATGTGGAATCAGTTCTTTTTATTGGAGGAATACACAGGAACTGACTACCAATATGTTGGCAAGGTAAGATTCTTTCAAAGGCATCTATGTTATGATTTGAGAAGCACTGGAAAGGGAGCAATAACAAGTAGGTAAGAACAATGCCTGCTACAACTTTGAGTTTGCCTTCCTGTCTGCCCAGCATCTGCTGAGGAGTAATTCAGCAGAAAGGTTAGTACACTTCAGTTTCAAATTGTAATCAACAACAGGAAGTTCCTCATTTAACCAGCAACTCCCATGGCCAATCATGCACAATTACATTAAAGATTTTCCTTTTAATTTTTTTCTGGAAATAATGCAGATTAATTATAGGGCTGTCTAGGCCAGATTTTTAGCTTTAAAATGTAATATGCATTCTTTCCCTCATGTTCATTAATTTTGTTAGAGTCAAACTATAGAAACCAGAAGAGGTTTCGGTCCAAGATATTTAGGATTCACACTACCCATATTTTGGTGAGAATTCTCTCTACCCAGCAAAGGGCAACCATTTCCTTTTTTATTCCTCCCTGCATACAACAATGCTGCAGCCATGAGGTTTTGTGGTGCCACTGAGGATTCTGTGACATGACCATAATACAAGCCATGCTGTTACAAAGAGTTGAAGTACACTGTGCTTATACACTAAGAAGCAGAAGGCAGCTGAAAATTTCTAATCTCAAAACATGCTGACAGTTAGAAAAAGGTCTGTAAAAAAAAAAATAAATAAATCACAACTTAACTCTGAGAATATCCACGTCCCTGAGCAGCAGACCCCCCATGCAGGTAACAACCTGTATGTGAATTGTAGAGCTAATGCACCTGTGATAAGTCTAGAGACAGTCTACACTGCCCAAGGTACCATAGTGTATAGGAGTCTCTCTTGCAGAATGCAGAAGGCAGAAACTATGCTATTGATGATGACATTCAAAGCAGAAACAATACAGCTTAGTTTTCCAAACTAAAATGGGATTGTGTCTGATCTATTTTGATCTCTCAAGCCACTTAGCAAAGGCTGCAGATCACAGGGGTTTGACATTTTATCTCCCTCTGCAAGATTCTGAGTATTCCCAGGAGAGATGGTGTCAGCTGTCAGTCAAAGTTGGATGCGACACTCCTTTCCTGCTAAATGGCTGCAAGGCATGATTCAAATGAAGAGCTACTCAGCTGGTGTAATACTCATAGAGCTCTGACCAGGATAATCAGCATTCATGAAGGGTACCATTGAGCCCGATCTACAGGAAAAAGCCAAAGGCAGGGAGTCCTCGGAGAGGAGAAATAGAGAAGGAAGATAAGAGGGTAAGAAAAAAAGCCAGAAGAGAGTAAGAGGAAAGAACTATAAAGACAGAGGTGGAAGGAGAGGAAACTTTACAAAGAGGAATCAAGATAGAGGAGTGGAAAGGGACATCAAGTCGGGGTAGAGGATAGCAGTTGGGAGAAAAAGGTTACCTAAAGAGAGCACAAATAAAAACAGAAGATGAGACAGTGAAGGGGAAAAAAAAAAAAAAAAAAAAAAAAACCCAAAAACCCCAACAGGTAAGAAACATGGAGTCAGGGGAAAAAAAAAGAAAACAAATTGAAAGACAGAAGTCCTCCACACACTCTTCTATTTCACAGTCTACTCAGAGGCATCAAGGTAATGGGGATCTCTTTCTCCAAAGAGAAAGCATGTGCTGCTGGGGCAACTCCTACAGCCTGTCATTTTCAATGTGAATTTTGACATTAAACCTGCTCAGCCCCAAGTCTCCCATTATTTCTACTGCAGAATTAGAGTAGAATCTATTAGCTTCAGAGGGACTGATGGGGGAGTGAATATTCTTGCAGGATGAGTTTGCTGAGAGACAGTTAACAAATGGTCTAGTTGGACCAGAAAACCAAGAAAGTTTGGACTGGAGTCATTGAGAGAGAAAAGAATGTGGATGCTATTTTTTAAAAGTTGTCCTTCTGCCTATTGGTACTTTAATTCACTTAGAATCATAGAATCATAGAATCATCTAGGTTGGAAAAGACCTTTAAGATCATCCAGTCCAACCATTAACCTACACTACCAAGCCCACTCTAGACTAATCAAGGGTAGACCAGACTAAACCATATCCCGAAGTGCCACATCTACCCGTTTTTTAAACGCCTCCAGGGATGGTGACTCCACCACCTCTCTGGGCAGCCTGTTCCAATGCCTGACCACCCTTTCCGTAAAGAAATTTTTCCTAATTTCCAGTCTAAACCTCCCCTGGCGCAGCTTAAGCCCATTTCCTCTTGTCCTATCGCTAGCTACTTGGGAGAAGAGACCAACACCCACCTCACTACAACCTCCTTTCAGGTAGTTGTAGAGAGCGATAAGGTCTCCCCTCAGCCTCCTCTTTTCCAGGCTAAACAACCCCAGTTCCCTCAGCCGCTCCTCATAAGACTTGTTCTCCAGACCCTTCACCAGCTTCGTTGCCCGCCTCTGGACACGCTCCAGCACCTCAATGTCTTTCTTGTAGTGAGGGGCCCAAAACTGGACACAGTATTCCAGGTGCGGCCTCACCAGCGCCGAGTACAGGGGGACAATCACCTCCCTGCTCCTGCTGGCCACAGCATTCCTGATACAAGCCAGGATGCTGTTGGCCTTCTTGGCCACCTGGGCACACTTGCTGGCTCATGTTCAGCCGGCTATCTACTAACACCCCCAGGTCCTTTTCGGCCAGGCAGCTTTCCAGCCACTCCTCCCCAAGCCTGTAGCGTTGCATGGGGTTGTTGTGACCGAAGTGCAGGACCCGGCACTTGGCCTTGTTGAACCTCATACAGTTGGCCACGGCCCATCGATCCAGTCTGTCCAGGTCCCTCTGCAGGGCCATCCTACCCTCGAGCAGATCGACACTCCCACCCAATTTGGTGTCGTCTGCAAACTTACTGAGGGTGCACTCGATCCCCTCATCCAGATCATTGATAAAGATATTGAACAAGACTGGCCCTAAAACAGAGCCCTGGGGAACACCACTCGTGACCGGCCGCCAACTGGACTTAACACCATTTATCACAACTCTCTGGGCTCGGCCACCCAACCAGTTCTTTACCCAGCGAAGAGTATGCCTGTCTAAGCCGTGAGCTGCCAGCTTCCCGAGGAGGATATTATGCGAGACGGTGTCAAAAGCTTTGCTAAAGTCGAGGTAGATGACATCCACAGCCTTTCCATCATCTACCAGGCGGGTCACCAGGTCATAGAAGGAGATCAGGTTGGTCAAGCAGGACCTGCCTTTTGTGAACCCATGCTGGCTGGGCCTGATCCCCTGGTTGACCTGTACTTGCCTGTGGAGTTCGCTCAAGATGAACCTCTCCATAATCTTCCCCGGCACCGAGGTCAGGCTGACAGGCCTGTAGTTCCCCGGGTCCTCCTTCCGGCCCTTCTTGTAGATGGGCGTCACATTGGCAAGCCTCCAGTCATCAGGGACCTCCCCTGTTAACCAGGACTGTTGATAGATGATGGAAAGTGGCTTGGCAAGCTCCTCTGCCAGCTCCCTCAGTACTCTCGGGTGGATCCCATCCGGCCCCATAGACTTGTGAGCGTCCAGGTGGCATAGCAGGTCATTAACTGCTTCCTCCTGGACTATGAGGGCTCCATTCTGGTCCCTACCCCTATCCTCTTGCTCAAGGGCCTGAGTACCCTGGGGATGACCGGTCTGGCTGTTGAACACAGAGGCAAAGAAGGCGTTAAGTACTTCAGCCTTTTCCTTGTCCTCGGTGACAATGTTCCCCCCCACATCCAGCAAAGAATGGAGATCCTCCTTGGCTCTCCTTTTATTGCTGATGTACTTATAAAAGCATTTTTTATTGTCTTTTACAGCACTGGCTAGATTGAGTTCTAGCTGGGCTTTTGCCTTTCTAATTTCCTCCCTGCAGGACCTAACAAGATCCCTGTACTCCTCCTGAGCTGCCCGCCCCTTCTGCCAAAGGCGGTAGACTCTCCTTTTTTCCCTGAGTCCCCACAAAAGCTCCCTATTCAGCCAGGCCGGTCGATTTCCCCTCCGGTTGGTCTTACGACACACGGGGACAGCCCGTTCCTGCGCCCTAAAGACTTCCTTCTTGAAGAGGGCCCAGCCTTCCTGGACCCCTTTGCCCTTCAGGACCGCCTCCCAAGGGACTTTCCCAACCAGGGTCCTGAAGAGGGCAAAGTCTGCCCTCCGGAAGTCCATGGTAATAGTTTTGGTGCCCCTCCGCTTAGCATCACCCAAAATTGAGAACTTTATCATGTCGTGGTCGCTAAGCCCGAGACGGCCTCCGACCTCGACATTTCCCACAAGCCCTTCTCTGTTGGTAAACAGCAGGTCAAGCAGGGCACCTCCTATTTACTATTACTATTACCTCCTATTTACTATTACAAAGCATAGAAACGACACATAATGTATAAATGTCATTGATTCTGTGTCCCTGGGCTGTTCACAAGTGGCCTTTCACATGTCTTTCAAATGCCAAAACTGCTCACACCCTTGTAATTGAACAATTAGCCAAGAGGCATGGAAGAGCAGCCATTTCTTAATAGACAAAGTTGAGTATTGGTGTGAGGATAAATGATAGAAACAGCTGAATGTCTCCAAATTGAGGTAACCAGGCAATTTAACTGAGCAATTAAACTTGATCGGTATCTGCAAATGAGGATAATAAACATGTTTATGAAGCATATTTTTTCTCAGAGGACTGAATATTAACCTTAAATATGAACCAAAAATCTTAAGAATATTTAGTTATAGTCTTTTTATTCTATTATATCATAAAGAAATGTGAACAGGAAAATCTTTTAAAACAATAGCAATGTATGTATGTAAAGGGGAATTGTGCTTATGTCTTACTGTATAAGCAGTAAGACCTGCATCTTCTGGGTTTTTTTGTGTTTAGTGGTTAAAGCTGGTGGGCATTAACATCATAATTATTAAAAAAGGATTCCATATAAGCCACAAGAAAAAAAAATCTTACTCAAGCTGGTTTTACTTTTGTCTTTTCATTTATTAACACCTGTTTAATTCAAACATCTACATCAAAATTTGAGATATAAGAAGTCTGTTGTGAAAGATTCTAACAGCATTGTTTCTATAAACTGCCCAAATTACAGTTGTAAAATCCTGTAACTGTTTATACTACAAAAACCACATTTATACCATAATAGTTTCAGAGAGAAGGGGAAGAAAAGTGAATGCATTCAGGTTTGAGATAATAAAAAAGAAAGGTAGTCTCTCGGTAGATAGAGCTCAAGGCAATACTGAAGACAACGCTGAAGCATCATCCAAGTCACAGGCCAGAGCACTACTGTGCTCCATACCCCGTATACTCCTTATCCAATGAACCCAAATGCTTTCCATCCTTTAGAACATAATTGCCTAAGCACATACAAAACAAAGTAGCCCTTTTTTGGTACCCATGGGTACTGTCAGCTCTTAAAAAGCGCTCCCCAGTTTTGTGTGCTACAGACTTTACTGTCAGCCCAAAAATGCTGCTGTATCACACTGGACTAGAATATGCGTCTGCCAACAAGAAGTTCCCAGTATTATCAATACAAACTGATTGTATGCTGTGGCTCTGACAGCAGATCCACCACTTTATTATCCAGTTCTTGTATTCCTGAATTCATTCCTGTATAATTAATGAAAAAAAGCCTTTTTAAAAGAGTAGAAATTCACACCTCCAGTCTTGGTTACTCTCAGGCGTAATAATATGAGGAACTTGCAGAAAAGTTCTAGACTGGAATTATTCATTGCACTGCTGAATAACTTGTGAATTACAGCTATTCATTGAAGTGTGATTGATGGGCATAGTGACATTTTAACCTGAAGATATCTTTTCTTCTGGTTCAGAAATTATGGCACTTGGCAGGGACTCAATCCCAAAATAAAAGTATTACATGAGCATCAAAGTAGACAAGTGCCCAGCACTACTACTTAGCCAAAATCTGCAATATTTGAGTTGGGTTTTAAAAGAGATCTCGTTGTACCTGTGGCTGCTTGGGAAAATTTTAAAGGGCTGGGGTGAATGCCTCTCTAAATCACAAGTAAATGATGAAGTGGTAGAGCAGCTGTATATAGAATATATGCTATGTTCCCTAGAGGTCTTCAGATATGCATGGGCAAAAGGGTGAAAAAAATCTGCCCTGTTCCAAGATCATACTCGAAGGTATAGTTACCATTTGTATGCACTTGATGTCTTTGCACAGCTGTCCCACTGGCTACATAAAATCATTGTACTGGCATCCATCACTGAGTGGTCTTGTTAGAGCACAAACCTACAAATCATTGTTACGTAAAGGGATAGGATGCCTCTTTCTTTTAGGCTAAAGAAAGATCTGAACTCATTAACCCAGAAACAGCTTCTGGCAGCCCGCAGTGGAAAGGAGCAACTTGCTTTCCTAATAACAACAGGCGCAACTGTGGAACAGTTTTGTCACACTCTGTCTGTCTGGCACTAAAAGGAAACTTCCAGACATACTTTTCATTTTTGCTGTGTCTTATTGATGTTCATATAGTTCAAGCAGTATGCTCGCCTGGAAGCTATCTGATGTTACTACCTGTACAACCCATCATAAACAATCATCCTCTGCTGACAACTCCATTTTTCAAGGAAGATAAAGTCAAAGTCCTGTTGCCACGTGGCTTGGCAAAGCAGAAAGGATACTGCATTACTCTAGGCAAAACCAGAATCCTTTTTTTTGGTGTTGAAAGAACCACTGGGAAAGATAAGTTCCCCTCTGTCAGGAACGGTTTAAGGTACCGTTGATCCTGCTTTGGAGGAGGAGGGGATGAACTAAATGGTATCATAATATAGTTTCAGTACTGTTTTTCTTTCTTTTCCCTGATTTTACTTCCAGCTACAACTATTCTGAAGGCAAGCAGAACCATTCTTTGCAGTGTATTTCACCAGAAGCAAATCAAACAAAAGGTAGAATCTCTCCAAACCATTGCAAGCAGTGGGACCAAGTCACATACTGAGACAACAATATCTGGCTGTGAGCATGCACAAGGGCCTATTTAAACAAGTAAAATTATTGCCATGTAATACAGTCCATGCATTTTCAGCATTTGAGGCAGTAATGGGTCACATTACTCCAACAGTTAAAAGGTATATCTTAATTTGATGACATGATAACTAGCAAGACAAACCTTCACTGTCTCCCAGATCTTTAGTATGCTAGCATTCTGTACTTATCATCAAAACTTTTGTTCCCCCCAAAAAACAAGATGTGAAAAGTCAAACTAAAATGACTCTTCCCATCTGCACTTTTAACATCCTTTATGCAGTTCTATTGGCACACACTTGCTCAGTATTTGTTTTCTTTACCTTGTAACTTGCATTATGATATACACCCGATGCTTTCAGTTTCCTGTTCCAAACACAATGACTATTGGTTATCTTTATGAGGCCTAAAATTACAAGTTCCACTTGTGACTTCTATTTATTCAGGGAGCGTACTCAAAACAGTTTTCAGTTTATTTTGACACTCAGAATATCCTTTCTCTGGGTCTAGATTCTGCACTCTGCTTCCAGGAGAACTGACAGCCCAAGAGCCAGGCTTTAAGTCTCTGAATGACGTCTCAGTCCTCAACAATTCCTGGGCTTGAAGTGGCTCACAGCAAAACTGAAGACAGCTGTCTGTCATCCCTAGGTTGCACCAGTCAATCTGAGATGCTCTGTGAGTTGCAGTGCTGCCCACGGTGTACACAAGGCTCTGGGCTGGACCCCTGTCCCTGGCAAGTCCTCAGTGGTCTTCTTTCACAGCTGAATGTGCACATGAAATTTGACTTTACACTGTGCCTCTCAGAGGACCTCCATACCCTTCACCATGCAGAAGGAGGAGGACTAAAGTTTTGCACCTTTCCAGATTTAGGCTCCTTCCGGCACGCCATCTGAGTGAGGGTGCTGTGGTCCTCAGGGAGCACTAATGGCTGTCTGCACCACTCTCTGCAGAGGAATTTCTCTCTTAGCAGGGCATAGGGCTTTTGTGGGCCATTTATGGCACTCCTCCCCTTGCTCCTGACAAGAAAGTCACAGGGTCCTTTACGTGTAGCAATATTAGTTAATAGCAACAATATGTTTAACTCTGTGGTGAAAGAAGCATTAAGACCAGCCTTTTACACATGAATAAACTGATGTAGGGGGAGGTTAAATGACCTTATACACAGCTAAAAGTCAGAAATTTCTAAACTGAGATTTAAAAAAAAAAAATAAAAATCAGATTTCTTAGCCCCTTTCCCCCCCTGTTTAAATGATTATGTCACCTGCCTCCCGCTTCAATAGGCTGAATACTTGTCATTCTCTTAAAAGGTAGAACAAATGCCGTGGCGCATCTGCACTTCCTTTATTCCTCATCCATCATTCATATTTTATGTTCCACCACTTGACTTTCCCAACTGCCCTTCATTCTTATATTGAATTGCACACACATACACATACTTGTCTTATATTCCTCTTTGAAAGATTTACTGTCGCTGATAGAAGTTCTCTGTACTGTCGGTCTCTGTGGAATAGAGATAACTCTGAAATGAGGGACAGTTGAGAGGTTAGAGGCCCAGGACGACAATCCAGAAACAGCTTGCAGATTTTTAAACTGTCTTATGGGGGCTAAGAAAGGAGATAATGAGAAATGGGTGGGATGGGCAAGAATGTTATTCAGAAAATGAAAAGGCAGGAAATATAGCATGGTTAATGTTTACAATCATCATAATTGTGAATCTACTTGGCATCATCCTTGTATCCAAATGTATTACACGATATAAGAGCCTTACAACCATCTGTTTCAAACATACCGCATCTCCTACATTATGGTACATGATGGTACTTACAGTGTAATGGTACATAACCTCCTCCCTTTCTTCCTATTCCACCTAAAGCAAGAAAATCCTGGGACCCTCAAGCCAATACTTCTGTTAAACCTTATTTTTCATTTTTTGTGCTCTGAAATAAACAATTTTGTTTTCCATATGCTAATGACCTGCTCATACCAGTGTTTGCACTTTGGGCCACATCTTTTCACAGATCATCCTGTCCTACTCTTGTCAGCAATCTGCATGTCTTCCTGAATTGTGTGCCCCTAGACTTCTAGCTATAGAAAAACAGCTGAACACATTAATCTCCCTCTCCAAGGAGAGACTGCAGGTGAAGTCCATGCTTTATATTGAGTTACTTAGATCAGTGGTCTTTGGAGCTGTGATTACCATTTCCTTATTAGTTTGTATAGCACAGTAAAGTCCTCACTATAAAGCTGCAATGTCATGAATATAGAACTTGCAGGCTAGCGACAGCTAAAAAAAATCCCTCTTTCAGGCTCAAGACAAAGAGCCGCTGTTATTCCACCATTTGTTGTTTACAGTTGGCTCACCAAAAATATTAAACCATAAAGCTTAGAGAAATGTCTTTATTAAATGAGACTCATATTGTCTGTGACTCCCTTTTCTTTTGCTGCCGTTTCCCTCACTGGTGAACATAGGTTCACAGTAGGGCAGCAGCAGATTGAGAGCTGTGGCCAGTCAGTGTAGCATTTCAAAACACAAACTGAAAATGTGTTGTGATGTGAATACCTACTGTTGATCCGTATGCGCTAATGCAGACTGTGGCTTGCTTTCACCATTAATGGCGTGAAACAAACCTCAGCATGCACTTGCAACTACTTCAGGATTCAGTGAAGCTTGTAGTTATCATGAAAGTCTGAGGTGGCAGATGAAGGGAAGGGAAGAATCACCCTCTGGAAGGAAAGGAGAAAGGAAAAATATCAATTCTTTCTCTCTTCTAATTTCACAAAAAACCCAGAACTACAAAGGCTGTAAAGAAGTAAAACACTGAGTGAGCTGGAAGTTAAAAACATACATTAAAAGAGAAGGGGAAAACAGATCAGCAAATGTTTATGCTAGAACTATCATTCCCACTGTTTTCGTTTCAGAGTTGTTTATTTTGGAGTTTTATCATCCAAAGAAGACTGCAGTCCTTCTATCCCCAACTTGTATATGCCATGTTGTACAGAGCAGGGCTCCAGAAGAGCTCAGCTGGAATGGCCTCTCTGTATAGGAACATTGTCTATCTGACACTATTTCTGACTTCGTCTCTTTGTGAAACAACAAGCGATATTTCACCATTAGATGTCTATTGGAGCAAAGAAGGTTTCACTGTCCTGCACAGGGTCACATAATGATCATTCAGTCATCTTTAACATGTTTGTAAGCTTTGCCCATACTAGGTCTTCATGTTGGAAGGCAACACCAAGTCAAGTCATTTGTATAACTCTTGTGTTTAGCATCCTGTTATCATTAATGGAAGGTTAAGTTCTCCCTAAAAGACAGACCCAAACAATATAACTGTACCTTTGGCTCTATGACATGTTTCCTCCTACCTAGCAGCCCTCGCAATCAAGCTGATTGGGGCACTGGCAGAGGATTTAAAGGGCATGCCAACAGAGGTGTCAGAGCATTCATAGTTTCTTTCCACTCTGTGCTCTTTCTGTGGTTTTACACATTTCAGGTCAGTTGCTTAAAGCAGAGTTAATGCTGCTTACAACTGCTAAAATTCCTCATAGAATGTCCTGTACACATAGGGAATAACAACTGCCAAGGGGGTTGTGGGCAGAGTTAAAGCCCTGTGGATGAAAACTCTTACATGTATATTCATGGTAATTGTAAACTGCTGTGAGCCTGAGCCTCATGCTACTTCCAAGTAACAAAGCCTGTCAGGATCTACACCATTCATCTGATAAACCCACCTCATGCAAACATCTATTATTTTACCTACAGAAAATATTTTATGAAAAATTCCTTTTAGATTATTTAGACTGATAGGATCACACCAATTATATGTGCTTCAGAGAGAATTCTTTTTTTTCATGAATACTAGATATAATTGGGAGAGCATAGACACAAGTATTCTCACCAAAAGAGTTCCAGGCTCTCCAGTCAAAATGAACCCGCATTCCTAGAAAGCCAATGTTGGATCTTGAACTATTACCTGAAGCCTGGGACTGAATATCACTCCTGCCAGATAGAATCACAGAATAATTAAGGCTGGAAGAAACTTTTAGAGGCTATCTAAATGTGTAACTCCCTCCTCAAAGCAGGTCGAATTAGAGCAGGTTGCTCAGGGCAGCATCTGGTCAAGTTTTGTGTATTTCCAAGGATGGAGATTCTACAACTTCTCTGGGCACTTCTCTCAGTGCTTAACCATCTCTCTTTTCTGTTTGTTTTTTTTTTTTTTTTCCTTCCTAATATCTAATCAGAATTTCCCTCATTGCAACTTGTGTCTATTGCCTCTCATCCTATCACTGCTTTCTCTAGCTCTGCCTTCTCTACACCCCTCCGGTTAGGTAACTGTAAACAACAATAAGCTTTCTCTTCTTAATTCTAAATAAAAACATTTTTCTTTCCTCATTCATCATACGCTGCAGCCCCCCTAACCCTCTTGGTGACCATTCTGTAAACTCACTGCAATATGTTAATATCTTTCTTGTACAGGGCAGGGGCAAAACTAGATGCAGTACTCCAGTTTTGTTCTCACAAATGGAATGGAGGAGAATAATCAATGTCCTCAATCAACAGGCCATACTTTTGCTAAAGCAAACCCATTGGCTTTCTTCTCAGCAAGGACACACTGCTGATTCATGTTCAATTTCTTGTCTACCAGAATGCCCAGATACTTCACTCCAAAACTGTTTTCTGTCCAGCCTGTGCTGCTGCAAGGGATTATTCCAGCATAGATGCAGGACTTTGCATTTGCCTGTGCTGAACTTAATGGGTTTTTCATCAGTCCATTTCTCCAGGCTATTGAGGTCCCTCCAGATAGCAGCTCTACCTTCTCAATACTGAGAGTGCTTCACCCAAGCAACCTGCATTTTTTTATGATTTGCAAAGCTGCTGAGGTTGCATTCCATCATTTGAGTCATTAATAAAGACATTAAGCAGCATCAACCACCAGTATCAACCCCTGGGGAACATCACTAGTAATCAGCCACCAGTCAGACTTCATACCACAGATCACAACCCTTTGAGCTTGGCTATCCAGGCAGTTTTCCACCCACCTTATTGACATTTTTCCAGTCCATATCTCACTGATTTGTGTGTCAGGATACTATGGGAGACTGTGTCATAGGCCTTGCTAAAGTAATGCAATATCCACTGCTCCCTACTTGTCCACAGTGCCATCCATGCTGTCATAGAAGGCAATCTGGTTAGTTAAGCATGATTTTCCACTACTAAATCCATGTTAGTTCTTCCAAATCACCTTCTTTTTCTTCATGTACCTGGATTTAGCTTCCAAGTGGATTTGCTTTATGACCTTGCCTGGAACTGAGGGATGGCTGGCCAGTCTCTAGTTCCCAGATCCTTCTTCTTGCCCTTCTTTAGAATGGGTGTGACTTCCCCTATTTTCAGAATTTAAGAACCTTCCCCAATCACTATGACTTTTCAGACATTTTAGAAAGAAAACATTTCATCACCATCTTTAGATGCTTCCAAGTTGTCCCACAGAACCGAGTTTGTCCAATTTACTTAAAAGGCTCCTAATTTATTGGTTTTTGTCTGCTGTGGATAATGTTTTACTCCACCGGAATTTTCTGCTAGGGTCAGGGATCTTTGGGGCCTGTGGGCAAATTGCACTTTTGCATCCCTGAGCAGTTCTTCTTTATTCATGAGTAATAGTTTCAACACAATGCATCCTCTGGTCAACTCACCAGTCACCTAGGACAAGAAATTGTCTTATGACACTCTGCAGAAACCTGAGTTGCTTGCACACAGACATATTGACCTTCCAGCAAACATCAAAATGATTGAAGTCCCCCGTGAGTACTATGGCCTGCAATCATAGGGTTTCCTCCATCTGTCTAAAGAAGGCTTCATCTACTTCATCTCTTTGAGCAGGCAGTCTGTAGCAGATGCCCACCATGATGTCTTGTGTTGTCTGTCCTCTTCTCCACAAGATCTTGACTGATCTGCCACCTGTTCCAAAGGAAAGCTCCATCTACCTGAGCTGATCTTTTGCTAATCCACCTCTCTGATTTCCTGGCCTGGGCTTTCTAAAGGGCCTACATCCTTCTGTTGCAGCATTCAAGTCATGTGAGCTATCCCTTCACATCCTGACCGATGCACTTTGAGGAATACTCATTTGAAAGAAGAATCTACTCAATGGCAGCCTTGGCTAAGGTTTCCCATAAATATATTCCTAGTTGAGCGACCTCCCTCAAGAGGGTCCTATTGAGATTTAAATGTGTAGCCCTTTAGAATGTATCTGCTGTCTCACACAAATCCTTAATTATCTGTTTACATGCCACAACCTTTTGTTTAGAAACAAAGTTGGGGAAAATGACAGCATGGAGATATTTTTCCTTTCTCCTTCTTGTGAACTGTAGAACTAGGTGATCCAGGTATGCAAACATAATAAAGATTCAACTAAACCTGTGGATATGAATTAATTTCCTTCTTGTTAAGATTTCATCTGAATCTGAATGTGGGTTCACATTTGTTTTAGTGTTTGCCTATATCCTCCCTTCTCCGTCCCCCTACTTTCCTCCCTGCCACACACACTTTTATATAGCATATAAAATTCACACACATATTTCAGGATTTGATTGTCAGCATCAAGTGCTCAGAATATCAAAGGGTCACCTTTGTCAGTAAGCAAAGGATGAGCATTTGCTTTCAAGCGCATCCATCAGGGAGTAGTCAGAAGCTGTTACTTGCTGAAGAAGCCTGATGTTTTATTCAACTGTATCCCAGTAAAAACATTACTGGATATTAGGCCAAGGGGTTTTTTTTGTTTTGCTTTGTTTTGGTTTGTTTTTTCCTAGTTCATCTTTAAGATACATTCTCCCCTACCACCACAGAAGAATAGAAGTTTGCACTGAATTAGAAATGTACTTGGTCATATACCTTAATTAAGGTGCTGTATTTGCCTACCATATAATTTTGAAGCATTTTTGAACATTCATGATTCCAAAGAAAGCATTTTCTCAGTGATGAAATAGATAATTATGACCACTGATAAAGAGTAAACAACTGTCCCTGTGTAAATTCCCTGAGAAATCAAAGGCAATCAAAGCTGGGCATATAATACAGACTGATTTCACTAACCATACATATCACATAATTTAGAGATTAAGGGACATTATTAATTGTAGAAGTACATGTTTGTTAAATGTACTGTTTTCTGAAAAAAATATTTTTTCCTTATCTCAGATTACCTGCTGTCATCTCTACTATGTGACTTCCCTTTTAGATTGAGTAATGCAGTACAGGACAGAAGTCCCATTATAGTCAGTTGAAGACCTTCTAATTAACTGAAAAATATTTAGCTCAAACCCACAAAAGTATTCTGCCATAAAATGGCTGGGTCCACAAAACAACTCATATGATTTTTTTTTTTCCTATGTAATTTTTAAAAGATGAGATATATACATCTGGGCCTTTTGGCTCAGTGAGTATCTTTTCTTGCAAAAAAGGAAAATGGGACATAGTTTATATATTGATTAGTAAGCTTAAACAGTGGAGGTACATTAACTATGCTGTAGATACCTTTTCCTGTGCACATACCTGTCTTTTAGATATACAAGGATATCAGAACATTGGAACTATTTTGCTTTGACTTGGAAAAAAGCTATAACAAAAGTTGGTGCTCTTGAATTGTATGCATAATTCGCATTGAAAAATGGGGGTTTAGGGGCGAGATTTCCCAGGGAGACATACATCCCATTAGGGACTCATTGTATTCCCATTGAAAGTCATTACAAGTTAGGCACTTAATTTTCCTTAACCCCACAGATCACCTGGTAGAAATGAAAGCACATATATTCCTTTTCACTTAACCACAAAGTCTTAAGATACCTCGAAATGTTATTTGAGCTAATACAGCCAGCCCCAGAGTATAGAAACTCCCCTATCTACCCCATCCCTTGGCTAACCTGTGGTGTCAGTGACCTTCAGCTGGTGGATAATAACACCTGAGAGCAATTAGGTTTTCTAGCATTGCAGCTGGATTAGGAATAGGCCATCCCCCCACCCTCTAAATGCAGCAGGCTGTGGCAAAGCTACAGTATTGCTAATCTTTACTCCAGTTAAACAATCCTCAGTCTTTCCACAAACTAACACAGAATTAATTACACCCAAGGCTTTCAAATCATGTTATAATAATTCCACACAGAACGGGATGTTGTTAACAACCCAGATTTTACTGCAGGTAGCATGTAGAAGTATCAAAAAGTGATCTGTCTAGGATCAGACAGGAAGACTGTGACAGACACTATTAAAACCTGCCAGTCCTGTATTTGCAGCTACAAGCCTATCTTTCCCTTGCATATCTTGAGTTTTGTCAGAGACACACTTAAATGTGCTTTACTCCTTGTTTGTATTTTTTTTTTTAAACCAAGGAAGTCGTCAGTGATGCCTCAAACTAATTTTCCCATCTAGTCTTTAAGACTCACATTTGAGTCCAATGACTGACTATTCAGTTATGGTGGTAACTTTGCAGTGATGAGAAAGTCTGTCTCCTAAAACAAAATGACTTGTACAGCTCTTTACGGCTTTCAAGGATTCAAAGGTTTGAATTTTCATTCCTCATCACTGAAGTGTATACACTAGGTAAGAAAATAACTTTTAATCTCTCCTAATCTTCTGCTCAGATATTCATGTAAGAGAGTTTTCTTAGTATCTGAGCTAGGGTATGACAAGTCTGGGGGTGGTTAAGTCCTTTGTGCTTTTTAGTAAGCAAATGCTGATGCCTCAATTAAAACCATTCCTCATGTCTACCAGGTACTGTTGCTACCACACAGTTTAAAAACACTGGCAAAAAGGGATGATGTCAGTATGACAAAGAAATGCCAGATGCTGAAATAGATGGACCAAAAAGCATAAACCAGTTTTTTTTAAACTGCCTTGGCCTTCCTTAAGAGCAACCAGATCTCCATGCTTTTGTCAGGGTAATTGCAGAAGTCTGTACAATGCTCTTTTGTTACCATCACTACTGTTTAGCTGGAGAGGGCTCTTTAATCTTTCAGACAAAGCCATAATGAATCCCAACTGCTGTAAGTAAAGCTGGGGAAATTCAGTTTACAACCAAGGATTTTTATTTTTTTTAAGTGAGAGGTCAGTTATTACTCAGAGGCAGAATTGTTTTGAGTTCCTGAGTCGAAAAGGAAGATTGGCTATCTTTCTTACTGTTACACAGTAGTTCAAAGAAAAGCAAGAATTTTGATAAAAGAACATGAAATTCAAGGGCCCATATGTATAGAGATCAGCCTTGACACCACCTTATAAATTAAAGACCTGTTTGTCTTTGTAAAGGCAAACTTTGTAAATTCCTGCTCTAATTGTGCTTAGAGATAATAGGAAGAGGAACAAATAAAACTGCATTACCACAGAAGAGCTGAGCAACACTCAGCTCAGGAAAACATGGAGACACCTTTACCTAGTTTTCAGCTTTGCTAAGTGTTCATTAAGGTCTGATAATGAGTTGCCCCTAGAGAGAAGGGCCAGCAGAATAAGGGACCTTTCCAGTTCAACGTACTGCAATGCAGGACAAAAGCTCTTGTGCCATTGCCTCTGTTTAATCACAATGCAGAGCAGCAGCAGTTGGGGAACCCAAGAGGGAAAAGAGTTGATAGGCCCTAGGAAACGTTGAAAGGATTGACAGTTTCCAATTGATTTTTTGCAAAGCTGATTAGCTGTGGCTGCATGTTTGCACTTCAGGTTAGAAAACCCATTTGTGATTTTGAAGGGTGTGTAATAAAGGTGTGAGTCACCAGAGTATGGATGTTTATTCTTAGCTTCATACATTTAAAATAGAGCAACAGGTTCCCAGCTACTGTTTGGGCAGTCTACTCCATAAACCAAGGATCACAACATCAGCCAAACTGTTGTCGCTGTCTATCTCAGGCCATGTGGCTTCCATACAGCCCTCACAAAAAGAGAATGAAAGGAGCTTTCCAGCCTGCCTGGAGGCTCCAAAGTGAGAGCACTTTGCCTCTCGTCCCTGGTCTAATGACAAATTCCTATCCCAGTGCCCTTTATTTCTTAATCCTTCTTTTTACTCCAGTGTCCTGTACTCTTCTATAATGCCTTTTCTATGTTGTGTTTGTATGTTTTGAAATCAGATGCCACCATCTTTTATTCTCAGTTTGCCTTTTGAGTACCTGGTTGCTTCTGAATCTTGAAATGTTCTTAGTGCTTTTTGGTCCTTTCATTTCCTCAAGTTGTTCAGCAGCACAAAACTGTTTTTCAGCTTCTCCTAGTGTCATTCATTTACAGGGAATAGATTGGCACTCCTACTTTTAAGAGTGAATGAGAAAGATCACTGACATTTTGGGACTCTCAAGAAACAGAAAGATAGCATCAACCTGGTGGTTTTTTTCCTAGGTGTTTTTTTATTCCTCCTATAGTTCTTGATATCAGGACAATCTTTTTTGCAGATGATACTGATGTTACTGAACACTTCTATCTGACAGCTAGCTTTTTTTCCCATTTGCAGTGGGTGCAATTTTAGCTTTTTTTTTTTTTTTTTTTTTTTTAATTACCCTGAGGGTTAGAGCTAAGAACCAGTACTCAGGTCAAGGGAGGGCCTCTTAGAGGGCATTATTGTTTTACCCTTTCCCTGGTATACTCTGAGGTGGCTATCTTAATAAAATATTTCATTTGCATTTTAATAGTCCAAGTATTGGATCCCTGTATCATTCACCTTTTTTTTTTATTTTTTTACTGAGTTTTTCTTCTAATATACCTGATTCCATGCAATCAGGGCTGATATGGTTTCCTTTTAAAAAAGCAGCAGAGATGCATTTTATGTAAAAACATAATCTGTTACGTATTATTATATCAGTAAGATGAGCCAGGGTTTAAAGTATTTCTGGTTCCGCTATACAACCTCTTATAAAGAAAACCCAAAAAAGTAAGCACAGTTCAAATAGGACATAGGATATTTTCCAATAACTCAAAGAAACCAACACCCCAAAATGCAGAAATCTTGTATAACCTCAGTAATTCTTCAGTGCTCTATTTCATCAATTTACTACAGATTTAATGTTTGTGTACCTGATTTCAGTACTGAATCTTATCCTTTATTGCCAACCAGAATATCCTACAGGAAGAAAAGGATGCTCTTCAAAATGGAAGGAATAGAAACAAGATAAAACCGCAATGTTCTTGAAATAGGACTTATTAAAAAAAATCCAATACACAATGAATGTTTATAAATTACAAACAGAAAGAGAAGGAGAAAAATCTGAGCATTTTAGTTAGTCATGGGATGACAGGAAGAAGCTAGTTTGATATGACAATGAAAATGGCAAATGTTTGTACTCATTCTAATAGAGATAGGAATATATTAATATCATTGTTCAAAGACCTGTGTCCATTCATACAGAAGGAAGGCCAATCAAAATGCAGCAATTACAGAAAAATCACTAGGATCATCAACCCTTCATATTTGGGCTTCTCTTCACTGGCTCTTTTTGGAATCCACTTGACTTGAAAATGAGAGACTGGGGTTGTAAACAGGATTCCAACTGAGGACTCAGAAGTGCCTCTTTTGCAAGCGAAGACTGTATATAAGCTGGTAACCTAGCAAAGAATAATAACGGGAGCATATGGAATTATTATCTATAAATGCTGGTTGAGGAAGAATGTTTATACGTGGGAGGAGGTTCTTAGAAAAAACAATGCTGGCACAAGAACAGCATGTCTAATCTGGAAAACAAGATTCTTTCTAATCACCAGAGGGGCTATTTCTTCAAATGGGAACTGTACCTGTTGGACCTTTTTCTTCTCTAGGCATAGTGGGAAGCAAGCAAGTTAAAACTGCATTAACAAACTGAAACACTCAGGAATCAGTCACACTGAGCCATATTCAGGTTTACTGTATTAACTATAGTATAGTAACTGTACTTACTACAGTAAATTAATCACTTACTACAGTTAACAAATTTAAGTTTTCTCTAAACTGTGACATCTGTAAGGTCAAGAAAGCGATGAACAATGAAGACTGCTGATTGCTTAGGACAGCAGATCTTGGGTTAGTGAGGAGATACAAAAAAGTGGGAATCTACTTTAAATGTCTGCTGTAACAGCCCCTGTGTGGGAGTGCTGTTTCTGACAGCTGTACATCTGGAATCATGGTGCTGTCATCTGGTAAGGCTGGGTCTGTTTGCATTTCTTTTTTAATCTTGTCAAATATTTTTTGGTTGTTTTATTTTCTTTGAAAATGACAGTGCTCGAATCTTACTTCAAACTCCGGCTCTCCAGCTCTTTTGAGGCTCTAGAGTATAAATCCTCCTATAATCTTCAAAAGTATATATAAAGTATATATAAGAATGGAAAGGAATCACCTCTTCTAGTTTCTCTAAACACCAAGAAAAGTTGGAAGCACTGTAACATCTTTCTCCCATTGTTTTCCAAATTCTTTCTTAGCATCTATCCTCCCATTTTTAACAGAAATTCAAGATGCATTTTTGAAATAGTGGTCCCTAAGGGTAGGTACCTAAGTCTTGACATAACCTTCCAGATATCTGGCCTGAGCAGATAACTAGCTTCAGCGCTCTAGCCTCTATTTCCCTTCATTGGCCTCCTATTAATAATTTTTAAGCCCATTAACCGCTTTCAATTAAATTTCTAGAGGAATAAAGGTGTCAAAACCATTAATTTCCTACACAGTTTGGAAGACCAGTAGCTGCATAAGGCAAATAAACCTGCATTGTGCCTTGACTGTTTGGTCAGCTGGCTGTCCCATAAATACACATATAAGCCACCACCAACCACAGCCCATGCTGACTCTTCTCCAGCCAGTATTTAAGGAACACAAGAAGTAGCAGTATTTTGCAGTCAAGAGCTTTTGAGGACACAGGCTGGAGCAGGAAGTATAAAATAGCATGCAGTGGGCTAAGTGGTATGAGGGAGAGCAGGATGCTTTGCCTTAGGGGTGAGTCAGAAAGAGGTTATGTGGAGCATGGAAGGAACGAGAGTTTAGCACAATCGAGGCCATAAGAACATGGCACACATGTCCATAGGAAACCTGTCATTTCTGGTAATGTTGGATCTTGCTGTGGATCTTGTGGAATATCTTTTTAGAAGAAAGGGTCTTTTACGGCTTGAAATAAATTGTGTAGGTATTTGCCCTGATGATACACGATATAGTGTGTGTATATGTAGGTATATGGAACACATACATAGTGTTTTGGGGGTATTTTTTGTGCATTAGGAATGAGTCTGTACTTAAACTTCAGCAAAATATACATAAATACTTATTACCTAATGTGCAAAAACAATGCCATTTCCTTTTAACACAGAGTCACCAAGTGGAGTAAAAACTTTGGTGCTGATTATTTATTTGATGATTTTAATGGTGTTGATTGTGATATTAATTGAGGAGGTTGCTTGATGCTATAGGGATACAGAGCACCAGAAGAGACCGGGAAGAGTGCAAGGTTGTTATTATTCTGAAATAGAAACTGTGTGTAATATTATAGTATTAGCAGTTTCATTTTGAGTGCTTTAATTTTTCTGAATGCTATAGCATTGCACTGTGTAACCTCAAGCAATATATGTGGCTGAATTTGTTCATTACTAAACAGAACTCTGCTGCTTGGATCTATTCAGTTTGGAGTGAAATCATGTGCTATGAATACTGCTGAGAGTAAACCCATGATTCTCTTTGTTAGTTACCTACCAACTGCCTACTTACTATTTTAATAATTGCTGTCTATTTCATTATTGTGTTGGGAGACAAAAAATGTGACCACAGCAACTCCAGAATAATCAGTTCCTCTTATAAAAACAAAGAAATAATAAGACACAACAGGCAGCTTATTTCTGAGTAATTGTAGGTTGATGTACATCCCAAGGTCAATTGACTTTGGTCTTTGCAGAGGTCCTGTAACCGCTCTGAAATTCAGCAAGTAGGGTGTTACATTCACAACAGTAAACAGAACTTGGTCTGTGGGATGGATGGGAAACCATCTTACCCACCAAGATTGCCAAGTATCATAACCAGCAATATGACATTAGTGGGAGCTAAACTACAATTTACAGCCGTCTTGCATAACCTAAAGCCACTTCATAAATGAGATTAGCTATGCTGTTTAAATCAGTATTATAGAGTGAGGTAGAAGAGGGATGTTATTTCATTCTGGAGAATATCCATGGCCTGAAATTTCAATTTTTTGGAATTTAATTACCACAGCTATAAAAAGTACATTTTCAGTACAACCTTGTTACAAATATGCATGCTAGAAAGCCGCTTCTCTCTAATGTATTCCATTTAAATACACAAAAAAGTTAGCACTTAGCCTTAACCTATTAAAATACATGGAATCTCACTTTCATTATACAGTTTTGGTACTGCTGTTTCATACAGTTTCGTATCCAGGTGAACTTAGCATGGTTCGAAAAGGGCCCTGAGGCACCGCCAGCCCTGACTGTCCCTGCCCAGCCCCAGGGCTCACCGCACCTGCCCGCGGCCCAGAGCCCCATGTCAGCCCCCAGGGCCGTCAGGCCCTGACCCAGCAACACCGCAGCAGGGCCCGTCTCCAGCTCCCCACAGCCCTGCCCTGCCCGGCCATGGGCCCTGCCGAGCCGGGCCCACCTGCAGGCCCATGTCCTGGCCCGGCCTTGGCCCATCCCCGTCCCCAGGGAGGTGCCCGATGCCCAGGGCTGCCCCGGTGCCCCCCGGCTGCCCTGATCCTGGCCGGGGTGCTGGGATGGGCCCTGGCTGCCAGGCCCTGCCATCACCCACCCGGCGAGCTGCCAGCCCTCACCTCCGTTCAAACACGCTAACACTGCTTCTTTTGGAAGTGCTGCCAACATTTTGGAGTATAGCTCATGACTTTATAATACCAGAGACAGGCAATAATGAATTGTACAACTTAACGCTAACTGGATCTGCTGTTTTCATGCCATATCAGCTTGCAGTCTTATTGCAAAAGCACATGAAAGCTGCCCTTAAATTCTTCCCACATCCTTTGCTGAAGTAATTCCTGTGTGTGTAGCATAGGTCCAACTCAATTTTTAAAACCTTGGTAAAATTTTCCTGGAGTGTTGTTTTAAAGTAAAGCAATACTATCTATTGGAGATGAATACAAATGCTGTAAATATATTCATTCCAGAAATTAAAAAAAAAAAAAACCCAAAAAAAACCCCCACAAATGCTCACGGTACAAATGCTCATGGTACAATTACTTTGAGCGCAGCTTCCACTTGCCTTTTTCTTTTTGTCATGCTGAAGACACCCCATTGCCACTGCGCTTGGCACTTTTGGAGGGCTCTGCCAGAGATACTACGGAGAAGGAGGCTACTCCAGATTGTGGCTAATTTGAAAATAAAAATGACAACTCTCCTTTTAAATTAATTATGTATGTGACAAGCAGAATGTCAAATACAGGCAGCTAATGCTGCAGTCCAGCATGTACTTTAAAAGCTTCTTCCTGAAGATATGAAACTTTCCCTGGTTTCAGGCAGCTGTATTTGAATGTTTGGGGGCAGGACATTTTGGGGGGGGGTGGGGCAGAAGAAAGACAGAGGCTGGACAGTTTTTATCTGACTATAAGTCATTAAAAGCAAACCAGATGGTTCACTTAACGGTGGTATTAAAGTAAAATGAGTAAAAGTATGCCTAGGGCACAGTAAAATCTTTAATTTGTTTCTCATCCTCAGCCTTAGCCAGTGATTGATGGATAATTTCACAAAAGTGTCCAGATTAGATTCTGAATTAATCAATTTATTGTAATATTAATACAGTGCAATTGCTGATGCATTTACTTTTTATTGCATAGACTTACTTCTTCACAGTTTTGCTTACCTTTGGGGTATTGCTCAGTTCAGTCACCACTGAGTTCCTATGGAAATAAAAAATCTACCTTTATGTGGAGTCCTAAAAATCTTTGGCTGAAATAACTTTGTCTTGAGGAATGGTAATATGATACAGCCCAGATGACATGAGCACAGTGTCCCAAGACGTTTTATTCTACCCCATGACTATCTGCCATGGCCCATTTATCTGACCAACTTTATGCAGAGGATAACAGACACTCTTTTGCAACACAGGTTAGCACACAGATTGAAGCTATAATATCTTGCATTGGCTAGGATTGGTCCTGCTAAAAGCATCTGCAGTATAGTTTATACACATATCTCATCACAGCAAACTTCCTTTGCAGTGAGGTGTCTGGGTAGTGAAAAATAACTTCAACTTAAAAGGAAAGTGGGGTTTGTTATTACTACTCATTTCAACCTCATAACCTAACAATGGTGTTAAGTTTTATATACAGAACCATCAACTGTGTTTTTAAGTGCATTTCACCTCCAGGCCCTTCTTTTGGCCTCAACTTGCACCATTTGTTTCTCCTTTAATTTTATTCCCAATTTATTTTTTTTTTACCCTGGTTATAGTAGCAAGTTCCCCCTTCATATAGGTCACACAGACAAAATATTGCTTCCAAGATAAACTGACACTTAAGAAAAAATAAAACAGATGACTGTCTTTACCTGGATAAAACTTTTCTACCACGCAAGCGGTCAAGGACAGATAATGCAATATAAAATACTATATCAGTTTTTTGGATCTTTTCCTCACAAGTGAATGTTACAAATTTGTCGTCTATGAGAAACTTTTCTAGAGATCTGCTTGCTTTTTCCAATATATAAAACCAAATTTTTTTTCTGAAAAGAAGGGAACAAAATCCAAACTATTTTGACCCAGCTATTAAGCAGTTGATGCTGATGTTGTGATATAAGCCTGTTTCACAAAAACCCTGATGACAGGCAGTTAGAGAACTATCCTAGTTTACTGCAATCAAACAGATTGTAATCGTACCTTTTGAGACCCTTCATGAACCAGATTCTTGAGGCCACACATGGTGACACACTGTAAGTTCACTGTTGGTTTGAAGAGCAGGCACTCAGCCAGCCTTTGCTCTATGTAATATACACCGGTACGTAGGACATGACCTCTCCCAAGGTCTCGCTCTCACAGTAAATAATCCACATACAGCATGGCCAACTGAACACTTCATTTGTTCTGTCATATCTTAAGAAAGTTGTAAAACTAAAGGTATTGAAGTTGGAAAAGATCTTGTCAGAGGGAATGTTTATTTCCAAAAGTTAATGCTTTTGCTGAAGGGCTAGAGATTGAACCTTTGATGAAGATCATCTCATTCTCAATATTGATGAGTCATTACACTGAGATATACTTTGTCTTCATATACAAAGTCACAGTCAATCTTACACAGGTAGATTAATTGTGGAGGAGGAGTGGAAATTTCATAAAATATGGACTTGAAAAAAATCACACAAGTTTCCATTTTTAGCTCCTTAGGTGGTCTGGGCTAGGTAAAGAATATTATGGAAGATGATTCCCAGTGGCTCCAACACCTTTTCTAGTTTGACCTGTCTTTGCTACCTTGTTCATTGAAACCAGGTTTAATTAAAATGATGATAAAAATAAGTTTGGGAGTTCAGCCTGTAACAAGTCTCATAACAACACTATTCCATGGTTCATATGAATTAATGATAGTCTGTTACCAAGGGCTGTTTTTGTCCCAGTATGATACAGACAATGTTAAAGAGACTTTCAAGGCAAACAAAAGTTGAATTTTGATGGGAAACAATCACAAAAAATACACAGGTTTAAAGACAAAATTCTTTTCATGCCTTTTCTGTTACAGGTTGTCTTTGAGGAAAATTATACTTAAATATCCCATTGAAATTACTTCCCACAGTAGACTTCTAGTCTGACTTCTTAACAAGCAAGTCTAACAGATATTCGTCAGAGGCTGCAGTTATATCTAGTAAATCATATAATTCCTGTAGGCCCTATGGCTGAGTATATTGGCCAATTGAATGGGACTCAAGAGACCTGAACTCTATTCTAGGTTCCGAGACTAGCCTTCTGAGAAACTTCAAATTTCTATTCTTTGTTATCAAAAAAACAGAGCAAATGGTATTAACTGCTTTTGTGAAGGGTTTTGAAATCTGCTTATGAAAAATGCTGCATACAAGCTACTTACTGGTATTTTTATTATCAAGAGAAAGGACTCTGTGCAAAATCACATGGAATGCTCGTTTTCTTCCTGAAGGAGAAAATTAAATAGAGTGCCTCAGCACATCTGCTAATGATTAAACATGCTACGGTTCTGACATTTTGTATTATTGGACACTTTTGGATGTGTGGTGACAAAGAGTTTTGCCCTTAAAGGCAGACTTGTTGCATGGAGCATGCTTTCTGTAGGGACCATAGGCATAAGCGCACATGGTGGAGCACTGTGCCACCAAGTGGGTTGTCATTAGGCCGCCAGCATAGCACTGATCTGGGCAGAAAGTTGGAGGAAGCCCAAAACACTGACCATACGGTCCGGCTGGAGGCTGCCCTTCCAGCATGGTAGGGGCATAGCCAGGCATTGGTAAAGTCTGTGTGAAGATTATATATATTCTTTCAACCTACAAATCTTTCTCTTCTACAAAGCATGCCATCCAGCAATGCTAAGTATTTTGCTGCATAGTCAACTAGGTATTTTTTTTTCTAACTTGTATGCAGGAAAAGAGAAGCAAAGAGCTGGCTGAGCAAATCCAGCTCTCCTGACTAATAAACATATCTTTTCTATGAAATCAGCAATTTCCAGGAATCTGCTACCTAATAGATTCACTTTTTCCCATTAATTTCTTCACCTATGCCCTGACTTTAGAAGCCATTTTAATGTTTTAATTTTTTAATTTTTATTTTCTCTAATGTAACAACAAAATAAATTGTGGTTGATTAGCCTTGGTTTTAAGGCCAGGAGGGATAAATAAGTCTTTATCAAAAGAACAGACATAAGAGCATGATTTAATTGGTCATACCTTGTGTGTGTGCTAAGCAGCATTTCAAGAGACGCGGAAATTGCCTGGGGAAAAAAAGGTGATTGTTTGGGCAGCTAATGCTTTGTATGCTAATTATCATCACTCTCTTCTTTCCCCTGCCTCCACCATGTGTCAGCTTGGTCCCTGTCCCTTTGGATAACGCAACTCATCACTTCATTCCCAGTACTGGAATGGTCTAGTATGCCTGCCTGCCTCCGCTCTTGGTTTGCCACATGTGTGAATGGATGTATTTATCTGCTATTTGTGTATGTATTTAGTATGCTATTATGTTGTGCAGTGTGTGGTGTATTACATAACATCCTAAGGGCTTAAGAGCAGAGCATCCAGAATTTAAATTCAAGAAGTGGCTGCCCTGATCACTTTTCAATTCTTTGCTTACTGCAATACCTTGAATCCAGTGTTTTTCCACTGTAGGATCTCACTGTCCTATGTATTCCTAGAATTCCAGACTAGCATTTAGACCTGATTGATGTATGCTTAGCTTGGGAGAGTGATCTGCAGCTTCAGTTCATGGTTTTTCTCAGGCAATTTCTTACAATATTGCAGACCATTTCAATTCCAACATCAAGACACAACTCTTAACAATTCACTGCTTCTACTGTGGTATTATCTCATTTTCCAACAGCAGTGTAGAGCCTTTTGGCTGGGTATTAATAATAGTAAAGCATGTATCATGGTATCAGTTAAAGTATCTAGAATTGTGTCCCAATTATTTATTTTCCTTTCTTTTTTTTTATTCCCATTTCACCACCAGCTGCATTCAGACCAGGATAAAGGAGATGGATCACTTAAATACATCCTTTCTGGAGATGGAGCAGGAGACCTCTTCATTATCAATGAAAACACTGGTGACATCCAGGCCACAAAGAGACTAGACAGGGAAGAAAAGCCTGTATATATACTCCGTGCCCAGGCTATAAACAGGAGGACTGGAAGACCAGTGGAACCAGAATCTGAGTTCATCATTAAGATCCATGATATCAATGACAATGAGCCAATGTTTACAAAGGATGTTTACAATGCCAGCATTCCCGAAATGTCAGATGTTGGTAGGTGCTAACTAATAATTGATTTCAGTGTCTGGTCTGGGTTCTTTCTGTGGACTTCATGGAGGGCCCAAAGTTTACAGGCACTGCATACAGACATCTGCTGTTTGAGTCTGAAAGCACCTCAGCCATTTAAAAAAAAAAAAAAATATCTAACTCTAGGGAAATAGTGACAACGGTTTGCTAGAATCAGAGGTGTCAGCTGAGTGAAACCCACTCCCTCTGTTGTACCACAAAAAATGCAAGTTAATACAATCTAGTTTAGCTCACAGGGAAAGTGAGCTGAGCTAAGCTGTGTGACATGACACCTGAAAGATTTTAATATGCTTTGTTAACATGATTTAGTATGGAAAACCATGGTCACCTAAGTGTTTCTGTACCACCCCTGTTTCTGTACAGCAACTCTTCTTTAGTTCAGGAGGGTAAAAAAAATGGAAAAGCACAGGTGCAGAAATGGTTGTACTCACTTGAGGAGCAAATACTGTCACCTGAGTCAACTCATCACTGATTCTGAGCTATGCCATTAACTTCCTATGACCTTTGTTGTTCTTTTCATGCAAAAGAAAAAAGCTCCAAACTCCATTGAAGTCCATTGAAATCTTTCAATGTATCAAACCATAAGAATCAATCAAGAAAAGAAAAGAACTTCCTTGAAATATGATTTTAAGATTGGATCTTTTCAAGAGAAGTTGACAAGTTTTGCTTCTTTATCTCTGATTCTTAGGGAGGTCATTTTAATTTCTTTGTCAGAGAGTGATGGATGGTTAAACTGCAAGAAACACATTTCTAATCTGAAATAATATCCAGGGAGAGAAGCATTAATTAATCATAATCAAAAATGAGATTAAAATAAAGCTCAAGCAATAGGAAAATAAAGACTTTGGGGCATACTCTCTCCTCTCGTTCATGGGACTTGTCACATGGATGAAACCTTGTCTGGTGTACAGAGAACCTAATATTGACATTTTAATATGTGAAGTGAATACTTTATTCACAAATCTGTTTTAAATGCCAAAACCTAAGCTCATTTTTTATGTTTGTTAACACTTTGCCTAGGATTCAACACCATTTCTTTCTCTAGAAGACATATGAAAAAACAGATTTACATTCCTCTGTCAAACACCTTACAAGCATGAGTAAATTTGCAAATGTATATTCTTGACCTAGATTCAAATTCTGAATGCCTTCATTATCTGGGGAAGGGTGCGTTTCTGGTTTCTTCATAAGAAATATTATGAAGGATCGACATATCCTATCAAAAACTGTGTATTTTAACGAACTGAGAATAAGGCAACTATCATTTTGGTTTTGAATCTACATCCTTTTTGAACAGAGAAACTTCTACAAAATAAGGATCTCTCTAACTTTTGCCACAAGTTTGACCTGAACTTGAACTATGTTTTTTCTATATCATAAACTGTCTTCGCCATGAAAAAAAATGGTGGATTTTTATTTTCTTTAATTTATCATTGCAGGTACCTTTGTTGTGCAAGTTACTGCCACTGATGCTGATGATCCTACATATGGGAACAGTGCAAAAGTTGTCTACAGCATTCTCCAGGGACAACCATATTTCTCAGTTGAATCTGAGACAGGTCAGGGGACCTTATCTGTCATTCTCTGACAATGTCTGTAATATAAAATGACATACTAAGCCAAGCTGGGACATATTAGACAAAAGCTTCAAAGAGATTACATCTTACTCAGTGCAAAATCTGACAAACTTAATAGAGCGATACATCTGTAAACATGACACCTACATTATTTTAATCTTACCAGCAAAGTCTAATAAATACAATTAGTACTGGATGTGAACCAGTTTTCAATCACTTTTAACAAGCAGTGGGTACAGAGACTGCCATGGATGCTTAAATTAAACCAAATAGGTTGGCTTTTAGAAGCAAACGAGAAACAGGTGGGTGTAGAAAAAAGTGCTTAATCCTCATAGATCTTCATAATGGCTAAATTAAGACTGAGGGTTTGTTCAGGTGGGTTTTTTTTTCCTCCTGCTTCTTCAAAACTTGTTTAAAGTAATTATAATTTCTGTACATCTGCAACATATCACTTTAATGCTAATTTTATGAAAGAAATCTTAATTAAGAATAATGACAGAAGAGGTAAAATTGGCTGTTGCGCTACACTAGAAGATCACAAATAGAATCTGAAAGTTCTGGGTTCTGTTTTTGGAATACGTTTAAATTATACAATGTGACTGGAATTCTTTATGGGCTGAGTAACAGACAGCTTTGGAACCTGTGCATGTAAAACGTATGAGTTCTGGCTGACTCAGTTTGTTGTATCATTGACTGTCTGACCACATAGATAATCTCTTCTCAAGATTTATAACAAAATTCTCCAATGAGAACCAAAGGACCTGAACAAACTTCTTAAAGGGGAACATCCATTATGATAGGTTGCTGGAAGCTAGAGAAATTAGTTCTCCTTAGCATCCTTACAGGAAAGGAATGGATTGTCCCAGACAATTAGTCATGTTTCAGCATTGTTTCTTAAATAAATTTGAGAGACTCGGGCAGGGAAAAGGAGGGAGAGATTAGATATCTCAAAGAAAAACCTGAGATGAAAAAATGTACATAATTCTGAAAAGAGGGAGATCCAAGATCAAAGGGAGCTTCCCTTCAAGCATAAGGTATTAGATACTACAAGCAAGGATTTTTGTACTGATGCACTCATTCTGACTTGGACAGTACACTGTGCCCTTTTATCTAGAGTTATAATAAGGATAATGTAGCTGGGAGTCCACCAGTAATAATCTTTTAGCAAGAGGACTGTATGGGGCACAGAGGGGAGGAAAGGTAAACCACAGGCTTGATCTTCCTGCCATGGAAATCAATTGCAAAACTCCTAGAGTGAAATAAGTCTCTGTCAAAACTGCTGTGAATTTTGCCATGGGTTTCAGTACTTGAATTTCACCCCTTTTGCCTACAAAGGAGTCAGTTCTTAGCCTTAAGAGATCCAGTGAGAATGCAAACATTTTCCTTCTTGGTAAATCTGAATGATTGAATTTCAATAGGAGTTGGCCTCATAACTGATATTTGTGCCTTTGAAGAAAGAAGTGACTGGCAAAATCATTTCAATCAATGCATAAATAGAAATATATATACTTGGGCATGCTTGGATGCTCGTAATTTGCTTAATTAATTTCTCCTCATCCATTTAATGTTGTTGTATTGCCTCTTTAATGATGTCTTGCTGAAGTTATCTTTTTTTTTTTTTTAACCATATCTGTCAAAATAAAAATATTGACAGAACAGGAGAGAAAAGATGAAGCACATTATAATGAACAAAGAGCCTTTTTCCAGTTCAGTGAGAGACTTTAGCATGGAACTGAAAGGGGCTAAATGGTTATGTAAAATAACACTGCTCACAAATATCTAGAACATCTTTCTGGGGATGCCACTAATATTGTGTCTGTCACATAGGCAGCAGCCTGAGATATGATATGACAAGTCTGTAATTTAATGTGCCATCTCATAACAGTAAATATTTGTACTGGGCAAAGTTTACTTATTACACAGAGATTGTTTTGTTCTTTAGGCTGTGGGGTTTTTTAATATGAATTTCCATCAAAGTCAGTACTTTACTTGTGAATTCCCCCTCTTTAATTTTCATGTTTTCAGGCATTATTAAAACTGCTTTACTAAACATGGACCGTGAAAACAGGGAGCAATACCAAGTGGTCATCCAGGCTAAGGACATGGGAGGCCAGATGGGCGGATTATCAGGAACCACCACCGTGAACATCACATTGACTGACGTAAATGACAATCCACCTCGCTTCCCCCAGAGTATGGAATATTTACATTCTATGTCTTTACAGTAAAATGGACAAAAATTGGTATTTTTTTTTAAACTCGGATATAGTTTCTGCTGTCATGAACTTACTGAGTATCAGACTGCCTTTAAGAAAGAAAAAGACAACACACGAACAAGCAATAGGATCATGCTAAGGTTAATTGCAATAACTGGGAAACATATCTTTAATATTTTCATTCCAGTTGCAGTAGATAGTCTGAGAGGCAAAATAATGTACAGAAACATTATTTTTCCTACCTATTAAATAGCTTTAACTGATATAATCTATATTTCTTGATCAATATTATTTCTATTAGACCTTGTCATTGACTGCATTTTAAGATATCTGTTCTAATCTAACATATTTAAGTTTTGAATCATATTTATTTAAGTACGTAAAATGAGCCCAAGAGCAATTCTATCAAAATGAATGCTTACACCCAGGAAGCATTTGCCTCAATGCATTTTCCTATATTCTTTGCATACAGAAACAAAAGCACGTACATAAACATACCAGATATTTCTGCCTATTTTCCTTCCCCGGTCTCAGATCATTTGGTAGATAACTGTGTGATATTTAAGGGAATCACTTGAGCCAGATCTCTTAGAAAGTAATTTCTATTAAAGACCACTCATGGCCATAAGTGATTCAAAGTCATTCAGCTTTCATCCGCTTCTCTTTCCCTCTCTTTCATTCCTTCTCTCTTTCTTTCTTTTCTTCCTTTTTTCTTTTTCTTCCTTTTTGCTTTGTCTAACCACTGCCCTGTGTGTGATGTGTGTGTATCACAGTGTCAGTGTGTGTCAAAGTCAAGCACAGCTGTTAGAGAAAATAATTGCAGATACTATCAGACAAATCGGCAAGCTTTGGCAGTTAAGTCACTGGGAAAGTTATTGGAAGCAACTTGTCATTTAAGTTCAAAGTCTGTTCTTAGCTATGGGCAAAGCGTTTCCATTTAAATTAGAGCAACTTAAGAGAAAATATAGCACTCCGCCTCCAATGAATTAATTATACATCTCTGAACATAAGTGTCTTCAATATAAAAGCCAAAGATACAGCTTCATAATGCCAACATTCCCCAAGTAAAGCTTTTTCAGAGGAGAATTCAGTGTAGCACATTATTAATGGGCATTCGGCTGGATTTGGTTTTAGTGGTACTAAGCTGCATTGGCCTCTGGCAGTTCTTAATATTTGTCTTTTGGCCTCAAGACATGTTTCATATATAATTTTGATATGGCCAACAGAGACCCTGATACTGTCTAGAAATGGACGTATGTTGCTAAAGATACATGTATGTAGGAAAACAAAATGCCCGTCCTTCATACTAGAAAATAGATAGAAAAATAAGTTACTTTTATCCACATGAAAGTAAGGCAGAAGCTGAAGGCTGTTGCCCCAGGAAGGCCTGAAGACACAGCGACTGCTAACTCATCTATACATGCCCAGCATGGACAGTGGGCTGAGAGGTGGTGTCCAAAGTACCATGAGCTTGACTGACAAAATTTCCTTCTCTGTCTGCTGTAGGCACATACCAATTCAGAGCTCCTGAGTCTATGCCACCTGACTCACCAGTTGGCAGAATAAAAGCTAATGATGCTGACGTGGATGAAAATGCAGAGATCGAATACAGCATCACTGAGGGGGATGGATATGACATGTTTGGAATTACCACAGACAAGGACACACAGGAAGGAATTATAACTGTCAAAAAGGTACACATCTTAACACACTTAATCCCAGCCTCTGAAATACCGGTCAAAACTTTATCTAGCATATATTTGTTTTCCATTTTCAGTGAAACATGTGTTGTTTATTAATTTGAATGCTATCTGTTAGGAATCTGTACATTACCTATGTAAAGATTCTTTTATACAAGTAATTGGGGTCCTTCCTCTTACACCCTCCTTTACTAAACCAATGTACATACTTTGAAGGACCTGAGACAGTGAATAACCTAGGGAGTGGAATACGACTGAGAAAAAATTCTACAGTCTGAACATACCCACATAATAACTCAAGGAAGCACCACCATCCAACTGCGATTTTCCCCCTATGATGCTTACAGGATTTGCTCACTTACTAGAAGGTGCTGTATTAAGACCAAAGAAATAATCAGTATCACATTGCCTATTTTGCACTACCTGAACGTTTTGAATTGTATAGTGATAATGTATTAAAGGACATAGAAAATTTTCTTTTGACTCACATTTTGTAAAAATATAATTAATAAGTCCATGAGCATGCTTTTGCTTTAGAAAAAGCATCACAGCTCCTTGCTGGATCACAATGGACATCATCTACTAGGTTGCACATTGGCTGTCAGAAAAGGTTTGAGAAATATTGTTTGCAGTGAGTTATCAGGCAAGCTTGATAAGGTTACAGATATCATCCTCCATCAGTTCAAATTCAGTCATCACTAGATAGACATTGTGTAGATTTTCCGAACATGCACTTGCTTGTTGATATCAGTACGACACCTGTCATTACTTGTTTTTTAGGAGATGCCTTCCAGGGGCTGATTATGATATCAGCCTAACTCTGTTTGCATTTCTGTCTGTTGCTGACAGAAACTGTGAATCTTCTACAACATGATGGAAAAACGGGGTGACTACTCTCTCCCCACATTTCTCTAAGTACTGTAACAAAGAGTTGCTAAATGCTGCTGCTTCGTACTTTTAACAGAGTGTGATATAGTCATAGCCTATCATAAAATCATGTTTTCCTTGATGGGTGGTCCTGGTTGTCCAGACACTAGATGTCACAGTCTTTTGCTTCAGTGATGGAGTGCCAATATTTAAACAAGCAGCTCCTAGAAAATCTTCCCCCCCTTAGTGTGTGGTGCTTAGGGGCAAAGAATAGACAAGAAAACACCAAAATGCAAAAAATGACAGAATAAAAGGCATGAGGAGTTAAGACTATTTGAGAAGGAAAGGCTAATTGATGTTTAGGAGTTCCAAGGCATAGAATTCCCTGAAAAAGTGGCTTTTTTCTATACCATATCATCAGTAGCATAGAGACCTGTCTTTCTCCTTTCTGCTGGCATTTTAATTCCAGTTCAGTCTCCTGTTCTTTAGCACTGGCCTCTCCATGACATCCCTCCCATTCATTTGGCTCATCTGGCTGCAAGCCACAGCAATCCCCACAGTCCTCTCAAACCTTTTTTCCTCTTCCCAGGCACTGGATTTCGAAAATAAAAACCTGTATATTCTGAAAGTAGAAGCTACCAATACTCACGTGGACCCTCGATTCCTCTACCTGGGGCCATTCAAGGACTCAGCTACAGTCAGAATTCAGGTGGAGGATGTAGATGAACCCCCCGTATTCAGCAGACCAGCATATATAATGGAAGTGAAAGAAGATGTTCCAATAAACAGTGTAATAGGAACAGTAACTGCTCAGGATCCAGATGCTGCCAAGAACCCTGTCAAGTAAGCATAGACTATTCCAGCTTGTGCATTTTTACAGCTTTCTTTTGGCCTTTTTCGTGTCAGCACACAATCGCTTTTAACAATGAAATTGTTCAGGTATGATTAAATATGGAGTATTGTAGATGGTAAATGATCTCTCACACTTGAGCATATCTAGGCATGTGTGACTGTTTGCATGGCCGTTGCATCTTGAATTACATCCTATCCTCTTCTGTAACTAATGTTTGTGGTTATTTCTACCATGGAAGAATTTACTGCAAAAAGAACACTAAGAAGAAGCCAGTGTTCTCCTTCCGCCTTTAACATTTTCCGATGTAGTGCGGTGCATTCTCTTGGCTATATGACAGGGGGGTGATTCAGCAGCCCTTTCTTCTCCCATCCATCCAGACCTGCTTAACAGAGGCCACATTTGCATTCTCTAAACTGCAAGTAGAAATGCCTTAAAAGCAGCTCATGTGCACACACAGACTCTCATCTCACTTGAATCAGTGTAAGGTTAATAAGATAAGAATCAGTCTCATGGACTTCATAAATTACGCTTGCCATGACTCAATAAACTAGCCTTAGAGGAAGTGGAGGCAATGTTAAGGTTGGAGTAGCTAAACCTAAGCTTTCTTTTATTGTAAATTAACAGGTACATTGTTTTGTAATATTAAAAAACATACTGGATTACTTAAGTCATATTGGATAGAGTATAAAAGAACTTTTAAATAGTTTTGTGCTTTAATTAAATTTCATTGCTACTGACAAGGCAGTAAAAGGAGGAAATGAAAAATACAGCAATATTAAATCCAGGTCAATTTTCAGCATGTCTCTGGATTGGGCACCTTGGAAATGCAATAGTAGTCTTAAGATCAAAGTAGAACAATGCAGATTTAATAAAAATCCAATCTGTCAATACTTTGCACTTCTACAAACAACTATCTTTCATCAAGATATCTTACAATGTTTATGAAGCATGAGTAAGTTTTAAGCTCTCAGCTCATCTTGTGAGAGGGATAAATATTATCATCTTAATTTCCTAGATGAAGATACTAAATCTAAAACTTTTCTGGCAGAAACCCTCTCTGTCTTCGTTTTACATACAATGCCCTGCACATGAATTCTTGTTCAAGACTAAGCCTTCAAATTTTAATTAAGGTTTGCTTTCATTTATATCATGACTTGCAACAATTATATGGAGATCTGGACTAGCAGAGCATAGTAACTTAAAGAGCAACATGTTTTGCTGACTTTGGTGAAGCCCAGGGACAGAATGAACAGCTTCTATAGCATGTCTTCACAGGCATGCTAGCATGAAGATGAAAATTTGGTTGGGGTGACACCCAGGCCCCTTGCAGTCTTCATATGAACCTGCTTTTTCGTATCTAATGGCACTGGAGAGTGACAGGAATGCTTCGCTCTTTCCCTCTACTTCCCTGTGGTGATAACTACAACCACTTGTATTTCACACCAGCACCAGCTCCTAATTATAAGTGATTTACGGTGGATAGGGATTATGCTGTTCATTGTTGAGTACTGCCTACTGGCTCTTTTCTATTAATTGAAAGTGTGTGCTAAAACTTACCTATCTTTCAAAGGGCAGTTCTTTAATACAGTATAGGTACTTTGCTTATTAAAGTATCAGATAATTATTGAGTAAAATTTAGCAGAGGTGTCAAAATTGATGCACTGCAGCAGAAAATTTGTCTCCTTTATACTTTAATAGCATGCAACAATCAAGGTGAAAGGAGAAGAAAAAGAAAAATGAGGAAGAGGTTAGAGTAATAGAAATAAACACAGCAAGAAGAAACATGAAAATCAGTAAGAGGTGAAGAAAATCAGCAGAGAGCAGTAGACTGAGATGTTAGCTTGCAGTAAATGTAATTTTATAGTGCTAATATCTTGGGTATCTCCTAGAATTTAGGGGCATGGGTTGAGTCTGCATCTTTTTGACAAGGTGATTTTTTTTTTCCATCATGCAATAGAGATGCTAAATCCGATTTCCACTCTGAGCTTCGGGGAAGATGCAATTAGACTGTATATATATGACTTGTCACTTGCTTGTCAATTTTTCTTGATGGTTAGATATAAAATTTTTAGACACTTGATATTACAATGAAAACCTTCCATTTTCTCCTCTACTCGAGTGAAGATTTCTCTTTTTAAACAAACTGAGCCCTAACTCTGTTAGATGAAAGCCCCTTTGATCTTCCATTAAAGGAAACCTTCACAATATCATTATGAAAATGCATTATGAAAAATTTACACACACATTCCTTCCTGACCCACAAATCTTCCTGACTTGCGGTTACATTAGACAGCAAGCTGCTGAACATCAGAAGACAATGAAGCAATAGCAAAATACGAAGCGGATATCTGCCCTGGTTGTAAGAGTGCATAATCGTTCATGACCTGTGTATTGGCAGAGCTACATCTCATCAGTCCAGCCCTTATAAATAAGCTTTGCTGTGACATATTTCTTAATACAAAAATACAACAATAGATGTTTGGCTATAGTTGAATATGCATCCATGCATAGTAACATTAATACACTCCTGAGGAGCACTCCACTGTCCAGCTGTGTTATAAAAAAAAGTTTTGCATTCTGCTTGTGTTTGATCTAAACAGAAATATTACGACCCACTGCATACTGAAAAAAATAATGCTGCAACTGGCACTGCTGTATTGTACATCAGATCTTTTTAAATTGCTAGTTGAGTTTTTTTGCTATAGTAACTCCTCAGAGGCATAATGAAGTTCATCAGTCACTGGAACTGTCTCCCTGCTGTGATTTGATTTACTAAAGTATCCCAGATGAAAATGATCTGCAAACAAATGTAAGGCTTAATTTTGTTTGTGTATTTTACTGACAACATATTTGCATGTGTTAGATTCTCTCTTTCACCCTCCCCTTCTTCCTGTTATGTACAAGGAGAGACTGGAATCAGCATAGATACCTTTTAACTTCCTAGCTTGTCAATTCCTCAGGGTTTGAAAGGGATGAAGTCCTGAAATCTGACAAATACACACCAGTAATTTCATTAAATAAATGTAAAAATGAGTTTGATGTTGTCTGCTTAATTCTTACTAGGTTATGATCCATAAGTCAGAATCACCACCGAATCAACATAATTAACAGTCCTTGATCAAAAGACACTGGATGATACAAACCGAGAAACAGAAGTGACAGTCTAGCTTATTAAAACCATCCTTCTAGACCAGGGTTAATGGTATAATTAGAATATACTTTAACTGCATTGACCTTGTGTGTATTTTCTTTTGGATATGAAGAAATAAAAATAACATTTCATTAAAAAGCTGTTCTCTGGTTGGTTTGGTTTTTTGTTTTTTTGTTTTTTTGTGAGTTTAACTTTCCACTGTACAAATTACTGAATATACATATGGTTATATAAGGTCTTATATTTTAAAACTCTTAATATCTTGAAGAAGAAGTCCTCAATGTTACAGCTCTGGTAATCTTAGAAAAAGTCCAGAACAATTTCTTTTTTCTTTTTTATTTCTTCTGGATACTGTACCACAGATTGAATTTGTGAAATCTTACAAAGTAAAGATAGTGATTACAATATGCCAAGGCATTAAAATGTGCTAAGGCAGTAAGATATTTTAAGTCCATTCATAATATGAAGCATGAGTGAAAGCATAATTGAAGAGAAAAACCCAATGAACGGACAACTCATGCCTAAAGCTAGTTGCTTACTTAAATATCTTGCTGAATAAGAGCCTGAAACACACTATTACAGTTGGCTGGAACAGCTAATCTATGGAAAATCCTGATATTTAATTTCAAATAGGAATGCAAAACCTAGATTTACTGCAAAATGGAAATACCAAAGTATTTCATCTGAAAGATATGGAAATGAGCTACAGAATATCTGAAAAATAATTGAATTCACAAAATACCAACATAATATCATATAAAAGCCTGAATGAATGAAAGTTAAAATGAAATGTTTACCATATCAAATACTTACTTTGTCAAAATAGAAGAGAGTCAGACCGGTTTGTATAAACTTGTTTCTATCAAACATTTCAGCTAAGTCAACAAATTCACATGTACTATTTAGATTTGGACAAAACAACACAGCTTGCTGGAGCTGTCCCATCAGTCAGCACCACATATTACATACCTTCTCACATACTCTTTTTCAAGCTGATGGTAACATTACAATGCTGCATAAAGGAACTAGTTTAGTGACACCACGGCTGACTTCATGCAGCTGAAATTGCAGTACTGTTAGTCAAGTGACAGCAATGAATAAAAACTAAATAAACTCCTGAAAAACTAGCGAGGTGTGCCTATGAAGTCCTACCAAAAAAAGTTAACTTTTTGTGCAAGTATCTTTGAATCCCAATTGGTTGTTTCCATAGGAATTTAATGTGGAAAAAGAAAAGCAATTTAGTGCAAATAATTAATCCTTGCTATAGTTTTGTTTGGGAAGGTAGGCTACACTAAAATTTTCATTTTATAAGACGACCAGTCTAATTTGCTGTGAATATTACATCCCCTTTTTCTACTTGCAAAGGAGAAAAAAAAATGCAGTTACAAGATAATTAGCAAGATACTTCATTTTAAACCTTTGTCAGAACCACATGTTTCAACTGGCCTCTTCTATTTCCTCCTTCTTCCATGCAAGATCTTCCTCAGAAGTTAAGAGGCACTGCACAGCTACTGGGAAATCTATGCAGAATAAGGGACGTGTCATGCAGCTGCTCCTTGGGCAGAGCAGGGAACGGAAATTTTTCTACAGCCTCTGCATTGCCCTCAATTCTGTAGTGGCAGTAAACTCTGCCAGTCATTCTCCTGGCCCAGTTTTCATCTGACTGCATACCAGCTCAGCCGTATCTTTATCCTTGTCTGGACACAAGGGACAGCAGTAGCTGCCTTGTCTCCATCGACATGGCCTGCAAGGAGACCAAGGGAGCACACTGAGCTTCCTCAGGCTCTGTCCTGGATTGTACATCAGCACACATTCCGGCTTGGAACAAGAGCAGAATAATGCAATTGGATTCTTGCTTTAGCAACATCAGAGACGTATTTCTCCCAAAACCTCTGCAATGTATGCAAGAATTTTCTCTTCATGAGACATGAAACCAAGTCGCAGCATTTGGATCAGGGTGGTAGCACCCTCTCCCGTGGAGAGCTCCGCTTTTAAAGTTGGATTCAGTTCAGCAGAAAAAGCAAAAGGTCAGATTGAAAATTTGAATCCATATTTAGATTCTGAGCTCCTCCAGAGCTTGATAGCATTCATTTTCACATCTAGATACCATCAAGCAGGGCTGAGCATGTTAGTTTTAATGAATTACAGCAAACTTTTATGTGATATGTACTATGGAATAATGAATCTCTGTTCCATGCCGATTTGTTTTTGGGGGACAGTCTTTTTAAATGCTGGGAAGTGAAAGGCAGAAACGCACCCCAGCTGTCAAATTTTACATCAGAAATTATTTGGAACAGTTGAGTTATCAAACCATAAAAAGAGGGCTTTATAATGGGAAAGCCAACTCAGCCTTAAAGTAAACTTCATATCTTTCAGGACACAGACTTCACATTTCTTACTAAAAACAAAGCTTTGATGATTCTCAGAGGTATGTAAATTCCACAGTAATTCATTTATTCAGTGACAATGCTCCACCTTCTAAATCAAATGTGTCATTATCCAGTAGCTCAGAACTAGCTCTTTGTGTGAGTATATAAAGAGTCTGAAGCCTGCACTGAGAACAAAAGGCAACCCCATTTACTAGCTGTTTGATGTCTAGTCTTAGAAAATGGTTTAAGAACACAGAAATTAAAAGGAAAGCATTCTTCTAACCCCTGTCTCTGTATTTGCAGGTACTCCGTAGATCGACACACTGATATGGACAGAGTATTCAACATCAATTCAGGAAATGGTTCGATATTTACTTCAAAACCCCTTGACCGGGAAACACTGCTATGGCACAACATTACAGTAATAGCAGCAGAGATCAGTAAGTCAAACCTAAATACCACTGCTGTCCCTGATGTAATGAATTTAGCCTTCTAGCTGAGCGTGTGAAAAGCACAGCTGGACAGATGTCAGGTTATATGGATAGTCCACTCAATACTAATGAAGAAATAGAAACTCTGCAAGAGGTGGTCTGCAGTTTTGTATTTACTAGAGACACAGTTCATGAAGAGGTAACTTAGCTGAGCAGGGAGGAAAGGTAACAAATCTGTGTTTTCTAATCAGTAACAGCCATTTTTAATTTTGAACATGATTGTTGGATTCTGAAATTGGCATGCAGCAAGCAAGATGGTTTAAAGCCAAACTGTATTCCATGGCTGAATTTGGTCTGATCCAGACCGAATATAGCACAGGCTGGATGTTTTCAAGTAAGACTAAGGTGGCTGGGCTGAGCTAGGTGTTCAGATCTTAACCAGTTTTAAGGGTTTCCATTTTTAACTTCTTTCACATCCTTTGAAATTACGAGCTATAGTTACAAATCAGTCTGTCAGTTAAGGATTGCTCAGAAGAAGTAATCTCGTGATAATACTAGTCATGTTGATTTTAGGAGTGGAAATGCCAGGGATCTAGATAAGGACATGTATGCTAGGTGGCCTTAAAAACAGTCCTCTTTATTTTAATACATTAACTATAAGCACGTGACGTGCTCAAATACTAGGGAATGTAATTCTATTCACTTTTGCAGAGTCACAGTGCCTATGAGTGTGAAGCGTGGTGGAATGGTAGATAGATCTAATATAGCCACCAGGTCTACGAGCATCACAAAGTCTTTGTGCAACTCAGAGGTTAAATGGCTTTGTTTTTTAAAACATAACCTGAGACAATATAAGGTCTACTTTCTTATATTGTGCGTATGTGTATATGACTCACAGTCAGCTGCTGAATGGTGAGAAGAGTGTAACTAAGGAGTACTTGGCTCCAGCTTTCTTTATTCTGTAGGTCTTTTTAAAACAGAACACTGACGTGAAACAATACTGTTGAGGCAAGCAGATGGGGTTATGTAAAAGAGGAGTGGGCTAGAGTCTACAGGAATTAAGTTTCTTAATAGTTTTCTCCCTCTCTTGAAAGTTTGCACTTTTAATGTTCGGCATGTGGTTTCAGCATACCAAACACTGACTTCTGGCTGATTGTTAGTCAGGTGTTTGCATTTCCGTTAAGGCTTTGAAGGAGTAATCTAGGGTCAAGAGTTGTACACTACAGACTGAGCTCCTGGGTAGAGGAGGAGGGGAAAAATGAACACCTAAAAAGGAAAGAATAGCAAGAATATTTAGGAAGCACACTTACATTGTTCCTTGCGGAGCTGAAATAATACACAGTATAGAAAATTGCATACTGTCTGAAAACCAATTTAGCATCTATATGAAATAGTCATTTAGTTCCTTGCCTCCTCCCCTAAGGACGGACCTTCTACTGGGCCAAACCCTCTCAACTAAACCTTTTGAGTCTGACATGAGCTTCTGTCTTAATTATCATTCCTCTTTAGTCCGAATCCTTCCAGGCTGCAGCAAGCTACTTCCCAGGCTGTGCTTCACTGAGCCTAGACCAAATTTGGCATAACTGGGGTAGATGCCTTCCAAAGGCAATTTTCTTGGTTGAAATGCAGCTACTGTTTAAACAAGCCTTGGTCTGATCCAGGCTACCTCACAAATTTTAGTCTCAAGAGACTAGACTGGAAAGTACGACTGCTTAATGCTCCTAGCTAAAACCAGTAATTTCTAGCAAGGCTATCTAAAGTCCCATTCCACTAAATTCCAGCTAATCACTGATTGCTCTCAGTGACATAGCGTCACATCAAACTCCAGGTATATTTCACTGAAGTAATCTAAAAGAAATATCCAGTAAAGTTACAGGCAGGATGCACATTCAGATGGATGGGTGCTTCCTTTGATATAAAAAAGTAAAGAAAAACAATTATAGTCATACAGGGAAACACCTTTAAGTGATAAGTGTTCTGGATTTCATTTTACAGTAGAAAAAAATGAAAATGCGGATGTGGTTTTACCTTTAATTATCTAGAATTGTCAGTGAGTATAGATAGCTCCATTGTTTAACATTCTTTTTCACCAGTATGAGCTGCAGTTGCTCAGCAGCCTGGAGAATCATGCTGTGAATGTTGCAACCAAATAGTTGGTGAAACACCGGGTCAGTACATCTGCCATAGTCAGCAGGCAAACTAGCAATAAAACTCAGTACACAGGGCTACTGATTAACAGCTGCAGAATTACAGCTGATTTACCAGAGAGAATTGCCAGAGTATTTTTAAATATTCTTTACTTAACTCTTAAAGGTAAATCAAACATTGGCAGGACTTTGAGACCGTATTCAGAAAAAAAAAAAAAACTTTAACAGTTTGGTTGCTGGCTCAACAGAAGCATACCACTATAGAGATGAATAGATTTAAGCAGTTCATTGAGTCTGTGGATCTTTTTTTGGAGATGGAGTAATTAAAGGATATTGCAAACAAATTAACGTACATCAAATAATTTGCAAAAATAATTTGAAAGACGACAGAAAAAGAATTAAAGATGTATACATATATTTCAACTTACATTTCCATTAAATCTGAAAAAAGGCCCATGTCCCTAGAGCACAGAGTTTTTATGAAGCTTCTATTTATTACAGTATCATTTTAAATTCTGAGAATCTTAAGCACCTAGAAATAAAATGAAAATATCTAGTTCATGGTTCAAAAAGCAGGAAGGAAAACAATTGTAATTCTTGAGAGGAGAATAAACACATTTGCCAATATATTTGAATGTATTTGTTAGAAAGGTATGCCCTTATAAAAGAGTCTTGCCAATAGTCCTGCAACTTCAAATGAGTACCTTTGATTTCTGCCTATTATAAAAATTCAACATTTGTATTGATGTATTTTAGCATAGAATTCAGCCTAGTCTATATTATACATAAAGTGTTATTTTATACATTGAATGAATTTAGCGCAATGGTTCATATTAGAAAGTGGTTTATGCTTAATGGAATCATATTAACTTCAATGGGACTGTGGAGCTTTAAAGCACAATATTTTGTGCAAATGACTGAGCTCTGTAACACAAATATACAGTGCCAATTTTGGAGAAGGCATTTTCAAATTTATAAAAGTATGATAAACACAGTAATAGGACTTTTATTAAAGCCTAATTCAACAAGCTACTATAATGAATGCTTGTAGAAGCATACAGAGTCTTAGATCTGCTATATTTTATTGCACTATTTTTTTCACTTGAATCATAGGTTAAAATGCATTAATAAACTATATTAACATGGGTAGGAAATTAATGTAGCAAAACTCAGTGTGAGCCCTCATGAAAGGGAGGGGGAAGGTATTTATTTTAAATGAAAACATTTTCAGTGACACCCAATTCCCTCACAGATTTCACTCTCACATTCCCACACCCACATACTCCCAGGCACTGAGGTGGGTATGTCTGGGCGACCCGGCCTAGATCATTTTTTGTGTGATATGGAGCACAAAGGACACAGATCAAGTCCTGGCAATGTCTCTTGGTTTCCTTTTGATTGGTGATGACAAATTGGTTTGGGGTCAGGTCTTATACCTTTTAGGAGTCGGTGGTTGTTATGATGCGACTTTTTGCCTCACAGTCTTGCCTATTTCACCATTCATGGCTTCTAGGCAAGGTTGCTGCCTGTTGCCTTTCTTCCTTAGTTTGTGTAGCTTCAAGACTAAAACCTGTCTCCCCCCAACAGGAAAAGGAATGGTCCAACAGGACCAATAGTCCAACAGGAATAGGAACAGTTTATACAACGTGGTGCATTTCCAAATGTTTTCATTTTTATCTGGAAAGATGACAATATTTTCATGAGTATTTTATGCTCAGGAATATCCTTGTCAAATTCAAGCTCTTGGCACTATACAGTACTTATAGGGAAAAAAACATTTTTACATATGGGGATCTGCAGATTCGATACAGTGCTTATGTTCTTCAGCTGGTACATTTTAGTGTTAACTCCAGAATATCAGCCAAATCAATTCACAACAGATTAGAAAATATCTGTGATCACAGCCGCAGTTACTATTTATATAACATAATGGTAATCATGGTAGCTTAAGGAACTGTGTCACAAGATTTGTAGGGGACAGAATGTTATATATAACAGGTGGAGAGGAAAAAAACCACCCAATCCCATCTTCATGACTCTTCAGTCTTCCTGTTTCAGAGTTAAGGAAGGGAACATGTTCTAGAAACTTTGTTCCCAACAAACTGTATCAGTTAGGTTAATAACTAGATTTCATTTAATTCCAGTATTATATTTATATATATCTATCTATCTATCACACACATATTCATAATCGTACTTGGAGTGTTCAAAGGAATTTGTAAATCCTGGACTCCTACCCAATCTTATCTGTATAGCTTACACAGATTCAGAGTACTGATAACACAGCACAATTTTGTGGAACTCACCCCGTAACACATTCCCCAGAATATAAATGGAGTGTTGTGAGTGAGAAGAATTGAGGCAATGAGTCCCTAAGTCTGTCCTTCCCTTCTCCTGCACTGAGTCAGTAGCTGGGCTAAATAAAATCTCTATTCTTTCTGGTTTTATCATTTCAGACAACCCAAAACAAAGCAGCCGTGTCCCAGTGTTCATTAAGGTTTTGGATGTAAATGACAATGCTCCAGAGTTTGCCATGTTTTACGAGACCTTCGTCTGTGAAAATGCAAAGGCAGAACAGGTGTGTTGTCTGTTTGTACTAAGAAAATATTCCAAATTAATTGAGTTTTTGCTACTACTCTTATATCACCTCATCAATAGGTATACTTTACATTGCATCAAACTGTCAGTTTTGCAAAACAAAACTAAACAGTGGCTGCACAGTATCTGATTACACTTAGTATTCTGGCAGCTAATGTGACAGTATGTTTTACACTGTTCTTTTCTGTACTGCACCTTGTTATCCCTGATTCATTTTCATTCTGTGATTCTAGCTCTATTCAGGCACCTCCACTGTCTCCTTCAAAAACAGTTTCAGCTCTGTAACTGTTACAGGTCCTGTCTGTGATATTATTTCCTGCCAGATAACTCTCATTCTACCAGTCCTATTACTAAATTGTTCAAAGTAGCAGATAATTTGGAAGATTCAGCCAAACAATTCCTGTGACACGAGATTTGGGTAGATAAATATACAGTCAGCTTGGACTGTCTCACCTTTCACCTCTATTGCCTGTCACATGCAAATGTTTCCTACCTGTCCGGAGTGGCATCAACGTGATTTTCCTGCCGACTTTGAAATTCATTGCTACTAGCTGATGGTATGGGATACAATAGCATGGTGATCCTAAACAGCATCAGCAGCACATGGATCACTTTTCTTAAGCTTGCCATAGCAGCATCAACTGCCCTAAAGCAGAAGAAAAGAATGAATACATTAAGATTGCTTTACAATCCTAGCGTACATAAATAAGGGTAAGGTCAACTGACTTTGAAAATATTTTTGTTCTTATTGTTTCAGCTGATACAAACACTAAGTGCTGTTGATAAAGATGATTCTTACAGTGGACATCAGTTTTCATTCTCCTTAGCTCCCGAGGCAGCCAGCAGCTCAAACTTTACACTACAGGACAACAGAGGTGAATTTCTAGGAAGAATTTTCTTTATTATCTCATCCTTGCTTTCAGTCTTCAGATGAAGATCTAATGCGTGCTTTGTGTTTCCAGACAACACAGCGGGGATTTTCACCCGAAAAACCAGATACAACCGACATGAAATAAGTACCTACTTCTTGCCAGTGGTAATATCAGACAATGACTACCCTATCCAGAGCAGCACTGAAACGGTGACTATTCGAGTATGTGCTTGCGACCATCGAGGAAAGATGCTGTCCTGTAATGCCGAAGCCTTGATTCATCCTACTGGTCTTAGCACTGGGGCTCTTATTGCCATTCTTCTCTGTATCATTATATTACTCAGTAAGTAGCTCAGAGGCATTTTCTTCCTTTCATGGTTATTTTGCATTGCTACAACTGATTATACCAAGGCTAGGACAAGAGCAAAGCAAAGACATCCTTGTTGTATCCTGCATTTGTATTATTGTATTTCCCTCTCTGAGGGCTGCTACAGATATGGTGTATAGAACACATCCTACCTAACCTTAGTTATCTAAAAGTTAGCAATGTCCAAGCAAGAGGAGACAGCTGGACTCCACCCTTTGGTCAATGGAAAGAGGCAGGCACCTGTAGAGACACCTTCATCCCACCCCCTTATTGGTACCTGAGGTAGACCAGACTAATCACCCTCTGCAGGTGTTCGTCTCTTTCTGTTGACCACAGAAGGAGGCCAGATAACTTAGTTTTAAACAGTTAAATTCCTGTGTCTAAACTGAAGAGAAACAAGTCTCAGTGCTTCTGTTCTGCTGGAAAAGGATGCTGAAATGGGGTGGCTACTAAAGCATGCTCTTAAAAGCTGCAGGGTCCTCCCTTTCAGGCACCCATGAATATGAAGAGGTTGGAACCTGAGTATGGAGGATGTACAGATCTCTGGCTACAGCACCTACAGGTGGTCAACAACTATTTTTTATGAAAATAAGGAGAGTTTGCAACATCTCTCACATTCCTCTCACCCAGGTTCCACCCCTCTTGTACAGCAGCGGTGATTGGTCCCTCAGCCATTAGCCGTAGTCTGTTCATCTGGGGAGAACTGTACAATACAACACAGGCAGTTCTCAGGGACACGTTATTAGTCACCTTTAGTATCTGGCCAGGAAAGAAGGGAGTCAGATCAATTTTATATCAGTAGGGTCAAGCAGGGGAGAAAAGCAGGATTCCACTTTTTTCTACCGTACTCGTATCTTCCTTGGACATGGGCATCGCCACTGCAGAATCACCCTGATCTTTACTATCAACAAAATTTCCCTCTCCAGTGATGAGTCAAAGACCCTGTTGTGATTGTCAGGCTTTAATAATATGGTCATAGCTTGCCCAAATAAGCACTATCCCATTTTCAGAAAAGATTCACACAATAACAATCTTATCCTTAATTCGCCATTAAATTCAGTTTTCAAAACATGGTATCATTGCCTCTAAGGGCTGAGATCACTTTGTATCAAGTTCCTTACCAGAAAAAGAAATCTAATGCTGCAGGTAGTCTTGCACTCGTTAGTACAACTGTGCTCATTAATATCAATCTGACATTAAACGATTTCCTGTTTTATGTCAATCGAAAATAATTGATTCTCTGTGCTAAGCAGCACTTTATGTCAATTACTGCTCACGCCACCATGCACCATAAGCAGATTTTCAATTAACTCAGCTATATAATTTTCTATTTTCAGGCTGGTTGCAGGGTTTGCCTGTGCAACCACTACTGAGTGAAAAACAATACTCTGGGCAGACCTGAACCACAACTTAAAGTTTAGCAGCAACAAAAAGTGCCTGTAAATTGCTAGGCTTATCTGCAGTTTGAGTAAGTCTAGCGGCTTATCAGGAGGCCTCAGATACTGCTGAACACTGACATGCAAATAAAGGTGATGTACTTTAACATATAACTTCTAATGGATTTTTTTGCCTGCAAGTTCAGCACAAAATAAGAAAACCCAAGTATCAGAGATGTGACATAATTATCAGTCTCATCCTTGCATATTCTGTGTAACACCTGTTTTGTTAATGAGATACTTCAGGAACCCTTCCATGTAAAAACTATCGTTCCTATGCTTTCTCAGATCGTCCTACCTGTCGCTATTCCAGAAGCCCATTCAAAATCAACACTGTGTTTTTCAGGTTCTCAAAAATTTTCCCCAGCTGTATCTGTTCTCTCACATAGACCTTTCCCCAATCCTCCCACATAGTGTCACAGCTTTATGCTTTTAAGGAAGAGAATTCTTTCTTTGCTGCATTTTTGCACAGCCGCACAAAGAAGCATCACTCAGATTAGGACCCTTACATGACACCATAGGTAGATCCTCATCATTAGGGTGAGAGCCTGAAGCTTTCACCACCTGAACCAGCCCTCCTAATTCCTTCAGTTTCAACACATCACTTATTTCAACTCACATTAACAGATGTTCTCCCTTACTCACACTATTCCTGTGGTAAAGACACAGCAGGAGTTAGAGCATTTTCCTACTTTATCCTATCTTCTTGGGATCCTTCTATAGCCAATGGAGAGAAAGGGTATGAGACTCTTCCACAAAATGCTTGAGCACACTTACAGGTAGTGTCTTGCTCTAAGCAATCCTGCAGAGGAGCCCATCATTTGAAAAAAAAATCTTTTTCTCTGTTGAAGGAAGCTAAGAAAGACAAGTTTCAGTGGGCTAAAACTTTGGTTTGGGGATGTCCTTCATCCTTGGCATTGCCCTTAGCAGGGTTACAAATGAGTAAGGGACTGCCAAAAAAAAGTCTTTAACAGTTACTGTGCTTTGACTCACACACCATTTTAGAAACAGAGCTGACATGAAAGATAATTTTGAACCACCTTATAGAATCATAGAATGCTTTGGGTTGGAAGGGACCTTGAGAGGTCATCGAGCCCAACCCCCCTGCAGTGAGCAGGGATTGAACCTGTGACCTTGGCATCATTAGCACCACACTCTAACCAACTGAGCTAACCCTTATAATCTCATATCAATGAGTTTTAGCATTTTCTGATTTGCTTTGCTTTGTTATGTAAGAACTATAAAGACAGCAAGATGTGTCTTTCCTCAGAGTTTGCACGGCAAAGCTGAAATACTGAGCACTGCAGACCTCAGACTACAAAAGCAACAGTGTTAGTGGTAATACATCCCGGCTCCTTGCTGCTGTTTATTTGTAAATATTCAGTCATTTACCAGCTGTCCTGGTTTCGGCTGGGATAGAGTGAATTTTCTTCCTAGCAGCAGGCATAGTGCTGTGTTTTGGATTTAGTAGGAGAAGAATGTTGATAACATGCTGATGTTTTTAGTTGTTGCTGAGTACTGCTTATGCCAGTCAAGGACTTTTTTCAGCTTCCCATGCTCTGCCAGGCGCACAAGAAACTGGGAGGGGGCACAGCCAGAATAGTTGATCCAAACTGACCAAAGGGCTATTCCATACCATATGACGTCATGCTCAGTATATAAACTGGGGGGGGTTGGCCGGGGAGCAGCGATCGCTGCTCGGGAACTGTCTGGGTATCGGTCGGTGGGTGGTGAGCAATTGCATTGTGCATCACTTGCTTCGTGTATCATTATTATTATTATCATTATTATACTGTTACTATTATCATTACTATTTTACTTTACTTCAATTATTAAACTGTTCTTATCTCAACCCAGGAGTGTTTCTCACTCTTACTCCTCCGATTCTCTCCCCCATCCCATCGGGGTAGGGGGAGTGAGCGAGCGGCTGCGTGGTACTGAGTTGCTGGCTGGGGCTAAACCACGACACCAGCTTAAGGTAGAATCCAGCTAAGAAATCTGAAATTAGCTTCTAAAGGAAATAATGTGTTGAACATATCCCCTCCCACCCTCTGTGCCCACTTCTCCAACAGTACTGGGGATCATTCTTGAGTAAAAATATTTCAATTTGGATCAGGGCCTCGGAAAGAGATCCTGCCATCCAAATAAATGAGAGAGAGATATACACACACACACACACACACACACACTTTAGAATGAAAGGCATAAAACTATCTTTTTGGGAAATCTCATGCATTTGGCAGATTAAATAATACCATTACCATATCTCATCAGTCTAAGATTTAAGCCATGTCCTTTTTTAAGGTGATGTACATTGTAGAAACAGGCCAGGGAAGTTAATAAAACTTGGACTTCGTGCTGGCTGAAAATCCACTCTATATTCCAAGCTTTTTTCCAGAGGAGGATAGATTTACTTATCTTGAAATGGAGCTTTGCTAACCTATCATCATAGCGCAGTACGTACTAGCCATGTCCATAGCACAAGTTGCACCTCATCCCAGGGGCTCAAGGTAAATAACACCCGATGTTACTTATTTCGGAGAAAGGATTTCTCCCTTCCCAACTCTCATGAAACTAGTTCTGTTCTCAAGGCAACAAAATTGCTGTATGACTCTCAGTAAAAATGTGCCTCCTGACAAAAAGATACTTCACTTATCTTCTTACAAGCTTGACGTCTCCTTTCTTCTAGTGCATATCCATGCCATTTCATCTCCCAAGGTACTCACAGGGAGAGCAAGCAGAGTCTGAAAACCTGACGTGCACATTTGCAGTTTTGCAAAACATCTTTTAAAACTTTGAATTGGAGCAGAGGCACAGCATTTCTTCTGGGTTTTAATGGAGTTAGCGATTAACCTTTCCCTTTCTCTTCCCCTGTTATTTTTGTTTCCAGTTACAGTGGTGCTGTTTGCAGCACTGAGACGGCAGCGGAAAAAAGAGCCTTTGATTATTTCCAAAGAAGACATCAGAGACAACATTGTCAGTTATAATGATGAAGGTGGTGGAGAGGAGGACACCCAGGCATTTGATATCGGCACGCTGAGGAATCCCGAAGCCATAGACGATAATAAATTACGGAGAGACATTGTGCCGGAAACACTTTTTATGCCACGGCGGACTGCAACAGCACGAGATAACACGGATGTCAGAGATTTCATTAACCAAAGGTTAAAGGAAAATGATACAGATCCAACGGCACCCCCGTATGACTCGTTAGCAACCTACGCATACGAAGGTAATGGTTCTGTGGCCGAGTCCCTCAGCTCCTTGGAGTCGGTGACTACAGACGGAGATCAGGACTACGATTACCTCAGTGACTGGGGGCCTCGGTTTAAAAAGCTGGCAGATATGTATGGCGCAATGGACAGTGACAAAGACTCTTAATATGTTGCCTTTTTTTTTTTCTCTTTTTTTTTTCTCCCTTCCTCATTTTCAGAAACAGCATTGAGATATGTGAAGTGGCTATTTCTTTATATTTCTCCACAGCTGTGTGAAAGGGTTCTCTGTTCTACACGTTCAAATTGTTTAATGACTGCAGCCTGTGTGGATCAGCCGTCAGAAAACTTTTTCTAGTATCATTTTATGAGCTTCCAAGAGGCAAAATTCTTATTTTTTAGTGCATCCGGTTTACCAAGCCAATCTTACAGGCACGGCAGTAGTGGAGGGGAAAAAAAGGATCAGATGGGGAGCAATATTTTTACTTGTTCTGCTTATATTGTAAATTGAAATATATTACTGTTTAAGCTCACTTGCTCTTTTTACTTGTATTCAGACTATTCAGCTCAGATGACTGCTCTGTCCATTGTGTATTGCACATCCCAATGTAATGAGGTACCCTAGTTCACCCTATGTATTATAGTCAAAAGTACTGGTGATGGAATGAAGGTTTATTATACGAGTAAGCTGAGAAAAAACATCAAACATGCATTTTACTCATGAGGAGGGTAGAAAGACCTAATGGTCATTTAAACCTAAGTGTTTTTCTAGAACCTGCCATTGCCCCCAATGCACTGAATCATACTAACACAGACATATTTATAGTTCATTGACTGCTATGTATATATTATTCTGACCTAGCATTGCTGGAGAGACGTGTGTGCGTGCATGTGTGTGCGGTCAGTAGCCCCGGTATCTAATTCTTAGATGGTTTCCCAGTTGTAACCCACACTTGCTTTGTGATGCAGGGAAAGTCATCTAATCCAGCTCTAGATTAGATCACGACTTGGAGAAAGGAACGGATCGTAACTGTGCTTTTCTTCGGTCAGCCTCTACCTGCACATCAATTCAATGATGGCCACTGCGTTGGGGAGCTGGGAGTCAGGCTTTTCATATCCATCAACTTCTGCCTGTTCTCATGTGCAGGAGGGGAGTAGTATCCTCAAGGTGACTGCCACCCGTTGGGGCAAAAGGAGCAACTGCAAAGGAGGAAAGAGTGCTTTTTTTGTCCTGACCTTCCCTGCCTGGATGTCCAGGGTGGCTTCCCGACTGACTCTCTGCCCAGTTTTGCTAGCTGTAAAGTGGGGAAGTAATGCCTACCTCATCAGGATGTTGCAAGAATTATATACATAATTTGGGAAATGCTGTAGAGATGGAAAATCCTGGCATTCTGCCAGAGGAAGTAATTTCTCATGCTTTTGGGTGGTTGTTTTCTTTTTTCCCCCCCAGATTCAAACCCTGAATGTGCAAGTAAGCAAGAATTAATTGCCAGTCCAGTGGCCTGAGAAGTAGGGTTTGTAACTAATTTTTTAAAATAAACTACTCAGCCAGGGTTGTTAAAGACTTCACCAAAAGGTAAAATTTTAAATTACAAGTCTCTCTATATGTGTTTATCTGCTTTGGCAAGCTAAGTAATTTTTGTCCAGTGTTGGGGTGGGGGAAGATGCCAAAGTCTCAGGCCAAACCAATTTTCTTTACAACTTGTACACCACTTGGTGTTTCTGTTGTTTTGTCAAACATGCAGTTGCTGGTCTTCAAATCCAGCCATCTAGGAGAGGCTATCTGGAGAAACCCCTAAGGGGTGCGATGGGACATACCCAATTCCAGGAGCTAAAAGTTGCTGTGTTTCCCAAAGTAGGGACACAGCCCATGGCACTGTGCCAAGGAAAGAAGGATTTTTTTAATTTTTTTTTTAAATATACCACATACATAACTAATCTTATTTATTTAATTTTGAAACAGTATTTAATACCAGAATTACAGGCATGGATCTATTTTCCCCCTCCCCTGCATCTTAAGTGAATCAGTTTGAAAACTAAACAGCAGCTCCAATTTACTCTAAAAATAAAGAGAGAAGGGAAAAAAGTTAATAAACAGGCGGTGCCTGGCTGGGCCTGGGAAGGACTCCTTCGCAGCGGGGAGCGCTGCACGTTTACAGGCTTAGGGCAAGGCAGCTAATGGCTTGCAGATGCCCAGCATGATAGATTAGATGGGGTTTCAGAGTGGAGGAGCACAGAGTTTCAAAGGGTCCTGAGCCCCTGGTCTCGCTGATGGAGGCCTCTCACGGTGCTTCAGAACAGCAGAGCGAGGTGCCCAACTCCGTCACTTAGCGGGGCTGAGACTGTCGCACCCATCATGACGGCGATGGCACCACTAGACCCTTAGGATGTCCTCCGGAGGGCCTCTCAGTAATTTAACATGATAAAAGCCTTTGAAAGTTTAGCCCTTCGTGGCTTCCTTGAAATCGGAGCATCCAGGAGGTAACCTGTCTGAAACCTGGCTCTGGCACACAGGAGGGACCATGTGGATTTCAGATACGTGGAAGAGCAGCAGATGCTCAGCACCATCTGCCACAGGTCCCTCACTTTGGGCTGCTCTCCTCATACAGTCAGTGGAGACAGCATCCCTCTCAGGGGGCTCTTCCAAATGGGTCCCTAACGCACGCCTGTGTCTCACCCTTCATTTTCTAGGGTTGCCTTGAGCAAATAGCCTCAGGCTACTGTTCCTTCCCCTCCTCAGGCCCCAAGGAAACAGATTGGTGTGCAGAGGGGATGGCAGAGGCGGGTGTGAAACCGCACACATATTTGGCCCCAAGAGCCATCCCCAGCTCACAGGGCAGAGGGACTCACCATCGCTTGACCGAAGTCAGACCGTGCACGCCGAAAGGGCTGGGCCACCCTGCACGTCAGCTTGCACTAGTCACTCCTTGGGGTGGAATAACAGGACAGGAGAATCGCTCATCTCCTTGTAACTCCTTTCCTGTGCTTGTACAGTGATTTTGTCTGATTTAGTGATTGTTAGTAGCAATCCAAGCTCAAGTTTCTTTTTTCTTTTCTTTGAATTGAAAGCCGGTTTTATCTTGTCCATTGAGTGACACAGTAAATAATAGAGAGTGGCTACTCGTGCCTGTTGTGTAAATATATGATATATAAAATTATGTTATGTCACCACAAATATGGTGCCTGAACAGCAAATGGATTCTTCTAAGAAAATTCAAGGCAAACTCGCATCCAAATTATTATTTATGCATCTAGGTTTTAAGGTCTATTTTTTTCCTGCAAATTAGACAGATTTAGCATCTCTCACACAGCAAGAAGAGCTCAATTCTGTCTTTTCTTCTTGCTTGGCAGTACCACAAAGTGCAATTTATAAAATCAGTACTGCATATTAAATATTGAAAGTGCCATATTGCAGTGAATACAAAACTTTGCAGTAGTATTTCTTTGCACCTTGTTGCATGCCGGCGTGCTAGATGATAGAAATGAGTATTTAACAATGCTTTCACACAGTGCTAGAATTATTATAGATAAACAACTGTTAGACTATGGGCTATGGAGTGGTTTTCAAGGCTGTTTTAAGCCTGCTCTTCTTACAACCGCATCTATTTGAGAAGAAATATTATTGGGAACTTTATCTAAACCAGGTAGAGAGATGAGCAAAGCCATTGGCTTTCAATTTGGAAAAGCGTCTGATATAATCACAGGGGACCTATTAAAAGATACCAAGGAATTCAGTGGACTTAACATGAAACAGGGCCATGTTTACATGGGAGATATTTCCAGCCTTGCTACCACAGAACAATAACATCTCTACACTTGAAATGGAATAAGGTTTCTAGTATAGCTATTCCATCTCAGCTCCCAAAACAGCCACTTTATCCCAGAAAGAGGATTTTTTACTCCAGAAGAATGATTATTTCAGGTTAAAAATTATTCTATCCCACAGCAGCACCAGTACAGGGAGACGCAGCCAGGGAGATGAACTAGCACGTGCCTCCAATGCAGTTGTACCATGACATCTCTCTGTGTAGACAAGCTCTTGCAAGAGACCTGAGGCAGAAACTTGCAGCAAGCTCTGAACAATGGGATTTGGGGGTTTCCACAGGGCTCTACTAAGAGTACCACAGGACTGGAATGTGTTCCCAAACCTGACATAGACAGATACACTGTCTAACCATGAGAAAAACAAAGGTGTCTGTGTGTTTCCATAATTGCTGGTAAAAAAATTGCTGGGAAAGATTACGACTAGAAGAACATTCCACCTCTACCAACACCGATATTTTCTAAATTTGTCCTAAGAAACAGATATATTTTACTGATATTTTTTATTTAATTAGTTGTCAGGTCTCACTTCATTTTATGGACAGGTATTTCCTAGCTGTGAAATGTGAATTGGAGAGGCAACCTTCAAATAATCCAACTTGGGAAGTAGCAGGCTACATTTCAAGGCACAACATTTCCATTTCTCTGTCACAAAACCAACAAAAAAGTCCCACAAAAAACAACTAACTGAATATCTGTATTACCATAAAATTGGAATGGTCATAAAGAAGTAGAGCAGGGAGAAATGGCTTTGGGAATATGTGTCTGTACATGTACAGTGTGAATAAAAAGAAGGGAAATAATGACCATTGGAAGCTAGTCATGTTTCAAAACCAGACTTACCCATGTTGAGCAGGGGCAACAGTGCATAGTCACTTTTAACACTTCCAGGTTTCTCAGAGCATCCAGAGGGAGATTTGCATGGATGGGAAGACAGACATCATCTTTTTCAGACCAAGCAAATTAAATCCAGGCCATTTCCATGCAAATCTCTAGGAAAGAAAGTCCCTTTGTCATGATTATTATTAAAAAGTGTTAAATTTCTGCAGCAGACCTATCTTGATGGCCTTCTGCAAGGTGAATTACAGACAGTGATTCTGAGCAGGTAACTCACTACAAACAACACCATGTTAGCTCTTCCTGCCACCATCTGTTTTAAATCTCTACGTGTTTCCTTTGGCTACAGGTAGTATTGAAGTGTATCAGAAAACCACTGTTCCAGCTGGATGCTACCATCCCCTGCCCATTTGCATTTCAATTAACACTGCAGTGTGAGGTCCCTTGTCAAATGAGAGCTGACAAATTAACAGTCATTATGCTACTCCAATCAGTATGAACTATATCACAAGTTGTGAAAGGCAGGGTTTTTTCCCAGCCCCTCTAGACCTGTGAAACAGCAGCCTCCTCCAATAAATGTCAAAGCCACAACTTTTTTATTTTCATTTCAGTCTTCAGAAAGGCTTGTTTTCTTAGAGATTGTTTCTGTACATAAGGAAGAAGAACAAAAGCATATTTAATGTCTACAGCATCATGCATTGCTCTAGAAGGAGGGGAAAAAACACAGCAGCCAACACAATGTTTTAATGGCAGTCTCTCCCCTCAGTGGTTTTATTTAGGCACAGCTGAGACAATCTTGATCCTGCCCATCATTTTGCAATATTACACTTTTCAGACCAGACCTGCCTTTGTCATACACTAAACACTTTCCTGAACGGTTCATAAAATTCAGCAGTAGGTATCCAAAAGCCATGACTGGGGTTACAGGGAGTGCAAGAGTCAGCACTGTGAGGTTCAGGAAGAAGAACAGAAAGTGAATTGCATGGGGAGCTGGGGGGAGGTAATCAGTCATATGCAAGGCAGACCCATGGCACTTAAAAGCCACAAAGCTGTCATATTATGCATAGAGTTACTGGATTTCAAAGGAGCTTTTACAGAACCTTCTCTTACTTTTTTTTCTGCATGTGCCTTTTTCTTTGTTTACAAAAAAAAGAAGAGGGAAAAAAAAAAAAAAAGGAGCTGCTAACTTCAAATTTCTCCTTCCACAAAGTTGATTTGACAAATAAAGCGTAAGTCCAGCATATAGAGAAATCCTTTCCACTCCCATGGGCTTCTGACCTTTCCTATGTGACTGCACTATTTATGTAAATATACCTGGAGACTCTTTCTATAAGCTTTTAGTTTTCTACAATCTATTACTTTAGTGTTTATTAAAGAAACAAATGTATAGAACTACTAAGAATTCAGGTGAACATAACAAAGAAACAACACTGCAAACACAAAATTGTTCTGGATTTTGACACAAAAGATTCTTCAGAATCACTGTACTGTTTTAATTCTGTGATTACTTTCATTGCTTTGAAAAATTAAACTTAAAAAGAAAAGCCTTATAATAAATGCTATGTGCATCTTGACTGTGTTACTGAGAGAAATCAATCTGGCAAACTCCTATTGCGATTTGTGATTTTTAAACCCTTAAAATAAATGCTTTTTGGTATTGATTTTTTTTTTAATTAAAAATACTTCCAAGCATAAATTGAACCTGATGCCACCACCTGGGAAGATTTACTTGCTGGCATGCTCCAGCCACACAGTCTCTCACGATGTCATCCCCTGGTTGTGCCAAGGGAGCCTCAGCATCAGATGGATCTGGTCACCACTCAGCACAGAGGGACATTTGCGGGCGACAAGATTTTTGTCACCCAAGAGATTTACACCTAGAAGCTTTCCTGTGTTGCAAAGAGACCCATGCTGGAATGATTATCTCTTCTGCAGCGTGGATGGGCAATTTGTTATGGTCAGATAACAAGTGTGCACTCTCTCCCTTATATTTCCTGTTCACTGTACTGGCTTCTTTATGGGGGGTGGGGGGCAGGGGAAAATGAAATTTAAGGATTTAATGAGAAACAAATTTGAACAACAATTTCTCACAGACAGAGTGAATTTGCCTTTTCGCAAATTGATTTTTGTAACAAGTTATTTATATGATACTACTTAATAAATTGTTTTTTTCTAACTTGGGTTTTTTTTTTCCTAATTCTCTCAATCTGTGGTTTGTATTTACAAAGCTATCATAAAGATTAGCCTTCAAAAAGATTCAGGAATCACTTTAAGACACAGGAGTAAATTGGCTCCATCTTTCAAATGCCATCTGTGAGTGTCTGGCTTGCAACATGCTGTAAGAGCAGTAGGATCTCTCTTCTGGGATCAGTGAGGCCTCCCAAAAGAGTGATATAATTTCAGAAGGCATCATTTAGTTATGCTTACTATGAGGAGGATATTAGTCTATGATCACATGCCAAATTTAGACTAGCCAAGGTTTCTCAGGAAGTCAGCGGGAGCTTTGCCCAAGCATATGGAATACCTTCCTTGAAGTATATGAAGATCATAGAATTCATAATAGCACTGTTCAGTTATTTGCCTTTCATTGTATGAGGTCCAAAAAAGATATAAAGTCTTGGTTCACTCATGGAGAGTCCAAATGTTGTTTGCAGTATCTTTTTTACATAAGGAGAACAACCTCCAGAGAAAAATACTCATCTTAACACTTCCTTAATAAAAGATCTGTCTATGTGTCCAGAAATTCCATCATGTTCAAATATCTTCCTAAATACAAGGACAAAGAAAAGAGTGGGAAAGGCCACAGCAAAGCAGTACTTCATCAAAAGCATTAGAACAAACCACAAAAAACAACCAGTTTGACACTGAAAGCTGTATGTGGTTTATGAAAGGACTGAGTAACTTCTGTAACCGAAGAGAGGAATTAGCCTAAACATCCACCTGCAATCTTTGGTGGACCTCCAGATGAAAACTTCTGTATGAATAGCCCAAGAAACCAGCTTTTTTAGACACTCAGTAGTAGAACATAGGGCTATAAATACATAGTTAAAAATAAACACTTATAATTACTATGTAGACCTATCTCATTATCGGAACACCAAATCACAGAAACTAAGCACTGCACCGTGCACAGAGGATGTATCTGCTTCCCCCCCGCAGCCTCCAGTAAGGACACACACTTGCAGGTCCAAGCATAGAGCGGCTGCAGTTATCCCATCTCTTGCCTCTGTTACTTTTTGCATTAGAGCAACCCTACAAAATTTCACAAAACATCAGCTTGAGCTGTTCATCTTCTAAATGAAGACAGTAGCAGCAGCAGGAATCCTGGTTGTCCACCTGCTGAGAGATGGTCCAGGCTCTGCAACCCTCTACACGTACTGATGCTCTGAATGCCAGAAGCAGAACAGAAGGACCCTGCCACTTTTATTTACATGACAGGAATCTACCATACTTGCTACCTTCTTATTTGATTTACTATACCACAGAGCACCTCAATCACAAAGAAAAGTCAACTAAAGGCTAGCATTTCAGCCAGAAAACATACTTGATTCTCAGACATTAATTTACCAGGTTTATCTATGTAAAATAACTCCCCGCCCCAGCAAGCAACACACAAACCACAACCCCCCCAATATTCCTCTTTTATTAATACTCCAAAGTCATCCCAGACACAAGTTAGCTAGACAAGCCATGAAAGCCTACAGTCTCTTACTTCAAAAAAAGTTTAACCAGTCCTTGTTGAATTTCAAGGACAGCTCAAACAATGAACCCAAAGAAAAGAGCAATACATTTCACTGATACTTTAATACTTGCATAAAAACTGCAGGAATGATCACTTACATGAGCAGCCAAGAGAATTCAGTGTTGGTCCTTCCAATTTTAATCTCAGATAATGTTACTTTTGATGCTGTAAATGAAATCCAAGTTTGTTGCAGAAGGTAAAGACGTTAAAAAAAAAGGACATATTCTTATCAAAATCCTTTGAAGCCTTTCCTCTTTCTTACCAGCACTAATACATCTTTCCCTTTTTTTAGAACAGCCAGCTGTCTAGCAAATACCCACCCTCTACTTTTTCTTTTCTCCAAACTGACTGCACCAACTAACAGGTTCTCAGCAGCTGTGTGTCCCCACAACAGTTCCCCAAGCATCTCTGTCCCTCCAATCAGAAAAGCTGATTCCACTTTCCTTATTCCCCACAAATGAGAAAGCAAACATGAACATTATCAGAAGTCCTCAGTCACTCACTATTTCAGAATCGCTCTAGTACTCATTATGCATTTTTTAACCTTGGCAAACAACAGAGTGCACAAAACCATGTACATTTTTAGCAGCCGTGAGATACTCATGGCCTGATAGGACCTTATCATGTATCTTACTTTAGTTAAGCAAAAGAGAAAAAACTTGCTAGGATCAGGGGAAGAGAGTCAGGAAGACTGTATGCAAGGGGACATGCTGACCTGAATCTTCCAAAAATGGAAGGGGGGTGGGGACGGACAACGACACGGAACAACACACACAACACGGACACCCACCCCAAAAAAACCCAGACACCAAAACCAAAAACCAAGAATCACCTGCATACAGCTTTGCTTGTACCCCCTACTAGAACTTTGCCTTTCTTAACTTGGAACTTTGCTGGCTGTCTGCTCATGCATGCTTCTTAATTAATAAACAAATTAATAAATCCCCTCCAGATTGCTTTTACATGTTTTTTCTAAACATCTGCTTCTACCTACATTGTTAGACAAAGCTGCTCTCTTCTACAACTCAGCTGGGGAACTTATTTCTCTCTCTCTCTCAGGATGCAATTGGGTATTTCACATCAATTATCTTAATTGGAAGCAAGCTTAACCCATTTCCCAATTACAGCTCCAGCTTACTAGAACAAACAAACTCTCAAACCTCCTTTAATAAAATAAAATAAAACCAAAAATGCCCCGAAAAAAAAAAACCCTCAGCTTTGGTAACAAGGCATTGAAAAGAGGACTGAATAAAAGAGCTCTGGTAAGTGAAAGAGTGAGGAAGCTGATATAGGGACAGAAGGACAAAGTGGGGGTCCAACTGGCTCAGTCTCTGACACAGCATTTCGGTAAGTGTGCTCACTGCTGGCTTGCACTTTTCACCCTATTACTCATTTCATGTACTTTTCTCCCCCACATACCAAGGTGTCCCTGTCAGAACCAAAAAAACCCAGAGCTAGGTGCACCTTTGTTTTGCCACTGCTGGGCATTTTGATGGCCTAAACTTTTTTATAGTTGAAGAGCTGGGTTCTCTCTGCTTCCTCCTTCTCACACCGATGCCAGACTTTATCACTCATGTTCAGATGGATGTGAACCTAGTACCTATTGCCAAAGACAGAAGGCCTGAAGGGATAAAAGGAATCCAGTGACAAGGGGGCCAAGCCACCTGTTACTGCTCCAAATTATCACTGGGTTAGCTGTGCCTCTTCACATGGCCCTCGTTCTCTTGCTTACCTATGTTTTGCCACAGTGTCAAATGCATCAAATCTGGAGTTTCCCGTACCAGACATACCCCTTATTACATATCTGTGAAGATAACAGATTTCAACCTTTCTATTTGGCCTCCTGTGGATGCCACCAGCTTTTTGAGAGGCACCCACCTTTTATGCACACGCTGGATACTACTCTAAGAAGCTATGCGTAGAAATTATTCCACACGTTCTACTATCTTCTTGCACAGAGTGGAGCATAAACGGGCAAAATATTTAGCCCACAGGGTTATAATATTCCACCCACCTACAGCATCTGCCAGGTACTGATCCGATGAGGAGTGTTTCCCCCTTGCCAAGTTCGCATGTTCAGAAATAGTAACTGTGATGCTATTTTGATTTTGTTGTTTTCTGGTATTGTCAACATTTCTCTAAACAATTTTTACAGTTGTTTTTGAGTAACAAAGAAAAGTCAAAACTACACTTTGAGATTCACCGTTCTAATATCTTGGTATTTAATCAACCTTTAATATAATATTGATTACAAATGCCCTGGAGACAAGATATTGGTACTTTTCTTTAGAGCAAATACTTCATATAGCTCTTTATTGCAGAAAGAGCTTTTCAAATGTTTTGATACAAATATCCATCTGGCCCATGGGCTCGCTTGCTTGCGCAGTCAGAATTTTATCATTGATTCTGGCAGGAGTGAAATGGGACTCCTGAAAGACAATACAGGTTAACTGTTTGATGACCAGCATGAAGTGCAGCAAAGGACAAAGGGACTCAGATTATAGATGTTGCTCCTCAGGACTATGCAATAAAAGACCCACATGAGAACAAAGATCTCTGATAGGACGATACATAAAACATTGTGCCAAGACTTCAGCATTTCATTTTATTGCCTGTTAACAATTACCTTGCAAAACAAAAACCCCCCTCATTGTATGTCAGCTGAGACACATCAAATCCTGTCAGCTGCCTCCCTTCTCTCTCTCAATTCCTCTCCACGGGAAGGTCATGTCCCTGCTGCAGGCAGTGCTTGCTTCGCAACAGCTCTGGCCACCCCTTCTGCATACCCAGCCTCTAGACCAACTGGACCAAAGCTGAACTGCAAACTTTTATTTCATTCAGCTCTTGTTCTTGCATCTCCTTTCTTTTATCGTCTGGATAGCCTACATACATTCACAAACATTTACACTACATACTAACATATAAAGCTGTTATACTAATGATTACTCAGTCTTACCATCTTAGTCCATCTCGTCTTTTGAAACCCTGCCAGGTACTTAGCCCATGCTCTGGTTTACCCCTACAAGTGTGAATGGACTAGTCACATTTCACTGATGTACACATTTCGGAGCATTCACTAGGTACACTTTAATCGCTGGTAAAGTCCAAAAGACCTTTTCTGTGTGTGCAATACTGCCAGCACACAAGGGCTGGAGAAATGCAGTTCCTGACAGAAATATAACTTGGACTGTCATAAAGGGCTAGAGGATATATTTACAACTCTCCCATAAACCTGAACCATTAATAACGCAGGCACACAAGAGCTGATCAAGGGGAACTCAGAAATCCAGAGACTGCTCCAAAAAACGTCGAGCTGGTCTCTAGAACCTGATGGGGGCTCCAAAACCGACTTTGAATTTTTTTGTATTTTAAAATTATTCAGTCTGTCAGTTCACTGAAACTAAAGGCACTAGTCCTGGTGCATAAAATGAAAAATATGCATAAATCTGGGCAAGATTGGTGCCTTATTTTCTTCAACTCTGGGACAAGAATTCAAACTCTAATCAGTCTGGACTGTTATTTGAAAAAACATTTCTATGCTTGCAAAGACATGCTGATACACTGGAGGTATGACAGTTTATACTCATGACAAAATAATCACATGTACTGTTAGGCACTGTCCGTTCCAGTCCTCAAAAATCCTGCTGCTTTACTGCTTTATATTTCTCATCCACTTGCTGTAGCAACTTCAAGTCATTTACCATAAAGTCAGAAGAAGAATATTTAGACAAAGAAGCTTTGGAGAGAACTCACAAACCTGTGAATATACTCTAGGCCAAGATTCATTAACACAATTAATGCCATATCCTCAAACTTGCTCCATTTGGGGGGACTGCTGCAGCACTCACCACTGAAATTGGCTCTAGACAAAGGCACCTGTGTCTCCCCCTCTGCAATAAATGACAAAATGACGGCCTGTTTAATTTCCTATTACACCCTGGATTAATGCAATACCCTCCTTTGTTGCCAATGGTTCTGCACCTGTAGGAGGATGCTTGTCTGATCAAATGTTGCTTGCCATGTCCTGGTTTTATGAAGTTAGCTTTGTTTTGCTGTGCAGTAATTACATTTAAGTTGCACTGAGCTGCACAGTTTAAATGAATAAATTACACTTTGGCATATATTGGTTGTAAAAGGTCTTGGAGTTAGTTTGTTTAGAAGAAAAAAAGAGGAGAAGGAAATGAAGCCCCCAGTCTCCTATTACGGTGTGTGGACAGACCGCTGCATCTGTGCAGAGTGACAGAGTAAGCCAACGGATAATTTACCAGGCTATTAAAGAGGAAAAAATAATAACATTACCAAACATTTAGTGTTACTGAAACATTTATAGCACCATCATACAAGCTGTTCTGTACCTGAACAGCCTAAAACTTAAATGTATGCACGTGTTTACACAAACAGGTTCTTTCTGTGTTACAGACAATTCAGAGTCAATAACTACTTTTTTCAAAATAGTATTTTTGTCAGGAGAAAAAAAAAGGTCAAACTTCTTGTGTTTTCTCATATTTACTTCTATATATGCTAGAAGAAATGAGTCTGCCAGGCATAAAGACATAGTTTATGACTCAGACTTGTTGATAATCCTGTGGAGAGTTAGTATGAATTTGTATTTTGTGCTTCCTTAGCTCTGGCTGAGTTGAAAGACTTGATTCTTAATTTAAAATATTTATTTATTTATTTATTGACATTATTTTAGTTACTCTAAAAGAAAAAATTCATCAGAGAAGCACTAACAGCCTCTTTAACTAGAGTGGCACAAATAGTATCTTTATAATGTGGTGCCTATTGTACTTAAGACTTGAGCTACAATAAGCACAATGCTCCTTCAAATTCCCCCATCTAAAAGAAAGGTGATTTTCTTTATTCAACCCTCTCAAACTAAGAAAGAAAGGCAGAAGAGATAGATACAGCTCTTTGTAGTACTGCTTAGATGTGAAGGTTAATCATAAATTGCAGCACTGGTTTTAAATGTTTCAATATGCAAAATAGAGATACATTCAGACCTGCCTCATAAATGGACCATTCTAGTTGAAACTTTGAGAAATGAATTCCTGGCTCTGCTTCTTTGTACTGAGAAAGAAAACATAGTGGCCTTCTGGGGCAAGATCTTTAAAGATTTTCGATGAGATTTATGTGGCAGAAAGAGCTCTCAGAGACAAATCGATATAACTAAGTACAGCGCTCTGATACAATCACTCTGATCAGGAAAACTGGCTGCATCATCAGAGGGCTGTCATTTTCTCACTTGCATTGTGTGAGATTGCCTAAGGTTTCTCGCAACATTGAAACCAAACCCTAAGGTTGACAGCAGCCAGTGACAACAGGGGGTTCAGGGCAGAGCAGCTGTATCTTCTTGAGCTCATGCGTTGCTATACACATTTCTTTTTCTGACCAACTCAAGATTCCCATTCCCTGGCACTGTATTGCCCACGCAGGCATACTCACAGATTGCAGCTGTCCCCCATTAGATAATCTTTACAAACAAATATAAGGCCAGAGATTGCAAGGACAAGTATATTCTTGCACATTTTATACACCCAACCTATTTCTTTCTTTGGGGATATTTTTAATCAGTCTATTTGCCAAGAACGGAAAGACAATGCCTCATCCTGAATTGCTAAGCAAGATGTTTCTGATTGTCAGTTCTTCACTCTCTCCTCATCAGATGAACTGGTATCTTTTTGCTTGGCTCCTTCCACTTCGTACTAATACCCACTGCATGGTCCCTTGCCATTGCTCTGGTTTTGTTGTGCTGCTGTTAGGCATTTTCAGGTTGGTACTTCTGAGGAACTAGTAAGGGCAGGGCTCTGCTGCCCTCAGCATTGCATGGAGGAAAGGGCAGTTCCCCCCCCAGCAACCTTACCAAGAACAGGTAGCAGATGTCTGAAGGAATTCAGGTGTAAACTGGTAAAATCAGGAAATTAAGGATTAGGGACTCAGTCGTCCTAGTCACTTCTGAAAATCCTGTTAGATATCTACATGCAGGTCAAGATGCTTAAACATAGCTGTAAACCTGGCCTGGCCTTTCTTAAATGGAAAAGCATCCAAAGCAGGACATGCACTCTGAATGCCATTCTTGCATTTTAATTGCGGAGCACAGACTCTTCCTGCTTGTTCAAATGCATGCACCAGACTCACGCATGTACCACAAGTTATGCAGAACCTATGCAAGTCTGGGAAGCTTGCAAATAAGATATGTACCAATGAGAAATTAAAGCAACAGGAATATAAAGTCCTACTTGAAAAAAATTAAGGGTATAGAATTTTTTTTTTTCCACAACTGCAGCAGCTAGCTTAGCAATACTAGAAGTTTGCTGCTGATGGACATTACAAGCACAAAACAGTGTGATAAAAGAAAGAATATTATGCAGTATTTTTGTGGAAACGTCCCTCACAGCATTTTAAGGTCAGTTCTGCTACTTAACTATTAGTCTTAAACATATGAGAAAAAGATCAGATGTAAAATTAGTCAAAATGCTTATCTGTACTGGTGATAAAAAGAGATACAAATTAGGGAAAGAGAAGAAAAAAGAAAGGAACTGAAAAGAGCAATGCATGGGGAAAAGAGAAACCTCAGGAGGAAAATGAACATAGCCTGTAAATACCTTCAATGTAACACTGTAAATGAAGGAAGGAAATTACTCCAAGTCTCAGAAGAAAACAGAAAAAGAAGTAACGGCCACAAGCAAAGGAAGGAAAAGTTTAGGCTAAACATGAGCAAAAAAATCTAAGAGTAATTAGGCTAGTGAAAAATTCAAAGGTAGCTGAGGTGCAATTAATGCACATGTTTAAGAACACTGGACCAAAAATAAAATAATGAAGAGGGAAGTTCTGTAAAATTTAAGTTTTGAGAGGAAACAAAGAAGAAAGTCTTCCCTGGCACCCTGTCTATGATTTTTCTCCACAATGGTCTGATCAACTTGAGATTGGCACAGTGTTCAAATTCTGTTACTTGCAACATACCTGTTTTCTCATTACACCTGCTTGTTCATAATTTTTCTTCTTTTGTGACAGCTAACATCAGTGCTATTCTTTTCTTTTATCTTATTTGACTTCTCATCAGTTATACTTCAGTCACCGCATCTCCTCAGCTCATCATTTTGTTCCCTTTCCGTCCAGCTCCTTCAATCAGTATACAGACACAGATGCTTCTTTTGCAGTGAGCACTGATTTGACTGTATGTTCCTTCAGACGCATTTGCCTCGAGCATTTTGAATTCTGTCATGTTCCAAGGGAGCTTGTAGCTGTTCAGGTGTAAGTGGCAACTGTTAAAAGCTGTGCAAATGGATGACCTTTGTTCAACATGGGGCTGGTTTTCAACAGGTCTTTTCTTTCAAGAGGCATTTGTGTTTCACTAAGTACATTATGATTTAGTACACAGCATGGATGTTGTTTCATCAGCAGTATCTCCTTGATATTTTGACAAACTGTAAATTCATGCTTTTAAAGTCTCAGTTACTCACATGCCAAGGTTTCATTTCAAGGTTCAACTTTCAGCTCAATATAGACACTTATTAAAGTCAAGGGAAGGACCCTATCAACTCAGATGAGTTTAGAATGAGACCTTAGACTTCTATTCAAGCTTAAGTAACCCCGAACATAAATTTGCCATTTGGATCCTTTACTGTGCAGTCAGTACAATTACTTCCACTTCGGCTCTCACAGACGACATTCTAATTCAACAGTCTGTTTTAAGTCCTCACACAACTCTCTGTACCTTTGCATCCAAGTACTCAAAAACCCTGTAAAAGACTTACACTTCCAATACTATAAGGTCAAGAAGTGCTATTTTCTGATTTCTCAGATGGGCAATTGACTCTTAGTTAAAAAGGAGCTGGGCGCCTACATAACCTTGATGACCTACGCCTAAAGGACTTCTGTGATGTCCCAGTAGCTCTTAATCTTTTCCTGGAAAAAGCACTTGAACCTGAGTTTCCCAACGTGTGGCTGCAACACAGGGAAAGCTGGATGGAGCCACAGCACTGCTATGGATGCAAGGGCAGGTTGATGTAGCAGTAAGGAGCTCACGCCAGCCCAGGGACACTGACAGGAGGCAAAGGGGAGAGAAAGGAATGACAATGTTCATAGTCCCTTAACATTTTTCTCCTCATTTTGCCATTCTAAAGTTGCCCTTGCTGGGGTTAATTAACAGCTATGCATGCCAGCACTAGAGGAACAAAGCAGACTGCAGTTTTTACCCCTCTCCCGCATTTTCCAAAGCAGTGACCGGACCTTGGGATGTAACCTCTGTAAATGCTCTTTCATTACCTTCCTACTAATTAGTCTCATTTCATTTATGAGGTATATTATCTGGGGATTTTATATGGTTTAACACATTAAAAAAAAAAGCTTCTTGACATTTGAAAATACTCTCACTTTGGAGAAACTGTCACTCCTCCTCACATCTGCACATAAGGGGGTGGCTGAAGGAGTCATCTGGGGATAAAGAAGCATCCTCTTTACAGCAATGGCTACGCAAAGTGTTAAGGAGGCTATGCCATGCTGGTTCAGTTTGAGCACTTGTGTCTTATTACAGCTACATGCCACAAATGTTTAAAGCCTAGATTCAACTCATCTATGGGACTAATGGGAAAGATAAAAGAGCTTTCACCCTTCCGTTCTCAGACGAGAGTGGGTCATTCATTCTACCTAAGCCATGAACTAGTCTGTGGAGGTGTTGCTTTCTCTCTCCACTTATCACAGCAGGGGCCTAGGGGGCCATAGCTATGACTTCAGTGTCTACTATTTGGTAGGATGCATTTCAACTTTAGAGTTTAGTATGGTAGATGAACTTACAAGGAGTTGTTGAGTTTGGGGTATTTTCTTTTTGTATAGATGCAACTTGCTGCAAGTTCTGACTTCAGACATGGTCCTTAAAAGCCTGTTGTGCCAGCCTATGCTCCCTCCACTGGTCTTTGCACTTACATGCATGCAAGCTGATGACAAATGTTGCTGAAAATTCATCCTAGAGCAGCAGAAACCAAACCAGCACACTTCCTCCACTATGTTGGCTAAGGTACTTAAAAAAACCCAGACACTATTCTGCAGAGCCAGGTAAGTTCACAGGTTGCTGGTATTCACCTTCAAAAAAATAACAGCCCTCAGTCTTTTCTCCACTACCCCCTCCTTGGAAATGCGAGAGGGATCAATGAGGATTAAACTGCTGAAAGTGCCATGCCAGAAGTCAAAAGAGGATCTTCTTATCTCTGTTCACTGGAACCTCTTCTGATCAGGTGTCTCTTCCAGATTTGCCTTCTCTACATATGCCTCCTTGTATGGAAAAATTGCTGAACAAAAGAAACTGAGTTAAGGTGAATATCTTGAGTGGTATTACACGTTTTAAGACAGGAGGATGTGATCTATTCTGAAAGTCCCTGATGATTTATTTAGTGGGCATATTTTTACATTGTTTCCTTTAACATCAGAGAAAAGGTGCCTTTGGAAAGGCACAGCTTTTATCTCATCTCCTTTAAAATCACACCACAGATCTCAAAAGAAAGGCTATGCCATGTCAGAATTTAAAACATTCACCTTATGGCTGTCACCCAAAGTAGACGAAATATGTGCCACCGAGTTTTAAATGATTGCTTATGCTGCCAATCATAGTCAGATTCTCAACTGAATGATATAAGTTCCCAATGTTCCCCTGAAAATGATGAAGCTGAATCTTTTTATACCAGAAAAGGATCTGGTCCTGAAGTTTCAGCATCTTCTGAGTCCAAAGTAATTTTATCCACTTGAATAATTTATCATCATAACCTATTTTTCATTAATTTTACTATGCTCTCGTTCCTCTTGGGCTTGGTACTTACAGTGTAGCTCTACTGTGAAAAACAACAATGTGAAATTAGCACTTCCTTACTCAGCAGATCCCTTTCCTGTGTGAAGTCAGAAAGAGTGCTGCTTAACTTACCATAAAAAGTACTAAAATCTTCCAAACCACCCCCCCCGCCGCCCCTTCTCTGCTTTCCACCTAGCAGAACCAATACAGCTGAGGGGAAGCAAACAGGACAGAATTTTTGGCTCGTGTATTTATGGGACTGTTAACCAAACTGCAGGGCCACTTGGGCAGCCTCTGGGTCTCTGCATTGTGACCACCATTAGACTCCCACTGTGGACGGCGGAGGGCTGTACGTACAAGCAGAGCTTGCAAAGCTGTCACCACTGATGACATCCAAGTCAACACAACGCAAGCTCCCAATCCTAGCTGACATGCTCAACTCAACAGAGACAGTCACGTGCTTAAAATTAATCTTAGGTATAAGCATTGCAGGAGCAGCCCTACAATCTAGAGACTAAAAACCAAACAAGGCTATTTGTGGATGTGCTGCAAGACATCTCAGGTGTGAACCCTTCTGCACAATTCCTCAGCTATTTGCATAGCTAAAATAGATTGTGGAATCAGACTGAGGATCCCAAAATCAAATATGATTTAGGGACAATTTCTTACATTGTAAGAGAGAAACTGATTACTCTTTCAGAGACAGATAAAGTAACATTGGTGTAAGATCTCTTGTGGAAGACAATACAGTTTGAGGCAATACTCCCTCCAATGTATCCAAATTTTTTTTGTCTACTTTTCAAGGTAAGTCCTTTCTAAAACTCACACTACAAATTCAGGATTAGTTTCCCCCAAGAAAGTACATACAATACATAACAAAAATAGGAATTTTCAAATCCCCTTTCAATTTCCCTTTGCCATAAAGACATCGTTTATTACCAGAATATTCTTCAAGTTTAGACAGCCTCTAACACATGACTAAATCTGAAGTCATTCTGTCTGTCAAAAGGTAAAGGGCAAATGAGTTATAAGGGCAGCTGGGTCATCAGAAGTCATTCTCTTTGGACCCGATGCAGTAAAAAATATCCTCAGTCTTCCAAACAACTAAAGTCCCAAAAGGCCAGAAATCCTAGCTTTGCAACAGGCCAACCTATTCAACACAAAGGTCAGTATCATTAAACGGAATAAACAAACCAGTCCTATAGCCAGAAATGACAGATCTGCCTAGGAGGCGAAGGAGTCATGCAGCTGTCTCTCTGGGACTCCTTTGCTCCCACACTTGCACTCCCAAACTTCGTTATACACACACTCTTGTCTGTTTAACTCCATGCACATGTATGCATACATATGTCTGTACAATGCATGCACATGTGGGACCAGCCAAAAATCCCCTCAAAACATGGGAAGCTGTGAGATAAGCCATTACCAAACAGTATGGAAGCAAGAGGCAATCAAACTGAGCTCTTCTGCACGCATACTGTCCTCTGGACCTCTAGTCTTCCTCCTCACCGCCTCACAGGAAATACTATTTCCGTCAGAGATGAACCACAGCTTGTAAATAGAGAGGCCCTGCTTCTACCTCCAGCTCTTACTCCCATCTCACCATTTTCTGCCAGTCAAGGCTGAGCTAAAACCTATGCTTATTCCTCTGCTTGCCTTCTTACCGGCTGAAAATGCACTGGATGCATTCCCACTAGCCTGCCTTGGCACCAGCGCCCGACGTTCCCAACCCGGGGACCATGCTCAAGCACGTGGCGAGTGCTCGTGCCCCCATCTCCACCTACCACTGCTGCCACGGGGGTTGGTGGCTGCTAATCCACCTGCAGGAGCAAGTACACATGCCAGCACAAGACTAAGAAGAGGGGACACTCTTCTCTTTTAGTGACGTTAACCCGTGGCCCCCACTACCTATCTGTGGCCATTACTGGAAGGCAAGCAGTTCTCAAAATAATTTCTTTTCTAGGAACTAAGGAAATTGCTTAGACACTTCGAAATCAAATACTTTGCATAAACAAGAGCACAGCTGTTTGCATACTTATTTTCTCTTGTAACCATGCTGGAAGTATATCGTATGTGCTTAGAGCTGTACTAACCTCTAATGGGTTTGGTGGGTATACGATCAGACTTAAAAAACCAACAGCCCTAATGCTTGGCCGTGAATCCAGAAGAGAGACCTGCCTTGTCCTGTGCGTGTATAACGGAGCTGACGCCAGCTCCACCGCAGCACAAGTGACACTGCTGGTCACTACCCGAGTGACACTTGTCACATTGCCCATCACAAGATGCTGAATGGTGGAGTTTGGAGCTACGAGCCCGAGCTGCCACAGCAGGAGCTCAACAGCAAAGGCAGGCAAATGTGAATGTGCTGCCTGCGGAGAGAGAACTCCTACTACACAGCACCAGCCACTTGAATTTTCTTTCACTTTTTTAAATTACTTTTATAAGCTCTCAGTATGAAAGAGGTTATGTAAAATCGCATTCTAGTCTGCTGTGCATCAAATTTAAAATGCCCACATTAATGCAGAAATAAAAGTGCTATATCTAAAGCTAAACACTGTAAATAAGTAGCTATGCAGTATGAAGAGAGGATGAATCTCAGCTGGGACTGGACAGACTCAGGTTTTGTTCTTATTTCTACCTTTCACCTGTTCGGTGACTTTGAGTAAGTCGTTGCTTGCTTTCTATTTCTTTCTGGGTCAGGGACTGTCTGTCATTTTGTGTTTATAGTGGCTGGCATGAAAAGCCTCAGTGCTAGTGAAGATCTCTGGGTACTACTACAACACAAACAATATTTAAATACCTGTTAAATAAACAATGGACATAGAGGAGACTTGTTTTTCCTTGGTAAAAAAGTATCATGTTGCAATGGGTGAAAACTTCAGAGGCTTCATAAATAAATATATGCATATATATCTGCATTTACCCCAAACACATTCATTCAAATTTGTTCCTAATTAAACTCCAGATACCTATTACAGCTTTGCTAATTTCCACCTCTGTATCTTAATATATTAAAGTTTTATCACCTCACTTCTACTTCTAATAAAAATTATTGATTTTCTATATTGTATCTTTAAGATTTATACTCTAGCTTCACATAAAACTCAACTCAATGCATCTCAACTCAAAGCCATCACTATCTCAAGCACATGGCACAGCATTGTATTTACATTACACTGAAACCTCTTATTTTTCAGTACGTATTTGAAAGTGGTTAACATATTTTTCTATCCAAATCAATCTGCTTCTCGGCAGTCAGTGTTGAAACAGGTCTTTTTCTAGTGTTCTAGGTAACAATTCTGCCTTTTCTTACCTCTCTCTCCTTGCTTACATGTATAAATGTCCATTTATAAGCTGCCAGCTGAAATAGATGCCAAACAATCCAATTGCATAAATTCACAACATAAGCTGCAAAAGGTACATCACTACATGGCTGAAGACTTCACAATCTCTTTTAAAACATCCAACAGAATCCCCCCAGAATTATACTGGAAAGATTCAGTATTTTAGTTGCATGGGTGCACAAGTGAGGCTTTTGTTCTTGCTGTTGGCATTTGATTTCCAATATAAATGTTGAGGTATGGCTTGCAAGGGCAAAGACTTCAAGGTCATTTTTTTTTCTTTTCTCACAGTGGGCAAGGAATTGATGCTGTATCTGCTAACCAAAAATAAGGATCAGGGAACTTTGAAATACAAGATAGTAGTGCTATGGACCACATTAAAAACCAAATACACAAACAATGAAAACATTGAAAAATGGAAAAACCATTGATAGCAATGGGAGCAAAAGGAATGTGAAGTCTTGAAAACCAGTTGCTGGGTAAAGCCATTGAGTTCTCTGAAAGCTTTGAGGGCCTATAAGGTTGGCAGTGTCCCACCATTTTGGATGTCTGGTCAAGCCCCAATTCAAAAAACAGTAAGCAATAACACATAGATTGCTTTCAGTTGTTAGCGTAGAGACACCTACTGAGCGAGGATATTGGTTGTAAAATCTGACACATTCTGATAGGTAGAAAATGTATTTAAAATATTTGGCTTTGGTTTTGGAAGAAGGAAGGAGACAACAATATTGAATGACAATTTTTAAACATCAAAGATCAAAACAGGTTTTTTTCTTATTTTTTCCTTTGGATGGCATGATATTTTTTCTTACAGATGACAAAACTAAAAGATTCGCATGTATTTGACAATGTTTATCATCACAAGAACAGAAGGTAAGAGCAGCAATTTTGGATGACTTGTCCAACAAGGTCATTAAAAATTCTTATCTTTGAGAATTTTAATTAGATTTTTTTTCTTTTTTTTAAAAAAAAGGATTTTATAATTGGATATTGAAAAACATTAGCATTTTCAAGTGCTGCTGGATTGGGAGATGGCTGCTTTCTGTTTGCCAGTTCAAGTATCCCTCTGGAAACAGAGCTGCAACATTTGAATTGTAATTCTAGTTGGCAGCAAAAACTGGTCACCATGTCAGAACTGTTCTGACACAGTAAATGGCTGAAGTAATGACAGGAGGAAATCTGCAGGGAAGTAATTTTTTTTTGTTTTTTCTTTAGAAATGTTGGCTCAGCTTGCATCAGTGATGTCCCATGGGTTCCCATGACCACCGTCCCCATCTTTATTTAAAGTAGCAAGCTACCTCGAGTGACAAACATTACCCATCACTGCTGCATCACTTCTGGACCACCCATGTATGAGCTGCTTCTGCCACAAGTAAAAGTTCACGATTTGTCAGCTCAAGAGTCTGTCCTTTACTAATGGATTGCTTTTGAAATGTGTGCTCCAAGTGGAAGTTTTTATTTATTTGGTTTTTTGTTTTCTAAAAATGTGTACCATCAAACACTGTTTGGGCTCTGGCTTCTTGTAGTAGAGTCCCCGATTTTAGAGACCTTCTCAATGATTGTTTCCCAAGACTCTGCAGGAGAAAGGGATGAGTGCCCAGTGCAGTGCCCAGCCTGCACGGCCAAGTTCTCTTTTCTCCCTCAAAGACACTTGCAGGCATGGACAGAGAAATGTAGCACACTTTCAAAGAAAAGATGACACTTAATCCACAGACTGAGGCACTGTTGCCCTACCACAGACCTCCTGAGTCCTGGACCCAAGTGACAATTCCATCCTTGTTTTCATGTCTCAGCAACAGAATTAATAGTCCCTTATTCCCTCCACACAGGTGCTGCGAAGAGCAACAGAATCACATCCTTGAGGCATTCAGGTATGATTGTATTGTAAGTCACAGGTATATGATTAATATCCTTATTCATGAAGATTTTGGAATCCTTTTGAGGAATGCAGTGAGGATTCAGACAAAGGGAAAAATACCTAGTTAGAGAGGTTTTGAGTGTAATTTGGTGCTCCCTTTGTTAGCTGTAGCAAGCAGGTGAAGAAAAGGGCTTCTGAAGTAAACCTGCTCCCGGATGGATAGGGAAATCTGAGTGGCTGGAGCACATACCCTGTTTCATCTTAGGACCCCAGAAAGAACCTATGAAATTTGAGGGTCCCTATAAAAACAGGCATGGAAACAAAAAAATCCAGGAGAGTTGGAGAAGATAGTCATTCTTTTCTTTCTTGTCTTTGAGCAGCCCTTGTCTTTTGACTTTTTAAAAACAAGGGAGATATTTCCTTTAATTTTTCTTCACAGGCTCAGTCTACCTGTTCTGGCCAATGCACCTGGCTGCAGTTGCGGGGTCAGCCTCTCTGACTGCACTGCTTTCATGACTCCCTGGCAGATCTTCCAGCATGCTGATACCAGCCAACGCACCCCAGTCAGCAATGCTCCTTTCCTTCAGCTCATTACCTTCCAGGTCAAGAATGTGCCTACGAGCAGAAAGCACAGACAAAAGATGATCTCTTCTGCAAGCTTCAGAGAGTGGCTGGAGCACATACCCTGTGTCAGCAATGAGGTAGGCTACCACGAAGAGAAGAAAATAAGGAAAACAAGACTAGTGAAAAGTCATCGACCCTTATTTCCTCCTACAGAGAATTGCTTTAAAAGAGGAATCCAGAGAAACACTGAGATGCGATGGATGGTCTTACCTAGCATTTCATTATTAGGTAGACATAGCGTGTCCATAAACATGAACAATTTGCTAAGAAACACACCATCTCTAACTCAAGCTGGGAACACAAAATACATCAGAATATGAGAGAAGAAAAAGTCATGAAATATTTTAAACAGGCCATTCTCACTAAAATAAAAATCTCCACCTTGCCTATAATTTGAAGTGACCAGTACACCTCCAGATTTGCAATCCATTTTAATCAGCATCTTCATACAAAGAGAAATTGTCTTCAAAACACAAGGAATTAACCTGTTTTTCAGTGGTAGATGCCTAATGAGCAGGTCTGCAATAAGAATAAATGGTATTGAGATGTATCCATGACAGATGAAAGATCCAATTCCCTGTCCACCTACCATATTGTTATGGCAAATTTTTTTTGTTAGTGTAATAAGTAAACACAAGTTCATTATGCAGTCACCAGTTTATTTTGCAGCTGCTTTCCAGGCTACTCACCGTATTTGCTTAACTATGAATGAAAGAACAGACAGCAGAATCCACAATGCCTGTCCCCAGACACCATGGCTTACTGGCGAAGAATAATTACCGGCAACCAATGATGGGACATGTTGCATCTCCTTCTGAGCCTATTCACAGTAAAATGTCGGTCATTCCAAGAGCTAAACATCTGGACTTGCAGGGAACAGAAGACAGCAGAGCACTCTTCAACTGCAAGTTTTCGCTACGCTTCAAGGAACAAAACAGGAACCACTTTCTGGTTATTATTCCCCATTTAGGCAAAACTATTTCAAATGCACTATGACAAATATATAACCTGTAGGGGGGAGAGGGGAGAAGCAGGGTGAGATGCATGGGTCACAAATTTCTATAATAATATCATCCCCACAAAAGACAATGCACAATGGTACAATGTAGATGATCAACTCTATAAGCTCTTGTAGGGCTTTACAAATTTCCACCAAAAAGAAACTTTTTACAAGTGAACCGCTTACTTCATTTAAATATGTAGCCTGTATAATCGTAGGGAGACAGATGATCAGGATTAGCCTTTTGATCTTTCCAAATTGTTTTAGCAAGTAACAACTATGCCTGAAGTCTTTTCTGGAAAATTTTATTAGAAACAATGTTTACAACAGTCTTAGAGACCAAGGTTCTCTTAGTATCACTGTTAAATAATCTTACAGAAACTGAAATCTTACAAAGCAAACTTAGGCTCTTCAAATAACAATAATGAATTTTAAGTAAATTCAACTAAAATTCCTAATCAAATGAGCTACAATTCAATGCTCTGTACATATGCACATTAAAAAAAAAAAAGAAAAAAGAAAGATGTGCTTTCACAGGATCTGCTGGATCCACACAGATCTCAGTCATGTTCTTTGTTCATCTACTTGTACCCAAATCAAGTCAATGGATCTTGGCATGAGAACTTCTAGATCAGAACAGATCAGGCTCTGGAGCAATCAAAAAAGGACCTTACTTTATCAATAAGCCAGAGACACCTTCACATTTCCAAGAAAGCAGCCAAAGTTGCCTAGTTATAGAATACAGCTGTTCCACTAACTAACATGAGTTCAGTAACAATTTTTCCCAAATTTAAGGCAACTTAAAGAAACAACTTTCTCTCCTTAGTGTCTGTTATAAAGGACTGTGCTCACACTACACATTCTATGCGTATCCATAAATTATCAGCAACATTCACGGCCACTTGTTTTAGGCAGTGCATGCACAGAAAGACACTGCGGCTTTGACAGAAAAAGGAAGCATGAATTTCTTTACCTTTTATTTTGTTTTCTGCCCTCAAGACAAGGAAAACAAAATTTCTTCAGGCAATCTTCCTAGCCCATGTGTAAAAAAGGGAAACCAGCCCACTCATGAAAAAATTATCATCTACGTTTTATTGAGGAAGACCTAAAATTCATTAACTGTAGCAATGGAATGCAGAAATCATTTCAAAAGTAAGTTTGTTTTCAAGCAATTTCTGGGTCAAAGAAGAAAAAAGAACAGTTCTGGGTTCCTCCCCCCAAGCAGCATATCTGATAAATTCAATCTATTTTTATGCAAATGTTTATGAATAAGCTCACAGTCTTCTTACAGCTGAAAAGTGAAATGATGTACAGGAAGAATTAAAGTAATGTTAAGCTATGAGCTAACAATTGCACTGGGGTACTCTTGTGATATTAGATACGACAAGAGAAATTTGCAGAGCAACCATACACCTAAAAATGAAGTCACTGCATGTTCTACTTGTTAAACACATGAATCTGGTCACAGTTAAGAGGGAAAAATAAAATAATGCTGTACGCAATTACCCTTAACCCTCTACCAATGCACCATTTCAACGTACTGCTAGAAGCAGTGGGCAATTCTACAAAAGAATGTGAAATACAAAAGACTTGAGGGCAGGGGAGTTGTTGCTGTTTGCTTTTCAAGCCTGCTGCTGTTCAGAGGCATTTCAGCTTTTTATTTACAGACTGAAGCTATAAGGAGTTACAATCACTTCTCAAAAGTCAAAGAACAGCAGCATCCAGCAGAGAGCAGCTCCTTGCCTTTATCTTCTTGGTTTTTATCCCCTCCTTTATGTTTTAATGCTTTATTATCACTCTCTAAATTACAGACTGTGTTTGTTGTTTTTTTCCTCTCATCCTCTGAAATGGATTTAAAGCATCAATCCATTAAGAAAAGGCAATCATAGAAGCTGGAAGAAGTGAGGTAGTGCTGTGGGGTCAAGTTTAAAAAAAAAACCAATACATTTAAGTGCATCTCACATTGCATGTGTACAAAAATGTGCTTATGAAAATATACATGTTGATTAGCTCAGAAATGAAACTTCGGGAAGACATTTGGGTAGTCTGAACTTTTCAGCTACAATTGTGTCTACTTTGGCACCTGTAATAAAGTGCTTTCATGAATGCCCACTGCACACCTACAGAAAGGTCCTTCAGACAACCGCTGAACTAATTGCTCAGCACAGTGTCGCCATTGGGCAAAAGTTTTCTTTCAGGAGTCTGTATGAATTCTTTGGGCCAGACTCATACGTCCACACTCACAAAGCTGCCTGGTATCCTATCACATACATGTGTGTTACTTACATCAGAAAAGATGCATAAATAACTGCCCAAAAAGGATCTGAAGCAGGAAGAAAATATGCAGTTAAGGAAAATAAGAGTTGTATCTGTTTCACTTATCAGAAAAGAAAAATAGAGAAATGACTACACAATATGTCCTAAGGGACTGTTTTAACTCAGAAATCAGCATAACGAAAATGAATGGCTTGAAGCTTGCAAATGAAAAGTACGAACAACACACCAATATCTGCAACGAAGCTGGCAGTCAGTGGGGAAAAACCACCAGCAGACACAGTGGATGTTCCACTTCTGGTACCATTCAGAGCTTTTATAGAAGAAATATCTGTCTAATACAAACCACAGACTCCAAAACCCCAGAAGGGAATCGGATGACTTAAAACTGTAAGCCACCCTTGAACTACACATTGGAGGCAAATTCTGCCCTCCTTTGGATACAACCAGTTTTCAATGAACCTACCTGCAAGAGCACCTGAATGAAGTTTCTAATACACCATTTGACTTACAGTCACGCTGGTATCTTCTGGACAAAGAAATCAATTAAAGTAGACACCAGTTTGATAGTTGTTGAGAATGAAACTAAACTTGTAAATGTAAACTCAGTACATTCTCTATGAAAAATGTTGTCATTCTCTTGCTTCGTAATTACCTTTTTTTTGTTATTCTTAAGAGTTTTATAATACTGATTTTAATACAAAAAACCCCAACCTTCCACACACACCTGTGTCACATTCTAGATGTGGAATCTACTGGTCAAAACAAAACCGAGTATCTCCTTTGCTTAAATTACTGTACCAGTTTCTGTAAAAGGACCTGAAGTTTACGGCTCTGGTTTATCAGAGTCAAAAGTACATTTAGCTGCAAAACTTAAGTTAGGTACGTGCTTAAGTGCTCTGCTGAATTAGTTTCTCATAATACTTTCCTCCTCCACAGCGGAGTTCATGCAATAACTTTGTTGGTCACTGCCAAAACTGCATTTGGACATAGGAGACAATTGTTAAACAGCTTTTCCTCCTACAGGCTTTTGAAATTAATACTTTATTACTTCATACAAGACAGTAAAAATAATTAAAATAATCCCACAACTTTTCATAAAAATTAAAAGGATTTAAAACCAAATCTTATTAAAAAGCCAAACAAACTTTGCACTTAAAACCAAAGAAGTACTATATGTATACACACTTTTTAAAGAAGAGATTATGATTTTCTATTTGATATCAACAGGCACTCTTCATTCATCATCTGCAAGAAACTAGGTTAAGTCTCCATAGGCCACAGTCAGAATTATTAAGTAAGTAACTATGCCATTGCTTCTGTGCCCTCCTTTTACTTCCTTGCTTCTTCAGTCTCATCTGGCTCTCTCTCCTGATGCTCTCTTTCCCACCTCATTTCTTTCAACTCTTGTCTGTACTTCCGTTCAATGAATCGTTTCTGATGGGCCATCTGGGGAAAGTTATCTGACACAAGGAAAAATATTTTACATTAATAAACAAACTGGTAACACAGAAAGCCTCAGCTCTCTTTTTTTTTTTTTTTTTAAACTTTGATGAGATTAGTGGTAGGGGGGAATAATGTTATTACAACTTTTACTCATTTATTTCTAATAATCCACAGTAAACCAGGGCTGTGTATCATAAGACTTTGGTTTCTTTATGATTTCCACATCTGTTTCTCCTGCTACAAAGCACTGCCAAATATAATACACTCACAAAAATAAAATATAAAATCCTGGTATAGCAACATGGCCAGGTACTACCTGGATTTTACATTCCGTTCCCCTAGCAACAGGTGGTCGATACTGAAAAATAAATGTGCGACTACTGTCAATGCTGTCCAGGTTTTTTGTCTTGTTCTCACTCCAGAAAGTATGAGCCACTGTTTCCAAGCATTGTACAGATGTTTCCACTATGATTATTATTATTTTATACCATGCAGAATCCACTAGATGCCCCACATTATGGCAGCGTTCCTAATGGGAAAGTAATAGTGTAGCAAGATGGAATGCAGTGAAATCTGTTCCTGAAAAAGTTAATGCTTGGCTATGTACCAGAATATAGCCTTAGCGTAGTCTTAGAGCATGGATGAGTGACGACTGGCTAAAACAGACTAGACAAGGCTGAGGTGATGGAGAAATAGCTAGGGGGAGGGATGCTTCTGATTTCAGACATTTGTCCATTGGGTGGTACTTATGTACACTAGTTAGAACTGAGGCTGTAAAACCAGCTTATACAATTGCTTCAATTTAGTGCACAGCTGACAGAACACAACGTTTTCTGCATGACCAGGGTGCTGACAGTCATCTGTGTGTCTGTGCTGCAGAGACCTGCACCCTCCAGCCGGTCAGAAAACAAAGAGGTGGTAGAGTATGTGGCAGCCTGAAGTTGGTGATAAATCCTGCTGGGATCACACAGAGCTCTGGGATCAGCACTGGCTACCTGTGTCTGAGATGAATGCAAAAGGTTACTACACTGACCTTTAAAGCCATAAAAAAAATATCTGGGAGATGTCTCAGCAAAGGACTGCTCTCTCTCTAGTTGGCTACCAAGAGAGAATTCAGCTGAGGCTCCTCAGGGAGGAGTCCCTTGGTACCAAGCGTTTCCCTCCTCTTTCTGGGTCCCAGGCAGCACAGATTTGTTCAGCTAGAGATCACGGTGCAGAAGCCACGTAACCTGCAGGAGTTTGTGGTAGAGCGAATGACTTTCTACTGCTTTGTTTTATTGGTTGATGAAATTTGTGCCTTTTATTATATACTACAGGAATAAAAGGTTTATTCATCAGTTATTTACAACTCGGGCATAGGAGGGTATATTTATTTAAACCAGAAAGCAATCTAAACAAAAGCAAATTGTTTTTAAATTGCTGCTGTTTTTAAAAACACTAGTGCTTTGTTTAATGGAGTTCTGGGATATTTTGTTGCTCATGTGCACCATAAAATGAAAATCGGATTTTCAGCACTGTGCCTGTAACATGATTCTTTAAGAACTCTGAAGAACTCAGCTTGGTAGCAATCTGTTTGTTTATAATCCATTTAATATGCTGAGAAGGAAATTTATGTAATAAACTCATCATGGCTATCATATATACAAACAGGTATATGAAAATCTCTTTTACTTGAAGTTAACTTATGCACTACCACCAAAAAACTCCACTCCACAAATATATACATACTAGAACAGGTGGCCATGGTGTCTGTGGAGACTCCATCCCTGAAGACAGTCAAAACTTGACTGGCAAGGCACTGAGAAACATGACCTAACTTGAAAGTTGGCTCTGTTTTGAGGGGTGGTCAGAGTAGAGACCTCTGGAGGTCTATGGTATTCAAACAAATACATATGTCAGAAAATAGCTGTGAAGTCCCTGGACTGATAAAAGATGAAGCTCACAGCCCTCAGTGGCAATACCGTCACAAGAAAAAACACTCAAAGAAAACTTCAGTAACATTTTGTGGATATTCAGCGGAGAAAGGAAGTTACATTTTTCTACTTGTCAAATTTACTGCTGGCGAGAAGCATATGCCTAGCAGATAGATATAAAAAAATCCTGAATTACAGGGATTCATTGTCTTCTGAAATTTTTAAGCCCTGGGATTTCTAGATGCAGAGGTAACAGATTAAAAACCTTTGGCATCTGAGGAACCATATGTCTTTCCTTTGATTCAAATGCAAAAAATGTACCTGCCCATGTTCTTCTGAATAAAGAGCTTCTCCTGCATAAAATGCATGTAACCTATTTGCTTCCAGTATGTCCACAGCTGGCAATTCAACTCAACTTTCATATAACATGTTTGCATACACAGATCACTGGATCCTCAGCTGATATAAGCTGTTCTTAACAGATAAATAATGACTTATATTGGCTGAGGATCTGCCTGTTAGATTTTAACGTAGTCTACTGTACAATCTGAGATCAAATTTTATTTTCTAAGTTGGAAAATGAAAAGTAATTTTCCTCCTCCCCTAAATTAGAGGATGAGGCAACCATGCTGTCAGAGACTAAGCAGTCTTACCCCACTGCATATTTAAGCATGGAAAATCTCAATAAGGCTTCACTGCACAGGGTTCCCTGTAAGTTGCAACCTCTGTAGCTGATGAACTACCTTTAAAAAAATACCTGTTGGTATCATATCAACTTCACCTGTTACAAAATTGTCTTGAAAGTACTAAAAGGAAAACCTGCTGCTCAGAAGCTGACAGCATTCGCATAGACTTTCTGCTCAAATCTTATCCCCCACAAAACTTGCACCTCACCTCACTAAAGACCAAGGATGTAAACTATAAATTCTTTTCTTTGTTGCCCAAATATCTTACATTTTTCAAGTGCGTCCATTGCAGCTCCCATTTCTGCTTGCTGAATACTGTGAAAGCCAAACAAAAACATGTTATATGAGATCCAAGTTGTACAGAATAAGCTGAAGTTTCTGACAAACTGGAACACTAACTACTCTTTTGTAATAAAACTCTCTGGATGACCAGTAGCTAGTAATTCCCAGAATGTATGATATATCAGCCTTTCCATAAATATGTGAGCAATAGCACTACAGCTCCAGTAGAATATTTGTAAACTTAGATCAATAACACTAGTAGAATATTCTAGTCCATTCTTCACTGAAGTGCTTGCTTTTACTTGAGAGGAAAAAAGGAACAAAATCACAGAGGTGTGAACGCTATAAAACCAATGATATTTTTATAACCACCACCAGATTTGGTAGCAGAAAATAAGATGAGGTCTTCGGGGTTCATGGTTGAAGTCTTTGCAACTTTAGAAACCATTTGAAAATGCCTAGAAGTAATAACATCAGGAAAAAAAACCTGAGAGCCTTCCACCCTTAACTTGCCACCTTAAATTGGACAGTAATCCTGCAGCAAAGCCAAAGATAAAGTCACTATTTAATGGAAGCTGTTCTGCACCTTCTAGTCTGAGACACACAAATGAGTTAGCATTGCTAGCCACCTTGTAGACAAGTTCACCAAAAAACCTTAAGAGCCAAAACTATACAGACATTGAACCCTTCACGTATTCCTGAGGCAGAAACTCAGAATGGCTTGAAGAAGGCTCTATAGCTTTCCTTTTCTAAGGCCAACAACATGCTTGTCTATCTCCACGGCTAGTCATTTTGGACGCTACCACACTCAAACTTTAACACCACGTGATTAATTTTTCACTATACCTTGGGCCTTTACCGCATCCTATTCGTTCCCCTTTGAAGTAAACAGCTACTGTGTATGTCCTGGCATGAGATGGTCCCACTGTCTGCAAAGTCCTGAAAATAAGATAGATATGATTTATTCAAGCAGGAAGTATTAAAAACCAGAATCTGTTTGTGGCACGTACATCACCAAGCTTTCAGTCTGGTCAATACATATAGTGGAATTAGGGCAAAGCATGGAGCAAGGGTTGAAAGATGCCTAACCCAGAGATTACAGTATGGTGCGCAATAAAAATGAAAAATTTACATAAAATACATCTTGTTTATATTGGTTATATTTATTCCTCCAGGTTCACTCAGGAGCACCATATGAAAATTAAAAATAACCTATAAGCAAAAATGCAAACTATAACACGAAGTGCTTAAACACTGTGAAAACACTTGTAATAAAGTCATATAAATTGTGCATAGCTGTGCAATTGCAAATAATCACACCAGTATGATTATTGTGTGCACTCAAATTTTAGTTGCCGAGAGTTGCGCAGTTAGCAAGGTTTTAAAAGGACTTTATATTGGACATGGTAGCTCTCTACATACTGAATTATCACAGTACAAATAAATTTTCCAACAGCTTTGAAAAGTTACATTTTGTCACAAAACAAACTTTCCATCTGAGCTAAAGTCTAGGACATGCATCAACAAGCATCTAAAGGGGAAAAAAGATAATTCCCTAGACATGCAATGAATTGCTGCTTCTGCTGTTTCTTCCTGCTATCCCAAATCTCTCCCCACTGTCAGCTTGAGTTCTGTCCACTACCTTGTTTCTTTTTAGAAGGAGCACCAATTTCACATCAATTTTTAAAGCGTCTAACTATAGTACTCTGTCTCTCTGTGCTGTGACAAGAGCAAAGAAAACCCACCCCAAATTTAAAAGCAATAGTACTGACTGCAGTGAAACAGAAAACCCCAAGAAAAGGAATTTAACAAGATAATAGGAAGATAACAGCATATTACTAGCTCTAAGCTGTACTATAAAAATCAATTTATCATCACAGCAAAACAAAACAAACATTTGGTACTTGATACGCAGTGGGTTTTAACAAGAATCAGGAATTGTTTCTTTGGTATTCGTCGCCCTCACTCAAGACAAAGCTGTGAGCCCTCATACAGAGACACTGAGGAGTCAGATTTGCAGAGCATCAGGTGCAGTGTTGAAGCGATCGTATTTCTGAAGTGCACTGTTTGTCACCATAACTGAACTCCTACACTTCCTTGAAAACTTTACTTCAGTAAATTTGACAAATGCACTTAGACTTTCATTCTTCATACTTTTTTGATATAATAATCCCAACAACACAAGCCTTGAACTTTCATAGCCTTTATCTCTTCTTTTGGGGGCTAACATTGCACTCATCCCTACATTAATTGAACGGATATGGATGCAATATACAATCTTATTATTGCCTCTTTGAAGCAGCTATTGTGCTATTTTACAACTGAAAGAGAGAAGGAAGACACATCCCATCCAGCTTCAGGTATCTAACTGAGGTGTACAAGTTAAGAGGTTCACTGCCCTGAGCTCTTCTATCACTAAACAGGGGGACATACATGGGCCAAACTGCGCGGCGAAAATGTCCAAAACTTGTGTTGCCCTTCAGTGCCTGACTGATTAGAAACAGATCAGGATGTGTAACGTAAGGCATCTATTATTTTTGCATAATAATGTAGAGTGTAGAGAAACTTAATACTATGACTGAAAATAGAACGGAGATACCTTGACTTCATATCCAAGCAGCCATTGTTCCATTTATTAATTTTAAATACTGCCATTCCTTACGTTAAAAGGAGAACAAATATAGAATAACAGTAATGAAATACTCCATTCAAACATAAAAAAAATGTATTTTCCCTTGAACCTGTACAAGGTAAAATGCTCACTGATTCTTCCTTGTAATGGCTTAAAACACCTAAAGCTTGGAAAACATTGGTTTAACATTTCCCATCTTCAGACAAAGAGAGACTGGAGGGCTTGGATAACTACAATAAAACCATACTATGGGAAAAATGTAGGATGACTAATCACATCTTCCTCCCTATACAAGAAAGACCGATAACTAGCTTGTATCCATAAGATGATAGTTCTTACTTGTAGAGAGGAATGTCTGGCTCTTTCCCTTCTGTCCTGAGAGTCAAGCAGCACTGCTGAAGCTGAGATTTAGGATCATTCCAGTCTTGATTTAAAATAAACTCCTGTAAGAAGTTCACAAAGATGCTTTTACGATTGAAAGATTGTGGTAATGGTCCAAAACACAATAATGTGTTAAAACATAGTGGCAGGAAAGTAGGAACCTGAGTGGTCTTACCTTTAGCCGTGGAAAAAAGCATACATTCATGAAAGTGTGAACATATTCCAAATCTTTATCAATGTACAGGGCAGCAATAAAGGCTGGGGGAAAAAAAAAAAAAAAAAAAGTACTGTCACTCATCCAAGGAGAACGTTAATGGCTTGCACTTTTAGAAACAAGTACTCTAAAGCCATATGCAATTATGTTTCACAGCAGTGATCTGATGAGGGTAGTATTATCCTGCACACACAGGAAAAAATAAAGTTGACCAAAAGATTAAGTGACTTACCCAAATCCATTCAGTCATTTAAAGAGCTAGAAACAACACTCAGCTCCTAATCTCACATTTTAACCAGGAGACCATAGATACTTACAAATAAATCACTACTGGGTATCATAAAAAAGTGTTACAAATAAATCATTCCTGTTTGTGTGCACATTCCATTTGCTAAGAGGATTTGGCAAATCCAAGGGGTCTGAATGGCTCACAAAGTACATCAAAATATATAAGATAGAGATTAACTTTCTTCGCAGAATTTTTACCACTGTTCCCACTTTCTCTGGAAAGAAGGTAGCACAAACTTTCATAAATAAACTAAAAATAATTTAATTTCAATGTAGTTTTCCCTCTTGCGGAGTGATCATTTTGAAACCTCCTAAAATGCAGTCAAATGAACCACAGAAGCTTCACCTGCTGAAGGAACTACTTTATGTTCCAGGAGTGACAAAAACATATTAATGAAACACTGAAACTGCTGTTAAATAGCTCAACTCAGAATAGAAGCTTTAACTTTCTAGACATGCTTTTGACCTGGCCATCATGATCCCTCAATTTCTAAGCCTACAACTTTGCATCTGCAATTACACCTCCTTCATGCTTTCATACAGACTTCAAAAATGTAGGCTAGCATTCAAAAATCTGGCTTTCAGACGTATAGGCATAATTAATTTGAAAACCTGAACATACATTTTTAATAGTGATTTGGGGGGTTTCTAATGGCTTTCTTAAGGCCCAAGAAAAAAGAAGTCACACAAGTACTAAGCTGTTATAATAAAATTAACTCACATTCCAAGAGATCAGCCAAAGTCTTAGTTCGAAGAGCTACAGGTCTTTTTGTCTTGTCATTAGTGATGGCAAATTCTTGCATACCCAGCTCTTCTGCCACCTTAGCCTGTGTCCTGTTGTTCACCAAAGAACTTCTCAACAGCTGCAATAGAAAGAAGTGCCACTCAATGGTAACAATTAGCAATGCCAAACTATAAAAGGTAGGGAGAGCTGGGGAAAAAAAAAGGTACTTTTATCCTTGTAGCCTTCTCTCAGTTTACTGACATTTTGTTTCAGCACACCTCAAATGATTTACATAAACACACACATTCTCATTCTTTCTTTGCTAGATTTCCTTCTGTTTCAACTCTTCTCACCAATTTTTTTTTTAATCTACAGACACATTACTTCCGTAGATATGTCTTGCATTTAAAATGCTTGTTTGTGAGCTTCTTTGCAATCATATACCGTCTCTTCATCAATCCTGTACTTTTTCAGTTAATCTGCATTTTTCTAGTTTAAGTAATACACAGTTATATACATTTTTCCACATAAAGTATAAACATACAGTATTCTGGAGTCTATAGAGTAGTCCCCAGTATCCACCAAATAAGAAATAAATAGGCTGTAGTTTAAACAAATGCACATTAAAGCAGGACAGCCAAGTGTTTCAGAACAAGCAGATGAGGAAGCTGCTCCACTCATTTGGCCAGAGAAGAAAATGCACAACTGGACAGCATGTATGTAGTCTTCGCTCTAGTGAAGGCAGTATAGCTGAGCCGATGCATCCCTGACAAAGATCCAGCTCTGACATTTTCCATGTATGACAATGTCCAGGACACCTGGTTCTCCAGCAGAGTTCCCTGAAGTGCTTAACCTAGGCTCTAGGCAGATTGCTTAAATAAACACAGAGCTCTTCCAAAGATACAATCTCAAACAGCTTAAAGGAGTACTTTGGAATTTTAGGGCTTCATACAGTCTTCTGAACCCCTGGTTAAGGTGAGCCTTTTTCCTGTTTGTTTGCTTTTCTGCATTAACTGAAATAGCATTAATTTAGGAAGTTAGGGATATTATGGGAGATGGGGGTGGGAGGGAAAGAATGCCTCTCTCTTCCACTGTTTATATGTAATCTAGAGCTGAGAAGCTGCATACACATTTTTTCTCTCTTTGTCTTCCATGTCACATTTGTTCAGCTTATTAGATCCAAGTTATATGCTACCTGGCTCCAGCATGTCAACTGAGGTTATGAAAATCAAGATTTATTTGCTGCACTTGATACTTCATCTCTGACAACAGATAAATAAAGAACAGTATGTTCATAATTTGCTTGGCAATGATGTATGAAGCAGATACTCACAACTTGATCTTCATAAACTAGGCAGACTGCAGATAGGATTATTACCTGCCTCCCTAACCTCTGCTTAAACTCATCTTCTACTTGTTCCTTTCCAAAATTCTTCCCTTTTATGTCCTTAAGATAAATAAACAATACTTTCCCCAACAAAGTCCTAAGTACAATATGCAACCTACAAGACAGAAGTGCAGTATAGTGTGACAAAAATCTGGTTCTTGTAATGAAAGGAGGAGGATCTCTTTTGCTGTGTTTGCAGAGTATTTATTTTGATGGGACCCATAATCATGATTAGTAGTATCATAAACCAAAGAGCAACATATACACCACACAGTGAATTAGAGACTGGGGGGGGGGGGGGGGGGGGGGGTTAACCCCAAACAGTTATCCTAGCACTGTGGTTATCAACTTGCTCTGGATTAGAATCTGCGTCCTCTACAAGTGTGATCTAGCAAGAAACTCAATTCCCCTTAATGATACAGGGAAGACATGGTACCTGTGCCTTCCCAGAAACTTTCTTAGAACTAGTATCCACTCTGGCAGCACACAGCCTGCATCATTGCAGCTGCTGTAACATGTGACAGATGCTCAAGTGGAGCTTAAATCAAAGCAATTTTTTTTTATTCTTCCATCTTCACACAGCACACTACTTACTGCCCATGACTCTAGCATGAGCCAGTACTGGAGAAGCTGTATGTTCCAACAGCCAACAAAATTTCATCCTCTTTTTTGGCAGATCACTTAGCTATCTCAAAATATGTAGACAAGACTATGTTCTTTTTCTTAAATATAGTTAATTTACAGACATCTCTCCACAGTTAATCACTACGCACTGGGAAGCCACTGCATTGCCAGTCCAGTGGAATCTTCCCATCCTTGACCAAAATTGTCCTCAACACTACACCATTCAGCTGATGTTCCGTTATTACTTTGAATGTAAGTATGTTCCCAGATAACAGGAGAAAGAGCTCAGTGTTTGCTGTTTCTCTTCAGATCCCACATCACCAGTCTCCTTTCTCACACGTCTCATTTCATTTATCCTCAAATTTAAAAACATTCTAAGATAATTTTCTTTTTCACTGCATGTGCATCCCCAGAGTTGAAATTTTATTCTAGACATTGCCTACTTCTCCATATCTTAACGTGTTTTCAGCATCCATCCCACTCTAACTTTGTAGTTTCCTCTACAAATTTGGACTGTGCATCTTGTTCTACTTGCCAACTCACTAATCATTAACTTAAGCAACAGAGACGTTCTGATCGTTGTTCTGAGTATTTACACCCATTAATAGCAACACTTCATATCCTTCCTGCCAAATAGTTCTTATATGATTTATCTTACTGTAACAACACTGATGCCTACATTCTTAAAAGTCATGCACAAAGCAAAAAACTCCACCACTCTTGGATTTCTGCCTTATGTTTTTGTTTCTCTGAAGAATTAATGACAAGGCTCTTCCCCTTTTAACTTCTACTTCGAAAGTTCAGGCTCTAGTCTGTCTCCTGAACAGTGCAGAATAATCCATACAAACATAAATGAAACTTAAGAACTGGTGAAGAAAAATTAAAATTTCTTTTGGTCAGAGCATGTACCTTTTTTTCTTGTAAATAGCTTTAGCCCAAAAGACCCAAGATGCATATTCTTGAAAACACATTGCCTGCTACAGCCTCAACATCACCATCCCTTTATTGATTTGAGAAAACCACCCCAAGCAGCTAAGAAACCTACAGTGCTACTTCCTGATTTTAACTAGAAGACTCGACTCATATTCCCGATACGTGTATCGCTTTTTTTATTCTAGTCAAGACTTGAAAACTAAGAAAAATTTAGTAAGCCTAAGAAAATTTCTTCCTCACAAATAAAGTCACAGCTGTCTAGCTGCAGTACTAAATGCAATCAGGAAAAAAACTACATATACCACCACCCTATGTTTAAAGTACTGTAAATTGATGAAAGATCCCCAAACTGGGTTGTTCAGAGCCCAGATAAGAGAGGTTGAAAGGCTACAGTAATCAACAGATGACTATAACAATAGTAAAATTAAGTTCAAAATCTACCACAGGAGCTCCAGATTGAAGACAACAGGAAAAACAGACTAAAATAGATTGTAAAAACTTCTTATCAGGAAACATAACCCTGCCTGGTTGCACGTTCAACAGACTAGAAGTCATGAATAAAAAAAGTCATGTGATGTGCCTATTTAAACAAATGGTTTAAGACACCCATCTTTAAAGAAGAACTAGGCTTATCTCCCAATTTCATCACTGACATCCTCAAAATTATTGATCCATTTCACAGACAGAACAAAAATTATTGCACTGGGCTCATAAATCTCCATTTCCTATTCATTGCAGTGCTCATGACTTAAAATTAACAAAGCCTTATTAAGAGCAGTGGTTGCTGAGGCTTCTTTTATTAATCAAATCCAGAATAATTCACTAGCTGCTAGCACAATTTCAGTCTCCATCCCACTCTTGCTTTTCTGGAGAGCATGACTGATGGCAGTCTCACCGTTAAGTGCCCTTCATGATGATCGGGGAAATGTATGAATAAATACTCTGTGGCTACCAGCTGCATTATGGAGTCACCCAGGAATTCCATCCTCTGGTTGTGGCCTCTGAAAAATGAGATATCAATGCAGCAAAATCAATAAGCACTCAGGGAGAAAAAAACAAAAGCAGAATGCACACACAAATTAAAATAAAGAGTGATCTGAAAGTGAGCCTCGCTCATTTCCAAACGCATTTAAGACAATTTTCCAGTGTTAACCAGGTGAGATGAAAACACAGTTCATTACTGTTGTAACGCCAACTTTCAGGGAGAAAGCAAATCAGGGTAGCTACATATAAACACAATTACTAGATCACAGATCTGGGACAAATTGAAGAAGAGCAGTTGACATCAAGTTTGTAATGGGATAAGGTCTCTACCTGCAACTTCTTATAAGGAAGTGAACTAATGAATGCGATGACTTCAACAGAGAAAAAGGTCTGTCCATTCACAAGAAATGAAAGGATCAGGGTTTAAACCCATGTGAGATCCTGGACTGCAAAACCACTGGTATGGCTCTACCGTTTGCTTTAAAATGGGGCCTGGCATCTCTACACACTACAGAACACAAAAGTTGCACTTGGACCAAAAAGCATTATTTTATTTCTTTCCTCTGCCCAAATGTACCTCCAAATATGTTTTGTTACTTTCTCAGGAGTGATGTGCAAATATCAATGATGTAGGAAGCTCAGAAGAAACACTGAGATGGCTCTCTAACACCTTCTACAGTCTTTCCCAAGGTATCCACTACTGACCACTGTCAGAGACAGGATACCGAGCCAGGTGGGCTTGCGAACGTCGCTGCTCTATTCTCTTCTGGAGAACAGATATAACATCTAGAGTTTGTTTACAAATAAAGCAATCTAGCAAACTAACAGAAGGACCAACAGAGCTACATGAGGACTCTCGCTGTGTACTCACAGAGTCAGATGGTTAAAGCCTACTGTCCTCAGCGTGAATGCACGTGCTAGAAGCCGAACATGAGTAAAGATGACTCCAATTGCATCCTCAAACTCTGTAAGCTTTTGAAGAACTGGAGAGGTCTCAATGAGTTGCCTGTCAGTATTGGATTCCTGCAGCTGTAAATGATACAAAAAATAAAATAAAGTGCAAACAATGACAAACTGACACTGTTTTAGAACTTTTCAAAGAAAACCAAGCCTTCTGTAAGACAAGGGCAAAGAATACAGTGAACAAGTTGTTCTGTGGACAGCTGAACTGAGAAAACCCAGTTTCCTGTTTTTTTGTCTTGGATAATCACCACTCAAAGAAGATGTGAGCTCTGATGTATGCTTTTTTAACAATTGAGGCATTTATAACACATTGTTGATATAGTCTTGTCTCTACATATGGATAGAACGGGCTACTGATTTTCACAAAACATGTATAACTGTACATGTCTGAATTTTCTAATATTATTACATTGTTTGCAACTGAGCAACAGATTCAAAAATTACTAGAATAAGGCTGGTGGACTGACAGCATGTCAAGATGAGACAAAACCCAAATCTATTCCTCCCACTTTCCTTCAGTACCAAAAATCAGGAATAAATACCTAGTATATGAAATTCAAAAGGGTACAATAACACAAGAAAATTAAAATTATCACTTTGGGTCAGTATCTTTTCTTATCTGATGTCCTTGATGTGGTGACACTGTTAAATGGCTTTGTGGAGCTGGGAAATAGCTTAGGCATTTCCTCCAGCCACTCTGGGCATCTCTCTTGTATAGCAATGCCTCAGAGAAGGAATCATCCAGATGAGGATGCCTAAAGGAAAAGTAAGAATAGCCACAGTTTTTTGAAGTGGCATTAAGGTCTTTTTTGTTTGTTGCCTGTCCCTTTTCTATTAATTGATAGCATTCAATCTGGCTTTTTCCTTAAACACTACTGAGCTTTCAGCTGAGATTTTCACCGAACTACATATCCCGGCACAAAAATCCCACACTTGGGTGATAATGATCAGTTTGGAGTTCAGCTGCACGTGGAGCTGAGACTGCTTGTTGCTTCCTCATGCACAGTCCTTTACATTTACCTACACAGAGTTTCATCTGCTTTTTTACTCCATAGTTAGTCACTCTTGCATTCTTGCAAACTGCAGTTCTTCACCCTGCTGTTGTCCATGCTACCCTGAATAATTCGGTATTGTCAACAAAGTGCCACCTCACTGCTCATCCTCTTCCCTAAGCTGTCAATGCAAACAGCCTGTACTTCAGCAAAGATCCCTAGGGAAATCTGCCAGTGATCTCCATCCCCTGTAAGATGTGGTCATTTCACTCCTGTTATCCATTTCTTACATTTCAGCCACTCCTTTAAATCTTGTAAGAACTGACAGTATTCACTGGGGTTGCTTTTTTTTTTTCTTCCTTTTTATTTTTAAAACACATTTTTAAAAGCCTTTTGTGAGTGCTTTCCAACAGCCTCTTAGGAAACCCAGCAGACAGTATCATCTGCATCATCACATGCTTTTTTGTCTCCTCTAAAATCTCCTATTCATTTGTGAGGCAGGACTTGTCTTTATATGTTGACTCTTTCTAAAGAGACAACGTTTATCCAGGTGACCACTAATTATTTTTTTCATCCCTATTTCTACCGACTTGACTACTGCTACATAACAGGTTTACAGGCCTTCAGTTCTGTATATCTTACCTAGAGCTTTTTTTTTTTTTTAACTGGCATCTCCTTTGCCATATTGTTAATGGTGAATTTTAATAATTTTTAAAATGCCATTTTTCACGCTAGCTGTGCCCAAATGCCAACCTGAGCAGCCTGTATTTCCCCTACTGGTAAGCATAGAGCTAGGATAGCTTCTGGGACATGGTAGAAAATAGATTTTCATCACACAAGTTAACATAGTAGCAAAAAATGATAAGCTGCATATACTGACTGTCTCCAATCTTTAAGCAGAGACCACGTCTTCTTTGTGAAAGCAGAGATAAAGAGGTTAACATAAAGTAAGAGAAAAGAAAGAAATCTAGATTAAGAATTTTCTTGGGAGCTTGTGCCACCATGCAGGATAGCTGGTGCTGAATCTCAAAAGTTCATCTTCCCATTAGGACACTTTTCTACCTATACTCACAGACGGTTATAAAAAACGCTTCATGTGCGCTGATCGCTGATTTGCTGCTGAAAATTTTGCCTATGTACCCATTGCAACATCCATACAAATACATAGGACATTTCAGATGGAGGCCTCAAAGTGACCTTCTGCTAGAAGGGTGTGCTCATAACAAGTTTCAAAGGATTCAAACTGACCACCCAAAACATCAGAGATTTGGCTGGACAAAGAAACCTCTCAGATAGTCCTGAACACCTTACTAACTGACTGGATGACAATTTGAATACAGCTATTCTTGCAGCACCCCTGCACACCTGGAAAAATGCTACCATGTTTGCTGTGAAGACAAGGAGCTACAGTGCAGAGAGGCTCTGTGACTTGCTCTGGGACTCCCCCAGAATTCACGCAGGGAACAAGTACTGGGAAACCATCCTCCCAACTTCCACCCTTGTAAACTAACAACTTGTGAACTTGTATCCTCCAATACATGGAGGATAAACTAGTCTTCAGACACCTTCATAACTTCAGTGTTTACTTCTTATTAAAGCTACCGGAATCACCAAAACAACCATGCTATCATTGTGTGCACATACACACACTCACACAAAAAAAAACCCCAAAACCAAACCCCCAAAACAGAATCACATTCTTATTCCATTCAACTAATGTGCCTTCCTACTATTAAGGTTTCAGTCTTAATTTCAGGTTAACAAAATACGTACATGGATTAGATTGTATCCTTTTTACCCCAACTTTGAGAAGATGAACAAGAAGCCACCAAAACATTACCTCTCACTAGATTTATCGTATGAGAAGCACAGTTATATCTCAAACATGAGCCAAGGAAAGGTGAATGATTCATCCTCAGAGAGGCAGAGACTCATTATTTATTAAAAAAAAAACCACAAACCAAAATCAAACAGAAAGGCAAATATATCCACTCCTTTGGCTACTTTTTAGCACAATTTCTGAGATGTCACTACAATGGAACCTATGGAAAAGCATCCCTGAAAATAAAACAGAGCTATGAAATTTACTACAGAAAAGGATACACTTACTTGGAGTGGGTGTAGTGGATAATTAAGCCATACATCCCGCAGGTCCTGCAAACATTGAGAGATGCCTTTAATGCTCAAGGGAGTCATTTAACAAATTCCACAGTACTAAATAAAATGTCATTACTTGAAATACTGAACTATTTCACATGCTGGCTCTGCTTATTGCAAATTCAATAGTGCTGGCAAACTAATTTTTAAAATCGTGTATTTGCTGTTCAAACTGCCTGTAGTTCTCCCAATTAGCTTGTGTCAAAGAGGTGGAAAAATCCTTGAACCAAATAAAAAGTGGTCAAAGGAAGAAAAAGATTTGTTTAAGCCTCAGGACTAACTTTATTTGTAAGTACTCCTCAGTAGCAAGTTTCACTTTACCAAAGGCAAGGACTAAAGAAAAAAAAAACCAAACCCAAACATTTATGTTCTTCCACTTCATATAGGCTTCCTTCACTACAGGCACTGAGCAGCAAATAAACACTGAGTTACGACAGGCTTCACAGTACTTTTATTTCTAATAAGCTTTGTCATTTCACAGACTCAGAGACTTTCAAGAAGGAAAAGACTGTATAATTCATTGCCTTACCACTGCCACGTGTATTGCCCTAGCAGTATGTACTGGTTACTTTCATTAGTCATTACACGGGATAAATTCCAACTAACAGTGATCTAAGATACAGTATGCAAGAATAGATCCGACTGTAATCACACAATTGGGTAAACATTGGATGAAATCCCCCATATTTTTTTCAAAGACACATTTAAAACTTTTAGGGGTGGGAGGATTTAACTGATCAAACATGAATAGTCACTCTACATGGGCATCATTTCCCCAAAGCATGCCACCTGGATCCACAGCACCCATCTCCGTTGTTACAGTAGCGCTTTGAATGGAAGTCTGCAGGTTTCCCACGCCACCCACCCTTCCCCAAGCCAACCAACAAAGAGCACACCTTAGGAAACACTGTAATTTTTTTTGCCTGAACCAGTGCACCTTGCTGTCTTAAACACATGATGCATTCAGTTTCCAGGAACTAAGAACAACAGGTGTATTACTGTTCATTTGCGATTCTCAAATAAAACAATGGACAAGAAAGTATGTCTTCAGTTATTTTTAAAATGGAAATTAAATTATGTAATACATAAATACCTTGTCATTGAAGAGCAAACGTCCAAATAATTGTTTTGCTTCCTCTAGGCTCCCCTCTAGATAAACAGCTCCTGCATGAGGAGACCAATACGTCAAAGGTCAATAATGCATTAGTACTTAGAAAATTACTAAGCGCAGGGAAGTCAAAGGTCTCTGTCTTCTTCATCTCAAATACATTTATTTTTTAAACACGTGCTTTCTGTAGTAACATCTAATTTTCTGAGAAATTTAAAGCATGTTAAACACCAACATAAATCAACGGTCATACAATGAACAGAAAAACCTGAAATAGTTAAATCAGTGATAGAAAATGCTACATCCAAAGAGCAAAGTTTAAACAAATTAGGCTAGAAGCAATTTATTTCTAAATATAGTTTCCAGTAATCAGCTAACTATACCACATATGTAGATAGTGAAAGCCATGAAATACGTTTCAATAGCTAGCAAATAATTTTAATTTATCCTGTACTTTCAACAGCATTACATTCTGCAATATAAACAATGTGTCAGGACTATTCCAAACCTCCATGTCTCCCCAGTATCACAATAATACATTGTCTGAACTGGAAACTGCACCGCTGCGTCTCTCAATTTCTGGAGATGATGGTACTTTTTTTTTTTTTTTTTTTTTAAACTGCATATACAGCCCTCACTAGTCCTCCACATGCCCATTAGTAACAAGCTCTGCAAAACTTGTGCTAGGATATTATATTTTTTGTGTGTACCATACACACTCTGTATCCGCACAGGCACTTTACCAATTCAGTATCAACATTTTGTCTTTTGATACTCTTTACAGGAGGGCTTCTGAAAACCTCAAACTAGACATTGTAAGCACATCTTTATAAAAGCAAAGGGAATACACAGCTACATGAAGATACAGAGAAAGGGAGTCAATGTTCCCACGTACAGAGAGAATATGGTTTGCCTTGCTGTGTCTTTCCCAACCCCTTTCTTTTTAATTCCTCACTAGGTCAACTACTTTCTTTGGACTCTTTGGAGAACAGTTTGGGGATTTATAAGACTATCTTGCCAGAGGCACACTATGAGAGCACAGAATTTCAAACAGGTCCTAGGCAGCCTGCTTATGCTTTTGGTTATTATTTTCATCACAGGGAATAAGCACCAGACTTTTACAAAGGTTCTCGAGTAGGAGCTCCAGACTCCACATATACTTTTACAGTCCCTTAACAAGCTCCCAGATTTTAGCTATGGCCCTGACAAAATCTTATTGCTCAATTAACTTTGTGAACAACTTTGTATTGGAGGTTAAACAGCAAGCCTGCTCTCTTGGCAAATCTCAATGCTTGCCAAATAGTCCTCATCATTACATCCTAGAGAAGCTGAAGTATATGAACAAAGCCACAGATACATATCTAGTGTTCCTTTTCTTGTTTGTTTTTTATTTTTAAATTAAAGATCAAAGCACTTATGCAAAGCAAAACAGAGTTAAAAAGAAAACTCTTATTTCTTGATGAGATGAAATGCAATTTGGCCCAAGGCAGAACGCACAGAACTGTTGACATCTAAGCCAACTATGATCTATTTTTCAAAGCAGGAAAAAATGCTTTAGGAGCTTGTGTAGTATGTAAAGACCTGGATCAGGGCTAAACCATTCCCATAGTTAATATCATGTACAGCACATTTGGATGAATATGAAGCCCAATCAGTGAGATTTAGCTTGCTTTGTGTTTTCAAACAAGTAATTCTTTATAAAAATATGCTATTTAAAATACAGCTTGTGTGGATATAACGGATCAGATTTCTGCCTTACTACTTGCTTATTTGGTAATTGTGGTAAGGTAGTCCTGACTTCTCCAACATAAATTTATCAACTAGTGCAGGCAGTCACTAATCAGCATCTTAGGGCCCAACAGCAAATTTGACACAACTCCCCTTCATCCTCAGCTTTGGTAGCTTTATTACACCAGCCACAGCATATTGCCATGCTTTCTATTTGTAAGGAAAATGCCAAGACCAAAAATATTTACTTGGCAAATGTCATGTTTAATTCACAGAAGGTTAGCAAGGCACAGAGGAAGCCAGCGGATGACCTGGCTGGCAGCGCCTGATGCATTCAGAAAGCAAACTGCAGTTTAAAATTCAGGGCTGAAGTGTGACTCCACATTTTGCAGGTCTGTGCAAGTACTATTGGAAGTAGCGAACCTGCACTTTTCCTGCCAGGCCATTGTGAACTACTTCCCCCAGATGACTGCAGGTGGCACATGAGAGGTGGAGTTCCACTGTGATGGACAGAAGAGCTGCACCACAGCAGTATGAAATGGGTGCATCTTCAGTGCGTGGGAGGCAAGATACGGAAGATGAGATTTTCATTGTAACGCTGCACACTCATCATGTTATACACACAGCGTACGTGCAGGAGATGGTAAGAGACAAAGAAGATTTAAGAAACTTTACTACTACCTACCCTTACTAACACTACTCAACACAGACCCACGTCTCCTCCATCACAGTCAACATGGCATGTAGACATATTAAAATATAACTGTCCGCACGCACAAATACACATGCTTTACCTATTAGGGCCTCAAAGCAGTTGGCCATGGCATGGCGGAGATCCGATTCCCTGCAAAGGTCTGGACCATGAGCATAAAGCATAAATCGATCTAGTTCCAGCTTCTGCAGAATATGTGGAAAGAGTTAAAACCATGGTGTTAGAAGTACAAGAGCACCACTAGATTTCAGTTACACTATTATTATCCAGCAACTGGGTTTGAGGGAACTCTAAAGCTTCTCTCCATAGTTTCAGTTCAGACATAGGTTAAAATTAGAAGACGTCATATTCGTTTATTAGAGGCAAGCAACTAGAGTGTGATAGCGTGGGAAAGCTAGGAATTATCAAACCAAATTGTCAAGGGAAGCCAGATCAAAACATGTTACTAGCAAGATTTAGGAATGAGTTCAAGAAGAGGGCTGAGGGTGTGACAGCCCGATACTGGCTGGATGGTGCAATGTGCTGTGCTTCTTGCTGTTAGTTTGCCCTCACATGATGTGCCTTCAGAAATGCCAAAGGGACATACAAAGGTTGAGGAGTTAATGCTGAGGAAAAAGATTTTGCCTACAGAAGAAGAAGATAAAGTAAAACAGTGAGGAACAAGAACTCTGGTAGACAAAATTCAGTGAACAACTAGCTTTCTCCTTCAAGTGTATCAACAGGTGGCAGTAACAAAAGCCTCTGGGCACTGCAAGCAGAAGAGTGATATTTTAATCCGCAGTGCCACCTAGCTTTGTTTTTCATTTCAAATATGCATCATTAACATTAGTCTGTTGCCTAAACCATAGTTCTGCTTGCCAGTCAGAATCCCAGGTAGTGAGTCAGATATCTTACATAATATATGATAATTCTGCTATAGAAATGCAGGCAAGAGCTACTAGGTTCTCTTTACATATTCATCTTTTTGACACAAAACCATTATTGAGATTTTTCAAGAGCAGATTTGTGCATCTTGCAAAGTCTGTATGAGAATAGGTTCTTCCCAATTGGGTGTAAGTTTCTACTGACTAATTTCTCATCAGCTTTCAACTTCATCCTCCTAGAGTATATTTAACATGTAAAAATGGAGACTAAGTTGCTTGAGGTGCATGGTTTAGACAAATTTCAGTTGGAAAAAAGGAGTCTTCCATTTCCAATGAATGAGAACTTACTGCTCCAGAACCCAGGGAATTACCACTACAATGTTCCATCACACTTTATAAAGTGTAGGGAGCAGTCGTTGAGTCAACATTAAAGTGGAACATTAATTGTTTTATATCAAATTTAAACTTCTTACAGATGATTGTCATTTGTTCATGTTAACTGGTGGTATTTGAGTGTTGGTGTGTGTCCCCTCTCTTCAATGGCTTATCTCCATTTTCGGAGCTTGCATTCAGCATATGTGGCATGTGTTTTGCTTCTCAATTTTGATCATAACATATTTCAGATTATTTTTAAAATTCCTGCTACAATTTCCCTTAGAAGCTACAGAAATTTATCATTTGATCCTCAATTAAAACTGCATTCCACATGCACAAGAGAAATTGAGGACCTGAGAATTATATTGAGGAAGTAAACTGAATGCAACATGACACTGCAGGGTATAATTAAAGGGAACAAAACCAGGAAGGTCATCTAGGATATACGAGAGGAAAAAAAGGGTAAATTGGGAAATCCAGAATGTATAGATATCTAGTATTTGCAGTTGTATCTGACAGAAATAAATACAGTTTAAAAAATTTTGCAATAAAAATTTTCAAAAGTTGTCCATGTACAATGATAAAGGCTGTGAACAGAGCTTTAAGAATGTATGAGCTTTCCTGATGCAGGTTTTAAAATAACAACATGAATTCAAGTGTCAGGCAGCTCAATACTGTATTTGTAAACAAAACCCTAATTTGAAACATTTCAATCAATTCATGCTTATCTAAATCATTAAAGAGAGCTTTGGAGGAAAAAGATTGTGTCCACTCCCTACCCTATGCCTCTCCTGAGAACCAAGCAAAAAGATGACATGTTACAAATCATGCAGTTTTTGCCAAAATCTCAAGACTGGATATGCTTGTTTAAATTACTGCGTGAACATGAATGGAGAAGATTAGAAGAGCGCTTGAAAACTATCAGCAATACACAGTGGACATGTGTGCACACATGCGTGCATGCACAGCTTAACACATTACATCAGTTAGTCTCAGACTGTTTTTTAAAAAACATGCTAACAAAATCAAATCTGAGGGAATACCAAATTATCTATGAATAGAGACTTAATCAACTTTCTATATCATATTCCTCTCCCCCAGTACCATGTAGAAATATAAAAAGCTCTGTTATTCACAGAATTAAATTAACTAAAATTCAGAAGCATCTCAATTTTTCCCATGAGGTAATACAACTTTTCACCAAAAGCCTTCCTAACATATTTCTCTTCCACAGTTCACAGCAAATCTGAAAATGACTGCATAGGTTAGGGAGCACACAAAATGATTTTTTTCATCACTTTACCACCTGCTGCCACACTCTCCCTACATATTCTATCAGGAAGTCCTTTTTTAAACAACCACATTTTTTCTTCACTAAATTTCTACTATCAGCTTCAGTACCTGTGCAATTTAAAGTTAAATACAGACACACCTTCAACATAACCATCCTAAAATCTTACCCTTCTGCCTGCAAAAATTACTCCTCCTAAAAACACGCTTTGGAGGAAACACTAAGTCCTACTTCATCTTTAAAATCTACTTTCAAACTGAAAAGTATCCCTGTATCCCAAATCTTGTGCACAAATCATGGTAAGGACACTGATGTTCAAAGCAGGCAGATCCCTCAAGAAGCAATCCACACACTAATAGTATCCTACCTATGGGTGTCAAATACAGAGATGTATAAAACTGTACCTTAGCCAACATGGCCAGGTGTTGGTTCTGCACGATGGCAGTGCGGTATGTAGCTAATCCTCCTTCCTCCAGAGTTGGAAACAGGTAGTACAAGTGGACACTGGCAAAAAAAAAAAAAAAAAAAAAAAAAAAAAATCAGATGCTGTCAGCATTTGGTTAAAGATGAACAACATGTGCCTCTGGGGAACAGTGCCTTTCCCTCAGATCCTAGGTGGTAACACAGGTCCCTTCCCAAGGTGGCAACTCAGCTTGAAGTATGGTAAAGAAACAAACATTAAAACAACGCTCAATAATATTTGACTGGATAGCATTGGCAGCAGGGGAGGAAGAGTGCTGTTTCTCTACTGGGCAGCACATAATCTTTAAATCCCTGCAACGACATGCACTCCCTCAACTGAAGGTTTCTATCTATCAGTAGCAGTGGGTTCAGCAAGGTTGACACCTAGAGGATGCTGAGGAATAAAGCACAAGGGAACCTTGAAAAGCCTTGAAAAACTCCATGCTGCAGGTACGCAGCGCTTTAAGATGATACGAGTGATTCAGGCTGCACCACCACTCAGGATATTTGTTTTACAAGTTTCTTACAGTGCTTTAACAGATGCTAATGGAGCCAAAGAACAGAACTCAACAGTATGTATTTATCAAATGTGTGAAGGCATTAATACCACAGGAAAAAAAAAAAGAAAAGAGTAAAAATCACAGGCTTTCAACTGCTTTTAATGATATTTGTGATCATGCAAGTAAGATAATTCATAAAAAGGAAACAAAACAAATAAGTAATTCAGTGATCCGACCAAGACCTGAGTAACGGACAAATGGTTCTGAACATCTTCATATGTGACTATCTAACCGATGTCAGAAAGAAGTTAATACAGAGAGGGTTTTCAACATCCCAAAAATAAGGCAGTGGGTGGCACTAGTTATTAAAATATTTTATTAGCCCAGCACACAGGGAGAAAAGTGCAGATGGACACAAGATTATTTAAGGACAAAAATTACTATTAAACTCAGAGGCAATCTAATCAAGCATCATCATTCACAAAAGCAGAGACATGAAGTAAAGAGAATTAGAAAAAAAAATCAGACTTAAATACGTGCTTACATGCTCTACTGAAGAGAAACATAGCTCAGTTTTTTTTCTGAATTGAGACAAAAGTTAGCTCAGAAAGTCAACTGATGGTTGATGAACAATGACAATGAAAAACGCAAGACATTTTAACCTGCAAGTCTTCCATCTTATCAGCCTATACTGCTGTATAAGAGAAAAGGCCATGGGTTTTAAGGGCAGTGGAGACCTTTACACACTTAATAGCTTTTAATACCAAGTAGCTAATGGCTAGTAGAAGTTAGCAGAGAATGGAGATGTAAGGGCAGTTTTGTTATTCATACAATGAACTTGCTTAAAGAGAAGCTTAGAGTAAACAAGACTACTCCCTATGAAAAACAGTAGAACAAAGCAGCTGAAAATGGATTATAGTCTTTATTTTGTGCAAACTGCCTGCCTCTAGTACTCAGGTAAGAGAGGCCAATGGAGGTAACTGGTAATATCCCTGCATTGTTCACTGATTTCAATATACTCAGACCAAAACTGGAACAATTTTTGATGAACCGTGTTTTTTTGTTATTACTTCTAAATAAATTACATTTGTTGTCAACTATTTTATTTACATACAGACATTATGCAAGCTACAGCCCTAATAACTAGAAATACAAGAAATGCAACGCATTCAATATTACCAATAAATGCTTTTCACTTGCAACCAGAGAAAAAGAAACCATGGAAACAAAATGGCACACTAAGAAAAATATCCTTCCTTTAAAAAAAGGGTACAAAGTTCAACTTGTTTGTAGCTGAATAATCTCTAACCCCAATCAACTTAAAATTGCACTCCATGAAACAAACTCTAGCTTTTCATTTTGTAATCTTCCTTGTATCATCAGCACTGAAGGAATTTTCAAGAGAGCTGTGTGCAGATGTACAGCGCTAAATATCAGGCAGGACTGCAAACATAGAGAGTCATAAAGTAGATACTGCAAAGCTTAATAAGCCCAGCGGTATGACAATAACATACAAAGGTGAGGACTATTGAAGAATTCTCCATTTACCTTGTTAAGAACTCCACCACAGCATCTCCCAGAAATTCTAAACGCTCATTGTGGTTAATCCTGAAAAAGGCATTTTAAAGTAACACATGCTGGTTATTTACATAATACAATTAAAATAGAACAAATCAGAGTTGATTGCTAATCAGCCATGATAGACATTCTTGCAGCCTCCCTTCCCCCACCCCGCCCCCCCAGGTTACAATCCTTTCCAAAACAGAGTAACAACTACATGAACCTTGAAAATCAGGACTGACACCACCACCTTTGAAATTTTCATACGTTCCATTCTGAGCTATTGTCAGAGCTTAACAAATGGAGAAAGGAATCAGTACCATTGATTGGCACTGAGGTCAGGTTTCTTTGTCCATCAGAAGGCACCAGGTGATTGAAACAAACAGCCTTCAAATGCACCTTTAAATGCCCTTTTTTCTGTAAATTCCTTTGAGCTCAAAAGACAAAACGGCTGTACAAGAAGATGCATTCAAAAATGCCATTAAGCTAGTAGCATCTTATATTTCCTGTGTTTTCCTTTTCTTCTATCACCGTTCCTGATTTTCCTTTGTTTTGCATAAAGTTTCATTTCCTCCAAGCTCTCTGCCTGCTTATATAACAAAGGACTAACAGGACACAGCAGATGAAAAAGAACAGGAGTTTGTCTTTGAGTATATACAAATTTGTGCTCTACACATCAAAGCATATAAGTAGCACCATTTTGACTTCACACAATTGTAATTGAATCAAGGCCATTGCAACAGGATTTTTTTTTTTTTAAAATCCAGAAGATCCTTCTTAAGTGTTTGACAGCTTTTATTGTAATTTGTACTCCCCCAACAACGATGTAGTTAGTCTAATTTCTGAAACAGCAGGCCTTTGTTATGGGCTGAAAGAATTCAAGTACCTCTGCTGTGTGAAACAATAAAATGTGAGCAAAACTGTAACTCTTCTGTGTAGCAACATAGCGGAAAACGCAGATCTCTCAGAAGTGGAATTTTATATTTGTGTGTTATTTTGTAAGCATTAATGCAATTTTGCCTTATCTCATGTTATCTTAAGAGGGCTGAAATAAGCTTGAGGCTGACTCTCAAAGAAAAGGGCATGGTCTAGCTGAAACAGCATTTGGGGAACGCTGCAACAATAAGTTATTCAGAATTCAACTTCTCCCATTCCTGAGCTTCCTCCAAAATGATGACTCTTAACTAGTGCTACAGCTGGGCCTTTTAACTAAAATAAACTCTGTCCTCTAGTTCATGCATTTAGGAGATTTCACATGCAACTGTTTCTTGCATTAGCCCTATGACCTCTGTTATTCACTTTGGCTAAATATGGTGCCTGTGTCTATAAACCACATCTTTAGCATTATTTATTTACACGGAATTCTTATTGGTCATTTAAGGACTATTACATTACAACATTAATGGGTTTTGTATATGTCTTTAAATTGGACCAGTAAATCAGCAAAGCGCACGTCCCGTATCACACTCCTGTTAACAAGGTGCCATGCCAGCAAGGTACTACCATGAAGAAATGTGATGGAGATTCCAATTTATAGCAATGATAACAATAACAACAAATCTTATTTTTTAGTCTGCAGAAAGCAAGAAGGTAACCTTTTAGTCCTCCTCATTTCAAGGATAAACAAAAATGATAGAATTATCTGTTAAAACCTTCCTCAGGAGTTTTCTGCAGGCATGACGAAACATATACTATGTCACTGCTAATGGAGGTTCAGCACATCTTCATAATATAAAAGTCAATTCAAAACGACTTTTCATTTCAACTATTTGCCAAAGCTGTTGCTGACAGTAAGTTGGTTGTTTCTATTAAACATCTCCCTCTGCAACAGCTTCCCTACCTGCAAACAATTATTTTCATTACCTGGAAGGAGCTGGATCATCCTGTCCCAAACGGGACATAATATTTATCAGGGTGTTTATCCCTAGAAACATAAACAATGCACTATTAAATAAACAGCCACTAATTCAATTTGAATAGGCTTAGAAAATAATTATTCAAAATGTTACTTTGTAATTGGTGTACACAAGATCATCCTGTTATTTACAGAGTTTACTTACAGCAAGTATAATCCTTACAGATGCTCTCTGCCTAACTGACCACAATCCCATTACAACACCATTGTATTTTTGCATTCAGAGTGTCAGATAAGAATACCACCTTTGCGTGAAAAACCCATTACAAATACTACATAAAAAATAAACAATTTACTTCATTACAGCTGAAAATACTTTCAAGGGGTAAGGAATATTCTGCAGCAGACCGACCACATATTTTCACATTAATAAGACATTTTTACAGAATATCCTCCAGTTTGCTCACCACGTTGAGCAGCAAATTAAGAAAACAATACTTGCCAAAAATCAAAGAAAATACATCCTCCCACTTATTACCCTTGCTTTTTCTCAGCTCTCTACTTGTTGACTAATTTGCAAAATCCACCCTTTTAGAAAGGTCTCAGTGGTGTCTGTGTACAACCATCGAAATCCTCCAGTGAAGGGATCTCTCGGAAGCACAACAGCCAACAAAATAGTAACGGACAACAGGTTTTCTTACTGATTTAAGTGTGAGGTGAGAGAAAAATGGTAGTGGTGTGATGGCATACCTTTTTTTCTCATGTGCATATGGTGAACTTTTCTATCTCCGTACTTTGGCTGTCGAATCCCACAGTTGGACAAGGAATTTCTGGCATGATCTGGATTCATTCCAAAGTTTAAGTGATGGCTTGGATGAGTCATGGCAAGCTATAATGTAGCACATATAGGAAAAAAAAGTCTTAGATGTATTTTTTGCAAATGTAAGAAAAAAAAAAAAGATCTTGGACTGCTAGCTAATAACTGTTATTTTTTAGTTTGACGAAAGGCTACGCAGTGATGTTGTCAATTAGTGCCTTGGTTCCAGCAACAGTACATCCTACATTTATAGGACGTACTACTTCAGATGTCAGAAAGAACATTTATGCCCAATCATCAGTTTAGCCAATTAACTTTCAACAATTTTTTTTCTTTAAAGAAAAAATTAGTTTAGAAGAAGAGAAAAAGCATGAACTGCCAATTTGCTTACCAGCTTTGCTGACCTGATTTCAATACATTTGCTTATTTAAACATATATTCACTCTAACATTGCAGCATTAATATTTATATTAAAAATATGAACAACTGAAAGAGCTTCTCAACCATTCACATGTTTAAGTTATTTAAATATCTATAAAACTTCTACTTCAACTCTACTTCAAAAAAAAAAAAAACCAACCCAACAACAACAAACGTATAATATCTCTGGCATGGTTATTCACAGAAGAACTCTTTCTCTCATGCCTACACAGGGCCACTCTTCAATTGGAAGTGAACAGCAATGGCAGGATTGGTCTTCTGGTTTACATTTGTACCATGTAGCATTATCAAAAGCTTACTTGGCTGCTGACACCACCACTGCAAAGATGGCCACAGTAAATAGAACTACAGCTAGCTTTTATGACTCCATCTGCAAACTCACACATTTTCTCTTTCTTTACACATACACACCTAAAAATATTGTGCATGTATAAATGTATGTGTACACACACCCTGTATATAAAACAAGATATATTGGCAAATTCAAGCTGTAGAAAGTTACTTCTGAAAAACTTGCAAACTGGTACTGCAGGCTGTGAACAAAGACATTCCAGTAGTTCATTCAAACATTGTCTGTGGCTTTCCAGACACAAGACTTAGAGAAGTTTAATTATTTCAGAGAATAAAATTACATTTAATCAACAATAAGAACTATCTCCAAGTCTTTTTTAATTCCTTGCTAATATTAATAAGTTTGTCATAATTGCACATTCTCAACTTCTGCTCCATCTGAACTGGATGACACATTACAACGTCCCTGAATAGTTAAATTAGCGTAATCTTTCTTGCCCAGTCTGTACTTTAAAAAGAATACATCATGATGAAACAGGTAAAAATCAATGCAAAATTATACATCTAATATTGCCTATGCTTAAGCAGGTGACTGGTGCTGTATACATTTTTCAAAAGCTCTTTCTCTTCTGGAACAAGTTTGTAGGTTTTAAATAAATTTGCATAGGGATCAAGTATTAAAAAGTACTTTTGTTATAACTAAACATTAATTTGACTAATGCTGACACGCTTTATTTTCTGTTTTCTCCCCTTTTCGATTGCAATTTGCTTTTCGGTTTGTGTGTTTGGTCTTAACATTTTGAAGATTTCCATAATTGCATTTTTATCTTTCATATTAAAACTAAGACAGCCCGCGAACAACCAAATCCTACAAGATGCTCAATGTTTAATGTAACTTTCAGTAGGACAAGCCCTGGAAACCGACTTCTAGAAAACAGAGAAGCTATGAGAAAAGATTTCTCCATAAGCCTCTGCTTAAAGTAGTTTGGGAGTAAAGTCTCCATACACATACAGAAACGCCATGTTTTGAACTTAGAGAAACTTCACCTTTCTCAGCCCCAGTCAGTATAAAGAGAGGATACTTATTTCAGGGGGAAATCCTGAACAGGAGTCTCCATTTCCCTTCAGTAACCTCAGAAAAAAAACATAAGGGGAAAGGGGCCACCATGCCAAGAATCAGCCTTCTTGAGCTGATCAGTTCCAAATATGCACTTACATAAATGACTGGTCATGTAACATGGATGCATTTGAAACAAATAAAAAAATTCTCCTCTCCAGTTCCTGGCCTTGTTTGTAAATGCAAAAATTTCATCGTGTACTTCTAGAAATCAAGAGCTGAACAGAAGTTTGCAAATTGCTTTTCACTAGCTATAAATGCAAAATAAAAAGGCAATGCTTAAGTTATTCTTTTTTGGAACAACAGACTACAAAAGGAAGAAGCAAGGCATGTATGCTCATCTGCAGAATAACATCGTATTCTTCACAAATATCTAAAAAAAGAACTTACACGAAAATAATGAGTAATGTACCTGACAGTCGTTTCAGGAAGCGCATTTTTGTGTTTCTACATATCACAAGCCAATCCAGACCTACCACTGGAGCACAGGTAGGTGTATGCCTACATGAACAACAGATGTCTCTAGAAGTCTCTTGGGATAACTGAAACTTTTGAAAGATGTGCAGTGCAAGTAATCAAGTACGTCCAAGCTGTGGCAATGCAGCGCATTTCTCAAGTTTGTACAGCAGGCGGATTATGGATAAACTCAGTAATACGACGAAGACAAACCAGCAAGTAGTTTTCTTCATGTCTTACCTGCAGCAAGCACCTATCTCGAAAAGTGTAGCCTATCAATTTGTCCAAATGCATCAGACACTGATGGTAGCGGACATGGTGGGTGAGGACAGGAAGCATCATCGCATGCTAAAAAACAATTGCAACAAGGAAAAGCATTTGACTTCAGTGTACAGAGTACTCAGAGGACTAAGCTATAAATACAAACACTTTCCATTTGTCACAACATTGAGTTTTACTGTTTTGGTTTAAATGAGAAAAAAAAAAATCATGGTTTCCCAAACTTCATCATCAGAGCACTTAATTAAATGAGATTTGTCCATCTGCATAATCACAGTGGGAACACAGCCCCACCCAGACTAAATAAATAAATACATAAAACCAGTCTTCTACTTAAGTATTTTGAATGAGGTTAAAAAAAATGTCTGGTCACCAGTAACATCAAATTTCAATAAGCTGTGACTGAATATGATGCGATACGTTTGTACCTTCTCATTTAACACCCTGCAGTTTTAGGTTAGTACCAAAGATGAAGAAAGACCATTTCCCCTCTGCCTCATAACATTAGGGAAGAAGCACTTTATACCACTTTAACCAGCTTTCACCAAACAAGAGTAGCTACTTGATTTTCAAGTCCAGTTATTAGTGCCTCGGTTCATTTCCTTCTGAGGAAGAATTAAGGACTTTTTGAAATGCTGTAGTCTGGCATTTTCTGGCTTAATGTGCTAAAAAGTATCAGAAAGTTTGCTGTTTGATCATCTAGGAAACAGTGGTTTTCTGTTGGGGAAAATTTCAGTAAAAATTTAACTTGTAACAACGGAAGTCTCCCTCTTTCAGTATTGTAAAGCAGGGATTCTACACTAATATTGACTTTGGATGGATCTGGGTTGAAATAAGCAAGTAGTACAGTTTATCAGTACAGTAGTACAGCAAGTATATCAACATAAAAAATCTTGCATAACAGTGAAAAATAAGAGCTACAGGAGAAATGTCAGTATTTCAAGAATTTTATGCATGTGACCATTTTTGTGACACTGATAAAATTTCAGTTCTAATCATTCCTATTAGTGACATGACATGAATATATTCAAAAGAATGACGTGTTAAGGGAAACAAAATCTGCATGCTATCACTATTAATTTCAGAAAGAGGAATGTGTATGATTACAGAAGATGAGCATATAGTGTGGAGAGTTGCAAGAAAAACAAGCATACAAAGCAGATAATGTATAATTTACAGAATAAATGATGTTATGGACTTCTGCATGTCATTAAAGAAAGAACAGCAGAAAATACAAACTGGTGAATGTTAAAAGATTGAGAAATTAAGAATAACCAATAGCGGCATTTTCTGTTTAAGTAAAAGACTGAAATTCTTGAGAACTGAACATAGAGCTGGAAGGTAATCATAGAATAATTTAGGTTGGAAAAGACCTGTAAGATCATCGAGTCCAACTGTAAACCTAACACTGCCAAGTCCACCACTAAACCACGTCCTTAAGCACCACATCTACACATCTTTTAAATACCTCCAGGGATGGGACTCAGAGAGCACTTCCCTGGGCAGCCTGTTCCAATGCTTGACCACCCTTTCTGTAAAGAAATTTTTCCTAATTTCCAACCTAAACCTCCCCTGGCGCAGCTTAAGCCCATTTCCTCTCGTCCTATTGCTAACTACTTGGGAGAAGAGACCAACACCCACCTCACTACAACCTCCTTTCAGGTAGTTGTAGAGAGCGATAAGGTCTCCCCTCAGCCTCCTCTTCTCCAGGCTAAACAACCCCAGTTCCCTCAGCCGCTCCTCATAAGGCCTGTGCTCCAGACCCTTCACCAGCTTCGTTGCCCTTCTCTGAACACGCTCCAGCACCTCAATGTCTTTCTTGCATTGAGGGGCCCAAAACTGGACACAGTATTCCAGGTGCAGCCTCACCAGCGCCGAGCACAGGGGCACAATCACCTCCCTGCTCCTGCTGGCCACACCATTCCTGACACAAGCCAGGATGCTGTTGGCCACCTTGGCCACCTGGGCACACTGCTGGCTCATGTTCAGCCGGCTGTCGACCAACACCCCCAGGTCCTTTTCCACCAGAGGGAAGTAACTAGTGAACAGCAAGAAAAAGACGCTCTGGATCGCTGAACGGCAGAAAAATGCAAAACCATTCCAAGCAAACTAAGTGCAAGTGAAATTTTATTTTGTTACCATGTCACTCATTTATAGTTTTCTTAGAGTAATTTACAAGCTAGGGGAACACCCCTCTTATCTCCATATAAACTGTACAGGTGTGCTTCCTATGTCTTCCTTCATAGAAGAAATTCATTACCAAAAAAACAAACCAAAACAAAAAAACCCAAAACTTGTTTCACGGGACAACTCTGCTTCCCTGCCTGCATGTTCCACTGCACTAGGCAGAGTCCTAAATGACACTAAATACTTGATTGATTCAAGTAATGTGTGTCATGTTGGATTATACCTATTTGATGTTTCTGATGTTTTATGTATTTATCTCTTTATAAGAAAACGAAATACACGCTTTAAAAATTGTATTAGGCTAAAGAATGGCTACTGATTAAAAAACAAAAGCCTCCTGAAACCATATGGCCACAGGAGTTATCCCGTAACCTTGGTACTTGCATCTGGTTATACACATACAAGTAACTTCTTTTTTTGTTTTTAAATATGTATGATTTTAACTATGCTTCTTGTTCTTTTCTTGCTGCAGCTAGCATGGCAAGGCAGGGACTCTCTCAGGTGCCCAGGCTAGTGCCACCATCCCCTAGGCCAGCAGATGCTCCTGACCTGAAGCTACTAAGAAGGACCAGGTGAGCTGAAATATTTTAAAATGCATCATTTCTCTCCTCACCCCGAACACTTAACACAGCTGTTGAGGGCACACCAGCAACAATACAGGCAGTGATGTGGGGCAGTGTGTGTGTGGGGTGGTATCTTCTCAGCATGGCCCCATCCTGCCGGACAGCACAGTAAGTGCTGCCCAGCTTAGTGGTTAAGTAGTGCACTTCATCTACTGAATAACTTCAAGTGAGCTGCGCAGAAAACAGCCATTTTACATTTTTGGAACATTTCACTCACCTTTTTGCACCCCCTCCAAACAGTTCATTTCTGAGACTGCAAAGACCAGTGTCATTACTGCTACATGGACCTTAGAGCAACTATTAAGTTATCAGAGTGACTTAAAAGATATTCAATCTTCTGAACGGCAATGCTTTTAAAAGCATTAATTTTAAATCACTGCACTTTAGCTCTGCCCACAGAGTTGATTTATGTATATTTAGTTTTAGTCTTCTTTAATCTGGGAAAAAGCATGTAGCCACAGCAGCAATCTTTCATTTTGCAGGCATACAGTTTGCCTACTCCTGGCCTCTCAAAGAAATCAAATCAAAGGACCTTCATACCAGAACTGGCTGATTTAGATGTTACGGCTCCAGATGGGCACAAAAACATGAAATAACTTTACTTTTATCATTCTTCAGTGTTTTGCTGTCCTTCAACAACAAAATGAAGCAGGAATATCCAAGACATTAAGAGATGAATCACAGAAAATATTGTAACACAGAACTGTTTCAAAGCTCCTAAATTAGAAATTTACACTGTTTACTTAACCTGTAAAAATAGATACAGTTCACAATAA